>NC_084480.1:175174122-177574122 GCF_030035675.1 Rhineura floridana | reverse complement strand
GTGTTTTTAAAGCTTTTTTAAAAAAGATGGTTTTAAAGCTTTTTGTTAAAAAAAAGTCATTTTTAATATATTTCAATATATTTCAAAGTCTGTTTTATGTTTTAGAATGTTTTTAGGGCTTTTGTTTGCCACCCTGGGCTCCTACTGAGAGGAAGGGTGGGATATAAATCAAATAATAAATAAATAAATATAAGGAATCAGGTTGTCCCTGAAGTATTCAGGACCCAAGTTATTAAGGGCCTTGTAAATGAATACAAGAATCTTGAACCTGGTCTGGTAGCATATGAGCTTTTTAAAGACACAATAACATATCATCACATCATCCCTTCTTTCACACGGCCCAATTTTTAAAAAAAATATTATAATATCTTAAGGTAACTACCTAAAATCAGATAGTATGCATTGTACAGTATTACAAGGCCCTTATTAATTAACCATTTATAAGGACCTTGTAAATTAATACAAGAACCATGAACGTGGCCCAGCAGCACATGGGCAGCCAGTGCAAGCTTTTGAGCCCCAGAATCATGTGCTGGTAATAGTCTGTCCCCATCAACAATCTAGCTATAGGGTTTTGCACCAGCTGGAGCCTCTGGATGAGGCCCAAAGGTGACTTCTAACTCACATGTAGAGTGCATTGCAATAATCAAGGCTTGAGGTTACCAATGCATGAATTGCCATAGTTGCTATTAGACACTCCTAGCCACTGAGGCTACCTGTGCCTCCAGCAACAAATATGGATCAAAGAGGGAGTGCAACCCCATCCAGAACAGGCAACTGGGCAATCTCCTGGACATGGAAACCTCCAACTCGCTTGTTGCTTAAAGTTTACATTCTATAGGAGGATCCTGTTCAATTTCCAAGAATTAGATTTTGTCTTTAAAAAATATTCCAGATCAAGATAACTGGATCATAGTCCTTCTTTCCACTAGGTTCTGTCTTTATTAAGCTTATAATACCTCCTTTAGATGGAAAGGGGTATTTGTGTATCTGTCCAACAGTTGGCAGAATTATTTCGAAGGCTACCAAGACAAAAATGCATATTTAAGCTGTGTGCTTGTAAAGACATCTGGGAATGAGGGAATGGTCAGTGCTTTTTTTGTGACAGTACTCACAGGTATGGATTATTGTCATTTCCTTTTTTGCTGCCCTTGGAAACCATTTTGTGCTGGCACCCATGGCACTTTTATCAAGATATTACTGGCACCTCATTTATTTTTTAAGTACTGGGAATGATTATAGAATAACTTGCATAATGGCAAAGGGTTTTGTTTCATTCATTTACTATTATTTGGTTTGGTTTGGTAATGCCAACCACAACAGTATGTCCTGCCCGAAGCTGAGGAACACAGTCTCACGTGGTTCAGTGAGTTTTTCTCTTTTTATTAAAGTAATAGATATATCAAAAGCTTTGCGACTCATCAACCTAACTACTCTTTCTAGGAACTTTTGCCCTGGCTAACTCTGACTAAGCATATCTTCGCAGCTTTCAGACATTGACTCAGCCACAAACCCCTCCCCTGAGTCCACTTAAGTAGGCTTGGCTTTTACGTGTAAATGACAGGTCCTCCTTAACTTCATCTGTTGAACTTTGTGCCTCTAAATCCTCTGCATGTGAGGCAATGGGGGCTGGATCTCAGCCTCCTCCTCTGAGTGGTGGGGGCTAACTGCCTGTTCAAGCATGGGAAACTGTGGGGTACTTGGCTGGAGAATGTCATGTTGACAAGGCGGCGGCTCGGGCACAGGCAAGGGGGGCTTGTCTAATGGAGCAGTCTCTGACAGGGCAGTCTGTGACAGTTCAGGTTGAGCTCCAGCAGGGGGGCCAGGGGACTGGGCGCACTGTGAACTCTCCTTGCTGCTTGACCCCTCCCTCAGCTCATCGCCCCAGTCCTCAAAGTCAGTATCACCCACATCGATGCCTCCCCTCCCAACCTGGGTCACAACACAGTACCACATGTAATTACAGTACGTAGTAACATGTATAATCAATAACATGATGACATTAGCAAAAACAACAAAGAGTCTGTGGCATGTTAAAGACTGTTCTTTTTGTTACAAGAAACTAACACAACTACCCCACTCGAAAATGGTGGCATCAGGGAAACCTGTGTTGCTTCAATGTTAATATGTTGAATGTAGTACCAGTTTGAAGAGAGCATATAGCCCAGCTTCAATTTAGTACACTACTCAAAAGAACAGAAATCCCACCAAATGGCACTTGTGCCAATGGGCAGGGTTTCTTTGTGTCCTCCTTCCCCAGGGCCAAATGAAATATTATGGGAAACACTTGCCTACATATCTCTTTGATAACGTTTGATAAAAGACACACATTGATTGCCATTGCAAGGGGCAGAGAGATGCATAGCATTATGACATCACATGACATTTATTTTATCAAAAATATAAGGGGAAGTGTGTTGGGAAGAGGGAAATGGGTTTATAATAGCCACGTATCCCCCATAAAATACCATTTGGATTAAGAATCTGGACAGAGCCTGTTTCATTTTTTAAAAAAATTGTACTGTGCCTAGCAGTTTTAAGTGATTTATAAATTAGAAGGACAAATTGTAGAATCAACAGAAGTCCCAACAACCCCTCTCTTAAGGCTGTCAGTTCTTACCCATATTCCTTTACAATATAAAGTCAACTTTGAGTTTTATTTTATGCTTTTCAGCATTATATCACTCCCTAAGCAGTAAGCAACAATAATCCCAAGCAGCAGTGGGACATTAATTAGTATATGAGAAAATAGCTTTTATCACTGCATGGTCCTCTGCCACAACCTACTGAGGTACTTTATAAAACATTCCACGTACAACTGAGGTATCTCATTTATTCTTTTCATCACCCAATAGTTTACCCTCCAAAGGATGCTAAATTGTCTTTCTGCAATGGCAATACTTATTGGTATTAAA
Organism: Rhineura floridana; assembly: GCF_030035675.1. Taxonomy (NCBI): domain Eukaryota; kingdom Metazoa; phylum Chordata; class Lepidosauria; order Squamata; family Rhineuridae; genus Rhineura; species Rhineura floridana. The sequence goes on along the minus strand of NC_084480.1, from coordinate 177,571,207 downwards.
GTCCAGACTACTGATGCTGCATTAATGCTAAGGTAAGATTCAGGGTTTAGCTAGTGTTAAAGTACATTTGCACTGAGCTTCACAAGAAATGGGACATACATTTATTTGTCATGTCAGCTCTCTGGTTCACTTTGAACAGTTCCTGGCAATATACTATATATCACTTGTTTAAATTGCAGCTTAAGTAACTTCAGACAAGAAGCTTCTGACATGATATATTCCTCTCATGTGACTGTATCACCTCATAATTCATATGAGGGGGCTGCTGATTTAAAAGTGTCCCCTGTTTTGAACTGGGCAATACCAAACAAGTAGCAGCACCCTTTCTTACCCCCAATATGACATTTGAGGTAGAATCAGTCAGGTGGGAGGACAGTATTATATCAGGAGCTGTGTATTTGAAATTACATGGGCCATCATGGAGAAAGTATAAAGTAGCAATGTAATAATCCAGAGGTCATTGGGCATCTATGTGTTGCTAGAAACACTGCGTGTTAAGAGAAGAGCTCCATTTCCTGACTGACATGTAACACTTCTTCATTTTAGCTTTCCTGGTTTGTTTTGACAAGCAAAAGGTCATAACCCTAACACAGTTATTTTACTGTCTGCCAGCCTTTGCATATCACTACTTTTTACAAAAGGCTACTTTCTTCCAGTATCTTTGTTAGAAAGCCATCTTTCTAGTATAGCCATTTTATTTACTGCTTCCAGAAAAGGGAAGATGATGTAATTAGCAGAAACCTTTGTGTAGGTCACATCAGGCAATACCAGACGCATTGTGTTACCTGGAAACTGTCATGGCCCCATCGGAGGACTCATCAGACGAGGAGGACTCAGGAGTAACAGCAGCAGACCCAGAAGGAGAAACAGAGGAAACTTCTGAGAACCCAGCTCCTTCTCCCCCTCAGCTGCAGAGCACCCCAGACACAGCTGAAGCCCTTCAGCCAGATGCAGCCAGTGAACAGGATACTCCCCCCTCACCTGCAGAACGTAGACAGCAGAAGGTCAGGCAGAAGAGGGGCAGGCCTGTCCACTTAAGGCCAAAACGCTGAGGGCTCATACCTGCTGACAAACCTGCTCCTTAAAAGACAAACCTGGGCCTCAGCTTGTTGCTGACTACAATGTCAGGTGTGGCTTTGTGTGTTTCCAGATTCCCTGAACCTGATCTTGGACTGATGCCTTGGCAATTGAACCCGGACCTGTACTGACTTTGCTTCTGGACTTCTGGCTTGGCACGTAAGCTTGGAAAGGGCCTTGCCCTTATCATGCTTCATCCTCGTTAGCCTGGCAGATTTATGACCAGGCTGCTAGCTAAGGACTTTCCTGCCCTGATAACTACCCAGGAATTTCCAGCCCCCGCCTGCACTGCTGTCTCAGTGCAGAGTTGACAGAAACACCCTCATTTAGCTAAGATTTCTATCTTAATTTCCAATCAGAGAAATGTTTGTTTGAATGGTATGTTCCAAGCGACTGTGCTTGATGCTTAATGTATCATGCTTAATGACATCACTAGAGCCCACCCCATGACCTTACTAGAGCCTGTCCTCATGACATCACTAGGGAATGCCCCTGAAATCTCAGGGTTTGAGATGCTTCTGACCCGGCAACCCTATGCAGCCCTAAAGGGCTCCTTGATTCAAGCTGCATCACACTTCGCCTCATCTATCTTCTCATGCAAGTCTTGGCACTTTCTTTCATATGTGATAAGGGTGCTCCCATATGAAGGTTTTTTGGGGGTGGTGGAGGGGTTAAAGTAAATATCAAACATGGTGACTCAATTTGTAAACCCACTTTATTACTTGCATTGTTGTCTGTCTTCCCCAGTGAACAAAGTAACTTGCTTCATAAGGACTTGATTATATTCTGGTGGCAGCTTGCATGAAGATAAAACACGGACTGATGGCATTACCAGTGGTGCACTTGAAGCACGGCTGGCTCCACAAAATGTGGCAGCTGATGGAAGAGGGTTTTGAGAAGGATGCCACAACCAGAGTGCTTTAGTGATGTGTTGCTTCTCTTCATACTCTAGGTCAGCATAGATCTCATCATGGAACCAGGATCCTCCTGAGTCTTGCAAGAAATTTTAGAGAGACTTGTTTTGATAATGGTTGGACATTGTTGTGCTATGTGTGGAGTATGCAGGGATGTAGTTGTCTGGGGTTCCAATGTGTGTGTCATAGACCCCTTACTTTTTGGGGATCAGGGTCTCAGCAGGGACCCAATGTATGAGCCAATCGGCATGAAATGTGAAAAGAGTCTTTTCACTTGGCTAACAACGTGCTTCCTTGTCCCTTCATGCTGATTGGAGTTAATTGAAGTAAAAGGTGGGGGAGTAGGTCACTGAGAAGACTCAGTAGCTAACCCATGCCTTCCCTTTCGTGCTGATTGGCTCCTAGGAAAAGTGAGAAGTGAGCTTCATGGCAAAGTACTTTGGCCTCTCAAATCCTAGTCCCACACATGGTTTCATTTCAAAATGCTTAAAATCAAAATGTTTCTGGCAATGTTTAGTGCCCTGAGAGCTGGGGGGGAGGGGAGCCTATGCACACAGCAGTGTTATTCTAGTTTTATAATTCTGTAATTGCAGAAAGAGACAGTGAATCTTGGGTGCATTGCGTGGCTATCAGGAAAGAGCCCTGCACTTCTGAATTTGCCTCTTCGCTACTGACTGTATGTAATGATCATTCAGATATATTTTGCTTGTTAAGGTTTACGTTATTGTTTATTTGAAAATAAAAATTAAAACTAAGGGAAACATGTATATCCCATCTTTGAGTGCTCAAATAGTGATGAGAAACGGTTAGGGGCCCTAAATTAAATCCACAAGACTGGCCTCCTGCCAGACCCACACCAATTTTAGTCCCTCCCACTAGTTTTTATAGTCTATTCCGGTAATAACAGGGTCTAATACCTTGCCTACCGAGTGCGGTTGCCTGGTTTTCACCCAGAGACTCTGCATTTTTGGGATCCTCTCCATGTCTCTGGATGAGTTATCCCAATCTCTGGACTCTCAGCTTTCATTTTTTAAAAAAAGGTTTCTAGATGGTCTGGTTCAAGAGATATATACCAAAACATCAGGGGCCCCCTCGCACCATCTGTTAAATGAGCTCATAGCTGGCTACTCTAACCCCTCCTTTTCAGGTTTGTAGCCAGTACGTAAAGTCAGGGTTGTGATTGACAAGGGATCTGTTGACCTCCAGGCAATAGCCAGAATCTATTGCAAGAACCTATTGTTGTTTTTTCCTGCTTGTCTGAAAATCTCATGAACTGAGTAAGTGTATAGCTTTCAGCAGTAGCAAAAGTATATTTCTCTCTTATGTGCAGAAGAACTAAATGTCATTTCAATGTGCTATGCTTTTCTAATTATGAGGAGTCAAACAAGTTTAAATTTTCCAGGGCTGTTGAAGAGGGCAGTTCATTTGTCTAATTCATAGCTTGTTTTGAAAACCTCGCTTTTCTGGGAGTAAAGCTGCAACGCTAATCCCACATACTGGGAGTAAACCCTATTGAATTCAATGGGACTTACTTTTGAGTTGACATAGGATTCTACTGTAAATTAATGGGACTTCTGGGTGAACATGGTAAAGGCTTGTGCTTGTATTGTAAATCTTTCTCTTCCCCTACAATCCTATTTTTAAAGCAATTAGGCAGGGCTTAGGTGTCACTGCTTTTATTATGTAAGAAACTAATACTGCTTTTTTAAAAAAAATGTTCTGCAATGACCAACTTGTTTTCACAATAAATTATTATTTAGGGTATATGTATTTTATATTTCCATTGTGTGTGTATGGAGTCTTTCCAACATTCCTGTGAGGTATGTTTGCCGACTGGAAATCAAGGCAGCTCATAAGAAGAAACAAATCCCTTCAAAATCCAATAACCATAAAAACAAGTATAAACAGTTGCAAAACAGATTAAAGTGGCAATATTCTGATGGGTGAAGTTCCTCATCACTTGAGTTTGCAGTTCTATGCATGCTTCCCTGTTTGAGTAAGCCCCATTGAAAACTTTGGGACTTGCTTCTGAGTAAACATGCATAGGATTGCACTATAAATATCTTTACAGGTTGTGTAAATAATAAACATCTTCGACATTCATGCTTATATTTTTTTTTCATACAATGCCTCAGTAAGTATCTTATTTCACACTATGGTTCTACATTATTATTTCCTCTATATTTTAAGTGTGTTCTTCTTCCTTGGTGTGGTCATGGTTCCCCCCTGTTGTTTTCATCCTGAAGGGCAGATTAGGCTGAGAGATGGTGAGGAGCCCATGCTCACCCCAGAAAACTTTGTAGCTATTTCCATTTTTAAAAAATTAATTAATTAAAATGATTTACATGCAGGCAAAGTTTATGAAGTAGTTTCACACAATACATTTAAAGCACATCCAACTCACATTCAAAGTCCATGATGTCCCCCAAAGAATCCTGGGAAGTATAGTTTCCCCCTCAAAATTGTAGTTATAGTTCACACCACCCTTAACAAACTACAGTTCCCACAATTCTGTGGTGGGATTCATGTGCTTCAAATGTGTGTTGAATGTGCTTTAAATGAATGGTGTAGATCTGCTCTAGGTGTGCTGTGCATTCATAGTGAACTGAAAAGAACAATGTTAAAAGATAGTTTTTTAAACAGGGGAAGGGCTGTAGCTCAGTAGTAGGGCACATGAATTGCATGCAAAGGTCCAAAATTCAAACTCTGGAAAAGTCTATTACCTGGAATACTGGAGACTCAATGTTACTCTATGTCATCAGAATTGCGCTAGATGGTACCAAATGGCCTGAGTTGCTATAAGGTAGATTCCTTTGTTCCTAAAAGTGGGAAGCGACCCAAAGGCCATAGTGACTCCAAAATGTATTTATGTATTTTATTCACAACATCTATATACCACTTTATTGTACAAAACCTCAAAGCAGTTTACAGAAGGAATTAAAACAATAAAATTATTGGCAAAAACAGTAAGCCAGGTATTTAAAAACATTCAAAATAATAAAACTAACAACAAGTTAAAAACAGATAAAAAACAGAACAGCTTTCTACAGAAAATACACCTTGAACTTGGCCTGGTAGCAAATCAGCAATCTGTACAGATTTCAAAGCAGAGGTATTATATGCTGACAGGGTCTCACTCATGGCAGCAATCATGCCACAGCATTCTGCACTAACTGCAGCCCCCAGGTCAGGTTGTGCTGCATGGGCATTTCTGTGACCTTGGCTGACTGGCTGCCAGACATTTATTAGTTTTGGGTTTTGGTTAGGAATCCAGACTGGTTGTGGGATGCTGAGTTTTCTGACTGACTCACAGGAATCTTGTTGTGGTTGGTATGGTATTTCATTTAGGAAATCTTCACTGTCTTTTCTTTTTCTTTATCTATTTGCATTTCATTTACCTTTAACCTCGCTGCCTCACATCCATAGAAGCAATAACAGTGATTCCATGTGCTCAACCCCCTTAAACCCACTGATAATGCATCTTGTTGTTTGCATGACGGTTTGTTTCTTGCCCAATAGTGGTAAAAGAGAATTCACATACTGAGAAGAGTGGCTTCAATTGCTGTTGTTTACAAGCTACTGCCTGTGAAAGTAGACCAAACCATGTGTGTTTTCTCTCAGTCAATTATTACTCACTGGAATTGGGTTGGCTGTCAAAGTGAGTTTATAGCAGCCCACAGGGTAGACAGAAAAGGGTAGAGAATCTTCTTACTCATTTGTCAAACCTCTTTCTGAAGTGAAGGGTTGAGTCTGTCAACAAGTTTGGAGCAGTCACCTTAAAAGGCAGGGGCACGGCATCCCAGGCAGGGCATTGCCAACATTGATTTGATATTGATATTTTTGCAGAGGATCCCTAGTCAAGCCTTTCCAACAGCACAATCCTAACAATATCTACTCAGAGGTAAGTCCTATTGAGCTCTGTGGGGTTAGTCCCTTAGTTAGTGTGCTTAGAATTGCAGTCTTCAGGGGCATCCATCTTTACTCCTGAGTGCTCCCATCTAACATCTCCACAACACTAGGCTCCTTTCTTCCTACAGTAACCTTCTGGTGACTAGCCCGGCCTGAGGGCTCTTAAACCCTTTTTGCCAGAAGCAAGCAGGCTAGAATAAATGTTCCCTACCCAGGCTCCCTAAGCAGGTGAGAAGGAATGATTCCATCACTTGTTGTGGACCTGGGAACACCATCTTTTAGCTAAGATTTCTATCATAATTTCCAATCAGAGAAATGTTTGTTTGAATGGTATGCTCCAAGCAACTGTGATTGATGCTTAATGTATCATGCTTAATGATATTACTAGGTCCCACCCCATGACATCACTAGGGCTCGCCCCTGAAATCTCAATGTTTGGGGTGCTTCTGACCTGGCAACCCTAGTACAGAGCTATCTGAGACTCTGGGTACCTTGGCCTTAGAGCCCTCTTTAGGCACAGAAGGGAATTAAGGTGCATACAACCAATGCATGCAATTTGCAGGCAGGTACATACAAGTGAAGGGTCTTGGACAGACTAGGACTAGCATAACTAAGAGCAGGGCCTATGCTATGTGTGTGTGTGGGGGGGGGAGGGTACACTTTACCCTTTCCTGGGGACAGAGATCTGGGGTGACCCAGCTGAGGCTTCAACCCCATTATCTTAAGGGAGGAAATTTAGGCTAATCTTGAGATTATTTATAGAAATGTATTTCCCTGTATCTTTGTCCTTATTGTCCAGACCTTGTCAGATTTTCAGGAGCCATTCAGAAGCACTGTTACAGTAGAACAATATTCTGAACTATCTGTTGCTGAACCAGAATCTTCTCTAGCATTCATCCTGACTTATGAGGTACATTTAAACCCCAGCGCCCTTTTAATTGTGTAATTTACACATGAATAGACCTGTGGGGTTGTCCTTCCAGGACAGTATCATAAGTTTTAACCTGTACAGAGTCCCCAAATTTCAATCACTTACCATTTTCTTCTTGGAAACAAAAAAACCCCACTGGAGCCCAAAATATCCCAGTTTACTCAATATGCATGGAGAAGGAGCCAATGTATAACGCTCAGAAAAATTCTGCCTCCTCTGAATGTTCTTTGGCTCAAGGCACTTTGGTATTGTCAAGCACACTTGTGGTGACAAGAAAGAATGTCTCTGGGGTACAAAGCGACCCCATCCTTCTATTGGAAATCTCATTCGGGTCCTAACATACCCCCAAGTCAGGCAAGTGCAATTATTTTTAACAATCTGGATGAAGGCTAGAAAAAAGAGTGTCTGTGCTTCATGGCACCTTGGGGTCCTACTGGGAGGAAGGGCAGGATATAAATCAAATAAATAAATAAATAAAAATTAAACATGTACTTCAGGTCTGGATTCAAGTATGGGCCACCCACAATCCTGTCTACCACTGACATTTCAAAGCCTTAGCAACTGAATGAAAATGTGACCAGCTGCATGTTAAAAACAGAGATACAGGTTGCCAAAGTCCAGCAGTTCAAAAGAGGAAGTCCTGGGGAAAGCAACACTGTTTGAAAACCCGCTCTTCAAAGTAACAATGTATCACAAGAGTCCTGTTATAAATGTAAGGCCACATTTCTTTAAGACAGAATGTACAGCATTTGGGTCCCCTGGTGTTCTCTAAGATATGTACTTATGTAAATAGTTTAATACATGTAATACTGACAGTTTGATAAGCCAATGTTGTATTTTGGACTACTATTGAATTTTCAGACAAACAGAATTCCAGTTTGACAATCCTACCATATACAGCAGTGGTGGGAAACCGCCAGCCTGTAGGCCTGGCAGGCCTCTGAGGTTGGTCCACCAGACCACTTTGGGCAACCTAAGCCAACCTGTCCCAGACCTGACATCATATATGATAGCTATAGGAGCTCAGGTGTGGGTAAGTTCAAGCTGAAGCTTGAAATCTCAAGCAATGACTAAAAGGAAGAAGAATCGGGATTGCATTGTAGGGATTCTTCCTGCTGTTTGAAAAAGTTAGCACTTTTGATTTGAATTCAAGGTGTGCCTGTGAAGGAAGAAAGGAAAAGGAAAGAATTGGGAGCACTAAGGGCTCATCTACATGGGAGCATTTCTTCATAGGAAATACATTTCTTTTTTCTTCACTTTTCATTTGCATTGTCTGCAGTTCCTGCCCCAAAGTTAGCTGTCAATCACTTTTTCCCATTCACACAAGCAGACATTATTCTGGGGAGGATTAGTCTTGCTTTTTCCTTATAATAATAATAAATAAAATTTTATTTCTGAGTCACCTATCTGGCCGGGTTAACGGCCACTCTAGGCGACGTACATCATAGGATAAAATACAACATATAAAATACCAACAGATAACGCAAAAAACCTCAACTATAATGAGCTAAAACCACCCACAGCTATAACAAGATAAGACTAGCCCACCCCAGGAAGCTTGTATGCCCGCCTAAATAGCCAGGTTCTCAAGGTGCGGCGGAAACTTGGCAGGGAGGGGGCATGGCGGAGGTCATAGGGCAGGGAATTCCAGAGGGTGGGGGCCACAATCGAAAATGCCCTCTCTCTGGTCTGCACCAGCCTAGCTGTTCTAACTGGTGGGACCGAGAGAAGGTCTTGTGTGGCTGATCTCGTCAGGCAGCATATTTGGTGATGCTGGAGGCGCTCCTTCAGATAAACTGGGCCGAAACCGTATAGGGCTTTAAAGGTTAATACCAACTAGTGAAAGCTAGCAGGGCTGGGACCACCGGTTGGGCCAAGGAAGTGGTTAATGCCTCCTTGAGAGAGGGAGCAGTCCCTGGTAGCCTCAAGGAGGCAGTACTGAGACCTCTTTTAAAGAAACCCTCCTTGGACCCAGATAACTTGAACAACTATAGACCGGTGGCGAATGTCCCTTTTTTGGGCAAGGTTTTGGAACGGGTGGTTGCCGGCCAGCTCCAGGCGCTCTTGGATGAAACCGATTATCTAGATCTGTTTCAATCCGGTTTTAGGCCCGGTTTTGGCACCGAAACAGCCTTGGTCGCCCTGTATGATGAACTTTGTCGGGAGAGGGACAGGGGGAGTGTGACTCTGTTGATTCTCCTTGATCTCTCAGCGGCATTTGATACCATCGACCATGGTATCCTTCTGGAGAGACTCGTGGAGTTGGGTGTCGGGGGCACTGCTTGGCAGTGGTTCCGCTCCTACTTCGTGGACCGTCACCAGAAGGTAGTGCTTGGGGAACATCACTCGACACCATGGACTCTCCATTGTGGAGTCCCTCAGGGGTCGGTCTTGTCCCCCATGCTTTTCAACATCTACATGCAGCCGCTGGGTGCGGTCATCAGGAGTTTTGGAGTGCGTTGCCATCAATATGCTGATGACACGCAGCTCTATTTCTCCTTTTCATCTTCTTCAGGTGAGTCTGTTGATGTGCTGAACCGTTGCCTGACCGCGATAATGGACTGGATGAGAGCTAATAAACTGAGACTCAATCCAGACAAGACCGAGACACTGCTGGTGAACGCCTTCCCTGCTCAGATGGTGGATGTTCACCCTGTTCTGGATGGGGTTACACTCCCCCTGAAAGAACAGGTACGTAGTTTGGGGGTTCTTTTCAATTCTTCCTTGTCTCTCGAGGCCCAAGTGGCCTCGGTGGCACGGAATGCATTTTACCATCTTCGTCTGGTAGCCCAACTACGCCCCTATCTGGACAGGGACGACCTCGCCTCCGTTGTTCATGCTCTGGTAACTTCAAGATTGGATTACTGTAATGCGCTCTACGTAGGGCTGCCCTTGAAGACAGTTCGGAAGCTTCAGCTGGTGCAGAACGCGGCTGCCAGACTATTGACGAGGACCAGTCGGTCTTCGCATATAACACCTATTCTGGCGCGTCTGCACTGGCTCCCTATTTGCTTCCGGGCAAGATTCAAGGTGCTGGTTTTGACCTATAAAGCCTTACACGGCATGGGACCTCAATACCTTGTGGAACACCTCTCTCGCTATGAACCTACCCGTTCACTTCGTTCGGAATCTAAGGCCCTCCTCCGGGTACCAGCTCATCGGGAAGCCCGGAGGGTGGTTACTAGATCTAGGGCCTTTTCTGTGGTGGCCCCTGAGTTGTGGAACAGCCTCCCCGAAGAGGTACGCCTGGCGCCTACACTTCTATCTTTCCGGCGCCAGGTAAAGACCTTTTTATGCTCCCAGGCATTTAATCTTTTAATTTTCTTAATCTTTCTACTTTTAACATGTATCCTTTTTAATTTGTGTTGTATTTCATTTTTGTTGTGCTTTCTGTTGTTTGTTTGTACGTTTTTGTGATTTTTTACTATGATATATTGTATTTTATCTTGTTTGTTCACCGCCCTGAGAGCTATTCTGCTAAGGGCGGTATATAAATTGAAATAATAAATAAATAAATAATAAATAACACCTTGAATTGGGCCATGCTCTCTACATTTCCACTCCCTCTGGTTGCTAGGTGACCAAGAATGCTCAGTCTGTTCTACCAGCTGCAGTAGGTTCATTTTAAAAAAACCAAACTCCGGAAGAGTGAATATCTGTGTTTTCCCTGGTACAATACAGCTGAAATATAAATCTTTCTTTGAGCAATGCTTTTGCACACAGAGGGAAAAGAAAATAAAGGCACCATTTGCAGAACATAAAAAAGGCCAGCTGAATGGAGGAGAGCAACCAGAAGTTGCTTATCAGCCTACAGGAAATAAAATGAACCAAGGAAGGAGGGAGTGGGTGTGGAGGGGAACGATTGACACAGCCACCTAAAAGCATTGGAACAAAGCATCTGCAAGCACTAGAGAAAGGGAGTGAAGACTTTCCCCCTCCCTTTTAGTATTATCATTGGACTAGGTTAGTATGGATTTACAGGGGGGGAAACTACATGATAGCTTCTGTTTGCCAGTAATGTCATGTGGACCATGCAAATTTAAAGGAGATGTGAGTGGCACCAAACACACAGTAAACCACCATGTAGATGAGCCCTTACAGTCCTCTTGAAATTCTTTCTTTTGAAGCTGAGTCTTCTAATGTCACAGGACAACAGGGGACTGACAGGTGGTCGACTGGATCCTGTTCCCCGCCATGATATACAGCAGGAATGGGGAACCTGTAGTCCTCCACATGCCATTGGACACTAGTTCTCATCAGCCACAGTTGGCGCAGCCAATCTGGAAGGTCACAGGTTCCCCATCTCCAATACACAGTAACAATTAAAGCCCATCTAGTACCAAGCCAGGTTCAGAGTCCTTGCATAGTTACAAAGACCTGAACAACTTAGGTCCAGGTTACCTTAAGGACCACCTGAAGCCTTATATCCCAGCTTGATCACTGAGATCCTCTGTAGGAGCATCACTGATTAGCCTCCAAGCTAAGGCTCATCTGATGTCAACACAACACCGAGACTTCAATGTTATTGTTCCAATCCTGTGGAATACTCTTCCAATAGAGATTCAGCATACATCTTCCATAATAATTTTAAACATTTGTCCTTTTTTCAGAGCAAGGCATCATGGGTGGGGTGGCAGGAGGGCTAGGAATGTTCTTTTGACTCTTGGATGCTCAGATTATAACAACTGACTTGTAACTCTAGCAAATGTACCGATAATGCTGATTTGTTGTGTGATTTAGACCATTATTCACTTGATAATATTTATGAAAGTGGCCCGAACAACTGAGAAATTAGGTTACCTTTCCATTTGGCCTATTATTTCTAGAGGGTACAACACTCTACAAGCAGGGACTCCCCCCCCCCTTTGAAGGTGGTAGTAGAAAGAGGGGCAGGACAAAGGAAGCATTTTATGACTGAATCTCCTATTTCAAATACGCATACATTTGGTGTTTTTTGTGGTATGTTTTTTAATTTGTGTTACTCTTATATTGTATATTATTGTTTATATTTTTAATGCATATTGCTTTATATTGTAATTGTTTACATAAATAAATAGAGGGTTTCCCCCTCCTTTTACTCTTCCTCCCCCCCAACCCCCCACACCCTTGGTCCAACAAAAGAGTTTTTGCTTGGTCTAACAAAAGTGTGAAGGCATTGCCCCTCATAGTTACAAGGATATGGGAGGGGGCAGAATTAAGCTCTGAATATTAAGACCATAAAAAGAGCCTGCTGGATCAGGTCAATGGCCCATCTAGCCCAGCATCCTCTTCTCACATGCCTATGGAAAGCCCACAAGCAGGACCTAAAACAAGGGCACTTTTCCCTCCTGTGGTTTCTGGCAACTTAATTCAGAAGCATAATGCCTCTGCCCATGGAGGAAGAGCACAGCCATCATGGCTAGTAGCCACTGATAGCCTTATCTTCCATGAATTTGTCTAATCTCTTTTAAAGGCTTCCAAGTTGGTGACCCTCACTGTCTCCCGTGGGAGTGGATTCCATAATTTAACTATGGGCTGTGTGAAGGAGTACTGTCTTTTGTCTTTCCTGAACGTTTCAACATTCTGCTTCATTAGATGTTCATGAGTTTAGATTTATGAGAGAGAGAAAATTTTCTCTATCCATGCAATATTTTATACATTTCTATCATGTCACCTCTGAGTCTCCTTTTCTCTAAAATAAAAAGTCCCAAATGCTGCAATCTCTCCTCATAGGGAAAAGCAATAATTAGTATAATTACTGAGGAAGCAGAACTCAAGTTTGAGTATCACATCACAGAAATAGGTGCAAACTGTGTTTCACTCTTTATGTAAAATATCAGTAGGAGATGGTAAAAACTGCTGATGAAGGTACACCTGAAGAATCTCCACATCTTTATGTCATATTGATATGCCAAAGCAAACAGCAAAACCATTCCTGATTTGGAAGACAGTGACATAAATAGATGCTACCTTACACAACTGCGGGAAAGAACTGGTTTCAGAGCTTAGGAGCCACTATCAGAAAAGTTTGTTCAGCAGGCAGGGCCACTAACCTAATAGACAGTGGGACTGGCTAACATCAACAAATTAGTGCCTGCTCCTGTTCCTTAAGATCTGGAACTGAGAATCTTTTGGTGGTCCAACATGTATTAGGCAGGTGGCCGCTGCTGAACAATTGTTTTGGTAGTGATCACTTAGCTCTGGAACTAGCTTTCTATTGTAGTATGTTTAACCCCTTTTTCCCAAAGGATTTTTCAAGGTGGTAGGCAGAGCAATCCAACTCATGGGAAGCTGGCGAAAAGAGTGCCAGAGGAGGAGGAGCCAGTGGGAAGCTCTGCATCATCCATTTCCCGTTCAGGAGCTGCCGGGCCAGTGGAACATCAGCTTTGCTGGAAGCTGCATGTGTGAACAAAAAAGAAAAAGTTGGCTCTCATGAATACCCCTACTGGTGAGTAAGCGTTCCCCATGGACTTCTGTTAGAATTATTTTCTTAGACTGACTTTTATCTCGGCATAACTTTGGCCCAAGTCACGACTCGCAGGAGCACTCTAAATGGGAGTTGGATGTTACATATGTCCCCCCCTTTGATCCCTTTTTGGGCCTTCCATCGGCTTCCACTGGCACCTTCTGCTGAGCTAGGCTGGACTTCCCTGGCAGACCCCTGACTGAGCCAGCAAGGTCCCAGCTCCGTGGCAGGGGAGGGGCTTCTGCCCTGCAAAGCCTGGCAGAGCTGGGACCCTGTTGGCTCAGCCATGGGTCCACTATATCCAACTCTCCTCAGCGCAGTGTAAATATGGGTTGGATAGTGCCCTTAAAAATAAAACTTTAAACATACTTAGATCAAATAAAATGGGGGGGGAGTAAAAAAGTAAAACATAACATAAAGCAAACAAAACAATACTCTGAGCAAACATGGAAACAGCACTAGATAAAATAAAAACTCTAAAATCAGCAGAAGCAAACTGATGGTTATTAATCATGGGTGAACAACACCACTTTTGCCTGGCACGTAAAACTTGGAAAGGTAGGTATCAGGCATACAGATCTAGTACAATAGATCTGGGTGATTGCTTGCCCCTTTTATTTATTTGATTTCTATATTGCCTTTCAACATCGGTTTCAGTTAAGATTGTTCTCTTTTCAGGCAGGCTTTTATGTTTAGTTGTTGCTTTGAAATGTGAGCTCTTCAGTTTTAACTTGCCCCCTCTGCTGCATTTGTTTTTGTTTTATGATATTATGCTGTATTTTTTAAAAAAAATTCTTTGTACCCCACTTTGAGAATCCTAACTGAAAAGCAGATAATACATTGTCAAAATAGAATAAAAATAAATAAAACCAGAGAAGATAGCTTTGTGCAACACTGGCTCTGTTTATTTTGTTCTCCTTGAATTTCCAGTTATACAAGAACAACAGGTGAATTTTTCCCAACCCTTTTGTTTTTGGTTTATGCAGGACTGTTTTCCCTTTTCCTGAGCCTGGAACAGACAGTTTGCACTATAGTTGCTGTGACACACCGCAAGTGGCTTTCTCGGGAACTGGGTGGATTCTACTGAGGGTTCCAAATAACTTTCCAGGATAGGAAGTTTATGGACAGTCATTATTTGCAGTATGTGTATCATAAATACGATCATAATGAAGTCTTGGGGAAAACATTATATCCTAGATTCCTTTTGAAGTTGTTCTGATGTTTAAAAAAAAAGTACATTAAAGCACTGCATGTTATTTAATCAATACTGAACAATAACCATTTTATTTATAAAGCTGCCATTGCAAAAGAGGTCTCTCTTATATATTAACTATACTATTAGTTTGAATAGGTCATGTGGAACACATAACATCAGTCTTATTTCTCTTTCATTGGTGCTTAACCATTTCTGAGCTCAGTTTAAAGCCCCAAACAGCTTGGTATTTGGCTGTCTGAAAGACCCATATAAATGGCTTGTGTGCAGGCATCTGGATGACTGAGAGATTTGTGACTAGGTTTCCTGCAATTTCTTTCAATGCCAAAAGCAGCTGCAGAGGGGCCCAATTTGTATTGGGACTAGGGTTGCCAGGCTCAGGGCCTGAGAATGATTCTGTATCTTTAAGAGAAGGGAAAATTCAGCCAAGTGCAGGTTTTCTTGAAACACTATCCTCCTTCGCTTCGCCTCTCCTCTCCTCGGGCTGGGCATGGCGATGGGGGTGAGTTACTCGTTGTCCTGGTGGGTGAGCCTCTTGCACCGCCTGCCCCACTTCAACCTGTGCTGGGAGGCTGTCGCCGACGACTTTCGACCCGAGGATGCCGAATACCAGCAGAGACTGAATACATCAAGGACTCCCCCAAAGAACAAGGCACTAGTCCCTTCAAAACCAGAGTCCTCCCATCATTTACCACTGCAATTCAGGAGCAGCAGAATGCAGTGAAAGAGATCGTTATCGCCAACATGGCTGCTGCGTACAAACAGGAACAGAGAGGCGTGAAGAGGAAAACGAAAGGTCTCTTGCCTCTAAGTTACAAAATGGAGGACGGCGGTTTTGGGAGTCACGAAGATCAGGTCCTGAAAAAGCTGAAGGAGAGCCAGTTTGTGTCCTTTCAAATTGAGACTGTCCTACCTCCAGAGCAGAGCATATCAAGTATAAAAAACCTGGCTGAATACGGTTCTCTCATCATGACACATTTAAATGTTTTTTCTTTTCTTTTAATAATGTTATTTGTTATTTAATTTTGAGAATTGCATTATTTTATTGATGTATGTATTGCTATATTCGTGTTTTTGTAAGCCGCCTTGAAGGCCTTTTGGCCGTAAGGCCGGGTATAAATTTAATAAATAAATAAATATAATGGGAAAAACCACAAGGTGAAATTCTCCCTTCTCCCTGCACAATTTTTAAAGATACAGAAGACCTTTTGGAGGCTGAGCCTGGCAACCAAGAGGTCTTCTGTATCTTTAAAAGTTGTGCAGGGGGAAGGGAGAATTTCACCTTGTGGTTTTTCCCATTACAGTGTTGCAAAAAAACCCTGCACGTGTCTGAATTTTCTCTTCTCTTAAAGATACAGAATCACTCAGGCCCTGAGTCTGGCAACCCTAATTGGGACTCTGGTGTTTGAGGAGGGGGGTTAATGCCCCTCTCAGTACGATTTCTACCATGAAAATAACAATGGGGGAAGCATTCATCTTCCCCTTTAGCAGTGCTGGTTTCCAGTTTCAAATCAGATCTCTCTGGAGCTACTTCTAGCTTGAGCTTGAAAAAATACAACACAGTCACATATCTTCCATAATCTCTTCTAGTTTGGTTGTTAGATTAACAACTGAGGCCTTGTTCTGTGACCCACTGACATCAGGAGTGTTGCAGATGGCCACAGGAGATAGGACTTTTTCAGCATGTAGAGTGTGGAATGTCCTTCTGCAGGACGTCCACCCCATTACTTCAGTTTGCTTGTTGGCACACTGCAAACATTCTTTTTTTTTCCCCTGGAAGCCATTTGACACTGCAAAACCTTGTTATTAACCTGTATTGCTTGAAAAGGGATCCCTCCCTGGGGAACAGGATAGCTTCAGAAGACACAGCCCCAGCCCTATAGCGAATGCCAGATGGACCTCTGTCCACTGAAATGGTCTAGGAGAAGGGAGCACTTCTCATCACTTCCTGGGCCTCCTGGTGTTTGAAGGCTCCCTGTCCTCTTTCCCCCACAGTGAGGTCTTTTCTCCTATGTTTGGTTGGTAGGAGGAGGAGGAAATGAAGGACTTTCTGCTCACTCTCTCCTATGCGCCACTATTGGGGCTCCTGCGTCAGCACCAGGTAGCCAACTTCCTCTCTTTTCAGTCACCCACCATTGCCTCCACCTTTCCAGTGAATTGAGCAATAAGCCTTTTGCATTTGGAAATTTGTCATCTTTCTAGAAGCTACATTTAATGTGATAACTGTGACAACTCAGCACAATCTTATACTTCAAAGTCAACATGCACCTACTTACCTAGGAATATGTCCTACTTCTAAGTAGACATGTATAGGAAAAAACTGTTAATGTAGCAGTCTGATAATGAGAGTTTGCTTATCTGGTGTATAATGCTCTTGTTTTCAATGTTTATTAATATACGCTTCTCTATTGATTAGTATTTGTTTAGAACATATCTTTACACCTGAACCTCTGTACTGAATATTTTATTATATTGCGGGTTTTTTAAAGATTTAGATCCTGCCTTTCCAATACTTAGGCCTTCAAGGCTGCTTACAATTATGTTTGAATAAAGTTATTTATAGTCAGCAGGGGCAGGCTTTCATAGGTAGATCTCTCGCCCTAGAACAAAAGAGCAAAGCTACTCACCCTATGCCTGATGTCATACGGTGGGGTAAAGAGCATAGTGTGAGACAGCTATAAAAAGGCATAAAGAAAGGAACTGAAAATAAAATTGCCAATATCAAAATTCCTTTATACAAATCAATGGTGCCACCACGCTTGGAATACTGTTAACAGTGTTGATTGTCACACCTCAAAAATGATATTGTACAGCTGGAAAAGGTACAGAAAATGGCAACTATAATGATTTTTTATTATTGTTATTGTTATTATTATTATTATGCTACCCTTCACCATTAGGTCCCAGGGCGCATTACAGAAATTTAAAATGCAGTATTAAAAACCATTAAAACACTTTACATTCACAGGAGTAGTGTGGGTCCTGAAAACATTTATCTCAGGTGCTGAAGGCCAGGGTAAAGAGGTGCATCTTTAGCATTTGCCAAAAACTGTATAACAAAGGTGCCAGAAGAACCTCTGATCAAGGGTCTGGAGGAACGCATACAATTTTTGGGACTTTGTAGTTTAGAATAAAGCTAAGGGGAACATGATGGAGATGCATAAAATTATTCATGGTGTGGAAAAAGTGAATAGAGGCTTTCCCCTTCACTCATAATGCTAGAACCAGGAGTGATTCACAGAAGCTGAATGTTGGGAGATTCAGGACAAACAGAAGTACTTCCTCACACAGCACATAATTAAACTATGGAATTTGCTACCACAACATGTATGGATAGCCACCAGCTTGGATGGCTCTATATGGGGATTAGCCAAATTCATGGAGGAGAAGGCTATCAATGGCTACTAGTCATGATGGCTACATTATTTCCAGTGTTAGAGACAGTATGTTTCCGAATGCCAGCTATAGAATGCATATCCTGCTTATAGGCTTCCCATAGGCATCTGGCTGGCTACTGTGAGAACCAAATGTGGGCAAGATAGGCCTTTGGTCTGAACCAGCGGGAAGCTTCTTATGTTCAGGTTAAGTCCCTTCTATTTCATCAGGAATTTGGGGGCAAGAGGAAGGTGTCAAATTCTTCTTCATGTTTTTTAGGATTTTGTGGGAAATCTTAATGTGTTTCATGATTAGGGAGGAAATCCAACTGAAAACTGAGATTTACTTCCAAGTAAACATCCTTAAGAGTGTGCTGTTAATGTGTCATTTAAAAAAAAAACTTTTTTATCAACTGCCTTTGGAGTTTTTGAGCAAAAATACAACCTATAAAAATTGCAAGCAAGTTATGCTCTCACACTGAAAACCGATTGTGTGGGGTTACACAATATGTGACAGAAGACAGGTAAATCTGTTTACATTAAGAAACAAGACCATGACTTAGGCCAGGACACAGGCAGCATTCCCCTGCAACTCCAGATTGCTAGGGAAGATCAGTAATAGGAAGTGGGGGAAGAATATGTCAGAGTCACTTTTCTATTACTGATCCCTTCATTGATAAGCTTCCACAAAATCCCTGGGATACCATTTGAAAACCCCTGCATTCAATGAACATGGAATTCACTACATTGGTCAAACAACAAGCCAAATAATGAAACCACTTCCATAGGGTCCTGGGGTTTACCGAAGAATATCTAACAAGTCCAAAACAGATTTTTCCTTTCAACATATTTGCTAAACTAGGGCCTAACTGAAAGCATAGCTACAAGAAAGTAATACCGAGTTCATTAGAACTTCCCCTCTCAGAAGCACACTTAGGACGTTACAACACTCATTTCCAACGTCAGTCAATATGTTTTGTAATCAAAACTCTATACAGTAAGCAAACCACAATTTTAGATATATTAAGAGATATAGGTGCAAACTTTAACAACAAAATTACAATAAATGATAATATTTAAAAAGCGCCTAAAGCCATTAACTGCTGTAAAACAATTAAGACAACGGTTACATTTAGATTTTATTAAAGGTCTCGCCTGCAGGATTACAATCAAGTTACAATGCTCGTAATGACGCGAACAGGTACTGGGCTGCTATTTAAATATGCACGGCTTGCGCACGACAAAGAAGAACCTCCCTGCGGTCTTCACAAAAGACTACACCTCCCAGCATGCCCCGCGCCGGCACGCCTCTAAGATGGCCGCCGTTTCCCTCCGTGGACTTTGTAGTTCCCAGACATACGGATGAACCGAAAGCGAGGCAGGCATTGGTTAGCCTGCTTCCTTGTTGCGCCTTTTCCCCTTCCCCGAACCAACCTCGGGCCCTTAAGAAAGGACAGTCAAGAATACAATCATATAAGAGACAAAATTGTCTCCACCGTGGGCATCTCCACATCTCGCTGTCCTACCCAGTGGATTGCATAGGAGAGAGGCGGGGGAAGCATCCGACGCCCTCCCCTATAGCGGCCGCTGCCTAGCAGCAGTCATTCACCAGACCCCGCCCACTTCCCTCGGGAGCTTTCGTTCCTCTCCCGTTCTTCCCTCTGTAACTGAACGCCCACCTCTGCCTCTGGTTCTAGGCTGGCTGTGGAGGAGGCAGACGACCCTTGCCCCCCCCCCCCGGTTGTCCTCGGTGGGTGCTAGCAGCAGCGCCGCCGCTGTCGGCGACCCCCACCCTTCTCGCACACACAAAGCAATCCCACGATGTTCTCGCGGAGGGGTCACGCCGATGCCAAGAAGTCCACCCAGAAAGCGCTGGACCCGCGGAAGGACGTCCTGACTCGTCTCAAGCACCTCCGGGCGCTGATAGGTGAGTGGAGAGAGGGAGGTCGTAACGCCAACCCCGACAACCCTCCTGTGGGAAACGCAGGCAGCCCCAGTGGAGGAGGAGGAGGAGGGGGTGAATTCGCAGGGGGTGGGGTCGCCTCTGGTAGTGGTCGGGGGCGCTAGTGGGTGAAGAGACAGAGCTGCGAGCCAGGAGTTCGCGAGTTCGAATGTCGCTTCTGCCTGATACCACAAAGTGGTTTGCTCCTACCTCTCCAGCTTCCGCATCTGCACCGTGGAAATAATAATACCGAACGAACTTACTCTGTTATTGTAAGGATAAGAAGACCACACCCACTATGTACTTTAAAATATTCACTATATGTACACTATAGCTATGTACATATGCTAAGTTGTTATTCATGATAGCAACAGCAGTGAAAACGTTATCCATTGCTAATACTTTTCCCATACCAGACTTCATGTCTGCACCTAAGGTCTTGTCTTTGATCTCTGTTGCTTACATTGTCTTCTCACAGGGATCTCCCCATGTGTGAGTGATCACTTCTATTAGTCTACATTGTTGTAATGGGGGTAGGGAGATCAGTAGACGCGGCTGTACATGGAACTAAAGGAGGTGACAGGTGTATTGTGAACAAGGGACAAAACAATAGGTGTATTATAACCAAGGGACAAGATGTGGTGAACATCTTTCCACCTCAATTCATGTGCCTAAAAAAGTTTCCGGCTTCAAAAGTTGAAGTTTTATTTTAAAAATGTAATTAAAAATGGCAAACTGAATTCTAGTAAATGATATTTCATGCTGTGAGTAGGTTGAAGACAAATCTTCAAACAGGAATGGTTTCCCTGTTCAGTTATATGAGGTTTTATTTGTTAAACACGAACCAAAAACATCTTGTAGAAATCTAATCCTAGGAACATTCCCCACATAGCTGCTTCCTCTGGTTCCCCTATACTGGAAGTATACAAATTCTCTTCTTCTTTGGGGATATTATTCCTGCACTCATTACAGTAAATCAGCTGTGTGGATTGCACAGTCTGCATTGATCCTGTAGTGGTTCCTGTCTGTTGTGTGGACTGTCCAGGGCCAGCATGTGCTGGATCATCTTACATAGAGACCTTGAAGTTGTGCTACAAGGTCTGAAATCAGAGCTATCTGGATTGTGTCAAGCAGCATGGGGAGGAGAGCTATTGAGTAAAATAAACAACTATTTCAACCTAACTTTATCACCTTCCTGTGAGTGAACAGAACACTGATCTTCCAGGAAGTTGCACAAGATAATGGCCTAGTTCTCAGTGTATCTGAACTGTGCTGCTTCAGACTGCAGATGGGGCTCACATGACTGAATGCTCCATTAGAAAAACACCTGCAAACTAGGAAAACTAAGAGGAGACTAAGCTTGATCTCTTCTCCATGGAATCTAGTTTTATAGGTGGAGGTGTGTGTGTGTGTGTCCAGTTCTGTGAGCTTCTATCTGCAGGTTGAAGTGGTGAAGCCCAGACATAGGTTTACTGTGTTAATCAGAACTAGGCCAACATCTAGCTGGAATTATTGAGGTCTGTTTATATTGGTTAGTTATGCATTTCACCTACATATGCTTGGTTGCTGTTTCGAACTTTGTGGACATTGACACATTTCTTCCTTGTTAGCGAAGCCCCCCCCCCCCCATGAGACTTCTGAAATGTAAATTGTGGTGAATCCTTTCAAGATTAAGGCTGCAATCCTTTTGCAATTTACATGACGCCATGCCAACCTTGCTGCCACACACCTCCCCTTTTCCATCCTGGTATGCTGCAATGATTCAGCTGGAAGGAGGTCAAGTGAGCAGAACAGCCCCACTACATGTCCACTGCTGGCAATAAGTGTGAAAAGGATCTAGTGTTTTAGCACAGTTCACGCTAAACATGAGTCAACAGAGACGTGGTAGTAAAAAGGCTACGGCAATTGTGCATTGCATCAATAGAAGTATCGTTGGTCGTGACTTCCGGGAAGGGTGACTTCGCTTGTGCCTGCTTTTGGGACGGGCTCCCGCCTCAAAAGAAGCTTATTCAGATATAAATCAGTCAGAACATTTTTTTTTTGACTGATGAAATTTCTCCCGGGCAGGGAGAAACGTAGAGATCAACCTCAAAAGCCTGTTTTTGTTGGGAGGACTGGATTTCATTAATTTATGAGATAAGGTCCAGCCAACAATGCCGGACGGACTTCCTAACAAGCTCTATCTGTTTAAGCGATACGTTTATCTTTTCTTTAAAGAGAGAACGGACTAACAGGCAAGCACCCTTCTTTCTATTATTTTTTTTACTTGGTTTAAATTGTTGCAGCAAAAGGAGATTTGTCAGATTGATCGGCTTTGGACAACTTCTGGGTGAGATATAGCTCTTCTCTGTTATTCACGAAATTGACAGCTTATCTCTGTTTCTGTCGCAAAAAGCTGTCCTGGAAGTGCATTCTAAAGATAATAAACAGAAGAGGGATTTCTATTCCTGATTTCTATTCCGAGGAATATTATATTGTCTGGGACTATTCTCTTTTTGGTCTATTTTATTTTGACGAATCTGCTTCTTCACGACGCCACTAACTGTTTTGATGCTGGGAACTAAATTTGTTTTGCATTCTTGAACATAGAGAGATAAGGCAGGTTGCTCTGTTTATACTGTGATGTCATCAAGCCTGGAATATTAATCCAATTGTTGCTGAAATAAGAAGTGGTTTTTCTTTATTTTTGTTTTGCTTTGTTTTCGTGGTTTTAAAAATGGCAATCAAGAAAGTGGCTGAGAATCTGGAAGTAACTATGTTTCAGAAAATAATGGATGAGATTGAGATAACGAAACAAACCCTGCGACAGGGTAGTAAGGAGCTGAAAATTGAACTGAGCAAAATGACGCAGGAGCTTAAAGAAATAGGGGATCCTGTGAGAGAGGAGAATGAGATCAGAGATGAGAAAAGAAAAAATAAAGGGAAGATACAAGCCCTGGAGATTGGAACAAATGTGGAATTGGAAAAAGATCTGGAGTTTATGGATTTTAGAAATAAAATCTACTGTTTGGAATTTAACGTTATCTCTGAAGAAATTAATGAAGATATTAGAGATAAAGTTATCAATGGCTTGGATAATCTTCTGGACTGGAATGATGTGATGGAGCTTGATATAGAGAAAATCTATGGAATTAACTGCAGCCATGTGACAATGGAAAAACTCTTAAGAGATGAGCCAGTGCATTTTGTAAAAAAGAAGAACAGAGATATGACTTTACAACAGTATTTCAGCAACTTATTCAGAATGGATGGCAAGAAAATATTTGGGACAGAGGAAATTCCCATCAGACTCTTATTATATGACTATGGCTACAACAGCAAGATTATTATGGAATACTGATAATGGAAGATTGGACACTGAAATTACTGGACTTAACAGGACTATTGAAGATGGAAGATGGAACTAATAGGGATAATGGAATAATGGCTATTGAAATTATTGGACCTAACAGATTCTGATGAGATGGATTAATCGAAATGTTTATTTGGACTATGGTTATGACAATAAGATTATTATAATTATTAACGAGATGGATTAATTGACATGTTTATTTGGAGAAAAATTGATAGATATATTTCTTAAAGAATTGAAACCTCTCTTTGACTTTTTGTGGAAAGAATAAAGTAATGTTTATGAGATTTGATGATTAATTAAGATAACTACTGGAGGAAAGTGATTTTATAATATGATTTAAGAGACAGGATTGTTATATATTGTAGACCTATAACTGATTTGATATGTGACAAATGGGAAGTCAACATTTTATTTTTTTTTGTTTAATCATTTTTGTTTTGTTTTGTTTTTTGTCTTTGAATGTTTTATGATTTTGTTTTGTATGTTTTATGAAAATTTGAATAAAAATTATTGTAAAAAAAAAAAAGAAGTATCGTTGGTCGTGCCCGGAGTAAACCCATAAAAATTAATGAATGCGACTACCTTTGGTTCATTAAGTTCAGCAGTGGGTTTACTCTGAATATAACTTATTTGGATACAACCCATAGTATCCAGATTGCAAGAAGTAATTTTGGTCAGACTTTATCTGGAGAATGATGTCCAGTTTTGGGCACTGTAGTTTAAGATACTGAAAACTGTAATGTGACCAGAGGAGGGCCTAGGAGACTTTATGAAGAAAGTTTTGAAGTAGTTGGGTATGTTCAGCCTGGAGAAGAAACAGTCTAGAGGTGATTTAAAGGACTGTTACATAGATGAAGGACAAAATTTATATACTGTTGTTCCAGAGATTATGACTGCAAGCATTTGGTTCACATGAGAAACAAATGGAATTAGGTTTAAATGTTAAGAAAAACTTTTTGACACCGTGAACTGTTCAACTGTGGAACAGGCTCTCCTTCATTAGAAGTTTTTAAGTTGAATAGTAGCCTATCAGAGATGTTGTGGTTGTAGATTTCCTGCGTTGGCAGGATGTTGTACTAGATGACCTTTGATGCACATTTCACCTCTGATGCCTTCTGATAATGAGCTTTGGGATTCTGTCCTTGTTGAGTTTGGAAGTAAAAAAGGACTAATAAAAAAAATAATGGGGTGTGTGTGTGCACGTGCCAAGATGGACAGAAGAATATTCATTTGTAATATATATTTTTAATGGCCTGACAAGGACCTATGAGTTTCCAGGATCTACAGAACGTTGGAGGGCGTCAGTTTGAGAAAACAAAGAGGAGGAAAAGGAACTGGGAGAAGGGGGTGAATCAGGCTGATCAAGCTTATAACAGCTTAGATAGTAACTATTTCAGACTTAGGAAGTATTAGGGAGATGTACACTATGGCTGTAAGGTTAAAGAAAACCCCTGCCCTCCTTGCACTATGTAGGCAGGTTATGGGAGGGAGAAAAGGCAGAGGCGCGTATTTTCTTGTTCCAACTTTTCAGAGGAAAACTCCTCTTTTATTGGAACTAGTGCTCTGTAGCCTGAGCCCTTGAATGTTTTATAGGAACATGGGGGAAGATTTCAGGAGGGTGAGAAAGTAGAATTTGGGGGGGGGGGTTCCTCCTCCAGAAACTTCCCCTAACAGTGCTATTAGCTTCTTGTTCCAGGCTGACTGGAGCCCTAGAGAGTATCACTCTTGTTTGGCATGGGAAATATATTGCAACATTGTGTCCTCACTTGTGTTTCACTGTTGCCCCAGTGACCTATATGCGGTGAACCTATGGAAAAAGGATATTATGATAACAGCTGCATTTATTTTACTCAGAGTAGCCAGAAATCTGATATTTAGCAATACTGAGGATTCAAAAGTTTTAAAAATGGGAAAGTTGAAGCTTGAGACGTGCTATTGCAGTCTCCATTTCTATGCAATATACAAAGCAGGGACTGAGGGGGTTGTCACTGTGCCCACAGCACATGTGCATATGCATGTGCATGCCTGCCATCAGCCAAGATGGTAGCAGAGGCATCAGCCCCTTAGGGAAACCTCTGCCACCATCTTGGTTGATGGCAGGTATGTGCGCAGCACAGCCAGCATTCACCCCAACAGAAGAGGTAGGTGGGGTATACAGGTGGGCATTGCAGGCCTGCATGGTTGTAGAGGGGTGCCTGGGAGCTCCCTCTCTGTGATCCGTGGCAGGGTCGGAAGCTGACCCTGCCACGTATCGCAGAACAGGAGCGCTACCCACCCGCCCTAAGGAGGGCCCTTCAGGGGCCCTCGGCCAGGGCCCAACCTGGCCACCCTCTGGCACCGGCCCTGCCCCCTCCCCACAGCACATTTGGCATCAGGAGAAATTTAGCTATTCACCTGTGACACAGTGGAAGAGAAGGAATGATAGGAAATGATGGGATGTTCATTTCAAGGGGTATGAGGAAAGGAAGTTGTGTTCCTGACCACTTTGAACCTCAGTGTACTGAAACATTTGCACGCCAGTCCAAAGAAGTAGATCCACTGGCGGAAGCAGACTGCATACATGCCACCTGCTGGATTAGGGACTTTGGTCATAAATCTGGTCTGCATTCAGTTACGGTTGTTATCTATCTGCACTGTGCTACTTTCAACGGAATGTGGATCTCCCTCCTTGCACAGCCAGTAACATGGAAGTAGTTGCAACTAGAACTCAATCAGGGCATTTTCATTTCAAATTCATGATATCCTTGTTTTTGATCTTAAAAAATATCATCTTCAATTCAGAGACTTTCAGAGTAAATTACAGATTAAAAAAATAAAAACATGAATAGTATAATTAATTATTCAAAATAAACAGGAGCATCAACAAAATGTCAACGAAACGAAAGTCCAGCATAAATGCTGATCTAAAAGTTTATGTTAAATAACCTGGGCAATTAAAAGATCATCTTGAACTAAAAAGACATGAGAATTGGCACAATGGAAATTTGTACAGGGAAAGCATTTCATAAGTGGGACACCACAATGGAGAAGGGCCTTTCTCCAGTCATCACTTACCTCACTTCAGAATGTGGCAGACTTGAAGAAGGACTTTTGAGGCGGATAAAATGCATGTCGGTTCATGCAGCAGAAGGCAGCCCCGTAGGTGCATGGATCCTAATCCATTTAGGATTTTAAAGGAAGAATCAGCACTTTGAATTGTGCCTGGAAACAGAATGGTAGCCAGTGCAGTTGTTTCAATATGTTTTAGTTGGCCAGTTCCCGTTAGTACAAAATACAACAGCTAGATTACTAATGGACATTTCTGAGTAGTCCTGAAGAATTAGCCCCACATGATGTTAGTCCAAACCAAGTTGTTTCATAAGCATGTCCCTGCTCCCAAGGAGCATACAATCTAAAATAGAAACTGGCAAAACAGGGAGGGAGGGTTAGTGTGTGTGTATGTGTAAAACAAGGGCAGGGAAGGAGATATGTGGGCAAATGCTATTAGTTATTCCAACAAAAACAACTATGACTCACATAGTGTTTCTCGTAGATGCATAGATATCAGGTGAAGGGAAGTAGTCTTCATTATGTATATGTTTTAAAGAAAACATTCTGAGTCCCAACTGTTACAGGCAGGGCTGTGGAGTCGGAGTCAGGAGCAATTTTGGGTGGAGTCGGAATCGATAGAAATGTACCGACTCCGATTCCGACTCCTTCATAAATGGCAAATGTATATTAACTAGTAATAACAAATTTACTGTAGTAAAATGGTAGCACAAGGCATTTCATCATCACCACCGCGTGAATCCAGAGCTTGGAAAAGTTACTTTTTTAAACTACAATTCCCATCAGCCCCAGGGATTGGGCTCATGGGAGTTGTAGTTCAAAAAAGTAACTTTTCCAAGCTCTGGATTCACATGGTGGTGATGAAATGCCTTGTGCTACCATTTTACTACAGTAAATGTGTTATTACTAGTTAATATACATTTGCCATTTATGAAGGAGTCGGAGTCGGACAGTAGAAAAATAGAGGAGTCGGGGTCGAAGGTCTGACATACCGACTCCACAGCCCTGGTAACAGGTACTTAAAGCTTGATTGGACTTGAAAATGAAAATTGAGAGGATAAGCTAAATGCTGTGTGGAAAAGGTGGGTTTTGAGGAGGGGAACACATCTTGCCATTATGGTTTCTAACAATTATCATTAGCGCTGAAGCACTCCATCTCTGCCTGTTCATGACTGTTGACCTCAGCTGACTTTCAACTTATTTTGCCTTTTACCTGAATTTTTTTTTTTATTCACTGATGTTTCTCAGATTGCATCGAAAGTCTGTTTGGGATCCAATATTCTCTTCTTGATGGAGCTAAGTGCAAGTTAAAACTTGAATGCCTATTGCATTAGTTTATTTTAGTCATGTGTTAAACCAGAGGAAGTGCTATCTGTTTTCTTTTATACTGAGTCATGAATTATTCAATCTGTTCTGCAAGTTCATGTAAGAATATCAAATCCATTTGCAGGGCTTCTAACGGTCAGGATAAACTCCAGTGTTTCGCACAAAACCTTCTCTCATTATTTTTTCTAACCTGATACTCTTGATTGCGCCCAGGGTTTCTCTATTCTTTCTCCTTGCCCCCATCACCCTATTATTTCATGCAAAAGATGAACTGAAATAGAATGCAAAATAGATAATAAATGATGAAAGTGTTTTTCTGGCACAGAGTACTTTCTGTAAGAGTCCCCATAGTTTGGCAATGATTTCAGTTCACTTAAAAACAAATGTTATTCTTATATATGACTTACTCCTGGTACTAGACCTGGGCTTCCTGTAATTCTTCAACTCTTGATGGCATCATCCAAAGACACGTGCAGCTCACCAGAGTTGATTAGAAACTGCAAATCAGCAGTTCCCTCCCTGAACTTCCCAATTGCTTTATAAACTTACCAACAGTTGTTGAAAAGGAAATGGCTTCTATTATGTGTACACTATTTTTTCAGTGAGTTTTTCTCTCCAGCAGACCTGCAAGCTGAGTTTTGGACTCAAGTGAGTCTTTAAAAGTAGTTTTGTGAGTGATGGAGATCATTTATTTGGAAACTGTTGCCATTTTCCTGGTGAGAATCCTCCTCTTCCGGAAGCTGCTATTTGCTTTGTATGCCTGAAAGAGACATGAGATCCTGTTCCAGATCTCCATTGTTTTCTAAAATTTGGCCCTTACACAGGCAATTAAATGTTGTTGTTCTTTCAAAGTCTGAGCTTGTGTTTTTTAGTATTATTCATGGAGTAATTCTTAATAGAATTAGTCTGATCTACCTGCAGAGGCAGCAAGGGTTTTTTCCTGTGCTGTTTTAATGTTTGTCTATAAAGATGAGCATTTAGTTGTGCATTCAAATTGTTACAAAACAGTATTATCTATTATTTCAGTGTCATTTGGATGTTGTCCTAAGTAATATAAATAACTTTGCTTTACATTAAAAGCAAAACAAAACCCTGCAGCCTTGAGGTAAGCACCAATAAAACCAGATTCGTATCTCCTCTACATCACGTGGGCCAAGTTTGACTGGTGGCTGGGGCCACCAAGCTGTCAATAATATGATGATGCCAGGTGATGGGGTACTTTGAAGTCCCAACAATTATTGGAACTTCATATGCCAAGGAGGGCTTGCAAAAAAACCCCCTGTATAGTGGTTAGAAGCACTGCCAAGCAGTTAATTGTTGGCACTTCAAAGCACTGAGCAAGTCTCTTTGCATGCCCCTCCAAGGATTGGCTAGCTGGGGAGGTCTCCGTTAGGAACCTAGTAGCATAGCCAATTCCAGTTGATTTGTTCTCACCGCTCTTCCCTTACCAATACACAATTCAGAGCACACTTTTGGCTCCTGATTGTGCATTGGCAGTTGCATCTCCGCTTACCCCTCACCTGATCACATATGTCATCTGGTGTGGAGCAGATAAGTGTGGTTTGGGGTGGAAAGAGTCTCCTGGCCCTAACTGGGGCCCATGTCAGGCCTAATTATGCCCTTAGGCCAGAGGATCTCCAATCCTGAAATAGAGTTATGTATGTTGTATACTTCAGCAGCATTCACCATAAGGACTTGAGTACTTGAATGAGGGTTGATTTTTTTTTAAATGGAGTACTTTAATAAATTTTATAGTTTTTTTTGTTAAAGTAAATACTGTGCTAATACAGTATTAGTGCTTTTGTTTATTTGTGACCAAAATGTAGAGGGATTTTTATGTGTATTTGGGGAAAGTTAATACTAGCCTAATGTTTTCATTTCACTGTATCTTGGGCTTGCATATGAATTTGGATCCTGTTATTAGAGGAATGTGGTATTGGTAAGAGGATGCTTAGTGCTGATAATAAATATAAGTTGCTGTTGCAATACTATATACAAAATGCTTGAAATTAATCCTATCAGTTGAGAAGCACACTATTTCAAGCAGGGCTGTGGAGTCGGTACGCCAAACCTTCGACTCCAACTCCGACTCCTCTATTTTTCTACTGTCTCACTCCGACTCTACCCAAAATTGCTTCCAACTCCACAGCCCTGGAAAGGGCTGTAAATGTCTTTTTAAATTGGAAGCTCTCATAGGAGCATTTTTAGCGCTGCCTGAATATGCGCTGATCTTGGCATCACAGCATTTGTCTTCATCTGGGTCCTGGGTCACACACTGACACACAAAATGTTTTCCATCTTGAGTTATGGTGAAATGCTCAACTACAGCTGACTTCATGGGAAGATTCTTTGACATTTTGAATTTTTTTTTTTAATTGTCAATCAAAATTTATTTTGAAGTCGGAGTCGGTACATTTCTTCCGTCTCCACCCAAAATTGCTTCTGACTCCACGACTCCGACTCCACAGCCCTGATTTCAAGGGTGCATTGGCCACAGATCTCCAGAAGTCTTTTATCCACCCATGCAATTTGTTTGCATCACTGGCTTCCCTTCTCAGATTTACTTCTAATGAAATAAATGTAAATGTACTGCCTTCAAGTCAATTTCAACTTATGGCGACCCTATGAATAGAGTTTTCATGGGGCTGAGTGGCAGTGACTGGCCCAAGGTCACCCAGTGAGCTTCATGGCTATGTGGTCTCCCAGGTCATAGTCAACCACCTTAACCGCTACACCACACTGGCTGTCTCTAATGAAATAGTCATACAGAATGAAGAGACCCATCAGTTTTCTGAACTCTGCTTTGAGCATGCACAAAGACTACTTAATCGAAGGTATTGTTTGCCTTCAGATACAGTTATGAACTATGGTTTACCATAATGGGAATTAGCCTAGGCAAGCTTTCTCCCTCTCCTTTCCTCTTCTGGTGGGCTGGGAGGAGGAGATGGGAAGCTTTTGCTTCTGTTTTTTTTTACTAATTGTAGACAAAGTGTGGTTAGTCTTAACTAGGGATGAAAGGAGGCAGTGCTTTCCATATTGTCCTGGGTTCATTATGATCAGCACTGTTTCTGTGCCGGTACAGTTCAGCTTCTGCTAAAATCTGTGTTATTCATTGTGGTCAGCTGTGGCTGAAACATATGTATTTAACTATGTAATTAATTTCAATGCATTTCTGTGGAAGTAAAATTTTAAGAACAATGCAGTGCATAACATAGTTATTTATATAACATTTGCCGACTAAAAAACAATGAGAGCAAATGCTGCTGGTATTCACTTGTGTGATTTCTGTTGCTGATCTTTAACAAACATGCAAATTGTGGGAATTTCTGCTCCTGTTTCCAGTGGAATTCTCTGACATCCCCCATCTTAACTGTGGTTTACTGAAACAAGCCAACTTCAACCCCTAATGCTTGTTTCAAGAAACCATTGTTAAAATTAGTTCCTTCTGTTCCTTTAAGAGGTTCCTTTAAAATGTAGTTAATGTTTTAAAAACGGGAGTGAACGCTTTCACCCTCCTCCTGGCAGTCATAGCGGAAGAGGGGTGGAAGGGAACATGAGAGCCTGAGGCTTGTCTAGGTTCATTGCTAATACTCAATCATAGTTCAGGGAAACTATGCATAGTTTAAATGCAGTGGTGCATAGTTTAAATGCAGCTATTGTGTGGTGGAGTATAATTTTGTTTACTTGAACAGCAAACCTTTCTAAAGTTTCTAGAAGTTTACAAGGGTGGGACTTGGTAACCCACTTTGGGGAGCCTGTTCCATGGTTCCGGTGCACCCATAGTGAGTGCTGCTTTGTGTATCCATGGTTCTGGTTTGCAGAACCATGAGCAGAGTTTGTTAAAAGGCAGTAGCAGCAAATTGGGAGTCTGCTACATGAGATGGTATGGCCTAAAATGTGATGGGCCCTTCCCACTTAGAGCTGTATAGGAAATAAGAGACACCTTATTACAAGCCCAGAAGCAAAGATGAAGTCATTGCACACGGGCTATAGGTGAAATATGGCCCCAGCAGTTGTACAGCTGTGTTATAGGTGAAGCTTTTGAATCATTTTAAAGGGAGCCGTACATGGAATGTATTTCAATAATCAGTCCATAAATTTACTGTGGTACAGATTAGAGTAACTGGCTCCATGTGCTCTTAGAAGGTGTACAAATCATTGTCTAACTAGAAGAATGCACACTTGCCTGTCACCTGGATTTCCCAAAGCAATACCTCTCTTCCAGAGTGGAGAAGGTAGGAGGCCAATGCTCAGTGGGATTATAATTTCCCTGAAAGATCAGGAATTGTAATTTTTGTATTATATTAATTAAATTTATATCTCATTCTTGCTTCCAAAGGAGAAATATTAAGATACTTTATTTTATGTTATCCCACTTTTCCTCCAAGGATCTCAAAGTGGTGTATGTGGTTCTTCCCTCCCCATTTTATCATCACAGCAACCCTGTGAGGTAGGTTAGGCTGAAAGACTGTGACTGGTCCAAGGCCACACAGTAAGCTTCATGGCTGAATGGGGATCGTCTAGGTCCTAGTACAACACTCTAAATATCCCTCCCACCTTCTGTAGATCACACAGAAGAGCCAACCTATGCTGTGGTCATAAGGTTGGACTGGGTGAAGGGTCATTGGGCCTAATCTTGCCCTGCATGTCATTTGTGTATAGATCACCTAGTATGGTCTAGTCCACAGTGTACTATAGTGTGTGTGTGGGGGAAGTGCACTACAATAAAGTGCATGAAGAGCAAGTGGCTTCAGAAGATGCAAAGGAGGGAGTTAGACCTTATGCTAAAGTGAATGCATTGTGAAGAGCCTTCATGCAGTAGGCCCGATCTTCCATAGGTGATCAGTACCCATGATTTCTGATCCAGTGCTGGGAAATCTGGGACCATGTCTTGGTGCTGGATGCCAAGGCTCAGCCTGGAAACCACTTGCACAACACCATTTTTTGTGAATGGCTCCTGATCCAGCAGTGGAGATGCACATGGAGGTAAACTTCTGTGTGCATACCAGTCTCACAGGGTTGGGATGGAAGATGTATATATATTTAGCGTAACTGTGTAGATAGCATTTCTGTTTATCCACACTTCTGTTTGTCTGAATGTTCTCTTTAATGCTAGGGTTAGGCTGTCTTGCAAATAAGTCCACAAAAGTGACTACTGTAGTTTACAAACATGCCTGCCTATTTGCATATATCTGTCAATCATTCGTGACATATTGATAACCTGAAGATAAGAACAAACCCATTATTTTACAGTTTAGAAAAGCTTTGCTACATAGTTGCCTGAAGGAGGTTCTTACTCATCTAATGCAATCAGGCCAGTGACTTTGTGCCACTCTTGAATAAGCACAGGTTTAAATAATGTGATGTGGGATAAATCTTGGGTTATAGGATCTAGAATTATGGCTTTAAAAAATAATAGGTAACATTTATTTTATTAACAGATTACGAAGAGGCCATGTGTGTCTAACTGAATGGATGCAGTCTTGAATAAGTTAGGTGTTTTAAGTTTCAAGCCATCTGAACACTGCCTCCTTATGTATTATTGTACCTTGTAGCCATTATTTCTATTAATACTTCTACTGTTGGCTTTCTGCTGCTTTATTTTGCTATATATGTTTTAATGTTACATTTGTATGCTGATGATACTTATCTTTTTGCTTTGCTTTGCTTGTTTTTTTACTTTTACAGATGTTGTGGATGGAAGTGAACTTAAACAGTTTTTTGAGGTCAACTATTCTCAGATTTATTTTATCTTCTATGAAAATTTCCTGACACTAGAAACCAGCTTGAAACAAAAAGGTAAGAATTTTTAGGTGGGATTCTTTTAGGGCATTCTTTTAAGTTGCTCAATACTGACATATATATACTTTTTTCTAAATCGAAAAATCAGCTTCTTTGCATATCTTAAATGCCTTCAGTAATCAATAAGGCAAAATGCTACAAGTTAGGAAAGCTCAGCAAATCTGAACGTCAAGTGCCAGCACCATAATCATAATCCATAATCACATAATAAATAGATACACATTTTGAAAACTTTGTTGCATCTCCTTAGTCAGCTGAAGAGTAGTATGGGGCAGTTTGTGGTAAAACGTAGCTCTGCTTAACATGAGAAAGAAGCAGTGTTTCCCCTCTCCCAACATATTTTTTATGTGATATTCCTGTTTTTAGAAGGGCTTTTGAGGGGGGTAAAAAAAGAAGCAGAACAATGTGTGGATGAGGTGTTGGTGTCTGGCATGAGTTTTGTTAGACACTGGGCAACATGTTGGGACAAACCAAGCTTGACCAAAATCACTTGAGCCATGATGGAACTAGATTGCTGGTGTTTAATATCACAGAGCAGGTCCGATGGAAGAATGAGGATAGGATACAACTTGGCAATGACAATCCGGAAAGACATGACAGCTGTTTAAAGAGAACAAAGGGTTGCAGAGGAAAATGCATCCACAAAGGAAGTTTAGAAATGCTAGTCTTAGAAAGCTCCAAGCCAAGATGTATGAGCTAGTGCTAAATGAGAACATGGATATAGTGGGCATATGAGAAGCCTGGTAGAACAGAGTCAGTGGACTACAGGCATACCCCGCTTTAACATACGCAATGGGACCGGAATGTGTATGTAAAGTGAAAATGTACTTAAAGTGAAGCAATTATCTATGCATGTACTGCACTGCAATCGCCACTAGATGGCAGCGGCGTCATGCCATTAAGTGTCCGTAATTGCGAAGCGCGCATACGTTAAGCGGGGTATGGTGGCGTATGCAGCATGTACGTTATAGCGAGGCGACGTTAAATGAAGCGATGTTAAGCAGGGTATGCCTGTATATGTGCCATTGCATGTTATTCCATAAGAAGGACAAGAAAGGGTGCTTTGGTGATGATTTTGCCCAGTGTATTAAAGTGTGCAGTAAACTAGAAAACTTGAGGGAAATAAATTCCACAGAATCTCTGTAGGTTGAAATATTGGGCTAGAAGAGTAACTTAGTACACACAGCTGCCCCCCAAATTCCATGGGCTATGCTTTTTAACACAAAAAATAATGGGTTGTGAGCAGTACTAGTTCCACTCAGAGAAGACCCGTTGAAATTAAATTGACAGACATGACTAACTTACAGTCATTCATTTGAATAGTTCTGCTCTGAGTAAAATTGAGGTGAATACAACCCATTTGTTGTTATATAAATATTTACATACAGTGCACCTTAAATATGTTGCAATACCATACAAATTGTTTTACAAAGTATCTTAAATAGTTAACATTTCATGAATATCTTTAAACATTAAATATAGTAATTCAACTCATTAAATTTTTTTTTTTCAATAATTTTTATTCAAATTTTCATAAAACATACAAGACGAAATCATAAAACATTCAAAGACAAAAAACAAAATCAAAAATAGTTAAACAAAAAAAAAAAAAATAAAAATAAAAATAAAAATAAAAAATAAAGAGTAAAATATTGACTTCCCATTTGTCAAAGATCAGATCAGTTATAAGTCTATAATATATAACAATCCTGTCTCTTAAGTCATATTATAAAATCACTTTCCTCCAATAGTTATCTTACTTAATCATCAAATCTCATAAACATTACTTTATTCTTTCCACAAAAAGTCAAAGAGAGGTTTCAATTCTTTAAGAAATATATCTATCAATTTTTTTTTTCC
The DNA here is from genome assembly GCF_030035675.1 of Rhineura floridana. Lineage (NCBI taxonomy): Eukaryota > Metazoa > Chordata > Lepidosauria > Squamata > Rhineuridae > Rhineura > Rhineura floridana. The sequence goes on along the minus strand of NC_084480.1, from coordinate 177,536,011 downwards.
AGATAAGCATATCAATTAATCCATCTCATTACTAATTATGATAATCTTATTGTCATAACCATAGTCAAAATAAACATTTCAATTAATCCATCACATCAGAATCTGTTAGGTTCAGTAATTTCAGTAGCCATTGTTCTATTATCCCTATTAGTTCCATTTTCCATCTTCCATCTTCAGTAGTCTTGTTAAGTCCAGTAATTTCAGTATCCAATCTTCCATTATCAGTATTCCATAATAATCTTGCTGTCAAAGCCATAGTCATATAGTAAGAGTCTGATGGGAATTACCTCTATCCCAAATATTTTCTTGCCATCCATTCTGAATAGGTTGCTGAAATACTGCTGTAAAATCATATCTCTGTTCTTTTTTTCAAAATACACTGGGTCATCTCTTGAAAGTTTTTCCATTGTTACATGGCTGCAGTTAATTCCATAAATTTTCTCTATATTGGGCTCCATCACATCATTCCAGTCCAGAAGATTATCCATGCCATTGATAACTTTGTCTCTAGAATCTTCATTAATTTCTTCAGAGATAACATTGAGTTCCAAACAATAGATTTTATTTCTAAAGTCCATAGACTCCAAATCTTTTTCCTGTTCCACGTTTGTTCCAATCTCCGGGGTCTCCTCTCTCACAGGGACCCCTGTTCCAGTCTCCAGGGTCTCCTCTCTCACAGGGACCCCTGTTCCAGTCTCCAGGGTCTCCTCTCTCACAAGGACCCCTATGTCTTTAATCTCCTGTGTCTCCAAACAATAGATTTTATTTCTAAAGTCCATAGACTCCAAATCTTTTTCCTGTTCCACGTTTGTTCCAATCTCCGGGGTCTCCTCTCTCACAGGGACCCCTTCCAGGGTCACCTCTCTCACAGGGACCCCTATATCTTTAATCTCCTGCGTCATTTTACTCAATTCAATTTTCAGCTCCTTACAACCCTGTCGCAGGTTTTGTTTCGTTATCTCAATCTCATCCATTATTTTCTGAAACATAGTTATTTCCAGATTCTCAGCCACTTTCTTAATTGCCATTTTAAAAGAAAAATATAGGAAAACCACTTCTTATTTCAGCAACAATTGGGTTAATACTCCAAACTTGGTGACATCACAGTATAAACAGAGCAGACAGCCTTATCTCTCCATAGTTAAGTAAACAAAATGCAGTTCCCAGGATCGAAACAATTAATGGCAGTCGTCAAAAAACAGATTCGTCAAAATAAAATAGACCAAAAAGAGAGTAGTCTCAGACAGTATAATATTCTTCAAAATAAAAATCTGGAATAGAAATCCCTCTTCTGTGTATATCTTTAGAATGCAAATCCAGGACAGCTTTTTGCAACAAAAACAGAGATAAGCTATTAATTAGTGCGTAGCAGAGAGAAGTTATGGCTCCCCAGTGAGATGTCAAAAACCGATCAATCTGGCAAATCTCTTTTAAACAGCAACAATTTAAGTCAAGTAAAAGAAAAATATAGAAAGAAGGGTGCTTGCCTGTTAGTGCGTTCTCTCTTAGAAGATAAGATGAACGTTCGCTTTAACAGATAGAGCTTGCTGTTGAAAATCCGTCCCACCTTCGTCGGCTGGACCTCGTCCCATAAATTAATGAGATCTGGTCGTCCCAACAAAAATAGGCTTTGAGGTTAATCTCTTCGTTTCTCCCTACCCGGGAGAAGTTTAATCAGTCAAAAAAAAAAGAAAAAACTGACTGATATATCTGAATAAGCTTCTTTTGAGGCAGGAGCCCGTCTCAAAAGCAGGCACAGGCTAAGTCACCCTTCCCGGAAGTCAGTAATTCAACTCATTAAATACATGTTTAAAGATGTCCTAAAATATTCAAAAAATGCTACTGTATAACAGAAAAGATTTGTTCATTTGGATCCTTTCCAATTAGTTTTACCAAAGCTTTTCTTAACATATTAAACTTTCCATAGTAGCATACAATATATCCCTAGACCAGGTACCCATTCTTTTTTATATACTGAAGTGCTGAATTCAATTTATTCATTTCTTCTCTTGTTATTTTGAATGGACACCATACCAGTCAACTGAATGACTCCTAGATGTTCCCATTTTTTTAAAGGTATTTTTAAAGTATCCAACATGTCGTAGTAAATAAAATGCGCTTTCTCTCTCTCTCTCTCTCTCTCTCTCTCTCTAATTTTATATATTGTATTGTGAGGTCTGCCTGAGAAGCTGTATACGTCTTAAATAAATAATAAAATAAATAATATTTGTGATTGATATGTTTTGATATTTGCATTTCCTCATTTGTAATTTAAAATGGCATAATAATGGTATATACTTACTTCAGAAGAGGGCAACCAGAATGATCAAGGGGATGGAGCGACTCCCTTACGAGGAAAGGTTGCAGCATTTGGGGCTTTTTAGTTTAGAGAAAAGGCGGGTCAGAGGAGACATGATAGAAGTGTATAAAATTATGCATGGCATTGAGAAAGTGGATAGAGAAAAGTTCTTCTCCCTCTCTCATAATACTAGAACTCGTGGACATTCAAAGAAGCTGAATGTTGGAAGATTCAGGACAGACAAAAGGAAGTACTTCTTTACTCAGCGCATAGTTAAACTATGGAATTTGCTCCCACAAGATGCAGTAATGGCCACCAGCTTGGATGGCTTTAAAAGAAGATTAGACAAATTCATGGAGGACAGGGCTATCAAAGGCTACTAGCCATGATGGCTGTGCTGTGCCACCCTAGTCAGAGGCAGCATGCTTCTGAAAACCAGTTGCCGGAAGCCTCAGGAGGGGAGAGTGTTCTTGCACTCGGGTCCTGCTTGTGGGCTTCCCCCAGGCACCTGGTTGGCCACTGTGAGAACAGGATTCTGGACTAGATGGGCCACTGGCCTGATCCAGCAGGCTCTTCTTATGTTCTTATGTTCTTGGGTAGGATTTAGATTTTATCAGGATTTTTAATGAGGTACCAAGACAGTCCTCCTTATCAATTTAGCCTTTCTGGTTCCTCGGGCTTTGTGCACCCACTGGACTGCAATTGATATAATCAAGACAACTGGGTCATAGTTTAACAAAACCTTTATTGAAATGCACCAAGCCCTTCACAGAAGCATATAAAAGGAATATTAAGTACATTCACACAAGCATGCAAGAAGACTACAAAGAGAAGTAACTAATACCTCTGAGGGACATTCCTATTTGCTGTGTCTGGTTGATGGGTCACCTTCTGCTAATAGAACTTTTATTTATCACTTGCTCATACTTTCCTATCTGTTCCCATTCTTGATATGTTTCCAGCCTATTATCTTTTGATAGTTGGAAATTTTTCAAATGCGCATCCAGATTAAACCTTTTATTATCTATCATTGAGGCTAGAGAGGAAGTATTTGGTGTTACCACTTGCCTCTGTTGATTCCAGTTGTCAAGACAAATGTTCATTATTTAACATTCCCAATTCCATTTTTACTCATCCATAACAGGTTTTTAATATCTGCTTTGACTAAATGTATTTCTATTGGACTGTATTAATCCATTATGTTAACAATGTTAGGCCTGCAGCATCATAACACCTGATATTCTGTATGCCTAGGCCCCTCCGCCGTCTTGATTATATGGGATATTCTTGGTTTTTTCCTTTGTCATATTAAGGTGACAATTATCTTTTGCCATTTCCCTGCCATTGATTTTAACCTGGGTGCCAGAAGACTTTCCATCCTCCATTTTATCTACTTCTAATTTCAATGGTAATATCTCACAATAAGTTTGTAACTAGCCACGCTTCTGTAAAACTTTTTCTAGTTCTTTCCCAGATTTGCTAACATCAGGGAGGAAATTGCCATGTCATCAGTGTATAAATTTACTGTCTGCTCATTTTATCCAGGTACCTTTGATCCTACTGTGCTGTCTAATACTTTCAGCTAGCAATTCTAATGACAGGATAAATAATACTCCTGACAAGGGGGTATGCTGCCTCGTTCCTCTCCCTGGGTAAATTATTGGTGATGCTTGTCTGTTTAACCTTAATGTAGAGCAGGGCAGGGGAACCTTTTTGGTTTTATGGGTCAGATCCTTATCAGGATCTGCCTCACAGGCCAAATTTGACAGGTGGGTGGGGCTGCCCATCTGTCAATCACATGACATCATTACAATGTCAAAATCCCTTGTGCTTCCCTTAAATCTCTAAGATTGGGGATTTAAAGAGAAAGGGGTAGATTTGCAAAAGCCTTTCCCCCATCCTGCTCTTTTATCTCTCAGAGATTAGGGGCTTAAAAAGGGAGGGGAAGAATTGCAAAAGGCTTTAAGACAGCCCCTGTGCTCCTATTTGAGCATATGAGAGCATAGGAGTTGTCTGAAAGTCTTTGCAAAAGCCTCTTCGAAGTAGCTCATGTATGTGAGTTGGGATTAAATCCCGCTGCTGGGAACAGAATTGTGCAGCCAATGCAGAATTAAATCTTGTCCTCCTGCCCATCACCATATGTCCTTAGTGATGTCAGCCATTTTCAAAAATTCTCTCTAAAACCATGATGTACCACACAGTCCTTTGAAAAAAGGGGCCTCCTTTTAGGTGCCCTTTTGGCATTTAAAAAGACACATGTAGCTGAGAATTCAGTTTTGGTGAAATAATTTACTATGTTTATCATTCTTATATTGCTGCTAGTGATCTTCCTTTAACAAATCTGACCTGGCCTATGTGGGCATGCTTTGGTATTATTTTATTGACTAGGTTCATTAAAATTGTTAATATTTTATAGTCAAAGTTTAAACCATGTAATGTGTCTATATGATTTTACATCTTCCCTAGGTTTCCCTTTCTTATGTATCAAAGTTATTTTTCCAATTTTCCGTTCCTGAGATATACCTACTGAGTTATGCGTTTCATTTGTAGCAGTTTTAAAAACATCTGTACACCTTGGCTTAGCTCACTGTGGCATGGCAGCAAAAAGGATCAGGGAAGACCAAAGCGACTGTAAGCTCCACTCTGTGAGCCGCACTTACACGGTCATAGTAGAACATAGTTTGGCTTACCATGTCATGCACCAGGCCAGTCTCTTTTCCTCATACTTGTTGGACTCCTCTTCACTTTGCTCCCCATTCTGTCTCTGTTGCTGTATTCACTGAATACTCCTCCTGTCGTTAAGACACAGCTCAGGTGACAGAGAGCCACTTTGCAGGCTATAAATTATTAGAGCAAACAGGTGAAGGAAAATTCAAGCAGAAGCCAAGATTTATCATTAATTTGTTTGTGACACAGTATACTACAAGTATTGCTCCTTCATACTGTTGCCGTGGCCAAACTCTTGGATAGTAGATACGCTGGTGAATCTCCAAATTTCATTATGAATATCATAATTTTGTATGTACAGGCTTATTAATGAGAACACTGAATTTGAAAGTTGATCGTCTAATGGAATTTGTTATCAGAGTGGCATATTGTCTTTATCCATAGTGACTGGAAACATTCCTTTTCCCCCAGGGAATAAATCACAAAGGGAGGAGCTGGACTCAATTCTCTTTCTTTTTGAAGTAAGTTATTACGTTTCAGTACTTACTCAACATCATGGTTCTTTCACGAAAATAATGCACAAGGTATATTTCTGCAAACATTTCTGCCCCCACAAACTCTATAGATAAATTAAGTTGTGACTATTTGATACTATTCTAAATTGTGTTGAGTGATTTCTAAAAAGTTGGGTGGACATCTAAGACGCAATCACAATTTCAGTGATTTTACTGGGAAAGTAATGTGGGATTATAAGACTCCCTGCAGTCTGTGCTTGTATTGCAAGGACATTAAGAAGGTGGTACACAGTACTACTGTATTAGGCCCATAGCCAGCAAGGGGACCGCAGTCTAAAATTTCACTTTTAAAAAAGTAAGAAGTAAATAAGTAGTATTGATGAATGAGATACAGAAATCCCTTTTCAAAGTCCATTTTGCATATGAGAAGTTTTGAGATTGGCAGGGGAGGGGTTTGTTTGGGGTCAGAGACCTAATGGAATGGGGCCGTCCTACAACTGAAGTCTCTCTAAGAGAAAAATTACACTGTCTCCAGATGAATTGGTTTAGCATTCTACAGGTTATTACTTTTATTAAGAGGTTATCAAGAGGCGGGGTTTGTCTCTATTCATTTGAGAACCACAGTGTTTCTTCAAACACTGCATTAAAAGGGTCAGCCTATAGACGACAAGATGGGGCATCCAGATACCTCTAGAGAGTATTTGAATCCCAAGGTAAACCTTAGAGAGTTGATAGCTATATTGCTCGCTGTAGCTTGCATAGAAATAGTGAGGCATTGCAAAGATCTTACAGGACCTTTGTACTCAGGCTGGTTAGAGAGGGTATGGGAAACTGCTCTGTCAGAATGCTTAATTCAATATTCTTATTGAACTAATTTATTCTTATTAAAATGCTTAACTCAAAAAGGGTGATTTGTGGTCTTTCAAAATATGACAAGCTTGAAAAAATGTGGTTTCCCTTTATTAACTTCATTAACAAAAAAAAGATGAGACGCTTTGCCCTAGATGTACACATGGGTCTGTTGAGAGGCTATGTATATGTTTTGCAATGAGAATGAGGATCTCATTCAGATGCTAATATCTTGAATATTACCTTCTGACAAATCTATTTGGCAACTTTACCCTTTTAATGAATCACACTATATGGGTTTATATTTTGCATTTGGTTATTTTATTTGGAAAATGCTTGTACCAGATACAACAATTTGTTATGTCTTTTGAAAATCAATTTAAAAAATAATTGATTCATTAAGAGTAGTTAGTATTAGAATTTGTCTTTGGAAAGGAGTAGTTATAAACCATACTGAGAGATCCTTCAGAGCAAATAGATGGAGAAACAGTGTAAATGTCATCTGGATTACATATTTGTATTTGTAAACCCTAGGAGATTAAGTTAATTGGTTGTTTGTTTGGCATATTTCATCCTATGTCAGCAGGAATAAAATTTCCCCCATGTGCTGTTCTAATTAGTTAAAACAGTTAATTAGCATTATTAATGTTTGGCATCTGGAATCAGAATTGAACTAAATCCCAGATCAGTAAACACATTTTAGAGAACAGATTTACATAATTATTCTACATTTTGGAACACTTCCTTCTGTGTGAGTGGGGTTAATAAAATTTCACAAATTAGCTTTAAATATCTTAGATTTCAGAAATTAAGAATTATTTTTTTGCATTAAAAATAATTGTGTAGTGTATCTCAAGGTCACAGCTGAAGCCTACCCACGTTTACAACTACTTCAAAGGAACAAATGGCCCTGGTAGAAAGAGGGGAGGAATATCACTGAAGAGCTAGGAATTCTCCCATGGAAAAAAGTGCAGATGGCCTCCCAAAGGAGCAAGGTTACAGTGCCCTCAATGCCTACTTGCTATCTGGTGCTTCACACATAGAAGCCAGTGCCTCATTTTGTCGTTGATTCACATTGATTCACTAATCTTTCAGTTTCCCTGTCCCTCTCTTATAATGGGCTGTGTCTCTTAAGGTCCACCAAGTTTCCCTTTCAGCTATAATCCCTCAGTGCACCTAACACTGATCTTTTGCATAAAATGGTATAACGTGCTGCCAGACATATTTTTTTAGGATGTTTTACAGCATATACTAAAATGTGTTATGTGTATGTATGTTTGTGTGTGAGAGAGGGTGCTTTTCAAAGACTTCTTGGAAACAAAAATAACGAATTCTTGTGGCACCTTAAAAACTAGCAAATTTATTATACACAAGCTTTTGTGGACTACAGTCAACTTCTTCAGATAGAAGTAGTGTTATCCTAAGTTGAAGATACATATATACATGGTTTGGGGTTGGGGATTGTGAACAGTGAGGTCAGAAGGAAATGAAATTCAGAAAAGTACAGATGGTGATAATTACCTTTATCACTGATAAGAGACATCCTGGCATTGGTAGGCCAACCAACACCTGTAGTGTGATAACATACCAATGTGCCAATTCAGTCCTCAAGTGACAGTGCTGAACCTCTCTTCTTATACTACAATTCAACTGTTTCAATTTGGAAATACAACTGGTCCAAAATACAGTGGCTAGAATATTGACTGGCACTTGACAGATGGAACACCTTGACAATTTTAAAACGGCTTTGCTGGCTTCCAGTCGATTCCCAAGCAGAATTCAAAAGTGCTAGCTTTAATCTTAAGCCTTATAGAACTTACAACCTGGGTATTGAATGCCTCCACCATCAGTGATCAGGTGGGTAGTAACCAGAGGAAGGGCCTATTCAGTCATGGCATGCCATATATGGAACACACTACCCAGGGGGCTTGCCTTCCACCATTTAATGACTTTCACGCACAGGGCTGTGTGTATGTTATGTGCCTTCAAGTCGATTACGACGTATGGCGACCCTATGAATCAGCAACCTCCAGTAGCATCAGTTGTAAACCACCCTGTTCAGATCTTGTAAGTTCAGGTCTGTGGCTTCCTTTATGGAATCAATCCATCTCTTGTTTGGTCTTCTTCTTTTTCTACTCCCTTCTGTTTTTCCCAGCATTATTGTCTTTTCTAGTGAATCATGTCTTCTCATTATTTGTTTCATCATTTAGCTTCGAGTCTTAGTTCTGGTTTAATTTGTTCTAACACCCAATTATTTGTCTTTTTCGCAGTCCATGGTATCCGCAAAACTCACCTCCAACACCACATTTCATATGAAATTATATTTCTCTTATCCTCTTTTTTCACTATCCAACTTCCACATCCATACATAGAGATCAGGAATACAATGGTCTGAATTACCCTGACTTTGATGCTCAGTGTTACGTCTTTGCATTTCAGGATCTTTTCTAGTTCTCTCATAGCTACCCTCCCCAGTCCTAGCCTTCTACTGATTTGTTGAGTGCTGTCTCCATTTTGGTAAATGACTGTGCCAAGGTATTGATAATCCTTGACAAGTTCAATGTCCTCATTATCAACTTTGAAGTTACATAAATCTTCTGTTGTCATTTCTTTAGTCTTTTTGACGTTCATCTGTAGTCCTTCTTTTGTGCTGTCCTCTTGAACTTTTATCAGCATTCGTTTCAGATCATTACTGGTTTCTGCCAATAGTATCATCTGCATATCCTAAATTATTGATAGTTCTCCTTCCAATTTTCACACCACCTTCATCTCGGTCCAATCCCACTTTACATATGGTATGTTCTGCATCTAGATTAAACAAATAGGGTGATAAAATGCACCCCTTTCTCTCACCCTTTCTGATGGGGAATCAGCCAGTTTCTCCATATTATGTCCTCACAGTAGCCTCTTGTCCAGAGGATAATTTTCTTCTGAAATTTCTTGGTCCATTCCATTATCCAATGTATGCTTGCGATATGATCTCTGTGCCTCTTCCCTTTCTAAATCCAGCTTGGACATCTGACATTTCTCGCTCCATACATGGCAAGAGCCTTTGTTGTAGAATCCTGAGCATTACTTTACTTGCACGGGATATTAAGGCAATAGTTCGATAATTACTGCATTCTCTGGGATCCCCTTTCTTTGGAACTGGGATGTATATTGAACACTTCCATTCTGTGGGCCATTGTTTAGTTTTCCATATTTCCTGACAGATTTTTGTCAAAATACGGAGAGATTCAGTCTCAGTAACTTTTAGCAACTCAATTGGTCCTGGTGATTTGTTTCTTCCAAGTATTTTAAGTGCAGCTTTCACCTTGCATGCTAAAATTTCTGGTTCTTCTTCATACGGTTCTTCTGTGAATGAATCTGTCATCCTTGCATCTCTTTTATAGAGTTCTTCAGTGTATTGCTTCCATCTTTTTATTTTATCTTGATCAGTCAGTGTGTTCCCCTGTTGATTATTCAGCATCCCCATTCTTGGTTTGGATTTCCCCTTCATTTCTCTAATCTTTTGGAATGGGGCTCTTGTTCTACCTTTTTTGTTGTGCTCTTCAGGGTGCCTTAAATGCTTAATCTTGATGATGCTACTGCTGGCTGATTAGATATTTTTAATCTGATCTGCTGTTGAATAGTATTTGTGTGTCTTATTATATTTTTGTAAATGTGACAATACCTAGGAATGCTATGTAGGTGCATGCCTGTGCCGAAGCGTTTTTTAGTTTAGAGAAAAGGCGGGTCAGAGGAGACATGATAGAAGTGTATAAAATTATGCATGGCATTGAGAAAGTGGATAAAGAAAAGTTCTTCTCCCTCTCTCATAATACTAGAACTCGTGGACATTCAAAGAAGCTGAATGTTGGAAGATTCAGGACAGACAAAAGGAAGTACTTCTTTACTCAGCGCATAGTTAAACTATGGAATTTGCTCCCACAAGATGCAGTAATGGCCACCAGCTTGGATGGCTTTAAAAGAAGATTAGACAAATTCATGTAGGACAGGGCTATCAATGGCTACTAGCCTTGATGGGTGTGCTCTGCCACCCTAGTCAGAGGCAGCATGCTTCTGAAAACCAGTTGCCGGAAGCCTCAGGAGGGGAGAGTGTTCTTGCACTCGGGTCCTGCTTGCGGGCTTCCCCCAGGCACCTGGTTGGCCACTGTGAGAACAGGATGCTGGACTAGATGGGCCACTGGCCTGATCCAGCAGGCTCTTCTTATGTTCTTATGTTCTTATAGGTAGCATGACACTTATAGGCAAGGTGAGGCAATCCATGGTGGCAGTGGTGGCGGCAGCAAGAGGAATGGGGGTGGCAGTGGGGGGCCTGAGCAAGCCAGCAAGTGGCAGCAATAGCAACAAGATGGCAGCAAGGTAAGCAGTGGAGGCAGGGCTGTGGCAGGTGCTGGGGTGGTGGTTTAGGGAGCTGCCTGGGACTGGGAGAGTTATGGTTACCTGTGTGGAAGACCCATGTGGGAGCAGGCGTGACCCGTGGGAGGGAAGGGGGTTTGGGGATGGTAGGTGGCGTTGGTGAGCGAAGCGAGGAGGAGTGGAGCCCCTAGTATTTTAAATAATTTTGATCTTGTATTTTAACTTTGTAAGTTGCTTTGGAAACTCATAAATGGAAAGGCAGGGTAAAAATATTTTAAAGAAGTAAATTTTAAATATTTTACCTATTCACATAATTTATGAGTGCATATAATGGGTGTCATCACCAAGAATCCAACTCTCAATATTCAAGGGATGATGTGGATTTTGAGGCAGAATCAGAGTAGGAGAGGTCATGACCCTTTGAGCCAGTCCCACATATCCTTCTGTCTGGGAAGCTGTGGCACAAGAGGAGTTCATTATGACTTGTCTGTTGCCTTCCTCTGATTCCAAGGACTCTAGCCCAAAGGCCCAGTGGAGCCATAGTTTCTCTTGTTGCCATCAGAGTTGATGGCTGTTGAAGCAGACAAACACCTTTTAACTGAAGAGGTTTCTCTTAGTGGTGGTTGAGCTAGCCACCCAGACTGAGTTCTGTTTAAGGCTCAGTATGAGGTCTGCTGCTGAAGTTTTAATGTATCTTGGTTTGTTTTAACCCAGACTGGGGATGACTGTGCATATTGCTGGATGCGGGAAGAAAGGCACAGCACCAAGGATTATAGTAATCCTTACCATAACACACAGAGATGCTTCAAGATCATCTATAATTAAAAACAGTATCATCTGGGAAGGAATATGTTCAAATTTAATCTGAGCAGAAAAGTTAAAAATTAAATTAAAAAACATATCTTCTTAATTAACAGAGCAGCCTGTCTAAGTCAAAGTTATGCTTCACATTATTCTTAGTCATGCAGTAGTCTGGAGAAAAAAGGGCTATGGATAAAAGCACTGTCAGGTCCCCTGATGTATTTGGTTAGACATAATACCTAATTTCTATTTCAAGTGTGCTAATGGATTTCCATATAAATATAGGAAAGAATAAAAAGGAATATTCTGCACCATGGGGTTTCTCAAGGTATTTTGTATTTTTTTGAAAATAAAAACAAAATATTGGTAGCTATTCAGAATTCACTGCAGTATATATTTAAGATGGAAGGAGTCATTTGCAAAAGCTGAAAATCAAATATATTCTCCATCTTTGTTTAGAGCAGAGGTGGGCTCATGCTGAGGGCCATATTCCCTAATGGAGAACCTTCCATGGGCTGCATACTAGTGATGAATAAGACCAGAGACAAAAGTGGGTGGAACAACGGATATGACTCTTACTCTTGTACAATAGGCTACATGCCAGTTGCACAAAAGTCAAAAGGCTTCTACACACACACACCTCTCCATCCAGGCAAGTACGAGGCATTATCATAGTTCAAGGACACATTTCAGCCAGGCAAAAGCACTTGGTGAGGAGGCCTGGTAAGGGGTGTGGTTGCTTAGTAGAAGGGGAGTGGCCTAGGAAGAGCCCGAAAAACCGATAGTTGGTCCAGGAGGTCTGCATTTGACCCTCTAGGTCTGAATTCCACACCTCTGGGTTAGAGGTATAAAAGAGTGTTAGAGATATAGAACAGTGCTTTGCTTTATCAGGGCAACACCAGATTTAGTGGAAAGCCCATGTTAATGCAATTCTTGGTTTGTTTTTCCTTTTGCAACCTCTCTGCCTCCCCGCATTTGTTTCAGAGTCTAGTATGTTTATATCTTTAACGCTTGAGAAGATTAACAGTCTAGAAGAAGAGTATAGTAAAATATCTAGTAACATACACTTAAATCCTACAACTTTGACAAGTCTCTGAGGAAAAATGTTCAATCGCTTTTGAAAGGCCATAGTATAATACAGTAGACTCCAGAGCTTGGAAGATTACTTTTAAAAAGAAATAAATTACAATTACTGTTACGTGGCCCCAAAAAGGAATAAATTACCATTACCATTACAGTTGTTCTGAAAGGAATCGTTTACTTTACTGTTACTCAAAAGTACTCAAAAAACCCAGAGTGCCTATAAGGTGCTGGCATTGGCTGCTGCACACTAAGTCGCCCAAAACAGCATTAAAATAAACACACACACACAGACACACACACACACACACACACACACACACATAGGTAGTAGACTAATTCTTTTTATCCATAAGATAGTAGTGGTGGTCTCTCTGCTGGTAAGGGAGGTGGGGAGGGAGGCAGAGGCCACTACTCAGATCTTTGCACATCAAACCAAGTGTAACACACACACACACACACTCAGCCAGCAAGCATAGTCTCTCTCACTTAACCATCTCCCGGACCCTGCCCTGCCCTGCCACCAACTAAGGGACACCCACCCAAGCAAATATTTTCCAGAGATGCAAAAAAAATTAAAACACTGCAAATGCAACAAAGTAGCTAGGGAGGGCAGCGGAGGCCGCTTTGCGTGCCAAGTGCAAACACAGTGTTCACACGCGTGTGCACGCACACACACACACACACACAGGTCATCTTTCACTTCCACAGTTCTTTATCTCCATTCTGCTACTGCCTCCTCCTCCTCCTTTATCCATGTTCTCGCCCTCTGGCTCCTTTCTCCCTCCATTTCAATCTTCACCACCACCATCCATTTTTTAAAACAATTGTTTTCTCCACTCCACCCCCTGTTCGCTCTCCACCTCCTACCCACCCACAGAGCATGAGAGAACAGTGATGGTGCACAGAATTCCAGTTTGAGGCACATTGTTTTTATCCACAGATCAGAGGAGTAGAAGACTTCCCCTGCCCCCCAAGTAATGCTCAAAAGTAATGCTGGAAACATTACAATTACTCCTCAAAAGTAATAAAATTACTCCTCGTTCTGTTACAATCAAAATGTAAAGGAATTAACCACTCATTCCTCAAAAAAGTAATAAATTACAAGTAATTCTTTTTTGTAACTAATTACTTCCAAGCTCTGGTAGATTCAGATACTAACCCTCAAGTATATCCCCCAAAATTAATTAATTTCAAAATGCATATGTGGGTAGTCAACATACTAAAGGTTGACCACTGCTAAAAGCATATCTCATGAGTGTAACTTCTTCCCATTAGTAACTGTTATTCACTAGTTGTAAATCCTATTTTTTTAAGGAACAAGTTCCCACCTAATTGTAAAACAATCTGTTGTCACAATTTTCTTTTCTAAAATGGTGCTGCTACTAGAAGCTGTCCTTCATGTTTCCAACATTATGTTGAGGAGATCTTGGAGGATGTGTATGCTGGAAATACTATAGAGCACATCCGAGTGGGCAAAGCATACTCACTGACTGTTTGAAGACACTTACAGGTTTTAACAGCCATAAGCTGATTACTAATTGCTGATGTTCTTGGTTATTGTATTCTGGAAGTGGGAAGTGATAGCACAGACCAGACACCTTTCACATCAGACCACGATGATACTACCACATCAGTAGACATAACTGACAATACTAAACCTGTCCTGATACCAATGACTCTATGACAATAGAGACTGTCAAACAATCAAAAGAAACATTCAAGCTTTTTGACTATTTAAAAGCCACTGTACAACATAAATTCATCTATAGTCCTACACATATTTATTCTCAGTGCTAGACCAAAAGAAAGCATATTTGAAAAAAAGGAGTAGAACAGCACACCTTTAGATTATGTACTTTTATGTGATTGAACCTGGAAACTTGAAGATGCATTTGCAGAGTTTTGTACTCATGATTCTCGTCTGTGCTAATGCTGGCCACAATAAGTATACAAAGTGTGCTTGAACTGAAGTGCAGCAAATGAGAGAACTGAATGAGGACTTGACAAACTGGTTAAGGATGACCATTTTACTCTGAGGAGGCAGAACAAAATCTATGCTGGTGTTTGGGCAGATATGTTCATAGAGCATACATGTATGGAAACTTCCAAAAGCTGTGGAGGGATGATAATGTGGAAGAGGAATGACAGAAAGCCAAAGTGCCATATGGATTTTGAGTCATTTGGAGTCATCTATGACAGGGATTATTAGATGTGCCAGTGACCATATGTTGATCTTTCTGATGCAAGAATGTCAAGAGATTTGAAAAACGTCCAACACAATCCTTCATTTTTGGAAGGCTACAATCTCCTGGACCCCCAATGCAAAGGCTTAGTAAATATTTTCAGTGGAATAATGGATAGTGAAGAAAAGCTGGATGTTGATGAAGCTGAGGAGACAGGGAAGACAATGAGAAAAATCGCTGCAAGCTACTGCAATGAAAGTGTTAAAGGTGGTGGTATTGCAAATGAAACTTGTCACTTAGATGCACATTTACTCACACAGAGAATGCTATCTGTTAGCTCAACAGACACAGAATTGTAAAAGAATACTTTCAATATGAGTTACACATGTTGCCACCAGCCTTGTTTGCTTGGGAAAACACAGCTTATGAGAGGAGTGACAAGTCCATTCTAGCAAAAGCTCTGGAAGTCTTGATTGCCAGTAGCACTCAGGGTATAACAAATAAACCTACTGCACCTGAGGGAGCATCATATGTTGTTAATGGGTGGAGAATTCCAACACCTTGTTCCATGGACACAAGAGGGAATGGAACATATGAGGATGTGCTTGGTCATTATGGAACCTACACTGTGTGGCACAATGGAAAAATCACTGTTTTTGATGGATACAACACTGCCAATATTAAAGATATGGAGCATCAATATTGTACAAAGAAATCATTAGTGAAAGTGAAGTTTGTTGAGAAATCAGCAGAGACTTTGAGCAAAGGACCATTTCTCTTAAAGCAGGAAAACAAAAACTGCTTTGTGGACATGCTCAGGAGATTCCAACCCCCCCCATGCTGTGATCCATGCCGTGATCCATGCCGAAGATGCTCCAGATAAACAGCATCACAATTAACAGAAAGCATATATGTGGCAGTCATTGTTAATGATACAGGATGTCCACAACATATGCTGGTAAAATTCAACCTGCTTTACTTTTTTAAAAAAAATTCTCAAATCCAAAGAATTGTGATTGGGCATAGTTGTTTGGGCAAACAGAACATGGCATTGTTAGGTCCAAACCAAGCACAGAATACTGTTGCCTTTACATGGAGGAAATGGTTAAAATTCAGATCTTGGCAGTCTGAGTTACAAAACGTATATGAGGAAAATCTCAACTGCAACAAAGAAGCTTGATCTTGCATGTCTTTCTCCAACAGCTGATGCAGCAAATTTCCACTTGTGCATGACATATTACCAATGTGTGATATGGAGAACACTTGGAGGTACTGAACTGGTTCCAAAGAGATGAAGATGGCGATTTTTCTATCACTAATATGGCTCATAAGTACAAAGAAAGAATCTGCATCAGAAAAGTTACTGAAAACAAAAAATCAGTGTGAATGAATCATGTGGTCAACAATGTACATGCCAAATTTATGGCCTTTTATGCTCGGTGTTTTGCAAGCACTGCAGTGGAAGTACCTGCACAAATATATCAGCTGTTCTTAGTGAGGAGGAGGGATAACTACTAATGAACATACTCAGTCCTTTAAATTAGTTCAATTTCAGTTGAACTGTTTCTTAGTAAGCTGTTTTGAGATTATAGTAAGGAAAAGCCCTTAATGATTTTCAATAAAGCTCAATAACAGAATATGCTTGCCTCTCCCCCCACCCCCCATGACTGGATATTGGTAAACTGTGAATATCCAATACAGAGAAATGTCAAGAGAATAATGAAAATAGAATAGTAATTTCTGGAGACAGTTGACAATAAGGGCAATTTTAGACATCTCTCTTCTATGCTAACTGTCCATATAGCCTAGCTGTGTGGATCTGCTGTGCAGATTAATTTATAAAGGTTGTAATGGGCTATGGGGAAAAGCTTGTAATGTAAACGAGCAGACCTCAACCTGTTTAATAGAATGATGCAGTTATTTTCTTAATAGCTGTGGAGGAAAACAAATCTAGATTGTGTGTGTGACACCAGTTGTCATCTTTCAGTAAGAACATGTATTTCTGAAGTTGCCTGAACGTATTTACAGTGCCTGAATACTAGTTACTTTATGCTCTGCAGTTGACCACTTGATTTAACTGGCTGATAGTGAATAGTTTTGAGCAATGTTGTAAATTCCTGAGATGAAATTTCTGTTAAGATTATTATACTTTGATTATGAGATCATTTCCATGTGAACAGAAAGCTTAAGAATGAAAGAAATCATTTGACAGTGTTGACGCACACACACACCCCAAAACCCTAAACTGCTTTGCAATTAAGTGATGTAAGCTAATACCAAATAGCCATTTTGTCAATATGATATAAAAACATGAAATATCTGTGTTCTCCAGAAAATATTACAACTACTTCCAGAAAGAATTTTCTATCGGTGGCATTTCCACAGCATAGGTAAGTATAATTGAGTGTTTGCCATTACGCTTTGTTTTTGTTTTAGTTTATTACCAAGTTCCATCTTCCATCTTCCAGTGAAGCCAATGTACAAACACCAGTTGACTTTAATGAAGCTAGATTGTGCTGTTTCCTTGTCACCAGCCTTTATCTGTGTCTTCATTCATTCATTCATTCATCCATCCATCCATTCATCCATTCAAAGCATTTATACTTTGCCTTTCAGTAGGAAAGGCTCTCAGAGCAACTTACATATTAATAAAAATAACACAGTCCTTGTCTTCAGGCGTACAATCTAAAGAAGATAAAAGGAAAAAGAAATTGGGTGGGAAGAGGAATGCAAGGACACTCAGGCATGAAATTCTTAATGCCTCAGTGGTCTAATACTGACCAGTTTAGATGGAAATCCAAAGATTTGGTGGCCTCTTGGAGAACATCATGGAGACCAACCTTCCTGAAAGTAATTGTTGTGGAGCTAGAGGTTGTACCCCTGGCACCTAGCTGGTTTTGCCCTTGCAGACAATGTGCCAGGAGTTTACTAATAAATCTCTGAGATAGCAATACATCTGAAAAAGAGAAATAGAGCAGTCCCCTCTGTGTCAATGAAGGTAGTCATGCAACGCTTTTGAAAAAGAAATCTGTGAAAATTGGTGGAGATGAATAACTACTGTCTAGTATAGAATTTGTCATTTGGGGAGAAGGTGTTGGATTCAGTGGTATAATCTCAACCCCCAGGTTATTTAGATCCATTCTAGTCTGGTTTCTGGCCTTGTTTCAGGTTTTTGATGAGATTGCACTTCCTTTTGAAGAATCAAGTTCACAGTTGGGGGTTCTTCTGGACCCAATGTTATCTACAGATATTGAGATGATGTCAGGGATAGGCATACGCTACCAGCTTTGCCTAGTTTCTAATTACAAACCTAATACTGGTTTACCCATACAACAGTTATATCCAGACTTGACTTGTAATGCTTTCTACTTGAGGGTAACTTTAAAGTCAGTTCAGAAACTGTGATTCATTCAAAACACAGCCACCTGATTGCTGGCAAAAACAAGATGGTCAGCACATATTATGCTGGTTTTATATTGATTACCAGTCCATTTCCAGATTCATAAGAACATAAAAAGAGTCTGCTGGAGCAGGCCAATAGCCCATCTAGTCCAGCATCCTGTTCTTATAGGCTCATTTTCAGAGTGCTGGTTTTAACCTTTAAAGCCCTTGGTTTTAACCTTTAAAGTGTAGGACCATGGAGAACTATGGCCAGACTCTGACACACCCAGTCTGTGTGTCAGCTTCAGCTGTTAGAAAGCTGTTCAACCGAGGCTACTTGAATTGCAAGAGATAAAGATTGATCTAATAGTACTCCTAGACAGTGCATCTCATCCTTTGGGGAGAGTGCAATCTCCTCTAGAATTGATTGTATGCTATCACTTTGGGCAGGCAAGCACCTTCATCTTGTTGTGGTTATATACTATAGCCAGTATGGATTTTTCACATTGCACTATGTTAATTTGAAAATATCCCCCATGCCATTCTGTTGCTTCCCATAAGCTCATTTCAAAACAAAATCTGACAGAATTTATAGTCCTGAACTCAGGAACACTTGTTTAATAACCCTCTAAATTTTCATGGTGATACTCCAAAAAAGTCTGAGAGAATCCAGAGTTCAAAGTCTAAAACAAGAGTAAAAAAATCCAGACCCCAGTTGGACTTTTTTCTATCAGTTGTCTCATAATTTGTTGAAATTAATTAAAAATCAGCCATGTTCACAGAGTACCTGTAATCCTATTACTGACCGACATGATCAGTAAGAATCAACTGTCAGTGTTCTAAAAGCCATACCATCAGCTGTTTGTCTTGGCTAATCAGGGGGCCACACACACCAGACATTTATTCCACTTTAAAACAGTCATGGCTTCCCCCAAATATCTGGGAAGTATAGTTTGTGAAGGATGCTGACAGTTGTTAGGAGACTCCTATTCCCCTGACAGAGCTCCAGTGGCCAGAGTGATTTAACATTCAGCCCTTTCTTTCCAGAGAATTCTGGGGTCTTTAGTTCTGTGAGGGGAATAGGGCATCTCCAAACTCTCAGCCCCCTTCACAAACTACACATCAAGGATTCTTTGTGGGAAGCCATGGCTGTTAAAAGTTGAATAAATGTCTGGTGTGGATGTGGCCAGGGACAGCTTTGGTTTAAATTTAGGTGGGAGATGTGTCTGCTGTAGAATACAGGTTGCCACCCTGGGCTCCTGCCAGGAGGAATGGTGGGATATCAATCAAATAATAAAAATAAATAAATAGAATAAAAAGGGGGGGGAACTCTCCACAAATAATACTATTAAAAATGCTTTCCTTTTGGAAAGGAAAGGGCCTTTCCCTCTGCCCAGTGCCAATCCACTCAGTCTCCTCCCCTCTCCCCTCCCCCAGGTCAGTTTCACCTATCCTAAGCATAATTGCACAGGTGTACATCCCATTGACCTCAAGAAGCATGCAAACTATCAAACCTGCCCTCCCCTCCCTCTCCTCCACCTTCCCCCTTCTCTTCTGCCCCCCTGTGGTCAGTTTCACCTATCCTAACCATGATTGCACGGGAGTAAATCCCATTGAACTCAATAAGCATGCAAATGATCAAACATGCCTTTCCTCTTTCTCTCCCCTCCCCTTCCCCTCTCCCTTCCTTCCCCCTTCTCCCCTCCCCACTCCAGCCCTCCCTCCCCCTTCTCCTGATCCCACATGGTCAGGTTCATCTATCTGATATTTTTACAAATTTGTAGGGCAGTACAATATCTCAGAGAGGAGTTCAGTTCTGCTCCCCTGGTGCATTCACTGTAGCTGCCCAATTTCCCTGCTTTTAAACATTTAATAGAAATATCTGTTGGCTATTTGTACATTCTTAAACCGCAAGGGTTTTTTTTGCCTATTAGTGAATTGAGTTTCAGTTCATTAACATTCATCCATCCAATTAATGCTTCCAAACATCAGATCAGCACTTCCTCTGCCTAATACAACTAATTTCCTCCCCTGCAATTTGATATGGTACAGCCCAGAAAAGAGTCTTACTATCATATTTGCAGTTTCTGAGAAATGATCTGTATTTCAAGCATTTATAAGTAAGGTGCAAGAGTAAGTTGCTGTGATAGGCTGCCAGGTTCTTTGCCAGTCTTTTAAGTCGGCCCCATCCCACACCACCAGGTGCCAATAGGGAACAGCTCCTGAGGAAATCACATTTGGACACTGCCTGGAGGCTCCACCTGTAGGAGGAAGAGCAAGGTGGGGTAATCTCAGTTGTCTGCCTGATGTGAGGAAAGGATCAGCTGTCATGCCTTAGGCAGAACAAACAGTGGAGAGACATGGAAAATATAAACAGTCTCTGAGAGGGAAGAAGGGAGAGAAGCCTAGCAGGCAGCGGGTTGCAATAGCCAGGCCCCTAAGTAAGGCTCCTCCAAGGAGACCAGGGTGATTTGACCCTCACCGTCTTGCCAGAGGCCATATGCAGCCTATCCTCTCAAGCCCCATTGGGAGGTTCCAGAGATGGAATTGCAACATTCTGGATTTACACACACCCCCGTACCCACTGGGAAGCATAGGAGTAGGCAAACAGCATTGCTGGAGGACATTCTTATACTCTTTGGTGAGAACCTTCTCCAGAACATTGAGGTTACTTGGGGGATCTGTCTGTCTATGGGGTTTGGGATTTACGTCTTAGGAGACTGGAGTGGAAAGGGGAGAACTGGAAGCTCCAGAGAAGGAATTGTGTTAAAACAGCTACTGCAGGAGAAGAGGCTTGCTGAAATACTTTACTTATTCCTTATTAATGAAAGTGATCTGGGACATGGATGGAAGCAGACATGTGAAGCAGCATACCTGAAATAAAGCCCTACTTGCAGCTGACCTGATGTGAGTCGTTGCCTTCTTTAACTCCTTAGTCAGGCATTTCCTAATGCATTTTTCTTTTACTCTTCAGGTTCAGTTTTCAAGAAACTTCTGCACACTGGAAACTGTCTTAAGGTATTTTATCTGTTGTTTTAAATCCATTACTTCCATAAATACATATGTTTTGTTTATTAGAAATCAGCCACCAAATAACTGGCTGGTTCATCCACATAAACATGTGAAATTCAGTCCTTTCCTCACCCCACTTTCTTATTGACCCTTGTTACCCCCTTTGAGTTTGTAAGCTATAGCTTTCAACTGTCGTTCCTCTTTTTAAGTGCTGATATACAGCTAGAGATTTTTCCTAGTTTAAGGGGAGCCAAGGATCTTAGAGAGCCAGTGTGGTGTAGTGGTTAAGGCAGCCTTTCCCAACCAGTGTGCCTCCAGATGTTGTTGGACCACAACTCCCATCAGCCTCAGCCAGCATTGCCAATGGCTGAGGCTGATGGGAGTTGTGGTCCAACAACATCTGGAGGCATACAGGTTGGGAAAGGCTGGGTTAAGGTGTTGGACTACGACCTGGGAGACCAGGGTTCGAATCCCCACACAGCCATGAAGCTCCCTGGGTGACCTTGGGCCAGTCACTGCCTCTCAGCCTCAGAGGGAGGCAATGGTAAACCCCCTCTGAATACCGCTTACCATGAAAACCCTATTCATAGGGTCGCCATAAGTCAGGATTGACTTGTAGGCAGTCCATTTTTTTTTCTGGGATCTTAATCCAGAAACTAAGACTTTCCAATATACTTTTTTGGGGGGAGGGGGGTGTGATGTTCCTGTATTAATTTAAATATGGTAAGTGCTGTTTGTACAGAAGATACATGGTAAGTGGAATGAAAGAGGAGGGGGGAGTAGATGAGCAGTAGAATGCTGGATGATTGGCTGAGTGTTTGGAGGTGGATGTGGGGAGAGGGTGGAGTTCGGATTAATACTAAGATAAGTATCACAGGAATAGATGAAACCATATGCTTATGTGCCTTTATAAAGTAATCTTGTTATTTCTAATCTTTAATAAACACTATTTTGGTTTACCGGAGGCCTGATCCTTGGCTGGGGAATATACAGACCAGAAGGGAGGGCAAGGTACTTACCAAGGCTGAAGGAAAACTGTAACAATTGGTGGCAGCGGTGAA
Source organism: Rhineura floridana (assembly GCF_030035675.1). Classification (NCBI taxonomy): domain Eukaryota; kingdom Metazoa; phylum Chordata; class Lepidosauria; order Squamata; family Rhineuridae; genus Rhineura; species Rhineura floridana. The sequence continues at coordinate 177,513,798 of NC_084480.1, read as the reverse complement.
GGGAAGAATATAACACCACAAGTATCCAGAGCAACCCAGAATTATATGCATTCTATATAGATCAAAGGATTGGGACAGCTTAAGCACGCAGTCACAGAGGTAACCTGATTGAGAGAGACTCAGGCAGAGTCTCTGGGAATACTGGTTATAGGACGTGACTGGTGGTGCTGCCTAGCAGGGGGATCTGGTGAGATCTATGCTAGAGCGGAGAGAGAAACCATAAAAAAGGACAGTCCAGACTGGTGGAGTCCCTGGTGGTGCCTAGTGACAGGCAGTAGCCACGAGCAGGTGGCTCACCTGGCAGGGAGAGCCAGGGAAGGGCGTCACAGGGGGTTCTCCTGTGATTGTAGGGACCCTTTTCTGTCCTCTTTCTCTTCCTGTTTGCCAACTTGTCTTCTCATGATATATCTATTTTAGCAATCGCAGAAGTGATTCTAACTTTTAGCTATTGCTGTTTTGCACCCTATAGCGATAATATTATGAAGCCCAATAAAAACATTGCCACATGCACCCTGAATATAGCCCAGAAAAACTAAGCATGATGATGATGTACATTGTTCTCCACCCCCTCCTCACTAAAATAATCACAAATGCTTCACAAAAGGTGGGATAGAAATAGCTAATAGAATAAACAGCAACCCAGGAAGCTGCCTTAAACCAGGTCATACTATTTGTCCATCTAACCCAGTATTGTCTTCTCTAGGAATGAGCCTGGAGAGCCACTCCAAATCAGAGCAGACAAGGGATGGAGAATCTGTGGTCTTCCCAGATGTTGCTGGCCTACAACTCCCATCACCACACGCCATTGAACGTGGTTGCTGGGGCTGATGGTAGTAACAGTCCACAGGTTCTCCATGACTTGTCTACTTTGAGTCGGAGTGGCTCTCCAGGATTTCAGAGGTCTTTCCAATCATCTGCTACCTGATCCTTTTCACTGGAGATGCCAGGGATTGAGACTGGGATCTCCTGCATACAAAGCATGTGTGCTATCATTGAGTCCTTAGGACAGCAAGCAAGAGATGAACTTTGCATCAGTTTTTTTTTTTTTTGTAAATGGTGGAAGATATTATGTGTTAGAGCAATATGACACCAGCATGCCCTCAGCCACACATGTTTGTGAAGTTTTGGCTTCAATTTGAAGCAGACACTGGCTTGGGGATTAGACAGTTCAAAGATGACTTTCAGGATATAGTGAAGAATGATGGATTCAAGTATTGCACACTCTCATCCCTTTTGTGTAGTCTTATGTATGTGTGATTGTATTCTCCATGTCTGCTTGGTGAAATCAAAAGTGATTCTAATTTTTGAGTTGTAGGCCTGTCGCATCCTTTACTACTATGCTCTCTGGGTATGTCCTGCCAAATAGCATTTCAATCTTCAGTAGCCCCCACAGAGTGACATGAAAGCCTAGAATAGACTGGGTGCCATCTCATGGTGTGGAAACTGGTATATGTTCCCTCTATAAGTGCTGAGGGCAGCATGCTTAGGATTGCAGAATTTTGTAAAACAGATGGAATGAGAATTCTCAGATCCATGACAGATTTAGCAAGCCAGCTTGTAATGCTAATGAGGTGGCTCTTGCTGTAGGCACACTTCCAGTCAGGATCAAGTAGGCACAATAGTGACCCTGAGCTTTATTTGATAGGATCCAGTAGCCTGGTACAGAGGTAAATATGTATGAACATACCACAGAAATATGAACAGTATAGCTTCATTATTTTGAAATATGATAAGAAGCAACGATAAAGATGGCCTTTGCACGATAAGGTCTAGGGATAAGTAGGTGTAAGCAATATTGAAATGGTCAGCTATTGCAAGATGTCAGAACAAAGACAGCACAGCAGTATAGCAAGGTTAAAAGAAACCTTGAACACTAAGGGGAGTATTGCAGCATGCTACACAAGCATGCTGGATGACCTAGAAATAAATAGTCTTCAGCCCTGAGTTCAGTAAGCATATGCTATGCTGCTGGGGGTTTTTTTCTTCATTGCGGGCCTGTTTCTTCCATGTTTGAGCAATGGGGCGTTTAGTACCTGACATTTTGTTTTGCTGCAGTCATTTTTATTACTTGGCTCAGCAATTTCACTTGTTGGATCTTTCTCTTTGTCAAGGTGCACATAAATACAGCCTATTTATTTATTATTTTATGTGCAGAACTTATATACTACTTCATCATCCATAAGCTCTCAGTGGTTTGCCTAGAATATAAAATGTTCATTAAAAGTATTAATACAATTGAATGTTAAAAGCAAGTTAATCTTAAATTCAGCAGCTGTTCAAAATATACGTAACAAAATAAAATTACCTGGGTAGGCTTGCTGAAACAAAAAAGGCTTTAGCAGGCACCAAAAACAATATATCAAAGGTGCCTGCCTAATATCCTGCTACCCTTGCTAGTTAGGATGAGAAAGGCGTAACAAACCTACTTGTTCAGACATTGCAAAATCTTCCTTCTAAAATATCTAAAGTATGGAAATAATGGTCCTGTCTGAAGCCTGGATTTTGGCAAATAAGACAGTACTAACCATTGTGCCAAGTCAGTGAGAGCCAGTGTGCTGTTAATGGTTAGAGTGATGGATTATGACCTGGGAGACCAGGGTTCGAATCCCCACTCAGCTATGAAGCTCAATAGGTGGCTTTGGGCCAATCACTGTCCCTCAATCTAACTTACATTACAGGGTTGTTGTGAAGGTAAAATAGAGAGGGGAGAACCATGTACACCACTTTGAACTCCTTGGAGGAATGGTGGTATATACATGTAATAATAATAAAAATAATAAATAAAGTCCCATCTCTGATTAAACTAATGACAAACTTCTTCAAAGGTTAAACCTTTGTATACAAAATGAATGCAGCGACCCTTCACAGCAGCAATGACTGAAGGCAATTACCGTATATTCCGGCGTATAAGACGACTGGGCGTATAAGACGACCCCCAACTTTTCCAGTTAAAATATAGAGTTTGGGATATACTCGCCATATAAGACTACCCCTGCTTATGACATGCCATTTTTGCCTTCGTATCGAACAAGTTTGTTATTCCAGATAGCGTAGCTAAGTTTCTTGTTTTTTGTTTGTGTATTCGTTTCCCAGTGTGAAGGTTTTGTTATCTGTCTATCCTACGTTTCTTCCTTCCCTCTGTCTTGTGTTTGACATCGTTTGTCTCGTTGTTCCTGGGGAATTCCTTGGGGGGGGCCCTCCCTTCCCTGATCCTTTCCCCCAGAACTTTAGCCTACGGCTCCCAGAGATACCGCGGCTGCGGTTCTCTCTCTCTAAGGTGGCTGCCTTAGTCTCCTTTTGTTAAGGGAGCTTACGGCTTTCCTTCTCGCCCAGCGGCACTCCTCCGCCCTCGTTTAGCTTCGCAGGAGCCGCTGCTGTCTGCCGATCCTAACGGCGATTCCGGGAGATCGCGGCTGTGACTCTCCCTCGCTCAGCAGGCGGCCGCAAGTCTAATCGATCGCGGCTCTCCGCCTCGCGCCGCCTCGCTCTCTCTCTTTTATCGCCGCCTATTTCGGCGGCCCCAGAGCCTGCGGCTGCGGCTCTTTCCCTTGCTCTGCCTCCCCCTCCCTCCGGCTTTCTCCGTGGCAGTTAATTACGCTGCGATGACCATTGAAGCCTGCGGCTGCGGCTCCGTTTAAATTTGTAGTCCAGCAATGCCCACTCTTGCGAAATAACTACCGTATATTCCGGCGTATAAGATGACTGGGCGTATAAGACGACCCCCAACTTTGAGAAGATTTTCCTGGGTTAAAAAGTCGTCTTATACGCCGGAATATATGGTACAAAGAAGCACTTTATTAAGATGTTGTGCCTTTTTCTTATTTTCTCAGTATTGTTGGCCTGTTATTTTTTATATTGTTTTCTGAAATGTGTCTCATTTTTAGATAAGATGTGAAGGAATCAGACTGTTTCTTCTCTGGCTACAAGCTCTCCAGACAAATTGTGCAGAAGAGCAGCTGTTAACTTTTGCTTGCCTTGTGCCTGGCTTTCCTGCAGTGATGTCCTCAAGAGGTCCATGCACACTGGATACCCTCATTAGCCCTCCTTCCAGTCTGGCAGACGGTTAGTCTTTACTATTGTCAGATTTTCTCTCAAGCTTGTAGATAAAGAAAGTTACTGAGTAAGTTTTTAGTTAGGCTGTCAGCCTGATGAAAGAAACCTTAGTTGATTAGTCATATGAATTTTAGTCAATCCGTACATTAAATCTCCATAAATTTGTATTTGGGGAAAAAAATCTAAAGAAAAAAACCATGATTTCTTGTTTTTAAATGATGGACAAGTATTTTTGCAGCTTCATCATAGTGGTGGTGTTATCCCTGATCTCACACACAGGAAATAATGCCTCTAGTAAGGTAACAGATGTCACATGTAGTTCTTAAGTACTTCCTCTACCGGCAAACTTATAGTCCCATTCTGTTGAGCGTTACTGAGAAAATAAAAGCAGAAAATTGGCAAGGAGAAGGAATGGAATAGGGCATCCTGGAGGAGGACGTGGCTGGCTGTAACCTTCAACAGGAGTGCTCCTGTTAAGATATGATATGCTGCAACATTTTGTTGCAGGTGCTACTTGTTCCTTCTAATCAGGTGTGTATTTGCCACAAGACTCCTTGGGACGCAGTCTCATTACTTTTTTTGCAGATGGGCCCCTCCTGGCCCTCTCCTAGAGTCCCTCTGTCTCTAGAGTCAATCAAGTTGCACAATTTCCAAGTGCCAAGCATGTGTGCTTTTAAAAGCTGCCCTGTTTCCTGGTTGCCTTGGGAGAGATGGGCCTTGAATCCACTAAGGTGAGTAGTCACTACAGCCAATAAGCAGTCAGCATGGATCCTCCTTGCACACTGGTTGGTTCCCACCATTTGTTGCTGTGGGGAAGAGAGAGTCAGGAGGACCTGGGAGATAGAAGTTTACAGAGAGAGGAATTTGGACAGCCAAGCCCAGGTACCAACTTTCTTATGATCACTGCAAGCTCAGGCTGCCAGCCAGCAGCAAGCTTTGGGGGAGACACTGAGGTTTGCTTTTAAAAAAAAGTTCTGAAGGGAAGTATGGAGTAATTGATGGGTCCCAGCATGCTGAAGATGCTGTTGTCTGCAAGTGAGTGCTTTCCTTTGCCCCAGGGAGTAGTTTTCTGAAGGGGTGGTGGTTCAAGTAGCATGTGTGTGATGGAGAGAGACAGAGAGCTTTTGTTCAATGGGGACTTACTCCTAAGTAAGTATGCCTTGGGTTGCAGTCTTACAGCCCATTCCTATGCGTACTTACTCACTTCGTTCAGTGGGGCTTACTACCAGGTAAGTGTGTACCTTAATAACAACTGTAGGAAGATCATCAGAAAAGTCTGGGAGCAGAGAGAGAGAGAAAGTGTATTGCTAACTCCCGTTGGGAAAAAAAGCAAAAAAAAGGGGGCTGGGGATGTGTGCTTTTGTTCCAGCCCAAAGCCAGGAGTTAGGGAGGGAAAGAGAGAAAAAGTACATTGAAGGAGGGGAAAGGGTGTGTGCTGGGTGTTTCTGTTGGGAGGAGTGGAATTATGTCGCTGTAGGTCTTTCACCTGCTGATCTCAGGCTGACAGTGCTACACTCAGTGCACAATCAGGCATTGTATTTCAGATGGAGGGAGTTGAAAGTGATTTAAGATGTATAGCAATTCTGTTCTAACTTTCCCTGGTTCATGCTTCTCACATTCCATGTTCTTATTGTGTACGTCGTACAACTCCAGACTCTCCTTTCGCATCTGTGCGCATCAGCCTCTGGGCTTCCATTTGGCTTTGACCCAGTGGAGTCAAGAAAAAGAGGAAGACCAAACAAGAAGCCACAGATCTGAACTTACAAGATCTGAACAGGGTGGCTCATGACAGATGCTCTTGGAGGTCACTGATTCGTAGGGTCACCATAAGTCATAATGAACTTGGAGGCACGTAACAACAACAAAGCAATTCTGTTCAGATGCTCATGCTGGGATTAATTCAAGATTTAAATAGTTAAAAAATCAAGCACTAATTTATTTTTTGTGGTTATTTATTAATACTTCATAACTACAGCATTTTGTTTTCACTTTTAAGCAAAAAGGATTTGAAATCCCTACTCAGCCATGAAGCTCATTTGGTGCCCTTGGGCCCAGCCTAACTCACAGGCCTGTTGTGAAGATATAGAAGAAGGTGTAAATGGCTGCAAAAGGGGACATAGTGTTGCATCATAGGCATAAATCTTGCTTCCTTTAACCAAAATGATGCACCTTTATAAAGAAATAGACTTTTTTTTCTCCACTTCCCCTGCCCTTGGTATACCTCCAGGCTTCAACCAATAGCGTGATTATTGTGTGTTTAGATGCATGCGGAAGTCCCAATTGTATTTAAGTGTGCTGATCTGCAGGTGGGTGTGCACAAGGGGCCCTCTCATCATGAACCCTTCTCTGTCCTTTCCTCACAAGAAAGCCTAGGCTATAATCCTGTACCCACTTACCTGGGAGTAAGCCCTGTTAAATACAAAGAGACTTGCTTCTCTGAGTAAACATGTATACCATGGAATTTTTTAACGTCCACCCACACTTACTGTATAGTAGAACCTGCTGAAAATAACTTTTAAGGAGTACCTGATCTCAAATGGAGATTACAAGGAGACAGAAGCCACTAGCTAAGTGCAGGGGAGGGGAAAACAGCAGCTCTTTCAGACCCCTGGGATTCCTGGTGTCCAAACAACTCACTTATCAAATTCAGAGACTGAAAGCTTGCTTTTATTGAATAAAATACAAATTGATTGTATTGCTGCCTTGGGTTCCTACAGGTGTAAGGGCAGGATATAAATTCAATAAATAAATAATCTTAGAAGGTTGCATAATCTTAGAAGAGGATATGACTGTGAGGGGGTGTGGTGTGACTATCGTGAAGGGACCCTGCACTTTTAAATTCGCCACTATACTACTGTCCCTAATACCAGACTTCGGTAGTCCTGTGCCTATCATTTTCTCAGCGACAGAGGGACTCCTAAAAACAATGTAGTACTGTCTGCATACTTGGCTTACTCTCCAGGTTTGCAGAAGCATGTTAGTTTACCAACTCAATAGAAAAATGACTTTTTAGAAAGTCTCAAAAAAGAATCTGATAAGGATCTAGTCTCAGTGGCTATGTAGGAGATGTGGATGGGAAGGGGGGAAATGCACATTACAGGGAAGTCCCAGAAGGGAGGAAAGGAAAAAGGAACACCTAGAAAAAGGGTACTTTGCTAGAAATTGTTCCTCCCCCTAGCTGTATAGCAATAGAATGCTCAAGTTCATGGCTAGTAACCCTCTGAACTTGAGCCGTTCAGTATTATCTAGTGTAGTAAATGAAGGCTTCAGCAGGGTGAGGGGGAAAAAGTGCTGTCCTTACTTTTCTCCCTTATGAACTCCACCTCCCTGAGCTCCAGATAGCACTGCAAGACTTCTGTTCCAGGTTGTCTGGATCTTGGAACAGGAAAACTCCTTGTTGGGGCCTGTGAATACCCCTAAGCGATGTGTTGCAGGCCCTATTTTGTTAAGTTTATTTTAAATTAACTTCTGCTATCTATTTAATTGGGAGCAATTGGGATAGAAACATTTTTATTGTCTATTTAATGAATCAATTTGTAGCCCTAATTTTCATGTGGCCTTGTAGAAAGATGGACTAAATATATCTTCTTGTTTTTGAAAGCCAGGGCAGTTCAAAATAAGATCTCTTTCATTTGATTGTGGCTGAGGAGTCTGACCTGTCATATATAAGCAGGAACCAGGGGGAGTTAATCTTTCCCAGTAGTACACTCCTAAAAAATCAGTTCAGCACCAGACTTTAGGATAGTGATGGGAGAGAAATTTGATCAGTTCTTACTTAAAACTGGATTTATCAGATTTGCACTTTCCAAAACAGGGTAACTGAAGCACAGCCATCCTTTGAAATTAGCACTTACCCAAATTTTGCGATGCGGTTTTTCAACCAAACAGTGTTTACAAAAATGCATATATTAGGAGAAAGTGTGCATGAAAATGGATATATTAGTGAAAATAACATACACAAATGCATTATGTTAGGAGGAATTGTTTGCAAAAATTTGTACGTTAATCAAAACTGCATAAAAATGTGTTGATTAGGAGAAATTAGTGCCAAAATGCTGAAGAATTTTAATGAGGATTTTAAAAAGCAAATTGCTGCAGAAATATGGAGAACAGAATTTAAGATTAAAAAATGAGAAATGGTGAGAACTGAAATTGACAAACCCTTCAATTCATACTTGAGGATCAGAGAGAGGGGAGTCTCTCTGGTCTACCAGAATTCCCTCTGTTTCTCCATGGTTCCTGTCTTGTGCTAATATGGAGCGCTTGTATCTTGTGTTGGGCGAGTAGAACATATTGAGGAGGATGCTGGCATACCACCCATCTCTTTGTTCTTTAGTCTGCCTGTCTGAGCTGATAAAGGTGGTCTTGACCTTGATGTTGGGAATTCCCAGGATTATTGTCCTAGGGGGGGTCATAATAGCTATGCCACTAGATCCAGAGCAACCCAGTACCTCATGACAACTATGGGACTGTCCCAAAATGTCAGACACACTTCAGATTCGGTTTTTGTCTACAAGAGAGAAGGAAAGTTGTCTGAAAGCAAGGGATTTTATTGCCTACCCTGCTGCCCAGCAGTCTTTCTGCCTAAGCGAATTGGTTTTCCCTTCTTTCAAAAAAGCTGTTTATGCTACTGTGTCTTAAATCTTTCAAAAATTATCTCTTATTTTAGCAAAGATTTATCCTGAAGAAATAACTCCACTTTTACCACATGTTTCTGGTGAAAGGACTGCTGAGGACCCAACTTGCTACTTCCTTCAGATACTGTTAAAATATATGGTAATCCAGGTGAGCATACATGTAAATCTACTTTGTTAGCATCAGTTAACTTGTACATATATTTGCTTGCCCACAAAATATGTGAAGAAACACAATACTACTCTTTGTACTTGGTTTCAGATACCAAAGAACAGAAAACAAGGTATTGTAAGTTATGAAGGGTGCAATTACATAAGTCACAGCCGGGAATGTTAATCAGGATCTATCATTTTCATTATTGTGTGTGCTTTATAGATCAAAGCCTAGGCTTAGGTCCTACATGTTTCAGACGCTGCCTTCTACTCTGTTCTAACATTATCTTTAAGATCACCCAAGAGTATTACTTTGTCTGTATTAACTGGGTACCACATTGGGATATCAAGGTAACATAGAGAGGCATTTTCAGTAGCTACCAGAGTTTCATCAGAAACTGAGTACTTTTTGTTTAATGTTTGTTCAGTGGGATGCATCGTTTTTCACTGTTGTCCATCTTGGGGCCTCAAGATGAGACTGGATAGAAGTGCATTTTTTAAAAATGCTCATGTAAAAAATTTCATTTAGACTTACTTTTCTTTATTCTGTATGCTTTCTTAACTCTGGTACAGGCTGCAAGCTTGGAATGGAAGAACAAGGAGAACCGTGATACTGGATTTAAGTTTCTCTTTGCATTGTTCAGAAAATATTACCTTCCTAATTTATTTCCTGCTTTTACAAAACTAACCGACCTTTACAAACCTGTGCTTGGTGAGTAGCCATTTTATTTTCACTTGTTGCAACAGCAAGATTATGTATTTTTTTCTATGCTGCTTTCATAATCAAGGTTTAAATATACCTCTAGAGCCAAGTAATTCATCTTTGACAAGAAAATATGTTCAAATGTGTATATATTTTCTTGTCAAACAAAACATTATTTGACTCTAGTTTTAATGCTCTGGTTCTACATATGTTCACCCTGATCCAGAGAACCATGAGAGCGGCATAAGGTACCCACCTACCTGCAATATTGATACTGACCTAACTTTAGATGGTTGTAGTAAGAAGTACAAGAAGATTTTTTTTGAAGTGAACATGTTAGGATCAATATTTGTCTTATAGCCTGATCCTATATATGCTTGCTTGGAGCAAGTCCAACTGACATAAATGAGTTTAACTCTCAGGTGAGGGTGCATTGGATTGCAGCATTGTCTCTAATTATGCAGAATTTTAACAATGGTGAAATAAAAGCTTCATTTCTGACTAAAAGCTAAAGTGAAAAAATTTTAGTTTTAGGTCCTTTCATATAATTTGGTTGCAGATGTGGAATGCTAGACACATCTGATAATCAGTTCACATGTGAAAATTGTGAAACTTTTCTGTCAATTTTGATTCCTCATACATTGTATAGTGACTTTCTACATTTCAGCCGCCCTTCCTGTATTTTTTGTCTGGGGAAGACAACTGATCATTTTTATGACTGTGTATGGTTTCAAACATGGACCTCAACATTTATACAGAGATATTGCTTACTCTGAGTAAGCTGATTTCATTGTTTTCACTGAGTGGAAAGATTACACCGTGAACCTCTGTTCATAAGGTCAGAATTTTTAAAATTACATTTCCTGTTTTCTGTTTTGCAGACATCCCTGGCCCGCGACCCAAACCAGCATATGTTAGTGTAGCTTGTAATAATGAAAACATTTATAGCACAAAAATACCATACATGACTGCTCGTGTAGTCTTTATAAAATGGCTTGTAAACTTTTTTCTGGAAAAGAAGTACTTCACACCAACACAGAATTCTAAGAATGGAGGGGATGTTTTGCCCAGAATCATTCAGGTTCGTTGTAAATTTTGTTTTTGCTTGTATTTCTACAAGGATTTAAATCAGAATGTTACAGCTAATGCCATGTTAAATCACCTATGATTTTTATATGGGCTTTTGAACATTTATTTTATCCAAGCAACGTGTACATTTTGAGATTTTCTGTTAGCTGTAATTAAATAGAATATGTAGCATAAGAAACTTTTCTTTAGCAGTAGAATATATGCCATTGCAGGCTTTCAGTAAAGCACTCTTGTGAAGAAAGTAATATGTCTTCTCTTGTAACCTGTGCCCAAATAAACTTTCAGAAAGGTCCAAGGTAGGCTTTTTCCAGGTCACCTTTTTAAACCCTGTTTGTGAGATGATGGCTGATGTTGTATGCATGTTGTGAGGTATTATCTAGATAGAGTTGTTTTCATTAGACAGCTACTTTAACATAGAAATTTATGGATGCCTTGGGGACACCTTAACCACCAATCGCTTTGTGAAAATATGTGGAGTGGTAGCCAGGCTGAATGGAATGAGGTAGTACAGCTGTAAACAGTTTGCTGTTCGATAGTGAGGAAATATTTGAATAACATATTCACCACATGAAATTGAAATGGTCAAATTATATAGTATCTTGCAAAAGTAACCCACCCTGACCAATGCTCTCATATTACTGAATTACAAATGGTACATTATAATTTCGTTCTGTATGATGTTTTATTTTGAAACACTGAAACTCAAAATCAATTATTGTAAGGTGACACTGGTTTTATGTTGGGAAATGTTTGTAAGAAACATAGAAAACCGAAACATGTTGCTTGCATAAGTATTCAACCCCCACACGTTAATATTTGGTAGAGCCACCTTTCCCTGCAATAACAGCTTTAAGTCTTTTGAGGTAGGTATGCACCAGCTTTGCACACAGTGTCAGAGGGATTTTGGCCCATTCTTCTTGGCAGATTCGCTCCAGGTCGTTCAGGTTGGTTGGACATTACTTGTGGACCGCAATTTTCAAAGAGTGCCACCGATTCTCAATGGGACTGAGATCAGGACTTTGACTGGGTCGCTGTAGGACATTCACCTTTTTGTTCTTGAGCCACTCCAGTGTTGCTTTGGCCTTGCGCTTGGGTTCATTGTCCTGCTGAAAAGGGAATTCCCTCCCAAACTTCAGTTTTTTAGTGGACTGAAGCAGGTTCTCTTGCACATTTCCCTGTATTTTGCTCCATCTGTTCTTCCTTCAATTTAAACAAGATTCCCAGTCTCTGCTGATGAGAAGCATCTCCACAGCATGATGCTGCCACCACCATACTTCACTGTAAGGATGGTGTATTTTGAGGCATGGGCAGTGTTAGATTTGCACCACACATTGAGTTTTGGCTAAAAAGGTCTATCTTGGTCTCATCCGACCACAAAATCTTTTCCCACATCGCAGCTGGGGCAATCTCATGTTTTCTGGCAAACTCCAGACGTGCTTTCAGATGATACTTTTTGAGTAATGGCTTCTTTCTTGCCCCCCTCCCATACAGGCCAGTGTTATGCAGAGCTCCTGATATGGTTGACTGGTGCACCATTACTCCACTCCCACCCACTGAACTCTGTAGCACCTTCAAAGTGATTGTTGGCCTCTCTGTGGCTTCTCACAAGTCTCCTTCTTGTTCGAGCACTGAGTTTTGAAGGACGGCCTTTTCTTGGCAGTGCCTGGGTGGTGTGATACAGCTTCCACTTCCCAATTATTGATCCAACTGTGCACACTGAGATATCCAAACATTTGGATATTATTTTGTACCCTTTTCCTTATCTATGCATTTGTATTACATGATCTCTCACTTCTGTAGAATGCTCTTTGGTCTTCATTTTCCTTCAGATCCACAGCCTGACCAATGATTCTTCAACAGTGGAGCTTTTATCCTGACAATGTGACTGCAATGTTAATGATTCATAGGTGGAGGCCAATGGTAATTGTGTCCTCGATAGGGCAGTTTCTTTCATCTGTGTAAACTGGGAGCTTCCACAGCACGGGGGTGGAATACTTTTTTTTTTTTTTACAATAATTTTTATTCAAATTTTCATAAAACATACAAAACAAAATCATAAAACATTCAAAGACAAAAAACAAAACAAAACAAAAATGATTAAACAAAAAAATAAAATGTTGACTTCCCATTTGTCGCAGATCAAATCAGTTGTAGGTCTACAATATATAACAATCCTGTCTCTTAAATTATATTATAAAATCACTTTCCTCCAGTAGTTATCTTAATTAATCATCAAATCTCATAAACATTACTTTATTCTTTCCACAAAAAGTCAAAGAGAGGTTTCAGTTCTTTAAGAAATATATCTATCAATTTTTCTCCAAATAAACATGTCGATTAATCCATCTCGTTAATAATAATAATAATCTTATTGTCATAACCATAGTCCAAATAAACATATCGATTAATCCATCTCATCAAAATCTGTTAGGTCCAATAATTTCAATAGTCATTATTCCATTATCCATATTAATTCCATCTTCCATCTTCAATAGTCCTGTTAAGTCCAGTAATTTCAGTGTCCAATCTTCCATTATCAGTATTCCATAATAATCTTGCTGTCATAGCCATAGTCATATAATAAGAGTCTGATGGGAATTTCCTCTATCCCAAATATTTTCTTGCCATCAATTCTGAATAAGTTGCTGAAATATTGTTGTAAAGTCATATCTCTGTTCTTCTTTTTTACAAAATGCACTGGCTCATCTCTTGAGAGTTTTTCCATTGTCACATGGCTGCAGTTAATTCCATAGATTTTCTCTATATCAAGCTCCATCACATCATTCCAGTCCAGAAGATTATCCAAGCCATTGATAACTTTATCTCTAATATCTTCATTAATTTCTTCAGAGATAACGTTAAATTCCAAACAGTAGATTTTATTTCTAATATCCATAAACTCCAGATCTTTTTCCAATTCCACATTTGTTCCAATCTCCAGGGCTTGTATCTTCCCTTTATTTTTTCTTTTCTCATCTCTGATCTCATTCTCCTCTCTCACAGGATCCCCTATTTCTTTAAGCTCCTGCGTCATTTTGCTCAGTTCAATTTTCAGCTCCTTACTGCCCTGTCGCAGGGTTTGTTTCGTTATCTCAATCTCATCCATTATTTTCTGAAACATAATTACTTCCAGATTCTCAGCCACTTTCTTGATTGCCATTTTTAAAACCACGAAAACAAAACAAAACAAAAATAAAGAAGAACCACTTCTTATTTCAGCAACAATTGGGTTAATATTCCAGGCTTGATGACATCACAGTATAAACAGAGCAGCCTGCCTTATCTCTCTATGTTCAAGAACACAAAACAAATTTAGTTCCCAGCATCAAAACAGTTAGTGGCGTCGTGAAGAAGCAGATTCGTCAAAATAAAATAGACCAAAAAGAGAATAGTCCCAGACAATATAATGTTCCTCGGAATAGAAATCCCTCTTCTGTTTATATCTTTAGAATGCACTTCCAGGACAGCTTTTTGCAATAGAAACAGAGATAAGCTGTTAATTTCGTGAATAACAGAGAAGAGTTATAGCTCACCCAGAAGTTCTTTAAAGCTGATTCATTTGACAAATCTCTTTTTGCTGCAACAATTTAAACCAAGTAAAAAAAATAATAGAAAGAAGGGTGCTTGCCTGTTAGTCCGTTTTCTCTTTGAAGAAAAGATAAACGTATCGCATTAATCAGATAGAGCTTGTTCGGAAGTCCGTCCGGCATTGCTGGCTGGACCTTTTCTCATAAATTAATGAAATCCAGTCCTCCCAACAAAAACAGGCTTTTGAGGTTGATCTCTACGTTTCTCCCTGCCTGGGAGAAATTTCATCAGTCAAAAAAAAAATGTTCTGACTGATGTATATCTGAATAAGCTTCTTTTGAGGCGGGAGCCCGTCTCAAAAGCAGGCACAAGCGAAGTCACCCTTCCCGGAAGTCCAGCACGGGGGTGGAATACTTATGCAAGCAACATATTTCAGTTTTTTATGTTTGTTACAGAAGCTGGTATAGCACAGTGGGGAGGAGAGCCTGGCTGGGAGTCTGGAGTCTGTGAGTTCAAGGGGCTGGCTTGTGCAGCTGTGGCAAGCTGAGCAGGCCCTAGCCAGCTGGGGAGGACTAGCCTCAGGCAATGGTAAACCCCCTCTGAATACCGCTTACCATGAAAACCCTATTCATAGGGTCTCCATAAGTCAGGATCTACTTGAAGGCAGTCCATGTTTGTCACAAACGTTTCCCAACATAAAACCAATGTCGCCTTACAATAATTGATTTTGAGTTTCAGTGTTTTGAAATAAAATATACAGAACAAAATTACAATGTACCATTTGTAATTCAGTAATATGAGAGCATTGATCAGGGGTCTGATCACTTTTGCAAAGCACTGTATACATATTTATTGCATCAGAAAGTAAGTTGTAATTTAGAGGTCAGAAAATCTGAACGTAACTCCATGGATCACCTACTCCCAATATATAGCAGCAAGGTTCTCTTGAATATTCGTGATTTTCTCTTGTAAAGTCAAGGATGAACATATCAGTGTATGTACTGTTTTAAACTATGGCCCTGGCCAATTCACTTCATTGTTCCTTCTGAAGACAAACCAGATGGCTCTAGATAACTACATGCATCATCCTCCAGAAAAGGAAGGTTTTCAGCTGGTGTTAAAAACTAATCAGTTTGCACCAGTCTTACCTCAGGGGAAGGATATTCCACAGCCAGTGTACTATCACTAACACCACCTATCCCAAGTCATTTGTCACTAGGATATTATTCCATCCTACATTCCTTTTAGTACAAGTGGCTGCTTGTGAAAGGATCACGTCATGCAGATTTCTTAAAAGGTAAAAAGCCTGAACCATGAGTGTAGTTGTACAAATAAGAGCTGATCTGGCATTTCATATATGCAGGTCTGCAGTGCTTTTTTTGTGGT
The DNA here is from genome assembly GCF_030035675.1 of Rhineura floridana. Taxonomy (NCBI): domain Eukaryota; kingdom Metazoa; phylum Chordata; class Lepidosauria; order Squamata; family Rhineuridae; genus Rhineura; species Rhineura floridana. Next base: position 177,498,252 of record NC_084480.1, on the reverse strand, counting down.
GGTACTCATCGGTATGGAGTATTGGCACCTCTTTTTGTGCTCCCTACGTCAACCATTTTGTGGTGGTGCCCACAGCACTTTTATCAAGGTATACCAACACCTCATTTTTTTTTAACCTACATGCACTTAAGACAAGTTTCAAGCCAGGGTTCCCAAAGCAGGTGAAGAATGTGATATTGGTTAGGAATGTTAGTGGTTGAGTTAAGTACCTATTGTTTCAAAAATTGTTTGCATATGGGTACTCTGGTGCCAAGACTAGACTATTCTCAACAGCTGAAAAAATATTGCTATGAGGAGAATTTGCGATTCTTTGCTGCCTTTTGTTCAGTCCCACAAAGAGTTCATCTTAGATATTGGTGCCAAGAACAAGGGAAGGTAAACTTTCCCTTTCCTCATAAGTTTCCAAAGTACTGTGATGTGAAATCAAGTTCACTGCTCAAAATAATGGGGCTCCAAGTACTGCACTGCAGAGATGTCCTCAGCTTTTCAAAATTGTCTATTCAAATCTGCTTATGAAATTAATGCTTATGTGCAAATGAAGCTTTATAGTTGAAAGAGCTGTGGCTACTGTGGTACTGTATTGCTGAATATTTAATGGCAAAACTATTGAAGTAATTATTGGCTGTTTTGATTCAGCTTCCCATCCCTTTATTTCTATAGGCTCTAGTAAAAGAAAAGTGGAGAATAGGATACATTTTACTCATCTGGAATATATCATTAGCATGATCCTTATCTCAGTTTTTGGTTTAATCTTTAATTTAGCAGCTTCAGTTCTGTACCTGGTGGTGCTAATCAAACATTTAATTGCTAACAACTAATTTTCTTGAATTCATAAATATGTTCATACGTTATAATTTGCTGCCTTCTTTCCTCCCTCCTCCCCACCTTACTTAAGACTGTGGGTGGTGCAGTACAAGATAAGAATCCTGAAACGGAGAACAGTGTCCCATCGGATCAGGAGAAAAGCCATTCCACTAATAGCATGTTGCCTGAGAGGAGGCTCAGTGATTCCAGCTTTTGCAGTATTGAAGAGCAACACCGGGCAGTGTATGAAATGGTGCAACAGATCCTTTTGTCTACACGAGGTTATGTCAATTTTGTCAATGAAGTATTTCGTCAGGTTAGTGTGGGCAAATGCCTCTATGTATGTTGTAGATATGCAGTAGTAGTAGTAGCAGTAGCAGCAGCAGCAGCAGCAGTAGTAGTAGTGTGCAGGGTTTGTGTCATGATACCAGCTTTAAATTCTTGCTCAGTCCTGACATTTACTGGAAGCTTTGGGCGAGTCTGTCTCTCTTCCTGACGTACATCATTGTATGTTCACTTCAGTTTATTGAACAATAGCCACCCAGGCTTTTTGCATGTATATGAATGTATATATATAAAAGAAGAAGACAAATTAAAACCAGAGATTAGAAAAGAATAAATCAGTTATATAAACACACTAAAATAGTGCAAAGATGAATTATTTAAATTAGTCAATTAATTACAAAGGCTTTGCATTATCACCAGAGGGGACAGCAATTTTCCTCCTCTCTAAGGCTAGTTTAACATAATTAGCAACTAAATAAGTCGCATAGAAATCTGTTCCTGCCAATAAAAATAGAATTTTTAAAATACAGTTTTTAAAAAGGTATTTTCTCTAAAACCAGCAATGAGGGGCACAAGATATCCAATTCTTAGGTCTGAATATAAGAGACATTTTAAGAGAAAGTGAACCATGTCCTCTACCTTCCAACATCTAGCAGGGCAATATCTGCTCATCTTGCATTGACCATTATATCAGCCCTTGACCTCCATCAGCTGCAGAGTATTAAGTTTCTATTTGGTTAGAAGCCCCTTAAGACGCTTGCATGGAAGTAGTCGGGAGTAGTAGTTTAACATCAGTTAAACTCCTTGTGACTTCCAGACGAGCACAACTATAGCCCCTTATAATCAAATAGGCCACTGAGAAGCCCAAGTCAGAAATAATCTGGCAGATTTTGGTGGCCCATGACTGATCTCATATCTTCATATGTCACTTAGGACGAGTGGGGGAGGCCTGCTGAAAGATTTATCTTCAGCTAATAGTACATGGCTGCTTTCTGGGCTAAATTTTTTACCAAATGACAAGCTGTCTCCAAACGTACAACTGCCTTAGGAGTAGATCTGGGAACATCCAGAGCTCTTGTCAGGAACTAAATTGTTCTGGGTCCAAAGTTGCAATATATGACACCGCCCAAACAAGGACCCCATACAGCACCTGGGGCAAGAGCTTAGTCTTATAAAGCTGAAGGAGGAGTGTCACTAGCCTACCACCTGGTCAAGCTGCATAGCAGAAAATGGCAGTGGGCATTACATCAGCTGTTTGTGCAGCAGTTTTCAAGTGGGTGGACCAAGATCCAGAGTTTTTGAACATCACACCCTGATATTTATAAGAGCTGACTTGCTCAAGTCGCTGATGGTCCAGCTGCCAATGATATTTCTGTCTTCTCTTACCAAACAGGAATATTTTAGTTTTAGAATAGTTAACATGTAAGAATTCCTTCACACAATATAGACCAAGGCTCTCAGAAGTCTACACATTCCCCCTGCGTATATGAAAGAAGGATAACATCATCAGCATGCAATAAGATAGAAATATCCTTGTCTCTCAGCCGAGAGGGGAAAACTCCACTCCTGATAGAGAAGAAACTATATAATTAAGCTACAAGTTAAATAGGAGAGGCCCTCGCATACTCCCTTGTTAGCAGGAATGGATTTCGAGAGATCCCCCCCTGCTGTTACTCCAACATGTATGCTACAGTTATTATACAGTCCCTGGATTCTTCTAAGCAGTCTATGGTCTATATTAAGGGGGGCAATTTATGCCAGAGGCAGGAATGTGAAATGGAATCAAAGGCTGCCCAAAGGTCTACAAAAGCACTGTAAAGAGAGCGGTGTGGTGGGTGCATATATTTCTTTACTGGGGATTTCAGAAGAAAAGAATGGTCAGCTGTTGATCTGCCACAATGAAAACCTTGCTGTCCAGCCCAAAGCTGTTCTGACTTCACCCAGCTTTCCAACATTTTGAAAAAGTGCCTCGTGTAAAGCTTGTTAACCACATCCAACAGGATTAAAGGTTGTTTGTTCTTGGGATTTATTCTTGGACCTTTCTTATAAATAGGAATCACAGTTGCCATTGACCAATCTTCAGGGAAATTCACAATACATGTAAACAGTTAGTTTACAGTTAGTGCTGGGTGTTCAGTTCGCATTTCAAGCTGAATCATCGAATTTGCACTTTCCAAAACAAAATGAGGACCTAAACACAGCCAGCTTTCAAAATTCGGACGTATTTGAATTTGGCAATGCAGTTCACCAACCAAACAATGCTTACAAAAATGCGTATGTTAGGGGAAAGTGCATAAGAACAAATATATGAGTGAAAATAACATGCAAAAATGCATTATAAGATGAGAAATCGCTTGTAAAAATGTATACATTAGTCAAAACTGCCTTCAAAACTGTGCTTATTAGGAGAAATCTGCGCTGAAATGCTGGAGAATATTCACAAGAATTTTTTTTTAAAAAAAAATCACAAATTGCTGCAGAAATGTGGAGAGCTGAATTTAAGATTGGAAAACTGAGAAAGTGATAGACCTGAAATTGACAGCTCTTGTCATCCCTAGTGCTGGGATGCACAAGCTTTGGGCCAACCTGTCTCTCTTCCTAACCTACATTGCCGTATGTTGCTGTCAGGATAAAATAAATCCATGCAATCTGTCCCTAAGGTCCTGGAAAAGTGGGGGAGAGGTGTCTATATAATAAAAATATTTTTAGAAAGTATATATACACACACACACACTTGTATGGAAGATAAAAGCACGAGGCAGCTGAGACACAACTCTAGTAGTTAAGACTGTAAGAAAATAAAGACAGCAGTCCTGTGCTCACACCAGGGAGAAAGTCCCATTGAATTCACTAGGATTTCTAAATGCTATTTTCACAATGCTTAGGATTGTGGTGCAAAATGTTAAAGTTCTAATAAAGTTTAAGATGAAATTAAACAAAACATATTTTGCCTGAATACCTCTAGAGAGGAAACTGAGGAATATATAAGTGTTGACTAGTATACAGTAGGGCCCCGCTTTACGGCGTTCCGCTTTACCGCGCTTCGTTCATGCGGTGGTTTTCAATTAGGGAAAGGCCCCGCTCTTACAGCGCTTGTTCCGCTAATACGGTGGTTTTTTCTGTCGCGTGCCATTTTGACGTCATTTTTGCGCAACATGGCCCATTATAGTCTATGGGGGCCCGCTTTATGGCTATTTCTGCTTTATGACGGGCCTGGTCCCTAACCCGCCGTATTAGTGGGCCCCTACTGTAGTAATCAAAAGTGAAGTCAGGAGGAAAAGTATACACAAAGATACCAAATGTGGTGCCTGTGAAAAGTATTGATCTTCCTATGAATAAACAGGTAAAACAAAACAAGGAAGACCGGTGCTGGAACACCCACCCACCCCCAATATTCTTAGCTTTTCAGACAAGGACAGCTTGAATATTGTTAGGTGGAATGCAGGCAGGCTGCCCTCTTCTGACACACATGTGAATTACAGTAGTTAGCTGACCTTAGACTATTTGCATGTGTGTCACAAGCTACAAAGGCAAAAGTCTATGTTATTCCAAGAAGGGACAAAAAAAATCTCACTCATAGTGAGGTATATAAGCTTTGGGGGTTTTCTGGAGTTCATGGATCTCTCACAAGGTAAGTTACATAACACCTCATGAAGATACAGTACATTCAGGAGATTATTATGTCAGGCCAATTGTGTTTGTTATATATATCTGAATTGGTTGGTTGTCTTGTGTTACAGTATTTATTTAATTTAGTCTGATTCTGTCTGTTTACATGGAAGTGTGTACCACTATGTTCAGTGGGTCTTCCTCCCAATGAAATATGCATAGAATTGTAGCCTAATTTATTGACCATCTGTTCTGTCAATAATAATTTCCATACTTCTTATATTGGCTTTGTGAAATCAAAGACTCATTTGGGAAGTAAAAACATAAAAAAGACTATGAATTTTTTAAAGGTTGTGAGTCTCTTGGTCTTAGTTCTAGTCTGCAGGTCAACAGTTTCCTACCCTTGATCTATGATATACTTTCAATCTGTACAAGTATGCTTTATTACATTATGTATCAGTAATGTGTACTGTTGACATTTTAGGCTTTTTTATTGCCTTCATCTGAGATATCTTCAACTGAAAAAGTAGTGAAGGTATATAGGAAGTGGATACTCCAAGAGAAGCCCATGTTCATGGAAGAACCAGATATGAAGGAAAATGTTCCAGATGATGAAGGCATCTTAGATCATTCAACAACAGACACAGATGGCAAACAGGTACGCTACTAGCCATGATAAAATAAGTGAATAGTTTATAATGTGTAATTAATTGTGGTTTATGTGATGTGTGATTGACCAGCTAAGAACGATAGAACCTCACAAACTTAATTGTATTTGTTGATTTGTATCTAGCTATCTGCTGCTAGTTATGTGCCTGTTCCTCTCCTGTGCATTCCCACACTTCAGAGAGGACTGAGTTAGTTTATGCGTTGTATTATTTCCATTAGAAGTATTGCTGACCATCACTTTGGGGTTTGGGATATTTACAAAGAAATCAGCAGGATACTATAACTTAACACTTAGAGTACTGAAGTTCTGAGAATGACCAAATGCAACTGAGAGAAGATGTGTAGCAAATAAAATAATGTTACATGGTTAAGCAAAGGTTGTGCTTTGCTCAATAAATGTTTTAACTTCTTTGGCCTCAACTTCTTACACAGATTGAATACTCAATACCTTCTAATAACAGCAAATGGAGCACTTTGGGATCTTTTCTTCCCAAGTGTGTGTTATAACCTTCCATGTGATAGTATGAAATTTATTTATCTTACTTAAAAATATTTATGTGCCACCTTTCATCAGGATAGATTCCAGGGCCTTTTACAAAAATAAAAATGCAAATGGTGAAACATCTGAGAAGCAAACTCTATTTTTTATTTTGGTTTATGAGTGCTACTTGTAGTGAAATTCCTCTTTTCTATAGTATGCCAGGCTTATAGCAACATTTAATTATGTATATTATGCACATCATACAGTGCAATCCTATGCATGTTTGTTTTATATGTAAAACATATCCTGCCCTTCATCATTAAATGATCACAGGGTGGATTGCAACAATAATAACATACTGTTTACTCAGAAGTCAGATACATTGTGTCGAATGAGATTCGCTTCCCATAAAGCATGTTTTGGATTACAGCCTTAAAAGCATAGTTGTACCTTCAGATGTTTTATTATGTATGTGAACAAAACTTAGGAGCCACATGTCTGCAGTGTTCAGATTTAGAATCCAGATGTTTGCTACTGAAGTTAATTTCTAATCAGTTAGAAATATAGATGTGTGGGTTGCTTTTTGAACATTAATGAAGCTTTGCTCTTAATGCAGGGTTGAAATATTAAGTTCTAATATTAGTCCTTTCTCTTTAATCAAGGAAAAATTGCTAGAGGTTTTTGGGACATCCTTAATAGCTTTTTAAAAGTGTAAATAAAATATTACTGTTCCAGATACAATCCAGTCTCTCTCCCTTTCCAAATTGTGACAGGGACCAAAATACTAAGTTCATTTTGAAATGTCAGAAGACTGTAACTAATTTGTGTGGATTTCAATGCAACACTGATGTAATGCACAACTGATGAACATCTGTGAAACCATTGATATAATCCCAGTATAAAATTGAACTTTTGCAGATAGAGTGTCAGAGATTATCATTTTCTGCTGTTTATATCACAGAAAATATTTATTGGTTGCATATATACTATTACCAAAGGGAATTAAAGTCATTTTAATACAAAGTTCAAGTAATTCAACCCATTCAAAGAGTTGCAGCATTCTGAAATGTAATTCACTTATCTCTATACCCAGTGTTCAAATTCTTAGTCTCAGTCTTTAAATGCATATTTGGAAAGTTACTGTATATTTTCCTTCTAAACTTGATTACATTCTTTAGGTCATTTCTAGTTGCTTAAGAACTAGACATAGTTTTTCCAGTCTTAAATGTGTTCATATAGGCAAGGTCTAATTTCTTGGTTCTCAGTCAACCAAACTTTTCCTCTGCAGTGCTGCTCCAAGTAGAAGTATTGATATTTAAATACTGTCTCATGCGGTGCCCAGTTGTGTGGAGCCTATGCATGACAGCACTGATTTTCTTGGTGATAGCACTAACATGAAGTGAAGTCATTCGTTAGAAAAGATGTTGAAGCTGCTGAACTCTATTAAGAATAGCACTGATTTCATTGGGGACTACATTCTACATAAGCATGTTTAAAATTGGAGCAAGTTAAGGCTGTCAGAGTTTTGAAGAGTCACAGGGCCTCAAATGCCATATGATTTGCTTGTGCTTGTTGCACTGATCTATGATACTTGGATCATTACATCTTAACCATTTTAACATAAATATGATTATCCTATCTTAACCAGTCCATATTGTCCAATATATTTTTTAAGCTTACGTCTAGCCACTCTGGACATAAAAGATCCTCCAGTTGGGGAAGATCATACTCATTCTCGAATGCTGTTAACAAAGGATGTATGTTAGAAGATGAAAATGAGAATATTAAAGCAGGTCTTCAAGCTACACTACAGGTAAAATTTATGGGAAGAGGAGGAAGTTCAAACTGAACAGATTTTTAGTTTCATTGTTGCTAGCTTATTTCTGTGTCTGAAGATGAATGTTAAATATATATACAGACTATATGCATTTCTACAGAACTAGTAGACACAAAATGGAATTCATGCCCCCTAAATATCACTAATATATTATTGGCTGCTAAAAATCTGAGAATTGATTTGATGGATTTTGGGAGGGGACTTTTCCTACTGGTGGTTTTTGTAAGCCCCTCTCCCCAAAAATGTGATAATCTACTACTACAGGCTGATTCTAGCCTGAACACTCTAGGCTGCCTAGGTGCTTTGGAAGTTTTTAAGTTGTAATGCCAAGGACTCCTTCCTTCACCTCAGCTCTAGAAATATTAAACAGGAAGGACCTTTGGATTTACTTTCCCAAAGCCAAGGAGACACAAAACAAAAATCTTGTGAAATATTTTAACACAAAAGGCAGTTTAACCACTGTGCTGTTAGACCATGAGGAGATTTTCATGAGACATTCTAGAGAATTGCCTTTTAAAATCAAAGAAGTCAAATGTCAAAACATGAATAATTTTATTGGGGGGCAAAGGGGAAAGGAAAAAGGGAAGGCTCATATATATACACATATACACACCCTTGAAATCAAGATGTCAATAAATGTACAACCATTTTGGTTCAATAATACTGTGCCTTTAAAAAAAGCAAAATAGAATCGTAATTGGATTGTATGGTAGCTTGTATGCAGTCATATGTTTAATATTGGATATTATGATGTCTGCTAATTTTTTATCTTGGGGCAAGACCAGAATATATGATGATATATATATTAGCCATTAACACTGCTGGACAGGAAAAAGTTCATACAGAGGCACAATCTAGAACCCCCATTGTCTTGTTGAGGAACTTTTAATTTTCTTCTAGGAAGGGAAATACCACATATAGAATAGTTTTGTGGCTTTCCAGTAATTATGTACTGAAAAATGTTTTTAAAAAATGGTGATGAGTGGTCCTAGTGCTACCTGAACATATTTTCAGGACTACACACTGTATGGCTTTTGTCATAAAAGGATTGTAAGGTGCTTCCTTTTTTGTGGTTCTGGGAATGTATCTTAAATGTTCTGAAGAGAGCATAGTTTAACATTAGAAAGTAACTCTGAATAGAATTTGTTGACTGATGTTTTTTCCCCTATCTCCTTCCTTCCTTCTTCAAAATATTAAGGTGTTCTTGACAAACTCTGCAAATGTATTTTTATTGGAACCATGTACTGAAATACCTGCACTCCTGAAAGAGCAAGTTGATGCTTGCAGAGCGGTTTTGAGTATACTTAGGCGCATGATAATGGATCTTCCAATGAATAAAAAGACCTGGTATGTTTTTAATGTCTTCCCTATGGTTAGGTGTAATAAATTCACTTTTGTAACACATCTGGAAAATGGGGCTTATTCCCAGGTAAGTATGTACAGTATAGGATTGTGGATACAATCCTATACATACTTATCTGAGAATAAGCCCCCCTGAACTCAGTAGTTCTTATTTCTGAGTAGACATGTATGGGACTGTGCTGTTAGTTTTGTATATTTCAGAATTTTAAAACATCTATATGAATTTATAAAAATACGGAAGTGTGTTAAAATAATTAACATAGTTTAGTATTTTTTCAACCCCATGTATTATTATTTATTTTTATTTTCTTTCTTTATTAAATTTGAAAATAAAAAAGTAATTTAAAAACTCATCTGGAATATTTTACATAGAAATAAATTGTGGAAATCATTGACACTTTTTATTTCATTTTATGTAGTCTGTGTGAGTGCAGGCGTTTCCCATCCTTTCTTCATGCACGGACATCTCTACATGTTTCTCTCTCACAAATAATAATAATGATAGGAAAGTTGGCGCCCTGGGCTCCTGGGAGGAAGGGCGGGGTATAAACTTAATAAGTAAATAAACCCCGTGTGTACATCTGTCTTAATACACGAATTGGAACTCTGCATCTCAATTAATTTGTGAGACTAGAATTTGGTTTTTGGAACTGACAACAAGTGTCGATTACTAAACCTTTCACATTGCACATATGTAGACACTTAACTGAAACAGTAAGACTTGGAAGCCATAGCACAGAAAAATGTAAACATAGGGTCTGCTGATTTTTGAGAACAGATTCTTAAAATAGATATTGTTATTGATAATTCTGATTTGTAAAAGAAAAACAATTGCGGCAGAGGGTTGAAATAATACACACGACACAATAAACTGGATTGAACAAAGGGCCACTTTATTAAACTATAAACCAAACTTTAACTACCCTGTAGAGGAAAACCTAGGTGCGGAACTATCTATAAGCAAGTTTTTGGTTACAGCTCTCGGGCGACGAGCCCCTGCTGGGACAAGTGTAAGCCTTCTTATCTTACCCTTTACCCCAGCCACACCTGGAGGTGAGCAGGGGGGCCTTCCCATGTCACCACCCCCCAGGGCCATACAACTCCGGTAAGCAGGCCCCAGAAGCAGTCCATATCCTGCCCTCGGGCCATAAAGCCCTCCCTGGCAGGCCTCCGGAACCACCAATCACCTCCAAAGGTGCCTAAGGGGGCCACCAATCTGTCCTTACCTACTTCCCTTCCCGCACCTATCCACCACCAAAAGGGGGACAAATCTCTATTTAGTCCCCCTTTACCCCACTGCTGAGAAGCACCTCTTGCAAACACCTCTGCAGGTCTCCCAAAAAGATGCTGTTCCCTGCATCAGTCAGGTGAATTCCATCAGCCCTGTAAAGTTCAATCCACATGTGCCTTATATCAGGGTACTGCAAAGCCAAACCCACATATGCCAAAAGGTGCCAACCGAAGCTGCCGGTTGACCCTCTTGTGTGCCCATACCACTACCCCAAGCAACGCCATATCTAACGAGGGCATATGTCTGACCAGATCAGACGACCAGAGGCCATCGTCTCACAAACTGCATGTCCTCACATGCCTGCAAACTGAGGGCCTTGCCCTTAAGTAACCAAGGTCATTCCCACCCAGGCGAATGACCACCTCATGCAGAACCATCCACACCAAACCTTGCTGGAACCACATGGGTAGGAGCCCATCCCAGCGCATACTCTGTCGACCCAGCCATTGAACCATGGCCCACCGTCTGAGGCCCAGCTGCAAACCAACTTGAGATTGTGGCCCCAAGGCCAGCCCATAAGATCATGCCATAGCTGCTGAGTAGGCTGTGCCTCCACTCCGTCCCCATCCAGCAACCTGCCAAAGGCAGAAACAATTGTGGACAGTTGGGTCCTGGACCTCCAGGCTCACCCAGGTGTGAATGTTTCCAGTACGCCTCATAATTCCACCTTCCAGTACCTGCACCCACGTTTATAAAAACCCAAGATAGACTGAGCCCAGTAGGCAACTCCATCATCATGTAAGCAACTCAAATTCCAGAGGAACATGTCCCAAGCCCCTATGGGGTCTGCCATCAGGCCTTGCGGTGCTAAACCAAAACTTTGCGAGGGGAGATCTGTCCTCATGAATAACAAACAACCAATCCTGGAGCCTCAGGTATCCAAGAAACACTGTACTGCCCTCACAGGGCAGGTGTCCAGTCTTGGGGCAGCATAAAACGATGGTGCGACCCGTGCACCACTGGTCTGCCTCAAAACTAACCTCGGACCACAGGAAGGTTCATGCAGAAGAGTCTGACCTGGACCCAGCCACCTCCTCCCCCGTCCAGAAGGTTCCAAAATTAATGCGGGGGCCGCTGCATGTAACTGCTGAGCTTCAAAGGATGATAACCACTGGGCACCCCCTGACTAACAATCCCCATATCAGGTCAGGTGAAAAAGGGGGGGTGACAATCCAGGGTATGCAGGTGTTTCCCAGCCCAGCTGGCCAGCCCATGATATATTCTAAAGTTGTCCGAACGATCCTGAAAGCCACCTGCTTTAGCCTCAAAGGACAGCCCTGCCAGCTTGCCTTGTAGCGCACTGACAGACAGGCTTTTACTCCTGCCATCCACGAGGAAGTCCAGCACGCGATTCATGGAATAGGCCACACAGTCGCATAGCCCCCGCTTGCCCTGAACTCTTTCGCGTAGCCCTTCCTGAATTCTGAAAGCTGGTGAGCGTGCAGGGACAACGGATAGACTTATGGCCCTCTCCTGCTCCGCTCCCTGATCTTCCGTGACAGTGCATCATGACGCTATTCCCAATACCCTGCACACACCATGCCCCAAAAGAAAACAGTAAAACATAGGTACTGGAGAACTAAGGAACAGACAAGGGCCATAACCCTAGTACTCCAAGATATAAGGAAGTTACAAACCTGGCCCATGGCCATGTTACCACCCAAGATGAACAGCAGGAAAGAGGACTACACAGCCAGGTTGGCGCATAAAGCAGCCATAACCCTGAACCTGTGGTAAGGCTGTAAAAAACCCTGTCATAGCATCATAAACCTGCCTTAAATGACCCCCAACACCTGGAGGGCAAAAAGGAAAACTTTCCTGGCCTCCGAAAACTCCAGGATCTTGATCTGCAACACACTGCCCCAGAGTCAATCCTGATACCCAGGAAGGTTAACACTGGGGCAGGATCCTCCATTTTCCCAGCTGCTAAGCGAAAAACCCCAGTTACATAGCCAGGCTATAAACTGTGACATCAAGTGCTAACATGCACCCCAGAATCTGCCCTACCTATGAACAGCAAATCATGCAGACAGTGCCCCTGAGCCCACTTGCCTCCGGACTGTCCCATCCAAGGAGGAGCTGAAGAGCTCCATGTGAGAAATAGGGAAGCCCCCAGGTAATGCTCTGCCACCTAACATTGACCGAAAAGGCAAAAACCCAGCAGCTCAAAATCCGCCGTGTGTACCAGCAGGAGACAAAAGGCAGATTAGATGTCACACTTGCCCATAAGGCACCTCTAGTGCACTGTTCATAGACTATCTGGTATGAAGCCGTTACTGACGGGCCCCATGTGTAAGACAGGTGGTGAATTAGATGGAGTTCTGCAGCTGCCACTTTGGGCACTATACCTGGGGGGGGCATCCTGAGAGCAGAGGTAAGGGGTGACGGGAAGGCGCCAAGAACCCTGTCCAACTGTACATTGTTACCAGTCTTTCCCTGGACAATTGCAGCAATGACTTTGTTGTTGTTATGTGCCTCCAAGTCGACTACGACTTATGGCGACCCTATGAATCAGTGACCTCCAAGAGCATCTGTCATGAACCACCCTGTTCAGATCTTGTCAGTTCAGATCTGTCATTTCCTTTATGGAATCAATCCATCTCTTGTTTGGCCTTCCTCTTTTTCTACTTCCTTCTGTTTTTCCAAGCATTATTATCTTTTCTAATGAATCATGTCTTCTCATTATGTGTATGAAGGCCAGCCGGGGGTCGGAGTATAGGATCTGTAAACCAAAAGCCCATAACAAAATGAGTCTCCCCATAAACCGGGTAGCCTGTGAGCGAAGTTCATAGTACCTCGAGCTTAACTGGGGAGGGACCCTTCTCCATGAGCAGCTTCTGCTGGGGGCTGCTTCTTACCCCTTCAAGGATCCCTGGCCCCATACCCTGCTTTTTCACACATCATCCTGTAAAGAAAAAAGTATATTTTACCAGCTACTATTTCATTGCCGCTAACCCAGTTCCACTAAAGCCACTAATGCTGAAAAATATTGCAACTGATGTTGAAAAATTTTGCTTTCACTAATATTTGACCCCACTGTAGCTGTTTTAACCTTGTGGGTTATAAAACCAACATCAGAATGCAAAATTTGCATGCTATATTTGAGTTCAGGTAAAAGATACCATTCCTAAAGCAACCGATTCTGAGGCTATGTTGCTGTCACCAACATTTGGCCCCACCGTTGCAGTTTTTTCCCCAGTGGGTTTCCAACCCCTATCAGAATAGATGTGCCAATGCAAAAGTTGTGTGCTATATGCGACTTCAGGTAAAAGACATCAGAAATCCTAATAAAGAAGGTTTTGTTGTTGTTGCTGCAAAGATTGTCAGGAAAGGATGAAGATTCTGTGTGGACATTGAAAGGCAGCCTCTGTTCAATAAGGGTATAAGATTCTATCAAATATGAATAAGAGCCTATCAAGTAAGTCTGGCTCTCCTCTTTATTCCCATCCTCCAAGTAAACCCCATTATCATCCAGTTAAACCTTCCAGTTCCTACTTGCTCCTTTTAATATAAAAACACCATATGCTTCGTTTTAATACCCTGTTATCTCTGCGCTAATATCTCTGCACACCATTGCCATCTGACCACAAAAAGCCCCAAAGGCTCACCAGGCCACACAGCAGGCCACAATGCAATACAATGGTAACAGACCGAAGCACCCCAAACCCAACACATGCCTGGGCCCAGCAAGAGGCCGTGAGCCTAACCAAGGAGATGAACAGGATAATCCCGTATGTTCTACTGGGTAAAGCTGCCAGTAAAAAGCAAGTACCTCCGTTGCATTAACCAATATAGGCTGAAACTTCCACTCCAATGCCTGGCCTTAATGAGGGGCAAAGGCTCAGAAAGCCTGTCCCTAAGACATGGGTCGCACCCATCCAGCCTCCACCAGATAAGGAGAGCCTAATCCCAGGCCTGCCCCAAACTCTGATTATGAGGGGGAAAGCTTGAATGCCAAAAGGGGGAATACAGTCCCTTCCCTTATATCCTCACTACTTAAACAAGCCCCCTGGGATTGAAATGAGAACCTAAAAGATGAATTGGGGGGGGGCAGGCCCAAAGTTTAAGAAGCCTCTGTTCCTTGTATCCCCACCCCTTAAACACCCTGTGTGGGGGGGAAGTGAATGTGACCTAAAAGATGAATGGGGGGGGTGCCAGACCCAAAGCCTAAGAGGCCACTAATTGCCACCTGCGCGGGATGGGGGCTAGGAAAGGCCTCTTTTATTATTAACTATTTATTTATTATAAAATTTATTCATGTGTGTTGATAAATAAATATCCAGGATTTGCAAGTGGTCTCCCATCCAGTGAGAGGCCAGGCCAGACCTTGCTTAGCTTCAGCCCGGCACTTGCTGCCTTTCACTTCTAACCACCTTCTGGGGATACATTTATTTATTTATGTATTTATTTCTTTTACTTAGACCACAGCACCACTTGCGTGCAGCGTCTGCTCCATCCCGGGGGGGGGGGAAGAAGACCCCGACCTCGCTAATGAAGCCCACTTAGCTGCCACCGCCACCGCTCCAAAGGTGTGCCGATGGCCCGTGGCAGTCCTGTCGCCCTCTCCCCAGCAGTGGGAGAGCCGGAATCGAGCCGGTTAGGCCCCCACCAATGCGGCCTGAACACTGCAGCCATGCTAATAAGGGCCCAAAAACAAAATGGCTGCCGCCGTCTGCTCAACTGCCACCACCGTCGCTCCAAAGGCATGCCAATGGCCTGCGGCAGCACTGTCGCCCTCTCCCCAGCAGTGGGGGAGGCAGAATCAAGCCGGCTAGGCCCACACCAACTTGGCCTGTATGCCGCAGCCATGCTAATAAGGGCCCGAAAATGGCATCCTCCACGCGGCTGTCACAAAATGGCCACTGCCCTCTGTCCCGCCTTGTCCTCCATCCTGAGCCGTCGCGGTCCAAGAGGAAGGTAGGGACCGCGGCACAGGCTTAAATAGCCCAATGCCGCCCTGCCCCCTCATGCAGCAAGACGCGCCACGCGCCCACAGTGCGATGCATGACCGCTGCCCACTCCTCCAATGGCGGCAAGGGCTTCAACCCCCAACCGCAAATGCGCACCAAATGTTTGCGAAATAAGAAGTTTTATTTTTTTATGACTGAAAAATAATGCCATAAGAATCCAGAATGGTATGACATTAATTAAATGAAAAGATACAGTTTTTAAAGATTAGAATATGGGGTTTAAATATTGGTGTGTGTGTTATGTGCCTTCAGGTTGATTATGACTTGTGGCGACCCTATGAGTCAGGGACCTGTGAATCAACATTTGTTATAAACAACCCTGTTCAGATCTTGTAAGTTCACGTCTGTGGCTTCCTTTATGGAATCAATCCATCTCTTGTTTAGTCTTCCTCTTTTTCTACTCCTTTCTGTTTTTCCCAGCATTATTGTCTTGTCTAGTGAATCATGTATTCTCATGATGTGTCCAAAGTATGATAACCTTAGTTTCATCATTTTAGCTTCTAGTGATAGTTCTGGTTTTATTTGTTCTAACACCCAATTATTTGTCTTTTTCGCAGTCCATGGTATTCGCAAAACTCTCCTCCAACACCACATTTCAAATGACATGATTTTTCTCTTATCCAGTTTTTCATGGTCCAACTTTCACATCCATACTTAGAGATTGGGAATACCATGGTCTGAATGATCCTGACTTTGGTGTTCAGTGATACATCTTTGCATTTTTCTAGTTCTCTCATAGCTGCCCTCCCCAATCCTACCCTTCTTCTGATTTCTTGACTATTGTCTTCCTTTTGGTTAATGACTCTGCCAAGGTGTTGATAATCCTTGACAAGTTCAATGTCATCATTATCAACGTTAAAGTTACATAAATCTTCTGTTGTCATTACTTTAGTCTTTTTGATGTTCAGCTGTAGTCCTGCTTTTGTGCTGTCCTCTTTAACTTCATTCGATTCAGGTCATTACTGGTTTCTGCTAGTAGTATGGTATCATCTGCATATCTTAAATTATTGATATTTCTCCCTCTAATTTTCACATCTTCTTCATCTTGGTCCAATCCCGCTTTCCATATGATACGTTCTGCATATAGATTAAACAAATAGGGTGATAAAATACACCCCTGTCTCACACCCTTTCCAGTGGGGAACCAGTTGGTTTATTTTATTTATTTATTTATTGTATTTGTATACCGCCCCATAGCGAAAGCTCTCTGGGCGGTTTACAGCAACTCCATATTCTGTCCTTACAGTAGCCTCTTGCCCAGAGTATAGGTTGCACATCAGAGCAATCAAATGCTGTGGCACCTCCATTTCTTTTAAAGCATTCCATAATTTTCCATGATCAACACAATCAAAGGCTTTGCTGTAATCTGTAAAGCACAGGATGATTTTCTTCTGAAATTCCTTGGTCCATTCCATTATCCATTGTATGTTTGCAATATGATCTCTGGTGCCTCTTCCATTTCTAAATTCAGCTTTGACGTCTGGCATTTCTTGCTCCATATATGGTAAGAGCCTTTGTTGTATAATCATGAGCATTACTTTATTTGCATGGGATATTAAGGCAATAGTTTCATAATTACTGCATTCCCTGGGATCCCCTTTCTTTGGAATCGGGATGTATATTGAACGTTTCCATTGTTGGCAATGGAACAATGGGGGCCATTGTTTAGTTTTCCATATTTGTTGACAAATGTTTATCAACATTTGGACAGATTCAGTCTCAGTAACTTGTAGCAACTCTACTGGTATGCCATCTGTTCCTGGTGATTTGTTTCTTCTGGGTATTTTAAGAGCAGCTTTCACCTCACATTCTAAAATTTCTGGTTCTTCATCATAGGGTTCCTCCATGAATGAATCTGTCATCCTTGCATCTCTCTTATAGAGTTCTTCAGTGTATTGCTTCCATCTTCCTTTTATTTTATCTCGGCCAGTCAGTGTGTTCCTCTATTGATTATTCAACATTCCTACTCTTGGTTTAAAGTTCCCTTTCATTTCTCTAATCTTTTGGAATAGGGCTCTTGTTCTTCCCTTTTTGTTGTCCTCTTCTATTTCTATACAATAACTATTGTAATAGTTCTCTTTGTCCCTACATACTAGTCACTGTATTGTTGCATTTAGGGTTCTGACTGTGTTTCTATCTCCTTCTGCTTTTGCTTTCCTTCTCTCTAACCATTTTAAGAGTTCCTGTTAACTAAAGCTTTTGTCTTTTTGCATTCTAATGTTTCTGACTTCACTCCATAGTTTTTCTGGTTCTCTGTCAACTAAGTTTAAAGCCTCAAATCTGTTCCTTATTCATCTTTATATTCTTCTGGGATGTTTTTTAAATTGTATTTTGGCATTATGATTGCTTTATTTTTCATCTTTAGCTTTACTCTGATATTATCAGTTCATGATCTGTACTGCAGTCTGCTCCTGGGCTTATTTTCGCAGGAAGTATGGAACTTCTCCATCTTCTGCTACCAGTTATATAATTTGATTCCTATGTTGACCATTTGGTGATGTCCATGTGTACAGTCTTCTTTCCAGTTGCTCAAAAAATTTGCACACTAAGCTCTGCCCCACATGTCCCCATCCCCATCGCCCTCCAGTTCATCTTGATTGTGTGAAGTGAGGAGACTCCTTTATTTGTGGAAGCTATTTGCACAATTTAGAATCGCTCTAATCAACCAGAAAGTTTTTGGAAGCTCTTACTTACAGTTTTACGTAACCGTGGCTTCCTGATTTGCCCAAACAAGGGATTGTAGTTCAACACTAACTGTGGTCAGTTTCAAAACAAGCCAACTTCACAGCATGTTTTATGAAGCTGGCTTGTTTAAACTAGCCATAGTTAATGTTAAACCACAATCCCCAGTTTAGATGAAAACTGCAGTTAACTAAAACTGAAAGCAAAACTTCCAAAAGAGAAGTGAGGGAAGAGAAGGGGAATGGGGGGGAATATGTGCGCCTGGGAGGAGGTTAGCCTTGTTTATGTAGCACTAAGCCATAGTGTCACATAACATCTGCACATGGTCATGACAGTGTGTTTAACACAGGGATGTGGAGCCTTTTTGGCCCAGCTGGCCAGATTGTTTGTTTATTTATTTAATTAATTTGTATCCCTTCCTTCCTTCCAGCAGGAGCCCAGGGCGGCAAACAAAGTGCTAAAAACACTTTAAAACATCATAAAAACAGATCTTAAAATACATTAAAACAAAACAGTGTTAAAAACATTTTTTTAAAAAACAACTTTAAATAAAGGGTTAAAAACATTATTAAAAAACATATTAAGCAATTCTAACACAGACGCAGACTGGGATAGGTCTCAACCTAAACGGCTTGTTGAAAGAGGAAAGATTGTTATCAGCTGTTCACCCATGTAGACAGTTTGACAGATGGGCTGTCCTGCCAAAAGAGCCCTGCGTAGTGCTTTGAAGAACTGCTGATCAGAAGGCTTGAACTTCCTACCCATCAGCTGATGGGTGGGTAGTTCTAGGTTACTTTTTGCAGGGGAACTCATTTACACAGCTGAACCAGCTGCACCTCTATCTGCCCCATACCTTACCTGACATTACATATAGCATCAGGTAGGCATGATTTGGGAGAAATGGCCTTACAGGCCAAATAGGAGTCCTTGTAGGCCAAATTCGCCCCACAGGCCAGAGATTCCCTAACGCTTCTTTAATGCAGTTATTTGTAGATATAGAATATCTTATTTCCTGTGTTGACTCTGCTATTCTCCATATCTAATAAGTGTACTTTAAACATGAATGGAAACTACCATTTATCTATGTTTGTGATGATCACAATGATATTGGCACTTATTTCTTTAGAACATCATCCTATCTGAAAAATGGCAGTGCCAACATTAGTCCAAGTGAGTGTAGTGAAAGATCATATTTAACATACTTGTATATTTTTCCTATGTAAAATAAAATTATTAAATCTGATATATTTCTGAATATGTTTTTCAATTTTGTCCTAGGGAGCAAATGCTAAAAATACTACTTAACATAACAGAAGCTGTCATGAACAAATCCAAAGAGAACCAAATAAAGGACACATTTGCTCAAAACTTGGCAGGATTGTTGTTTCGGGTATGTCTCCTTTGTAGGGAACATGAGGTAGAAACCAACATTTTAGAACACTGTTTTTAGAAAGGTGGCAATCAAAATACAGTGGCAGTAAGAATTGTGGTTTTCCCCCCCATAAAAATGCTTGTGTGTTTCTGAAAAGGTATAGTTTTGTTCATTTAGGTGTTGGTTAATGACAAGTGCACAAATCTTCTGGATTCACGCAGCTTATCATTTAATTACAATTACTGCTGTTCACTGCTGCAGCATAACCAAATGAGCAACATGGGAAGTAAGGAGACATGGAAATGACAGGAAGGACTATAGGAATACCACCTGAATGAAGACATACGCCTTAGCTGTTGAAAAAAGGAATGGGTTCTGATTTTGTTGCCACTTTACTTCCTGGTTGCTGTTTCATCGGCCAGTTTTCCATGCTCTCCGGGGCTGAGATACCCCTACTGTTTCTCACAGCTAAACTGAAATTTGCTTTAAAGGTTGGATCTTCTGTGAGAAAAATCCTTCTATTCTTGCTTATGTAAACTGGGAGTGGGGCAATGTATGCTGGGAGTGTGGGGGGGGCACGCCCACACACATGATCCAGTCAAAGCTGAGCAAGTCCCACTTATTTAACGATAGAGACGTGCCTGTGCTCTCAAGAGTGTAATGTTGAAAGACTGGAACTACAAAGTGCTTAACTTTGCTTATGTTTGCAAACTGCTTCTACCAGTGTGAGAGACAGAATAGAAATGTATTTTAGTAAGAAAAAAAAGAATGTAATGCTGTTCGTTAGGAAAATGGTAAGCTGAGAGAATTAATGTTCAATTAGTACTTACTAAGTCTGTTATATTAAAACAGGAATTAAGTCTAAAAACTGGAATTGGAAAATAAAGCAAAGTTCAAGGATGTTTAAAAAATATGAAAATAAACTTATAGTGGGGCTGGTTTTACAAAATAGGTTCTGAATAAATCAGTGTAAATCAATGCATTATAGTTCTTGCATTATAAGAAGGTGAAGGTAGGAGTGATTGATCAGGACATGAACAAATGGATTGAATGAATATCTTAAATTACATTCGAAACATTTTAGACAGCAAGAAAGATAAAGAAAAAGAGCTTTTAACATGAAAAAGTTACTGCTTCTGAATGAAATATTTTTGTGTTCGCTAAGATAGAATGTAGAACATGGATTGATGATGCTGCCTTGACAAATTTTTATGTGTAAGCACGTGCAAATGTATCCTTTCCTCCAGATATCAATGGGTTTTAAATTCTAGATGAAAAGTCATTGTGTTCTTTCCCCTTACCCGTTTCTTGTCTCCTCATCACAGACACTCATTGTGGCTTGGATCCGTGCAAATCTGAGTGTTTATATTTCTCGAGAGCTCTGGGATGAATTATTACGTGTGCTGTCATCCCTTACAGAGTGGGAAGAACTAATAACAGAATGGGCTAACATAATGGATTCTCTAACATCTGTTTTAGCAAGGACAGTGTATGGCATTGAAATGACCAATTTGCCACTGGATAAGCTGAGTGAGCAAAAAGAGAAAATACAACGAGGCAAAGGTAAACCTTGGTTAGGTTAAAACTGTTGCGGTTGTGTGTGTTTATCTGTGAGAGAATGTTAGTCAGGACAAAGATGATTGCACGTTATGTTTAGTAAATATTAAGCTGCTGTATTATCCAAAAGGTAAGGCCAATATTCTTTATTCCTCTGCAGTCAGTCTCCCTTCAGCCATAATTTAGTCAGCCATGTTTGTTTGCAGCTTGGCCTATGTACTCCTGCTACTGTCCTGACATTCCCACCCATAGCACCAAATGGTCTAACATAAAATACAAGTGAATTACCAGCTTTTATTACTTAATTTCCATGCTGTGAGTGGCATAAAGTGAATGAGTTCACACAAAACCAGGAGACTTTCAGATGTCTTGAAGATGACCATAGGTAGCTTTATATAAAAAAACAAAGCATCTACAAATTGAATGTAGACCAGAAATAAGTATGTTGCTTATCTTGAGGTCTGTGTTGGAAACGTAGCAGCAGCTGAAGCTCTGGAACTTTTATTTTAATATTAATTTGATATCAATGAGTATGTTCAAATAATGTACATAAAATTAGTAAAACACACATTGTACTTCTGTGATGGTATTTTTTGCAGTTTGCTCTGTACATATGAAACTACGAATTCTTGGATTTTGTTGGTTATCATGATTTAAGATGGGTTCTCTGTATTGCTGAATTAGGTGAATCTCCTATTTACCTTTTCTTATCTACTGAAATACAATTAGAGCTGAGTTTTCCAACACCAACAAATAGTTTTTCTACTACAGTAGGGCCCCACTCATATGGCAGGTTACGTTCCAGGCCCCTGCTGAAAAGCAAAAACCCAACTGTATTCCAGCCCTACTGTAGTAAGTGGGGCCCTACTGTGTTCCAGCCACCGTGCTCCAGCTGACAGCAATCAGCTGTAGCACGGGGAGCTCTCGTGCTCCAGCTGATCGCTGTCAGCTGTAGCACGGGGAGCTCTCACGCTCCAGCTGATCGCTGTCAGCTGGAGCGTGGTGGCTGGAGCTTCCCACACTCCAGCTGATCGCCCCGCTGGCGCTGCCGTATTAGCGGAACACCAAAAAGTGGGGTGTCGAAAAACAGGGCCCTACTGTATCTGAAAAGCAGATAGTATTTATATCATTTCAGTTCAAATGCCTTTCAAAGTAGCCTTTTATCCACATCTTCTATATACGTATGCAATGAGATGTTCTTAAGAAACAATATTTTGCCTAGGTATTGCTGATTTGCAATGTTCTAATGTATGAAAATGTGGGACATCTTCCTTCAGTAATGGGGTTGGCTAAACAATTATGCAGCTTCCACAAGTACATTTGAAGCCCATTTTATTAATTTATTTTGGCTGATTTCTTTGGCTTTGGGACCTTGTACTTTCACAAGTTGTCAGTTTCTGCCGCTGTGAATGGTTGTGCTGTTATACTATATGTGGCAAATGAGTTGTTGTATCTCCACAATGTGTCTTCCCAGCAAATACCGACAACAGAGAGAGAAGTGTCTGTTAGCATACAGAGGAGCATGTCTGTGGCTCCCCAGTATGTCCCCATTCACTTACAGACCCATTGCTTTTTTCATGTTTTTGCTGCAGAAAGTGTGAATGGTCATGATTAAGTGTTCATGTAGAAAGCTAGAGTTTGTCGGTACTGAAGAGGTGTCCTCTTTCATTCTTGTGTTGCTAGAAGAAACTCATCAGATTGGGTTTTGGTGCCACCCTGTGGTCGCAGGCTGGAAAGACAACTTTGAAGGAAATAGGCAGCCCCTATAACGTTCAGTTCAGTTTCCTTCCTCTCTCAAAGTGGTCACATTTCTTCCAGCTCCTGTCTTTTCTCAGGCTTGAATTATTTTCTATTGTATTTTCCATTGCTTAAAATCGCTCTCCTTTTTTCCTTCTGTCCTCTCCCCCCCCCACCTTGCTTTGTTTACCACTTTGAGGAGGGAAGGCTGGTGTTTTTTCTTCAGAGGTCTGACTTTTTTACCTCAGTGCCCTCACAAGGAGCCATTAGTCCACTGAGTTCTCTTGTCAGACACTTGTGTTGTACTTGCTACAGACTGCTCAGCTGTGCTTTTTGCACCATAATTACAGATAGAGTTACCAGGTCTCCGGTTTTCGGCCGGAGTCTCCGGTTTTTGGGGGGGCCCTCTGGCTCTCCGGCTAGCACCCCTTAATCCCCAGACTCTCAGCTTCAATTTTTTAAAAAATTAAGTTTCTAGGTAGTCTCGTTCCTGAGATATACTCCAAAACATCAGCCCCCCTGCGACTGTTTAATCTATTTAACTGATACAGTGCTGAAGTTGGTTCCTAGTTCCCAGTTCCTTATTTGCTTGAAAGTTCAAAACACTAAAAAAGAAGAGTTGACAACTACAGCAGCTTCAAACCAAACTTAACATGTCTCTGAACCCCAATATATATGTTGGGGTACCCTGTATGATATATCACTGTGATCGGGGGACTCACCCCGTCAAGAATAACAATACATTTATACAATCAAAATCATCAGGCTTCTGATATTATCATAAATACATAATGATGTCATAAAATCATAAAAAATAAGTAACTGGGGGAGCACACCCCAAACTCTGCTCTGGGAGAGGACAACTCATACACCCCATGAAAGGGGAGGGTGTCCTCTATGAGATGCCACTGCGTCCCGCCTGGCCCAGAGCTTCTGCTGGGCGCAGGGCATGGAGAAGGGCATTTATGCAAAATCAAAGCAGACCAAAACATACAGGAAAAAATAAGTACCTGGGGGTGCCCACCCCAAAATCTGCTCTGGGCCAGGACAAATCATATACCCCAGGAAAGGGGAGGGTGTCCTCTATGAGATGCCACTGCATCCCGCCTGGCCCAGAGCTTCTGCTGGGCGCAGGGCACAGACAAGAGCATCTATGCAAAATCAAAGCAGACCAAAACATACAGGAAAAAATAAGTAACTGGGGATGCCCAGCCCAAAATCTGCTCTGGGCCAGGACAAATCATATACTCCAGAAAAGGGGAGGGTGTCCTCTACGAGATGCCAGTGCATCCCGTCTGGCCCAGAGCTTCTGTTGGGCACCAGGCACAGACGGGTGCATCAACGCAAAATCAAAATGGACAAAAACACATAGAAAAAATAAGTACTGGGGGTACCCACCCCAAAATCTGCTCTGGGACAGCACAAATCATATACCCTAGGAAAGGGAAGGGTGTCCTCTATGAGATGCCACTGCATCCCGCCTTGCCCAGAGCTTCTGCTGGGTGCAGGGCACAGAAGAGGGAATCTATACAAAATCAAAGCAGAAAAAGACATACAGGAAAAATAAGTAATTTGGGGTGCCCACCCCAAAATCTGCTCTGGGCCAGGACAAATCATACACTCCATGAAAGGGGAGGGTTGTGATGCGTCCTTCCCTGGCTCTCCCTGTCAGGTTCCTACCTGCTCGTGGTTACTGCCTGTCTCTAGGCACCACCAGGGACTCCACCAGTCCAGACCGCTCTCTCTTATGATTTCTCTCCCCGCTCTAGCACAGATCTCAACAGATCCCCCTGCTAGGCAACCACCAGTAACGTCCCAATACTAGTATTCCCAGAGACTCTGAATACTGGTATTGTTATTCTCTTCACCGCTGCCACAACATTTCCACATACATTGCATCACTTCTCCCATGAATACACTGCCTTGATCCGTCAGCACTTCATGAGGGAAACCCAGCCTCATAAAGATTTTTAATAAAGCCTCTGCCACTACAGGGGCTTCTACAGATCTCAGTGCTTCTGCGTCTGGGTACCTGGTGGCAAAATCCACCACCACCACTAGATATTTCTTGCCATGCCTTGTGGGTTTGGAAAAAGGGCCCACCAAATCTATTCCCACTCTATAAAAGGGTTGTCCAATTATAGGAAGGGGCTTTAAGGGTGCCTTGGTCTTTACTCCACTCTTTCCCACCTTTTGGCATATTCCACAAGATAGACAATGTTGTTTTACATCCTTGGAGATACTTGGCCAATAATAATGTGCAGCCAATCTCCTCTTGGTCTTTTTTATTCCCAGATGTCCTGCACATGGGACATCGTGGGCTACCTCTAGCAATCTGGTTCTGTATTTGCTAGGTACTATCAATTGCTTCACTGGTTCACATTCATCCTTTCTCTCAGCAGGCATCCACAGTCTATATAAAATCCCATTCTCACACACAACTTGATTCCTCAGTTTGTCAGTGAAAGGAATCTGTTGGGTCAGAGCTTGTTCCTTTATCTGCTTCAGACTTATATCTTGATGCAGCTCTTCCCTGAATTGCTCTGCTTCTTCCCCAGAGACCACTTGATACATTTTGTCTCCTTCAGCAGGCCTGCTAGTGGTTGCTATGGTGACCTGAGGCTGGTTAACAGATTCCACCCTGTTTGTTTCAGCCCCCCTTAATATGGCTTCTTTTTCTCTGCCAATTTGCTGTCTGGTCACTACATAGATCTTTCCTTGGGCGCCCATTACATCCCTTCCCAGTATTACTGGTTCTTGTTGCTGGGCATTAATGCCTACTTTATATCGGCCCTCTCGGCCTCTCCAAGTCATTTCCACCAGGGCCACAGGCAAACTTTCTGGTTGACCCCTCACTCCTTGGATAGTCACAGTTTCCTGAGGTAATATTACCTCAGATTTTATTAAATCTGGCCTCAGTAATGTCTGAGCGACACCAGTATCAAGCAATGCCCAATAATTTGCCCCTTGTACTCTCACTTCCTCTCTCAGACTTGAATCAAGGTCTGTTACTTCTGTCCAGTTTATCTGGCAAAACTGAACCTTTTTCGCTGTTTCTAAAGCCTTGGGCTCTGTTTTCACTGCCCTTGTCTGAGCAGGATTACTAATGGGGTTGGCAACCTCACATTGAAAATGTAGGTGCCCTGGTCTACCACATTTGTAGCATAATTTCTCCTCACTTTTAGGGTACACAGATCCACTCTGGGGTGTCCTGTGTCAGATTTTAATGGAGGACTCACTCGCTGTGGTACCACATCCCTTCTGCCAGCACTATATGGTCTGGGTTTAAACTCTCTTGATGTTTTCCCCACCCAGCCAGTTCTATTGGAGGCGAAGTGATCCGCCAGCTCTGTGGCCTCCTGCACAGATGTAGGGGAACGGTCTTTGACCAGGAGCCTTATTTCTGGTGGTAACTGATGGTATAATTGATCCAGTATCATGAGGCTTTTCACCTCTTCTACTGACTGAGCTTTGGCACTACTCATCCACTTTCCAAATATATCCATCAACTTTGCTCCCAGTTCAACAAAAGACCTCCCTGCTTGGATCTGACAGTTTCTGAATAATTTTCTAAAGTAGTCAGGTCCCAGTCTGAACCTTTTGTATACTGCCTCTTTAAACTCAGCATAGGTGACGGGCTTGTCTGAGGGGAAATATTGGTATACCTCAGCCAATTCCCCTTTAATCAGGTTTGATAAATACTGCATGTATTTATCTTCAGGTAGCCCCCACAACTGAGCTGCCTTTTCAAAGGTACTGAGGTAAATTTGAGGATCTTGACCAGGCTCATAGACAGCAAAGTCCTTTGGAGTAATTTTTATTCTTGCTCCATCTCTGTCCTTTCTTGTTTCATCAGAATGAAACTTCTCTCTTTCAAATTTTAACTTTTCTACTTGTAATTCAGCATCCACTGCTCGTTGTTTCTCCCTCTCCTCAAACCCCATTCTCATTTTCTCAGCTTCCCTCAATCTCTCAGCTTCCAACTCTCGCTGTTTATCTTTTTCCTCAGCCTCCATCCTCAATCTCTCAGCTTCCAACTCTCTCTGCTTGTCTTTTTCCTCAGCCTCCATCCTCAATCTCTCAGCTTCCAACTCTCTCTGTTTTTCCTTCTCTGCACCTTCCATCCTCAACTTCTCTCTCAAGTACTCTATATAAGCGGGATTGCTTAAATATCCTTCTGGGGTCTCTTCTCTGACAGGTTGTTTTTGCTGGGCAGTTGCAAATCCTATAAGTGCTACCCTCAATTCATCTACCCCTTTACCCTCATGAGGTAAATTGAATGTTATGCACTTCTCCACCAGCTCCTCTCTTTTCATTTTTATGTATTCAGCCATGGTGTTTGAGTTCACTCACTCTTTGCCACACACTCTTTGCCAGTCACTCTCACAAGAAATCTTGTTTTGTTATTTCTGTTTGCCACACAACTATTAGGGATTGTCTAGTATTCGTATCTCACTGCTACAGCCAACACCTGTGACGTAGTCTCCTTTGTCACCACGTGTCTTTGGGACTCTCTTTGGTTCGTATCTGGATTCTCTGTTGTTCGTATCCCACTGCTACTGACACCACCTGTGATGCGTCCTTCCCTGGCTCTCCCTGTCAGGTTCCTACCTGCTCGTGGTTACTGCCTGTCTCTAGGCACCACCAGGGACTCCACCAGTCCGGACCGCTCTCTCTTATGGTTTCTCTCCCCGCTCTAGCACAGATCTCAACAGATCCCCCTGCTAGGCGACCACCAGTAACATCCCAATACTAGTATTCCCAGAGACTCTGAATACTGGTATTGTTATTCTCTTCACCGCTGCCACCATTTGTTACAGTTCCCCTTCAGCCTTGGTCATTACCTTACCCTCCCTTCTGGTCTGTGAAACCCCAGCCAAGGATCAGGCCTTTGGTAAACCAAATTAAGTATTTATTACAGATAACAAAGCTAACAAGATTAACAAGATTTCTTCTTAAGGCACATAAGCATATGGTTTTACTCAATACTAATCCGAACTCCACCTCCTTCCTGGTAAACAACTCTCTAAACCCCACCAAGCAATCCACTCTTTCTCTTCTCCCCCCCCCCCGATTCCACTCTCACTCTTCCTTTTATACATTCAGCCATTTTAAACACTCAGCCAATCATCTCGCATTCTACTGCCCATTCACTCCCCCTCCTCTTTCACTCCACTTACCATGTATACTCTAAACAACCAGCACTTACCGTATATACACTAATATATAGGAACATCACAAGGGTGTCCTCTATGAGGTTCCTCTGCATCCCGCCTGGCCCAGAGCTTCTGCTGGGCACAGGGGAAGGATGAGGGCATCTATGCAGACAGAAAGGGTAGAGAATCTTCTTACTCTTACTCATTTCTCAGACCTCTTTCTGAAGTGAAGGGTCAAATCTGTAAAGACATTGGGAGCAGCCACATTAAAAGATAAGGGCAGCGCATTCCAGGCAGAGGGTTGCCAACCTGCTTGGATATGGATGTCTTTGCAGAGGATCCCTAGTCAAGCTTTACCAACAGCACAATCCAAACTATATCTACTCAGAAGTGTCCTGTTGAGTTCTATGGGGGCTTAGTCCCTTAGTACGTGTGTTTAGAATTGCAGCCTTCAGGGGCATCAATCTTTACTCCCGAATGCTCCCATCTAATATCTCCACAACACTAGGCTCCTTTCTTCCTACAGTGGCCTTCTGGTGACTTGCCTGGCCTGAAGGCACTTAAACCCTTCTTGCCGAAAGCAAGTAGGCTAGATTAAATGTTCCCTACCCAGGCTCCATCTTTTAGCTAAGATGTCTAGCTTAATTTCCAGTCAGATTTTTTTAAATTGTATGCTCCAAACAACTGTGATTGATGCTTAATGTATCATGGTTAATGACATCACTTGGGCCCGCCCCATGACATCACTCGGGTCCACCCCTACAATCTCAGGTTTTGGAATGCTTCTGACCTGGCAACTCTAATTACAGAGCCTTCATGCCTGCTGACGGACCTTCCCTGGTACCCTCACACAGTTCTGCTGAGCCGGTTGCATGCAAAGCTAAGCGAAAATGTCACCATTTAAACTTGCAGTCTAAGGGAGATGCTAAGCAGGCAGCCAAGAGGGCATGTCTTAATTGTCTTCAAACCAGCTCTTCCAGCCACCACTCTGGGGCTCCCTCATGAATAAGAACAGGGAACAACATAGAGACATTTTTCAGCATCAAGATGATTTGGGGAATAATGAAATGCTAAGGGATGTATTCTCCCCTCACTCTTCTGAGGAGGAAGATTTTGTGGGGTTACTCAGTCCCGTCATACCCGACCAGCAATCTGTCAGCCTGTCCCAGCAAGGTTGTCCAAAAGAGCAGACCTAATGTTTTTAGCAAGGGTCCTAGGTCTACTAATATCAGCATCTCAAGTGACTCTGTGGGCCAAACATCATGCATGGCCTCTTCAGTGGTGCCTTCTGCCATTTCAACAAGCCAACGCCCTCTGACAGAACGTTCATCTCTGACTCAATCCTACACTGAGGGTGATAATGACCTGGTGGATCCAGGATCAGAACCTTCAGAAGGGTCTTCCTTTCATGGAACCATCCCGGACACCAAGAACTTCAGACACCAGTATCAGTGGATGGAGAGCCCACTGCCTGGGCCACATGGTTCAGGGTTGTTGGTCTCCAGCAAAACAAATGAAAAGCATCAGTTGATTAAAGTTAAGGGCAGCACTTTGCCCTGCAATTGTTTGTTCCTCATCTTACCCTATCCCACATCCTCTTAAGGACTGACAACAATACTG
This sequence comes from Rhineura floridana, assembly GCF_030035675.1. Classification (NCBI taxonomy): domain Eukaryota; kingdom Metazoa; phylum Chordata; class Lepidosauria; order Squamata; family Rhineuridae; genus Rhineura; species Rhineura floridana. The sequence continues at coordinate 177,468,820 of NC_084480.1, read as the reverse complement.
TAAAAGAAAATATCAACCGGGAAGGGGGGACAAGATCTGCAGAACTGCAGACAGAGGCTTCCCTGCTTCTGAATTGGGCAGAGGTTCACCTTCAATCCCTGTCCACTGAACACATCAGTGGGACATCCAGTGTTCAGGCTGATTGGTTGAGTCAGCAACCAGTGAAACCAGGGGAGTGGATGCTTCATCCAAAGATCTTCCTTCAGCTTCAAAATCACTTTGGGAAGCCCCTGATAGACCTCTTTGCATCAGAAAACAACCATCAGCTCAAGAGATTCTTCTTGAGATTCCACTTCTCCAGGTAGGAAGGTCTGAACACTCTCACTGCATCTTAGCCCAGGGGACTGCTTTATGCTTTCCCTCCAATACCCGTCCTACCATAGGTCCTACAAAAAATCAAGGAGGAAAGGGCTTGAGTGATCTTGATAGCCCCTTTCTGGCCTCCATGCCCTTGGCTGTCGGACAGTCTGGCTCTGGCATGGTGACTCCTCCGTGGCACCTTCCACGTCTTCTGGACAAAATCTCTCAAGGCCCTCTACTTCACCCAGACCCAGCCTGGCTCCAACTGTGACAGCCTGAGTATTGAATGGAGATACCTGAGAAGGTTTGGTCTTAACTCTGAGGTCGTTGAAACCATCTTGGCCTCCAGATGCCCATCTACTGTTCGCATTTATGCCTCAACATGGGAAGCATTTTACTCATGGTGCTCCTCCAAGCAACTGTCTGCTTGCAAGGCAAAAATTGTTCATATTCTGGCCTCTCTCCAGGATGGCTTTAAGAAGGGCCTTAGACCTAACACCTTGAAGAGACAAGCTGCAGTACTTTCTTCACTTATTTCAGATCTGGCGTCTGCACCTCTTCTGAAACATTTTCTATGGGGTCACCTTAAAGCAGCCTTTCCCAACCACTGTGCCTCCAGATGTTGTTGGACCACAACTCCCATCAGCCTCAGCCAGCATTGCCAATGGTCAGGAAAGATGGGAATTGTAGTCCAGCAACATCTGGAGGCACACTAGTTGGGAAAGGCTGCCTTAAAGTGTCCACCTACTGTGCATAGATTTCCCTCCTGGGATTTGCATACGGTCCTGCTTGCTTTGCAGAAGCCCCCTTTTGAACTCTTATTCACAATTCCAGTAAGAATACTGCCTTTGAAAGTCATTTTCCTCATGACCATAACATTTGCCTGTAGAGTTTCTGAATTGAATGCCCGTTCAGTGGCCAACACTTGCATTTTTCATAAAGATGGGGTCTTTCTCCGAACAGATCCTTCCTTTATACCTAAAGTGTTGACAAAATTTCAAGAGCAACTTATGCCAATTTTTTGCCCAGCTCCTTCATATCCTTTAGAATGCACTTGGCATTCTTTGGATTTCAGACACGCCTTGAAGGTCTGTATTGCAAGGACTAAGGACATTAGGCTGACACTTTTTTGTATCCTTCCACCCAGCCTCACTGGGACAGAGACTAACCTCTTCCACTGTCTCCAGATGGATTAGAGCATTGCTCTCGCCTATGAGGCTCTAAGACTTCCAGCCCCTGATAGAATTATAGCCCACTCTACGAGAGCTGTGGCCACCTCAGCAGCTCTCTCAATTAATACTTCCATGGAGGAAATTTGCAGGGCGGCAACATGGGCATTCCTAAGTTCTTTTAAAAGTTTTCTTTTAAAATTGATACTTAGGCCTCAGCTGAGGCAGACTTTGGCAGGAGGGTCCTCTAGCAGACCGTTATTGACAAGGGGGCAGCTGCATTTATTTCCCACCCTACATGGGAAGCTTTAGAAAATCCCAATCTGACTAGTTTCTTCCACCAACACAAGAAAGAACCATTGGTCCCTATCTGACTAGTAGTTCTGTATTGCTGGAAAGAAACTCATCAGGCCACACCCTAGTAATGGCTGGCCTCTTAATTATACTGTCAGTCTATAATTTTTACATAAGGGGTTTTCTTCGTATTTTCTTACTAATAAGGAAGTAGGCCTTTTGTCGATAGCTGTTCTCCTTTTCAAATTTGGTAAGGACATAAACTGAAGGAGTGCATTATGGGAGCTGCCTACTTCTTTCAAAGTTGTCTTTCCTGCCTGCGACCACAAGGTGGACCCAAAACCCAATCTGATGAGTTTCTTTCCAGCAATACAGAACTACCATTCAGGTAGAGAACCAACAGTTATTTTCCCATGCTATGGGGGATTCATATTTTTCATTCCTCCTCCACACTTTTTATTTTTTTGGTTAAAACTTGGGGCTATGAACTAATTAAAGTATTCCATTTAGCATTCACGTGAATGTCTTGACAGTATATTTTGAGAATTCTTAATGAACACGCATCTCTGAATAAACCCATTTGAATGTACCTTTTGTACAGTCTCTGTGTTAATTCTCAACAGGCTGTACTCATGATTCTATGATTCATCGTTTGAGTTACGGGTACTGTCTTTAAATACAAGAGCTTCCTGGTAATATTTGTCCTATATTTCTCTCTCTCTCTCTCTCTCTCAAATGACGACTCTATTTAAATGATAACCAAGGGCATTGATATCTGAGATGAATCAACTGGTTAGGTTTGTTCATTATTAGATGAATTTGTTCATTCAAAAATCTCTTATTTGAATTGCTTTAATTTTAAAATACACTGCAGTTACTTTCCCTCTATATTCCACTATTTGAAAGGTGGCATTTTGGAACCTCAGAAGGGAGCCGCAGTTGGAAGATCATTTTCTTTAAGTTGGAGAAATCACCCTGAAGTTGTGGAACCAATGAGGTTTAGGAGCGCTACCACCTCAGGAGTACCAGGAGTTGAGAAAGCAAGGAATATAGTACGTCAGAGAGCAACAGGTTAGGCACAGGCAATTTAATGTCCTCATTATCAATCAGAAATGCAAATGTTAGTGATTTTATTCTCATAATAATTGGAATGAATTTCTGCCCTTTGATATTGAATCCTTTGAGCATGGAATTGCCTTTTAATCATTCTTTTTTTTTTGCAATGCCCTTGTCCAGTCCCACGTATGAAAATGTATGTGCATGGTCTTGATGCAGAACCTTCTAGAGGTCTGACAGCCCCCTCCCCCTTACCTAATTGCTATTTGGCACTCTGTACATGATCTAAGGACCATGTGAGTGTTTACTGGCCCAGTTCTCTCTGCCATGGGTGAGGTACTAGACCTTTGCTGCTGAGTTCACAGAGGAAATTAAACATCCTTTTTATTTTGGGGTTACACTTGCTTAATTATCTAGACTTTTATCAGTCAGTCTGTAAATTCAGACGTTACTTCTGGTGGGGGTTCTCATACACAAAATGCATATGGTACAACAGATTCTTCAATTATAAAGTGGCAGAAAACGGTTATTATGTCTTCAGATGGACTGAGGTGAGATTCACACTTCTATGTCTAAAAGAAATTGGATCATCATGCACATGAAGCTTTGCCTATAATCCATCTTGTAGTTGCAGCACAAATCTTGCTTTTGCAAGCAAACAAAGCAGATGTTGGCCCTCCAGATGTTGTTGGACATCTATCATGTCTGGCAATTGACCATGATGGCTGGGGCTCATTGGTGCTGAAGCCCAACAACAAATGGAGGGCCACAGGTTTCCCATCCCTTGCCTGCTATAGAGGGAAGACCATATGCTCAGTGGTAGACCATATGCTTTGCATGCAAAAGGTTCCAGGTTCAGTCCCTGACATCTCTAGGCAAGGTTGGGAGAAACACCTGTCTGAATCCTTGGAATATTGCTGCCAGTCAGTGCAGGAAGTACTGAGCTAGATGGACCAATAGTGTGACGCAGTATAAGGCAGCTTCCTGTTCCTCTAAAATGCCATGGACAAACTTCCATGTAAACCTATATATCTATTTACCCTATGATAAGATTGCATACCTTTTATTTTATTATTGTAGTACAGAATCCTTCTAGAGCAGAAATGAATATAGTTAACTCACTAGTCATCACCATGTTAATGATGCTTGTTACTGGGACAGTGTAAAGAGCTGGTATAGTGCAGTGTAAATAACTAAGGATTGGATCCTGAGATCCCATGAATGAAGTTCCACTCATGGAAGTGGGGCAGAGGTATTTTTGTGATTCCCCCTGAAAATCTGTTCGGGAGGGTTGGAAAACTCTTCAGTACAGGGTGGGAGGTGGCATAGGAGGCTGCAGGTGATTGCTTCCATTTCCTCTTCCATGAGATGCAGCCTTTCCAGCCCTTCCATTTGCTGTGAATGGCTACTCTGGATTCAAGCCTAAGAATACACGCTGCAGCCCCTATGTAATCTTACTTCAACCAAGAACTCATGAGCGGTTTACTGTTTCAGTCTTTTTCAGATATCTAACCTATATGTATATGTTACACTGTGTATATGTAACGTATGTATATATACACTGAATTTTTATCAAACCGGAATTTCTTTAAGAACATGCAATGTTGTTTCTTTTTTTAAAAAAATCAAAAATATACACAATATTAGAGATGAACCTGTGAGCTGCTGAACCCTAAGATACCTAAATAGTTTCTTTTTGCAATTTGGAAAACTAAAAGAAAAGTTGAAAATAGAAATCATCAATGTGGGCTTAGAAGCAGTATGTACATGCTAGCATTAGCACACAGAAATATATATTTTTAGAAGAGAAGCTCTGAAAATAGAAGATTTGCATGCATTGAAATAAGCTTGTAAACTCTTTTGCATGTTCGTTCCTTGTGTGTGTTTTCAAACATTTTTCCATTTCCTTCATTTGGTGAAGGAATCTGAGGCAAATTGGACCCAGATTACCAGGGATGGTCCTGATTTTCTGATACCAATCCTTGGTAAATCATTCTCGTAAGCTTGTAGGGATGAGTTTAAAATTTTGTCATTGTACACACTGATCTAGAATGGTTACTCTTGAAGATCAGGGGTATTTCCCCCACATTTTTAGTACATCTTTAACCTTCACTCTTATCTGCTTTTCCTGCTATTTCCTTTTCACCTCAACACTGCTTCCTCATCAGTTTCTGGACTGGATATCTCAGGGGTAACCAATGTGATGCCCTCCAAATGCTGTTGTACTACAATTCCCATCATTCCGACAGGGCAGGCATTTTGGGGTGGGCTAGCTGGGTAGTTGCCAAGGGTGCCAGACTGAGTTGAGGGGGGGGGCAAGCTGAGCTCAGTGGCTTTGTTTTTTTAATATACTGCCCACAATGAGCTAGGGTGGCAAACAGCAAGTGTCTGCAACCTTTTTTCAAGGTTCTACAGGGTGTTTGGGTACTAATTACAAAAATGACCTTCCTTCAATTAGCTTTAAAGTATGTTTCTTTTTAATTTTCACTTTGATGTCATTTGTTCTAAGTAACAATCAGTGAAACACAGTTTTATTTTGAGGCAAGGTTACTGAGCACTTAGCACTATATAAGGAATAATAAAATAAAGAGGTCAGCTGGATGCCTTTTGTATTTATAACTTTTCTTTATTATTTTTAAAGATAAAAATAATGGATATTCTAAAATAAAGAATGTTGACCAAAAGATAGGAACTGCTACAAAACAAAAAATATTAAAAGTAAAACCTGTGATTGTTCTGATGTATTGCATAGGGGTTTGGAATTTGGAGGAGGTATTCAGGAGAAGTAAAAATGTAGCACATCAATAATCTTGCTTGTTCCCAGGACCAGGAAAAGCTACAAACAAGAATTCCCATGTGTCATCCATATATGTAATAATTGTCATATGTAGCCCCCAAATTTGTACTCACATGCATGGGTGCTTAATGGAGGCAGCAGCAGCGCCCCCGATATCACACTTGTACCAGGCCCCATAAATCTCTGGGTAGCCCTACAAAACTAGCTACAAAGGCACTCCTTGCCCAGGTAGCTATTTATCCTAGGGCTGGTCCTGACACCTGACCATTGACCATGCTGTCTGGGGCTGATGGGAATTGTAGTCCAACAACATTTGGATAAGACCATGTTGGCTATCGCTGGGATATCTTGCTTTCAACTAGCTTTGCTTGCCTCACTGCCCTGAGTATGTTGCTTGCTTGCTCACCTGAACCACCTAGATTGTTTTACTTGAACTCTTTCTCAAGAAAGCTCTAGCATAACTTGTATCAAGTTGTATTTCCACCTTTATCTGGCTGGGGTCCTATACCTCTACCAACTGCATGACAGGCAAAGCACTCAAGAGGACATGCTTTCCATCAATGCATCTCCATACTAGGAAACATTTTGGCTATTATATTTCTGCTTGTCATGCAGCTACTCAGTACAAATCTTTCTGCCTGCACAAGCCCTACTTCAGAAGACAGAGGAAGAAATTTTCCTATTACTGTTCTTTATTTGAAAAAGGAACTTGCATTTAAGTTGTTAATATAATTAAATCTGAACATAAATGGACAAAAATGAGAATGTTAATTAAGGTTTCAATTTTAGATTTGCTTACTTTGCTATAAATGCTATTTACACCAGTGGAGCTTCTGGATAAATATTTAGTTACAGACCATTAATGTAAAATAGAAGGATTTCTTTTTTTGTTTAGTTCTAATATGAAAGACTGAATCCACTTTGTCCTTCTTCCCTCATTTATTTATTTATTGTTCTCACAGTTATATGCACTTGTTGCCATCTTCCTACAGAATCTGCATAGTCCTAGGTGATGGTATAGCCCATTTGCTCCAGAGTAACCAAGCATGTGGGCAAAGGCTATGCTTCTAATAGTTGTAGCAGACCTAAATGAAGTGCACCAAGGAGAAACAAGGTTAATGAATATTTCTTGCAAGTAAACCATTTATTACAACTAGCGAACTTCTTTTAAAAAAAATTATCTAGAATAATTCAAGCTCTAGAACTACTACAGGAAATAGCTACTTTTTTAAAAAAAAGGCAGTTTACTAAGCATCTTCAGTGAACAATGTGTACTTTTGTAGATTAGTGATTAGATAGAAAAATACTATCATGTGTGCATGGGAATTCACATTTAAGAAATTTCTCACTTGCTTTCCTCTTTTTCTTTAAATGCAATATCCTACTAAATGAAGTATTTTGTTACTGTTTTGACTTGACTTTTGTCACCTTATTTCTCCCTGGAAGCTAAGCGAAGCCAGTCTATCAGCAATTGTGCTCATCTTTGTGAGGCTTTGCCAGCCACTAACAGTGTACCTCTTCTTCTTCATACTGTGAGCTCTCTCTTACCTGGTATCTCTTATACTTCTTACTCTCACACACTTTCAGGTATGATATTTAAAGCTGTTTCTTTTCTGACTATACTGTATTTGTGTTGCCATGTGTCATACACACAACATTCTGAACACTGATATTTTTGTAGTAGTGTATTGTAGATGAAAACAGTAATGTGTTGTATCAAAGTTCTACCCAAAAAGCAAGCATCTATCTCCTAAAGCTCCAATTTCTGTAGGACAGCTTCCAAGTCCTCAAGATTCCTTGTTAAACCCATAGCCTTTTCTAAATGCCTCCTGGTTCACCTATTCTTGAACAATACCAATTGCTCCAGTTCTATTAGTACTCTGTGGATTTTGACTGATGCCACTTCTTTGCTCCCATCTTCCCTTAATGTGGTGACATCCTTGATGTGGTGTACATTCACTGTGTGGGTGGATTTCCCAAGGAAAACTGGTGTGTAGAGTAGTTCTTGTGTGTAATGAATTCTGCAGTCTCCACAGGATTAGCAAACCTAAAAACAGGGCTTTTTATAAATGTGAGATCTATGGTTATGGATTCTGTCATATATATTGGATCTCTTTATGTGTGCCTCCATTTTCATGTATAGTCATTGCCATAATTCAATTCCTATCAACTATTAATTTTTATTAGTTGTGTAGTGTTTGAGTATTGGCTGTTACGCTTTGCTTTGTGAGAAGCCTAGCTGTCGAAAATTAAGCTGACTATCCATGAGCTCTAAAAATAGGTCTACTGGATTTGTTAGAATTGCTTCATCTTCTGCACTTCCTAAATCATCTTTATTGCTGAAATGCTGTTTAAATTACTTTGTAACCCATAGCCTTAATTGATATAGGTTTGATAAAGATTATGTGATCACAGGCTACTATATTACATTACATGAATGACAGTAGGAATTACATTTACAGATTTTATTAATGCAGCTTGCAAAATTATAAAGTAACATACCCACAAGAGAAAAATGTTAGCTATACCTAACAGGACTTGCTATTGCTATCCAACTGATCGCCCAGTTAAATAGAACACAAATATTGCAAACTTGCCGTAAATTGAGGGAAGGGATATTAGCACACCGAGTATGACAAAGGAAGAAGAGAAGATAAAATACTTTATACCTGTCAGTATGATTAAACAATACCAAAAACCTCTAAAGAGAAAGTGTAACATTAGGAGCCTATACTCTTTCGGATATGTGTGTGGTCCTATTGAGAGATTTGCTAAGCATTCTACAAACCATTTTTTAATCTCATTCTTTAGAAATACACATTTTCCCTGTGTTCAAAATACATATGAGACAAAACACAGAGTTAAACTGGGTTTCACAAATAAAATCGTGCTCTGAACCAAACATCTCTATGTAATGAATCCAAAACATAATCTTTCTGATGGAATCTGTACTACTGTATCTTATGCTGATGTCCAGTGCTGGATGCATACTATGAGCTTCAATACTAAGGGATGTATCCATTGTAGCACTACGTAAGAGTCCCATCAGGGCAAGCAGAAATCATTGGGATGGGTTGCTATGTTGGATGCAGCCCTTATAACTGCCAATAGCTTGATATTATACTAAGCTGAAACACTGGGATGAGCAGTTCAGGAGGAAAGGAAAAGAGATTAACATTCCTAACACCTCTGATCATGCTTATATCTGATAGAATGTCAGTGAATGTTAATGTGATTGAACTAGAGCAAATGCAAAATAGCTCCTAGATATTTATTTTGAAAAAAATCTGAAACTATTTATTTATTTATTTATTACATTTCTACCCCGCCTTTCTTTTCATGATTGAAACCCAAGGCAGCTTACATATGGTTCCCAAGCAGTCTCCCATCCAGGTACTGACCAGACCTGACCCTGCTTAGCTTCAGCAGGGAGCTGGCCTTATCAGTGTTCTGCATGTTTCTTTGCCACTGCCACAGCCAGCAGTAATAGAGTTATGCAAACTGAAGAACTGTATACAAATTTGCTTAAATATCATAATTTAAACAGGTTGCAGAATTCAAACTTTCCCAGACTTTCATTGTAGGTGCAGATTTTAAGTGAGTGGGTTGTTTATTTATTTATTTATTTTACAACGGAATGTACCCATCCAAAACACCCTGATTATTAGCGAAATAAAGCAAAACATGAGTTGTGAACTTCACAGCTACTGTTTTTCACTGTAAGGTGGTGGGAGGGAGCTCAATTTGAAGGAAAGGAACACCATCCGTGTGCTAATTCTTCCTTGTGCCCTTTCTCGCCTTCAAGTCATACCTCATACCCATTATTGTGCAGCAGAGAAGTAGTGACTGAGATTCTCAGATCCATGTTTGGCACCAAAAGTGTAGATCAGTGCTAACCAATAATTAACATTTTATTTTGTTTTCTTTGTTAATTGATAGAGGGTACGAATGTATTAATGATATGAATGTTTCATACCTTTATTAGTATGTTAGACATGGACATTTGTAATTTGTATATGATTGAAATAGTTTTGTCCCAACATCTACAGAAGCTGAAGAATATCAACAGTCAGAAAATGGCACAGGAGCTGAATATCATCAACCAGAAAATTTGACAGGAACAGAATGTAATGGTTCATTTTTACACCAGGAACAATTAACTCGAAGCAGTAGCACCTCGGATATTAGAGACCAGTGTAATTCTGATGTTTTTGAAGGTAATTTAGAAGTAATAAACAACTGCCTCTGTGTGGAAAAGCTCTCTTGTTTTGCTTTGACATGTTTTGTGCAGCAGTGCCTAAAACAGTGCCAAGTGCTGTATTTTCATTGCCAAGTGCTGTGTTTTTTCACTATGCCTGTTGTATTGCCTACAATTGCATTTTAAAAGTCAAGAACTCTATTTTTTTTCAGCACAGTGTTAAATGTGTAAGTTTATTTAAAGTAGATATCACCATGAAATTTTATTTTAGTTCTTTACACTGCTGTGAGACTCACCAAAAGTTTTAGAAATGTCCATTCTTATAAAATAAAAAATTAATGCTTAGGCTGAAATTCTGTGCCCACTTTACTGGAAGTAATGTGCATTGAACCAAGGAGTTCTTGTCTGAGTAGACATGTACAACATTGCACAACCTATGTTGTATATGGGGATACTCCCAATTTACAATGTACAACAGGGGTTAGGGAACCAAATTTGGCAGGGGGGGGTGGTCACCTGTCAATCACATGATGTCATTATGGAAAATGGGTTGTCCCATCAATCTGTCAAAATCCTTTGCTGGGGGGGCAGTTCCCAAGCACCTGCTGCCACTGAGGGAATCTTAAGAAAGAAACCTGCCATTTAAAAGGTAGACTTTCTCCTCTTCATACTGCAGGAGCAAGAGGGGAACAAAGGGAATAATTCTTTCTTGCCTTTGTCACACACACCCCACACCCAGCCAGCACACCTGCTGGGAAGTGAGAGAAAAAAAGCTTTCACTTACCTCAACAGCAGCAGCTGGTGGCAGGGGAAGGAACAAAATGGAGAAAGAATTTTCTGCATTCTTCTCTTCATTTCTCCTACTACCATTGCTACCCTAGCAACGGGGGAAGGAAGCAGAGGATTTTTATTTCTCCCCTTACCCCCACTGCTGCTGTAGAGGTAAGGGTGCTGGGAGGGAGAAGCAGTTTCCATTGAATGGAAACTACTTACCCTTCCTTGAGCAAGATGTGCTCCTACTGCCTATCAGTTGATGGGTGTTTGGGAGCACCCCTTGTTCTAGCAAAGGAGCTATCAGGAGCCCACTTTAAGCTTCTGGTTGTTCCTTTGAAGCCCTGCCCTTACCTGCCCCACACCTGACATGTGTGTATCACATACATGTTGGGTGGGCATAGCTTCCCCAAAACAGCCTTGCGGGCCAAATAGGGAGTCTTGGGGGGTGGGCGGCATATGGTCTGCAGACCTGATGTACAAGCTCTACAAGTTTTAGCAAAGCTTACCATACAATTCAAAAATCTCTTTAATCAACCATGTTCTAAAAATTTGGGGGTCATATCATATTAGATTACTAGCGCTTCAAGCCATAAAAGGAGCATAATGGTAGTGGATTAAAGCCTAAAAATTTAATCTTTAATATTAATGTAGTTAATAATGTAATAATATAGATAATGTTGATTTTGCAGTGTGAAATTTAATTAATCTCAGCTAAGGCATTAAAACAATTTTCAGTGGCAAGTGTATTCCACATTTGTTTCTGTCATTTACAAAAATGTGTCCACTGAGCATGCTTGCCCCTTATTGGACTGTTTTCGGGTCTCTCCCTCCCCCGTCCTTCTTCCACCCTTATAGGGATGGATTGGGCACTTTCATTGGCTGTGTTCATAAGTCTATACTGTTTTTGTATCAATCTCATTTTTTAAAAAAAATATATGAAAACCCATATTTAAATTCATATATATATTATCTTGCTGTAGACATTCCTAAACATATTTTATCCAGAAATGCATATTTTTTTTTGTGTATGTTTGCATCAGTAGGGTTTTTTTTCCTTAAATGCAACACACAAAAAACTGAGTGTGAAAGAGCAGGAGCTTTCCTGTGTGCTGCCACATTTACTTTTGGGGGTGTGTGATGGCAGGTGCATAGACATAGTGCTGCTCATTCCCAGCTACATTAACATCTTGCACTTCTTCATTGATTCCTATGAGCAGTTCTGTCTTCCATCCCTGGGATCCTTTTAAAAATAGTGTGAACCAAGACATGATAAACACGCAGACAATGATAAGGTTCTCTGTACCATTTTTACACTTTATTTGTGTCTTCATCCCTCCTCCTTTTTCAGCCACTTTATTTCATCCCCCCTCCTGTCCAGGTTTCTGTTTTGTTCTCCTGTAGTCAGTCAGCATTCCAACCCCAATGAACATGCTCAGCCCTCATTGGGCTGTTTTGGTAGCTACCCCCACGCTCAAAGTTTTTCATCCCCAAATTCTTTTTGTATTTCAGCAAACCTTGGGATTCCTGAGTCTGCTGACATCTTCACCTTGTGCATGGGGATCAAAAATAGAATAAGCTAGCATAAGTGCATAGTTGATAAAATGCCTTAATTAGAATGTATGTATATGATAAAAATGTCAAATTGATTTGTTAATTGATTGATCCAAATATTTCTTGAGTTAAGCATTTTGGTGTTTGTTTGTTTGTTTAATTCACTTTGCATTTCACAGTTAGAAAAACGGAAAGCTCACAGAACTCAACTTCAGATGCTGAATCTGTCCAAGGAACTAAAGTGTTCGTGAGCAAGGAAAGTATAGTACAAGAAGTAAGTTAATTTTAATATCCATTAAAAAGTAAAGGTAGCTGTGTTGGACCATAAGAAAAATTCCAAAATCCATATTAGGGCAACATCTTCATTAGGCCAACAAAATATCACAAAATAAAGTGCAAGCTTTTTGAGTGCTCCAGAAGTCTTCATCAAGCCAGATCAAGGCTGGGGAACTTGAGGTCCACGGGCCAAATGTGAGGCTACTCTGTCTGACTCTCGAGACTTTCCTCAGGCCACATCCCCTCCCTGGCCACACCCTCGCTCCATACTGCTTAGCAGGCCTGCTTCACACCCTCCTTGAGTGTCTTTGCCTGGCTGGAATGCGTCCTTGAACTCTGATGATGCTTCTTGCGTAGGAAGCACTATCAGGATAGACAGGGAATGAGACTGAAGAATGAAGCCTGCTGTACATAGCTAAAATTTAAACTGTACTGATATTTGTATACCCAGAATGAAATCAAACATTTGGGGGGAGGAGAAAGTGTACTATTTACCCTAAAGTTCATTTTATTGGGTGTTTGTCATGGTCTGTTCTGTGTGCACTACAGGGATTTGGTGTAGATTCCACATAGAACTAATTGGATGGTTATTTTCTTCCTGGGCTATATTAAACTATAATTAAAAGTAGTAGCAGTAGTAGTAGTAACAGTAGTTAACTAAAGTGGAATGTGTAAAACAAGGGTGTAAAACTCAAATAAGTGAAAGGGCCATCAGATATATAAGGACTGCATCCTTGTGGGGGTTTATAACTAAAAAATTCAAATCCACGCCCACCTCCACTAGTGCAAGTGTTGCATTTCCTAGAGCAGTGTTTCCCAAACTGTGGGACTCCAGATGTTGCTGGACTACAGTTCCCATCATTCCTTGCCATTAGCCATGGTGGCTGGAGCTGATGGGAACTGTCGTCCAGCAACATCTCGGGTCCCACAGTTTGGGAAACATTGTCCTAGAGTATAGGCCGGGCAGGGAAACACTTGCAATGAGAAGAAGAGGCTGATACTTTAAAAGAGGATCCACAGTTAAACAGACTTCTGGAAAAGGATTCTGTCTGCCTCAGAGCTTGGAAAAGTTACTTTTTTTGAACTACAACTCCCATCAGCCCCAGCCAGCTTGGCCACTGGATTGGGCTGATGGGAGTTGTAGTTCAAAAAAGTAACTTTTCCAAGCTCTGGTCTGCCTTCCTTTCTTCTCCCCACCACACCTTCCTGTGTCTGCCTGGAGACTTCTTCACAAAGTCTTGTTTTCTCAGGCAGAAAAATTCTCATTTTAGTATTGGAAGAGAGCATTTTCCCACTATACACTCTGATCTCCTGGCTGAGGTAAAGCCCACACAAAGAAGCACTCGCTAATGCTACCTCATATGTTGCTCTCCGAATAATGTGTTTCAGTCTATAACTGGCAAATGTTTTGAACAATTATTTGGAATTACTTAACTGCATCAATTTGAGATAAATTAATAATAAAATTAATTGTAATCCATGCAGTGAGAACATCTGTTTCTTGAAATTTTTCATGCAGCCAGGCAACTCTCCAACTGAAGCAGACGTGCGGCAGTCACATGGAAACCAAAGAGAAAGAGAAAAGAGTGAGTTTCAATAAAAGAAATATTTATTACTTTCTGGAAGTGATTTGTGGTAAGAATACATTGGTGTCTTAGATTGTTTTAGAGTATTGATTTATAGTTATATTGTTGGTATTGATATATTGTGGTTTTATGTTTTAATACCAATGTTGATATTTAATTATGTTAATTGTGGTTTGACTTGTATATTGTAATGATATGATTTATTTGTATATAAACCACTTCAAAGTCACTTGTGACAAAAATGGTATATAAGTTCAAATATAATAATAATGTCACTATTGCATACGCACTTTTTATGTTCTGAAGAAATCTTTCAGCAGACTATTTTACTTATTTAACTTTTGGTTATGCAGCTGAAAGTGTTAGCAGCGACACCTCCATTAGATACAATAATGAAGTAGATATCACTTTAGCTCCCTGGCAAGCATGTGAAGAAAGTAATGATGTCAACATCCCAGCTGATATTTGTGCTGATCCTAATGCACACCACTGGTTGCACCTGAGTCCTTCAGGTGCCACAAATTTAACAGGTATGTATGTTCAAAGAAATATGCTGTGTGTGTGTGTGGTTTATATAACACTCACAAGCGTCACAAAGATGTGCTCCTGTTTTGGTTATACAAGAGTTGATAATGAATTAGACTTCATAAATGTACAGTTTTAGAAGGCAGGAATTTGTGTTGCCTGAAGATAAGCTATAAATCTTAATTCACTAATAGACAAAAAAAGCCTTGCAGTTTAAGAACTTGTCTATAGCCAACAAATATTTCTATCAAACTTTAAAAAGCAGGGAAATTGGGCAGCTATAGTGAATGCACCAGGGGAGCAGGAGACCCGACCTCCTCTCTGAGATATTGTACTGCCCTACAAATCTGTCAAAATGCAAACACAATTTGGGTTGGTCTTTCACAGTCCAATCCACTTCTATATAGCTTGGAAGAATTTGGTAACGTGCCTCTTGATCACTGACTAGCTAAACTGTCAGCTTCATTGCTGTCAAAGGCAATGAAGACTGAGCAAGCATTCACCTTAAAGAGCTCATTCTGCTTTCAAAACAAAACTGCTGTTCTGGGTCCTTTTAGCTTCTGATAGGAGGTCTGTTGGTTTTGAAGCACTATCTGGATCTTTTTGTCACCTTCTCAAAATGTCAGAGAGCCAATTCTCACATTAATTTTCCATATCTTTTTAATATAGGAAATGTTAAGATCATATACACTGCCATGAAAAAGTATTTGCCCCCTGTCTGATTGTGTGGTTGCATATTTTTGGCACTGAATGTTATCAGATCTTGAACCAAAACCTAATATGAGAGAAAAAGGAACCTGAGTAAACCAACAACACAAAACTTTGATGCTTATTTCATTTATTTATAAAAGGAAGTTAAGCAACACCCAGTGCCCCTGTGTGAAAACTAATTGCCCCCCTAGTTAACTCAACCCAATATAAGGGATTATTAGGGCCAGACGTTTGAATACCTTGGTAAACAATCAGGCCTGATTGGGCCAGCCCTGCCCAGCATAAATCTGACTAACTTTGACCCTTGCTATCAGACTGAAGTTGCCAGCACACACGGTTCCAAAGACACATCATGCCACAATCCAAAAAAATTCCCGAACACCCCCGGAGAGCAGTTATTGATTCATATCAGTCCGGAAAGGGTTACAAAGCCATTTCTAAGGCTCTGGGGCTCCACCGAACCACAGTCAGAGCCATATTGACCAAATGGAGAAGGTTTGGGACAGCAGTGAATCTTCCCAGGGTGTCCGTCCTGCCAAAATCCCACCAAGAACAAGGCATAAAATCATCCAGGAAGTCACGAAAGACCCTAGAACAACATCCAGGGATCTGCAGAGCTCTCTTGCCTCAGCTAAATGAAACACCCTAGAACAACATCCAGGGACCTGCAGGCCTCTTTCGCCTCAGCTAAGGTCAGTGTTCATGACTCCACCATCAGAAAGACACTGCAAACATGGGATTCATGGCAGAGTAGCAAGTCGGAAACCACTGCTCACTAAGAAGAACATGGAAAGCACCTGGATGACCCTCAAGAGTTCTGGACTAATGTTCTGTGGGCAGATAAGTCAAAGATGGAACTTTTTGGGAGACATGGGCCCACAATGTCTGGTGAAAACCAAACACTACATTCCACATGAAGAGCCTCATACCAACGGTCAAGCATGATGGTGGCAGTGTCATGGTTTGGGGATGCTTTGCTGCATCAGGACCTGGACAACTTGCCATTGTTGAAGGAACCACGAGTTCTGCTTTGTATCAGAGAATTCTACAGGAAAATGTCAGGCCATCCGTCCATCAGCTTAAGCTGAAGCGCAGCTGGGTCACGCAGCAAGACAATAATCCGAAACACACAAGCAAGTCTACATCAGAATGGTTGAAAAACAAGAAATTTAAAGTTTTGGAATGGCGTAGTCAAAGTCCAGACCTAAACCCCATTAAGATGTTGTGGCAGGACCTGAAAGGAGTAGTACGTGGTTGAAACCCCACAAATGTCACTGAGTTAAAGCAGTTCTGCATGGAGGAGTGGGCCAAAATTCCACCACAGTGCTGTGAGAGACTGATCAAGAACTACAGGAAGCATTTGGTTCAAGATCTGATAACATTCAGTTGCAAAAATATGCAACCAAGCAGAAAATCAGACAGGGGGCAAAACCTCTTTCACGCCACTGTATTTTTACTTCCCACCATGCAAATTGGATGTGAATTTGTTGTGATGTAAGAACTGCAGAGGCACAAATCTGTTGTCATGTTAATTCTCCTACCTGTTGATCCCCCTAAGAGTTTACATCTCATGTGGCAGAGTCAGCAATTAAAGAAGCTGTGTGTGTGCACACACAGCAAGGAAGAAATCACATGTATCAAAACCATGTTCTTTTTGAAGCAAGTTCCCAAAGAGATGTGTAATAGGGTGCAGGGCTACTGCTCAGCAATCTTCCATGTGGAATTTTAATAAGTGTATCATTTCCCCAGCAGGTACTTTGTGTAAAGTGGTTTCTAAAGTTTGACTGATAAACAGCATTAAGAAGTTAATCATCCTAGTGGGCTTCAGAAGGACCTCTTCATACCTTTACATGTAAAGGGTCACAGGGCCCTGCAGGCTACCTCTGTACCCCACCACCAACACACCTAGTGCCCATGCCGCTCACACATTCAGTTCATGCGAGAAGGAGCACTATGTTTGTACTGATGTGTGTACATATTCCTTCATGCAAGGGGGTTGCTGATTTGGCTTAGTGCCCCCCTTTCATGAAGAAGTTCTATGGACCCATGCACAGCACAGCTTTTTGTCATGTGCACCAAATATGCAGGTGAGTGTGTGAGGCTACCCCATGTGGTAGTAGGATGAGGGTTCCCTGCAATCCCCTCATGTGATTTTTGAATATGTGAGGATATTGTCTTAAACTTCCCTCCCTAATATAAGGAAGGCTGCTTCTGTCTGAGAACAATATAATTTCATACTTATTTACATTCATTCTTGAGCCAAGCAGCTGTTCAGGATACTCATATTCTTCCCTATAGAACAGGCTTTCGGATGTTTGGTGTGCTAGGGAGATTAAGGCAATTCTCGACCATTATTGTCTGAGCCATAATATTGGTATCATAACTATTTGGGATATGTTGCTTCTGTAGCACTAGAGGGTGCTGAATGCCCACTAATTTCATGACTTAGATTGCAAGCTGAAAGGCAGGGACTTATGACTAGTTTTTGTAAGTTGCTGTGGAAGTCGCCAGGTAAAAAATTGTTTTAAATAAATAAGCAAGCCTCTGATAAATTATTTAACAAAGGAGAGCCGGAATAGAAAAAAAACTGTTCATAATCTTCAGGTTTTCCTGTGTCTTGTTTTAGTAAGTAACTTGTTTGTAGCTGTGATGAAATTTATTACCCTTTTTTATCTTTGTGGCTTCTCATTTGTTCTGAAATAACATTAAACAAATTTGTGACAAGCTTCTAAGATGTAAATGTTCATGTTACAGTGAAAATGTGCCCCTAAAGAGATATATACATTTTGAGAACAAATCATATATTAATCACTTCACTTTTGAGTGAACATGACATATTTAATAGGTCATGTGCTAATCATTATTATATGTTAAAATTGAAAAGGAGAAGGTTGTCTGGGCCAAACCTTTAAATATTGATTTCATTGACACTGCTGGATGTTCAGAAGGAAATTTTGCTTAATGGGGAAACTTGATTAATTCAACTGATGGAACATTTTTACTACACATTTACTAACAGAAAATTTAACTGAGGTTATCTGTTGGTACAAATTGAAACAGTCTTTAACATGCTGCTTGATACACATTTGAGCTGAGGGCTATGAAAAGGGGAAAAGACGGCTGGAATGCAGGTGAAGGAAAACTCATGCTGAACTTCATTAGTGAGATAAGTAAGAGCCCATTATCAACCTACTTGGTGAAAGTGGTGAAGGCAAAGAAACTTTTTTTTCAGCACCTGTCCTATCACCCAGTGGAGCTTTGTCAAGTGGTGCAGGAACTTTTGCAATCTGGCCTGAAAGGGGATTTGGTAGAACCCTTGGTAGCATACTGAGACACCTTTGTGGGAAAATAAAGTTGCTTACAGTTGATACTGCAGTTAATGCATTGTCATTAGTGAAGGTCCAGAGCACTGCCTGGTCTAGTTTTGTTGGATAAATTTCAATTATTGAAACATGAAGATGTGACCAAGATGCTTGATCAAATCTGACCAACCACGTGTGTGCTTGGTCTTTGTCCGTGATAGTTTATTAAATCTAGCAGGGAGGAGATAGCTACTGGATCAAAGGAGTTGTCCATGCCTCTTTGAGATAGGGAGTGGTCCCAGCCTCTTTAAATGAGACAATACTTCAACCACTCCTGAAAAAAGCTAACCTAGACTACACCCAGAAGATGTTAACTACAGACCTGTGGCTAACATTCCCTTTTTCAGCAAGGCATTCAAGAGAGTAGTGGTGGTAGTTTATGAGAAGCAAACCCATATTTCTCCCATATGCTCCCATATTTCTGTGTTTTTAGCCAATGAGTGAAGTCATAGCAATGACTGACATTTAAGAAATCAGATCTAGTCAATTAGACAAAGAGAAGGCTAGAGTGAAATGCCCATTATATAGACTCTTGATTTGTTTTTTAGGCCTTTTTTTGGTTGGTCTTCCCTGGTGGAGAAGCAGCTCCATAGAAAACAATTCAGGTATTTAGGACTGTAGTGCAACTGTGATTGGAGGGAGGGGAGTATTGTGTCTACCCATTAAACAGAAAATGTAACAGCAAAAATAAGAGTTTATGATCTTTCTATCAGGCCTTATTTTATCCAAAATTGTGATTTTCTTCAGGGTTTGCAATCATTTAAAGATTAATTCAGTGCAGATAAAATCCATCATTACTATACCATATTGCAAGGGTCAGGACTGTGGCTGAGAGTGTGGATTATGCCAGCCTTACAAAATAATCCAGTGTTTTAATTAGGGGTGGGATCTGCATTTCGATGCTTGTTCAATTTTTTTTCCATCCAACTTTCTTCTGGTACCACTTCATAAGGGATCAATGTTCACTGTTTGTGATAAATACCAGTTCAGTGTTTTTCCACAAAAATATTGATATTAATATCGATATTTTTTAAAAATATCATTTTTCATAGATTTTTTAAAATATTGATATTTTCCACAATATATCAGTATTTTGAGGGAAATACCAGTATTAATATCTATATTATGAGGAAATATTAATATAATTTTTTTAAAAAAAATCTGCATCAGCCATGGAAAAACAATAGGAAAAAAACCTGATCCTTAAGGACAGAAAAAGAGCAAATAGGAAATCCAGGGTCAAATTTGAATTTTGCAAAATTTGAGCACATCCCTAATTGGAATACCCTGAAGGGCCCTTCTTTAGTGTGGGTAGCGGTCCCTTCCATGATCTGTGGCACTGTCGGCTCCCAACCCTGCCACGGATCTCAGAGAGGGAGCTCTCAGGCACCCCCCTACAACAGCGCATGCTCACAACACCCATCTGCATGCCCCACCTACCTCTCCTGTTTTGGTAAATGCTGGCCACACTGCATGTATGCCTTCCATCAACCAAGATGGCAGCTGTTTCCCTAAGGGGCTGGTGCCCCTCCTGCCATCTTGGTTGATGCCAGGCAGGCATGTGCAGCACAGCATTTACCACAGTGGGAGAAGTAGGTGGCACATGCAGGTGGGCGCTGTGGGCCTGGGACAGGCTGGTGCCCAAGGGCCCAGTCATGCCTGGCGTGAGCCCTGTGAATACGGATTTGCTGAAGGGAGAGGGTTGGTGGTGTATGAACATTTTCAACATTTCTTCAACACTTTCATTAATGACTTGGATGAGGAGGTGCAGGGAATGCTTATCAAATTTACAGGTGATACAAAATTGGGAGGGATAGCTAATACCTTGGAAGACAAAAACAAAATTCAAAGTGGTCTTGATAGGCTGGAGCGTTGTGCTGAAAACAACACAATGAAATTTGACAAGGATAAGTGCAAAGTAGACCCTCGGTGGCGCAGAGTGGTAAGCGGCGGTAACGCAGCCGAAGCTCTGCTCACGGCCGGAGTTCAATTCCAATGGAAGGAGGAAGTCGAATCTCTGGTAAAAGGGGTCGAGGTCCACTCAGCCTTCCATCCATCCGTGGTTGGTGAAATGAGTACCCGGCATATGCTGGGGGGTAAAGAAAGGCCGGGGAAGGAATTGGCAATCCCACCCCATATATACGGCCTGCCTAGTAAACGTCACAAGACGTCACCCTAAGAGTCGGAAACGACTCGCACTATAAGTGCAGGGACACCTTTACCTTTACCTTTAAGTGCAAAGTTCTACATCTAGGAAAAAGAAACCAAATGCACACTTATAAGAAGGGGGTACTTGGTGCAGCAATGCTACATGCGAGAAGGATCTTGGGATTGTTGTTGATTACAAGCTGAACATGAGCCAACAGTGCAATGTGGCTGCAAAAAAGGAAACTGCTCTTTTAGACTGCATTAACAGAAATATAGTTTCCAAATTGCATAAAGTATTGGTTCCCCTCTATTCGGCACTGGTTAGACCTTATCTTGAGTACTGTGTCCAGTTCTGGACACCACACTTCCTTCTTAAAGGAAGACAAATGCAGACAAACTGGAACAGATTCAGAGGAGGGCAACAAGGATGATCAGGGGACTGGAAACAAAGCCCTATGAGGAGAGGGTGAAGGAACTGGGCATGTTTAGCCTTGAGAAGAGAAGACTGAGGGGAGATATGATAGCACTCTTCAAGTACATGAAGAGTTGCCACACAGAGGAGGGCCAGGATCTTTTCTTGATCATCTGAGAGTGCAGGACACAGAATAATGGGCTCAAGTTGCAGGAAACCAGATTTCAACTGAACATCAGGAAAAACTTCCTGTTAGAGCAGTATGACAATGGAACCAATGACCTGGGGATGTGGTGAGCTCTCTAACACTGAATGCATTCAAGAGGCAGCTGGACAGCCACCTGTCAGGTATGCTTTGATTTTGGATTCCTGCATTGAGCAGGGGGTTGGACTTGATGGCCTTATAGGCCCCTTCCAAGTCTATGATTCCATTCTATGATTTTATGAAAACCCTGAAGTGTAGCCCAGTATTGTTACCCTGCTGCTATGGAGAGATTTTTAGGAAAATGCTGTAGGGAGGAGGCTGTGAAGTTGTTTGTAGCAGCAGAGTAAATAGTTAATGGCTAGAGGAGGTGAAGGGAGCCAGGGAAGAACCAGGGGTTTCAGCAGGGGGTAGAAAGATGCCAGGGTGCCAAGTCCACCTGTAGATGGATTGCAGGTCTCTTTGCTGAGAACCAACAGAGGGGGGTAGACCTGGAATGAAAATTTCTCAGAAGTCAGGTCTACTCAGGTCTCACCACTACTCAGTCACTATATCTACTGAAAATGTAGACCTGTTTTCTGATGCTAGTTACATATGCATATTTTACTTATGTGGAGTATTTACTCTCCCACTCAAAAAAAACCCTTCCTGCCAGAAGTGCCTGTGATTCCCAACATTGTGTCCCATTTTCCCATAACCATGAAAGAAGTTAATATCTCCTCCAGCAGTTTTAAAATGCTCTCAGGAAGCTAATCTTCAGTCTCTTCTTGGGGAATTGAACAGAGAGAAAGATGTCTGCCCCCATGTTCCTGGTAGCAACAGGACCTGGGGAGGAGTGAAGCAGTGCCTGACCTGCAATGACAAGGGCCCTGTGTAGGAGGTGGGATGATTTTATTCAGACAGCACACTGAGATGCATTAAACAGCTCATCCTGCTGCTGTAATATGAAAGTCATCTCTTTGGACACCCTTGGGTATTTTGTTCATAATTAATAACAAATAATTTTCCCTTCTAGACAGCAGCGAGTTTCTTGCTGATGATTGCAGTATTATTGCTGGTGGGAATCTTATAGGCTGGCATCCTGACTCTGCTGCTGTATTATGGCGAAGAATATTGGGAATTCTTGGAGATGTGAACAATATCAAGTCTCCCAAAATACATGCCAGAATTTTTGAACATCTCTTTGAACTATGGTACAAATTGGCAAAGGTAAGGTTTGCTACTATAGAGTTTGTCTAATACAGAGTTAGTAGAATAATGTTAGGTCCAAAATAAATAGAGCAAGAAACTGTAGTAGGACTACAGTAACAAATTGTGTACCACTGAGAAACTGAAATAAACAAACTGTTGACCCAAATGCACTATATAACCCAGGACATCTACGCTGTATATCTCTGGGTGGTAAGAATATAAGAGGAACCCTACTGGATCAAACCAAAGGCCCATCTAGTCCAACATCCTGTTCTGTTAGGGGCCACCCAGGTACCTGTGGGAAGCCCACAAGGCAACCTGATAACCTATTGCAACTTGTTGAGGAGGAAATGACAATAATTACAGCTGCCCTTTCAGTTCCAGGACCTCCTCCATCACAGAACAATGCTGAGAAAAGGTCAGCAGTGGGTAAAGAATATTTACTGGTTTTGCATTGGTATCCTACGGGAAGAGTGTAGTCTAGCGTGGAGTATCCCAGCTCTTGTGCTCTTTTCCCTCTAACCAAGAGCCTTCTTGAGTTTGGGATATTCCAAAACCGTCAGAAAAGAAAGATTGAGATCCTATACAGTACCTTATATTTTAAGAGGTTAGGAGGGAAAAGGCTATTCAGTTTAGCACTTCAAGATTTTGTATGTCTTACTAATTTTTTTTATTTAGATAAGAGACAATCTTGCTGTCAGTCTGGATAACCAATCCACTCCCTCTCCTCCTATTTTGATTCCACCACTCAGAATATTTGCATCATGGTTGTTCAAGGTAAGTTTTTAAAAGTTTTACAGAATACTCGTACAGTTTGCAGAAGCATTTAATGCACCATGGTTTTGATCATTTGTATTCTGCTTCGTTTGCCTTCAGTTCCACACTTCTAAACTCCTTTGCAGCTTTTTAACATAGAGGAAAGAATATCCTACTATGTTAATTTTGTAGCTACCTTTACTGTACATGTAGCCATACTGACTGTACAAACCTAAAAAGTCAACACGTTAAGCCTTTCAAATGTCTTTGTTTCTGGATTTATATTGAAACGTTCTCTTTTGTATTCTTGACTTTGGATTTTGAACTAAGAATAACAAGTCCAGGAGGGCTGCCATTTAAGTGGGAGTAGGCTGCATGTAGCCCATTGCTCTGTATTAAGGATTGTCATGTAGACTTCAGGAGTGCCTATATCTTTGTCCATTCATGCTACGGAGCAGACTGCTCCCTTGTGCCATATCTAAATGGTGCCTGCAGTCCTGTAACCACAGCTGAGTCAGTATTGACAATAATTTAGCTAATTCTTTACAGCCTGTATATGATGCGTCTTATTGCAGATTAATTGGTTAATTGTGTTGTGAATAAGAATATTTGCACTTAAGGTTTAATAAAAAAAAATAAAGTTTCCTTTTCAAGTTTGCTGCATTTTATTTATTATGTAAAATGTTAATTTTCCCCAGGTAGCGTGGTGTAGTGGTTAAGGTGCTGGACTACTACCTGGGAGACCTGGGTTTGAATCCCCACATAGCCATGAAGCGTACTGGGTGTCCTTGGGCCAGTCACTGCCTCTCAACTTCATGAAAACCCTATCAGAATCGACTTGAAGGCAGTACATTTACATTTAGCATGCCATCACGTAGGTTATAGTGCCATCTAGTGTCTGAAGGCAAGAATACACATGAGTTGAGACCTAGGCTGCTCCTTCTGGTCCCATTCCAACTCATTCTTGCCTTTGTCCAAGGCTGTTTTTCTTGTCTAAGCATAGTGAGTTTTTGTCTATGTGTTAGCTTTGTGAGGAGAGTGTGTGGTGTGAAGACTTCTGATCCACAGGGTCCTGCTGACACTAGCACCAGCAGCTAATTCCCAGATCTCTTCCATCATGGGGCTCGCGGCTGCGGCCCTGCAGCTTCAGTTTTTGGTCAGATCTCTCCACCTCCATCACGGGGCTCGCGTTGCAACCCCACAGCTTCATTTTTTGTCCTTCCCTCCTCCTCTCCACATCCATCATGGGGCTTGCAGCTGCAGACCTGCAGCTTCAGTTTTTGCCCTCCTCACTTCCCTAACACAGGGAGTCCTACCTTGTGGGGCTCGTAGCTGCGGCTCCAGTGGTCCTTGAGACTAGCCTCCCCACAGGCTTATGGCTCATACCGGAACTTGCAGCTGTGACTGGTAGGCCACTGGGGAGACAGCGCTTGGCTGAGGGTCTTGGCTGAGGGCCTTACCGGAGCTCGCGGCTGCGGCTGCAGTCAGTTGCTTGGGTGGCAGTGCTTCCTAGCGCTTGCCAGCCATTTCCTCATTGCATGGGGCATACGTTTATTTGGTAAGCAGTGGCAGGAGCTTCACTATTGCCTGCTCTTTTTGCCTGGCTGCTATTTTAGTTGGCCCTGGCCCCCTCTAGCCTTCCCGCCCACAATTTTGTTTGTACCTTCCCACATTTTCCTGCTCTTCCTTTCTCCGGGCACAGTTGATCCTCTCTGGTTTATCACTGGAAGCTGTTGATACTTTTCTGGCTTCTAGACAGCTGTCAGCAAATAGAATTTACCAAAGTACATGGTCGGCATTTTCCAGCTGGTGTGCCTCCTATGGTCTGCAACCTTCTAAAGCCACACTCCGATAGGTCTTATTGTTCCTTCACAAAGGTTTGAAGATGGGACTGAAGCCCAACACCTTTCACTGCTAAGTTTCTTCTGTCTCTTCAGTTTTGTTAATTTGTCGAGTATCCCCACAGGTTTTCATCCTCTGGTTAAACATTTTTTTAAGGGAGCTGCTTTGGTTGCTCTGGCAGTATGTCATCGTTTTCCATCCTGGAGTTTGCAGAAGGTGCTGCAAGCACTGCAACACCCTCCATCTGAGCCCCTCAGGACTGTGCCCCTGCAGGTGCTTTCTTTCAAAGTCTTTTTTCTAGTGACCATCATTGCAGCTAGACAGGTGTCAGAGTTGTGAGCACTGTTTTTGGGCTGCCATCTCTGTGTTTTTCATAAGGACTTCGTGGTTTTACATCTGCACCCATCTTTCCATCCCAGAGTAAGCTCTGGGTTTCACTGTAACCAGGACATTGTACTCCCATCCTTTTGGCCTAATCCTGTTCACCCGCTTGAGAAAGCCTCGCACTCTCTAGACATCCGCAGAACCCTCAATATTTACCTTTGCCGTACCCAAGACATACTGAATCCTTATTTGTATTATTTCACCCTAGAACTCTGGGGAAGAAAGTGGCAAAATCCATCTTATCTTGTTGGTTGCGTGCCTGCATTGTCCTGGCCTACAAGTTACTCAAGTTTCCAGTGCCTCGCATTATCAAGCACATTCTACCAGATCTGCAGCTACCACAGCTGCATTTGCAACAAATGCACCTCTTGCAGATATTTGCAGGGTGGCGGTATAGTCTACTCCAGACTCATTCATCAGGCATATAAGATAGACTGCTATGCCTTTGCTGACTCTTCTTTCAAGAGGCATGTTCTACAACAGATTGTTTCACAGGTTTAGGCAGCAGGTAGTCCCTTCCTGCTAGGTGCATCCCACGTGCTACCTTTGTTACATCCCATGTGCTACCTGGGGAAAACGGACCATTGGTCTTGCCTGAAAGGTTGTTTTCCCAGGTATCATGTCAGCTCGGCCCTCCCTGATGGAGGCTGCCTGGCTAAATTACACTGTATCATGTTCTCATATACGTTTTTAGTGGTAAGGTTACTTCAATTTCAATATGTTATAACATGTTAATGAGACAAGACCTTTGTGTATGTGTTCTGGCTGCAGCTGCTCCTTTTCTTTGTTACTCTGCCTGTTCTGTTTATGACTGCCATCCAGATGTCTCACTTCAGCCTTGTCTAGAATGAACTGGAGTGGGACCAGGAGGAGCAGCCTGGGTCTTGACTCCTGTGCATTCTTACCTTTGGATGCTAGATGACACTATAAGCCACATGATGACATGATACCTGGGAAAACCACCTTTTAGGCAAGACCAACGATCTGTTATCAAGGCAAATGATGGATTATAGCCAGTGGTGTGGTTCTCTTCATGGAAAATTATTTGATCCAGTAGAGGCTTCCATGGAAGGAAATGGGGAGGCAAGTGTTGCTCATTCCCTCTACCTACTGGAGCCCCCCACTCCTATGCTGTTCCAGAGGCTTCACCAATCCTTTAGAGCAGGGGTTGTGTCCATGGTTGGGCTTCAGAGCATCCATGAACCAGGTGCAAAAAAGCACAAAAAACTTCAGTGGACTAAAATAAACAGTATTTATTTATTTATGGGGGTCCATAGCTTTCATCAGATTCTCAAAGGGGTCCGTGACCCAAAAAAGGCTAACCACTGCTTTTGAGCACTTTTTCGGGGGCTGGTGTGAGAGGGAGAGTGTGTGAAAATCGCCACCCCACCTTCCACTAGCAGAGGCTTTTGTTAGATTAAAAGCAATTTTGCTTGTGGATGAAAAATGTCTCATGCAGCCTTGTGTCTTTCTCATGAATATTAAAGCACGTACAAGGTGGTTCTGTCTGTGTTATTGAAAATATAACTAAAAAGTGTTCTGTATCATCTTGATGAGGATGTCTTGAATAGTTGCCTTAGCTCCTTATATTTTAATTCTTATTTGGAAGCCTGTCTTACCCACAAACCAAATTATGTTCTTTTAGGCTACAAGCTTATCGGATGAATATAAGGAAGGAAAGCTTCATGCCTACAAACTGATATGTGCTATGATGGCTAGACGCCAAGATTTTGTGCCAAATCCTGACTACCTGGTGCACTTTTATCTTGTCATGCATATTGGATTAACTAGTAAAGATCAGGTACAAATATTATATTTCTAGTTTTGAAAACTGCATTAATTTAACATGCTTTCTAAGGCTTGGATCCTAAGTTTTCTGCTGGTTCACAGAAGGGCTTTGAATGCTGGGGAAGATTCCTCTTGTGGAATTCACCAGTTCTTCCCTTCCCCTTCAGGTTGCCCCTCCTGTTTTTGAGGGTAGTGCTGCAGGGAGAATCTGTCAAAGTTCTCTGCTTCCCTTCTGCATGCAGGACGTCACGCATGGGACACTCTTGCTGTTGAATAGGGACTCAGGATCCAAGCCATTATCTCTTTGGTTGCTAATGAAAACTGACTGATTTGTATATTTCCATTAAAAATGGCTTCTAGGTCTTGGTTTTGAATTACAGCCATTGTTTTACTTTTATTTAGTCCCCGGTGTGAGGTACATGCCGTGCAGAACTTTTAAGTGGCAGTGTTTCTGCCCAGGAGACTTCTTAATCAGATAAGATGAGGTGAAGGAAGAAATTAGGGCTTGATACACATGTTAGACAGAAGAGGTTTAATCATGAAGAAAATATATAAATTCAAGGAAAGCTGCAAAAAAAGTTGGGTTTTGGGAACAGTCTTGAAGGTGGCATATAGAGCAGTGGTTCCCAAACTTTCTTTTCTCATGGACCACTTGAAAGTTGCTGATGGTCTTGGTAGACCGCTTAAAGATTTCTCTGCCTATTGTAGCAATTGTACTGTGCTGTGCTTGAATGCTGTATG
Source organism: Rhineura floridana (assembly GCF_030035675.1). Taxonomy (NCBI): domain Eukaryota; kingdom Metazoa; phylum Chordata; class Lepidosauria; order Squamata; family Rhineuridae; genus Rhineura; species Rhineura floridana. Next base: position 177,440,757 of record NC_084480.1, on the reverse strand, counting down.
ATTTTTAATTGTATTTGTATTGTTTATTTTATTTCCCATATTGTATTTTACTGTATTACAATTTGCATTCAATAGAATTCAAATTGCAATACAATAAAATACAAATACAAGAAATAAAAGAAGCAATCAAAATTTTAAAATGTGAATATTTAATGCGGACTTGCCACGGACCACTTGAATGAAGCTTGTGGACCACATCCCTGGGACAGAGACCAGAGCTTGGAAAAGTTACTTTTTTGAACTACAACTCCCATCAGCCCAATGCAGTGGTCATGCTGGCTGGGGCTGATGGGAGTTGTAGTTCAAAAAAGTAACTTTTCCAAGCTCTGGAAACCTCCGCTTAAGAATTGCCAATGGTATAGAAGGAGAGTAAGACATGAAGAAGCAAAGGGGCCAAGAGCAGCAGAGGTTCTCCTGAGTGCAACAAAGGAAGAAAATGAGATTAAAGGAGATCTGAGAGTTCTACATAAGATTAGGAAGAATCAAACAAATCAAGAAAAAGGCAGATTAGTGGTATACTGTAGAAAAGTGCTGTAGAAAGAGAAGTCCCATCCAATTCCAATAGTTAATAGATTAAAAAAAATATTCACTAGTGCAAACCATAAGTAATAAGCAATGTCAGTGTTGTTTCATATTGCCACTGACTTTAAAAAAATCTCTGTTACACCTTTTGGTGGCAGGCTTGACTTCAGGTTTCCCAGGTGGTAATGGTAGGATTTTAAGAGACCATTGCTTTTTGTTATTGACTTTAAAAACATAAATGTGTCCAATGTATTTACACTGGTGTTTATCTAAATTGGGGTGGTTAACCTGTGGCCATTTAGATGTTGCTGAACTGCAACTTCCAGCAGCTCCAGCAAGCATGACTAGGGTTATGAGATTATGGGAGTTGTAGTCCAATAACATCTGGAGGGCCAAACAATAGCCACCCCTAAACTAAATGTTCTATTAATGAAACCAGTGAGGAGATGCAAGTCTATTCAGACTACTTACGAAATGGTTTTAAAATGTTAGAATAACATTTTGTTGTAGATTATTTAAAAAATTAAAAATGGAAGTAATGGAATTCCTCCTCAAGAGGACTGCCTCTTCAGACTAAGGCTCAGCTAAAGCTGGGTGAGACACCTTGAAAACATTTATCGGTGATGAAAGGTTTCCTATGCCTGATGCTTTTGGTGGTAATCCCTTTTCTGCTTCTGTATAACCTGATCAGGAGCACTCCTTTTAGAAGGTAAACTACACTATAACATTTTGTTGCAGGCCTCAGTTATAATAACAAACGAGGGTGATCAGTTTGGAAGTGAAACAGAATCACTAAAAGATATGGGAGTGTTTTAGTATACTTGGTGAACTACCTAAGAACACATAAGTAGTAAAGAAGAAAAATGTAGAAAACCCCCAAAAAAGGCCAGCAAGGGCTCATGAGCTTCCAAGACTCCCGCCTTTGTTGGTATTGTTTGTGTTGAGGGTGGGGGGGGGGATGTGTTACCTAGACTAAAATCTTGGATTTCTCCATTGTTTTCTGTGGACAACTCTTGCTTCTGCCCCAGGGGAGGAGAAAAATGTCTAAAGAAACCAGATGTTTAGCAGACAGTGCCTCTTTTTAGATTGTAAGCCTGTGGACAGGGTCTGTCTTGTTTTATTGATCTTATGTAAGATGGTCTGGGAATCTTTTCAGGAGAAAAGCAGGGGGAAATGCTTTAAATAAATAAATATGGATGTTTAGAAACCGTATCTGGATTTGCTTGTTTTTTTACTTAAAGCGATGTAAAGGGGAGAGCAATTTTCATTGGAATTGCTGTTTGGAAAGGGAAGGGTTAAATCTTTTCACATTGTTGCTTCTGATGCAAACCGGAACTCTTTACTGGAGAGCCTTTGGGTGTCATTTTTTTCCTTTCCACCTATTCACCTACCCCTCTCTGAGTCCTGAATAGCACTACAAGATTCCTGTTCCAGGGTATCTGGATCTCTCCTTGGGAGGTGCGAATTACGCTACAATATTGCAGGTCCCACTTGTTCCCTCCAGTTTGAGTAGTGTATGTTAGAGTAAATGTGGCTGCCAAAAGCTGAGATGGTGGTTTTGTATGCTCAAGGGTTTTCCCAGATACCCAGTTGTATATTTAGTTGTAATTAACTAATATTTTAACCAATCTGTATTTATTGATGTTTGAAGTTATTAATGATGTTTTTATGCTAGTTTTTACTGATTTTATTTTTTATATTTATTATTTATTAAATTTATATCCAGCCCTTCCCTCCAAAGGAGCCCAGGGCAACAAACAAAACAATTTAACAATAACAAAAGGATTCTAAAAACAATTAAAAACATTCTAAAACCATTTGCAGATAAACAGTTCCAGATACAAACATTTTTTTGTCCAGCGATATCCAGGTTGGCAGGAACAGTCTCCTTCAACTATCAAATGCCTGGGTAAACAGGAATGTTTTCAAATTCCTCCTAAAATTCATTAATGTTTGGGACATACACTGGTGAGGGCATTCCACAAATGGGTAGCCATCACTGAAAAGGCCCAGTCATGGGTCAGCACTAACCAGGCAGCTCCTGGGGTGGTACCACCAACAAGGCCTCACTGCCAACCATAGGGTCTGAGATGTTTGATACTGGAGAACACACTCTTTTAGGTGCTTGGGTCCCAAGCCATTTAATGCTAACTGGCAACTCACTGCACTGCTTTCAGGAGCGGTGACATATGGCCCCTTCGGGCTGCTTCACTTACCAGCCTAACAGCCTCATTATACACTATATGCAGCCTCTGGACCATCTTCAAGGGCAGCCCCACATACAGTGCATTACAGTAGTCCAACAGGAAGTCACCAGAACCTAGACAACTGGGGCCAGGCTATCCAGCTCCAGGAACGGACATAGCTGGCGAATCAGCCTAAGCTGGGCATAAGCACTCCTAGCCACAGAAGCCATTTCGGTCTCTCATGACAAGTTGGAATCCAGGTGTACTCCCAGACTACGAACCTGTTCCTTCAATGGGAGTACAGCTCCTCCTAAAACAAGTCGTACACCTAATTCCCAGACACGAGAACCACCACCCACAGCACTTCTGTCTTACCAGTATTCAGCCTCAGTTTCTTGGCCCCCATCTAACCCATCACTGCCTCTAAACACACTGCCCCAGCACCTTCACAGCCTCTTCTGATTCAGATGGAATAAAGAGATAGAGTTACATATCATCAGTATGCTGACGACAGTGTGCTCCAAATCCCTGGATGACAGCTCCCAACCATTTCATATAGATGTTAAGTATCGTAGTTGGCAAAATGGACCCTTGTGATACCCCACAGCCCAAAAGCCATGGAACCGAGCAACAATTTCTTAGTACTACTGTCTGGTAGCGGCCCTACAGGTAGGAGCAGAACCACTGTAATACAGTATCTCCCACGTCCTTCAGTACTCCAGAAGCATACCATGATCCATGGTGTCAAAAGTGGCTGAGAGATCAAGGAGAACCAACAGGGTCTCCTTGCATGTGTCTCTCTCCCGATAAAGGTCATCAGTCAGCGCTTCCAAAGCTGTTTCAGTGCCAAAACAAGGCTGGAACCCAGACAGGAATGGATCTAGATCATCTGCTTCTCCAAGCATACCTGCAGCTGGCTGGTGGGTGACAGGTGGGCGACCCCTATTCTATAGGATGTGCAGCAAGTTTATCAGAGTATCTTTCATCCATTTGGATCGTTTTTGGCAGCTTGTTTATTCATTTTTGTATATATATCAGAAACCCTTTCACCCGCTGTTTTATACCATTCAATACAAAGGTTACCAGAGCAGTTTACAATCAACCATAAAATAATTAAAAACAAAACACAAAAACACATAAATCAATAGAATAAATGTAGGAATTAAATCCCTTAGTAAAAGCTCAAGAACTGGAAATGTATTAATGTAGGTGACAGGCAAGCCTCTCTATCAGAACTTTGCGACAGTAATTTCTGGACATTTTTCTCAGTGCAGAATGTATGGTGGTTTCTTGATGCTTCAAAAGGATTTATAATAATTTTATTTTTATTTTTGCCATTGCCATGACCTTTCCTTTTCTTAGTTTACTCTAGTAACAAGCTTCATGGTTAAGTGAAAATCCTATGCAATCATTGCATCATTTCATTTCTGTTGCGAAATCACACTGCACTCTTGATCAGAACTAGGGCCTCTGGAATTCTATGGTATAAACTGCCACATTCTAATGCAGCCTTTCCCCAACCGGTGTGCCTCCAGATGTTGTTGGACCACAACTCCCATCATGGCTGAGGCTGATGGGAGTTGTGGTCCAACAACATCTGGAGGCACACAGGTTGGGAAAGGCTGTTCTAATGCCTTGATAGCCACATTATGCAAATAACACCCTTGCATATAATGCTTTACAATTTGTCAGAAAAATGGCCAAAAGTGTTCATTTTTGTTTGTAAGGCTCAGGGAAATAATTGTATCACTACTAGGGTCTAAGGACATTAATTCCACAATAGAAACTTTTATGTCAACTTCCTCACAATTTAGCTCAGGTAATTTATACAAGCAGCCTAAGCTAAATGTTAAACTGAAATGTGTGGAGAAAATAGTAAATCTTACGTTATAAACTTAAGATGCCCAACAATGGAGACAGTGTTCAAGAAAATAGGCAAATTTGTCATAGAGATAAAAGACAGATCATTTGTTCCACATAATACTAGTTCTTGACAAAAATTTTATCCATGTTTTTGGGAGATTCTAAGTAGTTTCTTAGGTATATTGTATTTTAATAGACTGATTGGTTAGCCATCTTAATTGTTGACTTTGCTTGGCTACTATGTTCATCGAGATTTTTTTTAATACTTAACTGCAACAAAAAAATGATAAACTGTGTAGTTTAATCTTAAATTAGGAAAGTGGTGAGTAGTTCTAAAAATCCACTATACCACCACAACTGCCAGTTAATTTAAATGTCTTTTTCCGTTTTTAAGAAGGGAAAATATGCTAAGCTCCAGTGACTGAAATTTTGTCCTTTTCTACATAATTAGGGGCAGGAATTAATCTGCAAAAATACCAGCTTGTTCATGGTGAGGTCTTTCTAGGGACAGATGGTGGGTTATCAGGTTACATATATGCATGGCAATAGTTTGAACAAGAATAGGAAAGGAGTATTTTTATAACTGGCCTTTCTGTGAACTTGAATCAAGTGAGTGAATATTTTTAAATATATCACCAATACTTTGGTAACAATATATATAGACATTTAAAAAGTTAATCCATTTTATTGTGGCATAAGTAGATCTTTCCTCCCATTTATGACACTAGATTGCATCATTTTGAATGGCAATGGTTCTTTTTGCCCTTTTCCATAACAACATCTTCACTAAATTATACTGCTGCAATCATGTAAACAATAGAAATGCTTCCAGACAAATCCCTCATTTTGAATTTTCATTTTGGGTAATTGTTGAATAATTTACAACCATAATCACCCAAAATTATTTTACACATTTATAGCTAAATCATGAAACAGGTAAAGGGGGGACCCATGCAAATTGTAAATCAATTTCTATTGCCATCACCATGTGCCTTCCTTATTGCTTATGGTTTTCCAGTTACTGTGTACTTAGCATTCAATTAAAATGATTGATTTACTAAGCAGTGAGCTTCTGAATGCTGTTTACGTTTATAGAATTGCACTTTGAAGAAAAGGAAACAACCTTGTATATTTGAACTACCTGATTTTTTGTTGTTGTTGCAAAATCACTTACATTAAACAGATGTTCAGGTTGCTGCTTTCCTGTGAGGCAAAATCTCTTCATAATTGCCAATTCACCATATTACTTCATAAAATGCAGATTTTTATCATTAAATATTTGAAACGTTTAGCAGAAAGAACTTGTCAAATATATTTGGTTACCTTGACTCAGTTTTAATCTGCAATATGAACATGCTGCATAAATCTGAGCCACAAAGGCTTATCTTTGAAAAGGTTCCATTGGAGGATTTTTGTTGTTATGTGCCTTCAAGTCGATTACAACTTATGGCGACCCTATGAATCAGTGACCTCCAAGAGCAGCTGTCGTGAACCGCCCTGTTCAGTTCTTGTAAGTTCAGGTCTGTGGCTTCCTTTATGAAATCAATCCATCTCTTGTTTGGCCTTCCTCGTTTTCTACTCCCTTCTGTTTTTCCCAGCATTATTGTCTTTTCTAGTGAATCATGTCTTCTCATGATGTGTCCAAAGTAGGATAACCTGTTTCATCATTTTAGCTTCTAGTGACAATTCTGGTTTAATTTGTTCTAACACCCAATTATTTGTCTTTTTTGCAGTCCATAGTATGTGCAAAGCTCTCCTCCAACACCACATTTCAAATGCGTTGAGTTTTCTCTTATCTCCTTTTTTCACTGTCCAACTTTCACATCCATACATAGAGATTGGGAATACCATGGCCTGAATGATCCTGACTTTGGTGTTCAGTGATACATCTTTGCATTTTTCTAGTTCTCTCATAGCTGCCCTCCCCAGTCCTAGCCTTCTTCTGATTTCTTGACTATTGTCTCCATTTTGGTTAATGACTGTGCCGAGGTATTGATAATCCTTGACAAGTTCAATATCCTCATTGTCAACTGTAAAGATACATAAATCTTCTGTTGTCATTACTTTAGTCTTCTTGACGTTCAGCTGTAGTCCTGCTTTTGTGCTTTCCTCTTTAACTTTCATCAGCATTCATTTTAAATCATTACTGGTTTCTGCTAGTAGTATGGTATCATCTGCATATCTTAAATTATTGATCTTTCTCCCTCCAATTTTCATACCTCCTTCATCTTGCTCCAATCACGCTTTCCGTATATGTTCTGCGTACAGATTAAACAAATAGGGTGATAAAATACATCCCTGTCTCACACCCTTTCCGATGGGGAATCAATCAGTTTCTCCATATTCTGTCCTTACAGTAGCCTCTTGTCCAAAGTACAGGTTGCGCCTCAGGACAATCAGATGCTGTGGCACCCCCATTGCTTTTAAAGCATTCCATAGTTTTTCATGCTATACACAGTCAAAGGCTTTGCTGTAATCTATAAAGTACAGGGTGATTTTCTTCTGAAATTCTTTGGTCCGTTTGATTATCCAACTTATGTTTGCGATATGATCTCTGGTGCCTCTTCCATTTCTAAATCCAGCTTGGATGTCTGGCATTTCTTGCTCCATATATGGTAAGAGCCTTTGTTGTAGAATCTTGAGCATTACTTTACTTGCATGGGATATTAAGGCAATAGTTCAATAATTACTGCATTCTCTGGGATCCTCTTTCTTTGGAATTGGGATATATAGTGAACGCTTCCAGTCTGTGAGCCATTGTTTAGTTTTCCATATTTGTTGACAAAGTTTTGTCAGAATTTGGACAGATTCAGTCTCAGTAACTTGTAGCAACTCTATTGGTATGGCATCTGTTCCTGGTGATTTGTTTCTTCCAAGTATTTTAAGAGCAGCTTTTACCTCACATTCTAAATTTTCTTTGTCTTCATCATAGGGTTCCTCCATGAATGAATCTGTCGTTCTGGCATATCTTTTACAGAGTTCTTCAGTGTATTGCTTCCATTTTCCTTTTATTTCATCTCGGTAGGTCAGTGTGTTCCCCTGTTGATTATTTAACATCCCTACACTTGGTTTAAAATTTCCTTTCATTTCTCTAATCTTTTGGAATAGGGCTCTTGTTCTTCCCTTTTTGTTGTCCTCTTCTATTTCTGTACAATAATTATTGTAATAGTTCTCTTTGTCCCTACATACTAGTTGCTGTATTGTTGCATTTAGGGTTTTGACCGTGTTTCTATCGCATTTTGCTTTTGCTTTCCTTCTCTCTTTAACCATTTTAAGAATTTCTTCAGTCATCCATTGAGATATTTCTCTCTTTTTAACTAGAGGTATTGTCTTTTTGCATTCTTCCCTGATAATGTCTTGCTTTGCTCCATAGTTCTTCTGGTTCTCTGTCAACTAAGTTTAAAGCCTCAAATCTGTTCCTTATTTGATCTTTATATTCTTCTGGGATATTATTTAAATTCTATTTTGGCATTACGATTGCTTTGTTCTTCTTCTTTAGCTTTACTCTGATTTTCGATAAGACTAGTTCATGGTGTGTACTGCAGTCTGCTCCTGATCTTGTTTTTGCCAGAAGTATGGAACTTCTCCATCTTCTGTTACCAATTATATAATCAATTTGATTCCTATATTGACCACCTGGTGATGTCCACATCTTTCAGTTGCTCAAAAAATGTGTTCGCAAGAAACAAATTATTGGCTTCACAGAATTCAATAAGTCTTTTTCCTGCTTCATTTCTGTCTCCTAAGCCCCATTTCCCCACAATTCCTAGTTCTTCTCTGTTCCCTACTTTTGCATTCCAGTCCCCCATGATTATCAGAACATCTTGTTCTGGTGTGTGATCAAATTCCTCCTGTACTTCTGCGAAAAATTTCTCCAATGCTTCTTTTTCTGCGTTTGCCGTTGGAGCGTAGACTTGGATGATGGTTATGTTAATAGGTTTCCCGTTTAATCTCATTGATATCACTCACTCCTAATTGCTTTTGCTACATCACTTCTCACTATTAAAGCAACCCCATTTCTTCTTGATTTCTCATTTCCTGCATAAAATATTTTGTAGTTGCCTGATTGAAAATGCCCCATGCCCATCCATTTTAATTCAATCACTCCAAGTATTGTAATGTTGATACGTTCCATTTCTTGCTTGACAATGTCTAACTTTCCCTGGTTCATGCTTCTCGCATTCCATGTTCCTATTGTGTGCGTCGTACAACTCCGGACTCACCTTTTGCATCTGTGTGCATCAGCCTCTGGGCTTCCTTTTTGCTTTGACCCAGCTGCGTCATTAGTAACAGCACTACTCGTACTTGTCCTCTGTTCTTCCCCAGTAGCTTGGTGAGTGCCTTCTGACCTGGGGTCTCATCTTCCAGCACTATCTCATGTTGTATTTTGGATACTCTGTTCATAGAGTTTTCGTGGTGAGAGGTATTCAGAGGTGGTTTACCATTGCCTTCCTCTGAGTTTGGATGCATCTTAGTCTGGTGTCTCAGCTTTGACCATTCCGCCTTGGGTGCCTCTGCTAGGAGTCTAGCCTCTTCGTCTAGACTCCTGACAGCATTGCTCTCAGCTTCTTCAACACTCTCAATCCCCCTCACCATGTTAAGTTGTGCATCCTAAAGGGGTGCCTCCATTGGAGGATGACATGTGGATAATGCATACCTTTGACCTTTACAAATTGTTAGAACAAACCTTTGAATAATTAGTCAAAGTGATCCAGAACAAAATGGTGTATAGTTTTCAAATATGATTTGCCTAAATCTTGCTAAACTCAGGGTGGATTTGCACAACTGCTTTTATTCCTGAGTTAGGCTACAGTTGCACATATCTTATGATTATTGCTATGTGGGACTGTGTGAATCCAAAGCTTCCTAATATCCATGATATTTTAATAACTGGGTGAAAGAGGTTAGAAAATAGATCACAGTTTGCTTGAAATCCTCAGGCCTTGTTCTCATTGAGGTGGTCAACCTGTGTCTTGGGTTATAAAATGTAAAAATGCAAATTTGTCTATAAAAAAATAATTCCCTGCACAAAAAATCTAGATGTTGGGTAGAGGTGCTAGCCTAGCTTAATCCCTGACATGCTAGTTTTCCATGAGTAGAAGCACTCCATCATGTGAGCCCTCAACGTCCATCTGATATGATACAGCTTACTGTGTAGGGACATGTTTACCACTTCCAGTTAGAACTAGGCTTCACTTACAGTAGTAAACAGTAATGATCAGGGAATCTGTGTCAAACCGGGAGGAGAAAATAAATTGCATTCTTGAGAGGTCTGTCCTAGCTGCTGATGGTCAGCAGTTTCACTAATTATGTTCTCATAAAATTTTGTAGAAGATACAAAAAGTGAGAATAATGTTAAATACAACCGGAAGGCTTAAAATTGAAGACAAAATTGCTGAGTTTAACTAACAGTAGAAAACCAGAATTCAGTAAGCTACTTCAAGGCAGGGATGGGGGATCTGTGGCCCTCTAGATGTTGTTGGACTCCCAACATCCCTAACCACTGGCCATGCCGGTTGGGGTGGATGGGAGGTGAAGTCTAATGACATCTGGAGGGCCACAGGTTCCCCATACCTGCTGTAGGAAGAAGATCATGTTCTGTATGCCTTAACACAAAGTATATAACATTTGGATTATGTGAAAAAGCACAAACAGATGAAGTGGGGCTATTGTATACAAAAACAGGATCTGTTTTTAGATTGATAAATACCCAATGACTGTTACTTAGTTTTTCAATCGTGGTAATTAAACTGAACATGATTTTGTTGTGAGTGGACTAAAAGATTTAAAGTTTATAAGATGCAGTCCTGCATGGAGTAGTGCACACCTGTCTGCTATTTATATCACTGGCACTTAAACATGCATGACTGGGTGCAGAATTGCATCCTGAATAAAACAAACTCTAGAATGCCAAATCTGTATCTAATAATATTTTTAAACTGGTATATGAAATAGCAGGCATGTTGTCAAAAAGAGAAAGGTGGTTACCAGAACAAAAATATTGCATATATTTTAAAAAAAGATGATTTGGGTTAATCACAAGCTTGTTAAGCATGCCGGTAAAGCCTTAAAACAAATTTAAAATGGCAAAATAACGATGCAGTGTATTGCTAATGGGTTACAAGGCAATATGAATACTAAATATCAACCAACCTAGGCATTTCTCTTGCCCATTATTGATTTTTTTTCTTTGTTATATTTCTACCCCATCCTTCCTCCAAGACGTTCACAGCAACAGCTTACCCACCAGCTACTAATAGCTAGCTGTTTTCTTTTTAATTACCAGCTACTTCTTTCTTCTTAAAGCTATCTTCCCCATATCATGGTTTATACAAGGAGAATGTATAAAGACCAGGGGATACAGCTAGAAGGGTCTACAGCAATGTTATTAACTGATGGGAAGCAATTAAAGATTACTCATTTCTTTTCGTCAAACACAACTGAGGTGCAATCTGATATGTTAACCTCCCCAGCTGCTGGCTCAAAAATAAAAGACGATGTTCATTTAGTTGACCCATCTCATAATATCGAAGCTAGTATCCCTACTAGGGCTATTTTGGACTGGTCTGTGGACTCGAAAACTTTGAGCGGACTCCCAATCTCTCATTTTTCTCCTGTGCAAAATTTGGCCATGGAACTAGAGCAGGCAGAAAATTTATTACCTGCTTTCCCTTGCAACTCCTCGGCAGTTTTAAATCCTACTGGGTTTACTCATGAGGTTTTGAACTCCTCTGCCTTACTTGATTCTCCTTGGTCTTCGTGTTCTTCTGGCTCCCTTCTGGGAAAGACTGCCAAACCTCATAGCCATCTCTCTGATGGGCTACAATGGAATCAATCCCAGCTGGCAATAATCTCAGGAGAGATTGTTTGTATTAAAAACTTTATTAGGGAGGCCAACGATCTTTTAACGACCTTCACTGATGAATTAAAAAAATTACACTTATTTTTTAAGAAGGATGATTTTGCAGATATTCAGCCTATACACCTACATTTTAAGAAGGATGATTCTACAGACATTCAACCCATAATTCAACCACGTAAACGTCGTCCTAAACCTAAAGTGGCTTCAAAAGTGAAAAAATCCAAAAATATTAAGCAGTATAAACTACCGAGAACTAGAAAAATGAAGTATTTTAAATTGTTTAAAATTCTGGAGACGCTATCTAAACCTAAGAGCTCTCCTAAAAAAAGTTCACGGACCTCTCTTAGAGAAGATTCGCAGACCCAGGAGCACTATGGCTTACCCTCTATGCCTTGTCCTGAGATAATTCCTTCTCCTGTGAATCCGTTAATATAAGCCCGTGAGAACCTATCGTGTATGCAGCACTCAGAGCTGAGAATTTTCTCGGAGCAGAGAAAGCATTGGATTTTACAGTACAGCCAAAATAAAATAGTTCTGCTTAATTATTGTGGGATCAACTTCAGAGACTCTTATGCTATGCAGAAGTTACGTATTTTTAAATTTTTGCAATCACTGGATCTGGTCCAGATAAAGACATCGGATATTGTTAAGGTGGAACATCTTTGTAATACCTCTACAAGATCAGCAGTTTTACTTACCTTTAGGAATTCAGAGCCAGTTAGCCTTCTACGTATGAAACGGCATCTCTTATATAGACACGGCATAGCTTTACAAAGACACTTCCGGAATATAGCAGACCCACAGCCTTTATTTCCACCTCGGAAGCCTTTTTCCTTAACATCAGATGTTTATACTGTTGACTTTGGTGCAAAAGTCCCAGACGAAGGGTCATTTGCTACGCCCATTAAGTCCCCAGAAAAGACTAGCTGACTCTTCCTCTTTACCTCAGGTTTTGACACCCATTGGAGACGTGAACTTGGTCTCTACTTCCTCTTCTATTAGGAGGAGCTCCGGCTCAACCCAAGGGACTGTATCTCATACTGATATCAGTGAAAAACAGATTAGCTCCTTTTGTGAGGAAGAGGAGTTCCTCCTTACTAATTTTGCTACTTTTCCAGTACGTGCCCAATAGGATGTCATTTCTAGACTGTATATTTTGTTCAACCGCTTACAAGCATCGATGACTTTAGCTGCACCTGTTCCGCATGTGAGGATGGAATCTCAAATTCCTTTAGATGTGAAGGATACCTCTTCTCTTCCACATGACCATTATATTGAGACTGTTCATTCCACTCCTACCCTGTCCAGTGCTTGTTCTCGCAGGGTATCTTTGAACACCAGTTTTGACTCATCTTGGTCTGACTTAGAGAATACAGAACAGGAATCACCAGCTAGATGTCAAGGACCGATCCCGTCAACTTCGCTAGCCCCTCTAAAGTGTCTTCCCCCTAATGTTTGTAGGCTGACACATACCGTTCCTTCTCCCTGACTGCCTCTGTCCCACTTCCCTAGCGTAGGATGGTCATTTAAGTTTGTGGATAAGTGGGCAAAGGAGGGGATCCAAGGGGTAAAGGAGGGAATCCAAGGGGCTGCCATTAATGTTGTTGAAGACAGAGGGAGATACAAAGTAGGGAGACAGCCATGCTATTGAGGGAGGGTAGAGTGTAACCGATTGTTGATAACCCCCAAGCTGTCTTCCCGCTCAAACAACCTGGATGGTCTCGGTGACAGTGTCCCTGGGTTGAAACTGCTGCTGGTAAATGCCAGGTCAGTGAATGGAAAATCGATGCTCATTCAGGATTTGGTCCTCGATGAGCATGCCAACCTGGCCTGTATTACGGAGACCTGGTTGGATGAAGCGGGGGGGTTAATCTCTCCCAGCTTTGTCCACCTGGTTTCTCAGTACAGCAGCAGGTGAGACCTGGGGCACGGGGAGGTGGGGTCGCAGTGGTCTATCGTGACACCATTCCCCTGACCAGGTGCCCTCTCCCACAGTTCTCAGGGTTCGAGTGTGTGTACGTGAAGTTAGGTGGCCAGGACAGAATAGGGATTCTGTTGGTGTACCGCCCACCCTGCTGCTCCACAGTCTCCCTACCTGAGCTAGCCGGGGTAGGTGTTGGAGTCCCCTCGGCTTGTCGTACTGGGTGACTTCAACATCCACGCTGAGACTGCTCTGTTGGGAGTGGCTCAGGACTTCATGGCCTCCGTGACAACCATGGGTCTGTCCCAAGTATTATCTGGCCCTACTCACGTTGCTGGTCACACCCTCGACCTTGTTTTCTGTGTTGGTCGGGATGATGGTGATCTTGGTGTGGAAGAACTTGCGGTGGTTCCGTTGTCATGGACAGATCACTACCTGGTCGGGTTTAGACTCACTGGGACCCAGAACCTCTGCAGGGGTGGGGGACCGATTAGAATGGTCCGTCCCAAGAGGCTGATGGATCCGGATGGTTTCCTGACGGCTCTTGGAGTTTTTCCTGTCACCTTGGCAGGCGATCCTGTCAAAGCCCTGGTTGACCTCTGGAATAGGGAAATGGCCAGGGCGGTGGACACAATCGCTCCCGAGCGTCCCCTCTTTCGGAGTGGAGCCAAACCAGCCCCTTGGTTTTCCAAGCAGCTGGTGGTGATGAAACATGTCAGACGGGGACTAGAGCAACGTTAGTGGAAGAGTCAGAGCGAAGCTGACTGATCTCGGGCTAGAACCTATCTGAAGGCCTACGAGGCAGTGCAGGCTAAGAAGAAATCTTTCTTCTCGGCTTCCATTGCGTCTGCTGAGAGCCGTCCCGCGGAACTGTTTCAAGTGGTTAGGGGGCTTTTAAGTTCTGGCCCCCATGAGGGTAATTCTGATCACTCAGCAGACCGCTGTCAAGAATTTGCACGGCACTCTGCAGACAAAGTCGCTCAGTTTCGCTCCGACTTGGATGCTAAAATTGATACAGTCTCTGAGGATGTAACTTTGGTGCCTGTTTGTCCAATTAAAATGGATTCTTTTCAACTTGTTTTGCCCGACGATGTGGACAAGATCCTTGGAGTGGTGCGTGCCACCACTTGTTTGCTGGACCCTTGCCCTTCCTGGCTCATTAAAAGTACCAGAGGGAGACTGGTCGATTGGGTCAGGGGAGTGGTTAATGCCTCTTTACAACAAGGCAGAATTCCATCATGCTTACAGGAGGCAGTTATAAGACCACTGCTGAAAAAGCCCTCCCTGGATCCCTCTGTACTGGGTAACTACCGGCCAGTCTCCAATACTCCATTTCTAGGCAAGATAATAGAGCGTGTGGTGGTCGCCGAACTCCAGAGATTCTTGGATGATACGGATTATCTGGATCCATTTCAATCTGGTTTCAGGCCTGGCTATGGGACAGAGATGGGTTTGGTCGCCTTGGTGGATGACTTACGCAGAGAACTGGACAGGGGGAGTGTGTCCCTGTTGGTTCTACTGGACCTCTCAGCGGCTTTCGATACCATCGATCATGGTATCCTTCTGGGCCGCCTTGCTGAGATGGGACTTGGGGGCACTGTGTTACAGTGGCTTCAGTCCTTCCTGGAGGACCGAACCCAGAAGGTGGTACTGGGGGACTCCTGCTCGACCCCTTGGCCATTGACCTATGGGGTCCCTCAGGGTTCAGTTTTGTCCCCCATATTATTTAACATTTACATGAAACCGCTGGGAGAGGTTGTCCAGGGTTTTGGGGTTCGGTGCCATCAGTATGCTGATGACACTCAACTCTATTTCTCTTTTCCACCTGAAGCCAAGGAAGCCGTACAGGTCCTTAACCAGTGCCTGACATCAGTGATGGACTGGATGAGGGCAAACAAGTTGAGATTAAATCCTGATAAAACAGAGGTACTCCTGGTCAGTTGGAGGGCAGATCAGGGAATAGGGATTCAACCGGTACTGGATGGGGTCGCACTTCCCCTGAAGTCTCAGGTTCGCAGTTTAGGTGTACTACTGGACTCAGCTTTGAATTTTGAGGCCCAGATTACTGCTGTGTCGAGGGGCACATTTGCCCTACTAAAACTGGTGCGCCAACTGCGCCCGTTCCTGGGTCTGCCTGATCTGACTAGGGTGATGCATGCCTTGGTTACATCCCGCTTAGACTACTGTAACACGCTCTACGTGGGGCTGCGTTTGAAGACTGTTCGGAAACTTAAATTGGTACAAAGAGCTGCAGCCAGAGTGCTAACCGGGGCTGGTTACAGGGATCATACAACCCCCCTGTTACAGCAGCTCCACTGGCTGCCAATTTGTTTCCAATCACAATTCAAAGTGCTGGTTTTGACCTACAAAGCCCTATACGACTCAGGTCCAGGCTATTTGGCAGATCGTATCTCCCTACATGAACCTGCCCGGGATTTGAGATCTTCAGGTGAGGCCCTTCTTGTGCTCCCCACACCTTTGCAAGTACATATGATGGGGACACAAGATAGGGCCTTTTCGGTGCCCCCCCCAGGCTATGGAACTCCCTTCCGAGTGAGGTGTGATTAGCTCCCTCCTTGCCGTCTTTCCGGCGACAAGTAAAGACTGTTTTATTTCAACGGGCATTTGGGATAGAGAACGACTAGGATTAAGTGTCCTAGGATTGGTGACTACATTATATGGTCTTATCATTTTAAATTGTCTGCTGTTTTTAACATATGTTTTATGGTTTTAATTTTTCTCATAGTTTAATTCTTTTTTAATAATATACTCTGTATGTTTTAATGGTGGTGTTTTTAGTTGTAAGCCACTCTGAGTCCTATTGGAAAAAGGGCGGGTAGAAATAAAGTTATTATTATTATATGTAAGATTCCTGATGTAATACAGTTATTATAGCACAATTTTATACATGTTATATAAAGATAAGTGAAGCCTGCAGTAACTTGGAGCAGGCTTTCAGTGAGGCTGGGCCCTGTTCTGTGGAATTGCATTCTTGTCGAGATATGATAGATGCCCACTCTCTGCACTTTCTAGAAGCAACTGAAGACATTTTTGTTCCAATGGGCTTTTCCAGAGGGATGAATGGGTCTCTGCCATAAGTGTCTCTTTTATAGTGTTTTTAGGTTTGTTTGTTTTTTATTGTACATCACCTTGAGATGCTTGTGTGGAAGGTGATCAATAAATACATAAATATTGAGAAGTAAGCTCTATTGATTTCATTGAGGACTTACTTCTTCACGTGTGTACAGGTTTGCAGCCATAATCACTTTTCAGCTAAATAAGCTCTCAAAGCAACTTGCTAAAATAACACAAAATGCACGTATGACATAATGGGGCCTAGTATTCCTACTCTTCAGCAACTTTAGGTGCGAAAGTTGGCTGTTAGGCAGACAGGCAGGCAAGCAACTCTGGGAGATGGTAAAACATAGGGAGCCACCTTTTTATATTTTATCAGTTTTAGTGCATCGTTTTTGCCCTGTGTTTGCTTGAGAATTGCTGTGTGATTTACTTACTATCTGTTTGGCTTTAACCTTGAGGGTCTGATGTTGCATAGTCCTGCCTTGTGCCAGAGGCTGAAGAAGTTTCAACTTAAAATTGGTACATGTAATAGAAAACATGTACTGAAGCTGGTTGTCAAATTTCTAGCTTGCTTTTGTCTACTGTTTAACACTGTAGGTTGCCCTAAAAGCATTAGGAATATGACTATGTCAAAATCGTCATCAAATACTCAGACTCTAATTATTTGCAGAAATGCAAAATGTATACCTGACCTAAGCACTTGTGCCACTGACAAGTGTGGTGGCTTTGTTTTGTTTTGTATTTAAAGGGTGGTTCTCCTGAGTTCAATGATAACAGACTAGCATATGAAAACAAGTCACCCAAGTGCCCCTGTATTTACAGTACTTAGCTGGGCTATTTTGTTCATTTTAAGTTACCAGCTGCTACACAGCGTGCAGACAAATTGGAGAGGATTCAGAGGAGTCAGCAAAGATGAGTCTGAGCTTGAAAAGTGTAGCATGTTTATCCTAGAGAAAAGATTACGGTACTTTCCAGTAAGCTAAACTAATGTCATAAACAAGAAGGGAGTAATTGTGCAGGCTTGAAGGACAAGATTATGCATGATTCCTTCATCATTATTACAGCCAGAACCTGATTAATTTATTGATAAGATTTCTTAACCGCCCTTCACTACAAGGTCCCAGAGCAGGTTACAACAATATAATATACAGTTATAAAAACAAGTAAAATAGTTACAATGATAAAAACAAGTAAAATTATTCCTACCTAAACAAAGCAGTATAGATGTTTTCTCAGAAGTACTGCTAGAGCAGTTGGGCTTACTTGTAAGTAAGTCTGCATAGGACTGCAGATTTAGGCTAATAATGTGTAAAAAATTAAAATATGGAAAACTATGATATAGAAAGTGATATGCATTCATTCCAGATCACAATTCCAGAAGGGCGTAGATCAGGAATGTATTTTCCATCCATTCTGTTATATTCCATTCTGAAGTAGTAAAATGTTTCTGAATATATACAGAATATTTTTCCATTGCTTCTATATAACAATTGCACAGCTTTGGGGTACTGTTTCCATGTGAACCTTGAAATTAGCATATGATTAGAATGTGTTTGCTTTTCATTGTTTTTAGATGTTCTAGGTGTTTTCAAATGTTTTAGATGTTTTTTTTTAAAGTTTTGAAAAAAAGTACCGTATATTCCGGCGTATAAGACGACTTTTTAACCCAGGAAAATCTTCTCAAAAGTCGGGGGTCGTCTTATATGCCGGGTGTCGTCTTATAGGGCGGGTGCTGAAAAAGAGCGGGAAAATTAAGTCAAAAAATGACGGAGAAGAAGGGGCAATGGCGGCCGTATGCTGTTGAACTGGGGAGAAACTGCCCAGCACAGGCTCGCAGGAGCAGCCGCGGGGCCGATAGCCGCACTAGCGGCTCTGAAAAAACAAAAATCCCAGAAGGGATTGGCAGGAGAAAACTGAGAAGGATAAATCAGCAGGGACAGGCAGCCGTCGTAGCCGACTGCAGAGCTCTCCGCGGTGGAATTAAAGCCGCGGCGTGCGGCTGAGGAAAAAATCACTCTAACGAGAGCGCCGCAGCCACAGGCTCTCGTGGGCGGCAATACTAAAATCGGGTGGTGAGGAAAGGCAGGGAGCCGCAGCCGCACGCTCCCGCCTGAGAGAGAACCGCAGCCGCGGTCTCTCCAACGACGCCACAGGACGCGGCTCGAGGCAGCCTAGCCGAGAAAAGCCGCTCCGGGAGAGTCGCGAGCTCCCAAGACTGTGACGGAGCTCGGGAAGAAAAACTCAGAAACGGCCAAAGCCGTAGAGACCTGCAGCCGCGGTCGCTCTAGGAGCCGTGAGACAATCAGCGGGGAAAATAAACTGCCCGAGAAATAAAATGAACTGAAAAAAGCA
The DNA here is from genome assembly GCF_030035675.1 of Rhineura floridana. Lineage (NCBI taxonomy): Eukaryota > Metazoa > Chordata > Lepidosauria > Squamata > Rhineuridae > Rhineura > Rhineura floridana. Next base: position 177,421,973 of record NC_084480.1, on the reverse strand, counting down.
GTGAAAATAAAGACAGGGGAAGGGAGGGACTTGGGAAACACACAAGTACACTACCTCCGCACCCTGTCAGACAAATACACAACAAAGACGAAAAAACTTAGCTACGCTATAGGATCTCAGTCTTGTTCGTACGAAGGCAAGAATGAACTGGAGAGTGGGAGGGGCCTGACGCCCCTAGTCTTGACTTCAAAGACATTCTTGCCTTCGCACAATAGGCTTTGTATACAACAACCAGCCAATCGCCGGTAAGGTACATCGCTTGCATGTCATAAGCAGGGGTAGTCTTATACGGCGAGTATATCCCAAACTCTATATTTTAACTGGAAAAGTTGGGGGTCGTCTTATACGCCCAGTCGTCTTATACGCCGGAATATACGGTAGTTTTTTAAAAATTGTTTCAAAATGTTTAAAATATATTTTGTTTTAAAGTGTATTATTTTAACTTTTTATGTTTGCCACCTTGGGCTCCTTTGGGAGGAAGGATTGGATAGAAATTTAATAAAATAAATAAGTATTAGAGAATGCAGGTTCCATGGAGATGTGAGCTTTGGCATCTCTCTTTCAGAATCAACCTTGAGAGTCATTAGAAACTTTGTTCTCACACTATACAATGTGTTTTTCCCAGGAGAATCCAGGGATAGACCAGTGAGCCTTCAGATCTGTGTGCTACTGCCTGCGATGAGCTGGCAGAACTTTATCTTGCAGCCTCTTCCTGTCAGTAAACCCTCAGGTTTTGACTAGCCTGGGCCACCAAAGTTTCCATTGAGTATTTCTGGACAGGAGGGACTATAAAAAGCTTCCTGTTTGTTGCTCAGGCAAGGTCCTAACCCAAAGTCTTCCTGGATCTGGTGTGGTTCTGTGTATTCCTTAGCTCTGCTTCTGCAATTTTCACCTCTGCTCTGATTCCTTGGATCCTTGCTTACCTCTAACTACTGCCTATAGTTCAGCTCTGTCAGTTATTTAGAATCAAAACTCCTTATTGCTTTAAATCTTCCAGGTTATATTATAACTAGACTGCTTTGTCTAATGGTATGCAGTACTCTAAATACACATTTTAAGATCTAAATTCAGCTATATGTTGAATATATAAATTCAGTTGTATGTTGATTGAACCTCATCTTCGTAATTTATTCTGAAGTTACTCTGGCCTCATTTGCATGTTGCTTTAAACCATAGTTAAACTAAAGGTGAATGTGAATGCTTGCTAGTGCACACTGTTGAAATCACAGGTACCCCTCCTGCTCTTGCCACACTGCCAGGACCTAAGCATCTGGCTTAGCATCATGTCCAAACCTGGACTTGTGGGTTTTTTTCTCTTCAAACAAACCATGAGCTGTAAACAGAGTTTGTTCTTGGATTACCTGGTGGCCATTGGAGTTGTCTTCAAGTGCCTCTTGAAAGGGGAATGTTTTTTTCTGTTTTTGAACCAAGACTTGTCAGGTTCATAAGAATCCAGGGAACTGATGGTTGTGAAAAGGGGGAGTCACTTGGAGTTGAATAGTGAGCCACCTGGTTAAATCCAGAACCTTCCACCATTTTGGCAGGTGAAAGGATTATCTTCAATAACTAAACTTCTGTTGAAACAACTGAGCCTGCCTGTGAATCTGCACCCTTTGACATAACAACTAGGCTGGAGATCATGATCCAAAGTGTACCTCCAGTTCCTTCTGCTTTATTACAGGTAATTACTGTATCTCACTCCCCTTACCCATCTCTTCCTTTTCTGTTTCCACAATCATGCCCACCTCTGGCCCTCACAAGATGGGAGAAACTACTGCTTAAAATGTAATGTTTCTCCTTTCCTGGTTTTTTTCACTCTTATAGAAAAGTGAGATTTCTAAGACTCAGCCTCATTACTCCATGTTAAGGTGAATCTCCGCCTCTAGTCTTTCTCCTTTGTTTATGCAAGAGTAACTAAGCATATGGTCTAGGCAACATGTGGGTGGGTTAACTTGTGCAATATATTATTAATACTATTTGATCTGCATCTGTCTTTATTGGCATTTCAAGCCACAAAGGCCACTGTTGTTGCTTCTAAATCATTATATATTGGCATGATCTTATCCCTAAACACCATTATCCTTTCATTAATAAATGCTACAACTGCAACAACAGTGTACTTCTTGTTAGCTCTCCAAAGACAGTACCCTATCCTGTCGTATGTGTGCACAGTTGTCTTCAGTTACAATCCAAAAAATAGTACTGCTAATTCCCCAAGTTCGTGTTTATATGCATGTTAGTTACATGTTTGTGCACATGTGTGTGCAGGTATACTAGCAGATCTCATGAGACATTATGCAGAGAATGTCTTGTAGCACCCTTGAACTTGTATAGAGATCGAGCCAGGACTTAGCCTTCAGTTTTGTTTGTTTGTAAATGTGTATCTTGCTTTTCTATTGCTATGCTCAAGACAGCTAGCAAAATCCATCTGGGATAAAATCATTGCAGTGTGTCAATATCAAATCATAAGGATCAAAATAAACATCTTACAGCTATTCATAACAATAACTAAAAGAGGAGGTATGATGCCTTTTTGTGCTGTTGCCAATTCATTTATTTATTTATTTTATTTTATTAAGCTTATATACCGCCCGACTAGCAACAGCTCTCTGGGCGGTGAACAATTAAAAATACAATAAAATGATGTTCATGATGTTGAAAAGGCACAGCTTAGATGGCAAATGGAGGACAATCCTGGGTTCAGCCATGGAGGTATTTGCAATTGTATTGCAATGGGACTGGGACAGGAGAACATCCTGGTGGATTGTGCCCTTTGGTCCTTTATCTTCCAACTAAATAATCTCAGATAACTAAAATATATCCAAGATTAAGGGGGAAATTAGAGGCCTTGAGCCTTATCACCTCTCATTTTTGAAATGAAGTAGTAAGGCTTTGGAGAGTTACTATATAGGTGACTTCACTTGGTTCTACTTGGGCATATTCCAGAATATTTGTACTAAAATTCAGAGAGCTGAAAATGCTGTTTTTCTTTGTGTGGTCACACAACTACAGTGAAAATAGAGCAAGGGTTCATATTTATTAATCTTTTAAAATTCTGTCCTCTGCTGCTTTTCATGCCACGATTCACGGGACTTTTTATTGTGGCATATGTCAACAGAGATGTAGCCCCATCTGCTGCTATATAGCTTGTTCAGACAGTAGGCGTACAACAATGCTTACCTCTCAGTAATTACAGGTGTGCTGTGAGGAGCCCAATGCATTAATCAGCCCCTTAATTATGAAAAAGGTGGGCCTTTTGTTCTGCCTTCAGAACAGGAGTTTACCAGCCACTTTATGAGCTTTAGCATCCATCTGCTCATTCTTTTAGAATGTTTGCATTGACTGATATTGCCTTTAAAACGTATCGCAGGAAGTGATTAAAACCAGTTTGAACATTAACCTGAGTAGTGTTTCAAAGGTGAAAATGCTGTCTGCTGTGATGCTAAAATATATTTATCTTTTAAACAATATTTGTGTAAAAACATGTGTCGTGTTGGCTGGTGATAATATGAGCTTGTGCAACTTCCATGCTTCAGCTATATGAACAGCAATTTTGGTTAGTATTCTAATATGTCCTGAAGAGCAAACCTCATAAGCAAGACCTGTAGAGTGTTTACACATTGAAAAACTTACTTTAAAGGTGAAGAAACATAAGTTGGGGGGGGTAACTTGTTTGACAGAAACTGATTTTTATGTGAGGTTCTTATTTTCAATATGTTCTTTTCTTAGTGCTTTCTCATAATATTTTTCTTTCCATTTTTTCCTTGTAATGTAGTATATTGTTATGTTCCTTCAGCATAAACAGTAAAACTGAATTGGATATAAAAAACAAATGCAAGCTGGCCCTTTTTCTTAATACTTCTTTAAAACATTTAGGGCACAATCCAACTCGTATTTATGCTGGGCTGAGGGAGGTGGATATGGCAGACCTTCACATGGCAGGTTCCTGGCTCCACTGGGCTCTGCCAGCCTCCACCAGCAGAAGCTCCTCACCCCGGCTCAACTGTGGCAGAGCCAGGACCCTGCTGGCTCAGCTGGGGGTCCACGGGGAAGCCCGAAAAGGCCCCAAAAAGGGACCTTCCAGGAGCGTGTCAGAATGGGGGGCCGAGGGGGGGACTTATGCAACATCCAAATCCCATTTGGAACGTTCCTGCATGTCCTGATCCAGGCCAAAGTTGCACCAAGGAAAAGGTCAGTCTAAGAAAATAATTACACTAGAAGTCTATGGAATGCTCTTACTCCCCTGTAGAGGAGGGCCAACTTTTAATTTCCAGCCCCTGCATGCAGCTCCCGGCTGAGCTTGCCTTCAGCCAGCCCAGAGGCTCCTGAATGGCAATTGGATGCACGGACCTTCCCTTCGGCGGCTCCTCCACCGGCACCCCTTCTGCTGGCTTCCCATGAGTTGGATTGCTTTGTTAGTTTTTGTGAGATTATCCTTTCTCAGACAGATGATATGGGTATGTCACTACTCCTGGGCAGTAAAAAACAGGATAAATTCAAAACTGTTGGAGGCAAAGCTGGTGCACACTAAGTCCTCCTTTTCAGTTTGGTCCAGTTTCTTGAGTCCCAGTACATGGTTGGAGCGCCTAAGACATAGAAAGAAATATTTTTCTTTTCAGGTGAAGTGGTTGTTCTCAGTAGAGCCAAAAGTCTTGGCAGAAAGACAGGATTTTTACACTTCTGTAAAAATAAATAGACTCCACAACCTGCCCCCTTTCAAATAGCAACCCTGTTGAGCAGGGTCTGATGGGCTTCTTTTCAGGTTAATCCAATGTTCCCTGTTCCTTTTCCCCCACCACCATACTTATGACAGCATTCAAGAAGACATAAGCAGAACGTGAAGAAGAGACTGGAAGAGCTAATTAATAAGGGAAGGATAGTTCTTGAAGGTATTCAAGAAGCAAAGCAAGGAGGTGTAGCTGTACTAATGCCTCCTATTCCTCCACCAAAATTTGTAGGATAAGGCCAAAGGCGCATCTAGTCTAGCATCCTTTTCTCACAGTGGCCACCTAGATAAGAGAAGCCCACAAGTTGTGCAATAGCACTCTCCAAACTTGTGATTCCAGCAACTGGTATGCAACAGTGGAGACAGAACATAGCCATCCTGGCTAATAGCCATTGATAGTCATTACACTATCCTTCATGAATTTGACTAATTCTCGTTTAAAAGTCCAGGCTTTTGGAGCAGTCAGAACATGAGCAGACCACAGTGGAAAGAAAAGCAGGACTCCTGGGCTGTGAATACAGGACAAACTGTAGATGCCCATTTGCAGGGCAAATGGACATCAGTGATTCCATAGCTCAGTGGTAGAGCACATGCTTTAGAAAGCAAAAAGTGTCAGGTTCAATTCCTGACACACCCAATTAACAGGATCAAATGGGTTATAAAAAATACTTTGGCCTGAAATCATGGATAATTGTTGCTAGTCAGAGTAGACAATGCTACACTAGATGACAGGGTCAGGAAGGAGGGGGGGACATTTTTGGTTATTGGATAGTTTTATACAGAATTTCTACATTCACCCCTGACAAAGACAGTGATTGTTTTGCCGAAACGCGTTGGGCAGTTTTTCTTGATATTTTTAATAAATCCTTTGGAATTTCATGACCACATTTTTTCCTTTTGACATCCTGGGGTTCTCCCCTCCTCCTTCCTGACCCTGTTACTTTGGATGCCATCCACTTCTGTTACACTAGATGAACAAACAGCTCAACTCAACTCAAATTCTGGAGCTGGACTAGTGTAAGTTGTAAGAATCCTTTTAGTAATTGGAAGAGGACAAAGGGAAATATTACACAGGAAAGGGCAAGCCTAAAATGAGAAAATGGATCAAGATAGCATGGCGCTATGCTTCCTCCGAATCCTTCCTATTCCTCTAAGCCAGGTGTGGGTAACCTTTGCCCCTCCAGATGTTGCTGAACTAGAACTCCCATCATACCCAGCAAGATTGGCCAATGGCTAGGCATAGTGGGAGCTGTAGTTCAGCAACATCAGGAGGACCAAAGGTTACCCACAATTGCTTTAAGCATTTTGCTGGAGTTCTGGCAGAAACACTTCAGCGCTAGATAATTCATGCTCCTTTTAAAGAGACTTAAAAAGCCAAATGTCATCAAGGCTCTTTCTGCCACTTTATGAATGAATTTCCCTCTTAAAAACAACCAACCAATTTTAAGCTATGTAGCTCTTCTCTCCAGTGTTAAGAGTACACATGAAAAAAATCCAAACAAAAATCTCAAACAGATGAGGTACTTGCAATGCATTTACCTCTTGTGTAACATGTACTTCATGCAATCCATTGTATGGGTGTAGGATATTGATGCTGCTGTCAACTAGAAAAGTGCTTTGCATATGTAGCCAGTAGCCTCTTAATAAAATTAACAAGTTTTAAAATGTCAACTTTTTCTCCTTTTTAGGATGTTTTACATACTGTGATCAGACACTGCCCCCCCTGCTTTTTCTTCTTGGGTTTACCTGGCTTCACTTTGCTAATAGGAGACTTCATAACAGCTGCAGCCAGAGTTCTGGGTACAAACATGTTGGAGGTAAGTATGGCAATGTTCACTGTCCTGTTCCTGTGAGAGTGCACAATTGTTAGCAAGGTTCAGATTTCTCTGCTCTTACAGGTGTTGGCTCATTAGTGCAATGTGAAACTGGGCTGTTGGGGCAGACACCATGGCAGCTGATGTGTGAAATTATAGGATAAGGTGACATCCTAGTATTGCAAAGGTGTTTCATCAAAAGGACAAAATGTGAGAAATCATATCCCCACTAATACTGCAGCACATTTGCACTGTAAAAGCAAGGGCTTGGTTTCAGAATGTTATTAGGTTTTTGCTATGCATGAACATTACAAATGTCCTCCTGCATGTGGAATATCATATGTGCTGTAATGGGTTGGAGCAATGAAAAGTAAGGATTGTTTAAGGGAATTTGTCTGTTGACAATAACCATACACTATTAATATGGTTTGCCTTGCAGAAACATACGGGTGAGCATCTTCATTGTGGTTTTTTTACATTGTTACAACATGGCAGCAATGTGGGAAACACATTAGGAGTCAGCCTTATTGGTACACATTTATTGATATGGGAGCTTGTCATATGATCTTATATGATATATGCTTTAGAAAGAACAGAGTATGCTTAGAATGATTAGAACTTGTGTGTGTTCCTAAAGGGAAGCAACAGGACTACGTTTTATAGTAGTGTCTGTGTGGGAGAGTGCCCCATCTAGAGCACACATGTGGAGCAATGTTGATTGCATTGGGATTCCTCTATTTTGATTGCAAGTACTAAGCAACTACTCTGTTGTTAGATATTTCTTGTTTCCAGCTTAGCTGGTTGTCCAGGCCAGAAGAGATAATTGTGTTGAAATAGGGAAGCTTTTATAAGATCTTTAAATTGAACCTCCTCACTATCTGGACACTACAAATGTGCATTGGTTTAAAAAACAAAAATAAATGGAAAACAAAACAAGTGAGATCCGTTAATTTCATTTGTTTTAGTTATGAAAATTAATGGCAATTCAAACAAATGAGTTCTGAACAAAAATGTGTTCATTTTTCATTAGTTTGATTCAATTTTGTTGGTTTCCTTTGGGAGGAAAAATTGAAACAGTCTGGCATACAGGTCACAGGAAAGGAGGAAGGAAGGAAAGCAGTGAAAATGACAGATGCATAGCAGAAAATCTCCCCATTTTCAATCTAAAATTTAGCAGGTCTGATCCTTGGAGGGATGGTAGAATGCCTCAAAAGATTATGCCATTTGAATGGAAAGAACCGAAGCTAAAATTTGCAGAAAACTGTCTGGGTCTCCCAGTGAAATAAATTGGGCGGGCAGGGGGGGGACAAAGGAAACTAAAAAAAATGGAAAAAGAAATGAATGAAACTTTTATATGAATGGGGAAATTATTATATTTTCCTTGCACGCCCTGTGTGGATACTAGATTTGCAAGTAGCAGCTTAATGCTTTTTTAAATGTTATGCAAAAAGTCAAGTACAGCATTTTCACAGAGAATCAAATGCATCTTTTTTTGTAAAAACAGATGTGTTTGATTCTCTGTGAATATATATGTGTGTGTGTGGTTTTAAAAATTGTTTTTATAGATAATTAGTATCTGTTTTTATACATATAAGAGATTTATATATGTTTTTATTACATTGTAAATCAGTATGCCTCATGGGAAGCAATTCTTAAATGATAATAATTATTTTCATTAAGGGGCTGGGAAGTGTACATTCAGACACTAGGGTTTGATCCAAAGTTTCTCCTCCTCCCTGCAGCCCTTTGTTCCCTCTGAAAAGCTTCTGATTGCTTGGTGGCCTTCCTAATCAGCTTGGGCCGTGTGGTGGGGGCCTGCAGTCGGAGGGAGGAATTGCCAAAATTGGCAGAGGAACCTAGTTTGATGTCCTGTTTCCACCAGTGGTCAGCTGGATACCTTCAAGATGCAGGCCTCAAGTCAACTGCCTTTCCTTTCGTGGATGACCTTAGCATCTAGAATTCAAAGGGATACATTAGTATAGAACCTTTTTATCACAAAACCAATTCTTCCATCAGAATCTCCTTACAGAAATAGAAGGTTGAAATTGGTATGAGCTAGAGCTTATCTGATGTTGGTTCCGTATACAACTTCTGGGCTGTCTGTTCCACCTGCGTGTTCCACCTGCATTGTTACAGAAAATGTTCTTGGACATGAATGTAGTTTCTTGTCTCTCATTATTATATTAGTTTGAAGCGTAAAATTACAGGAATGTAAGATGATGCATTTATCAATTTTGCAATGTGTTATTTCGCATACAGCATACCAGTATTCATGAAGCCTGTAAATAATTTGTACTGCGGTTTCTCCTGTGGTGTTATAATGGACTCAGGTTGGTTTGGCTCCCTATAGTGCTTGAAGGGAGGAATGCAATTGCCTCACAGGACATCTTTTGGGTCCATTCCCTTGAAGTGACCAGTTACTTTCCTGCCTTTGCCCTGGGCTGTAGCATCACAAATAATCAATGGATTTCTTGGTATTCTTGTGTACCAGTATACATAAATCCTCTAAATTACTTACTTTGCTTGTGTTTAATATTATATGTAAAAATGAGTAAGGCTGGGGCCTTTTGGTATGACAGCTGACAATACTAAACAACAGGTCAGCATCCAGATTGGCCCATGAGGAGTTTTATGAGGTTTTTTTTTAAATCGCCAAATGCTGCAGAAATGTGGAGAACTGAATTTAAGATTGGAAAATTTTTAAATAATACTAACAGGGATTTGCATGTTATTATTTACAGGTTTTGTTAATTAATAGTTCTCCTGTGCATGGAAATATGGTATCAGGTGGGTAGGTAGCTCTACCTAGCGGTTGAAGGCAAAAAAGCACTGATGATCTTTGCAGGAACTTCCTGTTCCGTGTACCTCCCAGCTCAGTTCTCTTCTGCCTTCACACACAACGGTTGGTCGCTCTCTCTGCTCTGTGTTCAGGCCTGTATATTTGTCTCATGTATTTGTATTATATCTTTTTGTGTTTTTCCTCCTTCCTACCTTACGTTTCTCATTCCTGTTAAAAAAATAATATTTTCCCCTCCTCCCCTGGAGCCCTTCCGTGGCACGAGGCAAGCCAAGCAGGGGATTCCTCTCCTTCCCTCCAACAGAACTGCACAGGGGCGGGAAGTTTGTAAGGGTCACCCTGCAGGAGGACTTAACACTCCCTCCCTTCCACCTGGACCAGCTCGCTACCGCCACTCTCAGCCATATGCCCCCCACACAGAACTCACTAACCACGGAGACAGGAATTTAGCAGCAGCGTTTTTAAGACATCAGTGCTCCCTCCCCATCTTGAAGCAGCAGCGCTCATTGCGCAAGCCCTAGGAGGAGTCCTTCTCCATCCTCCTAAATCAGTGGTGCGACTTTGCTCTTAATGGGCCGCAACAAGACGTGCCACCCCCCAGGCATCAGCGGGAGCATAGACGCTTTGTGGCTTTCAGCCCCCATAAGACCCGCTGCGTGGTTGCTCCATGGGGAAAGCAACCTGCAGATCGGAAAGGCTGGAGAAGAGGCTCAAGCTGCTCCTGCCCAAACCAGGAGCAGCCCCATCACTGTTACCCAGACAGGCCTTAGGGCCTTCATTTGGGCCTAACATACAGATGGAGATGGCCATGGCCCGCCCCTGTTCCAGCAGGCTGGAGGTGACTGAGGCAATGAATGTAGCGGGCAGGGTGGCTTCAGATGGTGCAGCACCCGTGGCTTGTGGACAGACCGGACAGACCAGGCAAAGTTCTGGTGATCATAATGCAGATGAGGGGAGGGACTCACACAGCGCTGCCTTTAGGACTCGAAGAGATCAAGAGTCACTGTCTGAGGAAGAAGGCATACAAGCCCATCCTGGCTTGGAATCGTTTTTTTCTACCAGATCCTCACCTGAGGATTTCATGGGTTTTACAGACACATCTGCCTCTTACCAAACCATCCATGTTACAGAAGAGGAAGGATCCCAGCCCCCTCCCTCCCCCCTACACACCAATTGCAAGGAGGGGCATATCATCCCTGTTGTGCATATACTGAGCCTCTTCAACTACATTTATCTGCTCACATGCTTCAACAGATCAACTTAGGGCTTCCCTCTTAGTGGATTTGGCCAGAGATCTCTCGGGCACAGCATCCTCTATACATCAACCCCCTAGGGACACATCAGGGACGCAGAGAGCACAGGGCTCTTCCTCAGCCATCCCATCATCATACCTGCGACCTCCTACATCACACAATTCACCTGACCCTTATGCTGCCACTCAAGGTAGACACGTTCAACCTACAGAGGAGACACCTGTCGACCCAGACAATGAACTGATTGTCTTAGATGAAGAGGACTGGAGTGGGGAGTCAGAATCAGAAGAGATTTCAACCAACAGAATCTTCCAAGAGTCTCATTTCCTCCCCCTCTTGTGCAAGGCAATGGAGGCCCTCAGCTTATATTCCCCTGAAGACCCTCCAGTTCCGACAACGTCCAGGATCTCGACAGTGTGTCCAGACCCAAAACCTAAATCCAGGGTGCTCAAACTCCCTGCATTACTGCCTAAAGTGATCAAATCTGAGTTTGATGTCCCATTACAGTTCAAGAAGTCGGTGTCAACCGCTAACAAATTCTATACACAGGAACAGCAGGTTATGGACCAGCTGAAAGTCCCGCTAGTGGACGCGCCCATAGTTAATCTTCTAAATCCATCTTGAATCTTAAAGACTCAGATGCTCATCTTAAGGATGCAACAGAACCCAAACTGGACCAAGGACAAAGAAGGGTACATGAGGCTAGTGCGCTTTCCTTCAGAGCAGCAGCAGCATCCTCTGTCTTCGCAAGAGCTTCTCTTTTATGACTAGACGATCTTCTGGATGGCCCACAACAGGACCCTGCCAGAACATGCAAATCCTTGTTAAAAGTCTCTTGGGCAGTGACCTTCATGGCAGATGCATCCATGGACGCCATGCAATTTGCAGCAAGGTCGTTAGCAGCAGGCATCTTCGCCCGCAGAACCCTATGGCTGCATCACTGGAAAGCAGATGCCACAGCTAGCTCCTACCTTGCTTCGGAACCCTACATGGGAGGTAAGTTATTTGGCGATGAAGCCCTGGCAGGTGTCTTGGAATCCAAGGACAAGAAAAAATTTATGCCCTCCTCCAGGAAGAGAGGACAGAAGGCTGTTTCGAAGAGCCTTTCACCCATATTCACAGTCACAGCCCTTTCGGAATTCTAGGACATCAGGATGAACTAGGGACACCCGCACCAATCACCCCTTCTGGTATAGAAGTCCGCAGACAAAGAGCCAACCACACATTTCCAATAGACCGGGGTTTGGAACCCAGGCACGAGGGAACAAACATCAGTTCTGATGCCAGCATCCCTCCGTTGGTAGGACGCCTCCAATGCTTTGCTCAGCGGTGGAGCGACACGTCATCAGGCTAATGGGTGTTACGCACCCTCAGAAGCGGCTTGAGGCTGGAATTTACATCCTCCCCAGCAAGATTTGTCCAATCTCCTCTCTCAGCAGCTCAAGACAAAAGATCAAGAACCCTCCAAGCGATTTCCCATCTGCTCCAAATATCAGCGACAGAACCCGTCCCTACCAGGAGAGAGATTTTTGGGAAATTACTCAATTTTCTTTACAGTCGCGAAAAAAGATGGGTTGTTCAGGGCAGTACTCAACCTCAAGAACCTGAACGAATACATACAATACCGCAAGTTCCGCATGGACACCTTGCTCTCAATCAAGGAGGTGCTGAAAAAAGGAAACTTCCTCTCCTCAATTGACTTGAAGGAGGCCTACCTCCACATCCCCATCTCCCCCCCCAGATGCTACCTCAGGTTCACAGTGGGGAATGATCATTTTCAATACAGAGCCATACCCTTTGGCCTGTTGTCTTCCCCCAGGGTATTCACTAAAATCATGGTTGCCTGGTGGCCCACCTCAGGACGCAGGGAGTCCACATATTTCCTTACCTAGATGACTTCCTCATTCGGTTCCCATGACTAAGCAAGGCCTGGGAGGATCTACACATCACCTTAGCCTGCTTGAAGGATCACGGCTTCCTAATCAACCAAACCAAGAGCCACTTAGTTCCTTTCTGTCACATTGTACATCACAAAAGGGGACAATATAGCTGGCACAAAACAGAATCAACAAGATACACACTGCAGTATCACATCTTATGACTTCCACATCAGCAGACCTGATGGAGCTGGCCTCAGTGCTGGGGTTGATGGTAGCAGCTTTCCAAACAACTCCTTGGACACGTCATCACTCTCGCCCCCTGCAGTGGGCGTTTTTGCCTTTTCAGAGCGAGATAGCAGCCAGGCAGCACCAGAAAGTGTTACTGTCACCTGTGGTTTGTCAGTCCTTGATGTGGTGGGCTGATGAACCCAACCTACTCCAGGAAGTACCATTCCAGGACCCCCCACATATAGTGATCACGTCGGATGCCAGCCTAACGGCTAGGGCACCATCTGCAATGGTCAGACGGTACAAGAAACATGGTCACTGGAGGAATCCAGGCTTCCAATCAGTTTACTGGAACTTCCGACAATCTGCCTGGCACTGACACACTTCACACGCACCAGACAATTGGGGGTGGTGCTTGTCAGGACAGACAACGTGTCTGCAAAATCTCATTTGAACCATCAGGGGGGCACGTGCTCTCCCCTTCTCCAGAGAGAAACTTCACTCATCTTCCAATGGGCGGAAGAACATCTGGAGTCACTCACGGCGGAATACCTCAGAGGGGAGGACAGCAGTCAAGCAAACTGTTTGAGTTGGGAGAAAATACATTGGGGAATGGAAGCTACATCCTCTGGCCTTTCAGGCAATAGTGGCACGCTTCGGCAGGATCTAAGTAGACCTTTTCACCACCAGTCTCAACTGTCAAGTAAAGAGGTTCTCCGCCAGGTACAAGACGCTGGAGGCAGAGGGAATAGATGCTCTCACGGCCCAATGGCCTCCAGGTCAGTTATAAGCCTTTCCGCCTCTTCCGATCCTCCCCAAAGTAATCCAGAAAATCTGAGCCGAACGGGCAATGGTTCTGCTGGTAGCTCCTTGGTGGCCAAGGAGACCTTGGTTTCCAAAACTCATTGACCTATCGGTCGATCCCCTGAAACGAATTCCTGTCAGAGATGATCTGTTGTGGCAGGGACGATTTCTCCATCCAAATCCCGGCTGGCTGGCTCTTCATGTGTGGAAATTGAATGGCAACAACTCCTGAAGAAAGGCCTTACGATGCAAGTTGTGGAGACAATAATGGCCTCCAGATGCCCTTCTACCATTTGAATATATGAGGCCACATGGAAAGCCTTCTTGTCTTAGATGCAGCAACAAGGCATAAATCCAAGTGAAGCAGGTATTAAAGAGATCCTCTCATTCCTGCAGCAGGGCTTAATAATGGAAGACCAAACACGTTGAGATGTCAGGCTTCGACTTTGTTGTCAATCCTATTTAAGTTCCCAAAAAAACCATTGAGTTCTCACCCATTCCTGAAGCCTTTCCTTTAGGGGGCAGCGATATCGGTGCCACCTACTGTCCATCGCTTCCCAACTTGGGACCTGCACAAAGTCTTAATGGCCCTGCAGAAACCTCCCTTCGAGCCCTTAAACCAAGTACCTCTCCATTTGCTGTCCTTTAAAGTCCTGTTCCTTGTGGCCATTACTTCGACCCGTCATGTGTCTGAGTTGAATGCCCTCTCCATAGATAAGAATTTCTGTGTTTTTCATAAGGATAGGGTAGTACTTCGCACTGCCCCTTCATTTCATCCTAAGGTTCTATCTACCTTTCACTGTCAACAAGAGTTAATACTTTCTTCCTTCTGCCCTAAGCCTGTCCACCCTGCAAAACAGGCGTGGCACTCACTGGATGTGAGAAGAGCCTTAAAATAATATATCTCCAAAACTAAGCCTTTTCGTGAGACAGTTTATTTGTTTTGTTTCATCCAGCTTCACTAGGTAACAAGGTTTCAACCTCCACCCTAGCTAGGTGGATCAAAGCATGTATTACCTTGACATATGCTTCACTGCAACTTGTGCGACCAGCCAGGATTGTGGCTCATTCCACCAGGGCAGCAGCCACAGTGGCAGCATTCTCGAGAAATGCTTCACTGACGGAGATATGTAGAGCAGCCACATGGGCCACTCCCAATATATTTATTAGACATTACAAGATTAACGTATATGCATCCGCAGAAGCAGCCTTTGGAAGGAGAGTACTACAGCATGTTCTCTCCAACTGCCAATAAGTTCAGCCCAGCAATATTCCCACCATACATGGGTCAGCTTTGGTATGTCCCACCTGATACCATCTTTCCATGCACAGAAGAGACTTTTGGTCTTACCGTGAAAACAGTCTTTTCTGTGCATGTCAAAGATGATATCAGGGCCACTCCCTAGGAGGGCTGGGCTGCAACCATCCTTGTAGACCTCTAGCAGAGAGTGTGTGAGTGCTGTTGCTTTACATTTTATTTATTTATTTATTTATTAAATTTATTAGTCGCCCATCTGGCTGGTTGTCCAGCCACTCTGGGCGACGTACAAAATAAAAACATACAAATACATTAAAACATTAAATATTTCAACAACAATAATAAAACCTAGCCCACCCCAAAAGCCTGCCTGAAGAGCCAAGTTTTCAAGGCCCAGCGGAAGCTCATCATAGAGGGGGCATGGCGGAGATCATTTGGGAGGGAATTCCACAAAGTGGGGGCCCCAATTAAAAAAGTCCTCTCCCTAGTCCTCACCAGTCTAGCTGTTTTAACTGGTGGGATAGAGAGAAGGCCTTTTGAGGCTGATCTTGTTGGGCGGCATTGCTGCTGATGCTGGAGGCGCTCCTTCAGATAGACTGGGCGGAAACCGTATAGGGTTTTAAAGGTCAGAACCAACACCTTGAATTGGGCCCGGAAAACAACCGGTAACCAGTGCAACTCCTTTAGCACTGGAGTGATGTGATCTCGCCGGCGGCTGCCTTTAATCAGGCGAGCCACCGCATTCTGTACCAGTTGCAGCTTCCGGACCGTTTTCAAGGGTAACCCCATGTTGCTTTACGTTATATGTCATGCTTCCTGTCACTGCTCTCAATATTAGTTAGGTTGTCATCAAGAACTGAGCTGGGAGCTACACAGAACAGGAAGTTCCTGCAAAGATCAACAGTGCTCTTCTGCCTTCAACCGCTAGGTGGAGCTACCTACCCATCTGATATCATCTTTGACATGCACAGAGAAGACCGTTTTCATGGTAAGACCAAAAGTCTCATTTATATTCTTTTTTTGATTATAGGGCCCACGCTTAGAAGCACATACCATTCTTGGTTCTCTGGTTTGCTTTCCAAATCTCTACCAAGAAATTCCACTGTTGCAACCCATTGCTGAAGCAGAAATAATCACAGGAACTGCAGACGTCAAAGTAAATGTTTTAATTGTTAGCTTATCTCTCTGTTTTACACATGTGATAATTTGTTTACCTGCAGTTTCTTCTTATTGATGAATGGAGGGTATCCAGAGTAGATAATCTCTTCTCTGTTACTCATGAGGCTTATGCAGATTGAAGTTTTGACCCATCTAGTAGGAGGGCCTCCCACCCAGTTCTGGGACATATTAAAGCTAAGACATCCAATATTTAGGATAAGAACATTCATATAACTAGAAAAACTTGAACAGTATCATGGTTATAAATAGAGAAAGGAGGAGGACAGAGGGTCATCCCCAGAACATCAAATATTTATTTAAAGTATTTATATACCATTTTTGAGGAGGACTTTACAAAATACTGCTGTCTGAAATGCTGTTATAAAGGTCTATATTGTTACTGGAGAGAGACATGCAGAGATATTGAACATTTCAGCCAGTGGGATTTATCTAAAAAGGTCCCTGGGGCATTTAGATTTTTAAAGAAAAGTATTTAAATATAGCACTTCAGATGTCTCATGTTGATTTTATAATCGGGTGGTATTCCAAATTGTGTAATACAAGGATGTATCACTGAACACTAAAGTCAGGATCATTCAAACCATAGTATTCCCAATCTCTATATATGGATGTGAAAGTTAGACAGTGAAAAAAACAGACAAGAGAAAAATCAACTTATTTAAAATGTGATGTTGGAGGAGAGCTTTGTATACTTTGGACACATAATGAAAAGACATGATTCACTAGAAAAGATAATACTGGGAAAAACAGAAGGGAGTAGAAAAAGAGGAAGACCAAACAAGAGATGGATTGATTCCATAAAGGAAGCCACAGACCTGAACTTACAAGATCTGAACAGAGTGGTTTCTAACTGATGCTATTGGAGGTCACTGATTCATAGGGTCGCCATAAGTTGTAATTGACTTGAAGGCACATAACAACAAATACTTGACTCCATTACTCAGTTTCAGTTACTGTAGGTAGATGACAATATCTTCAACATAGAGGGTTATCTTATATGTGACAGTTATGCAGGGAATTTTGGCATTATGTTTAAATATCTGATAATTGCAAATAATAGTTCTGACAAGGGGAACCTTTGTCTTGTTCCTCTTCTGATCCAAATCATTTAATAAGATACATGCTGATAGGGAAGAATAAATATTGTTTTTACGCAATCAATAAAATTACTAAAATTGAATGAAAATAGTCATTGGATTAAATATTTCAACTCAAGCTTATAAAATGCCTTTTTGGCATTAATAAAAAGAAAGGCCACAAAACGTTTATATGATTTAATATATTCAGTCATATCTAAAACTTTTCTGATATTGCAAGTAAGTTTTTTTTATGGTATAAAATAGGGGTGGGGAGAAATTCAATTCAGCTAGTATCTGAAGCTCAGTTTATCAAATCTGCTCTTTCTGAAACAACATGAGAACCAAAATATAGCCATCCTTAGAAATTCACACTTCTCTGCAATGCCATTCTCTAACTAAGCAATGTTTGCAAAAATGCATATATTAGGGGAATGTATAAAAATGAATATATTTGTGAAAATAACATACAAACATGAATTATATGACAAACAATTGCATGCAAAAATGTGTATGTTAGTCACAACTGCAAACATAAATGTGTTTAGTAGGAGAAATTCACACAAAAATGTGAGAGGATTTTCATGAAGATTTTTTTGTCAGTTGCTGCAGAAATTTGGAGAACTGAATTTAAGATTGGAAAAATGACAAACTGAGAGAACTGAAACTGACAGATCTTTCCATCCCTAAAACCAGTTTGGAGAAATGTATTCACCAATAATTTTGTTTAATCTTGAGGCCAACAGTGACATACTTATCATATAGATATAACTAAGCAAAGATACTGGTTTATACAAGCCAAGTAGCAGGTTATCTTCCCCTTGTTCTTTTATGTAACTATCTTATCCATATGCCTTAATCAAATTTGAGGAATTTTACTACCATTCTGTATCCTGGCTATTGCATTTGTTAAAGATTCAGCAATAATTTCTGCAAAAAAATTGTGTAATTCTGGTGAACAACCGTATATCCCTGCAACTTTCCAAGCTTTTTAGTGAATTAATAGCACTTAATCTCTTGTTTTGAGATAGGTTCATCAAGAAACATTTTATCCTCAGATGTTAATTTTGGGATTTTAATCTTGACTAAATAAAATATTTTATTTGTCCCTCTTCTGGATCTTGAGAGGCATAGAATATAGCATAGAACTAATAACATCTTAGATAGTATCTGAAGCCATATTGATAGTGTCACCATTATTACAGGTTGCTAATAATTGTGAGTTTTGTCTGTGTGTAAGATTATAGGCCAGTAGTATCACTGGTTTTATTTCAGGATATTTCTAACACATTTTAATATGTTTTATAAGTATCTATGAGCCCAGTTTTTCTTTGCACATGAAAGCATGTGTGATATTTCTTTAGACTGTGCTTTTTATCTTCCATTTCCAGATCTCTGATTTCTGCCTCATATTTTTCTCTTATTATCTTTTTCTAAATAAGATGTACATTTAACCCACATTGTTAAACATGATGCTTGTTCAGCTTTATTAATTTGAAAAGGGGATTGCAATTCAATTGTAATTTTTAACTTTAAGAAAGTTAAGAGATCAGTCCTGTTAACCCAGGTGGGGTGTTTCATTGCTTAGACTCAGAGAGATCCTTCTGAGGCAGCATGCACAAAAACAAAGGTGCCTAATTTTATAATGTTTGGTGAAATAAGATAACTGAAGACCAGGTAGCTGCCCAGAGTATCACTTCTAGTGTTGCATTTATTATTTTTTCTTTTTTATTTATAACATTTATAAACATTTTATTTATAATAACTTACTGCATGGTGAGCAATACAATTTACAAGCCATAGTGCTTGAAAACACACACACAATAGCAAAACCAGGAAAAAAACACCCAGTAACAAATGATATAAAACAGCATTAAAACACACTAAAAGGTTAATTTAAACTGTCTGGGAAAATAAAAAGCTCTTCACCTAGCACTGATATTTGTGATGAATGCTGAAAAAGTGGCCTTAATGGAAGGAGGAAACCTTTCACTCACTTCCTTCCCCAAGTACCTGCCTAGGTAGACCAGTCATGCCAGAGGCTATCAAGTAGGCTGCCACCATATCCTCTACTCCTAGGGATGGAAAGATCTGTTAATTTTGGTTCTCTCAATTTCTCATTTTTCCAGTCTTAATTTCAGTTCTCCACATTTCTGCAGCAATTTGCAAAATGTATTCCAGCATT
Organism: Rhineura floridana; assembly: GCF_030035675.1. Lineage (NCBI taxonomy): Eukaryota > Metazoa > Chordata > Lepidosauria > Squamata > Rhineuridae > Rhineura > Rhineura floridana. Next base: position 177,402,773 of record NC_084480.1, on the reverse strand, counting down.
TTAGTGCAAATTTCTCCAAGACATTTTTGTATGTAGTTTTGACTACAACTTTTTGCAAGCAAATTATCCTAATATAATGCATTTTTGTATATTATTTTCCCTAATATATTCATTTATATGGACACTTTCCTCTTATACATGCATTTTTATAAATATTAGTTGGAGAACTGTATTGCAAAATTTGTTTAAGCGTGAATTTTGAAGGATGTCTGTGTTTCTGTTCTATTGTTTCAGAAAGGGCAAATTTGAGAAATTCATCTTTAAATGCGATCTGAATCATATTTCCCCCCTTCCCTATTCTACCCCCAGATGCAAAATTTTTAGTTTTGTTTGCTAAATGTAAGTAAAGTAAACATGCTTAATCAGATCTCCATTGATTCAAGGCAGTGAAAAAAATTCTGATTCAAAAAACCATATAACTGGTTTCTTCTGAAATTTGAGGTAGAATTAAACATTAATAGACTAATCCTGAGAGACATATTGCAAGGACAGTAGCTTTAAGATTCCCCCCCCTCCTCCCCTCCCATGCCCAAAGTGTAGTCTGAATCAAGGATAGCACTTCTTCTGATCATAAGACAGGGCCAACTTTTTGACTTCACTTGAGAAAGGGCTTCCAGAACTGGTACCCAAACTCCCATAGAAAGCTGCAGTGAACCAATGTGAAAAATGTAGGGTCTTTCAGATAACATTTCAGTCCCCCCAAAGCTCTTTTGCACCAAAAATGGTTAGCAGTGGAACTTGCCACAGCCCAACTTTTACAGTATTTGCCAGATATGCACTGCTGATCTTGTCCAATATTTCAGCACTTGACTACTTTGTATTCCTACCTTGGTTTCCCCATGCATGTTGTCAGTGTGCTACATCAAATGTATTGGAATGAGGAAGATGCATGGGCAACAGATCCAAAGTAAAAAAGAAAACAGATTTTTAAAAAGGACATCCAGAACATTTATGGAGGAAGCACTGCTTATGGGCAAGAAATGTATAGAGATTTATATCAGGACAGTGACAATGAATGAGAACAAACATGTTGATCTGGACTTGTAAAGGCTCTCACCCCACTGCACACTCTTAATCCTCTTTATGATTTTACAGAGGTAAGCGCATAGAGAGGCATACAGTGCATATTGGGCCTTCCCTCACCCTCCCAATACACATACCAGTTGCCTAAAGGATAGCTAGGAGGGCCCATTTTACATTTTATTTTTATTTATTTATTAGATTTATATCCTACCCTTCTTCCCAGTAGGAACCCAGGGCAGCAGCACTGGCAGCTTTTGAGGGAAGGGGGATGAATTAATTGCAGAATTTCTACAGTGGGTTTTGCTCATTGCTGTTTAACACTAAGAACAAGACAGAGAAGAACTGCAGGTAGGTTAGCAAAAAACAACTACAACACCGTTGTAAACTTTTAAATAATAAAATTGAGGTCAATGACATTTGCTCCATTTTGTTTCAGCTGACTTAAGTTAGAATTAGTCATTGTTAGGAAGGATTCTTTAGAATTGAAATGAACTTCTGCATATCACTTGGGATCCAACATATTTGTTTCATCCTCTTCATGTTGTATCATTTAATCTCATTGAGTAATATGGAGTTCTTCTGCAGTATATTCGTGAGAAGGAAAATATTTATTGTCATGATCTTTGTTGTTCTAGCGTTACCTCATAGATATTCTTTTGAAGAATGCTGCAAATGAACCAAGTGAAGCTTCAAGGTAAAATGCTGAACAGAACAGAAAATATTATGGAATATAAATTGAAGGATAAATTATTTGTGTGGAAAGCTTATCATTGCCTGATATTTTTGAGGGTGAATTGGGATAAGAATTATTTTGGCTGCTGCAGCTAAAGTGCAGACTTGAGTTCAGGAAGTAGGATGCAGCCAAAAATGCCTCTTGATTCCATGGAATGGATCACAAAGAGATACTGCCTTCATTAATGTGGGTGCAGCAGCAACAGCAGCATGGGAAGCATTGGCACAACAAGACCAAGAGGAGCTGCTGTGCCAGAATCATACAGTAGTACCTCAGTTAACAAAGTAGACACGTTCCTGGACATTACTTCTTTAGTAGAAGCTTCTGTACCAGAGGTAGGAATAACATGGAAAGAACAGGGATAGGCTCCTACACCCGCTCATAGATGGTGGGGGCAACTTCAACAGGGGCTTTAAAGGGTGCCTACCTGGCACACACCTATCCCCTCCCTCTCCTTCCCCCTCCCTTCTCCTCTGAATTGTATTGGATCCTTCCCTCCCCGGCCCTGGGAGAAAGCAAGAGATCTAATTAAATGCAAAGCAAACACACAGGCTTGTCAGTTTCACCCTAGCAAAGCAAAGGCACAGGCTCCTCAGTTTATTGATAGCAAGTAAAGACACCAGCTGCTCAGTTTCACCTTAAAGCAAAGGCACAGGCTTGAACTTTTATCCATAGCAAAACAAAGCTAGTCAGTTTCACCTTTAAAAAGCCTTCCTTAAAAGGAGCTTCCTTCCTGGAGGATTTGTTAACTGAGGCATTACTGTAGCTGGATTTAGGATCTAGCACTGACATAAAATTGTCCCTTAATATAGCAACAACCTAAATCCCTGTGCATTGCTGCCTATTTACAATCCAATTGTTTATAGAACTGAAAAATAACATGGATATTATGGCTTACTAAATTACATTTTTCTTGTTTTTGAAGGTGTTTAGCTCTTTGCTGTCTTGGTATTTGGATATGTGAAGAACTAGAGCAATATTCAAACCATCCCCAAGTAAAGGATGCAATAAATGTTTTAGGTGTGACACTAAAGGTACCAATATGACACGGGTTTGTGTGGCTTGACTGTATGCAGTTGTCAGGTTTAACTGCAACCAGAGTGTTTAAAATACTTAAGAATATTTTATTAAGTCGTTTGGAAGATTCTCACATTCAATCTATTATGCACATTTTGAAACACTGCAAATTAGAAAATTTGCTGTGTTCTTACATTTTGCTGTGCTTAAGTGTTTGAGAGTGCTTAACAATCTTTTTTTTTATTTCAAGCACATGAGAGACACAAAAGGCTCCCACCTCAAGTGACTCCAGTCATGGAGTTAAGCAGATGGAGTCTGGAATTATACACACATGTATATACACCACTTAATGTCAAAATAGGCTTCCAAGCTGGCCTGTAGCTGGGGGGAGGGATGGCGGCTTCACCCCTCTTAGGATTTTGTGGGGGAATTGTCTTCTTTTTTATTTGTGACCATGACAGACAATGACAACGTCCATTTAAAGACTGATAGCTTGTTTTAAGAACAGGAGCAGTTTAAGAATAGGACCCTCTGACAAATTCAGTGAATAAGGCAGGGCAAGTGCACAACAAAAGCCTCATCTAGAAGAACCTCAAAAGGTCTACTCACTCAAAACTTTCCCTGACTGAGGGTGCATTTTTCATGCTCACAAACACCCTATAATTACTTGAGTGAACCTGGGGGGGGGAGGCTGTATAGTAACATGACTCTTGAAGAGTTAAATATTAGAACATTGTATTATGGGCTAGGGTTACCCTCCACTCCTTGGACTTTCCTTTGCTCTGCTTTTCAGTTTCAGTTTTACTGTCTACCCAGCCAGGAATAAAGAGGTGTGTTTGTTTGCATGCAGTAAGAAGTAAGAGTTTGCTTATTCTGCAGTTATTATAATGAGTAGAGCAGGATTGGGTGCTAATTGCTAAAGAGTGAAATAAAGAGATAAAGTGATCTGAAAAAATGGCTACCTTTACTCTTTTAAAGCGCTCTCTATACTCACAATCATAGTGGCTATTTTTTTCCTTGTTTTTCTTGATTACTTGATGGCAAAAGATGGAAACAGCAGTAGAGGAATAGAAATATTGCTGTGTACACTAGTTAGCTAGCTGGACACCTAGGGTGTAACTCAGGCTTAATTTCTGATTTTCCCAATGTGTGCAGTTCAGCATGAGACCTTTTCAGGGTTTCTGGACAGAAAAAACAACCTAGCAACCAATTTAAAAAAATCCAATTGCTTTCCACAATTAGCTTCCAATTGCTTAATTTTTTTTTTATATAGCAGCCAGTTCAAAAGTTTCCCTTGAAAATCAAAAGGCCAGGAACAAGACAAAAAGGAGGGGCTCTCAAGGAGGGTCCCTATAGTATTTATTTTCTCTGTGCCCTTCTCTAAACTTGTAGTATGGACAAGTTTGATTTTCAGATGGAATCTAAAACTGAGATACCTAATGCAGCATCAAAGCCAAGCTCAGGAGCTCGCTGTCTTACCAAAGTAGTTCTGTATAAGGATCTCTCAAAAAACAGTGAGAAAATTCAACAGATTAAACTCCATTCATGTAAGTTAACACACATGCTTGATGGACAAGGAGTGACAGGGAAGGTCACTGCCTTTCCCTTCCCCTGGCCTGGCCCTCACATCCTCTCCACCAGTGAGGGGAGGAAATTGGTTGGGGCTATGCATCTCCACCCCTATGCCCCTAGAAATGTGGCTGTCCCACCTAACAAGGAAGGCTGGCTGCAGGACTGCTTCCAAGTGTTTTACAAGTATAAAAACCATTAATAGAAGCATTAAATATAAACATCCATAATAAAAAATACTCAATAAAATATAAACATCCATTATTAAAATATGCAATAAAATGGCCTCTAATTATAACATAGTAATTAAAACAGGAGGCTTAAGTCAAGTGATCAAGGGAATGCCTATATAAATAGGTGCATCTTCAAAAGCCAACATAATGCCAATGTTTATGGCATTTTTCAGCAAAGAGCATATTTCACAACACTGGTGCCACCTGTGAAAAGGCCTGCCTCCATATCACCAAAGCCAATAATTTAAATTGGTGGTAATGTTTAGTGGAGACTGTACATGGAACCCAATGTGTACAGGCTTTGTTCTTATTCACACAGACTCTCACATGTCTTCTAAGGGTGGATTGTACTTGCATTATATATCAGTGTAAAATGATGTCATATATCCATATGTATTGCTGTAATTGAGACTTGTTGTTTGTATTTTCATGTATTGATTTTACTGTACACTGCTTAGATACATCAATTTAAAGCAACATATAAATACTTCTAATAATATTATTCCCAACATAAGCGTGAGGCAGATAGATATGAGCGTGCTCCTCTACTATGCATTCACCCACTTTGGAGAGATTCTGTAAATGGGGCTAACTGAAAAAAGAAATCTGTAGTAACTATGTACAGTATCAGAAATATTTCCAATTTGTTCATACTGCCTTTTGTTTATTCATTAATGACTTTTGTGTTCTCTTTCACAGTTTTGTAACAAACGGATAGCACAGGAAGCCTGTGATGTCTTTCAGTTGCTGACGTCCTACTGGGAAAAACTTCAGAAATACACATCTTCTCTACCCAGAAAAATTATTGAAGTATGTTTACCTCTTAAAACATTTGTGTGTGATAAATTGGTAGCTGGTATGCTATGCTTAATTATTCACTGAAATTTAATATCTTGTTCAGAGTTCAGAGTGAAATACAAACCTAAAAACATACTTAGAATACAACTACAAATGCAGTTTATGTGCTTTACTTTGTTGGTATTAGCTCAGTTGGCTGATAGTATAGTGAATTGATAAACTGGATTTAAATCACAAATCCTTGCGTCAGAAGTCAAATTCTTTTAGAGTGAATTATGCAGAGTTTATGCAGATTTGCATGATGTGTGCTTAATTTGTGTGCATGCTTCTAGTTGTAAAATTTAGTTTTTTTCCCCTTTTCTCAAGAACAGGAGAGGTGGGTGGAAAGGTGAATGGGACACATTATTTATGGAGATAATGGGTGTACCTTTGCAAAGTAGGCATCTAAATTTTACTGGAACTTTGGAGAGCTGCATCTACACTGATTTTAGGAAACAAAACTTTTCTGTAAATTTATCATTCTGAAATTGGTTTTATGCAGATCCTTGTGGCCACAATTGCATTTCTGTTGCCTAGTGCAGAGTATTCCTCTGTAGAAAGTGATAAAAAGGTATGTAATTTTTAAACTGTAAATGGCTGGGTCTTGATATTGTGGTTTTTTACGACTGAACTAATGCCCCCCTGCTCTAGTAGCAGGTTGAGGTATGGGAAAAATATGCTGTGTATTTACCAGGCTGAAAAAATCCGGTCTAAGATCTGTGGCTACACAGCCATAGCCTTATAAAGCAAACCTTATAAAACAAATCTGGGAAGCTGATGGAAGAGAAGCCGGTGGGAATGTCTGCAGTATCTAATTGCCATTCAGGAGCCTCCGGCACAGCTAAACATGGGCTCAGCACACAGGGACTGGAAAGTAAAAGCTGGCTCTCATGAATACCCCTACCAGGGAGTACGTGCTCTCTATTTATTTCCATTGTAATTATTTTCGTAGACTGGCCTTGTTCTTGTTGTAACTTTAGCCTGGATCAGGACCTGCAGGAGCCCTCTGAACATGAGCCCCTGGCCCCTCCTCCAATGCCCCCAGAACACCCCTTTTTTGGGCCTTCCACCAGCTTCCCTTCCACCAGGCTGGATTTCCTTGGTAGACCCCTGACTGAGCAGCAGAATCCCGGCTCTGCCACAACTGAGCTGGAATGAGAGGCTTCTGCCAGTGGAGCCCAGCTGAGCCAGAACCATGCTGGCTCAGCTGGGGGTTTGCCATAACCAATTCCCCTCAGCTCATCTTAAATAGCCACTGGATTATGCCCTTAGTCAGCTGGTCTTGAATAGATAACAATCACTGTGGACTTGCTCTTCCTTCAGATCTCAAGTAGATGATTAACAGTTTTTCAAAACAATTTAACTGATAGTGATGACATTTGTTCACAGTTGAATAAAAACAGAGAGCCTCTTCCTTGACTACTAAACAAAGGCACAAAAAACCAAAAGTTAAGGTGTAAGGTAAACTGTCCTTTATAACTAATTTATAAGGTTATATATCAATCTTTCCCTAAGAAGTTTCTAGCAGCTTCTGATTAGTACACCATTAACCTTTTTATATCCTTTAAAACAAACAACTATCTCATTAAAATATTATATTTCATCATAAATCCAACAACTATAAGGATTAACATGAACATACCTTGTATCCGAAAGCTTAAATATATTCACAAATAGGCAAAAACCCTTTAAGAACCGTTTAAGAACGTACCTATATTTTTTTGGAATAAATGTATCAAGAGAATAGGTATCCATGTAAACTATTTTCTTTGCTTTGACCTATCTATGGAACTGTGTTTATAATTTTGATAATATGCTATATATGGATATATATTATTAGTAATGCCTTTTTGTTATTCATATATATAAGCTGTTGAGAAGTATATTTGTAAAAAGTTTTTCTTCTTTTCTTTTTTCTAATTGTTTGTAAATTATTCTTTAATAAAATTGTTTTAATTTTTTTTTAAAAGAACATATGTATAGCCAACACATATTTCTATCAAACTTTAAAAAGAGGGAAATTGGGCAGCTGTAGTAAATGCACTATGGGAGCAGGGGACCTGACCTCCTCTCTGAGCTCCTGCTGGGAGGAAGGGTGGGTTATAAATAAAATAATAAATAAATAAATAAATATTGCACTGCCCTACAAATTTGTAACAAAGGAAACACAATTTAGGCTGGTCTTTCACAGTCCAATCCACTTCCTGGTGTAGCTTGGAAGAATTTGAAGGGGATTGGTGGAAGAGGAAGGGGAGCGGGAGGGGGAAGGGGGAAGGGGAAGGATAGGAGGGGAGGGCAGGTTTGATCATTTGTGTGCTTATTGAGTTCAGTGGGATTTACTCCTGTGCAATCATGCTTAGGATAGGTGAATCTGACCTGTGGGAGAGGCAGGGAGGTGGAGGAGGAGGGGAGGAAGTGTAGGGAGGAAAGGGGAGGGGAGACGGGAAAGGAGGAGATTGGGTGGTTGGACACTGGGCAGAGGAAAAGCCCCTTTCCTTTCCAAAAGGTAAACATTGTTAACAATATCATTATTTTTGGGGATTTCCCCGACTTTTTTATTCTACAGCAGACACATGTAGTTTCCCACCCAAATTTAAAACCAAAGTTGTCCCTGGTCACATCCATACCAGACATTTATTCCACTTTAAACAGTCATGGTTTACCTCAAAGAATCCTGGGAAGCGTAGTTTGTGAAGGGTGCTGAGAGTTGTTAGGAGACACCCTATTCCCCCTCACAGAGCTACAATCCCCAGAAGAGGGGCTGACTGTTAAACCGCTTTGGCCACTGGAGCTCTGTCAGGGGAATAGGAGTCTCCTAACAACTCTCAGCAACCTTCTCAAATTACACTTTCCATGATTCTTTGGGGAAAGCCATGACTGTTTAAAGTGGAATAAATGTCTGGCGTGGGTGTGGCCACCTGATAAGCCAAGCCAAACTGCTGTTAGTCTTGCTTTTAGAACACTGACAGTTGGTTCTTACTGAACATGCCTGCGCTTATCATAGATTTTAGTGTTGATTTTCTTAAATTAATTAAAAAACAGCCTTTTTTAAAAACTTTTAAACTGCAAAAGGAGAAGGTCAGAGTATGGGGCAAGACCAGTAATAGGATTCCATGTTCTTGTCAACATGGCTCATTTTTAGTTCATTTCAACAAATTATGAGACCACTGACAGAAAAAAGTCCAATAAGTGTCTGGATGTTTTTACTCTTGTTTTAGACTCTGGATTCTCTTTAAACATTTTGTGTAACCATGAAAACTTAAAGCAGGCGTTTCTGAGTTCAGGACTACACATTTTGTAATATTTTGTTTTAAAATTAGTTTATAGGAAGCAGCAGAATAGCATGGGGGTATTTTCAATTTAACATGGTGGAATGTGAAAAATCCATTCTGGCTATGGTATTTCTTGTTGCTGTATAATTTCTGGAACTGTAAAGTGCATGAACCAAATACTGTATAAATGTTAATGTAGCCCATATGCAAACAAATGAATATATCACACTTCTACACAGTTCAAAATATGCTATCAATATAATCCAGGTGTGCTCACTATACCCTGATTATGCCAGGCACGTTTCATCTTTAACAACCTTCTGCATTGACATATATTCCAAAGAATAAAATCAAATAAATAAATAAATAAATATTGCACTGCCCTACAAATGTGTAACAATGGAAACACAATTTAGGTTGGTCTTTCACAGTCCAATCCACTTCCTGGTGTGCCTTCTGTATGGGTTAAAAGGGCAATGGCTTAAAATTTGGAAACAAATTATTAATTAAAAGAGTAATAAACCATCTGTTCTGATTTTAAAAAGGATTTATACTAATCAAATATATTAATGCTGCAATAGCCTTCTTTAGACAAAATGAAATGATCTATACCAGCCTTTCCCAACTAGTGGGCCACCAGGTGTTGCTGGACCACAACTCCCATCAGCCTCAGTCAGCATTACCAATGGTCAGGAAAGATGGGAATTGTGGTCCAACAACATCTGGTGGCCCACTAGTTGGGAAAGGCTGATCTATACCTACAAGACTGTAGCAGTATACCAGTCCTACTGAAAACAGTTCTTAGAAACAATGTGGTATAATCAGAGTTTGGAAAAGTTACTTTTTTGAACTACAACTCCCATCAGCCTCAGCCAGCATGGCCACTGGATTGCGCTGATGGGAGTTATAGTTCAAAAAAGTAACTTTTCCAAGCCATGGGTATAATGCTAAAAATATATATATATATATTTTTGCTCACCCATTATATGCAATCTCAAAGCTAGTTTTCCTAAATAGCTCCTGTAAACCAATGCTGAGGATCTGTTTTAATATTGATTACTATACATTCTGTAAAAACTTAATGAATACGGGCCAGATTCTTTTAATATACGAAGACACAGTATAATTAATATATACTATCTGTTATGCATCTATATTATAAACAATGCCAACAGCCCCAGCTTCAGGATCAGATTAATCAGCTCAAGGAAGAATGCATGCAGGACTCATTTTATATATATGTTTTGTCTTGTTGGGTCAAGATTTTCAGATTTTCTAAGTAGAACTAATTTAGTCTACGTATTTTTTACTTAGTTTATAGTTTCGTTATTACTTTGCTTGTTGGATTGGTGTATGACTTTACCAGTGAAAATGCTGCTGGAGCCTGTATTTACTTCTAGTCTTGAAGATCAACTTTCTTCTAAAGCTCCATTGCTTGATTACGTCTATAGGGTAAGTATGAAAGATAATCTCTAAATGTTTCTCCTCCTAATCCTTCATTATGTTGTTTGTTATGAACAAAGGCAAATTATTAATCAGTACACTTTCATATTAGTAATATATTGTCTGCTTTGGAGCTAGACTTGATTAAATCCATTAAACCTGAAAAATGTTAATAACCTACTTTATATCTTGTTCAGATCGTTTGAATCATTGAGTTGCAGTAGATTAGATTTGAACAAGAGCTATCACCTATAGTAGTGGTAGGGAACCTGTGGCCCATGAGCCTAAGGAAGCCCACCAGTCTTCTTTGTTTAGGCCATATTGGGCAAACCCAAACTTGCCAATCACAGGTGACGTCATATGATGTCAGGCGTGCAGCAGTGAAAGAGATATCCAATCTAAGCACCACATTGTTAAGATAAGAGATAAGATGTCTGTGTGCTCTTTGACAGTGAAAGGTAGCATTTCTCCCTGCCTGCACTCCAGTACTGGGGTGAGTGTATGTGGAAATGCTGCCTTTAAAGGATCAGGTAGAGGGTTTATCTCTGATCTTAACATTCCTGGCTGGTGCTGGGTAAAGCTTACTGGTATTTTGCCATCAGGGAAGCTGATTAGACGTTCATTTGAAGGTGTCAGACCAACCCACAGCTTTGTTGGGGGTAGCCTGAGATGTTTCTGCTGCTCCAGGCGCCTGCACCATGCTGTATTTTCATTGGAAGTTTTGTAATCGCTGTTTTTTAATAATGTTATTTGTTATTAAATTTTGTAAATTGTATTGTTTTATGGATGTATTCCTGTATTTGTGTTTTTCTTGTAAGCTGCCTTGAGGGCCTTTTGGCCATAAGTTGGGGTATAAATAAATAAATAACATTGTGGGTTATAGTTCTAAGACAGGGAGATAAAATCCATCTGCCTGCTCTTTTGAAATCGCTCTAAAGAGCAAGCAGAAGGATATTTCCAGCCACCTCCATCCCAGCATTGGTGTGGTCGGAAGTGTTGATAGTGTGTGTGTGTCTGTCTGTCTGTTTGTCTATCTCTGTGTAAGTGCATGAGGGTGTGATTGCATGTAATGTGTGTGTGTGTGTGGGTGTGGGTGTGTGTGTGAGAGAGAGAGGGGGGGGGAGCAAGTGATGGGTGCCTTGTATCTGCTGCTTGTCTGTTTGTGACAAGTGGGGAGGGGGATAGCTGCATTTTTCTTCTGGGTTCCCCCCCCCATCCATCATTGGGATATGACCCCTGGAAAATTGGGAAAGTTGCAATCTGGCTTTCAGGTGGAAATAGGTTCCCCATCTCTGCTCTATGGCATACTGAACATCTTTTCATACATCTTCCTTTTGTATTTCCTGAGGACAACAAAAAAGATGTGGTTTTTAAAAAATAAATTATTTGTTCTCAGATGTTTTATTTAGGAGAAGTATAATCTTGTTTATCAGTGTACTCAAACTACTGCCTGGAATGATTTAATATGCTTTCTTTTTAAACGGATATATGATTTTCTACTGTACATTTTTATGTAGTATAAAACAAGACAACATACTTTCATTTTTTTTTTTACCTGAGGATGATGGGTGACATTCCTTATAGGGATGATGCCTCCTACTGGTAGGAACAGGCAGAATCCATTGAAGCATTTTGCCTCCTCTCCAGGGGGAGGAGTCACCCATCTCACCAGGCTGACTCTGCCTTTGGCTGGTCATCGTTAGGTCCTTTAATTTTTCTCTACTAAATTTGGTGCTTAGTGCCTTTTCTTAGTGTCTCTTTGTGTAGTTCCTGTCTTCCTGCTCTCCCCTTGAGGTGTGAGTAAATCTGCTTCCAATGATGGCTAAGGGATTTTTTCCACAGGAATATCCCCATCTAGCAAATCCATAAGGGGAAGAGGCAACATTAAAATCAGGTACAGTAGGGCCCCACTTACCGGCGTTCCATTTGCGGCATTCCGCTGATGCGGCCGCTTTCAATTAGGGGAAATTCCCTGTTTTAAAGCCGATTTTGTGCTTTTACAGCGTTTTACAACATTTTCGCACGACGCGGCCCATTATAGTCAGTGGGTTCCACTTTACGGCAGGGGCCTGGTCCCTAACCCGCCGTATTAGCGGGGCCCTACTGTACTATAAGGAAAGGAGATCCCACAGAACTCCCGCAAGCAGCAGTTCTGTGAGATCTTTTAAGCTCCTCCAGGAGTTCTTCTCCAGTTTGGGTGGAACCAGCCAGTAAGAAGTTTTAGACTGCTTTTGCTATGACTTTCCAGTGGAGGAGAAGCAAGCTGCTCTTTCTCAAAGCAAGATTTTCATATCTGAATTTTTTCCTACGTCATTGGCAAAGGCCAAGCAGATTTTGCAACTAACTGAGCAACATTCTGTTGGGCCTCAGTAATTGTCCCAATCCCTGACTACAGCTGTAAAAGATTTTTCTGCTCCTGCCAAACCACCTACAGTGCTTTCCCCACAACTCTTCAATAATGTTTGGAAGGCTGAGTGGACTCTTTCCAAGCCTTTTATGCATCTGGTTTTCCTTTGTTCCTCCCCTGATGGCTAATGTTAGACCCATTTACCCAGAGTTTGTCTACTGGAACAAAGGGAGCTTATCAAGATTTTGAAGATAGCATTAATCACTCAGAAGTGATTCATAAAGTCAGAAGCCACTGTTGGTGGCAGGATTTCTCCTTACTCCTTGTTTTCCCATCACGAAATGCCAGGGGGTTAGGACAAGAAGTGGGGCTATGGATTTGTGTAGTGTAATCATTATAGAAGGGTCATATGGTATGTCAGATGGTGGTTATCAGGACATCCAGTGTGTTCCCTTTGTGTTGTATGTCCTCTAGAATATCAGGATCAAAATGTTTCCCTTTAGAGAGCTGACTCTCCCTAAGGCCTGAAAAGCCAGGGATCATTTTCAAGGGTGTTGTGGTGCTAAATTAGTTAAGCAGGGAATAACAGCGGTCCGAAATGCATGTGCCAGTGTGTGCATGCATTTACCTAAGAAAGCATGCTTTTACCGTGCATCAGGATCACTGAGATTTGAGACTTAGTAAATTAAGAAAATCTACTTTATTTATAGAAATACATAGTACATAGAAAGGCATACCTAATTCTAACTAACTAACTAAGTTGGAGGCGCAATGCCCAGACGTGGGAATTGCCCTCATGGCAAGGAGAGAGAAAGCAGAGAGGAAGGTGTCTCCTCTCTCCCAGACAGTCGGAGAAGAGAAGAGAGGGCGGAAGTAGGAGGGGCAGATAAGCTTCCTTTAAGACGTATGTCTAGCAATGGAAGGAAGGAAGTCAGAGCATCACAGGTAAAGGTAATCGAGCCTATCCATCTGAGGACCCTAACTCTATCTCCCTTCTGGAACATAAACAAAAGAACAAAACAGGAGTTGCTCTTGCCCCACTTCCAACACCTCTTCTTGACTAGTGTTTGGTTCCGCCCACGAGGTTCATCTTGTCTCACAGCTTGTAATGTCTGACTTTGCCCAACACCTTCTTGAGAGCGTCTGCAGTCATGTCTTCTGTTGGACAATACTCCATCTTGAGTAGTCCTCTGCAGTAGGTAGGTGCTTCACGTCTATGTGCTTGGTGCGTGAACTCACCCCTTCTGACTCCAAGAGTCTGTTGCATCCTTGATTGCTTCCCAGTCCCTTTTGGTTGGTGAGCTGGTTTTTCAGCACAGGTATCCCACTTCTCCCACCACATCTGGCTTGGTAACAGTACTGATATACAAACTTTTCTTTAGCATTTGGCTTCTTCTTGAATTTCCTCTTGTAGCCTGCAGCTTTCCTTTCTTGAGGAAGCTTGGTCAGTGTCCAAGTTTTATTTTTGTGTAGAGATTCCAGCTCTTCCTTGGCTGCTTGCCTCCACCTTTCAGCTTCATCTTTGGGTAAGGCTTCAATCTCTTTCAAGGTCTCTGGTTCTGGAAGTTCATCTCCCACGAGGTAAGCAAATCTGTCTGGTGGTATGTGATGTTCCTGTATTAATGTAAATATGGTAAGTGCTGTTTGTATAGAAGATACATGGTAAGTGGAATGAAAGAGGAGGGGGGAGTAGATGAGCAGTAGAATGCTGGATGATTGGCTGAGCGTTTGAATGGCTGAGAGTATAAATGGAAGAATGACAGTTGAATCTGGGAGGTGTTTGGAGGTGGCGAATGTGATTGGAGGTGTGTGGGTGTTAGTTGGTGGATGTTAGGAGAGTGTGGAGAAAGAGGGAATTGGAGTTCTAGTTAATGAAGTCAAGTATCACAGGAATAGATGAAGCCATATGCTTAAGTACCATTAGAAAAGTAATCTTGTTATTTCTGTTATTTAATAAATACTATTTTGGTTTACCGAAGGCCTGATCCTTGGCTGGGGTTTCACAGACCAGAAGGGAGGGTAAGGTAATTACCAAGGCTGAAGGGCAACAGTAACAAATGGTGGCAGCGGTGAAGAGGAGAATAATAACATTACAAGTATCCAGAGCAACCCCGAGTTATATGAGTTATCTACAGTGATACAAGGGGGTTGGGAACAGCATAAGCACGCAGTCACAAAAGTAACCGGATAGAGAGAGAGACTCAGGCAAGGTCTCTGGGAACATTGGTTATAGAACGTGACTGGTGGTGCTGCCTAGCAGGGGGATCTAGTGAGATCTGTGCTAGAGCGGAGAGAGAAACCATAAAAAAGGACAGTCCGGCCTGGTGGAGTCCCTGGTGGTGCCTAGTGAAAGGCAGTAGCCACAAGCAGGTAGAAACCTGACAGGGAGAGCCAGGGAAGGGCATCACATGGTACACCTCTGTTGGTGCGTTCAGAGCATCTGGGTGCTGGAGCTTTGGCTGCCCCTTCTGGCTCTGTTGCCTGCTCTGGCTCTGTTGCCTGCTCTGGCTCTGTTGCCTGCTCTGGCTCAGTTGCCTCTTGTGGCTCAGACTCCTCAACTTCCTCTGCAGGTATATTATTGTTATACCTTCTGTGGTGGAAGAATAACTCGGCTTCTTCTTCCATTTTGCTGTCATCTGTTTGGTGTGGCGCCCCTTCTGGTCAGTGTGCGCACTTTCTTTCATCAAAATAGACAGCTCTGTATACTCCACCTTCGCCAGTTTGGGGATCTATTACTCTCAGAGCTTGGAAAAGTTACTTTTTTGAACTACAACTCCCTCATGGCTAGGAGAAAGAGAGCAGAGACAAGGTGTCAGAGAAGAGAAGAGAGGGCGGAAGTAGGAGGGGCAGATACTTCCCTTAAGACGTATCAGTCTAGCAACAGAAGGAAGGAAGTCAGAGCATCACAGGTAAAGGTAATCAAGCCTATCCATCTGAGGACCCTAACTCTATCTCCCTTCTGGAACATAAACAAAAGAACAAAACAGGAGTTGCTCTTGCCCCACTTCCAACAAAGGGCAACAGCAGAAGAGCCTGCTGGCTCCCTTAGAGGACCACAGTCATATGAATTATTTCAGGAGTTTTTTTATGAGGATTCCAAATGGTTTTTTCTAGGGGAAGGCCTTGTAACACATAATTCTGGTAGTATTTACAAGGGCAGTTGGCTATTCTAAATAGCTACAGTTTGAAATATATATATTAATATAATTACCTCATGAGTCTGTTAGGAGTTTGAAGGTTCCCCTAGAGCAGGGGTCACCAACCTTTTTGGATCGGGGACATATTTCAAATTTTGTAGTCTTTGTTAGCAAGATCCTTCAGAAGGTTGTATAACAGTGAGGAGAGGGGCGGAGGAAGTCCACCCATGTCTTGACATCTGTTCTGTTATTTCCCTGTGAGGAATGGCATGTATCATCAGGTAAAAATAGAAATTTGTCTTACCATGAATTTCTATTTACTGTGCATGATGGTTGACATTCTGCCCACCTCTCCTTCCTCTGCTGGCAATGTGAGGGGTGTGTGGGTTACGCCTCCTGCCCCCACTGTGCTTATGGGTTAGGGGTTTTTCTGTCCTTTCCACATGTGTGATTATTGGTTTTGCTTTGGTGTGGATAAGACTTGGGGGGGTTGTGCTTCTCTGTTCTGTGTTGGTATCTCTTTTTCTATTTAGTTCATTTTCTTAACAGTTAGATTTTAGTCATCAAAGTTGGTGTGGGGTCAAAGAGTTGTCCGCTTTGCCAGTAGGTCTGGTGAGAGGGATGACTCCTCCCTGAGGAGAGGAGGCAAAAGGCTTTAGTGAACTTGACCTCTGCTACTGGAAGGAACAGGCAATTTCTATGAGGAATATCATCCAGCTTCCCTCGTAAACAAATTCACAATAAGACAATTTTCCATTTTTATATATATTTACACTGTCAAAATGTATGCATTATTTTGAGTTGTATTCATCTAAGTTCTATTCAGAGTAGACCCACTAAAATTAATGAAGCCAACTTAGCCCTGTCCATTAACGTCAATGTATCTACTCAATTAGCAGGCTGTGATTAGCAGGTTGCCAGAGTAGCACTGAATAACACTATTCGTTTTGTTACTCACTATGCTGCATTCTTAACGTTTCATTGACTTTCAAGACAATTAAATGAGATAATCAACTGGAGACTCTGACATGAGTCAGGAGCCATGTCATTCAGTACATTCACATGATTTCTTTATCTCGGGTGGAATTGGAGGGACAGATTCAGTCCTCTGCAGGCCACTTTGATAGGAAGGCAAGGCTGCCCTCTCGATGTCATTAGGTTGTATTCTTATTTTAATGTATTAATGATATATTGTTTGTTTAAGCTGTACACTGCTTAGAGATTTTTGAAATATAAAGTGGTATATAAATGCTTTTAAATAAATAACATAATGTCAGGTGGTTGTAACTTCAGTCTGCAGCTGCAAAGGAAGAACTGAGAGCACACTCTCCAGCCGCAGCTTGGACCTTCCCTCGCCTGATGTCATATAGGATGTCAGACACAGGAAAGGTGGTCATGGGCCACCAAAAATAGCTTGGTGGGCCAATCTCTGAGGGCTGGGGGATACCCAGTACTGCTTTATCTAGACCCGGCTGGAGCAGGGTGGACCTAAATAATGAGAAAATTGCATTATTGAGGACAAATTGTTGGGCATACCATCCCTAATGCCTTTTCATGCATTACTGGGAGGCAAACTTGGTTGTCAGCACCTTGAATGGGGAATCTCATGATCTGAGGCTGGGAAACAGCCAAGCAGACTTTCTGAGATTTTCTGTGCTCATGCCTCAGAGCCTGTTTCTGTCACAAAGGGAATGGGAGTGTGCAGTGTTGGCCCTGTCATTAGCAGGCAGCATGATACCTTGGGGTTGGCCAGACTTGATGCCAGTGTTAAAAGCCTGACATGCCATTGTCTGGCCCAGAGACCTGTACCTTCTACCTGCTTCACTTCAACTTTTAGTTGAAGTTCCCCCCAAAAAAATTATTTGCTATTTCTCACATTTATTCTTTTGTTGTTGTTTATATTTTATTATGTTATGTATATTATTTTCAAGAGAGGCTGCTGAGTGTTAACAAATATAAGAATTAGAACTGGAGCAAGTCCAGAGGCAGTTTCAGGAGAAGCCTAAATGACCAGAGGATTTAGGTAAACAATGGGAGAAGTTTGGCAACCATGATCCAGCCAATGGGCAACCTGTTGAAGAAGAGTCTTTATGTGGAATTTTCTGTTATGCTCTATTTCTGATCTACCTTTTTATTTTTCTTCCAGGTCCTGCACAGTTGTGTTCATGGTTCAAGCACATATACACAGCAAAGTCATTACCTTTTAAGCCTTGCAGACCTCTCTAGTGATATCTACGATCCATTTTTGCCACTAGGAAATGTGAGGAATTCCGAACCCATGCATTTTCAGTCTTCTGCAGAACTGAGTAACTTACTCACTGTTGCTGAAGGTAATAAATAGTTTGAAAAGCAACAACACATTTTAGCTTTAATCTGTTAAGAAACGGCTCTATACAACTCTGTGTAAGTGAATAATACGTGTTTTGCATGAACTTTATCTATGATTAAGTTATTAGAGGGCTCACAACTAGGTGGAGGGAGCTTGGATGAGCAGGAGCTCTCACTTGTGCGTGCTATCTCCTGATTCCCCCTCTCACTACAGCTGCTTGCCCCTCATCCCAGGCAGTCCCTGAATGCCCCGGAACCCTCAGGAGAGGCCTTGTAGAAGACGGGGCTGGGAAATTCCCTTGCCTTGAATACTGCTTTAGATGTAACTCATTTGTAAGCTACCTTGATTATCTTTTTATAAATATGGGATAGAAATTCTTGTAATGAAGATTGCAGCAGAAACAGTAAAGTCTGCATATTACTACTTAACGTTACAGCCAGTGTTGCTGTCACAAAACCAGAGCTCTAGCTGAACCAACAGGTTTATCATTTTGAGACCCAGTTCTAAGTTGACACATGCAAATAGGAGCACACTAGAACTCAGTTTTCACATTGGTACCTCATTCAGGATAATTGCGACCATGCATTTATATCCATACAGGGAAAGGTCTGTGGATAACACAAACTGACAGTAATATATATAGTATAGAAGATTTTCCAACATAGACACCAGCAGCTTGAGATGTATATGGTTGAGGCTCAACTCGCATAATAAAACAAACTTCAAGCAAAATCTATTCAAGGATAGAATCAAAACATATCCTTGGTTTGTTGTAGTAGTAGCAGTAGAATTTTATTGTGTGACCATAGGTCATAACTTGAAATCAAAATAGTTATATAAAACAAATTACACAGGTATAGTAAAACAAAGTAGATTTCAAAATAACTTCTAGATATTTCTGTGATATCAATTTAACGGATATTTATGTAGTATCCATTAAAATAATTAACAAAGAGCCTATTTTAAGTTTGGCAATCAGTATGATCCTTTAAAAACCTTTTCTTACAAACATAAAGTGCATACATAAAAGCTGCTATGCTAAGAAGCTGACCAATGGGTTTTGACTCTTAAAAGGGAAAGTGCGTCTCTCCGGTCCATGGGCCTAATTAAGCCCGCTAGTCCTCTGAGGTTGGTGTGCCAGGCTGTTTTAGGTGAATTGCACACCCCTTTCCTGGGTCTGATGTCATATGATGCTAGGTGTGGAAAAGCAGAGCAATAGAAAATGGTGTCAAATTTAAAATGTAGCAAATTTTGGCTGCAAAGGAAGAATCAGGAGCATACTTAGAATTCAAGCCAGGGATACACAGGAAGAATTGTCATTTGCAGCCTTGGTCTGAATTTAAGCCAGGGGTGCAAAGGACAAATTGTCCTTTGCAGCCCTGACTTGAACTCTTAGTAACCTGATGTCAGGTGATTGACAGGTGGCCCACAGAGAGGGGACATTTCTGGCTGTGGCCCTCCAGTCTGTTCCAGTTCTCCACTCCTACTCTAGATAGATCTGCCTAAGTGTGGCAGGCTTAGTCCACTCTGGAGGACTTCTTTGCCTGTAAATTTTATCAACTTCTGTGAAAAGGGAAAAAAATACAGCCATTTATAGATTCTCCATTGTCATCAGTGGAAGGAAAACAGAGTTTCAGATTTAACACATCCAGTTTGGACCTGAATAACAAATCAAAACAGAAAGGCACAGAGCAGATCCAAAGTGGAATGGGTTGCTTCCCAATGCTACAGATACGAAGTGAATCTTGAGATCAGTGCACACCCCTCCTAATCATTATTAGAATATATATATATATATATATATATATATATATATATATATATATATATATATATATAATATATAAAAAACTATCCATATGCTTCAGTTTGGCATAGAAAAGCATTACAGAGCATTCAGCTGCCATTTCAGATTCTCTGTGTCTGAATATGTCTTAATCCCTATGCTTAAATTCAACCCTTGCAACCTCTATAAGGCAATAGCTAATGTAAGTTTGAAGAGCCAAACTGATTAACTAGTTTCTTCAAGTTAAAATACCAATAACAGTACTGGACTGTTCTTTTGCTCCAGATTTTTGGAAGTCTGTCCTCTGACACTTGCGTAATTTTTAACCAGTGATTAAATAACCTAATCACTATCCTTAAATATATAAGGAATCTCCAGTCTCAAGCCTGCTGATGATATACCTTTAGGTTTACTCCCAAAATTGGTTCTGGGTATTTCAGAGCCATGTAGAAACAGAATTTGCCTTGAAAACAGAATTTACCTTGCTCTCCAAAATTTCCAACTGGGGAAATTGGTGCATATTTCGGTTGGTTTATTTTGCTTATTCTTTGTTATTTACTTTCAGAAAGGAGGAGGAGGAGTTTGGAATTAATACCTTTGACTGCACGAATGATAATGGCACATCTAGTAAACAATTTGGGCCATTATCCCCTTAATGGAGGACCTGCTGTTCTTCACAGCCTTATTAGTGAGAATCACAACAACTCATATGTGGAATCTTCTGAACTGTCTTCCGAAATCTTCAGAAGCCCAAATTTACAGCTGTTTGTATTTAATGACAGTACTCTCATATCTTATCTTCAGATTCCTTCCGAGAGGGAGGTAGACAATGAACCAGTAGGAACTTTCTCAGAAGTAAGAATAATTGTTAGAGATATCTCAGGGAAGTATTCATGGGATGGAAGACTGATGCACGGACCATTAGCTGGTAGTCTACAGAATCAAAATAAAAGAAAATCCACTGCAGTTTTAGACAGTCATAAGCAGAATTTTGAGTCTCCAAAGGACTTCATTCAAATATATGAAGGAGAAGATGCTCTTGATATATTGCTAGAGAGGATTGGCAATAGTAGTCCTGAGTGCCTTTTACATCCACAACTAAAATTAAATGAGCCATCACCATCACCATATGTCATGAGCCATGACCAAGAGAAAGAGATCCTAGAAGCAATAATGCAGCAGAGTTGCTTAGAAAATGAATATGCACATCGATGCAGTTTTAATCTCAGTATGAAAATTGGAAGTCAGAAGGCACCAAGACCTCAGTTTCAAGCACCATTTCATTTATGTCGGCTCTTGCTAAATGACTTAGGAATGAATTCTTGGGATAAAAGGTAAGTAGAGTTTTATATTACTGCTGTTGTTAGAAATAATGCATATTTTCATCAAGGAGGCCAGATGGCAGTGCCCACTTTCAGAAAATAATCTCCTCCTAGTGGACAGTAGGAAAATCTGACTTGATTAGAAAGAGAGATGCTCCTGGGTTCCTAGTGTGGCCTTGTCATCTGCTAGGTTTGAAGGGTTTCTCTGAGCTCTCTGTGCTTCAGTTTTTCCTTCTAACTTCTTTGTTTTTCTTTTTTCTATATTTCTTTCATCTCAATTTCTGCCTTCCTATCCAGGGATATTGAGCAAAGGACACAGGATTAGGAAGGACAGAGCGACAGTTGGCTTAACCTACAGAGAGAGCTGCTCCTCCTCATCTGGCTAAAGAAGCAAAGGCAGTTTTTCCCAAAATGCTGCCAAAAACAACCCCAATACTTTCTGGATATTTTGATAAACTGGTACAGTCTATATGGATTAATCCCAGCAAGGGTCAAGGGAGTTAATAAGCTAACAAGA
Organism: Rhineura floridana; assembly: GCF_030035675.1. Classification (NCBI taxonomy): domain Eukaryota; kingdom Metazoa; phylum Chordata; class Lepidosauria; order Squamata; family Rhineuridae; genus Rhineura; species Rhineura floridana. The sequence continues at coordinate 177,381,208 of NC_084480.1, read as the reverse complement.
ACTATACTATACCTGACAAAATTATGGATTGCTTAAAAGCCTTAAACCTATGCCTCTGATTGTTTTAGCTTAGGCCACTCACTTGGGTTTATGTGCAAGTGGTCCTCAGAGGGATTTCCCTGTCCACTTGTGTTGCCTTGTTGGTTTCAGCTGTTCGCTGTTAGTAGGACTGGTGTTTGAGGGATGGCTGCTTTGCCAAGTCATTCTGGGATTCCACTTTCCCTAGTGAAGTTCATAGAATCATTTAGCCATAGAATAGTAGAGTTGGAAGTTTCCTATAAGGCCATCAAATCCAACCCCCTGCTCAATGCAAGAATCCAACTTAAAACATACCCGACAGGTGACTGTGCAGCTGCCTCTTGAATGCCTCCAGTGTTGGAGAGCTTACCACCTCTCTAGGTAATTGGCCCTGGATGATTGAGAAAAGATCCTGGCACTACTTTGTGTGGCAACCTTTCAAGTATGCAGTCTTCTCAAGGCTCAACATGCCCAGTTCTTTTGGTCTCTCCTCATAGGGCTTTGTTTCCAGTCCCCTGATCATCCTCATTGCCCTCCTCTGAACCTGTTCCACTTTGTCTGTATCCTTCTTAAAGTGTGGTGTCCAGAACTGGACACAGTATTCAAGATGAAGCCTAACCAGTGCTGCATGAAGGGGAACTAGTACTTCACATGATTTGGAAACTATACTTCTGTTAATGCAGCCTAAAATAGCATTTGCCTTTTTTGCAGCCATATTGCACTATTGGCTCATATTCAGCTTGTGATCAACAACAATTCCAAGGTTCTTCTCCCAGGATACTGAGCCAAGTATCCCCCATCTTTATAACTGGGCATTTCGTTTGTTTTTCCTAGGTGTAGAACTTTGCTCATCCTTATTAAATTTCATTCTGTTGTTTTCAGCCTAGTGCTTCAGTCTGTCAAGATCACTTTGACTTTTGTTTCTGTCCTCCAGGGTATTAGCTGTCCCTCCCAATTTTGTATCATCTGCAAATTTGATAAGCATTCCCTGCACCTAATCCAAGTCGTTAATAAAAATGTTGAAGAGCACTGGGTCCAGGACCAAGCCTTGTGGTACCCCACTCATTACTTCCCCCCAGTTTGAGAAAGAGCACTCCTTGAATACGATTCTGTAGCCAACTGTGAATCCATCTGGTAGTTGTTCCATCCAGCCCACATTTAACTAGCTTGCTAATCAGAATATCTTGGGGCAATTCGTCAAAAGCGTTGCTGAAGTCGAGATATGTCCACAGCATTCCCACAGTCTTCAAGACAGGTTACCCAATCAAAAAAAATTAGGTAAGATTAGTCTGGCAGGATTGGTTCTTGATAAATCCATGTTGGCTTCTCGTAATCACTACATTGCTTACAGACTGCTTAATCATCTGCTCCAGAATTTTCTCAGGGATTGATATCAGGCTGACTGGTCTGTATTTCCCAGGTTCCTCCTTTTTGAAGATAGGGGCAACTTTAGCCCTCCTCCTCTAGCACTTCACCCATCCTCCATGATTTTGCAAAGATAATAGTGGTTCTGAGAGTTCTTCAGCCAGTTCCTGGAAATTTGAACTTGTTCAAAGTGATTAGGTATTCCTTGACCATTTGTTTATCAGTCTCAAGCTGCAATCTTGCTCCTTCAACTTCATGTGTGCCAGGAGGGTCATTTGTTGTTGTTGCTATATCCCTTCAAGACAATTACAACTTATGGCAACCTTACAAATCAGCGACCTCCAGTAGTATCAGTTATAAACCACCCTGTTCAGATCTTGTAAGTTCAGATCTGTGGCTTCCTTTATGGAATCAACCTATCTCTTGTTTGGTCTTCCTCTTTTTCTACTCCCTTCTGTTTTTCCCAGCATTACTGTCTTTTCTAGTGAATCATGTCTTCTCATTATGTGTCCAAAGTATGATAACCTCAGTTTCATCATTTCAGCTTCCAGTGATAGTTCTGGTTTAATTTGTTCTAACACCCAATTATTTGTCTTTTTCACAGTCCATGGTATCTGCAAAGTGCTCCTCCAACACCACATTTCAAAGGAGTTGATTTTTCTCTTACCCACTTTTTTCCGTGTCCAACTTTCACATCCATACATAGAGATCGAGAATACCATGGTCTGAATGATTCTGACTTTAGTATTCAGTGATACATCTTTGCATTTGAGGACCTTTCTAGTTCTCTCATAGCTGCCCTCCCCAATCCTAGCCTTCTTCTGATTTCTTGACTATTGTCTCCATTTTGATTAATGACTGTGCTGAGGTTTTGATAATCCTTGACAAGTTCAATGTCCTCGTTGTCAACTTTAAAGTTACGTAAATTTTCAGTTGTCGTTACTTTAAAATTCCATGTTCCTATTATGTACATTGTACAACTCCGGACTCTCCTTTTGGATATGTGCGCATCAACCTCTATGCTTCCTTTCAGCTTTGACCCAACTGCGTCATTAGTCACAGCACTACTCGTAGTTGTCCTTTGTTCTTCCCCAGTAGCTCAGTGAGTGCCTTCTGACCTGGGGATCTCATCTTCCAGGACTATCTTGTGTTGCATTTTGGATAGTCTATTCATAGGGTTTTCATGGTAAGAGGTATTCAGAGGTGGTTTACCGTTGCCTTCCTCTGAGACTGGATGCAGCTTAGTCTGGTGTCTCAGCTTTGACCATTCCACCTTGAGTGCCCCTGCTAGGAGTCTAGCCTCTTAGTCTAGACTCCTGACAGCATTGCTCTCAGCTTCTTTGACACTCTTAACCCCCCTCGCCACATTGAGGTATGCATCCTAGAGGGGGCAGGAGGGTCATAGACTGAGCCAAAGTGGGAATTGAGCACTTCTGCTTTTTCTTTGTCATGTGTTATCCTTTTGCAATACCACTTTTTATTTTCTCTCTTTTTCACTATGGCTGTACCTGAAAAAAAGCTTTTTATTGCTTTTAGCCTCCCTTGCTAACCTCAGCTCATTCTCAGCTTTGGCCTTCCTGACACCATCCCTGCAATTCCATGTTACCTGTCTGTACTCTTCCTTTGTGGCCTGGCCTTCCTTCTATTTCCTGTATGTGTCCTTTTTTGTTCTCAGGTCATCTCTAAACTTTTTGTGAAGCCACATTGGCTTCTTTTGCTGTCTTCCACCTTTTGTCCTTGTTGGAATTGTTTGAAATTGCACCTTTAGAATTTCCTTTTTTTAGAAACTCCCATCCATCTTGGACTCCTTTGCTCATTAGGGTTGCTTGCCACACGACTTTACTTTTCAATGTTCTGCATTAATTAAAATCAGCTTTCCTGAAGTCCAGGGTACGTGTATTGCTATACGGAGCTTTTGCTTCCTTTAAAATCAAGAACTCAAGTATAATATGGTCATTTTCCCCCAGAGTTCCCTTAACTGCCATTTCATCCACTAAGTCATCTCTGTTGGTTAGAATCAGGTCAAGGCTAGCTGATCCTATAGTTGCTTCCTCCACAAGTCAGGAATTTCTTGGAGGTGGCATGTTTGGCAGAATTTGTCCCCCAACAGATATTGGGGTGATTGAAGTCCCCCATTACTATGACATCATGCCTCCTTGAAACACTGGCAATTTGCTTTTCAAAACTTTCATCCTCATCTGCTCCTTGATTGGATGGTCAGCAGTAGACTCCAACCACCATGTTCCTTTTATTCCTTGCCCCATTTCTTGTAATCCAGATACTCTTGGTGGGGCTACCAAGCTCATTCTCCTATATTTCTGTGCAGGGATATATATACTTTAACATATAGTGCAACTCCACCTCCTTTCTATTTCTTCTGTTCTTTTTGAACAAGTTATACCTTGTTCAAGGTATAACTTGCTGTATTTCAGATATGGAAGTCATCCTACCACATTTCATTTATATCTATTAAGTCGTATTTACCCTCCTGTACTGCTCAGATTCGTCCTGCTTGTTTCCCATACTCTGGGAATACAGTCATCGTTGACCATGTGATTTATGGTCTGGTTTCCTTCCTACATTTTTATGAGGACTATTATTGGGTCCTATTAGAGCCATTCTCTCACTTCCTGTTACTGTGCACAAGCCTTCGTCGATCATTACCTCCACGTTTGCATCTCCCTTCTCCTTAGGATTCAGTTTAAAGCCCTCCTGATAAAGTTTCCCATGCTGTGGCCAAACACATTCTTCTCAGTTCTTGAGAGGTGCAACTCATCACTTGCCATCAGTCCATCTTCCAGGAAGCATAGCCCGTGGTCCCAGAATCCAAATCTCTATCTGGGCCCCAAAGTCCTTGAGTTTCCTTCCCAGAGTTTCAAAGTCTGATATGATTTCTTCATAGCTCCCCTTGGCAGTATCATTAGTTCCGTTCCCACGTGGATGAAAAGAAAGGGATATGTGTCAGTAGCTTTAAAAGTGATGGCAACCCTTCAGTTACATCTCTGATGCATCCTCCAGGGCAACAGCATACCTGGTGAGTCCATGGGTCTTCTTGGAGTATTTGGGTTTCATTCCTATGCAGTAGAGAATCTCCCCCTATTACTGCCCTTTCTTCTTCTTGTCATGGTCTGTGGTTTCATTGCCTCTGCTTGACTGAGCTTCAGCCTCTCACTCGCTGTCATGCAGGGTCTCCTGTAATTCTTCCTCTGCAGGCTGTCCTCCAGTCTCATTTTCAAGTGCCTGGAAGTGGTTCCATGCTTCCACTGATGAAGGGTGTCTTCTAGCTCTCCTCCTTCTATCACCCTTTTCCATGGAGTTTCCTCCACTTTGTTGTTCATCTCCATAACATTCTTCTCTTCTGCTTCAACATGCTGTTGTTCTTCCACCTCCTGTACTTCTCTTTGCTACTAGACAATGACCCAAGCTTCCACAAGGAGGAGATGCTTTCTCAAAGCTGGAACTTGCTGTCTGGCCTCTCTTGAGAACAGGAACTTAACAGTAAATCAAAACTTCACATTTCAGCTCAGAAACCCTTAATAATTTCCAGAATCCTGTAGCCCTGAATTTACTTCAGAAATCCAGCTAGCGATGATGCCTACTTTAAAACAACATTTCTCAAACTTTGTTCAGTGAAGCCCCAGTCCAATGAGTTCTGTCAAGAAAAAAGTTGTAATGGTGGGGAAGCTCACACAATGTTTGATTGATTAATGCCCAGTCAATCAATTGTCCTGGGAGTTCCTTCTCCTTCTTGCTTCTCTTGCCTTGCTTTCCAAGGGTTAAATCAGTAGTTGGCAGGGCAGCGCAGGCAGGGCGAATTACTGCCACTTACCAATGGGGAGGGGCGAGACAGCAGGGAGCTCAGTGTGGTACAGGCACAACAGCAGAGCCCACCCAATGCTTCTGATGCTCCTTGCACCTTCCCTTCTCACCCTTGGTAATTGACAGCAATGAGTGGTGTTGGGAAGCCAGGTAAGCAATGTCATCCTGCCCATGGTGCCCCACTGTTGGGTTAAATGTCCTGTTCAAGCACTTGTCATGGGAATCCCTCTTTAGCACCTTCCACTAAGCTGCAGCCAGGCAGCAAAGGTTATATATGCTGCTTCTTTAACATTGACAGAGGAAGAGCCAAAGTCTTAAGGATGACAAGACAAAGGCTTCTCCCACAAAAGGAGATCATAATCAAATCTCTCCCCACCTTTTTAAAATAATCATTTTAAAATATTTTCCTGCAAGGGTTCCGTCGAAGTTTTATTTAAAGTGAAGTGTTCTGCCACTGCAAAAAGTTTGAGAAGCGCTGCTTTTAAAAGTAGTCTTGTAACAATTTCCTCAGAGGTAGTTGTGTTAATCTGTTGCAACAAAAATAAGAGTCTTGTGGCATCTAAAAGACCAGCATATTTATTATGGCATAAGCTTTTATAGACTACAGTCTATGTCTAGCAAAAGCTCATGCCATAATAATAATAATGTTTGTTTTTAATATACCACAAGACTGTTTGTTAGACTTGTGCTGTATTTTTCAAATACCAATTAACCCAGAAGAGATTGTTTTTATTAGTGTGTGCATATGCACACCATTTCCCCTCACATTTGCAGAGGGAAATAATGGGGGGGAATAGTTTTGAAACACCTGATTTCAACTTTACGATATTTTCAGTTGGAATTTTGTAGGATATGGTTGTATTCTACTTTGAAAAGAGGGAAATTATGTATTTACATTAAATACTATATTTACACTGGAATATATCATAGCAGACATACAAATAGTAGAGAGAATGAGAGCTTACTAGTTAATCAAGTGCCCCTCATATGTCCACGGTGCAGCTCTAGTTGTTGCAGCCTATGAGTGAAAGAACTGTGTTTCACCCAAGTAATCTGGATCTCGTATTCTGATGATTCCCAGGAGATAGTACTTGGGAAATGGATTTGGAGTGGTGGATTACTGGCAGGTGGAGGAAACAACAGTATAAAACATTCAAACAACTTTAGCTTTTTATTGTAATATCTTGGTATTTTCAAAATTGTGTAATGTTAATGCCTGTATAATTTTTCCTGGTAGTCACTTGAGAGATTAAAGTAAATGATAATGCTTATGAATCATGAAACTTTTCCACTGTAACATGTTCTATATATCTGTAGAAAAAGTTTTCATCTACTGAAGAAAAATTCTAAATTGTTGAGGGAGCTAAAAAACTTGGACTCCAGGCAATGGTGAGTTAAGTTTTGTAACTGCTTTAGCTAGGCTACTGTTATTGGCTAGATTTACAAAAGTTTGTAATTTTATATTTATGCAGCATTGAAAAGTGTTAACCTTATTTTATTTTTATTTTAAATATTATATGTTGTATTGTTGCCCTGGGCTTCTTCTGGGAGGAAGGGTAGGATATAAATTTAATAAATAAGTAAATAAAATGTTGCATTGTCCAATTTAAGTAGGAATTGTAAATGGACAGTTTTGAAGAAATTCCGTATGAGAACAGATTTGATCCTTAAACAATTTTGTATTGGTTTAACAAACTAAATTTAGGAAGTGTCTAAATTTTGACTTTGGCTCAGTTTGTTGAAAAAGTATGAATAAAACCTTAAGATGTAGGATTTGGGGGAATAAACATGAACTAGAGCTCTCCAAACAATGTTTTGGCCCAGGGTCCCAAACATGGTTCCCTTGAAACCTTCCCCCAATGGCTATAAAGCCTCTAACCCTCCTCCCTCATTCACTTGTCCCTTGGTCATGAGGTGGTGAGTGTGCTTACTGCTTTTTCTCCCTTGAAAAGTACATAGAGTTGAAGGAGGAAGTTGGAAGAATGATGCCCTTTCCCACGTCCTCTCTCAGCTCTATTTGCTTTTCAAAGCTGAGATAAATTCTGTTGGATCCTGTATATACACATTTTTTCTGTTTCTGTCTGTCAGGGAGAGGGTACAAAAAGTGATCAGAGGCAGTGGCTCCCACTGCACTTGGTCAAAAATCCAAATGTGCCCAAGGGGCTAAAAAGGTAGGTGGCCCCTGCTTTGGCCAATTTAGGATGGCCAATGCTTCACCACACTTATTTATGTGAAATACTTAATCAAGAATTAAACAATGCCAATTATGAACTAGATGAGGTAGATTAGATTTATAAACAAAAGGAAGCAAAAGGAGTTGAGCAATCCTAGCAGTCCTTAGTAGCATTATATTCCATGATAAAGACTTACTGTATACATAATCTCAGTGCCAAATTTAAATAGAGAGCAGGGATGGTAAAATTATTCCATGAACATCTCAGTGTAAGTAGCACACTGTTCTTCTTTAGGCACATGTCTCAGCATATACACTGGAAAATACTACCATGTTGCAATATATGCAGATAGCAACCTCTTCACTAGCTTCCTACCCACTTCCTGGTAACCCATCTTACTCATGTTGCTGTACTGCCTACAATCTGAATGCCATTGACTCCCCATTGATTCAGCCATTGGTTGACTTCCTGTGCATTACTATATACTAAGCCACATGTTCAGAAGATTGACACAGGGCCAAACTGCAATACGGAACTTCATCACTGCTGCAAGTGAGGAGTCCAGATTGTGGCTCTCTGGCTGTTTTTAAGGATAATAAATTGTATTTTTATCTGCTGCTGTGCTGAATTGATTTTATTGCATTATGATGTGTCCTGTAATCATATGATGATGGGTAGGGTAGAAATTGTCTTATAAGTAGGTAGGTAGGTAGGTAGGTAATGGGAAAGCATGTCCAAATTTGAATTTATTTAATAGTAGGTACCGGGGAGGTGATCTTTATGACAACTGCATCATTCAGGGAAGGGAGATTTAACCCTTCCTCCACAGCTGTAATCTTGATGAAAACCCATCTCTCCGCTGATACTAGCTTTAGGGGAAAAACTCCCACATGATACATTACATGTAGTTTGTCCCATAAAATAAAAATGAACATAAAAGATGGCACACGCAGAGAGGCTGTATTTGCATGTCACACTAAGACTTGGTTTATCGAGATGTACATGATCAGTAAGGAGCCACAGCAAACCTTGGGCTTGTGTGCTCCAACTTGCCCTTTCTTCCTCTTATTTGACACGAGGTGGACCTTGGCAGTATTTACTTCCAATTTCCATGAATCTCAGCTTTTGTGTTGTCTGGACCAGGGATCGTGATTTATCCCATCTGTGGTGAGTTTAAGCAAGACAGCTTCATTGGCTTTTTAGAAATTGATCACAGGTAGAGATAAAACATGATCCCTGGTCCAGTCACCATGACAAGCAAAGATTCAGGAAAGCTGGGATTTGGCCACATGGGAGGAATAGTGGGGAGGAGGAAGCATACTGTGGCTCCTTTCTGCTCCTACATGTCTCACTAAATTATGGTTTAGAATTATATGCAGGTGTGGCCAAAGAGAGATGGTTTCAGGTTTTTTTTAGTGATTTGCACAAATCTTTGTATGTGCAGAATGATGGGCATGTCCATAGTGCCCAGTACCTACCACCATTATACTTTCATCTCAGTTTATATTACTAGATTTTAATATGAGCTGCCACTATATTTGAAAATACTGTATGTGAGTGAATTTGGAAGGGGATGGCTATGATGATAGGCTTGGATTGCTATCTAAATTTTGTAATATGAAAAAGTAGACAGTGTGAATAAAAAAGCAACTATTCAAGACTGTGGAATTTTTCTGCCAAACACAGAGGACCCCTGACACTCCTGTTGTTAGTAGTTGCCCCTAAAAACATATACTATATATTTTACTGTTTTGCATATTTTAGAAGTTCTTAATGCTTTTAAATGTTTTACAGGTTTTTAATTTTTAAAAAATGTTTTAGATAAGTTTTTCTTTCATTTTTAAGCATATTCTCTTATCATTTTGGTGTTTGCCGCCCTAGGCTCCTTTGAGAGGAAGGGCATGATAGAAATTTAATAAATAAATAAATAATGCCAAACATCAGGACCAAGCAGGAAGTTCAGGGTTTTGTTTTTGTTTTTGAACTTTTGGCTAAAAATTTGGAATGCCGAGGTGAAAATGGGGGGGGGTATTCCAAAGATTTGGAGGGGGATTTACAGTTGGGTGGTAGGTGGCAACATTCTTTCTTTGCATGCCTGTGTTTGTGTGCCTCTGGCAACATGGAGCTCCTGTCAGCAGTTGCTATTTTCCCTCAAAATTCCCTGGATGTAGTGTTGGTCAAGGGCATTTCAAGAAAGAAATGGCTGCTGCCACTTTTCCCCAGAATGTCCCAGAACAACACTATGTTTGGGGCAGTCAAGGTCAGAAATGGAAAGTTATCAGCTGGCAGCTGCCAAAGCCATCTCCATCACTGTTGTAGCTAAGTTCACTGTACTCTGAAGAAAATCACCCAAATAACCCCCTATTTCACTGCCTACCAAGTGGGGGCGGTAGTTTGACCCTACTTCACATAGCATATAGTTTTCAGAGTAACATCAAGTACTGACAAAAATCTAAGATAATATTTTCATTTACAATTGCTTTGTGGTGTTTTTTTTTTGTTATTTCCAATTGCAGCCGTGAAACTCACAAGACTGCAGTATTTTACATTGCTGAAGGACAGGAAGATAAATGTTCAATATTGTCCAATCCAAAAGGAAGCCAAGCATATGAAGAGTTTGTTGCTGGATTAGGCTGGGAGGTAATTATTAGCCAAACATTTAGTTTTGAAATAATAAAATCATCCCATGAGTTAAATGCTGTATTTGGGGCAATGTAGTAACTTCTCAACTGCTTGGATGCTGGCCCCCTGTTCTTGTAATATGTGGCTTGCAGGGCCAGTGTCAGGCTTGAGGCAGGGCTCTCAACAAGCTGCTCCTCCCCAGAGAACTTCTTTGCTGAGCGTCACTCACTGTCTCTCCCCACCTTCATCATAACTTTACCAGAATGGGCACCATCACTCAGTGTTGTGGTCCAGCAGCATTTTAGGGCAATGCAAATGGCAGTAGCTGCTGCAACAGTTACGCTCAGCACTTCTTTGCAGAGCACAAAGCAAAAACAACAACTTGCTTTTTTACAAAATCTATTAAATACAGTGTGACAGTATGACAGTATGAGCCCTTCCGGGCTTGTGGGCCCCACCATGCCAGGTGCTAACACTAGTCAATGATGGCTTGGCTTTTTCACTGGAACATTTGAAATGGCTTGCTTTGTTGACAGCTTTTGAGTTTTGGCCTCTGTGATAAACTAGTTTATATGGGCTGGAGGCTGCTGATGTGTTTGTTCTGTTGTCCCCATGCTTTTAAGAATTATATTTTGAAAAAATGTTAGTTATAATTATCATTAAGCTGCATCAATGTACATTGTGTATTACAGAGTAACATAAAATAATGCCAACCTTGCTCTGTAGAGACTAAAACGTAAATTATAGTTGCAGAAATAAATTTGCAAAGTGAACTTAATGCTGTTTGCTCTGTGGTTGAGATCACTGAAATATACAATTAGAATTGTTAAATTTTAAACACAAGCAATATTAAAAATGTTACACAATTTTAGAGGCTATCTATGTAAAAGAGGCCTGTGAAAAAGTAAGATTTTTTTTAAATGTACTTTTGAGAAATCTAATGTATATATTAAATAATATTACATTTTAACATGCAGCAAACAATACCTCTATCTTCAGTGTTAGAATTGTCATTACATGTACATTCTAAACCTATTTACATGGAAATGCTCCATTCATTTCAGTGGGATTTCTGGATACATTTTCTTAGGATTACAGATTTAGAGTAAAATATTTGTTTTTAATTAATTAAGGTTGATCTTTCAACTCACTGTGGATTTATGGGTGGCCTTCAGCGTAATGGCAGCACAGGACAAACTGCACCATATTATGCTACTTCTACTGTGGAAGTAATTTTCCATGTGTCTACACGAATGCCCTCTGATTCAGATGACTCACAGACAAAAAAGGTAAATGCAGAACTAAAAGTCATATATTGTCCTCTTTCAATATATTTGCTGGAGAGCATGTGGACAGGGAAGTATGTGGACAGGGAAATTTTGCAACATTGTGTGCAGAATTTATCAGAAAGAATCTGATACAGAACTTAAATGGAATGACTTTGTAGATTTGCATTAAAAACAAGAGTCAAGTGAAATCCTTCTACCTCAACTCACAAAAGCTTTTCCATCTCAAAAGTCATACTAACAGCAAGTTCCAGTGAGCACCTTGTGACTGCCTTTATAGATGTTCTTAGTGTAGCCTGTCAACATGGTTGTTGGTTTACAGCTCCCATTATACTCTGCCTTATCATTACTCTTTCATCCTTTTAAAGGAGTGGGATTTTGATGTGGGAAGTACACATCAGCCAGGCGATCCTATCATAGTTCAGTCCACATTCACTATAATGTGATGTACACCTTTTATTACCCTATTTATTTTAATTAATATTTCAATTAGTGTTAAAATCTTCTCCAGTTACAATTTTTAACAATATTAGAAAATAAACAGCTTGAATTAAAGTGTGTTATAGCACCATAACACTATGATGCTTTCAAAAAACGCCTTTCCAGTCATTGCCATTTTTAGCAATACGTTTAATGGCAGTGGCAGAAAAGAGTGTTTTCATCATGTGCTTGAAGCTTCAATTGATCACTCAGGTGAATTAGATTTTCCCCACCCACATCAGCTTTGTCACACCAAATGGTGTAGATTAAACATTCCAAGACAAGCATACAGAAAAAGTGCAATGTAACCAGCCATGTGGAAAGTCAGTTGTAATTCCATTTGTAGCAAATAGTGAAGGAGCATTGATTATTAGCAACTGATTTGGAAGCAGTCAGTATCTACAAACTTTCCATTTGCCTGCTCCTAAAACTAAAAGATAAGATCTTTACTGAACAAAGGAAAAATTGATGTTCCCAAGCAGTAACAGCTTGTGTCCCAAGGCGTCACTGAAAAGAGAAAGTCTCTTCCATTTGTTGTTGCAGAAGAACTGATCCTCAAATTGAACTGTTTACAAGAGGGCATATATCCTCATATCCAAATAAATGAGAGGCACTCTATATCTTGTGGATTTTCCTCCTTCCCTTTGGTTTCTTTAATAGCATTTCTTTATCTGCTGTTTGAAACCCCTGTAATCCTCTTTTGGGCTGGCTGTATAAATTTCACAATCAGCAAACCAGAGTGCAATCTCCCCTTCCCCCACTCCAGCTGCTTCTGTCTTCTGCAAAATAAGTGATCAAACATGATCAAGAATGCATTTTCTGTCACACCTTTAGCAGGCTTACATACTGAAAGCCACCATACCCTCCAGCAGTTTCAATATGAAAACACTCTTATGCATGTATAATACAAAGATCATTGCTGAGCACAACCCTTTCCCACAGTTACACTAGTAAAAACTCTTCTTACTTGTACTTGTTTACTCTGCACTAGCCTGTCATGTCCTGAGTTCTGTACAGTTTCCTATTTTAAAACAATCGTTAATTTTACAATGAATTTTGGTATCCCCATCATAGAATAGTTATTATTTATTATTATTAATTATTAAATTTATTAGTCGCCCATCTGGCTGGTTTACCAGCATCTGTGTTGGAATTGCTTTTTAATATGTTCTTAAACTTTTTTTAAAAAATGTCTTTAATCTTAGAAGATGTTTTGATTGCTTTCTTTCAGTAACTTTTTGAAGATGTTTTGTTTTAATGTGTTTTAAAGTTTGTTTTTATGATGTTTTAATGTTTTTAGTGTTTTTGTTTGCTGCCCTGGGCTCCTGCTGGGAGGCAGGGTGGGATATAAATCAAATAATAATAATAATAATAATAATAATAATAATAATAATAATAATAATAATAATAATAATAAACAACTCAAAATCACTCAGCAGTTCTTACTGTCTGGATAGGGGAGATGGAAGTGACCTCGGCAGCTAATGTGCATATGCTAATAACATTTTTTAAAAAGCAAAATGGGAATAGTTATTTACTAGGGACAGGTGTAAGAAAATAGGAGAGGCTCCTGCTAAATAGTGGTGATTGAACTGTATGGCAAGCACATTACTTTATTAGAAGAAATAAATCAAACATTGACTGCATTCTGTTAAACTCCAGCGCAAAGCACTTGTGTGTCAAAATTTGTTTTCAGGAGTCTGGTAACTGTTACTTGATTATTTGCAATCAGATATGTTTGGAAGCCTTCCTAGGCAGTTTTAAGATTGCTTCTGGATTTTTAGGAAGGCATATCTAATATATTCCTGATTCATTTTAACTATTCAGGTGATATTTGTACTCTGACCAATTTTGCATCCTATGTTTTTCGTTGCCAGTTTCCAAGCATAATAAGCAAAATGCTGAACAACTTGCTTTGCTGACAAACTCAGTAGCATGACAGAAGGTCATACCACCTGCTGGCCAGAAAAGCTGCCTGTAAATGTGACCATTCTGCAGCAGGCGGCATATTTTGTGACCCACAGAATAAGACAGATGCCATAGTCATACTTAATTATTAGAGATTCTGTTTTTAATGAAAAATAGCTGTACCTGTGTGTGTGTGTTATAAAATAAGTAGACAGTTTTAACTAGGAATGCATATGGCTGTAAAATGAAATAATTAAGAATATACCTTCTTAACTGTTATGAGCAATGTAGTACTGCATGCCAACATACTTAGAAATCACATTTTGTGCTATTTTTTAAATATATTACAGTGAGTTGTAAAATTATTGCCTTTACTGAAATATTTTTCTCTAGAAAATGAGAAATGTTCAATAATACCCTTTGGAATTCAAGGATTTATCATTATGAATAGTATTACTGTTTCATCCAGACATCTTGCAGCCACAATGGAAATGAATAGCGGTAACAACATCCTAATAGTTTCTTGTCAAAACTGTATGTAGTTTTTTTATATACAATTAGCTGTAAAGAGCTTCTCAGTTCAGAAACCTGGTTACAACCCCCTACTGAACTCTTGCTCCTTTACTCAAGAAATTCATTAGTTATAGCTAGATTAGATTTTTAGCAGCTAATCTAACTGCTGTAGGGGTTTGCAAAGTGGAGACAGAGCTGTGCTATTGGATTTGTTCAATTCATTTGACTCCAGGACTATAATTGCACTTATGTCTTACAAGGTTTTTTATAGCCTAAGGCTGGCTGGCAGCAGAAAACAAATTGGCAGTGAATACAGTAAGAGTGAAAGGGAATGAAAGGCACACATTATCAGTCTCCAGGCAGCGCTGTTCTGGCAGGAAGTTTCTTGGTTAATTTACAAATAAAACTTCGATTTTAGGATGGACGCTCTGTCAGCCAGACAATGGGGATGTCGGGGCTGGCCATTACTCAGTAAAAGTAGCAGCCATGCCTACCCCAAGCAGAAGTTCTTCAATCACACAGACAACTCTTTTCTGGAGCCAGCTGGCTCTGTAATGCAATTAGTAGGGAAAGGAGGTCAGACTATTAGGTGTGTATACCATGACCACTGTCAACATTGGTGTGTTGCCTGGGAGGCAGGGTACAGGATAGCTAAAGCAGAGTGCCTTTAATGCTATTTAATCAAGTGGTATATGTAGAATGTCACACAAGTAGGCTCCAAACATGTGGCTGTTTTGAAAGGCTTGAAAACAATACTTTTTCAGTAACTAACAGAAATCTTTTGATGCACAGATTGTAGCTGGGGAAATTAAGTCAGGACATGATTGATAGTAAAATTCAAATTAGACTTTGCATTGATTGACCTTTTTCATGTGAACATTCACTTTTATCTAATCCTCTAGTTAGGTTTTAACATGTTAAAATGTATTCAGGTTTCATTTCTACTTTTTAATATTCTGCAATCTAGAAATTAAATACTTCCTTATAATGCCCTATGAACATCCTATAAAAGTTGTAAAGTGATGCTGAACAACTACTTACTATGGCTGCTTTCGCACATCACTTAATACCATAGTATAATGCACAGCATGCTGATGCAGGCTGCTGAAATCATGTGCCCTTCACTCTTCCCTGTTTCTGTTGCTCCCACACAGCCAGGCAACAATCTGGCATGTTCTGGCACACTTCTAAGCCTTTTGACCTAGAGTTACATCTGAACCCAGGCTCATGCTTTGTTTCTGTCCAGACAAACCATGAGCTATAATCAAGATTTGTTCTTGGCTTACCACTCATGGTTTGTTTGGAGAGAAGCAAATCATGAGCCTGGGTTTGGACGTAATTCTAGGGCAGGCTGTCAGGCTCGCCCCTGCTTTCACCACTTTGTCAAGCCCCTTCCCGTCAGGATCCCATGTCAGGCTACCACCTGCTAGGATCCCGCCTGTGGCTACCTCCTTGTCACGGTCCCACCTCAGGGTCCTGCTCTCAAAATGGTTCTCTCACTGGCTCTAGCAAAGATCTCTCAAGATCCCACCGCTAGGCAGCACCACCAGCCACTCCCTGTTTAACAATATTGCCTTGAGACTTTGCCTTAGTCTCCTCCTGGCTTATTGCTACTTTGTGTCTGGGTGCACTTGCAGGCCACAACCCCCCTGTATCTTTGTGCCTGTAAAGAATACAGCCCTGGGTTGCTCTGGGCACTTGATGATGTTACACTAGCTCTTCCCCGCTGCCACCATTGATGCTGTTTCTCCACCTTGGTATATGCCCTGCCCACCCATCTGGTCTGTGTAAACCCAGCCAAGGGTCAGGCGTTAGGTAAACCAAGAAATATTTATTTATATACACAGGAATAACAAGATTACTTAGAGGTATAGTTAACAAGTGTATGGTTTCATCAGATGCGTTTCTCTTTATGTTTCTAGCCGTCAATAACCTGCCTCACTATCAGCCTAATCCAATCCAACCCACAAAACCAACTCCAACCTCCCTCAGAACTCCCACCAACCAAACTGCCTTAATCACCTGGCATCCTCTCATTTATACCTTCAGACACTCAAACATTCAGCCAATCATAATACAACATTCTCCAGCATTCCAGCCCATGTACTCCCCTCTCTCACTCAGTCTACTTACCATATATACTCTAAGAAACCTGCACTTACCATATTTACAGTATTATAAATACAGGGGCATCACACAGACCATGGCTTAGCTTCTGGCAGCATAACAGGAACAGGAGAGAAGCAAAGCACCTGTGATTTCAGCAGCATGCACCACTATGCTTCATGTTCATCTTTAAACAATTGTTTTGTTTAACTATTGTGGCATATGAACCAGGTCTATCTCTGTTCTGGTATCTTAGTCTAAAGGTCTAAATTTGACGGTATAGCCCTTTGTTTATAAATATTTATTTTAAGTCTATCTTCAAAATATCTTCAAAATCTCTTGTTTTAAATGTCAGTATTTCTAGTGTTTTGTTAATATGAACATGGGGCATTGGGATATAGTTTTGTAATCTACAATATTAAGCATTAATACAGCCTTTCCCAACCTTTGTGTCCCTGGATGTTGTTGGACTACAACTCCCATCAGCCCCAGCCAGCATGGCCAATGGTCAGGAATAATAGGAATTACAGTTCAGCAACATCTGGGGATCCAAAGGTTGGGAAAGGCTACATTAAAATATGTTATGCTGTCCTTAGAATAAGGGATCTAGGACATTGCCTTGTAATTATGCAATTTTCAACCCTCCAACAGATGTTTGAGAATTTCATTAAAAACTATCCATAGTTGAGAATTCTGCATCCCCCTGGGGCTGCTTGTTCTATTGTCTGGCTATCATGTTTTTAAAAGTTTTGTTTTTCTGATTACTCCATTTCACTCTGAATTCATTTATCTCACCCTTGGTGTTCTCCATCTTCTTTGTTGCAATATATGTGAACTACCATATACCTTTGTTTCCTTCTTGCTTCATCAGCCTTTGTTTTTTCCCTTAAAAATGTATTCCTTGTTTGTGTTCCCTGATTAACTCCAACTTGCTCTGTGTGGGTCTTTAGTTACCACATTTAAAGTGGATGTATTGCCCCAGCTGAGGTCTAATGAGTGCCACTTTCAGTGATATCCTTCTAATAACTTCCATTTGATGGCTTTTGTTAATGTGGTATGGCTGAGTTGTACTGAAGTTGTTATCCAGTATGGCATACACATCCTTTCTTACCATTGCTGCAATCAATTTCCCTGCTCTGTTTTCTTTTCAGAGAAAATCTGGTTTTTTTAATCTAGTTTTTCCAATATTCTGTTTTACCACATCATTTGAAACAAATCATACTCTGTATTATTCACAGTTTGTCAATTTCACTGCAGATTCACAAACGCTACACCTTGAGAGATTTAAAAAGTTGTTTAATTGCTCTAAGTTGCATTTTAAGTAAGAACTGAGTCACAGTCCCATCAGTGCAAGGATTTTTGCTTGTGCAACAGAACTTCTTCCCTCCTTTCTCCCCGTGGACCCCCTAAATCTGTTCTATGGGTTTCCCCAACATGCACAGGGGGAGGAGGGGGAAAAGTCCATTGGAGAGATTTTATACAGAAGTACAGGAAGAAATTAATCACACACAAAAATGAGATGTGCTGATAATCATGGAGAATGGAATGCAAAAGTAGGGAACAGAGAAGAACTTGGAATTGTGGGGAAATGGGGCTTAGGAGACAGAAATGAAGCAGGAGAAAGACTTATTGAATTCTGTGAAGCCAATAATTTGTTTCTTGCGAACACATTTTTTGAGCGACCGAAAAGACGACTGTACACGTGGACATCACCAAATGGTCAATATAGGAATCAAATTGATTATATAATTGGTAGCAGAAGATGGAGAAGTTCCATACTTTCTGCGAAAACAAGACCAGGAGCAGACTGTGGTATAGATCATGAACTGGTCATATCAAAAATCAGAGTAAAGCTAAAGAAGAAGAACAAAGCAATGATAGTGCCAAAATACAATTTAAATAAAATCCCAGAAGAATATAAAGATCAAATAAGGAACAGGTTTGAGGCGTTAAACTTAATTGACAGAGAACCAGAACTATGGAGTGAACTCAGAGTCATTATCAGGGAAGAATGCAAAAAGGCAATACCTCTAGTTAAAAAGAGAGAAAGACCTCAATGGATGACTTAAGAAACTCTTAAGAGAAGGAAAGCGAAAGCAAAAGGAGATAGAAACACAGTTAGAACCCTAAATGCAACAATACAGCGACTAGTACGTAGGGACTAGTACTGTATAGAAATAGAAGATGACAACAAAAGGGAAGAACAAGAGCCCTATTCCAAAAGATGAGAGATATGAAAGCGAAATTTAAACCAAGAGTAGGGATGTTGAATAATCAACAGGGGAACACACTGACTGACCAAGATGAAATAAAAGGAAGATGGAAGCAATACACTGTTGCGCTGCAGCCAACTCAGAAGGGACAGGAAGGAGGGAGGCATGAGTTTTAGGCGCCTCCGCAGCCAGAAGAAGCAGAGTTGGGGATTGTTGTGTCTGAGCAGGATCGTGCGGGAGGGGGGCAGCCTGCTCTCCAGCCAGTTCCCACGAGTAATGCCCTTTCCGAGGAGCCGAGCGCACCGCCCCCAGTTGATGCAGAGGACTTGTGGGGGGAAGCTTCAGAGTCAGTGCCAGCTCCTCCTTTACCAAGCAGTTTCCAGGAGGATTCCAGTGTGGCACCGCCCCCTGACCTTGAGCCCGTTGCTCGCGAGCAGGTGTCTTCAGATGAGCTGTTGGATGCGCGTCCCCTGTCTCCTCGTTCCCATCGCCGCGAGAATCGGACAGGGCAAAGACAGGAATTACGAAGGAGTCAGAGATTACGTTTGAAAACATTTCCTATATAAGCCTGCCGCTCCCAGTGGGGGGTCGTTGAGTCAACTTCCTTCACACGCTGCAGAGCATGTCTAGAGCATAGTTGGGGACTCTAGTGAGTTAGCGTAGGGTTTCCTATGAAGCGCAATGCCTTTGGTGTATCCATTACTTTAATAAAACGAGATTTACTTGCACCCACACTCCAGCCTCATTCTATTGGCTCTGGACGGGACAGATTGACTCAACCACCATCCCTACTCGAATCTGTTCCCATGGCGGATGACATGGACCAGAACGGAGCAAGAGGGGGAGTACCTATCACCATGGAAGCTTTGTATGCTGAGATCCAGAACCTCCGAGTGACTACACAAGCCCTACAAGCCGAGAACCAAAACCTCAGAGCTGCAACGCAAGCCTTGCAAGTGGATAACCAGAATCTCCATGCCTTGGTCGCCCAAGTCCAGGCTGCGCCCCCGAGGGCAGCAGCCCCTGTGAAGTCTCCAGTGGGGCTCCCCGTGCAATACGGGGGCCAGAGTGAACAGTTTGCCACGTTTCTAGCCCGATGTGAGTTGTACATTCAAGTGCGCAGAGCTGAGTTCCCAACTGATGACGCGAAGGTGGCGTTCATCATCAGTTTATTGGAAGGGGAAGCGGCAAAATGGGCCACCCCGTATTTGATTCACAACGACCAGATATTGCGCCAGTTTGATGCCTTCAAGAATGCGATGGGGGACATGTTCCGAGACCCCCAGAGGAAGGAGACGGTTGCCCGCCAGTTAGGGACCCTGAGACAGGGAAGGGGGTCTGTAGGGCAATACACGAATGCTTTCCGTGTTTTGTCTCAGGAGACGAAGTACAATGACCCAGCCTTGATGTACTTCTACAGAAATGGACTGAGTCCAGAAGTGTTGGATGAACTGGCGCGCTCCACACACCCCGACTCACTGAGGGGTTTGATTCAACTGAGTTTGCAGATAGACAGCCGCTTAGAAGGAAGAAAGTTGGAGCGAAGAATGGAGCCTTCACGGAGTCAGGTTGCTGCTCCGCTGCCCCGTGCGCACCCCGTGCCCAATCCTGGCATCCCTACTGTCTTGGGAGAGGAGCCCATGCAGATTGGAGGGGCTAGACCGCGATTGACAGAGGAGGAGAGGGAAAGATGCCGGAGGGAAGGACTGTGTCTCTATTGTGGAAAGTCTGGACAACTCGCCAGAAATTGTGCAGCCAAACCGGAAGATCCCAGCCGCCGGTAAACACATCCCAGCTCTCGTAGAGGCTAGAGAGTTGGGGGGGTGCTACAGACACTGAGCCTCCGTTACGACCCCTTCCCTCCCAAGGGGCCCTTCTGTTGCCCATTCGCATCACCCTATCCTCAGGCGAGAGCTTCTCAGCCAAGGCTATGATCGACAGCGGAGCATCCTCTTGTTTCATAGACCAAGAGTTGACGCTACACCACGCTATTCCCACAAGAGAACTGAGTCAGCCGTTGGCAGTGGAAACTATAGATGGCCGGCCTCTGAAGTATGGGGGGGTGACTCGGGTGACTGAGTCCGTGGAAGTGAAGGTCCCTGGGCATCGGGAAGACCTGTCGTTCTATGTGACGTCCTTGCTGCATTTCCCGGTGGTGTTGGGTATGCCTTGGCTGGTTAGGCACAACCCCACCATCTTTTGGGATGAAGCTGTGGTGGTTTTTATCTCCAAGTACTGCCATCAACATTGCCAGCCTGAAGAGGAGCCACAGGTGTTGGCAGGGGTGCCTCCCCCAAGGGAGATAACTTTGCCCACCAAGTATGGGAGTTTTCGGGACGTCTTTGATAAAAAGGAAGTAGAGCAACTCCCTCCTCACCGGCCCTGTGATTGCGCCATTGATTTGGTGCCTGGGGCACGCATCCCCGCCAGGTGGATCTACTCTCTATCTGAACCAGAGTTGGCAGCGTTAAGGGAGTTTCTGGATGCCAATTTGAAGAAAGGCTTCATTTGCCCTTCACAGTCCCCAGCTGGTGCACCCCTGCTGTTTGTGAAGAAAAAAGGGGGGAGCTCCATCCCTGTAATGATTATCGAGCCCTAAACCAGCTCACTATCCCCAATAGTTACCCGCTGCTGCTCATTAAGGAAATGTTGGAGAGGTTGCGTTCCGCCAAAATTTTCACGAAACTGGACTTGAGAGGAGCTTACAACTTGGTGAGGATTAAGGCAGGTCATGAATGGAAGACTGCGTTTAAGACCCGTTATGGTCAGTTTGAGTATTTGGTGATGCCATATGGGTTGTGGGGAGCACCTGGAGTCTTCCAAAATTTTATGAATGATATCTTTCGGGACTTTGTGGACCGCTTTATGATAGTGTATTTGGATGATATCCTGATTTATTCGAATACTCCCGAGGAACACGACTCGCATGTGCGTGCGGTGTTGCAGAAGTTACGGGAACACCGTCTTTACGCAAAGCTGGAAAAGTGTGGGTTTGACCTAACCACGTTGGACTTTCTGGGGTATCGGATCTCTCCAGCAGGAGTAGAAATGGACCCAGAAAAAGTTTGTTGTGTACTCACGTGGCAACCCTCCAAGACCAAGAAGGATTTGCAACGCTTCTTGGGCTTTGCGAATTAATACCATCGTTTCATAGCCAACTACTCCCATCAGACCGCACTGCTCACAGATTGCCTGAAGGGCTCAGGACCTTTCCACTGGACAGAAGCTGCACAAGAGGCTTTCGAGAGCCTGAAGCGAAGGTTTGCTACCGAACCCATACTACAGCATGCCGACCCGGCGCTCCCTTTTGTGGTAGAGACGGATGTGTCGGATGTCGCGATCGGAGGGGTTCTTTTGCAACTGGCCCAGAAAGGGGGAGAACTGATGCCTTGTGCCTACTTTTCCAGAAAGTTAACCAACTCTGAGCAAAACTACACTGTGTGGGAAAAGGAGCTATTAGCCATTAGAGATGCCTTTGAAGCCTGGAGACACCATCTGGAAGGGGCGCAGCAAGAAATTGAGGTGTGCACGGACCATCGTAATCTAGAGAGTCTTCATACCGCCCGTAAACTCAATCAGAGGCAAGTGCGCTGGGCTCAGTTCTTCGCACGGTTCCATTTCAAAATTCATTATATCTCCCAAGCACAGAATAAGCGGGCTGATGCCCTCTCAAGGAAGCCAGAATTTCTGAGGGATCCCACCCCAAGACCGTTACAGTACATAATCCTTCCTGAGCAGGGAGTAGTAGGGGCCTGCCAAGATTCTTGGGAAGCTGAAGTGCGTGAAGTGCAACAACAGGACCCTTTCGTGCAGGAGCAGCGGGTCGAAGAGGGCGCGTCACCCCAGGCAGAACAGAAGGACCTTATATGGAAGGATGGCATACTGCACCATCAGGAAGCTGTTTATGTGCCCCCTGGAGAACTGCAAGTGAGGGTACTACATCAGTGCCATGATGCCCCCATGGCAGGCCACTTTGGGGTTTTTAAGACCATTCAAGCTATCACTCGGGAGTTCTGGTGGCCCAAGGTGAAGAAGGACGTAGAGTGTTACGTTCGCTCTTGCCCCACTTGCATGAGGGCTAAACATGCCACTGGGAAGCCACCAGGGCTACTGGAACCCCTTCCTACTCCAGGAGGACCTTGGCAAATGATTACTATGGATTTTATAACAGACCTTCCACCTTCGCAGGGGAAAACCACAGTTTTGGTGGTCGTTGATGCCTTCTCGAAAACGGCTCACTTCATTCTGTGCACAGGGCTCCCAAGTGCTCAAGACACTGCCAAGTTGTACGTGCAAAATGTGTATCGGCTGCATGGTCTGCCAGACAGCCTGGTTTCCGATCGGGGCACACAATTCACCTCGCGTTTTTGGCAAGCGTTGTGGAAGTTGCTGCAAAGTGAGCTGAGACTGTCGTCTGCCCATCATCCCCAAACGGATGGGCAGTCCGAGAGGGTCAACGCAGTGTTGCAACAATATTTATGTTGTTTTGTGGGGTATCAACAGGACAACTGGATGTCCTACCTGCATTTAGCAGAATTTGCCTATAATAATGCTGTGCATCCGCACACGCAACAGACTCCTTTCTTCGCCAATTTTGGCTACCACCCCCAAGCCTTCCCTGCCCCAAAAGACAGTCTCTCAGTCCCAGCCGCTGAGGATTACTTGCAGGAACTTCACACTATGCAACAGCTACTCCAAGAGCAACTAGAACAGGCCAAAGCGGATTACAAACGCGCAGCTGACCAGCATCGGAGAGAGGGGGACCTCATACGAGTGGGAGACCAGGTCTGGGTCTCTACACGTTTCCTAGCTATGCTTGGCCGGTGTCGTAAACTGCAGGATTGGCGTGTAGGGCCCTTTGAGGTGGAGGCACAGATTAACCCTGTGGCTTACAGACTAAAATTGCCGCCCACCTTCAAGATGCACCCAGTCTTCCACAGGGCATTGTTGACCAAGGACGCTGCCCCCAACCCTCACCGTCTGTGAGTGGAGCCCGCACCGCCGTTGTTGGTAGAGGGGGAGGAGGAATACGAAGTAGAACAGAATTTGGACTCGCGAAAACGCCGAGGGCATCTTCAGTACCTGATTCATTGGAAGGGGTACGATCCAACTGAACATTCCTGGGAAACAGGAGAATGTGCATGCTCCGACTTTGGTGAGAGAATTCCATGAGGCTTATCCAGAGAACCCTAGACCTCAGGGGTGGGAAGGGTTAAAGCATGGAGGGGGGGATGATGTTGCGCTGCAGCCAACTCAGAAGGGACAGGAAGGGGGGAGGCATGAGTTTCAGGCGCCTCCGCAGCCAGAAGAAGCAGAGTTGGGGATTGTTGTGTCTGAGCAGGATCATGCGGGAGGGGGGCAGCCTGCTCTCCAGCCAGTTCCCACGAGTAACGCCCTTTCCGAGGAGCCGAGTGCACCGCCCCCAGTTGATGCAGAGGACTTGTGGGGGGAAGCTTCAGAGACAGTGCCAGCTCCTCCTTTACCAAGCAGTTCCCAGGAGGATTCCAGTGTGGCACCGCCCCCTGACCTCGAGCCTGTTGCTCGGGAGCATGTGTCTTCAGATGAGCCATTGGATGCGCGTCCCCTGTCTCCTCGTTCCCGTCGCCGCGAGAATCAGACAGGGCAAAGACAGGAATTACGAAGGAGTCAGAGATTACGTTCGAAAACATTTCCTATATAAGCCTGCCGCTCCCAGTGGGGGGTCGTTGAGTCAACTTCCTTCACACGCTGCAGAGCATGTCTAGAGCATAGTTAGGGACTCTAGTGAGTTAGCGTAGGGTTTCCTATGAAGCGCAATGCCTTTGATGTATCTATTACTCTAATAAAACGAGATTTACTTGCACTCACACTCCAGCCTCATTCTTTCGGCTCTGGACAGGACATACACTGAAGAACTCTATAAAAAAGATGCCAGGATGACAGATTTATTCACGGAGGAACCCTATGATGAAGAACCAGAAATTTTAGGATGTGAGGTGAAAGCTATTCATAAAATACTTGGAAGAAACAAATCACCAGGAACAGATGGCATACCAATAGAGTTGCTACAAGCTACTGAGACTGAATCTGTTGAAATTGTGACTAAAATTTGTCAAGAAATATGGAAAACTAAACAATGGCCCACAGACTGGAAACGTTTAATATACATCCCAATTCCAAAGAAAGGGGATCCCAGGGAATGCAATAATTATTGAACGATTCCCATGCAAGTAAAGTAATGCTCAAGATTCTACAACAAAGGCTCTTACCATATATGGAGTGAGAAATGCTGATGTCCAGGCTGGATTTAGAAAGGGAAGAGGCACCAGAGATCATATCGCAAACATACATTGGATAATGGAACGGAGCAAGGAATTTCAGAAGAAAATCACCCTGTGCTTTATAGACTACAGCAAAGCCTTTGACTGTGTAGCTCATGAAAAACTATGGAATGCTTTAAAAGCAATGGGGGTGCCACAGCATCTGATTGTCCTGATGCGCAACCTATACTCGGGACAAGAGGCTACTGTAAGGACAGAATATGGAGAAATCGATTGGTTCCCCATCGGAAAGGGTGTGAGACAGGGTTGTAATTTATCACCCTATTTGTTTAATCTGTACGCAGAACATATCATACGGAAAGCATTGGAGGGAGAAACATCAATAATTTAAGATATGCAGACAATACCATACACTTAGCAGAAACCAGTAATGATTTGAAACGAATGCTGATGAAAGTTAAAGAGGAAAGCACAAAAGCAGGACTACAGCTGAACGTCAAGAAGACTAAAGTAATGACAACAGAAGATTTGTGTAACTTTACAGTTGACAATGAGGACATTGAACTTGTCAAGGATTCTCAATACCTCGGCACAGTCATTAACCAAAATGGAGACAATAGTCAAGAAATCAGAAGAAGGCTAGGACTGGGGAGGGCAGCTATGAGAGAACTAGAAAAGGTCCTCAAATGCAAAGATGTATCACTGAACACCAAAGTCAGGATCATTCAGGCCATGGCATTCCCAATCTCTATGTATGGATGTGAAAGTTGGACAGTGAAAAAGGCGGATAAGAGAAAAATCAACTCATTTGAAATGTGGTGTTGGAGGAGAGCTTTGCACATACCATGGACTGCGAAAAATACAAAGAATTTGGTGTTAGAACAAATTAAACCAGAATTGTCACTAGAAGCTAAAATGATGAAACTAAGGTTATCATACTTTGGACACATCACGCAAAGACATGATTCACTAGAAAAGACAATAATGCTGGGAAAAACAGCAGGGAGTAGAAAAAGAGGAAGGCCATTCAAGAGATGGATTGATTCCATAAAGGAAGCCACAGACCTGAACTTACAGGATCTGAACAGGGTGGTTCATGACAGATGCTACTGGAGGCTACTGATTCATAGGGTCGCCATAAGTTGTAATCGACTTGAAGGCACATAACAACAAAACTGTGGAACATCACTGCTTGGCTCCTCCCATTTTGGCAATGATTGTTTAATTAGTAATTTTTGGTTCATCAATTTAAAAAAAGGTAAAAGTGTCCCCGCACTTGTAGTGTGAGTTGTTTCCGACTCTTAGGGTGACGTCTTGCGATGTTTACTAGGCAGACCATATATATGGGGTGGGATTGCCAGTTCCATCCCCGGCCTTTCTTTACCCCCCAGCATATGCCGGGTACTCATTTTACCGACCACGGATGGATGGAAGGCTGAGTATGTCTCCAGTATATGGAAATGTCAAACTTTTTTGAAGTTAAGAAATAGCATATCCTTTTTAGCCCTCCTTTCTTTCATTAAATTGGCTAGTGAAAATATAAATCAATTAGGTTTGACACGAATTATTCTCAACAAAGATAAGTATGATATTCTGTTGGTATTAATATGTACTTCTCCAAATGGTGTTTAAATATGATGTGATTGCCCTGATCCAAGGTAGGCATCAAATTTGTATTTTGTATTTAGTGACTGATTTCTGTGCTGATTGCTATGGCCCTTGGCTAAGACAATAAACAGAAACAAGGGGTTTTGAGAAGTTTTGAGAAAAAGAAAGGTCAGTTATTCCTTAAATATATATCTTCCACCACCACCTTCTTCCAAGAAATTCAGAGCAATATTTTACAGTGTAATCCTAAATATGTCTGTTTAGAAGTAAGTCCTATTGAATTCAATGGGTCTTACTCCCAGGTAAATGAGTGTAGGATTGCAGCCTTAGTCTTGAAACAATTCTGCAGAGGGACAGAGGTTAGGCTCAAAGTGCCTGTTGCGCATAGAAACAAGTAAGAAATCCAGAATGTGGTATCAGTCAGAAACAAAAATGCCACCTTAAAATGTTAAGATGGACACAAAAGAGAAGCACCAAATTACACACAGAGAGAAATGTATGGTATTTCCATGCCTAAGAAAAGGAAGTACAGTCTTTGCAGGTGAATTGATGCTTCCTTTATTAGACCAACAGCACAATCCTGTACAGAATTATTACTGTGTTCAGTAAAAGGAAAGGATTGTGGCCTTTAGACCTCTTTTAATATATAAAAGTCTTAATTTTAATTTAGGCTTAAGGGTTCAATTGCAACTTACATGCAAATGTGTCTAAGAAAATCTAATTATCTCTTTCACTCTTATAAAAGCAACTTTGAAAGAGGAATTGGAAGTAGGAAGTCAGCAGGAGATTTGCTTAACTCCCAAATTACCATTTGATCTGCATAATTAGTACATAATTTCCATGATATGCAAATTAGGCTACACACATTTGGTGAACTGGAATATGGCAGACCACAACTCAAGTGTTTCTGGGTTTAAACCTGATCTTCCCACCTGGAAACTCAACTCCTTGTACATTACTGACATGATATAATACTAGAAGCTACTCTGGATTTGAAACTGAATGCAGTTTAGTTTGATAAAGGTGAGCCACAGCAATCTTCAGGTTCACATGTTTCCCCTCATTCCTTCTCTTGCACAGCTGCAAGGAGTTCAGATTTAGATTTAATTTAGATTAAGCACAGCTATTTATGTCATCCAAGCCCAACAAGGTATGGTTATTCTATGGCTTAGCTATATTTTGTTAAAACAAGGTAACTTTAAACCATAGTTTTAAAGCTGGCTTGTTTCAACAAGCCATAGTTAAGATTAACCACAATTTGTCAGTTCAGACATAATGCTAAACTGTGGTTAATCTAAAATTAAAGTAGAAACCTCAATCTTACAGCTGCACCAAAAGAGGAGAGAGAATATCTTCATAATGCTGAATTGTGGTTTAGCAGTACACCAAACTGGGACAATATCTCTAGTTAAGGTCCCTTAAATATTTTGAATGAGATAAATTCTTTTGCTGCTTTTTAATAAGCAGAAAAGTTATTTATTTATTTATTTATTTATTTATTAGGTTTATATCCCGCCCTTCCTTCCAGTAGGAGCCCAGGGGGACAAACAAAAGCACAAAAACACTCTAAAACATAATAAAAACAGACTTTAAAATATATTAAAACATCCTTAAAAACATATTAAAACAAAACCTTTAACATATTTTAAAAAACCTTGAAAACATCTTTTTTTAAAAAAAAAAGCTTTAGAAACATATTAAAAAGCAATTCCAACACTGACTAACTTCTGTCCAGTTTTATAATTCCATTTGTCCAACATAACTCCTCAAACTGTGTTTGCCATTCTTATTAATAGCAAGCCAATTTGTCATTGCAGCTTCGTCACTTGGGAAATGATGAGGTTCATGTTGTGTGGTCTGAACACACAAGAAATTATCGCAGGGGCATTATACCGACTGATTTTGGAGATGTTCTAATTATTATTTATCCAATGAAGAATCGTATGTTTTTCATAGAGATAATGAAGAAACCAGAGGTATGTTTTTTGATCATTTTATTTGATCTATCGTAGACAGTGATTCTTATTTCCAAAGACAGCTGCTGAAACAAATCCCTGCATGTTTTTTTCTATGTCAAATGGGAACATTTAATGTTGAGTATTCTCACTTTGTATTTATTATAAGAACTTAATGGGTTGTATCAGTGATGTCCCTTGCGCTGATGGAAGACTTTTTGATCTAGCAGAGACTTCCATCAGCAAAATGGGGAGAGAGGTTGTTTTCATCAATTTCCCCTCTCTGTTGTAGCCCTCCACACATACACACACCCAACATCTGCTCCAGAGGATTGTGGGACACTTTGGAACAGCACACAAAGTGGCACAGTTGGCTACAGGGAATCGGCAACAATCACCTGTCTCCTCTTCTGATCAAAGCCTTCCATCAGTTACCGGATACAACCTGATATGATTAAGTGCTTCACAAATACATAATTTGCACTAATTGAGTAGCTTTTCAAGCAATGTCATAAAAAGTTAGATTTCCACAGAGGCAGGACATGTAGTAGCTGAAAATGAGAGGGAGAAACAAAACTATTTTCTGCATAGAGCAAGGAGAGGATTTGAAGATGTTCAGGATTGCTGCTCCCACAGCAGGAGGCAGGGCTTTGACTTCTCTGCTGGGAAGGAGCTGCCCAACCCCATACTAGCCTTGCCTGCTGTCTAGGAAGCAGGGTCTGTGCTGAGCTATCCAGAGCCAGAGCTTGGAAAAGTTACTTTTTTGAACTACAACTCCCATCAGCCCAATCCAGTGGCCATGCTGGCTGGGGCTGATGGGAATTGTAGTTCAAAAAAAGTAACTTTTCCAAGCTCTGTCCAGAGCACAACACTTGGTATTTGCAGCCTATTTTGTTTTGTTTTATTTTATTTTAATGCTTTTTCCTTATCGCCATTATCCAAGCCAGAAACTTCTGGATTCATATGAGTAATAATCATAGGATAATTTTATTTATTAATTTATTTAATTTAATTTATATACCGCCCTAAGCCCAAGGGCTCTCTGGGCGGTGTACATAAAATAAAGCAATCAGGAATATATAAATACAATAAAACAATAGAATCAAACCAACAAAGGTAAACAAAAATAATCAAACAGTAGCAAAATACAACAATACATATAATAATACGCATTAAAATGCCTGGGAATATAAAAAGGTTTTCACCTGGCGCCGAAAAGGTAGCAGCGTCGGCGCCAGGCGCACCTCATCAGAGAGACCATTCCATAGTTCGGGAGCCACAACCGAAAAGGCCCTATTTCTAGTCACCACCCTCCGAGCTTCTCGATGGGATGGGACTCGGAGGAGGGCCTTAGATGTTGAGCGCAGTGTACGGGTAGTTTCATATTGGGAGAGGCGCTCCACCAGGTATTGCGGTCCCATGCCATGTAAGGCTTTATAGGTCAAAACCAGCACTTTGAATTTAGCCTGGAAACAAATAGGAAGCCAGTGCAGACGAGCCAGAACGGGTGTAATATGTTCATGTCCGCGTCAACAATCTGGCCGCTGCATTCTGGACTAACTGTAGTTTCCGAACTGTCTTCAAGGGCAGCCCAACGTAGAGCGCATTGCAGTAGTCCAATCTAGAAGTTACCAGAGCATGAACGATTGAGGCGAGGTCGTCACTGTCCAGATTGGGGGTGGGGTGATTTCTGTGGGCTTTTCCTTTTCTAGAGAGGAACTAGCCAGAATTTCTTGGGTTCACATGGGTGAAGTGGGGTAGTTTGCAGGGTGGGGGTGTCTCTTTGTAGCATGTCTGAAGATCAGTAGAAGAGGGGAGATCCAGACAGCATGAGAGCTTGGCCAGCCATATGTGAGCCTCTTGAAAGCCATGTTTCCTCCTTCCTGCCCATTGAAGTTGATGCAACTGGTGGACCTTGCAGAGGCAACAGCAGGCATTAGGGGCCAGTGCTCCTTTTGTGTGCTTTCAGCATGTAAAGTCTTATGTCACTGCAATTCTCACTGGTCTTCTAAGGGACAGGTCAGTCAGAGACAGCACAGCATGCTTGTTGACCTATTCCAAGCAGCAGCAGGTTAAGGTAGGCTTTTTCCCTCTCTCCACCATTTGTCTTTTTTCCAGGGCTGGGCAAATAGTCATGGTGTTGCTCCAGTTCATCTCCACCTTATTCCCCAGCCAGGCAATACACAGAGGGATCTCTGATACCAGATCAGATGCAGGAGAAGAGGGGATTTTGGAGGCAGAAGCCTCAGATAGGCTCTTCACAATCCACTAATCAGAGGGGGAAGTGGTATCCTTGGCATCAGAAGTTTCTGGAAATTCAGACAGTTCACCCCTCACTATTTAGTTGAAGTGAATGTGTATCATGACTTCCTAAGCTGGATACAAGGACTGGTGGCTCAGAACTTCAGAGCGTGGAGAGGATAGGGGCTTTGTAGTCAACAGGAGATCCTGCTTTCCTCCTCCCAAGGAGCAAACAAAAAAGCAAGAAGTGTAGCTGCTTCAGGGATAATCTACCCAAAAGTGCCATTAGAAAAGATTCCCCAGCTCATCTTCTGAATTAGGTAGTGAAGACGACTCCTCTTCCAACTTTTGAAAAAGAAAGACTGTTGCAAGAAGAATCAGCAGTCAGCAAAACCCTTCAGCTTAGAGAACATATCTCATAAGGGGAGTCCCCTACTAGGAGGTTCTGTCTCTTGCAGACATTGAAAAGCCTTAGTCCTTTTAGCCAGCCTAAAAGATTGGGGGAGGGGGAAGTAGAGGGGATTTTTTTCCTGTAATAAATGTAATTTTTGTTTTTTTAAAAAGTAGGGGCAGAAAATGTTTAGGGGGTCAGGCCCCCCGGCTATGAGCCCGATCCTTCTTGTTTGGCTTCCCCCTCCAGGTCTCAGGAGTAAGGATAGAGAAGAAATTTAGTTTAGTTTGCATTTTAATGTAACCCTGCCTAATTCACATTTCCTAAAAACAATACATGAAAATGTAGCTATCCTTCTAAATTTACACTTATCTGAATTTTGTGATGCAGGTCTCCAACCAAATAATGCGTGCAGAAATGTATATATTAGTGAAAATAACATACAAAATAGCTTATAGGAGAGAGAATTGCTTGCCAAAATGTATCTATTGGGCAAAATTGCACACAAAAATCTGTGTATTAGGAGATGTGCACTAAAATGCTGATGAATTTTGGTAAGGACTTTTTTTTAAAAAAATCATAAACATATGCAGAAACGTGGAGAACTGAAACTGAGAGAAACCGAAAATTGACAGATTCATCCATCCCCACTCAGGAGTCTGAGACTTCCCATAGAGAGGAAGGAGAACTCTCAGATGATGGGGAAGAACAACCTGAACAACACAGACAAACTAATTAAGGTAGAATTGTTTTGTAGATTCCTGAGAAAGGCAGGCAAAACCATACAGCTGATTACAGGCAGATCTCAAGGAGGGGGCAGGGTACTCCCTACTTAAGGGTCTCCCTCAGCAAGCACTTCACACTTCCAGAGGCAGTCATGGCTCATATCTCAAGGTGTCTCCCATGGATGCCCCCATAGTGGTGCTCTCATCGGAAGCTAGTCTAATTCACAGAGGGAGAAGATGCTCATTGTCATGCCCGCCCGACCCTCAAGGTCCCGGGATCATGCATCAGGCTCAGACCCCCACCCTTAGGGAAATGAGACTGGAACCAAAAAGCTATTACTTCACCCTTGCCAAGGCTGTGTACGCTCACAACAACCCTGCAAGGTAGAAGGTAGGCTGCCACCACCCCTGTATACTGGTCCACTCAGAGCCAGGGGATCTCTGAGCCCAGAAGGTATATAAAACCAAGGTCCTAAAAGGCAAGAGTCACAGTTACACTCCTTGCCAGGCACCTCTGGTTTAACACTTAAAATCCAAGCTTTTAACTTCTTAACCCTCTTTGGTAGTGAGTGACTGAGATTGGGTCAAAACACTGAATTCAGAACCACCCCTTCTCTCAAATGAACACACCAGGTTAAATAGAAGTAGCTTTATTAAAATATATAAGTGCACATATCATATAGCAGCAAGTAATCCTTTAAGACCATTCACCCAACAGGGGTTTAGGTTCTTACAAGAGAATTCATACACACAACAAGAAAATAACAAACTAACTCACCTAACTACTTACATACGAGGTAGTTGGTTGTGTGGCACCTCTCCTAAGAGAGATGGATGTTCAACATAAAGCAATGGAACCAGACATAGGTTGCCTTCCCATAAGCAACCCCAGGAACCATAAGGCAGAAAAGGTTTGGAACTCTGGTGCCAGTCAGCATAGGCAGAGAACAAAGAACAAAGGCTATGGGTCCCCAGCCCTATACTTAAGGGAAAAGGATCCTAACGGTCCAAGATTAATTGACCAATCAGGAATTGACTGATGTAACTTTCTTCTCGATGTTTCTCACATTTTCGCGCCTTCAGGCCCCCCTCCCAACGGTGTTTTCCAACTGCATAGGCCAAGGATGACCTTGGGTGCCAGGCACTTGCTAATCAGCAAAGATAAACAGGTGCAGCTTGTTAAGGCTTCTTCTAACCATCTTCAGTTGGAAAATGAAACTTAACTTTACAAATTGGCAAAGGCTTGTCTTTTCTAACTGTAACCATCTCCCAGAGTCCCTTACTGGAGCCAAAGTGTTGTCATCAAATTTTTACTAACTCATGACCATTACAGGTTCATGACACTCATGACATGTGCATTGAGTCCAGACTTTTAAGAGCCTCTCCTGAAAAAACCCTATGCTATTTCCAAGCTTATTTGGTTGGAGTTTTAATGGGCTTCAGCCATGCATTCAGTTGTGCATGTTTCTGTTCCATTTGAAACTATTGGACATACATCTATACATACTGAAAAGAGGTCTCAAAATCAGTCTCAGAATTAGTAAACAGCATTGTCATTTTTGGATGGGCATGATTTTTCATTGTACAGTCACTTGCCTTGTCTTCCAGTGCCCTTGACCATTTTCCACAACACAAAATGTGATGTGATACATACAAATGACACTGATTAACACCTATTTAACTGTTGTAGTTTTTGCACAATTTGCATAGATTTTCAATATTTAGTCATCAAAGTAGTCCTGTTTAGGAAGGGGAAAATGTACAGCAGCCTAATATGCTTTAAGGTTATGGCAGATGGGCAAATCCTGGTCAAGCTTTCTGAGACAGTCCTTGCTGTTACCCTGAGGCATTGGAGCACCATAGAAAAAGGAAAAGTGATACAGATTCAAGAACAGATGATGTTAGAGGACTACAGGGCTAATGCACTCAGAATAAGAGCCAGAACAGCAGCAGAATGAAACGTAGACGTGCCTGTCATTATATCTTAGTGACATGTGATTTGCTGAAATATATTTTCAAAAATCAACTAATTTTTTTCAGTTTCTTGTCTCCCAGTAGTGAATTCTCTTTTCCCATAACAATAACATTGCACTTACATCACAATCAGATTATTTTATCAACTATTGATATTGAAAAAATTAAGGATTAAAATACAAAATTACAATAAAAAACAATAATGCAACAGCATAGATAAAGTTCTAGTGCTAGAACTCATTTAAACAGATTGATCTAAAAAACCTAGAGAAATAAAAAGGTTGTTACCTGACACCAAAAAGAAAAAAAATGGCTGTAGACAAGTTTTTGTAGAGTGGAAATTTAAAGATAACTGAAGTATAAATTGTTAATTAATCACCTCCTTAGATGCTGAGCCAAGCCAATTTAAGACTACAATCCTGTACATGTTTATCTGGAATTAAGTCCCAACAAACTCAATAGGAATACTTTTGAATGGACATACATAAGATTATTTTTCTCACCAAATATTTTAGTTAAAAGTATCATTTTATTATTTTTATTCAATCTATACTCTTCTTTCTATACAAAGTGTACTCAAAGTGGTTTCTAGGTTCAATATATAAATTTCCTTGCAAAATATGTTACAGAAGGAGCCCACGCTGTTGAAAAAAAAATACCAAACTGGAAAATTAGTGTTAGTTTGCCTTTTAAAATAAAACTATTATGGTGCAATAAAACTAATCCAGACATTTCCAGGGCAAATGTGGCTGACCTTTTGTTCACCAGCTACTGACCCCAGAGTGAATGAAAGAGGCTTGTAGAGAGAAATGACTGTTTGGCTGCAGTCCCTGATATTTAAATCGTGTTCCCTAATCAGATGAAAAAGCTGTCGCTTCTCTGTCAGGTTTCAGGATCCATGGTAACATTTGGCCTTTTATATGCATAATGTTAGCCTTTTTGTTCACATCTAAGTAGAGACACCTGGAGCAATGTTAACATTAACCGTTTTAGTATTAATAGCTTCATTATATAAGAATCTCTGATCCAATAGCTGTTACTTTTGTTATATTGCTACAGCTTGTATTGTGTTCACTTTTTATCCTCCTGCTTGGCAACCGGGCAATGATTTGCAAACTTTTTTGTCTTGATTAATTAACCAATATAATTATTGGGAACTGTGATGCAGTCTTTTGCTCAACAAAGCCTCTGAGAGAAAACAATAGTAAGTCTGTTAGTATGAATGCATTCCACGCATCACAGATGCATTAAGATATTCTAAACAATGAGACGAAAAGCTGCCTGAAAAAGCGGACAAAGAATGCCATGCAGACTCTACACACTGTGCATACCGCCAGGGACACACTGAGAGTTCCCTGGGACACAGATGCCTCGTTAGATTGCAGCTAGCCATCAGAGATTAATTCTCAGCCATTTGGTACAATAATTTACTCATTCACCAGCTTTTTAAACTATATTACTTATTATGAAGATCACTCTTTGCACTCTAATCGTTGTGTAAACTTGACTAGATTTTCTAATTGAGTACAATGGCATTAATTATTTTTTCTCAATAATTAAAATAGAGTAGAAGTGCCTGTGTGCGGAATATTAGTTTTATCACAATATGAGAATTTTTGAAGATCTATGGGACACTTTCATTCCCTATCTGTTCATTTTACCAGACTAGAATTTTGTTGAGACCTGCTAAGTAATTTTTAAGATCTGAAACAATCTCTACCTGGATGTAGGAGTGTGGTCTATATAGGAAGGAGGCCTTCTTCTGGGACTGGGTGAGTCTCCTAGGATGGCATTCAGGAACAATCCTATATATTCTATTTAGCTTTTTAGCCCACTCCATCCCCAAAACTTTCTAAAGATATTTTCATGTACTGTGTATGTCAAGATTACCCAAAAACCATGATAATCAGTTTTTAAATAATACTGATGTGGTTCTTCTCATTGTGCAATTCTAGGTACACACTAAATAAACATTGATTTAGAAATGATCATTTTTACATGCTAAAACACCCTTATAAATGTTCATGAATTTCCAGTTTGATCCTATGTA
Organism: Rhineura floridana; assembly: GCF_030035675.1. Taxonomy (NCBI): domain Eukaryota; kingdom Metazoa; phylum Chordata; class Lepidosauria; order Squamata; family Rhineuridae; genus Rhineura; species Rhineura floridana. The sequence goes on along the minus strand of NC_084480.1, from coordinate 177,345,500 downwards.
CATTGCAGCAAAGCATAGAATAAAAATGCTTGGTTGCTGAATAGCCTAGACTGCTTATATTCCTTGTGTTTGCTTGTATTTTGCCCAGTACCTGTTTGAGCCATTAGCTTTCATATTTTAAGAGGTGCAGATATGAGGCAAAATGTGCAGGCAGTATTTTGCCCAATCTTTTCATGAGAAACAAGCTATCTCCTGCCTTACATTGTTCTGGGTAATGAAGGAACAGGGAGCCTTTTTAGCTAACAGGCAGCATAGAAATGAACTATAACATAATTATAACAAAACAAAACCATGTCAGGGAATCAGGGGGTTGCCTGCATATTCTGACTACTAAGAAGAAAAATTCTTTCAGCCCTGTTGTGTTGGTTCTGGTGAAAACAAAAACAAAAAGCTAACAAATAACTACTTTGAGTATAGCTGTTAATAGGTGGGTTATACATGAATTAATATCATTACTAAAGTAGACAAGACAGACATATCAGATCTCAAGTCAAATATACTGGTTATAAAATTATTTGATACAAGAATACCAAAGCAACCATCATAGTCCAGTATGGGAGGACTTACCCAAAATGTCAACTATATCTTACAGCAATAATGCTGTAGGGATGCACAGATTCTTAAATTTACTATTCCAAAATGCAACAAATATTTTTCTATATATTTTGACTAACTGTATTTCATTAGGGCTCCTCAAAAAAGTCATTTTGGACATTTTGGCAATACCATTCTGTAACTTCGGGGGTGTTGCCCTTTTCCCATTTCTTGATATACACAATTTAGTAGTAGTGTACTTACCAGTTTCAAGTATGTTTCAAGTACCTTACAATACTTTTAAGATAACATCAAAATAACCCACAACTTCTCAGGTATCCAAAATCCTTAGAAAAGGAGACAGATTCAAAAAGGCGGAAAAGGTACACATGAGCAGCTACCCAGTGTCAACATGCCAGTCACTATGCCATGGCATACCACTGAAACTGCATTGTAAGTAGTTCACCTTTAAATCAGACAGCATTAATCTAGTGCAGATATTCTCCCAAATCCACGTCCATTCTTCCTGTTTATTGAATAACCTTGATCTCTCTGTCCTTTCTTCATAAAATTGAAAACTGAGTCAGATAAGCTTAATGATACTTATATTTAGAGATGTGAAGGCCCAGAAAAATTGGGGGAAAGCCCATTTTCCCCCAAAGCCTTTTTTGTTTTTGTTTTTTGAAAAGTTGGTGGGAAACGGGGGAAATTTTTTTTATTTTTTTCCCGGGCCTTCACATCTCCTCTTATATTTTAGAAGTTAGGTGTTCGGATTTTTGTTTTGTTTTTGTCTTTAAGTCCCCATGTTTTCTTAGCTAGTCCAAGAACTAGCACATTTTTCCAAATCAATAGGAGCACAGTATGGGTAACTTTAGTAACCTTCAGTGCTGAAGGCAGTATGCCTCTGAATACCAGTCGCTGAGAATCACAAGCAGGGAGAGCGCTCGGGTTGTGCTTGTAGGTTTCCCATAGTCATCTGACTGGGTGCTGTAGAGCAGGATCCTCCACTAGATGAGCCTTTGGTCTAATGCACAGAGTTCCTCTTGCATTCTTAACATGATTATTTTTGTAAGTTACCTAAGAGGGTATAATGGAGATTAGATCAGAGTTTTTCCAGAAAAGGGGGGTATTGATATAGGAAATTCTAAGAGAATTGCAAGGCAAATTCCTGAAGGCTGTCCCAGAGGTGATGGGGAGTAAAGGGAGAGAACTAAAGCTGTAGTGAGCCAAGGACAGCTGTTTTGTGATGCTTTTAGCTGTTTAGGATGTGAGGGAAAAGGAAGGAGAATGATGAAAACTAAAAAGCTGGCAGAGGGAAAAGAGAAATTAAAGGGGCAGGCCCCCAAAACAGGCACTAATAACAAGAAAGTTGCAGGGTTTTTGTGTTGTTTTTTAACACAAAACAATAATGACTGCCAAGGGGACTTTTTAAACCTAAATGATTCAGGGAACTTTTCCATTTTAAGTATTGAGAATTTACATTCTTGAAAATGAATGGATAGAATCCAATGTGGTTGTTCACACAATGGGACTTTGCCCTCCTCTCCTCTCCCAGTATACCTCCAACATTTGTTTGAGATGTTCCCCTAGCCCTAGCAGATTTTGAATGTGCACAGAGGGCTGCAGGAGGAAAGAGAGCAATCAGATGTAATAATGCAAGGTCTGAGGGGTTCTTAGACCCCTTTTTTGGGAGCAGGGTCCTAGTAGGGTCCCTGTGTCTCCAGAGTCCTACAAGCGTTGACCAGCATGATGAAAAGAATGTATGTTAGTCACTGAGAAGAGTGTTCTAATTTGTCTTTTCCTGCTGCTTGGTGCCAATCAGAGTGCAAGGAGGTAAGTCAGTCACTGAGAAGACGGTTTTCAGTAGCTAACACTCCCCCCTTTCATGCTGATTGGCTCCTATGAACATATGTTGTTGTGGGGAAGGACAGTAACAAGGATCTCATTCTCAATTCAGCAGCAAAAGAAAAAAGTTCCTATCATGAAGGGACACTGCACTTCTGAATTTGTCACTACATTACTGGAGAGGATGGTGAAGTCCTGTTGTCTGAGTGGAAGTTTGATCTGCTTGCATATATGGACAGCATGTGTGTTTAACTTACTATTGGACTGGCTTGTTTGTTTTTGTGAGATGCATTATAATGGCAATTCACTACAAACAATAAACATCTGACTGACTATTTCTTGATGAAAGAACTGTGTGGAATAAAAGAAATTGCCAAATTTTCTGATGCCATTTTTCCTGCCATCTTGAAAAAAAGTCAGCCATGTTAATCTTTCTACATTTTTCAGCAAACATAGCCTATTTATGTTCTTTCAAAAGTAGCAACCTATACAATTCTCAAAAATCTCTGATATGCCTTTCAAAATTATTATTTATTTATTATTGGGATTGATATCCCACCTGAGAGCCAGTGTGGCGTAGTGGTTAGTGTGTTGGACTACGACCTGGAAGACCAGGGTTCGCATCCCCACATAGCCAAAAAGCTCTCTGAGTGACCTTGGGCCAGTCACTGCCTCTCAGCCTCAGAGGAAGGCAATGGTAAACCAGCTTAATACCTCTTACCACGAAAACCCTGTGAACAGAGTATCCAAAATGCAACACGAGATAGTGCTGGAAGATGAGAACGCCAAGTCAGAAGGCACTCAACGAGCTACTGGGGAAGAACAAAGGACAAGTATGAGTAGTCCTATGACTAATGACGCAGCTGGGTCAAAGCCGAAAGGAAGCCCAGAGGCTGATGCGCACAGATGCAAAAGGAGAGTCCGGAGTTGTACAACGCACACAATCGGAACATGGAATGTGAGAAGCATAGGAAAGTTAGAAATTGTCAAGCAAGACATGGAACATATTAACATTACAATACTTGTCGTGAGTGAATTAAAATGGACGGGAATGGGACATTTTCAATCAGGCAACTACAAAATATTTTATGCAGGAAATGAGAAATTAAGAAGAAATGGGGTTGCTTTAATAGTGAGAAGTGATGTAGCAAAAGCAATTAGGAGCTACAATGCAAGGTCTGAGCGAGTGATATCAATGAGATTAAACAGAAAACCTATTAACTTAACCATCATCCAAGCCTATGCTCCAATGGCAAACGGAGAAGAAGAGGAACTAGAGACATTTAATCAGAAGTACTAGAAGAAATGGATCATACACCAAAACAAGATATGATGATAATCATGGGGGACTGGAATGCAAAAGTAGGGAACAGAGAAGAACTAGGAATTGTGGGAAAATGGGGCTTAGGAGACAGAAATGAAGCAGGAGAAAGAGAGAATTCTGTGAAGCCAATAATTTGTTTCTTGTGAACACATTTTTTGAGCAACCGCAAAGGCGACTGTACATGTGGACATCACCAAATGGTCAATATAGGAATCAAATTGATTATATAATTGATAGCAGAAGATGGAGAAGTTCCATACTTTCTGCAAAAACAAGATCAGGAGCAGACTGTGGTACAGGTCATAAACTGGTTGTATCGAAAATCAGAGTAAAGCTAAAGAAGAAGAACAAAGCAATCATAATGCCAAAATACAATTTAAATAACATCCCAGAAGCATATAAAGATCAAATCAGGAACAGGCGTGAGGCTTTAAACTTATTTGACAGAGAACCAGAAGAATTATGGAGTGAAATCAGAGACATTATCAGGGAAGAATGCAAAAAGACACTACCTCTAGTTAAAAAGAGAGAAAGACCTCAATGGATGACTGAAGTAACTCTTAAGAGAAGGAAAGCAAAAGCAGAAGGAGATAGAAACACAGTCAGACAATACCATACTACTAGCAGAAACCAGAAATTATTTGAAGCAAATGCTGATGAAAGTTAAAGAGGAAAGCACAAAAGCAGGACTACAGCTGAACGTAAAAGACGAAAGTAATGACAACAGAAGATTTATGTAACTTTTAAGTTGACAACAAGGACATTGAACTTGTCAAGGATTATCAATACCTTGGCACAGTCATTAACCAAAATGGAGACTATAGTCAAGAAATCAGAAGAAGGCTAGGACTGAGGAGGGCAGCTATGAGAGAACTAGAAAAGGTCCTCAAATGCAAAGATGTATCACTGAACACTAAAGTCAGGATCATTCAGACCATGGTATTCCTGATCTCTGTGTATGGATGTGAAAGTTGGACAGTGAAAAAAGCAGATAAGTGAAAAATCAACTCCTTTGAAATGTGGTGTTGGAGGAGAGCTTTGCGCATACCATGGACTGCAAAAAAATAACTGGGCATTAGAACAAATTAAACCAGAACTGTCACTAGAAGCTAAAATGATGAAACTGAGTTTATCATACTTTGGACACATAATGAGAAGCCATGATTCACTAGAAAAGACAATAATGCTGGGAAAAACAGAAGGGAGTAGAAAAAGAGGAAGGCCAAACAAGAGATGGATTGATTCCATAAAGGAAGCCACAGACCTGAACTTACAAGATCTGAACAGGGTGGTTCATGACAGATGCTGTTGGAGGTCACTGATTCATAGGGTCACCATAAGTCGTGATTGACTTGAAGGCACATAACAACAACAAATTAATGTCACACCTGATCCCTCTTCAGAAGTTCACTCCCACACAATTAGAATTGTATGAGGAGGAGAGCAAGGACAAGCCTGATGGCCCCATCTCCCCTGTTGCAACAAACAGGATATGAAATATATGCATTACATAACTAAGAAACTAACATATACATTTCTAATCTGTGTTTCACATATACCAATGGTGTAAGGTACTATAACAGAAGAACAGTTTTTCTCCAAACCCTTCATCTGGACATTGTTAAGTACCTAACATGTTATATATATACAGAACTGTACATAACATGAATGAAGTTTCAAGAAGAGAATTACAGAATTAGACATGATTCCAAAAGGAATGTTACTATTTTCCATGAATACATTTTGGTACATTACAAAACGCTGTTAAGCTCTGAATTTGAAGTTCAGTTCATTGATCTGTTGACACATGTTCATGATGCATGTTATTTTGCTATTTTTTACACTTGTTTTGACAGGTCCCACATCCTTTCTTGAATCTACACAACATAACTCTGCAAGTTTGGGGGATGGCACCAGTTGTCCTCAGCACAGGTTTCAGTTTTCCATTTTCAAGTGTAGCTCTCATGTCTTCAGGAATCTATGTACAAGCTTGCTTTCACACCATGATCTGATAGGGAACTCTTTTCAGAGTTCTTGCTTCTGGTTTCTGAATGAAGTGTGGAATCAACTCCCATATGCTTGGGCCTCAACTTCTTACCTTCACACCAAATCCTGCTTAATGGCCAGATTTCTCTTTAGCTGACCAGTAAGTTCATTGTTACCCTTATTGTCATCACCAGTCTTGGCTATTATACGAGCTGCTTAATAACAATAACAACAATAACAATAATTAAAACGTATGCAAATTCACAACTTACTAATCAAACTAAGTTGATCTTTTCTACAGTTCACATTCTAGATGACTCCCTTGAACTGGATGATTTTGCAAGTATTCTTGCACACAAGTCCACAGATGATTGACTGCTTCCTCTAGCACTGTGGTTCCCAAACTTTTTCCCCCATGGACCATTTGAAAATTGCTGCAAGTCTTAGTAAACTACATAATGATTATTCTGCCTGTTGTAGCAATTGTAATGCTCTGTGCTAGATGCTGTATGATTTTAGTTGTATTTTCTTGCTTCTTTTGTTTTTTTACATTGTATTTTATTGTATTACATTTTAAATTCTTATATTGTAGAAATAGAATCCAAGAAATAAAGAAGCAATAAAATACAATCAAAATCAATATGAGTATTTAACATGATGGATGTGTCATCTCTCTCCTTCAACCACAAATCTGCAGACATGCTGTGGACCACCTGAATGAAACATATGGACCACTGGTGGTCCACAGACCACAGCTGGGAATGCCTGCTGTAGTACATACTTTTCTGAAGATTCATGATGATCTAGCTTCATCCTGGCCTTCAAGGTGTTGGTTTGATCATAAAACTGCTCTCAGTGTTGTACCTGATAATGTCAATGATTCTGCGAATTTTCCTTGGCAGAGAATAAATGTTGGAGACTGATGATTCTTTGTAACCTGCCCTTCAAACCAAAGGTTACCAAGGCAGTAACAACAGTCCAACAACATACCAATACAATATAAAACCATTTTAAAATATTGCTGTTTTTCCAAGCAGTAACTGGATTTTTTTCTTTGCATTTTGATTTACTTATGTAGCTTGTTAGGGATAATTGTAGGTGAGCATTCTGCTAGCAGTACATAATGCTCCCACACATTTAGCTGAAGAATATCATTATTTTTGAGACTATGTTGAATTTCTTCCATAAACCAGACTATGGCAACATCAGAAGTCATAACTTGGTCCTGATTTTTGTGCGTCTGGCTATAAAATGCTTCTAGACTGTTTAAATAGCGTTTTCCTTCAGCAGCTATTAGGTCATTCACATCAGCTAAATGAACAACTAGTGTATTGTGAGCATACACTTCCTGTAGTATCTTGTCATTCACGGGAAAAGATGTATTCCTTATGTTCTTCTTGACAAAAAAGGTACAGATTCAGATTCAATAGCTTCATGTGTTGTCTTTTTCTGGTAGAATAAGATGAGAATTTACCTGGCATTGGTTGACAAATTGGGCTTCCATGGTTGTTTTAAACCTGAAAGAGACTCATGTACTACTTCCAGCTTATTGATTTTTTCCTTTGCGTAGCAAGTATGATGCCATACAACATCTTTGTTTTCACCAGCCAATGCAGAGTCAACTCTGAATTATAACTCAATATGCAGAGTCTCTAAACTTGATTCACTTCTGCCTCTTTCAGAGTTTGCAACTCTTGCTGACTTGCAGGTTTTGCACTTTCATGCAAGATAGGTATCAGCAATCCTCCACTTCAGGACACTGAAGGGATCCATTGTTTTCTCACAAAACACATCATAAGTTGATCTTGGCAACATACCCTGAAATGCATGAGAAAGAAAAAGTAGGTGCACTGCAGTTGTTGGCTTTACAGTGAGGGCAATATTGCCCCTGACTCACTGTGCATCACTTTCCTTAGGGCAAAGCAATTTATCACATTGCAGCAAGGCAACTTTCTTTTTATTTATTTAAGAAAAGCACTTCCAAATTCCAGGCTTTGGATTTCATAATTTACCAAATAATAAACAGAGCCATAGAATTATTTTTCATAATATTTGTTTATTAATCAATTTTTAAAAAATTAAAGTTCACAGTAATTCTTGAGAAGGTTGTTACAAAATATTTGATATGAAAAAGTTGATTGTTCATATTTCATGTTTCCAAATTACTGTGTACAATCAAACCTAATTGGGGGCCAGTTTACAAGATGGTGGCTACTCCAACTACTAAGAATTTTTTTTGACAACCTAGATTTTTTAATTCAGCACAGTGTTTTCATACAGAAACGATGAGTTGCACCCAGTTACCAGAAATGCTGTCACTTCCCTCCATTTCAGAAACTTTGTCTAGTCTACACAACGGAGCATTAAACTGGTGGGCACTAGAGAGAGAGCATTTTCTATTTATGGAACTCTCCTCCAAGGCAGATGTGTAAGCATAACCCCTATGCAATCAGCTTTTAAATTGGCCTTGAAGACTTTTTTTTCCCCCAAGGTATTTTTAAGTGCATTTTGTTTACTATATTTATATGGCTGACTGCAGCTCACAAAAATTAAAAGGATATAAAAATTATAATACAAAATAATAAAAGCAGCTTTAAACATTGTTCGCTCTGGCAGATATATAATAAAACAGAAGTCATAAGAAGACTGAGTGGCCCAAATTAAAAAGACAACTTTTTAACTTTTTAACTGGGTGATTTTTTTTTTAAAAAAAAGACTTCACCTGGCACCAAAAGGCTGTAAAGATGGTGCCAGATGAGCCTCTCTGGGAAGGTTGTTTCATAACCAGGGTCTCTCAACTGAGAAGGCCCTCTCCCTAGGCCTGTAGCCAGGGAGGTCTAAGGGGGCCCACCCCCTAAACAATTTTCTGCTCCCTATATATTTGTTATTATTGGGGGGTGAATTAATTTATTACAGAAAAACTCTGCCTCCCTACTTTTTTTTGGTGCCCCCCAAACTTTTAGACTGGTTATAGACTTGCCTTTCCCTAATAGCCACCCCTAATATCCTCCCTAATAGCCTCACTTCATTTGGCAACGGGCACTTGAAGCAAGGCCTCAAAAGAAGATCTTAAGCATCAGACAGGTATATATGGAAGAAAGTGATATTTCAAGTAACCTGGTCCTAGACTTTTTTAGTGCCTCTTATATATAGATATAGATATAGATATATTAGATATATATACAAACACACATACACATATATACACACATTCAGAGAGAGAATACAAGTATAGGAAACATCCAAACCCAGACACTTGTCCTTAAAAGATAATATATACACATTTTCTTTGACACTTTGCACGTTTGCTGCTAAAAACTCCAGTGTTACATCACTGGATTGTCTCCAGTGTTAGTCTCACTCAGAGTTGACCCACTGAAATCAATAGATATGACTAACTTAAGTTCATTAATTTCAGTAGGCCTGCCTTGAGTAAAACGTAGCTGGATACAGCTCCTTGTTTCCAACAACAATAGTAACATCTGACACTGCTCTTAGCCTTTCATTCAGTGAAATGAAATACTGATTTAATAATATAAGTCATCTGTCTACATTTAATTCTATTTTGGCAGGTACCATTTTTTGGTCCTTTGTTTGATGGAGCAATTGTGACTGCAAAACTGCTGCCAAATCTTATACGGGCCACATGTATCAATGCCAGCAGAGCTGTGAAGTCCCTTAAAACTCTGTATCAGAGCTTGTATCCTTTTCTAATAATTGTTTGATAATTCAGGACTGATAATTACATCTGTCTCTTTGAGGTAAGTTTTCTACAAGAATATTTGGCTTTGTGAAAGGCTCTGCTGAAACCATTAAATCTGCATTAAATCTTTATCATCAGTGGCTACTAGCCATGGTGGCTGTGTCAGAGGCGTCATCGTCGTCGTCATCATCATCATCATGATGAATTTTATTTATGTCACTTTTTTCCAAAAAGAAATTTAAAGCGACTTACAATATTATATATATCTGAATATTAATTGCTGGGAATCACAAGTGGAGAGAGTGCTGTTGCTTCCCATAAGCATCTGGTTAGCCACTGTGAGAACAGGTTGCTATATTACATGGGTCTTTGGCCTGATACGGCAAGATTCTTCTTATGTTTAGCAAAAGCAACATTTTTAGAATTCTTCACACTTTTAACTACTCTGATGAATAAAAGACAGAGATGCAAGAATGAAAAGATGCATTTGGCACTGTAGTGTTTCCAGTATCAGCCCATGTGATGGGGCAGAGCCACTCTCCCAACACTGGCGTTACTGTGGCTTGTCTGGATGGCGCAGGGCAGCACCGAGGGCAGAGTTGTGTGGGTGTGCTGATAGAACCAATCTGGCGTGTCAGTGTGCCCACACATCCTCATCTCACTGCCGCCATGCTCTGCCCCCATCCAACACCATATAGATAACCTGCATTAATGCCAGTGTCAGGAAAGCAGCTCTGCCCCACCCATTGGGCCACTTCTGAATGTTTTCCTCTAAACTGGAAATGCAGCATGGATATTGGCATTTGAATATTAGATGGAAAGAACTGTCAGAATCCTTAGAACATCAATGCAGATTTCATGTTTTGGTAGGGACTGTAGTTGTTAATTGTAGCATAATTACTTTACTATTATGTGACTATAATACTTTAAGCCTTGTTTGCCTTGATTTTACTTTGTGTGTGTTTGATTTAGATTATCCTAATGAAGAGAATCTAATAAACTTTTTTGTATCCACATATATAATATTTGGTGAGACACACTGATTTTAGAAACTTTCCTCTTGACCTATTTGATCCACATATGCTTGTTTTCAAAAGGCCTAAAATACGTAAAACACGTTACCTATTGCACAGCCCCCAGCCACATATTGAGGCCTGACGGATGCTTGATAACCTCTATGTTTTTGCAGTCCCAGTTAGGTAGGAAAACCAGGTGATTTATCAAACCCCTGATGTGCTGCCATACATAGCTGGTGAGCTAGGCTTGGATCACAAAATTTCTCGCATCCAGTTGAAGTGGATAACATTATTTGTATTTTGAGGTATCCAAGGCCTCTGTGTGTTGTAACTGCTTCGATAGTTTCAATTATTATGGCCTGGAGATGAAGACAGAGTTTTTATAGCACTGAGATGATCTCCTAGATTCTTGCCCATCAAGATTGGTGGTAGCTTGCCAGAGAGAGGAAGAAGGGGAGAACCAACCAGTGCCATCAGATCCATTATAAATTACTTCTTGAAGAAGGGATGGACTCGTACTTCTCTCAGAACGCTGTGGACAGGTCTCTCTCGAAGTTTCCATTTGATCTGTCTGATCTGGGCAATTATCAGTCAACATTTAACTTTCCTTTTCTGAACAAGGTATTTCAAGAGGGTGGCTGCTCAGCTCCAGTTAGTCTTAGATGAAAGTGACGTGGGTCCAATCTGGTTTCAGTCTGAGTAGAGAACAGAAATTCCCTTGGTTATATTAGTGGGCAATCTTTGCCAGGAGATGGTCACAGGGAGTAAGTATCCTTCTTTAATTGCCTTGGACCTCTCAGTAGCCTTCATGACATTAATCAGGGACTGCTTGTCACATATAGGGGTATGTAGCTCTGTCTGGTTGTGATTCTGAACCTGCTGTGCATTAAGCTCTGTCCCAACCTTTGGGTCCCCAGATATTGCTGGAGTCTGGACTACAATTCCCATCATTCCTGACCATTGGCCATGCTGGCTGGGGTGGATGGGAGTTGTATTCAACAATATCTGGGGATCCAAAGGTTGGGAAAGGCTGTTATAGTGGATCCTGGAGTGCAGTAAGTAGCTTTGGGATGGCATCTCCTCTTGAGCTACAGGCAGAGCAAGTTAATGTCATTGTATGTAGGAGGGGCCTCCCTACACTTCCCAGACTGGCTCTACCTGCACAGTCAGCAGGCTGTGCTTGGTGTGCACTCTGAAGTGCTCTACCACCTATTTTGCCCCTTTGGGGATTTTTTCTTTCTTTCTCTGATTTGGTGGCTGGTGTATTCTTCCCTTTGACTCCCTGACACATCTCAGCTAGCAAAGGGGTTGCAGGGGGACTCACCCAACAAGAGAGGGAATGGCAGTACATCAGTCAGCCAGGGCTAGGAGAGGCCAGAATCCCAGGCCCAAGGTGGCAGCTGCATCAAACAGAGGCAAGCCACCAATGTGAGCAGCAAAGAGCCAAGCCATGCCACCAAAGGAAGTAGTCCCAGGGATGTAAGTTTTTTTCGTCTGCTCTCTTAGCTCTCCACAGTCCAACCACTGCTGCCGTTCTCCCTGACCCATAAAAAGGGCAGACATGATCTGCCGGTGCTCATTATGGCCAGCAGGCATGTGTGAGATGATGAATGCTTGGAGGACTCAGCTGGCAGCGAGGAGAGGGCCTGAGCAAGTGCTCCAGCACTGTATGCAGGGCCAAGCAGGGAGAGAAGATTTTTAATTGCATGACATGCACCCGCCCCCATCCTCTCCATCTCCAGGATACATATTGTGAGGGCCAAACTAGATACAATGCCATTCATGCAATTAGCAATTGTGTGCATGACTTTTTAAAAGTAAATTCCAGGTGGGTCCCTGATCCAGATTGGGACCCTAGTGTGGGGAGTTAGGGGGGCTATATCTCTTTGCCCCCTGCTTTGGTCCCGATTGAGGATCTCCGCCTGTTTAGTGAAGGAAATCTCCCATATGGATTCAAAAGATGAAGTCATTTGACAATCACTTTGATTCCATTGTAGTGTTTTCTCCTTTGACTTTGTTGTATAAATGTTTGTAAAATTTTGTATGCGTTGGTGCATTAATTGATGTGATATGTAAAGAAATAAGAGGAAATGTGCTTCATGAATTGGTCAATGTGTTGCACGGAATAGGAAAGTTGGAGGGTTTTTTTTAATATGTAGTGAGTGTACCAGTTATTGATGTATACTTGAGTGTGTTCCAAGTATTGAGGTTTACAGCTGACAATCTGTTGGCTATTTATTTATTTTATTTAACAACATGTGTATACAGCTTGAATGTAAAGATCTCTAATCGGTTTGAGATTGTGTATTCCTCTGTTTTGCTTGGAAACAAGATCTAGCTTTGCTAAAATGAACTAAAATTTCAAATTGAATTTGGGTTTGAAAGAAATCTCAGATATGGATTCATTGTATGTCCTTTATCCAGTGCTTTATCTAAACTATGCGTAATGTTTCCATCATAGATTGGACCACTTTACACATATTTAAAGCAAGTGTTTTTTGCCTGCTTAGGTTTTCTTTTTATCTCTTTATTTTCTTTCTGCAAGCCTTGGTTCCCCCAAGCATACTTATATCTTCCTCTTAATTCTCAGTGTCTCCTACAATCCTGTTAGCACTCAACACCTGAGTTTGGTATTAGAAGATGTGACAGTTGAAAGCATTACAAAGAATAAACGGGGACTGGTAACAGCAGTATTTCAAATGACTGTAATATATTGTGTTGTTCACTAGCAAAGAAAATATTTCATGGGGCAGTTGGTTTTCTCCAGAATTTCTAGCTTTGTTATATATGAAATAAATAGATGACCCTAAAACAGTTTTGTATGTCTACGTCTGTATTGACTGAGAGATTCTGAAACATCAATTATATGATACATAGATTGTTGAGCAGCATGTTAAAAGTGTGTTAATAAAGCCTAAGTATCCCTTTTGAAAAAAATACATGGAGTAAAATCCATTGCTCTAGTTCCACTTGCAGAGCTGGTTTTGAGCCTGAAGAGGTGTCTGCTAACATAGATAAGATACTGTTTTCACTGAGTCTTCCTGCACCCCCTAAAAGCAATTGTTGCTGAGGGTTGAGGAAGTCTCCAGAACAGCATGAAACATGGCATGGGAGTGGGGCTGCTAGCAGATGCCCCTCTGGATCAAAAGCCACAAGCAGAATGCCAGCGTTTTATTTTACCCTTATACTTTTGTGTAATTTTGTCTTAGTGATAAAAATTTTCAGTCACCTTTTCCCGTGCAGTTTATTTGACATGGCATTTTTTTTCCTGCCAGAATTACCAGTTCTGTCAGCATCAAGGGGGAGGGAGTATAATTTGCCATCTATAGTTTCCAGTTAGTCATTTGTAGCCAGAAACTACTTACGCATATTGGAAATAGAATATGACTCAGAATTGTTCAGAACAGCATCACCAATCTCTAGTGTCCTGGTGAACACTACAGTAGGTCTAATAGGTGGTGTAAAAGAGTGCTGACCTTCATTTTGAAGTGCAATTTCCCTGCTGGAGTAGATCAATAGCTGAGCTGTCTGTCACTGCTGCTTGCCTTCCGTTCTCACAGCAAGAACTTTCTCCAGGCAGCAATCAATAGCTGTAATCTGTTCCAGCCTGTAATGACATGTGAGGCTTTTAGGGTAGTATTAACATTGAATTTTTCTGGGTGTGCAGGCTATAGGTTTGAAAAAAATTATGACAATTCATAGGTACTATGAAGGCCTTAGTATACCCTTGGGATAGGTAGGCAATTATATGCCTTGTAAGTTACCTTCACTTGCTTTAGGTGCTGTTCCAGTTTAGACTTTGGAATTTCATATGGACGTCACACTTAAAACATGCTCTGTGTGTTTGCTTCTTCACATTCACATATTCTTGACTGTGAATTTTTAAAATTTATTTTAATGGTGCAGACCCTCCCACAAGATTCAGTGCTTTCTTCATGTTTTAAAGATAGGTCCAACTGTATATATACTTGTATTCCATGGGAGTAACTTCAGTTTTGTGCAAGTAATTCTCCTGCCATATAATTCTCTTTTCTTAAAACCTCTTCTCAAAATAACCCATTAGTTAAGGCTACAATCCGAGCCCCCTTTGTGCTGGGCTGGGAGGGGGGTGGATAGAAGTGCTGCCTTGGGATCCCCACCAGCAAAAGCCCACGAAATATTCTGAAACGGGGCATTCCAGGGCAGGGAGGCCTGAGCCAGCCGGGATCCTGAGGCACATGTGAAGCAAAACTAAAACAATATATTATTGAGTGTAAGATTTTTCTTCCATAAATTGCCAGGGCAGGCCTTTCAATCTGGACTGGTCCCCTGGCATGATAATTAGATATCTTTAACTCTTTGCTCCCATTGAACGCCTGGCCCAGACTTCATTGGGGGTAAAGGTCCCAGAGGAGTGATTAGGATTTTTTTTCCAAAATGCAACTTGCCAGAAAGGGTGATAATCCAGATTGGGACTGCTGTGGGAGACAAAGAATTAAAGCAGGGGTGGGGAGCCTCAGGCCCCAGGGGTCAAATGCAGCCTTTCTGTCTGGCCTTCAGGACACTCCTCAGGGCCACACACCCTTCCTAGTCACACCTGCTATTGGCCCTGATTTGCATCCTACTTGAGTGTTTTTGCTTAGCTGGAATGTGTCCTTGAAGTCTGATAACGTCTCTTGCTTGCCTGGATGGAGAACAGAGGTGCAAGTGTATAGAAGCTAGCTTATTGTACAAAGGTAAAACTCATAAACATTGCTGTGCCCACCTTTGCCTCTGGCCCAGATCAGAAAGGCATGAGCCCCACGAAAGGTTGGCCGGAAGGGCATATGGTCCTCAGACTGAAAAAGATTCCACATCCCCGAGTTAAAGCTTTCCTATTTCCCTATGCCTGGGTCCCAATTTTGTCTGGAGGCTCCATCACTGGCTTATTTCCCCATGGAAGTTCCTTACAGTAAGCATAGACAACATCCTGCCTCTTTCTCCACAGAGGAGACTTATTCCCATCTACAGACGTGTAAGGATGCATGCTTCCATATTCAGAATTTATTTATATACCACTTAATATAAGCAATCTCTACGTGGTTCACAAAAAGAACATACAGGCAGGCCCCGCTTATACGGCAGGTTCCGTTCCGGACCCCCGCCATAAAGGGGAAATCACTGTAAAGCGGAACCTTATTGAGTATAATGGGGCGCGTTGCGCGAAAGTGCCACAAAATGCCACAAAATCGGCTTTAAGACCGGGAATGAAAGCCACCGCATTAGCGGAACGCCGGGAAGCAGGTCCCTACTGTGTTGTTGTTGTTGTTGATGTTGTTGTTGTTGTCATCGTCGTCGTCATTATCATTATCATCATCATTATTAAAAATATTTCTTTCCTGCCCTCAGGGGTGGCTCACAATAAAATCATACACAAAAAAACATTAAAATAGATAAAAATACATAAAATACAGTTAAGAAACATACAACATAATAAAACCAATAAACATACACACCAAATGCATAAAATTCAAGAAACTTGGGATGCAATCCAATTTGCATTTACGCCGGGCTGAGGGGAGTTGGATGCGGCAGCTGTCCAGCTGAAAAGACTGGGTCCCAGTTCAGCCAGGCTACACTGATATAAGTTCCTCAGCCAGGACTTAGCCAGGCCAGTCCGGCTGAGCTGGCATAAGCCAGCATAAGACCCCAAAAAGGGGCAAGTCAGGGGAGGGGCCAAGTTGAGGGGTCCTAGGCCACATCCAGTACATGTTCAGAGCGCTCCTGCAGGTCCCAATCCTGATAAAAGTTTATGCTGGGGAAAAGGTCAGTCGTAACAAAATAATTACAAGAGAAATCAATGTAGAGGGATTATTCCCCAGTAGGGGTGTTTGGAAGAGCAGGCTTTTACTTTCTGGTCCCAGCCCGCAGCTCCCAGCTGAGCTGGCGTTTAGCCACCCTGGAGGCTGCTAAATGGCAATTGGATGCAGTGGAACTTTATGCTATCTTCTCTTGCTCCAGCACAACTTCTACTGGCTTCCTTTGAGTTGGATTGCTCTGCTAATTTCATTTTCAAATTAACACAGTGAAATATCTGTAAAACAGTGGTTCCTAAACAATTTTCCCCATGGACCACTTGATAATTGCCAAGGGTCTTGGGGACCACTTGATTTTTCATTAAGTTGTAGCAATTGTAATGTAGATACTACATGTTTTTTAATTGTATTTTATTGCTGCTTTTATTTCTTATATGCTGTATTTTATTGTATTACAATTTGAATTACATAGAATTCAAATTGTAGTACAATAAAATATAAGAAATAAAAGAAGCAATAAAAATACAATTGAGAATCAATACAAATATTTAATGTAATAGATGTGCTGTCTCCTGTCTTTAATCACAAATCCACAGACACACTGGGGGCTACCTGAATGAAGCTTGCAGACCACACTTTACCACTTTACTTTACCACCTTGGCTTCCTCCATATTGCACTAGGCAACAGACCCGGAGCCAGTGGGTGGCCAGGTTGGGCCCTGGCTGAGAGCCCCTGCAGGCCAGAGGGGGCCCTCCTTTGGGTGGGAGGGTGAAGATTCCGCATGGTGATCTGCAGCAGCACCGGGTTGCAGGACTCAGTGACTCGACACTGCCGTGGATTGCAAAGAGGGAGCTCCCCATTATGCCCAGCCCCCCTGATACAGGGACACAGGACTTAAATAAGCCCACCCGCCTGCCTTCCCCATTGCCCCCACCTTCCTGTTGCATCAGCGTGACAGCATGCATGCCCTGTGCACTGTGCTCACGTGCCTGCCATCACCCAAGATGGGGGCAGGGGTGTCCCTAATGGGTTAACGCCCCCACCGCCATCTTGGGTGATGACATACATGCACACCGACATGACAGGTAGATGGGCCAGGCAAGCTTATTTAAGTCCTGTGCCACCTGTATCAGGCAGGGATGTTTGGCTGTACGGCGCTGCAAGCTCAGGGCAAGCTGGTGTCCAAGGGCTTAGTCATGCCTGCCCTGCTTGGGCACTCATGCTTTTCAAATTCAGATACTTCTGTTTGGCTTCACCAGTCTTCACAAAATGTATGGCAGTCATGGTAAAGACCTTTAGAGAATACAGTTTTTCCTTACATAGAAATTGGCTTTTTGTTGCTCACTCTCGTCACCACACTTGTCACTGATGTCAAAACCACTTGTTTCAGATTCTGTGCATAAAATAAACATTTGTTACATTGTGGCACTCCTAGACTCCAACAATAGCTGTGCATGCCTGTCCAGGGACAGTGCTCAAACCTTGGCTGCATTAGTGAGTAAAGTTGCCCTGGGGTTGGATCATCCAACCTCTGTATACAGAGACTGTTGATCCTCATGGTGGCTCCTATGGCTGTGACCTCCTTGTCTGGATGCACATGTGACTAAAAATGTGAAGGCCCTGGGGCGGAGAAAGGGAAAAATGTTTTTTTTTGGGGGGGGGACCATTGTTCCCCATTTCCTCCTATTTTTTTTTCAATTTTTCCAGAAAAAAAATGTTCCCATCCCCCGCCTCAATTTTCCCAGTTTTTTCCTGGGCTTTCACATCTCTACATGTGATTTGTGCAACAATGGTTCATATGGGTCTTTCAACAGGAGAGAGATCCTTGATGCAAGTGTCTTCATCAGCCAGACCACATCTGTCAATCTGTGGTCGATTATTTGGGTCAGCCACTTAAAAGACGCTGAGTTCTCTATGCCACCTCTTTCCTGCATTTTTATAACAGATTTATCCTGAAGGGGTTGGGGGGGTACACTGTAGACATCTTATGATTAATGGGATGTAGTCCCATCAAAATTAAGAGGCTGCACAGCCACACTCTTGAATTTCTCATGGTTTCAAAGCATTCAGGTCTGTTAATTTTCTGAGATGATCCAAATGGTCAAAGACAACATAGCAGTGGCTTTCAATATTGGCAAGCGGGGGGAATGCATTCTCGTACGCTCCTGGAAGTTGCTTTGACCCTGGAACTTGCGCATTGCTTGTCACATCCATCAGGTAGTGATGTAGTTTGTGGGGAACAACAGTTCCCTGGCAGATCATCTGTCATACCTTATAATATCTCACAAGTGGATGATTGTGCCATGGGCAATGAGGAACACTTTTCGTTGTAGTAGACCTATTCACTGCTTATCAGAACTGGCATGCAAACACTTTTGCAATAAAATGGGAACAGACAAGTTGCTGGGGGATGCATTCGCTTATACTTGGATCACTCCCCTGCTCTACATTCTTCCACTGTTCACCCACATTGTAACCAAGATGCATTGGGAAGATGCAGATAGTATTCTAATAATGATGTGGTGATCCTGGCACCCATGGCTTGTAGCCTTAATGTACCTTGTCCCAAGGCGATTAATGCAAACTGCACCTTATTTCCTGTTGCAGGATGAGGGCAGGATTCCTCATCCATGTATTCATACCCTCAAATTAATGGGGTGGTGTATCTACCATACACAACTTTACCAGTCATTGTGTAGCAAGTGCTAGAGGAAGAATACATGCCCTTGACTTGAAGGCTTACAGGTTAAGTGGAGATGACACGCCAGTGTTGGGAGAGTGGCTCTGCCCCATCACATGGGCTGATACTGGAAACACTACAGTGCCAAATGCATCTTTTCATTTCATGACTTTTGTGTTTTGCCACTGTCTTGATCCCTACATTTGCCCAGTTATTGGTGCTCTAAGCGTGTGTTTTTTGTATTGTTGAAGGCTGTTTCTTTGATTAAAAGTTTACCTGAAGGCACCTTCTGCCATCTAAGTGCCAGGTACAGTATAATCCTCACCAAACAATGGTGATCAGTGGAGCTGATTAGTCATGTATTCTCCCGATTTAGCCTGCCAGAGAGAATGCTGTGCCATAAAATGTTCTCATGTTGAGAACACGTTAATGAGGGCTGTACTGGATATTTTCCTGTTCATCTCCTGCAAAAAATATTTCCCCAAAGCACTCTAAACTATGTAAATGTTCACCCCACGCTCCATAAGCTGCTGTTTCAATGCCATTTTGTTTGCTTATGATGTTTAGAGTGTCTCCTTCCTAGGAATAGTAACATTGCTGATTCTATCCAATCAAGAATCACCTGGTGAACAGGATGATGTCAGGAAATTAATATGTAGCCAGATTTGGCTATGTGATTACATCATTAGTGGCAAAATAAGCTAATTCAGGATGTGAGAAATACTTCCTGAATTACTGAAAAATCGCCCCAAAGAAGAGTACTTTTCAATGTGCGAAATATTTGTGAAAGTACTCGCAGTTCCACCTAAATACTTATTCTGTCACCCCATTCGACACCAGAATTTAAGAAAAGTTAATCTAACTACAGTTAAATATGAATTCTCAAAGACACAAGCATTTAAAAACTAGAATACTGTTGTGTTCTTTGCTAATCTACTTATTGCCAGTTTACCCTTACATTACACAGTGTTCACATTTATATTCATCCACTCACTAATTTACTGTTCAATTAAAGTAACAAATGAAAAAGTGAGTGCAGAGTGTGAGAAATTTCGTTTCAGTTGAGCGTATCATTCTTCCATGCTAAGCTAGCATTAGATTTTGTTGAAATGAGGTCACTTGTATAGTATGAATTCTTGCTGTATTCTTTTAGGCAACAATCATTTTTTCCTTCTTGGATTTCTCAGGTTTAATAGGAATAAAGTTTTTCAGTGCTTTAAAATGATGAATTTCAGTGACAGAATAGTAATCATCATAAAAAGCTTTGTGAGATCCTGAAAATGCCTACATATTTTGCCAAAAAGCAGAGTCAGAATTATGCATATTTAAGATAAAATGAACCTACCTGGACCCTTAGATTTTCCTCTGAGGCACTTCTCCAGGTCCCCCCTCTGAGGGAGGCTCAGAGGGTAGTGACAAGTGAAAGGTCCTTTTCAGTTGTGGCTCCCCATCTGTGGAATATGCTGCCCAGTGAGGTCCTCTTGGCACCTCATCTTTTTGGCACCAGATAAAGACATACCTTTTCTTCCAGGCATTTGATAGATTGAAATGTTTCATTTTAATATGCTGCCAAACCTTCCTGTGGCTGCTTGGGGGTGCTATTGCTATTGTTTTGGGTTGTTTATTCTTATGTTTTTATAATGTGTTTTGTTTTTGTTTTAACATTGTTGCTTGGGGACCTTCGGGTATCAAGCAACTAATAAATTTAATAAATAATAAAAATTGTAATTCATGTAAAATGTTTGACTTTTAACCGTTATTACCAAATATGGCATTGTTTAAGATACCACTAAAGAACTATAACATTCTAATCCTGTCATGTTAAGACACAGTCAAGTATGTAAAATTGCAATGTTGTTTTTAAATTATTTACTTCCATATGCATTAGTCCTTTCATAGCCATGTTATGCGTTTTATTTGCTTTTTGCATTAAAAATGCTTATTTGATCTCGCTCAAATAATTACAATTGTGTGATGTTGAAACAAGCAAGCTGTGCATCTGCTTCAGTCTAAGTCTTGGCTAAGGCTTTACTGGCTCGGGAATGTACCATTTATTTTATTTTTATTTTTAAGGAAAATGAAAAAAATTAAAGGTGCTCTCAGTAGGATGAGGAGAAGAAATTCAGAGTTTCTTAAGCAATATTTATCAGTTTCTTAGTTGTGTGAACTAATGCTTGAATTAGAATCAGTATTTATGATTTCAAAAAGAAAAAATCCAAATGTTGGACTGCATGAACTCGTAAAATGAAAAGAATTTAATACCCCCTTTTGAGGCCTACATTGTGGTTTAGCTCACACATTCTCATTAACATTCTAGCTCTGTATTGCCATTGCTTCTTCCTAGCTTACCAGCTGTTCCTGCTGCTAGTTACAATGTCTGATGTGTTCAGATCACTGGGTTCCTGTACTCACCACAGAGAAGAGACAGTCTTTCCATTGGGGATATTCACGTGTCTGCCTGTCAGCAATGGCACCGAATAAAGTAATAGGTCCTCGCATGGCATATGGTGTCTGGGTTCATACAAGATGCAAAACTATTCTGCCACTAATGCACAATGACTCATAGCATTGCTAATTTTTCTAACAAAAGCCTACTTCCACACCCACACTTTTAACCCCTCAGGCTAAAAAGCTTCTGCTTCAGTCACAAATCTTTGGAAATGTAAAGAGCTAATTCCTTGGCCAAATGTGAAAGATTTTACTATAAATTTGATTGATTAAGTGAAACAATTTACTGAAAAGGAAAGTGGAATTTGTTTAACATTCTAAATCATACTCTCATATTAGAGATTTATATTTGACTAACATTGTGACTAGCTGAAGTAGATTCATGCCATTATAATACTTTGGAAACCACTTTCCCACAAAGGACTAAAGTATCTTTAATAGTTGGAAAGAAGAGCAAATTCTGGCAAATGACGCTTTCAGTTGAGTATATGCATTTATACTCAGTGGCCCCTTTTAATGAGCAGCTCTAACTGCAATAAGCGCAAACTGTTTGCCTCACTGCAGCTAACATGACATCTGAACCATGCCGAAGAAGTCACATGGGGAAAATTGTTCAACTTGCCAGGAGAACAGGGTCACCTCAAATATAAATATGAAGTTGGCCACTGCCGGGGGTGCCAAAATTCCAGAAGTGCCTGCCTCAGCTATGTAAATGTCTTGAGGAGGGGAGAGCTGCCGCCTCTCCTATTGAAGGAGAACCATAAAGCCAGCTTTCAGTTCCTTGGCTGGGTGACATGCCATGCCTTTTTGGATGCAGAAGTGACAAGGCAGAAGCACAGTTCTGCCTTGGAAGGAAGTCGCATTGAATTCAGACTTATATCTGAGTAAAACTATAGAACTGCACTATAAAATGGGGTGGGGTACATGAAATGTAAGACGTTGTGCAAATACCTCACTTTCCCCCCCCCCCAGAGGTTGAGATGGATTATTTTATTTTTAGTTATGTTTTGTATTGCCTGTTGTTCTTTGTTTTACTATGCTTGACATATTACCATGATTATTCAGCCCATCTTATAGGTATCTCTAATTGTGATTGATGTGTAATCATTCATTTTATTGAGCTCATTAAGGACTGCAAACCTCTGTACAACTTACAGTAATTAGAACCCAGATAGCCATTCCATCTGTTCCACAAGCACTGTTTAATTAATGAACTCTTAATGTGTTCTGTGCCCCATAAAAGGCATGTAATATTTTTCCAATTGTTGAATAGGATTTGAATGCCAACCTTTTGTACAGTATTAAAGCAATATTCCTGTAGTAGTATTCTCTCTCACCTCCTGCTCCCCCTTCCACACATAAAGGAACATTGTTGAAGCAAAGAACATTGCATATTTACCGTACTTATAGCATGTACATTTTTCAAACTTTTTTATGGTGCTGCGTTAGTACCTGAGAGAACTGCCACTACTGATAAGAGAGACTTGACATAATTACAATTCAAAATATGTCCTCATCCTGGTATTCTTTTAGTATGAGATCGCTATCAGAGGATAGCTCTGATCCCTACTAGGATTGGAGAATTTGTTCTTTTTCAGATCTACATTATTAGATTTTTTCTCTGTGTATATATGAAATTTCCTGAGAAATTCTGAAAAAAGTTGGAAAAGAAGGGTTGTTGTTGCTTTTACAGTATACATAGTTAGGCAGCTTGATGACTAGAAGTCAGGGCTAGGCTGGACAAAGACTGGAGGACAAGTGGTGGAATTCTTGTGCTGAAGCCGACTAAACACAGGTTAGAGCATATAGCTGTGCCTCTCATGTGGTGGTGAAGGTGGTGAAGAAGGCCTATTCACAACCTCCTTTGCAGCAGGGCTTTTCAGAGTGGTTTGTAGGTTCTTGGCCCCTGACGGAGTTTCCCTGGATTCCTCAGAGGCCCAGTGTGACAAGTTTTTGAGACACTCTGAAGGTAAAGTCACTCGGCTTCATGGCAATCTTGATGCCATACTTGGTGCAGAAGCGTGTGAGGTGTCCAGTGGCAGGTCTTATGGGATCAATTTCAGCTGATGCAGCCTAAGGGCAAGGATCTTGCAGCTATGCATCCAACCATGTGCTTTCTTGATCCCTGTTTTTTGTGGTTGATAAAATCCAGCCAGCAGGGCATGACTGGGTAGATGGGTCCAGGGTTTGGTGAACATGCTATTATGCAATGGTGCGGTGCCCACAGCTTTGAAAGAGACAGTAGCACATCCACTCTTTAAAAAGCCCACTAGCCTGCAGTAGTTATTGATCAGTTGCTAATACATCTTTTCTTGGGAAAGTGATTGAAACGGTTGTGGTGGAGTAACTGCAGACATTCTTGGATAAAACATGTGATCCAGACCCATTTCAGTCTGGGTTTACACCTGTTTTGGGGAGTGAATCAGCCTTGGTCATTTTGATGGATGGCCTTTATTGGGAGAGGGAGAAGGGGATGCAGTCTTACTTCTTGCTTCTTCTGTTTGATATCTCCACACCTTTTGATACTATTGTTGATGATGATGATGATGATGATTACCTGCCCTTCACCCAGAGGTCCAAGGGCAGGTTACAATAATTTTAAAACACATAATTAAAACAGTTAAAACAACATCACAAGAAAATAGGCTGGGTCCTAAAAATTGGGTGGGACCTTTGACCATAGTATTCTCATGGTCCACCTTTATGGGATGGGTGTCAGGTGGTTCCAGTCCTACCTGCAGGTGGTTCTGGTCCTACCTGCAGAGTCAGTTCCAGAGACTAGCATTGGGGAAATGTTCTTCAGCCTCCTGGCATTTGTGTCATGGGGTGCCATAGGGCACTATTTTGTCCCCAATGCTATTTAACATCTATATGAAACTGGGAAATCTATGTCAATTGTTGGGAAGAGTTATTAGTGCTGATGTCACACATCTCTAATTCTCTATAACATCTGAATTGGAAGTGGTCATGCAAGCTCTGGACCAGTGTCAGGGCATAGTGATGGACTGGATTAGGACAAAAAAAAACCTTGAGTTTTAACTTTGGCAGGACAGAAGCCCTGTGGGCGAGTGGATCCTCTGTCTGGGAGATAGATCAGAACAGGTACGTAGTCTAGGATGTACTCCTGGACCCAGTTTTTGTCACCTGAGGCACAGGTGGCTTCAGTGGTTAGAGCACCTTTTACCAACTTTGGTTGGACCAAGATAAACTGGCCATTGTGGTCTTGGCATTAGTAATCTCAATACTGGATTACTGCAATGCACTCTGATGCACTGAACCTGGAAGCTACTAGCCACGATGGCTATGTTTCACCTCCACCGTCAGAAATAGTATGCCTCTGAATGCCAGTTGCTGGGAATCGCAAGTGAGTAGGATACCGTTGTGCTCAGGTCCTGCTTTTGGGCTTCCCATATGCATCTAGATGGCCAATGTGAGAACAGGATACTGGACTACAAGATACTGTTACTGGTCTGATCCAGGAGACTCATGTTCTTAAACTGCAGCAGGTGCAGAATGTAGCAGCTAGGTTGTCAGCTGGCATAGCCTGTCAACACAATATAACACCTCTGCCAGTGTGCAGCATTGAATGGGTGCAATTCAAGGTTTTGCTTTTTTCATTTAAAGCTCTAAACAAACTTGAGACTAGGTTATCTAATGGACTACCTAACCCCATATATCCCTGCCCAGCAACTGCACTCCTCAGATGGGGCACTGCTAGGAGTACCACATGCCCCAGAGGGGTACTTAGTTTGTACTAGAAACCAGGCTTTTAGTGTTGCAGTTCGAGCCCTCTAGAATCAGTTACCAGCCAAAATTAGACAGGTGCCTAACTTTGTGATGTTTAGGCACCTATTGAAGACATTTTGTTTAAGAAAATTTTCCTTGAGATGTGACCCAGTCTTTTTAGAGCATTAAGTGTAAAAACCATGTGTAGTGATGGTTTTATTGCTTTTTAGAATTTGTTGATTTTTAAAAAAATTTGTCATACACCACTTCAGTGGCTTCAGGCTGTGAAGAAGTTTATAAATTTGTAAAACAATAATAAAAAGGTGGGGTCATATTCAGATTTGGCGTGTGGTGTCATCGGTTTGTCAGTTCTGTTTCTCCTTTTTATCTAATTCAGGTGATACTGTGGAGATGCCTCAAATCAATACTGGATTGGATAATGTACAATAAATTGAAGTTCAATCCTGACAAGACTCAGATGTGGTTATTAGGTGGTTCATCTTAACTAGCAGGTGGTACTTAGCCTGTTTTGGATGTGGCTGCACTCCCAGACAGTGGATCTGATCCTTCAGGGGAGTGCTTAAGATCCAGCCTGTCTTTGGAGATGTAAGTGGTGCTAGTAACATAGAGCACTTTGCACCAGCTGAAGCTGGAGTGCCAGCTGTGGCCACATCCATGGTCATTTGTGCTTTGGGTTTTTTGTATTCATGCACAGATGTTTTTGGGGATGCCCTTGAAGTCAATTTGAAAACTTCAGTTAGTATAAAATGTGGGAACATTTTAGACTATTAACTGGATACTGTGTTTCTACTGTGTTTATGGATATGGATATTGTTTATGTATTTTGCTTTATAAATTAATTTGATATTTTATTGTACCTTGTGTATTCTATTGTAAACAGCTTTGACATCTTTTAGATAGTAAGCGGTCTATAAATGGAAATTATTATTATTATTATTATTATTATTATTATTATCTTAAAAAACTGGAACCAGGCATACACATCTTGCCAATGTTAAAACAACAACATCTTGGACGTTGGCACCCAGTCCATTTCTGAGCCCAATTAAAGGTGCTGGGGTTACAGTCTGCGTACTAAAGGACCACAAAACCTGCATTGATTGATTGATTGATTGATTGATTGATTGATATCCTGCCCTTCCTCCCAGCAGGAGTCCAGGGTGGCAAACAAAAGCACTAAAAACACTTTAAAACATCATAAAAACAGACTTTAAAACACATTAAAACAAAATATATTTTAAAACATATGGATTTTTTTTTAAAAGCTTTCAAAACATCTTTAAAAAAAGGTTTAAAAACATATTAAAAAGCAATTCCAACACAGACGCAGACTGGGATAAGGTCTCAGCTTAAAAGGCTTGTTGAAAGAGGAAGGTCTTCAAGAGGCACCGAAAAGATAACAGAGATAGTGCCTGTCTAATATTTAAGGGGAGGGAATTCCAAAGGGTAGGTGCCACCACACTAAAGGTCCATTTCCTATGATCTGAAGAATGGACCTCCTGATGGTATCTGCAGGAGGCCCTCACCTGCAGAGCGCAGTGATCAACTGGGTATATAAGCGATAAGACGTTATTTCAGATATCCTGGTCCCAAGCTGTACAGGGCTTTGTACACCAAAACTAGAACCTTGAACTTGGCCCGGTATTATTAAGATCTTCATCAAGAGGTGGTGGCCTGTGATAGGGCCTTTTCTGTTGAGATGCCCTAACTTTGAGATGCTTTGCCTAAAGTCAACTTTATAACTTTTCAGCACCAACTAAAGGGCTTTTTATTCACCAAGGCCTTTAGTATGTTCTGCTTTTATTGATTTATCTGGCTCTTACTTTTCCCCCTACTGTTCTGTGGTTGCTGTTTCTACTGTATTTTTATAGACTGACATTATAAAATGTAATATCACTGTGAGAAGCCTTTGACCTGAAAAGCAGCATAGAAATAATTTAAATTAATAAAATAATATTTTATTGTATTTGTTTTGTTTTAATATACTTAAAATATTCATACCCTGCATTTCTGTCTTATCTCTAAGGCAGCTATTATACATAACTTTGCTGTGAAACAAATTTCCTTCCTACCAAAGGCAGCCAGCACCCCTAAAATATAATAGTATTTTATATTCAGCATAACCATCAAAAATAAATAATTTTCCATATCATTTCAGTTGCAATTAGATTAGATTAGATGTTAATGTATATGTCACTTTCCCACAATCACTTGAACTCAAGGCAACCCACAGTATTTAAAAAAACCAAAACAATAAACATTCAAATTCTATCAGTATAGCAATATGGAATCTCAGTATAACAGTATAGTAGAAGACAATCAAAACCAAGGAAATTAATATATAAAAGCAGCAATAACAAATACACAGTGCATCAGATATAAATACAGATATTTTGTGATTATGACAATCACAAATTCAGATAGCAATTTAAAAAATAACTGTTTTCTTTAGACATATTAGCTTAGACCAGTCTCCTCCAGTATGGTGCCTTCCCAATATTGGGGGAATCCAGCTTCCATCAGCCCCAGCCAATGGTCAGGGATGATGGGACTTGGAGTCCATCAACAATTTTACAAGACCTTAGTCCAATAGTTTTCAGCCTTTTCAGACCCAGAGCCCCATCTTTAATCCAAACATGCATATGGAGACCCATTTCTTAATATTTACCTTGTATTTTTGTGGTGGTACCACTGCTCTTGTGACCCACCTTAAATCAGGCCACAACCTGATAGTAGATCTCAATCCACCATTTGAAGACCAATGTCTTAACCTTCCAGTCCTGTGAAAGTTGATCCATGAGCATGGAAGTTGTTCCTGCTTGCAAAACTCTTCTCGTCTTAGGACAATAGGATGACATGTAGAACTGAACGCATCCGGCATCTATAATACAGAAATACTAATCAGCATTGATAATGTTGGGCACTCAAAACAGAGGAAATCTTCCTGCTGAGTTCCTGATTCCTTGGATCAGGCCCACTGCATATAAAACAGTGCAGCTTCAAATGTTACATACAACCAGCAACTACTTTGGTGTATTTTTTATTATTATTACTGAAATTTCTGACACTGTATCTTTATTTTAAAATGATTGCCAGTTTGTTTGAGAAACTGAAATACTGCAGCACCATACCACTGTGTGGTACTTATTTTGTTGTTGGCAAAGATGTCCTTGTGCTGTGCATTCCCATTTGTGTCGGAAATGGAATTCAGTTCATGAATAGATTGTCAAAAAGATTAAAGTGTGCACTGTGCCATATCTTTTTTTTACAGAAGAGTGCCTTTGATGTGCTAATGTTCATTTTCACTCCTTTCATTCAGAAGTGCTGGTCATTGTTTTGCTCTGAAGATTGTCTGTTTCATATACATATATTCTACTAGCTCTGTAGAATATGTAGAATCTTGCTTCAGCTTGAAAGAATATAAATCAGTGATCATAGTTAATCTTGGAATATGGTGACATTAGATAAGGGCTCGACCAAGAAGATGCATATCAAAGAACACCTGGAGCTTTTGTTAAATGTTGGGAGCAGTGTTGAGGCTTAATACTATAACGTACCGTAGAAGGTACCTGTTGTTTTTCCCAATTCTCTCTATTGTCTCATTAATCAATTGTCAAGGAATCTGAAAATGCTGTAAGCTACAGCAGGGATAGCCAATGTGGTGCCCTTCTGCTACAACTCCCATCAGCCTCAGCCAGTATGGGAATTGTAGTTCAAAAAATATGGAGGGCACCACATTGGCTACCCTTGAGCTAGCACTGCATTAATGTGATGGTTGCAACAAAAAGGAGTTCCATTTGAAAAGAGTGCTCCCCTAATTAAGGCAAGTCGCAAAAAGAGGGTTCCATCATTATAAAAATGGTTATCGGTTGGACTAATAACTTGAAGCTTGGCATACATAGTCTACTTTAAAAGTGCCACATTTCAAACTGATCTGATAAAAATTGCTACAGATACAACGAGTTAATTGCTGGAAATTAACACTGATAATTTCCCATTTTGGTGACAGCTAGTGATGTACCTTATTGAGGCTTATTGCAAAGCAGAACCTTTGATTGGTTTGGTGAAGCTCTGATTAGTGCCTCAGAATGTAACGTAAATGTTGCTAAAGTCTTCCTGCACCATTAAAGTATATGGAAAACAAGTACAATAATGCCTCCATTAACAAATCCTCCAGGTAAGAAGTTCCTTTTAACAAAGTCTTTTTTGGATGTAAGGGGTGGGGGGTGCACACTCTGACATAGTCAGAATGTAGTTCCTTGTCTACTGGATTGCTGCTGCTGCAGGCGGTTCTTTCACTTGTGGCTGGAATGGCACTCCTTGCCAGGTGGTACAGGCAACTCTGCAGTAAACAGTGCTTTGTGTGCCCTGGAAGCACTGTTTACTGCAGACCTGTCTGCTCAAGTGTAGGGGAGGGTGGGAGAGAGAGAGACCAAGCACAGGATGGTGGTAGTGGCTGCCCCTTGCCTGTCTCCTTGAGTGTACAGAGAGAACTGTGCTCAAAGCTTTAGATTACTATAGTAAGATGCTACATGATAAAAGAAAAAAGGCCAGGCAGGCATCCCTGGATGCATTTTGGAAGAAGCCTTCAAGGGGTCTGTATGGAAGGCTTACCTGACCTGGTTGTTTCATTTTGGACATGCATATTGTTAGTTTTGAATAAAAAGTTTGTGGTGTAGGAACTTATCCCTATTCTTTCCATGTTATTCCTACCTCTGGCATCAAAGTTTCTGCTAAAGAGTAATGTCTAGGGATGCATGTACTTCATTAACTGAGGTATTACAATACTGGCAAAATTCTGTCATGCATATCTGAAAGCAAAAGCGAAGCTACATTTTGCCAGGAATGCGGTGTTTCCAGAGGAAGTTACATTGTGGATGCTATGTGCAATGCCTATTCCTTTCGTTATGAAATATCATAGTGTGCTACAGTGATTAGATGGGGGCTCATCAAAGTTTTTGGGCCCTTGGGCATATTTGGAAACCTGAAGAGCTGTTTACTATTTTGCTTACATCAGTAGATGGCAGGATTGGTTTAAAAATGGGGAGTGGGTCCTCTTGCAGCACCCTTCATCATCCTTATGCTGGATCACCACAGAGAAGGTTTTTGTGTGTCACTACAGTAAGAGTGAATGACGTGAGAGTTCAGATTTCTTATTCTGGATTTGTAACTTCAATCTGAAGAATGAGAGAAAAATATTCATTTGCTGCCATGATGAGGTTTCCACCAGTATGCATGCTATAAGACACCTGGGGTTGCTTTGGAACCCGAGATGCTTGGTTGGGGTGGTGGGGGTGGTGAGCGGGGTGGTGTGGTGTTGCAGTTGAAAAGTATGATAAGTGGAAGGGTTAAGTACTTTCTTCCAGCACACCACTTCTTAGCTTCAAATTACACCCTCCCAATACCACTTTGCAACAGAAAAAAATGTGTTGGCTAAGATTTGCAAGCTGAGTTGGGTAATTTGATATTTTATGTAATCCCTGTGAGACCCTTTTTTTAGAAGGGGAGAGGCTCTAGCCTACAAATGATTGAAATATAAATAATTTAGCAAACCATTTTACTCAAAATCGGTACATTCACACAACCTCCAAACTGCCAAGCTGCACCTTTTTTTGTGGCCTCTAAAAAATCTCTGAAAGTGGTGGATTATGTTCAAAATTTGCTTTGGAATTTGCTCTTAGTACTACAATCCTCAATTATCATAGTGTTAGAAAACAGGGCTACACATACCATACCCAAAATCAATGACAACAACACCAGTCTCACCTCTACCACCTCCATTTCCCACTTTTTAACCCTGCTAGCTGTAGATGTAAGCAACAAAGGCATGGGTCAACTCACAGGAGGTTTGCTCTAGCAACAGAGTAAGATGCTTCATGAAGCAATACAGGGCCAGTACAACGTGGGCCATATTTGCTGTCCTAGGCACTCCACCCTCTTCCTCTGGATCTGAAAGACCAAGGGAAAGTGTGGGTGCATAGAGGGTATGTTGTAAGTAAGCACAATTTGTGATCATTGCTGGTCAAGGAGCATGTCTATTAAGGCATAAGCCTTAGCTTCCAGTTTCCTGGCTTTGTAGC
This sequence comes from Rhineura floridana, assembly GCF_030035675.1. Taxonomy (NCBI): domain Eukaryota; kingdom Metazoa; phylum Chordata; class Lepidosauria; order Squamata; family Rhineuridae; genus Rhineura; species Rhineura floridana. The sequence continues at coordinate 177,314,361 of NC_084480.1, read as the reverse complement.
ACTTAAGCCAATGTGAGGTCACCTTAGTTCTGATCTTAATCCAACAGGTTTTGGGGTTTTTTTTACAATAATGGTTGTGAACTGGGTTGTATTACAGAAAAACTGAGTGGTCTTATTAAGGTTGCTTGCTCCACGAGCTAGAGGGAGCCCCAGCTGACGAAGCATCAAGGCGAGTTCAGCAGCAGAGCGAGTTCGGCAGCAGGGCTAGGAGGCCAGGGCCCCCCACTCTGCCCGTCTGTTCCCTGACCTCAACTAAACCGCAATCTCCAACCCATTGATGTAATAAACCTTAAACAAAACTATGCAGGTAAGAAGCCAGCAGGGGTGTGGGGGCTTTCCAGTGTTTTGCACCGCCTGCAGCATGTACGACTATCTGCCTGTTGGACAGAAGTCGTGGGTGTGCTCTCGGTGCAATGAGCTCCTGGCTCTCCGGGAACGACTTCATTTCCTTGAGGCCAAGGTGGCGGACCTGGAAAAGCTGAGAGAGGCAGAGAGGTGTGTGGCGGAGGCCTTCAGGGACGTTATAGCTGTGTCCCACTCCAACGATGATAGCTCCTGCTATCATGGAGAACGATGGTCTCGGGGAAGGAGAGCATCCAGCTGAGGAAGAGGGAAACGATCCCTTAGAAGGGACCCATTCCTTGGGGGATGAGCAGCTATCCTCTCGTGCCGAGGATATATCTCCAGGGGGTGGAGGGATCCTTGTAGTGGGTGATTCGATCATTAGGAACCTAGACAGTGGGGTGTGTGATGGGCGTGTAGACCGCAAGGTGTTTTGCCTGCCTGGTGCGAAGGTTGCGGATATTGCCCGTCGTTTAGATAGTTTGGTAGACAGTGCTGGGAAGGAGTCAGTGGTCGTGGTGCACGTTGGCACCAACGACATGGGGAAATGCAGCTGTGAGGTCCTGGAAGCAAAATTTAGGTTGCTAGGTAGGATGCTGAAAGCCAGGACCTCCAAGGTAGCTTTCTCTGAAATCCTACCGGTTCCACGCGCAGGACCAGCCAGACAGGCCCAGCTTCGCAGTCTCAATGCGTGGATGAGACGATGGTGTCGGGTGGAAGGGTTCGGATTTGTTAGGCACTGGGGAACATTTTGGGACAAGCCGGGCCTGTACAAAAGGGACGGGCTCCACTTGAACCAGAATGGAACCAGACTGCTGGCACTTAAAATTAAAAAGGTAGCAGAGCAGCTTTTAAACTGACTGAGGGGGGAAACCCGACAGGAGCTGAGAAAGGTCCGGTTCGGAATAAACCTCCCCCCTGGGATAAAAACCAAAGAAATGATGAAATTTTAAAAGGGGTAGGCCTAGAAGTAGGCATTGTGAGAGCAGGGGCACAGGATATAAATTCAGAAGAGCAAAATTACCACAGGCCTAACCACAAGTGCCAAAGACACTTGAAGAGAGACACTGCTTACAAGTGCCTGTACGCTAATGCTAGGAGCCTCCGAACCAAGATGGGAGAACTGGAGTGCTTGGTCTTAGAGAAGAGCATTGATATAGTGAGCATAACGGAGACCTGGTGGAATGGAGAAAACCGGTGGGATACGGTTATCCCTGGATATAAACTATATCGGAAGGACAGAGAAGGACGTATTGGTGGCGGAGTCGCTCTATACGTGAAAGAAGGCATTGAATCCAGCAAGCTCGAAACCCCAAAAGAGGCAGACTCCTCCACAGAATCGTTGTGGGTGGTGATACCGTGCCCCAGGAGGGACTTAATACTGGGAATGATCTATCGTCCCCCTGATCAAAATGCTCAGGGAGACCTTGAGATGAGATATGAAATTGAGGAAGCATCCAAACTAGGAAATGTGGTAGTAATGGGTGACTTCAACTACCCGGACATAGACTGGCTGCATATGTGTTCCAGTCATGACAAAGAAGCAAAGTTTCTAGATATTCTAAATGACTATTCCCTAGATCAGTTGGTCATGGAACCGACCAGAGGGACGGCAACCCTGGACTTAATCCTCAGTGGGGACCGGGACCTGGTGTGAGATGTAAGTGTTGTTGAACCGATTGGGAGCAGTGACCACAGTGCTATTAAATTAAACATACATGTAACTGGCCAATTGCCAAGAAAATCCAACACGGTCACATTTGACTTCAAAAGAGGAAACTTCACAAAAATGAGGGGATTGGTAAAAAGAAAGCTGAAAAACAAAGTCCAGAGGGTCACATCACTCGAAAATGCTTGGAAGTTGTTTAAAAACACTATATTAGAAGCTCAACTGGAGTGCATACCGCAGATCAGAAAAGGTACCACCAGGGCCAAGAAGATGCCAACATGGTTAACGAGCAAAGTCAAGGAAGCTCTTAGAGGCAAAAAGTCTTCCTTCAGAAAATGGAAGTCTTGTCTGAATGAAGAAAATAAAAAAGAACACAAACTCTGGCAAAAGAAATGCAAGAAGACAATAAGGGATGCTAAAAAAGAATTTGAGGAGCACATTGCTAAGAACATAAAAACCAACAACAAAAAATTCTATAAATACATTCAAAGCAGGAGACCATCTAGGGAGACAATTGGACCGTTGGATGATAAGGGAGTCAAAGGTGTACTAAAGAACGATAAGGAGATTGCAGAGAAGCTAAATGAATTCTTTGCATCTGTCTTCACAGTGGAAGATATAGGGCAGATCCCTGAACCTGAACTAACATTTGCAGGAAGGGATCCTGAGGAACTAAGACAAATAGTGGTAACGAGAGAGGACGTTCTAGGCTTAATGGACAATATAAAAACTGACAAATCACCGGGCCCGGATGGCATCCACCCGAGAGTTCTCAAAGAACTCAAAGGTGAAATTGCTGATCTGCTAACTAAAATATGTAACTTGTCCCTCGGGTCCTCCTCCGTGCCTGAGGACTGGAAAGTGGCAAATGTAACGCCAATCTTCAAAAAGGGATCCAGAGGGGATCCCGGAAATTACAGGCCAGTTAGCTTAACTTCTGTCCCTGGAAAACTGGTAGAAAGTATTATTAAAGCTAGATTAACTAAGCACATAGAAGAACAAGCCTTGCTGAAGCAGAGCCAGCATGGCTTCTGCAAGGGAAAGTCCTTTCTCAGTAACCTATTAGAATTCTTTGAGAGTGTCAACAAGCATATAGATAGAGGTGATCCAGTGGACATAGTGTACTTAGACTTTCAAAAAGCGTTTGACAAGGTACCTCACCAAAGGCTTCTGAGGAAGCTTAGCAGTCATGGCATAAGAGGAGAGGTCCTCTTGTGGATAAGGAATTGGTTAAGAAGCAGAAAGCAGAGAGTAGGAATAAACGGACAGTTCTCCCAATGGAGGGCTGTAGAAAGTGGAGTCCCTCAAGGATCGGTATTGGGACCTGTACTTTTCAACTTGTTCATTAATGACCTAGAATTAGGAGTGAGCGGTGAAGTGGCCAAGTTTGCTGACGACACTAAATTGTTCAGGGTTGTTAAAACAAAAAGGGATTGCGAAGAGCTCCAAAAAGACCTCTCCAAACTGAGTGAATGGGCGGAAAAATGGCAAATGCAGTTCAATATAAACAAGTGTAAAATTATGCATATTGGAGCAAAAAAATCTGAATTTCACATATACGCTCATGGGGTCTGAACTGGCGGTGACCGACCAGGAGAGAGACCTCGGGGTTGTAGTGGACAGCACGATGAAAATGTCGACCCAGTGTGCGGCAGCTGTGAAAAAGGCAAATTCCATGCTAGCGATAATTAGGAAAGGTATTGAAAATAAAACAGCCGATATCATAATGCCGTTGTATAAATCTATGGTGCGGCCGCATTTGGAATACTGTGTACAGTTCTGGTCGCCTCATCTCAAAAAGGATATTATAGAGTTGGAAAAGGTTCAGAAGAGGGCAACCAGAATGATCAAGGGGATGGAGCGACTCCCTTACGAGGAAAGGTTGCAGCATTTGGGGCTTTTTAGTTTAGAGAAAAGGCGGGTCAGAGGAGACATGATAGAAGTGTATAAAATTATGCATGGCATTGAGAAAGTGGATAGAGAAAAGTTCTTCTCCCTCTCTCATAATACTAGAACTCGTGGACATTCAAAGAAGCTGAATGTTGGAAGATTCAGGACAGACAAAAGCAAGTACTTCTTTACTCAGCGCATAGTTAAACTATGGAATTTGCTCCCACAAGATGCAGTAATGGCCACCAGCTTGGACGGCTTTCAAAGAAGATTAGACAAATTCATGGAGGACAGGGCTATCAATGGCTACTAGCCATGATGGCTGTGCTCTGCCACCCTAGTCAGAGGCAGCATGCTTCTGAAAACCAGTTGCTGGAAGCCTCAGGAGGGGAGAGTGTTCTTGCACTCGGGTCCTGCTTGCGGGCTTCCCCCAGGCACCTGGTTGGCCACTGTGAGAACAGGATGCTGGACTAGATGGGCCACTGGCCTGATCCAGCAGGCTCTTCTTATGTTCTTAGGTTCTGATTCATCTTTTCCAAAAAGACAAGATTATACCATTTTACTCCAGACAAATTCATCTAAAATGAACTACCCAATCAGGATCTCCATGCTACCATTTTTCACCAGGAAGCCCTACTGTCTCGGAGCTGGCTGTGAGGGCCTGCACCTGGTGTCAGGCCAAGGAAATAGTTGCTGCTGGTATACTGCCCGCCCAGCTGCTCAGCAGCTTCTCTGACCAAGTGGAGGTGGTCTCGGGTGTAATGTTGGAGGAACAGAGCCCAGAATGATAGTCCTGGGTGATTTCAGTATCCAGGCTGAGGCTGCCAGAAGCATTCCAGCTCAGGATTTCATGGCCTCCATGATGATCATGACTGGTTATCACTGGTCCAACACACAGGGCAGGGCACACCCTTTTGGCTTTTGCTCTAGATGGTGGAAGAGGTGATCTGAAGATGTTGGATGTCACCCTATTGTCATGGTCAGATCTCTTCCTGGTGAAGCTTACAGCTCTGATCCTTCCCTGCAGGGATGATGGACAGAATAAGATTGTCTGCCCCCAAAGACTAATGGAATCCAGTGGATTCCTCAATGCCCTGGGGGAGTCTCCCAGTAGGTAGATGACCCAGATGAAACCCTTGTCATGCTGTGGAACAACAAGACATGTTGAGCTCTTGCCATGGTTGCCCCTGAGTGCCTTCTCTGCCATTGTGAAGCTCATTTTGCCCCTTGGCACACCAGTGAACAAAGGGAAATGAAACAGGCCAAACTACAGCAAGTGGCAAAAGACATGAGGTGAAGCTAAATGGGTACAAGTAAAACAGCATAACCATGCCTGCTGTGTGGTGGTGAGGGCAGCAAAGAAGGCCCACTTTTCTGCCTCCATTGCATCCTCAAGTAGCCATCCAGTGGAGCTTTTTCATATTATACTGCGTCTGTTAACATCTACTCCAGGGAATGGAGTTTTAGACCCTTCGGAAGTCCACTGTGAATTGTCATAATTTGACATAATTTGTCTCCATAGCAATCTTGACACCACCTCCACCTCCATATTAGTCTCCAGTGAGATGTCCAGTGCAGCAGCTTCTTGGGATTAGTTTCTGTTGATGAATCGGGCCTTTAGTGTTGCGGCACCAACACTTTGGAATTCCCTCCCCTTAAATATTAGACAGGCACCAACTCTGTTATCTTTTCGGTGCCTACTGAAGAACTTCCTCTTTCAACAAGCCTTTTAAGTAGAGACCTTTGTCCCAGTCTGCATCTGCACTGGAATTGCTTTTAGTGTGTTTTGTTTTTAAGATGTTTTTATTTTATTTTTACCACTTGTTTGCTACTCTAAGCTCCTTTTGGGAGGAAGGATGGGATATAAATGTTGTTGCATGAATTAAAAGTGGTAAATTATTTTTATTTTGATTCTGCTCTCTAAAGTGGTGGGTTCAGGAGACATGTGAATATGATGAGAGAGGAGGTAAAACTAATTATTCAAATTTCTGTCTTCAGTCTTGACAAAGTAGTTGTAGAATCTGTTTGACATTGCTAACATATTGACAGTACAAATAATTCCATCTCATCAACCATCTTTAATATTTAATATAATGATCTTCCATATACAAGTATGCAGTTAAGTGAAAATAAAGCCTATAAAGCTAGTAGAAAACTCCAAGTGTATCCAGTCTTCACAGCTATAGAATTCAAACAGCTACAAGTTTATCCAGTTTTAGGGTAGGATCCAATTGTGTCCCTCCCCTCTTTGGATGGGCTTTTGATTTTAAAAAGATGAGAGGATGCAATTTTTTATTATTCCACTTGCAGCCTCCCTGCCCATGCCACCTTCCACATTGTTCTGGAAGGGGGGGGCTTTGAGAGCTGCAGAAGGAAGGGAGAGACATCCACTGGATCAAAAAGGAGAGAGCTCTTTCTGCAAACAAGGGATGCTATAACATTCTGTCTTTAGAAATCAACTTGGTCTTTTAAAACAACTGCTGAACCCTTCGGCACCCATCCTTATCAATTACTGTTATAAAATATTCAAACTTCAATTCATCATTTTCAATAATTATTGATAGGAAGAGTCATCCATGTTGTATTCACCTGCTGAAAATTTAACTCCTAACATTAAACTTCCAAATACTAGGCTAAAATATAAGGTTGTCTTCTAGACTGGATCCCGGATTCAAAGCTTCAGTATTATCCAAGCATCTTCTCGGCAGAAGCATTTTTTGAATATTTTAAATAGGGTTCCGTTTTTGTAGCGTTGTTATCAGACAGAATAGCACTGGTCATGATGTGGCCCTAATGCAAAACATGTAGAAAGGGAGAATGGAACAGAATTTAACTCTGAATATTTGAGAAGGGCTCCCCAAAACAACTGTAAGCATTAGTTATTTAAAATAAATCCATATTCTTTCTTTTTTTTTAATGGCCAAATATGGAGAAGTGTCACCATGCTAGTTTCACCAGAAATGTGAAATATATTCAGTAGCTCTTCACTATAATATTGTATGTAATAAAACACAAGAGGTTTGATCTCTAGGATCTTTTATTTTTAAAACATTGATTTTGGGAAAAATTAATGATTTTCAGTGAAGCTTCAGAGAATGAAGTAGGTAGGACAACAGCTGGCGTGCCAGAGGTGCAAGTGTCCTGCAGAAGATGATTGGGCACAGGTGAGAGCATAATTCTGCCTACTGTGTGGCAGTGATGAGGGCAAAGAAAACTTCTCTGCCACCATTGTGTTCTCAAGTAGCCATCCAGCAGGACTATTCTGAGTGGTGAATAGGCTGTTAAAATGTTGCCCTAATTAAGAAAGTTTTTGAGTCCTTGGAGGCCTGCTGTGACAAGTTTCCAAGATACTTTGAGGATAAAGTTGATCTGGTTTGTGCTGCAGTTGAACCACTGTTAGTTGGGTTCTGGAGGAGGTGTCCAAGGTACCATCAAATCATGTTCTTTAGGATCATTTTCAGTTGTAGCGGTCCAGTGATATGCACAAAACAATTTAAGGTGTTCTGCCTACATGGCTTCTGAGAGCCAGCAAGGGGGGAGGGGGATGACTGTGTGAGTCCAGGAGGTGGTAAATGCTTCTTTGTGTAAGGGGATCGTTCCTTCTGCCTTGAAGAAGGTGGTAGTATGGCCCCTTTTCATAAAGTCCTCCCTTGACCCAGAGGTATGTGCCAACTGCCACCCTCTCGCAAATATCCCCTTTTGGAATAAGATATTAGAGATGATGGTGGTCATCCAGCTTCAGACATTCTTGGAAGAAGCAGAAGACCCAGTATTGACACAGAAACAGCCTTGGTCTTCCTGGTTGATGACCTGTATCAGGAGGACAGGCGGAATGTGACCCTGTTAATTATCCTGCATTTCTTGGCTGCTTTTGATGCCATTGACCATGGTGTCCTCCTGGAGCGGCTCTAGAGGTTGGGAACTGGAAGCACAGTGATATGGTGGTTCCATTTGTACCTGCAAAATTATTTCTAGAGGGGGGGCTGCAATTCAGCCCATGGCAGTTATGCTGGGGGGGGGCTCAGTGTACCATCTCCCCCATGCTTTTTAACATCTATATGAAGCCACTGCAAGTGTTCATAAGAGGGCTGGATATGCAGTATTACCAGTATGTGGATGACACCTGCCTCTATTTCTCTCTGTCATCTGAATCAGGTGAGGTCATGCAGACACTGGATCATTGCTTGGCGACAGTAGTGGGCTCGATGAGGATGAATAAACTTTGAAGCTGAATCCTTACAAGAGGAAGGTGTGGTTTGATTCTCAGGTCTAGGAATTGGGTGCAAGGCCTGGAAGGGTTGCCTTCCTCCTGAAGGACCAGGAGCATCATCTAGGGGTATCCCTGGGTCCAGCTCTGCCACTAGAGATCTGAGTGGCATGGAGTACTTATTTGCAGCTATGCCTGATTTGCTAGCGACCAATTCCTGGACAGGGATTCTGATTGGAGTCTGAGCTGACAATGCCTCACCAAGAAAGAAAGAGATCTTGGGATCATGGCGAATAGCTCAATGGAAACATCAACCCAGTGTGCAACAGCTGTGAAAAGGGTGGATTCCATGTTCAGGATCGTTAGAAAAGGATCTGAGAAAAATACTACCAATATTGTTTATAAGTTGCTTGTTACTTGAAGGTCTCCAAGCAACTTACAATGTTGTTAAAAACCAAAATAAATATATGATACCATAAAACAAAATAATAAAACAACAACCATCCCCAAACAGCCACAGAAAGCTTTGGTGGCACACTAACGCAAACAGCATCATCTTAGTCTATCAAATGCCTGGGGGAAAAGAAAAATCTTTACCTGGTGCCGAAAAGATGTCAGTGAAGGTGCCAGGTGGTTCTCACTGAGGAGCATATTCCACAAATGCCACAACTAAAAAGGCCCCCTCCCTTGTCACTACCCTCCGAGCCTCTGTCAGAGGAGGACCTGGAGAAGGGCCTCAGAAGAAGAGGGTCCAGGTAGGTTCATATTGGGAGAGGCGTTCCAGAAGATATTGGGGTTCTGAACCAGCACTTTGAATTGGGCTCATAAGTGTACAGGCTGCCAGTGTAACTGGAACAGAGTTAGTGTGAACCCATCAACAATCGGGCAGCTACATTCTGCACCAACTGAAATTTCTGAACCATTTTCAAAGGCAGCCAATGTAAAGCACATTGCAATAATCCAATTTTGAGGCTACCAGAGCATAGATTACTGTAACCAGATTATCCCTGTCTAGAGAGGGTTGCAATTAGGTCACCAGCCTAAGCTGATGGAAGACACTCTATGCCACTGAGGCCACATTTGCCTCAAGCAACAATAGGTCCAGGAAAGCCCCAAAACTATGAACCTGGTCCTTCAGAGGGAACGTGACAGCATATAAAGCAGGCCACTCACCACTCAACTGGTCAAAGGAACCATCCACCAATAACATCGCAGTCTTGTCTGGATTAACCTTCAGTTTATTGGCCCTCATCAACTCCATTAATGCAGCCAAGCATTGATTCAGCACATCCATTATGTGCTGAATCACATAATGATTCAGCACAATGTGTATGTACAATCACATAAAGTATAATGCCATTATACAAATCAGTGATGTGACTGCATTTGGATGGTTGGTGCACCTCAAAAACGATATTGTAGACTTGGAAAAGATGTATAAAATATTAACCAGAATGATCAAGACACTAAAGCAACTCCCCAATGAGGAAACATTTACAACATTTGAGGCTTTTTAGTTTAGAAAAAAAGCAAGTAAAGGGGAACATGATATATATATATAGAAGTATGCATTGTATGGTGAAAGTGGAAAGAAGTTTTTCTCCCACTCAGTACTAGTTGTCCAACGAAGCTGAATGTTGGAAGATCCAGATTCCGTACCACAAGGTGTACTGGTGGTCACCCACTTGGATGGCTTTAAAAGGGGATTAGACAAATTCATGAAGGATAAAGATATCAGTGGCTGCTAATCATGATGACTGTTTACCATCCCCAGTATTGGAGGCGGTACTGTTAGGGAGCACGAATGGGGAGAGTGCTGTTGCCCTTTTTAATGTTCCATCCCCAAGTGAAGCCTACAGTGCTTTAGCATGGGATATGGCTTTCTCAGTGATGACTCTCTGGCTGTGGAATGCACTTCCACCTCTGAGGCACAACTGGTATGGGTGCTGCAGCCTTCAGCACCAGCAGAAAATCCTTATCTTCAGGTCTTTGGTGGGGATGGGGGTAGATTCAGAGCCACTGGGTTTTATTAAGCAGAGCAGATTATATGAGTGTAAAATGTATGTGTTTTATTGACTCATTTTTATTGTGTGTATTTGTATTGATTTATTTGAATGTGATTACTTGTTGTGAAGGGTGGGATATAAGTTTTTGCAAGCAAATAAAATTTATTGAGTTGAGAGCTTAATCAAGGTCTAACAAGAAATTAGTATAGGATTTTTAAAAATTGAGCTAAAATATGTTGGATCAAGTAATTGTGAAAGCAGTATTAATACTAACTTGAAAACAAACGGCAGATTACATTTTTGTCTCTATGTACAATCTCTATATATGCTACAATCAGTATGATTGCAAGAAATTTTAATTTTAATGGGTTAAATGTGAATAAAAGTATACAACAATTAACAAAAGTCATACTGTGTTTAAATGCATAAAAAATTTTCATGGGGCACTTGTTAACTTAAGTCTAGCTAATATAATTTAAGGGCAACCACCTGGTATGACAATTTTGCAGTCAGCTGCCAAAGAAGGCACAGAATCCAAGAGGACCAGGTGTTCTGTTAGGCCTTTCTGATTGTTACAGTAGAGAAAACAGCATGGGATCACAGTATGGCTTAGGAGGCTAGAAGCTGGGGATTTCCCCTCTAAAAATGACTCATCTTCAGTTGTTGATTCTGTAACCCTCTCCCATGTATGTATGATATGTGCCCTGAACATCCATTGTACACTGGCTGACACAATGGCCTAATTCACACGTCACGCTAAGCCAAACCATAGCTTAGTGTGAACACACAGACTCCGGGAGAGAAGATTGCAACCACTTCACTCTTTCCTGGTCATTTTGCGGCTGTGTCGCACTGACCTAAGTCATAGTAAAGCATAGGACAAAACTTAGTTACGGCCACAGGTTAGTCTGGAAAAAGCTAAACCAAAAGCCTCATTGTGGTTGACAAGGTAAGCCAAACTATGCCTTAGTTCAACATAGCACAGCAGCAAAATGCCCAGGGAGGAGTGAGTGACTGCAAGCTCCTCTCCATGAGTTCACATATTCACAGTAAGCCATAGTTTGGCTTAGTGTACTGTTTGAACCAGGCAATGTAAGTGAAAACAACACTAGAATAGAAAAGGCTATGCAGTCAGTAGCTCTCCTGGCTCCCAACCAGAAAAGCAGGCCCAGGACTGGAAGACTGGGTTTCTGAAGAAGTTTTATTCCAGAAGTCAGTACAGCACACACTCCAAGCATGATTCAGGATACAGAACAGGAACAGACTAGGCATGTCTCAGGAACAGTCTAAGCATGTGGAGGCAATGACCTTACCTTGTCTACCAAATTCAGGCTTGTGATTTAGCTCTCTCCAGCCACTCTAAATATAAGAGATATGGACAGGCACTCTACTTGCTCCAGTTACTCTGGCACCTTGTAGCTTGTGCTGCAAGATGAGAGCTCCTTCTAGGAGCACAAAAAAAAAAAAAGTCTAATTGTAAACATCTGTTGTCCAACAGGCGTGATCTTGGCAAAATTGTCAACACTCCCTCTGAACTCCACCCTGGCTGTGTTTGCTCATTGGTTAGATCTGAGCTGAGTGCCAGAGAGGATTTCTCCTCAGTCATCCAAGACTAGGGGTGGAGGGGATGGCAACATTAACCTCTCTAGACATGGAGGTGCCAGGAGGGTTTGGAAGTGTCTCACCCAGGATTTCCCTAGCCCCTTTCCCAACATCTGCAACCCATTCTTCATCCTCTCAATCTTTCCAAAGGTTCTTCTTGGGGCCATGACAGCAACTCCAAATGACTCAAATGGGTGAATCAAGTTTTCCTGAGTAACGTCTGTATTCTCAAGGGCTGCTTTATTTTTAGATGGCAGTCTAGAAGCTGTAAGTCTCACCCTCCCTCATGCCTTCAATACCTATATTTGTGAAATTACCTTATAGTTTGGGTCTGGCCTATAGACTGACTGTTGCTGGTGAAGTGAAAACCCCAGGGTCTCTAGTCAATATGAGCTGGGAGCAATTCCTTCATAATCTCAAATGTGCTAAATCAAATATTTTAAAAATAGAAATGGGAAGTGGCAACTTGCATTGCATCACAATAGTGGCACCCAAGTAGAAAATCAAAAGGTATCTTAAATTTTTCAACTGGCTTTAACCTAGTGACATTCTTTCTTTGCCCTTCTAATATTTAAAATGCCGTCTTCTGATTTCAAACCTGAATTGGTTACCTTCTAGTTCACAGGTGGCAAGTCCATGGGCCATATCTGGCCTGCAAAGCTATTTCTAGTGGCACACCATTATCTCTCAAAAGTTTAATACTCAGTTTCAGTTTTGGGTATTTAATCAAATAATTAAATCAAATTTATTTAATCAAATTATGTGTTTTAGGATAGAGGGGTATATTTTTGTAGGAGTCTCAGGAATCTGTCAAGGAAAAAATCCTGGTAGCCCTCCTAAATTACAAATAAGCGATTGTGTGAAATACACTTTTGTAGAAATGTAATTAACTTGGTAGTGACTTTTGAAAAATATATATTTCAATAAGGCTCACTAATCAAGTCTTGGATTTTTTTTAAAAAAACAAAGGAGTAAGTTTTGGTTGCTGTCATATGTCTTCTCTAATTAGTTATTCAGTGATCACCTAGTTTGGTTTTTAAAAAACAAACTATACAATTGCAGAACATGACCAGCAGCAGCTGTACATGCACTGATTTATCTTCGGTTTGCTTTCATTCTGGATCTTTGCAGTGAACCCACATGCAGCCTTTTTATGACAATGGGATCCTTTCAGTCTTCCGTGAGAATCAACACCTGCTTTGCACATCATCAAAGATTACAGGTGCCTAAGCTCCCTTAGTAATTGCGTATCTGGGAAGTTACCATGGCAGGGCTAGCAGTCTTCCTACCTAATTGAAGACTGTAGATCACCTGAAGATTTCACTTTATATGCCTTATATGCACAGTTTAATTTAACAAGCTGTCTTTTATGAGATATTAATGCTGTCATAAGAAAGTCTCTCTTTCAGATTTAGAGAGTGGATCTACAAGTGCTTTCTCAGGGAGCTTATGTGAAGATAGAACAGGCAAGCGATTTGTGATGCTCAGGTTCTACAAGTACCCCATCCCCCACTTGCGATTTACCCAATATATTATTTGAAGTACATCACAGTAGTATTACTAATTCCAGTCTTCTCTCTTTCATATTCAAGGACTGCTTGGGACAACTCCATAAATTGTTATAGACTCCGTGTATTTTATTCAATATTAAATAGAGGTTTGTGCCTATGGCCAATGTTCTCCCCTGGTCTTCTGTTCTTCCTCCCTATCACAAAGTGAATTCTGTAATTGTCCAGTCTCTAAAAACTGATGTTATGCAACCACAGCAAGAGTGGTTTTGTTTCTATCCCCAGTTGTAACTGTATAGTTTTTTCTTTGGCCCTCCAGCTTTCCCTTGATGTAACCTCTTCTGCATTTTCAACTGGACACAATCACACAAGCCAGCAAACTGTTCAGTAGAGGTGCCAGAAGTATAACACAGTCATCCTTGAAGTATCTTCCACAGTTTTCTGACACTTTGAATCTGCATTCTCACATTGTAAGGTTGTGTCTAGAATAATTTGCCTCCATTTTCAGTTAATGTTTTACCTCCTAATGTCAGTGCATTGCTATTGTATTAGTGCAGTTGTTTTACAATTGATATTATTTGAATACAAAGCATAGTCAGAGTGATGTACAAATGATACAAAACACTAACTCAGATAAACTTACACTGAAATTAGATAAAACAGTGCACAGATTACATTAAAATTAAATCAAATTAAATTCCAACGATAGATAATGAGTATCAAGGGAATGTTGTTGGAAGTTATGCAAAGAGGTTGCCTGGCAGATCTCTTTGAGCAGAGAGCCATAGTGTAGGAGCCATTGTGGAAAAAACCCTAATCTGCACCCTAATGGCTTTTTGCACTTTAAAGAGAAGAACACAGGGTAAGGCTGCATCCAGACATCTCAGAGGTTGGAGAGAAGCCTTTTGTAGTACAGTATGATTTTGTATAATGCTGTGCCTAAATTTGTCATCCCAATTTCTCAACAGATTTGTCCCCCTACAAAAGAAGCTTCTACTTTTCTCCTTTATTCTCAGACAGCTTTCGAATTTTAGTGGGTGTAGGGTTGAGCTTACTTTAATTTTTTGAGGTAGCCATGGTGTGTGTGTGTGTGTGTTCGTTTGTTTTCTTTTAATTAAGCATTTCTGCAGCATCTTGCAGCCTCCTCAGCTATCCACACTTCCTCATTTGAAAAAGCACCATGGGAGGAGTTACCTCATGGTGTCTTTCCCTTAAGCTTTAATTGAAGCACAGGGAGTTGTGGAGGCTGGCTACCAAGCACCTGAGAAAGGCACAGTTGCTGGGTTTTTTTAGAAAAAGAAGTCCTTCCTTTTACTTTTTTTAAAAAAACTTTCTACACTGGTTTCTTTATGTTGGAAGTGGGGCAAGAGCAACTCCTGTTTTGTTCTTTTTGATTGTGCTCCAGAAGGGAGATAGGGCTAGGGTCCTCCAGATGGATAGGCTTATCTTTACCTGTGATGCTCTGACTGACTTCCTTCTGTCGCTAGACTGTTAAGTCTTTAGGGAAGCTTACCTGCCCCTCCTCCTTCTGCCCTTTCCACTTCCTTTTCTTCTCCGGCTGTCCATGAGAGAAGAGACATCCCTTTGTCTCTGCTGTCTCCAAGCATGAGGCTAACCCCCGCGCCTGGGCGTTACGCCTCTGACTTAGCTAGTTAGTTAGAACTAGATATGCCTTTTCTATCTACTATGTATTTCTATAAATAAAGTAGCCTTTCTTATTTTACTAAGTCTCAAGTCTCAGTGATGCTGATGCAGGGTAAAAGCCTGCTTTCTTAGGCAAACGCACGCACACGCTGGCACACTCGCATTTCAACATCTGCTGTTACTCTCTGCTGCTGTGGTGCTGCTTTTAAACAAAATTAAGCAACACAACTACACACAGTGCACCACTTTAAAAAGGGTGTGTGGCTTGGTTGCAAGTATAATGGTGGCTTAGTGCCAAATCTCCCACAAACCTGGGACAAAAGAAACAATGGGTTTTCTGTGTTATAGGGCAAGGCAAACTTGAAAATGGGAAGGCAATTCAGAGGGTGATTCCCTGGAAAAGTGCAAAAATCCTGAGACTTAAAGGTGACAAAGAAATCAGCCTAAGTTTTTCAGAGCTATCAGAGGGAGAAGAAGGAGCTGTCGATAAGACATGGGGAGGTTCTAAAACACCAAAAGGTGCTATGTTAGAGGCAAGTGAAATGGACGTGTATGTAGTGAAACTACAGAAAGTGCTCACTGAAGACTGGGCAGCAGAACTTCACCCTCAAGAAGAGAAATTAGACACAGTGTCTTCTCAATTGCCTGATTAGCTAAAATGGCAAATACCGCTATGAACTGGAGATTCAGGGAGAAGTTGTTAAAAATGGTGGTGCAGGGCCTCTCATAATAACTGAAAGAGTGGAGGAATCTGAACCATTTGCCTGAGAGCCTTTGCCCGAGAAGGGTCCCTGAAAAAGAGGAGGGGGAGATATGCCCTCTTAGCAGAATGGATGAGCTGAAATTGGGGGTCACTATATCCGTAGAGGGTTTTGAAAGAGCTCGTTGGACCCTGAAACTCAGATTGAGCCCTGAAGACAGATCCTGGGACATCATTGTCAGATTTGAAAGATACCATAGACTTTTCATGTTTCACGCAGTTTGAAAGAACAAATATGAAATATGAAAACGTTATAATTGAAGTCTGTCAAGACATTTGCCCTGAAACACTGGACTGTCACAGAGCCATTCATCCATATACAGTGGGCTTGAGAGAGGTGGGAATTCCTTCCCATTGGGCATTCCCATTTCAACTGATCACGCAGAACAAGGACAGGACTCTCACAGCTTCAGATGACAAGCAGGCAGAAAAACAGAGATCTCCATATCATGATTACTGATGTCTCCAACTAGTATAGCACAACCAGGGTTTTTCAAAGTGGCAGACAAACTCTAGCTGACCAGAATTGGGGAAATAAATTCAGCACAAGTGTAAACTTTCTCATTCAAGTACACCTTTGCAAAAACATATCTTCTGTTGGGATCAGCCATTAAGGGCTGTAGCTCAATGGTAGAGCATCTTGCATGCAGAAGTCCCAGATTTGATCCCCCGCAACTCCAGCTAGGGCTGGGAGAGACCCCTGCCTGACACCCTGAAGAGCTGCTGCCAGTCAGTGTAGACAATACTGAACTAGATGGGCCAATAGTCTGACTCAGTATAAGCAGCTTCCCACATTCCTAACTCCTGTAGTGCAAAGGGGCATTTCAGTGCGATAAGAATTACTATGCCCCTCAATTTAGAACAGCCAGTGGCACTAAGTTGCTCTCCCAACCAGCCACCTTTCAGTAGCTGTAGTCTAGAATTTTTTCTCTGGTGTGTCTTCTGAAACATAATGATATCTGGATGCTCTCCCTTTAACACTGCCTTCATCCTTATTCTCTTGATGACAGAGCTGAGTCCTTCTGCATTGAAAGAGGATTTTCAGGGAAAGAAGACCACGAGATTTGTGGCACAAAGCCGTTCCTAAGCAAGAAGCGTTATCCCCTGCCATAGTCATATATGGAAGGGAGGTCAAATCTTGAATGTACTCCACAGAAAGAACAATAACGATATCAAAAAGAAACACTAACAGAAGCATAACTTAGACATTTTGTCCCTCTTCAGAAGCGCCCTCTGTGAATGGGGGGTTTGTGGGACATACACAGACAATTATGGCTGACCTCTTAGTTGACTATGACTTTCTGGAGGAAAACGAATCTTCTCCAAAAGACATTTCTTACTTCTCACCCAGGTTTAAAACACCCTCACATATAGACTGTGTCTTCACTTCTAAAGAGTTGTGGGTCACAGTGTTGGAGGCAGCGATAGAAGTTATCACAGTTTTCAAGTACATCACATTTCCTTTAGAGCTGTCCATGGTAGTCAGTGCTCCCACACCTTTAATTGGAGGTTTAACACAAACTTGCTTTCCAGTGCAGTGGCAGCTGCTGCCAATATCAAGCAGGAACTTGTTAATTATTTCAATGAGAATGCAACACCGGAAATAGACCTATGTGCCTTTTGGGATTCAATGAAGACTGTTGTCAAGGGCCACTATATTGGAGAAGCAAGGCATGCAGACTGAGAAGGGAATTGGAAGCAATGGTTAACGACAATGAGATATTAAATAAGGAGTATTAATGCAATGTTTGGCAATGGGGGATTAAATAAGGAGTATAAATGCACTGAGGACTCCACAAGCAGCCTCCCCACCTTCCTGTGCTTACAGAAAAGCCCATCTGAGGATGTCATGAATTTTTCAGGAATTATGGGTAGTCAGGAATGCTGCAGAGTCACACCACTAGAGATATAATTTGTAGAATAAAAGAGAGAACACTCACAAACACCCCTCGCCCCCCCCAAAAGAAAGATAAATGCACCAAAAACCCTTCTCCCCATCAATGAGAATTTATCTGGCATTTTTGCTCCCCTTTGACAATTTTGAATGCAATTTCTTTTCTCATTAATTGATGGGAAATGGTAAAAAATATGGGAGAAAGTTTTGGCACAGCACTACTTTTGTGTGTTTCTGCAAAGTAGTTGTAAATATTGGTTTTATTTTGGTGTGTGTTATGGTGATATTGCTTCGTCAGTGATTATGCTCAAGAGCTCTTTAAAACTTAACTTTGTTCAGCAAGGAATACTGTGCAAGGGAAATGGGACATTGTAGACTATGATTGAGAAGTAGAGGATGAAGTATGTTTTGTAAAACTTAATTGGATGTTTGATATGATACACAATACGGACGTCTATATTATGTGTGTGTGTGTACTGCCTTCAAGTCGATTCCGACTTATGGCGACCCTACGAATAGGGTTTTCATGAGGCTGAGAGGCAGTGACTGGCCCAAGGTCACCCAGTGCGCTTCCTGGCTGTGTGGGGATTCGAACCCTGGTCTCCCAGGTTGTAGTCCAACACCTTAACCACTACACCACACTGGCTCAATAAAATTACTCTGAGGGGGCACCCGGATGTGCAGTCAAATGCTCTGCCACTGAGCTATACCCCCTCTACCACTATATTATAATGAAACCTATAAATGAGAACCTTTTATCCCCTGCTGTAAAACCTTTTTGTACAGCATCTTGCAGATATGTTTAATGTAGAGATTGGATTCACGCAGCATGACAATTCAGTAATAGATGAATAAAGCCAAGTTTATTAGCAAATGGTGACATTTTTTAAAGAGGAGAATGTGAATCTAAAGGCTCCCTAATATGTAACCAAATGCACTCAAACTTCCTGAGTGCTCATATTTCTGGGATATCAAGTCTGTTGGGTCCAAACTGGCAGTTCTATGGAAGATCTGTGATTAGGATAACCATGTTGTTATTGTTTAAAAAACAACTAGTTGTGCTACAAGCTGCTTTGAAGATCAGAGAGCATCCCTGGGAGAGAGTGTTCCTTTTCTCCCTTGCTATTTGCTTGATCTGTTTGCTCCATTAGGGATAGGGAACACAGCTAAAGGTGATGTACCTATCCCCCCCATAATAAACAGCAGCTTTACCTGAGGGGCACAGTTTAGATCTGAGAAGGAGTTAAACACCTAGTGCCACTTCTCTGATCTTCAGTTAACAGAGAGTGAGAGATCTAATCACTGATCTCCCAGATCATGTCTCGTTTGGCCTTAAGATGCTTGCTGTATTATGGAGATGTTTGGAAGAGTGAAGGGATGGGCAAATGTTAGGAGACCAAGAAATTAATCCATGCAATATAGGGCCTTAATATACTGTGACTGAAACCTGAGGATGTGAATGGGGTAGTGGAAAACATTTGGTCAGAGTGACTGAACTCTGAACTCAATCCTTGTTTCCTATTTCAAAAGAGTGTCACATGCCTAAAGAGTGGTTGTGGTGGTGATTTCTTAGACAGAACATTAAGCAACTAAAACTATTCGCAGAACCATCTTAGTTTTCTTTCCTACATGTCAACTGCAGAATGATTATATGGTACAAAGAGCAAGTTATTGCTTCTTATGTTGTTTATAAGCTATTGTGTTATCTGTTAAGCAGTATCTGATTGCATTTATCCCAAGGGCTTACAGAATTCCCCCAAAAGTTTTTCTGTTAAAGTTATGCAGCTGTGGTTGCTACTGGACCATAACCAATGCTGTGTACTTGGCATTTGAAATTTCACATCTAAATAACCTGTGAAGAGTTTTTAAGGATATGACATGATAGTTTATTTACAGTGCTTGGTGTAATCTACTGGTAGGTCTGTTACCTTTTGTGTAAAGTATTGAAATATTCAGTCATGTTAATTTTTCTATGTTAATATGGTATCATTCCTCTTTTGAGCTTTCTGCCATTCATAAACCTAGCATCACAGTTTTGTGAAGTGTACTTCTGCGATCACATATTTAAACTACCTGCATTATACAGATTTGTTAATTCCAATATTCATAGCTTAATGATAGGTATTGGAAAGTTAAGTTCATGTTGTCCCACACAGCTTGGCTTTCCCTCTTTTCCATTTTCTTCTCACGTTCCCTAACCTGTCAAAAATAATGTATTCCTCATCACAGGAATGCCTGTAGGCATCATGTTCCTTAGTGGGGAAAAGAGTTAATTACTAGTCATATTCCATCAGGCATAAACCCACCTAAAAAAAAGTACTGCTGTGAGTAGCATCAGTAGTGTTCCATGGGTAATGATTAGCAATATAGTTAATAAAGAGCAGATCTTAGTATATTTGTCTTTCTGTTACAGAAAACACTATACAGTTATCAGTGTTTCTACTTATTAGATGTCTAGAATCCTATGATACAGAATAGTCAGAAATGAAAATAAAGCATTAAGACGTTAAAGAAACGGGGAATATCAGGAATTGGGAAGCCTTTCACTTGGTTATTGTTGGCACTAGCTAAAAGTCATTCCCAACCTTTTGGAACATGCAGAAAGGTGGTTTTCAGATTGCTTTTTAAATGGAAAATCTCCCTATTTTATGGTCCAAGAAAGTGATACATGTTTGCAAACATCTGGGTAATCAGCAGATGTATTGGTTTCAAAATATTGTTGGGAAGGGATGTTGCTCATTATTACTGTGTGAACATTTCTCATTTGTCTTAACATTATTAATTCCATTATAACTTGAATTAATTGGTCAGTCTTGCTAACTTAGGACGCAATATTTCATAAAATATACATGAGCATATACTCCACATATTACATTGGCTATAAAAAGTCTTTTTCATAGGATGTTATTAGGTGCAGCATGAAAAGAATTTCCAGTTTATCTGCCTCAGTTGAACTGAGCCCATGAGCAGACTGCAGACTACAACGGCCAAAGAGGAATTGAGAGTGGATGGCAAGTCCACAGGCTCAGGTGGTTTTTAGCCATAAGTTTAGCTTAGCTCTTCCAGTAATTTGTCACGCCTTGGTCTTCTCCTGCTGCGCCAGCACGTGCCAGCTTAGTGACAGAAAGTCTGTGCATCAGACGGCCACTCAGGCCTAACATCCTGCTGTTCAGGACCAGCGGCTTGCTGTGTCAGTGTGCAATAGAGAGCCCTGGCAACAGCCAAGTGCTGTGGAGAATAAGCATGTTCATAATGAGATGTGAATGGCATCAGTCAGTCCCTTTAGAATAGGTTCTAAGCGTGTGCCTCCTCTCATAGGAAGTTGGGCAGCCTATTCATTAACAAGTCATCAGAAGTTCAGCCTATAACAGTAAAGCAGCCCCAAATACACTCAGGCTAATGCTTGTACTGTTGGGAATGGGTTTTGAATGCAAAAAGTAAAGAAAAATGCCAGCAGGTACATTGTGTGAAATAACATGCTCACTTTTATTCTTATGATGACGCAAAGTTTATTTGAAAAGATGTTTTCACTTTGGGGTCCTTCTGTATCAGGTTCATTAATGTGGTGATCAGTCAGCTTGAATATTATTACTGAAATGGCTGTGATTGTCTTCATGGAGATAATTTTGAAAGCATTTAATATTGCTTTGTTAAACCTTACATTCAGTATGCTACATTAATGACAGTGTTGCTACAATTTGGCACTTTCTTTCAGTTCAGATAGGAGTGACATAATACTAAGCTCTTTCCCCATATTTCAGAAATACTAGGAAAATCTGAAAACATCTAATTTTAACTGAGTGAAATGACATGTCATACTGGCTGTTTGAGTATTTTAATTCATAAAGTCATATGTGAGATACTTTAATCTGTTGTAGATTTGTTCAAAATGTTGGTTGAAGTGCATGATTCACCTTCAAAGAAAACAGAAGCTACACACAAAGAAAGAGATCTGCTCTCTCCTCTATGAAAAGCTATCACAAGCAGGGGTCCTATTAAGACAGCTGGAAAGTTGCTTCAGCTTGTTACGCTTGTAAGTTTTATTGGTGACTGGTTTTTGATTATGCATTTGAATGGTGTGTGTTCCAGGTTGCCGAGTTTTAATTAAAAGGCGACACTGTTGATTTTAGATGCGTTGTTGTCAGCATAATTAAGACTGGAGTGTACACACATTCTGTTTTTTTATAAAAAAACATGATACATCAAGAAATATGACATTTCTGATACATCAAGTGCATCTTCCAAAAGAGACTTTAAAAATGACTTTAGGATATTTAGAAATTCAATTCAGAAATAATACACATTTTCATTCTTTTTTCATTCTTTTCCTTCCTAGCTCAAATTTGATTATATTTTGAAAAGTATGATTTATTATGTAGGAAAAATATATGGTGTTTCTGTTGAGCTTATTGGCTATGGCACTTTTATTCATGTTTACATTATTATTTTCATTTCTCATTTATAGGGCTCTCTCAAATTTAGTTTGAAAATCAGCCTTTTTAATTATTAGCTTAGCACTGAAGCTGAGAAATACTACATTAATGTTAATAATTCCTATATTTACCAGAAAGATGTTAATTTTTTTTAAAGAAATATGTTGATTTTATTTTAGTCCTCAGAATCCTGTAGCTTTGACAAAACTGTTTCATAACTGTTGCTTGGTTTTTTTGTAAATTGCATGGGTTAAATATAAGTTTGTATGGCTGGAACTACTCTGTAGTAGTATGCATTTCCTTAACCTGCTTCTTACAGTTATGAGGAAAGAGCTCTGTATCTTGCAGAAATAATCCAGAATCACAAAGAAGTAATGACATTTGAGGATTTTGCTGCTCAGGTCTTCTCTCCCTCTCCCAGCTACTCTCTTAGTGGATGTGGTAAGTCTTATGATGTTGTTGTTGCTGTTGTTTTAACTGCTGAGAAGCACTCAAGCAGCCGATGTACACCTGCTTTTCACTGAGAAATGGTTGCAAATTTAAGTATACCATTCTCCCTCTGAATTAGCTAATGAATATCAAAAGAAATGATGACATTCATTTTAATTTGTTTTGCATCAGAGCTGTTCACTCAGTTCCTTTCTTCAGCTATCCTGTTAACCCCTGAATCTAGCAAGGTTAATGAACTTTCTCTCACTAATGTGTTCTTGTTCATTCAGGAGTGTAGGCTTCTTGCTGAGCTGAGAATATGCTGTGGAAAAGCTATTCGTGAATCAGTACATACTTATCAAAAAATAGTTCCTCACAGTGGAAGCCATTGCTACTAATGCTAAATGGGGATTATGCTTCTGCAATGCTAGGACCAAGGATTAACACTGATGGGGGTGCGGGATAAAGATAGTGTTTTGTCAGGCAATCATAATGCTGGTATGTGTGTATTCAATACACTACAAAGCTTTTAACGTTAGTTAGATGAGTTTATTTTAATTATATTTATATCTGGGCTTTTAAAAGAAACCTTTTGTTTTTGAGGGTCCATTTCATGATTCATTGCTCTCTCTTGCAAGAAGAGCATGAGGCTAACCAGATGAATTTCTAAACATAAATTCCTTTATTCCCTGTTTATACCCATTTTGTGAAACTGACTCTTCCTAATTATATTATGATGCTGTGTTGGATTGTTGATGGATTATCTCAAACCCTGGTGAATGTTTTGGTGTGTCTGTTTTCTTTCTCTTGTTCTAACTGATCTTTCTATCTGAACTAAGAAATATAAGAGAAATTAAATTTACTGAAATGAATCACTTGACAAATAAAATCAGACGTGCATCACTGTTTAACATTACTGGCTTCGGTCCTTGAGCTTTCAGAGCTTTGTGAAGAGATAAGAGGTATATGCATGCACTTGTATTGGTCGCCCATAGCAGCAGGCAGAAGGCTTTGGAGATAAGCAAGCTGGCAGAAGTAAAGAGGAACCGGTGCTATTTACATAATCGCACCTCTGCTTCCTAGAGAGGGGGAATGGCCTCTATTGATCTTTGTTGAACTGGAATACTGAACAACATTAGAACAGCTTACAAGTAAAGCTTTGATTAATGGTTTTTCTCTTAAAAATGTGGAGCAGCTACTGCCAATACTTTGAGACAAAACTGTATCATTTATTTTATAAATGTATAGGTCTTATACTAGTTTGGATATTATCAAGTAATTTAACTGGTTCCTTAACTGAAAATACTAATAGAAGGATCTGAAGAAATTTTAAAATATTGTATTTTAATCAATTTATCATCATTTATTTTTTCTTTTGGTCATTCCAATATAAGTTGGACATTGTGAAATAATAAAATAGATTCAATGGGGTCAGTGAACTAAGAACTAGCCTTGCATCTTGCTAGAAATGTATACAACATGTATAAGAGCACACCTGTGTGCTTTGCATAATTCCTTTTGGTCATTCTGTAGTTCAGGCAGAAGATCCTTGTGGGCAGAAGCTCAACTGCCTAAACTAAAGAATTGATCCAGAACTACTAGTGCCTATGTATGCAGATTTAATTTCAATTTTGAAAAATGTTTAGTATCCCACCATTCAGTTTAAAACAAAACTTCAGAACAGCTTACAATTTATATTTTAGAATAATATAAAATATAACAATTGCGTAAAAAGATGACTAAAATAGCAGCACAAACCAGCAGCCAATCTAAAAGCACAGTAGGTCTGGCATCAGAAAAACAGAAAGATTTGGTCCTGAGTCTTACCAGGGAAACAATTCCACAAATGGGACATCACCACTTTAAAGGCACTTTGCCCAATTGCTGTCCCTCACCTCCAAAGGCAGAGAGAGGAACAGTGAAGAGTCGCAATATTCAGGCAGATTCATGTGGCAGTAGAGAATCATTAGATCTTAAGTGATGTAGTGCTTTTAGAGCAGTATAGAGCAGTAGAGTTTTCCACAAAAAGTTGTTCAGATACAGAAATTTAGCTATGTTTAGATTCAATGTAAGAAGATGACATTTTATATCAGAAGACATTCATTTTTTAGATGAACGCAAGTTCTCAAAGTATAATGAGGAACTTCATTTCATTAGTTAAATTTAATCCTTCAGGATACTAGTCAAAATATATGTGTTTCTTTACATTCAGTTTTTTTAGGGTGTTTACTATTCAGTGGATAGATATATACATAAACAGCATAGTAGAGCCCACTAATGTCAGAAAACATAGGTGCACATTATGTAGTAGATGCATAAAAGTTTCTTACGATACATTATTTTAGAGTTTTTATATCTGAGGTGCTATTTCCAACCAAACACACTTAGTTAGCCATAAGCTAAAACATGAGTGAACAGAGCAGTGCAGTGCAGTGACTAAAAAAACCAGTGCAATTATAGGCTGCATCAACAGAAGGATAATGTCCAGATCATAAGAAGTAATGGCATCGCTCTATTCTGTTTTGGTGTGAACTTACCTAGAGTACTGTACCCAGTCCTGGGCACTGCAATTTAAATAGAATATTGACAAACTGGAACATGTCCAGAGGAGGGCAACAAAAATGATGAGAGGCCTGGAGACCATGTCCTATATAAGGAGAGGTTGAAGGAGTTGGTATATTTAGCCTAAAGAAGGGATTATTAAGAGGCAGTGTGATAGCTACCTTCAAATACTTGAAGGGTTATCACATAGATGATGGAGGAAATTTGTTTTCTGGTGCTCCAGAATGTAGAACCCAAATGAACAGAAATAGACCTTCCTGAGCTGTTTGACAGTGGAGCAGATTGCCTCAGAAGATTGTTTGTAGGCTTGATGGCCGTCTATCAAGGATGCTATAGCAGTGAATCTCCTGCATAACCAGGAGGATGGACTAGATGTCCTCTTAGACATTCCAGTTCTATGGTTTTAGGAATAAGAGTAATATATGATTTATTTTACATCACTTTTCTTGTGTGCCGTCCACATACTCTCCTCTGTCCATAGTTCAATTTCCTGTATGTATTTTGATCTAGTATGCTTGTCTAGTAGTGGAGTAGGATACAATACCACAATAATCTTACCACATAAGAAAATCAGAATTATAATATGAATTATATTCAGGTCTTCCCCACATGAGTAGAATTTATCAATTCTTATGTGAACATGAGCCAAGCCAGTTACCAATTTTTTTTGTTAAAAATTAGAATAAAAGCAAAACAACTCCACTTATAGTTGAACACTACCAAAAAATAGTTTGACTCTTGGAAAAATATGGCTTTTTGTTTCATGCCACAGGGTCTATCAGCTCTAAAATAATCTAAAGCAAATAGATATTGGCAGATCCCCATGCTTTGTATTGACTTCTATAAAGTCAAACTTTATTGAAACTGCCTATTAAATTCTGTTGTATTCCACTGAGAAACTTCCACTGCCTTTAGCAGCACTGTTCATTTTATAAAGCACCTAAAATCACTAGGCATTGTTATTAAAAACAACAAGCCCACAGGCTTACAATCTAAAAGACTCGAAAATTTATTAGTATTTCAGATATTGCAAAGTGGTGGCCCTTAATGTGCTGTTAACGTGCTGGAGGCTTTCTACTCTTAGCAGATGTAGCAGAAACAACCAGTTCTCTCCCACTGGCCACTATATCACCCTAGTTATTGAGCAACAGTGGTACAATGTTGTGCTGCTTTTCCTGACTCCGTGGCTTTATAGATGCAAGGTAAGGAATGCTGTTGAAGGATACAGTGCTTTGAGATCAGACCATTAGACTTTATACAGGTACTCAGTTTTGATGGTTATGCCTGCTCATCCTAGACCTTGATTGTTCTTATGTGTCATAGTTACCTCATATATCTGCTTATCCAATCATATAGGTTTATTGTGCTAAGACAGTGGGAAACAGAATCAAGAATACAGAACCTAGCACCTCAGGTAAAGATACAGAAAAAGTATAGAAGAAGCTGGTGATTAACTGCTGACACGTGACATCCTGTGAACCCTTTAGAGAGCACAGAGTAAGGAATGGCAGTCTGCATCACTGTTCATATAGTGTGGCCAGTTCAATAGCAAGTGACTCAGTGCTCGGGCATCTTTGCCTCGTATCAAATATTGGGTGTTAATTTAGCACTGTTTGCACTGTAACAGCTAATGCATACTTATAGAAAAAGGTGAATAAAACCCATATATATCTTCTTGTGGTAAGCCTCCTTAGTCCAGAAAAGTTCATAAAACTCAGGAGTAGCCAGATGTTATTAGACTATAAACCCCATCAGCCCCAGCCAGTGATGGCCAATGATCAGGGATGATGGGTCTAGTCCAACAACATCTGGAGGGCACCACGTTGACTACCCTTGACAAACTTGACGCTGAGCTGCACATTAGACACATCCTAACTTGAAATTCGTATGTTAAAGTCATGTGGCATTTGAAAATCCATATCTGAAGATAAATTTTTAATATCTTAGTTGTAGTTAGTCCTTAAAAGGGTTAATTGAAATAGGCACACTTGACTGCTAAGAGGTCTGATCTAATCACAGCCATGTCCAAGTGCATCTGTTCACCATGAGGTCATTCACGTGCATGCTAATGATTTGGAAAATAAAGAATAATGCTCAGAAAAGATCAAGATCAAGCAACTCTTTTGCCAGTTGCAGAACAAGCAAGATAACATGCTCCGGCTACAAATTCTAGTCTTTACATCCTTCAGACTGCCCCCAAACTTAAGAAGAAACCATGGAATTCACTGTCATTTGTTGATAGGCTGCTTAATATTACATCATAACCAAATAGTGTTTTTCTGGAGCTTATGGATATCATGCGTAACATTCATGAAGATTTGTGTTAAATGTAAATTTGATTGTTCAGGTTACAATATCTTTTTTGCTATAATAAAGGGTTTATTCCCCCATTTCTAAAGCAAAACCAGAACAAACTTAGCTAAGTATGTCTTAGATAAGAGTTATCTTTACTCTTTGGATACTTAATTATATCACTGCAAACAACATTTGTTCTAAAAGAATGTAGCAGTTTCTTAATATGGTTGTTATTGGTATTTGTAATTAATTTAAAACCTCATTAGGTTTTTGTTGTTTTGTTAGGGTATATGCAGTTTTATTTTTTTATTTGCAAATTTAACAATAAAAAGAAAACAAAGAAAAAATGAATTAAAATAAAATAAAAATATTGACAAAAAAATGAAAGGATAATTTGTCAATACTAATAATAGTAACAATAAACCACCATCAGTTTACATTACAAATACCCTACCCATCAATGCATGCATCTTGAATTAAATATATAAATCAGTACAAGTCCTCCAGATGTCCAAATAGGTGTCCACTCAAAATTGATGTCTATGTGAATTATGTTCAAATGTAGCCAGAGCAGTGAGATCTTCAGTCCAGTGGGTGTTTATCCTTCCAGGCTCCAAGTATGAGCCTGTTAGCAACCATAAGGGCTCGCAAAGTCTACTTTTGTTATCCTACTGTTAACCCTCATACTACTGGAATATAATTTAAAAGCACATGAGCATCTGCAAACATACAGGAGTTTGCCAGTGCAAAATTAATATGGATAACAACTTCAGACCAGAACATACTGATTTATTTATTCATAAATATGTTTGTATACCGCTATTTCATTTAAAAACCAGCAAAGCAGTTTACAAGTTAAATTTTTTTAAAAATCATATAGTTTGTTGTTGTTATGTGCCTTCAAGTCAATTACGACTTATGGCGACCCTATGAATCAGTGACCTCCAAGAGCATCTGTCATGAACCACCCTGTTCAGATCTTTTAAGTTCAGGTCCGTGGCTTCATATGGTAAAAATAATTAAAAATACAGTAAGAACAAAGGTCAGCTATTGCAAAAAGACATCTTCCTAATTGCCTGCATAAGCCTGACAAACAGAAAGGTTTTCAGCAGCCATTTAAAAGTTAAAACAGAAGGCACCTGCTGAATCTCTGTTAGCAGAGCATTCCAGAAAACTGGGCCAATGACACTGAAGGCTCAGTTTCATGTCAGTGTTAAATAAGTTTCTCCAACTTGGGGGACGACCAAAGCCACTCCTGCAGGTGATCTCAGTGATTGAACTGGGATGCAAGGGTTCAGGCAGTCCCTAAGACACCCAACTTGTTCATGGCTTTGTAAATTAATGCAAGGACCTTGAATCTGGCATAGTACAGAATGGACAGCCAGTGTAAGTGCTTGAAGAGTGGTGTCACAAGTTGTCAGCCATGTGCTTTTTGTAAGGATCCAACAATTACCTCTGACAAGCAGAGTAGATGGCCTATAAAAAGATACTAGAAAATTAATTGAAGAAATTGCCATTCTGCTGTAAAACAGGAAATGACAAGTATTCTGCGTCTGAGCCTATCAACTGGTCTAATATATAAAACATTCAACCCATTTCTTCCACAAAAAAGCCTCTCTATCTTCAAATTTGGATTACCCACAAAGTTGATTTAGTATGGGCATATGAGTCAAATTGTAACTGACGAGCCACTATATGTCCTTTTAGTTGCTAAAACTGAAGGTGGTATTGGTCCTTTCTTTCTATTATATGTAGACCGCCAACACCAGCCATTCAAATAAGCCATCTCTAAAATTGCCCAACCCCTGGGGTATTCATAGGAGAAACTTGCCAATCATTTGTACGTACTAACATGTCTCATGATATAAGCTAATATCAGGAAAACTACAACCACTGACCAATATTGGCAGCTGCTGTTGCGCCCCAGGAGCAAGGGGAGTTAGATCAGGGAGAGGAGTCAGATGAGGATGAGGTCCCTGGGGGCGTTGAAGGAGGGGAGGACTCTGCCAGCCCACAGACTTCCTCAGCCAGCACCCCCATCAAGGAGGTCCCGCCCTGCCTGCGAGTTCCCCACCTGAACCGTTGGGAAGAGACCCTTCGTGTGCACCAACCCCACCCACACAGGAATCCCCACCCGGCACTTCAAACACTTCCCTGCCAACCAGCTTCCCGCTCCCTGAGGTCGCATCGTCGCCTAGCGAAGCCCTGCTGTCAGGTGGGCCATTGGAGGCTTGCCCCCCATCACCCCACACAAGAAGGTGCGAGAAGACTTTCAGAGGGTGGAACTCCAGAGGAGCCATTGTTTACATGCGAAGACCTTCCCAATTTAAGCAGGCGCCCACCCAGGCTCTAGTGCCGAGTCAACTCTCCCCACACGCTGCAGAGACTGTTTAGGTAGGCTAGTTAGGGAAGGTAGTGAGTTAGAGTAAACAGGTTTATGAAGCGCACCGCTTTGGATGTAATCACCACACTAATAAAACAAGAATTAGGCCAAACCTCGCCTCCGTCTTGTGTCTCGGATTCTGGGCAGGACAGCTGCATTCTCTTAAGTGAAAAGTGAGATAGAGAATTATCCCAAATAAACTTCCTATCCCTTTAATCTTTTGAAAATATAATTGGGGAATATGTAACGAAATTCCATAAAGTATGTATATTATCTGTGGCAGAGTATCCATCCTAAATGGATTAATTTTACCCAAAATGCTAAATTTAAGTAATTGTCCATCTATTCTCAGCTATACTCTTAACAAAGCAGGTGTTAATTTAGCTGATGCAGCTTCTTCAAGCTGACTGAATAATTTGATGTTTTATTCTTTTTGTACAGTACAATTTGTAAATCTAAATAAGCTTTTTTCAGTAGTATAAACATAAAATGGCTGCTCGTAATCCTGAATGCCATTGGATGATACATTTGTTGCCACTCCAGACGACCTATTTGTTTAGCATTCATCCTGATTTACTAGCACAAAGCTTATGAGGAGGTTAAATTATATCCGATCTTCATTGAGCATTCATTTTTGTTTATGGGGCAGTTATACTACAATGAGCATTTGTCCCGCATTCATCCTGATTTGATTCCAGGGTGTTTACAGGTCTTCCCATTAGTCATTCATTCATCCATCTCACACCTTTCAATGCATTTCCCCATCCCTTTCCAAACTGCAACAAGTTCAAGGATTTTTTTTAGTGGGTTTGTGCTATGGCAACAGAGCTCTTTAATGCAATTTAAATACAAAAATCTGAAGTTCCAGTATATACTTCAATCCCTCCTACAAAATTGTGACAGTCTGGAGGCTTCCTTGCTGCTTCTGTGCTGATTATTTATTTATTTTATTTATTTAAAGCCATTTTTACCCCTCTCTTCAGCCAAAAAGGCTTCCAGAGAGGCTTACAATATATTAATAAAAACAACAAACAAGACACTCTCTGCCCACACATACAATCTAAAGGACATGACAGGGAGGGAAAATGGTATTGTCTACTCCAGCCTTTCCCAAAACTGGTACGCTCCAGATGTTTTGCTGACTGGGAGTTGTAGTCCAAAACATCTGGAGGGCACCAGGTTGGGGAAAGGCTGGTCAACTCTGCTTGGTAGTAGCTCTCCAGGGCCTCAGGACAAGAAAGACTTTTGCTATCACCTGTTACCCAATTCCTTTTATATGGAGATGCTGTGGGTCCAACCCTTTTGTATCCAGAGCAAGGGCTCCAACACAGCTATGGGGCACTGTCTGGATTACTACCAGACAATGTTCAAATTATGGGGGAAGGGCGGGGCTTAATGAAAAACATAATCCCTTCCCCTGACTCCTCCTAACGGTAAACAGTCTGTGCCCCCCTTCTATAATCAAAAGTTAATGATACCCGCCACCCCCCAATTCAGGAACTAAATGATACAGAAGACCAAGTTCTATGAACATATTTGCAAAACATGGACCAAATATGTCATGCTGCAATACATTCTGCATACACAAGAGCCCTTGTCACAAGATCAGCTCTTTGCATAAACTAAACATGCAGAGAGGGAGCAGTACTGTACCTACTAGCCCTGTTGTTCATGTTGTATTCCCTGTGCCCCTTAAGTCTGGGTGTTCAATGTGACATCTGAATGGGAAGCCTGAGCATGCATAGGCTTTCCCCCTTCCATGCATTTACTCCAGATTTAGCCAACATGGTGCCCGCCAGATGTTGTTGGACACCAACTCCCATCAGCCCCAGCTAGCATGGGGGCACCATATCTGGAGGGCTGCATATGGCTACCTCTGATTTACTCTAAGCATGGAGGTGACCTTGTGGAAAGAGCTTCCTAGGTCTTCCTAGATCTAGAAAGTATCTTATATAAGTAGCCTAAGTGCAAACTCAAACGTGCTGTTTATGACATGGTACAGTCTTCCCATGCAACTGTGGCATCTCAGAATTTGCATGGGGAGGGGAGGTCTGTCCATAAATGCTAATATCACATCTCTCCATTAGGATCATGTTGTAGAGAAAACTTCTAAGTTTAATGATTAGGGTGGGGCTTTAACAGGTGCGTGCTTCAAACACACCAATGTACTATAGTAATAGGCAGGTGCTGTACTTGCTCCAGGTAATGGAGTTGTAGACCCTTGGGAGGCCCACTGTGAATTGTTTGCATGGCACTTTGAGGGTAAAGTTGCTCGTCTCCATAGCTGTCTTGGTGCCCCATCCACATCTACTGTAGTCCCCAGCGAGGTGCCCAGTGCAATGTCTGCCACAACTTTTTGCAATCTGTTTCAGTTGATGCAGCCTGATGACATGGACAAGGTGGTTGCGACAATGTGGCCAGCAGTGTGTCCTCTTAAGGCTTGCCGAGGGGATTCAGGATATGGTCAACATGTTTTTGCGAGAGGGAGTGGTCCCAGCCGCCCTGAAAGAGGCGTTTGTCCAACCACTCCTGAAAAAGTCCACCCTGGACCTATTGGTTTGTGACAACTACCACCCAGTTGCAAATACCCCCTTTTTAGGGACTGTGATCAAGAGGGTTGTGGCACAGCAATTGCAAGTACTTTTTGATGAAACAGATGACCCATTCAAATCTGGGTTCAGGCCTGATTATGGGACTGAATTGGCTTTGGTCACTGATGGATGACCTTTATCAGGAGGACAAAGGGAAATGTGACCCTATTATTCTTATTTGATCTTTCAGTGGCTTTTGATACCATTGACTATGGTATCCTTCTGAGCCAATTTGATAAGATGGGTGTCAGAGGCACTGTTTTACAGTGGTTGCGATCCTTTTTCCAGGGTTGTTTTCAAGGAATAGTATTGGGTGATTGTTTTTCGGGCCCCTGGCAGTTGTGCTGTGGAGTGCTGCAGGGTATCATCTTGTCCCCAGTGCTGTTTAACATCTATATGAAGTGGTCTTATGAGTGGTCATCAGGAGATTTGGGGTGAGGTGTCAGCAGTATACTGATGATATCCAGCAGCGGTATCACTAGCTGGGTGCGGGGAGTGCGGACCGCACCAGGGTGGCACCATGAGAGGGGGGTGTCACCCAGAGTAGGGTTGCCATATTGCCTGGTTAGCTGGGTTTTACCCGGATTCTTTGCATGCCACCCAGCACCTGTTTAGCCCCTTAGCTGGCCCGGATTCTCAGCTTTAATTTTTTTAAAAAATTAAGTTTCTAGGTGGTCCGGTTCTCGAGATATACATAAAAACATCAGCCCCCCCGTGAAATCTTTTTTTAAACTACCGTATATATAGCACTTCGTAGCTTTAACCCCGCCCGTTCAGGATTGCAGCCAATCAGTGAAGTGTTTGGTTGACCTGTGGCAGTGTCTAGTAAACCCCAATGCAAGGCCAGAAAATGGTGGTTTCCCCCCGTTTATCTGAAAATCTCATAAATTGGGTAAGTATATACATTTCAGTTTTTCCCCCTCTTATGTGTAGGAGTCAGATCCTGGGCAGTGTTTTGAAAACCTTCCCAATACTTGCTTTTGTGGGGGTAAAAGCATTGCTAATCCCATATGTCCAGAGTAAATCCCATTGAATTCAATAGGATTTACTTTTGAGTAGACATGGTTATGAATGTGCTGAAAATCAATGGGATTTTGGAGTGAATGTAAAAAAGAATTGTGTTTGTGTTCTCTTTCTGTCCCCCCCCTCCCAGTCCTATTTTAAAGCAAGTAGGCAGGGCTTACTTAGGTATTACAGTTTTTATTCTGTAGGAAACTATTACTGATTTTTTTAAAACTTACTGATTTTTCTGCAATGACCAACTGGTTTGACAATAAACTATTATATGGGCTGTATATATTTATACATATGCAGTGTGTGTGTGTGTGTGTGTAGTCTTTCCAACAACCCTGTGAGGTAGGGTTGGAAACCAAGGCAGCTCACAACAAGAAATAAAGCCATTTAAAATCCAATAACCATAAAAACAAGTATAAACAGTTGCAAAACAGCGTAAAGTGGCATGATTCAGAATTTTGGGTTGTATGAATGAAGTTGCTTATCACTTGAGGTTGCAGTTCTGTCCCTGTTTGAGTAAGTTCCACTGAATACACTGGGACCTGCTTCTGAATAAATAAACCTAGGATTGCACTATAAATATCTTTACAGTTTGTGTAAATAATAAATATATTTGATAGTCATGCTTATATAAATATTTCTTCATTTATCATAGTTTTGGTTTTTGGTTAGGAATCCTGACTGGTTGTGAGATGCTTAGTTTTCTGCCTTACTCATAGGAATCTTGTTGTGGTTGGTATGGTATTACATTTAGGAAAGTGTTACTGCCTTCTGTTTTTTTTTTCCTATTTGCATTTCACTTATCTCCGTTACAGCCATAGAAGCAACAGCAGCATATGCAAGATAATTAACTCCCATTAGTGATAAGAGCAAGAATTTATAATTATTATTTTAATTAAAACAAGAGGCTTATCAGTACTTTGAAGAGGACCTGATATTTATTTTCTTTCTGAGCCCAGGACTGGGTCTTTCATGATGCCCGGTGGGGGGGGGGGAGCAGGAGAGTAGTCGATAAGACAGACATCCTGGCATTGGTAATCTAATTAGCAAGATATGTGTGGGGTTGTTGCACACGTCCAGGCCCAGTTTCATTTTGAGTATAGAGGTGGAACCTGTGTAGATGTGGTTGATCAAAGGGAGAAGAAATTTTGAGTTAAGCAAAGCTCTGCTTTTATGCAACCTAAGAAACATACAGATACTTTGAATGTCTGAGTGCCTGCACCAGTGGAATAGTGGAGGAACTTGTAAAACTTGCTGCAACAGTATTTAGAACTGAGCATGTGGCGTGAAAGACTCCTTTTCCTAACATTTTGGCTTCTTGTTTTTGTCCACCCACCACATCTTTGAAATTTATCGTATATGTAATGGTTAACCGTACTGCTGCCCTGACTTACTTTATGTTTGTTGCTATTTTTTATTACTAAATAAAATGACAGGTGGATGTTTGAAAAGGCATCACTAAAGAGATTTAATCAGAGGTCCACATATGGTTCAAATTCAGAGGTAAATCTGAACATGCTCATTGGGGGGTATTCAAAAACTATAACCAAAACCATATGTCTCCTCACTAACCACAAAACAAATAGAAACAAGTGGCAAACCACAAAGTTGCAAAACTCTTCAATATGATATAAATATAGTTTATCCCAACTTGTTTCGAAATGACCTCTGAGGTATTAATAAATTGCCTTCTGGACCTGACTAAGAGAACATTAAATAGTATCCATTTAAGAGAAATGTTCTCTTTCAGAGCAACTTGGGATATTTTATATCATATTAAAGAGTTTTGCACATTTTCTGCTTGCCTATCGTTTTTGTTTCGCTCTCTTTTTGAACTAGGTGTCCATAACCTGCAGTTTCACCTGCCTTATGTCAGAGATGCACATTCTTATTCAAGCAAGCAAGAAGTCTGCTTTTCAGAAAAACATGAGGGACATGGTTTATTAACTGGCTGAAGAAAAATGTAAGCCAAGAAGTCTTACGGAAATGGTGTTTTGATGGAATAACGATTTCTAATACGTTTATAACTTTGCCACAGTCCAATCCGGCATAGATCAGTCTCACAGCTCCAGGCAGAAGACATTGTCAAAAGGATTTTGGGCCCAATCAGCTGGGAAGTTTTGTTGCTTAAATGCCATTGAAATATCTAGGAGTTGCTCAACAGCAGTACTCCATGAGAGAACTTTCTGTTAAATGTATAGTCTGTGTATACTTTGTTACAGTAGATTGGATTCCAGATGCCAGAAACAGACCAAGATGTTTTGGTCCTTGAAGTAGAAAACCCAGATAAATCCCTCCCCCACTCCTGCCCTGCAACCATAAACATGTGCATCTCCTGCTCATTTTAATGAGCCTTATGTAGGAATGCTTCTGTATAGATTGTGTTCCATGAATCTATACTGACGAACCGTAATGGCAGCCAGAATCCACCATCTGAAGCAGCCTGCTCATTGCCTCATGATGGGGTGATCTCTGTGTAAATTTTAAACAGGGTAAATTCTAATGGTGTCCTTCCACCAACTGAATGGACACCATTGGTGAGCCCCCCACCATGCACTTCAAAATTCTACTCTGGAGGTTGGGAGATTTTCTGGACCAGAACTGAGGATGGGAGTGTTGCAGGGAGTGGACAGGAAGAAGGTCCATTGTTTGATTTTGGATGCCACCCATAAGTTTATAAGGCAGCCTGAACTAAATTTCCTCCTTAACATTGTGATATCCCAAACGCAGTTTGGCCTTCAGTGCTCGTATGCATGTTCTTATTGCATGAGCCAAAGAAAAAACATTATTGAAGTAAGAAAGGGATATAAACCTACTCTGTTATCTATCCTGTAATGAACTATCAATCTTTTGTTTTACTCCCATGCCAAGCCAGTATTTTTGTTGTGCCTGCTTGATACTTCAAAGTTGTTTTTCAGCCATGTAACAAAGCCAGAGTGTTGGTGGGTATCCTATCAAAAGTAAGAGCAACCAAATCTTTTAGCTTCAGATAGAACATATTGTTCAAAACTTTGAAGAAGCTGCAGTGAATAACTCCAAATCTTCCACAAACATATGATCAGGCTATCTGGCTATTGTATATGTGGGAGCAAATTTAGTGGTTCAGTGGAGAAAATATATTTGCTTAATCAGATAAAAGGCAAACTTGTTTTTCCCCAATTGAATTGATTCTTTAAATCAGATGCTGTCACCTCCACGTGGTAACTCTTATCCATCTTCTGGGTCCATAAAGATGAATGTATGTTATCACATTCTTTTCTATGGCAACAGACTGATACAAACAGAATTATAACTTCTCTAAAGAATCAAGAAGCAGCTGCTCAAAAGAGGAAAGAAATGTCTTGGGGTCATCCCAGGCAATAAAAACCCTGCACTTCTCTTAGTGCTTTATTCATGCTAGTACCATGATTCAGCAGCACAGTTCTTGTCCTGTGCCATGGAACAAAGGAGTGTTTATTATTTTGCTTATTTACTCCATTTGTATACCATCCATACAACTAAGCTCTTTGGGCAGTTTACAAAAACATTAAAAATACACAAGTCAAAACTTTATACAATAAAACACTGAATCCAAAACCACAACATCAGCTTGTAACCTGTAAAGGGATTGCCATCTTCCTTTTCACACTTTTTTATTTAAAAATAATAATTGGGGGCGATGTGCATTTAGCTCTTTAAAAAGGGGAGGGGGACTGTGAGAACTTGTGGTCTAGCAGGAGAGCATGCAATCTCTGCATGAGTAAATCTAATGAGAAAAAACACTTCAGTGAACTGTATGACAGGATAGTTGTTGCATGATCTAATGCCAATGGACCAGTGAGAGTATTTGTAAATTAATGGAGTTAGCTTAGTTTGGCTTGCTCAGCACTCTGTGCAGTGTGAGCATGATTTTACCTAAGAGAAAGCAAGGTTTTTTCTTGCTCTGAATCACTGAGACTTAAGATTTGGTTTCAAAACAAGAATAGTCTACTTTATTAAGAGAAATACGCACTGGATAGAAAAGATGCTACTTCTGTCTAGCTAACTAAGTTGGCAGCTGCAATGACTATGCTTGGATGTTGCCCCTCATGCTAGAGGAGACAGAGAAGATGGCTCTTTCTCCTAAATTCTAAATGAGTGGATCCAATC
This sequence comes from Rhineura floridana, assembly GCF_030035675.1. Lineage (NCBI taxonomy): Eukaryota > Metazoa > Chordata > Lepidosauria > Squamata > Rhineuridae > Rhineura > Rhineura floridana. The sequence goes on along the minus strand of NC_084480.1, from coordinate 177,277,004 downwards.
AGGGCCCATGCATACACTGCCAAACTCTGGCCCATGCATCAACCTTCATTGGATTGTTCACCCTGATTCTATTTGCTCAGCAGCAACCCAGTGGAAGAGAGAGAAAGCAACACTCCCTGACTGAAAAACACGAACTGAAAACTGTAACTGAAACAAATACACCGGTTTTAAGTTCACAGGAAGTAGATGTTGTAATGAAAAAACATAATACAATAGTAAAGGATGGTACAAAATAAAATAAAAACCGAAAGTTATATTGGTATTATGGGATGGACAGAAAACAAGCCAAAGATAATACTTTGACATGACAGCAACTTAAAATAATTTGGAACATATCTTAAAGTGCATATATATGCATATAAGCTAATTCAAACAATAAAAATATGAACTAACAAGATAAATCCTATCTTTTCTTTCTAAACTCTCTCCAGCCCACTACTTGTATATTATTACTCTAACAGAACAATCCAACTGCCAGGCAGCTGGCGGAGGGGGGGTGGGGAAGGAGGTGACGGGAAGCTCCACGGGATCCTCCTCCTGCTTGGGAGGCACCGGCCTGGCTGAATGCTAACACCATCGGGAGCCACTTGAACAAGGTGGCTGGAAAACACTGGCTGCAGTGAATAAGCCTCCTGGGAGTAAGCGCTTCCCTTAGGCCTGAATGGTAAAAGAATTAAAATTGTTTTTCTCCACTGGCCTTTTGGTTGGTAGAGTTTGAAGGGGGATTGGGACCTGGGGGGGGGTCTAAACGTGAGAAGTATCTCGCATAAGTCCCCCTGCAGCTCTTCTCCCATCATGCCTCTGGAACACCGCATTTTCAGGGCTTCTGCCAGCATCCGCCTGGCTAGCTGTCCCTGTTGAACCCCCAGCAGTACCGGGAAGCTCCTAGTGGAGCCACATGTCCACCACGGTGGAGAGCTGCAGCCGGTGGAGGCCGACGCAGCTAGGGGCCTCCCAATGCTGCCAGGGATCCACAGCATCCAACTCACCACAGCCCAGCCTAAGCTTCCTAGAATACTAGATGAGATATAGTTACCTACCTGAAGCCTTCAGCTTGGCAAAACATGCGAACGCAGAGCAGAGCAGATAGCAGCAAGAAAAGAAAAAGTAATCCAAAGGCAATTCCCCCCATTTCTTTTCTAAAACATAAATACATCCTTTTATATTAAGAGTTGCCACCTGTGCACGCTTCCCTGTTTGTGTAAGCCCCATTGAATACATTAAGATTTGCTTCTTAGTAAACATGCATAGGATTGCACTATAAATATCTTTACAGGTTGTGTAAATAATAAATATTTTTGACATTCATGCTTATATAAACATTTCTTCATACTATGTGTCTGTGTACCTGATTTCACATTACGGTTGTACATTATTATTTCGTCTACATTTTAAATGAGCCCTTCTTCCATGGGGTAGTCATGGTCCCTCTCTGTTGTTTTCACCCTGAGGGGCAGATTAGGTTAATTAAATGATTAGATTAATTAAAATGATTTATATGCAGGCAAAGATTATGAAGTAATACAGATCCACATAATACATTTAAAGCACATCCAACTCGCATTTAAAGCACATGACTTCCCCCAAAGAATCCTGGGAAGTGTAGTTTCCCTCTCACAGTTATAGTTCCCACCACCCTTAACAAACTACAGTTCCCATGATTCTGTGGTGGGATTCATGTACTTCAAATGTGTGTTGAGTGTGCTTTAAATGCATGGTGTGAATCTGCCCTAGGTGTGCTGTGACTTGAAAAGAACAATTTTAAAAGATACTTTTTTAAGCAGGGGAAGGGCTGTAGCTCAGTGGTAGGATGCATGCTTTGCATGCAAAGGTCCAAAATTCAATCTCTGGAAAAGACTATAGCCTGGAAGTCTGAAGAGCCAATGCTAGTCCATGTCATCAGTACTGAGCTAGATGGTACCAAATGGCCTAAGTCGGTATAAGGCAGATTCTTTTGTTCCTAAAAGAGGAAAGACACCCAAGGGCCACAATGACTCTGAAATGTGTTTATGTATTTTAATTACAACATTTATATACCACTTTATTGTAAAAAAAATACCTCAAAGCAGTTTACAGAAAACAATAAAATTATTGGCAAAAACAGTTAAACAGATATTTGAAAACATGCAAAATAATAAAACCAACCATGAGTTTGAAAACAGATAAAAAGCATAATAGCTTCTACATGCCTGGGTAGTCTTGCCTAAACAAAACATTTTTTTAGCAGGTGCTGAAAAGAGTTCAGTGAAGGCACCTGCCTAATGTCAATAGGCAGGGAGTTCCAAAGCGTAGGTGCTGCCACACTAAAGGATCAATTTCTTACAAGAGCAGAACAAGTACTATGTGGCACCTGTAACATGGAAAGCACACCTTGAACTTGGCCTGGTAGCATATCAACAACCAGTGCAGATTTCAGAACAGAGGTATTATGTGCTGACAGGGTTGCAGCATTCTGCACTAACTGCAGCCCCCAGGTCAGGTTGTGCTGTATGGGGATTTCTGTAACCTTGGCTGACTGACTGCCAGTTTTTTTTAGTTTTGGTTTTTGGTTAGGAACCCTGACTGGTTGTGGGATGCTGAGCTTTCTGTCTTACTCATAGGAATCTTGTTGTGGTTTGTATGGTATTGCATTTAGGAGATCATCATGGTATTTTCTGTTTCTTTAACCTCACTCCCTTACATCCATAGAAGCAACAACAGTGGTTCCATGCACTCAGATCAAATCCCCTTAAACCCACTGATGATACACCTTGTTTGCATGATGGTTTGTTTCTTGTTCAATAGCGGTAAAAGAGAATTCACATACTGGGAAGTGTGGCTTCAATTGTTGTTGTTGTTTCCAAGCTACTGTCTGTGAAGGTAGACCAAGCCATGTGTGTCTTCTGTCTGTCAATTATTACTCACTGGAATTGGGTTGGCTATCAAAGTGAGTTTATAGCAGCCCACAGGATAGGCAGAAAAGGGTGGAGAATCTTAACTCTTACTCGTTTCTCAAACTTCTCTCTGCAGTGAAGAGAAGCAGCCACATTAAAAGGCAGGCAGGGCATTCCAGGCAAGGAGTAGCCAACCCTGCTTTGATATTGATATCTTTGCAAGGATCCCTAGTCAAGCCTTACCAACAGCACAATCCTAATCATATCTACCCAGACGTGTCCTGTTGAGTTCTATGGCGCTGTCCCTTAGTAACTGTGTTTAGTATTGCAGCCTTCAGGGGTTTCCATCTTTACCCGAGTGCTCCCATCTAACATCTCCACAACATGAGGCTCCTTTCTTCCTACAGTGGCCTTCTGGTGACTGGCCTGGCCTGAGGGCACTTAAACCCTTCTTGCCAGAAACAAATAGGCTAGATTAAATGTTCCCTACCCAGGCTCCCTAAGAAGATGAGAAGGAATAATCCCGTCACTTCAGCTGGACCTGGGAACATTCTCATTTAGCTAACATTTAATTTCCAATAGGAGAAAAAAGATGAGTGTTATGCTCCAAGCAACTGTGGTTGATGCTTAATGTATCATGCTTATTAACATAACTACGGCCCACCCCTGAAATCTCAGGGTTTGGGATGCCTCTGACTTGGCAACCCTACTTTATATCACCCAGCAAACTTGTTTAGGAGGTTGGAATTACCCAATTCAACATGAATTCCAATAATTGTGAGTGGCACCCCACAATACGTAGTCCATGAATCACCATAATATGTCTGGGAGGGGAATAAAATAAGTACCTGAGACCCTTGCATCAGTGATTTTCCAAGCAGTGTCCTTTTACATAATGTTAGCTCCACACACGTTATTCTTTCTCTTAGATGTTGTTTCTTATCAGAAGCTCTTCTCTGGCAGCAGAAAGTGCAATGTTCACAAAATTGCAAGCAGTCTTCAGCCAAAAATGACACACAGAGCATGAAATTGTCCTCCATCTTAATTCATCATGGCTTTACTCTGGCTGTTCTATTCTGCTCATCCACTTCTAACCTGACTGTAAATGTATAGAATGACCTGATTAACAGTGGTCAGCAGAGAAGGGAAAACAGGAAGGTGAGTCACAGGTGAGAACAGCTCCCTGAGAAGTATCTGTTTACACAGAAGGAAGACAGACAGAAAAGATGAGTACAGGTCAGTGGCAGTCTAGCCACTCTCTCCCCATTCAAAGATAACCAAATGGGAGTTGTTCCTGTAACACTTCTAACACCAAACAGGTTTGTATGCCACTAGCAGAGCCACATTCCATTATTCTGTCACAGGGCTCCTCCAGACGTCCTTTTTATTGCACATTCAGGATGTTTTGTGCTCATGATGCTGTTGGGGTGGTCACATGCAATACCACTTTCAATAGTATTTGTGCCTAGAAAGTTTTGGGGCAGTCACACTGCTTCATTTCCAATCAGTGCATATCCCATTATTTGCAACTGAGAACCCTAACTTTTTATACCACAAGTGTTCTAGATTTTGTCCTGCTTTTGTTACCCCTCTGGACAGCAATTGTGTGGTAGCATTGGGGATGCATTATCTGCAAATAAAGCAGAATAAATCCAGCACTAATGCACTATTATTGTGTCAAGAACATGTTGCAGAATACACCTGCAATAAAACACCTACATCTGTCCAAATTTTGACAAACATTTGTCAAGAAATATGGAAAACTAAACAATGGCCCACAGACTGGAAGCACTGAATATACATCCCAATTCCAAAGAAAGGGGATCCCAGGAGATGCAGTAATTGTCGAACTATTGCCTTAATATCCCATGCAAGTAAAGTAATACTCAAGATTCTACAACAAAGGCTCTTACAGTATATGAAGCAAGAAATGCAAGACGTTCAAGCTGGATTTAGAAAGGGAAGAGGCACCAGTGATCATATCGCAAACATACATTTGATAATGGAACAGACCAAGGAATTTCAGAAGAAAATCACCCTGTGCTTTATAGATTACAGCAAAGCCTTTGATTGTGTAGATCATGAAAAACTATGGAAAAACTAAAAGAAATGGGGGTGCCACCACATCTAATTGTCCTGATGTGCAACCTATACTCTGGACAAGAGGCTACTGTAAGGACAGAATATGGAGAAACCAAGTGGTTCCCCATCGGAAAGTGTGTGAGACAGGGGTGTATTTTATCACCCTACCTGTTTAATCTATATGCAGAACATATCATATGGAAAGCAAGATTGGAGCAAGATGAAGGAGGTGTGAAAATTGGAGGGAGAAATATCAATAATTTAAGATATACAGATGATACCATACTACTAGCAGAAACCAGTAATGATTTGAAATGAATGCTGATGAAAGTTAAAGAGGAAAGCACAAAAAGCAGGACTACAGTAGAATGTCAAAAAGACTAGAGTAATGACAACAGAAGATTTATGTAACTTTAAAGTTGACAATGAGGACATTGATCTTGTCAAGGATTCTCAATACCTCGGCACAGTCATTAACCAAAAGGGAGACAATAGTCAAGAAATCAGAAAGAGGCTAGGGCGGGCAGCTATGAGAGTACTAGAGAAGGTCCTCAAATGCAAAGATGTATCGCTGAACACTAAAGTCAGGATCATTCAGACCATGGTGTTCCCGATTTCTATGTATGGATGTGAAAGTTGGACAGTGAAAAAAGTTGATAAGAGAAAACTCAACTCATTTGAAATGTGGTGTTGGAGGAGAGCTTTGCGCATACTATGGACTGTGAAAAAGACAAATAATTGGGTGTCAGAACAAATGAAACCAGAGCTCTCACTAGAAGCTAAAATGATGAAACTGAGGTTATCCTACTTTGGACACATCATGGGAGGACATGATTCACTAGAAAAGACAATAATGCTGGGGAAAAACGGAAGGGAGCAGAAAAAGAGGAAGGCCATTCAAGAGATGGATTGATTCCATAAAGGAAGCCACAGAGCTGAACTTCCAAAATCTGAACAGGGTAGTTCATGACAGATGCTATTGGAGGTCACCGATTCATAGGGCCGCCATAAATTGTTATCGACTTGAAGGCACATAACAGCAAAACACCCACAATCATAAGAGATATACTTGCAGGGCAACAACTTTTTTCAGCAATAAAATGCCGTTTTTGCACTGGGGTAATGTACTATCCTCACAACAGGAGTAGGACTGAAGAAAGGTGAATGGAACCCCACACACGTTACTATCAATTGCATGCAAGAAAGATTCATTTAGGAAGACCCATATATAAAGACCTTCCATATTATCAGCCAGGGGAACTGAAAGATGGAATTTTAAAACTGGGTAAAAGAATAAATTACTTTGGGAACAATTCACCAGAATTTCTCCTGCACAAGCCTCATTGAAATGACTGGGAATTATGAAAAAAGGGAAATTCCCTTTATCTCTGGTTTTCAGGCCTCCACACAATTTCTGCTTTGTGTTGTTCTGCTTTGTTCTGCTTCATTTAAATAGTTGTATGAAGAGAATAAAACTTCTTCTAAACTCTCTTTTCCAACCTTTTTTGATTATCAGATGTGTCTTACAGCTGATGTTTGTTTTTGTTTGTCTGTGCTGATATACTAATTTTAGTGTTTGTGTGGTATGTTTATATCCCGTGAACCATCTTATATTATTTAAAAATAATAATTACTGTGTAGCATCTGGTAGTGTGATCCTTTGTACTTCAGAGGGAAAGAATGTACTGTTTTTACACAATCCTTCATTTAAAAGTAGGATGACACGCCGCTGAATTCAAGGTTCAGTTTTTCTAACTCCATTGACACTCAGGAAGCTCTTTGGAGCTTTCTGCGTCACTAATTTCCACTTTCTAGGGTTCCTAAAAGTGCTTCCAGCAGGTGGAAAATACTCAGTATCTTGGTTGTTCCATACTAGTCTCCTTTCTGCGCAGAGTTAAATGCAATTACAGGTGGCAGCTGCCCAATTAGTTTACATATAGTGAAGTGGTTATGCTACTTTTTGTGTTATTACTGCATACTTCTTTCCTTCCACCCAGTTTATACCCCACCTTCTGGCTCCAACAGAAGATACTCTTGAGGCATCTTACAATCATGTAGCATAACACAAATTAACAATCAACATTAGTAAAAAGCAATTCCAGACTGACCCACGGGCTTATTCATTTTTACATGTCAGTTTCTGTTGAGAGCAAAAATCTGATCACAGCTTTCTAGAGGCATGCATAGGGGAACAAAAAACTTTATGGCCTTGGGAATCAGTGTCCACAACAAAATAAATATATGGCTTTTTGGAACCCTTCTTCATGGTTTCTAGCTTTAACTGGTTGGTCTATTGCCCAACAAGACGAGGATCAATGAGAATTTGCCTAGTCAGCATCTCACCAAATCAAGCACCAAATTTGAAAGCACAAAATTGGGGAGTAAGTTCCTACAATTTTGCATATAAATTAAGTTATGAACGCTAGTACATAAAAGTACTTTTTACTCCACTTTAGAAATTGTATGCAAACGGAGAGCTACTGATTCTTTGTATAGTTTCTCTTTTAAATATAAGTCTGTGTTTGCAAACTGGCAAAGACTCAAGCTGATAGAGGATATAAATGATAGAGAATGTAGATGTCAAGCCATGGAAGGTTCCTCTGTGTGATATAATTCTTGTAGAACTGTTTGTCACAGGAATATGCAAATAACACGTATTTTGAGGGAAGGCAATGGCTGTTCTAATTTCTCTTATGATGATTTTCTAGCTCTTGTTTTTCAACCGACAGTGGTGGGCTCCTTGTAGGGAAGTAATTTGCCACCTACATCTCACTCAGTAATGGCGCTAATGTTCATTAGTTCCATTTCCAAATGATAGGCGCTGAAAGTATAGTTCATGTTAACTCGCACAACTTGTGTTTTTTTCCATTAATAACTCTGTGTAAGTAATGTGTACAAGGCTGTCATTAGAGCAGCAGGTGCGCTATTCCCGTATTTACATGATTTTGTGTTCTTTCCCTTTAGATTAAAATATGTAAAGATCTCATTACAGTAATTGAGAAAGGTAAGAGGTTGCTCACATGGCGTCATGCTCAATTTACTAACCAGATTCTTTCTGTTGCTTGCATCAAGCTGAAGGCTCTCATTTAATCTGGGTTGGTATCTTCCTTTTTCACTGGATGCTGCACTAGAAACAAGTGACCCTGCCTATGCCCACCCCCCTCTGCTGCAGTACTAAGCATCCCGTTGCTAGCTCTCTTTGCCCCTGCATGTCTAAACTTCACTGGAAAGCACTCCCCTCCCCCTTCTTTCTTCTGCTCCCGTTTGCTTCAGGCAGAATCTGACACCAACACCTGCCATGGTGGAAAATGTCTTTGTTGCTTTGCACTTTTGTTTGAATTGCTGCAGGGGAGCCAATGGGAGTTAAGTCCATTTACTTTTTTGTTGCCTAAGCACCATGGAATAGGATCTTGAGATGGTGCCGATAAGGAGCGGCACGTGCTGTGCTGGCCCTTTGAGTTAGCTCAGCTTAATAAGGGGCTCTTTTTCTGGGAAGGGCAGATTGCTGAGCTTGGGCCTATGAATGGAACAGCTGGGGGAGGAAAAAAGAAACAAAAGAGGGAAAACACAGGCTGCCCTGAACCTGGCAATTGGGGGTGCAGTTTCAGAGCCGGAGAGCAGCCTGGCCACACGCCAGGTGTGACCTTTGCAGTCTGCTTGGTTCTGCTTGTTTGGGTAATTTCCAGGGCAATGCTGAAAAGGACGGAAGCGGCCTAGCAGCAGAGCATTGCTGGCTGGATAGGCTCAATGGCTGGCTGGGTTGCAGAGGCACTGAATTAACTCTTACAAAGCCAGCTCACAGATAAATGAGGCGGCTTCAGAATAACCTGTCAAACAGCCAGCTCATCAGGTTGATGTATGATTCCTCATTGCGACCGTACATCAGCTGAAAAGTGCCCTCGCCTTGTCAGTTGTGTGTGGTTCAGGGTTAGATTATCTTTTAGTATCTTATGCTTAACTGATATCCCTAAGGGAAGCAAAACATTTGTATATCAAAGGGTAATATGTGTGTTCATTGGTAATAAAATTTGGACTCCTTTATTCTTTGATCTTAAACACATTATTTGGAAGTAGTTCCATTGAAATCAGTGGCTCTTATTTCCTACTACTTTGTTTTTGAGTCAGGCTGTGTATTTTATTATTCTTAGAGGATGAACTGTATTGTAAAATACCTTCCTGCCAAGGTGTTCTTTTTAGATGTTTTATATTGATTTAGATTCAGGCATAAATATGCTTGTACTGAACACTCTCAACACTGCAACTTCTACATTAATATACTGTTCGTTTTATTGGGGCAAGGGGCCGCTCTCTCTCTTTTCTCTAAAATGAGCTGGAATATGAATCAAGTTCTGTACTTATGGTGAGAAGCAAACTCAAGCTTAAGTCGAACTTGTGCCAGATGGCTTGCAGGTGGAATAATTATATTATTTGTATAAAAGACTTTTATCTTTTGCAGTTATTTGCTCGTTCTGCAGCTGTTTTCTCCCAATTAATCAAGACCAGCTATGAGACTGGTTGCATAGTTAAGCACTTGGCAGAAGAAAGGTTTGACTGAAGGAATGTGCAACTTTGAAAGGCTGATGGAATGTTGTGCAAGTGATTGCAAGTTGTGGCTGTCCATTCCTGCACATGCTTGCCTGTTTGCACTGTATAGCTTTTCATATGCACAGGAGTGCTCTTGTTGTGTGCTTGCATGACTGTTGCTTGAACTTGCTCATTTGAGGTAAATTGTGCTGTTTTGACCATCTGTCACTCTGTTTGGCTTCAGGAATGTAAAACACTGCACCCTCCCTTTTTTTCTCAAAGGGGAAAGCAAAGCACCTTTCTACATATTTCACACAAAAATATTTGCATATACAATGTTTTCTCGCTTTAAACTGTTTCCCTTCCAATAGTTAAGTATAAATATTGATTTTTTTAAAGTCCCAGTCTTGAAACAAGCTCCCAAGTGAAACATTAGTGGAACCATTTTTAGAATGTATTAAAATTGCCTAAACTACTTGAATTTAGTTGTCTGCAATAACTTGTTCTGAATGTGAGCTGCTCCTAAGAAGTGAAACTACATTCCAAGCCTGACTTCCATGAAGTAAAATGCAGCATTGCCTTCAGGTTTTGGATTGATCTTGGGAAAGACACCACTCCTCCTTCAGTGCCTCTACCTCCTCACTGCAGCAGGTTTGGGGGCTCTTGTCAGTGGGTCCCTTGTTGCAGTGTGGGACCTCAGGAGATGCCTGATTATGCCAACCCTTGATATCAGTCCTGGTAAAATGAATGGTTTCATTTTCTAACACTTCACATACTAATTCAATTGTGAGCAAAGATGGACAATCCTGAGCTAGATGGACCAATGGTCTGACTTGTGTTCCTGTAGTATCACCTTTCATTGTTAAGTGTCCACAATTCCTATTACAGCAGCCTTTAATCCTTGCTTTCAGTGATGCCTCCAGGGCAATATCCTCCTTTTGTTCTGCCCCAAAAAACACTCCAAAGCTTTTTTTCCCTCTTAAGTGAGAGAAGCTAGCAGCTTGTTGCCTTCCAGGATGTGGAAAAGGATCACTGTCTCAAAAAGGTTTTTTTTTTAAACAAAAGGATGGAATTGGTACCAGTTGCAACTTAAAATATTATTTGTGGGATAACTGCACATTTGAGTCACCTCAGGCATGAAAAGGTATGACAGAGGGACAGGTGCACACATGGGAACATTAGACACAGTGCACAAAAAATGCTACGCAAGTACACTGCTCCAGAATCAGAGCTGGCAGATGGCATACATGCTGGGTTCTTATGCCTGCATTATTTATTTATTTATTTATTTATTAATCTTCTATCCTGCCCTTCCTCCTAGTAGGAGCCCAGGGCGACAAACAAAGGACACTAAAAACATCTTAAAGCATCTCAAAAACAAAAACATCTTTAAACATCTCAAAAATAAAACATCTTAAACATACTTTAAAAAATATTTTTAAACATCTTTAAAAAGCAATTCCAAAACAGATGCAGACTGGGATAAGATCTCAACTTAAAAGGCTCGTTGAAAGAGGAAGGTCTTCAGTAGATGCCAAAAACACAACAGAGATCGTGCCTGTCTAATGTTTAAAGGGAGGGAATTCCAAAGGGTAGGTGCCACAACATTAAAGGTCTGCTTCCTATGTTGTGCAAAATGGAACTCCTGATAAGATGGTATGTGCCGGAGGCCCTAATCTGCAGAACACAGTGATCGATTGGGTATATAAGGGGTAAGGCAATCTTTCAGGCATTGTAGTCCCATGCTGTATTGTGCTTTGTACACCAAAACCAGAACCTTGAACTTGGCCTGGTAGCTAATGGGCAGCCAGTGCAATTCTTTCAACAGAGGGGTAACATGGTGGCAATATCCTGCCCCAGTGAGCAGTCACACTGCTACATTGTGCACAAGCTGCAGCTTCCAGACCAACCTCAAAGGTAGCCCTACATAGAGCACATTATAGTAATCCAACCTGGAGGTTACCATGAATTGACAATAGTGGTCATGCTGTCCCAGTCCGGCAACAGCCACAGCTATCTTACCAGCCAAAGCTGGTAAAATGCACTCCTTGCCACTGAGGTCACCTGGGCCTCTAGTGACGAAGATGGATCCAGGAGCAACCGCAGACTACGAACCTGCTCTTTCAGAAGAAATACAACCCCATACAAAGCAGGCTACTGACCAATTATCTGGACTTGAGAACCACCTACTCCCAGAGCCACCATTTTGCTAGGCTTCAGAGTCAGTTCATTGGCCTTCGTCCAGGCACTGGTCCAGGGCTTGCATGGCCTCTCCTGATTCAGATGTTACAGAAAAATAGAGCTAAATATCATCAGTATGCTGCTGGCATTTGCCCCAAATCTCCTGATAACTGTTCCAAATAGCTTCATATAGATGTTAAACAGCATTGGGGACAAAATGATAGGGAAAATTTTGGCCAGCTTCTCACAGTGAGTAGTACGATAAGAAAAACAGCACCTAATAATACTTCCTGTTGATCCTGGCACCTCTTGAGAGGCTCTGTGGTGCTTAATCATGAGTAGACCAATTGGCAGGGAGAACTCCAGCCTTCTGCTTAAAATGGAGCCCTTCCCAGGAAGCCATTCTGCACCGGTGAGAACTGTAGCAGTTCCACTGGCTGGAAAAGGCTGTATTCCAGGGGATGGTTAAGAACTTTCCAACCTGAGTAGACAAATTAGGAAGCTTTATCATAGATCCACTGGCAAAAGTGCCTTTCCCAGCCAAAGGATGTAAACAGTAATTGCATGATTTAATTTAAATACAAAAACAAAACTAAAGAACCATGGGGGCATCCAGATCAGGACCATGGTGGATGGAGAGGGAAGGCTTTAACCCTTTGACTCCATCATACCCCTATCCGGATTTGCCCAACCCTGGTTATTTAAAAAGCATTTATACAGTAACTAATTGTGTGACTATTTTTGTTTTGGCCTTCTCTTTCCTGAAACCCAACCCAGAAATGGAGCACTACACAAGTGTTCTGCCTGGAGTTTAGTGTGAGTGGCACTTTATTTTCCTAGGACATATCCCAGGAAAATAGCCAGTGTGGGCATGCCGTAAACCAACCTTTCCCAACTGGACCACAACTCCCATCAGCCTCAGCCAGCATTGCCAATGGTCAGGAAAGATGGGAATTGTGGTCCAACAACATCTGGTGGCCCACTAGTTGGAAAAGGCTGCCATAAACTGACAACATGGGTGATGAAGAGGTTAACTAGGGCCACAGCAGGGAGGGGGGAGGTGCCAAGTTAGTTTGCAAACAATATGGAAATATGAGGAAAACATTCCTTAGGACTTGAGAAGCCACAAGCTCTGTGAGGATGAGTATGGAAGGACTGCCACGCTAGGAGCAGGCCCATTTTAATATTTCACCCTGTGTTCCAAAAAACATAGTATATGTTCTGTATGCTGTCAGTTGGTTCACAATCTTCATCCCAGAAATGGAAGTCTGGCTTATCTACAGGTACTAAGTAATTGAGCCATATTGTTTTTGTTTTTCCATATGATAAATTGCTACAACTATAACGGTTGCCTGATTGTGCAACACCGTTATGGCAGACCCACCATTTAAAGACCTGTCTGTTATCTCATCCCAGGCTGCCTCTCGTGGTAAATTGGCATAATGACAAAGCACAAGGGAAGTGTGCTGCCTCACAAACAGATCATGTGATTGGGCTGTGAGTCATCCTGGCATTCCATCAAGATGAAAGATTATACACAGATGAGCACATTAATTTTCAGCACAGATACAACTGCACTCACCTGCTCTTGTCGTTATGAATGGGAAAAAAATGAAGGCACCTGCAGTGATAGATTTGGAAGCTTTTAGTCTGCAACAGTATACAAAAGGGTTTTCTGTTATCAATAGGATTTCTACAATTCCCTCTCAATTCTCAGAGGAATTTCTATGTAGGAGTTTGGCTCAGTATTAATAAAAAATGTTTATGTATCAGAAAGTTGCTGGACAGGGGCAACATTGTTTAAAACCTCTTTACTAGGAAGGAGGTGATGAAATGGCATTTACATTTGCAAAAGTCTCCTGGGACTTGTCAAAGCCACAGTAGCAACAACTGTGCTCGATTGCAGCATGCATTTTAATATTCCTTGGAGCATTGATTATAATTATGCCAGGGAGCTAACTACAGGAGTTGCATGCTCACCCTCTCACACGCACATACATATACACTCTCCTTAAATGTGTTCTCTAGCTTTTGAGTTAAGTAACTTTCTGTCTTCCATGAGACGAGATGAGCTTTAGGCTGCAATCCTAAACATGCTTATTAAAGAGTAAGTCTCTTGAACACGGGGGGGGGGGGGACTTACTGCTGAAGGAAAAGATGTAGGATTATACTGCAAGTTCTGAATATTAGTCATATGAGCCTTTGGGTGTTGACTGACCGGGAACATACGTAAAATGATAGTATTTTAAAGTTTAAAGATTGCCCTTTTACATAAGTTCACAGTTAGTTACCCCCCAAAAGTCCATGTGACTTATATTCAGAACTTGCAATAAAATCCTTAACAGGAAGTTTTAAACAGACATTGACTTATGACCTTCGGGGACTCAGAGTGTTACAGGAAGTTCTGGAATTAAATGTGGGGCACAGATATTGTGGGGGGGGGGAGATCTGAGTTAAACTCCTAAAATAAGACACAAGGTGCGACTGTCACTTGAAAATATTCAAGGGATAAAAAACAGCCTCCAACCCCTCAAAGACATTTGCTTCCAGATTGCAAAATGTCTCTCACAACTGTGTCAGTTGAATTTGCTTACATATTGAGAGATCAGTCAGTTGAAAGAAGTGGGAAAAGCTTGTTCTGCCTTCAGGTAAAATGATCATGTAAACTATACAGCAGATACCTTGAACCTCTAATGGTGGAATAAAAATGAAAGCCAAGGCTCTCCCCAGAGGGAATGGAAAGCATTCCCAGGGCCGCTGTTGGAGATGCTCTATCATTTTGTACATTTCCCTGAATTTCAGCTTAGCAAAGCGTCTGTTCCATGGGCACATGCTAGAATCTGGCATCAATTTACTCCTGTTCACCTGAACAGAAATAGTGTACAGGTAGTGCAGACATAAAAGATAACACACAGCTGGCTAACCTTTTTACAGAAATACTTCCACTGGTGATAATTGTCTTTGTTATATGGGTGTGGGCATACTGCTCTTCTAGGAACTGCATCATGTGGCAGCAGCAAAAATTTCCTCAGTTTTCTGTACATGAGTCTGACATAATAGGCAGTATGGTCTGTATATATTGGATGCTGGGTTTTTTGATGGGAAGGTTGTGCTGTGGTAAAACAGCTTAACTGGTATATTTACTCCATGAAAGTGATGTCAGATTTGCTGAAACAGACGGCTGCTAGGAATGGCTCCTTAGGCCAGTGTCAGCAACTGAGCTGAAACCCCTCACCCTACCTGTCAGCAGCCTGAGGCATACAAGACATTTTATAAGTGGAAGAACTCCCCACGCTAGTTCTTTTTCAACTGCTTGAAAACAAGAAGAATAAATGAATGCTTGTTGAAACTGTGTGTTATCTCTTTAAGGGGAATGGTTTAGGTGTCATACAGGGAGAGGCCATAAAGGATATCTTTTTATGTAACTCCTATTGACAATCTTACTCAGCCACGAGTGATTGCCAATGAATGAATGAATTATGAAAAGTGAAAGCAACTAGGTTTTTTCTTACTACTTTCTCCTTACAGTTTGTAGAAGCAGCTTTTAGTTTTGTTGTAAGCCAAGTTTGTCAATTAATAAATATAATCAGTGTTAAAGAAGTCAAGGCTCCAAGGACCATTAATTCCTGTTAAAGAAGACCTTAGCTGTTGCAATACTTTTGGTGCTGAAACCTGGGACGGAAAGAAAAAACTAGGGAAGAAAACAGACTGCACAGTAAGATCAGAAAGAAAAATGGGGCAGGGCTGAGGCTTTGGAAAGGCAAAGGCACAAGAGGGCTGTAACTAGAACACTGACAACAAAACTGTTGCAAAAGATAGAATGTCAACTACAGAAAACTGATGTAGATATAGCTCTGCTTGAGGAAAGCTGAAATCAATTTATAGCATAGGAAGAGATTCTAAATGAGCTTGACCAAGACGTAGAAGCTGGGATAACTATCTAGATGAATTAGAGAAAGAGGTGGAAACAGCACAGGGCTATAAAGATTCCATTATAGCTTGGAAAACTCATGCAATGCAAGCAATGAACAATGAAGATGCAAGAAGGACCTCTTCAGCAACAAGGGCAGATCCACAGCCACTGATGGTCAAGCTCCCCAAAGTGATAATTTAAAGATTTTAGGGAGACATTAGCTGCTGGCAGGGATTTTGGAGCCAATATGAAACCTACATTGACAAAAACACCAGGCTGACAAAGGTAGACAAGTTTCATTACCTAAAATCCTTCCTAGATGGGGCAGCAGCCAGTGCAATTGCTGGCATTCCACTATCAGAGGCAAATTATGATGCAGCTGTGAAAATCCTGAGGGAAACATTTGGGTGCAAGGATTTGATTCAATGCCCACATGAACAAGCTGCTAAACCTGAAGCCACTGAAGAGGTCAACTGACATTGGCTCTATGCCATCTATATGATGCCTGTGAGACTCAAATACACAGTTTGGAGTCCATGGGGGTTGTCTCAGATACCTATGGGAGTCTGTTGTGTCCCATACTGATGAAAATGATTCTTGAATATATAGCACGGGAGTTCAGCTACAGCAGGGATGATAGTGATGAATGGAAGGTACCAGAACTCCTGAAGTTCCTCCAAAAAAAAATTGAGAGTTGAGAGCTTACCTCAGTTCTGACTAAGAGTGCAGTTAAACTACATGGGAATGATACCTCCCTCAAGTATAGCCAGAAGTCAGTACAACATTATCCAGAGCTGAAGAAAGGATTGGTCTCTATGCCATCTGTTGTAGCACCGAGCACACTAACTCCAGAAGCAGCCTGCATATTCTGCAATGCTCCTGGACCAAGGGACAGACGACTGGCCAGCTCTTGTAGAAAGAAAGGAGAAGCTGAAGAAACAAGGCTGATGCTTCATATGTTTGGGGGTAAGACACATGGCCAAATTCTGCAAGGCAGAGAATTGTTTGCTCTGGTTGTAGAAAAAGCCATCATAAGTCAATTTGTTCTCAAGAACCAAAGGAGAACCCCATCAACAAGACAACTCCTGATGACACTGACGTCCTCAGTAGCTCCCTCTGCAGTGGACTTAAAGCCACAGAACACAGTATTATTGCCATCTGTGCAAGCTTCAGCCAAAGGGATTGCTGGGGAAAAAACTGTGAGCTGTCTACTAGATGGAGGAAACCAAAGAACATTTATGCAATAAGACATCTCTAAGGCATTAAGCTCCTAGTGGTGAGAGAAGATACTCTAGCTATCCACTCCTTTGGGGTAAAGACACCCGTGACTACCAAAAGATGGAGAGTTAAGGTAACCATGCAAGGCCTCTGGGGAAAAAAAGAAAAGATTGAACTGGAGGCCCGGGAAATGCCACAAGTATACAGTGCCATGGTAAGGATCCTAGGAGGTGGCCTGTGCCAAGAATTAGAAATAAAAGGCCTCCAGCTGGCAGATACAACCTCTCCCAAGAAGGCCATGAGCTAGAGCTAGAAGTGCTAATTGGAGGAGATTATTATTGGAAGGCAATGACAGGCCAAGTGGCATGTCTTGGAAATGAACTGGTGGCACTCAAAACTCTATTTGGATGGGCTCTTCACAGTCCAACTACAACCTTCACCTTAGGCACCAGTACCACAGAGGCCACAGTATTGAAGAATAATCCCTCATCTCCAAACAGCTGAGAGCCTTCTGGGAACTAGAATCAATTGGCATAATGGAAGAGCTGGAGGGGAAGACAAAGCGTGAGAAAGAGATGGTCCAAAGATTTGAGACTTTTTATAAAATACAAGGAAGGGAGATATGAAGTTCAACTGCCCTGGAAGTCAGATCAACCTGACTTACCAGACAACTTGCTTGTAGCCGAGAGAAGGTTCAGACAGTTAGCTGGGAAGTTCAGAACTGATGCTCTGCTCTTTAAGAGGCACAGCAATGTCACTGAAGAGCACCTTCGGAAGGGCATAGGTGAAGAAGTCACCCATAGTTCTGTACTTGAGACAGGTAAGGTGGTCTTCTATCTTCGTCATCATGCTGTCTTCCGGGAGGATAAGGCTACCACAAAACTGGGAGTAATGTGTGATGCCTTGTCCTATGAAAGGGGGTGTCCTTCACTCAATGATTGTTTACTAAGTGGACCATATCTGAACCCAGATTTGATTGATGTTCTAATCAGGTTCCAAACTAGCCTTCAGTGCAGACACTGCAAAGACTTTTCTTCAGATCTCAAGCGGAAAGTCTTGGAAATGAACTGGTGGCACTTGAGAGTATATTGGGATGGGCTGTTCAGGCTTTTTTTCAGATCTCAATAGCAGTGAAGATCAGGATGCAGTAAGATTTTTGTGGATGAAAGAACCACTAAACTTTGATCAAGAACCAGAACTAAAGTTCCTGAGAATGACTTGAGTGTTATTTAGTGCATCTCCCAGACCCTTTTTGCTTGCTGCTTACTGTAAGACATCATTTAAAACAGTATCAGAAGAAACATCCAGACATCTGCTAGATGCTTGATGAATGCCTGTACATAGATGACTTCAATATACTTCAATAACTTCAATTACTGATGTCAGAGCTGACAGCATAGAGAAAACTGCTAGTATTGCAGTATTGCCATGAAGGCCAGAGAATTGGTCTCAGCAGCTGGAATGGACCTCCGGAAGTGGTAGACCAATTCTAAGGAACTGCAACTGAACAAAGTGAATGAACCCAATTTGGAGTTGAAAGAACAAATTTTAGGACTGTCATCATTAATGGTCTTAGGTCTGACATAGAAAACCAAGGCAGATGAGTTCATATTTGAGATTCATAATCTGCTAGAATTCATGATAGGCAGACGAAATACCAAACATTTTGTACTACAAGCAACAGCCTGTATCTATAATCCTATTGGATTCTTGTCACCTTTTGTTATCAGAGTGAAATGTTTGTTCCAAGAACTATGGGAACAAGGTCTTGAATGGGATGAAGAATTGCCTCATGATCTAGCCCTCAAGTGGAATCAATGGTGTCCTGAGCTACCACACTTGAGAGAACTAAGCATTCCAAGACAATATTTTCAGGGTACTTTGAGTGCATTATCAAAAGTACAGCTGCATACATTCTGTGATGCCAGCAAAAAGGCATACAGTGCGGTGATTTACCTCCGGTATGTAACAGAAAATGGAGAGACAGGTGTGAGTTTGATAACTTCCAAATCAAGAGTAGCTCCACTAAAAAGAGTGACTCTTCCACGACTTAAATTAATGGGAGCATTAATTGGAGCAAGACTGGTGAATTACTCAAAAAATGTGCTAAAACTTGGAAGGTGTGGAAGTCTACATGTAGACTGACTCAATGATCACCCTCCACTGGATTCATAGCACTGCAAGGCAGTGGAAGCCCTTTGTAGCCAATTGGGTGACTGAGATTCAAGGCTTAACTGATCCTGTAAGTTGGTCCTATTGTACAGGAGATGAGAATCCAGCTGATCTCCCTACTCGAGGGCAACTTTGAGGACCTCAGGAAATGTCACCTTTGGTGAAAGGGCCCTACTGGTTATCACAGTCTGGAGATAAATGGCCGCAATGCACATTGTCAAAAGAAGGTTCTACGAAAGGGGATCCAGAACGCAAAGCAAGTCTTCATACGGCTGTGCAAACTAGCTGCAACTCTGAGGACCTGCCACCGCCAGTCCTAGCACCAGAAGGATACAGTCATTTTAAAAGAATACTTTGACTAACTGCATGGATACAGCATTTTATATACAACCTCTGAAATCCACAACACAAACAGAGAGGTCCTCTGACTGCTGAGGAGACATTCAGAGCTGAAAGACACTGTCTTGGGACAACTCAGGCAGAAACATTTGCAGCAGAATTAAAACAGCTGACACATGGTATTCCCATAAGAGATGCTGGCAGTTTAATCCGTTCTTGGACAAGGATGGTTTGATGCTTGTAGGTGGAAGACTACAAAAATCAAATCTCACTTTGGAGCAGCAGCATCCATGGATACTACCACCAAGGCATAGGTTCACAGAGTTCCAGATACAGTATCAAAGTGAAAGATTAATGCATGCTGAATTGAGAGAGACACACAAATCAGAGAGAAATTCTGGATTCTAAAAGGTAGACAGTAAAAACAGTGATTCAGAAGTGTAAATGTGTGCAAGCGGCATCGAGTACAACCAGGAAAAGAAGTGGCTGCTCCATTATCAAAGGACAGACTCCTAGAAGCACCACCATTTGAGGTGACTGGAGTACACTTTGCAGGACCCTTATATGCAAAGGCAAAGAACTCGCTAGGAAAGAAATACATTGCACTTTTTACATTTGCACAAAGAGCTTTCTACTGGCTTTGAGAAGATTTGTTGCTAGGCTTGGACTGTGTAAAGTTATTTACTCTGACAATGCCAAGACCTTTAAAAGAGCAGATCAAGATTTGAGAGATCTTTGGTCACAAATGGACCACCAGCAGCTTCAAGACTTCTTTGATCAAAGAGGTATTGCTTGGAAGTTCATTGTAGAACGAGGTGCCTGGGGGGGTGGATTTTGGGAGAGATTTGTTCGTTCTGTCAAAACCTCATTAAAGAAAACACTGGGAAGGGCAGCTCTGTCATATGAAGAGCTTGAAACAACTTTGACTGAAGTAGAAGACATACTGAACTCTAGGCCAATCACCTTTGTTTACAATGAAGTGGAGGAACCATCACCTCTGACCCCAGCTCACTTCTTTGTGGGTCAAAGATTAACAACTTTACCTCTTCAGAAATATCCTATTCCACAGATTCATACAACTACTCAAGATGAACTCAGTAAAAGATGGAAATATGGACAAACGTTAATGAATCAGTTTTTGAAAAGATGGTGACAAGAATATCCATTGGACCTACAATCGGTTCATCGCAGTGTTCCATCAGAGCAGAATGCTGAACTCAAAGTAAATTACATATTTTTGATTCATGAGGATAAAATGCCCAAACACGTGGAAAATTGGTAGAACTGAAGAGACATTCCAAGGATGTAACAATAAAGTCCATTCATGTGCTATGTGACTTCCATCTCAAGCAGTTCTGAGAAGGCCAATTCAACTATTATAACTATTGGAACTTTAAGAGGATGAACTTGCTTGAAATTCATCAGGCCAGAGGATATTGAAACTGTGTTGCCTCTTTAAGCAGAATGTTTTGGGTGTAACACAGGGAGAGGCTAAAGGTATATCTTTTTATGTAACTCCTATTGAGTATTATGAGAAGTGAAAGCAACTAGGCTTTTCCGCTCTTTTTTCCTTCTTCCTTTTCCTTACAGTTTGTAAAAGCAGAGTTTAGTTTCGTTATAAGCCAAGTTGGTCAATTAATAAATACAATCAATGTTAAAGAAGTCCAGCCTGCAAGACCCATTATTCCTGCTAAGAAGACCTTGGCTGTTGCAATAATGCAGCAGCCTGTACACAAGGGATGCCACAGCCAGATTTTGGGCTTTCCTGACAATGATCTGCAGTCCTCATGAGAGGGTTTGCAGCAATATATCAGCACACCCTTTTCTTTCTCCAGGAGCTGAAGCTACTGGACTTGGCTGACCATGCCACAGCTTGATACAAGAAGGGAGGGATGGAGGAAGCCCGCCAATATGAGTGTGTCTTCCCCAGAGAATGCAATATGTAGAATATTTCCACTTTCACTCCATCAAACCAGCTCTGTATGTCATTAGAATTTTGCAGTTGCCAACAGGTATGTGGAAAAGGAAGGTTTTAGCCTAGGGTTAGTTTATACTTGTGCAGCATTTGATGGCTTGAATGTGTCAGTGAGCCATGAGAGAGAGAGATCTTTCATCTCATCTCCAGTTCAATAGTTTTCAGTGTTGTCAAGCCACATATTCAAATACAAATCATCCATTGCTAAGATTCACACAGTGTCAATGTGTTTTTGAACTACCCTATTGTTGCCTTACTGATATGTTAGTTTTCTGTGGATCTGCGCTTAAGTTGTTCTTAGGGTAATCCCTTGAAATCAATAGATCTATTTTAAACGGGTGGGGGTATTTTACTTCAGTGACACACAGTCCCCATCTGCCCTCTGAAGTGGTACCTTCCTAAGAGGAACTGTATGTGTGATATTTCTGAATGTGTATTTAAGCTCACACACAAAACATATCATTTGTTATTCTTAGATACAGCTTAAATGTGTTGGTCACACATTCACACACTCAGATACACACAACCACAATCCATACCAACTTTTCTGCTGCAAATAGCAATTATAGTGTCACCATGGCAGTAAGTACAGTCATCATGCTGGGAGGAACAATGTCATTGCAGGTTTGTCTTGTGCCACATTCCAGTATTCAGGGGAAATCCCATGCACTTTCTTGCTTTCCTGGCAATGACTTGCAGTCCTCGTGAGAGGGTTTGCAGAAATGTGCAAGAACCACAAGTGCTAGAAGGCTCTTGAAGATAAGTTGGTCATTTTCAATTATTGTGTAGCTTCTACGTGGACTTTCCCTGAGGATTATGCATTTTATATTATTCTTAACCAGTGATTATGTGTGGGTTTTTTAAATCCTTTTTATTCTAATAGGATTTTCCTTATTTTTTAGGCTGTCTCCCTACAAGCCTGAGTGCTGATCTTATGGCATGTGTAGGGACAGAGTCAGCAGAGCAGATGTCACCGACACTAACAAGTGCCACAAAAAACAAGCTTGCTGGCAAGTTGCGCCGATCTGCTAGTGCTCTCAGCAAATCTTCAAGTTAAAGCACTTTCAGAGCTGAAGACAATTTTAGGATACATATCCTTTTAAATCTCCTTTCATATTGCATCTTGAACTGTGTTATCCCTGGAACTGGTAACTTCTGGAGATGCCTAATGAAGTACTTTTTTGCTATAAAATTATAATTCCTTATGTTTTAAACTTAAAAGTTTTCATATTGATCACCTGAATTATGCAACATGCTTTTCAGTTGATAATTTCTGCCACTAGAAGCAATGAAGTCAAGAGCTCTTTTGGCAAGTTTACCGTTTAACTGTGACTTTATTTTCTTGTTTTACTGTAACTGCAATTCCACATCACTAAAAGAGGATGCAGAACTGAAAACCAACTAATTTCTTGATTGTTACATTTACAGTTTCATTATAATTTAAACATTAATTGGTGGGATCATATTTTCAGTTTGCTGATGTAGGGGCCAATTTAGCCAAAGTGAAGCACTTTTTAAGTCCCACTGATGCCAACGGGGAGATGAGGATGTGATTGACTCATTCTCTCCTGTTGAAATCAATGATACTTCACAAATTGCTTCACTTTGGTTGGATTGTGCCCTGGCTACTCAAAATGTGGATGGATGGATGATTCTGCTTTTCAGTGTATCTTCAAATACTCTATTTCTTTTCCATTATTTATTTCCAAAGACCATTATTGTACTTATAACTAAGTACACTTAAACAGCAATAGTTCTAAATTACTTTTATAAGAAAAACACTGATAGTTGAATAAAACTATACTATTTAAATCTTACTTTGTGTAAGTTAAAGATGGCATATGCCAATTCAGTTTTTGTTTCTTCATTTCCTTTGTGATCAAATTGGACCAAAGTTAATTACTCTCTTATTCCACATGATTAGCCATGTGGCCTGATTTAATCATGTCTAGAATTACTTGCTGCTTGATCAATATAGAATGTCTACTTAGTTATCCTCTGGAAAAATATGGATCAATGTAATGTTTATCATGAAATCAATTCAGAAGAGCTACATACATCATGAAGATAAAGCTGGCTCCCACATAGCTTTCACATGTAGTTCATATATGCAATAGTGTATGAAAACTACATTAAGGCTCATGCACCTTTTCACCATCTTACTTAGATATTTAGTATGATGCTTATACAACCAAGCAATCAGATTTACCATGTTTTTGTAGCTGGAGCTTGAGGATGGCTCCTGCATCCTCCTTCGTGTATGAACTACATACCAGGATGCACTACATGCCAGTGTGAACCAGCATTATTTTCATGTTAAGGTTGTGGTCTGGAACTACATGGGTGGGGGACAATCACACTGGTCCTCCTCACCCAATTGTCGTCCAGACAATTTGAGTGGAAAGGACCCATGTGACTAGTCCCACCCACATGGGGTAAGGTTTCCAAACATTACTGCTGTGGCTTTGGGAGGCTCCCCCCACATTCAAATAACAAATTATGGTGCCCTCTGTGT
Organism: Rhineura floridana; assembly: GCF_030035675.1. Lineage (NCBI taxonomy): Eukaryota > Metazoa > Chordata > Lepidosauria > Squamata > Rhineuridae > Rhineura > Rhineura floridana. Next base: position 177,253,212 of record NC_084480.1, on the reverse strand, counting down.
AAAGGCATTTTACCAAGCTGTTCTCTGTTTTCTACAGGTTAGATGTGGATACCTTTGGTATTTATCTGCTCTGTTATTTGCCCATAAATTTGGTTTTGTTGCACTCTAGTTTCATGCTGGAAAAACTGTATAGAAGACAGTGCTTCTAGATATTATAGCTAATAGTTAACCCCTTTTGTACTAGTGTGGAGGAAAAATTTAAAAACTACTATGACTTAATTTAAATAAGCCAATGTAACACTTTTCCAACTACTACTTTTTAAGCGTGCATATAGTCATACTTTCAAATTGAAAGTATTCTTAGTTCCATACGTGACTTGAAGACTCTGAGAACTATATATCTTTTGGAGATAAACTTCTATTTAAATGTTTTGCACAACCAAAACCACTAAGTGATCAAGAAGAATACAATTAAAATTGTCCAAGAAAAGAGTAAATTGGATTGAAATTGCTTTGAGTCATTTTTTTCCCAGGCCTGCAACGTGCATTAAATTTGCAATTAAAGCAACACATTTTAGGAACAACATTGTTAGGAACTGGTGGTGTGTGGAATTCTTTTGAAGTCAACTGCTTCAGTCCAGTGTGGCTCTGGTACCACTTGCAGCAAATGCAGAACATTCCCTGACACTGAAGTGAATACAGCAGCTCCAATTCCAACTCCTAAAGGTGTATTCATCTAGAAACTTGTATGTGTTTGGTTTGGGTCCACTGTCACTATTTAGCTTACTTCGGTCAACAACTGCTGGATCACTTAGATGAAAATTATTATTTATTTATTTATTATTTAATTTATATCCCACCCTTCCTCCCAGCAGGAGCCCAGGGTGGCAAACAAAAGCAGTAAAAACACTTTAAAACATCATAAAAGCAGACCTTAAAATACATTAAAACAAAACAACTTTAAAAAAGCTTTAAAAACATCTTAAATAAAAAGTGTTAAAAAACATATTGTTTAGGGGGAAAAATGGGTAGAAAAAAAATTGAATCAAGTCCAACACAGATGCAGACTGGAATAGGTCTTAACTTAAACAGCTTGTTGAAAAAGAAAAGTCTTCAATAGGCGCCGAAAAGATAACAGAGATGGTGCCCGCCTAATATTTAAGGGGAGGGAATTCCACAGGATAGGTGCTGCCACACTAAAGGAGGCCCTCACCTGCAGAGCTCAGTGATCAACTGGGTATATAAGGGGTAAGACGGTCTTTCAGGTATCCTGGTCCCAAGCTGTATAGCGCTTTGTAGACCAAAACTAGAACATTGAACTTGTAGCTAATGGTCAGCCAGTGCAATTCTATCAGCAGCGGGGTGACATGTTAATGATACCCTGCCCCAGTGAGCAGGCTCGCCACCACATTTTGCACCAGCTGCAGCTTCCGGACCAACCTCAAGGGCAGCCCCACATAGAGTGCATTACAGTAATCCAGCCTGGAGGTTACCAGTGCGTCGACAACAGTGGTGAGGCTATCCTGGCCCAGAAACAGCCACAGCTGTCTTATCAGCCAAAGCTGGTAAAAGGCACTCCTAGCCACAGAAGTCAACTGGGCCTCTAGCGACAAAGATTGATCCAGGAATACCCCCAGACTACGAACCTGCCCTTTCAGAAGGAGTACAACTCCATCCAAAGCCGGCAACTGACCAATCATCCGAACTCGGGAACCACCAACTCACAGTGCCTCCATCTTGCTAGGATTCAGACTCAGTTTATTGGCCCTCATCCAGCCCAACACCGTGTCCAGGCACAAGTCCAGGGCTTGCAGGGCCTCTCCCGATTCAGATGTTATGGAGAAATAGAGCTGGGTATCATCAGCATACTGCTGACACCTCACTCCAAATCTCCTGATGACCGCTCCCAAGGGCTTCATATAGATGTTAAACAGCATGGGGGACAAGATGGTACCCTGAGACACAACACAGCACAACTGCCAGGGGGCCAAAAGACTGTCACCCAATGCTATTCTCTGAGAGCGACCTCGGAGATAGGATCAGAATCACTGTAAAACAGTTCCTCCAATAATCTCACCAAGTCGGCCAGAAGGATACCATGGTCAATGGTATCAAAAGCCACTAAGAGATCAAGTAAGAATAACAGGGTCGCACTCCCCCTGTCCTTCTCCCGATAAAAGTCATCCATCAGGGCAACCAAGGCCAATTCAGTCCCATAACCAGGTCTGAACCCAGACTGGGATGGGTCAAGATAATCTGTTTCATCCAAGAGTACTTGCAATTGCTGTGCCACAACCCTCTCAATCACCTTCCCTAAAAAGGGGGTATTAGCAACCGGTCGGTAGTTGTCACAAACAATGGGTCCAGGGTGGGCTTTTTCAGGAGTGATCGGATCACTGCCTCTTTCAAGGCGGCTGGAACCACTCCCTCCCGCAAAGATGTGTTGACCACACTCTGGATCCACTCGGTCAACCCTCCTCGGCAAGCTTTAATAAGCCAGGAAGGGCAAGGGTTGAGAGGACATGTTGCTGGCCACATCATCGCAAGGACCTTGTCTACGTCATCAGGCCACATCAACTGGAACCGTTCCCAAGAAGTTGCAGCAGATGTTGCACTGGACACCTCATTGGGGACTACAGTACATGTGGAGGGGGCATCAAGACAGCTATGGAGGCGAGCAACTTTACCCTCAAAGTGCCTTGCAAACAATTCACAGTGGGCCTCTGAAGGGTCTAAAGCTCCATTTCCTGGAGTTGATGTCAACAGACTCCTGGCAATACGAAAAAACTCCACTGGACGGCTACTTGAGGATGCGATGGAGGCAGAGAAGTGGGCCTTCTTCGCCTCCCTCACCGTCACACAGTAGGCATGGTTATGATGTTTTACTCGTGCTCGATCAGCCTCACAGCATGTCCTTCACCACTTGTGCTCTAGCCATTGTCCAGCCTGTTTCATTGCCCTTAGCTCACTGGTGTACCAAGGTGCAAACCAGGCTCCACAATGCCAGAGAGGGTGCTCGGGGGCAACCGTGTCACAAGCCCGACACGCCTCTCTGTTCCACAGTGTGACAAGGGTCACCTGCTCTATCTACTGGGAACTCCCCAGGGTATTCAGAAATCCAGTGGATTCCATTAGGCTCCGGGGGCGGACCATCTTAATCTGTCCACCATCCCTGCAGGGGAGGATTGGTGTCGTAAATCTAAACTTCACCAGGAAGTGATTTAACCATGACAATGGGGTGATATCCACCCTGCATCTCCAGACCACCCCTTCCTCCATCTGGAGCAAAAACCAAGTTGAGGATGTGCCTTGCCCTATACGTCAGGCCAGTGACAACTTGAGACAACCCCATGGTTGTCATGGAGGCTATGAAGTCCCTAGCCGGAGCACTAGAGGCAGCCTCAGCATGGACACTGAAATCATCCAGCACTACCGTTCTGGACTCCTCCAACACCACAGCCGATATGACCTCCGCCAGCTTGGTCAGAGAAGCTGCCAGACAGCAGGGTGGACAGTACACCAGCAGCAACCCTAGTTTACTGTCTCCTCGGCCCAACACCAGGTGCAGGCCTTCACAGCCAGCTCCAAGACAAAGTGGTTTCTTGGTGACAGAGATGGAAGTTCTGTAGACCACAGCAACACCTCCCCCCTGTCCCTACAGCCTGTGCTGGTGTTGCACTGAGTATCCAGGTGGGCAAAGCTGGCTCAGATCAACTCCTCCCAGCAAACCCACCCAGGTCACAGTAATGGACACCAAATCATATTTTACATATTTTCATGTCTGCAATTATTTATCCTTAGTAAATTTGTTTTAAAGCTATTTATGGCAATATTTTATAGTAGTACAACATGAAACTAATAATAACATTTGGGTGCAACTAGAATCAAATTATTGTTTGGGCACCATGGAATTTACTATCTGAGGGACACTCTCTCCAAATTACAAAATGATCCTTGTTCTGTTAGTATGAAATTCACATTCTTCCAGTGAAATGCAGGCAAGCAACATGAAGATAACTTGTCCTATTGCCATTAACTTCCTTATATGCTCACTGCTGCTTTCTGGTTGTGCCCACACAGTGACTTAAGAAAGTATGCAAGCTGTGTGTGTATGTGTTTGCAGTAGTAGTAATAGTAGCAGCTTCTACATTGGAAATATCTCTGATACTCTAAAAATTTAAATTATTACAGAAGTGAAATTATTTGTACAGCGTAAGAGTATAAGTAATATGTACTTCAGCTTACTGATTTCAGCAGAACTGAGTGCCCATAGCAACCATACTACAGCCCTTAAATTACTTTTTTCCAAGGACAGATTTGTAGCGGACTGAGGATTGTATATATACATAAAACTTTGCTCCATTTTTTTCAGCTCTACACTCCAATGAGCAATTTGAGTATTATTTTTCTCTCTCAAATGCTTTATAGGCAAGCACCATAAAAATCACGAGGGCTCAATTTCTTTGTCTTGGTATACTCTGTAACAGTTTTTACAAGCCTATTTTGTAGCTGTGTTTATTGTAGCAAAAAAATCAGTCCCCCCTTCTCTCTGCTCAAGGCATACTCCATCCATAATCCTCAAGGCAAGCCCTCATGCAGGCACAGTGTTTTGCATCATTCCACACAGAGTGTCTGGAAGGAGGAAAAGAAAGCTCACCTAATCGTTACACCTTTTAGAGTTACTTCCATGAACTCAACAATGTGCTAGGAATTTTCCTCCATGTGTACCTGAGACAGTAAGAATCTTATCTGATTAGTTTCTCCCCTCCCTCTTCCTGGAAGTTACCCCATAAAAATAGCATGCTTTTAGAAATAGCTTGCCTTTGTCTTTGATGGCCCAGGTGAACTGGACCACCAATGGAATTCAGACTTAGCCTGGGAGAGGATGGTCTGCTACTACGTCAGTTGAAGGCTCTCTGTTAAGTAAGTCAGATTCAGTCACTTTTGTGTTTTTATTATATTTTAAAAGCAACTTAGGGGCATAATTACACGAGAGCCTGCTGCATCAGACCAAATGCACGTCTAGTCCAACATCCTGCTCTTATAGTAGCTGACCAGATGGAAGCCCACAAGCAAGACATGAGCGCAAGAGCAGTTTCCTCTCTTTGAGGCTATGGAGTTCCTCGCATAACTTCCCTATCATCATCATCATTTATTACCCACTCTTTACCCAAAGGTCCCAGGGAGGGTTATAACAATTTAAAAGTACAATATTAAAAACAACCTAAAACCCAAAATCAGAGTGGGTCATAAAAAAACTTGTCTCAGGTGGCAAAGGCCAGGTGTCTTCAGCATTTGCCTAAAACTGTATAGCAAAGTTGCCAGACACACCTTGGGGGGGGGGATTCCACAACTTGGGGGCCGTCGCAGAGAATGCCCTCTCCTGGGCCACCACCTCCCATGCTTCTGAGGATGGTGAAACTACCAAAAGAGCCTCCTCTGCTGATCACAACACCCAAGAAGGTCTGTAGAGAAGGAGGCAGTCTCTCAGATATTTGTACCTAAGCTGTTTAGGGCTTTAAACACGAGCATGAACATCCTTGAATTGGGCACGGACATGAACCGGCAACCAGTGCAGCTGTTTTAAAACAGGAGTATATGAGAACTAAAGGGAACCCCAGCCAGTAAACTGACTGCTGCATTTTGAACCAGTTGAAGTTTCCAAGTTCTCTTCAAGGCCAGCCCCATGTAGAGAATATTGCAATAATCCAATCTGGAAGTTACCAGAGCATGGTGGCAGGGCCGGTGCCATACATGGCATGGCTCTTGGGCACCAGCCTGCCCCGGGCCCTGGCGCATGCACACCCACCTACCTACCTTGCCTTGCGCTCCCCTTCCACAATCCACGGCAGGATCGCTGCCGCGGATCGCAGGGAGGGAGCTTCCAAGCTGCCTGCCCATTTCCTACCTCCACCTAACTACCTCTCTTGTCTTTTGCAGCTCCGTGCACTGTGTGCACAGAGCTGCCATTAACTAAGATGGCGGCCAAGTTTTCCCTAACGTGCTGATGCCCTTGCCGCCATCTTAGTTGATGGCAGGGATATGCACGCGTGTAGCATGCATGTGTGTTATCAACCAAGATGGCAGCAGAGGCTTCAGCCCCTTAGGGAAACCTAATCTTGGTTAATGGCAGCCCTACACGCGCAGCCACAAAAGACAGGAGAGAGAGGTAGGTGGAGCGAGGGAACAGGCAGGCGGCTCAGAAGCTCCCTCCCTGCGATCTGAAGCAGCAATCCTGCCACAGATCATGGAAGGGGAGTGCAACTCTCTGACCCTATCAAGGAGTCCCTCAGGGGGCCCCAGCCAGGGCCTGACCTGGCTGCCCTTTGGCACCAGCCCTGCATGGTGGCCAAGTCAATTCTGTCCAAAAGGGGCCAAAGCTGGTGAATCATCCGGAGCTGGAAAAAGGCACTCCTAGCCACTGAGGCCACTGGAGCCTCCAGTGACATTGCTGGATCCAAGAATACCCTGAAGCTGCAAACCTGTTCCTTCCAAGGGAGTGCAACCCCATCCAGAACAGGCAATCTCCCCACCTACTGGATATGAGAACTCTGGACACATAACACTTCTGTCTTTTCAGGAGTCAGCCTCAAATTATTGGCCAATATCTAGTCCATCACCACCTCCAAGCACCAGTCCAGTACCTCAACTGCCTCTCCCAATTCAGATGGAACAGAGAGAGTTGAGTGTCATCTACATATTGATGACAATTCACTCCAAATCACCTGATGACAGCTCCCAGCGGCTTCTTATAGCTGTTAAATAGTATGGGGGACAAGACAGAAACCTACAGAACACCACAGGACAGCCCCCATGGTGCTGAACAATAGCTTCTCGTAACTATTTTTTGGATGTGGCCCTGGAGGGATGAAAGGAACCACTGAAGCACAGTGCCTCCAACCCCCACCTCCCTGAGACGTTCCAAAAAGATACTGTGGTCAATAGTATCAAAAGCTGCTGAGAGATCAAGAAGAACGAGCAAAGTCTTACTCTGCCATCTTTCTCCTGACAGATGTCATCAACCAGGGCAACCAAGGCAGTTTCAGTGCCACAGCCAGGCACGAAGCCAGACTGGAATGGATCCAAGTAATCTGTTTCCTCCAAGCACATGGAAGGTGGACCCAGGGCTGTGGAGTCGGTATGCCAAACCTTCGACTCTGACCCCTCTATTTTTCTACTGTCCGACTCCGACTCCACCCAAAATTGCTTCCGACTCCATGACTCAGACTCCACAGCCCTGTTACCATATATTGTTATAATATTATAAGTTTTTATTTTGAAGCCAGAGTCGGAGTCGGTACATTTCTACCGACTCCGACTTCACCCAAAATTGCTTCCAACTCTGACTCCACGACTCCAACTCCACAGCCCTGGGTGGATCGCCACCACCTTCTCAAGCACCTTGCCCAAAAAGGGGATATTTGCCACTGGGCAATAGTTGTTTAACACTTCTGGGTCCAGGGAGATCTTCTTAAGAAGGTGACACACCACCACCTCCTTCAAGGCATGTACAAAATTCAGTCCAGATCTGCACATTCCCCAAGGCCTATTGGGGAGTATGCATATTGGCCTGACTAGCTCCACACTCCCAACATTCTACCTGGGTAGGGCTAAAATATTCCATCCCAACTATGTCTCTACCTTCCATATGAACCAGCTCTTTAGGTCCTGTCATTTTCTATTATTGGGAGCCAATTAGCTTGTATTATCCACCATTAAGTGTCATTCTCCACTCCCATTTCACATAATCTAGTACAGGAATGGGAAGTGGACGTCCAGATGTTGCTGGACAATTCCCATCAGCCCCAATCAGAATGGCCAACTATCAGGGTTAATGTAGGCCATCAACATCTGGACTGCCACAGGTTCCCCATCCCTGATCCAGCAGTTAGGATTTTAGACTATTCATGTGCATTGCAACAGAAGTGGTGGAGTTATATTATACACAGACAAGGAACGAAAGAGCTCATGGAACTGACTTACAAGGCTGCAATCCTAAGCACACACCTAGAAGTAAGTTCTATTGAACTCAATGGAGCATGCTTCTGAGTAGATGTGTATAGATTATTCTGTAAGCCGTGCACTGTAACCTGTTCCCTGGCTAACAATGCAAGAGGCAAAACTTCACCTAGGTATGGAAGGTTTTGGCAAATTTGCACTGCAACCTGCATTAGAATGGCACTATCTCATACTTTGGACATGTTCTGGCACTTGCCCAAAAAGGTGGCCATCACAACTGTAGATCCAGAACACCTCTAGGCCCCATTCCATACATACACTTTACTCTTGCCTCAACTCCATTATTCCTAGGGTCCACAGATATGCCATCTAGCTCCATAGCCCTTCTAAATCTCAAAAGGCTTTAGCCTATATCACTGTAGCATTGTGAATAAGATCATAGATAAAAGCTACAATATTTAATTCCTTCCAAAATATGTCTCCCACTCCATCTAATCAGGTCTCCCATAAAGCAGGCTCAAGAGCTATTTCTAACTGTGCTGAAAGTTTTGAGGGAGATATTGCTACATGGGTTAGGGACCTTTGAAACCTTTTTAAATGCATAGGCATCACCACCATTTACTTATTTTAACTTATGTATTAGAAAAATTTTACTCTGCCTTTCTGATGCCTACGCATCATTCAAGGTGGCTCACATCAATTAAAATCTCAGTCTCATCATAAAACTATAGTACCAGTAAAATACACGCATGACAGATTGGTTTAATCTGTAAGTCTCCATATCAAAACATCAGCTACCCAGCAAAGTAAAACCCTTAAACTGGCCATTAGCCAGCAGACCCTCATGGATCAATGTGATCCACAACTTGGGAGCTGCCACAGAGAACGCCTTTTCTCTAGTCATCACTAACTGCTTCCACCACAGGCAAGAGAAAGAGACGACCCTCCTCAGCATCTCTTAACAAAGTGAGCAGACTTGCGTACGGAATAAGACAGTCTTTAGGTGTCCTGGACCACAGCCATCTGGGGCTGTAATGGCAATTACCACTTTAAATTTCACCCAAGATCAAACTGACAAATGGCAAAGCAGGATAGCTGCCCACTAACATCCTTATCAACAGCACTGTTGACCAACTGAAGCTTCCTTATTTATTCAAAAGTCATCCCATGTAGAATGCATGGCAAGAATCCAGTCTAGATATAGCTAAGACATGTGTTGCTGTAACCAGGTCTGACATTCTCAGAAACAGACAGGGGCACTTGGTCACTGCAACCATTGGAGTATTCATGTATAAGGATAAACAGAGAAACACCTCTAGACTACAAAGCTGATTCTTTAAGGGGGGACAAGGTTCCATCCAAAACAGTCTGAATTCCTATTCGAGAGTCATTGTCCTCGAGAGTCATTGTCCCTCACCAGAATTAAATGTAAATGTACTGTCTTCAAGTCAATTCCGACTTATGGCGTCCCTATGAATAGGGTTTTCATGAGGCTGAGAGGCAGTGACTGGCCCAAGGTCACCCAGTGAGCTTCATGGCTGCGTGGGGTTTCAAACCCAGGTCTCCCAGGTCGTAGTCCAACACCTGAACCACTACACCACAACGGCTCTCTCACCAGAATTAAGCTTCAATTTATTATCCCTCATCCAGCCCAATATTACCTCTAAGAAATTATTCAGAGCTATGATTAATTCACAGCCCTTGACCTCAAGGATGCTTATTTCTATATGCTCATGTATGAACCTACAGTGCAAAGCTACTTCCAAATATATATGTTTAGCCTTTATGTTTTTTCACTAGAATCATCACTGGGTTTTTGTCTTCAAGGGCTTTCAACAAACATGTCCGGGTTATAATTCTGTGAAATCATGGAACTCCATGTCCAGCTTGTAACTTTCCCTTGGGCATCTGGTTGGCCACTGTGATGGCAGGATACTGGACTAGATGAGCCTTCGGTCTGATCCAGCAGGGCTGTCTTATGTTCTGCTTTAACTAGCAGCAGCTCTCCAAGATCTCAAACAGAGAAGTCTTGAGATCCTTGAATTGCAGTATGTGCTGTTCTATCATTGAGCTAATGGAACCTCACTCATAATCAGTTCCAAAACTCCTTGGCATTTACCTGAGCAGACACCAAATTCATGTGCCTCTGCAAAAAGCCACTCTTTATCATCTGCATTGCTGTATAAGACAAACATGGGTATGCTATAAGACAAACCGGGTAGACAAGAAAAAACACCAATGCTCCTTTGGAAAGAGCCTAGAACAAGTTCATACACCTAAGTAACAATAGCAGTTAGATTTCAAAGGGTTTCACATTATATCAGTAATCCTTTGAACAACCCTGTATGGTTTGTTAGTGTTATCATCTATCATTGAGGATGACCATAGCTTATCTAAGACCACCTATAAATTTAATGGCAGAAGCAAAATTTGAACCAGAGACTTGGTGGTTCACAGCTCAGTCTCAGGGCCAATTTAAATTTGATGTTGGAGAGCCACAAATATGGACAAAGTAACAATGTAAATAATCACAGTCTATTCATAAAATGGTAAAATAGCAGCAAATAACAATACAAGTGCCTATCTGTTAAAGCTAAGGCCATGCATAAAGTCTGTCCTCTGTAGGTGCTGGACTGAGTACATGGTTTTGGCATCTAATGTACTAACATTGTATGCTACATACTAGACCACGTGTGGCTAAATCCTGGCCTTCCAGATGTTGTTGGACTACAACTCCTATCATCCCTGACCACTGGCCATGCTAGCTGGGGGTAATGGGAGTAGGAGTCCAACAACATCTGAAGGGCACTAGGTGAGCCACTCCTACCTTCATCGTGGTGGGAAACTACTTGGAAACTGGCAGGAAGTTTTTAGTCTCAGATTTTAGTGTCAGTCCTCTGCTTGCACCAATTACATACTCAGCAGGTAGAGAAACAAGAACAGTTGCTATAGTAGCTATTACAATTCTTTAAAGTTATTTGTTCTTTAAAGTTTACCTGACAACAGTGGAGACTGAAAATGCCGTCCATGTGGCTGACATGATTTTGATCACCGTTCCATTCCTCCACCTGTAGATCAGTCTACAGCGATTCGGCTGGACTTTTGCTCCCTCCTGCTATTTTGATAGGTCCACTGTTATCTGCCAGGTCCTTAAGATGAGCAAGTTGAAGTTTTTAGGGAAAGTAAAATACAGTTCCTCAGTAAGTTTATGAAAACTACAATAGCTGGAGTGGTTATTCTTTTTTTCTATAGCTATTAACTGTAAACACACAAAATTTTGAGGTTTGGGAGAAACCCCCACTTTGAATCTGAGCAAGATTTCCTGTGTTCAAGTTCTGAGGATACATGTTCCCATCTCTTCCTCTCCCATGATCGCTGTACCTCCATTACCATGGCTTAGGTCACCCCTGTGCCAAAGCAAACTATTTCTGATCTTAGAAGTCTGATGTAGTTAATGTGGCATGATCAGACATTGTACTTCCATCCATTCTGCCAAACAATAACACAGCAGAAAGTATTATTAGACAAAAGGATGTTGTCAACAAAAACTGCCCCATTTTTATGTAAAATTGGTAATCTATTTATTCAAGATTAGCTAGTCATCTGGCACTCTATTCTTATGTTTCAGACCATTAATTTGTTTTGTCCCCACTATTGTTCTGATCATTATTGCTTTAATAATTACACAGGCTAATGAAGAAAATCAGTCACCAGGACTTAAATTGCTTTGTTTGGACCCAATCCTGCAACATGCTTGTTACTGTAAAGATATTCATCTTCAATTTATTACTGTCAACAGATCAGAATTAAGTCAAAAAATAAAAGCATACTATACCATAGCTGTAGGTACAAAGCAAAATCCTAAACAAAATATAACATAAATGTCAGTAGCTTGGGTATGCATATATAGAAGATGACAACCCAAGTAGCCCCTGAAAAATTATCCTTCCAACTTCAGATGGTTATTTGCCTCCTTGTTCTCACTGCCACTGATAGATATTTAGCCACTACTAATGACACCCATGGTATTTTTTATCTCCCAGCAAATGTTAATCATAAAAATGAGCTGACCTTCCTAGTAATTTGGCCAGTAAAGTGGCAATACAAACTCCAACGTAAAAATGACAAAACAAAAGAACATGTTTCACAGATTCCACCTCTTGGTTCTTATAAGGACAAGCCCTCAAGGAGGGAGAGAAACCAACAAATTACCTCATAGCAATTGAGGAGGCAACATATTAAATCTGGCCAGAGTAAAAGCCTTACGATGATTAACTAAGTGCAAATTCCTAAAATAAGCAGCTCACTGAAATGGAACATCATAAGAAATGCATGAGTGAGACAACAGGTCCTGAAAAGCCATATTCCATAGTCTTTGCTTCAATCACAATTGAAGGAGGATGACAACAGATTTTGTCCAAATGCTGAAGTCATTATCATCCGGAAGATATAACAATCCTGCTGAAGTTATTACTTTTATCCAGTAGTTCAACTGAAATTAGTGCGATTACACAAATATGTGGTGCTTTACTAAGCCTGGAGCAAGAGTTATGTATTTATAGCTTGCTGCAATAAAACATCTAGCCTCTTTAGAGAAGATTTTACTGATGGACTATTTGGCAACCACTGCCACTAGTGAAAGGTGGAGATAAGCAATCTTGCACCACTCCTTGACGCTGTAAAGAATTGGGAACCAGAATTTCAACTGTTAATAAGCAGCGCTCATTTAAACACAATGGTAAAATAATAATTTCAATGTAACAGGAAGGCTTGCTCACCTTTTCTCCATCAATTATGTCCCAGATCCTCTGATTTACAATGAAACACTATTGTTGAAAAGCCAAAGAGGAACAGTATCACAATCACTTTTCAGTTATGCTTTTATTTTAAATTTTATTGTGTCAGTATGTTCCAGGCTGCCGTGATGTAATTCTATGAAATGTGCAGCTTATAAATACTTTAATAAACAAATAAATAAACAAATAATGAAAACTTTCTTTAGACTAACCGAAAATCATGTGAGCCAGCTTTTTGAGCTCACTATATTCTTTCTCAGGCTGTAAGTTAAACAAATCCAAAGGGGAGAAGGGGAGATGACAAGAAGATATAATGCCAGCAGAACCTGTCTGAAATATCTGACCATCTTAAGATGATAATTCAAGATGCTCTTTGCAGACTAATTAGGTTCAAAAGATTTCAGGTGCACCAAAAATATGCTGGAGCAAAAAAACAATCACCACTCTCTTTTTAGAAATATAAAAACGACCAGTTATTCAAAACTCTCTCTTAACGCTAATCAGAACTCATGAGGAGGTACAGAGCATGCCTATTAAATTTGCAGATGATACAAAATTGGGGGACACAGCTAATACCGTGGAAAGAAACAAAATTCAAAGGGACCTTCATAGGCTGGAGCACTGGGCTGAAAACAGAATGAAATTCAACAGGGATAAGTGCAAAGTTCTACACCTAGCAAAAAGAAACCAAATGCACAGTTATAAGATGGGGGATACTTGGCTCAGCAATACAATGTGAGAAGGATCTTGGAATTGTCATTGATCACAAGCGGAATATGAGCCAACAGTGCAATGTGGCTGCAAAAAAGGCAAATGCTATATTAGGCTGCGTTAACAGAAGTATAGTTTCCAACTCGTGTGAATTATTAGTTCCCCTCTATTCAGCACTGGTTAGGCGTCATCTTGAGTACTGCGTCCAGTTCTGGTCTCCACACTTCAAGAACAGGTTCAGAGGAGGGCAACAAGGATGATCAGGGGACTGGAAACAAAGTTCTATGAGGACAGACTGAAAGAACTGGGCATGTTTAGCCTGGAGAAGAGAAAACTGAGGGGAGATATGATAGCACTCTTCAAGTACATGAAAAGTTATCACACAGAGGAGGGCCAGGATCTCTTCTCGATCGTCCCAGACTGCAGGACACAGAATAATGGGCTCAAGTTGCAGGAAGTCAGATTTCGACTGAACATCAGGAAAAACTTCCTAACTGTTTCAGCCATACAACAATAGAACCAATTGCCTAGAGAGGTAGTCGGCTCTCTGACACTGGAGGCATTCAAGAGGCAGCTGGACAGCCATCTGTCAGGAATGTTTTGGATTCCTGCATTGCACGGGGGTTGGACTTGATGGCCTTATAGGCCCCTTCCAACTCTACTATTTTATGATTCTATGATTCATCCCTTGTAAGGCAAAATAAAGAAAAATGTGATAGTTTTTATATTAGCATGGTTAGAGATTATTCTTAGATGAATGGAAGCTTTTCAGCTCACAAACATAATACAAAAACTAGCAACCCCAGAATAGTTGTTTAAATGCATAGCAACAATTTTGAAAAATGACAGTAGTGTCAAGATGTGAAAGTTATATTTGGATATCAGTTTTTTATCACTTAAATTCAGAATTTACTTAATTTTAAAATATTATAGATAACATAAATGGTGTCAAACTATCGATCTAAATTATACAGCCATGAGAGTGGCTGTACACTATACCCAGCATGGATTTTCCACATTCCACAATGTAAAATTGAAAATACCCCCATGCCATTCTGATACTTCCCATAAGCTCATGTTAAAACAAAACCTTACAAAACTTATAGCTTCTCAGAGGCACGTTACCAAATTCTCCCAAGCTACACAGGAAGTAGACTGGACTGTGAAAGACCAACCCAAATTTGCATTTTTACAAATGTGTAGGGCAGTGGAAATCCATCCTACAAATGAGTAAATCAGTTAGTACTTATGGTCTGATTTGATACAGAAAAACAAAACACTCCCTCTGCACACTTTTTTTTAAAAAAGGTATGTCAACATTGTAATAAATGCTGGAGATGTGACTAAATGAAAGCAAATCTTACTCACATTCTGCAGTATGCTGCCCACCTACTTCTTTCCAAAATGTAGAGATATCTCAGCAAGTTAATTTGACTTTTCCCAATAAACTGTTATTCAATGTTTTTGTTTGTTTATTTATTATTGGCCACCTTTCAAAACAAATGTTTTTTCAAGGTGGCTTACAGTTAATACCTTGAAAGCATGTATCTAGTAATATACTACAACCCAGCCATTTGAGCACTAATACAAAGACAATAGGACTGGATGGGTAGAACAGTATTGATTGGAAAACAAATTGTCTTACTCCGCTGGAAAATATAAGCTTTTGCTTGGCTTAGACTCTTGGGGAGATGGCATGTTGAGCCTCGGAAACAATAGTCTTTCACCAGTAAGGGATGTCTGCGAAATTTCAGTCCATATTGTCATTTCTTGAACGCTTTGAAATTAAACTTGCTATTTACATAGCTCAGGTTAAAAAGCACGTTACCAAATTCTTCCAAGCTACACAGCAAGTGGATTGGACTGTGAAAGACCAACCCAAATTGTGTTTGCATTTTGACAAATTTGTAGGGTACTACAATATCTCAGAGAAGATGTCAGGTCTCCTGCTCCCCTGGTGCATTCACTATAGCTGCCCAATTTCCCTGCTTTTTAAAGTTTGATAGAAATATCTGTGGGCTATAGGTACGTTCTTCTTGGACTGTCCAAGAGAGAAGAGACACCTTTGTCTCTGCACTCTCTTTCCTAAGCCATGAAGACAATGCCCATGTTTAGGCTTTGCACCTCCAACGTAGTTAGAGCTAGGTATGCCTTTCCTATCTACTATGTATTTCTATAAATAAAATAGATTTTCTTATTTTACTAAGTGTTACGTCTCAGTGATCCTATTGCAGGGTAAAAGCCTACCACTTAGGTAAACGCACACACTGGCACACACGCATCTCATGTTGCAGAACAGCGAAATTAGGTATTTGAGCATCTGAGTGAGCTTTGTGGATTTGAATCTTTGCTAAAGATTACACCTTCCCTGCGAATTAGTCATACAGAGACTTTAAGCTTTAAAATAAGAAATAACTACTTTATTCTGGAAGTACATACTTGATAGGAAAGTCTCGAGTTCTACATCTAGCTAACTAGCCAAGTTGGAGATGCAAACCCTAAGCCTAATGTTTGCCCTCATGCTTGGAGGAGAGGGAGAGACAAAGAAGATGTCTACTCTCCCTCTCAAGAGAGAGAATAAGAAGGAAGGAGATCGGAAGATGTGGTCAACATCCTATGTATATCAGTCTAGCAGGAAGGGAGAGTCTCAGCAAGAGAGCAAAGGATAGGTATTAGCCTAGCAATCAGAAGATCTCCTCTCTATCTACCCTTTTAACCCCATGCAGCCTCAACCCATGAGTTCGAGTTGAACCACATATTCCAACATCTCAGATTGTTGACAATCTCTGCTAATAGCTATACAAATTTGTCCTAGCAAGCATGGTCAATGGCCAGGGATGATGAGAGTTGTTCAGCAACATCTGGATGGCCAAAGGGTCCCCACACCTGTCCTACTGTGTTCAATGGATTTTACCCCAGGTAAACATGCATACGATTTCTACCTCTCAAAGCAATTTTATACATATCTACTGAGAAATAAGCCCAATTGAGTTCAATGGGGCTTACTCTCAGGTAAGTATGTTTATAGATAGGATTGTAGCCTAAAATGAGTCAGTACTAGCAATTTTAACTCTGTTGCTCATAAAATATGAAGCACCAATAACACGTCGTACTATGCTCATCAAATGGCACAAGATCCGAGGTGGAGATCCCCAAGAAACGAATGAAGTCTCAAGACAGTGCTACATTCTAAGGTTAATTCTTACGATAAACTTATTTAAAAGAGCAATGTGTTTCAATTAACATATTTCCTCATTAAAGATCTCAAACCATCCTACTGTGTCTCAGTCCCCCCAAAAATACTGTTGAGGGAGAAGACCTTTTTAGTTGCTGTGTACCTGTTCAGTAACACCCACCCTAGGCTTATCTTGCCCCTTTTTTAATGCTAGATTGCCAAACATTCCCTTTTAGGAAGACATTTGGGCCATGAGTGGTTGATTTCTCCTCTTGAATTGTTCTAATCTGCTAATTCTCTTACTAAATTGTTTTCAATGGCAATTTTTACTTACCTTTTCATTTTGCTGCTTTTATTCTTCGATTGTTTTATCTTTGTTTTAATTATTGTTGTTAACCACCTTGAGCATCGTTGAGAAAAGGCTGGGAATAAATGTTTTAAATAAATATTTATTGCCCCCCACCTTTAACTTCTAGTTCGGCACTAGCTTGAGACTTGCCATTCTTCTTGTGGGTTCCAATTTCTGGCAGTGCAAAGGAGGAAAGGCTTCCTGTAAATCTAACAAGTGTGTACTAGAAGGAGGAATTTAAGCAGGTGCAGTTTCTGCTGCAGGCGTGAGAAAAGCAGGCTCCTGCAAGTTTCCATCTAGACTTCTTTATAAGAGAGGGAGTGTGCTAGGTGCATACTCTTGAAAATATCCTGGGAGATTTCCATCTTTTGGTTAGAGAAAAAGCAATAATTTTGCCCTTACTGTTTTCAGAGTACTTTGAAAGTACAGTTGCAGTGCATGTCTGAGGCTATGATCATGGATACATGGCCATCACTTGACACTTGGTGGTTCATGCTTGATAGCTTGCAGATGAATTTGTGAACTGACTCCATAGAAAAACATGTTGGAGGTGACATGAAAATTCTCTCTATGATACTAAAGAAAAGGGCATCTCATAAAAGGTCAAAAAGTTCATTATTTGGCAAACTAGGAAATAACCCTGGGGAAAACTGTTCAAAAGTTCATCTTGTCTTTCTTTCACTGAGTTTAATGCTAGACTGCGAATGAGCAATAAAGCAGCATTGGGCAGGAAACAGTACAGGCTGAAAAAAATAATAATCCTCAGCTTTAAAGGGGCAAATACCAACTGAGGAACTCTCAACTCAGTGGGCACAAGCTAGCACTGGATATGCAGATCCCATTCATTTTAAAGGGGCTTTCACAGAAGTGTGTCTTGCCGGATTGTGCCCAACATCTGTGCCTATTTCATGTGCTTTCAAAAGCCTACAATTACTGGCAAATGGGGGCTCCATTTAAGGAGAACAACCCCATTCCTTCCCTGCGTCAGATCACAGGTGCTCTTGAGGAATAATCACCTGTTATGTTATGTGGTATAACAGCCAGTGTGGCATAGTGGTTAGAATGTGGACTACAACCTGGTAGGCCAGGGTTCGAATCCCCACACAGCCATGAAGCTCACTGGGTGACCTTGGGCCAGTCACTGCCTCAGCCTCAGAGGAAGGCAACGGTAAACCCCCTCTGAATACTGCTTACCATGAAAACCCTATTCATAGGGTCACCGTAAGTCAGAATTGACTTGAAGGAAGTCCATTTCCATTTTCATGTGGTATAAATATATAAAAAAACCTTGGGGTAGCCAGATGTTTGATTTCCAGCTCCCATCAGCCCTAGATGGCATGAACAAGCCTCAAGAATGATGGGAGTTGAAATCCAGTATCATAGGGAAGACACTGCAGTGGGCTACCTTTGCTCTTTAATATGCTGTACTTTCCCCCTCCCCACCCCTTTTTTAAAAACAAAGCAATCTTAAATATATCTAAGAGTAGGCCTTGGACCCTTGTTCCAAATTGCTAAAAGGGCAAAGCTCTTTGGGTCCTCCTGCTCTCTAACAGGAGTGGGCAACTGAACGATCTCGCCGAACCCGACGGCGCTGCTGAGAGGGCCAGCCAGCAATGGCGGTGTAGGCTGAGCCTGGCTAAGGAGGATTCTCCTCCCAGGCCGGCGCTCGATGCTTCGCTAAGCCGTTTCCACACCACCCCTTATTAGAAAGGGAGGCCACCGGCCATATGTTGTGTGGTAGATGTGCAACGAATGGCTTTGGGGAGAAGAGCACTGGAAGAAGGAGGGAGAATCGAGGGCCCGACCCCCGCCATTCATTTTTGCAAAGGCAGAAGAGATCTCCCGCCTCACACCTTGTTTCACGGGGAAGGAAGGAGGCTGTTGCCGGTGGGAAGCGAAAAGTGCCTCGCGGATGCCAGCCCAAATCGTTTCGGCCCCCAACCCTCCCTTTTTTGGAGGAAGCTGCATTTGTAGAGGAAGGCCAACGCGGAGGATTGTCTTTGACAAGGAAGGCGTTTCTTAGGCATAAACTCGAGCAGCTGACCCCCTGCCACGCAGCCTGCTCCAAAATGCTTGCGAAGAGTGATGACGTTCCGGTTCCCGCCAGTCGACGCGTTGCTCGTCTCCAATTGAGACGCGCCTAGCAGGAAAAGGAGGGGGAGCTTTGCCTACTTGTTGGCCTGTTGCTCACCTCTAGCCGGGGGTAGTGGTGGTGGTTTGCTAGGTGCTTTAAGCGTATTCTGATAACCAAAAAGACAGACGTCTAGAGGGAAAATTTGTTCCTAATCTGACATATATGGAGGAAATAGGCTGTATTCAAGTCAGTGTAATAAACCCTTTGACATTAATGAGCTTAAACTAGTCATGTCTATTAACTTTAGTGGGTCTACTCTAAGTAGAAATAGCACTGAATGCCACTCAATGCTGAGGAAAGCTTACCAAGACTGTTGGAGTGGAAGGGTTGCCCTCCAGCTCTGTGCCCTCCTCCCAGAAGACGCTGT
Source organism: Rhineura floridana (assembly GCF_030035675.1). NCBI lineage: Eukaryota > Metazoa > Chordata > Lepidosauria > Squamata > Rhineuridae > Rhineura > Rhineura floridana. The sequence goes on along the minus strand of NC_084480.1, from coordinate 177,233,781 downwards.
CGCTGTGGGAGCAGCATAAGCGTTTGATCTGGTTGATCAAAGGGACCGGCTGGATTCCCATCTGCGCCCGCCAGTGGAGTCCCATGCCCTAGGGAGGTTGAAGCGCTGTGCAAGGCCACTGGCGGAGGCAATGCCCTCCCTCGGAGAGTTCAGTGAAAGGGTAAAAGTAATATTGGGTTGGGGTTGGAGAGTGTTCCGCTGCTGTCCTTTCTCCTATACACGTTCACCTCAGAGAAGGAAGCCACAGTGAAATAAGCGACACCTCGAAGTAAGCATGCTTTGGAATCAGGCTGCAATCCTATGCACCCCATTGCACTCAACAGGATTCACTTTCCAGTTAACCTGCAGAAAGGTGGTGGGTTTGTCGCACTTCTCCACTGGTCACATTTTCTTTCCCCGGATTAGGCAGGGTCTCCCTGCCATTCTTTATGCATCATGATTGAATGCATCATGAGGGTCGGGGCGAGGAGGGGCAGTGCTCACCCCACCTGGTCAAGGCTGGCTCCCAACAGGCCAGATGAACAAAGAGCCCTCAAGCTATAATGGCAAAGCGTTCGCGAAACCAAATGAAGAGAAATTAATTTGGTTTTCCTCATTAAGATACTGATATGTTCAGAACATTTAAATGCTCTCTTCGGCTATGAGCGATAAAGCAGTAAAAGGAAGAATACACTGGATGAACGGCACAACTTTAAACACCGAAAAACATCTTTGGAAAGTCCTTCAGAGAGTTTTCCAGTGAGCTACAAGGCAGGGCAAAAAATGCCGGGGGATCCTTCCTGTCTCCAGCATCCGGAGCTCGAAGCTCTAAAGGACTCTTCCAAGCAAATCCAACTAACTGCCATTAGAGGTGCTTAATTTCTAAGGACTTTCGTCTGTCTGAAAATGCCCACACTCTGACCTGAAAGACGTTCTCCCTAGTCCTTGAGGTTTGGTGCGGTCACAAGCGGGGGGGGGGGGAAATACACTCTGCACTCTCTCAGGGGCACTTTCATTTATTTTTTATATGTTCCTGGGTTGAGGCACGGAACGGAAGAGAGGCTGGTCAGTGCCTAGGCCTGGTAATCCATGTTAAGCCTTGGCCTTTAGCTTTAAATTCTGGATCTCCATCAAAATTTAACCTCTGGAAAATTAATAATTACCAGGCCAATTCAGGCCCACCAGTTTAAAAGTATTTCAGTGGATTGACTTTTACCATTCTAAAAATGCAAAAATCCTATAGTAGGAATATTAATATGCAGTTGGCAGGAATCCCCATTTAACTTCATGGGACTTACTTTCTAGTAAACATGGATAGGGTTGCGGTACAAAATGAATGTAAAATGGAAGCATAAATAAAGAACATGTATCTGAATTTGAAAATATTTTTATTTGAATAGTAAATAGTTATACAGTTAAAACAGTTCTATTGAAGCATTCTATAAATAGCTAACAGTTAAGAAAATAATGTGTGTAGAAAAGAGATTGCATCTAAAAGTAAGCTGAGCTATCTGAGAGCCCTCGAAACAAGAAGAAAAGGGTTAAGAATTGTATGTTTATTATAGGTATAAAAGTTAAACCCTTTTCAACAGATCCCTTTTTAAAAAAAAAGATGCACAGTGAAATGGCAGGAGGAAGGGCGTTGAAGGGGGAGAGTAGAGAAGCAAAGCACATCAAAAATGATATAAACACCATAATTAATAATAAATAACCAATAAATAACAATTACGCATAAACCAACATATACACATAAGCGTCAACATATGGTTCTACTTCGAAAAGGAACAAACACAAAAAGGTTGGCATGTCATAGTATTAAGGCAGCTTCTACAACATTTTTTTCTGGAGACAAACAACAATAAAGTCAAGGCATTTGTGGCTATACTAACCAAAGTTATATCTTTAAGCAGATTGATTTTGTTCACATACAAAATAAAACTTAAAAAACACCAAAAAGGTAAAGCCAGATCCCAGCGGTTCACAAGCCATAATAAAGCTAATCAAGTGGGTAAAGGTTCAGTTCATAGCCTGTGAAATGTAAAGGCATCCATCATAATTCCTCAAGATTGACTTGGGGGGGGGGAGAGACAGAGAGAAAGAAAGGGAATCTTTAAACCAACCCCGAGACTCTGGAGTCTGGAGTAGCCCCCTTGAGTGCAGTAGTGTGTGTGTGAGGGGGACAGCTCCAGAGTCTGCGCCTTCAGGGGAGCATAAGAAAAGAGGGAGGGAGAGGCCTTAAACACCATCTGATGGATGTACAGGAGCAACAAGGAAGAGAGTCCTACGGGACGACGGCAACAGCAGCGATGGTTGCAGAGGGTCGGTGGTTGCGAGCTGACTCCGGATTGGGGGGGCAGGCTGGCTGCGAAGTCCTGTGGTTCCCCTCCGTCCCGCATATCGGGGGGCGGGCGACGATGGTGCTGCAGGCGAAGGCACAGCTGGGCTCCCTCTAGCAGGCTGGGCGCACGGGCACCTGGAGCAAGATGACCTGCCGGTTCTCCGACGGGTGGCACTTGTTGATGTGCCGGGTCAGGCCCGGCGAGCTGTAGAAGGTGGCCGGGCAGTACTTGCAGGGAAAGGCCTGGGCGGCGTGGAGCAGGCGGAGATGGCGCTCCTGGCCGCTCTTGCTGGAGAAGGTCTCGCCACACACGGGGCACGGATGGCACTCTCCGGGCAAACTCAGCGGGCTGTGGCCTGCTGCCGCCGCCGCCTCTTCGGAGCAGGGCTCGGGATGCTGCCGGGGCTGGGGCAGCCCTTCGATCGGCTCGTGGTGGACCGGCAGGTGCTTGCGCAGGGCGCTTTGACGGCGGAAGCGCTTGGCGCAACGCGGGCAGGAAAATTCCTCGGCGCCGGCCTCTGGCTCTCCTCCGCTGCTGCTGCTGCTGCCACCGCCGCTCCCGGGACTCGGCGTGTCCCTCTCACTGCCGCTGCCCCCTCCCTTGGTAGGCTCGTCCGGGGCGGGCTTGGCCTTGGCGGCCGGGGCGCTGGGGGGTCGGGGCTTGTGCCAGCGGCGGTGCGACGCCAGGTTCGCCGGGCAGCTGAAGAGCTTGTCGCACTCTGGGCAGCGGTACTCTACGCGCACGATGCGGGAGCACTTGTGCTGCGCCAGTGCCAGCGGGTCCGGGTAGCGCTCCTTGCACAGCTGACAGATAAATTCACCCAGCGGCTGGGCGCTTCCCGTCCGGCAACCTGCAGCAGTGCCCGCCTGCTGCTGCTGCTGCTGCTGCGGAGGCGTCAAGGCAGGCTCCGGTGGGCCCTCTTTGATGCGCAGCCCCAGCACAGGCGACGTCGTCACCTCATCCTCGAAGTGCAATTTGCGGGCCGCCTTGGCCTTCCGGCCCTGAGGGCGCTTGGATGCGCTCTGGCTCGGCCCATGGCTGCGATGGGGAGCTGGAGGAGGAGGAGGAGGAGGAGGAGGCGGAGGCGGCGGGCCGGTGGCGGCGGCAGCAGCTGCAGCTGCGACCGCCCAGAGCTTGAGCTCTCCCCCAGAGCCCAAGAACAGAGGCTCCGGCGCCGGAAAGGACTCGGCCGAAACAGGCGAGCCCAGGTGCAGGCTGCGCTCCTCGCTGATAGCCCGCGCAGGGCTGTGCAGGGTCGCCGGACCAGAGGGGCCGTCGGGGGTTCCGAACAGCGGCACCGCCGGCACAGGAAGAGGCACCACCTCCGGGGATTCCGAGGCAAAGCCCGAGCTGGGTAACTGAGGAGGGATCGGCGGGGGCACCAAAAGCTGCACTGGGTCGCCTCCCTCCGCCGCCGCCGGGCAGCAGCAGCGCGTCCTGTAAGAGATGGGCGTGGGTCTGCGGCTCCTCTTCACCAGGAAGCCCCGGGGCATCCTCGGGCGGCTCCTGGAGGTGCCAAGGCGCCTGCCTGCCTCAGCCTCGGAGCGGCGGCGGCGGCACCACCATCAAGCGCTTCTCCTCCCGTCAGTCCGTCCTCCCTCCGCCAACGCGGCTGGCTTTGGCTCAGTCAGGGAGAGAGGGAGCCTCGGCCTTACTTGGCGCGCTCGTCCTGTGCGGCTCCCCGGGCACCCCCACCAGCGCACCGCCGCCTCCTGCTCCTTGTGGTGTTGCCCCCCCAGTCGCCCAGCCTCGCCGCCCGCTTTTTAAGGGGGGAGGACAGCATTGTTCGTGCCTCCTGCTCCGCCCGGAGCCAATCAGCGCTTCTCGCGGCTGCTCCCTGGGCTTTGAGGCGGGCGGAAAGGGGGCAGGCGCGCGCTGGGCGGGTGGCTCAGTTAGGTAGAGGGCAACAGATGTACCTGAGGGGTTTGGCGCTTCCCTTTTCTTTATTTTCTTTCTCTCTCCACCCCTTTCTTTTCCTTTCCTTTCCCTTTCTCTCTCCTTGCCCGTCCGCCCGCCCGCCCCTCTCCCCAGCGAGGCACACGCCCTGCTCCGCCTCCGTTCACGGTCTGCTGCTTTTCTATGGGAAGGCGCACGTGCCTCGCCTTTGTCTCTCGCCTCCAGGGGGGCGCAAGAGCTGCCAAATCGAAATATCTATCAGCATGACAATAAGAGACCCCCTCGGAGGGGGGGACACCCGAGTGTGTCGGCGAGGGCGGGGAGGGAACGAGGGAGAGAATTAACCGCAGCTCCGGGAGCAAAAGAGTAACAAAGGAGAGGAATGGCCCGAAATATGTCCAAGGAGAGTGTTTAAAATGCAGAAGAGGGGGGGAGGAGAGAGCCACGAAAAGTGAGGAGGAAGAGGGGGGCGCGCCAATTGTTTAAGGGAGCTTTGGAGCTAGAGAAAATCCTGAGGAAAGCAACGCCAATGGAGAGGCGCACGAAGTCCCGCGAGGGAGGGAAGGTGAGGAGCGCGCGTGCGCGCGCCCGGCCACGCCTCCCGCCGCTTGTTGTGCTTCCAAAGGCAGAGCGGCTTGTTGCGTCGTGTCGCGGGGCTCTGTCTTTGTCCGCGGAAACCAGGTCACCACCGCGGTGGGCCGCCGCCGCCTCGTTGCAGAAAGGCCCAGGGGGTAACCTCGCCCCTCTCTCTCTCTCTCTCTCTCTCTCTCTCTCTCTCTCTCTCTCTCTCTCTCTCTCTCTCTGTCTCTCTGCCCTCGTCCCGGACTTAATCCGCTCGGTGTCTTGAGAATCTCTAAGAGGCGCTGGCGATTTGCGCTTGTCCAGGGAGCTCCTTTGCCAACTCTGGCGCTTAGGGAAGGAAGCAGGGACCCCGAGGGGCAGGTGGCTCTTTCGCGGGAGCAGAGCTCGGTGTGCCAGGCCTGACATTCAACAGGGAGCTGCGAAAAGTCTTGTCTGATGGGTGGCTATATTACTGTATTCTCCAACACTTGTTTGCTACGTTCGCACCTTTAATGCTGTAACCCCAAACGCACGTGCTAGGGAGTAGGACCCACTGAAGACAGTGGGACTAGCTTCTGAGCAAACGTGACTGCACTGAACGAGTTGAACACACGTCAAAACATTAGGATAGGCCTACACGTGAAGGTTGTCATATGCGAAGAAGCCTTTATTTAATTTTTGAATGGGGGGGTTAATTTCTCTTCCCTCCAGTTCCTTAAGTTGGTTATGGTAAAGGGATGCTCAAAAGGACCCAACAGGGGAGATCCCGTGCTTAGCAGATTTCTCTCCATACCAGGAGCTGAGGTTCAATTGGCCCGCCAATATTGCAGTGCGCCTCGAGACCCGCAAAGCGACCCAGATTTCTGCCTTATCCATCAGCACCATGCACTGGCCGCAATGTACTTTCCCATCCTTCCTGCTAGCACAGATGTAAGGCTCGCATGGCCACATCAGACAACACCTTCCGGAACCACTACACTCGCTGGATCTGGGCCAATGTCTGCCTGGAGCGAACAGTTTCACTCCAGCACAAATGCAGTTCCTAGGACAATTATGCGTCGGCTTTATTGCGGGGTGCAAATGGCTTAAATTTCTTCAACTCGGCCAGGCTCGCTTGGCTCAATCCAGCAGGAAATTCTCCTGCGTAAACCTCATTGATATTATTTGGGGCTTCCTATCAGAGGAGCTCCTCCTGCATTATGCCCAGTGCATTCGGGTTTAAGGCACCAGCTGGTTCAAAACCCAACTAATTCGGTTTAAGTGGGCTCATGGCGGACCGGCCATTCTGATACAGTTTCTTTAAAGTTGATGAAGGCGCCCTTGGCGGCTCTGGCAGAGAGGGAGCGGGAGAAAAGAGGGGGCCGGAGGGAGCTCATGCATTTTAATCCAGCCCGTGCACTTTGCTGTTTGACATCTGATGCTAAATCAAGGGGTCTAATCAAGTAGCCAAAAGGAGCGAAAGAAAAGAGTCTGTCTGCCCCCCCCCCGCGCCTCCCTGTCACCTTTGTCAAAGAAATTAACCTCTTGCTATTGAAAGCGAACCGCGGCCAATCTGGAGGAGCAAGAGGCACGTGCTGCTGTGGGGGCGATGCACCATGGGGGGGAGGGGACTCTGTCCCCTCCCTCTCCAGACAAGGCAGCGGCTGCAGAAACTCTGGAGATGCCTCCCTCCGTTGATGCCTCAGCAAAGTCGCAGGCTGACCCTGGGGAGCCATTCTGATCAACAGGCCGAGCAACCAGCTCCGCTCGGAGGCCTTCGACTTTCTCCAGCTTTCTTTCCAAAGCTTTGCCCTAGGTCGCAGAAAGGCTTTCCTTCAGAAGTGGCTTTCCCTTCTCTTGGAAAGGAGAGGGAGGCAAGATCGAGCGGCAGTCGTCGAAGAGGCCCTGGCTGTGCTGCTCGTAGCCTCCCCAGCCCAGAGCTGTTTTCCTCCCTGGTGCTGAAGTGAGCAAGAGCATCGATGTCTTGGGGTCTGATGATGTCGCCAGGCCGAAGAGAAAGGGCTGCTTCCCAAGGGACGGATGCAATGTTTTCTCTAGCCTCTAGCAATGGGCAAACGGCAGAAGAAAGAAAAACTTGTGAAATCCCCCATCAGAGAAAGAAAAATTAAACCCGCCTCAACGGAGCCGGAGCAAACCCGGTTGAGATTAATGGAGCATTTTTGTAGGCTCCAGTGATTTCAGCGGGGTTTCCCCAGAACTGGATATCGCTTTTTAAAAATGGTTGAGAGGAATGGAGGATGAGAAAGCGGAATTTCCAGCTCACCCTTAGTCGTATCAGCAGGAAACAAATGCTGCTGAATTCAGAATCCCCATTAAATCCAAGTACTGTACTAGGATTGTGAATCCTATGAATCCTAATTGTGAATCCTGAATATGTGGAGTCCTCATATTATCTCAACAGGTCCCTTCAATGACCTCCTCCGCTGCACACTCAGCCCCTTCCCTACTAATTCGAACATAACAGATGCCGTTTCCCAGAAGTCTAATTCGGATTAAGGATAGTGATGGAACGCTGCTGTTTGCCCCAGTTATAATTTTATGCCCATTGCCTCTTCTACAAATTTTGAAGCTGGATTTAAAAATAAAATAAAAACACGATTATTTTAAATAACCTAGATCACAGATTAAATGGCTAAAACCCTGGGATTAAAAAAACACACCCAAAACAAATCCCACACCTCTCTGAATGCAAAAGATAGAGAAGGCCCCACCCCCCAAAACACCCGTGCAACTAATCGAATTCTTCTTTCGTGGCAGCTGATTCAAACAGCGCCATGCGTTTACCAAAGGGAATCTATTGAAAGCTATTGTGGCACTTGGATTCAAAGAATCCCTTCCTTTTTGTGTTGTGGTTCTGTTGCTGATTCCCCGAGCCCCGCTATTCCTAGCCAACTGAAATTGGGAAGGTGGGGGCTACTGCTTTCAGTCGCATACAGTAAAGATGCATTGACAGTTGAAACCGGTAGGACTCTACACTCATTTTCGCAACAAGAAAAAGAAAGAAAGAAAGCTCACAAGCACCCTCTTGCAGAGCAGGTGCAAAGTAGTGAAGGCAGCAATTTGCAACAAGCGAAGGAGAGCGGGCGGGGCAGGGGCCCCTGGAGTTATTTCTGGGATTCAGGAGCCAGATTGCCTCCTGTTTGCAAGGAAGCGCCCACCTTGGGACCACAGGCGCCTGGCAGCCGGAAGCGCGCCAGTCCAGATCGGAGAGGGGGTAGCTGCGCTTCAGAATCGATTTCCTTCCTAAAGGGAGGAGTGCGGTGGGACAACGGGGGCCGAAGTCCAAGAAGATCTAGTCCAAGAGACATTAGGATACCAAGCGGGCTCCTCTCTTCCATCCTTTACTGCTAATCCTGTAATTTCAAATACACAGCCTTACTCCAATGTATGCAAGAACAACAACGAAGGGGCGCGCCAACCCCAAAGGAAGCGCTGGACAATTCCAAGGGGAGAGGCTGCAAGCGATGGGGCGTTAAGGCGCTTCAACTTTGGCGCTGAATCGTGCCCATCCAACGTCCTCGTTCTGTAAGCAAGAGTCGCAAGCAACCATCGCTGGAGGCTGCACTTCACAGTCCCATTAAAGTCAGCGTGACTGCTCCCGATCCTGAATAAATGAACTGCGTGGATTTCATTTGAGCAAGGATGTTTAAGTTTTTTAAAAAACCCAGCAGGGAGGGACTAGCCCGGAATGGAGGGGGAAAGTTTTTAAAACAAACAGGACTAGCCTCGCTCCAGTGCCAAGGTTCTGTAAAGGAGGGAGAGCCTCGCTGAGAATATGGCAGGATTTGTGCAGAGCAAAGGCCTGTCCTTCACTCACTCACTCACACACGGATTGAGGGCTTTGGTGTAGACAAGATCCCCCCCCCGCTTTAAATCCACTCCTGGTCATTGGGTTGATCTACTTTGAAAGAAATAAAAGCACATATTTACACAGTTCCTGCTTCCTGCAAAGAGTAAATTTCGTGCGGGCCCTACAACGGTTCTGGAGGGGAACCTACGGCTGGAGCCACAGCGGGGAGAGCCAAGCCTTTGCTGGAATGGTCAGTTCCAGCCTTTCACCAATATAGTTAAGCCTCTGGCTCTGCCCGTTGAAGAAATCCGAGGGGAAAACCTGCCGGCTGTATTCGGCCCGAGTGCTTGGCCAGACATAAACGCTGCTCCGCTCCTGCCTTCCCCGCTTCTGGGCCGAAAAGGGCAGAAGCAGGAGGCCCCTTTTCTCTTTCGGTGGTACAAAACTCCTTGGCATTGTCTGGATGCTTAATACTATTACATAGTTTCAAATATACAAGGCTTCTCCACTGTTTCTCTCTATCCGCCCCTCCCGACGGGCAGCGTTTCCCAAGCGGGGCCCTCCAGGTGTTTTGGACTCCAACTCCCGTCAGTCCCAGCCAATAAGGCCAATGCTCAGGGATGATGGGAGTTGTAGTCCAAGAACACCAGGAGGGCTCCAGGTACGGGAAGGCTGCGGTGGGGCTCCCTTACCACAAGGTGACCAGTGGAAGGGACGCGGCTATGAAAGAGAGGGATCCTATAGCTTCCCAGACTTCTTGTCATCATGGAAAGCCACCATTCACGTGTCTTTGCATCCAGACGAAGTTCTTCGATTTCAAGTCCCATTGAAATCAGTGGGGCCTATTGCTTGGTCTGGACCCAACGTTCTGTATGCCACTGAGTGTGTTGGAAGTGGGGCAAGAGCAACTCTTGTTTTGTTATTTTGTTTATGCTCCAGAAGGGAGATAGGGCTAGGGTCCTCCAGAGGGATAGGCGTGTTTACCTTTACCTGTGATGCTCTGACTGACTTCCTTCTGTCGCTAGACTGCTACGTCTTTAGGGAAGCTTACCTGCCCCTCCTCCTTCCGCCCTTTCCACTTCTTTCGTCTCCAACTGTCTGGGAGAGAGGAGATATCCCTTTGTCTCTGCTCTCTCCAAGCCATGAGGCTAACTCCCGCACCTGGGCGTTACGCCTCCAACTTAGCTAGTTAGTTAGAACTAGGTATGCCTTTTCTATCTACTATGTATTTTTATAAATAAACTAGCTTTTCTTATTTTACTAAGTCTCCAGTCTCAGTGATCCTGATGCAGGGTAAAAGCCTGCTTTCTTAGGTAAACGCACGCACACGCTGGCACACTCATATTTCAACACCTGCTGTTACTCTGCTGCTGCAGTGTTGCTTTAAACTAAATTAAGCACACAAACTACACACAGCGCAACAGAGTGTGGCAGGGCAGCTAGCCTGTCAGATCATGTTCTTCCCTTTTATTGATTCCTCGAGTTTCCCCTAGATCGGTTTGCAGCGGGTGTGTTAAAAATGGATACAGCAACTCTGGCTTGTGGTGGGAAACGTAATAATGGGGCTGGCCAGAATGCTAATTCGCATTACAAATACCCTCATTCCTCCTCCTCTTCCGCATCAATGGAAGAGGTAAAGCTGCTCAAAGGCAACTTTAATGCCTCAGCTGGCACCGGAGGTTTGATTCCTCTTCTGCGTCCTAGGCAGGCTCTTCCTGGAGACATTCAGCGGCGGCAGAAAAAAAATAAAAGACGCAAAGTACGTCTCCGGTGAAAACGGAGGCTTCACACACGAGGCTTGTGGGAAGCACATCTCTGTCTGATAGTTGAGTGAAAATGCGGCAATGGCTGGATAGCTGGCAGTTATAGTCGATTTGAATACGGCTTTCTGTCCCACATAAAGGCTGGCTTAACTTTTCACCTAGGCTTAAACCCGCTCTTGCTTAAATCAGCCTGGAATCTGAATGTAACATCTTTCTGAATAAAAACACCACGTGCGCACAAGTAGTAGAGAGAGGGAGGGAGGGACTCAAAGGCATTTTGGGTGTTCACTGCTGTTCCGGAACTACTGTCCTCCGAGATCAATTCCACACAATCAAGGGCCATTTCGCACATAAACCCCTATACTCAAGAGGAAGGCCTGGTTGGCACATGCTTGATTCTCTTGGCTTCTCTACCGTTGGTGTCTGGCAGCTGAAAACGTGTGAACATTGACAAGCGGAGGTTTGGAGTGAGAAGTTCCCCTGCATGGGTTGATGCTAATCCCGCCCCCGCTGAAGCTAAATAGGGCATTTTGGCAGCCCTACGCGACTTTGAGTTCCAGGAAAGAAAGGCTGGATATTAATAAAAGGACCATTTTATCTGTGATGGTCAGCTCCACTTTCTCGTCAATGGAAGTTTTTCTTATTTATTATTTATTTGTGACATTTCTATCCCACATTTCCTCAAAAGAGCTGAAGGTGGCATCCAAGAATGGTTCTCCCCCTCCAGATTGTATCCTCACAACAACCCTGAGAGGTAGATTAGGCTGAGAGAGAGTGACTGGCCCAAGGTCACCCCGTGAGCTTCATGGCCCAGCGGGGATTTTAATCCTGGTCTCTCAGGTCCCAGTCCCACAATCTAACCACGACACCACACATCCTTCTTCCAGGACAAACAGCACGCGCGGGACTTGATCGGAGAGGGTGAATTCCCCCCAGCCCACACGCCAGAACTCCGGTCCAGATTGGTCCCGGTACCCGCTGTTTACTTTTTAAAGACCATTCATGCAGTTGCTGGTTGTCTAAACTCCAATACCTTGGCCCATTTACGTGTCAGCCGACCCAAGTTACCAAACTCTGAGGAGCGATTGCCGACGCATGTTTGGTTTACAATCACACTTTGCATTTCAAGACTTCTTCAGCGGTGTACATCATGATCCGAGAGGCCTGGGGACTGCGGGGAGCCCCGTAGGCCGAAGATGGGCCGGAGCAGCGGCAAGGGAGATCGGGAACCCCCCTTCCCCCCTCCGAGGAGCCCTCAGCCTTCCCCCCCCCCGCGTGCTCCTTCCTCCTTCCTCGGCTTTGGCAGCGCCGCTCTTGTTGCCTGCGCCGCGGAAACAATGGCCGCATTGCTGAGTAGTATTTGACCCGGGCCTAGTAGGGCCTCGGGAGAGAGGCCTTTGTGCTCGCAGGAATTAGCGATTGTTGTGTCTGCCCGAGGGACACGCGAGAGACACGCGAATGTCCTCCCCCCCCCTCGCTTCTCCGTCTATTCACCATCCAAGCTGCACTCCCTGCCCCCTTCTCTCCCCCCCCCCCCGCCTGGCTTTGTTCTACAAGATTAGCATAAAGCTGCCATGGATCTCCCGTTTAAATAATTACACACAAAAGCATGGGGGGACATGAAAGAGTGAAAACAAGAAAATACAAAAACCACGAAGCCGGGAGGGAGGAAACATTCTCTATCGCTTCATTTTCAAGCACCCTGCCGCCCCCCCCTCCCGAACCACTACAGATGCAGGCTCTGCAGTTTGGAAATTGGGAAGGTGGGGGCAAATGAAGCCCATCGCATTTGTGTGCTTTGCAGGGCACTTGGTATTCTCTCCGTAAGAACACAGGAAGAGCCCAGCTAGATAGGACCAAATGCTTAATTAGTCCAACATCTCTTTCCCCAACTAGATGCAATAAACAGTCCTCTCCCTCTGTTGTTCCCCAGTGACTGGTATTCTGATCCTGGCGGTACTATATAGCCATCATGAATAAGTAGCCATGGTTACACACTAGTGTCACCATGATGATGGGTTCTAGTATTACAAGGGAGAAAAACTTTCACATCTCCACATCATGCATATTTTTATACATCCTGTCACGTCTGTGCCCCTCTAACTCACCTTCCCCTCTCTAAACTAAGAACTTTAAATGTTGTAAGCTTTCCTCATTAGGGAAGTCGCTCCAACCCCTTCATCAGTTTGGTTGTCCCTTTCTGAACCTTTTTTCAGCTGCACAATATTCTTTTTGAGGTACGGTGACCAAAACTATACACAGTATTTCAAGTGTAGTAGCACCACTGATTTGTATACCATTGCACTGCGAAGCTGGCATTTTTTTCTTGATCCCTTTTCTAATGATCCATAGCATGGAATTTGTCTTTTTTGCACCTGCAAAAGATTTCATTGAACTATCCACCATGGCCTCAAGAACCCTTTCCTGGTCAGTCACTGCAGGGCAGACCTTGTGAGTATAGATGTAAAGTTAGGATTTTTTTTTGCACCAACATGCATCAATTTACACTTACTTACAATTAACCACATTTGACATTTCAATGCCTATTCCCTCAGTTTGGAGAGATCCTTTTAATTCTACTCATAATCCCATTTTGTTTTTACCACCCTGAACAATTTAGTGCTGTAACTGAACTTGGTCACAACTCTGCTCACCCCCAAATCCATATCATATATGAACATTAAAAAGCTCTGGTTGCAATACTGATCCTTGGGGAGTTCACTTCTTACAGACACACAACCATTGTGAGCTGTACATTTATTCCTGCTTCTTCCTGTTCTTTAAGCATTTACTGTTCCAAAAGAGGACCTGTTCTTTTATCCCATGACTGCTAAGTTTGCTCAGGAGTTTCTGGACCTCTGTAACAAGTAAACAATGTTTATTGGATCGCCTCTATCCACATGCTTCTTTACACTCTTAAATAACTCTTAGTGAGACAGGACCTATATTTGCAGAAGCCATGCTGATTCTTTTTCAGCAAGACTTGGTCTTCTATATGCTCATTAATTTTATCTTTAAGAATGCTTTCCAACAATTTACCCAAGAATAGACATTAAACTAAGTAGCCTGCATCCCCCCCCCAGATCCCCTTTTTAAAAATTAGTATTACATTGGCCACTTTCCAGCCCTCAAGTTTGGAGAGACAAGTTACATATTTTTGTTAGAAGATCTGTAATGTCACATTCATGGGTGCCATCTTGATCTGGTGATTTGTTCCTTTTAAATTTGTCAATAAGGCCGAGAAAAGTCATTCCCAAACTCCCCACACACACACACCGATCATTTGAAAATTGCTGAGGATCTGGGTGGACCACTTAATTTTCCACCTGTTGTAGCAATTGTAATGTGCTATGCTAAATGCTGTGTGATTTTTAATTGTATTTCTGCAGATATGCTATGGACCACCTAAATGGTCCACAGTTTGGGAACCCTTGGCCCAGAACATCTGTTGTCACCAATATTTACCTCAGTTCTTCAGACTCCCCGTGAAAGTTAATTCAGGCATAGGGATCTGCCTTATATCTTCCACAGTGAATTCATTCAGCTTTTCTGAAATCTCCTTTTCATCCTTCAGCATACCTTCGATTCCATTGTCATCCAGAGGTCCAACTGCCTCCCTAGCTGTTTCCTGCTTTTAATGTATTTACATAATTTTGTTGTTGATGATCTTTATATTTTTAGCAATGTGCTCCTTGAATTGTTTTTGCAACCCTTATTGTGAGTTTGCATTTCTTTTGCTACATTTTGTGTTCCTTTCTGTTCTAATTTGTGCAAGAATTCCATTTTCTGGAGGAAACTTCTTGCCTCTAGTAGCTTCTTTGACTTTGCTCATTAATCACACAGGTATATATTCTAGTTGAACTACTATTATTGTTTTTTGAATAACTCCCAAGCATTTTTGAGTATTTGATCCTCATTATATTCCCTTTCAACTTCTCCCTCTTTTTTACCAATCCCATTTTTGTTTCCTCTTTTAAACTTAAATGTGACTCCATTCAACCTTCATCATGATTCTCCACTCATATCAACTGAATTTGATACAATTTGGGTCACTGTTCCAGCTGGTTCAGCAGCACTTAACATCTCACCCCAGGTCCCGAATGCCTTTTAGGGTTATGTCCATGGTTGCCTCCCCTCTGGTTGGTGACCCAACTCTTCCAGGGCACAGTTATTCGGCATATCTGGAAATGCTCGCCCTGAGCATTTAGCATCTCCAGTACTAAATCACTGCCACCTACAGCAGTTCTGTGGAGGAGTCTAGAACAATGTGGTGGAGTCTGTTTGAAATTTCTATGCCTTGTGTTACTCTGTGCCCTCCTTGCTATACAGAGCAACCTTGCCCTCAGTAAGCTCATCTCTGTCCTGCTTATAGAGTTTGTATCTAGAGGGTGCTGTGTCCCACTGGTTTTCTCTATTCCACCAGGTCTTCCTTATGCCCGGGACTATATCTATGTGGTTCTTCTTTAAAATCCAGCACTCCTACTCCCCCACCTTGGCTCAGAGGCCGCTAGCATATAAACACCTACACACACTGTGCCTCTCTCCAGCCGTCTTTGATGCTGTGAAGATTATGGCCATTCATGTCTAAAACCAGATACGTCATATGAAAGATACCCGTCTGCAGCCTCAGAAACAGAGTCAAGAGGAGAGAGGAGGAAAGCATACCAAGAGCTCCAGGCAGGGCTAGTCTTAATACACTTGGCCACATTCCACCTCCGCTGACTTCTGAATGACTCCCGCTCATGTAAAAAGAGCCGGCGCAGCAGAATTTCCTGGTGGATCGGGACGCCCCTATCACCCCCTCCCTCTACCTCTTCCCACAAAAGCAGTCTTGAGAGAAATCGTGGCCCCGAGTGCCACTAACAATCTGTGCGGCGGGGACTAACTTCCCGGGAAACCTGCTTAAGATGGGGCTGTTAAGGGGCAGGGAAGGTAAGAAGCCACCTGTCGCCCTGCCGTCGGAAAGGCAGCTCAGCTTCCAGGCGCCCACTAACGCCCACCCCTCTCCCTCCTCCCCGGGGCCCTTTGTCTTCTGCTCTCTGGCGGCTGCGCGTGCGTGCGTGTGCGTGCGGTGCGTCAAGGGCGCGCGTGTTTCATTTGTCCGGCCCGAGTGTATTTGCTCAGCGATGTGTGCCTTCCTTGCCTGCCGCCCGGTGTAATGAGGGAGGCCGTAGCTCCGTGGCTATTAGCATACAGCTGCGGGTCCCTCCTCCTCCTCTCTTCTGGGCAACGCACACTTTAGGCGAGCCTTATCATCTTTTGCTTCTCACACATGGCTGAGCCCGCTTGCAGGCCCAGCTCGCCCCCTCCCCTTCCTTCTCGCTCTCTGACACTCGCACGTCTGAATATTGATAGGCATGTGCTACATCTTTTCCTGATCCTTATTAGCTGCAGAGATTTTTAAAAAGAGGAAGGAAAGGAAAAGCCAGCGCGGAGTAGGGGGAGGGCGACCGGTCTAAACAACCAGTCCGTGTTCATTGGCCCTGGCCAAAAAAACAAAGCAAAAAACGCCGCCAACTCTCATAGAAGCAGCCCGGTTGTCCGGCCCAGTAAGCTGGAGGAGTCTCGCGGAGCGATGTCTCTTCCCCTGGGGCAAGAGTATTTTTGTTTCCGCTGTGCGGAGGCAGCTGCCCGGTGGGGGAAAGGTTGCTGCAGTCCAAGCTAGAGGTTGCTCCCGGCTGATAGGCGCGCTTTGGGATTCACTTCCTGGCTGGCAGTGATAAGAACAAGGCCGGGCTCCAGCCGGACGGGAAGGCGAGGGGACGTGGGAAATTTGGGGTGCTATTCACAAGCCGATCCTATGCAGCACTGGGCACGCCTCAGCCTCCATTGGGACCACAGCACTACTCGAATTAAGGGGCGAAAGGGTAGGGGTGTCCTTAATGAAATCTACAAGTCCCAGCCCTACACCCACCAAATATAGCCCAATGTGCCCTCCCTCATAGCATTCTAAAAACTAGCTAGAGGAGCTACCACACGAGAGACCCTCCTTGTAATTCGAGTACTGGTCCATGAGGCAGGATCCTAGTAAAGCACATGCTTTGTGTGCAGAGGTCCCAATTTTATTCCCAAGCATCCCTGGTACCTTAACCTGAGGCCCTGGAGGGCCTCTGCTTGGCAGATGGCAGCTGTAGCCAGGAGTGCCTTTGCCCAGCTTCAGTTGGTAGATTTGGAAGAAGCTGAGATTCTTTCTCGAGAAGGTAGATCTGGCCACAGTGGTACATACCCATGTCATCTCCCGGCTAGATTACTGTACCATGCTCTACATGGGGCTTCCCTTTGAAGAATATTTGGAAATTGCAGCTGATGCAAACTGTGGTAGCCAAGTGAGTATACCGTTTAATTGTAAAAACCTCTAAGCTATTTATACAAAATGTACATTACAATTATCAGCAAAAAACAAAGTAAAAAACAAGTTGACCTAAAAAATCTAAAACATAAAATCAGCCGCTAAAAATATACATTATAAAATAAAATTATATATTAAAATACATGTCACCTTTACATATCTGGGTAGGCTTGCGTAAACAAAAATTTTTTTTAGAAGTGCTAAAAACAGTACAGTGAAGGCACTTGCCTAATGTCCATGGGCAGTAAGTTCCAGAGAGTAGGGAGTAGGTGCTGTCACACTGAAAGATCAATTCCTTAGAAGTGCAGAATGAACACGATGTGGGTCTTGTAAAAGTGCTAGTTTTCCAGATAGGTGCATATTTTTAGGCCATTTAACACTCACCTTATATCAATTGCACTGGCTTTCTATTTGTTTCCAGGCCCCAAAAGGTGCTTGTGCTTACCTAAAAAGCCCTAAACAGTTTAGGATCAGAACTTTTAGGCTGGCAGTGAAACCATTCTTATTCTGCTTGGATTAGATTGAAAGGCTAAATGGACATATATGAACCTATCCGTACACTACGTTCAACATCAAAGGCTCTCCTTCAGGGACCCACCCAGAGAGAAGCCCGGAAGGTGACAACAAGGAAACAGGCTTTCTCTGTGGTGGCCCCCAAATTATGAAACTCCCTGATGAGGTACGCCTGGCGCCAACATTGTTATCCTTTCGGCGCCAGGTAAAAACCTTCTTGTTCTCCCAGGCATTTTAACATTTTAATATCTACTTTTACATCTATCACTCACAATCTTAATATTTTAGAAATTTTAACATTAATATCTTAAACAGCTTAATATTTTAACTGATTTAATACGTTTTTATACTTAACATTTTAGGATTGTGTCTGTAGTTGTCTATGTGTTTAACTATGTTTAGTTATTTTGATATATTGTTTAAGTGTTTGATACATGTTTTTAATTGTATACTGGATGTTTTTATGCTGTGAACCGCCCAGAGAGCTTCGGCTATTGGGCGGTATAGAAATATAATTAATTAATTAATTAATAAATATAGATGCAAGAGTGGGAGACAGATAGCTCTGACCTACAAAGCACAATCCATGAGAAAGTTCTGTTGCACAAGACCCACTAAAATTAATTGGTGCTGTGCAAGAGCCACTTCTCATCACAGTGCTCCCTCTATCCAGGAAGCTGCTTTAATTTTTTAAAAGCCATGAAAATTTCTTTATGCTTGTTTGTATGTAACATGAAAAGGTTATGTGCACATCCTCTCATACATACATGCATGAGAGGTTGTGGGACATCATGGATTAGCTCTGCACCTCGCTGCTGCTGTGTGCACTGGTCACATTCCCCCTTACAGGGAGGTGCTCTAAGTGTGTACATCAGGACATGTGTAGGGCCACTTCACACCAAATCCATGGGGCACAGCAGAGGGCATGGCTGGCAGGTGTGTCAACAGCTGGCAGGGGGGCAGATAGTCTGTGCCTGCAACATGTGAGGAGTGTTCATTTGAACACCTCATAAGCAGTTTGCTCCAAACTGTCAGAAGGGTATTCAGCACTGGGCCATATGTGCTCAATTTTAATATATTAAATAGCAGGTGCTGTGAAGGGAGGGGAGATCAGGATTGGGACTCCATACTGATACTTCTGAAAATTGTCCTTCCCTCCCAACACAGCAGGGGACTTTTGTCAGGATTATGCCATGGGATGAAGGGTTAAAAACTCCCCTTCATTCTGATCCCAGTCTCGAGCACCTCCCCAGTTTCTGTTATTCTGAGCAGGAAATTAAGCACATAAGGGTTAACATAACAAATAGTTTTGTCTCCAAGGGGAAGGAATGCTTTTCTATAGGCCCTTGTGGCATCCCCAACATTCCTCCAATTTCTGAAGTTCAGAGGCGAGTGTGGATCTTTATGGTACTATCCTTAAGCAAGAGGGAGGTATCAACAGATTTGGGGGAATCACTGCTGAAGTACCAAAATAATTTGAGGATAAAAAAAACCCTAAATGAGAGACACCCCCAACCCCCCCCCCCACAGCCAAATGGGGTCTGAGCATGTTCACTGGCTATGGAATGCTGACAAACTGAGAAGCAGGGATAGAAAATCAGGGCATGGTTGGAATGCAGTGGCTGGAAACCTCAACAGGAGCACTCTACAATGCAACATTTTGTTCCATGTCCCCACTGTAATAGTCTAGACCAGGAATGGGGAACTTGTGGACTCCCTGATACTGGATTCCAAAACCCCATGTCCAACAGCATGTCCAACAGTCAGAGATGATGGGCGTTAAAGTCCAACAACATCTGGAGGGCCATGGGTCTCCCATCCCTGTGTCTAGAGACACAGGCGGCTGGTAACTGTTGTGGTTTTTTACATACCACTGTCAGATTCCTGGTGGTTGTTTTCTTAGATCCTCCTTGGCGGAACAGATAAGTGGGAAAAGTAGGAGAAATATTTTTACTTGATAGCCCCAATCCCTCCTCCTCCTCTGACAGTTTTCATTTAGTGTAATCCCTCCCATCTTTGGTCATCCCTCTTTTTTAATGAAACATACAAAGTAATAATATATAATAAAATATGTCTTTTAAAAAGTGTTTACCTATCATGATACTCCTGTACTATTGGTAAGTCACACCAGTACTCATCTGTCTACCTGCTCCCTTTCACTACTTGGCACAGATAGAAACTCTCCAGATTTCATCCAACATATTTACTTTACTTTTCCACCTTGGGTGATTTTTCTTTCTTATTGGCTGAACCAGTAACAAACAATCCCCAGCAAGCCAAGCTGCAATTGGTCAACGGGTTGCTGAGATGCCTCTGGAAAAGAAGTTAACCCCGCAGCTGCTGGGTCACTAGCCAGCACATTAGAGAATTGACCTCCCTCCCACTACAATGTACCTTCTGTCCGGGGAAAACAGAGAGATACAAAGTTCGCATTTGGAATGAACAATTAAAAAGCTAAAATGCAATATGCAAATCTCACCAGCCATCTGTCAGGTTCTGCTTGAGAGGGAGTCCCCAGCATAGAAGAGCCCAGGCGACCACAGGGTTTAAAGGCAACAAAACTCACAAGCTGAGTCAGTGCTATGAAATGGAGTTACTTTAATATTAAACTAAGACAAACTTATTGGTGTTGAAGGTTTTCAGGTCAAATAAACAGGACTTTACACCAGCATTTACAAATATATATTTAATTGTTACTTTCCAGAAAGCATTGTGATCTGTAGAAATAGCACTATATAATCACTTGACTGCATGGCTTATTTGTGTTTTTTTGTTTTTAAGTCTTGCTACATTACAAAATCAAGATTATGCTCCACCTGCTGGGCTATTTAAATAAGACAAGTTTCATCTTGTCCACTGGACAGTCCTGAAGAGTTTGAACAAAATGACATGCAACCCACCCCCACCTCAGTTTTTTGTTAGTCTATTATCATTTAATGTAACAAGAGCTATATTTATCCAGCCACACCTAAACTATCCCTGGCCAAGCATACATTGGCAGGTGATAATAGTTATAGTTCAGATAATTGAGAATGCTTTTCTCCACCAATCTCTTGTAGACATTCTGCTTATAGAACCGTTTGAGGTATGTCTTTGGTCTCTCAATTAATGCAAGTTCCCCTTCCACTATTTGGCGAACGAGTTCTTGCATTGAAGGAACATCTTCCTGTAAGGAATAAATGACAAAAAAGTATGAACATAATCATCATGATAAACTGGATTAAATGCCCAGAGTGGTATCACCCTCTTCTGCCACATCAGTAAAAATAATGCACAAAGGATTTCAGAAGAGTCCCCCAAACAGTTAAATTTTGCACATGCAATGGGCAAAAAGTTGCACCAGAAAGAGAAGTCAAATCTAAGGCAAAAGTCAAACTGGGATTTATTGCTTTGTGTCTTTGGCCAGAGGCTATCTGTTAAGCCTCCCTTTCACCTTCCCTTATCCCCAAGGCCCTGACAGCTAATACAGAGATGCAGCTGGTTACAGATTCACTGGAAAGTAGGACAGGCAGACAGGCAGTACTCCATTAGTACATGCCCTATTCACTTCAGTGGCAGGGGATGCTGACAGAGCACCTTGACTATCAAAGTTTAAGGAAGTCTGGTACCAGTGGAAGATCATAACCAACAGTTTGAAAGGGCAATTCTAAGGATGTTTTCATCTACAAAATTTAAATCGGTGTATAGTATGAGCAGGGAACCGATATCCCCTAAATGCCTCTCCCTTTCCTTCCTCCACCCTAACAAACTTTAGATTTTGAATTCTTCGGGGCAGGGACCTGTTTTTGATGTTACTTTGTAAAGCACCATCTAGACTGATGATGCTAAAAAACCCTCTCATGCATAAAATAAATTGCAGATTTGTTTCCTTTTCCAAACTGTATCCCACATTAACAGCATCCACATGTGCCAGTGATACTGCACAAATGGCTCAGATATTCATGGAGTGCTTTCTACAAAAGGATTGCGTAAATGCTGTTCATCTGATCATAGTTCAGAAACCAATTTTTATGTGTGTCTGTTTGTTCAGGTACATATGATTCACACCATCAGCATACTTTATAGAACTTCCAGGTTAGTGATAAACTATAATATAACCGACAACTTTATGGAGTAATTTAATCCAAAGGGGCCTCAGCAACTGCACTGACACAGAGTGTCATCTTATATTTGGCAGCTGGCTGGCTCTTGTTCATTTGCCATTAAAATCTCCTAAAATCCCCTAGCCTGCCCTAAAATTGGGGCACAAGACAGCACCCAAACAGCCCATCTGGGGCTGTTTTGGTCAGCCGTCATGCTTAAAACTAAACATTCTGCATATTACAGGGATGGGGGGCAAAATGGAGCTTCTCTGCAATGGCTGACATGGCAGATTCTGTGCCTGACTGAGCCAATGCTGGGTCTGGGTTCCAGGGTCCAGTATGACTGAATCAGCACAATCCTTCAATTTAGATAAGGTCTTTTACACCTGATTCCGTGAGGTGCTGTTCTTGTGCAGGGAGTTACTGGGTCAAACCATAAAGCTGTTATCATAGAAGCTCATCACTTAACACGGGGAGGCAAGCTGGGAAACTCAGGAGTGATAAATGTCAGGTGGCATTAAATCTTGTACGGAACATAAAGACAAATGGCAAAGGGATTTTAAAGTAACAGAAGATAACAAGGAGAGCAAGTGGGCTACTGAATAGCAAGAATGGAAAGGAAATCAAAGACCATTTGGATATGGAACAAATACTTAATGACTCCCTTAGTATAGGAGATGTTGAACAGGACTGTACTGAAAGGAGTCTAGAAGTAAATTAGGGTCAGGAAAGTAAAAAAAAATCTGAGGTTGAATAGGAAAAGCTTCAAGCACTTAGTTCTTACATTTGCAGAAGAAATATTACATGAACAAAAAGTAAAGCTGTAAAAAGGAGTATGGGCACGTTAAAGGTCAACCATGCTAGACAATTCTCATTTCTCTCCCCCAACCGTCACCCATTTAAAGATAGTAGCTTTTCTTTCTTTTTTTTTTTTAAAAAATTGTTATTCAAATTTTTAATAAACATGAACAACAAAACCCAGGCTCCTCAATATTGAAACTGGGTTAGCGGAGTACAAATGATTTCTTCCAGTACAAACACAGATTTGTAATGTAAAACCACAGTGAATATTCATTGTGAAACAAACATACATTGCCATTTAAAAACTAATCAATTCACTTCCAGGGTTGGCGTTTCTGATGTATTCACATACCCCCTCCATAAAGAAACACGAGTAGTCAGGGATTGTATAGAAGAAGATGAATTCACGTAACTCAGAAAGGGGAGTTACACATTGTCACATTCTTTCTTAGAAACACCCCTGACCACTTTGCTATGTCTCATGAGGCACTCTGAGAGAGCTATATCCCAGACTTTAGTCATGCAGTATTGAATTGAAAGATCGCTGCCTGTTTTCCATCTTGAGAGATTGCTAGCCTAGCCACAGCCAGTAGATATGCTAACAGCTTTCTTTGAACAATGTCAGGGTTGACATTGTGTTCCAAGGATAGAAGTGCCAGAATTGGGTCAGGGAGTAAGGTCTGACCTAGAGTTTGTGACACTACATGAAAATCAGAGGTCCAGAAATCCTGAATAAGAGCACAATCCCACCACATATGCCTAAAAGTCCCAAGAGCATCACAACAACATTGAGGGGATAATTCCTTATTAATATAATAGAATCTGAGTGGGGTCCAATGCCACCTATGCAAAATCTTGAGGGTTATCTCTTGGATTTATGCTGGTATTGTCTTAAGAGGTGATTTTACGCATACAGGCATACCCCGCTTTAACGTACACAATGGGACCGGAGAGTGTACTTTAAGTGAAAACGTACTTAAAGTGAAGCAATTATCTTCACTTGTACTGCACGCAATCACCACTAGATGGCAGCAGCATCATGCCAATAAAGTGGCCGTTATTGCGAAGCGCCCGTACTTTAAGCAGGGTATGGTGGAGTATGGAGCGTGTACTTTATAGCGAGGCTACTTTAAGTGAAGCTACTTTAAGCGGGGTATGCCTGTACTTGGTTCTAAATTGTATCTTGAATGGTCACTCTGAGATCTCTTTCTCAAGTTTCTTTTAAAGCTGTTGATGTCCCCATTGTGTTATCAATCAGAAACTTGTAAATTTGAGATGTGGTACCCTGCACATTTGTATCTGATCGGTAACACAAGTGTTCAAAAATTGCTAAGAGAGAATAGCCCCTCACTCCTTCCAACCAATTTCCTCATAAAAAGTAAAACCTGGGCGACCTGAAACCAATTAGGGCATATGTTACCAAGTTTGGTTTTAAGGGCAACTTCAGATATGGGTTCTAACAATGAAATCTTTAACAACAGCAACAAAGACCTTTAGTTGCCCATCCAGCAAACTGTGTTTACTTATCCTGATTTAAAAAGTCAGGATGGTCTAGGAGCAGTATAAGTGGAGACGGCTTGGGTGCCATCACCTTCGACCATTGCTTCCCAATTACTAATGTGGACTTCCAAAAAGGATTTGGAGTTTTATGTATTACTTGCCATGATAAAAGTAGGAATGGAAGGGGCACCCACAGATGTTCATGAGGTAGGTATCTCAGCTAAAACCCAAGGGGTGTCTTCAGTTCTTCTGATAACTTGAATCATTTGTTTCGTTTGAAATACTTCATAATAAAGCCTTAAATTTGGGTAGCCAAGATCCCCTATCGGTCTCAATCTGTATAAAGCAAGTCTGTTGAGTCTACTCTTTCCCCCGCAATTTATAAAGCTATTCAACATATTTTTTGCCATTTTGTGAACCAATCCTTGTGTATGTATATTAGTAAGAGCTGGAACATACATAAAAATTGTGGCAACATTGTCATTTTTATTGCTGCTATGAGACCAAGCCAAGATAGCTTTAGCCATTTCTTTAGCTCCGTCTTAACATTTCTGACTAGCTTACTAAAGTTACGCTTTCGCAGCTCTTGCAGATCTTTGCAAAGTGTGACTCCTAAATATTTGAATCCTCCAAACTGGGGATGAACCCAGTCTTATGAAACCGGACCTCTTGGAGATCCTGAGACAAATCAATAGGTAGAATAGTAGATCTCGCACAATTCACTTCTGGGTCTGCCACTAATAGGAACTCTTTCAATTCTGCCAGAAGTGGAAGAATTGAATGCATGGGGTCTGATAGAATCAATAGAATGTCATCCACAAATAGATTTAATTTATGTTTGATACCCCTGATATTTATACCTTTAATGGTCTGATTCACACAAATTCTATGAGCAAGTGCCTCTACCGCCAAAGCGAAAAGCAGCGGTGACAGAGTACCCCTTGTACCCCTGTGCAAGTACACCTCTGGAGAATCAAGACCATTTATGCAGATTGTAGCACAAGATTCTGAATAAAGCTGACCAATAAAGTGCATAAACCTTTGACCAAACCCCATGGAGCACAACAACTGGATTAAGTAATTCCATTCAAGGCAGTCAAACGCCTTGAACACATCAAGAGAGAGAAGCATTATTGGCTGCCCCCCGTATTGGTAGCGTAAATAACATTAAGTGCCCTGTGTACTGAGTCTGCTATATTACAAGCTGGCATGAAGCCAGTTTGGTCGGGAGTGATATATGTTACAATGAATGAGTTTAATCTAGTGGACATTATATCAGACAAGATTTTCACATCTTGGTTGATCAGCAAGATTGGATGGTATGAACCCGACAGTAGGTTTTCTAGACAAGGGAAATGCAGCAGATTGTTGTCTGTATTTCACTAAAACATTTGTAGAAGGGTCCATAGCTTAGTGACAAAGCAGTTGCTGTGCATGAAGAAGCTCCAGGGTCAACCCCAACATCTAGTTTAAGGATCTCAGGTATCAGGAAAAGACAGATACGCCTCTACTAAAAGCCCTAGAGAGCACTGCCAGAGTAGACAGTACCAGACTAGATAGAACATGTGTGTTTACGCATATACTATTATGTATGAAATAATATCCTAATTAAATGGAATTAAATGTAATATATTTAAGCTGGTGAACTGGCTAAAGAAAACAACATAAAGGGTTTTGCAAAAAGGCAAACTTTCATACTGGAGAAAAGTAGGTGGATTGCTCAGGATCAGCCTTGGGCCATGGGAAGACATGCATCACCCTTGCAAGATGAACGGGCCAGCTTTTATCATGCTGAGTAGTGGGGAGGGTTTGCCTGAGTTCATTGGGATTCCCCATCACTGCTTGGGCTCCATGTAATTCAACAAAGAACTGGGTCTGTCTGACCTTTTGTAGTTTAAATTGGCATGTAGAGAACGCGGCAACTTTGCACTTTCTTATTTTATTCTTAAATTAGAGAGTAATAGACATACATGGAATCAATGCTGTCCAAGGTTTTCTTTTTTTGTATAATCCAGAAATGAGGATGGAAAGATATGTATGTGAGTATAAATGTGGCATCTCTACAGAACACACTTATGGCTTTATAAGTCTATGAAGGATGTGGTATAGAAAAATATTTTATTTTGATGATTTGTATATAGCTTAGTTACAGTAGTCTCTAAGCAGTGTACATGAAGCTCAACACGTTGACTAAAAATGAGTTAAAACTATAAAATCAGAATTCAATTTAAAAGCTTCAGTATAAATAGAAGAATCTTACCACATTCCTTAACTACAGAGAGAGAGAAAGGATTCCACCACTGGCTTAAACAGAATTAATGTCCAGTAGCATTATTTGCAGGTTCAGACAAAATAACTATAAAATGAATATAGACATGACCATTATTGAATGCAAAGGTTGTTGGTGGACAAAAAGGTGGTTCATTTTTCTGACAGTTGAAATATATTTTTGTAGGAAAGTGTATTTTCTACTTATTAGGCCCTATGTACTCGCAAGATCATTGATGGTTAGTGAGAATGTGTAGCAAAACAGGACTGAGAATCAAACAAACATGCAAAAAAAAATCATAATGTACATCCACTCCTGGATTATGACACTTCAGACTGCAGGTGATGAATCACGTGCACATGGAAAGCTAGCATTTCACAGAGAAGTAGTTTTAACCTTGGTGACTCCCTGACGTGCTAGCTTTCCAGTTTAGGGAATCACAAGTAAAAGCAAACAAAGATAAAGCAGTAAAGAAGAGTGTGCATTGGCTATATGGACTTCAGCCAGGCTTTTGACTTGTCCCACATGATATTCTCATAAGAAGCCTTGAGAAATGTTAAAACAAGCTGCATAAAAATAGGTATGCAGTTAACTAAAAAAGCATCCACAAAAAGCCTTATCCGTATCCAGTTAATTCTCATACCTACATAAATTCTGTATGCTCAAAGTCTATCTAATTCAGTTCAGTGATGTCGACAGATCATCACGCACATCACAAACTGAGAATTACTGCAGACATTTCCCATTCTCCCATGCATCCTGCCATACTTCTCTTTATGCCTGGAAAAGCCTCCCCTTCCCATCTGTCAAACCAAGCCATCCCTCCCTTCTTGAAAGACAAGCCTCGAGCCTCGGCACGGGGCATTAATTGTGGGGTGGAGCGTACCCCAGGCAGAAACGGGAGGGAGGAGTTAGAATCCTCCCATCTATAACCCGTCTCTCGCGAGATCACCCATAATCCCGGGCAGAGCTTGGAAAAGTTACTTTTTTGAACTACAACTCCCATCAGCCCAATCTAGTGGCCAGGCTGGCTGGGGCTGATGGGAGTTGTAGTTTAAAAAAGTAACTTTTCCAAGCTCTGATCCCGGGCAATCTCGCGAGAGCAGCCAAGGGGTGGAGACAGACCTGGGCCTTTAAAGGCCCCAGTCTCCTGTGAGCCAGCCTCTTTCTTCGTGTGCCTGTTTTCCCACCCACCTTCCCTCGGTCTTAGGGCATCACTGAGCTGTGTTTAACTGGGTTGCTGGTTGACAGGGCTGGATAGGAATTTTTCCTCTCAACGAATCTGGCCCCATGGTTGAGCAGGTTTTTCGCCTATCCCTCAGTGGTTCACTGTGCAGTTGTTAGGCGTTCACTCACTTCTGTCACAACTTTAAGCGGAAATGGCATTGGGCAGGATCAATCATAAGGGAGACTCCCATAAGGAGTCCAGTGGGAGTCCTAGCTCGGGAGGGGCACCACCTCATCCAGCTCACAACCCCTCCCACTGGTTGGTCAGGGGGACCACAGGTGCCTTGGGTTCACACCCCACTTGGGTCTAAAGCAGGCCAACTCCCAAGGATAGTTCCCAACTGCTTGTTGGTTGATTCAGCATTCCTCCAGCATGGGCTGCCGGAATGAAGCAGATCCTTGCCCTACTGCCATGCCAACCCCGCTTTACTTGCTCTTATTTATTTATTTATTTATTTATTTTATTTATTGCACTTGTATACCGCCCCATAGCCAAAGCTCTCTGGGCGGTTTACAGCAATCAAAAACATTAAAACAAATATACAATTTAAAACACATGTTTTAAAAACAATTTAAAACACAATTTTAAAATTTAAAACAAAATAAAAACAATAAAGTTGTGGCCTTACTTCACCCATAAACCTGTGTCTGGCTGTGTTATTCCTGTTGCTAAAGGGGGTGCAACATGCTCCTACCACACAAGCTAGGTTCTCTTCAACTTTCCTGCACCCCTACAGCCTCACCATTTCTGCAATATTTGTTAACTCTCTCTGATCTCTTTCATGTTTCTCTTAGGGCTGGTCACACATGAATATTCACCACTTGGTGTTTTCAAGACTTGAATATGTGACTTAGCCATAACAGATCAAACATCACAACAGGAACAATCTTTTTCAGTGTTTTTCAATGGAACCAGTTCAACTTGTGTCCAGTTAGGGTCACCCCAAAAGATGTGGAAATGGACCTGGAATGGGACAAAAAAGGATCATGGGACTTTTGGGGTTTTTAATATAGAAGAAAGGCAGCTAAGGAGAGACATGGCATAAGTCTATAAAGTAATGCAAGGTGTGGAGAAAGTGGACAGAGAGAAATGACCTGAACTTGAGGTCAAACAATACAGTCAGTTGGCAGTAGATTCATGCATGTCTGTTGTCATGTATAGGTTGGCACTTAGACATTTTTAAAATATTAGATAAATTCATGGAGGATGCTATCAATGGCTTGTCAAGGTGTCTCTAGATTCAGAGACACTATACCTCAGAATACCATTTGCTGGAAAACAGCAGAGGGCTGCTGCCTTCATGCCTTGAATGTGGGCTTCCTGGAAGTATGTGGAAAGAGTGAATGGACCTTCGGTCTGATCCAGTAGGGCTCCTCTTATGTTCTGACGTAGTTATCCCACATAAATGCAGACAGATATCAAATATTAGAGAATGTAATGGAGTAATGGGTTCAAGCAATAACAGCAGTTCTAAAAGCAGATGTAAATTATGCGTAGCATTCTTTTCAATAGTTAATGTTCTAGATCATTAGATTTTCACAAAGAATAAAAAAGAAAAGAAAGCAAATTGGAAGATGAAAGTCATATTCTCAAATGATCGGCAAAGATCAATGCTCACATGATAAAATGCATTTGGCAGCCTTTATTTTTTTTACCTGGACAGATACTAGAATCTGGCGTAGTTCCTTCTTCAGATCAATAAAGCGATCGTGATAGATGGGCAAGGCCCAAGGGTCCTTCAAGTAGCTAGTTAAAAAAGAAGAAATTTAGTTACTGAGTGAGCCTCTCACTAGCCCCTAATAAAGTATTTACCTGCTTTTTTGCTTTTATAAATTACGGTTCTGGTCCCATCAGGATAGTTTGTTCATAAAATGTCTCCCATAACAGCATGGTCAATCAATTCTTTTAATGGATGTTCCTGATGTACAGCCAGCTTTAGTAATTACATTTAAAGTGGCTTAATTTAGAGCTGTGGCAAGAGCCAGTGAAGAATCCTGATTTTATCAGAATTTAAAAGCCTGAAGACCTGTGAGGAACTGTGTCTCCATTATCTGTCCTCATTTGAGAAAAGCAGATGGCAGGATTAACTGAACTCCTGCATAAACAAATTACATTTGTGTAGACAACGACACAAGTGTTGTTCATCATTAAGGTTTCTGGATTAATAAAGGCCAGAAAAACAGGCCACGACAGTGTTGCAATATGTTCCTTGCACTAGTGCACTGAAGCTAAATTGAATTTGTTGTACAAGGAAATCCTCAGTGCTTATATTCCCTGCAATAAAGAACAAGATCTACAAAAACTTTTTTTTTGGCAAATAAATATTTATGAAAGTCACTCAGGTCTTAAAGGACGGGATAAATCTGAAGACATTTTAAAAATAATATACAACCCTAGAAAATGATATATCTATTTTAGTAACCACTAGGCGCTGCAAGACAAAATAATGACAACTGAGTTGTTAAGTTAAACTGCAGCCTCTGAAGGCTAATTTACATAGCATCTTTATTTCTGGTTGGACACTTTCCCCAATTATCCTCATTCTCCAATCATTTACTTGTAGTTGGATATCTTGCTCTAGTGCAAGGCAAGCAATTCAGAAGATTTATTAATGA
This sequence comes from Rhineura floridana, assembly GCF_030035675.1. Classification (NCBI taxonomy): domain Eukaryota; kingdom Metazoa; phylum Chordata; class Lepidosauria; order Squamata; family Rhineuridae; genus Rhineura; species Rhineura floridana. Next base: position 177,204,096 of record NC_084480.1, on the reverse strand, counting down.
CAAGCATGGCTCGAACTGGCCAGGAAAAAGAGCTGTTGTGTGGATCAGCTCTATTTTCTTCATGGTTCCACAATGTCTAGTTTAAGGGTCAATATATATGTATTACATGTGATGGGATGTCGGAGTGAGACTTTGCCTTTCATTTATTCCTCCCCACCTTCCATGTAGACCATTTTGAGCATCTGTAGACTAGCTTCAGCTGTAGACTAGACCTAGGGTTGTATCCAATATTAGTCCTGCTGAGAATTGACCTATTTATATTAATGGGCGCAAGTAATTTAGGTTTATTAATTTCAATGAGTTAACTCTGACCAGTGGGATATAACCCCTGGTTTCTAGTCCTTAGACTAGGAGAGACCTAATACGTAGGTATTAATTGTAATGGGAAACAGAAGCCTAGGGGGTCTCTCGCAATCCAACTGTGGTTCAGGAAAATACGGGGTTTTAATCATGGATAATGATGAAACTGAGGTTGTCACACTTTGGACACATCAGGAGAAGACATGGTTCACTAGAAAAGACAATAATGCTGGGAAAAACAGAAGGGAGTGGAAAAAGAGGAAGGCCAAACAAGAGATGGACTGATTCCATAAAGGAAGCCACAGACCTGAACTTACAAGAACTGAACAGGATGGTTCACGACAGATGCTGTTGGAGGTCACTGATTCATAGGGTCGCCATAAGTCATAGTCAACTTGGAGGCACATAACAACAACAACAAATCATGGATAAAAATCACAGTTTTTTGATTATTTGCTGAGCTATTATTCCTCTTCCTTTTATATGCTGAAGCCATAAAATATATTTACTCTGGGTCTCATTCTTACTTACTAGATGCCAGAGGGCATCTCCAATTTGGTATTGAGTTTTATTATTATTTTTAACAAAAATGTTTCTTTGACTTTATCTTTCATTCCCATTGCTTTGGCTATAACACTTCCTTTCATCTGTTTCCCACATTCAGTCTGTTGCCAAATCATTTCATTTTTTTCTGCACAACTTCTATTTGACTAAAAATCTGGTTTATGCTCTGGTCATCCCTGAGCTCGACTACTACAACCTTCTTCTTCGTGGCTGTGTGCCAGATGTTAGTCCCCTAATGTCTATTAAAACACGTCTGTGTTTTTTTCCACATAGAAAGGAAGCATTTGCTAAAACATATTTTAGTGATTGGTATCAATCTACTCTACTGCCCTCTCCTTATGCTTCAGACTTGTGTGCTCCTTTCCTCCTCCCTTCCATAGTTTGAGATCTGTAGTGTGCTGTGCAGGGGTGTAGTCATCCAGAGACTTAGGGGGCCTTAGACCCTTTACTTTTTTGGGAGCAGGGTCCCAATGTCTCCAGTGTCCTACAAGGCAATCAGCATGAAAGGGGAATATGCTAGCCACTGAGAAGAGTTTTCTAACTTGCTTCCTTGTCCTTTCTTGCTGATTGTAGCCTATCAAAGTGAAAGGAGGTGAGTTGGCCACTGAGAAGACTCTTTTCAGTAGCTAACATTCTCCCCTTTCATGCTGATTGGATCCTAGGGACATCTGTTGTTGTGGGAGAAGGCATTAACAAGGATCTCATTCTCAACCCAGCAGCAAAAGAAAAAAAAGGGGGAGGGTTGTGACTATCAGGAAGGAACTCTGCACTTCTAAATTTGCCACTACATGACTGGTGCTGTGACATAAGAAATGGGCAAACTATGGTTAGTGCAAGCCATATCTTGCCTTCAAACCGGTGAGTGAAAGCAAGGTTTGACATACTGTAGTTTTCAGTTGTTGGTTTGTAAGCAAAGAATGGCAATTGACAAGCACAGCTTGCCTGCTTCAGATGCCACTGCAACTAACACTAATCTCAGATTATCAAATGGAAAAGGAAGGCAGGTGAGCACAAGTGGAAGGAAGAAAAGAGAGGGGGAAGAGAGTGTGAGCCTGCAGGAATGTTCCTAATTACTGAGCAAGCACCTGCTTTGTGTGTGAAAAAATGTTATTAATAAAAAGAGACATTAATTCTGGCACAATGAACTTCTCTGATACTTTTCTATGTAGTACTAATTTCAAAGTTAATATCTATTAATAGTCATGAGTTAATGTCTATTAATATTCAAGAAGAAGGAGGTTAATTCCGGTAAAGCCAGTTTACATGGGGTCAGTGCCAATTTAAAAAATATGCCACGGATCACAGTCTTCCTGGCACCCAACATTTACTCTGAACCAGGGTGTAAATCTGTAATCCTTCAAGACCTGACAGGCCTAAGAATGCTGTCAACTGGGGAAGAATGGGAGGAATGAGAGAATTTCTGTTATTAGAATGTGTGTAAGGTCTTTCCTACCAAAGGAAGAGAGTAGCCTATCTGGCTCCCTTTGGTGGGTGGGAGAGAACTGGAGAAGACAGCTAAGGCCCTTTCCTAAGCCAGTTGAGGTTGTGTCGGCCTTGTTACACAAACTGAAGTGCTCCTGGCTGAGGAGTTGCCATCCTGTGTGTGAGGGGCCAAAATGGCAGTATTTGTTGATTTGCCAGCACTCAGCTGAAATCACAACTGCTGCCAAAAAACCCACAACTTACTTCTCTCAGAACCTGATACCTACCTCTCTCAACGAGAAAGAACAGTGCCCACCAAATACCGGGACATTTTCCATGTGAGATGGCCCTACATGGAGAGTGTGGAGATTCTGATCCTTCATGGTATTCTAAGTGGGACCCAGAGGCTAAAGGGTTATCTTGTTCACGCTTGATTTAGGGAAATTTGGAAGGAAATAAAATAGATTTTTAAAGCTAGGTCATTCTACTTGACCAGCTCAATATTTCTTAAGCAGGGCCAGCGCCAGACATGACTGGGCCCACGGTGCCGTATCCCAACACACACACCTCATATCAGTGGTACGGAGCTAAACTGCTGCGGATCGTGAAGAGGAAGCTCCCAAGCACTCCCCCCAATACAGGCAGCGCGGGCTTCAATAAGCCCGCCTGCACGTCCTCTAGTATTGTAGGAATGATGAGCACTTATAGCGCACATGCCTGTAATCAACCAAGATGGCAGTGGGGACATCAGCCCCTTAAGGAAGCCCTTGCTGCCATCTTGGGTGATGGCATGCATGGGTGCACAGCACACACGGCATTCACACTGATGGGAGAGGCAGGTGGGGCATTTGTGCGGGCTTATTGAAGCCCACACTGTCAGTATTGGGGGAGGTGCCTGGGGGCTCCCTCTCCACTATCTTCAGCAGGGTTGGGAATGGGAAGGGACACCCTCCTACCCTAAGAAGAGGCCCTTCAGGGCCCCCTTTGGGCAGCAGGGGCCCTCAGCCAGGGCCCAATCTGGCTGCCCTGTGGCACTGGCCCTGTTTTTAAGCCCTAAAAAATATCCTGCTTGTTTACGTGTGTGCGCACACACAAGCATACTGGTGTCATTCCTGCAGTGTCTGACATCCAGAAGCAATTAACTAAAAACAAATTATAAGCTAATACGCTAGGAAGAAGTAAAATCACTGGAAGAGAAGGCAGTAGCAAGATCTAATATTACATTCTAAAAGCCTGCTGAAATAATAAATGCATCCAGTTTCTAAGGAAAATGGCCCAAAGAGGGGGCCTGACAGATGCCAGCTGGAAGAGTATTCCAGAGCTAAAGTACACTACAGAAGAAGCCCCATCACTCATGCTCACCCAGTGAATACCTTGGGATGGCATTTAGGCTGCAGAAATACTAGTTGCTTCAAAAGCATCCAGAACGTTTTCTCTGGTTTCAGTTTAAAACATGTTTGCACATGGCTGGACACATCTCCCTTCACCACTGCTGATTATGACTGCCCACAGCTAAGCACTCGGCCAATCACTGTGTCTGCCTGAGTCTACAGAAAAACGTTTTCATTGGACACACCTGGAGTGGAACCAGGGTTGATGGCCAATCGGTTTTGAACTCTTTGTGAAGCTGACTTCATGGTTAAACGTGCTGGAGCTGCAACTTCCAAGGTTTTGGAGTAAAAGAGGGCGGAGATTTATTAGTGTTGTGTGTCCCCGTGTTCAGAAGCCAGCAAAACTGCAAGTGTGCCTGTACCCTGAGAGGGGGACTCCAAGGATGACCTTAATGTCCAGAAAGGCTTAAAATGGAAGTAGGTGGTCCTTAAGGTAATCTGGTCCCAGATCGTATAAAATTTGGCAGGACCAACAGGTGGTATGCATGCAGGCAATCTGCGGGCCAATAGTTGACTACAGGGCATTTTAAAAGGAATTGTTACTGAGTGTCCATTTTTTTCATTCGTTCAAGCCCTGACATTTGGACTGAGGCCAAAATGATACTTTTTTTTTTTAAGGGCATGAATACAGCTCCCTGCATCCTTGCAAATACATTTACACAAATTACTAGCCTAGCAAAAATCTTACTAGCCTGCCCACCCACCATAAATATATGAGTTAAAACACAAATTAAAATTAAAAACTGCTGCTAATGATCCACACCCTGCTGTAGCAGAATTCTTACAACAACAACAACAACAACAACAACAAAGAAAGAAGATACATAGAACCAGACATCACAGCATAGTGGGAGAGAGATTTGGTTAAGATGTTTTTCAGAAACGGAACCCTTAGAATTATTGTGTAATGTGCCCCTATGTTCTACTTTTCTATTCAGTTTCATTGGAAGTTCATACCTCTAGTCAGTGTTTCAGTGGCTTCCAACCTGAATGTGTGTTTTTGGTTCACTGATTAAAGTGTATGTGTCCATTTGTGTCCACTGGGTGTCCAAAAGCTAGGATTGGGTGTCCATTTGGACACATAATTAGTACTTTAAAATGCTTTGGTTGACTACCTCTGATCTAGAGAAAATTGCTAATGTAGAGAAAATTGCCCAAAGACTGAGAGAGACAGAGAAAGAGAGATTAAGGAGCTGTAGCCCAACACAGCAACATATACACACAAGCTTTAACGTATATGCAAAATTCCAGCATGTGCATCTGGTTGGCCACTGTGAGAACAGAATACTAGACTAGATGGGTCCTGGCCTGATCCAGTAGGGCTCTTCTTATGTTCTTATGCAAATATTCCTCTGTTCAGATAAATAGAGGGTGCTTCTCTGTCATTTGCAGCTCCAGTGTGCTTTTTTAACAGTTCAGTTGAACTAATGGAACTGCTTTGTGCATGCATCCTTCTGTGCACTCAGAACTTAAACCATTAAACTGAATGGGGAAATTCCTGTTCAGGAAAGACCTCTTGTGCACAAGGATCCCATAGTTCAAAATCTGCTAATGTTTACACTTGTTTAGTCTGAGTCTCTGCATCGGATCACTTGAGATAGGTTACAATACAGAAAACGGCCACTGCAAGGTATGAGATAGGGTTAAGCTAATAACATTGATGGTGACTGAGTCATTTTTCGTAACTTTAACTCTTTAGCCTTTCGGAGAGCTAGTAGTCTAATGGCTAAATATGCAAGCCGTGAACTGGAAAGTTTCTGGTTCATAACTCATCTCAGCCCTGAACCCAGTAGCCACTTCAGAGCTTGGAAAAGTTACTTTTTTGAACTACAACTCCCATCAGCCCCAGCCAGCATGGCCACTGGATTGGGCTGATGGGAGTTGTAGTTCAAAAAAGTAACTTTTCCAAGCTCTGCTCTAACTACATATGACCTGTGTTTCTCACGCTCAGCCCTCTACCTACTGTATAGGGATAATTCTGGCATGGCTTGTAGGATTATTTTATTTAGGACTACTGAAATCAATGTGTGTAAAGTATTTTGTGCAGACTATAAGTGCTGGATATTATTGTTTTATTTCTGGTGTTTAACACAGTTTGCATTTGACATTCAAAAAGGACAGGAATATGAAAAATATGACCTTAAAGATAGTCAAAACCAAGCTTTTGGCTAACTCTTTCTGTACTATTTTATTCTGTTCTGGTCATGTGTATGTGTAAGTGCACCTTATCTAATGCACCCTTAAGGAATGCATATTTAATTAATAATGACAAGAGGTACTCAAATAAATTTAATGTTAAACCTCATTTTCTATTTCATAAAAATACCACTGTGATTATTCTAAGAAAATAGCATTTTATAAATGTCATTAAATTTGAAAATGGAAATGGACTGCCTTCAAGTCAATAAAAATTACATTTAGTGTGTACTCATAACATACAGCTGTGGAAAACACAATTAAAGAAGAATTAACAATCTGCTTTCTGAAGCATCTTGAGGCTTGCCATTGAAGGGTTTTTAAATACAGGTGTGAAGAAGACAAGCTCCAAAGAAAGTGACTGTGAAGCCATCAGAAGGACACCATTTAGAGTTTCAGACTGTTTTAGCCTTCCTAAGGAGTTGCCTATATCTGGTATAAGTGGACACAAGTGACACAGGTAGCAGGAGTTTGTGGCATGTGGGCAGGAGGGTTCTTAGGCCTGGTTGTGTTTGCTCTCTGGCTCAGTAGATAGGACCCCAAACCATTTCAGGGCACACAGAGCTCCAGTGACAGGACTAACACTTTGAACTGGGCCCAGAAACAGGCTGGCAGCCTTTGTAGCTCCTTAAAAAAAACATTTTATACTCCCTTTGGCTAACACCAGATAGGAGTCAAGCCACTGCCTGTTGTCCCATCTGTAACTTCTGGGCCTCGCAGGTCCATGCAGAGTGCATTGTAATCCATACAGTAAAGGTAAAGGTGTCCCCGCACTTATAGTGCGAGTCGTTTCCAACTCTTAGGGTGATGTCTCGCTACGTTTACTAGTCTATGGGGTGGGATTGCCAGTTCCTTCCCCGACCTTTCTTTACCCCCCAGCATATGCCGGGTACTCATTTTACTGACCACGGATGGATGGAAGGCTGAGTGGACCCTGACCCCTTTTACCGGAGATTCGACTTCCTCCTTCCGTTGGAATCGAACTCCGGCCGTGAGCAGAGCTTCGGCTGCGTTACCCCCGCTTACCACTCTGCGCCACATACATATTACAGTGCAGACTATTATTTAAGGTTTTTTTAATTACATCTTTCCAGTCAAATGAGCACCAAGACCACTAATCTGAAAATAGCAACAAAACAATAAAGAAATCAAACATAAAACAGCAAATGAACCACCCACACAGATACTGGAGTGGCAGTTTCTCACATTTTGCATCTCGACTTGCAGTATGCAAGACAAAAAGGTACCACTACTGCCCTAGATAAATAGACTTTCCAGGTACAATTCAATTCAATTCATTTATTTCAGTCCAAGACCAGCACAATTCCAGGTACACAAATTGGCATTTAAGATATTGTACTGGTCTGTATATCTATTTTATCCATATAAAGCTACTATGAGAAGATCTTTTTAAGAACAGTCACAATCCAGCTAAAGTTAAGCACTACTAAATCCCAACATATATACTATGAAGTGTAGCAAACTTAAATGCTTTTAGAATCTGTTAAAAAAAAATCACTGAAGAACCTTTTGGAGGTAAAATATTGTTTCTTTCTTATAGTCATTTGCTTATGACTGACTCAAAATCTTAGTCGTTTTCAAAAATTTACCTAATCAAGTTTAATTAGTAAGTTTTCAGCACAAGGATGCTTTTTCACTTCAAATTTTAATCCCCGGATTTCTTGTTCATTAGGAGTTCAGTTACTCATTAAAAACCTAGTAATGTAATACATAAAATAAATCTCTAATGCTACCAAATATTCCTTGGCTATTTATATTGATCTATTATATAAGTATAGTTTTAAAATAGTATTATTCAAGGTCAGCATTTAATTCTAGCAGAAAAGGGAAGCTGTTAAGGCGTTCATGTATTCCTTTGCCTTTATTCTGGCTCTCTTCAAAAAATGCACACCTATTTACCTCTAATTAGGGTGCAGAGTGTACTGAGTAGCATTAAGCGTATTCAGCCATGCTCACAGCCTGTCTTTTTGACAGAAAGGAAAATTGATGGCAACCTTAAGGAAGCCTACAAGGTGAATTGGAGTGTTAAGGTGGAATCCTTTTCAATACAAACAAGTCCTAATGCTGCTTTGGAACTACCAAATTCCGCAGATCTGCACATCATGTTCTGGCTTTGAGTGAACAACAGTTGTGATGTTTTGAATGTCCATTTTACATATCCTTGATATTCAAACCCATCCTGAATTTAATATTATCCCTAAATTGCAATGAGGGTCCTCTCTGTAGACCCTTTCAATGAATATAATTTATCAGTACTTTAAAAATAAAATGAATGCCCCCAAGTGTTTCTCCCTCCCCTTTTGGGACATCTTTGTAATGTTTTGTTCTATAGCATTATAATTGCATCACTGATGATTCTACTATCCATTGTTATGCTGTGCTATCTAAAAGGCGCTGCAAGAAGTAGTCACTGTGTTTTAGTTTGAAAGTTATTATTATCAGCTAGAGTATAATTGGAAAAAATATTGGAAGAGTAACTTGCTTCTGTGCTCAACAAGTGGCTGAGGAAATGTGGCAGACTGCCTTGATGAATGTTAATAAGGTTTAGGCATCCATGAGACTGGAAAATATGCTCAACAGATGGTTTCCTGCAACTTGTTCTTTTATTCATTATTGGCAAGGGTTTAAATCTGAAGAATATTTGTGGCAAGAAGTGTTAGCTATGATTTCATATTATTTTGGATATATGTTGATTGAAAATGTATCATGGGAGTGGTTGATCACCCTTACTATTAACATTTGTGTTAAATGTTACTTGATTCATTCTGTTCATCTATTCTTGTTTTTCTTCTTTTTCCATGTCTTTTTTATTTAATAACATTTATTAAAAATTGAAGAAAATTCTGCCACAAAATCTCTTAGCATCTTTAATAACATGTTCTTCATAGCCCAGTGCAAGTATTATTGTATGTACTGTGAAAGGTCAAATAGCATAAATGTATATCAGTGAATAATATTTAGAGATATGAGTGTCTTGTCAAACAGCACTGGATCTCATTTATACAGGATGTGGGATGACCCATTAATGTGTGAATCTTAATATGCCAGTGATCAATACCCCAGGCAGGCGAACTGCTAGCATGTGAATGTTATGTGCGGGAAGTGGATTAAAATGTGACTAATTAGCCACGTGTAGCAAGCTTATATTGGTTAAAAGATGTGGTCTATATCTGATACAAATCAGGCCTTAGGTGCTCACAGCTAGGTAAAGGGGATTGTGTTTGTATGCCTCCTGAGAAACCATACAGAAGGGGATGCTGGAACTTATACCTGTTCTGAATTGGGAACAAATAGGACAGGGGTAAATTGAGAGTATGATTTTGTTCTAAATCTTCACTCTATACCTCAAGGAATGATGCTTCACCTATCTGCAATGATATTCAAAATGTCTAGTTTCCAAAAGGTTGTGTAACTGAAATTAGTTTAAATTTCCAGTGCAGGGGTAATCTCAATTTAGCCTCCAAATGTAAAGGAAAATCTCCATAAATGGGCAAAGCAAAATAGTTATTTTTTCCTGACAGAATGCCTGAAGTCACCAGTGCCCAATCAAATGGATGAATCACGTCATCAAAGTTGTAGCACTGCTGACAATCCAAAGACAGGACACAGCACTTGTGCAACAGCACTTATGTGGCACACAGGACAAAAAAAAGGGGGGGGGGAAGAAGTGCTCACAAACAGCAGGATCAGCAAAGCATAAGAATACCTTTGTTCTGAAAAATACATACAACCTAGCTATATAGATAAGAACATAAGAAGAGCCTGCTGGATCAGGCCAGTGGCCCATCTAGTCCAGCATCCTGTTCTCACAGTGGCCAACCAGGTGCCTGGGGGAAGCCCGCAAGCAGGACCCGAGTGCAAGAACACTCTCCCCTCCTGAGGCTTCCAGCAACTGGTTTTCAGAAGCATGTGTTGGGCTGTGACCCATGGGCATTACTGTCTCTAGTTGTTTTCCATAAAGCCTGCAAGTTTGGAGAAGTAACTGTTATCTCTTGGCCTGAGAGTGAGCAGACATTCAAGGCCAGCGGTTGTCATGGTAACGTGAGATAGCAACTGGGAAAGTTCTAACAGAGTCTGTAAGTTGTGTCTTCTGAATATTGCCTCTGAACTGTGAGGCTGGTCTTCTGTGTAGTGCCTCTGAACTGAGAGGTTCTCTTCTGTGTATACCTTTGAAGAGAGATGCACCAGAAGGGGGGTGACTGAAGAAACTCTACATGTATTTACTCTTAAGCCTCTGGCCATAATGTCTTAATAAAGACTCTTAACATGCTCTAATGCTCTGAAGAAGTTTCTTGCTCAACTTAACTCCAATGTAATGTATGCTGTTTCACGCAACAACGCACACAAGTCAACAGGGGTTATGGGCCCAGATCCACAGCGCATTACACGGGAGTAAGTTGCTGGTCTGAACGGCAGACGGAGTTCCAGAGGGCAGCTTGATTGATTGTACCAGACGGAGGTGAGCAACATGGCTGTAAACCTGTCTGGGGGAGGCTTGCCAATGGAACGATTGACGGAAAAGAATTATGGCAGCTGGAAGCCGAGGATGCGGGCTTTGCTGATAACAGAGGATTTATGGGACACAATAGATGGACCCACTCCGGCGGTACTGACTGCGGCCTGGACGCGTAGAGATCAGAAGGCGCAGGCTTTTATACTTCTGGCTCTATCTGACTCTCAACTGCTACACCTGAGAGATGTTACAAACGCCAAACAGATGTGGGACGTGTTGGAGGCTCTTCATGTGCAACAGACGGCGGGATCTAGATTGTGTTTGGCACGGAAGCTTTATCAAATGCGCTTCACGGGTGAGTGCAAAATGTGTGAGCATCTCATGGAATTCAGACGCCTGTTTGCTGAGCTGACGGACCGAGGCGTTGAACACTCTGAACTTCAGAAGACCTATCTGATCCTGGCTTCGCTCGATGGGACTTGGAATAATATGGTCATGGCTTTCGAAGCCATGCCTGACGGAGGTCTGAACGTTGCATTTATTGAGGAAAAGCTGACCCAGGAATGGCAGCGGAGACAAGAGGCGAAAAGTGCTGAGGAAAAGCAAAGAGCCAAGCTGAAAGAAGAAAGCAGCAGCAGACAGGAAAACAAGCAAGAGCATCAAAGGCTGAAGGCTTGTTATGCCTGTGGGGCTCGTGGGCATCTCCGAAAAGACTGTGCAGTCAAGCGAAACTCCAGGGACGGAGGCTTGAAGCAGGGAAGTGTGAACTTTGTTTGTAAACAGAAGTCTCAAGATTTAGCACCTGTTGACTGGATTCTTGACAGCGGTTCAAGCCATATATTAATTAAAGACAGAAGTTTGTTTTATGCTTCAGAAGAAGTTCAGGATTTTGTGCAACTTGCAGATGGATCACACAAACGGGTGGAAGCCCGAGGACTGGTGAGATTTAATAAACTTGGGATAATGTCAGAATGTTTGTTTGTTCCAGAATTGGCTCATAATATTTTATCAGTTCAAAAACTGATGGCTTCTGGGTATTGTGTAACATTTGATAGAGGGAAATGTTTTCTGCAGAGAAGAGGCAAAGTTGTCTGTCAGGGTTTTATGACACAAGGGCAGTTTAGAATGACCATGGGTGTGAAGTGTGCTGATGCCTTGAGTTTAATGGGGCGGAAAGAGAATGACGGTCAGAGCTGTAAGAAGACAGCTGTTAAAAGCACACAGCCACAGTATTCATGTAATGCAGTCAGGCTGATGCCTGAAAGAGTGCATCGCAGCCGAGTTTACAAGCCACAGGGTAAGAGACGTGGCAAACGTGCACCTAGAGCACAAGAGAATGCATATTTCAGAGCTTGGTGTCCAGAAACACAAGCGCAAACATTTAAACCAGATCTTGACATAAATCTGAAAGGCACGAAGACAAAGAGTCTGGTTTTGTCAGGAGCAAAGACAGGAGGTCTTGAATGTTTTGTGGATGCAGACCATGCAGGGGAACTGAGCAGTCGTAAGTCAACCTCTGGCATAGTTGTGATGTGGCACGGGTCATGCATTGACTGGAGCAGCAAGAAACAAAACATGGTGGCTGACATAATGACCAAGCCTTTGTGTGAGGAGAAATTTGGCAAACTGGTGACAAGGCTTGGAATGAGTCAAAGTTTGATTGAATAAAGTTCTAGCTAAATGTACAGAGATGTTCTGAAATGTACTGTAATGTACTGAGATGTAATATGGATCTGTATGATGCAATGTATTGAAATGTATTACCTTTGTATTGCTGAAATGGAAAAGTTATAGATGCAATGGAAAGTATTTGCAGTCTTAATGGAAAAAAAGGGGGGTATGTTGGGCTGTGACCCATGGGCATTACTGTCTCTAGTTGTTTTCCATAAAGCCTGCAAGTTTGGAGAAGTAACTGTTATCTCTTGGCCTGAGAGTGAGCAGACATTCAAGGCCAGCGGTTGTCATGGTAACGTGAGATAGCAACTGGGAAAGTTCTAACAGAGTCTGTAAGTTGTGTCTTCTGAATATTGCCTCTGAACTGTGAGGCTGGTCTTCTGTGTAGTGCCTCTGAACTGGAAGGTTCTCTTCTGTGTATACCTTTGAAGAGAGATGCACCAGAAGGGGGGTGACTGAAGAAACTCTACATGTATTTACTCTTAAGCCTCTGGCCATAATGTCTTAATAAAGACTCTTAACATGCTCTAATGCTCTGAAGAAGTTTCTTGCTCAACTTAACTCCAACATAATGTATGCTGTTTCACGCAACAACGCACACAAGTCAACAGCATGCTGCCTCTGACTAGCGTGGCACAGCACAGCCATCATGGCTAGTAGCCATTGATAGCCCTGTCCTCCATGAAATTGTCTAATCTTCTTTTAAAGCCATCCAAGCTGGTGGCCATTACTGCATCTTGTGGGAGCAAATCCCATAGTTTAACTATGCGCTGAGTAAAGAAGTACTTCCTTTTGTCTGTCCTGAATCTTCCAACATTCAGCTTCTTTGAATGTCCACGAGTTCTAGTATTATAAGAGAGGGAGAAGAACTTTTCTCTATCCACTTTCTCAATGCCATGCATAATTTTATACACTTCTATCATGTCTCCTCTGACCCGCCTTTTCTCTAAACTAAAAAGCCCCAAATGCTGCAATCTTTCCTCGTAAGGGAGTTGCTCCATCCCCTTGATCATTCTGGTTGCCCTCTTCTGAACCTTTTCCAACTCTATAATATCCTTTTGAGATGAGGCGACCAGAACTGTACACAGATCTAGTTCCTTGATTTCTCAATACTTGTGTGGCCCAGTTAGAGTTGGGTAAAGAACAAATTACTATATATCCTATGAGCCTGAAAGACTGATGGTTTGGCCCTAACTTAGAACTTTTCCTACTTACATCTGTAACTCTGAGAAGGGGAACCTGTGGCCCTCCAGATGTTGCTGGACTCCGACTCCCATCAGCCCCAACCAGCATGGCCAATGGTCAGGAATGATGGGAGTTGTAGTGCAACAACATATGGAGAGCCACAAGTTCCCTATTGCTGCTCTAACGGATACCACTGAAAAAGTGCAACAGGTCAAAATTTATCTGCCAGGCCTGTAAGCCCATGACTCACTGGGGCTTATTCCTGCTTATAATGTTGTGCTCAACCAGGGTTAGCCCACAAGTGGGAAATCTTTTTTCAGTCTGAGGGCCTCATTCCCTCATGGGAAATCTTAGAGAGGTGCATGCCAGTGGTGGGGGAGGCCAGAAACAAAAGTGGGTGGTGCAATGGATGCAGCTCTTACTTTTACAGAAGGCCACACACACACACACAGAGAGAGAGAGAGACAGAGAGAGAGAGAGAGAGAGAGAGAGAGAGATTTCCATCCTCTATCCAGGCAAGAAAGAACCGTGATCATAGTTCTAGGACACGTTCTAGCCAGGCAAAAACACTTGAGGAGGGTGTGGAGCAGGTGCTTTGAGGCATGTGGTCTGTGTGGGGGGTACGGCCTAGGGAGATTCGTGAGGACCAGACAGAGAGGCCTGGAGGGTCACATCCGGCCCCCAGGACTGACTTTCTCCACCCCTAATTTAGCATGATGTGCAAACAATGCCAAAGTTTAGCAAAGGTTTTCTTATTTTTATGGGTTGTTTTAATAGTACAATGTTAAATAAAAGCGAAGTACAATGGGGAAGGAGACCAGCCCCCTTTAGAGATGCATAATAGGCTTTATGGCTTGGCTGGCAGAGATAGGATATTGCAAAAGCAGCAACAGCTCATGCCTCTAGTGCAGCTAACCTGGATCCACTCAACTAAGGTACAAGACTCTAATCTGTACACTATTAGAACTCATAAGATGCATTACTGTTGCAGCCTGGTTGTCATTCTAGATATTATACAGCCACAACAATGTCTGTATACTATAGTTAGAATGGATTTTTCACATTCCGCAATGTTAAATTGAAAATACCCCCCATGCCATTCTGATGCTTCTCATAAACTCATTTCAAAACAAAACCTTACAAAACTTATAGTCCTGAACTCAGATTCGCTTGCTTAACAACCCTCTAAATTTTCATGATGATACACAAAAGAGAGAATTGAGAGTACAAAGTGTAAAAAGAGAGAAAAAACAAATGTCTTTTGGACTTTTTTTCTGTTAGAGTCCTCATAATTTGTTGAAATTAATTAAAAATCAGCCATGTTCACAGAGTACCTGTAATCCTATTACTGACCTTGCCCCATACTCTGACCTTCATCTTCTGCAGTTTAAAGGTTAAAAAAATGCTTGGCTGATTTTTAATTAAGAAATGTAGCACAAGCCAGTATGGTGTAGTGGTTAGAGTGTTGGACTACGACCTGGGAGACCAGGGTTCCAATCCCCACACAGTCATGAGCTCACTGGGTGACCTTGGGCCAGTCACTGCCTCTCAGCCTCAGAAGTCAATGGTAAACCACCTCTGAATACCGCTTACCATGAAAACCCTATAGTCGCCATACCTCAGAATCGACTTGAAGGCAGTCCATTTCCATTTCTGAGAAATTTAGCATTGCACTCAATGATAAGGCCGGGCATGCTCAGTAAGAACCAATTGTCAATGTTCTAAACGCCAGACTCACAGCTGCTGGGCTTGCCTAATCAGGGGGCCACACCCACACCAGACTTTTATTTCACTTAGACAGTTAAGGCTTCCCCCAAAGAATCCTGGGAAGTGTAGCTTGTGAAGGGTGCTGAGAGGAGACTCCTAGTCCGCTGACAGAGCTCCGGTGGCCAGAGTGGTTTAACAGTCAGCCTCTCTGATTGAAGGTCTGTGAGGGGAACAGGGCGTCTCCTAGCAACTCTCAGAACCCTTCACTAACTACACTTCCCAGGATTCTTTGGGGGAAGCCATGACTGTGTAAAGTGAAATAAAGGTCTGGTGTGGATATGGCCAGGGACAGCTTTGGTTTAAATTTGGGTGGGAGGCTACATGTGCCTGCTGTAGAATAAAAAAGTGGGGGAACAGCTGAAAAACAATGATAGTGTTCACCATGTTTTCCTTTTGGAAACCAAAGGGACTTCCCCTGTGTCCAGTGCCCACCCATCCAATCTCCTCCCCCTCTCCTTTCCTCCCTCCCCTCCCCTCCCCGCCCCTCCCCCAGGTCAGTTTCAGCTATCCTAAGCATGATTGCACAGGAGTAAATCCCATTGAAAAAGCATGCAAATGATCAAACCTGCCCTTGTCTCCTCCTCCCTCCTACCCCCTCCTTCTTACCCCTGCGCTTCCCAAATTGCCAACCCAAATTGTGTTTGCATTTTGACAAATTTGTAGGGCAGTCCAATATCTCAGAGAGGAGGTCAGGTCTCCTGCTCCCCTGGTGCATTCACTATAGCTGCCCAATTTCCCTGCTTTTTAAAGTTTGATAGAAATATCTGTTGGCTATAGGTACGTTCTTAAATTGCAAGGTTTTATGCCTATTAGTGAATTTAATTAATTTTGAAACAATTTTGCTATCAAAACCTTGCTCTACGGGGTTAAAGCCTTCAACTTGGTAAGTGCAAAGCAGTGAGAAAATTCATGGGTAGATATTGCCTCTCATTTAAAAAGATAATTTGCATGTCACAGACAGGGAAATTAACTCCCAGGTGACAGCTGTTTCGCTGAGTTCATTTCTGGCAATGGATTTTGTGCTGGAAAAAAATCTAATCCAGTTACAAATGGAGTAAAGTAGCAAATAAAATCACAATAAATGACAAAAAGTATGCATTTGAAAGTTAACACCACTACTAACAAATTACATTTGTTTATTAGAGAGATGCACATTAACTTTAGTGTATATTTTTCCTAAACTTGTTATCTACTCCAAGCCTGTGGGAATGGCACAACAGAAATTAAACTAAACAGGCCAATACAATATTCTTATATTTCCTGTCCAAGAAAACTATACAATTAGATAATCACAACTCTATTTGCAGAATACTAAAGGTGCTGTGATTTCTCTTTTGACTAGATATCTGTGGAAACTGGATATTTTGAAAAATTTGTTAGCACTATTGGCATTGACGATACCACTGAGCATACATATGAATTTCTAGAGGCTTATGTTGCTTGCTACAACCATCTCTGTTATCTCATCTATATAATCATCAAGGATGACGCTTCCATTTATGTATTCATTTCTGTAAGTTGATAAATGATATTTTAACATCTAGTGCTGATAGTGGTGTAAGTAAATATGAGCCATGGTTAGTATAGATAGTTATTCACAGTTAATATGCATGGTCAATATATACAATAGAAATGAATTTAACAATGTAATATTGATAAGTAATCCAATTAATGGTATAATGGATTAATTGTATGTTCACGTTGTATATTAAGCCCTTGTTTTTTCTGTATTAATTTTCTCTATCCAAATACAAAGTTCAGGGGGAAAATCACCTAAACAGTGGACATGGTGGTGCAGTGTTCAAGCTCTGATGTGAAGCAGCAGCAACAATATCCTCAGACACATGCTGTGTTGGTGCCTAAGACATTTTGCTGCTGGAAATTAAGCCAAATGGTGTGCCTTCTCTGTTAGAGCCAACACTTTAAAATGTTATTCTGCACCATTCAAACACCAATTCCTGCCTTCATCTATAAGTACAAACTTATAGGTTAAGCAGGTAGCAAGCAAACAAGCAAGCACACAGTACTTGCCTAAGTACTAGTTCCAAAGTAATGTGCATTTCAAAGCAGCATCAGCATCCTAGAAACTCCCAGCACCAGACACAGATGGGCTAGGATGTTAATAGTGCATGCTATATACTGTTGCTGGTGCTATATTAGTTAACCAGCACAGCAGAGAGTAACAGTGGTCTGAAATGTGAGTGTGCCAGCGTGTGCATGTGTTTACCTAAGAAAGCAGGCTTTTACTATGCATCAGGATCACTGAGACTTAGTAAAATAAGAAAAGCTACTTTATTTATAGAAATACATAGTAGAGAGAAAGGCGTACCTAGTTCTAACTAACTAACTAAGTTGGAGGCGCAATACCCAGGCGTGGGAATTGCCCTCATGGCTAGGAGAGAGAGAGAGAGCAGAGGCAAAAGGTGTCTCCTCTCTCCCAGACAGTCGGAGAAGAGAAGAGAGGGCGGAAGGAGGAGGGGCAGATAAGTTTCCCTTAAGACGTTATCAGTCTAGCGATGGAAGGAAGTCAGAGCATCACAGGTAAAGGCAATCAAGCCTATCCATCTGGAGGACCCTAACTCTATCTCCCTTCTGGAACATAAACAAAAGAACAAAACAGGAGTTGCTCTTGCCCCACTTCCAACATATACCACAAATCATCAAAGAAATTGACTAGATTCTTACTATGACTGGGGACACCTAGGTTCAAATCCCCACTCAGCCATGAAGCTCACTAAGAGCCATTGAATCAGTCACCAATTCTCAGCCTTACACACCTCCTAGGTTCATTGTGATGGTAAATTGGGGGGAAGGAGGAGAAGGGGACTGTATACATTGCATTCATCTTCATCAGTATCATCAGCTTCATCATCATTTACTTGTATGCTGCTTTTCCATGGTAAACCAGCTCGAAACAAAATGTTTTTTTTATAAAACATAATTCATTAAAATTAAAAGGCATAATAGTCATATAAACAGTGGCTTAAAGCAGTGGTTCCCAATTCTCCCCCCCCCCGACCACTTGAAAATTGCTGGGAGTCTTGGTGGACTACTTTACGATTTTTCTTTGCACAGTGTTAGATGCTGTATAATTTTAATTGTATTTTCACAGACACACCGTGGGCCACCTGAATGAAGCTCATGGACCAGAGTTTAGGAAGCCATGGGCTAAAGAAAACATTCATATTAATAAAGAGACAATAAAATCGTAATAAGGCTTATCGATAAAATTACAAGAGTATAATCCAGTTAACAGCAAAAATAATGTATCCCCACAACAAAATATTCAACCCAGTGACAACCCCTAA
Organism: Rhineura floridana; assembly: GCF_030035675.1. Lineage (NCBI taxonomy): Eukaryota > Metazoa > Chordata > Lepidosauria > Squamata > Rhineuridae > Rhineura > Rhineura floridana. Next base: position 177,185,815 of record NC_084480.1, on the reverse strand, counting down.
ACAATACCCCACCCATATGGTCTCTATGCACCTTGAGCTAGAGCCAGTGAGGGCCCCAGCCTTCTAGACCAGGTGGAAATGGGCCAGACAGAGAGTAGGGACCAGGTCGTACAGGACTCACAGTAAGTGTGGCCTATCATGCACTTCCTCTAAACCGAAGACATGATCCTGTGATTCTGTGCCAAAGCTCCTTGAGCCATTTCATTGGATCCACATTGTAAATATTTATTAAAGGCCCCATTGCAAATCAGATACTTTGTTAAACAGCTGTGATATTAATTGTACACTTGTTCAGCTCCTATTGGTTCATGTAGAAACACAGCTCCTGTAAGGAAAGGTAGGATATAAATGTAAATAAATAAATAAATTGATAAGCAGACTGTACCAGTGGAACTGGGATTTTTTTCTGTACAAAGTTCTGCACAGACCTGGTGTTCAGCTAACCAGACAGGGCTTGGTATTATTGCTCCTGACTAGGACGAAGAGGTAGTGCTTTGCCAAAAAGCTGCCCCAATAATAACTGAATCGAGACGGAAGACTTTATGTACTAAAATTAGCTCATCTTACCTATAGAGATCTGTGACCAGTCCCTCCCTCCAGCGGGAACAAAGATTATTAAGAAGACGCTCATGCTGCCCAAATAAACAGATGTAGTTGGAGACAGGAATGGGCTCCTTTGAAAAGCAGGTAATGGTTTCTATCATACTATACTGGTTGACATGTATTCTGAAGTAATTCCCCTTTATTGCATCTCCTGTTGTGATTGCCATCCCCTATGAGAAATTAAGAAAACTGTTGTGACAGCAGAAAGGGGAAAAGAAAGTTAAGACAGCATATTGCTAAAGAAATATTAGCTAATACCGAGGTGTTTTATCATCAATACTATTTGATGTCTTGGAAGCCATTATTCTCTTTTGTGGATTATATACAAAAAATAGTTTAAGTCAATTGCTAAGTGTTCTTACTGAAGAAGGCTTACACGAGGACATCAGTGGCACTGGGGGACTTTGAGTAAGGGTGCCACCTTTTCATCGGCACACACAGCCTTTCAGCTAGTGAAGTTTTCATCATCGGTGCATCTCCATGCCAGAAAAATCTGTACTTCTTGTATTTCAGCCTTTCGTGCAGTTGATAATGTTGCAGAAAACTTGCTAGCCAAAAAAGGAAGCAAACCCAGCACTCAGTTCCTGTGCTCGGAGGATGAAGACAGTGTAAAAAATGACATCACATTCAAGGTGTCATTAGGGGTTAAAACACATCATCACGTGTGATATGTTGACTCAGTTATGATCTATGTGATGCTTACAATACTAGTACAAGTTTCCTAGCAAACTGAAAGGTGTAGTATCCTCAATATATCTGCAGTGCCAAATCACACAGCTTTTAATCACTCATGGATTTTCAAAACTTACATAATTAGGTTGTGATTCTTGCACATCCAAGCGGGAGGGAATTCCAGGCTTAAAAATATGCACATAATTATATTTTCCAGGTAGAACACCACCTGTCAGAAGCAGTAAGAAGTGTTATTTATTTAATTATTAGATTTATATCTCACCCTTCCTCCCAGTAGCTCTCTATGTAAGTGCTGCCTATGTATATGACAGCTTATTTGTTCATATTAAAATATGATAATAAAAGCTTTCCCCCTTCAAAACTTTTTGTTACTTTTAAATAATGCCATGGTAACTGATAGCAAGAACAGGTAGTTCCTTGTTGTCATTTCATAGATTTCATAGGTTCAGTTCAGTTATACAATTAAACAGAAACAGTACCAATGGCTTCAGCTAAATTTATCAAGTTCAAAAGAGAGAACATGGAAAGTGCTCTGCAACAATCACGAGTAGGAGAGCCAAAATAATGGGATGAGAAACAGCATTCAAACTTTTTCCAACTGAAGTGCTCCTGGCTGCCTTGTGAGAAAGATGATTTAGCGGTTTAAAACCTTAAGAGGTTTTATTATAATAAAGCAGTTTATAACTTTTGTTATATAAATAAAATAAAAATTATTTTCAGGACTACTTTAAGCATAATATTCTTCCTGCAGAGGAGAAGGAAATGGAGGGTATTCGCTCCTGTGCTCCATGATGTGTGAAAAGCATGCAAGAGTATATGGGCCCCTTTCCATATTATACATTTACATGTACAGATAGAAATGGAAAGTGTGACTGACAGGTTTTTGAAAACAGGCATATCTGACATTTGCCAGAGAGCTGTGGCTTCCTGTTGAGCATATAGTTGGTGGCAAAATCAAGTTTGCTGCTGCATATTATGGCAAATGGCCCTATTTTGGCTGTGATTTCATATCTTTGGAAGCTGAAATGTGAATTATGAAACAATACTATACAGTGGTGCTAACCTGCAAGATAATTAGAAATAAAGGACTTTTTAAAACACAGTACATTTTTTATAATCTTTTCCTAATTGTTTTCTTAATCCATTTCCCTAGACTCTGGTTAGATGAAGGTTGCTTATGGTACATTGCCCTTGCCCTTGTTATGGGTACAATAGCAGCTTTTAAATGGTGAGTTTATATTTAACTGTTTGATTGCACTTAAGTTTTCATAATCCTTAATGCAATTTTTAAATTAGTTTCTATTTATCTTGGAAGTAACTCCACTGTTGTACTATTGTTATTTGGTAGTATTTGGCACATTGGGCTGAGAGGCAGGGTACTATTTTTCATACCCTAAATGATCATTAATATCTTTGGGACTTTACTAGATCACTAAAGACTGATCATGATTGAATCACATTTGGTTGTCAGTTGGTGAAAGACTCAACTGGTGGAAGTCACTCAGTGCCACTGACACCACTTGGGCCTCTAGTAAGTGATTCCTCCAGATATTAAAATATAGGAATACTGTATTTTGAAAACTGATATTTTATACTCATAAAAAGATTAGTTTCCTTCACTTCATGATATTTCATGCTACACAAGATGAAGAGACTAGAGAAATGCAAGCACTGTTTTTGGCCCACCTCGAATTTTGCATCCTTTGTATATAGGGACAAGTCTATCCATATCTTCTGGAGGTTCAAAAACTGGCTCCAGAGTTGGATCAAAAAGGTTCAGCATGGTTGCAGCAAGCTGGAAGCCAATCTCTTTTGAACTGAAATTGCTGTGTGTCCATTCGTTGGCATAGTATATATTGGAGAACTTGGTTAAAGATCCTGCAGCTCTGATGGTTGCATCATTAGTATGGAAGTTGGTATCAATTACAAGCCTCCCATCATAAACAAGACATGCATCGTTAACTGCCTTGAAGGTCTCATAATCCACTCTCTTCTGAGCAAAGGTAAAGAATGCCTAAAAATAATAAGGTAAGTAATCAGTTGTCTTATGAAGCAGTGGTGCCCTCCAGATGCTGCTGTACTACAGATCTCATCACTGGCCATGCCGGTGGGGCTGATGGGAACTGGAATCCAACAACTTCTGAAGGGCACCTTGTTGGGTACCCCTGCTACAAAACAATATCCTGTAATACAAGCCTATTTGGTCCAATTATGAAATTTGCTTTATATGTAAACTAATATGTGAATGCAATGGAAATTAAAACACAGACACAGATATTGTACTGTCCTACAAGTTTGTCAAAATGCAAACACAATTTGGGTAGGTCTTTCACAATCCACTTCCTGTGTAGCTTGGAAGAATTTGGTAATATGTGTCTCTGAGCACATGCGGAGTGATGGCAACACCTGCCATCTCAAAAGATGGAGAATTACATTTTTGTATGTTTCTGGTGTTCTTCTTACTTTGCTTGTTTTCTGTTTAACCTAGAAAATTATATTTCTAACCTAGAAAATTATATTTCTCTCATTAGTCATCCTAGAAATCTGTGTCAAATTTCTTTTTATTAATTTCAAAGCCTTTTTATTGGTCAATGTCATATGATGGTGAAGACAGACTTTTGTGTTTCAAACTGGAGGTTATGTTCTATTTCTACTTTGGATGCATTAACAGTTGAATCTGAAACTGCAGTTTGATGTAAAATCAGACTGATTACAATATGTTGCTACTTCAGGAATGACTCTAGCTATTGAAAAAAACAAACTTGGCCTACCTAAGATGCATGTTTTCAGCCTGCTATGCTTAAACCACTCCACTTAAGGAAAGGTGGGCATGGTCAATTAAAAACACAAAGCACACCTAGAATTTTGCTATAATATATTTCACCTCCCACTGTTTTATCTTGTGCAATCTGAGACACTCCTCATGTCAATTGGAAACTATTCTACAGAATAGTCAATGCCATTATTCCACAATTGTTTTTGGAGTTTTTTTTTTAGTGTTGCAAAGTGTTGCTATACTTCACATGTTCACAAAACAGAGGCAAAAGAAAATAATTTACTAAAATTGCAAAGTAAACCAAACATATTTAAAGTGACTATCTGAACTCTATCAACTCTCTTAATATTGTTCCTTCCTCCCTGCTAAAACAAGATCAGCACAGCATATGTCTTGTTTCTGTTCTTCGGGCTGACTGGAGGTGTTGCCACCACTCACCATATGCTCAGAGGCACATGTTACCAAACTCTTCAGAGCAAGGTCAGGAATAGGATTACAGGTACTCTGTGAACATGGCTGATTTTTAATTAATTTCAACAAATTATGAGAACGCTGACAGAAAAAACTCCAAAAGGCATGTTTTTTTGTCTCTCTTTTTACCCTTTGAACTCTCGATTCTCTCTGACTGTTTTGTGTATCACCATGAAAATTTAGAGGGTTGTTAAGCAAGCGTTTCTGAGTTCAGGACTATATGTTTTGTAAGGTTTTGTTTTGAAATGAGCTTATGGGAAGCATCAGAATGGCACGGGGGTATTTTCAATTTAACATTGCGGAATGCAAAATATCCATGCTGACTCTTGTGGCTGTATAAATCTGTTAAACACTTAAAAAAATTACTCCCTGTCAGTCCCAGCTATATTCCAATAAATGGATAATAATTAAAAACATTATTCTCCAGATTATATACTGTACAGATTATATAATATACATTATATATAATGTATATTCAATTCTAAATATTATATAGATAAAAATGATATGCATTTTACAAGTTAGCTTGTAAATGTTTGAAAAACAAGAAAACAGCTGCAAATCTTATTTATTTATAATCAGTAATGCTATAGCAACAATAAGAAGGCAAACAGAACACAATATTACAAAATGGTATGGGAACAAGATTTAAATCTGAACTATTTCTGAGGATGATTGGTTAGGGATGTAGAAAAGGAAACCCTTGAAGTCAGTATCAGCACAAATTAGAGAGAACTCCACAAAGCAGGAGTGGGGAACCTGCTCTGGCCAGTGGGCCAGATCCTTATTTCCTCTTTCTTTTGTGGTCCAAAATTGATAGAGGGGCAGGGCCATCACAATGTCATATCATGATTGTCAGGATTTCAAAGCACCATGTAGGGCTTCCAAAGAGGCTTGAATCATTATCTTTAGAGCAGGAGTCAGTAACCCATCACCTGCGGGTGCCATTGTGCCCATGAAGGCCTCCAGTGGTGCCCCCACAACAGGTAGCCTAGAATCTGAGCTTTCATTTTTTTAAAAAAGGAAGTATCTAACCCTTCTGGAAAGAAAGTTATGGAGCAAAATGTGCAGGTACCTGTAACAAAATCAGAATTATTTGTATGTTTTAAACTGTTTTGAAATTTTGTTCAGGTAAGAAAATGTTAATAGAATGTTAGTAGGTGCAGATGAGGTATGACTGATGTGAGGGGGGTGTTGAGTGAGAATTCTGAGGGGAGTTTTGAAGAGAAAAGCTGTTGGGGTTTGACAGAAAGAATTAGGGATCAAGAAAAGAACAGCTAGTTAAAAGGGCTATGGTTTTGGGGGAGGATTTCATTGGGATTAATGAGGTAAGATAGGTAGGACAGGGACAATAACAATTTATTCATTTACTTCACATTTAACATCTTGTATATAATAAAGTTTATTATTTGATTCAAAATCCCATGTATGAGCTTGGTCATGAGTGCTACCACATTAAGGTCCTATTCTGTACCTATACCTATACTGATTTTACAGACAGATTACACCAGTGGTCACCTTTTTGGGAAAAGGTGGTGGGGCTGAAAATTGTGATTCAGAGGGCATATCTGACCCAGGCTGAGGCGGACGTCCTGGGGATTTCCTGATCCAGGGATTTGGGAATCAGATTGTAATCTCAGAGACACAGGAACGTTACAGTACGCTTCTAAGTGATTTATGTGAAATAAGTCGGCCTAGTTTCTCCTGCCTATCAATGTTATTAGTTAATGAATTAAGTCAGAGTTGTGATCGGTAAGTGAGCTGTTTGGACACAGGACAGTAGGAATCCCCTTGGTCCTAAAGAGCTGCTGTTTTGTCACTTGTCCTCCTGCCTTTTTTTCTAGTCCTTGGAATCTCCATAGTTTGCCCTTCTTTTTCCCCTAGCAACCAGGATTAATCTTTCTGGGCTGGGTTCACCTGAGATCAGGTACTGCCTAGAAATTATTGCCTGCAAATACAGCTACACAATAAGTGTGGGTGAATATTAAAGAATCCCTCTCCCCTCAAAAGGCAAATGTGAAAACTATGGAAAGAAGCTTAGGTATGTTCTCTGCTTTGCAGGAGCTAAAGACCAGAGACTCGTAGAATTCACGGTATAATCAACTTACAGTACAATGAAACATATGTCAACTCAGAAGTAAGTCTCTTTGTGTTTAGTGGGGCTTACTTCCTCGAAAATGAGTACAGGAAGGCAGCCTAAGGTTTGGTTTAGGGTTGGCATTGAGAAAGAAATGGGGATCTTGTGCCTTTAACAGCTGTATGGCAGGCAGAAATTCAACAGTTGAAGCCTTTTCTAGTATGGAAATACAATTATGGGAAAAGCTTCACTATGACTATTATCTAATTGTGTGTTATACCATTTGGTGTTATGCCACAGACTCATGGCAACCATTTTGTGACTTGTGCCTCCAGCACTCTCAAGGTTTGAAATGTGCCCTCTGATCCAAAAAAGCTGGCAACCCTTGCTTTAGAGTTATGGTACAAAAGAGATGGGGGCATGGTCTTAGCCAAGAAACTGACTTGTTCTGTTTAGGGCAATTGGAAATAAAATGAACACTGGCACTTTTGATATATGTTGGAATAGATTTATTAATTATGTTAATAGAGGTGGATCATTCTGGATAATATTCTTCATAATCTTAGAGACATATATGGTCTGACATATTTCACCAATGCTGCTTGTTTCTCTTGATTACAGATCTCAGCTTTCCTGGGATATCCTCCTCAATTTAATTAAACAGGATTAGCATAGGGGAAAGTCTCAAAGTAAATCCTGCCATTGCTTTTGTTATATATATATAACCTGCAAAAAATCAAAGGCAAGCTGACATTCCCACCTGACATTAGGAATAAAGTTAAGTGCCTCTCTCTCTTAATGTAAAGAGAGTATTTTATTGTTTTTCAATCTGCATTCCATGGAATTCAAATTGTGATACAATATAAGAAAAAGAAGGAATAAAAGTGCAATTAAAAAGCAATATAAATATTCTAATGTGGGCATTCTGCAGACTACCGGAATGAAGCTCGCAGACCACTGGTGATCCACAGACCACTGTTTGGGAACCCCTGCTTTAGATAATTAATCAAAACACCAATTTTATATTATTACTATTAGTAGTAGTAGTAGTATTTAGTAGTATAGTAGTAGCAGTAGTAAAAATTCATTCACTCCATTCCCCAATTGTCATTTCTCACCTGTCACATGTAATTGACCATACTGTGGATGTGTATTTTGATAGGCATCTGAATGCATATCCCACTGAAAGTAATGCAATGCAGATGACAAAATTCCACATCTAGATGTGCATCCAAATGAGAATGTCATTCATCTGCACTGTATTAACTTTCAAGATGTGATTCTCAATGTGCATACGCATCCACATTCTTTCTCAACTAGTTATATATAACTGCACTGGACTAGAACTGGACTGGGGTGGAAGCCTCATCATGCATGTTGTGCTGGTAGGAAATGAAATTATAATCAGAATGTAGAAACATTTCCCCCTCCCTCCATACACACAGCCCTTCAGAGTGAGGGAAATGAAAGAGCTTCATTTGTAGTTACATAATTATATAGCCAAATCTGATAAGCTATGTGGTGGTGTGATATCAAGTACCTATTACATTATCCCTGATTAGCTTTCGTCTCTTTTGGGGGAAGGGGGTGCTGAAGGTGCAGCAATTTGGAGAAACATAGGCTGCTTCAAATGTGAAAAAACAGACAAAAGAGGGAAAAGTAGAGTTTTTGTTATGGACTTTCCCCTCTCACTACCAAACAGCAACTTTTTCATCAAAAACCTGAACTTCTTGACAATTTGGCAAAGCAATACCTTTAATTCTAATTCTGAAACAAGCTCAGTTCTCAGCAGTTTTATATACATTTATTAGAAATTTTTAAAATTACATCCAAATCAATTATGATTTTTTTAAAAAAAATACAATTTGTGTTTTAAAAATTAAGCCACCAGGAGAAAATGCCCTTGCATAACTTCCATTAATTTCAATGGTCCTTGTTGTGCCTTATGTCCCTTCCAGCCCTAAAGATCTATAGTTCAATGTTTTCCTGTGTCTGGTTGATGGACAGATGTTACATATCAAATACATATACTTACAGAACATTGCAATTTAAATGGCTTTGTATTAGTAGTGAAAGATGCAAACGCAATTGGGTCCGGATGGTTGCCATCATTCCATTGAGCCAGCAGACTATCACGATACACAGTCACACCAGCCCTGGACAATGCTCTCTGGACAGCATTTTCTATTGTGTTGTTATTAAGAGAAGTAACATTGGAGCATGATGGAGGATGCACAAGATGTATGTGACTGCCACTAATTCCTAACGATAGAAGAACTGCTATAGTGGTGTAAATATCAATTGTATTTCCATAGACAATAACATTCCCTAGAGAGAGCAGAGAAGAGAAAAAAATTTTAAGACATATAATAAAAACCTTATTAGTGTAACTCTGATGGTAATCATACTGAACTGATCTATGACCCTCTTGTTGCTCTGATGCTATGAAGTAAACAATGTTACCTAGCAACAGTTGCTAAGATAATTTAGTGAAGAATCTACAGAATACATCCCACAAAGTAGCAAGCACTTAGCACAGAAGTAGGACATTTATTATGCCCCCAGATTTTGAAACCTTTTGGTTTAAGAACCTCTAGGGGGAGGAAACCCTTTTATTAAGTCCCTCTACCCAGCCATTCATCATCTTTTGTTTGCTTAGCGTACTTTCAGAAGGGATATGGGGAATTTGGAGGTGGGGGGAGGGGGGAAGAGAGGTAGCATAGACATCAGAACTCATTCACAGGATTCTTTCTCATAATGTCACAACCAGGAACGAATGTGCATTCCTCACATATCTATCCTTTTCCTATGTCCCTCTGTCAGATATAATGAAATCCACAATGTACAGGGACTAGTACTTAAGAAGTTGAGGACTTGCAGTAGAATCCAAAAAAACTGAAGGTCTGCCATATACATGTACAACTCCAATTAATCTTCCTGTCATTTTTTGGGGGGGAGGGTGACTTAAATATGTAAAGTGTGAAAAGGTCAGGCATGTGGATTATACAGGAGAATGAACAGGAAATTGATCAAGGAGCCATGGTTGGCTGCAGTTGTCAGTGGCAAACCTGAGTATGCCTCTTCACAATTTGTAAAATGGTCCTTAGTCCCAATGATTTTAAAATAAAGAGTTATGCACATTATTCTCTTTTGTCCATTGAAATAAAGGAACTGCCAAGTCCCTAACTCTGGATCATGCCCATATAGCGTATGTACTAGGGCTGTCTTCTGATTAAAGAAAGCTTAGTCAATTACATGGTTTAGGTGATGAATCCATTACACCTGGGCTCCTACTGGGAGGAAGGATGGGATATAAATCTAATAAGTACATAAATAAATAATAAACTAAACATAAATAAAAATATATTTCTGAAGCAAAAATAGACTTTGTTTTTAGATTTATATATTTATTATTTTATTTTTTAAATTTCTATCCTGCTCTTTGTTAATCAGGTCATTGCTGGACCCAATACATTTACAGTCAGGTTAGAAGTGGATGCACAGAATAGAGCAGCCAGAGTGAAGCTAAGATGGAGGACCATTTCATACTGTATACGTCATTTCTGGATGAAGGCAGCTTATATTTTTGTGGACATTGCATTTTCTGTTGCAAGAACTGAGCTCCTGATAAGACATTGGTACAAAGCAGTTGGATAGCCAAAACAATATCTAAGAGAAAGAATAACATATGCGAAAGGACACAGCTTGGAAAATCACTGATGCAAGGGCCTCAGGTACTCACTTTATTCCCCTCTCAGATAGATTATGGTAATTCATGGTCTATGTATTGTGGTGTACCATCCACAATTATTGAAATTCATGTTCAGTTATTGGATAATTCTAACCTCCTGATCCAAGTTGTGCTCTGAGCTGTGCTCTGCCACCCTAGTCAGAGGCAGCATGCTTCTGAAAACCAGTTGCCGGAAGCCTCCGGAGGGGAGAGTGTTCTTGCACTCGGGTCCTGCTTGCGGGCTTCCCCCAGGCACCTGGTTGGCCACTGTGAGAACAGGATGCTGGACTAGATGGGCCACTGGCCTGATCCAGCAGGCTCTTCTTATGTTAAGTTTGCTGGGTAATATAAAGGGCTGTATTTACATTATAAAAAGCTTTTTTGGGGGGGATTGCCTTTTCTTCTTTTCTTGTGGCTATCTGCTTTGCTTTCACATGCTTTGCCAAGCTGAAGGCTTCAGGCCTACCCACTCATAGGTAACTACATCTATCTTTATTCTATTATTCTAGGAAACTTAGAGTAATAATATACAAGCAGTGGGCTTGAGGGAGTTTAGGAGGAAAATTTTTTTTCTGTTAGTTCATATTTTTATTGTTTGAATTAATTAGCTTATGCAAAAATATATATCACATCACTTTAAGATATTTTCCAAGTTACTTTAAGGTGCTGTAATGTCAAAGTATTATTCACTAATAGGCAAAAAACCTTGCGGTTTAAGAATTTGCTGGAATATGTTTCACCTCCCACTATTTTATCCTGTGCAAACTGAGACACTCCTCATCTCATGTCTACTGGAAACTATTCTGCAGAACAGTCAGTGCCATTATTCCACAATTGTTTTTGGAGTTTTTATTTAGTGTTGCAAAGTGTTGCTGTACTTCACATATTCACAGAAACAGAAGCAAAAGAGAATGATTTACTATAGGAAACTTCACTAAAACTGCAAAGCAAAACAAACATATTTAAAGTGACTATACCTGAACTATATCAACTGTTTTAATATTGTTGCTTCCTCCCTGCTAAAACAAAATCAGTACAGCACATGTCTTCTTTCTATTATTTGGGCTAATTGCAGGTGTTGCCACTACTCACCATATGCTCAGAGGCAAATGTTACCAAGCTACACGGGAAGTAGATTGGACTATGAAAGACCAACCCAAATTGTGTTTGCATTTTGACAAATTTGTTGGGCAGTACAATATCTCAGAGAGGAGTTCAGGTCTCCTGCTCCCTTGGTGCATTCACTATAGCTGCCCAATTTCACTGCTTTTTAAAGTTTGATAGAAATATCTGTGGGCTATAGGTACATTCTTAAACCACGAGATTTTTTTGTGTATTAGTGAATTTCTCTGCTTTTTTATCCAGGAGTTAAGAAATGGGATCCTGTTCAAGCTTGCCGAGAATGGATTGATCATTTGCATGCTTATTGAATTCAGTGAGATTTACTCCCTTGCAATCATGCTTACGATAGGTGAAATTGATCACAGGGGATGGGGAGGGGAGCAGGAGGAGGGAGGGGAAGAAGGGCAGAGGGGAGGGGGATCAGAGCAGGAAGGAGGGGAGGGGACAAGGACAGGTTTGATCATTTGCATGTTTGAGTACTCCTGTGCAATCATGCTTAGCATAGGTAAAACTGACTGGGGGGAGGGAGGGACGGCTGGAGTGGGCAGGGTAGAAGGAAGAGGGAAGGGGAGGAGGAAGGGAGAGGAGAGGGGGAGAAGGGGAAAGCTGTGTCTGATCATTTGCATGCTTATTGATATCAATGAGATTTACTCCTATGTAATTATGGTTAGGATAGGTAAAACTGACCATGCAGGAGGAACAAGGGGAGGGGAGAGGAGAGGGAAGGAGAAAGGGAGGGGAGGGGGAGGGAATTGGAGAGGTAGGGGCAAAGGAAAGGACAGGAGAGGGCAGGTTTGATCATTTGCATGCTTATTGAGTTCTATGGTATTTACTCCCGTGAAATCATGCTTAGGTAAAAGTGACCATGTGGAGGGGAAGGGGGAAGGGGAAGGAGGGGATTGGAGGGGGAGAGAAGGGGCAAGAGGGAGGGGATAGGAGGGAGGAGAAGAGAGGGCGGGTTTGATCAGTTGCATTTTTGAGTTCAGTGGGATTTATTTCTGTGCATGTTTGAAAATGGAAATGGACTGCCCTCAACTCAATCCCAATTTATGGCGACCCTATGAATAGGGTTTTCATGGTAAACAGTATTCAGTGGTGGTTTTACCATTGCCTTCCTCTGAGGCTGAGAGGCAGTGGCTGGTCCTAGGTCACCCAGTGAGCTTCATGGCTGTGTGGGGATTTGAACCCTGGCCTACCAGGTCGTAGTCCAACACTGACCTGGGGGAGGGGCAGGGAGGGCAGGAGGAGGGGGAGGGGAGGAGATTGGATGGGTGGGCACTAGGCAGAGGGGAAGCCCCTTTCCTTTCCAAAAGGAAAACACTGTGAACACTATCATTGCTTTTCAGCTGTTCCCCCACTTTTTTATTCTACAGCAGGCACATGTAGCCTCCCACCCAAATTTAAACCAAAGCTGTCCCTGGCCACATCCACACCAGACCTTTATTTCACTTCAGACAGTCATGGCTTCTCCCAAAGAATCCTGGGAAGTGTAGTTAGTGAAAGGTGCTGAGAGTTGCTAGGAGACGCCCTGTTCCCCTCACAAAGCTTCAACCAGAGCGGCTTACTGTTAAACCACTCTGGCCACTGGACCTCTGTCAGGAGAATAGCAGTCTCCTCTCAGCACCCTTCACAAACTACACTTCCCAGGATTCTCTGAGGGAAGCCATGACTGTCTCCAGTAAAATCAAAGTCTGGTGTGGGTGTGGCCCCCTGATTAGGCAAGCCAAGCAGCTGTGAGTCTGGCTTTTAGAACACTGACTGTTGGTTCTTACTGAACATGCCCAACATTATCATTCAGTTCAATGCAAAATTCATTAAATTAATTAAAAATCAGCTAGGCATTTTGTTTTACTTTTAAACTGCAGAAGATGAAGGTCAGAGTATGGGGCAAGGTCAGTAACAGGATTACAGGTCCTCTGTGAACATGGCTGATTTTTAATGAATTTGAACAGATTATGAGAACTCTCAGAGAAAAAAGTGCAAAAAGGCTCTGGGTTTTCTCTCTCTCTTCTTTAGACTTTGAACCCTCTATTCTCTCTGACTGTTTTGTGTATCACCATGAAAATTGAGAGAGTTGTTAAGCAAGTGTTTCTGAGTTCAGGACTATAAATTTTGTAAGGTTTTGTTTTGAAATGAGCTTATGGGAGGCATCAGAATGGCATGGGGTATTTTCAATTTAACATTGCGGAATACGAAAAATCCACAGTGGCTATAGTATACAGCCACTCTCGTGGCTGCATAATACAGAGAACAAGACCCACAGCATGGTGCTGCTTGTAAGGCAGGCCTGGAACTGAAACTGCCACAGCCTGGGGCTAACTCAGCAGTTCCTGGTATGGCAAGCCTGGAGGGCCAATACACTACACCCCTTCCTCCAGCTCTCATAGTCCTGAAGATACTTGGGACGAGCCCTGGTGTGGGTTGATCAATGACAATTTTGTATTGAAGCTGATGGTGCATCCCCTAGTTCCCCATCTGGCTCTGGTTCATGCTGGTCCACTTCAGGGTCCAGGCGCAACTGCTCTTGTCCGGCATCAGGAGCAGCCACTGCCTCATTTTCTCTTTCCACTTGAGTATTTCCAGCACCCTCAGAGAGAACTAATGGAGCTGGGCTTCGTTCTCTCATCTGGTCCACATGTCGACGTTAACACATGGCCGTCTGGTGTTTGAGCCCTGTAGGACAATGGGCCCGTGGCTTGGGTCACAATGGCAGGAGTCCACATTTCATAATCAACTTCCATGGTGCATGGAGTGCCCTGGATGGTGACTGTCACCTTGCTCACATTGGCGGACTACTGCAACCCTGGCTTGATGTGGTTAATCACCTCCTCTGTGTTGTCATATGTGAAAAATGTCTGTACAGTGTGTGTGGTACTGCTTTGCGTCCTTGATGGTGTTTTCCTTTCCACCGCACTTCTGGGGGCGGCTGCTTCCACTTTGGCTTGGCATACTCACTCAATATGCCCAACTTTTTGGCAGTACTGAAACTATGCGTCTCTGAAACGGCAGGGATCCACCAGAGCTCTTACATTTCACTGGAGAAACTTGTCTGGATCTCAGAGGTCCTGCAGCACCTACTCTGGTTGATGAGCATTTGCACTGCAGCCTGTGGATCTCTAGAAGTTGTTGATTTGAATCTTTAGCCAGCTGGGTTTCTGAACAGGGTGAGTTTCGCCAAGCACATTTCTCGGGCGCTTGCTGCTGCTGCTTCTGTAGCCAGAGCTTCCTCTAATGCAGTCTTGAAAGTGAGCTGTCCTTCTGCAAACAGACACTTTTGCAGGCCCGCATCATGCAACCCACAGACCAGGTGGTCACACAGCATTTGGGAAATTGCAGTGTTTCGCCATGCTTCTAAGTTCAGCAACATACAGTGACACACTGTCTGTTGGGCACTGATTTCATTCCTAGAAAGAATTACGTTGTGCTATTTCAGATAGTTTTGGAGAGAAATGTCCTTGTAAAAGATTCAGGATATCCTCATAAGATGTATTAGCAAGTTTTGCTGGTGCCAGGAGGGCCTGGGCTAGGTCAAAGGTGTCCGGCCCACAGACAGAGTAACACAGAACGCTTCTTCTCTGACTTTGTAATGCCATGTGCTGCGAAGTAAAATCCAGCCTAGCTGCATAACTTTCCCACTTGCTGGGACATGCAGGGTTAAATTTTTCAAGATGCCCTTGGGTGGCCATATTCCACAAGATACACACTGACCTGAAGTGCTTTGCAGTGGTTTCCACAAGGCCCAAGCTGATGTCCTAATCCAGTCTAAGGAGAAATGTTCTCTCCCTTTCAGACTCTAATGCATGAAGAAAACACTCTGTGTGCCTCAGTATCCCATCCTCATTGCCAGTGAAAAGTATCATGAAGGAAGAGGCCACACAGAGGATCTAACAATAACAAGAGCTTGGAAAAGTTACTTTTTTGAACTACAACTCCCATCAGCCCCAGCCAGCATGGCCACTGGATTGGGCTGATGGGAGTTGTAGTTCAAAAAAGTAACTTTTCCAAGCTCTGATTACTTTACTATAACTAATTATATACAGAGAACAAGGCCCACAGCACGGTGCTGCTTGTAAGGCAGGCCTGGAACTGAAACTGCCACAGCCTGGGGCTAACTCAGCAGTTCCTGGTATGGCAAGCCTGGAGGGCCAATACACTACACTTGGCACCATCATTATTTGTCTTTAGGTGCCAGGCAAAAACATATTTGGAGGGCTTTTGACTTCGTAGCCCCTTTTAGGGGGTAGGTTGTTCCACCATGTTTTTAAACTTTTTATTTGTGTTAGTTTCCTATAGGTTTTAATGTTTTTACTGTGTGTCACTTTGGGCTCATTTTTATGAAAAAAGTGGCTAATTTAATTAATAATAATAATAATTTTACTTACTATGGTCTAAGGTTGAGTCCAAACATTGAACATATGCTAGGACTGAGGCCTGGTAACCCCTGGTGCAAATTAAGCCCTGCTGAGGATGCATGTGTGCAAGAGCCCCCAAGAAACTGGAAATGCGTATCTGACCGTCCCTCAAGTGGAAGAAGCCCCTGCATTGGGCTCCTTGTGATAGTCTGATCAGAAACATCTACATATTATGCATAGAGCCTAATCTAAAAAAAAAAAAAGCTAGTGAGAATCTTATATAGAGGGGGAAGGGGAAAAACCTTGAAGTGTCCCCTTTATAATAGATAGATTTCAAAACTAGCACCTTGTTAGAAACTTGTCATGAAATGACTTGTCATGTCTTTTATATATTTTACATAGTGTTGCTACTGAAATTTTGCAGCTTCATGATCAGGAGAAAAAGGAATTTTAAAGGAAGCCAAAATAATTTCAATGAGAATAGTGAAATGTATCAGAGAGGTCCACACATCTCTTCTTCCCCAATTCAAGGGAAGGGGGAAATAACTTTCTGCTTTGAATTAAATAGAATGGTGTTGTCAGTACCTACCCTGGCTATTTTCAAACTTAATGTAACATTTACTATTAGTCGGTTCCAAAAATGGACAGCAGAAAGTTTATGATTCAAAGAACCACATCTGCACTGGAGCTTTCCCACCCCTATTCCACAGGCCCCCCTGAAAAGCCACTCCTGAGAGGACCAGGAACCTTCCAGAATTATCTACAATGCGACATGAGAGTTTACAGCCAGGGTGAGGAAATAAGTGGAAATAGACAGTCCTTGCCATGTGCAAGTGGAAATGCCTTCTGCTCTTGCTTGTGGCAGTTTGGATACAAGCCATTATATTAGTGATACAGAAAGTCTTTCTGCATCCTAACAGTAACTTACAGGGTTGGGAGGAACCCAAACTTTACCATTCGTACTAGATTTCCACAACAGAATTGGGTAGGATATAACTATTATAACTCTGATTCTAATGGTCATTCTAAAGTTTTCTTTCACTTTCAAGTAGGAAGATTTTTTTTCTTAATATAATGTTATTTGCTATTTAATTTAATTTTTTGTACAATGTATTGCTCATTGATGTATTACTTTATTGATGTATTGCCTTGTTGATGTATTTTTATATTTGTGTTTACTTTTTCCGTAAGCCTCCTTGAGGGCCTTTTGGTCGAAAGGCGGGGTATAAATAAATATTAACATAACATAACATAAGAGGCAACACTGTTTTAACAGTCCCATATGGATAACTTATTCTTCTATTTACCCAAATGTAGCTTGCAGCCCTACTAAAAACATGCTTGGAGGAATGTTATAGCTTTGAAATTGCAATATATAAATCATGAAGCACAGCAACTGCAGCTCCATCTAATGTGCTTTCTTTTTAATGTGATTGTTGCAAGCCTAAGAATTCAGGTCATACTAAGGTCATGAACATTTTGTATTCCCAGTTGTAGGAAATGAATGAAGATTTTCAGCAGTGGGGCATGAGCATCTAAGATTTAATGATAAATCCATTGTAACGGGTTTTATTTATGAATGCTGTAACTTTTCAGAACAATATGTTTCTCTCAAATACATTTTTATGTAGTTAAAGCATATTTGGAAAATGTTATAAATCTGTTGGATTGATATAGTTTATTCTGTAATTACTATCTAGAGGGCATACGCATAATGTTTATAATATACTGAGAACATGATTTCTTGAGGTCACAGGGAGAACATTATTTCTAATGGGATGTGCCTGCTTTGGTACAGAGAACTGGATTTGTTGGCCTTTGAGTCCCAGCTCTATGATTCTCTATACATGATTCTATATATGCCACAGTAACTGGCCTTTTTTCCCTCTGACATGTCAAGTTACTTAGATTTACGGCAGATAGGGATGTGGGAGAAATTTGATTCAGTTCACATTTAAAGCTGAATCTATGACATTCACACTTTCTAAAACAATATGAGAACCAAAACAGCCATTTTGTAAAAAATAAATGAAATGTTGCTCTTCTGACTTCTTATTAAATTCAGATTATAAAAACTCAGTCCCATTTAATTCTTGAAAGTGGCTTGGGGTTTTTGTTGTTGTTACTTTCAACTCAGAGTAGAAAAAGGCAAACCCTTATATTGAGAAAATACTGTGACTACAGATAAAACACTTTTAAATCCAAGGCTGTTTTTACTTTGTTTTCCAGAGTTGGGTGTTGTCACCGGGCACCCAGATAGTGACTCATCTAGTAACAAACTTCAGTCCAGGTTCATTTGCTAAGGAGGTCTGAGAATTCACTGGGCCTAAAGTCCAAGAGGGGACTCTCCAAATACCTCTTGGAGGAGGAAGGTCTCCCCTGGAGAAAGCAAAGAACATAATCAGAATGCCGCAGTGAGCGGTTCAAAACTAGAATCCTGTTTCCTTAAATTCCCTGCAACTTCACTTGAGGAGTGGGACTTTGGCCTTCTTCAGGCAGTGCTTAGGGATATAAGTGTTCAATTGATCAAATCTGACTTCCCTAGCAATGAGCCCTGGTAGCTCCTGAAGAACTTGACACTGACCCTAGTCATTTCACCTGGAAACTTGCTACCCATTTTCACTGCTGTTGAATTTCACCCTCCTTTTTTAGTGCCTTATGGCCTCATGGGAATAAAACAGCATAGACACATTAAACTGTTTTCTTCACCTTGCTCCAATGGTGAGAAGTCCAGGGCAATCTTTGCTGGCTCTGTTTCTTCTTAACACTGCTGCCTTATTTATTTAACAAACTTTGTACAGCACTTAGTTGTAAATAAGACATCTAAGCATTTTATAAAGAATATAAAATGTACATTAAATATACAGTCTTGTGGAATGTTTACAAAAACCTATTTATTTACAAATATGTGGGAATTATATGCATGAAGCAAACAATTCTTAAAATGCAAATTCCAAAGCTACACCAGTCAGGACTTCCTGTGATCACTCAGGGATTGGATTGTGGTCAAATCCTAAAACTATTTCTTTCCTGCTTACCCTAACCCAATGGCATTAATATAACAGAATATCTTCGATACAACTTTATAGTAGGATTTTGAATTAATATTGCTTTGTCACATAATCTCTACAGCACTGCCAACAATAAATAAAATAGCCCCAGATTATTCTCCTGCTTGTCAGGACATTCACACCAAAGCAATTGTAAAACCTAATTCTACTGGATTCACTGGAAGGACTGTATTTCCATCAGTCTGTCTCTCTTAATAAATATCAGGAATTCCTGAAAATTTTCTGTGAAGTTCAAGAAGAAAAAAGCAGTCTCTAAGCAAACACAGGGATACTGTTAGAGGTTCAGAAGTCTGCCTCTAGTTATATGTTAATACAATACTGCCAAAGACACACTTGAAATATTGCTGTTTGTGCAAAGGCTGCTTGCTATGCTTAGCGTGCAATCCAACTCACCCTTCTGCCAGGCTGGGGTGAGTTGGATTTCTTGCATCCCCAGCAATGCTGTGAGGCTCCTGGCTGCGACGGGCTCTGCCGGCAGTAGCCCTCCACCATGGTGGAAATGTGGCTCCGCCAAGAGCCTCCCAGGGCTGCTGGGGGTCCAGCAGGGACGGCCAGCCTGACAGACAGAGGCCCGGTAGAAACTGGTGGAAGGACTGAAAATGGGGCATTCCAGAGGCGTGGCAGAGGCGGAGCTCCAGGGGAGATTACATGAGTTCCTCCTCGCATTCTGACCCCTTCCCCAGGTCCCAGTCCCCCTCCAAACTCTGCTGGCCAAAAGGCTGGCAGAATAAAATAATTTAAAAAATGCCCCATTGTGACCTATGGAGAATCCTTACTCCCCAGAGGCCTGTTCATCAGAGCCAGTGCTTCCTGGCTAGCTTGTGCACGGGGCTCCTGATGAAACCGGCGTTCAGCCAGGCCGGCAACTCCTGAGTGGGAGGACGATCCCACAGAACTTTCCCCCGGCTTCTTCTCTGCCAGTCCCCCTTCCACCAGCTCCCCAGCACTTGGATTGTTCTGCCCATTGATTAATTGGTGAAATTCATCAACCTTTTGTCCAACCAAAAAGGTGCACCCGTTCAACTAGGCAATAAATGGGAATTGTTTAAAACATATTTTTAATACAAGCGCTTATAAAAACTGCAGGCTTTGGGTGCCATTTAGAAGAGGCATTCCCCACTGTCTCTCACGTATGAGGAAATGCCTCTTCTAAGATGGTTCCTGCTGTGAATACATGTTGCTGTCCTGGTTTCCTTTGGGAGGAAGGGTGAATTTAAGGTTCTAAATGTCAATAAGTGGATCCAATCAGGGCCTATGCATCAACCTTCATTGGATTCATCTCCCTGGTTCTATTTGCTCAGCAGCAACCCAGTGGAACAAGGAAGAAAACATAATCAAAACCACCCAATTATAACTGAAACAAACACATCAGTGTATGAAAAGTGTGACGTTCATAAGAATTAGATTTTATAATGAAAACCCATGATACAATCATAAATGATGGAACAAAATAAAACAAGAACTGAAAGTTACATTGGCAATCTTTGCATAAGCTTAACAATGTTATAGGACTGATAGAAAAGAAAACAAAGATTATACAGCTACAAGAGTGGCTGTATACGAGTCAGCATGGATTTTTCGCATTCTGCAATGTTAAATTGAAAATACCCCCATGCCATTCTGATGCTTCCCATAAGCTCATTTCAAAACAAAACCTTACAAAACTAATAGTCCTGAACTCAGAAATGCTTGCTTAACAACCCTCTAAATTTTCATGACAATACACGAAACAGACAGAAGCGAGAGTTCAAAGTGTAAAAAGAGAGAGAGAAAAAACAGACCCCTTTTGGACTTTTTTCAGTTAAAAATCAGCCATGTTCACAGAGTACCTGTCATCCTATTACTGACCTTCATCGTCTTCATTTTAAAGACCTTCATCTTTAAAAGTTAAAAAAATGCCTGGCTGATTTTTAATTAATTTAAGAAATTTAGCATTGAAGTCTATTATAATGTCGGGCATGCTCAGTAAGAACCAACTATCAGTGTTCTAAAAGCCAAACTCACAGCTGCTGGGCTTGCCTAATCAGGGGGCCACACCCACACCAGACTTTTATTTCACTTGAGACAGTTATGGCTTCCCCCAAAGAATCCTGGGAAGCGTAGTTTGTGAAGGAATTGCAACACCTGCAATCAGCCCAAATAACAGAAACAAGACATGTGCTGTGCTGATTTTGTTTTAGCAGGGAGGAAGCAACAATATTAAAACAGTTTATATAGTTCAGATAGTCCCTTTAAATATGTTTGTTTTGCTTTGCAATTTTAGTGAACTTTCCTATAGTAAATCATTCTCTTTTGCTTCTGTTTCTGTGAATATGTGAAGTACAGCAACACTTTACAACACTAAATAAAAACTCCAAAAACAATTGTGGGATAATGTCACTGACTGTTCTGCAGAATAGTTTCCAGTAGACATGAGATGAGGAGTGTCTCAGTTTGCACAAGATAAAACAGTGGGAGGTGAAACATATTGTAGCAAATTTCTAGGTGTGCTCTATGTTTTTAATTGACCATGCCCACCTTTCCTTAAGTGGAGTGGTTTAAGCATAGCAGGCTGAAAACATGCATCTTAGGTAGGCCAAGTTTGGTTTTTTCCAATAGCTAGAGTCATTCCTCAAGTAGCAACATATTGTAATCAGTCTGATTTTACATCAAACTGCAGTTTCAGATTCAACTGTGAATGCACCCAAAACAGAAATAGAACATAACCTCCAATTTGAAACACAAACGTCTGTCTTCACCATCATATGACATTGACCAATAAAAAGGCTTTGAAATTAATAAAAATACATTTGACACAGGTTTCTAGGATGAATAATGAGAGAAATATAATTTTCTAGGTTACATTCTCTGTAGAAACAGTAATAACATGGAAAAGAAGCAAAGTAAGAACACCAACAAACATACAAAAATGTAATTCTCCATCTTTGGTGATGGCAACTGTTGCCACTACTCCCCATATGCTCACAGGCACATGTTACCAAATTCTTCCAAGCTACACAGGAAGTGGATTGGACTGTGAAAGACTAACCCAAATTGTGTTTGCATTTTGACAAATTTGTAGGGCAATCCAATATCTCAGAGAGGAGGTCAGGCCTCCTGCTGCCCTGGTGCATTCACTATTGCTGCCCAATTTCCCTGCTTTTTAAAGTTTAATAGAAATATCTGTTGGCTATGGTTACATTCTTAAACCACAAGGTTTTTTTTGCCTATTAGTGAATATAATTAGTTATAGTAAAGTTCTTGTTATTGTTAGATCCTCTGTGTGGCCTCTTCCTTTATGATACTTTTCACCAGGAGTGCCTCTCTGGGGAGAACGTTCCATAAGTGGGGGGCCGTCACTGAGAAGGCCCATTCTCATGTCAGCATCCTCTGCATCTCTTTCAGAGGAAGCACACAAAAAAGGGTCTCATATGCTGAATGCAGGGTCTGGATTGGTTCATATGGGGAAAGGCAGTCCTTGAGGTATTGGGGTCCTGAGCTGTATAAGGCTTTATAGATCAAAACCAGCACTTTGAATTGAGCCGAGAAACTAATGGGTAACTAGTGCAGTTGTGCCAGAATTGGTGTTATGCACTCAGACCATCTTGCCCCAGTAAGCAATCTGGCTGTTGAATTCTGCACCAGCTGTAGTTTCCAAACTGTCTTTAAAGGCAGCCCCACGTATAACAGATTGCAGTAATCTAACCTAGAGTTTACCAGAGCATAGACAATATAAGACAGGCTATCCCTGTCCAGATAGGTTCATAACTGGGCCACCAGCCAAAGCTGATGGAAGGCACTCCTCACCACTGAGCCACTTGAGCCTCAAGTGACAGTAATGGATCCAGAAGCACAACCAAACTATGCACCTGCTCCTTCAGAGGAAATGTAACTCGATAAAGAGCAGGTCACATCCCCTCCATCCAGTCTAGGGAACCATCCACTAACAGCGCCTCAGTCTTGTCTGGACTGAGCTTCAGTTTATTGGCTCTCATCCAGTCCATTACTGAGGCAAGACATCAGTCTAACACAATCACTTCCACACCTGGAGATGTAAAGGTGAGACAGAGTTATGTGTCGTCAGCATACTGCTGACAACATGCTCCACATCTCCAGATGACCCAACTTAGCAGTTTCATGTAAATGTAAAATAGCATGGGGGATAAAACTGAACCCCACACTGAAAGTTTCACAGGGCCGAACAATACTCCCCAATCACCACCCTCTGAGTGCGACCATCCAAGTACGAATGGAATCACTGCAAAGTGGTGCCATCCACCCCCAACTTGGATAGCCACTCCAGAAGAACACCATGGTCGATGGTATCAAAAACTGCTGCGAGATGCAGGAGGATTAATAGGGACATGCTCCCCCATCTCTCTCTTGACATAGGTCATCATACAGAATTACCAAGGCAGTTTCTGTGCCAAAACTAGGTCTAAACCCCAACTGAAATGAATCTAGAAAATCAGTTTCATCCAAGAGAGCCCGGATCTGGCCTGCAACCATGTGCTTCATAACCTTGCCCAAGAAGGGAATATTAGCAACTGACTGATAATTATTCAGATTTTCCAGATCCAGGGAGGATTTCTTAAGGTCTTACCACCACCTACTTTAGGCAGGTGCCCGCTCTCGCAAAGAGACATTAACCACCTCCCTGGCCAAGCCAGCTGTCCCTTCCTTGCTAGTTTTTATCACTCATGAAAGGCAAGGGTCAAGAGAACAAACCGAGCCAAGTGCCTTGTCCACATCCTTGAACCCTACCAAATGAAACTCATCCAATACAATGAGACTAGACTGCTCTGAACACCTCATGAGATACATCTGCACTGATAGTGGAGTCAAGTTCCCGGCAGATGCAAGCAATTTTATCTTCAAAGTGTTTTGCAAACAAGTCACAGAGAGCCACTGTAGGTTCTACCATCTCCTTTGGGCTGGACTGTAAAAGACCCTGTACTACCTGGTACAGCTCTGCTGGACGACAAATGAGGATGCAATGGAAGCAGTGAAGTGTCTCTTCTTTGCTGCCTTCACTGCCACTAAGTAGGCTTGATAATGAGCACTTATTAGTGATTGGTTGCATTTGTCTGGAGTTTTTCTCCACGTGCATTCAAGATGTCTCCCAACTTGTTTCATTGCCCTAAGCTCTGGTGTATGCTAAGGAGCCAACTGGGCTCTATCAAGTGGGAGAGGGAGCTCAGGAGCGATCTTGTCAAGAGCCCAGGTCACCTGGGTATTCCACAGATCACTCAAGACTTCAACAGGAGTGCTAGTCATATTAGCAGGAAAATTTCCCAAAGCCATCTGGAAACCAATTGGATTCATCAGCCTTCAGGAATGGACCATCCTAATAGGACCCCCACCTCTGCAGAGGGAAAACACAGCTGAAAGTCAACATCTCAACAGGAGGTGATCCAGCCATGACAAGGAACTGATGTTAATATCCCCCACTCTCAGATCACCATCTTCTTGCCTGGTCGAGAAAACCAGCTCCACAGTATGGCTGTCACATGCGTTGGGCTAGTGACATGTTGCGACAGCCCCATGGTTGTCATGGTGGCCATGAAGTCCTGAGCCGCCCCAGAGCTAATAGCCTCAGCGTGGATGTAGAAGTCCCTCAAAAACAGCAGTCTGGGAGTCTTCAACACTACCTCTGACACCATTTCTGTCAGCTCAAGCAGGGAGACTGCTGGGCAGCAAGGCAGGTGGTACACCAGCAGAATCTCTATTGCTGATTACCAGGTTCAGACACTCTAGATTCCTACTCAAGCGGACAAGAAACCTGTAGAGAGAGATCCTCATCTACAATGAAACCGTGAATGAGGGAGATCTTGCTTGAAACCAACTGTTCAATAGCAGAGGGCTGGATAATAGGACAAGTGCAATTCCTCTGGCTAGGAGAGGGGTTAGTACAGGGCACAACCATCAATTGTCTGTGTCATGTACCTCTTATCTGGTGAGCCCCTCCTCTCACACCATACCCCCCATTCCCCTGGACCACTACAACAGAGGTCCCCAGGGCTCTACCCAACTGCTTCCCTCACAGGCACATGTCAACCTCCTAGAGCCTCCCTCCAGCTAGAGTCTATAAAACACCTGGCTCTTTATCCACGAGGGCAGGGTGATTGATCTCTCTCTCTTCTGTTAGTGATGGAAAAAGTCGTGCCTGTAACATTCCTCCATGTAAGGAAAGGAGGGGAGAGGAGAGCTATGTAGCAGTGAGCAGAGCAGGGCTGGCTGTGTAGATGGACAAATTTACCTGCAAATGCTGCACTCGGGTGTCTTGCAGAGCTTCCAGCTAGAGTCTGTAAAATGCTAGACATTTTATCCATGAAGGGCAGGGCAGCTGGTCTCTCTCTCTCTCTCTCATCTGCTGGTGATGGAAAAAGTGGTGCCTCAAACTTTCCTCCAAGTTAGGAAAGGAGGAAAGAGGAGAGCAAAAGTGAGCAGGACAGGTAGAGCAGTAGTAGGTACTAGGGTGAGGCACCACCGCTCACCTGACCTCCAGTTGCCTGTGCTACTGCTGCATACTGGGACAGAGATGGGGAGAGGCAATGAAGTTGATGTGGCACAAACGCATCAGCAGGAGCACCAGATTGCTCCACCACTACATCTCTACCGCACCCTCGCTCCTACCCCTTCCAGTATACAGCAGCAACGTGGGCATCCAGAGGTCAGGCGAGCACTGCTGTCCCACCCCCACCATCTGCTACTGAGGTACAAAGTGCTTACCTTCACCACACGACAAAGAGTCTCCATACATTAGGATGTCAGAGAAATGGCTTTTTAGATTATAGAACGTTATTTCTGTTGCTCACCTGCAAGCAGCAAGGACATGGGGGATCCATTCTATGTGTACAGAGCACAAAACAACTGAGCAGATCCACTGCTCACATTTTGAATGTAGAAACCTCCATGTCATCCCACTCTGCATGTGCAATGAATAAATCCTATGTGTACTGGCATAGCAGAAATAGGCTCAAATGTGAAGATGGTCCTCTTAAAGCAGCTTAATGAAGGGGCTAGTATGTGTCCATATCAACATAATGTGCATGGTACCAGCGGTACACAGAGTAGAGATACTTGCACATAAAAGGCACTATGTCCAATGAAGGTTTTTTTAAAAAATTAACTCTTCTGTGATTCTCATCTTATTTTCTTTCTAACATTTTTAATTAAAATATTGTATAGAGCTGTAAAGAGCTGCAAAACATCTACCAACAAAATTATCTAATTTGTCAATTAATGATTAAAGCCAGACTCTGCTCTTAAGGCTTTCATTTCATGTCATAAAATAATTATAGATATTTCTAGCCTTTATTCCAAACAAAAAATATGATGGTCTCCAAAACTGACAAGAAGTTGCAAATTAATTCATAAAACAAAGCATGGCAGATGAAACATTTTGCAAGGATTAATTAGGCTATAATTATATTCTTGGAAATGGAGATATTCTGTGCCAAAAAAATGCATCAACACTCCTCCCAATAGTGGTCATTAAATCCTTACCTGTGGAACAAATAACTTTTTCTTTTAACCACTTCATTGCGATGAAGGCATCTTCATCATCAGAAATAGCAAAAAGATTGGAAGGAACTATGCCCGTATATCTTTGGTTAGAGTTTTCTGAGACCTCTCTGTTGGTGAACAATTTTTTGATATCTGCACCAGTAGGACATGCGACCTGTATGAATGGACAGTGCTACACATGAATATAAATTGCTACGCTATTGTTTAATTAAATCAGTTTTCTCGTGGATATCACAGTTTAAAAATTGTTTTAAAAATTGTTTTAAAAATTACATTACACCTTTCTATGAAAATACATCAATTAGCAAAAAGTAACTCCAGCAGCCTATCCACAGAAGAGCAAAGTGTCACCAAAAGTGTGGGGAAAAATACAATTATTTTTACTTGGCTCTGAGAGATTTGCAATATGGGTGGGAGTTCGTAAGTCTAGATGACACCATAGATGTCATTGCTGTGACTACCTACTTTACCTCAAAAGTGGGGAAAGGGGCCTCCATCTTAACATATGGGCAGGAACATAGGGAAGCAGGCCCTTAAAACCTTATTGCCAGGCTAATTAGGGCTTTAAAAGTCAAAACTGGCACTTTGAATTGTGTTGGGAAATAAATGACTGCACTGGCAACCATTTTTAAGATATAGTGAGATGCAGTTAAACTTATGGGCCCAAGATACTAATCTGGCAGCAGCTTCATTCTGTAGTAATTGAAGCTCCTGAACAGTTTTCATAGGAACCCCATATATGACGTGGTAATCTAACTTGGACATTACTAAAAGAACAGATGGAAATCAGTTGGTTTGCTGTTGAAGGGTTACAACTGGAGAACCAGCTGAAGTTGATAAACAACACCTTGAGCCATGGGCATCACTTGGATATACATCTAATAGCACCTCCCAAGCTCCAAACCTGGTCTTTGGTTGAAGTTGCACATCCTCTGAAAGACTTTACCTCGTACAAACTGAATCTCCCTATTATCTGGATTAAGATTCAGTTTATGAGCTCCATCTATTAGTTGTTACATCCATAAAGGAAACAGTGTTTAATATTTGTATAGTACTGGTGCTGTGGTCTGAAGGAACATAAGGCCAGCTCCAGGTCAGGTCTGGTCAGTGCCTGGATGGGAAACTGCCTGGGAACCATATGTAAGCCGCCTTGGGTTTCATGAAAAAGAAAAGCGGGGTATAAATGTAATAAATAAATAATTAAATAATCTGATTGGGGACAAGGCTCCCACAATTGCAGAAGTTTCTATAATTGTGACATCAAACCGTTTAGAGGTTTTACTTGCAGTTAAGCTGTATTTTTAAATTTTGTCAAATAACTAAAACAAAACAAGGGTTGCTATCCTGAACTTTAAGAACATAAGAAGAGCTAAAGGTCCATCACTGTCCAGCTTCCTGTTCTCACAGTGACCAACCAGATGCCTATGGGAAGCAGGATGGAATAGGATGGAAGTTATGCCCAGCAACTACTATTCAGGGGCATACTGCCTTCAACAGTAGAGGTAGAACATAGTTGTCATGGCTAATAGCCATCAGCCCCTTATTCTTCATGAATTTGTCTAATCCTCTCTTTTTTGCCATTTTACTGCCCATTCATCTAGTCTGGTGAGATTCTCTTCAAGCTCCTCATAATTCCTTTTCATTTTAACTGCCTTGAACAATTTGGTATCATCAGTGACCTTGGCCACATCTCTGCTCACTCATACCACCAGATCATGAGCAAGTTAAAAAGTGCAGTCCCAATATCTATCCTTGTACTCCATTTTCTACATCCCTCCACTGGGAGAATTCCATTCATTTATACTTTCTGCTTCCTGTTCCTCAATCAATAACTAATTCATTAGAAGACATCTACTCTTATTCCATGACTGCTAAGCTTACTCAGGACTCTTTGGTGAGGTACTTTTCAAAACATTTTTGAACATTTAAGTACACAATGTCAACTGGATCACATCTATATATATGCTTATTAACACCCTCCAAGAAGTCTAAAAGATTAGTGAGACAGGACTTACCCCTACAGAAGCCATGCTGGTTCTGCTACAGCAAGACCTATTCTTCTAAATGCCTGGTAACTCTATCTTTAACAATGCTTTCCACCAGTTTTATTGGAACCGATGTTAAAGTAGTTAGCCTGCAATTTCCTAGATCCCTCTTTAAAAAATTGGTGTTACACTGACCACTTTCCAGTCTTCAGATATGGAGGCTGATCTTAGGGACAAGTTACATATTTAATTAGAGAAGATCAGCAATTTCACATTTGGAGTTCTTTAAGAATTCTTGGATGGATGCCATCTGGATGCGATGATTTGTCAGTTTTTTGTCAATAAAGCCTACAATTTTGTCAATTGTCACCAGTATTTGCCTCAGTTCCTCAGACTCCCTTCCTATGAAAGTTAGTTTAGGCATAGGGATCTACCCTACATCTTTCACTGTGTAGATGCAAAGAATTCATTCAGCTTCTCTGCAATCTCCTTTTCTTCCTTTAGCACATCTTTGATTTCCTTGCCATACAAAGGCCTAACTGCCTCTCTAGCTGTCTCCTGCTACTAATTTATTTAAAGATTTTGTTGTTGTTCATCTTTTATGTTTTTAGCAACGAGCTCCTCAGATTTTGCATCCTTTGTTGTTTGCTTAGATTTCTTTTGCCAAAGTTTACATTCCTTTTTGTTCTCCATATTTTGTGCTCCATATTCTCCATCCTCCATTTTCTGAAGGAAGTCTTCTTGCCTTTAATAGCTTCTTTGTCTCTACTCATTAATTACACTGGCATCCCCTTGGCCCTTGTGGTACCTTCTCTAATCTACGGTATACATTCCAGCTGAGCTTCTATTATTGTGGTGATGAACTACTTCCAAGGATTTTGGAGACCTCTTGACTTTGCCTTTCAACTTCCTTTTTACCAGTCACCTCATTTTTGGTAAGTTTCATCTTCTGAAGTCAAATTTATTTATTTATTTAATTATTTATTTTTCTTACATTTATATCCACCTTTCTTTCATCAAGGAACTCAAGGCAACATACATGTGGTTCCCATGTGGTATCCTATCCAGGAACTGACCAGACCCAGACCTGCTTAGCTTCAGCAAGGTGGTGGCCTTATTGCCTTCAGACCATGGACTGTTGGATTTTCATGGCAATTGTCTACTTATATATATGTTGAATTTGATAGCACTATGGTCACTCTTCCCAAACAGGACAACAACACTTACATTTCATACTAGCTCCTGGCTGTCATTTAAATTATGTCCAGGGTCACCACCTCTCTGGTTGGTCCCATGACCAACTGCTCTAGGGTTCTGTGTTGTGACTGGCACACGCATGTACCAAGTCTATATGAAGGTAATTAAAGTCACCCATAAGCATGAGCAAAAATCCACATTCACATAAAGAAGAGCTGTTGCTCTTTTACAGTTGTCATTAATTTCAACATGGCCTGTGCAGAACTGGATTGTGCCCTTTATGATTTCCACTAGCAGACATTCTTTGTGACTCATGCAGTCTGATTCTATGGATGTTTGCTCAGATATAAGTATCACTGAGTTCAGTAAGGCTTACACTTAAGTAGAAGTGTATGAGATTGCAGCCCCAGTACCTGAAATTCATCTTTTAGTTGTTTTTAAGCAAAATTCTGTATTAATTAAGTTTGGTACATTATACGATGGCAAATCTTGCAAATAATTCAGTCAAGAATACTCCTCCTTAGTGTTCTTTAATTTCTCCAGAGATATTATTTTTCATTCATTCATTATCCAAGCTCACCTGATACTGTTGGCCAGTGCAGAGAACGAGATGATCGTACGGCACTTTTCTCCCATTGGAAACGACTACATGCTTTGCGGATCTGTCTATGCCAGTCATTTTTCCAACCACAACATTAATCCATGAACCAAGTGACATCAGTGCATAGTCATTCTCATTAAAACAGTGGCTGTGAAAAAAATAAGAATTGACATTTTAATAGCGGACTTCAAACATCAGTTAGACACTTGGTGAGCTGGTTAAAATCTCAGAATGCTCAAGTCCTCTATTTTACAACAAGTTTACTGAAGTCCACAATAAGAGATTATTCAAAATAAAAAACTAGAAATAAACAAGTAAATTGATTACTCCTTCTTCAAGGTCACATTGCAAAATAATAGTAATAATAACAACAATAACAACAGCAGTAATAATAATAGTTGGTGGTATTCAACTAAATCCTTGTGCTAGATTAGCACTAGGGCAATGGGATTTCCCCCCCTCTTCTTCCCCGTGTGCACCTTGCACCATCCCCAAATCTGCTCTGGAGGGTTGGGGAACCTCTAGAGCAGATTTAGGGGGCACGCAGCAGGAGGAGAGAGGGAGAACGCTTTGTTGCTCAAGGAGAAATCCTTGCACTAACAGATTCACCAAAGTGCAATTTTGAATGCAACCTAATAATAATACACAAGATATTAAAGTACACTTGAAGACTGGTTCACACGTTTCTTCAGATATTATCAATGTTTAGGACAGTTCACCCACAAAATGTGAAGTGAAAAAGAGAAGCTCATTCAGATTGTGTCTGTTTTAGACTGTAAACCCTTTTAGGGTTTAGACAGGGACAACACAGCTGTTCTTTATCAACTGTCATGTATACAGATGGTGTTAATTGTAAGCACAGCATGGATATAAGCGGATCTTAAAAACATGTTTTATTATGCGGAACAGTCAGTATCAGGTGTGAACCATAGATAACTGCTGTAAGCATGCAGAACATATGTACCGGAAATCCATGGCCAAATGGGGTTCCCTATCCTATCAACCAAGTGTCTCTGCTTCCCTTTGCGCAGCATTTTCCATGGAAAACATTTTAGAATTTTTTAAGACTAAAAAGGTATTAGCTATTCTAGATAAGTGTAGCATCCTGTCGGGCATCCTGTCGGGCATCTACCTGCAGGGGCAACATTTGAATATGGCACACATGAATAAAATGCAATGCATGTAGTCCTGAACACTACAGTCAACAGAGCTGATACAATCCAGGAATCAAATGTGTTGTCTGAGCTTATGCATGTGTATATCCTATTGAAACCAGAGCTTGGAAAAGTTACTTTTTTGAACTACAACGCCCATCAGCCCAATCCAGTGGCCATGCTGGCTGGGGCTGATGGGAGTTGTAGTTCAAAAAAGTAACTTTTCCAAGCTCTGATTGAAACATTATGCCCACATACAGACATCTAGTAGTCTTGGAGTGGGACAGATGTGTTGAGTAGCAGGGAGGAAAAAGCACACTCTTGCTTCTCCACCACATGTCAGAGAGATAAGGGACAGTATTGTCTGACCTAGGCCCATATCTACTTTAGTTCCACTGTTTATTTATAATGCATTAACAAACCACTGGTTGGTGTATTATTTATTTATTTAGGGAGCAAATATACTGCCCTTCATCAGAAAAGATCCTAGGGTGATTAACAAAAAAGTTACAATATAATGAGCATAACAACGAATGGCAGGCAGAAACTCTTAACATTCTTAAAAGGACTGCAACAATAAACAGAGGGCTTCCTGGCACCCAGAAGAAGATAGAACAGGTGCCAGAGGGCCTTTCCTGGAAAGGGAGTCCTACAAATGGGGCACTACAGATGACCTTAACACCCGAGAAGCTTGGTATGGGAGCAGGGGATCCTTTAGCAATTTAGGGCCTTAAAGCTTAGCAGCAGCATCTTAAATTGGGCTTAGTAACAAACTCGGTGCCAGGGAAGTTCTTTTTTAAAAAAGCAAGCCATTGCAGCTAAAAATCTCACAGCTGCATTCTGTAGTTGCCATTTCCAAGCCATCTTCAAGGGCAATCTCATATACAACACACTGCAATAGCTTAATCAAGATTATGGATAGTTGTAGGTGGGTTATCCATGTCTAGGAGATCCCTGGTGTACCAGCCTCAGCTGGTAAAAGGCACTCTACATCATTATGGATAGGTGGGCCTCCAGTGACAGAGCTGTATCAAGGTACATTCGCAAAGTACAAACCTGACCTGTCATGAGTGCAACCCCATCCAAAACAGGCTAATCACCCTCCCCCAGGATCCAGGTACAACCCACCCACAGGATCTCCATCTTGTTGGAGCTCAGCTTAAGTTTATTGGCTCTCTGTGACTGAATCTTATGTAAGAGGGAGGGCCAAAAATCCTTACATTAATCTAGGCTGAAAATTATTCCAGTTCATCTAGAAATAAGAATTTCAACAGGTTATTATATTTTTCAGGAACCATTTGTGTATACTCATTGCAACATTATCTGGCTTGGGTTTAGTCTTGCTTGGGCAGGAATAGAAGACAGTCCCAAACTGGAGACTTTTCTTGCCTGTGTTACTTACCCCCTTCTTCTTATGAATGTGGGAGGTCCAGAAGACCAAACATTATACCACCCACACTGACTCTCAGAGGTTTGCATGAAGAAAGCACTTCCACCTCACAACATAAAACCAGGAAGAGAAGTAGCTCATCAGGTTGCTTCCTTCCTGCTACATCATTTATTTATTTCCTACCTTTCTGAAGGCAGCTTACATTGTGAAATTTCATACTTCATAATAAGATTCTTTTTAAAAGACATGTGATTTATGAAATCTCTTGGAAGATGAGGACAAAAAATGTCCACTCTCAAGGCCTTAGATGTTGTTGCTGCTGCTGCTTCCATGGTTGTTCCAGTTGTTGCTCTTTGATGGAACTAAGTGACCATTGCAGAGAACAGCCCCTTCTCTGGAAGTGGACTTTCCAGCAACCAAGGCCAGGTAGCACTGGATGTTTTGGTAACTGTGCAACATCTCTTCACCCAGACAGCTGGATAGTCTAGCTTCTAAGGCCTGGTGACTGGACAGCTTCCATCATCCCTTTCCTCCCTAATTTATTTATTTATTTATTTATTGGATTTATTAGTCGCCCATCTGGGAGGATATCCAACCACTCTGGGCGATGTACAATCAGAAGTATAAAATTACAATGAACAATAGACATAAAGAGATTAATACATTAAAATCACCACCAATAACTGCTTCATCAGCATCATTCATCAGGCTTCTCCGCCACTAGAAAGAGCCAGAAATTGCAGCCTGACCAGTTGCCTGGGTGGGGAGATCCTGTTCCAGAACCAAAATACTTAAAATATGAGCCACTACCAAACTCTGAAAACTGACTCTAAGAACAATAATTAATACCTTCTTCCATTTTTATTTTTTAAGCCCACAGAGGTGCTATTCAAAGGCAATTATTATCATGATCATGAATTTGCACTAAGAGGGCAATAATGGAAATGTTTTTGTAGAAATGACTCTAGAATACACTAAAAGCATTGTAAAAGGCATCCCCAACATTTTTAGAAAACAAATCAGTGATCTGGCAAGGACAGATGACATGGACTACTGGAAAGTGGGGGCCATGCATACATGTATAAGAAGCTAAACATCACAAACTTTACCTGGCACCCAACTACACAAACCAGCCATATAACATCAGAGATATATTTTCAAATTGTTCTTTTGAAAGAATGTTTAAATTGTAATAGTTCCTATGTCATTTTAAATGTTGCCAAATTTTTAAGCATTGTTATTGACACTAGGGCTAAAATGCTTGCTGATTAGCAGTTTATACAGCAACTGGTTTTAATGTTTGTTCAATTGTTTGTAATGGTGGCTGGATCAATAAACATATTTGATACTCGGTATTTCCCAATTTGAAAAGAATGTTTACATTTCAGTCTGTCTTACATTACTGAAAATGATTTAAAACAAACCTGTTAACTAAAAATCGCTTATGAAGACTGTTTGATGCTTCTTTCCCTGGAAGTCCATGAGTTGAAATCAAGGTAAGGTTGTTAAATTTCAGGTGTGGACTAAAGGAGAAAAAAAGGAGGGGGACCACTAAAGTGTTAAACACAAAATCAGAATTGCTGAGGCAATATTGCTGAGACTTAGCTTAGGTTCATATTTAGCACTCGTAAACAACTGACTTTCCCACCAATATATGAGTTCCTCTTGGTTGTCCAGCATGTCGTATGCAATCTAAAAGCCTATGCTCATTAGTCACCAAGTTGCCTTTCACAAACTATTTCAATGCTTAATTAAGATATTGACATATATTTACAAAACCAACTGCTAAGTGAATTCCTAATCCCAATGTGGAAATCCGATTATTGGATAAAGTCAGACATAAATGAAGAGTTCCCTGTGACCTGAAAATAATCTGCTTCACCTTCACTGAAGAGTATCAAATCTTTACCTGCTACTGTCTTCTTCCTAGCCCTCACAGGGCTGATTTGAATATAATGCTAAACTATGGTTTAGCATTAGATGAAAGAGCCTTGGGCTCATGTGTTTCCCATTTCCTCCTATTCCTTTGGCATGCCCCTGGAGAGGAAATTAGTAGCATCCACTTTATTTTTTAAATTAACCAGAGTTCCCCATTACATCTGACCTCAGGGGAACTCTATATAGTTTAAACTATGGTTTGTAATTTCATAACCCTAGCTTGTTAATAAACCATTGTTTAAACAAATGCAAGCTCAGTTTGGAAGTAATGAGGAGCTCTGGTTGGTGTAAAAATGGAAGCTTCCAGTCTCCTGGCAGCTGTACTAGAGGAGCAGATTGGAGGGGGAAGCATGCAAACTTGAGCCCCAAAAAGCCGACAAAGTCACAATTCTCAGGGTGAGATTAAAAAAGGAAACACTAGAAAGCTGCAGTTTCTGCCACAGAAAATGATTCCAAGGGAAAATCAGCCTGTACAGCTAGAGGGAATGCTAGAGAGTGCAGTTTGCTTATTACAGTACAATGACAGATCAGATGATTATAGAGCTCACAACACTTGCAACAAGACCACAGAAAATAAATCTAACCACAAATTAGAGTTTTGGGCTGCTCAAGCATATTACATCTTGCAGTACTGGAAGAAGTCATGGACCAAGACCACACTTGGTGTAGTAGGCAGCATGACCATTGTGGATAATCCATAACTCAAAAGCAACTTGCTTCTCTCTGTAGGCCATTTAGCTTCCTTGAAAAGTAAGCAAGTTCTGTATCCTACTGATGTAACAGAAGAGCTTCAAAAGGAAGGGCCTCAAAAGGAATACTGACAGTCAGCAAAGTAGAAATTAATAGGAATGCTTCCTGACCTGTCATTTATGAGAAACCTCTGCAACAGATTCCTTAGAAGCAGAATTAATTGATTCTATAATATTGTTTAGAGTTCCTTAGGAGATTGCTGCCTAAGTCAGTGCCGGCTCCAGGATTTTGCAATCCCTCAGGCAAGAGAGACTCTCTTAACCTGGAACAGGTGGGGCATGCAAAGCAGGAGTTCTCATGCTATTTCTGACCTTTTTGGGTGCTCTGTGCAAAATGAGAATGGCAATGGGCTCTTTGCTTGTCTTGGTGTCTGCTGGCAAATGCCTAACTTTGCCACCCCCTGGAAATGGTCCCGATATATGCTGGACCTTAGTATTGATAGAAGAAAGATTGGGCCCAAGCAAGTTTTCTGGAGGTCTGGCAGGCAATTCTCTGTAGGCAGGAGTAGCAAATCCTCTTCGTCAGATGCAGGAGCACCAAGTAGCTTCCCAGGAAATTTAGTCAATCAGTAAAAGATAAAGACTTGCACCATGATCAAGCCACTTATATACTCTATTTCTTTTTATTATATATTAGAACATACATTCATATCTGATTGCTTTTTTCTTTTTCAAAACCTTTGTTAGCCATGACAGTTTTGTTGATCTGTTGATATTTTTGTATTTTATTTTATTTAAAAGCATGAATTAAACTTCAGACGTTATTGATCTGGGTGTGCCTTGTGACTCAAAAGGGGTCAAGTGTAGAACAGTTACACATACAGAGATGTAACAGGCAGCATCCTCTGAAAGTGGTCAATTCTGCACTCTTCCTCTCTGTTGTGAACAATAGGATTGATATCATTCAATCACACACCATTTAAAGTAGCCAAGTAGTGGCTGATTGGAGGAGGCAAAGCCAGAGTGGTGAATCATGCAGATCCAAGGAACAGCCTCCTCTTTCAGTGAGCATTTTGGGTCACAAGAACTCTTACAATGCAACCTTGTGCATATTTGCTCAGACGTAAGTTTCACTGTGTTCAATTGGGTTTACTTCCAAGTTAGTGTGCATACTGAATTGCTTTTTTTCCTGTTGCGGCACTCAGTTCTTTCACTGCACAGAATTCAGGAATCACTGCTTTACATTCATGCAATTATTTTGACTGAGGACTCAGTTCGGTACAAACACAATAGTGATTCATACATCTTAGGTTTAGATTCCTCATCTATCTAAAAAACAAACAAAAGCAAATTTCTGGTTACTGCAAAAAGGGAGGAAAATGCTGAAAAATATATTGCATATCATTTAGCAGAATTGCTTACACTTTTAATGCACATTAAGAATGCTGAACATCATGTGCTATACAAGCATAGGGCACCCTTTGGTTAAAAAAAAGAGGCTTCAAGTTAAGAGCTCAGCCCAGTGAAGCATTAAACAAGTACACCTGCATTATTGAAGCAAATAATTCCAGCAGGGATTCATGTTGCTGTGGATACAAAAGGGGAAGAACGGCTCAAAGATACTTGTAAAGCAGGAGGGATTAGAGTATCTAGGGAAATAAGTAAAAGGTATTGGGTTTCATTGCCTGGTTTTAGAGGGCAGCTACAAAAGGAGACCTCAACATCCTTGGCTTAAAAAAAAGGGTCATGTTGCCAATTTATTGGAAATACAAGAAACTTAAAAAGATTACTGTTTTTGATGCTTTTCATTATTGGCAAATTAGTCAGCTCATCAGTACTTTTAATGATTCTAATGGATGCGGGAGGGGAAACACTTTTTTTTAGGTGAACTAGTTACAAAATGAACCTTTTTTCAAGCAGTATTCAAAATGTTTTCCAGTAAATGTCAGAAACTTTGTGAGCATTTACACTAACTTGTAATTCTTAACAATTAGGAGGCAAATATTCCAGTGCATGGTTTGAAGGCACATAATGCAGCCACTTTGTTGAAAATGAAACTGAGTAGGTCCTGGCCCATGCCTGGATGGGAGATTCACAGGAATCCTACACTGCTGTGAGTTCCACAGAAGAAAAGTAGGATATAAATGTAAACTAGTGGGAAATGTAGATCTCAACACCAAGTTTCTGTCTCCCATTGCCATGCCAGAGTCAGATGCGAAGTGGCATAGCTGGCATGGCATACATGGTGCATTTTTGCATATACGCAACCCTTTGGGCCTACGTACTGGTGTAGTTACCATGCACACTTTAATCCATAGATATTTAGGGTCCGTTTGCATATATGGAAGCACCCCCCGTCTCTCTCTCACACACATACATATATGAAGCTCTGAATAAAGCCAAAATTATTGCCTCCAACTGAAATGTTTGTGTGTGCTTAGATTCATATGCAGAATGAATAGTCTTCCCTTTCACTACAGTGGTGGGGCTGCCCTACACCTGCTGAGGGATGGATATGGGGAACTGTCCTCCAAATGAAATGAATGAGGGATAGGGTGGAGATATTTAAAGCCAATTCTTCCAAAATTTAATGATGAAATTACAGTTAATGTTTGGATGTATAACTATATCTGAGTGCTATTCCCTGTTAAATGATTGCTGCAAATAATATTTCAAGGCACTATTTTTCTCCACTGGATATATTTCACATTTGTCATGGACACCATCCATTGTAACAGTGATTTCACAACAAGGCAAGATAGAACATGCCCTATTTATCTCTGTCCAAACATTGATCTCCATTTGCTCTCAATGATGCAAGGAGACAATATCTGAATGATGCTACTCCAGTAACACTGAGCACACGGCAAACCACTGCATTGTTTTGCTTTGGTATAATTTCTCCTCAGTCTGAAAAAAAAAACAGTGAGGAAAAAGGGCACGTATTTCAGCCAATTCATGTGGCAAAAGGCAGATAGCATAAAACAATAACAATTACTAAAACATTCATTACATGTTAGCCCTGTGATCAGCAAGTAAGCACTAACTATTTAATTAGTCAACTAATTAGTGGCAGGCAACATGGAAGCTCCTGACATTCTCAGATAAATGTAAAGATAAAAAGCCTAATTAAACAGCAAGCATTATGCTAGCTATTGCCAAATAAGACAGCTGTGCAGGATATTGTGTAATATTGGGCTACCAGATAACAGGACTTGTAGCTATTCTGTCACAAGTAAGGCTTTAGTAGCATGCAATTTCTAAGCCATTTTTAGACAGCTAAACAGGCACAAAGGAAGGAAAAGGAAGGAATCATTCATTCTAAACAGAAAACCAGTGTTTTTGAATGAAATATATTAGCAAGGAAAATGCTACCCACTGTGAATGGCACCTGAACATTTAAATGACCATCCTGCCCTGCAATAAACGTAGATATTTATTTTGAGGGACCCAAGTTTTTCTCAATCACCACTTCCATGGTTAATGGGGGGAAAGCTGGCACAATCTACAGTGCAGTGTAGCCTTGAAACTGCAATCCCTGGTTCTTCAGAGCTGCAGAGATTGTATCAGTAAATGGAACATTGTTTGCAAGGTATAAGGTTCCTCATTGCCCTGCTTCCATACATGGAGTTGCATGAAAGAAAAAAGAAAAAGAAAACATTGTCTATAAGATAAGATCCATTAAGACAACACCTTGCTACTAAAAACTCTTCATGCTCTCTTTATGGAAGAAAAAGAAGCAACAGTGAAAAGGTGGCATTTTCTATCTCAGTGGGACATGCACATTTTAAAGGAATGGTCCTTTTAGCCTGTTTCCATGCTCAGGTTGTAAGGCAAGATGCTGCTCTAGCTTGCACAATTTTCTGCTACAAATGGTTTTGACAAGAACAGCAACAACTAACGTTAATACCACAATAAAAATAAAAAGTAGAATTATATCTTTCAAGCATTTAAGAATAATTTCTATTTTCAAACTGTTCAAAAACCCATAATTGGCATTCTTGAAAGTGAATATTTGTCTGCTTCAGTACTAACTGCTGATGCAAAGTAATTATGCAGTAAAAATAATGAGAAAATGACTTCCTTTTTAAAGACTGAAAGCTTTAAAATTGGTTGTCTATTTTCAGCACATGTCTCTTCTGCATGAAAATAAAAAACACTTGAGTAGCCTTATAGCAACATCAAGTGTTAATATTTAAGTCATAGGAGTGCACATACACTCAGGAATTAATTGTAAAACTGCAGCATCGTGAGGATTTATAAATGTGACTGCTCAGGGTAAAGATGTGGTTATACATAGCATGATTTATAGGTGCATCTTAAAATATCCAGAGTATCTCAGAATCCCCCAATATGACCGTGTCTGAGAACTCTTCTTCAGGTTTCACTGTAATCTGACTGATGGGTACCCAGAAGAGGGACTTCTTGGTTATTGTAACATTTAGGATGTGGAATTGCCTCCGGAGATACTGCCTGCTTTTTAGGTAAGTGGTAAAGATGGTTTTAGTTAAGTGAATCATTTTTAGAATCTTGATTTTAGTGTATATTTTCCTGCTTTAAAGTGCTCTATTTTGTTTGTTTGCCTGCTTTTTGGATGTTATGCTTTGTATTTTTTTTTTATGTAAGTTGCCTTAAGTTCATTTTGTTAAAAAGTGAGAAAATCTGTTGTTCTTGTTATGCATGCATTTGCAGAGGTGACAAGAACTCGAAATTAGATCATGACTAGAGCAAAATTGCTGTTGATAACAGTGAGTTGGATCCAAATGTACTTTTCATAGAATCATAGAGGTGGAAGAAGCCTATAAGGTTATCGAGTCCAACCCCCTGTTCAGTGCAGGAATCCAAATTAAAGCATACCTGACTGGTGGCTGCCTCTTGAATGCCTTCAGTGTTGGAAAGCCCACCACCTCCTTAGGTAATTGGTGCCATTGTCGTACTCTTCTAACAGTTAGGAAGTGTTTCCTGATGTTCAGTCAAAATCTGGCTTCCTGTAACTTGAGCCCATTATTCTGTGTCCTGCACTCTGGGACGATTGAGAAGAGATCCTGGCCTTCCTCTGTGTGGCAACCTTTCAAGTAGTTGAAGAGTGCTATCATATCTACCCTCAATCTTCTCTTCTCCAGGCTAAACATGCCCAGTTCTTTCAGTCTCGCCTTATAGGGCTTTGTTTCCAGTCCCTGATCATCCTTGTTGCCCTCCTCTGAACCTGTTCCAATTTGTCTGCATCCTTCTTAAAGTGTGGTGTCCAGAACGAACACAGTACTCAAG
This sequence comes from Rhineura floridana, assembly GCF_030035675.1. NCBI lineage: Eukaryota > Metazoa > Chordata > Lepidosauria > Squamata > Rhineuridae > Rhineura > Rhineura floridana. The sequence continues at coordinate 177,145,189 of NC_084480.1, read as the reverse complement.
ATAAGGCCTAACCAGTGCTGAATAGAGGGGAACCTTCACGCAAGTTGGAAACTATACTTCAGTTAATGCAGCCTAAAATAGCATTTGCCTTTTTTCGCAGCCACATTACACTGTTGGCTTATATTCAGCTTGTGATCAACAACAATCACAAGATCCTTCTTGCATGTAGTATTGCTGAGCCAAGTATCCCCCATCTTATAGCTGTGCATTTGGTTTCTTTTTCATAGGGTTGCCATAAGTCGTAATCGACTTGAAGGCACATAACAACAAAAAGAACTTTGCACTTATCCTTTTAAAATTTCATTCTGTTGTTTTCAGCCCAATGCTCCAGCCTATCAAGATCTCTTTGAATTTTGTTTCTGTCTTCCACAGTATTAGCTATCCCTCCCAATTTTGTATCATCTGCAAATCTGATAAGCATTCCCTGCACCTTCTCATCCAAGTCATTAATAAAAATGTTGAAGAGCACTGAGCCCAGAACTGAGCCTTGCACTACCCCACTTGTTACCTCCCCCCAGTTTGAGAAGGAACCATTGATAAGCATTCTTTGAGTATGATTCTGGAGCCAACTGTGGATCCACCTGATAGTTGTTCCATCCAGCCCACATTTAGTTAGCTTGCTAATCAGAATATCATGGGGCACTTTGTCAAAAGCTTTGCTGAAGGTGAGATATATTATGACCACAACATTCCCACAGTCTACGAGGGAGGTTACCTGATCAAAGAATGAGATAAGATTAGTCTGGCAGGATATGTTCTTGATAAACCCATGTTGGCTTCTAGTAATCACTGCATTGTTTTCAAGGTGCTTACAGACTGACCGCTTCATAATCTGCTCCAGAATTTTCCCAGGGATTGATGTCAGGCTGACCGGTCTGTAGTTCTCAGGTCCCTCCTTTTTGCCCTTTTTGAAGATAGGGGCAACATTAGCCCTCCTCCAGTCATCTGGCACTTCACCCATCCTTCATGATTTTGCAAAGATAATAGACAGTGGTTCCGAGAGTTCTTCATCCAGTTCTTTCAGTACTCTAGAATGCAGTTCATCAGGCCCTGGAGATTTGAACTCATTCAAAGTGATTAGGTATTCCTTGACCATTTGTCTATCAATCTCAAGCTGCAATCCTGCCCCTTCAATTTCACATTTCCCAGGAGGGTTATAGACCCTCTTTTGGAAGAAGACTGACCCAAAGTAGGAACTGAGCCCTCCTGCCTTTTCTTTGTCATCTGCTATCATTTTGCCCTCCTCATTGGTTAGCTGTACTGCTATTTATTTTGGATGGACTCTTTTAGATGTGTCTACTATGGATGTACCTGAAGAAAGCTTTTTTGTTGCTTTTGGCATCTTTCGCTAGCCTCAGCTCATTCTCAGCTTTAGCCTTCCTGACACCATCCCTGCAATTCTGTGCTACCGGTCTATATTCTTCCTTCATGGTCTGGCCTTCCTTCCACTTCCTGTATGTGTCCTTTTTTGTTTTCAGGTCATTTCTAAGCTTTCTGTGAAACCACATTGGCTTCTTTTGCTGTCTTCCACCTTTTTTCCTTGATGGAATTATTTGCCATTGTGCCTTTAGAATTTCCTCTTTTAGACACTCCCACCCATCTTGGGTTCCTTTTCTCACTAGGGTCACTTGCCATGGAACCTTACTTACCATTGTTCTGGGTTTATTAAAATCGGCTTTCCTGAAGTCCAGGGTATGCATATGACTACTCTCAGCTTTTGCTTCCTTTAAAATTAAGAATTCAAATATAACATGGTCACTTTCCCCTCTGAGTTCCCTTAACAGCCACTTCATTCACCAAGTCATCTCTATTGGTTAGAATCAAGTCCAGGATAGCTGATCCTCTAGTTCCTTCCTCCACTTTCTGTCAGAGAAAGTTATATCCAGCACAAGCCAGGAATTTCTTGGAGGGGCCGTGTTTGGCAGAATTTGTCTCCCAACAGATATCGGGGTAATTGAAGTCCCCCATTACTACTACATCATGCCCCCTCGAAACATTGGTGATTTGCTTTGCAAAAGTTTCATCCATGTCTTCTCCTTGATTGGGTAGTCAGTAATAGACTCCAACTACTATGTTCATTTTTTTCCTTGCCGCATTAATTTTAATCCAGACACTCTCAGTAGAGCTACCAAGCTCATCCTCCTGCATTTCTGTGCAGGGATATATATTTTTAACACATAGCGTGACTCCGACTCCCTTTCTATTCCTCTGTTTGAACAAGTTATATCCTTCAATTGCTGTATTCCAGTCATGGGAGTCATCCCACCAAGTTTCAGTTATACCTATCAAGTGTTTTCCAGGAGGATCCCTCCGCCTGTGCAGCTCTGAGACGGGCTCCCGTCTTGGATGAAACTTTTTCAGCCTTAAATCCAGTCAGAAGGGTCTTTTTTGACTGGGGATAATTTCTTCCGGATAAGGAAGAAACGTGAGATTTCCCACACAGCTTTGTTGTGGTTGTGGGAGACTGGAATTCGTCAGAATCGTCTGTGAAAGAAGGTCTTCCAGCAGCTCGGACAGAGCGAGGATTTATAGCCAGCTCAGCTGAATAAGTGACCCATTTTTTTTCCTTTTTAAAAAAAACGGACTAACAGGCAAGCATCCTCCTGTCTATGCTTATCACTTTCTTATTTATACAGCTAAAGAGATTTGTCAAAGGATCAGCAATTAAGAAAACCTGGGTGAGCCAAAACTTTCCTTCTTTTTTACTCACGGAACTAAGGGGGAGGAAAATAAAAATAGCCTATCTTTTTCCTATTGCAAAAAGCTGACATGGAAAATGGCATTGTAAAGATTACAACGGATGAGGGGTTTCTGATTGGAAGAGAAAAGAAAAATCTTTTTGATTTATAAGACTTTTGTGTAATATATGTCTGGGACTATTTTTTCTGATCTTCTTTTTCTTTTTTTCCTTTTTTTGACGAATCTGCTCATTCTCGTTGCTACTAGTCATTAGGACGCTGTGAACTAAAGCTGTTTTTGCACTTCTGGGCATATAAGAGATAAGGGCTGTCTAGAGTGTGACGCCAGTTGGTTTGAAAGATTAACTCCTTTATAACTGGATAAAGAAATAAACAGCTCTTTGCTTGGGACATTGAAAATTGAAGGAGTTTAGTTCCTTTGGCTTTAAGAATGACAATTAAGAAGATCATGGATGCACAAGAAGGGACTTTATCTTTAGACATGTTTCAGAAAATAATGAATGGGATTAAGTCAATAAAACAAGAATTGAGAAATAATAGACAAGCGTGGAGAATTGAATTTGATGAAATGAGACAGGAGCTGAAAGAAATTCAGGATTCTATGAGAAAGGAGAATAAAGATAGATCTGGAAAACCAAAAAAAGATGAAAGAGAAATTAAAGGCAAGGTTCAAACTATGGAGATTGGATTAAATATGGACATGGAAAAAGATTTGGATTTCCTGGTTGTGATGGATCCTGGAGACAAATATTATGGTTTGGAAATCAGCGCTGTCCCTGAAGGAATTGAAGAGATGGGAGATAAAGATATTATCGGTTCAAAAAAATTCCTGGACTGGAAGGATTTGATGGAACTTGAAATGGAGAAAGTTAACAGAATTAATCCCTGTTTTGTGTTAATGGAAAAATCTTCAAGAGATGTGCTAGTGTATCATGTAAAAAAGAGGAACAGAGATGCGGCTTTGCAACAATACTTCAGTGATACGTTCGGAATTGATGGCAAGAAAATATCTGTGATAAAGGAAATTCCTATCAGACTTTTATTATATGACTATGACAGCAAGATTATTGGGTGCGTAAAGATGGAAGATGGAACCAATATGGATAATGGAAGAAGAGCGATTTGAAATTACTGGACTTAGTAGACTTGATGAGTTGGATTAATTGACATGTTTATTTAGAAAAAAAATTGATGGACATATATCTCAAAGATTGGAAACCTCTCTTTGACTTTTTGTGGAAGAATGAAATGATATGATGTTAATGAGATTTGAAACCAATTAAGATAACCGCTGGAGGAAGGTGATTTTATAATCTATTAAGAGACAGGCTTGTTATATATTATAGATTTATAGCTGAACTACGACAAATCGGAAGTCAATATTTTTATTTTTATTTTTTTATTGTATTAGTTATTGATTTGTGTGTTTTTTTCTTTTTGTATTGTTTTGGTTTTGAAAATCTGAATAAAAATTAATTGAAAAAAAAAGTCTTTTCCTGTGTGGATAGTGCCTTCTGGTCACAGAAGGGCCATTAGTGGAGAACAGTGTGAAACTAAATCCAAAGATATTCTTTCACTTGCGCAAGAGCTTGTGGAGGCATGAGAACTGCTCAGTGGCGTACCAAGGGCGGTGTGGTGGGGGTGGTCCACCCCGGGTGCAGGCAATAAGGGGGTGCACTGCCCAATGGGGTGGGTGTCACAGTGCATGAGAATAGGAGAGGTTGATAGGTAGGCGTGCGTGCGCAGGGCGCTCCTGGGCTCTGCAGGCGGGCTGACTGGCTAGCGCTGGGCATGAGCAGCATGGTGTGGGCCTGCTGAGGCAGGTTAGCTCTGCTGGCGGCTTTTCGAGAGGGTCCACATACGCATGCGCATGTGTGGATTTGACGGGAGCGCATGTGAGGGAAGGGAGCGGAGGGGCTCCGGGAGCTGCCGGTGTGTGTGTGTGCACAGAGAAAGAGAGAAAGAAAGAAAGACGGTGGCGAAGCCCGGTGCTAGCAGCTGGGTGGTGGGTCGTAGAGAGGCAGCATGTGGGTGGCGGCGCCCCAGCCACGTGTGGTGAGTAGTTTTTTGGCATCTCCCGACTGCTGGCCACCCGCCTCCAGTTGAGTGGCATTGGCAAAGGCTTGCCTGCTCCCTCTACTAAAATTAAAATACCTCCCCTGGTTGCCCACCGAAGCCTAGGCTTCCTTTGAGGTGAGTTACTTTGAACATCTTTGAGGTCTTGTCATGAGTGCAGGCTGAAAATGTGTACTACATTTTCTGAGAGTCAGCATTCAAATGCTGGAGTGCTGAGGAGCTGCAGTGTGGGCTTCTTCTGTCTGTTCTGGAGCAAAAGTAAAAATAAGAGTCAGCAATAGGAAAAGCTATGATAAAAGACAGAGGGAGTGCTATTCTACGAACTGTTGCAGAGATCTCCATCTGCTAAAACAACCTTGCTAAATTTTATCCATGCGCTTGGCAGAGAGCAATTCTTCTATCTGTGAGAGGTCAAGCAGATACAGCTTTATTTATCACAATGGCTTTGTTGCAGGAACTGAACAAGTGGCTTTTGTGCCTCATGTATCCTAAAACATTGCTTTAAAACAGTAGAAAGTTTGTGTGTAGTCCACAAGCAAGTCCACATGCTTAAAACCTGCTATCTTAAGACCGTTGCAAACTCTGCAACAACCACAGTGACAATTAAGTGCAATTATTGGATGCTACATTTTCCCAAATTAAGTAATTGCTCAAGAACTTCAACAGGATACATTATGAAGATGCAAAATGCTGTTCTAGGTAATACTGCTAACACAGGCATTGCTATTGGCAGAAATTGGAAATGGCTTTGAAAGACAATTATTTGATCAGTTGACTGACCACAAGCTTTAAGAATGTTCACAAATGCTGAAACATTAGAATGGGCAGATGACATAACTAGCAGAAATGCTGCCAGCCATTAATTTCTGATCACATAGCACAAATAACACAGAGCAAATGTGATAATGAAGGGAAACAATTTGGGTATTTCTGCATGGAATTCAGGTTTTCTAAGTATGTGGGAATTCTGGCAGGAAAGCTATATCATAATATATTTTCCCCACTGTTTAATCAGATAGGTATTGTGGATTGTTTCCCAAGGCCTCTGTTTGTGCATAATGTAGTTATTCACATTTTTGTTGTATGTTACTTTCATAAATATTAAACGTTGCTTAAGAATGAAAGACAAGCAACACATGTAGAATTCACGCCATTTTGAACTATGGGCAGTAGTGTGTTTTAAGCACCAATGGTTACAGAATAATCCAATGGCATAGGTATGGCAGTCTATTGTGCAAAAGCAACAAAGGACATTTTTTTTCCTGATGATCAGCTCAAATCTGGGTTCCTGTAACTTGAGCACATTATTCCATGTCCTGCACTCTGGGATGCTCAAGAAGAGATCCTGGCCCTCCTCTGGGTGACAACCTTTCAAGGACTTGAAGAGTGCTCTCATATCTCCCCTCAGTCTTCTCTCTTCAAAGCTAAACATGCCCAGTTCTTTCAGTCTCTCCACATAGGGCTTTGTTTCCATTCCCCTAACCATCCTTGTCTATCCTCTGAACCTGTTCATTTGTCTGCATCCTTCTTGAAGTAGGTGTCCAGAACTGAACGCAATATACTCCTGATGAGGCCTAGCCAGTGCTGAATTGAGGGAACTAGTACTTCACGCTGTTTGGAAGCTATACTTCTGTTAATGCAGCCTAAAATAGCATTTGCCTTTTTTGTAGCTACATTATTATTATTATTATTATTATTATTAGCGCATTACACAGTTGACTCATGTTCAGCTTGTGATCAACAACAATTCCAAGATTCTTCTTGCACATAGTATTGCTGAGCCAAGTATCTTCCATCTTATAACTATGCATTTGGTTTCTTTTTCCTAGGTGTAAAACTTTGCACATATCCCTGTTAAATTTCATTCTGTTTTCAGCCCAATAATTCCAGCCTATCAAGATCCCTTTGAATTTTGCTTCTGTCTGCCAGGGTACTAGCTATCCTTTCCAATTTTGCATCATCTGCAGATTTGATAAGTGTTGCCTGCACCTCCTCATCCAAGTCATTAATAAAAATGTTGAAGAGCACTGGGCTCTTTTGTTGTATAGAGGAGGGGGGTGTTAAAAATGTTATATAACCTCCTTATTTTAGCACTGTGCAAACTCTTCCTCTACTGCATGTGCAAATATATGCAGAATGGGCCTAGTGGTCGTCTTTATACATATTTTTTGGATCCAATAAGCTGTCATATATATGATTGCCAATTCATATGAAAGATGCTGAATCAAAACAGTCACACAGAGAAAAATGTGTCTTCTAGGGAATTTAATGTACAAGGATGCAGGGAAGCTAGTCTTCTACTCCTGACTGCCACAGCTCTCAGTCATGTTAGTACCAAAACAGGATATGGAACAAAAAGGAGATGCTCACTAGCTCAGGGATTTGATGCTAATGCTGCTGTTTTTGCAAAAGAGCTGTTGTGCCTTCTGTGCCAATCCTGCTAATGGACTAAGAGCAACTAGCATAGCTACAGGGGTGACCTTGTATACGTTACAACATTCCCTAGTCCTTCCCTGCAAAGTTCCTCTTTCATCCACTATGTATTCATGGATGGGGGGCAAGTCCTGCCCCTAATGTACCTGTCCTTGTTGCCCTGTATGTTCAGTCCCTGACCATCCCTATGTTGAATGGAGAAGGTCTGAAATGAGATTCTAATTGCCTTTGCTTGAACAAGAGTAGAGAAAGAGTAGAGGGAAAAAGCAGGGTCCCCAAATCATGTCAGGTGTTCTACTTGAATTCAAGGCAACATAAGTAGAAGCTCGCTGCAGACCTTTCCTACTCAACATGGGGATAGTTGGCAATTGACAGAGGGGATATGAGGGTGTTAGTGGTGGGGCTTGCATGTGTGCCCCTGCCCCCATCCACACTTTGACTGTTTGTGGGTTCAGGCAAATGCCTTTATATGTGAATATACGTATGGCCCTGACTACAAGCACAGCTTCTTGTAATAGGGCTCACAAAATAGTTAAATATTGGCAAGACATTAAGAGAAAGATAAACCATATAATAATCCAAAAATATTCCTAGCTCTTGACCTTCCTGAATGCTGTTGTACAGCTTAAACCACAAATTTACAGAGGATATGCACAGCTTAGTTTTTCCTTCCTTGATTTATTTTCAGAAGCAGCTTTTGTACTGATTTTATTCATAATTGGACAGCTCTGATTTGGTATTCTAATACTGTTTGGTATTTTTAGTAGATTTACACTGACCTTTAGCAAAAATACATATGAACATCTACACACATGGAAAACTATCTTTGGCAGCAGGTTGCAGTCTTTAAAATAACCTTTTAAAAAAGGTGAACAATGAAGGGGACAATGGGTTTAGGAAAGAGGGAATTTTTAAAAAAATCCCTCGAAGTACCAGCTGTGTGTGAATGTTTTTTGGCCTCATTCCAGGGCTTAGTGTGCATTTGGTGCTACAGTTGCACAAGAAGCTCCTGCTATGGGACTGTTCATAAAGTATATCATGTTATCAAAGGATATGGAAATGGGTAGCAAAATTATAACAATGGAGGGTTTGTATGTTGTTTGAAACAGGACTGGCAGACCTTTGGTCTTCCAGATATCATTCAGCTCCCATTGTGGCTGATGTGTGTTGGAATCCAAAAATAGCTGGAGAGCCAAAGATTTTCCACCCCTGGTTTAAATGAACCAAAGCGAGACAAGGGGAAAGCAGGGAGTTTAAAAGGCCTGACAGGGTCCACTGGCTTTACCTTAACTTCATTTTTCCTAGAGAACAGACCATCAGATGAGAACACATCCACTCAGTGTTCACAGGCAGGAAGTGTTAGATCTTGAGGAAGTAGCTGGCCTTGTGAGATCCCAGATCATTTCATGATGTTTGGCCAAAAGAATACTTCAACAGTGAGATAACAAACACACATAAAGACAAAAAAGACACACATAGCAATGCAAACCATATATATATATATTCAACAACACACTACTACTTCCTCAAAGGAAAACAATACCAGATACTTGAAAAATGCGATGAACTACTAAATAACAGATTAGCAACATATTGAGGTACTCAACAACATAAGATAGTCAACAACCCAGTTGGCACAGAACATCATATGGAGATAGAACAATAGCGCATCAGTGACATTGCATAGCCACCCATATGTACCACCAGGGAGGGTCCGGATGGTCTGTTCTCCAGGAGAAATTAAGTTCTGGTGAGGCCAATGGGCCCCTTCTCCCTGGAGAACAGCCCAACAGGTGGGACGTTCTCAAAGCATCTAGAAAAATAGGAAAGGAAGGCTGTCTAAGGTTTCACAATATACAAAAATGACTCAGGATTACATAACAACATGCTGTAACATATGTCTGCCAAAATCAGCTTCTGCAGAGGCATACACACCTATCTTATAATGTGATATAAATATATTTAGAGATGACCAGAGAGCTGCCCTGCAGATATCCAACAAGGGAGCATTCACAGAAAAAGCTGCCTTGATTGCTGCCATCCTGGTAGAGTAGGCACTAATTTGTGAAGGTACAGGGAGGCATAAAGACTCATAAGCCAAACTAATACATGCCTTAAGCCAACAAGCTAGTGCAGGGGAGGCCTTTTTTTCTCAGAGACCTTGGATGAAAACACACAAAAAGAGATTCAGTTTCTCTAAAGTCCTTAGTATGCTGAATATACACTTTCTAGGCTCAACATACATCCATGAGTACTACACCTTTTCCTGTGGATGAACTGGCTTAGAACAAAAGGTAGAATCAGTTTTTGTTGATGATGTTACAATTAATGATCTGTATGGTGGAAATTAGCAGTCCCAGGACCCTGGCCAACAACATTAGGTCCATGGATGTGCAAGATTGAAGGGCAGCCACTGCGGTGGTAATGGTTTGAATCCTCTCCAGGGACGAGAACACAGCCTGGTGGTGTGGATGAGCGCACTGAGTTGTTGAAGGCATTGCTTGGGAGACAGATGACTTTTCAAGGTGTTGATGAGCAACCCGTGGGACTACAACACTGACTGAATGTCCCTCCCCACTTTCTGGGTGGTCTCTGATCACACCAAGAAATTGTCCAAATAGGGATAGATATAGACACCCTGGAGACTCAGGTGAGCCACCAGGGTGACCATGATCTTCATGAAAATCCTTGGTGCAGAAAGAGACCAAAAAGAAGTGCCCGGTATTGAAAATGAAGAGCACCATAAGCAAACCTTAGATACTGTCTGTGATAAGGATGGATTGGAACATGGAGGTAAGCCTCCTTCAAATCTATCAAGATGAGAAAATCCTGAGGTTGTAGAGCTTCTTTAATGGAAAATAGAGACTCCATTCAACATTTCCTATATTTGACAAATTGTTTCAAGAATTTGAGGTCCAAGACTGGTCTTCCTTGGCGACCACAAAGAAAATGGAGTAAACTCCTAAGAATTGCTCTGCGGGAGGCACCTCCTCGATGGCCTGGATGTGAATTAGGCCTCTTGAATGATCAACCTCTTGTTGATTGAACTGGAAACCAGAGAAGGGACAAATCTGGTGGGAGGAATAAACAACCTGATCTGATATTCCAGTGCTACTGAGTCTTGCACCCACTGGTCAACAACCTTTTGACTCCATGCCGCTAAGAACCATTGAAAGCCCCCCTCACTGGCGGAAGAAGGTATTCATACTGCTGTTGATGCTGCTGTCAGCCTCATCTGGAAGATGCTTTGGAGGTATTGGAGAAGTTTTTGCCAGATTTGGACTGTTGTCTGCCTTGGAAGCATGGCTTGTTCCAATAGGAACAATTGCTGCCTCACCCTTGGTCCTTGCCTGTCCTGGCTGTTGGAATCAGACTCACACTAATGTATTTTTCTCCAGTCTGTTTAATGAAAATCTTCAGTTTACAGTGCTTCATGGATCATCTTACACGTCATACAAGATTCTACATCTCTACATAGCATAATTAGGCATGACTACTCAAAGCTAAGGTGTTGCTGTAGCAATTAGACACACACCCCTTACAACCCTTATGGAGGTTTGGGTGGGCTCCTTCTACTTGTGTGAGGAAGTTGTCACAGAATGGGATTGTGTGCTCCTCCTAGTTGGAAAAGTGAGCCTGCTGTCGCAGAAGTGGGGTAGAGGAGAGGAAAAGAGCTGACTTGATCAGCCAGCAGTCCCTCTGTTGTAACTGGAGTTAAGAGGGAGGAGCTGTCACTGTCAAAAGTGCTGAAGCCTTCTGTTTCAACACTTTCTTGTTGCAAAGCACTAGGATCATCCCCTGGGTCCCATCCTGCATCTTCTTCTTCCTCTTCATCACTCCAGGAACGTTCCATGGGGCTCATGACACTGCCTTTTTGAAAGGCCTGAAAGAATGTCTAAAAAGACAAAGCAGGCACTGAATAGGAGGCATATCTCCTGTAAGTCCTTCTGTCATCATTATGGGAGGTAAGTAACACCGGCTTCCTTTTCTCTTTAAGATCAGACAGCACATCCTTAAGGTCCTCACCCCCAAAAAGCTTCTGGCTCACATAAGGAGCAGTAGGTAGATTCACCCTTGCAGTTGTATCTGCATCCCAGTAACGCAGCCAGAGTCCTGTGTGAAACCACACCAGTTGCCAAGGAACGTGCAGCAGACTGAACGGCATCTAATGTGGCATTGGCCACAAAAACTGCTGAACAATGCAATTTTAACAAAGTCCTATAAATATGCTCTGGGTCCTGATGTGGATCATCCAGGAGCTTGTGAAGCCAAACCACTGAAACGCTAGAAAACACTGATGCTGCGCACGCTGCCCACAGAGACAGGGCCACCTCTGTAAATAAGGTAAAAACAACCACTTCCACTACAAGACAAGTGTGTATGTGAGAGGGAGAGCAAAAGAGGAAGGCTGAAACACAACTCAGCAGGGGAATTGACAGCAAGCCAAAAAACCCACAGGAACTCCTGGAAGAAAATGAGGCTGCCCAGAGGTAAAGGCAAGCGGCGGGAGAAGCTGAAAAGAGTGGGATGTCAGGAAAACAAGAAACTGAAGAGACAAAATAGAAAAAAATCTGAGGGAGAACAGCAGAAATTACTCACTTGAGACACAAAAATGATGGATAAGAGGGGAAAAAGAGAAGAATTAGAAGATACAACAAGGCTAATTAGAAGATAAAGTGAGGCTAAATGAGAGCGAGAAAAAAAAATCTGCCTAGATGCAGAGGCAAGAAATGGTCTGGGATCTTGCGAGGCTAGCTATTTCCTCAAGATCTAACATTTCTTGCCTGTGGACATTAGGTGGCAGTGTGTTCCCATCTGATGGACTGTTCTCCAGGGAGAATGTATGGCACAGAGCAGGGATAGCCAACGTGGTGCCCTCCAGGTATTGTGGACTCCCACTTCCATCAGCCCCAGCCAACATGGTCAATGGTCCAGGATAATGAGAGTTGGAGTCCAGCAACATCTGGAGGGCACCACATTAGCTATTCCTGACATAGAACAAAAAGGGGAGCCATGTTATGTTTTCACATGGCTGTCCTGGTCACATCTAAAGCAGGACTAGGTGACTAATTTTTAAAACAAAAAGTGTGCTCAGGAAAGGGAAACTGAGCCTCCTTACATTCAGCTGCTGTAGCGTTTGGTGTTTGCTCATAACCAAATTCTGATACTGAAAGTGAGCTGTGCTGGGGGGGAAATGTCTGAAGCATCAAAGCATAGAGATGTAAGGTGTGGGAGAGGGAAGATGCAGTTCCCTTTCTCATCACACACTTTTTACTGTAAAAAAATAGACCTCATCCTCCACTTTAGATGCAAACAGGGCAGACGTGAACACGCAAGCATGGCTGCCCTTGTCACATCTAGCTTGTCCCACAAAAGCTGAAAAAGTTAAATTGATTCAATTTTCCTAGGCTTTTATTTATATGGCATGATGTCCCTTTGCTGCTGTGGTGTTTTAAACTTTGTTTTGCCCATTTTTGTAGGTGTGATTTTATTATTTAAGTCATTTATACCTCATTCTTCAGTGTTTTCAACTCTTTAAAGATATATTTACAGTATTTAGATTTTCATAACAAAGCATAAACAAATATATAATCACATATTGCTTCACAGGGTATTATTGTTCTACATACTATGTTACAAATCTTTATTATCTTCCAGCTTGATATATCAGAGATGGGGATGTTACATCAACAGGTTTTGAAAACTGTCCAGATCCACATGTATGCATCCTGTACCTTCCTGTTGTTGCTTCACTTGTTGGTGTATAGAATAAAATGGTACCAGTCTGCAGTAAAAGTGTACCACTTGTATTGGCATGATCTCCGTTCTTTGCACCCTTTCCAGCATAATGCTGGGTAAGTATTGTTTATATAGCAGGGGTTTTGTGGGGAAGGGGTGAAATAGCACCTGTGGGTAATTTTTTAGCATAAGGTCCTTGGTGTCAGCTGATAGAAATGTAAAGGGAGATTTGTTACATATTGACTTCCAGTGAGCAAGGCCGGCTCCAGGTTTCTGGGGCCCTCAGACACAGGGTATTGGTGAGCCCTTGTCCCCTCCCTTTCTTCCTCAAACCACATTCCTCCTCCCTTGTGGCCCCACTCCTTTCAAAGAAAACAAATCTTCGCCAATATTGCAACCCCCTCATAAAATAAAATACAAAAATTTGAATTATTTTAATTTGTTGGGGTAAATGTACCTATTCTGTAGGAAAATTTTATTCTGGTTTACCATGTTAATGATAGGCAGATTATATGAATAGTATCAGGGCTTGGGATCTTCCACAAAACGTACTGAGAAATAATTCTCATTTTTTGCTGTTTCTGTTGGCTTCTCACTTTAATGTATTCATAGACAAAAAAGAATGTGTGTGTGGGTTGAAGCCATCCTTTCCTGTCATTTGCAAAGATCTTTGAAAAAGGACTTCAAATAAGCATTTCAATTCTCCACCAGGATTTTCTACTCGCGTAGTAAGCTGCCTTATACTGACTCAGATCCTTGGTCCATCTAGCCCAGTACTGTCTACACTGACTGGCAGCAGCTCTCCCGAGTTTCAGACAGGGGTATCTCCCAGAAGGTCTCTCAGGTTCAGGTCCTGATGGCACCTCTCCTACCTGAAGATGCCATTGGGGACTGAACCTGAGGGACCTTCTGCATGTAATGGCCCTTTCTCTGCACTCACAACTTAATCAACTGTGCTGCGATATTTGGAGGTATTCTAGAATTAATCTTAAAACTCCTTATTGCCACGTGGCACTGTTATATCAGAGCACCAGGGCAAGCCAAGGACAGGCAGGAGATTAAAGGCTGCCCTTTTAAGCAAATACTATTTTTTTAAAGTTAAAATTCCATTTCTGGGAAAAAAAATGGCATTCACAATAATTCAGCTACAATTCACCTATATGTTAAGAAGTGTGTATAGTGTACAAAAATGACACTAAGGGATGCTTTCACATCACAGGGCTTACATGCAGAGAAACCTTCAGATACCATAGACCCATATAAACACAGATGCAGCACAATACTCCAGCATGCCTCAGTCCATCAGAAACCCTCATAAAAATGTCTAGTAAGAAGAATCACCGTTGATGTCTAGTACAGAATAAACACACAGCACTGGTGAGATTTAATGCTATTAGTATTACTAATATAGCGATTTGTATGAAGAACCAAAAAAGGGCTTTCCTAGGGACAGACTATTAGTCTCTGAACATGCCATGTTACCACCAAGCATCATAAATGTACAAGTTTCCAAATTAAAGAGATACACGATAACTAGGACCTCCTGCCAGGCCTGGTTTCAAATCCCTGCTCAGCCATGAAGCTCACTGGGTTGCCTTAGGCCAGTAACTGACTGTCAGTCTATCCTACCTCACAGGGGTGCTGAGACGATAAAATGGGCAGGGGAAGAACTATCTTTGAGCTCCTTATAGAAAAAGCAAGATAACAATGAAAATAATAATAGGAGCTTCCCAGCTACAACTGGGGTGGTGGGGAGGCGGGGGGGGGGGAGAGAGAGGGAATTCATATTGTTGCGCCTCCCCCAATCTCCGAGCGGTGAGGTTTCGGGGGTCCCTGCGCCCATCCAGGGTTTGGTTTCCTTTGGGGAAGAAGGTCAGCGGAGACTGCGGTGTCTTTATGAAATATGGTTTATTTACACACATTCCAACCTGAGCTCAAGGATGGAGGGGTTCAATGCATCAGCAGTCCAATATCCAGCTTTCTATCTGGGTTGCAGGGGGCACCCCAAAGGCCATGGTGCAGAGAGGCAGTCTCTCTCTGCCTGCCTTCCAGTTCCCCAGCAATTCAGACACACTCAAACTAAGCACACCTTCTGCTAGCTGCCAGGAGTGGGGGGGAGGATCTCTTCAAGAGTTTCAATAACAAAAGGATCTCCCTGGCCCATTCACCGTTGCCATGGGCGTCACTACCGGGGTGTGGAGGGTGTGGCCCACACCTGGGTGTCACCATGAGGGGGGTGACACCCAGAGCCGCCCCGCCGTGCGCCGTTGCCTGGCAAGGCTGCTCCAACTCCTCCTCGGAGGCAGGTGGGCAGGTGAGACCGGGAGCAGCGTCGGCGGGGCGAGGGAGGCGCACCGGCGTTCCCAGGCCTTCTCCAGCTGGGTGCCCCTCCGGCGTGCGCCCTCCCAGGGGTATGGATGGGGTGGCTGGCCTCGAGTGTAAGCCCAGCCACCTCGTCCATGCCCCTGGGAGGGCGCGCACCGGAGGTCCGCACCCCCCCCCACACTCCCGCTAGTGACGCCACTGACCGTTGCTAGGCAACTGATCGGCCCATTATTTTACCTGGCCAATCTATTTGGTTAACAAAAGACTCATTTGACCAGCAGAGAGTTCCTCATTCCAAGACACAGGACTCCAAATCAGAGGCTGGAAAGGTGACCCACAGGAATCATCCATCCCAACCCACATGCTCATAACAATATCCAAAAACCCCAGGACAGACCTGAACAATGGAAGATTGTCTGTAAAAGGAGAGGGAAGCTCTTAACACTCTCTCAGATGTGTACATCTTGTTTTATCCAATGACATGTTATTATTCTACATTACCTTATTTACTTTATTTCATTCTATTTTATAATATGGATAATGTGTTTTATGCTGTTTCCGAAAGCTGGTCTTTGACCGTACAAAGAATGCATTGATTTGATTTGGAAGTTAAGGGAGCATGAACAACAGTGGTTGCAAGTATTATTGTTTTAATATTTGTTGTGCAATGCTATGTTTACTCAAGAGTAAGCTCTACTGAGTTCTCAAGCAAGTATGCATAGGACTCTCACACTGTAAACCACCTTGTGTGCAAAAAGTGGAAAAGCTGGATAAAAATATTTTAAAATAAATACATTTTGGGTAACTCCTACAACAAGAGATCCACTCTAAAGATAGATAGAGAGCTCCACAGATAAGCCCCCATGTGTAACTAGCCACACTTTATGAAGCAAACATGTCTGTCTTGGGTACTGTTACACTGTTTTCCCATCACAAACATGTAAATGCTTCTTAAAGTAAACCACGTAGACAAGTCTGCAATACCTGCCTTTGATTTCCTTCCCAGTGCCGGGCACAGATGTGCACATTTATTTCTAAAGCACCTACTGTACTTAGATGCTTTATGTTAGTCAAGATAACATCCAGGGCCTGTCTTCAAGATACCAGTTTGAAAGACTAGGCATAGAAAAGAAGGGGAGAGGAGGAAAATCAGTTTGAGAATGCCAGAGTAAACAGGTGAGTTTTAAAGATGTGTATGGGCTAGGCAGATCTGCTCCTTGTTGGTGTTCTGCCTGGGAGGAAAGTTATGAAAAGGCCATAGGTCAGGGGAAGGACTGCAGCTCAGTGGTAGAGCATCTGCATTGCATGCAGAAGGTCCCAGGTTCCACCCCTGGCATCTCCAGATAGTACTGGGAGACGCTCCTGCCTGGACAGCTACTGTAAGTCAGTGTAGACAATACTGTGCTAGATGACTCAGTAAAAGGTAGCTTCCTAAACTCCCTGCAGTCTTCTAGCTGGCAACTTGCTCTTTTCCTTACCTCTGCAGGCCTAGGGCATATTGTCTGCAAGGGAGGAAGGAAGCAAACCTCCTGCAGTCAATAGTTGGGGCGAAGCTAGTATTCCCATTTCTGGTGGTCCTGCTCTCAGGGATATGTTGTCTACACTGTAGGTGCTTGCTGCAGGAAACGCCTGTGTACCTATAACAATTTATTTGTTGCATACACAATGGAGACAGCTTGAGTCATCCCCAACACTGGAGTGAAGGTGGGGGGGAAGACTCAGTGTGCCCACTGAGCTTTGGGTTGGGGCAGCATAAGTCAGAAAGGCTGAAGAAACTCAACTGTACAAAAAAGTAGAGAAAAATGAAGAGTAATTAATTTCCCTCATTATAACACATTCAACACAAATTAAAAACTTACCAAAAAACCAGGGTTTCCAAGAATGAGATCCCAACATTTGATGCCCCAACTACTACTATTCTAGCATTGATGGACACCTTAGGCTCCAAGGACAACTTCCGATTAAAGTGGTTCAATGCATACTTCGCCTGAAAGAGGAGTTAAAAACAAAACAAAAAACAGCAATGCCAAAATATTAAGAACTCTTTAAAAGATTTCCAACAGCATTACAAATGCATAAATTAATCAGCCACACATAGTGATTTCAAATTATGAAGTAATGGGATACACTGCACTCTCTACAGTATTGAGTTGCCACTATAGATGATGACTGAACAATTTGTGGTATAGTTAATTTTATTCCTTTGGGAAAATAATAGATCAGAAAAAGATAATTGATTGAAAATGATGAGTCATTGCTGTGAAAGACCATTAACAATACAGCAAATTAAAATAGCTTATTTTTAAAAAGATGTGGAATTGGTTCCTCCCCCACCCCCAATCTCTCTCTAAATGTCTTTCCAATTCTTTGATCACAAGATGGAACATCAGGAAAAGGATGCGGATATCTTTCCTGGCCTTTATTACTTTGGGCTACAGACATTTTATACATCATAGAATAATAGCTGATTCACATGTGCACTAGTGGAAGAAAGGACAGCTACTCAAAATTGCCAGGCAGTCTTCTCTTTTTGTTTATTTTCTGCATTTTCATGAATACAGAAGCAATACATTAATAGGCAAAAAAACATTGCAGTTTAAGAATGTACCTATACCCAACAGATATTTCTATCAAATTTGAAAAGCAGGGAAATTGGGCAACTATAGTGAATGCAATAGGGGAGCAGGAGACCTGACCTCCTCTCTGAGATATTGGACTGCCCTACAAATTGGTCAAAATGCAAACACGATTTGGGTTGGTCTTTAACAGTCCAATCCACTTCCTGTGTAGCTTGGAAGAATTTAGTAACATGCCTCTTGTTCACTGACTAGCCAATCTGTGAGCTTCATTGCTGTCAAAGGCAATGAAGACTGAGCAAACATTCACCTTAAAGAGCTCATTCTGCTTTCAAAACAAAACTGCTGTGCTGGGTCCTTTTACCTTCTGATAGGGGGTCTGTTGGTTCTGAAGCACTATCTGAATCTTTTTGTCACCTCCTCAAAATATCAGAGAGCCAATTCTCACATTAATTTTCCATATCTTTTTAATATAGGAAATGTTAAGATCATATACACTGCCATGAAAAAGTATTTGCCCCCTGTCTGATTGTGTGGTTGCATATTTTTGGCACTGAATGTTATCAGATCTTGAACCAAAACCTAACATGAGAGAAAAAGGAACCTGAGTAAACAAACAATACAAAATTTTGATGCTTATTTCATTTATTTATAAAAGGAAGTTAAGCAACACCCAGTGCCCCTGTGTGAAAAGTAATTGCCCCCCTAGTTAACTCAACCCAGTAAAAGGGATTATTAGGGCCAGACATTTGAATACCTTGGTAAACAATCAGGCCTGATTTGGGCCAGCCCTGCCCAGCATAAATCTGACTAACTTTGACCCTTGCTATCAGACTGAAGTTGCCAGCACAGAATTCGGTAACATGTGCCTCGGAACATAAGGTGAGTGGTGGCAATACCTGCCATCTCCGAAGAGGTAGAATTACATTTTTATATGTTTGTTGGTGTTCTTCTTACTTTGCTTCTTTCTTGTGTTACTACTGTTTCTACAGAGAATGTAACCTAGAAAATTATATTTCTCTCATTATTCATCCTAGAAACCTGTGTCAAATTTATTTCTATTAATTTCAAAGCCCTTTTATTGGTCAATGTCATACGATGGTGAAGGCAGCCTTTTGTGTTTCAAACTGAAGGTTATGTTCAGTTTCTATTCTGGGTGCATTCACAGTTGAATCTGAA
Organism: Rhineura floridana; assembly: GCF_030035675.1. Classification (NCBI taxonomy): domain Eukaryota; kingdom Metazoa; phylum Chordata; class Lepidosauria; order Squamata; family Rhineuridae; genus Rhineura; species Rhineura floridana. Next base: position 177,126,162 of record NC_084480.1, on the reverse strand, counting down.
ACTGCAGTTTGATGTAAAATCAATTTAAATTACAATATGTTGCTACTTAAGCAATGAATCTAGCTATTGGAAAAAACAAACTTGGCCTGCCTAAGATGCATGTTTTCAGCCTGCTATGCTTAAACCACTTCACTTAAGGAAAGGTGGGCATGGTCAATTAAAAACATAGAGAACACCTAGAAATTTGCTAGAATATATTTCACCTCTCACTGTTTTATCTTGTGCAAACTGAGACACTCCTCATATCCACTGAAGACTGTTCTGCAGAATACTCAGTGCCATTATTCCATAATTGTTTTCGGCGCTTTTTTAGTGTAAATTTTGCATAGTGTTGCTGTATTTCACATACCCACAGAAACAGAAGCAAAAGAAAATGATTTGCTATAGGAAACATCACTAAAATGGCAAAGTAAATCAAACAGCATATTTAAAGTGACTACCTGAACTATATCAACTGTCTTAATATTATTGCTTCCTCCCTGCTAAAACAAGATCAACACAGCACATGTCTTGTTTCTGTTGTTTGGGCTGATTGCACATGTTGCCACCACTCACTATATGCTCAGAGGCACGCTACCAAATTCTTCCTTGGCCCCTTAATTGTGGTGTGCCACAGGTCTCTATCCTCGCCCCCATGCTATTCAACATTTATATGAAACCACTGGGAGCTATCATCAGGAGTTTTGGGCTGCAGTGTCACCAGTATGCGGATGACACGCAGCTCTATCTCTCGTTTAAATCCTCACCAGAGTTGGCTGTGGAAACCTTGTCCAATTGCCTGGAGTCCGTAAGTGGATGGATGGGAGAGAACAGGCTGAAGCTGAACCCCGACAAGACCGAGGTGTTACTGGTGGGGGATAAGGGAAGGTTGGGAAACTTTGACCTGGTGCTTAATGGGGTGAGATTGCCCCTAAAGGACCAGGTCCGCAGCCTGGGGGTCATTTTGGACTCTCAACTGTCCATGGAGCCCCAGGTAGCTGCAGTAAGTCGGGCAGCATGGTACCAACTTCATCTGGTACAGAGGCTGTGACCCTACCTTCCTATACATCTGCTTCCACGAGTGATACATGCCCTGGTCTCCTCTCGATTAGACTACTGTAATGCGCTCTATGTGGGGTTACCCTTGAAGACGGTCCGGAAATTGCAGCTGGTACAGAATGCGGCGGCACGCTTAATAAAGCAAAGCCGTCGCCGGGACCATATCACCCCAGTGTTGATGGAGCTACACTGGTTGCCAGTTGTATACCGGGCCCAATTCAAGGTGTTGGTATTAACCTTTAAATCCCTAAACGGTTTCGGCCCAGTTTATCTGAAGGAACGCCTCCAGTATCACCAAATATGCCGCCAAACAAGATCGGCCTCACAAGACCTTCTCTCGGTCCCACCGGTGAAAACAGCTAGGCTGGTGCGGACCAGAGAGAGGGCCTTCTTGGTCGTGGCCCCTACCCTCTGGAACTTGCTTCCTTTTGACCTTCGACATGCCTCCTCCCTGATGGCTTTTCGTCGAGCCTTAAAGACCTTGTTATTCAGGCAGGCCTATGGGATTTCTGGGGTGGGTTAGGCTATTACTAACAGGTGGTTTACTGTTGTATGAATATGTTTTAAATTGTGTTTTATATTGTGTAAGTCGCCCAGAGTGTCTGTTAAGTCAGACAGATGGGCGACTAACAAATAAAATTTTATTATTATTATTATTCCAAGCTACACAGCAAGTGGATTGGACAGTGAGAGACCAACCCAAATTGCATTTGCATTTTAACAAATTTGTAGGGCAGTACAATATCTCAGAGAGGAGGTCAGGTCTCCTGTTCCCCTGGTGCATTCACTATAGCTGCCCAATTTCTATGCTTGATAGAAATATCTGTTGGGTATAGGTACGCTGTCAAACTGCAAGGATTGTTTTGCCTATTAGTGAATTTCTTTGCTTTTTAATCCAGGAGGTAAGAAATGGAATCCTGTGCAAGTTTGCTGAGAATGGATTGATCATTTGCATGCTTATTGAGGTCAATGGGATTTACTCCCATGCAATCATGCTTGGGATAGGTGAAACGGACCACAGGAGGATGGGGAGGGGAGTAAGGGTGGGGTGAGGGAAGGAGGAAGGGTGGGGGGAGGGGAATGGGAGCAAGCAGGAGGGGCAGAGGAGAAGGGCAGGTTTGATCATTTGCATGCTTATTGAGTTCAGCGGGATTTACTCCCGTGCAATCATGCTTAGCATATGTTAAACTGACCACGGGAGGGGAGGAAGAGGAGAGGGAGGACTGCAGTGGGCATGGGAGAAGGAAGAAGGAAGAGGGGAGGGGTAGGAAGAAGGGAGAGGAGAGGGCAAGGAGGGGAAAGTCAGGTCTGATCATTTGCATGCTTATTGAATTCAATGGGATCTACTCCCGTGCAATCATGCTTAGAATAGGTAAAACTGACCATGGAGGAGGGGGAGGGGACAGGAGGGAAGGGAAGGGGGAGGAGATTGGGTGGGTAGGTTCTGGGCAGAGGGGTTGTTTTTAAGGGTTTCCCCCACCTTTTTATTCTATAGCAGGCACATGTAGTCTCCTACCCAAATTTGAACCAAAGCTGTCCCTGACCACACCTATGCCAGACATTTATTCCACTTTAAACAGTCATGGCTTCCCTCAAAAAATCCTGAGAAGTGCAGTTTGTGAAAAGAGAGGCCCTAGTTGCTAGGAGAGGTCCTATTTGCCTCACAGAGCTACAATCTCCTGAAGAAGGGCTGACTGTTAAGCTACTCTGGCCCCTGGAGCTCTGTCAGGGGAATAGAAATCACCTAACAGCTCGCAGCACCTTTCACAAACTACACTTCCCAGGATTCTTTGTAGGAAGCCATGACTGTCTAAAGTGAAATAAATATCTGGAGTGGGTGTGGCCCCCTGATTTGCCAAGCCAAACAGCTGTGAGTCTGGCTTTTAGAACACTGACAGTTGGTTCTTATTGCACATGCCCAACATTATAATAGACTTCAATGTAAAATTCCTTACATTAATTAAAAATCAGTCAGGCATTTTTTAAACTTTTAAACTGCATAAGATGAATGTCAGAGTATGGGGCAAGGTCAGTAATAGGATTACAGGTACTCTGTGAACATGGCTGATTTTTAATTAATTTCAACAAATTATGAGAACAGTGACAGAAAAAGTCCAAAAGGGGTCTGGATTTCCCCCCTCATGTTTTACACTTTGAACTGTCGATTCCCTCTGACTGTTTTGTGTATTGCCAAGAAAATGTAGAGAGTTGTTAAGCAAGCGTTTCTGAGTTCAGGACTATAAGTTTTGTATGGTTTTGTTTTGAAATGATCTTATGGGAAGCATCAGAATGGCATGGGGGGTATTTTCAATTTAACACTGCGGAATGCGAAAAATACATGCTGGCTATAGTATACAGCCACTTTTATGGCTGTATAATATTAGGCTGCAACCCTATGCACACTTACCTGGGAGTAAGTCCCATTGGACTCAATAAGGTGACCTCTGAGTAGACATGTAAGGGACTGCACCGTAAATCTCAAAACAGTGAAGATACTACTGTGCATTTGGATTTAATTTTTTACACCAAAACAATCAATTTTATGATAATTTAATGTTAATTAAAAGGGGACATAACAACAAACCTAAATGTTACTGCTAAATGAAATGAGAAAATAAAAACGCTGCAGATCTCAATTTCTCACAAGGTTTTTATTGTCATGGGGCTGCAGTCATGTACTAATTTGCCTGGGAATAAATTCAACTGAACTCAATAGGACATGTACACATCTATAGGATTGCACTGTTGTAAGAGTATCTCCATACTGTTGTGAGCAATACCAATGTTACACTAATATTTATTTATTTATTGCTTATTTGATTTATATCCTGCCCTTCCTCCCAGTAGGAGCCCAGGGTGGCTTGCACAAATCTCTTAATGTCACACTTGTGTACATGCAACTTACACTTATCTGAACACCCACGTATATATTCTCAGATGCATGCACATGCGTGTATGATGTCCATACTTAATATGTTTGTAGGAAGGAACATGGGTGAAACACTGCTGTTGTCCACAACAATGCTAGTGTGGGGAGCTGCTCTAAATTTTCAGGAGAGTATAAACTGGATTCTGTGTACAAGTTTTATCTGCCGACTCACTTCACTGGCCTTAACAACAAAAGAATTCCAGAATCCAAATAGAGGAACTATATTCCACCAGATAAAAGCACAAACAATTTAAATGTGTGTTCTGTTTAAGAATTTTCTTTTAGTTATTTTCCCATCCTCCAGGTATATGTTTTCTTCTGATAATATTTTTGCAGCGCAATCATGACATCCAGTGGCCAATGTCAATGATTAGTCTGTTAAGTGGCGACCCTAAAAATATTCTATAAAACATTCTATGACATTCTTTGATGATTACCCACCTAGTACTCAATATCTGTATCTGCTCTACTTGTGTTCTGTGTGATTTATACCCTGAAAGCTCATGATGCTGAAGGTGATCACTAGTTTCCAGTTCTTATCTGCATGGAAGTTTAAACTCAACTCAATCAGAAAAAAACTTTAAAAGGAACTATAGTTTATATGTCCCTGAACGCCAGCATTGCTGGAAAATCATTGTTCTAAAATGTGCAGACAGCCTACATAAGTAGAAAAGGCTTTCCACAGCAGATGTTCTCTCTCCAGCTCCCAGACAGCAAAAGGGATGGGGGAATGTAGGACTAGTGTGCTTGTCCTCCTCTTCCACATTGTGTGAGATATTTAGAATGCCTGAATAGGAGTCTTGTTTTTGCAGATGCTGTTGTTTTAGTTTTCAACATTTTTAGATGCAGGACCCTACCTTTAACCTCCATCAATAATATAAGACCCAGTTTTCTTTCTTTGTTGTTAAAAAATGGATTTCTGATTGTCTTTCAGGCATATCTGCACCGCAGACATACTGGTTTAATCCTTCTTCCTTGGGAACCCTGTGAATTTGTTTTTCAGAGTGGGAAGAGATCTCTAACAAAATTCTTATCACCAACACTAAATACAGTTCCTGGGAATTTGGAAGGTGGGATAATAGTTAATTAAATTAGTATAGCAATCCAATGCATGCCTACTCAGAGTTGTTCCATTCAATTGGATTTATTATTATTATTATTATTATTATTTGATTTATATCCCACCCTTCCTCCCAGCAGGAGCCCTGCTTATATGATTTACTCTCATGTAAGTATACATTGGATTAAGAACAGTAGAAGAGTCCTGCTGGATCAGAGCAAAGGCCTATTTCACAGTGGCGAACCAGATGCTTATGTTACATGGCAATGATGCGCTCCTGAGTATTTTATATTGATTTTGCATCATTTCAGTACTATATGGCACAGTGGTAGAAAGTTTCAGGAGAAGGGAAAAGACACAAGATTTCCCCCCTTTTCCTTCCCTTGAAGCCTCCCTCAACCTCTTTCAGGCTGGCTGGAACTTAGAACAGGAAGCCTGCTATTAGGAGCTGGGTATGCACTGCAACATTTTGTTGCAGGTTCTCACTAGTCATTATATAATTTGATGGAAAATAGTTACCAACTGTGTCCTTTATAAAATGACACAAAGGCATCATACTAGCAATGTTTTAATTCTTTTTGTTCACCATAAAATAGCTCCAACACTAACAGCTCTCATACTCCAGAAGCTACTTTTCCAACAGAATAATAACAGGCCCCAGGGAGTTAAAAATAAATAAATAGATGGCATCAGCTACAAAGAATTCTGATTTATTTTTACAAAATATCAGGACAAAATATGTTCCCCAGACATGTCATCAAACACAATTGACTGAACAACAATAATCCTCACATTTGTTCCCCCCATTACTGAATAAAATAGTAACCATTAACTAATATATAACAGAGCAAGATTTGTTATCTTTGCTTACAAGGACTAGGCCTTGTGTTGAGCTTAGCTGTTCCTACTGTGGCCACCTGTCACATTGTTTCCACCTGGGAGGACAGAGTGCTTTCCTCTTATTTCTCCAGCAGTTGCTGACAATGGGGACATTTCTGCTGTGAAATTCAGTGACTGCTTTTGCATGTGGCCAATCACTTCTATTAAAAACCCCCAGACAATTTACTTTACCCTCTGTTTAAAATGCTTGCCCAGTACTTTAGGAAACATGTACACTATTTCACCAATCCATGGACATATGAAAATCTCACATGTCACTACAACCAATATTTCCAGTATTAACTACTTCCTTTCTCTAGCATAACTCGTAATATTTAATTAAGGACTAAGGATATTATTTGTGTTCACTTTTCTTATGTCCCAAATCCCTATTCGGGGCTACCTTTTCCAAAAAAGTTTCTACAAAACTTTCAAAACAACCCATTTGTCCTCTATGCTAAGAGACGTTCCAATTTCAGAGTGAGCCCTGCTAAATGGAAAGGCTCTACTGAAATTAAAGGTAGTAGCACAAAAGCACAGAAGATCATCTCAATGGATCTTGCACAGGAGGATTGTGAGCTAAGGAAACAATGGGATTATTGCTCAATGAAAAGGAAACTATAAATGCAAAATGAAAAGAGATGGAAATGTTAAGACAGCTGCATTAACACTATGCCCACCGTGCAGAAACAATTGAAAATGGCATCCCTGTGGAGAGTTCTCCCTCTACCTGTCATAAGGTCTAGGAGTTCTCATGCAACACATATTCCCAACCAATGGTGGAGAGGCAGGGAATCTCATGAGATACAACTTTGTAACATGGCGAGTACTCCTAGACATTATGGCAGAGAAAGTGAGTTTTCTGTGTCAACCACATGGTGGGCATAACATGTAGCCCAGCTCTAACTGTAACATAAGAGTGGTTAGATGTAAACTATGGATGAGTTGAATTATTGTAAGGTTTACTCAAGTCAAATCTTGTGCGTTTCATCCCACCCAGTTTCCTTTTAAATATTCACTTGAGCTTATGAATTTCAGTGAATTCCTTCTGTAATCTTAAACTGCTGGCCACACATTTATGAGCAAAATCCAAGATTGGTGTACCTACACTGCTATCAATCTATACTTTTGGTAAGACTTTTCAAGATGGGATTTTCATATATATAACACCACAGAAAATAAACACCAAAGAACTCTAAATGCCCAAAGTGAACTTCTTGGAGTGTCACATTACAATACATAATATGCAGAGAGATTCTATAGCAAGAAAAAAATATTATCACGACATCCATACTTCCTGCATTAGTACAGGAAGGGAACTGAGAGTATTATTAACAATAGTATAAGAAATAAAGTTCTACTAAGTGACATAAAAGTTCTCAGGATTCTCTATGCCTCTAAGAAACTTTCAAATTATGGGTAATTTTCTCAGAAATAGTGAAGTTACATACATTCTTGTACCACAACTGTAAATTTCAGTTTTTCCACTGTTGTGCAAACCAAATAGTAGGCAGCCACCAACATCCCTGCATACCCCCCCCTTTTGGTAAGACTTTTAATGTGGAACTGCTTGCCATACCAACTATCAATCACCTGCTAATTCCAGTTCTATAACATCCATTCTGACCTTCTAAATCTCTGAATTTGCATATTGGATCTTGACAAATTTTGTTAAGATATCTTCCACTTCATTCTGTCTTAAAATAAGTAAAAAAAATAGGGTGTACTTCTAATAGGTAGAGGTGCAAAAAAGAATAGACCAACAAAATCTGTCATATTCCTCTTGTGCAGACTCTGCGATATGATGGCTGCCACAATTGCTGGCTGCACGTCAGTGGGATGTAGAAGAATGGATTACTGAATACACTAGTAATGGTTGTTCCAACCTGCCTCTGAGTGTGCTCCTGTATACTACTTAACTTCTCCAAGACTGTACTGATGCACACGCACATCCAACAGATTAATAGGAGATGAAATCTGTCAGGTGATGGAACATGGCAGCAACCCTTTCCAAGTCTGTTTTGTTTCAGGCCAGTTGGCTTCAAGATGGCAGCAGGAGGTCAGTCTGCAAGCTATGCAGTAACCATGGAAACTACATGACTGAGTTATTTCACAGATCCCTCTAGATTGTCATACTGAGGAACAGCATTGTATTGCTATACATGTATCTCAGACCGATACAGTAATTGCTATCTATTCTACATATAACACTTTTCAGTGCTCTTTGCTGTGCCAACTCTTCATTGATGACTGCTCTAACAACCCCTCTACATTTCCCTTCGTCTTCCACCTCCCTTCCTCCCATTTGTCCTAATTCCTCTGGGCCGCTCCCATCTCCCCCACTTCTGTCAGTCTCCTAGCACTTTTGCTACTCTTATTCATTTATCTGAGAAATTTTGTCCTGCCTTTCCCTCTAGGAAGAGAGAGGAGGACTCTTTTAATGTCTGTTTCCTCTCCCCTTCCTTTTCTGGGGCCCTTGATCCCCCTCAACATCTTCATTCCTAGGACCTTTGTTTCCTCTCCCCTTGGTCTACTGCATCCATCACTCCTCTTTACTTAGGCCCCTGCTCCCTCTGCCCTTCTTCTTATTGATACACTGCCTTCTAAGCTGCTGCCTCTTTGAACTAAAAGGCATGTTCCTGCTCTTTGATCAGGAGCAGCTAGGCCAGCGTTTTCCAACTAGTGGGCCACCAGATGTTGTTGGACCATGTGATGTTCCTGTATTAGTGTAAATAGGGTAAGTGCTGTTTGTATAGGAGATACATGGTAAGTAGAATGAAAGAGGAAGGGGGAGTGAATGGGCAGTAGAATGCTGGATGATTGGCTGAATGTTTAAAATGGCTGACAGTATAAAAGGAAGAATGACAGGTAAATCTGGGTGGACGTTGGTGGACTTGAGAGGGTTGTTTTGGTGGGTTTTGAGAGGAGATTGTGTGGAGAGTTGGTGGATGTGAGGAGAGGGTGGAGTTCGGATTAATACTAAGACCAGTACCTCCGGAATAGATGAAACCATATGCTTAAGTGCCTTTATAAAGAAATCTTGTTATCTTTGTTATATTTAATAAATACTTTTGGTTTACCAAAGGCCTGATCCTTGGCTGGGGTTTCACAGACCAGAAGGGAGGGTAAGGTAAATACCAAGGCTGAAGGATAACAAATGGTGGCAGCGGGGAAGGGTAGAATAACACCACAAACAGTCTGAGTAAATCAAAGGGATTGGGACAGCTTAAGCACGCAGTCACAGAGGTAACCTAATTGAGGGAGACTCAGGCCGAGTCTCTGGGACTACTGGTTATAGGACGTGACTGGTGGTGCTGCCTAGCAGGGGGATCTGTTGAGATCTGTGCTAGAGCGGGGAGAGAAACCATAAAAAAGGACAGTCCGGACTGGTGGAGTCCCTGGTGGTGCCTAGAGACAGGCAGTAACCACGAGCAGGTAGGAACCTGACAGGGAGAGCCAGGGAAGGGCGTCACAGACCACAATTCCCATCTGACCATTGGCAATGCTGGCTGAGGCTGATGGGAGTTGTGGTCCAACAACATCTGGTGGCCCACTAGTTGGGAAAGGCTGAGCTAGGCAATGGCACCAAAGGAGGCATCACAAGTGGCACAAAACTATACAGATTTTAGTGACAACAGAATCAAAGCAAAACCTTATGCTCCTTGTATTCAGCAGACATTTTTTAAATAATAGTAATGCCAACATTGAGATGGGGGCAAGTATTCAAAGCACGGGTGCTTTACTATGTGAAAATGACAGTGGGCAAAATCAAAAGCAGGCACAGCCCACCTCAAGCAGCCCAGGACAGTGTCAGGTTTTGCAGGGCCCTGGATGAGATACCCTCTGTCCCCTCACACAGTGCCACTATCTCGCTTCCTGACCCTGACTTACTATCCTGGTAAGCAGTGGGAAAATTAGTCCCTTTTTCTTTCACTCATCTGAAAGGGAAAGGGACTCATTCCCCCCCCCCACTTCTTATCATCCTGGTGTGAGGAAGGGTCTTTTCCCTTTTCTGAACTTTTCTTGAAAACTTCTTATTAAGGTGGCCTGTGTGCTGCTTCCAGAGCACCCACTAACCTCTATAAAATAGAGTTTTGAAAACAAATCATTAGCAAAGCAGAAGGGTCCCTTCTCCACCGCCTGCCTGCCTGCCTGGCAGCGGATACCTGTTTCTTACCTTAAATTTATGAGGTTGGTGAGTATTATTTTGTTTTATTTCTTTTAAAAGAATAGATGCACATTCTATGCCCTCTTTTCTCTTGGCTTCCTAAAAGGGCTTCAGTAATGCAATGCAGTATGACATCATGTCACTCAGGGGCTACTCCAGGAAGTCCTTGGAAGTGAAGGAAGTGCTGGGCATAGAGGAGCCCCCCTTTTTAGAAGAAACAAAATAACCCTCAGCCACCATATAAGTTTAACATAAACCATAAGTGGCAGCCCCTATCTCCTCCTATAACCTCAGGCCACGGGGGTGTGGTGGTGGGTGTGAGGCTCCCTCTGTGGGGTGAGACCCCAGATGATTGCCTCCTAGTATACCACAGCAAGCAGCCCCCACCCCAATTCTGTTCTCCTCCATCTGCTACCCCTACTTCCTCTTCCACAAGCGAAAAAAAGTCTCACCTTGAGGAAGGGGATGGAAAGAAGGCAAAGAAACCACTGGCATTAAAGTCAAATGTTTCCAAGGTTTCCAAGCATTTGACTAATGCTCAAAGGGTGCAAATGATTTTTGGGATGAACACTTTGGTGCTTGTTCAACATTAGTACAAATGGCCATGTGGAAAAACATGGGGAAGTTTGCCTCTGTTAAAAATGTGTGCTGAAGTGCTAAAATACAGATGACTGTGACTTGTTTTGCCTTATCCCATGGTTGCTTCTGTTCCAATCTTAGTTCCTAGTTATTGACTAGATCTGCTATGAAAGGAAAATGTCAGTTCTACCAGCCCCTTCATGCACTACTGTGTTTTGTCAACGCTTCCAGTTTCTTTTGTTTTCTTTTGTTTCTGAAAGTGGGTGGTTTATTTAGTTCATGTTGTGTTAAAAGTTAGTTCATACCAATAATACTGTATTATGGTCATTGGTTTCCAGATAGTACATGCAAAGTTTGAAGAACATTTCCCTTCACTTCAAAAAATCTGAATATGTTATTATTTTTCAATATATTTTCATGCAGAAAACTTGTAAAAATACATTTTTTGTAAACAAGATCACACATGTGCATGGTCACACAGATTCCAATACAATGTTTAATGGTTTGGTTATAAAAAAATCTGAAACAAAATGCCCCCTTTCCCTCTAAAGACTTGTTCCAATCCACTTCAGTGTAGCTAATGTTGTTACATATTAACACTGATGCACTGAGCTCTTGCTATTTTGCCTTCAAATGCTATCATCTCCATGTCATAACCATTTCATTTTAGAGCTTCTATTCTGAATCAAACCCAGGAAAACACACGTTGCACCTTTATGCAACACTCATAGCTGGGGCCCAGAAAACACTTGCTGGGATTTAATGTGCCAAAACTCAGCAGGCTGCCTGGCTTGTCAAGACCAGCCTCTGGTTCCATCCTAATACCTTGCAGCTTCCCCAGGCATATAAATTCTTAACACAGCTACTCTCCCATACTTTCAAAGTGAGCACAGAACTAAGTAAGGAACCCCACTGATAGCATCTATTCTCTACATGCACATCAGACAACACAAATACATTAAAAATAGGAAAGCACTTTCTCTCAATTAGAATTGATATAGAGCAAATTTTAAAATTGTCTTGGTATGAAATATACTTAAGCATTATTTTATTCTGAAAATCATAATCACAGCATAGCTGAACAGCAACGATGAGATACAAGTAGAAATGTGCATCTTGTTTTTGGGGTATTACTGAATAGTAATATTTGAGGAATAATTTTTATCTGCCCTTTCCAAACAGCTCTCACACTTAGCAGAATATCAACCTGTGTAATTTGTGTTAAAGGTTAAAGCAGAAATGAACAGCTTTGCAGGCCAGAATGAATATTCCAGTTTACGGCAAACAACATTAACACCTGTATATTACTGACATCATGCTTTCAAAGTGAAGATAGGTCACCTTACTTTTAATTTCACACATGCACATAAGTGGTAAACATTCAGAACATTCTTGTTAATGATGCCATCTGGTGCCTCCTCATAATTGTGTAATGCTCAGGCTTCCAAACAAGATGTAATGGCAGCAACACACAAAACCCGCTGACATTTACAGTGAGGAAATTTATGATCAACCATCAACTCAGAACAAATGTGTTTGCATGACCGCTAGTGCTATAAAATCATCAACTACATGGAACAAGTGATGGTAGAATAAATAATGGGCTTTCATCCATGCATGTTTTACACAAATCATTAACAATTTGTTACTCATGTACAATAGAATTTTGAGCAACAGTTGCTTCTTGGAAAATCAATCTCTACTTTGCTAAATTAAATCATATAATTAAAACATATTTATTTTTATGTTTCTCATGTACAATCTCACAGAATGAGGTTTTTCTAAAGGCTGCACTCATAAGTACACATATTAGGGAGCAAGTTCCATTCAGCTCATTGGGACTTTTGTATTAATCCCCATATAACTGAGCTGAAAACTACCCCATTTCCACTTCATTTTCTTGAGTGTTGAAAACTACCTTCTTTTTCTGCCAATTTTCGCCACTCCTTGCAAATTCATTTGTGGTGGCCTCAATAATATCCTCCTTTATGTCATTTTCATTCATCTTCTCTGCTCTTAGCCTCATTTGCCTTCCCTGCTGTTTAAATTAATTTATGAAATACCATAAACAAAATCATGTAGGTCACTAAAGCCAATCTGATTAAATGACAGTGTAGGCAAATGAGGTCAACGAAGAAGGAAAATGGTGTTGAGAACCAGCAGCCACCAGGAACAGAAAAGGACACTGAATAATATTAAAACATGAGAGGAGCATTTTTTCAGAAGGTAGTTTGGCTACATCAAATGTGCTAATTACAAAGTGAAAAATGTGCAGCTGTTCATATAATAAAGAATAGTACTTCGCTCAGCATCTAAGGCCCTCCTCCGGGTACCAACCCATTGGGAAGCCCGGAGGACAGTTACTCGATCTAGGGCCTTTTCTGTAGTGGCCCCCGAACTGTAGAATAGCCTCCCCGAAGAAAGACGCCTGGCGCCGACGCTTCTATCTTTTCGGCGCCAGGTTAAGACCTGGCTATGCTCCCAGGCATTTTAATGCGTTTAATGTTACAATTTTAAATCTCTTTGTTTACTGTTTATTTATTGTGATATTTTGTATTTCTGTATTTTTAACCTTTTGTACACCGCCCAGAGAGCTACTCGCTATGGGCGGTCTAAAAATGAAACAAATAAATAAATAAAAAAATAAATGTAAAAGCTAGAGAGAAAACAGAAATTTGTGTTACTGTTTACTAGGGATGATGAATGATATTCCTCATATGGATTACGCTTCCTACTGGAAGGCAGGGTCCACTAAAGCCTTTTGCTTCCTCTCCAGGGGGAGGAGTCATCACTCTTACCAGCAGACAACTCTTTGACCCCACACCAATATTCCAACTTCAACACTCAGGCCTGGTTATGGGACTGAATTGGCCTTGGTCGCCATGATGGATGACCTTTATTGGAAGGACAGGGGGAGTGTGACCCTGTTACTCTTACTTGATCTCTCAGCAGCTTTTGATACCATTGACCATGGTATCATTCTGGGCTGACTTGGTGAGATGAGTATTGGAGGCACTATTTTACAGTCATTTTCAGAGAATAGCATTGGGTGATTGTCTTTCGGCCCTCTGGCAGTTGTGTTGTGGGGTGCCACAGGGTAACATCTTGTCCTCCGTGCTTTTAGCATCTATATGAAGCCCTTGGGAGCAGTCATCAGGAGATTTGGGGAGAGGTGTCAGCAGTATGCTGACAATACCCAACTCTATTTCTCTGTAACATCTGAATTGGGAGAGGCCATGTAAGCCCTGGACCACTGCCTGGACTCGGAGGTGGGCTGGATGAGGGCCAATAAACTGAGTCTAAATCCTTGTAAGATGGAGATGGAGATGCTGTGGGCTGGTGGTTCCCAAGTTCAGATAATTGGTCAGTTACCTGCTTTGGATGGGGTTGTACTACCTCTGAAAGAGCAAGCCTGTAGTCTGGGGATGCTCCTGGATCCATCTTTGTCTCTAGAGGCCCAGGTGACCTCAGTGGCTAGGAGTGCCTTTTACCAGCTTCGGCTGGTAAGACAGTTGTGGCCATTTCTGGACCAGGATAACCTGACCACTATTGTCCATGCACTGGTAACCTCCAGGCTGGATTGCTGTAATGTGCTGTATGTGGGGCTGGTGCGAAATGCAGTGGCAAGACTGCTCACTGGGGCAGGATATTACCAACATGTCACCCCGCTGCTGAAAGAATTGCACTGGCTGACCATTTGCTACTGGGCTAAGTTCAAGGTTTCAGTTTTGGTGTACAAAGCCCTATACAGCTTGGGACCAGGATACGTGAAAGACTGTCTTATCCCTTATCTACCCAGTCGATCACTGCCCTCTGCAGGTGAGGGCCTCCTGCAGATATCATCTTATCAGGAGGTCCATTCTGCACAACACAGGAAACAGACCTTTAGCGTGGGGGCACCTACCCTTTGGAATTCCCTCCCCTTAAATATTAGACAGGTACCATCTCTGTTATCGTTTGGGTGCCTACTGAAGATCTTCCTCTTTCAACAAGGCTTTTAAGTTGAGACATTATCCCAGTCTGCATCTTTGTTGGAATTGCTTTTTAATATGTTTTTAAACCTTCTTTAAAAAAAAAAAGTTTTTAAACCTTTCTTTTAAAGATGTTTTCAAAGCTTTTTTTTAAAAAAAATATTTTTAAAGATGTATTGTTTTAATATATTTTAAAGTCTGTTTTTATGATGTTTTAAAGTGTTTTTAGTGCTTTTGTTTGCTGCTCTGGGCTCCTACTGGGAGGAAGGGCGGGATATAGATAAATAAATAAAAATAAATGCTGTTGATGACTGAAACCTAACTGTTGAGAAACTGTACTGAACAGAAAAAGAGAAACGCACACAGAATAGGGAAACACAGCAAAAAAGGGGAAACAGCAGGAAAGGTGTAAGGCAAGAGGGGGGTGAGGAAGACACGGAAAACACCCCCCCCCACTCAATCACCACAGACAACCAAGGGAGAGGAAAATACTCTGACAAAAAGATAACAGGGAACTTACAATAAAACACAGGAGTAAAGGCTTGGAAGGGAAGAGGTCTAGAGAACATGAGAGGATCCCAGCCATCATTGACTGCAGGCAGGGTTGGTCTGGTGAGAGGGATGACTCCTCCCCCTGGAGAGGAGGCAAAAGGCTTTAGTGGAACCTGCCTATTCCTTCTAGTAGGATGCCTCGTCCCTAAGAGGAATATCACCCATCATGAATTTCTGTTTTAGAATGTCTCCTAGAGGGCATTCCTAAATCTTGAGTTGGCATCTCCCCAAAGCTGAGATAGGCAGGATCCACAATCCTTTTCTGCTGCCTCTCTGAGATAGTCTGGAAGAGCAAAAATGTCTACTCACATCAAGGTGTCATGCAGGAGCAGTTGTACCACACAGAAACATTGCTAGAAGAAAAGCATGTAACAAACATAGAAAAGAAACTGGAGAGGAACAGCCATGAAGGGGAGAAGTTAGTGAGGAGCCAGGACAACGCCCTGGGAGGTTATAACTACCTCCCCACATATACAGCAGTGGCAGAAGCTTCTAACCCAACCATGCTGGTACCGGGAGAAAAGAAGCCGGTAGAATGCCATCCGGGAGACGTCTTAAAATTTATTTATTTATTTATTTATTTATTTTATTTTATTAAGCTTATATACCGCCTGACTAGCAACAGCTCTCTGGGCGGTGAACATTAAAAATACAATAAAAATAACACAATACAGTATATCACAATACAAAACTGTACAAAAAACTGTACAGTCTAAAATCAAAATATAGTAATTTAGAATTAACAGGAATTAAAATGCCTCAGAGAAGAGAAAGGTTTTAACCTGGCGCCGAAAAGATGATAGTGTTGGCGCCAGGCGCACCTCCTCGGGGAGACCATTCCGTAGTTCGGGGGCCACCACCGAGAAGGCCCTAGATCTTGTCACCACTCTCCGGGCTTCCCTATGAGTCGGAACCCGGAGGAGGGCCTTTGTAGTAGACTGTAGTGTACGGGCCGGTTCATATCGGGAGAGGCGTTCCGACAGATATCGTGGTCCCGCGCCGTATAAGGCTTTATAGGTAAGTACCAACACTTTGAATCTGGCCCGGAAGCATATTGGAAGCCAGTGCAAACGGGCTAGCACAGGTGTTATATGCTCAGACCGCTTAGTTCTTGTTAGCAGTCTGGCCGCCGCATTTTGCACTAGCTGTAGCTTCCAAATCGTCTTCAAAGGTAGCCCTACGTAAAGTACTGAGCATGTACCACTGATGTGAGGTCCTCCTTACTCAGATAGGGACGTAGCTGGGCTACCAACCAAAGTTGGTAGAACGCATTCCGGGCCACCGAGGCTACATGAGCCTCAAGTGTGAGGGAAGAGTCTAAGATGACTCCCAGACTACGCACCTGTTCCTTTAGGGGGAGTGTAACCCCATCTAGGACAGGGTATATATCCACCATCCGATCAGAGAAACCATCCACCAACAGCATCTCAGTCTTGTCAGGATTGAGTCTCAGTTTGTTAGTTCTCATCCAGTCCATTGTCGCAGCCAGGCAACGGTTCAGCACGTCGACTGCCTCACCTGAAGAAGATGTAAAGGAGAAGTAGAGCTGCGTGTCATCAGCATACTGATGACAACGCACTCCAAAACTCCTGATGACCGCCCCCAGCGGCTTCATATAAATGTTAAAAAGCATGGGAGACAGAACCGAACCCTGCGGGACCCCACATTGGAGAACCCACGGTGTCGAGCAATGTTCCCCAAGCACTATCTTCTGGAGACGACCCGCTAAGTAGGAGCGGAACCACTGCCAAGCAGTGCCTCCAACTCCCAACTCCGCAAGCCTCTCCAGAAGGATACCATGGTCGATGGTATCAAAAGCCGCTGAGAGGTCAAGGAGAATCAACAGAGTTACACTCCCTCTGTCTCTCTCCCGACATAGGTCATCAAACAGGGCGACCAAGGCAGTCTCAGTGCCAAAACCAGGCCTGAACCCCGATTGAAATGGATCTAGATAATCGGTTTCATCCAATAGCGCCTGGAGCTGGTCAGCAACCACACGTTCCAGGATCTTGCCCAGGAACGGAACATTGGCTACTGGTCTGTAGCTGTTGAAATCCTCTGGGTCCAAGGAAGGTTTTCTCAGGAGTGGTCTCACTGCTGCCTCTTTCAGACAGCCAGGGACCACTCCCTCTCGTAAAGAAGCATTAATCACTTCCTTGGCCCAGCCAACTGTTCCTTCCTTGCTAGTTTTAATTAGCCAAGAGGGGCAAGGATCCAGTACCGAAGTGGTCGCACGAACCTGTCCAAGCACCTTGTCCACGTCCTCGAACTGAACCAACTGAAAATCATCCAACAAAACATGACAAGACTGTGCTCCGGACACCTCAGTAGGATTAACTGCTATTAAATAGGAGTCTAAGTCCCGGCGAATGCATGAGATCTTATGCTGGAAGTGTTCAGCAAAGTTATTACATCGAGCTACCGATGTATCTGCCGTATCTTGTAGGCCTGGATGGAGTAGGCCACGAACCACTTTAAAAAGCTCCCGTGGGCGTGAGAGAGATGACTGAATAGTGGCGGCGAAATGTTGTTTTTTTGCCGCCCTCACCGCTCCTACATAGAGCTTAGTAGAAGCACGAACCAGTTCATAATTGCATTCGTCGGGAGTTCGTCTCCATCTCCGCTCAAGCCGTCTCCTGTCTTGTTTCATCGCTCTCAGCTCCGGAGTATACCAAGGAGCTGTATGAGCTCTACATAGGAGAGGGTGCGCAGGAGCGATCGTGTCAACAGCCCAGGTCATCTCTGTATTCCACAGATCGGCCAGGGCTTCGACAGGAGCGCCAGTCTTATCAGCCGGAAAAACCCCCAGAGCCTTTTGAAAACCTTCAGAATTCATTAGTCTCCGGGGGCGGACCAATTTAATAGGTCCCCCACCCTTGCAGAGGGAAAAGGCTACTGAAAGTCTAAACTTCAGCAAGCAATGATCTGTCCATGACAACGGGAGAGATGTAAAACTCCCCACATCCAGATCACTATCCCCATGTCCAGTAGCAAAAACCAGGTCAAGAGTATGCCCCGATGTATGTGTTGGGCCACTAACATATTGGGACAGCCCCATGGTTGTCATGGCGGCCATGAAGTCCTGAGCTGCCCCAGACAAAGTAGCCTTAGCATGAATGTTGAGATCTCCCAGTACTAATAGTTTGGGGGATCTCAACAGTATCTCCAAGACCACTTCCGTTAGCTCAGTTAGGGAAGCCATTGGGCAGCAAGGTGGGCGGTACACCAAAAGGATTCCCAGTCTGTCCCTCTGGCCCAGCACAAGGTGCAAACACTCCAGACCAGTGATTGCATGGACATGGTGCTTGGTGAGTGAGATGGAACTCTTATAGACCACAGCAACCCCACCTCCCTGACCCTCAGATCTACCATGATGCTGAACCAGATACCCCGGTGGGCAGAGCTGGGAGAGACTAACTCCTCCCTGTTCACCCACCCAGGTCTCGGTTATACATGCCAGATCGGCCACCTCGTCCACAATCAAATCATGGACGAGGGATGTTTTATTATGTACCGATCTGGCATTAAAGAGCAGCAACTGGAGATCTGAGAGTTGGCTGATAGGACAACCAACAACCCTGCGGGTATGAGAAGGACCAGAACGCGGCACAGCCACTACATGTCTGGGCCGCGTTCTCCTTACCTGGCACGTCCCTCTCATATCACCATACCTCCCTCTACCCGTCACTACGGCAATTGGGGCCCCCTCAGGTCTCCCCTCTTGATGATAAAATCTCTTCCCGAGGCACATGATAAACTATAAATACAAAAAACTCATATACATAAAAATACACATTCACTCACAACATACACTCATATAACACCCATTCATCCACTTCAAACCCACACAGAAGACACAGTCCCGTATTCTGTGCGCCCAAACGCCAGCTCTAAGACCGTTCTTCTTCCCACGTATAACGCCACCTGGGGCCTGGTCCTGCAAGGTGCCCACGTGCAGAGCAGGAGCCCAAGAAGGAGAGAGCAGAGATGTTGGCCAAGCAGCAGCAGCAGCAAAGCAGGCAGATGGCTCTCCCTCCCTGGGCGGTGATGGTCCTCTTCCCTTGCAGGCACAATAGAAATTCACAGTAAGAACATTTTGGTTTCCCCCCCCCCCTTGAGTTTCTTGGAGACCATTCCTTCACTTCAGGATGCCACAGAGCAGTCAATCTGTTTGGTGGGCTTTCAAGGAAATAAATATGCTAAGCCTCCAGAACCCTCTGGAGAACCTTTCTTACAAAGGTCACATCCAAGGAGAAAAAAAGTCTATGTTAACAGTGTTTAATGAATATGTGGGGCAAAGCCCACAAAGCTGCCTTACCTAACCCTGAAAAGCTCCCTTGAAGAAACACTAATGGGAATAGAAATGAAGGGGGGCTAAAGCAGACACACAATATAAAAACTAAAAAGGAAAAATGGGACAAAAACAAGCAGAAATAGGTTCTCGTGGAATCCACTGACCAAGCAGGGACTCAGAAGGACAAGAGAAGTCTTTGCACTGGCAAGTGAGCTAGCAGGCAGGTGCCTGGAGCTGGGTGGACGGGTGTGGTTTGGCCTAGGTTAATTGGGCTGCTGCTCTTCCTACTCCTTTTACTTGGACATTTGTCCTTCATTTGCTGCAACTATGGTGAGGAAGGGAGAAGAGATATGGTATTGCTTTGTTCTGTGGAGCCGGGTGCTTTTCCTGGGTCCTCCTGTTATTCTCTCCACTCAGCCTGTGTAGCAATTTAGTATTGGTTTGTTAAGATTATATCAATCAGTGCATTAACTGCATATTTGCAGAGTATGAATTTAGTATATAAAAGTGCAATGGTGGTACAGGGGTTAGTTTCAAGCACATAAATTTCCCAGAGTAAGCACTGTAGAAGGACAAAGTGAAGCAGAGGTTTCAATTTGGTACAAAAGGCAAGAACTCTACCATACTACGGATGCTTTGATACTATTACAGTAGGGCCCCGCTTTACAGCGCTTCACTAATACAGCAGTCTCAATTAGACGCAATTAGACTAAAGCCCCACTCATACGGCGCTTGCTCCACTTTTACGGCGGTTTTCGGGCATTGCGCAACATTCTATTCAATGGGTTCTGCTTTACAGCAGTTTTTGCTTTACAGCGGGGGTCCGGAATGTAACCCGCCGTATGAGTGGGGCCCTACTGTATACACACTTCAAGGGTGGCATTCAACTCAATTCTTGCACTAGCGGATACAACCCTTAAACAGGAATCTGGAGAAAAGTTTTGCAGAAAAAGTGAAGTTGTTGAGAAGTAGAGTGACCACTCTGATGACTACTATAGGAGCAGAATAAGCACTGTCAGCTCATGAGCTCTGAATTAAAACTTTATTGAGAAATAATATCTTCAAAGACAGGGTTAATGAATCGGCAATGCTGTCCATAGACCAATAGGTAATTGAAGAACTTTAATCATAGGACAACTGAACTATTTGCAAGCCAGAAAGCACGTTGGGCTAACTTCACCTACATGTGGTAGAAAACTAGGAAAAGGGATTAAGACAGGAGAGGAAGCCATTAGCTCACATCTCATAAGTCTGAGAAGAAAGCAGGCCATCACGATGTCCAGTTATAGAAGATGACTCCAGGGGCATCTATGGAACATGCAGCTGTGTTATATGAATATGTGCTCTTGGCATCACTCTGTCCCTGAGCCTGCCCTTTCTCACCCTGCAATGAGGGCTTCACTGGAGGATGGGGTGGCTGGAAGGGGTGGTGGAGGCCACACCTTCTCCAGCAGAAAACTCAGTATAACAGCATGCAAGTCTACTGAATCAAGACAAGACGTTAAGAAATTTTACTGAACTGTTGAAGTGTTCTTAGTGTTATTGCAAAGGCAGAGGAATGGGAACGAAACCAGAATTAGTAGGCTCTGCCTACTGTTGGCTCTGGCTCCACCTATCATTGGCAAATCTGCCCTCTACTCTGCTAGCCCCAATGGGCACTAGTTGCCACTGGTTGCACCCGCCTTTGCTGCTGTGTGGTAGCACAGACATTTGCTTCTCTACAACACATGAATCAGCTCATTCTCCACTTGCTGCCCATCCCCCAACTGCTGCTGCCACCTGCTGCTGAGTGTGCTACTTGTCCCCTCATTTTCTGGGAAGAGTTAAGTTGTGGCTAAGTCTGAGCTCCAAACCCACAATAATTCTCATTTGGGGGAACTGCACAGACCACTGAATAGATCAATGGCATAGCAGGCAGGATGAGAAGCAAACAGGCTCATAGTGGTGGCCCCAGGCTCTGCATGGACACCAGAATTGCTCCTAATCTTGGGTCCTGGGAGGGCTGGGCTGGCAAATTGAAATTGCATAAACTCGTGCCTGTGCAATAGCCACTTTTATCAGAGAATGGTCACCAGTAACCATGCTCCAGCCTATAGCTGATCAGTGGGTTGTGATCAACATTCAGCCTGTCTCTAGGCTAGAAAATGCAAACTTATTCTTCATGAACCATTACAAAGCTGAGAAAGCTAATAATAATAACAACAACAACAACAACATCAACACTAGATTCTGCAGCCTTGTTGTGAGCAGCAAGAGAAAAAACATTCCTGAAGTATGTCGTAAAGTTTGACTGCTTGAATGCAACAAATAATAAAGCACAAACAATGGATTTCAGAATCAAGAAGTAATTGCACAAACATATGACATTTTTATTCTGCATCATGGAACAGTTATTCTAGTTAATAATATCACCTATTCAAGGCTTGTACTCATAATTACATAATTACACAAAACAGATGGATGGCAGAATGTTCCCAGATGGTGAGAAAGTAAACAAATTGATAATGAATAAGTGTTTAAAATATAATTATTAAAAATAGCTAATCTCAAGTTAATTATTCACACTGCATAAAAACAGCACTCTCGAAAGATGTTCTGTTTAAACTATGTTTCCCTCCATAATGTATGCCTATATGAGGCTTAAAAAGGTCAGGGGTCTAAAAGAATCTGCTAACCCTGTGAAGGGCCTCCAGCTATTACTGCTGTCTTTTATTGAGGACCCCGTCGGTATCCCCACTTCTACGGTGTTCCGTGTGGCCTCCTTTATTCTCTTCTAAACTACATGGAGCAGTTCCTCATGGTCAGTTTTTCCTTCTGGCCGCATCCTGGGCCATGTCTGATTGTGCTGTGCCCACAGTCCTCACAAAGGAAGGA
Source organism: Rhineura floridana (assembly GCF_030035675.1). Lineage (NCBI taxonomy): Eukaryota > Metazoa > Chordata > Lepidosauria > Squamata > Rhineuridae > Rhineura > Rhineura floridana. The sequence goes on along the minus strand of NC_084480.1, from coordinate 177,103,818 downwards.
ACCATTACTAATTGACTAGCTGGTTGGTTGGAATGCTAGAAGTACCTACTGGATTGCAAAAGTACTGATTATTTTCATATCTGTTGTTGTAGATAAGCATTCCAAATACAACAACAGAATCCTAAACACAAGCCTGGCACTACAATGCAATAGCAATCTGGCCAGAATTTGAATAACGAACAATTATGAGAAGTAGGCACCTTTATGTCCAATAGCAAATTATTTTATGTATGTTAGGGTTTGACCTACCAATTCAGAAATTTAATTTCATTATTTATTTTTATTTGTTTATTTGTAAGATATATACTGACTTTCAAAAGATTTTCCTCTCTTTTCTAGTGGAACACTAGGCACTATCCTTTTGTGGACAAGTGTCCAAAACATGCAATATCACTTTTTGACAAGGTGAAATTATTTATGGAATGAATTGTAGAGATTCTGCACATGCCTATCATCTACCACCTGAAATCTGCCCCCTCAAGCTTGTTCAATGTAAGAACCAAGCTAGGTTTGCCAGTAAGAAAAAATGCAAAGCTGAGGAACAATATCACTCTAAACATACAAAAATATTGGTAGTGTCCCTAAACAGTAAGCCCAATATACTAACAATTTAAAAGACTTATTACCCAAAGAACTGTATCCAGTGTTAATCCTACTCAGAGCAGAGTCATTGAAACCAATGGACATGACTAACATTGGTTCATTGATTTTAGTGGGTCTTCTCTGAGTGTAACTCAGTTGGAGACAACCCAATAAAAAAAAATTGCCACAATGAACAGGAACAAGTTCATTGATCCATCACAATGATGGAACAAGACATTCATCATTTTATTTCTTACATACCCCACCTTTCTTTTGTCATGAAACCCAAGGCAGTATACACGTGGTTCCCAGGCAGTCTCCCATCCAGGCACTAACCAGACCCAGACCTACTCAGCTTCAGCAAGGTAGAGGCCTCATATGCCTTGAGAACATGCCCTGGGACTTGTGGTATCCTATATACCTTAAAATGTTAAAGGGTGGGTGACGCCATAAAGACATGGAGTATATTATTCTTTTCTTTATTAGCTTTGGTGCTCATAAAACCCCTGCAACATTCCTACAGTGTCACTTTTCACAGGTAGAGAACTGGAGATGGTGGATCAATGGACTAATCTAGATTATAGAGGGAGGGAAGGAGAATGAGCAAGCTGTGAAGAAGAAAAGGGACATGAAAAGGGAAGGTGGGAGAGATTAGAATAGCAGATGGAACAGTATATATGTGTGGAAGGTGCAATCAAGATTTAAATTTGTTATTTACATTCTAGTCCATCATTCTAACGGATCATGATAGTACCACCATAAATAAAGAACAGATCTCTGTTCTGAAAGATCATGAACTATTCAGACAAATGAGTATTGAGAAAAATGAAACTGGGAATTAAAATAATAAATATATGTCTAGATCTATAGATTCATATAAATATATAGTCACATAGACGATGCAAGAATTGTAGATGTTTCCAGAAGTTGTTTTAATATAATGGAGGATTCTTCACAAATGAAACAGCAAGCACAGGAAAAGGGGGCAGAAATTGTTCTAGAAAAATACAAAATGCAAAGATTTTGAGGATTACTAAAAGATGGGGTAGAAAGAAAGCAATGGGATAAGAAAATAGGGTGAGTATATAGGTGACTTTGCCATAGAGCAACAGTAGAAAGTGGTGGAATAGAGCAAATGTTCCCAGAGATGAGAGATTTAAAATCACAATCTATATGGCTGAGGCAGATTCTGAAACCTTTTAGCTACTTGAGATTTGTGAAGCCAAAAATCTGTAAAAGAACTATGAAAGGGAGAATACTGTGGTATAAAACTGAATAATAATAATAATAATAATGATGATGATGATGATGATGATAATAATTCATTAGACTTGTTAGTTGCTTGTTACCCAAATGTCTCCCAGTGACTCACAATGTTGTTAAAAACACAAACACATATATTATACCATGAAACAGAACAACAAAACCACTATACCCTATCATAAGAGCCACAGAAAGCTTTGGCAGTATACTAATAACAAACAATATAATCTTAGTCAATCAAAAACCTGGGGAAAAACCTGGTGCTGAAAAGATTTCAACAAAAGCATCATGCAGACCTTGATGGGGAGTGAATTCCACAGATGGGAAGCTACAACTGAAAAAGCCCCTCTCCCTTGTCACCACCCTCAAAGCCTTTCTCATAGGGGGGACCTGGAGAAGGGCCTCAGACAAAGATCTAAGGGTCCAGAAGGTTTGACTGACTGACTGACTGACTGGCTGGCTAACAACAACAACAACAACAACAACAATAATAATGGCTGTTTGTGGGCAGCAACTGGAAAAAAATAACAATACTGAATTCAGAAATATGCGCACAAGGTTTAATAAAATAAAAAACACAGGCAACAAACTTTTTTTAAAAATATGTAAATAAGGATGGGACCCACCCAATCCCAACCAAACATTTTTAAGAAACAGAGCTTACAAAAGATTTCTGTATTTTAAAACTTCACCCCTTCCAAGGACTGTGATTGGAGAATGTTGGGTGGGGTGATACCATTCTAGTTTTCCTCCCTCTCTCCTAGTATTCTCCTTATATGGTGTTGTAGTTGCTCCATTTCACAGACATCCTGTCTGGGTTCATTGGAGACTGTTTTGAGCTATAAATCTGTACAAATATCTACAAATCAATTTGGGACTAACTGATCTGCTCTGTAGAGATTTTGAGCTGCTTCAGCCTGTTCTGGATACAAATTGACCCAAATTGGCCAGATTTGGTTTGTGATTTGTACAAAGTGCAGCCCTAATTTCAGGGATGGAGCGACTCCCTTATGAGGAAAGGTTGCAGCATTTGGGGCTTTTTAGTTTAGAGAAAAGGCGGGTCAGAGGAGACATGATAGAAGTGTATAAAATTATGCATGGCATTGAGAAAGTGGATAGAGAAAAGTTCTTCTCCCTCTCTCATAATACTAGAACTCGTGGACATTCAAAGAAGCTGAATGTTGGAAGATTCAGGACAGACAAAAGGAAGTACTTCTTTACTCAGCGCATAGTTAAACTGTGGAATTTGCTCCCACAAGATGCAGTAATGGCCACCAGCTTGGATGGCTTTAAAAGAAGATTAGACAAATTCATGGAGGACAGGGCTATCAATGGCTACTAGCCATGATGGCTGTGCTGTGCCACCCTAGTCAGAGGCAGCATGCTTCTGAAAACCAGTTGCCGGAAGCCTCAGGAGGGGAGAGTGTTCTTGCACTCGGGTCCTGCTTGCGAGCTTCCCCCAGGCACCTGGTTGGCCACTGTGAGAACAGGATGCTGGACTAGATGGGTCACTGGCCTGATCCAGCAGGCTCTTCTTATGTTCTTATGCTTACATGTACAAGAGACAACTGTGGGAGCACAAAATCTCCCACATCCAGCAGCCATCTGTACAAAAATCTACAAATCAATTCGGGACTAACTGATCTGCTCTGTAGAGATTTTTAGCTGGGTCAGCCTGATCTGGATACAAATCAGCTCAAATTGGCCAGATTTGGTTTGTGATTTATACAAAGCGCAGCCCTAATTTCCATGCTTACATGTACAAGAGACAACTGTGGGAGCACAAAATCTCCCACATCCAGCAGCCATATGAAGAGATCCCAGTTTAATGATCTATATGCATAGTAACAGATAAGAACATAAGAACATAAGAAGAGCCTGCTGGATCAGGCCAGTGGCCCATCTAGTCCAGCATCCTGTTCTCACAGTGGCCAACCAGGTGCCTGGGGGAAGCCCGCAAGCAGGACCCGAGTGCAAGAACACTCTCCCCTCCTGAGGCTTCCGGCAACTGGTTTTCAGAAGCATACTGCCTCTGCCTAGGGTGGCACAGCACAGCCATCATGGCTAGTAGCCATTGATAGCCCTGTCCTCCATGAATTTGTCTAATCTTCTTTTAAAGCCGTCCAAGCTGGTGGCCATTACTGCATCTTGTGGGAGCAAATTCCATAGTTTAACTATGCACTGAGTAAAGAAGTACTTCCTTTTGTCTGTCCTGAATCTTCCAACATTCAGCTTCTTTGAATGTCCACGAGTTCTAGTATTATGAGAGAGGGAGAAGAACTTTTCTCTATCCACTTTCTCAATGCCATGCATAATTTTATACACTTCTATCATGTCTCCTCTGACCCGCCTTTTCTCTAAACTAAAAAGCCCCAAATGCTGCAACCTTTCCTCGTAAGGGAGTCGCTCCATCCCCTTGATCATTCTGGTTGCCCTCTTCTGAACCTTTTCCAACTCTATAATATCCTTTTTGAGATGAGGCGACCAGAACTGTACACAGTATTCCAAATGCGGCCGCACCATAGATTTATACAACGGCATTATGATATCGGCTGTTTTATTTTCAATACCTTTCCTAATTATCGCTAGCATGGAATTTGCCTTTTTCACAGCTGCCGCACACTGGGTCGACATTTTCATCGTGCTGTCCACTACAACCCCGAGGTCTCTCTCCTGGTCGGTCACCGCCAGTTCAGACCCCATGAGCGTATATATGAAATTCAGATTTGTTGCTCCAATATGCATAATTTTACACTTGTTTATATTGAATTGCATTTGCCATTTTTCCGCCCATTCACTCAGTTTGGAGAGATCTTTCTGGAGCTCTTCACAATCCCTTTTTGTTTTAACAACCCTGAACAATTTAGTGTCGTCAGCAAACTTGGCCACTTCACCGCTCACTCCTAATTCTAGGTCATTAATGAACAAGTTGAAAAGTACAGGTCCCAATACCGATCCTTGAGGGACTCCACTTTCTACAGCCCTCCATTGGGAGAACTGTCCGTTTATTCCTACTCTCTGCTTTCTGCTTCTTAACCAATTCCTTATCCACAAGAGGACCTCTCCTCTTATTCCATGACTGCTAAGCTTCCTCAGAAGTCTTTGGTGAGGTACCTTGTCAAATGCTTTTTGAAAGTCTAAGTACACTATGTCCACTGGATCACCTCTATCTATATGCTTGTTGACACTGTCAAAGAATTCTAGTAGGTTACTGAGACAGGACTTTCCCTTGCAGAAGCCATGCTGGCTCTGCTTCAGCAAGGCTTGTTCTTCTATGTGCTTAATTAATCTAGCTTTAATAATACTTTCTACCAGTTTTCCAGGACAGAAGTTAAGCTAACTGGCCTGTAATTTCTGGGATCCCCTCTGGATCCCTTTTTGAATATTGCCTACTGCATGCTTCAGCATCCTCGTTGAGGATGGGGGCAGGATTAGAAAGGGATTAGGGAAGTTCATGGAGATGGTCTGTGTCTGTGTTTGAATTGCTTTTTAATACGTTTTTAAAGTTGTTTTTTAATATGTTTTAAAGTCTTTTGGTTTTAAGGTGCTTTAAAGTGCTTTTTGTTTGGCACCCTGGGCTCCTTCTGGGTAAACTCAGAGGCAGCATACTGCTGAGTTGCTGGGAGGTAGCAGCGGGAAAGGCTGCAGGCTCCCAAGCAGCATCTCGTTCGGCCACTGTGGGAAGCAGGATGCTGGGCTGGACTAATCTTTGCTCTGGTTCAGCAGGGCTCTTTTTATCACCGTGGCCACACACCACTTTTTCACTGGTGCAGATAATCTTGTTGGCAGAGGAAAGAGGTGGGGGGAAATTACAAGCATAGGATTGGGGATTGCTCTTCCTTGGAAGGATCAAATTGCTGAATAAAATAGTCTCGATAAAATAATCTATGAATTTGGACAATTATTATCTATCACACTGGCTGCCAGTTGTTTTCCGGGCCCGATTCAAGGTGTTGGTATTAGCCTTTAAAACCCTGTACAGTTTTGGCCCAGTTTACCTGAAAGAGTGCCTCCACCGCCACCAATTATGCCGCCCGACCAGATCAGCCACGCAAGGCCTTCTCTCAATCCCACCAACCAAAACAGCTAGGTTGGTGGGTACTAGAGAGAGGGCTTTCTCTGTGGTGGACCCCACTCTCTGGAACTCCCTCCCGTTTGATCTTCGACATGCCCCTTCCCTGGATGTATTCCGCAAGGCCCTGAAGACATGGCTATTTCAACAGGCCTTTGAGATCCTTGGGATGGGTTAATCTCCATGATTTGTCATCTATTATATGCTGTAAATGTAAATGTTTTATAAATGTATTGATGACTGTCCAGTATTTTATTTATTGAGACTAATGTGACAGCATTTGATACTATTGTATTTTATCCCATTTTAATGTACGTCGCCTAGAGTGGCTATCTGCCAGATAGGCGACACACAAATTAAATATTATTATTATTATTATATCAAAATTCTGAATAATTTAAAGGCCACTGCCTGTAATTCTCAGTTTGAAACACATGCTTAGAAAATGATACAACGAAGCATGACACTGTAAGAACATCAGGTTCAAGGTACTTAAGAAGCAACACACCAACATTAAGACAGTAATGTCATCCCATCTGCCAAATCCTACATTTAGCTGGAGCTGTGCCTTTTGCTTGCTGCTGCTTCTGTTACCCACCTGATCCTTAGAGACCTCTTTTGATGGAGCATTTATGCCAAGTTTTTCCAGAGGATAGACAATCTGTCGTCTTGGTCGCACAGGAACCATGTAATGAAGGGCAGATGTCAGGGAATGGGCACAGGGATTCTGGAACTGAAGGACAACAAGCTATATTTTAGCACAGATAATGTCAGAAAAGTGCATCACAGATGTCTGTAGCAGTGCTCTGTGAATATAAGAATCCTTTATCCCCTTGATTAAATCCAAGAGAAATATCACCAAAAAAATAAACACTCTCAGAGCAGAGGAATGGATTGCAGCTAATTCCTGACACTAATGAAGATAATTATGAGAGTAATTATATTACTATCTCAGTGGGAATGACAGATAAACAAGTGGTTTGGTTTATGGGATTTTGCAGCACAAGTAGCTTCCTCAGAGGGGTATCTTCCTCCACTGCAATCATGAATCATCTTCATCCAACCTCATTAAGCACGTCACATGCTTACTGTTCACCTCTGGTTGTTTGGCAGAAGATGAGTTAAACATGTATATAGAAAATGCATATGGAGTAAAAAGTCATTTTCATCCAAATTACAAGCGTTAATGAAATGGCAAGAAGAAGAAGGGAAAAAATCTTCAGGCTTTCATAAATGCAAGAAATCATTTAAAAATACCTTTATCTTATTGCAGCAAGTTCAGTTATAATCTTTATTTTAATAGTTGGAGGGCAACAGGAAATGCAAAAAAAAAAAAAGACTATCCAAAAGTTTGTCACATAAAAAAAATACAAGCCTGCGGTTTTAACAGAAATTACATGACATAATTTATTTATTTATTTATTTTATTTACATCCCACCCTTCCTCCCAGCAGGAGCCCATAAAACAAAATTAATTCCCTTTAGTGCAGAAGAAAAGTAAGTATTTCTAGAGCTTTTTCCCTGCACACTCTCTCCAATTTCAGCTGCACATCAATAGGTCTATTCAGGTGTTCAATTGCTCATGTGATTAGAACTTGTATAAAGGGGAAGGAGGGCCAGCCTCTCTGTCTGTATCCCCTTGTCATATCTTCACTACCATGCACTGCTGCCCTCCAGGTTCTGAAGCAGGGATGCATGCTCTACATACTGTACATGCATAGGCTCCTCATGTGATTTAGAATCCTGGGCACCCAGTGTTCCGAATCACATAGGGACCCTAGGTGCGTAGAGCAGACTGCTCATTTCAGATCTCCTGCAATGTTGGTGGGGCCAGGCAATGGGGATGCAACATAGGGAATAAGTCCAGCGAGCATGAACTCACTCTCCCCTTTATGTAATCGTGTGAGGGCTTCAATGCCTCATGGGGTAATGAATATTGCCATGGTAATGTTTCAGTTTATAAAGTACAGCTTGTTTGTTTGTTTATTAGATTTATATCTCGCCCTTCCATGGCGCAGAGTGGTAAGCGGCGGTAACGCAGCCGAAAGCTCTGCTCACAGCCGGAGTTCGATTCCAACAGAAGGAGGAAGTCGAATCTCCAGTAAAAGGGGTCGAGGTCCACTCAGCCTTCCATCCATCCGTGGTCGGTAAAATGAGTACCCGGCATATGCTGGGGGGTAAAGAAAGGCCGGGGAAGGAACCGGCAATCCCACCCCATATATACGGTCTGCCTAGTAAACGTCGCAAGACGTCACCCTAAGAGTCGGAAACAACTCGCACTATAAGTGCGGGGACACCTTTACCTTTACCTTCCTCCCAGCAGGAGCCCAGGGCGGCAAACAAAAGCTCTAAAAACGCTCTAAAACATCATAAAAACAGACTTCAAAATATATTACATCAAAACATCCTTAAAAACTTATTAAAACAAAGTATCTTTAAAAAACATATTTAAAAAAAAAAAGCTTTAAAAACATGTTTTTTAAAAAAAGCTTTTAAAATATATTAAAAAGCAATTCCAACATAGATGCTGCCCTGGGCTCTTTTGGAAGGAAATGCAGGATATAAATTTAATAACAAAATAATAAAATAAATACCCTCGCTCTCCTGAAATTGAGATCTTAAAAAAGAATCTACAATTGTGAGCATCAAAGGGACTACATGATTGGGATCCAAAGGGCCATGTGCAACTTCTAAAGCTTTGCACTAAATGCACTAAATCTTTACTCATATCTTGGACATTATTTATTTATTTTTATTTATTAATTAATTAAATTTTTATCCTGCTCATCCTTCCCAAGGAGCCCAACAAACACACAAGGATAAAACAATTAAACTTTTTGATTGGTTTTACGTTGTCATTTATAATATTACAGAATGTATTTTGTAAGCTGAAAAGTGACCAGCTAAGCTAGCACTGTAAAACTACAGAATTTGTATTCTTCTTGTATGTTAGATACATTTCTCAAGCTCTGCATGCTCATTGGCCCTAGTGAGGATCTCTGGAAACAAAGTCAGGTAACCAGCTATTTGATGAGCCCATGTTATCCATGTTATATAATGAATTTCCGTGGACTTTATGGACAAGGAGTCAAATCGTTTAAGTAAAGTTTGCATCATATTTAATCTTACAGTTATTTGAAATGTGTACATTTTCTGGACAAATTCTACATACTCCAAGAGAAACAAACAGCTACATGGCTTCTGCTTATTGTCTGCTCGACAGATTAAAGTTTACCTTGCCATCTTCGGGCTGTGGATAAATAGGGTAGTAGAGACAAGATTTGTGAGCTAACCGAAGTATCTCCTTCATAAAGTGTTTGGCATAGTGATGAAAGATAGGATTCAGTGCAAAATGGTAAAGGTGGCCATGTTCTTCCTGCTGGTGATGACTGAAATAAATAAAGTCTTCAATGTTGTAGTGCGAGCGAATATATTCAATATCCTGGAAAACATGTCAATTCAATACAGTGATTAAGGAAAGAGCAGTGCTTCTGTCTTAGAATAGTTATATTGCATATCTTTGCATTCCTTTTGCTTTCTTGCCTGCCCTTTTTGTGGATAAAACTTCATTATATTTATACAATAGGAAAGGGGAGCAAATAATTCTTTCATTTCAAAGCTATGTTTTGTGTTTTGAAAACAGACATAAATCATCTTGGGTCTGAGGAAAAAAGGACAAAAATATAAAAATTGTATTTACTTATGAAAAATATATTTTTAATTTAATTTCAAAGAAAAACAAGGTTGTGGATGAGAAAAACTTTGTGTATTGTTGGATATACAAAGTTTTCTCTTCCCATAATTTTGTTTTTCTCTTCTCCTTTGATTAAGGATTGTTCATACATTATTCACACACACCTCTCTCGCTGTGGGGAGAAGTAAATGCCCCAAATGTTTATTTGAACATAAGCATTCCTGACTTTGGGAACATTTAACACTAACATTCATTTAGTGTTTTAAATCTTCCAATCAAACAGGAAAAGAAGAACTGCAAATATGAATATTTACCATTTCATTCCTAATAACTGATATTCCAACAATTTGATGCAAAACTTCTGCTACAAATGCCTGAATTGGTGTCCCATCCTGAAAAACAAAGCAAAAGAGGTGGTATACATTCTTTCACTTGAATAATTTACTTAATGTTCTATACTGTAATTCCCATCTCATCTCCTCTCCTACACAGCATAGTCTTTCTAACTATATAAAAGGCCCAAAGAGCATTTTAGTCTTTTGCAGCAGAATGGCATCTTGTGTACACTGGTCTAGCGTAGCAGCAACCTTCAAGACTGAGAGCTTTGCATGCAGATTCCGGTTTGAACAGGAATGAACAGATTTCTGTTTGAACATTCTCACAGTAAAGCCCAAATAGAAACAATATAAAGCAGTGTGAATACTTACTGGATCTCTTCTTGCTAATATATAGCTATTTAAGTCATCCAATATATTTTTGTTCAATTTCAGGGTTTGGATTAGTAATTCAACACCAGAGACATCACTAGACCTCGCTGCTCTTACAAGAAAGGACCTGTTGGAGAAATAAACCCAAAACCTGTATGTGTAGTGAACAATGGCATCTACTAATTGTCTCAGATTCCAGGCTTAAATACCTACATATGTTTATCATCATGATTATCACCAGAGAAATTTCAGTTTTGGTGCAGCATTCTCACATTGCAGTCACATCAAGTTCAGTCTTAAAATCTTTTAATGCTGTATTGAGTAGTTCTTTAGCAGATAGGAAGCTGAAGGCATATTCAAATGTCTTACATCTCATTGCATACTAATGTACAAACCTGAATCCGCCCGATATCAGTAACTAGCATGGCTTCTCCCCCAAAAATCTGGGAGCTGTAGTTTCATGCAGGAGTATCCCTCTGCTTGCTCTCAAAGATGTTGAGTGCCTTTTACCAGCTTCGGCTTGTAAGACAGCTGTGGCCATGTCTGGACCGGGATAGCCTGACCACTGTTGTCCACGCACTGGTAACCTCTTGGCTGGATTACTGTAATGCGCTCTATGTGGGGCTGCCCTTGAGGATGGTCCGGAAGCTGCAGCTAGTGCAAAATGCAGTGGCAAGACTGCTCACTGGGGCAGAGTACAGCCAACATGTCACCCTGTTGCTGAAAGAACTGCACTGGCTGCCCATTTGCTACCAGGCCAAGTTCAAGGTTCTAGTTTTGGTGTACAAAGCCCTATACAGCTTGGGACCAGGATACCTGAAAGACCGTCTTACCCCTTATATACGCAGCCGATCACTGTACTCTACAGGTGAGGGCCTCCTGCAGATACCATCTTATCAGGAGGTTCGCTCTGTACAATATAGGAAATGGACCTTTAGTGTGGCAGCACCTACCCTGTGGAATTCCCTCCCCTTAAATATTAGGCAGGCGCCATCTCTGCTATCTTTTCGGTGCCTTTTGAAGACTTTTCTCTTCCAACAAACCTTTTAAGTTGAGACCCTATCCCAGTCTGTGTCTGTGTTAGAATTGCTTTTAATATGTCTTTTAATATCTTTAACCCTTTTTTAGAAGATGTTTTCAAAGGGTTTTTTTATGTTTTTAACGTTGTTTTGTTTTAATGTATTTTAAGGTCTTTTATGTTTAAAAGTGTTTTTAGTGTTTCTGTTTGCCGCCCTGGGCTCCAGCTGGAAGGACAGGGTATAAATAAAATAATAAATAAATGCCTATATTCGATATTAATGATCAAATGTGGAATCTCTAATTCAGAAATCCTATCAGATCAGCAAAACATCCAACATCTTTGTTAAATATTCACCCACTCTTTCAAGCATTAAGTGGAGATCTCACCTAAACAGAGTGCCTCTTGTTGAACAGATGAATGCTTGGTTGCTCCTTTCAAGAACTGTGAAATCTCCAAAACTGGAGATTTTGCTCAACTGTACTACTAGAAGTGATTTTCTCAAAAATCTAGTGCACAAAGATTTGTGGATACCATCAACCTTTTCTTAACAAACAAAAAAACATGTTCTGTAGACCCCTTTATTATTTATGTAGCAGAGTCATCTATAGCAGACAGGGTATTGGCACACTCTCATTTTATCAGTTGTTGATTGTGCATCAAATGATTAAGCCATAAAGATTAACACAGATAAAATATTTTGCAAATATGTAAAAAAAAAAACCTGCAACTTTAGGGAGTAGTACATGCAACACCTCTGGTTGTTGCCCTGCATAAAGAGACAAGAGCTCCACCAGTCCACAAAAAATCTAAAAGGTGCCATAAAAAGACTAATATTGGAAAGTTACTGAACATTTTTTGAGCTTGCTCTTTTTCAGGGCTATTTTCCTTTTTGTAAACCTTTTCACAGAGTACAGGCTCTATATGAAAAAAAGTTCTCAAAAAGTTGGAAAGAGCAGTAAGCTTGAAACATGGGTATTTCCCCCCCAGAATATAATCTCTTATCTATTATTAACATAGCATATGACACATTTTATGGCACCTTTAGATGTTTTCCTCCTGTTTCTCTACATGTCAAACACTGTCTGCTTCTACCTCCCAGGTGTATATTCACAAAACACAGAGAGCCTCTGTAGGTGTAATTAGTTACAAGAAGCAGTTGAAAATGGATAGAATAACACCAGAAAAATGGGCATCTGCTTTTTAAAAAAAATCATACCCATTATAAGAATATAAACCAGGAGAAAAAAACATATTTAGCTGATGTATGTTCATTTTGCCCTCAGTAAGGAATGAACTCATTCTAGAAGCCCAATTCGTTTGACTGTCCAGAAATAAGAGCACTATTATGATTATGCTTTACAGTCAAAATTGAAGAGAAGTATCCATTAAGCATTTCAGCCTACACCCTATTGTCTATTATTTTTCATCCTTCCCTGTTAAGTAGCAGGCCTAGAGTTGCATTTGCCATCCTCTAGCTTTTGTGTGAGGACTTTTCCTTTTTACAGGCTTTGCTAATCAGTCTTTCATTCAAAGCCTTTTCCTTTATCTCTCTGACTTTGCACTTTCACATGTCCTCCGTCCCCTGCTGGATTTTGCTTTTCATCCATTTTCTGCAACTCACTTTTTATTCATATGTCTTTTAAAATCTCACTGTACAAAAATAGTGCATTGATCTTTGCTTTTTATATTTTTCCTCATGAGGAAGGGATTATTAGGCGCTTAACACTGGGTTTTATGTTATTCAGACTTTTTCCATTACTGCTTAGTTTTTAGCTCACGTTCATAACTTCCCCGGAGACTATATTTTTAAACTTGGAAGTCTTTAGATGAAAACAAGTGGTTTAGTTCTTTATGCTCAAACCAACTCTTGCATATAATGCCTTCACGTTTGTTCTTTCATTTAAAGGTGTATCTTGCTTAAAATATACAGTGCTTCTGTGGAGGGTGGACTGGTCTAAGACCTGTGAATAGGAACTGTTCTGAAACATTTGAACAGAGATGCGGCTAGTTGAGGATATTGAAATACCATGGTTAGAATGAATTCAGAGATATTAGCATTCAAAGGCACAGCCTCTAATTCAGAAGTTTTTCTAGACTTTATGCCTACAGAACTTGTGATCCACGAAGCTGAATGCAGCCCACCCAATGATATATGGCAGCCCACCGATAAATCTTCTGGTTTTGCTGTCTGCTAAAAGGACTTTGTCAAGCATCCCCATGTTTGTCTGCATTTGGCTTGGTGGATTAGAAATACTGGAGATTGGTTCTGGGACATGCCTGCAAGCTTTTTAGAGTCTAATTTTTAAGTCTTAAGTCTAGTTTTTCCATTTGAAATAAGTTCCACAGCTCTAATATAGATGTCCACAAGCATTCATAATTTGACCATGCCACTAGTCCACATGGCCCAATACCAAAGATAAATAAGTTGTTTCTTAAGATGCACAATGTGTCTGTCAACCTGTTGCCTTCTCTAATTTAGGTCAACTGCAATCCATTTCTAACATTATAGTGGTACAGGTAGAGTCACTTTTGCCACAGAAGAACTACCCAGGCCCTTTAAAATGATAGACTCTAACAAGAAAAGTTTTTATAGGTAGTTTTTCCCCTATAAACTAAACAAATGTTTAGTAAAGTTTGTAAAAAGAAATAATCTGCTGAAGTAAAATTCAAATGGTGTCACAACAGCTCATATACAAGTAATGCCACAGAATCTGCAGTCTGATAATCAAGCAGAATGGGTCTGGAAGCTGAGGGAAGCTATTCTCCTTGGTGTCGTTCTTGCTAGAAGCTCTTGTGTAAACTAAGGTACCACCTGTGCTATATAGTATCAAAGCACTTTAAACAGTCATGGCTTCCCCCCAAAAATCCTAAAGAATGTAGTTTGTTAAGGGTACTGAGAGTTGGTAGGAGACATCCTATTCCCCTCACAGAGCTACAATTCTCAGATTGGTTTAACAGTCAATCTCTCCTTCCGCATAACACCAGGAATTGTAGCATTTTGGTTCTCTTGCCCAAAGATGGTTTTTATAATGAAATTCTTATTCAACAAACAAGAAAATCAAAGACAGCAAAAAGTGTTCAGAGTCAAAGTGTTAACAAAGTCTTGGATTTACTCATGCATCCATAAGTATGGAAATTGCAAATTAAGCTCTGTGCTCCATAAGCAGTAAAAATGTTTTATAGTCTTGCATATTGTGCTTGCTTACAACTTAGCCTGCATACACCCACACTTCCCTTGGTCTTTCAGTTGTGGGTATGCTTGCTTTCCCTTGAAGTCTGAGACAAAGATCCTCTTATCACTTATCTCAATGATATCTTCCAAGCGCAACATGAGGGAATCTAGAGCATCAGTGCCTCCTTGCTTGGGAGATTCCTTCCCTGCACAGCTGGCCTAGGCAGACTAAGGAGGACTGAAAGTGCCTCTGCAACATCTTCTATCAACCACAGGGGCAGCCAAGTCCAGAGAAGGTGTGCTTGTGTGGTGGACCATAGGAGAGAGATTTGATGTCCCTGGGCTTCAGCCTCTCCTGGGCCTGCCTGGTTCAGACTGCGCAAAAGGTGGGAAACATGAAGTATCAGAGGGATTGGTCCATCAGCCGTCATGACCCTGGAGTAGGAGTTGCTCATCTTTGAGCAATGAGGCCAGGGACACAACGCAGCAAAGGAAGCTGTCCTCAGGACTAGCCCCAGAGGTCCTCACTAAACCAGAAGCACTTGCTCAAAACAAACCTATTGTACCAGTATCTCTACAGCCAGAGGGAGTGGCGTTGTTCTCCTCCAACTCCAGCTCAGAACATTAATGGAACTATGTGCTACCTCAGTCGGGAGACAACTGCTAAAGCAAACTGGACCCCTTATGGAAAGTGCAACTAGCTATTTAGATAGAGCTTTAAGAGATTTAAGGTTCAATCTGAGGCTGACTGCTGTTCAAACTGCTCTTAGGCACTCTCCAGCCTGAGCTTTGTGTGGAGCTGTCCAGAGTGCCACTGAATCCTGAAATCCTTGCTTCAGTTTACACCTTGCCCTACTTCACCTTGCCTTGCTCTGTTTGTCTAGGCCTGAACTTCTGCCTTGGGTGAGAATCCTTGTACTGCTGGGGCAGCTGCTTGAAACAGAACAGCAGCAGGCTTTGAGGTGTGACTGTTTTATACTTTGCCATGATTTCCTTTCTTCTCCCTGCTGTATAGCCTGGCACTACACGTGCAGAGCTGTAGCTAAGAGTACCCCTTGTTCATCCAGGACCCTGTGGGCACTAGGCCCATTATTCAATCTCCTTTCTGACTTCTGTGAAACCTATGCCTTGCTAGGACATGTTGTGATGAGAAAGAAGTCAGAAAGAGAAAGAAAAAAGTCTTTTGCACTGGAAAAGTAAGCAAGTTGGTGATCTGAAGGAGCCAAGCTGATTCTTTGCTATGAAGCAAGGCAGGTCTAGACCTCTCCCAAGGAATCAGTCTTGCCTCCTGGTCCAATGGGAAGGGATATCCCAAATGCTACCATGTCTACATCAGATGACCTCTCACCTAGCAAAAACACTAAGTTACTAACTAAAGAAAGATAATATAACATTTGTGCTTTAATCAGGTTTCTTTGGCCAACTGAACCAGGTCTATGGACTTATCAATGTTGAAATTTTTGACCAGGAGTGGTTTAAAACTCCCAGATGGCTTGTCTGCTTTCATAAGTGTACAGTAAGCTCAAGGAATGTGAGAAACAAGACATTTGTAGACTGCCCCAAGCTCTAGACCAGGGGTAGCCAATGTGATGCCCACCAGATGTTTTAGACTACAACTCCCATCATCCCTGACCATTGACCATACTGGCTGGGGTGATGGGAGTTGTAGACCCAAACACCTGGAGGGTAACCATATTTGCTATCCCTGCTCTAGACCAAGGATGAGGAACCTCTTTCAGCCTGAGAGTCGCACTCCCTCATAGGACACTTCCTGGGGTGGTGTAGATGGGGTCAGTGCAAAAAGTGAGTGGGTTAATGTATGTGATTCTTATCTTTGTACAGAAGACTAAATCCAGCCACAAAAAAACCAGAGGTGCTGCTTCTATATACATCCCTCTTTAGCCTAGGAAGCAAAAGACACTATCACGGTTCCAGTGTGAGAAATCTTTGGCCCTCCAGATGTTGCTGAACTACAACTCCCATCATTCCTAGCCATTGGCCATGCTTGCTGGGGCTGATAGGAGTTGTAGTTCAGCAACATCTGGAGGGTCAGAGGTTCCCCACACCTTCCATAGTTCAAGGTTGCATTCCAACCAGGCAAAAGCAGTTGAGGGAACTGCGCAGCAGGATCAGTGAGGATGTGACCATGGGAGGGGACATGGCCAAGTGAGAGTCCTGAGGGCTGGATAGAGAGGCCTTGAAGGCTTCATTTGACCCCTGGCCCCAATGGTTCCCCACATCTGCCCTAGACCTTGACTCTGAGGCATAAGGCAGAAGCTACACTTGAACTAAACCAATACATTCCGATGTAGCATGCTATCATTTTCATTTAAAGAAACACAAGAACTGCACATGAATTAAAATTGCTTACACACTTTTTTCAAAAGAGGCTTGGGCAGTACATCAGAAGGGTGTGGCAAGGAAAGAGGGCTTGAAAGGAAAAGACATTCCTTGTGCATTTGCCCAAGTCTAGCACATCTATGCAGCGGCTTTCTGGACAGTTCTAAATCCAACTAAAGGTTTCTTGTATACATCATCATCTTCACATCAAGTTCACAAAAGGATTATCTAAACAATTAATTTCAAATTAAAATGAGCTACTGAGCATCAGTTCTTTGAGAATTGTTGATGTAGTAGCAAAATGTGTCACTAACTTGAGCAATCCTGAACGGTGAAACACATAGAGCTCCTGATCCAGTGTACAGTTGCTAAAGGGAATAATCCGGACAAAGTTTTGGATCAGATAAAATTCAGGCGCCATATGGGGAACTGAGATAATGCAGAAATCTTTGTCCTGAAAAGAAATAATATGCTACACTAGTTCACAAAAATAATATATAAGATGTTTAAGGAAATAGAGAAACATGGGAAAAGACAATTTTGTATGCAACATACAAGATGGGATCAAACGAAGTATGAGCAGGTGTTCCCATCTCCTCTTTGTTAAAGTTCCTGAAGGTCAGGGAACACTCCAGTATGGCATGGGATGGATTCATGCAGGAAGCTGCAGCAGGAGGGGAAGCAGGAGGAATCAAAGCCCACCATCTTGTTGCGCAAGCACCTCTCTGAATCCAAGCCATAATGCATGAAAGAACTCAATGTAATATATAGATTCATTCATTTTCATACATTAGTTTCATATATGGCTAATACTTTATTCTCTAGAGCTCAATCCACTGTGAAATTATCCAGAGTCTGGCTGATCCCTGCTGAAAGTGGAGCTTGAAGACAGCCTTGATTGGCAACCTGCTTGAATTGTCTTGAATCATCCTTTGCAGCACAGCTTGGGGAAACTGGAAAAATTGGGGGAATGGAAAAACTGGTCCACTGATGTTATGGTGAT
Source organism: Rhineura floridana (assembly GCF_030035675.1). Classification (NCBI taxonomy): domain Eukaryota; kingdom Metazoa; phylum Chordata; class Lepidosauria; order Squamata; family Rhineuridae; genus Rhineura; species Rhineura floridana. Next base: position 177,085,964 of record NC_084480.1, on the reverse strand, counting down.
GTAGGTGATTGACAGGTGAGCAGCCCCAACCACATGCCAAAGTTGCCTGCCAGGGGTAGGGAGCTAAGGATCTGGCTCGCCGGGCTGAAAAAGTTCCCACCCCTGCTCTGGATGTAGCTGGACTATAACTCTCATCATCCCTGACCATTAGCCATGCTTGCTGGGGATGATGGAAGTTGGAGTCCAAAGGTTCCCAACAGTCCTGTTCTGTGAGACCTTGAAGCTCGCAAAAGAAAACTGGCAGTGTCCTTTCAGGACCTCAAAGCACCTGCAGGGCATTGGAGAGCTTCCCAACCCTTACAGCTGTCTCTGCAAACACTAAATCCAACTGGACCTGTAGTGTATTAAGTTCCAACTCCCAAAAGAACTGACTGGCTGTTAAAGGGCCCTTGCCTAATTTTGCAGTGTTGGGTTCTGGCGGGGCTGGGAAGATAGGGGTACTGTGGAAGATTACTTCTTTGAATCTGAGGAGGATGATAGGGCTATACTATCCCATTGGAAGGATCCTGAAGGAGGTTTGGACAGTTCTTCCCCAAGGATGAAGCTGCAGCCATTTCCTCCTATGAACTGTGCCATCATTGCACAGTGCATAGTCCCTGGGTTGTGGGACACGACACCCACCCCTGCTTTACAATATGGATGTGGTGTTGGAGAATTCTTTCTCCTTGGGATCTTTTGCTGGGGGTCCTTTAAGTAATCAATGACACAGGCTTAAAGCAAAAAGGTAGGCCTTTATTTCTACAAACTTATGCAGGGTCAGTCCCCCCAGAAAGTCTGGAAGGGACTGCATAGAGGTGTGGTATGCACATATCTTTTACAGAGTACAGTTACAGCATGTGACAATGATTTAACCAATCCCCCAAGTTTCTTCCCCTTGTAACATAACAGTTTCCTCCCTCTTGAAATATTTCCAGCCAACCAGATACCTTTATTAAAAGGAGTTCATGGATATTCAAACAGATACCTCCCATCCCCATTGTGTTGAGTAGCTGAAGGAAGCCAGATAACACTGGGCTATTCACCCCAGATATTGCATTGTTATGCAGTGCTACTCATATATTTTCAAGTTTTATTCTGCAAGCATCACAGTTTATATTTTTATTTGAAAACTGATTATATATTTATGGATTTGTTGTAAGTTGCATTGAGCTTTTGGAAATAAAAGAAGAATACATATATATTTTAAAATAAGTATAACAACCCCCACAGAAGCCTGGAATTCTTGCATGCACAGAAAAGCCTCTGTGTCAGACTTTGTGTATTCAGAGTGGCATGGGGCTTACTCCAGGTAATACAATATATTCCCTGGTCTTCTGGGAGATAGCAGTCATAAAGGAACTGGAAAAGAAACTGGAAGTGGGTGATAACTGGGAGGTAATATTTAAGGGTTAGAGATCAGCAAAGATTCCCTTGAAGTTTAGCTGGATGCCTAGAAGCTAAGCCAGGGAGGAAGAGAAGGGGAATGGGTGCTTTTTAAATTCCCTTCCTCTGTCTGACATCCAATATCCTTGGATCAATATCCTTTATACTCTGCTGAGTTCTGCTGCAATCCTTCCAACATGCACATCAGCAAATCCTCACAGTAGCCCTTAAAATCATCCAGCCATCCCCCCCACAAAAAAGGAATTTGGTTCAATACAACAAGTACAATGCCTGGTAAACTGATTTCTATTCATTAATTTACAAAACAAAGGCTTTTAAAATGTAACTATATTGCACATACTTACTGGGAAAAGGTTGAAAACAAAATTCATGAAATCCAATGACCTGCAAATAAATTTATAAATATCTTGGCATTATTGTGCAATATTTATTTTAATTCTGCCTCACCTCCACTTCTCTGGAAAACATTCTTAAACTGCAAAGAGATTTTTTTTATTTCTTGAATGTAGGGTTGAACTACATAATATACCACCTCAAGCTAGACATAAGCCTTATGCAAGTGCTGAAGGAGGAGCGGGGCTGTGCTGCTAGCTCTGCCCCCAGTTTTGAAACCATAAGAGCACTGCTGGATCAAACCCAAAGCCCATCTAGTCCAGCATTCTGTTCTCACAGTTACTAGATAACTACAGAAGCCACCAAGCAGGATGTGAGGAGGCATCTGTCATCAGCTCATGCCTCTGTGAGTACTTGCAGGAAACTTCCCTGGAAACCAAGTTCAGGCTGAAGGGCACGCCTCCTCTCCCAGCGCAGAGATGAAACACAGACCCTTGGAGGAAGGTGTGGGCTTGAGGGGTGGGGGAAGAAGGAGACAGCATTTGAAGGGACAGCTGAAGGAAATATCCACAGTGTCTGGGACTTCCAACAGGACCACAGTCAGGCATGGACAGGCGAGGAATAAGGAGATTCTCTCTGCCTCAAAGCTGCAGGAGACCTCCCCACTGTGAAGTGTAACACAGGACATGAGTGCAATAGCACTCTCCCTTTGGTGCTCCCCAGCTGCTGCCTCTGATAATGGAAGTAATATATAGCCATCATGAGTACTGGTAGCCTTCTTCCATGAATTTTTTTAATACTCTTTGAAAGCCATCCAAGTTGGTGGCCATAACTACATCTTGTGGGAGCAAACTCCATAGTTTAACTATGCACTGTAAAGCAGTACTTCCTTTTGTCAGCCCTGAATCTCCCACTCTTCAACTTCACTGGATGATCTTAGGAAGAAAAACTCCATATACACTTTCTCTATACTATGCATAGTGTTATATACCTTTAACATGTTCCCACTTACTCACCATTTTTCTAAGCTAAAGCACCCAAACACTGTAAACTTTCCTCATTGGAAAGTTGTTCCAGTCCCTTGGATCCATTTGGTTGCCCCTTTCTGTACATTTTTCAGCTCTACAATACCCTTTTTTGAGGTGTGGTGACCAGAACTATAACTGTGGTCTCACCATAGATTTGTATAAAGGCATTACAATATTACATAAACCTATCGCAGCTAGCCTATTTGGGTTGGGACTGCATTGTAAAACTCTCAAATGGCCTGGAGTAGGGCTCTACCCATACATTATCATCTGCAGAACTTTTACTTTAGAAGATCCACTTTCAGAAAATTCAGAAGTATGATGGTTCCTCAAGGCAGCTATTTTGGAACTCCCTCTCCAGCTATATTTGTCAAGAGCCCACTTAGGTTTCGATGCCAATTAAAACACTTTATATTCTCCTAAGATTTCGGTGCATTTTAAATTGGGGGGAAAAGGAATATTTGTTCTTCAGACAACAGCAACATTTTGGGGGGGGGGGTTTGCTATAAATTTTGATTGCTCCTTTGTTCTTTTTCATCATAACTGATTAGCTAGTTTAAATCTTAGAACCCCCTGACAGTTTTGAAAGGCAGGATATAAATTCTTTAAATAAACAAAAGTCAGTAAATACTTAAGAAATCAAGAATATAAAAATATATCCTCATTGTTGCCTTTAAAATCAAATATTCAGATTCTTTACTGTACTTGCCTTGTTTCATGTTTCTCATCAATACAAAAGAGCTGTATACAAAAAGCATTTACTGCTCCTCTGTACAGGGGACGGAAAGACTCTGTCTCCGGAGTGAGAGAGGACAGTGTCTCTGCGGCATTCAAATCCTTGCTTCTGCTTCTGTCTAAATTGATGGTTTCTGGCAGTTCTAATGAAGAACTAGGAAGTGTTCTCCCTCTCTGCAGTAAGAAGCAATGAAAAAACAAAAACCCTTATAAAACCCAGTTTTATAATAGTGTCTTACAACATCATAAAGAAAATAAAAAGGCTTATGAGGTTGTACCCAACTCTAAAACGTTTTATACAGTAGTATAATATTGGTTTGGTTTAAATACTCAGGGCAACATTCAACTAAATAACTGCACTAGTGAAAGGATTAGTGCTAGTGCAACAGAACCTCCCTCCTCTTCCCCCCCCCCGTGTGTGCCCCATGCCATCCCAAAATCTGCTCTAGAGGGATAGGGGGAAACCCAGAACAGATCTGGGGAGCGCACAGGGGGATGAGCAGGGGGAATGATCAGCTGACAGAACCAGCAACTTGGTGCTATGTAGTAATACAACCCTTACTGCCGTATTGATTGCAGAAAATGTGGTGTAAGCCACATATTGTTCAGAGTTTCAGTATAACTTTCCCCTGATTGCTGCTTGAGGCTAGGATCAGGAGCAGAGGAATGGGGAGTGAGGAGCAAGTATAGCCCTCTCTTTACTGGCCATTTTTCCTTTAAAAAAATCACCCACTCTGCAAGTTACTTCCCCTCCCTTCCCAAGAGGAAGGCAGCCTGAAAGGGGTAATTTCAGAGGAAAAATAACCAGTGACTAAGCATCTCTTCATATACCACATGGTGGGATGACTCCACCAGCAAATCTGAGGGGTGCCACCAATGTAGCTGTCATGATGGCAGTGTACCTGGCATCCTGCTGCTGGGACAGGGCTTCCACTTTCTTCAGTATAACATTACACCCTAAATATAATTTCTAAGAAGTAATATCTTTACAAAATGCCAATCTATTTGAATTCTTTGCAAACTCATATCACAGGAAATCAGTTGAAATATGGAAGGGGGGGAAAGGGCTGCTTTTGGTCACAAGTAAGAGCCATGCTAACTACTCCAGAAGTGAGACATGGTGTTAAAAGAGATAGAGATTTATACAATAACTTTGAAGCATGCAGCATCTGTTTGAACATGAAATGTGAGAACATTACATCAGGCTAGATTGCTTATATTAATGCTACACAAACTGAAAAGATTAGTGGGAAATCATCACTTAAAATTAGATGAGGATAGAAAGGAGAATTAAGTTATGATGAATACAAATCCGGACACTAAAGAAGAAAAGATGCCAAACATGGTCACAGTGATGAACTGGCACTACATTTGAAAGCAAGACAGTTTCTTCCAGGGTTTAATCTGATTATCTCCCCATATGTTCAAAGCAAGATTCAGAACTAATCCAGTTCAGTCAAAATACTATAAAATATGTGCAATGAATTCAGCAGAACCCAAGGAAACAAATTACAAATTATGTATAATACCCAACACAATATCACCCAATATGAAGAGGACATGATAGTCTAGTCACATGCGAGGAAATCTAGTGTGCTGGTACAGACAGTTGCAGCTGGCACAAATGGTACACTTGGTACCTTTGTGAATCCATGAGACCACACATTCATCTGTAAATGTGAGCAACCAAAAAGGTGGATAGAAAAGAAAATCTCTGAAATGAAAAACTGGAAAAGCAAGACCAGGAGGACAGAAAATTATATCAAGAAGTCAGGTATAAAAGGCCAGTTTCTTGAAAAGAAAGAAGTAGCCTTTGAAGGGACATGGAACAACATAAACGGGGATTATGAAAGTAGTCAAGCAACTGCTGGACCACAAGGCTGAAATAAAGGGATAACGATTGAGAATATCTTACATGCCATGTCCAAGCACCAACTTTTCTCAGGCGTCTGTTTACCATGTGTTTTCAGTCACGTCTCCCCATCATATTTTACAGGGCTTGTGGTGGAGACATGCAGTGCACAAACTGGGAACAGAGCCCTTTCCTGAAAAATGGTGGTTGTCAGGCCCCTGCTGATTTGGCTGCTGTGTGGCCAGATGTGCTACAGATACCTCAGCTGTGCAGAGGCCAAACAAGCCCTTGACTTCTTCTCAACATTGGAGGGATGGGGATTGCTGCATAACTCCCAGGATAATTCTCACCCATTTCGCAGCTCCAAAGTTGAGAGGAAGGCTGAGCTTTATCACACTCATCACGGCAGGTGAAAATGTGTGAGCACACCTCAAAATCTAAACAACTGTCAAAAGGCCATGTGAGTGTCATCACCCCAGTACACCGCCCACTATTGGTTAAGAATTATACTCTGGCTTATAGCATTTAACACATCTTGATAAATCAGTGTTACAGTTAGAGTACTATTTTGTGTCTCTTTTAAAACACCTTATGTCTATTTTCCTAATAAAATCTTATTTTTGATCATTTCTTAGTTTTGACCCTGGATCCTTCAAAATCTTTGCTATCCAAAAGTCATAGCAAAATGCTCCAAATAAATTACTCTTCCTATAATAAAGCAGAAAGGCAAGAGGTAGATTGGAGAGCAACTTCTATTACGTAAGAAATACGTACATAGATCTATGTCAGCTTTACTTCTAATTGTTTTGGAATCCTCAGGATCCAACTCAGTTAAGTAATAGGATGATTGCTGTTAGTTGTATTAAGCTACAATTCTAGATCCACTTTCCTGGAAGTAAGACCCACTGAACCCTTGGGGGCCTATTTCCAAGTAGACATGTATATAAGATTGCACTGTTAGACTTCCAATATTGGACTTAGTTGGTACAATATTGTTTGTGAGTGTTCAGAGTTGTGTTGTGGATATCGAACAAGTATTTTATTACTAAGAGCTGTGTGTGAATCTGTGACATCCATCAACATAGGACTGATATAAGTAAGCTGGTTTTGTTACTCCAAAGGTAAGCAGGACTGGAAGAGGTTAAGTCGTATGATCTTTAGCCTTTTAGTTAGAAATAAATTCCAGTACATTTTATTAAAGAACCATCACAGCTATTCTGTAGCATTCTAGCCTGAACTACAATGTCCATGGTAATCTGAAATCAGATACTCTGGCTCTAATACCAGTTCCCTATAATCCTGATTGCCAGCCAGCACTGAAGAGTCTCCTGTGCTATGAACTAATGATGATAAGTCCAGAAGCAGAGAGAACATTTTAAAAAAAAAACATCACCAAGACTGGAAAATATTAATTTCAATGGGTCTTACCTCTGACGTTTTACTCTGAATACTTCTGTTTTTACTAACGTTTGTACTAGCATTTGAAATTTGAGAACGGATGCTTCCAACTCTGCTAGCCTGCTATAGAAATACAAATAAAAAAATATGGAATGTATTGGTAAACACCATGTGTACATCTCTGTATATCTTGCAACAATCAGTAACAAGGTTTTAAATAATTTCCAGAGGTGTAGGTAGCCATGTTAGTTTCTTGGGCAAAACCAACAGTCTTGTGGTACCTTAAAGACTAACAAGGTAATTATGGTACAAGCTAATGTGTGTTATCCTAAGTGGCAGGAATACACACACACACACACACTTTTTGGGGGGCGGAGGATTGCAAACAGTGAGGTCAGACGGAAATTAAATGCAGAAAAGTATAGATGGTGACAATTACCTTATTAAGGTAATAATAATGGCAATTAAATAATATGCTTTGGTCACACAGTTATAAATAAATACTGATAAATATCGTACATCCTTTAGGAAACTATGGATAGAGATAGGTTTCTGGTATTTTTGCAAAAAGAAAAAAAGCAGGGAGGGAAGAACTCTGGTTTAGTTGAAGATATATGTGTAATTCAATCTCATGCTGACATGCAAAGCATAAACAGTACAAACAGTAAGGTTTTCCAGATCTTTGCCTTGGTTAGTATCAGGGAAAGACAGCATGAATTATGTTGTAGGATCAACAAGTGTTTCATATCAACCTAAATACAAAATACTTTATGGAAGCTGTTCATACATTCATCAACTGGTAGAAGATAAAAAGACGTGTTAATGGGCTCTCAGTCATGAAAAGAGGTTATCATGTTTGTCCAGTGTAACACATTCCTTAGTAAGCATATCTAATGCAAAATTTAGGCCACAATCCATCCAGTTCACTTCTTAAGTCACACTGGAAAGAGGGAAAGCTAAGTGAATATGGCATGTGCATATCTAGTGATGAGTTAAAAGAGCAGGTACTTTTCACAAAACTTTCACTCCCTGCAAAAAGGATTCCTTCTTTCAGTGATGGGGCAGGGGATTAAAAACAAGAAGAAAGTGTTCAGTGCTTACTTCTCAGGAATCAGTCAGTGTGAGCAATGATCAGCTCTCCAAATTGGCTTTGTGACATCATTACATAGCCAAATCTGATCACCGACATAGCACTGTGATGTGATTAGAATGGCACCATGGTCCCTGACTGGCTGGGATCATGGTAACAGTAAGATGACAATGGGGTAGATTCAGTCACACAAAGAACACTCCCAGTGAAACAGACATTTTGATGTAACCCAGTGGGTGGTATCCAATGGTGTCTGCTGACAGAAGGAAACCATCAGCAGAACGGGAAGAGGGAGGCAATTTTTAGCAATTTCCTCTCTGCCTGCAATTACCAGAAAATTCTGCCCCAAGACTATGAAATTTCATCAGTATTATAATGCAGATTTCTCCTACTATACACATTTATGTACGTAAGTTTCCCTAATATACATATTCTGCAAAGCAATTTCCCCTCATATAATGTTTTTGTATGTTGTTTTCTTTAATATATGCATTTTTGCACACTTTATCCTATTATATGCATTTTTGTACCCATTTCATGGCTGGAGAACTGCACTGCAAAATTCAGAGAAATGTGAATTTTGAAGGATGGCTGTGTTTGGGTTTGCATATTGTTTTACAAAGTGCAAAACAAGCATGCTCACCTTTAAATGTGGATTGAACTTCTGCCCCATCCCTAGTTCCATGCCATTCCTCTTCAACCCTGCTTTCTGTGGGAGCAATACTTCTTCAGCTTAGCTAGGTCCCCTGCCCTTGTCTCCTCCCCTCTCTGTTTCTCAAGCCATCTTCATTCTTTGTTGACCTACTTCAGACTTTTTAAAGGTGCCAAGGATCTTGAACTGGAGACTCTGGCATCAGGACCCAGGTACCTTACTTTCTCTATCATCATGGAAAATATACTTGATCTTCTGAAATGCAGAGCTAACAATGGACACAAACCAGCTGGAGTTAAATTTATGTCCACTCATATCATGTAAGCAGTAACTAATTCGCTCTTCTGGAGATGAAGTGGACTCAAAAGTGATCAGTTATGTTTTGCTTGTACTTAGTGTATATTGTCACAGTTCCTTGAATGGTTTCTATGAGAGCTAAATTTGTATATTTTGTTAAAAATGGTTTTTTTTAAAATAATGTATATTTTCCATCCTTAATTTCCAAAAGGCGGCATCATTTATTTATTTATAAAAATGTTTGTACACTGCTATTTTGTTTGTACACTGTGACCCATTCAGTCACCCCACTCCTGCTAGCTTTAATATGCCAGGATGGACAAGGATCTAATGAGCAGGTGGTCAGGCGCATTATTGCAAGCATCTTGTCCACATCATCAGGCTGCATTAACTGGAACTGATCCCACAACACTGGGTTCAACGCTGGACACCTCTGCTGGCACTGCCACAACAGTAGCAGCTAAATCATTGCAAAGCCGAGCAACTTTGTCCTCAAAGTGTTTAGCCAGACAGTTACAGCAGGACACCGTGTGCTCCAGAGGTCCATCCCCCTGGTCAGGAGTGACCAACCTCTGAATGACATGGAACAACTCATCCAGGTGGTTCCTTGAGGATGTAACGGAGGCAGCAAAGTAGGTTCTCTTTGGTGCCCCCACTGCAATATGGTAGGCCTGATTGTGAGCCCAAACAGGTGCTCGGTCTGCTCCGGAGCAAGATTTACGCCACTTATGCTCTAGCCCTCGCCTGGTCCATTTCATCGACAGCAGCTTCTCAGTATAAAGGAGCAAAGCAGGCTCCATGGCACTGGAGAGGGTCCTCAAAAGCAATCGTGTCAATGGCCCTACGAGTCTTACTACTCCATGGTGTTGAGCCTCAGTTCCTCCGTGAGGGCGAGGGAGGAGGAAGGCATGAGTTTCAAGTTCCCCAGCTGTCAGAAAGAGCAGTAGATCCAGGAGTTGTTGCATCTCCGCAGGACTTGGGACGTGGGAGTGAGTCTGACCCAGGTTCAGTTCCCACAGATGGCACGCTCTCCAAAGAGGGGCGTGCCCCACCCCCAGACCAAGATGCAGAGCCATTGGAAGCTACTCAGGAGGGCACGCTCCCTTCCCCTCTGCCCAGCAGTTCACAGGATGTGCCAGGAGAGCTTCCTCCCCCTGACCTCGAGCCTGTTGTCGAGGCCCTTTCGGATGAGCCATTGGACGCACGCCCCCATCACCCCGTGCTCGGCGTTGTGAGAAACAGACTGGTCAGAGGCAGGACTTGAGAAGGAGTCAGAGATTAAGATCACAAACTTTCCCTACTTAAGCCTACAGCTCCAGGGGAGGAGCTGCTGAGTCAACTTTCTTTCTATGTTGCAGAGCAAGTCTAGAGTGCAGCTAGGGAATTCCGTTAGTTTAGTGTTCTCTATGAAATGCACTGCTTTTGATGTATCCATTACTTTAATAAAATAAGAATTAATTACACCTGCGTCTCAGCCTCATGGTTCCCACTCTGAACGGGACACATGGTGAGACTAGGGCCTCAACAGGATCACCTGCTCTATCCACCGGAAAATCCCCCAGACGTTCAGGAATCTATCAGATTCCATCAGTTTTGGGGGGCGGACCATCCTAACTGGTCCCCCACTCCTGCAGGGAAGAATTGCCACTACAAGATCAAACCTCACCAGGAAGTGGTCTGATCATGACAATGGGGTGATAGCCATCCCATCAATTTCCAGACCACCACCTTCCCCACACGAAGCAAAGACTAGATCAAGGGTATGCCCTGCTCTGTGTGTTGGACCAATGACCATCTGAGACTTGGTGTTTCATGATTTTTAAAGTCACCATCTGTTGCACCAGGAAGGGCACTTGCTTTTGAGTACAGGGATTATTTGCCATATTTACCTCTACATCTGCATCTTGTGTATCAGTAGCTACTTCTTTTTGACTTGTTACACTAACGATTTCATCACCTGAATGGAGGCAGGAAGAGAAGAGAGAGTAAAAAGAATAAAATAAAGCAATTGATAATGGGCTCAATAATGAAATGTAAAGCTGTATTAAACAGTTCCAAATATAGGTATATGAGCTGAGTTTTTATATTGAGTGTGATACATATATCAAGTTTTGAACAGCAGGGATGGGGAACCTGTGGCCCTCCAGATAATGCTGGACTCCAACCAGTCCTAACCAGCATGGCCAGTGATTAGGGATGGTGGGAATTTTAGTCCAACAACATCTGGTGGGCTACGGGCTCCCCATCCCTGATCTGCATGTTGGCAGTGAAGTTTATCTCCCTAGTTTGAGGCATGGTAATAGTACAGTTTAACTTTTAGTATTCCCCCCACCATCAGATACTGAAATGACTGCTTTAAAGAGCAATGCAAGCCAATGTTCTGAAGCCCTTTGCATCAAAAAGCTCCTGTTGCTGTAAGCACCGTAGGTAATACCAAAGTCTTTCCTAGTCTCCTTGTCCCATCTTGCTCTCTTCACTTATATGGTGTCTTAGTATAGCCAAAACTATATGATCAGTTTCTCTATTGCATCTTTCCTTCTGTCATCATGCAGACTTCTGGGCCTCAGGTGCACTTTTCACTGAGTAATGTACACATGAGTAGACCTGCAGGGATGTCCTTCTAGGAGGTTGTCACAAACTGTCACCTGTACAACATCCCCACATTTCAGGCAGTTATCACTTACTGATTTATTTCTGGAAACAATACCACTGGAGTCCAAATATACTCCAGCAAAAATTCCCGGGGGCAAATTTCTGTTTCAGGTGCACATTTATTGTGTAATTTATATATGAATAGACCTACAGGGTCATAGGTTTGGTGCTTACATTATATGATTTTATTATTTTAAATTGTCCACTGTTTTTAACCTATATTTTATGGTTTTAATTTTTCTCAAAGTTTAATTCTATTTTTAATTGTATACTTTGTATGTTTTAATGGTGTTGTTTTTAGTTGTAAGCCGCTCTGAGTCCTATTGGAAAAAGGGCGGGGTAGAAATAAAGTTGTTTTATTATTATTATTATTATTATTATTATTATTACAGGGTTGCACCTCTAATACACTGTCACAAACTGTCACCTCTACAATGTACTGAAATTTCAGCCAGGTATCACTTACTGTTTTCCTTCTGGAAACAAAAAACCACTGGGCTCTAAATATACCCCAGCAAAAAGCAGTTTGGGAGCAAATTGTGTTGTTTACTCAATATGCATGGGGAAGAAGCCAACTCTGAAAAATTCTACCTCCTCTGAATAAGTGTTTTTGGGCTCATGGTTCTTTGGTATTGTCAGACACACTTGTGCTGACAACACAGAAAAAATGGTCTCTGGGGGACAAAGTTATCCCATCCATCCATTGGAAATCTCACTGGGGTAGAAATATATCCCAAAGACAGACATTGTGATTTTTTTGCTGGGTCTGCATGAAGGTTAAGACACCTAACCATTGCCATTCTTCTTTTCCTGACATTCATTTTCTGCTCTAAATTCTCCTTTCCCTGAGTGAGGTTTCCTTTTTTTAAAAAAAGGCAGGGGCTTTACCTGTATTTGAATGTAATGTCACATGCAGTTTAGCATAAGGTGAAGGATGTAATTTGTGGAAAGGTTCTTAGAGAATGAAACAGTGGAGGTCCAGTCATTGGAGAACATTTGCTATCTTGCATCTCCTGAGTGACAGCTTTGACTGATGTTGCAATAAATAATTTCTTCATAGGTACCCAAATGGATATCTTTAGCAACCAAGATGTGTACATCCTAAAGAAACTGATGGGACTTCAGTTCCTGTAATTCACTACAGAACTAGGATGCTCTCCTGCTTAATTATTATGATTACAATGTATTTATATGCTGCTTTTTTACTCCAAATCTCCCAAAGCAGTGAATGTTAAAACAAAATATACAGTGGAGTTCAATAGAATAATATAGATCAATTAGCAAGCAAAACAATATGGCAGCAAAATCCCAACATAGGAGGGCCACAGAAAAGCCTTCCCAAGGTAGACGATGCTGTTAACCCTATCTCTAATCACTTAAGCTGCAGTCCTAACCATGTCTGCTCTGAAGTAAATCCTACTAAATTCACTGGGGCTTACTCTCAGATAAATGGGGTTAGAATTGCAGCCTTAAGGACTAGAAGCATAAGCAGACAATTAGAAATACTAACAGCAAGAAGAAAGTTTACCCCAACTAGAAGAATTAAGGGTGCCCTTACCACAACCCGTTCTAACTATTCTGGGTGAATCAGTGTACATAACTGCCAAAGAACATTTTTTAATCAAATGGGATTTCATTTTACATGAAAATTAATTGGAGCTTCAGAACTTCATATAAGCATGATGTTTATCATCCATCATCATCAATTTAAATATTGCTTAATTACTGTGGTTTAGAGATGCCAAGCATAAATACTGGAGGGAAATAACCTATATTTTAACTATATACATATTTTAAAAAGACCTTAAACAACATAATATGAAGAGATGAATTAATACTGGAGAGGAAAATCAGCAGGCTGGCTGAACAAGTCAATTCATTGTGAAAGCTACAACAATCCCTAGAATAATTCCTCCTCTATCAGAAATTCTCTAACTACTAATTTCCTATTCTATACAGAGCAACAACCAAATTACTATAATTATTGTGAAATATACCACTTACATCCACATGGCTTTAAAATGGGTTTTTTATTATTACATTTTCAAAGAAAAATAATAATAATAACTTATTGCAAGTTAATCAGCTTAATATTTTTTTATGGAAGCTTTATGAAAGCATCATTATTCGTAAAAGCAAATTTATGAAACAGCATTTGTCAAACCAATCATTAAATGTAATGGTAGCATTCTCTGCTGGTGTAAAGTTTTGTATGGGTTAACTTAAACACAGAACATGTCCCCACATTTCAAAGCTACACAAAATTGTGTAACCACAAAAGCAGGTATTAGAAATTATACAGTAGAAGTTAGGCTCCTACTGGGGGGAAGGATGGGATATAAATAAATAAATAAAAACATTTACTTGCAGATCTATGTTCCAAGAGCTTAGGGCACAATCCTGTAGGTATTTATGCCAAGCTGAGGAGAATCCCGCATACCAGCGCAGCCAGGAAAATTCCTGCTATCCTGATGCGGCTGGCGCAGCTGAGACTGGTGTAAATCTTGCTGGTGTAAGTGCCAAAGAAGGGTCATCCCAGGAATGTGTGTGTCAGCAGTGGAACCGAGGGGAAGGGGGATATACGATGCATTCGAAACACATTCAGCTGAGTCTGGTGGCCCCCAGTCCCAGCGTAAATTCAGTTAAGAGAAAGGGTAGTCTCAGTAAAAAATAGTTTCTAAAACAATTGACTTCCACAATGGAAGTCAATAAGGAGGTCCCAATCCTCACAGATCAGACCCTGTCTCACCTGCCAGTCCTGCCCTCATCTCTCTAAAAGAGCTTGCCGGAGCTGGCATAACCCCCAGCCTATTGTGCTCCTGCAGCAGCAAGATATAAACCAAACACACTTGAGCCACACCTCACTCGACACCTTGACACCTGCAGCATGGCATGCTGTCAGTCACCCTCCCCATGTTTGGGCTTTGCAATTGGTACGGGGGATCAGGGCACTCTAGCAAAAGGCACTTTGCACTCAGGGAACACACTCCACAAACACTAGACACTCTGAACACTTTCCCAACAACATCCACCTCCCAGAAATGGGGAACAAACAGTGCACTCATGCTAAAACCTCTATTCCAAGCTTCCATCCCCAACAGGTACACAGCAGCAGCAGCAGCACCTTGGAGAGCCACCTACAGCAGGAAACACCCTCTAGGGAAATCAGCAAAGGAGCCTGGAAACAAGGCCAGTCAAGAAAAGGGTACCTTCCTCCCTATCCCCTACAGGGAAGGCTGGAGGCAGCTTCAAACACCCCACTCCTGTAGAAGCCACCCCAGCCCTTCAAACAGACACATACCTCCCAGCTGCACCTTGTATCTCATTCATACTGACCCCCACTGGGGGAAGGCCCCCAACCACACCCCCAGCCCTGGGCACTCTGTGCACTGGTACCACTCCACAGGGGATCCGGCACCATGGCTGCAAAGGCTGCAAATTCGCGCAGAAGCTCCTGCAATCACTAGACCATGTTGCCTTTCTGCTGTCCATTTCACCTGCAGACACACCGCCACGGAGGCAGCAGCACAAACAGCTGCAACCCTAGAGGATGTCACAGGTGGCCACAGGTAAGCAGGTAACACTTCCAGGTAACCACCTCCTTCCCCATTCACTCCCTATGTGGTTCACTTTGCAGGAGACACTCCTGGATGCCAGGCAAGCAGACTGTAGGACCAGGACACCTGTAATGAGCCCAGCAGAACAGAGGTGGAGTGGCAAGATGGCAGAGGAGGAGGACTTTGAATGGGATGACAGCTCCAAAGTCTGGAGTGCTTCTGGTGTGCAGAACTCTGAGAACTCTCTCACCATGGACAGTGACAGCTCCACCCCTATCATTCCGGTTACTCATGAGAAGGCCCAACCCAGTCAGGCAGTTGCCACCCTGCCCAATGATTGTCCTCTTTCCATGACCACTTTGCCACCGCCCCAGTGCAGTCCCCTCCCTCTGATGGGGAGGGATCTGCTGATGCAGAGTGGCCACCTTCACCTCACACATGGAGGTGGTTCCGCCAGCAAGATCAATGCGCCCCAACAGCCTCTCTGAGGAGGAGCGCTTGGGTGTACATGCATTCTCTACAGTGACAGTTCACACAAGTAGGGTGCTCGCCCATCCTTACTTAAGCTGAGTGAGAGGGCGTGTCTACTTGCTGCAACAACATCTTAGTGCAGTAAAGTCATGTCTAATCTCTCCTAGTAGTGATGCTGAATCCTGTGTAACCTGTAAGGTGATTCACAAAGTGCTCTGAACCGAAACCTTTTATTAAAACCGCTAAAGAAAAGTATAGTTCCTTGTTCGTGTCTGACTTCAGGGTGTGTGGGCAGGACAGTCTGTTGTAGTAACCGCCTCCTCTACCCAATGACCCCATGAGTGAGATGGAAGCAAGCAGCGGGATGGAGAAAGGCTATCAGTGCACCCTAGAATCCATGATAGCCGAGCTCCAGAAACTGCAAGCCAAAACCCAGACCCTTCGTGTGGAGAACCAGAACCTGCAACTCCAAGTGACCCAGCTTGGAAACAAAGTGACAGCCTTGCAACAGGGGCTGCTCAAGCTCAGCCGATGTCTGTGCCTCGTGTCAAGACACCTGTTGGATTCCCCCTCCGATATACCAGAAAGCGGGATCAGTTTGTGACATTCATCATGCAGTGCGAGCTATACAGCAGAGTGTGGCAGTCAGACTTCCCCAATGACTCGCTGAAAGTGGCTTTCGTTTTTCAGTCTACTTGAGGTCCTCGAGCTGGGATCGACTATAAGCCAAGGACCTCACAACATTCCTGCCCTGCCAAGGCTGGTCTTGCATCTGCCGATCCACCTGTATCTGCTGTCAGGGCAAAGCATCCAAGTACTTGCTATGGTGGATTCTGGAGCGTCCAGCAACTTTATAGACTTAGGCTTTGCCAAGCAACACAATGTTCCCATTATGATGCTTAAGACACCTCTAGCTGTAGAGGCCACTGATGGATAGCCCCTAGCATCAGGGGCCATCACACAGGCAACCATGGGACTACAAGTGGAGGTGCCTGGATACTAGGAACAGCTATCATTTTACCTGACCACCTTGCCACATTTCCCAGTGATCTTGGGGATGATCTGGCTGACGCAACACAACCCTACAATCTCCTGAGGGGAAGCCTCTGCAACATTTCAATTGGACTATTGCAAATGGCACTGTCAGCCTGCTGAGGCTGTGGTGGCAGTAGCCACCCTGCCCCTGCTCCACCAGCTACTTTGCCTGTGAAGTACCAGGATTACTACGATGTGTTTGACAAGAAGGAGGCGAACCAGTTGCCCCCCCCCATCGGCCATATGACTGTACCATGGACTTGCTCCCTTTGGCCACATCTACTCACTGTCTGAGCCAGAGCTGGCTGCTCTAAGGGACTTCCTCGATGTCAATTTGAAGTGGAAGTTCATCCAACAAAGTCTCCACCCGGGGCCCCCTTGCTATTCGTCAAGAAGAAGAGCGGAGAACTCTGCCCCTGCCATGACTACCGGGAACTGAATAAAATTACCATCCCCAACAGCTACCCACTCCCCCTAATTAACAAAATGCTGGAGTGGCTGCGAATGGCAACAATCTATACCAAGTTGGACTTGCGGGAGGCCTATAACCTGGACAGGATCTGGGGAACAAATGAGTGGAAAACAGCTCTCAAGATGCGGTATGGCCATTTCGAGTACCATTTCATGCCCTTTGGACTACTGAATGCGCTAGCAGTCTTCCAGAATTTTATGAATGACATTTTCGGGACTACCTAGATCGCTTTATGATTGTCTCTTTAGATGACAATTTACTCTGAATCCCCAGAGCAGCACAAGGCACATGTGAGGGCCGTGCTGTAGAGACTGAGCACCACCTGTAAGCCAATTTGGAGAAGTATGGGTTCAATCTAACCACTCTAGACTTTTTAGGCTTTTGTATTTCTCCTACAGGGGTAGAGAGGGACCCAGGGAAGGTGCGTTGCATGCTCTCCTGTCACTCCCAAAACTAAAAAGGACCTACAGCGCTTCCTGGGGTTCGCCAATTACTATAGACGGTTCATTACTGCCTTCTCTAACATGACTGCTCCACTAACAGACTGGCTTAAGGGCTCTGGCTCCGTTCAATGGACCAAGGCAGCCCAACAGGCCTTTGAGCATCTAAAGCTATTGTTCTCCTCTGAACCAGTTCTGCAGCATGCCGACCCTCACTGACTTTTTGTGGTGGAAATGGATGCCTCAGGTGTATCCATTGGAGCGATGTTGTTACAGCCCTCAAAGAAAGGGGGGACTACATCCTTGTGCATCCTTCTTCCAGAAGGTGACTGACTCTGAACAGAACTACACAGTCTAGGAGAAGGAGCTACTTGCCATCCAAGATGTGTTTGAAACCTGGTGGCATTTCCTTGAAGGAGCAGCAGCACATAGTAGAGGTCCGTACTGATCACCAGTACCTCAAAAGCCTCCAGACAGCCCACAAATTGAACCAGCATTAAGTGCCCTGGTCTGAATTCTTCGCCAGGTTCCACTTCAAGATCACCTATGTCCCCCACACCCCAACCCATAGAGCAGATGCACTCTCTCGCAAGCCAGAGTACAACGAGCCTTGGCCAGACTCACCTCTGTGTCACATCATCTACTTGGACAAGATGGTAGAGGTGGTCTATCCAGACTCCTGGACTGAAGAGCAGCATAGCTCAGGCGCAAGATCTGTTTGCCCAAGACAAGATCCGGGAGCAACAAGAGCCCCCTCAGGACCGGGCTCCAGGCTTGTCCTGGACGGGGGGGCTGCTCTATCATTACAAGGCCTTATGCGTGCCCCTCTGAGAGTTTCAGGCCAAGTTCCTATGCCAGTACCACGACACCCCAACTGTGGGATGATTTGGGGTGTTTAAGACTCTGCAGGCTGTCACACGGGACTTTTGGTGGCCCAAACTAAAGCATGACGTTGAGAGGTATGTGCAGTCTTGCCCCATGTGCACAAGGGTCAAGCATGCCCCCGGGCGACAAGCCGGGCTGTCAGAGCCTCTGCCCACACCAAAAGGCCTTGGAGAATGGTGACACTGGACTTTGTCACAGATCTACCCCCTTCCCAGGGAAATACCACATTCTGGTGGTAGTTGATGCTTTCAGCAAAATGACCCATTTCATCCCGTGTTCCAGCTTAACTATTGCCAAGGAGAAAAAAATGGACTGCCTTCAAGTCGATTCTGACTTATGGTGACCCTATATTGCCAAGGAGACTGCTCAACTATTCATCAAACACATTTTTTGGACACAAGGGCTCCCAAACAGCTTGGTCTTGGACCAGGGACCCCAATTTACTTCTGTTTTTGTGTGTGCCTTGCTGCAGCTGCTACAGATTGAGCTACAGCTGTCTTCTGCCCACCATCCCCAGATGGATGGGCAGATGAGAAGGTCAATGCCACCCTGGAGCAGTATCTTCTCTGCTATGTCAATTATCAGCAGGACATCTGGGTGTCCTAGCTACCTCTCACGGAGTTTGCCTACAACCATTTGGTGCATGCCTCTACCCAACAGACTCCTTTTTTCGCCAGTTACAGATACTACCCTTGCGCCTTTCACAATCCAAACTCTGCTCTGGCTGTCCCAGCTGCTGTGGAATATGTGCAAGAACTGCAGACGATGCAGCAGATGCAACAAGAGAAGCTAGCAAGAGCCAAGGCTGTCTACAAGTGGGTCACCGACAAACATCGCCAACCTGGTCCTGAAATACAGGTGGGGGATAGAGTGTGGCTTTCCATGTGATATTTACCACCGACTGCTTCCCGCTAGAAGCTAGAAGCCTGGCAGGTGGGGCCCTTCAAAGCAGAGGAGCAGATCAACCCAGTCGTGTACCGCTTGCGCTTGCCTGCCACCATGAGAATCCATCCAGTATTCTACTGCTCCTTGTTAACCCCTGAAGAACCACCACATCCGTACCGGACACCCAAATCATCCCCTGCTCCCGTACTGGTCGACAGGCAATATGAGGTGGAATAGATTCTCAACTCCTGACAGTGTTGAGGGAAGCTGCAGTACCGGATCTACTAGAAGGGGTTTGGACTGGAGAAGAGATCCTGGGAAGCAGCACCAAACATCCATGTGCTGGAGTTGGTGAGAGAATGCTATGAATGCTACCTGGGTAAACCCAAGCCTCTGGGGTGGGGGAGGATCAGCATGGAGGGGGGATGATGTCATGAGCCCAGCAGAATGGAGGTACAGCTGCAAGATTGCAGAGGAGGAGGTCTTTGAATGGGATGACAGCTCCAAAGTCGGGCTGACTGACGCACACGACTCTGAGAACTCTCTAGCAATGACCAGTGACAGCTCCGCTCCTATAGCTCTATTTACCCACGAGGAGACCTAATCCAGTCAGGAAGTTGCCACCCCACCCGACAATCATCCTCTTCCCATGCCCACTTTGCCGCCACTCCAGTGCAGCCCCCCCCTGGCAAGGAGGGACCTGCTGATGCAGAGCACCACATGGAGGTGGTTGTGCTGGCAAGATCAACACCCCCCAACGGCCCCTGTGAGGAGGAGCGCTTGGGTGCTTGCGTGTTCTCCACAGAGACACTTAGATCACGCAAGAAAGGTGCCTGCCCATCCTTACTTAAGCTGGGTGAGGGGTGTGTCTACTTGCTGCAACATCTTAGCGCAGTAAAGTTGCATCTAATCTCTCCTAGTAGTGATGCTGAATCCTGTGTAACCTGTAAGGTGATTCACAAAGTGCTCTGAACCAAAACCTTCTATTAAAACTACTAAAGAAAAGCACAGTTCCTTGTTCGTATCTGACTTCAGGGTGTTCTGGCAGACAATGCCACCACTAGCAGCACACCAATGGGCCCCAGGTCACCCCAGGCATGACCCTCCACGCTCCCATGATGGCTGGGAGTTAGCTTACATGTGCCAAGCCAGACCCCGATATAAGCCCCCCATGGCCCTACTCCTGCTCCCTGTGCAGTTACTGACCATCCCTAACTCTGCACCATTATGTTGTAGTTGTTCCCCCCTCCTCTGTCCACAGGGTCCGAGGCACCCAGAGCAGTGCCCCCCATGGAGGTTCCCTGTCCGAATTGGATGGCGGCCCCGCAGCCAGGGTGAACCACCTCGTTCCTCCCTTGATGCGAGGGAAGCTCCATTCCATAATGAGTGCAATAAAGCTGAAATGTTTTGCCGCTAACAGTTGCCATGTTTATTTATGGATTAGCAACAGCTGGGAAGGGCAGGTATCCAACACCAGGGGTGCACATGTAGCAGCACAGGACTTCATCCCTAGACCACAACTCCCAGGAACCTTTGCTGGAAAACACACAGCACCAGCAGGTACCTGTGGGAAGTGTGGTCCTGAGACAGACTACAAGGTTGCCGCACACACATATGGCAACAAGTCAGCTGCCACCCAGCAAAACAACTGGCAGCTGGAGTAGGGGGGCAGCCCCGCACCCCTAGGTCACCCATAGCCATGACAGGTCCAGGGAACCCAATGGGGAGGGGGGCTGAAAGATGCCTAAGAATAGCCAAACCACCCCGTGGAGATGCACGGGGGTATAGGAAATGAGACCCCACCCCACCCGTATTGGGCAGCTAGCCCTCTCAGCGCCACCCCTCTTTACTGCCCCTGCAAGGGCCACTTCTGCTGAGGCCCCGAGGGATGATGGTGGTGACCCCCCTGACAGAGGGGGGAGTGGCCTGACCAGCAGCAAGACGATGAGGAGCTATGGGGGGGAAGACAATACCTTGACTGGATCAGGTGCCAGCAACACGTGCCCTGCAGACCGCTCCCCCCAATGGAATGTTCAGGGTGCTGCGGACGGTGGCACAGTCATCACCTATGGCCAATCAGAGACCCTCCACCAGAGTGTTCTTCAGATTCTCCAGGACATGGCTGAGAAGGCAGCAGAAATGTGTGTGGTGCTCCTCTCCTCCGTGCCCTGATCCAAGTGATGAGGGGAATGGTGCTGGCTGTGGCGTCCAGACAAGAGGGGAACACAGGAAAGTGGGGATTTCAGTGAGTGGTGGCAGTGCCACCACTGCTACCCTTAAGAGGGAGAAAGTGGGGGAGAAGGGGGCACTGGCTTCCTGTCCTCAGGTCTGTCCCCACCCCAGACACCCCTGTGGGCATACTCCTGTGTTTTGGGGGACCTGTGTGTGTTTCCCACCCACCCACTGTCTCTGTTGGTGCTGGGACTCCATGTATCTGGTAGGTTGCTTTCAATAAACTGTCTTTTTACATATCACTGTGTGTGCTGCCTGTGCTTGGGAGGGGTGCAGGGGCTTGTGTGTCTGCTTGTAGTGCTTGCAGGGTGTGATGGGGTGCACTGTGTGCCTCAGTGTTATGGGCCCCAAGGATAACCTCTGGTAAGAGGCAGAGGACGAGGAGTGGGGTACAGATCTTGGGGAGAGCGTTGCCAGTACTGTGGAAAGGAATGAAGGAGGCACAAGGGAAGAGTCTTCAGAAGTGTCAGGGCTTGCTTAAAAAATTACTGAGAAAAGCCCAGAATCCCTCTTCCTTTCTCTTAAACCATCTAATGATGAATCTGCCTGGGCACCTAGCCCAGATTTAACTGTGGAACAGTTAAAACTCAATGAACAGTTGAGAACAAAGTGAAAGCATTCAGTCTGAGCAAGAGTTTATGCTTTTGCCAAGTCAAGGTTAGATAAAATATGGCTTCAGACGCTGCTTTCAGCTTCTAGAAAGACACACACAATTAGGCAAGCTTGCACTCCATCCAGCCCATTTTCAACAAGGACTTTGTAGTCCTGGAAAGAGAAAAGAAAGGAAGTGCTTCAGGGACTAGTCTTCATCAAACTGATGAGAGTGAATAGCAAAGGGCTAGATAGACCTGTTTGCAGGTTGCATCAAGGCCTCAACGTCTGGGACGATAGCTATGGCTCAAGTGCAATAAGCAAATGTGGGAAGAGGCTTTAATCATTACCTCCCCTGAAACATTGTATACTTTTTATATCTTCACAGAGTGGCCTCATTGGCTGCTAGAAGGCTGCTTTTCCACTAACTAGTAGGAATGAACAACTGGAGTATATGGACCTGCTTTGACGAGTTTTGGGTACCTCAACAATTGAATACTCCAGTGCACTACGTATCTACTTACGTATGAGTTGCCAACAATGTGAGGACCATCAGTTGCACTGGCTGCCAGTTACCTGCCAGGCATGATTTAAGGAACTGGGGCTGACTTTTATAAAGTGCTACACATGTTGAATCCAGCACGCCACAGGAGGGACGCTTCTGATCCTGCCTGTGGACTTTGCAAGACAAGATTCACTCGAATATGGAGCAGGGCTTCCTTGGTTGTTGGATCACAACTCTGAACTCTATCTGTTGCTCTGGAGACAGGGGTGAGCAGAGAGGTGCCCAAGTTTGCCAGGACACCAGATTCAGGGCCTTCTTGGTAAGGCAACTTGACTGGAATTCCCTCTGCCTGGAGCTGCGGCTGGCCTCTACACTACTGGGCTTTCATTTCCAGGCCAACACATCTGTTCACCCTGGCCTTTGGTGAAACAATTTACATTGTCCAAGGTCTTGAATTATGGACTGTTTCGTGTCTGCTGCTGCTATTTTATTTTGTACTATCTGTTCTTGCTTCTGTGGTTTTAAATTGTTGCCTTGCTATTTATTTGCATTTAATTGTGCTTTATTGAGTGTGCTATAAACCACCCTTGGATCCATCTGGAAGAATACTTTTGTTTAAATAAATAAATAATTCAAAATGGTGGAAACCCAAGGCGAATGGACAAAAGACAACAAAAAGGGCAAATGAGGTGCAAGATAAGCCATGGTGAAGTGATGCACACTGGGGGTTGGTAGTGAATGGGGGGAAATCCTAATTCACATATATATTGATGGGGGCTGAACTGGCAGTGATTAACCAAGAAAGAAATGGTGTGTGTGTGTGGATAACTCAATGAAAACATTTATTCAACATGTGGCAGCTGTGAAAATGGCAAATTCTGTCTTCGGAATTATTAAAAAAAGGGCTGGAAAGAAAACTACCATTATTGTAATGCCTTTACAGGAATCTATGACACTGCTGCATTTGGAATATTAAGTACAGAGTTCTGGTCATCCTGTCTCAAAAAGGACATCACATAGCTGGAAAAGGTACAGAAACAACAGTTAAACGATCAAGAAATTGGGAGTATCTCCCCTCTAAGTAGACCAAAGCATTTAGGAAATTTTAGTTTATGAAAAAAGATAAAAAAGAGAGGTATGATAGATATTTATAAAATCTACTATATGTTTTGGAAAGTTGTTTGTTCGCTATGTGTTTGGCCACCTCTTAAACTATCATAACCAAATTTTGCATAATGGCTCCTGAGATCAAGGAAAAGGCTTTCGTCTGTGTTAGGCTACAACTGGATGCCATTTTGAATCAAGATTGAAGACTGAACCTTTCAAAACTATACTGATTTTAACCGCTCATTTCAAAACTGCACTGATTTCTTGGTTTCTCAGAATTCCTGAGCAATGCCAGGTAAGAGGCTGCCACTTGTCAAAATCCATTGTGGGGTGTCCAAGCACCCACTGCTGCTATGTGAGAAAGAAACTCTTCACACAGCAGCAGGAGATGCTTGGGAGCCCTGCAAGGGAAGGGAAAGAAGGAAGCCAGTGCTTGTTGCTGGTGTTTTGAAACCCCACTGGCTTCCTTCTCTCCCTTCCTGCACCATCTCACTACAGTAAAGATAAAGAGATCAGCCTTGGACGAAGGCAAGAATGAACTGGAGTAGGACTGGAAGGAGCAGCTAGGGTCTTGACTCCTTTGCATTCTTGCCTTCAGACACTAGGTGGCACTATAACCCACATGATGGCATGCTACCTGGGGAAAAGGAATGGCTTTTCCAAGTCTTCCCCCATTAAGCTCCCAACATGGAGGACTTGAAGAAGGAGAGGAGGAGACTTGCAAACGCTTTTCCAAGTCTCTCCCCCCTCTCGTCCACAATGTCAGGAACTTAATGAGGGAAGGGAAAGACTTGGAGAACACTATAAGACAGCCCTCGCACTCCCGTTTGAAAAAACAGGAGCACAGGAGTTGTTTTACAGTCTTTGCAAAAACCCTCTTGAAGTAACTAACACAGGTGATCTGCTTCAAAGGGCGCTTTCACACAGGGTTTTAATTCCCATTCAGCTGATGAGTGGGGATTAAATCCTGCTGTTTTTGCTTCGTGATCTTGTTCCCTCTGCTGGGCATTGGCGCTGTGGCAAGTTCAGAAGTGCAGGGTCCCTTCATGATAGTCACATCATGTCCCCTCACAGCAATGCCCCCTTCAAAGAACACAAAGCCTATCCACCAGATAGAACCAGAATAAAACTGCTACGTGCATAGATTCCCCCCTCTCTGTAGGGGCTAAATGTTGCCAGAAATGTTTTGATTTTAAGAATTAATTAATTACTACATTTATACCCTGCCTTTCTTTTCATCATAGAAACCCAAGGAGGCTTACATATGGTTCCCAGGCGGTCTCCCATCCAGGCACTGACCAGACCTGACCCTGCTTAGCTTCAGCAGGGTGCTGGCCTCATGTGCCTTTAGACCATAGCTTGGGATCATAGCCTGGGAAGAATTCTGAAATGTCAGCCAAATGTAGGACTAGGGGCACATTCACACCATAAATTTATAGCACTATTATTCCACTTCAAGCAGTCATGGCTTTCCCTAAAGAATCCTGGGAACTATAGTTTATTAAGGATGCCAAGAGTTGCCAGGAGACCTCTATTCCCCACCCCCCACATATCTGCAGTTCTCAGAGCTCCCTGGAGAGAGACTGAATGGGAATTGTAGCTCTGTGAGGGGAATAGAGGTCTCCTAAAAACTCTCAGCACCCTTAACAACTACATTTTCCAGGAATATTTGGGGAAAGCCATGATTGTTCACAATCCTTGATAAAAATCACAAGAGTGCCTGACTTCTCTTCAGCAGACATCCCTAGGAGCCAATCAACATGAAAAAGGAGGTGTGTGGCCTTCTTTCAGTGGCTGAATCACCCTCTTTCACTCTGATAGGCTGCAATCAGCATAGAAGGCAAGGAAGCATGTTGTTAGTAAGCCAAGTGATAGGACTGTTCTCAGTGGCTATTGGCTAATATGCTCCCCTTTCATGTTGATTAGCTTGTAGGAGATATAGGGCTCCAGCTGCCAAAAAAGTAATTGGACATCAACCCACCTCACCCTAGCACAACTACACCACGGCTGCTGGGAACAGAATTGTGCAGCCAAGGCAGAATTAAACCCTGTCCTCCCACCCATCAGCTGACATCACTAGTGACGTCAGCTGGTGGGCAGTTTGGGGGAAATGGCCTCAGGGGCCAAATGGAACTCCCTGAAGGACCATGATTAGTTTGGAGTCTGCAGCTTGACCACCCCTGTTCTAATCGGCAGGGTATTGACACCTTTTTCCAATCCCATCTCAAGAGAGATAAGAACAAAAAACTCTACTATAAAATGAGTGCTTGTTTTAAATACTACCCACGTCCCTTGTCTCTCACATGAGGATTTAACAAACCAGGAATGGGAAACCTTTGGCCGTACAGATGTTGCTGAACTACAACTTCCATCAGCAAGCATGGCCAAAGGTTTCCCACACCTGACTTAAATGTAGTTAACTAAAGCTTACAACATTTTGTATTTTCACCTGTGTCACTTGGCTTCCGTGGTGGCTTAAGAATGTCATCTGGGTGTGGTTTACAGAGTCCATGGAAGGGACCCAAGTCAAAACAGTCATGCAGCAACTGTATATTCACTTTGGAGCATACACTCATGAAGCCCACTGCTGTGCCATCATCCTGAAACATGAAAATTAAACAATGTTAAACTCTTACAAAAATGATAATCTCAAAAGCTAAGAAGGGACACCATTGGCACATCTAATTCAATGTACCCTAAAGCATGCTATCTCATATAACATAGCTAAAGCATATCAGGCAGATAATTGCCAAGTAAAAATAGGAAATAGAAAAGAGATTAACACACTTATGTATTTCAGAGTTGATGCTTTTTTCAGGCTTGAAACCCTTATATGAGGTTGGATCAGGAAAGTGTTCAGTTAATATTAGACTCTAAAGCAAAATTTTGGAAAATGTAAAAAACACTTTATGGTAGTGTAATTGGAAAGATTTGTCAATTATATAAAAAAAATCCCTGTACAAGAAACATCTATTTAATCTGGCAAATATTTACAAGCATTCTGAACGATGCATTAAAATGTAGAATTTGATCAATGTATTGAGCAATATGCAATGCGACAATGTGAAATGATTGATATTAGGAAATTATTTAAAAGTTTAATTAAATCTTTCTCACAAATTCAGTGGGATTTGGGCCAAAGGCAAATATCTTTTCTTCAATACTTACAAGTAAGACAAACAATAAATGAGTTTTTTGGATCAAATTAGGATTTCTATGAGACACTACAAATTTTGAAAAAAATAATTCAGAAGGATAGAAAAGAACAAGATTGTTACCCCATTATTTCTAATCTAGATATAGGTAAGCACCAGTACCAGGCAAAGTGGCAAGCAAATCTATCAAGAGACATTTCAGATGAAGCTTGGAAGTGGGATGTGAAACAATTCATTTATTGCAATTAATTTTAAAATAGTTTTACAGGCAAAGCATGTGCTACATCGTTCAGAGATAACCTTTCCCCATTCTAAGTGTTCTATTTTGGTTTATTTATGGGTAAGTAGTTCTTGTTCATACAAATACTGTATTCACCTTCTGTTTTTTATAGAAAAGGGAATCATCTTTTTCTGAGTGCGACTTCCTGTTTCATAGAAAAAAGACACACACAAACACACATACACACAGAAGTAAATCCTTCTTTTCCTTATACAGACCATGAATTGATCCTCAAATGGGCATGCTCTGCAAACAAAGATAAATGAGGCCACTCTAGAGGCCTGTGACCCACACAGTTCACTGGTGTGCAGCTGAGCAATGCTCTGAGCAATAGTCATGATCCTGGAGTAATGTGAAAATGCAATAAAATGTAGTAATTCAACTGCAGCTTTCAGCTAGAATAATAAAATTACAACCACAATGTTCTGAGGATGACATTTGCCCATGCTATGAATACACGTTATGCATCAAATTAATTATGCCCTTCCATGTATGCTCTTGTACAAATCTTATCCATTTCAATGAGGCTTGTGCAGGGGAACAGCCTATACATGCATTTGGGGACCCATTTCTTTTCTTTTACCTTATAATGGTATGGTTGTAGTACTGTTATTGTGACCTACTTTAGACTGTAGTCCACCACCTGAAGACCAGTGGACTGTAGAATCTTTGTGCAATCCAACATTTTTTCATGTTGCACAAACTATTTATTTATTGGCACTATTTCTATACTGTCCCAAAACCTAAGTTCTCTGGGTGGTATACATAGTATACAATATAATCACTAAAAAATAGAATTTCAAAAAACACATCACTGAAGTAAAAATCAAGTCCAAGTTGGCCTTAAAATGCTGACAGATCAGAGTCTCAAAATACTTTAAAGCCCTAATAAGGGCTCCTAAAGAGTCTGTGACAATTAAAAGTCTTCCCTTGATACTGAAAGGAATACAGAGTAGACACCAGGTAACCCTATTTAGGGATGACATTCCAAACCAGAGTGTCATCACTGAGAAAGCCTCTCCCTACTGGCCAACCATTGGATTTCATTTGGTTGTGAGACTTGGATGGGTCTCTAAGAAGGACTTCAGGGTCCAGGTAGGTACATGTGGGATTAAGCAATCTTTTCAGGAACCAGGCCTCAAGCTGTTTATCACTTTAAAGGTTAAAGATCATCAGGAGTCTCTGGCCCATCAGAACTCACACTCAGGTGGCTGTGCTGACCCTCATGGGAAAGCCCATAAAATGTAAATTTCGACTTCATCTGATTCTGGGCGGAAGGTTTCTCCTTTATTACTATCCTAGGGTTGATCAACGCTAACTCAGGGTGTTTACTTGCATTAAGTATGGCAGACTAATTAGGTTTGCCCTTAAATGATCCATTATACATATCAATTATTGTGGGGAAATTTCACTGTATTGCAACTTCTATGGAGAGGACATATGGTGAGAGCCACCAGAGCATTCCCTGATGGAAGCATATTTAGTATGGACTACACATGCCTTTCTAAGATGCAGTTTCACCCATGCCTTTCTATGATTCTTGGCAATAGCACATTTGTTGCTCAGAACAAAGTAAAACAACAACAACCCCCCCACAGTCTTGGAGCAGAGCTTCAGTTGAACCAAGCTTGGTAATTGCAGGATGAGGAGAGATTGCTGAAAATTGCCTCCTTCCTCCCATTCTGCTAATGGATTCCTTCAGTTCCCAAACTTGGGAACTGCCCTTCGATTGGGTCTTAATTGTGTCAGAATTCAGTAACAGTTTATTCAAGCTGCTCAAGACAGATTCTGTCCCCAAATCAGTCCTGAATCCAGAATGGAATGGGTGAAAATAATCAGTTTCATCCAAAAGCATCTGCAGCTGAGTTGCTACCATCTTCTCGATCACCTTGCTCCAAAAAGATGTATTGATGACTGCGTGTAAACCTCTGGGTTCATTTTTTTCAGGAATGGCCACACCACCACCTCCTTTAAGGCAGTAGGGGCCACTGCATCACACACAAAGTGTTCACCACATGCTGGATCCAGTTAACCCTTCATAGCTGCCATAAACCAGTCAAGATGAACACGGGTTGAGAGAATACACAATCACCTGGTCCACATCCTCAGCATCAATAACTGAAACTGACCCCACAAAATCTGACAGGACGGTGCATCCGATACCACAACAGATACTGTATCAAGGGCGGCACCCAGGCTCACATGGAAGCAGGCTATTTTTGTCTTCAGAGTGCCTTGTAAAATCATCACGGTGAGCCTTGGAGGGAAGCCAGATAAGCAGCAGTGCCCCACCACACTCTGCCCTGCCATCCGCTACTGGTAAGGAACTTACTGAATCAACATATTGCAGATGGGCTCTCGCCATGCCTTTTCCCAGCAATATTATTCTTTTCTTTTTCGCCTGTCCTTTTTTGTTTAACACTAACTTTAGAAAAAGTTCTGTGAAATTTAACATTCAGCCACCACGTGACTTTCAGGTGGTCCTAATAAATGTATTATACTTCTTTTGCAATATATTCCCCCCACACCCAGGACTGAACAGTTAAGCTGCATTCCACCTCTTCATTGTGGGTATATCAAGATAGATTTTACCAAAAAAAAGTGATAAACTAAATATATTTAATATTTGTAAATTATCTTCTTCACTCTGTTTCTTGACCTTGCCTCTCCCATTTCCCCTTTTTTCTGCATTCATACTGTAAGCTCTGTGGAGCAGAAGTCCTTTTGCTTATGTTACTCTGTAAACTGGACTTCTGAAGAAGAGTACATAATTCGCACATGTTCTGGAATTTTAACTTTTGTGAACTTATTTATTTTATTAATATTAGCAAACCCATGCAATATCAAGTGTCATACATTTCAAGTAAAAGCTATGTATTTGCTATGCAAACTACCCATATGGATTGTTACAGGAGTGGGGGGTAGGTCTGGATGATATCTGTGACCCCCTTTCAGCCTGTGGTTTTGTTATCTATAGAAATGCAGTTTCTGTTAGAAAGACCTGCTTGTCCTGGTCAAACCAGTTCCTTTCATAAATGAATAGTTCTGGTCAAGCCAGTCTCTCTGTGAGTTAATGGGCCTGTTGAGATGCCTAAAGAAGTGGTCCAGAACAGTCCGGTTCTCATAGGAACAAGGGTAGCCCTCCCCCCTCACCTGGTTAGGGCAGGAGGTAGATTTTGAATTAGTCTGGTGTGGAGCTCGAAGCTGAAAAGACACAGAGAGGCATGCCTCACTGTCTGTACTGAACCCCGAGTCAGTCTCTGGGGAGTCCCCTAGAAACCTAATGAGAAAGCAAGATCTGCTGAAGTGTTAATGCTGAGAACCTCTCCATCTTATACTCAGGTTGCATATTTGTGTAAATAAAACTATATATTCTAAAGACATCACAGTCTCTGCTGACCTTCATTCCAAGGAAAGCAAACCCTGGGTATGTGTTGGAACCCCTAGAAGTCTCTCACCACTTGGAGATTGGGGTGCATGCAACACTACGAAAATAACCAACGTTAGAAACATCTTGAAATTAAAACTACAACCAAAAATAGATTCATCCTAAGCAAGTTTATTCAGAAGAATGCCCTATACTGTAAACTGAGCTTAAGAACTCTCAAGTTAAAATTAGACTTTAGAGCAGAGATGAGGAACCTTTTTCAGTCCGAGGGCAAGATTTGTATCTGGACAACCCTCCAAGGGCCAAGTACTCCTGGAAAGTTCATGTTTTGTTTTAGGTTTCATACGTGGCTGTACCATACTCCTCAATACTAAAGAAAGAAATCCTGCCGCTTCCAGCAGTACTAAATGGCAGAGTGTTCATGGAAGTGCATTGGGTTTTTTAAAAAACCTGCAGCTTCCAAAACATACAGCTCTATAAAGCCTCCGCTACTTGAAAAAATAAAAATTAAATAAGAAACAAAGCAATATTCCCTCCTTAAACAGCCTCCTTCCTTTACTGTGTGGAGGAGAGAGTTTATTTTATTTACTAAATTTATATCCTGCCCTTCCAGTAGGAGCCTTGGGGGGCAAACAAAAACACTAAAAACACCATAAAAGCAGACTTTAGAATATATTAAAACAAAACATCTGTAAAACATCTTTTAAAAAAAATCTTTAAAAACACTTTAAAAAGTAATTCCAACACAGACACAGACTGGGATAAGGTCTCTACTTAAAAGGCTTGTTGAAAGAGGAAGGTCTTCAGTAGGTACCGAAAAGATAAGAGAGATGGCGCCTGTCTAATATTTAAGGAAAGGGAATTCCAAAGGGTAGGTGCCACCACACTAAAGGTCCGCTTCCTAAGTTGTGTGGACCAGACCTCCTGATAGTATAGTATCTGCAGGAGACCCTCACCTGCAGAGCATAGTGATTGACTGGATATATAAGAGGTAAGATGGTCTTTCAGGTATCCTGGTCCCAAGCTGTACAGGGCTTTGTACACCAAAACCAGGACCTTGAACTTAACCCAGCAGCTAACGGGCAGCCAGTGCAATTCTTTCAGCAGCAGGATGACATGTTGGAGATATGCTACCCCAGTGAGCAGTCACGGTGCCGCATTTTGCACCAGCTACAGCTTCCGGACCAACATCAAGGGCAGCCTCACACAGAGCACATTAAAGTAATCCAGACTGGAGGTTACTAGTGCGTGGACAACAGTGGTCAGGCTATCCTGGTCCAGAAATGGCCACAGCTGTCTGACCAACCAAGGGTGGTAAAAGGCATTCCTTGCCACTGAGATCACCTGGGCCTCTAGAGACAAAGATAGATCCAGGAGCATCCCCAAACTACCAATCTGCTCTTTCACAAGGAATACAACTCCATCCAAAGCAGGCAACTGACCAATCATCTGAACTCGGGAACCACCAACCCACAGCACCTCCATCTTACAAGGATTTAGACTCAGTTTATTGGTCTTCATTCAGCCCACCACTGAATCCAGGCAGAGGTCCAGGACTTGCACAGCCTCTCCCAATTCAGACGTTACAGAGAAATAGAGCTGGGTATCATCAGCGTACTGTGTACCCAAATCTCCTGATGACTGCTCCCAAGGGCTTCATATAGATGTTAAACAGCATGGGGCACAAGATGGTACCCTGCGGCACCCCACAGCACGACTGCCTGGGGGCCGAAAGACAATCATCCAATACTATTCTCTGAAAACAACCCTGCAGATAGGATAGGAACCACTATAAAACAGTGCCTCCAACACCCATCTCACCAAGTCGGCCCAGAAGCATACCATGGTCAATAGTATCAAAAGCCGTCAAAAGATCAAGTAAGAATAACAGGGTGGCACTCCCCCTGTCCTTCTCCCGATAAAGGTCATCCATCAGGGTGACCAAGGCTGATTCAGTCTCATAACAAGGTCTGAACCCAGATTGGAATGGGTCAAGATAATCTGTTTCATCCAAGAGTACTTGCAATTGCTGCACCACAACCCTCCCAATCACATTCCCTAAAAAGGGGGTATTTGCGACTGGGCAATAGTTGTCACAAACCAATGGGTCCAGGGTGGGATTTTTCAGGAGTGGTTGAAAAGTACCCCTTTCAGGACAACTGGAACCATTCCCTCCCACAACAACATGTTGACCACACCCTGGATCCACTTGGTCATACCCATCAGCAAGATTTAATCAGCCAGGAAGGGCAAGGGTCGAGAGGACATGTTGCTGGCCACATCATCGCAAGCACATTGTCCATGTAATCAGGCCACATCAACTGAAACCAATCCCAAGCCATTGCAGCAGACGTTGCACTGGACACCTCATTGGGGACTACAGTAGTTGTGGGTGGGGCATCAAGATTATTATGCAGGCGAGCAACCTTACCCTCAAAGTGCCTTGCAAACAAAATTTTAGAATAAATATGTTTAGGATCAGGGTGTAACATTCATTGAAGGCAAAATTAGACATGAAGTTAATATGTCTTGGAACATTATCAGTTAAAAATTATTAAGAACAGCAAATAGGAAGGGTGATTTTTCATGGGACAAGTATGCAGAGAGGGGAGATTTAACCCTTTCCTCCTCTGCTGTGGTTCCGAAAAAAATCACTCATCCCCCCCCATTGGTTCCCCCCAAGGACTATTTTTTATTGGGAGGAAAACGTTAAACTTCCTCTCTCTGCATTCTGTGGTTCCAATGATAATCGGGGCCACCTGCCTGCCTTGGTCCTTTGTTACATACAACAGCCATAGCACTAGGGAAAAAAATGTCCTTGTTTAAAATGGTTTGACAAACAGTATTAGACAAAAATAGCCTTCCAAGTGGTTCAAGTTTTCCTCTAGGTCCTAAACCAATATTTTTCTAAAGAACTGAATTGACACAGCTGGCATCAACACTTCAATAAAAATAAAAACACATATAGTCCCCCCCCCGATCATTTATTTGCTTAGCTGAACAAAGCTGGAGCCCTGCAGTTGCTTGGCTCCTATGTAATTTTAGGCCCAAGGCTCAGCCGAAGCTGATTAAACAATCCATCTGCCATATGTGCAAAAAGAACTTGCCAGTTTCATTCTTTGGAGGGCAAACTGACATCTATCTTGGCCCACATAACAGTGTTTTCCCAAACTACAGCAGTGTTAATGAACCTCCGAAGGACTGGAATGGATTTTCTTGGGTTTGTATTGATAATTGTCAGACAGGGATGCAATATTTCTAAGACAAGATTCTAACAAGTGTTTTACTGAGCTAAATGATTAATTGAAATTAAGTTGTAAGCAAGCTACAGTGGTGTCACGTCAACTAAGGAGCTTTTTCCAAATACTTTGTCAATCATTTAAGACTGATGAACTTTCTTTGTATGTTAAATAAATAGCCCCACATACCCTAACACTTGAACACAGCGATGCATCAACCTTAAAAACAGGTATGTAATTTATTAATAAAAGTGCTAGAGAGCCAGTGTGGTGTAGTGGTTAAGGTATTGGACTACGACCTGGGAGACCAGGATACGAATCCCCACACAGCCACGAAGAGGAAGGCAATGGTAAACCCCCTCTGAATACCACTTACCATGAAAACCCTATTCATAGGGTCGCCATAAGTCAGAATTGACTTGAAGGCAGTCCATGTCCATCTTTTTCTAGTATGCTAATATTTTAATTTTGCTGATTTTTTTGAAGGCAGCAAGTTTCTAAGCTATACTGTGCCAGTTCCTAACTTGTTATACTTACTAATAATTGCTGCACTGATTCAAGATCAGCAAGCAAAGCCCTAAAGATGGTTCACTGAAAGGGAAGTCTCCCAACCAGCTCTTACCCTCCACAAGTAGTACATCCTTATAACAGTTTAAAAGAAGAAACAATTTTTCACTAATGGAATCCGTAGCAGAGTTCACAACTGCTATTGCAAAAACTAAAATGAGACTTTTCCCAATAAGCAGCATGCATTCCACCCCTTCAGAGACAGAACACGAAATTTCATTGGGACTGAAGCCAGAAGACGGAGTTGCGGGGAGCACTAGTAAACCAAGGAAACTGACTGATCCATCTTTCTCAAAATAGACTTAACAACAAATCCAGACTGATGATTCTATTGCTTGGAGTTCCTGGTTACTTTTGATATTATAAAAACCCCTATAGTCTGATTTAGACAAACGGTGGCATCTAGAGCATCTGGGAATCTGGACTCTTACATGCAAGCAATATTCTAGGTTATATTTCCAATACACTTTCCTTACACTGTGCCAAAGGAAGGATGGGTTTTTACTGATCTCAGATTCCTATAAAAGTGATTCATCACCCTAGTGCTTTAGTTTCCTTTGGAGCCATATTAATCAGGTCAGAGATGCTCTGCAATGGACTAATGCACTCTCAGACCATCTTTTCTGCAAGGAACTCTAAAACCCTCTACTCGAGCAGGTAAAATGTAAGTAGCTAAGGAGGATTAACATTCTGATTTAATTTTAAAATCTCGGTATGTGATTTGTTGCCTTCTCTTACTCCTCCTCCCACCCCTTCCCCCTTTTCACTAAATAAACTTTATACACATTGACAGCTGGCCTCATTGGTTTAGAAAGGCATTTCTCCATCTTTTTTAATAATATACCTTTATTAAATGTCAAGACATAAAATGATTTTTTTTTTACCAAAACGGGTAAAAAATAGACATGACAGAACATCATGTTGAAGTAAAGACATCAATGCAGCTGTATCGGATCATGTTCAATTTATTGCTAAATCAATTACTTAAAAAGAAGGTATGTTCTGAATCAAAGTTTTGTCTTCCAACTTTGCAGGCGTACTTCAATTTCAAATACTAAATACTGGCCTCATCATTTCCACAGTGAAGTGTAGGCTTGTGGGACTAACATCCCGCTATTCCAACTGTTAACAAAATCAATAAACTTAGACCAAACTGAATAAAAATAATCTTGTTTTGTGCGGCCTCTCATTATTCTTATTTTATGTGTTAATTTTCTAAGATGGCTATTTGCCAGACTTTCTGGTACCAATGACTCAAATCAGTACTCTGAAATTCCCTCCAGTTCTTGCCAATGAGTGACCAAGCTGCAGTAAAGAGATGCTAAATAAGTTCTTTACTTGACAAATCTCACTGAATCCCAATGAATAAATTAAGGCCAGCTTGGGGGTGGGGTGGGAAAACCACCTGTTGAATAATTCCAGAAATCTCCTTGAATATCTTTCCCCCAAAATCCTGCACCGCTTTGAATTCCCACCACATAAGCTGATACATATCAGCAGTCTGGCAACCTCTCCAACACATTGGAGTGCTCCCAGTACGTATCAGTGAAAACGATCGAGGTGTTAAGATTCCAGCCATGTACTAGCTTAAATGAAGTCTCTCTAGTATGTGTGGAAATAAAGGTAAATTTCGTCTAGTATTGCTTATTAAAATCTTCCCCATCTGCTAGACTGCACAGTAATAAGCTACCTCATGTGCTCTGTTTTACAAGGATTTGTTAAAGTCTGTGTCCTTTGAGCTTTGGGAAAAACTAGAACATCCTTTCTTTTCATATTGTCTGGGGCTGGGCTGCAGGAAGGGTCTCTCTCAGTAGGGCTTAAAACAGGCATGGAGAACCTCTGGCCCTCTAAATGTTGCTGGACTACAACTTCCATAATCCCTGACCATTGGCCATACTTGCTGGGGCTAGGAGTCCAACAACATCTGGAGGGCCACACGTTCCCCATGACTGACTTAGAAACATCTCCCCCAAACAGATGGCCTAAACCAGCCTTCCCCAACTTGGTGCCTTCTGGATGTTTTGGACCACAACTTCCATCAGCCACAGCTAGCATGCTGGCTTGGGCTGATGTGAGTTGTAGTCCAAAACATCTGGAGGGCACCAGGTTGGGGAAGGTTGGCCTAGGGTTTGTCAGGTTAATTGCAGTCTGAATGCTGACAGCCTATCAGGATTCTTTTCTGGGGAATTCTTACAAAAAGGGGGTCTATCAGTAGGGAAAGACTCCCCCCTGCCCCATCCATCACATAGGCTGTGTTTATTGTCTCACCAGGGTAGTTGACTTCTGCTCAAAGGAAACAATGGGAAAATCTATGATTGTATTGTAGCTGTAAATGGGCAGCACCCCACCCCCAAAAATACTAAAGCAAAGGCAGTTCTGTTCTCTTATTTTCTATGGATAAGAGAGGCGTGTGTGTCCATTTGTGTGTCTGCATGTGAACTTGTCGATGAAAATGCAAATATCATTCATTGTTATTATCCTAATATTACAAGTTGGGAAGGAGGTTGTGGTTCAGAGTGGTTCATCACAACTCTGCCATGTAGCCCACTGTTAATAATAATAATAATAATTTTATTTGTGGGTCGCCTATCTGTCCGGGTTAACGGACACTCTAGGCGACTTACAACAATATAAAATACAATACACATATTAAAAACAATCATAATCCATCTAAAAGCAACCATCAATTAACACATTAAAACTAATCCACCCTGATCTTATAGGCCTGTCTGAATAGCCAGGTCTTTAAGGCTTGGCGAAAACCTAGCAGGGAGGGGGTAAGTCGCAGATCCAAAGGAAGGGAATTCCAGAGGGTGGGGGCCACAATTGAAAATGCCCTCTCTCTGGTCCGCACCAGCCTAGCTGTTTTAACCGGTGGGACCGAGAGAAGGTCTTGTGAGGCTGATCTCGTCAGGCGGCATAATTGGCGATACTGGAGGCGCTCCTTCAGATACCCTGGGCCGAAACTGTATAGGGTTTTAAAGGTCAGCACCAACACCTTGAATTGGGCCCGGTAGACAACTGGTAGCCAGTGAAGATCTATTAACACTGGAGTGATATGATCACGTCG
This sequence comes from Rhineura floridana, assembly GCF_030035675.1. Taxonomy (NCBI): domain Eukaryota; kingdom Metazoa; phylum Chordata; class Lepidosauria; order Squamata; family Rhineuridae; genus Rhineura; species Rhineura floridana. The sequence goes on along the minus strand of NC_084480.1, from coordinate 177,048,665 downwards.
ATGGCTATGCATAATCAAATGCGCCGCCGCATTCTGTACCAGCTGTAACTTCCGGACCGTTTTCAAGGGTAACCCCACGTAGAGCGCATTACAGTAGTCTAAGCGGGAGGAGACCAGCGCATGTATCACCTGTGGGAGCAGATGAAGAGGAAGGTAGGGTCGCAGCCTCTGTATCAAATGTAATTGATACCAAGCTGCCCGGCTCACTGCCAAAACCTGAGCCTCCATGGACAACTGGGAGTCCAAAATGACCCCAAGGCTGCGGACCTGGTCCTTCAGGGGTAGTCTCACCCCATTAAGTACCAGATCTGTAATTCCCAACCTTCTTTTGTCTCCCACAAGAAACACCTCGGTCTTGTCGGGGTTCAGTTTCAGTCTGTTCTCTCCCATCCATCCACTTACGGATTCCAGGCACTTGGACATGGTATCCACTGCCAACTCTGGTGAGGACTTAAATGAGAGGTAGAGCTGAGTGTCATCCGCATATTGGTGACACTGCAGCCCAAAACTCCTGATGATGGCCCCCAGCGGTTTCACATAGATATTGAATAGCATGGGGGAGAGGATAGAACCCTGTGGTACTCCACAATTAAGAGGCCAAGGGTCTGAAACCTCATCTCCCAATGCTACCCGTTGGTGCCGATTAGAGAGATAGGAACAGAACCACTGTAAAACAGTGCCTCCTATTCCCAATCCCTCTAGGCGACTTAAAAGGACACCGTGGTCAACGGTGTCGAAAGCCGCTGAGAGATCCAGGAGGACGAGGAAGGCATATTCTCCCCTATCCAACGCCCGCCTCATATCATCCACCAGGTTACAGGTAGAGCTGAGGCAGAGACATACACAAGGAAATTGCATTAAAGTTTATTATTATTATACCAATATTGAGGGTTAGGCTGAGAGACAGCAGTGTTAGAGCACATTACAGTTTAGTCTGGCAATATAGCCAATCTTAAGTTCAGTCAGGGAACTGTAAAATAGTTTGTAGCATAAGCACTGGGGAAGGAGATGATTAAGACTTTCCCTGAAGGTCATGTTTGCAATCAAAATTGTTCCCATTTCCCACCCACAGGTATTCCTTAGCAAAGTGTAAAATGAAAATTCCAAGTCCAACTGGAGGCCAGGCACTGTGTATCAGTTTAGATATTTATAAAGTGCTGTTGAGTGAGAGAAGAGATGCTTTTGTCCAGTTGCTAGGCAGACTGCTCACATGATCAGTACAAAGGAGGTTTTTAAATAGATTTGAGTGTTATAAAACGTCATTTTTCTTGTACCATTACCCTGTAATGGAACTGTAACATATGATTAAAAAACAAGAACAACCCACAACCAAATATTTCACAGAATGAAGGACTGAGTGTTTCTTCAGTTCAATTCAACATAAATAAATTAACAGATGCCAAACAAGCACAAGTGTCTTATTAAAGGATTCTATGCTGAAAAGTGAAAAGCCAGTAAAATCCTGATTTTGCCCTCTCCATTCTTGCTGTCCCAGATTCTGCCAAGCTCTACTCATAATTTGCCAAGGGCTCTGTCCTTGACATGCCAATTTTTGCCCTTCCTCAGCCTCAACTGAGAGTGGCAGGATTTTTTAAACCAAAGGTTAGCAACCCCAAGTAATATCAAAGACATATGGCATCTAAAGATCGCTACCTGCTTCTCTCCTGCCTTGTTCAGTTACTGAACATGTGTCCATTTTTCTGAGGAAGTGACTAAATAAGTAAGAATCATTTCAATACTAGGTTATGAAAGATTGTCTTTTAATTATATTTATGGCAAAGCCTGGCAAGAACTGTCTATCAAAGGTATGGCAAAGGCAGAATATCCGTCTTGAACAAGATGGGAGCTACTCATTGCCTCTGCTTATTCTCTCTCAGGAGAGGTGGAATATAGCATAGGTTTAAACTTAGTAATTGAATGGATCATTCATTTCTTCTATAGAAACAGAGATGTATTATAAGCAACTCATATCATCCAAACATTATTCCTCACACCCAACAGATGAAGTGATGGCAACGTGCCCCCTCATGGATGACCTGTTACTATTTTCTGAGGTATCTGGAAATTAATCCCACACCCCGGCAGATACAGTGACCATCAAAAACACAAAAACAAAAAGTATGTTGCCACAGTTAGCCTGTAACAGCATTGTGTATTCTATATTTTTACTATAGGTCAAAGACTCACCTCACAAACTACAGCAACGTTCTCTTCATCTTGTGCTTCTATCAATTCAGCAAGGAAGTAATCTCCATAGATTTGTCTCAGAGTATCATTATGGTGTGCAAAGATAGGGGTGAGATCATCATGGTCTTCAACTCTGTGGAAGAGATGACCTCTTTAAGATTGTCTGGAAACAATGTAGCTTTCAGACTTTTACTTTCTAGAATGCATGGCTGATAAACTAAGGGTGCCCTTCCCTTAATATATTGTTTAAAAAGGAAATTTTTCAAACATAATTTGTAAGGTGTCCAATGGGCAGAGGGTCTTATCTTAAAATCAGGACAGGCAGTTAGAGTGGATGACTTTGAGATATAGGTCCAGTTAAAATTACTATGATTTTAAAATCAATAAATCACAAGCGCAATTCATCAGCTTTTTCCTTATTCACTCCCTGTTAAAAACAGAAAAGTGATTTCATCAAGAAAAATATCAGTTCATCCATTCTTTACCAGCTTTGCAATTAATACAGGACAAATTAATCAAACTGTATAAAAAGGAAATTTTGCAAAAATAATTTATAAGATGTCCCATGTACAGAGGCTATCTACAACAGAGGCTGGGACCCTTTTTCAGCAAACCTACATGTTTTAATTTGACATCTCACTGCACTTGTGAAATGGCCCTTGCACCGAGTCTCAGGGTTTCACTTGGGCCGCAGCTCATCATAGGTCAACCTTAGAATTTGTGTTTCAGCACTGTGGCATGCAAGCAATAAAAAATAATTTCTCTGATCAGATGCAGAATGCTGTTCTCTCAACAGTGATGAGCAAATATCAACTATTTTCTACCGCATCACACACACATACAGGATAACTTTGAAGAAGGCTAATATGTTCTATGTTAGAAATTAAGCACTGCCATTTCTTACCCTCTTTTTGTGTACATAGCAGACCATGAGATCAGACTCTTACGTAGCTTTTTAAAAACTACTGAAAGCTATTTTATATAAAGATGATTGGACTTTACTTGCTCACTTACTCATGGGAGCAGCAAAGTTGTCAGAAGTCAGAAATATGGTAATATGGTACATATTACACTTTTTTGCCTGTTTTTCTTTTTCTTTCTTTCTTTGTTAAATTCATTATTTAAAAAAATTATTTATGTGCCTTCAAGTCGATTACAACTTATGGCAACCCTATGAATCAATGACCTCCAATAGCATCTGTCATTAATCGCCCTGTTCAGATCTTGTAAGTTCAGGTCCGTGGCTTCCTTTATGGAATCAATCCATCTCTTGTTTGGCCTTCCCCTTTTTCTACTCCCTTCTTTTTTTTCCAGCATTATTGTATTTTCTAGTGAATCATGTCTTCTCATGATGTGTCCGAAGTATGATAACCTCAGTTTCATCATTTTAGCTTCTCATAATAGTTCTGGTTTAATTCGTTCTAACACCCAATTATTTGTCTTTTTTTCAGTCCATGGTACTACTCCAACACCACTCCTCCAACACCACATTTCAAAGGAGTTTTTTTTCTCTTATCCACTTTTTTCACTGTCCAACTTTCACATCCAAACATAGAGATCAGGAATACCATAGAGAATACATAGAGATTGGGAATACCATGGTCTGAATGATCCTGACTTTAGTGTTCAGTGATACATCTTTGCATTTGAGGACCTTTTCTAGTTCTCTCATAGCTGCCCTTCCCATTCCTAGCCTTCTTCTGATTTCTTTACTATTGTCTCCATTTTGGTTAATGACTGTGCCAAGATATTGAATCCTTGACAAGTTCAATGTCCTCATTGTCAACTTTAAAGTTACAAAAATCTTCTGTTGTCATTACTTTAGTCTTCTTGACGTTCAGCTGTAGTCCTGCTTTTGTGCTTTCCTCTTTAACTTTCATCAGCATTCGTTTCAAAACATTACTGGTTTCTGCTAAGAGTATGGTATCATCTGCATATCTTAAATTATTGATATTTCTCCCTCCAATTTTCACACCTCCTTCATCTTGCTCCAATCCCGCTTTCCATATGATATTTTCTGCATGAGCCAGTGTGGCATAGTGGTTAGAGTGTTGGACTACGACCTGGGAGACAAGGGTTCGAATCCCCACACAGCCTGAAGCTCACTGGGTGACCTTGGGACAGTCACTGCGTCTCAGCCTCAGAAGAAGGCAATGGTAAACCACCTCTGAATACTGCTTACCATGAAAATCCTATTCATAGGTTTGCCATAAGTCAGAATCAACTTGAAGGCAGTCCATTTTAATTTTCCATAGATTAAATAAATAAAGTGATAAAATACACCCCTATCTCCACCCTTTCCGATGGGGAACCAATCAGTTTCTTCATATTCTGCCTTTACAGTAGCCTTTGGCCAGAGTATATGTTGCACATCAGAACAATCAGATGCTGTGGCACCCTCATTTCTTTTAAAGCATTCCACAGTTTTTCATGATCTACACAATCAAAGGCTTTGCTGTAATCTATAAAGCACAGGGTGATTTCCTTCTGAAATTCCTTGCTCCGTTCCATTGTCCAACATATGTTTGCAATATGATCTCTGGTGCCTTTCTAAATCCAGCTTGGACATCTGGCATTTCTCACTCCATATATGGTAAGAGCCTTTGTTGTAGAATCTTGAGCACTGCTTTACTTGCATGGGATATTAAGGCAATAGTTCAATAATTACTGCATTCCCTGGGATCCCCTTTCTTTGCAATTGGGATGTATATTGAACGCTTCCAGTCTGTGGGCCATTGTTTAGTTTTCCATATTTCTTGACAAATTTTTGTCAAAATTTGGACAGATTCAGTCTCAGTAACTTGTAGCAACTCTATTAGTATGCCATCTGTTCCTGGTGATTTGTTTCTTCTGAGCATTTTAAGAGCAGCTTTCACCTCACATTCTAAAATTTCTGGTTCTTCATCATACAGTTCCTCCATGAATGAATCTGTCATCCTGGTATCTCTTCAGTGTATTGCTTCCATCTTCCTTTTATTTCATCTTGGTCAATCAGTGTGTTCCCCTGTTGATTATTCAACATCCCTACTCTTGTTTTAAATTTCCCTTTCATTTCTCTATTCTTTTGGAATAGGGCTCTTGTTCTACCCTTTTTGTTGTTCTCTTCTATTTCCATACAGTAACTATTGTAATAGTTCTCTTTGTTCCTATGTACTAGTCGCTGTATTGTTGCATTTAGGGTTCTGACTGTGTTTCTGTCACCTTTTGCTCTTGCTCTCCTCTCTTTAACCATTTTAAGAGTTTCTTCAGTCATCCATTGAGGTCTTTCTCTCTTTTTAACTAGAGGCATAGAAATAGTTCAAGACAAGCTAAAAATTGGAAGGTCTGAAAATGGAACAGGAGTATACATCTAAGAATTTAAACATGGGATGTGGTAACCTTTATAATAGCAGACAGCATTTCTGCAGAGGGCAAGCAAAGCAGAACAGAGGGGTATAGAATCTCCTTTTCACACACTTGAACAGCCACAGTCTTGTAGACTGGCATTTGACTTGGCATGGAGGAACATCTCTGTACTTCGGCAAGCTGTTTACCGGTAATTCTGATTTGTCTATACACATACGACTATGGAGCAATATATTTTTCAATGCAAAAGCATGTTCACGAAGCTCAGCTCACTACCAAATTTATTTTAAAATCAGGATAAAATTAAATAAGTACCATGTATTACATATATAACTATGCTCCTGGAATCACCTCCAAAGTGCCTTGATTATTTAGAATGAACAGCTCATTGGTTGTAGATGAACATCACTATTTTGTGGTGTTAACATTTTGATCATGAAAAACAGGGTCTTTTTAAACACATAAAGAAGAGAGAGGCATAGGAAAGTTAGGGATTTCTTTTCCAATCAAGCTTGAATGATACAATGTTGGCACAGATTACAGTGTAATACTGTGGCATAACACTGAGGAGAATTGGGCCTTGTTATTTAAGGATAGGCTTATTTGCACTGACTGCACCCCAGACATGGGAATTCCTTCCCTTAAAGAACTCTTTGAGCAATGTTACAAGGCATTTGCTTTGCATGCAGAAGGTCCCAGGTTCAAACCCCAGCATATTCAGGTAGGGCTGGGACAGACTCCTGTCTGAAATTCTCATGAGCCACTGCCTGTCACTGTAAACAAAGCTGAGCTAGATGGACCACTGGTCTGACTCAGTATAAGGCAGCTTCCTATGTCCATTGTCATTGATAACAAGACTCTTTGCTGTTGATGATGAGGGGAATGCTCTTGCATTGCCTCAGTCCAGCATCTTTAGAAAGATAAAGTCAAAGAAGAATGGGAAGTAAAAGAAGCAGGGGAATAGTATGAAATAAGAGTATGGGAGGGAAGGAAGAGTATTCTTCCCCCCCCTGCCCCCATACACCCATCCCAAATCCACCTATCATATTGCCATTAACTAGTGTTTAATTAAACTGAATGTTGGTAAAAGCTAATGAATATTTTCAGACATCATGTTAATGTTCTGATATGAAAAGTACTTCTGGCCATTCATTAATACCCCCCCCCCAATTTTAAGGAGATTTCACAAATTCTGTTACAAGGCTTATGATGACCTCTAGTGGTGAATCAACAATTGCGCATCTTCCATTTTGTTACATTCAATTCATTTACTGCTTGCAGATATTTGAAAACATAATGCAATTCAGCAAGTTAACTATATTTTGGAAACCTGCTAGAAGATGGAACCCATGCAAACCCTCCAAATCATATGCTGAATTTAATATAAACTTATAAACTCTTTATAAGCTGAGAGGGGTTTTTTTAATGAAGTACGTGGGAGGTATCAGAACCCCTGCACCTGCAGTTAAGGAGGTCTAGTGCTAGAGAGGTGGTAAACACGCAGATTCTGGTCTGGTTTGCATGACATGGTAAATGAAACCTTGCCTTAGCTCAGTGCACCAGAGGAGCAAAAAGAACTGTGGAGGAGCAAAGCAGCTGCAAGCATCTCCCTGAGAGCCTGCCTATTCATGTGGTTCCAGTAAGCCATACTTTGACTTAATGTATCATGCAAACCAAACCAGAGACACTTCAAATGGCAGGTGAGGGTTCAATTGACAATGTTCCTCCATACAAAAAACTAGAATTCCTTTCCCTCACACCTCATTTTTCATGCAGAAGGATTTTTTCATGTGGTGGGATACTGAACCAAGTCAAAAGTGGTAGAGCTTTAGAGACAAGATGACTGTCAAAGTGAAAACTAGGCCACAAGTACAGGAAGTTCCAAGTTTGAGATACTGCATGAGAATGAAAAGTCTGAAATACCCTTGGTTTCTTTGCTTATGTAATATAACATTTCTTTGAAATACAGAATACTATTCCAGTTAGTATTTAAACATTAGGAAAATACTTTGTGAATAGTATGAATATAGCAGATAATTAGCCAATCAATAACCATACAAATCCTTGACAAAACTGCAACTGGGAAAGGAAGAAACATTCACTACCCACTCCCTGAAGAAGACTGAATTAGAACTTGTGAAGGCTACAAACAAAGGAGGAGAAAGAAGTGGGTAGTTAACTATCACAAAAATCACAGAAGATTGCATAACTGTTACCTGGCACAGCGGACGTACAGCTGGGGACAATACTGGTTCCTGTGTGACACGTATAGACTATAGTCAAAATCCAGAGTTGAACCTAGTATGCTCTTCATTGGTAAAAAAGCAGTGGCTAAGTTGATGCCTGAAGAGAACAAAAGTATATTAAAACAATACGATTTGCTCTGAATCTCTTCAGCCATTACTAAACATGCTTCAGTAAATACAGTACTATTGGTTTTTGGTACAAATCTTGCTGTTAGCTGAACACTTTGAGTAAAAAGCAATGTCACATACTTAAAGAGGAATAAAGGTTATGTACCAATATAGGCTGGATGATTCATATTAGTGTCTCAATTTTTACTCATTATACATTTTTATTCGTTCTTCATAAAATGAATAACAACCAGTAACAGATAGCTTTTGAACAGTATCTGAACTCAAATCTTGAGAATACTTTTACACTAAATGCTGATGTTCAGAGAAGACACCAAATTTCTACGATTCTTGTCTTAAATGTACATAAATGTTTCCGTATCTATTATATGGTAGACCTGCTATTGCTATTTCATCATGGTATATTATTATATTATATCTTAACCTCACTCTCCCCCCTGCAATAAGGGTATAATAATTATGACCTACTTCATAGGGTTGTAATAAAAATTAGTGAGAATATGTGTGACACTTTGCATGGAATCCAGCTAAGACATACTCAGAGAGATACTGAAATCAATGAAGTCACTTATTTACACGGAAAGTGCAACATAACCAACATGTTTATATTGGTATTGAGCAAAATACAGGATCTGGAGCTCAAACTGAAAAACTAGAGCAAGAGGATACACCATTTGCTTGCTCTGGTACTATGATTGACAGCGATCTCAGGCACTGGGATATGGGTTTGCTGATGACCTCTTGCACTTCATCCTACATACTACAGTATACTGGAGAAGCCCATATGAAAATTTCCACCTGCAATTTCTGGAAGTAAAAAAGGGTACTGCAAGACTTTTAGGGAGATAAAAGGGTAAAGAAAAAATTATGCATAGCTCTACACATGCATGCAGTTGGAAGGCCAAGATATAAGTTACTTGTAGCCACGCTATTCTTGTATCTCATTTTTTTTAAAGAAAAAGAATGCACTGATCCTCATATATTTTCCTCCCATTTAAGGACCAACTAGAAATGTATCAAGTCTTACCTAAATCTTCTTGACAGGGTACAAAGAGAAGTATAAAATGTAGCTCTGGTACAGTTTTAAAAACAGTCCTGAATTTTTAAAAAAGGAAGAGTTATATATAGTACTATGTGTCATTTTTGCTTCTAAAAACATTATTTCTGCACTCAAATATTGTCACTGTCCATGAATTTTCCCTCTCAAAGCCATAGGGACAACAAGATATGGTAAAACAGAAAGGCATTTTCACAAAAGAAGTACCACATGAAATGATTAGGAGATTCAAGAGAGAAACTGATTTTAAAAGATCTGGCAAATATCAGATGGTGCCAGATTTAAACTGGTAGAAAGACAACCAGATCTCTGGCTGAAGTGTCTTGACATAAATTATGCTTATCTAATCATTCCTGCCAAATCTACTAATTTCTCATTAAACTTTGGTATGACCTATAGGAAGCAGAAGACGTATTATGTAAGTCAGCCTTTGAAATACCCCACAAATGTTACTAGCCTGGAACTGTTTTGGCTAGCCTGCTAATAGCCTGTGTTTTCAATGCTGGCCACCTCCTCTGCAGCCAACATAGAAACCAAGGAGACTGGTAGAGAAGGAATGGAGAGATCCAATCCTCCTTTGCCAGCCCACACACTCACACGCATAGATGCTGTGCACATGCCTGTATGGCATTTCTAGTTGCTTGTATTAAATAAAAGAGTGATGTTAAATCCTACTGACCCTATCCTGATTCCAGTTTATCTGACTGGATCAATGAGCTTTTCCAAAACAAGTTTTTAACATCCCATAGGAAACTGTCTCACACCCTACTAAAAAAAAAAGTGGCACTATTGTCAGATATCTGCTTAATCCTATTAAAGTTGTAAGCCTGCAGACTAGACACAGGATTAAAAGAGTTAACCCAACCCAAACATTATTTACCGTATTTATATAGGGCTGCTGCAAGCTGTACTATACAGTGGAGCAGAGTAAACATTTCTGTATTTTCATTTTAATAAATGTTTCCAAAGATAACTTGCCACAAGTTACCTTTCATAAATAAGGCTGGTTTTGTTCTGCATTTGGAGAATTCATAGTTGTGCTAGAAATATTTGTAAGACATCTGTTTAACTTAGGGTTGATTATTATTGTTACAAAAGGAGTCAGGCCTCTTGTTCCTGGCCTTGGAACCTGCTCCTCCCATCCCGGGGGCTCTAAAGAGGTCTGTTTAGGGCACAACAACAGTCACGGCTTTCGCTTCGTTCGTTTCCCGGCCTTTTCCCTCGCGGGAGAAAGGAAACGCGGTACTAGAACTCCACTCTCGCTTCGAGGTAATTACCGCTGTGGATACGCCTCGTCTCAGTCACACCCACACACTCAGCACTCCCCTCCAAGGTTTGATTTATCCTCACCTGTCTTCTGGTGCTCTGCTTGATCCGCTTGCGCTGGCAATCAGAAGGTTCTGGTCTCGATTTACTGGAGGTCCGCTGACGATACTCTGCTGCCTCGGCCGGCCTGGCGCAGGCCCGGATGCAGGCCAAACAACTTGGGCCTGGAGCACTCTCATCCAACTGTCTGCAGCCCCGTACGAGACAGCAGAGGTCGTCTGAGGCGGATACTCCTGGCTGGCTCGCCAGTTTTGTTACAAAAGGAGTCAGGCCTGAATGGAGGCCAGACTGATAGGAACTCTATATTCCCTAAGATGCCAATAAGGAATAGAGACGAGACCAGAGTACCGCAAATGCTTGCCTTTATTGAACCTTTGCAAAGGGAGGGCCACTCTTAAGTGACTCTCCAGAATTGCTGACAGCCATCATATTTATAGGCTATAGATGCGTCACATACATATCATTAGAAATGCATAGCTAATCAGAAATACATCATTGTTTGATTTCTCAGCATCTGTCTATTCTGGTCCACTTCTCTGTTCTCCCTCCAAACTTCCTCTATCCTTGACCTTCGGTCCGGTAAGCTGGGAACAACATTTTTAATTGCGAATGAAGCTGATAAGCGGAAAAACTCCCGTACTTTTTCATAAGGGAGGCAGGCATATGTTTCATTTAACATTATTTGATTTTATTCCACTATAACATTTTAATTTTAACTCATTGCAACATTATTATTATTAAATTTATATCCTGCCCTTCTAGAGAAGCCTGGGGCGGCAAACAAAACACTACAAACACTTTAAATCATCTTAAAAACAGACTTTAAAATATATTAAAATAAAACATCTTTAAAAACATATTAAAACAAAATGCCTTTAAAAACATCTTTAAAAATTCTTAAAAAGCAATTCCAACACAGACTGATTATACAAGACAACCAGATTTCTCTTGTAATTTATGTTGAATTTGCACATGGAGACTGGTTAGCTAAGCCTGAAACAAATATCACATGACAAGGACTACATGCAAAATTCAAATCAGCTGGCAAAGAGCCGGTCTGATTTGAAGCACACATGCATACCTATATACATTTTCACTGTTTCTCTCTCTCTCTCACACACACACACGCACAAAGAGTGAATAAATTTTTAGATAGGTTACCCAATACCTCAAAACTTGGCACACTATTTGGAACCAGTGGCTAATTCACATAGCTCTTTTAGCCTGTAACTAAGATGGTTCCTTTGCTTGTGAGGACTGAAATTGCAGTGTAGAAATTATATGTTTACGTTGCCAAAGTTCACTTTGCAGCTATAAATGGTATTAGCTACAGTCCAGTGAATACCTGTATGCACTTACATGTTACCAAAGGGATTTAAGCAGATGTTAATTATTTTGTTTTTTAAAATTCAAAAATATATACCAGCTAGGATTTCCCCAGACTTCACTCTACAAATCAACTTACGTCATTATTTCATGGCAACAATCAACTGCATATTCATCAGTTGTCACAAAAAGATGCATAAATAAAGTATTTAAAGGCTGTAAATAAAAGATATAAACAAATTCAGCACAACTTCATTTAATGAAATAAATTGCAAAATAAAAAACTTAGACATTGATCTTGTAAAATGTGTGTGTACAATGTAGTCTATTAGATAGCCACAGAATTAATACATAAAAATTACACACATTTAAATGCACCAGGATCAGGTACGTGCAATACCAGGGCTAACTGTGCAATCCTTTACATGACCACTCCAATGGGACTTATTCTCAAGTGACTATAGGATTTCAGATAAACAGCTGAAGACTAAATGTGCACAGCACTGTGAATACAGACACAGCTCCTGAGAGGGTGTGCAATGGCTTGCTGTTCAGCACCGAGGACAGCTCATACCCTCAGATGTTGGATAAGGGCTGTGATTATGGTGGACCTAGACCTAGAACTAATATACTATTTTCAGCGCTGCATTGCTTTATTGAAAGCAATGGTAGGAATTTTCAGGAGAGAAGCTGCAAGCAGAAGCTTAACCTTTCTCTCAACTGTTGGGGAAGGGCTATAGCTCAGTGACGGAGCATCTGCTTTGCATGCAGAAGGTCCTGACTTTGATCACCAGCATCTCCAGACAGAGCAGGGAAAGAACCCTGCCTGAAAACCTGGACAGTCGCTGTCAGTCAGTATTAACAACAATAAGCGACATAGACTAATGGTGTGATACAGTATAAGGCAGCTTTGCATTTTGGTCTCCATTGTCCATTTCTGTCTCAAAGGATGGACAAATGCATCTTCAGCTGATGCCTAAAAATTGTCAGCATGAGGGAAAAATACACTTCACCAAAGAGGACATTCCAACTTAGACACTGCAACCAACAAGTCCCCATATCATGCCACCATGTCATGGGCCAGACCTATCAGCAGGGCCTTCTCCACTGATCTCAAAAGCTTGCATTGGCAGAGGTGCTCCTTTAAGTACTTGGGCCCCAAGCCATTCAGGGTTTCTACACTAGTACCAAGACATTGAATTGGGCCTGGTAGCTTATACATAGCCAGTGCAGTGATTTAAGGACTAGTAACATGTGGTCCCATTTCACTGTCCCACTTAAAAACCTGGCGACAGCATTCTGCACTAGATGCGGCTTCTGGACTATCTTCAAGAGTACCCTCACACAGAGTGAATTGCAATAGTCCAATCATGAGGTTTTTAGAGCATGGATTAAAGCTGTCCTGGCCAGCAACATGTATAGCCAGTGAACCAGCCAGAGCTGGGCATTGACACTTTTCATCATTGAAGGCATCTGGACTTCTAGTGAGGAACCTGAGGAGCTACGTACCTGTTCCTTCAAGGGAAATGCAACCCCATCCAGAACAGGCCATCTCCCTAATTGTAGAACCAGAGAATTAGCGCCTCTGTCCTGTTAATATTCATTCTCAGTTTAAGCAGCTCTCATGCAGCCCATCACTGCCTCCATACATTGGTCCATCACCTGCATAGCCTCTCCTGATTCAGACGGAATGGAGAGACAGAGGTGGGTGTCATCAGCATATTTGTAACACCATACACCAAATCCCTGTATGATGCCTCCCAGCAGTTTCACATACAGGTAGATATTAAATAGCATGGAGAATGAGATGGAACTCTGTGGACTCTACAGCACAACTGTCATGGGGCCAAGCAGAAGTCCTCCAATCTACTCTCAGATAGTTATCCAGCAGGTAGGAACAGAAGCACTGTAATAAGTTGCACAACCACTCCAGGGGTATACTGTGGTCAATGGTCTTGATTGCCACCTAGAGATCTGGGTGAAACAAAAGGGTTGCACTCCCCTCAATCCCCTTCCCAATAAAGGTCATCAGCCATTTTTACCAAGGTGGCTGCTAAACCCAGGCCTGACGCCACCTAGAAACAAATCTAGATAACCTGCTTCATCCAGGCATGTCTACAGCTAGTCAGCCATCACTCTCACAATCACCTTGCCTAGGAAAGAGATATTAGCAACTAAGCAGGGGTTATAGAATACCTCAGAGTCCAGGGACAGGCTCTTCAGGAAGGGTGCCCCACTGCCATTTTCAATGGAGAGCATATCAGTGCCTCCTACATTCAGTAATTAACCATTCATGGGACCCACCTATCCAGTACCTCCCTGCAAGAACTTAGAAACCATGATGGGCAGGAATCAAGAGAGCCCATGGTTGACCTAACCATCCTGTCCACATCCTCAGGCTGTAATAACTGAAAATGATACCATAAACTTTGACCAGATGGTACTCTAAACATCTGCACAGGACCTTCAACTGTTGTGTTATATTTGGAGTGGATATAAGCAACTTTGCCCTCAAAGCGCTTCACAAATCTACCACAGCGGGCTTCCAAGTGATTAAATGTTCCTGTTAAACGGAATCTGTTCACTACTTAGAAAAGCTCTTCTAGGCGATTCATCGAGGATGCAATGGTAGCGGAGAAGTAAGCTTTCTTTGTCACCTTCATTACATGCACTCTCACCTGTGCTCGATCATATTCGCCACAAGATTTGTGTTACCTGGGCTTCAGCTGTTGGCCACCCTGCTTCATCACCTGGAGTTCCTTGGAAAAATCAAGGACTCTTCCAGATTCCCTGTAGCCTAATGGGGCACTTGGGAGTGATCATGTTGATGGTGCTACTTATCTCATCGTCCCACAGAGAGACAGGAGAATCAGCCATGCTATCCAGAAAATCCCACCCCCACCCAGCAATCAGGAATCCTTTAGATTTCATAAATCTCCAGGGATGGACCATCTTAATTGGTCCCTACCCCTGTAGGGGGAGTCAGTTTCAGCCAATCAAAATCTCACTAGGGAGCAATCCATCCATGACAGCAGCGCCCTCTCCTGTGTAGAGCTCGTACGGCTCCATGGTATACCCCAGAGCTGAGAGCGATGAAACAATATAGGAGACGGCTTGAGTGCAGATGGTGATGAACTCCTAGTGGATGCAATTATACACTGGTAAGTGCCTATGGTAAGCTGTATTTAGGGGCAGTGAGGGCAGCAAAAAAACAATATTTTGCTGCCACTATCAAATCATCAATCTGTCGCCCAGCGGAGCTCTTCAGAATTGTCTGGGGGCTATTACACTCTGGCCCCAGGGACATGGTAGAACCATCTGAGGCCCGCTGTAATGAATTTGCTAGGCACTTCCAGGATAAAATCTTTAGCATCTGCCAGGACTTAGACTTCAGTGTTATAGCAGGTGAATCAAGCAAGGTATCCAGAGCACAGCCTTGTCCCGACTTCTTGGATGAGTTTCAGTTGGTGCAGCTTGAGGACGTTGACAAGGTGCTTGGACAGGTTCGTGCAACCACTTCTGTGCTGGATCCTTGCCCTTCTTGGCTAATAAAAACTAGCAGGGATGGAACAGCCGGCTGGGCCAGGGAAGTGATTAATGCCTCTCTGCGAGAGGGGGTGGTCCCTGGCTGCCTGAAAGAGGCAGTAGTGAGACCACTCCTGAAGAGGCCCTCCCTGGACCGAGAAAATCTTAATAACTATAGGCCGGTAGCAAATGTTCCATTCCTGGGCAAGGTCTTTGAATGAGTGGTTGCAGGTCAGCTCCAGACACTCTTGGATGAGACCGATTATCTGGATCCATTTCAGTCACGTTTCAGGCCTGGTTTTGGCATGGAAACAGCCTTGGTCGCCTTGTATGATGACCTTTGTCGGGAGAGAGACAGGGGGAGTGTGACTCTGTTGATTCTCCTTGATCTCTCAGCAGTTTTCGATACCGTCGACCATAGTATCCTTCTGGGGAGACTAGCTGAGTTGGGAGTGGGAGGTACTGCATTGCGGTGGTTCCACTCCTACTTGGCAGGTCGCCTCCAGAAGGTGGTGCTTGGGGAACATTACTCGGCACCCTGGATTCTCCAGTATGGGGTTCCGCAGGGGTCAGTTCTGTCCCCCATGTTGTTCAACATCTACATGAAACCATTGGGTGCGGTCATCCGGAGCTTTGGAGTGCATTGCCATCAGTATGCTGATGACAAGCAGCTCTATTTCTCCTTTTCATCTTCTTCAGGTGAGGCTGTCAATGCGCTGAACCGGTGCCTGGCTGCGACAATGGACTGGATGAGGGCTAATAAACTGAGGCTCAATCCAGACAAGACTGAGATGCTGTTAGTGGGTGGTTCTTCTGATCAGATGGTGGATGTCCAGCCTGTTCTGGATGGGGTTGCACTCCCCCTGAAGGAGCAGGTTCGTAGCTTGGGGGTTCTCCTAGAACCATCTCTGTCACTTGAGGCTCAGGTAGCCTCAGTGCCACGGAGTGCCTTCTACCAGCTTCGGTTGGTGGCCCAACTACGTCCCTATCTGGACAGGGATAACCTGGCTTCAGTTGTCCATGCTCTGGTAAGCTCCAAATTAGATTACTGCAATGCACTCTACGTGGGGCTGCCTTTGAAGACGGTTCGGAAACTGCAGCTTGTGAAAAATGCAGCGGCCAGATTGGTAACAGGGACCAGACGTCCGAACATATAAAACCAATTCTGGCCCGCTTGCATCAGCTGCCTATATGTTTCCGAGCTCGATTCAAGGTGCTGGTTTTGACCTACAAAGCCTTACACGGCTTGGGACCACAATACCTGATGGAACACCTCTCCCGATACGAACCCACCTGTACACTACGTTCAGGATCAAAGGCCCTCCTCCGGGTGCCTACTCCAAGGGAAGCTCGGAGGGTGGCAACAAGGGAGAGGACCTTCTCAGTGGTGGCCCCCAAATTATGGAATGATCTTGCTAATGAGGTGCGCCTGGCACCATCACTGTTATCTTTTGGGTGCCAGGTCAAGACTTTCCTCTTCTCCCAGGCATTTTAGCATGTGTTTTTAAATTGTTTTTATATTGTTTTGAATTTTAAAATTGTGTTTTAAATTGTTTTTAAAATATGTTTTTAAATTGTGTATTTGTTTTCATGTTTTTGATTGCTGTAAACCGCCCAGAGAGCTTCGGCTATGGGGCGGTATACAAGTGCAATAAATAAATAAACAAATAAATGACACACATCTCTCCCACTCTTGGATTACTCCTGATCTGCTCAGTAGCAAAGACCAGATCAAGAGTATGACCTGCAATTAGTGTCAGGTCTGTGATGATAGTGCCTTGGTGGTAACAGCATCATGAAGTCCTGAGCTGGACCAGATAAGGCAAACCAAACATGGACATTGAAGTCCCCCAATTCCGTTGGGGAAGTTGTTGGACAACAGAGTAGGTGATAGTCCAACATAATCCCTCTTCAAAGATCGCTGAGAAGACCGAATGATTACAAAGGTTCACTCTGAAAATATATTGTGTCAGCGAAAATATATGTCAGGAGACATATATGCTTCTGCCCAGCTAAACCTGAGAATGTACACGCTAGACAGAGAGCTTGGCTTCATGCAAAGAGTGTAACATGCAAAGTAGCCCCGTGTAAACTAGGCTATGTATAGAATTTTGAAGGCTTTCCCACAAACAGGCACAGAAAGCTGCATGGAGATTATACAGGTGTTGCCTATTTTTCTTTGTTGCTTTTCTCTTCTTATCTTAACTCTCCTGAGCACCTAACAGTCCTTCCTTCTTCTCCCTCCCAACCCTTTAGGAATATTAGCTTCTAAACAAGAGAAAAGCAATTCATGGAGAAAGCTTCTCTTTGATATTCTCCATTTTTCCCTTTACTCTTCTTAGGAAGGATTCCACATTCTTTTAACAGTCAAAGCCCAGCTTACACAAGACTAAGTTTTGATGCAAACAATGTAACTGATAGATAGGATTTGAGCTGTGGTGTAGAAGAAATCTCTTCTTAAGCCTGCAATTCTGTAGATTCCACACCCCCATCAAGCCTATGGTCAAGGAAGAGTTTCCTTTCATTTATCTTCAAGCTGTAGCACAGGTACTTTCCTATGAATCCAAGCCAAGAGCACAGGAATTCTTGAATCCATTCAGAAAGGTGCATTCACAGAACAGAAGCAAGAAGTAAATTAAATTAAAGCAAAATGGTCTGGTCTGCACATAATGCTGAGCCAAAATATGGCTTAGAGTTTACAAACAAGAGTGCAAGTACACATGGGCACCTCACTGCTTTCATGGTCTTTCTGTTGCTGCACTACTGAGGGCTAAGCCATAGTCTGGCTTAGCATTATGTGCAAACCTGGGTTTGTGGTTTGTTTGGAGCGTACTACTTGTGGTTTGTTTGAAGCAACACACACACCAAATCCAGATTCACACATAATACTAAGCCAAATCCTGGCTTAGCTCCCATTAGCATGACAACAGCAGAACTGGAAGAAGGAGCAAGTGGACAATAATTTTCACTCTGGAGCCAAACATTTGCTTGTTTATGTTTAGCAGTGGTTTGGCTTAGGGTTACATATATTTCCACATTTACCTTCTTGTACAAGACAATTAAAATTAATGTGCTCAAGCAGGAAATAAATGTTTACACAATATAATTTGGCCTTGTCTATTCCCTGCACATACAATATTTTAAAACCCTTATGATTAACATTTTGAAGGGAAAAATGCCCTTACTTACCATACACTTGTTTTGAACGTAGTTATGTTCTAAATGTGCTTCCCAGGCGGCTTGATCAACAATATCCCAGTTGGGATAGTCCAGAAATGCAGCATGGGCAACAGGTGCATTCTTTTGATTAACTAAAGTCACTGCAAGATTGGCTTTTTCTCTATAAAACAAATGTTCAGCTTTTATTAATGAAAGAACTAAAACGAAATCCTATTAGTGACTTTAGATGCAGCATAAATGGTTGCAGTGTTGTTACTTACAAAAGATAGATGATGTTAATTCTGCCAAACAATCTTTCTGTATTATAATTCATATGATGGAAAATATCAGGAATATCATGGGATTCTGTTCTTCTGGCACTGAATGTAACAGAAGATGGTGGTGTAGATGATGTTGTTGTAGGTGACTTTGAAGACATTGTATATTCTGCAGCAAAGAAAGAAAGAAAAATGTTTCCAATTCTTCAGATAAATGACTTATAGTAAAAGGCATCACCAAGAATAACCAGAAATATGAATTTGTACAATTTATCTTAAACATACAAACAATTTTGACTGCCTGATACTAAATGTTTTCCTGAGATTGTCTGATTTATTTGAATTGAACTTACACTTGCATCCAAATGAGCTCAGTTAGAATTGCAAAGTGAACTTCACTTGGTTAGGATTGGGCAATAGTAATTTATGCTTTATCTCAGGTGTGGGGAACCTTTGGCCGTCCAGATGTTGCTGAACTACAACTCCCATCTTTCCTGGCCATTGGCTGATCTTGCTGCGGCTGATAGTAGTTGTAGTTCAGCAACATCTGGACACCCAAAGGTTCCCCACACCAGCTTCATCTGAATAAATATGCAATAAATGTTGGAGAATTTATATAACTGCTCTGCCTCTTGTTTTCAGAAAGCAGGTCTATAGTACAAACAGATTGATTTTGTATCAGTCAGATGTCATGCTTCCCCTCAAGAATCATGGGAGCTGGGTTTTCTATGGAGATTCACAGATCAGTCTAATTCTGTCCTGCTTCCCTTTCACATGGATTCCCACCCCCATGTCCCTTCCAGACCATTTCTACATAAATGCATAATTTTTAAAAAATCTACACAAATCTCTGAATTCCTCCCTTACTTGCATGTTTACGGGCTGCCTTTTACATTTATTTAAAAACAACTACTGGTAAATAGTTGCTTGGAGCAACTAGGAAGCATGTCTCTTGTCATGAGAGTTGAAAACAGAGCTGCAAATGGCCCTGGGAGCAGTCTACTCAGTCCACCTCATAGAACTTCAGTGTGCATGTTTGTAGATTCCAAGGAAGAATTTGTCTGACCTGCATCCTAATCACTGAACTCTAAAGTCAGAATAATTCAGACCATGGTATTTCCAATCTCTATGTATGGATGTGAAAGTCGGACAGTGAAAAAAGCAGATAAGAGAAAAATCAACTCCTTGAAATGTGGTGTTGCAGGAGAGCTATGAGCATACCATGGATTGCAAAAAAGACAAATAATTGGGTGTTAGAACAAATTAAACCAGAACTATCACTAGAAGCTAAAATGATGAAACTGAGGTTATCATGCTTCGGACACATAATGAGAAGACATTATTCATTTGAAAAGACAATAATGCTGGGGAAAGCAGAAGAAAGTAGAAAAAGAGGAAGGCCAAACAAGAGATGGATTGATTCCATAAAGGAAGCCACAGACCTGAAGTTACAAGATCTGAACAGGGTGGTTCATGACAGATGCTTTTGGAGGTCACTGATTCATAGGGTCGTCATAAGTCGTAATCAACTTGAAGGCACATAACAACAACAAAGCATCCTAATCCAGATGATGTGGATCAGGTGAATTTACATAAAGGTGGGGGGAGGAATTCCACCAAATTTTCCCAACATCCCTAGTTTTTTTTTTTAAGGGTATCTTACTGTCCTTAGCTACTGTCACAGAACTCTTAGAGATGACTAGCTGTGCAGTCCAATCTTATGTATTTTGATGGGAAAGTAAGCCCATGGGGCTTATTTCCAAGGAAAATGTGCACAGGATTTAACTGCAGCTGACTCTATTTAGGGATAGGTAAGGAAGTTAATGTTTGTTGGATCAGCTGCAGTGTCAAAAGAAAAACCATGCCAGTATACACTAAGAAGTGCAATTCTACCGCTACAATATACAAAGGGGAGGTCATATCAAATGCTCCCTCTCACAATAAGTTCTCTGCACATTGTAGAGAGGCACATCAGGGAAAGGACCATACTAAACCTTTCCCTGCAGTGTGCTAGTTTACTATGTGCAGGGCATTTCTTACAAGGGGGAACATTACAAAACATGGCCATCTCCACCATGCAGACTAAAGCACTAAAGTTCTGGATTTTCTCACCTCCTTGCTGCATAATGTGTAAATGGCTCCTTGGCAGGATTTATTTATGCAACAGAATGAGGTGGCAGCAGAGTCCTAAAATAGTAATCCAATGGACTATACCACTTCAGATTGCAGGTGAGATCAAATTGTTCAATGCTCTTCAAGTAAAAACAAAGCAAGATGTTTAAGTAGAAAACTAGCACAGCAAGGACAAGGTTGAGCTATAGCTTTTATCCTAGTTGTTTTAGTTTTCCACATGCAGGCAGTTTGGCCCCATCATTACAGAACCCCCTCCTGTGGGAAATGTGCCTGGCTCTCTCAATGATTTTTTTTTTTTAAATGGGCTCTAAAGACCTGGCTGTTTATAGCCCTTAAGGGCAGCATATAAAGACCTAAATAACAACAAAAACAACAACAATAATAAATGTAAAGCCAGTGCTAATCACCACATCTTGTAGACAGCCAGGGGATGGTCTGATGGCACATATTCCTGAAGTTAAGGGAGTTTGGGTATGGCCAGTGTCTAGATGAGAGAACACTCGGAAACCCTCTGTATGCTGCCTATCTTTAGTTCCATGGTGGCGGGATATGAACAAACAAAGAACGTATTGAACCAGCAAGCCCCTGATGTTATTTCACTAATAGGCAAAAAACCTTGCGGTTTAAGAACATACCTATAGCCAACAGATGTTTCTATCAAACTTTAAAAAGCAGGGAAACTGGGCAGCTATAGTGAATGCACCAGGGGAGCAGGAGACATGACCTCTCTGAGACATTGTACTGCCCTATAAATTTGTCAAAATGCAAACACAATTTGGGTTTGTCTTTCACAGTCCAATCAACTTCCTGTGTAGCTTAGAAGAATTTGGTAATATGTGCCTCTGAGCATATGGTGAGTGGTGGCAACACCTGCCATCTCCAAAAATGGAGAATTACATTTTTTGTATGTTTGTTAGTGTGGCTAGTATAGCACAGTGGGGAGGAGAGCTTGGCTGGAGGTCCAGAGTCTGTGAGTTCAAATCCCTGCTCATGTCTCCTGGTTGTCAAGGGCCAGCTAAAGATCACCCCCACAGTGAGTGACTCAGGGGTTATGTGCCCTGCCACCTGTGCAGCTGTGGGCAAGCTGCATAGTCCCAAGGAGCCCAGTTGCCCCCCAGCTGGCAGTTGCAGACAAGAAAGGGGCTGGCTTGTGCATTCACTATAGCTGCCCAATTTCCCTGCTTTTTAAAGTTTAATAGAAATATCTGTGGGCTATAGGCACGTTCTTAAACTGCAAGGTTTTTTGTCTTAGTGAATTTCTCTGCTTTTTAATCTGGGAGGTAAGAAAAGGGATCCTGTGCAAGTTTGCTGAGAATGGATTGATCTACGGTTGCCAGATCTCAAGTTTTCAGCAGGACACTC
Organism: Rhineura floridana; assembly: GCF_030035675.1. NCBI lineage: Eukaryota > Metazoa > Chordata > Lepidosauria > Squamata > Rhineuridae > Rhineura > Rhineura floridana. The sequence goes on along the minus strand of NC_084480.1, from coordinate 177,026,592 downwards.
TGGCATCTGAGGGCCCTCTCCGGTCTCCGGTCAAATCACCCCCAAATACCTGGATCTTCGGCTTTCCAGGCTCCTGCCCAGCCACGCATGTGTGATTCACGCATACGCCAAAGGCTCCAGCCACCCTTTCCCAGAGGAGCCATCCTAATACTCTCTGCTTGCTGGGAAGGGGTCTGGGCAGGTTGCTGCCTCCCCTCCCTCCTTCCTGCCCATCTGTTTGCTTGCGTGCTCACTTACTCACTCAGGCAGGCAGGCAGGGCGCTTGAGGCCGCCTCCTCCTGCTCCTCCTGGGCTTCACATGACCGGCTTTCCTCCCTCTCTTCTGGGCTGGGCTTGAGGCTGACAGAGTCAAGGAGGGAAGGAGGCAGGAGAAGGGCACGTCATGGCGGCACATCTGGACTCGGGCCAGGTCAACCTGATGGTGCTGAGGGAGGCCAGCAGCAAGGAGCTGCGCAAATTCCTCAACAAGTGCGCCGGCTCCATGGTGACTCCGGGGCTCCAGGTGGGCGGGAAGGCTGCAGCCTGCTCCCTTCCCCTCAGAGGCAGAGAAAGCAACAGCCGCCATTGCCAGTTCCTCCTGCCCAGCTGAGGGTGCCACTCTGTGCATGCTTCCCTGAGAGTGAGCGCCCCACTGAATGCAGTGGCCTTACTCCTGAGTAAACAGAGAGCCGTGGTCTCATCTGGCCTTCCAGACGGGGGAAGAGAGCGAGTTTCTCATAGAGCTCTGGGATCTCTCCCCCCCCCAACCCTTGGGACCCATTAACAAGGCCCACCAAAAACCCTTCAAGGTCTTTATTTCACAAGCAAGGATGCCTTGTACATATTTACTTAGAAATGTGTCTCGCAGGGTACTATAGATTACTACTCACTAGGGCAGGGCCCCCGATCCTTTTTGGCCCAGCGTGGAGGCATTTGGAAATATAAGAAACCGCTGTGGGCACCACAAAATGCCCATTTTTGCAGAAGAGGCAACTGTTAATGCTTAGATACCGCCTCTCACCACAACAAGAAGTGACAAAACACCCACACGAATCACAGAACAAAATAGAATAAAATACAGGCAACACCCCGGCCTTCAAATAGACGACCATCACCCCCCCCCCAAATAATTTAAAATAAAAATTAAACATTGAGAGGAAGAAGGGCTACAGCAGGAGTTCACAGGCTCTGTGGTGGCCACCAGCGCCATGTTGGGGACCCTAGCCCTACGAAATATGTCTAGGACTGCAGTCTTGGACTCATTTTCCTGAGAGTAAGCTCTATATTGAATTACGCCACTTCTGAGTCACTGCACACAAGTGCCGCTGCCTAGACCAACTTGGACATGTGGGCGGCCACCAGGGCTGATACTGGTTGCCTTAGCCTCCTTCCTATTTTTAAAATGTTCTCTAGTCAGGGGGCATCCAGCCAGGAAAATGCACGGTTATTGCTTTTAACTTTAAAAACAGATTAGACTTTTCTGCAACAAACCCCCATTTTACTCTAGTCGTGATAGCACCATAATTTGAGTGAGTTTAAAATGCAAGGCTGCACATGCTCAGAGTATTTCTTGTTTGTTTTTTGATCTAGCATGTCAAGTGTTATGAGTATGGGGGTTGGAATGCATGATCCCTGTGAGTCCCCTTTCCAGCCTCTGATTTGCAGTCCTGTGTCTTGGAATGAGGAACTCACTCTGCTGGTCAGTTGAGTCTCTTTTGTTAAGCTAATAGAGTGGCCAGGTGGGATAATAAGTCTATCTGTTGCCCAGCAACTGGGGAATGGGCCAGGAAGACCCTTTGTCATTGAAACTCTTCAGGAGAGCCTTCCCCCCCCCTCCTGGCGGCTAGGAGAGGCTTGTGTTTTGCAGTTGTGAGGAAGAATTGCTGGGAACTGGAGGCAGGCAGAGAGGCTGGCTCTCTGCACCATGGCATTTGGGGTGCCTCCTGTAACACTGATGGGAAAACTGGATATTGGACTGCTGATGCCTTGAACCCCTCCCTCTTAAGCTCAGGTTGGAATGTGTGTAAATAAATAAACCATATTTTATAAAGACACCACAGTCTCTGCTGACCTTCTTCCCAAAGGAAACCAAACCCTGGATGAGCGCAGGGACCCCTGAAATCTCACCACTCAGAGATTGGGGAGGTGCGTAACACAGGAATGTAGACGCAGGTTTAAGCATGGGATGGCAATGGAGGAGAAAAATGTTAATTGTGTTTTAAACTGAAGTGATATACATGGCCATCTGAAGCCACCACCACCATTGGCTGCTGCCCCAGTAAAACCATTAAGCCCTGGGTCTAAAATTACCTAGCCACACTGCTATTCCTGCAAATAAATCCTTATTATTTATTATTATTATTATTAGTGGGCGGTGAGGTTTATTTCTGAATAAGCATGCATAAGATTGCACTTTAAGACGGTAACATACAGACTTGTATACTTGCATCTAGCAGTATAGTAGTCCAGAGTCTCAGGGGATCTTAGACCCTTTACTTTTTTGGGAGCAGGGTCCCTACATCTTCAGCATCCTATGAGCCAATCAGCATGGAAGGCAAGTGTGCTAGCCACTGAGAAGAGTCTTCTAACATGCTTCCTTGTCCTTTCCTGCTGATTGAAGTCAATCAGAGTGAAAGGAGGAGAGTCAGCTACTGAGAAGACTCTTCCGGCCACCCTTTCCCAGAGGAGCCATCTTTGCTCTCTGCTTGCTGGGAAGGGGTCTGGGAAGGCCGCTGCCTCCCCTCCCCTCCCCTCCCTCCTTCCTGCCTGCCTGTTTGTTCACGTGCGTACGCATGCTCGCTCACTCACCCAGCAACCAGCCACCACTGCTGCATCCCTCCCTCCTTGGTACCGCCTTACCCTGCCCCCTCTTCCTCCTCACTACCTGACACAAACTTTAGTCGGGGAGTTTTCTCTCTCCCCAAAGCTCAAAGCTTATGGTGAAGCGCAGCAGGCAGAAGGATCGTGGCCAAAAGGCAAGCAGGCTGGCTTCCTTGCTCCTAAGGGGAGGGGGCCGTGCAGGAGGGGTGCATCTTGGATGGCTCCTCCTCGCTAAAGATGATCGGGAAGTGAGTGCGGGCTCCCCTAGGCGCACGGGGTGGCTGGTCAAGCATGCGGCTTTTCCTGAGCACACGCAGCCCCATCGGGAGGGCCGCCAGTCGCTGTAGCCAGGTGGGATGCAGCAAAAAGAGCAGCATCGGGGTGGGAGCACGGTGTGGCAGTCTGAGGCCCATGGCAAGGCATGTGAAGGCTAGCCCAGGTCGGTGGTGCAGCGCACGCAGGTTTTTTTCATAGCGTAGAAGCCTGATTGCATAAAAGATAATTTTTGCAAACATATTCTGGTGTGCCTTTCATCACTTTTAAAATATGGTTCCACAAAAGCCTTCTGTTTTATTTTATCTTGATTGCCTCCATATTTCTGTAGGTTTTTCTTTACTGTTGACAATTCCTTATTTTCTTCCTTTTCCTTTGTTAAAATAACTATGTATCTGGTGGCTTAGTAGCTGACATGGGAGGGGAGGGAAGGTCTCTGTGCATGCCCAGAGTCAACTCTCTTTGCTTATCACATCCTGTGTGACTCCCCACCTCCCAACCTCATCCCACCCTGAGTCCTGCATCAGAGGCTGGCTGTCATAGGGAGCTGCCCCACCACTGGTGCCTGGCCTGGGGCCCTTGTAAAAAAACCAAATATTCTGGATGCTAATAAAACCAATATTCAAAACATTCAAAATAATAAAACAATGAGTTAAAAACAGATTTAAAAACACAATAGCTTCTACATGCCTGGATAGGCTTGCCTAAACAAAAATGATTTTAGCAGGTGCTGAAAAGAGGCGTCTGCCTAATGTCAATAGGCAAGGAGTTCCAAAGCATAGGTGTTGCCACATTACAGGACTGATTTCTTACAAGAGCAGAACAAGTACTATGTGGCACCCATAACATGGAAAGCACAGCTTGAACTTGGCCTGGTAGCAAATCAGCAACCAATGCAGATTTTGGAGCAGAGGTATTATGTGCTGATAGGATCTCACTCATGTCAGCAATCATACTGCAGCATTCTGCATTAACTGACTGGCTGCAAGGATTTTATTAGTTTTGGTTTTCGGTTATGAATCCTGACTGGTTGTGGGATGCTAAGTTGTCTGCCTTACTCACAGGAATCTTGTTGTGGTTTGTATGGTATTGTATTTAGGAAAGCATCACTGTCTTTTGTTTTTCATTTTCTGTTTGCATTTCATTTACCTTTAACCTCACTCCCTTACATCCATAGAAGCAACAGCAGTGGTTGCATGTGGTCAGCTCAACCCCCTTAAACCCACTGATGATACACCTTGTTGGTTGCATGGCAGTTTGTTTCTTCCCAATAGTAGTAAAAGAAAATTCACATATGTGGAAGTGCGGCTGCAATTGTTGTTCCCAAGCTGCTGCCTGTAAAGGTAGACCAAACCATGTGTGTTTTCGCTCTGTCAATTATTACTCACTGGACTTGGGTTGGCTGTCAAAGTGAGTTTATAGCAGCCCACAGGGTAGACAGAAAGGGTAGAGAATCTTCTTACTCTTACTCATTTCTCAGACCTCTTTCTGAAGTGAAGGGTCAAATCTGTAAAGACGTTTGGAGCAGCCACATTAAAAGGGCAGGGCATTCCAGGCAGGGGGTTGCCAACCCTGCTTGGATATGGATATCTTTGCAGAGGATCCCTACTCAAGCTTTACCAACAGCACAATCCAAACTATATCTACTCAGAAGTAAGTCCTGTTGAGTTCTGTGGGGGCTTAGTCCCTTAGTACATGTGTTTAGAATTACAGCCTTCAGGGGCATCAATCTTTACTCCCAAATGCTCCCATCTAACATCTCCACAACACTAGGCTCCTTTCTTCCTACAGTGGCCTTCTGGTGACTGGACTGGTCTGAAGGCACTTAAACCCTTCTTGCCGAAAACAAGTAGGCTAGAGATTAAATGTTCCCTACCCAGGCTCCATCTTTTAGCTAAGATTTCTATCTTAATTTCGATCAGATAATTTTTTTTAATTGTATGCTCCAAGCAACTGTGATTGATGCTTAATGTATTATGCTTAATGACATCACTTGGGCCCGCCCCTGTGACATCACTTGGGCCCGCCCCTGTGACATCACTTGGGCCCGCCCCTGTGACATCACTTGGGCCCGCCCCTGTGACATCACTTGGGCCTGCCCCTGTGACATCACTTGGGCCCGCCCCTGAAATCTCAGGTTTTGGGATGCTTCTGACCTGGCAACCCTAGATTGATCATTTGCATTCTTATTGAGTTCAGTGGGATTTACTCCCCTGCAATCATGCTTAGGACAGGTGAAACTGACTACAGGGGAGGGGAGGAAGAGGGAAGGGAGGAAGGGCAAAGGGGATGGGAGCAGGCAGGGAGGGGAGGGCTAGGGTTACTGAGTTCAGTGGGATTTACTCCCATGCAATCATGCTTAGCATATATAAAACTTACCATGGGGGGCAGGAAAAGAGGGAGAGGGGAAGGGCTAGAGTGGATAAGGGAGGAGGAAGAGGGGAGGGGAGGAGGAAGGGAGAGGAGAGAAGAGGGGAAAGACAGGTCTGATCATTTGCATGCTTAATGAGTTCAATGGGATTTACACCTGTGCAATCATGGTTAGGATAGGTAAAACTGACCAGGGGGGAGAAGGGAGGAGGGGATAGGGAGGGGGAGAGAAGGGGAGGGGCAAAGCAGGGGGAGGGACAAAAGGGTGGTGATGGGAGGAAGGAAGAGCGGAGGGCAGGTCTGATCATTATCATGCTTATTGAATTCAATGGGATTTACTCCTGTGTAATCATGTTTAAGATAGGTAAATCTGACAGTGGAGGAGGGGGAGGAGGAGAAGGGGGAAGGAGGGGATTGGAAGGAGGAGGGAGGGACAAAGGAAGGGGGAGGGAAGGGGCAAGGGCAGGGCAGGGGCAAGGGGTAGGGGAGGGGCAAAGGAAAGGGGAGGGGCAAGAGGGAGGGGATAGGAGGGAGGAGGAGGGGAGGGCAAGTTTGATAATTTGCATGCTTTTTGAGTTCAATGGGATTTACTCCTGTGGAATCATGCTTAGGGTAGCTGAAACTGACCTGGGGGAGAGGCAGGGAGGGGGGGAAGAGGGAGGAGGGGGCGGGAAGAGGAGGGATGAAGTGAGAGGGGAGGGGAGGATAGGGGATGGGTTAGGTGGGTGGGCAGGCAGGCACTGGGAAGAGGGGAAGCCCCTTTCCTTTTCTTTCCAAAAGGAAAACATTGTGAACAGTATCATTGTTTGACAGGGTTTCCCCCAGCTTTTTATTCTACAGCAGGCACATGTAGCCTCCCACCCAAATTTAAACCAAAGCTGTCCCTGGCCACATCACATCAGACCTTTATTTCTCTTTACAGTCATGGCTTCTCCCAAAGAATCCTGGGAAGTGTAGTTAGTGAAGGGTGCTGAGAGTTGCTAGGAGAGGCCCCGTTCCCCTCACAGAGCTTCAATCAGAGCAGCTGACTGTTAAATTACTCTGGCCACTGCAGCTCAGTTAGGGGAATAGGAGTCTCCTCTCAGCACCCTTGACAAACTACACTTCCCAGGATTCTTTGGGGGAAGCCATGATTGTCTCAAGTGAAATCAAAGTCTGGTGTGGGTATGGCCCCCTGATTAGGCAAACCCAGCAGCTGTGAGCCTGGCTTTTAGAACACTGACAGTTGGTTTTTACTGAGCATGCCCACCCTTATCATTGCGTTCAATGCAAAATTTCTTAAATTAATTAAAAATCAGCTAGGCATTTTTTCAACTTTTAAACTGCAGAAGATAAATGGACCAAGGTCAGTAATAGGATTACAGGTACTTTGTGAACATGGCTGATTTTTAATTAATTTCAACAAATTATGAGAACAATGACAGAAAAAAGTCCAAAAGGGGTCTGATTTTTCTCTCTCTCTCTTTTCACACTTTGAACTCTTGATTCTCTCTGACTGTTTTGTGTATCGCCATGAAAATTTAGAGGGTTGTGAAGCAAGCGTTTCTGAGTTCAGGCCTATAAGTTTTGTAAGGTTTTGTTTTGAAATGTGCTTATGAGAAGCAGCAGAATGACACGACAGGGTATTTTCACTTTAACATTGCAGAATGCGAAAAATTCATGCTGGCTATAGTGCACAGCCACTCTCGTGGCTGTATCACCTACTCTGTGTGAACAAGAACTTGCCCACCCTTGTGCCGTATGTACTGACAATCAATGCCATAGGCATTTCTGTAACTACTACGGAGCGATCCCGGAGGGAAACAGCAGGGGAATCTTCAACGGATCGCGCAGGACTCACCTTTCCAAGGCGGCCGTCCTCCAGTGTTGGGCTTCAGGGTATCTACTCCACTGAGAAATCCGCCACGCAGCTTCGTTCTCTGAATCTCACAGACTAGGGACAGAAGCGCTCGGCTGTTGCTATGACGACGGGGAGGCCGACCTTCCAGCGCGAGCTGTACGCTGGGAGGTTAAAGATCAAGTTGAGGAGAGGGCGGAGTTTGGAGAAACAGCTCGAGACGGAGAAGATGGCGTCTACGGCGGCTGGGAAGCAGCGAATACCCAAAGTGGCAAAGGTGGGGAAGGGGAAGCAGTAGCTGTCTGCGTATGTTTATTCGGGATTGAGTCTCATTGAGCTCAGAGGGGCTTTGCTTTTGACCAAGATGTATATACAGGAAGAGTATGTTCAACCCCACCACCACCACCCCGGTTTGAATTCGAGAGAGAGATGGCCGGGTGCTCGGAAGGGATGTACCAGCGAGGTGGACATATGCGCCTCTCTCGTGCTGTGGTAATGGGCGGCAGAAGGAAGATGCTTTGGAAGAAAGGGTTGACCCGATGTAGAGGAAGACCGGGTGCCGCCTCTTCCCGTCGCAGAATGATCCTGTTGCATGCTTATTCGGAAATAAGAACCGCCGGTTTCGACCCTAAATAAGTGTGTTTAGGATTGCAGCTTGCTTTTGTGCATTGGGTTGAAATCCTACCCACATTTGATTGGGAGGACGTTTTAGTTCTGAGTACGATGGGGCTGAAGTTCGGAGAAGAAAGAATTTTAGCAGATGCAGGTGTTAGGTCCATACTGGGCCTAACACAGGTTTCGCAGGAGGTCAGAAAAACTGCGTTTGTTGGAATTCTCCTTCGTATTTATTAAAAGTAACACGAGCCCTGTTGTCCTTCCCATCTTGTCACCCTCCCAGGAAGGGGAATTTGAAATAAAAGTTCGGGTTCAATATTTATTGGGGGTATAGTTGCCATCCTTTACTTCACAAACTATAAACTACCCAACCATTTACCGTCCGGACAGTGCAAAACAAGTAGACCAGGGGTTTTATTGTGACCATAGTAAAGCTATAGATATTTTGTCCTATCCCCCCCCCAAATTATTTTTATTATTAAATGCAGAGGGAAAACGCCTCTATCTGGCAACAGTGTGTCAAAGTGCATGCGCTTTGACCATTTAAATTGCCCTGTATTGGTAGGGGACATGCTGATTAATTCTGACTCTCCAAATGGTCACTGCACCATGATCATGCAAAATATACATAAAAATATATATTAAAAAATGTTGTGCCAAGAATAAAAGAACTAAAACTAAAATCTTCACTTCTCTCTATAATTACCTTGTGGAAGGTCTTGGATCATGTATATTTTAAGTGTGAAATATTATTATTGAGGGGTGAGGTCAACTCCTGTTCCGGTAGAACACTTCGTTTTTGTTTTTTGAAAGGCAAATTGTCCTGAAAGTGCATCATTTTGTCATGGCCAACATTTCTATCATGATATTGAATACACTGCATGAGCAACACCTACCTTTCAGGCGTTGGACTTTTTAAAGAAAGTTACTTGGTGCACATCTCTCAGTTTGACAAGAAAACTTCTAGGTAACTGTCTGCATATTGAGAATACCTGTTGCAGCATTGTACTGTATTACAGAAGCTTTCTGGTACTTTGTCATTTTTTAAAAATACATATATCATTAGCGTTTTGTGTTTGGTTTTATTGGGTTGTGAGCACCTACAGAATTACACTTGTTCCCTCCATGTGTTTTCACTCAAAAAAACTATATTACTGGAAGCATTATCCCCATTTATTAAATTAATTTGTTGGAAAATTAAAGACCCAAGCTAGAATAAATGTCCTATATTTTATTTGCGTAAGTGTCATTGAGTGATATCTAAGTCATGCTTTCAATAGGTCCATTGATATCAGTGGGTCTACTGTGAGTATGATTAAGGTTGTACATTGCCCATAAATGACAATAGTGCCAAAAATGATGTGTGTGTTCTAAATTTTTTATTTTATTTTGCCTAAAAAGAAGAACTGTGTTTATTTTCAATACTTCTGTACTGTCCTATTACCGAGTTTCTCTGGGTGGTGTACATCACATTTTTTAAAAATAAAACAATAAAAATACTGCATAAAAACAAGCAGAGATAAAATGAATAAAATCAATCAGTACTATGAAATTCTCACACCACAGGCAATCTTAAAACTTCAAAATGTCAGAAACTTAGAAATCCTCAGAAGCCTCTAAGAAGTCCTAAAATTTCAGATCTTTATTCTAAGTCTGCCATGCTATAGGTTTTTCATACATTACACTCCCTGACTAATAGGCTTTATGTTTGGTAGATAAATCAGTTGTGTACTCCATGAGCATATCTGTGCTACAGATATTAAGTGCTTAATATCTGAGGATCCTGAGAATCATTTCTGTAAATAGGGCAATGTCAACAATAGCATCCTCATAATTTTGTGGATTCTTTGGAGCAGGCCATGACACTTAAACTGCTATATAATGCATATATGTTTATATAGTATATGTAATGATGGTATGATTTGGCAACCCTGTATGAAACTTTAACCTTTGAATTACCATTTCATGTCACCTTGTCATAATCTTTTTTCAAAAAGTATGTTTGTGTAAATCCTGTCTTACACAGGTCACTGTTTTCATTTTTCATTTTATTTCTGTAAAATTAAGTTCTTAGCTGTGTAATGTTTGAAATTGACAAGTAAGGTTCTAACTTCTATATTTTATCAGTTTGCAATTCATTTCAAATTACCAGCCAACTAATCTCCAAGTCTAGTTGCTTTGCTTAATTACTTTCTACAATTAGTGTAGAATGCTAAAATAGGTTGTTACAAGAAATTGTTGCTCCTCCATTTCCCCAGGTGAAAAACAAAGCCCCAGCAGAAGTACAGATCACAGCAGAGCAGCTCTTAAGAGAAGCAAAAGAGCGGGAACTTGAGCTTCTTCCCCCACCTCCTCAACAGAAGATCACAGATGAAGAAGAGCTAAATGATTATAAGCTTCGAAAAAGAAAAGTAAGTACATAGTAAACATCCTGCATAACTAATGCTAAATACTGGGTATAATTTATTTGAGTGTGTATCCCAGGGGCTCTTGATGTATAATAACTTGCTGAAACACGGTATCCTTAGAAAACCTTTCCCTCAGTTGCTTAAATCTGGGAGCCAGATGGTGGCTGTACAATATCTTGCTTCCTAAGGCTTTTCCCTGGCGCTCTGGAAATGCTCCAGAGGAAAAGAGTTCTATACATGTGGAAGAATTACTTAAGATTTCTACTAGCTATTAAGAAAACCGCTTTGTATGCAGTAGACACTTGTTAGATTTCTTGGGGAACACAATGGGGTATAAGAAAAGTGGTATTCTCTAAGATAGCATCTCTTAGAAGTAGCTGTCAGCACATAGTGTGATAAAACTATCCCTCGACTATGCCATTTCAGTTTTATTTTATTGATTTATTTCAACAATATATACTGCTTAACACCTTAATCTCTCAGATGCATACGGTAAGGTCAAAAAGATAAAATAAAGATAAAATCAGTTAACTCTAACTTTAAAAAAAAAAACTTACTTAAAATGCCTGCTGAAATAAAAAAGTCTTCACTAGGCGCTGGAAGTTCCACAAGAAGGAGGCCTGTGTGATCTTAGCTGGGAGGGCGTTCCACAGAATTGGGCCCACAATGCATGGCCATGCATCCCAGCCATGGGGGACTGCTGAGACTCCCTAAAGACCTCAGTGATCAGACAGGGCTATAAGAAATTACACAGTCTTAAGGTATCCTGCACTCAAGTTGTTAAGGGCCTTGTAAATTAATACAATTTGTATGTATAGGTCACCTGTTCAAATACTGCCCCATTGAAAAATATTACTGAACATTGATAATTTATGAATCTCCTTTCGGTTATACAGAAACACACACTCTTTCTAAAAAAAAGTAAACTCACTTTCTCCTTAGACCTTTGAAGATAACATAAGAAAAAATCGGACTGTCATCAGTAACTGGATCAAGTACGCACAATGGGAGGAAAGCCTCAAAGAAATACAAAGGTAATTTGTTGAGAGCTGCCCTGCAAGCACCATCAGCTGTATGAATAACTAATGATGTCCAGTTTTCCATAATTTGAACTGCACATATATCTATTTCAACCATGTTTTGCTCCCAGGGCTCGTTCCATCTACGAACGTGCTCTAGATGTAGACTACCGAAATGTCACCCTTTGGCTGAAGTATGCCGAGATGGAAATGAAGAACCGGCAGGTTAATCATGCCCGAAATATCTGGGATCGTGCTATCACTACTCTACCAAGAGTCAATCAGTTCTGGTAAGCTAAATATGTTTTGCCATTTTGCAGACAATCAGTAAACAAGAGTATATCTTCCTGTCTTCCATGGATGACTAAGCATCTATTTCTGAGTTTCTGAGAGAGACTGGGTGAAAACAAGTACAGTATTGGAAAGTGGATGGGTTGTTCTGTAGATTGTAGAGCTTGAAAAAGATTTGTGGCCGCATCTTGCATAGTTCTTTGTGAATTATTTGCCTGTACTGAGAAATGACCAGGATCTAAAATAGGAATCTGAGCTCTGGTGTGCTAGACACCAAATGTGCAAGCACTCCATATTCAAGCACCATATGTGATTTAAAAAAAAAGATATTACCAGAACAGAAATTGACATTATTGATTTTTGTAATTTATCTTAGTATTAATTAGCCTCGATTCATTTTCTTACATTGCTTTTATTTGAAAAGGTACAAATATACTTACATGGAAGAGATGTTGGGAAATGTTGCTGGAGCCCGCCAGGTCTTTGAGCGGTGGATGGAATGGCAGCCTGAAGAACAATCTTGGCATTCCTACATTAACTTTGAGCTGAGATACAAGGAGGTGGACAGAGCACGCTCTACTTATGAGAGATATATCCTTTTGAGGATGCTTCCATTTCATCCTAATGTTTTTCTTTCTTTTTTTGCTGTGCTCACATTTTGCCTTTTTGGCAACAACAGGATTATCTGCTGATATAGAAAACAGGAATACATTTGTGAGGGAGAAGAATTATAGATTAGCTGTCTCCTAATTTTCTGTGTTGAGGAATATATATATGTATGTATGTATGTATGAAGGAGCATTGTCATGTAATTCTCCACTTGCCAACTGAAACTGTACAGGCCAGAAACAAGTTTACCACTTCAGAGAGAGCTGGGCTCTGTGTGTCACCTTTTCATCTGCTACTAAAGTTTAGCAGCAAAAAATGGCACTCCCAACAGCATAATCCTGTGCAGATTTAGGTGCATGTTGGCTCCCCATGGGATTAGGCTACATACGGTTCAGTCAGTCAGATATACTCAGTAATCACAGTGCTGTCACTGATTCTGGCTGGTACAAGTTATGTTTTGCAGAATCCAGTTTTTATCGTGAATGCTGTTGAGTTGAAAGTAACATAATGGGAAGCCTGCTTAAACATATGAAAAGCATACTGTAATACATTGATAGCAAGGGATTTCCTTCAATCTCAGGTTCTACATAAACAAAAGTGTTGTGGAGATTATCCAGAATATAGGTACACCTGCAGTGTTAATAGCTTGATCAAGGTTAGATTTTAATATTATATTTATTAGTCTTGCTAAAATCTTAGTTCTTTTTCCTAAAATATTCTTGTTTTCCCATGAAATATAAGGCAATTACTTCATCCCTATGTCTTTATGTTCTTGGTGTGCATTTTATGCAGTCCTTTAACCATTCTTGCATAATGCATTGGTTGCATTTTATTCTTAAAAGGTTGATTTTGAAATGAAAGTCATCATATTTGGAATTCCTTAACATCTTCCACTTGTCATAGTGCATCCTGACATTAAGAACTGGATCAAGTATGCCCGTTTTGAAGAAAAGCATAGTTATTTTGCCCATGCAAGAAAAGTCTTTGAGAGAGCAGTGGAATTCTTTGGAGAAGAACATATGAATGAACACCTGTATGTAGCTTTTGCCAAATTTGAAGAGAACCAGAAAGAGGTACCAGTTTGCCTGCTACCAAATATAGCTTGCATTTTGCAAGCAAAAATATGTGCTTGGCTGCTACTACAAAACGTTCCTTTCCTAGTCAGTGGCTTGTTTGGGACTCCAACAACCAACCGTTCCATCCCACCTGTGCTTGTGCTTCCACTTGCTCTGGATGGGTACATTAGCTGCCTGACTTTTGAGGAGAAAGGGTAAAAATGTCTTGCTTTCAGACTCTAGTTAGCAGGACTACACATGTTCTAAATTTTACCTTTGTCGTTTGTGGACATGCTTTAAGAATTTTACACCTCTATGAGTGAGTGAAGCCCAGGGATCTTCATTCATTTCCTCTTTTTCTCAGTATCTCAGGGCAGGTAACGGTTGACGGCTGGGGAAGGAAGAGGGAAAATTGCAAAAACAATGCTCAATTAAAATTATACATATTGGGCATAATTAATCTAGTGATTTCAAGGGGAGAGTTAAGCACTTCATTAAATCTCTTCCATTGAAATGCTGTGCATATAAAATTGAAATTTCCCTATACCTGACTGAAGTTGCTCCACAATGTATAGACATCATAAAAAGCAACAGGATTTCTGTTTTTCTTCTGTAGAATTAACTCTGAAGAAGTATTAAACCAAAAAAATGAAGCCATAGTGCAGGAATTAAGCTGTTTAGTCCCACTGAAATCCGTGTTAGGGCAAGCCCTCTTACCATAAATTAGTTCTTATGCATCAGGCAATAATATCTGATGTCTCAGTCTTTTGACTTAACACTCCAGTTTTAAACATACAGACGTTTTGATTTCAGTGGAGCATAGTTCGAAATAAATTGCCTAAGTATTATGGCCTCTGACTGTTTTGTTTGTCTGTTTTCACTTTCTAGCAACTAGAACATAAGGCAACACAGAGCTTACATTGGGCCACCTAGTTGTGTAAATATGTGAGAAAATTAGAATTTTGTCCTAGGCCTGGGTTGATGGTTATCTTGCTGTATCTCTTGTCTTGTAGAACCTTACTCTGAGAAATGGCTGAGAGTTTAAGTTAAGCAAGTCAGTGCACCTGCAGTCACATCATGGCTTCATCTAGCCTTGTTCTGTTTACTCTTCAGGGTCTCAGCCAGGGATCTTTCCTACCATCTGCAGCCTTCCCTTTCGCTGAAAAGGTTATGCTAGAGAGTGGCACTACACATAAAATATAGAGCAAATTCCTCTTGCTGTCTAAGCTGTTGATTTTTTCCCCCAGTTTGAAAGGGTTAGAGTCATCTACAAATATGCCCTGGACAGAATCCCAAAGCATGAGGCTCAAGAGCTCTTCAAAAATTACACCATTTTTGAGAAGAAGTTTGGGGACCGGAGAGGAATCGAAGATATTATTGTTAGCAAGAGAAGATTCCAATATGAAGAAGAAGTGAAAGTGAGTGCAGCCCTTGAACTACAGGGGAATGAATGGAGGCACAAGCTCTTTATCTTTTATGACAGTTCCCTGAGGCTGCTGTTTTCGGACCAAGTGGGGGACGATTTGGCTTCAGTTGGGGGAGAATCAGGGTGGGTCTCTTGTACTTAAGGGCTTCCTCCTTTTCCCCCATAATATAAGCATAGGACAAGTGTTGCTGTGGAGAATTATAGCACAGAACCTTTAGGAAAAAATTGTTTGCAGCATGTTTCCATGGTTATAAATGGGACTCATAATTAATTAAATATTCTATTCTAATCCAAATTGTGCCAAGTAAAGCTGAATTCTGCAACTGCTGTGTACACTTGCTCTTTTTCTAATTTTGAATAATATTCCCCACGGTGGTTCAAACTGCAAAATTAATTCTGGTTCTGCAAGTCATGGGGAGGAGCAGGGAGCTAAGAGCATAAGAAGTGCCTTGCTGAATCAGGCCAGTGGCCCATCTAGCATCCTGTTCTCACAGTAGCCAACCAGATGCCTATGGGTAGTCCCTAACCTACACAAGGCACAGAATGTTTGGTCACTAGGAATCCTTATGAGCCTATATTTGCAACCATAAAGGCTTGAACCCCCACCCCTTTTAAACAACCCTCTGACTTTCGGAACCACCTGTGTGTGTCACTGCTAGAGAAACCTTTTGTCATATAAATCTTTAGCTGCTAAGAATGGCAAAGGATGTGGCAGTTGCTGGTTAAACTGTATGCCAATATACAAAAACAGTAGCCTGGGAACCCTGTTTCAACCATGACTGGCATTTCTGTACTTTTAAATATAAGCAGGGGAGTAGGTATGCTGTGCTTGTATTTCTGAAGCTGTTCTGGATTGTTTCTGAAAGGCTAATCCACATAATTATGATGCCTGGTTTGATTACCTGCGGCTTGTGGAAAGTGACGCAGATCCTGATGCTGTACGTGAAGTTTATGAAAGAGCCATTGCCAATGTTCCTCCAATTCAAGAAAAGCGACACTGGAAGAGGTACATCTATCTGTGGATCAATTATGCACTGTATGAAGAGCTAGAGGCAAAGGTAAAAAAACCCACAACTCCTGGTGTTCTTTCTTTCTTTGATTATTATCTGAGTAACAAAAATGGAGCTTGTATTTATCTTCAGAATAATTTTAAACAGAGCCTTATTTTGTAAGCTGAACTCCACTGCTACCCTGTTATATAAACTGTATGCCCAACTGACATGTGCATCCTCCTACAGCTGTCTGAAATATATGTATCTAATACATTTTGGCAAAAACTCAGCTTATGTGTCGCTTTATTTGCAGTCCTTCAATTAAGCACTCCCCCCATTCGATGCTGTTGGAGGCCGCTGATTCATAGGGTCACCATAAGTCGTAGTTGACTTGGAGGCACATAACCACCACCACCACCACCATTCGATCAGTAAAAACAGGAATACTCAAAATAACATAAACAAAATAACATAAACATAAAAACGCACACCATTGATATGAAAGTCTTGGAAAACAGAAAGGCCTTTGACCAGTGCCTGAAAGCATAACACCAGAGGCACCAAGTGAACCTTCCCAGGAAGAGAGTTCCAGCAGTAGGATGCAATAGCTGAAAGAAGCATCTTCTACGCTTGTCTCCTCTGGAGATGGCCTGTGGAAGCAATCTCAGTTCACGGGCAGGTTGGTGTGCAAGAAAATGTTACCTGAGATAACTGAGCCCCAAGTAGTTTGGGCTTTAAAGGTATCTCTAAGTTGTGCTCTGAAATAAGAGCAGAAGCCAGTGAACCACTTTGAGCACTGGTATACATTTCCAACATCCTGTCTCAGTAAGTCGCATAGCGTCTGTGTTTTGAACTCCCTAGGGGGAAAGCGGGGGGAATGAGGAGAAATGGGGACAGCGAGAGAGAGGGAAGAGAAAGAAGGCTGGTGATGA
Organism: Rhineura floridana; assembly: GCF_030035675.1. Classification (NCBI taxonomy): domain Eukaryota; kingdom Metazoa; phylum Chordata; class Lepidosauria; order Squamata; family Rhineuridae; genus Rhineura; species Rhineura floridana. The sequence goes on along the minus strand of NC_084480.1, from coordinate 177,009,966 downwards.
AGTTCCCTAAGAATAAGGACTAGGTTTTAAAGCAAGATGACAGGTTTAAATAATGTAACTAACACAGGAAACAAGATATATAATATTTTCCAAGGGCATTCTGAATGTAATTGCCTGGAAGTCTTTGTTCTGACTATGTTACATAAAATGTGTTCCTTCTCAGGATCCAGAGCGGACAAGACAAGTGTATCAAGCTTGTATTGAACTCATTCCTCATAAAAAGGTACTAAATTCTGTGGTGAGCCTGGGGACAGTACAGGAGGGTGTGTGGGAATGAGTTGCAGTAATTTGTCACATTCCTTCTCAGTTCAGTAGTCTCCCAATACAGAAATATTGGCCCTGATTCAGCTAAAGTTGTTCCTAAGGTCCATTGAACCAATGGAAGCTGCTTGCAATTGAGTTGTCCCGTTGTATTCAATGGGATATTTTCCAATCCTGTGCATGTTTACTCTGAAGAAAACCATACTTTTTTCAAAGGGACTTGCAATCAGATAAGTGCACATAGGCTTGCTGAAGACAAAAAAGACAACTATACAGTGATGTGGGGGTTTGGGAAAATCTTGAATTGGAACATTTCCCATGCAAATAAGGGTAATCTGCATCAGAAAATGTTCTGATGCGCTAGAGCAGCCTTTCCCAACTAGTGGGCCACCAGATGTTGTTGGACCACAACTCCCATCAGCTTCAGCCAGCATTGCCAATGGTCAGGAAAGATGGGAATTGTGGCCCAACAACAGCTGGTGGCCCACTGGTTGGGAAACGCTGCCCTAGAGAGTGATCTAACTGGGTATTTTTTTACTTGTATTTAGTAAACAAAGATAAAAACTGCCGTTTTCCTAATATTTATTTGCAGTTGGCATCCGTTCATTGTTACTAATGAGCTTATGAAATGGAACATTTTCCATGGAAAAAAGAAAGCTCTGGAAAATTTTCCACAGAATTTGTTCTCCCCACATCACTGCAGCTAGACCAGTGATTTTCAACCTTTTTCATCTCACGGCACACTGACAAGGCGCTAAAATTGTCAAGGCGCACCATCAGTTTTTTAAGATTGTGTTTAAAGTTCAATAACTAAAATTTTAATCATGTTATTTTTTTAAAAAATAAATCAGTGGGAAATCTGTGCTTGGTGATTTTTCATGATGTCCCTTGTCCGAGGGCAGATGGTTGACAAGCATACCCTCAAGTCCTCCTCCAGTGTTTGAAGCCGTGACCTGTTCTTGCTCTTCATTGTGTTCATAGCAGAGAATCCAACCTCACACAGATAAGATGTTGAGAAAGGAAGAAGTGCTTTAATCTCCATCTTTGTCATGATGGGGTATTCCTCTCGGAGAGACAACCACAATGAGGCCATATCTGTTGATGAGTGTTTCAGTTTCAGTCCTCTATTATTTCTGATTTCCGTCAGCTCATCTTCTTCTTCAACAGTTAATTCTGCTGACTCGCACGCACTTAACACAAATGGATCTCTCACCCAGTCCAAGGAAGATACATCAAGTGACGGGAAATACTTTTCAATGTTTTTACTCAGCAATGACAAACTTTGTAGAATTAAATCAACAAGATTTTTGTCCAGTCTGCAACTTTTTGTCAGTTCAAACATTTCAACTTTGTTCTCTTTTTTGATTCTGGCTCCCCACAGTGTTAGTTTTTCCTTAAAGGAGATAACTTTGTCAGTACAAGTAAGAATATTTTCATTCGTTCTCTGCATACTCTTGTTAAGAGTGTTCAAAGCTTGGAAAATGTCAGCTAGGAATGCAACTTTATTGCACCAGGTCTCATCACTAAGCAGGTCAGCCAGCTCAGACTCTTCTGAAGTAAAAAAAATTAGAAGCTCTTCCCTCAGTTCATACAACCTTGAAAGCACCCGCCCTCGAGATAGCCACCTCACTTCCATGTGCAGTAGAAGTTGTGTGTGAGCAGCTTCCATGGCAGAACACAGTGCTGAAAACAACCTCAATTTTAATGGCCTACTCTTGATGTAGTTAACCATTTTGATCGTCTCAGCCAGTACTTTTTGGAGTTCAGGTAGTACTGATTTTTAAATGAGAGCCTCTCTGTGCAGGAAACTGTGTAAAAACAATGTCTTGGCCTCTTGTTTCTGGAAGTGATTTGCAAAATAACAATTGTTATAACAATTAAATAACAATTAAACCTGCCGAATGCTAGGAGTTGAGCTTTTCCAGTGATGTCAGTTGACTCGTCCAACTGGATAGCAAAGAAATCGGATTCTTTAATGTTAGCTATCACTTGTGACTCAATGTCCTGAGACATGTCCTGTATACGCCGACTAACAGTGTTATCTGGCACAAGGATTTTCAAGATCTCTTTTTCATATGTTTCGCCAAACATAATATTTACAATTTTACAGCATGCTGGTAAAATTACTGACTCAGCAATTGTATGAGATTTCATCTTTTTTGCCACGATTTCGGCAATGGCATAGCTTGCTTCCTGAGCTTTGTCAGAAATAGTTCTGATTTTGGTAAATTGTTTAGCCTGACGTGTTTGATCAGCTATAACCCTTTTAAAATAATCAATTGGTTTCTCACATAAATGTGAGTGCTTTGTGTGAAGGTGTCTTTTCAGCTTACGTGGAACCATAGCTTGGTTTGCCAGTTTCTCACCACAAACAACACACTTAGGACGTGGCACTATTTCTCCCGATGAAATGAATCCGAAGGACAAATAGTCTTCATTATACTGGTGCACGACGGTTTTAGAGCTAACGCTGACGGTACTATGTGCGTTACTACCTGAACTAGTGCCAGCCACACCTGATCCATTGTCATCGTCCAACTTACGTTTTTTAATTAAAAATCTATCCATGTCTAATAAGTCCTGAAAAAAAAATTAAGAACTAAATTCAGAAATAACAAAATAACTAAAACAAAATAGAAATAACAAACTATTTATCTTGACATTTTTGACAGTCTGGTAGTTTGAGACTTTTCTCATGCAGCAACACCCCAAGGAAGCTGAGCTTTTATGCAAAAAGGACTGACAAACATATAAACCAGGCCAAGACCACCTACTAAATTATTTATTTTAACTGATTTTAATACTGTGCTTTTATACTGTTGTAACAATATATTATTGTAACCCTGGATATGAAACCTCCCGCCTGAATCCCCTGCTCTTTGGCTGCATGCCTGAGTGGCTTCCTTGTGCTGCTGCCCGCTCATCAGCTGTGTGCGATCTAATTTTAGGCGGGAAGTTTGAATCCCCGAAGAGCAGGGGATTCAAACCTCCCGCCTAAAATTAGATTGCACACAGCTGATGAGCGGACGGCAGCACAAGGAAGCCACTCAGGCACGCAGCTGAAGCGTCTCTTCCCCCATCCCCACGAACAACTGACTGACTGGCCGACGAAGTTCTCGAGGATGGAGCTCTTGCCTGCGCTCTGACTGCCCACCATGTTCTTGTGTGAGCAAACTCCCGCGGCACACCTGTGGACCATTTGCAGCACACCAATGTGCCGCGGCACAGCAGTTGAAAATCGCTGAGCTAGACACACAGATACGGCTTTCAGTGCATTTCAAATACAGTAGGGCCCCACTCATACTGCACGTTAGGTTCCAGACCCCCGCCGGAAAGTGAAAACCGCTGAAAAGCAGATCAGCTGTAGCGCAGGGGTCTGGAACCTAACCCACTGATCGCACCAGGGGAGGAAAATAAGAGATCTTCCCCTCCTCAGGCGCAATCAGCTCGAGCGGGAGTCTGATAGCGCCAGAAGAGGAGAAGATCAGCTGTGGCACGCTACAGCTGATCTTCCCCTCCTCCGGCGTGATCAGCTGGAGTGCGGGGAGCTCCAGGCCCCCGTCCAGCTGATCGCCCTGCTGGCGCCATATTAACGGACTGCCGAAAAGCGAGGCGCTGAGAAGCAGGGCCCCACTGTAAACTCGTTATCAAGAGAAATTTTTAATGATTCTTAATTCCTTTGGACCAGTTTTCTGCTGACATAGGTTTACTGCCTCAGCCATAACTTTTTTTAGTTGGAGACATTGTTCTTACACTTAACTGAGAAAACCTTTATACTATTTTTCTTTTCAGTTTACATTTGCCAAAATATGGCTATTGTATGCTCAGTTTGAAATAAGACAGAAGAGCCTCCAGCTTGCCAGACGAGCGCTGGTAAGTAAAATAAAGTGATTGTCTGATATAGTGATTGAGTTATCTCCTTTGTGATGGCGTGACGGTGATCAAACTAGCATTTGACTGATCTCTCTTGTAATGATTTTTTAAAAAATACGTATTCATTTGTATTTACATATTGAGCAGTGGTTACAGATAGCAGAACTTGCCATCTTGTTTCACCTAAAAGCAACAGCATTACTCCAGCCCTCCAGTTTTATAATTGTGGGTTTCTCCAATTGCTGAAAGTATTATGTGAACCAAATGGTTAGGGTGGTATTCAACAACTTCCGCTTGCGCAACAGGACTTTCTGTCCCTCTCCTCCCCGTGTGTGCCCTTTGCAGTCCCCAAATCTGCTCTGGAGTTGGGGGAACCCCCAGAACAGATTTAAGGAGGCACTGTGGGAGGAGAGGTGGAGAACTTTCTGTTGCTTAAAGAAAAATCCTTGCGCTGATAAAACATTCAGTTTAGTGCTTCATTTAATACAACCCTTATTAGGCATAGCTAAAGAGCTTTCCACATTTTATCAGGGGGCAGTGATAGCCTGTTGTTGCTAGCTGTTAATGTTAGGGTTAAATGTAACTCTGCATCTCCCAGTGCCACAGATATCCTTCTACTAGTGATCGTTTGCATTTGTCCCCAGGGAAGAACTGATCTGGCTTGTTGGTGGCTTCTAAGCTGAATTGGAAGGGGAGGGTCAGGCCACTTCCTTCCTGACAAATTGACTTAGCCTATAGGAATGCTTCATCCCTAGTTTGCTTCTTTAACCAAGTTCTGGTAAGGAAAAAAATGCACCTGGGCCTAATCAACACCTTGGGCACCGCAGGTTCGTTGGTGGGTCCCTCCTTCAACTGGCTTTTTCATTTAAGGAAGTGTCTACACCACCATAAGCCCTAAGGCCACTTGTTTCTTTGAGGTGCCAGGAGTTTTGTCTCTGTTCCTCCTGCGCATTTTTACTGGTGGGTCTGACATTCTTACATAATTTACATTCAACAGGCCCAAGTTCTAACCCTCTGTCTACAATAGCAAATGCAGTTCTCAGGGCATGTCAGAATTGGCAGCGAGAATCAGCCCTTAGAAGCCCACTCGCTGCAATTTTGGCTGCGCCTCAAGAAAGCATGCTTGCACTCGTGCTCTTTCTTTAACGGTCATTGGGCAAATTTTGGCTCTCCCCTTTACAGGGAACGTCCATAGGTAAATGTCCAAAGAACAAACTGTTCAAAGGCTACATTGAACTGGAGCTGCAGCTGCGAGAGTTTGATCGTTGCCGGAAACTATATGAGAAGTTTTTAGAGTTTGCACCTGAAAACTGCACATCATGGATCAAGTTTGCTGAGTTAGAAACCATTCTTGGTGATACTGATAGAGCCAGAGCTATATATGAGTTGGCTATTGGCCAGCCGCGATTAGACATGCCAGAGGTAAGAGGACTTCTTGAGAACTTTTCAGCAGGAGTGTGCTATGCTCTGCAACGTATTACTGTCTGACATGGAGGGAATACATTGTGCTCAGCTAATGTGGGAGTAATACATGGAGTTCAATTTTGAATATAAAGTGCAACAGTCTTTCCCCTGCTACGGCTGAATTATACATGCAACCTATTTTTGTGTAGATGTTGGTTTTGCTGGATCAGACAAGCATTTATGTGAGTTGCTTGTAACATGCACTTAACAAAATCTGTTCTGTATCTTCAGAACTTAGCTCTCTTCTTTCCTCCTAGGTTCTTTGGAAATCGTACATTGACTTTGAAATAGAACAAGAAGAATATGAGAACACAAGAACCCTTTATCGGCGATTGCTTCAGCGAACACAGCATGTCAAGGTATGTGCCTGATTAGGCAGAACTAGATTCCACTCTAGTTCCGTGGGATCCTCCTGTTGCTCGGGGGCCAGTGCCGGCTAGGAAGCACTGGCTTCCATGAATCGGCCTCCCGGGGAGTAAGCGATCTCTGTAGAAGCCCATTACAATTGTTTACTGTGCTGGCCTTCTGGCTGGCAGAGTTTCCGGGTGGAGCAGGACCTGGGGGACAGCTCTGAGCGTGAGGAAGATCTCATGTAAGTCCCCCCCCCCTGCGGCTCCTCCCCCACCATGCTCCTGGAATACCCCGTTGTTGGAGCTTCCTCTGGCTGGCTGTCCACCGGGCTGGTGGACCCCCAGTGGTGCTGGGAGTCTCCTGGAGGTGCCACAGCTCAGCCGCAGTGGAGGGCTGCTGCCAGCAGAGCCTAGGATCCATGGCATCCAAGTCGCTCCAGCCCGACGGAAAGGTGAGTTGGATTGTGCCCTTAACAGGCCCTTAGCAATATCCAATACGACCCACAGCGTACCCAGATTGATCCATATTCAGGGCTCTGGAACCAATAGAACAAAGAAACCAATTCAGTTACATATGGGGATTTTTTTTCTTCAAAACAAACAGATGTTGCCAACAGTGCTGGGACAACTTGTAATATTTTTTTCAGCTTTAGTGTTTGATGCAAGTGGAATTAATAGTTTTATGTTGATTGTTGGTAGAAATGATCTTTTTAGTGGGGGGGAAATGGATGGAGAATTCAGCCTTCCATCATTTTGAGTTTTAATGCCTCTTGTATAGGGAATGACTATATCAGACCTGCCGCATGATCCTCTCCTTGGTCCCTTTGTCCAGATATCACTCACTCTAGTTTCTGATGCTATAGGGCAATACAGATTTTGTTGTTTCTTTAAAATGTCTCTGAAAATTTTTGTTTGGCAGGTACTTCCCCTCCCTCACCTTTCTCATCTTCCCTTCCTAACCCTTTTTTACATTTTTATTTTAGTTGTTATTATGAATTATTGGTCATTAAATTAATACTCCTTTTAAAAAGAACCATAAATAAATCCAAACCTGCTCCAAATGCTTAATTCCACTGGCCAAAATAAACTTGGGTCCACAGTACTCAAGGATACATACAGTGCCTTGCAAAAGTCATCAGACCCCTAACCAATGCTCTCATATTACTGAATTACATATGGTGCATTGGAATTTCATTCTGTATATTTTATTTTGAAACACTGAAACTCAAAATTTATTTATTTATTTATTTATTTATTTATTTATTAAATTTCTATACCGCCCCATAGCCGAAGCTCTCTGGGCGGTTCACAGCAGTAAAACTTCAATATACAGTAAGCACAAAGAAAACTATTGAAACATACTAAACTACGAAAATACGGGTATACTAAAATGCTGAATTAAAATGTTAAAAAGTTAAAACATAGATGTTAAAATGCCTGGGAGAAGAGGAAGGTTTTAACCTGGCGCCGAAAAGATAGTAATGTTGGCGCCAGGCGTACCTCAACAGGGAGATCGTTCCACAGTTCGGGGGCCACCACTGAGAAGGCCCTTTTTCTTGTTGCCATCCTCCAAGCTTCCCTCTGAGTAGGCACCCGGAGGAGGGCCTTCGATGTTGAACGAAGTGTCCGGGTAGGTTCATATCGGGAGAGGCGTTCCAACAGGTATTGTGGTCCCAAGCCGTGTAAGGCTTTATAGGTTAAAACCAGCACCTTGAATCGAGCCCGGAAACATATAGGCAGCCAGTGCAAGCGGGCCAGAATCGGTGTTATATTTTCGGACCGCCTGGTCCCCGTTAACAATCTGGCTGCTGCATTTTGCATGAGCTGCAGTTTCCGAACTGTCTTCAAAGGCAGCCCCACGTAGAGCGCATTACAGTAATCTAATTTAGAGGTTACCAGAGCATGAACAACTGAAGCGAGGTTGTCTCTGTCCAGATAGGGACGTAGCTGGGCCACCAACCGAAGTTGGTAGAAAGCGTTCCGTGCCACCGAGGCTACCTGAGCCTCAAGTGACAGAGTTGGATCTAAAAGAATGCCCAAACTACGAACCTGCTCCTTCAGGGGGAGTGCAACCCCATCCAGGACAGGATAAACATCCACCATCTGGTCAGAAGAACCATCCACTAACAGCATTTCAGTCTTGTCTGGATTGAGCTTCAGTTTATTAGCTCTCATCCAGTCCATTGTCGCGACCAGGCACCGGTTCAGTACATTGACAGCCTCACCTGAAAAAGATGAAAAAGAGAAGTAGAGTTGCGTGTCATCAGCATACTGGTGACAACGCACTCCAAAACTCCTGATGACCGCACCCAGTGGCTTCATGTAGATGTTAAAAAGCATGGGGGATAGAACTGACCCCTGCGGAACTCCATACTGGAGAGCCCAGGGTGCCGAGCAGTACTCCCCATGCACTACCCTCTGGAGATGACCCGCCAAGTAGGAGCAGAACCACTGCCAAGCAGTACCTCCAAGTCCCAAATCAGCGAGTCTCCCCAGAAGGATACCATGGTCGATGGTATCAAAGGCCGCTGATAAATCAAGGAGAATCAACAGAGTTACACTCCCCCTGTCTTTCTCCCAGCAAAGGTCATCATATAGGGCGACCAAGGCTGTCTCTGTGCCAAACCCGGGCCTGAAACCCGATTGAAATGGATCCAGAAATCAATTATTGTAAGGTGACATTGGTTTCATGTTGGGAAATGTTTGAAAACTCAGTGAAAACTCAATACAGCTCGAGCAGAGCACTTGAGATACATTTTGGACATATGCTATATGAAAACAACTACAAGATAAGAAACGATTATAGAGTGTTAAAGCTTTGGCATCCTGTTTCCCATATATCCTAATATTAACTTGTTCGGTTTTGCTCTAGGTATGGATCAGTTTTGCTCAGTTTGAGCTCTCAGCAGGGAAAGATGATAGCTTAGCACGATGTCGCCAAGTATATGAAGAGGCTAATAAAACAATGAGAAATTGTGAGGAGAAAGAGGAGAGACTTATGCTTCTGGAATCCTGGAGAAACTTCGAAGAGGAGTTCGGAACAGAATCCAGCAAAGAGAGGGTGGACAAACTCATGCCAGAGAAAGTCAAGAAGAGGAGGAAGCTTCAATCTGAAGATGGGGTAAGAGCATAACCTGGAGACCTGACTTTGCATGGTTGGTGGTAGCTTATCATAAAGTATTTTATGCAGTATTATGAAACTGGATCTGAATGAGGCAGAGAACACCAGTAATGTCACAAAAATAATTGGGGCAGGTATAAAATGCACATTTTCCTACTGTGTGCTCTCTTTTTCATTAAACTGGACTATAAGTCAAGTCAATCTTTATTTTCAATCAGCCGACCGCAATTACAAACATAGTATTAAGTATTAAAAATAAGACTACTTGGTAACAGAAGCTATGGCAGACAGCAAAGCAGTTCAGTGGAATTAATTGCCATTCACTGGACTATAAGTAAATAAGCTTACTAGTTATTCCATCACAGACTTGGGTTAGTTTACACAGTAGGAGAAACAAGTAGTAAAGCTTTTTGTAAACTATACTACTATGGCCTGTGTGGTGTGTGTGTGTGCATGCACCCACAATGATTTACAGTGCAATCCTATGTATGTTTAGCAGCAAGTTCTGTTGAGTTCAGTGGGACTTTCTGTCAGGTACATGTGTAGGATTGCAGCCTTAATTTGTATACTGCTTCATAACAGAACTCCTGAAGAGGTATGCAATACAAAGTAAACACCTCTCAAACCAAAATATCAGTATTCTTATACATAATAATATTAAAGCTTCTTGCAGATGGAGCTTAGGCTTCTTCCTGGCACTATTTTTCTCTGGGCAGCTTTTACTGGAAAGGGTGTGTGGGAAGCATTAAAACATGCAGCCCCCTAACCTGCAACATGAAGTGACCCTTAATTAAAGTGCTGTTTTAAAATGCCCATGAAACACCAACTTTTGCATGGGAACACCAGCAAGAGTGATAAAATTATGTGTGATAAAGCAGCAGAAGGTACAGTGTTTCAGATGTCTGATTATGTTAACTTTTCTCCTTCTAGTCTGATGCTGGCTGGGAAGAATACTATGATTACATCTTCCCAGAGGATGCTGCCAATCAGCCCAACCTCAAACTACTGGCAATGGCTAAACTTTGGAAGAAACAGCAACAAGATGACAATCCAGAGGGAGATTCAGACAAGGATGTTGATGAAAGCAGTCCCTAATACTACCTTTACATTCCCGTTTTTGTACAGAATTTTTGCCAATGAATACAATAAATGTTTCCAAAAATGCCACTGCCAATATTTGGAATAGGAAAAAGATCTATTAGCAGAAAATATAGCACATTCTATGCTTTTAGCTACTTTAAAAAAGATTATCAGTCCATGTGCAAAACTAGCAACATTTCAATAAGCATACAGATTTCTCCCTGCATATATTAGTTCTGTACAACTGTAGGTGGTAAAAGAAAAGAAAAAGACCTCCTTGTGAATGAATGCCCTGAAATACTCTATAGCAGTACGTCTAGTAATAGTAAACTGACATACCCATTTGTGGAAGAAAGAGGTTGGGCAGCACCAGAAAACAAAAGAGGCGGAGCCTCAAAGACGTATGCACAGGTAACAATTTATTCTTTTACATTTACAAAAAGTAACAGACCATGTGGGGCATTGTAACTGAATGATAGATGCTAAAATGAAGCAAAATGCTAAAAAAATCAATATAAATGTCTTCAAATAGTAGATCTACATAATAAGATGCTATGTTACTCAATATCTAATGAGGAACAATCAAGGTTCCCAGTGCAGCCAGAAGCAATTCACATTCTGTCACATTTGACTTTAAATCACCAAGGAAAAAATGCTGGTTTAAAATCTTTTCCCACTAATAACTCATATATTTCCTAAACTAGTCAAGTTATCCATTAAAACTATTTAGTTAGTTGATATTCCACATTTCTGTATGCAATATATTCATGGTGGCTTATAATAAATAATACAGTAATGCATGACAGCTTGAATCCTAAACGCCCACTAGCAAAGGGTGGGAGAAGCAATTTTTGCTAGTTCCCTCCCTCAACTTCCTGTGCTCCATCTTCAGCCCTATTCTAGAAGGTCCCCCAACCTCCAGAACAATTGCGCCCCCATCTTTTGTCAGGAGAAGCCTCTGCTGGATCAAAAGCCCTTCCATGAACAGAAAGAGCCTTCAGTTTACAGAACAGAGTTGGGCTCCATGGAATTTAAACATATAGAAATTTCAGATACACAGTGGCAGACTAAAACAATTTCTGAAATGACACTGCATTTTTTCACCATAACATTTACATCTTTGTTTCCGGTGCCCCAACTACAAAATCCATATAGCAGTGGTTCAGGTCTGAGAAATGAATATTGTTACTGCAAAGTGAGATAGCTGCAATTTTTGTATTGGTTTCATGTTTCCTTAGTGTGTGGTGCACCCACAGAGTTTATTCTGTGGACACTGATTAAGCATCTACAGGTTGTGAAATCTTTTTAGCCTCTACTTTTATGACATAGCTTATGAAAATACAGCTTCCTAGGTTTGTTTTGAGGTATACATGGTTTCCCAAAGAAAAATGGGCTTGTGGGAGGAGCTTAATCATGATTATTTTAGAATTCTAAGTATATTGTTACTTTGGATTAGCCAGTCCTTGATGTATTTAGTTCTATTCTATGCAATGACAATTTATAGCAAGGTATATCTTAACCAAGCATCAGTGTCATCCATTTTATATATGTACATTTTAGTGCCTCAGAGAAAGCTTGTTTCACATGGACATTTAAATTGGCCAATGTACAACCACTGTGCCTACAATGGGGGGGAGGGAGATAGGAAATGAAGAATATCTCTATCATCATTGGAGATGGTGTGCTGTTAGTCTCCTGCACAAACCACAAGTGGCAGGGACAACAGTTAGCATTGCATGCTGCTGGGGCCTGTGTGTAAGAGAGGGAGAAGGGATGCAGGGATGAGAAGAGAATTGAGCCTGGGAGAGCATGCCTTGTGGTATACATTCTCGGCTCCCAATTTCCACTGCACAGATCTTTTTGGTTTGCATCTTCAACCCCAAAAAAGGTAGGAGGGGAAAGGGGAACTGAGTGTATCACTTCCTTTCACTGCAATTTAATTCCACACACCCCTCATGTGACTGACTTGATCACCGTACATGCTTTTTCTTGAGATTTTTTGAAGGATTCATCATTGTGTATTTTACAGCAATTGAATTTTAAAAATGGACATAAGGCACTTTATTAGGAATAATGATACAGTAGCTGCTGTTCCCTGAGAGTTTAGCCCAAAAGCTGTAGGTCATTTATCGTCCTTGACTACCTTTACAGCCCCCCTTTTTTGTTAGTTTCTCCTTTCATATTAGCAAGCTTGGGCTCCTGCTTGGTTTAACAACGTTTGTCCCACACAATGAAGGCCTTGTGGATGAATGGGTGGTTCTCAGGTCGAGGAATTAGGCAGGTTGCCTGTTGAATGATTGTGCTCCCTCTAAAAGGAGCACAGTCTGGGGGTGCTCCTTGATCTAGCACGTGCTGGAGGTGCAAGTGGCTTCTGCAGTGATGAGCACATTTTGCCAGCTTCAGCAAGGACAGGGATAGCTTGGCCCATGACCTCATGCATTGGTAGCCTTAGGATTAGATAATTGTAATGCATTGTGGTGCGATCCTTGAAGACAGTTTGGAAGCTGCAGCTAGTACCAAATGTGGTGGGTAGGTTGTTATATGGAACAGCCAATCAGGAGCAAGTACCTCCCATTCTGAAAGAATTGCGCTAAGCCTAGTTCAAGATGCTTGTGTTGATGTATTAAGGTGCTGGGCTGTAAGTTGTGGCTAGAAGCATCTATTAGCAAACACAATTACCTAGATACGTAAAGGCAGGAGCAGCTTGGCTGGTGGATTGGAGCTGTTGAAGTCTCCCAGTAGCATCACTGCCACTTACTAGGAAGAGGGGTGAGGCAGCAGAGAAGTCAGGGCTGCATGGTCATACCAGTAAGAGCACCCGACTGATTCTGCCTGTGCACTTGCACAGCCCCACCCTTGCTGCCACCTCCAGTAAATGGCAACGCTGTTGCTGCTTGGGAGGCTGGTGTTGCCGCTCCACCCCATCATCTGTTGTCTGGAGAAGGCCTTCCTACCTGCACTACAGGCAGCAGGAATTCACTACACAGCAATGGGGGTGGGCTTTCTGGGTGGTGGCAGCACCCCAGCTATAGAATTCCCTGCCTTCTAATATATGAAGCACCAACTGTTGCCAGCTGAAGACCCATTTATTTGCCCAGACTCTGCTTGATATTTATGCCCTGAGCCTGCTGTTATATCCGTTCTGGGTATTACTGGATGTTAATTTTTTCTGCCTTGTTTTATAATAATTATTGTGATTTGCATTTTAGTGTACCCCGCTCTGGAATTGCCTTGGCAATAAAGCCTGGGCTACAAGTTGTGGCTAGAAGCATCTATTAGCAAACACATACTTAGAGAAAAGAAGTTTCACGTTTAAATAGGGCTGTGCGCTGTTCTTGCTCTTGTCTAGGCTACCACAACCAGAATCAATACAGAAAACAACAAACCTTGCTGTGAATTCTGCCATAGCATACCATTTCTTACTCATCAAAGAATTCAGCTTTTCTTGGGTGTGATGACTTAGGTACAGAACTCTATTGAAACAAAGCCAAACAGATTATAACTGTTTTGCTTGCAGATTACAAGTAAGAATAGTAGTACTCCACTGTAGATACAGAAGCAGCCTACCCACAAACCAGTGCCTCTGGTTATCACACAATATCATCTAGAGGTATATAGCCTACCTCTACTCTTCTGCAAGTGTATATACACAACAAATAGAAATATGAGCCCTAGCTGTCTTCCTATTTTGAACAAGGTGACATACTAGCCCTACCCTACTTACTGCTTTGAGAAGCAGCTACTGGCAAGAAAAATGAAAAGTTCAAACTGTTCATAACAGCAAATGCTGACTTTTAATGGTGCGCTTTAGTATTATAAAATATAGTTCAATACTGGAAAAGGGAAACTGTCCCTCAATAACTTGGTTGAAATTAAAGATTTATTGAAATGAATGAGATTGAGAGGAATCCACTTGAAGCTTTAAACATACATAGGAGAAAAGTGACACTCTTTCCATAACCATCTAACTACATAAGGGAACAAAAAGGCAGAATGCTATTTGCATTTCCTTAATTTTAATTTTTTCAATGTATTCTTTGAGGCTCTAATGCTTAAAGCATGAATGAGTGAGCTCATTCAAGAGTGAGCTCATTCAATAGGGAGCTCTAGGCCCCCTGGAAATAAGTAAGATTTCTCTTTACTAGATTTTTAGAAATTGTTCAGTACAGCCAAGGAATTAATTCTTTATTATATAAAAATGAAACCTTAAGTGGTTGATACTGCAGTTGCAAAACTGTTTTGTTTTGGGGGCAATAGAAGATTCAGCCCAGTAGCCTAAAAGTGAAAGCTTTTTTTCATAACTGCAAACACTCTCTTTGTTGCTCCCAGGCTTCCAAGTACATTCAAAATAACACACAATTTTCTGTAGGCAGCTTGAAATACTTTCGCATATGTTATTTTCAGCACATTGACTGAACAACCACAGCTGAAGTTTATTCAATATCTTCTGGTCTGACAGGATGTGGTAACGGTATGATTGATTTCTTCTCTGTATCTCTGGACAGGGCTTTCCTCATGTCTGTGAAAAATACAAACACAACATATTTGCAATGTAATACAGTTCAAGTGGCCATTTATTTCAGTGGGAGCAGTCCAAGTACTTATTTTTGGTCAATTGTGCCCTTATGTTACCTGGTCAGTCTAGATCAGAAGTGGGCAACCTCCAACCCTCAGGACTCTTCCTAAGCCATATCCTCTCACTGGCCCTGCTTAATGTCCTCCACAGCTTTTGCCTGGCTGGAATGAGTCCTTGAACTGTGATGATGCCTCTTATTTTGCATGGCTGGAAATGGACCCTTCCAGACAAAAATAAGTTGCATTTGCTGCTCCATCCACTTTTGGCTCTGGTCTAGCCCACCACAGTCCAGTTGCCCATGAGGAAATACAACCTCATTCAGAAAGGTTTTGCTCATTCCAGTCTATCCATTAATGAGTTTCACAACATTTTCATTTTCAGCATGGAGCATTTCAACTGCATTTAGATTGCCATGATTCTCTAAAATGTTCTCCATTTCTGTAAATCCAAACACTTACCATAAGCATCTTCATCAGGCTCCCCATTGCTGGCAGAGTAGTATTCTAGCACTGTTCTGTACACGCTGTAGCCTAGTTGTTTGTACATGTTCACCGCAACTTGATTTGACACTCTGACAAAGAGATCCACAAAAAATCCACCCTTCCTTCATTAAGAAAGAAAATGACATGATGAGACAAAGTAATACAGGGTTGTATCCAAGTAGTGCTAAATCACAGTCCCGTCAGCGCAATGATTCCAGCTTGCATGACGGGACTTCCCCCCTCCTCCCCACCTAAATCTGTTCTAAGGATTCCCCCAACCCTCCAGAGCAGATTTGGGGAGGGTGGAAGGCAAAGAAGGGGAAAAATCCCACTACACAAGCGATAATCCTTGTACTGATAGGACATGTCAATTGGCTGTCTATTTGATAGCATAATTACAAAAGGCTCCATAGGCATCTGCATATAAGAAATAAGCAGTGAGTAAAGACAAGATTTCTGCACAAAACAGGAAAACTGACTCAGTTCATACATTGCAACAAACATGTTTAAATTTAGTTTGTCTGGTTTGGCAAACCAGAATCAGGAATGATGGTTTATGTATCTAAATAATTCTGGTTTAGTACAAGGTCTGAGTTGATAAATCATAGTTACAACTGCTGATGCACCTTCCAAGGCCTCCAAATTGACTTTAAAAAATGGCCACAGCCACTTTTACACTTCAGCACTTTGACATGTGGGACCCAGAGGGCTCCCTATGGGTCAAAGTGATCCTCAACCCAAAAATGTTAGCCGCCTCTGATTTAAAAGAATATATCTATAAATAATTAGAGGGTGGTTGGGAGAAAAGGTAATCAATGATGTATATTTATCCACCGCTATAACTATTCACTAGCACATTTCTATGGCTCGCAGAAGTGCTGAGGAAATATTATGCAACCAATCATGTGCATGCTTATGGGGCAGTAAATCTGACTGTTCAGTGGGGCTCAGTCCCATGTAAGCGTATATAGGATTGCAGCCTCCACCACTTATGCCAGGCATAGTCAATGTAGTACCTTCCCAATGTTGTTGGTCTCCCAACTCCCATTAGCCCCAGCTAACATGGTCAATGGTCAGGGATGATGGGAGTTGGAAGTCCTACAACATCTGGAGAGCACTATGTTGGCTACCTCTGTCTTATACAAAGGCATTCTCACTCTCTTATTTGACTCTGGCTATCCAATGAGTTGACCAGTACCCAACATTACTAAAAATTAAACTTCCTTATGAAGCAATCCTGACTTTATAAAACATTTCTTGAGTTCCTTTCTGACATCCCCCGAACACTTTCCCATATAATTATAACAAAGCCTTCAGTTGCTCTCAACAGGAACTTCAGCAGATCAATACTTCACTGAGAAAGGAAGATATGCTTCATTACAGTGTAGTGGTGAAGGCTCTTACACTTAGTAAACATGCCTCACCTTTCTGATATTTCCTCAAGCAGCTCCATCAGTTTAGCAGCCAAACCTAGCCGGCGAAATTCAGGTGCAACAGAGAGTGCAGTAACATGGCCATGCCATTCCTCTCTGGCTACTGAACCTTCAGCTTTCCCCATGACTACAAGGTAAAACAGCATAAAATAAATTAGCACCTTTGGACTAGACCATTACCTATCCCAGAGAAACTTTATATCAGAAAGGGCCATGGCCATTTCTGGTGGTCAGGTAAAAATTAGCTATTGAAGTCTTTAATGGCATTTGACAACCAGAAAAAATACTTCATTACCGATGTGGGTAATTAAACAGGCCTCAGACTACAAGCTGAAGGTTGGAGCTATACAAATTCAGAATTTCTCATAGACACAGAATTAAGCACTGGCAAAAAATTCACAGCACTTCAAGTTTCAAAAAACAAACAACATTTCTAATTCTTATGGGTTCTAAAACTATCTTGAAAGTGGTGTGAGCAATGCCTGTTGAAATCCCAGAAGCTCCTGAGCTGTGTTTCTAATGGGTAGGGAGCAGAGACTCTCCTTGCAACATTCCTGTCACTACAAGATAATACCAAATTAATAAATATATGCAACTCTGTGACAATACGCAACACCAGAGAAAGTGAAGTCTGTGACTCAGAAGTCAAAGGAGAAAGATATTAATCGATGCAGAACTACAGAACAACAAAAACTATTATCATAATCTTATTCACTTAGAAATTCCACTGAAATCAATGGAGCTTGCTGTAACCCAATTAAAGTCATTTTAATAAATTAATAAGTGTTTTGGAAATACGCCTGGCGCCCATGCTTCTATCTTTTCGGCGCCAGGTTAAGACCTGGCTATGCTCCCAGGCATTTTAAAGCGTTTAATGTTACAATTTTAAATCTCTTTGTTTCAGTTTATTTATTGTGATATTTTGTATTTCTGTACTTTTAATCTTTTGTACACCGCCCAGAGAGCTATTCGCTATGGGCGGTTTAAAAATGAAATAAAATAAATAAATAAATAAATAAATTTGGTTGAATAAAATTAAATTATCAATTAAACTGGCATACATTTGCATATGGTAAAGATTATTACTGAAGCAAAAAGTACGCTGTATATAGATGTATGCACATGTTGTAGCAGACAGCACCCCAGAAGAAGCATTTCTCCTGTGTGAGGGATAAGGGAGAAATACCTTAAGATGTTGCTTGCCATGAAATGGAAATGGACTGCCTTCAAGTCGATCCCGACTTACGGCGACCCTATGAATAGGGTTTTCACGGTAAGTGGTATTCAGAGGGGGTTTACCATTGCCTTCCTCTGAGGCTGAGAGGCAGTGGCCCAAGGTCGCCCAGTGAGCTTCATGGCTGTGTAGGGATTCGAACCCTGGTCTCCCAGTTCGTAGTCCAGCATCTTAGATTTTATATGCTGTTCTACTACTACTGCGACTACTACTATTACTACTAATAGCAGCTTTTGCTGAACTGATCAAGGGCATCTTCATGGTTGATTAAAAGCTCTTAAAAATTTATTAAACATATTAGTTCTAAAGCCACCTAATTAAAGGGTGAGACAAAAACGGACCACACAGAAACAAGGAAAAAACTTACTGTAGCCCATCAGTTCTCCACCAGGTGCTTCTGCAACAATAAAATACTCAGGCCAGTGAGCCAAGTACTGTAAGTAAAATGGAATTCCATACTACAGAGTATTGCATGTTAAGAAAATACAACCTCAAAAAGTAAGCAGGAGTGGACAATCTGTGGCACTCCACGTGTTGCTGAATTCCAAAAGCTTGCATAGCTAATGGTCAAAGGCTATGGGAGTTGCAGTTCAACAACACCTGGGGGAAACCACAAATTGCCCACCCCTGAAGTAAAGGTATTTTTTTAAAAAAAACAAACACATTTGGTTTACTACAGTAAAATATTGAAATAACTGTTAAGGCTCGTTATGACATTTTGTGCTACTATCTGATTCTAAGCAAGAAAGAACAATTTCTGACAATATTTCACAGGTAAACAAAGCATGTGTATATATCAGGGATCACTTCACAGCTTCATCTGTGTCACATGTAATAGCATTTCACTCATGAATGTATAAAGGACACATCGTTTCGCTAAACTGTATTTTAGAGAGAAGGGCAACCAAAATCTCTCACCTCAGCTTTGATTACACCACTATGTATCAGCCTTAGCCTCTGCTCCCCAGGCAAATGCAGGGCTAATTATGCTGATCTACCTTATAGGCAATTATAAGGATTATTAATATGCATATGAATTGTTTAACCTCTTGAAATGTGCTATTGTAAGTTCTAAATTATTGATTAGTGTGACAGTTTTTATAAGACTAAAACCACTCTATATAAAAACAAACGTGGAACTTCTTATGTGAGGCTATTTTAGCTTGGCTGGGATGTTTGAAGAGATTACTGAGCTATGAATCAGAAAATACCTGGTTCAAATTTGCCATGAGCTCACAAAAGCTGCACTTTCCCAGTTGTTACATCTGTACTATACAGATAACAACTCATACCTTTACAATATTAGTGCAGAGGTTTCAAAGAGATTTTGTATGAAACATTTTGAACAGTCAGTGATACATACATGCAAAATATTACTTCTGAAGGTAGGAAGCTGAAATTATTAACTTTTGGAAGGAATGTAAACATTTCTGTTTACCCAGGCATTTGATGGCTGAAAGTTACTTGAACTAGAAATTGTTAGCTGTGCGCGACTGTTTCTAGATGTTCTCAATTTAAAAAAAATATTATTGTTTTACCATTTTGGGTTTGCTATCCTGGGCTCCTTTGGGAAGAAGGGTGGGACAGAAATTTAATAAATAAATAAGGCAATAAATATGATACACTGCTGTTTTATATCAGTACTAGTTCCTATAAGTCTCTCAAGATTGCTCCATACATATTTCAAGGATTGATGATAAAAGAATAATGCATGAATGCAACCACAACAAAAAGTATTTCTACAAACGTGTGTGTTATATAGGTACATTTGCAGAGCACTATGATTGGCTGAAGCTCCCTGAAAAACATCAATGGCAAACATAGGCTTGTTGTAGCATAATCTGTGAAGAGGCTCACAGCTACTGCTATTAGCATTCACAAGGTTTGAGGCTTAAAAGGATACCGTTTCTGTGAGAGGATCCAAGTTACTGTGGGAAACAAGAACTGATTAAAACACCAAGAATATTACAAGAGAAACTCAGACCCAGTTACTATTGGGGAAGGTACAAACTTTTCAGTTTCTTTCATGCTGCACCCTAACTCCTAAACCCCAACCTGCCAGCCTGACAATTATTAATTTTGTGATCTAATCTGGGTTTGCAACCCAGTGGGTCAGGGTGTAAAGTATAACCAGTGAAGAGCAGGAGGTATGTTCCAAAATCCCCCTAATTCCAAGAGATCTCAAAGTATTCAGTAGAGGAGAGATATTTCCTTGTGGCAGAGATTCTCAGAATCTGGCAGAACTATATTGCCAATCCACTGTAGCTGTGCCTTTAACACCAACTTGCTGTACAGACATTAACAGGTGGTAATATCTTTATCTGCAACAAGCTTTATCCCTGACTTCTGCTCATCAAGATAATGTTTTAAAGGCGCAAGATGCTAGACTTTCTCTTCTTTTCACTTGGCAACCAAAGGCAAAACTCAAATCTCAACTACTTTGCAAATGGAGCAAACAGGAAGAGAAAATACTGACTAGCAGCAAAGTCTGGTACAGGTTGCCACCTTTTTCTGGCCTGCTCCTCTGCCTTTAATAGAAATCTGACACACAAACTTGCCAGAGAAAGCCTTTCATAACAAGGAGATGAAGTGTTGGGGAAAACATCAAACTGCTGTGACGGGAGTGAGGCCAGATAGTTTTTCTCAAATGGCAACCCTCCCAGCCTGGCATGAATTTATGAAACTGTAAGAGATGAAAAGGCAGTATATGCTTTACACAGTGTCTTCGAGTTCAAGAATGTATACTTCTACACATGTGTGACAGAGACAAGATGATTTCCCCTCCTTCCGCACACCTCATTGTTTTAACTTCAGAAAGTCTGTGGAACCCAAGGGCTCAAAACTCCCACAATTCGTGCTAACATTTTTATTTTGTAAAAGTATTTAATTGGGTCCTCAAAGAAATGTACTCCTATAGAAGGGAGCAGTATACGTTTGAGATATAAATGAATAAATGCAATAGGGGCAATAATTTACCACAGACGGGCACCATAAAATAAGGACTATCTCTAATAAACAGCGTCACGAGTGTATCCATCTACAAAGGCCGGGGAAGGCAAGCGAACAAGTCACGCTAACTGCGGGAGTAGGGGAGAGAGCGACGATGAACACAAAGGAAGAAGAGAACAGCTATCAAAGAACGACTTCTCCGACCAGGGCGTTTGGACCAGTGCAGGGCCTAGGCAACTACAACCCATCCCCAGCCCGCCCCCTTCCTCTAATAAGGACCAACAAGGCCTTCTCACATATTGTTGAAGCGAAAGAGATCATTGCAGGTGAAAGCCCGCAGCGAAGTCATGATTTTTTCCACGGAGGAACGCTCTTCAACAGCGGAAGCCCCGGAACTACTTCTCTCCGACCCTACCTATGTTTGGATCATTTCCTCTAAAGCTGTTGCCAGGCAACTGCCGAGAGCCCGAGCCGCGAAGCCACGCCCTTTTGCGTCTGAATACCCGCAACAGCGATAGAAAGGGTAGAGTATAAAAATCGTAAGAAGAGTTACGCCTGCCCCCCTCCCTCCTTTCCTGTTCACTTAGAAAATGTTTATTTTATATTTTTGGACGACTAATATCACAACACATCTCCTTTCAGTTGAGAGTTGACTTTGGATTGGGTTAAGGGGGAGATGTATGCACCAATTTAATTACATTTATCTTTTCTGCCACCTGAGGTGCATTTTGTAAGCCAGGGTAGCCAACGCTGCGTCATCCAAATGTTCTTGGACTGCAATTCCCATCATCCCTGACTATATGCTATTCTGACTGGTGTTGATGGAATTTGGAGTCACTAACATCTGGAGGGCACCACATTGGCTACCTCTGAGGTATCTCCTGTTGCAATGTCCGTTTTCATTATGACCAATATACTGTACAGTTTCCATTGATTTACGTTGCAATCCTGTACTGAACATCTGTGGCAAAGCCCGGGCATTACAGGATTTGTCGGAAGGCCCATGATGCTGGTGGAAAATCAGATCTGCCACCACTATGACAGATATTATTAAATTTTATTATTAAAATAATTTATACACCACCTTCATTCTAAGATAGTCAGCAGAACGCTTCAGACATGGAGGTGGACCACAAATGCTCCATGTATTGCAGGGGTTCCACTCCTACCTGTAGGGCTTCTACCAGAAAGTAAACACCAGGAGATGGTTGCTTAGTTCCATGGCTTTGGGCTGTCGGATCCCACAAGAGTACACTCTGTGTCCTTTGCTATTTAACATCTATGTGAAACCGTTGGGAACTGTCATCTGAGGATTTGGAGCATGGTGTTGTCACTATGCTGATGACAGGCAGTTCTGTCTTTCCATTCCATCTGAATGAGAGGCTGCAAAGATGCTGAACCAGTGTCTCGAAACAGTGATGGGCAGAACGGGGGTCAATAAGCTGAGACTGAACCCTGATAAGGCAGAAGTGTTGTGAGTGGGTGGTTGCGGTGGTCATGGAATTAGGGGTACAACTTGTTCTGGTTTCATAGTCTTGAGAGTACTCCTGGATTGCAATGTGTCACTAGAGTCCAAAGTGGCTTCAGTGGCTAGGAGTGCTTATGACCAGCTGAGACTGATTCACCAGCTGTGGCTGTTCCTGGACCAAGATAGCCTTGGCCTTAGTTGTTTATTTATTTATTATTTGATTTATATACTGCCCTTCCCACAGGAGCCCTGTATAGACTACTGTAATGTGCTGTATTGGGGACTGTCCTTGAAGACAGTCCAGAGGGTAATGCAGAGTACAGCTGCTGCACTGGTAAGTGGGGTGGCCCGCTGGACTATGTGTCACCAGTCCCGAAAGTGCTGTACTGCCAGTGAGCTACTGGGCCCTATTCAAGGTACTTGCATATAAAGCCCTAAATGGCTTGGGACTCAAGTGTCTAAAAAAGCGCTTTTCTCAGTATCAGCCATCTCCGACCCTATGATCGGTAGGTAAGGCCTTATTGGTGGTGCCACCACTGGGAGCTGTCTGGTTGGCGTTAACCCATGACAGGGCCTTTTCAGTTGTGGCCCCCCATTTGTGGAATGCCCTTTCCAGTGAGGTGTCTGTCTCTTTCACTATTAATTTCCAGGAGGAATTTGAAAGCATTCCTGTTTACCCATACATTTGATGGCTGAAGGGAACTGTTCCAGAAATCACTGGATGAAACAAAGTTTTTAACTGTAATTGTGTTTTTAGAATGCTTTTCTTTCTGTTGCTAAATTGTTTTGTTGATGTGTTTGCTGTCCTGGGCTCCTTTGGGAGGATGGATGGAATATAAATTCAGTTTAATAATAATAATAATAATAAATCTGATTCCTGTCCACTGCTGTGGAATACAGGTTAGGTAGCTGCTCTGGTTGTTTGCGAGTTGGGTCTCAGTTGTCTCCTCTATTTTGGCCAAGGCGTGACTCTCTTCCCTCCTCCCCCGTCCTTTGTCACATGCAAAAAGTGAGCAGGGATAAGTTACCTCCTCCCCCTTGGTGGGGTTCAGGCTACCAACTGATATTATCAAATCCCTTGATGCATAGAAGCACTAGGTTGCTGTTGTCAGTCTGCATCTTTGGCTGCCCTTCTTACATATTCTGCCCCCTAAATTGGCAGATGTTGAGAGAAATCTAAGCAGTGCAAGCAGAAGAAAATGAAACCCATACAGAGACATATAATTACATTAAATAATTATAGTGAGTCTTAAGGTGCCACAAGATTCTATGGGTTTTTTTGCTGCAGCAGACTAATGCAGCACCCTATCTGGAAATAGATCATTTTACGGCAGTGTCCTCAGGCACCCTTTGCTAATTTAAAGTTGTAGGTGGAAAAACCTGCTGCTTGTAAGAAAACCTGCTGCTGTCCAAAGCTTGCATAGACATATTTACCAGAGAAGTAAGCCTATTTTGTGCAATAGGTCACTCTCAAGTATGGTTAGGACTGAAGCCTAATTCGACATGGTTTTTAGAAGTCCTACTGACTAAGCTAAACAGGATTTAGTCCCAAGTACGCTTAGAATTGCAGCTTATAGTTGGTCTACTAGAGAAATACATTACTTAATGGTACAAGCAGTCCTCCTATTGCTGCTGGATAGCTGGGCTGACATCCCATATTGCCTACTCTTGAACACTAACATTTTTGTATCTCCTAGAGTTAATCCTGAATTTTGGCAGTCACTGGTTCAAGCTGGCAACTCTATTGGCATGCGGTAATAATTCTAAATTTGTTAGAACAAGTTATAGAAAATATTATGAGCAAATTTAATCTTTGTATCTGCTCAGAAAAAGCACACAAGGGCCAGATTTTAAAATGGAAACGTGATCAGACAAAATGTGCTGTATGATCACCTGCATAAGAGGTCATCCAATGAAGCTGAAGGGTGAGCGATTCAGGATGTACAAAAGGAAGCAACTCTTCATGCAGCACATAGTTAAACAGTGGAATTTGCTACCACAAGATGTAATCATGGTCACCAACTTGGGACAGCTTTAAAAGGGGATTAGACTGATTTATGGAGGATAAGGTTATCAATGGCTACTATATGTCACCTCCAGGATCAGAGGCAGCATGCTTCTGAATACTGGGCACTGGGGAATGTGATGTTCCTGCTTATATTGTAAATAGGGTAAGTGCTGTTTATATAGAAGACACATATGGTGAGTGAAAGAGGAGGGGGGAGTACATGAGCAATAGAATGCTGGATGATTGGCTGAGCGTTTGAATGGCTGGGAGTATAAATGGAAGAATGACAGTTGAATCTGGGTGGTGTTTGAGAGGTTGAGAGAGAGGTTGGAGATTGGAGGTTTGGTGGTGTTGAGAGTGAGTCGGAGTCCTGAGGCAGTTAGTAAGAAGTCAAGTACCTAACAGAATATAGATGAAACCATACGCTTGTGAAACATTCCTTCAGTAATCTTGTTATTTCTAATATTAAATAAATACTTATTTGGTTTACCAAAGGCCTGATCCTTGGCTGGGGGAATATACAGACCAGAAGGGAGGGCAAGGTAATTACCAAGGCTGAACAGAAACTGTATCTAATGGTGGCAGTGGTGAAGGGAGAAATTGTAACAAGTCAAGTATCCAGAGCAACCCAGAGTTGTATGCTTTAAATATAAAGATACAAGGGGGTTGGGAACAGCATAGGCACACAGTCACAAAGTAACAAGCTATAGAGAGACTGAGGCAAAGTCTCTGGGAGTTTGGGTTACAGAAAGTGACTGGCGGTGCTGCCTAGCAGTGGGATTTGTTGAAATCTGTGCTAGATCTGTAAAGGGTAAGAAGAAAACCTGACGTTCCTGTCTGCTGGTAGCCACAAGAGAGAGCTTCACAGGTGGTGCTGGGGAAGGACGTCACAGGGAACAACAGGATAAGAGGGTTATTACCATCATATTGCCATAGTCATCTAGTTGGCCACTGTGAAAAACCATTCTAGTCTAGATGGCATGATCCAGCAAGGACCTTCTTATAGTTTTGAAAAGAAAAAAAATATATCAGTGGACTGTATTTAAAGAAACTATTCAGCCCAACAATTGTGGTATGTTTTGGGGAGGGGGGGTTGTTTTTGTTTTTGCTAATGAATATAAATTAAAATGTGTGTTATCATTGCCTTTTTTGCTAAGCAGCATCAGAATAAACATATTAAACGATCAATAGCTGGCTAGGGCTATGTAGACACCATTGGAATTCTGGCATCCCAGGTGGTTGGCTGTTGCCTAGTTTGCCACTCCGTGGTTACATTGGCCCTGCAATCTCATAAGAAGTCCCACCATTTTCAGTTGGACTAATTTCTAAGCAAGTGTGCAGCTTTTCTTTGCTACAGATACCGAGCACAGCACTGATCAGTTTCTCAATAAGAGCATAATAACCAAGTTAATTTAGCAAGTCCCACCAATTTAAATGGAATTTTAAGGATTACAGCCTTACCACCTTATGTTAAAATAAATATTAAACCTACCCTTGCAGTCTATCATCTTACAGTTTTTACTCAGCTATTTTCTCCTTTTCTCCACTGCATCATTGTTGTCCATTAACAAGAGAGAAGGTGGAAGGTGATTTGGAGGCAGGGGTATTTCAAGCACAGCAAGAACATTTGTGCAAAACAAGTAGTCAGTAGGATACAGTAGGGCCCCGCTAATACGGCGGGTTAGGGACCAGGCCCCTGCCGTAAAATGGGGCCCCATAGACTATAACGGGCCGCGTCGCGTGAAAATGACGTCAAAATGGCGCGCAACGGAAAAAACCTGCCGTATTAGCAGAACAAGCGCTGTAAGAGCGGGGCCTTTCCCTAATTGAAAACCGCCGCATGAATGAAGCGCTGTAAAGCGGAACGCTGTAAAGCGGGGCCCTACTGCATGTCTAATTCTCTGATAATTTTTTAAAAGTAAGACAAGATGAAGAACAGGTGATGGTTCTGAACTGTGGCAAGAATTTCAGTTTTGTTCAGTGCATGAGAAGCAAAGTATAAGGGTGGGTAGGAGCATAGCAAAGCACATGCGGTTGTTAGAAATAGATATTGGCTCAAGGCCACAATGTTTCTGGAAAGGGAAACAGAGTACAAAGCACCTCCTTTTAAAAGACCCCTTGAGTTTGTGATGGCTTCCATTTAACCCCTGTGCTTCACAGCTCAGCATTTCACATAAATTAACTTCTACTTTTTAAAAAAAAAATTAACAAGTCCAAACCTGTTCAGCTTTCCACTGTCCCACTGTCTCTGTCATATACACAGTGTCTACACTGCAGAATGAACCCAGCACTGCTTGTTTTATCCACTGTTCCAGGAGATTTGGACAGGAACTTTTTTTGGGAGAAATGGTAATACTTTCCCACATATACTTTCCAGTTTTGAGTCCTCTCCTGCACTTGTTTCAGTCTTCCCATGGTGCCAATTTCAGGAAAATTAAGCATTTATGCATAAAACAGAAGATTAGATGTAATTGAAACCCTAGTCATCTCCAATCAAGTCCCAAGCAGTGCTGTGTCATTATGTGCTTAGGATGTTCCAGATGTCCTCATCCTTCAGGAATTGGGAGTGCTTTTTGTCCAATGTGAGCTGTAGTGATCCCTACAGTGACTGTTGCTAGCACAAGTTTACTAGCAGCAATTGGCACAAGGGAACAGGAATTAGTGCTCAAAACCAGCTAATATACTATAGATATAAAGCCTCAGGATAAACAGGTACCTCATATGAGATACTTCTTGATTCACTTTAAGCCTACAGCTAATTTTGACTCCCTAATGGGTGTATACATAGGGTATACATGCTAGCAAACATTTCCACCCAACCTGATTGCATTAAAAATAAGTATGCACCTAAGGCATTTTAAAGTATAATGTGTGAATTGGTCCTCAGGGCTGCTTCACAGATATACGGCCATTATTATAGCAAAAGTTATCCCAGATTTACAGCAGGGGGAACTATGTTTGTGAGACAAAGTATGACAATGTTTTTCAGTGCAGTCAGTTTACACATTCAACTGCCAGTTAGTAAATGATACAACTCAAGGGATAGATATGAGTATGTGACCCAGCTCTGCCCAAGACTCCAACTCAGAACAAACCACATGAGCTGGACTATGCAATATTTTCAAGAGATTAAAAATGGTTAGGTCTTACAAGTGCAAGCAACTGATGAGTTCTTAAATATAGACTATTCACACACACATTACAGTAACGTATTACAATGTATTATGTGCAAAACTACTGTTTTATCCTTTACAAAACAAAAGGTAATATAAACACATGTCAAAGTGGCAAATATGTGGCAAATCAATATGACACATATACATCTTTACATACAAAATGCACTTGCAGAATCAGACACCAATATTCTTTCCATAACTACTGAGTATTAAGGTATAACAATTAATATGTCAACTCTGGAGAGCATTCATATGGTTTGAAATCATCCTAATGGATGGACAAGATATTTGAAATCTTGCATTTTTAGATTAGTATGGGACTTATGGTTCAGCATTTTCAACAGTGTCTTACACAGTTATTTGGACTGGCTGATTCTTATTTGTAGGTCTTAAATGTTTATTTTACAACATTAAATTATTACAGCATTACCCAGATTTTTTTTGTATCAAGTGGACAATTTAATTGTTTTATGTATGAGGGACAGCAGAATCTATCCCCCTTCCATGCAAGATATTCCAAATGTTCCCCCTTCCCTTAGGGTTGCAGAGACTGCTAGATTTAGGCACAGAAGATTGGGAGGAATGGATTACCTTTTAGGAAGACTTCATTCCAAATCACACCCAGGCTTTGATTTTCTGATATTTTTAGATGGAGAAAAACTAACAATTTGCATGCCTATTGAAAACATTTACTTTTTCAGCCACAATCAAGTGCATTTGATGTTGCTTGCTTCAGTCTGTAATAAAACTATGAAATGCATCAATTCACTTCCCTGCTGTTTTTAGCAAAACAGATGTCAAATCAATATTTGTATATGTACAATATTTAAAACTTTAAAACTGTCTCTTTCACAACCTCCTTCACTCATGTTCTGCAACTAGTCTGAACCAGCAGACTAGGGGTAACTTCACAATATCACTTTTTCATTCAAAGTGACTATCACCCATTACTAGCTTCAGCAATGTCCAATCAGCATTCCACCAAGAGGGTGGTGGTGGAGCTCTCGGCTATCTTTCTTTGGCTAATTCTTTGTACAACAATGGTGGTTATTATGCATTAAGGAGTAACTATACTGTGTTAAGTGATTTGGAACACAATCCCTAAAACATCTCATTTCTAAAGCAGGCTCACTACATCTTCTCACTACCCTAGTCTCTATCTCCACTTCTTTCAAATACCCCTTCCCTCCAATTTATCTGTTCATTCAAGATTGCAATGTATAAATAATAATTCAGGAAGTGGTACATCAGGTCTGTAGAAGGCTTTGGGTAGCCAATGTCAAAAATACAAATTATTTACAGAATCTTATCAACTTGAAAAGGAGTTTGATGGTTTTAACAACCCTTAAATCAGGGAAGAAAAGGCAAGAAACAATCTATATCTCACAGGAGTGTTCAATGCAATACTCTAAAACCAGCAAGAGATTTATTTTGTATATTAAATGTTAAAAATTACATGCATAATTATATAATATTTTATAGTTTAAAAATATTTTAAGAACCAGTCATGACAGTTTACCTGCAACTGCTATAAAATTTATGTGATATATATATAAAAACATGTTGCCTTCAGTAAAATAACAACAAATAACTATTTTAGAGAAGGCCGTTACCATCCATATAACAGAGTTTACTGATGCCCTGCATCGGACAGTATTGCTTATGTATACTCATGAAATGGATAGTCCACCAGCTAGCTCACAAACAGTCTGGCCATCAGTACAGTTAATGTAAACTAGTGCTTGAACTAAGGATGAGAGTAAAATCTAATACAGATCTGCAGATGCGGCATTCTGCCGTATATTTGAGAAGATCAGTGATCCATGATGTTCAGCTCCACTGACTATACATTGTGACACTTCTGTTGTACAGATTGTACAACTGCCCTGTATACATATTACATTTAGTCAGTCATAACGGTTGTCGTTCATGTTCTTACTAGACATTTGGTTTAGAGCCCTGTAGACATTGTCTAATGAACTCAGTCAGCACAGAAAAGATGTTTTCAGCAATTTAACACACAACAATAAAGAACATGAGCTTTACCACGTGTGGTCACTATTGCTGTTTTGAAAAATGGCACCGTAAGAGTCACTGTTGATGCGCTTATAAACAAAGTGAAAGACTTGAGGCTGTGGCCGGCTGTGCAGTTCAGCTTTGATTTTTTGAGGATATGTATCTTCTGTCAGCTGTTGCCAGGTATCATCAATAAAAAGAAATAGGCTATACTCATCGGGATTGTCTACTTTAAACTTCTCAGCACAGAGCCGACACACATCTTCTGTTGTAATATATGGTCTCACTAGCAAGGTTTTTCCTGTACAGCCACTGTTTACTTCCTGGAATGCAACTCGTAGATAGTTCTGTTGAGTGGAAAAATACGTAAGAAGAATAAGAATTCACATTAAAAAAAGCCTACAAAATTTCATCTGGTCGGTTGGGCTAAACAATCTGAAATGTAGCTGCTCCTCTTGTTATCAGTCAGAGGTCTTCAAACTATGGTTCCCTAGAAGCTTTATCCAGAATTAGGAGTCCAATTAATGGCCAACAAGCTTCCCCAAGAGGTAGCCACCCTACAACATACAATTGTGAGAAAGTGATGGATGTGTTCTAAAATACACTCAGTTAACATAATGAGATAGTGAGGCCTAATAGGCCTGACCAGTGCTCTGTGCAAATGGAGTGTACATTCTGCAACATATCCCAGAATCCTCTGCAACGTGCAACGGTACCATGACAGACAATCTGATGCAGTAAATGTTTGAGAACCACTGCTATACATAAATAGTCTCAGGTTCCATTCAAGCTAAGTAAGACACAAAGCTATCACAGAACTGCCTCACTATGTTGACAGACTGAATTAATTCATTTATCACCTAGACACATGCAAGAGCGTTGCAAAGTGTGACAGGGGGCTCGTCTACACAGTGTGTAAACTGTGTGTTTGGTGCTACTCACCTATTTTTAATGCGCATCGTTCACATGATGTTACCGGCAAACAGAAGCTATCATGCAGTTTTCTCCCTATAAAACCATACTAACCTAATCCTCTGATAATACAAAAAGGGAAGAGAAAAAAGTCTTCACTCTGTATCTCTAGTGGCTGCAGACACTGCTCTCTAATTCTTTTTGGTGGGAAGGTGAATCGTCACTCTCTGCTACTCCCCTTTCCCCACCCACTATCCCTCCCATGAATCCTGTTTTGTTTCTTGTGGTTTATCCAACAACTTCCAGTAGCTGTGCTCAGAAGAACAAGACCATTATTTTTTATATCAGTACCTTGTAATTTGCGCAAATCTGTAACATTGTATACACAAAGCAATAGAATTATATACTCTGTTCATCCTGGGGTACTTTCCACATTTACCATCTACTGCAAACCAATCTTTATGCAGTGAGTATCCATGGCTGTTTCCCAACAGCAGGATTTGCTTTTCAAAAAACTACTGCAATTATTACATTGAAGTGATGTCTTTGCTTTCTATCTGCTGTACTAATGTGACTGAGAAACTGACTAGAGCACTCTTTGTGTGTGTGTGTGTGTGTGGATAAAATACTAGCCAACGGAAGAGGGGAGATAGAGACAGATGAGAGAGGGTCGACTGACAAACAAAGCCAGTGCCTTCAGTATCAGCAGACAAGAGGTGCCTGGTCCTTTGCCTTGCTAGAGTGTAACTGACCAGGCAGGCAGGCAGGTGATCTCTGCCTTCTTTGTATTTTGGGACTGAAGGCAAATCTGCAGAGCTATCAACCTCACAACAGGTTCACTCTCTGCAGCCTAAACAAACTGAAGATACTGTGAGATTGATGGCTCTGAATTATAAATACAAAATAAGCAGCAATAACATCCATTCAATTTCAATATTAATTGTACTTTCTTTCCCAGATTGCATTGTGGCTTTTGGAGGAGGGGTCAAGGCATAATCTGTGCATGCCCAGTTCCTTTGTGACCGTAGGGAGTGTAAATACAAAATCAGAGGGAGGAGCCACTGGGAAACAGCATGTTTGGTCCTTGATAAAGGAACAGCTATTGTGTGAATGCAAAAAAATGAATTTGCAGCTACCATTGAGCACCAGCTGTGGATGATGCAATTGAATAAAGAAGGTAAAAGCAGTGTATTTGCTACGAAAAAACACTCCCATGTAGATTAGCCCTAAGTCTTCTTTGGAAAATGGCCATCATGCTAAGAAACTCCTATTGTTGAAGAGGCTAACACAATTCAGGAAAGGAAATGGGACACAAGGTCCAAGGGATGAGAAATAAATAAGACCAATCCCTTCTATATTTGTAGTTTTTTTAGGCCAAGAACCAACCGAGAG
Organism: Rhineura floridana; assembly: GCF_030035675.1. Lineage (NCBI taxonomy): Eukaryota > Metazoa > Chordata > Lepidosauria > Squamata > Rhineuridae > Rhineura > Rhineura floridana. The sequence goes on along the minus strand of NC_084480.1, from coordinate 176,978,171 downwards.
AACTTCACCACTAGCAGCATGGATAGATGTCCAAGTCCTATTCACAGAAATTGAACTTAATCAGCAGTGCCAGTGATGTGGATGAAAAGCATACCAAACACACATTTCTCACATTTGCTTTGTAACTGCCTTAAGGAACTAGCTTCAGTAAGATATTCTTTGCATGACAAGGAACGTCATTTTGGGAAGCTTTTCCCACAAGATGATTCATGTCTCTTCTCCTGAGTACAATTTTAGAATAATTCAAGCTGCATTAATCCCAGGCAAGGACTGTGGGACCTTCGTTATCATGCATTTGCTGAATTCTCTTTTAGGACAGGTTTCTGTTTTTCAAAAATACATACTAGAACACAGATTTTGGTGAATATAAGAGCTCTTGTTATTAGTTATTCCAATGTTTCATGCATTTTCATTTAGTGGGAATGCCAGCCTTTTTTTCTTCTTTCTTTTACTCACTGTACAAGTAATATCTTCAGTTATTTATAAAATATTATAAAACCAAGAGCAGAATAAATCAAGTAAAGCAAAGCCAACAGGGAAGGGAAAAATCATAGCTTTGCATGATCATATCTTCCTTCCAGTAAAATAATTAGAAAGTATCAAAAGAAAGGTTTTTTGAAACATACAGGCCCTAAGGGGAAAATGTATCTTACATCTGAGGGAAGACATGAAAGGGGGGAGGTTTGAGGAAGGAGGAGGAGGAGGAGAGAGGAGATTGAAGGAGAAGAAAATAGAAATGAGGAAGGAAGAGAAGAAGAGCATAGTGTGCATGTTGGAACACAGTTTGTTCTGAAACTATATGAAATGAGTCACTAGAGGGAGGGAATTGGTCAAATATAGGTCAAAATGTACATTCAGGATGCCAAAACCAAGACTCTAGTTTATAAGGGGGAAAAACATCCCACATGGTTAATTTTGATTAGGTATTCCCTAACATGTTTGCAAGCACTGCAACCCAAATGCTGAAGGTTTAATTTATGTATGTACGTACTGCCTTCAAGTCAGTTCTGACTTATGGCGACCCTACGAATAGGGTTTTCATGAGGCTGAGAGGCAGTGACTGGCCCAAGGTCACCCAGTGAGTTTCATGGCTGTGTGGGGATTCGAACCCTGGTCTCCCAGGTCGTAGTCCAACACCTTAACCATTACATCACACTGGCTCTGCGAAGGTTTAATTTACAACTCCATTATTAGCAGTCTAATAAGCATACACAAAAATGGCAGGCTATGGTCTGAAGGGACATAAGGCTAGCTTCCTAAGCAGGGTCAGGTCTGGATGGCAGACCGCCTGGGAACATACGTAAGCCGCCTTGGGTTTCTATCATGGAAAGAAAAGCGGGGTATAAATGTAATAAATAAATAAAAGCATTTTTTTCCAGAACATGAAAGGTCAAAGAAAACACACCCAAAAAAATTAACAGTATTTGTACTTCCATCTAGGAATCCTGTATGATGCTGTAGGGAAGGTCTTGAAGAAATAAGAAATTGCCCACCCCCTCCCTGGGATTTCCCCAATTTAAATCAGTCCCATTGAAACTTTGCAGTCACATTACCATTATATTCACACTCAATATTATCAAAGCACTTCGAGGCATTCCAAGCACAACACAGAGTTATCTCTTCCCCAAAACCTTATGAAACAGGTTACACTGAGAGACAATGACTTATCTTAGGCCACAAAGCGATGGCCAAATTAGATGAGATAGTGGTAGACATATGTTTCTTATTACATAGAATAGAATCATAGAACAGTAGAGTTGGAAAGGGCCTATAAATCCATCGAGTCCAACTCCCTGCTCAATACAGGAATCCAAATTAAAGCATTCCCAACAGATGGCTGTCCAGCTGCCTCTTGAATGCCTCCAGTGTCGGAGAGCCCACCACCTCTCTAGGTAATTGATTCCATTGTTGTATGGCTCTAACAGTTAGGAAGTTTTTCCTGATGTCCAGTCGAAATCTGGCTTCCTGCAACTTGAGTCCATTATTCCGTGTCCTGCACTCTGGGATGATCGAGAAGAGATCCCGGCCCGCCTCTGTGTGACATGTACTTAAAGAGTGCTATCATATCTCCCCTCAGTCTTCTCTTCTCAAGGCTAAACATGCCCAGTTCTTTCAGTCTCTCCTCATAGGGCTTGGTTTCTAGTCCCCTGATCATCCTTGTTGCCCTCCTCTGAACCTGTTCCAGTTTGTCTGCATCCTTCCTGAAGTGCAGAGACCAGCACTGGACGCAGTATTCAAGATGAGGCCCAACAAGTGCTGAATAGAGGGGAACTAATACTTCACGCAATTTGGAAACTATACTTCTGTTAATGCAGCCTAATATAGCATTTGCCTTTTTTGCAGCCACATCGCACTGTTGGCTCATATTCAGCTTGTAATCAATGATAATTCCAAGATCCTTCTCACATGTCATATTGCTGAGCCAAGTATCCCCCATCTTATAACTGTGCATTTGGTTTCTTTTTCCTAGGTGTAGAACTTTGCATTTATCCCTGTTGAATTTCATTCTGTTGTTTTCTGAATACCTGCCCCCTTCACATATGTCAGGGCAGATAGGCAGGGGTGTGCGTATGTCTGTCTGTCTGACTTTTAACAGTAAAAAGGTAGAGGTGTGTGTTTGTGTGTATCTGTCTTTTAACAATAAAAATATCGTGTAGGAGCAGGGCACTGTACCCTGCCCCTCGATACCACTCTCCCCACAGTCCTTTCTTTGCTCTCTTACAACACCAAAGGTAAAAAAGGGAGAAAGTTCCCAGAGCAACAGATGGAGGGGAACAAAGTGAATGAAGGCAGTGGGGTGTGTGTTGAGGACTGGGCATGCCTCTTCTATGCATGTTTTACTGTTCTATCACATCTCACTTCTGCTTCACATGTGAACACCCCCCCCTCAGAGTATCTAGTCCTGCCCTGAGCTTCATGGATGAGGGGAAACATGAACCAATACCATCAAGGGCAATCTGAATCTGCCATGCTGTCCATTATACCTTACTGATACTCTGCCTGCAGCAGAAAAGTAATCTTATAGAAGACATCAATTATACCTGAAAATCATCAACAGATGGGATTGTTCTATTTGTTGTCCTACGCTTATGCCACTGCCGGAGGGTATTCCGGGCTTCCGAACACAGTAGACGAGCTGCTTGTTCTTCTTGAAAATTCTTAATTAAAGAAAGCGCTCCATAGGCACTTGTCAAGTAGTAGCCACCTGTGAAGAAATCAAGGGAAGAGTGTTCCAACAACAATTACCAACAGCTTGGTTATGTAGGAAGGAAGAAGCCACATTCAATGTAAGAATCACTATAATTTTCCTAGACAAAGCAAGACTGATCTGCTGTCTTGCATTGTGCTAATGTAGGGGTGGGGAACCTATGGCTGTCCAGGTATTGTTGGACTCCAACTCCCATCCAAGCCCCTGCCAGCATGGTCAATGGTAAAGAATTATGGGAATGTAATCCAGTAACATATGGATGGCCGCAGGTTAGCTATCCATATACTAGTAGATACTGCAAATTCATGTAGTAGGGGGTCAGCCATCCTTTCCAGATGTGTCAGGATGCAGCTATGCCAGTGGATTTCAAACTTCATTCCAAAGAACCCTTGAGTGCCTTCCAATCTTGTCAGGATTTCTTCAATGAGAGTATCAAGAATGGTGGTCAAGCTTCCCTTAATGACATCTTGTCTATCAAGTCTTCCCGTGCAATGCACAATTGCAAAGAATATTGGGTATCTTTTGGGGTTCATGTGGGGTAATGATGAGACTCAGAGGCCTGGCTAAATGTCATATGAATTGGATGTATGTATTAAGACATACCCCAAAATCCTCTGCAAAGGGTAGAAGTGAAAGATAAATGGAAGGGACTTGAAAAATACAGGATTGGATACAGACTTAGTCATGCTTAGAGTAGATCCACTGAAATCAATTGGACTTAAATTAGCCATGTCAACTTTAAGAATTACAAAAGGTCTTTTCAGGTGTTCTGTTTCCGTGTGCAGTAAATATGTGAGGACCTCCCCCCCTCACAGAAACAAACACACCAACTGAGCCCTAGATCCATTCCCTTCTACAAGTTGGAGGGCAACTCTATGAACATGGAGGACTATCAGAATGGTGATCAGCGTGAAACTAGCATGCTCATTGCCATGGCCTTGCCTCATGTGTTCACAGCACACATAATCAGAACGCCTGAAGAGAGCTATAGCCACTGAGCTACACCAATCACCTCTGTGGCCAATTAGAGCTGTTCTGTGCTTCTGCTTTGTAGCCATCACACACTATTGTCAAGTATAGCCCAAACATTACTAGGATCATATTACTGACACAAATACTCTGATGTTTGGTATACACTCAGTCCCACTGTACTTAAAAGCTCTTCCACATGAAACAGAATTCTGCTCATGCCCACGCCCACCACTGCCACCCAGGATTTCTGGAAAAGACAAATACAATTTGTTACAAATAGTAACACAGAAAAAACTGATGCAGTTTGAAGGCCAAGGAAGTATCAACAACCAGCTGCTTGGCCAGAAGCTTGGCCTGGTTTGTTTTTGTTTTGCTGTTAGAAAGAGAAGTTCGTTGCCAGATTTAACTTCTTCAGCATTCTTTTGCTTTCAGCTGCCCCAGGAGGAGAGGCGCTTCTGGAATCCTCCACTATTGTAGGCTTATGGTGAGCCAAAGAACTGCAGATGTAGGGCAAATTTCAGAGCAAAATGCCACCAAACTCTTTAGAAGAGAAGACGAATTCTAGGTCCTATTTTAATATCTTTTTTATTCCCGTCACTTACTCCCAAGTGACATAAATGGAGTCAAGATGAAAGTCTAATAATAAAACCAATTTACATATTCTTCTCCTACATGCATGTCAGACAGGGTATATTTTTGGTTGCCGTGACTACTGTGTGGTTTCCCAATCCATGCCTTTTCTGACACAAAATATTAACGTGTGTAAGAAAACATTACATATGCAGCATTCTTAAAAGGGTTTCTAGTATAGCAAAGTGATCAAGGAGATACTTCTGTTGCCATTCTTTAGTTCCACCACTCACTCCCAGTTGTCTAGCATATCACTTCTGGCCAATGTGCTGGAAGCAATTTTGAACCTGATAGCAGAGGATGGTCGAGTTTAGCGTTGAGAAAGGAGTGGTACAAATTAAGGTTGAGCAGCACATACAAATGTAACAGATTATTGCAGTGGACCAAGCTGTTTCCAATAATAAATATAAATGGAGGCTGCAAGGATTTTTTTTCTTTTTCAATGCACTGCTATGTAGGAGGTGGGAGGACAGTGATATTGGAGTAGTAAGCTATTAAATACCAATGTGAATCTGAAGGAAGACTTGTGGCAATCTCCTTGCTTCTGAAGGAAGCCAATCCTCTAAAACAGATCAGTTATTCCCGAGGCTTATGAAAACTAATTCATAACCTTCCATAATTAAAAAATCTCAGTAAGTTTTTTTTAAAAAAAGAGATGTTTAAAGAGAAAGGCTTTCACACACCTTTTCAGACCCTGCAAAAAGAAGTATGGCCTAATCCATTATACCAAACTAATCTAAGGCTGCAATCCTAACCCCACTTACCTGGCAGTAAATCCCATTGGATTCAGTTGGACTTACATCTGAGTAGAATTTGTTAGAATTATACTGTAAGTTACTACCACCCAAGTTGCTAGGCCAAATGACATTGTCTCCCTTCCAGGGTTACACAAAAACCATATTCATTGACAAAAGTTCCCTCCTCATACTCTCTATGCAGGCAGGAACACAGGGCTTTTTATCTTATTTGCTTGGGGTGATCTTTATGTTTTGTTTGTAGAAATTACTTGATAAACCATTGGCAACAAGTTAAGAGACTTACGGGATTCTTCTCTCTATTCAAGTAAAGTAGAAGTAATCAGATTCCTGGTGGAAGAGTCATCTCAGAGCTTCAAGGGCATTTACCTTCTCCGTGTAGCAAGGATGGGTCCAGGAGCTCCATCATGTACTCAATTTCAACATCTAACTCCAGCATGTCACACTGAGCCACAACGTAGGTCAGCACTGGCAAAAAGTCATCAGCTCCATACATCCTCCCTTGATGGGGGTTGGGGAAGAGCGGAGAGAGAAAATATGGGCATTAATCACAGCCCACTGCCATTTTTTTTTGCATCTTTCCATGTTTAAAAGCTGTCTTCTGCATTGCTGTTTCCATTCAGCTGTATCATTTTAAATTCTTGACAAGTGAATACTGCTCAACCATATATGCTATTATCACATGATCCATTGCTGTAAAATTAATCAAAAGAGAATGTGACTGCAAACCCAATGAAGTTATAGGATAGGAGCACATTTTCATTTTAATATGCTATCACTAGACTGGAGAAGTAGAGTAAGGGATGGAATTGGGCTACAGCAGAGTTATACTTGTAGCACTGACAACAAAATTAGTTAAATTTGTGCTAAGCTTTGTATGCATAATTTAAGCAGTCTTGATTGAACAGTTTCATATTAGCCCAGTAATGAGAAGTTCTTGTGAAGTTCTTGACCAGCTTCATGGCTTACTGAACACTCCTGTGAGGAGCTAGTTCACTCTATTAAAAGTGTGTGTGAATACAATTCTATGATATCCCTGGGAGCTGGGACTCTGCTGATGCTAGTAGCAACATCCCTGTTCCACCTAAAATGATTACTCCTACCTAACTGAAGTCTGCCCAGTACTCTAGGATAGGACAGCAAGCCTACATTACCTTTAGGCAGAGATGTTTTCAGGGCTCAGCCCATTTTCAAATTATTAAGCTAAAATGACACCATATTTTTCATTGCTCTGCACAAACGAGAAAATGCAGTCTAAAGGACAGTTCATTACAAATCAATTTCTGGATCAGATCCAGACCTTTGTAATATAAAAGTATCCCATCCATCTGTGTCAATAACCTGACTGAAGGAGTTCACTGGAAGTATTATTTTTTATTGTGAGAGTTCTCACAATATTGGGACACTAGGCTTACTATTTTAGAAACTCTTCTGCTATATGCAGGTATCTGCCCAGTACCTAGTCCTGGCTAGTCTACTTGCTTTAGATGTTTTTCAGCATCCTCTCGATGGTAACACAAGAACAGCTGCTCGTAGTGGTACTTATTGCATTAATGGCTCAGTTTCCCTGCAACAAACATGGATAATTACTTTCACATGTAATGCAGGGAATTCTGGCAAGTTACGCATGTGTGTGTGCCATTTACAACAGGCAGCACCACACGTAAATTTTGCCATTTAAATTATGGCGCTGTTTGTACCAGACTTTAAGACGAAAGTGTGAACTGGCACTAATATTTGTTGGGATAAGCAAGCTTGCATGCTTTTAATAGGGAGATGTCCCTTCTCGCCAGAATTTGGGGACACCTCTATGCTTGTTTACTGTGATGTAACTTCCTATTGATAGGTGTTATTTCCCTGCTTCTCTTCCTCTTCTTTGTTAAGGGATGTTGTTCTCTTATTAGCATAATTATCCATTAAGGCACAAGAGACAGAAGCCTCTACAGGCTTCTCTGCCGGTCATGGACTAAATCTACTACCTACTTCTATCTTTTCTCTGCAAGCTACAGCCTATGTTTCCTCCATATATGAAAGGTTGTGGGTAAACATTCTTAATACCTTTACCAAAGAAGACTGTCTCTGTTGTTTTTATTCAGTTAGTCTGTATGAGGGGAAGGTGGGCTGGTTAATTCTCATTCCGCTTTACAAAATATATACTCTGCTAAGAAACAGAACTACTAAACTGTTTCTATTTCATTTTAAACCAAACAATATTAGGGGCCATTTCCACACTATAGCAATGCATAGATAATGTTTGAATACACCATTTAAATACAGACAGTTGCTGATTTGTTTTATGGTTTTCATACTATTCAGAAATGCCCACCTATGGTTAGCTAGATTCCCTGTTGCTCTTCCCAACACGTTCAATGTGTTAGCCCCATTCTTCCAGATATCTGCTATATCCATTAGTTCCTGCACCATGCTGGGAACAGTTCAGATATGAAATAAATGGAACCAAAATGCAGGCTATCAGATTAAAAAATCCCAGGTATAAAATAAGGAAAAAGGAGATTTGAAACTCTGTTGGGAGATAAAACATATCCTCATTTCCTCTCCTTCTCCAGAAGCACCCCTGAACCTTTGACCAAGAGCCAGCATTTACCTGAATTGTTCTCCATCACAGTGTAAATCAGTTTGCAGACTCTTAGCAGCAGCATGACTTTCTTTTCAGGGGAGTACATTTTCTGCATGGTCATGAACTTGACTTTAATCTTTTCAACATCGACAAAGTCTGGTGTTGGAACAAACACTCCCAACTCCTGAGGATTCCGCTGTCGGACAAGTTGAAGGTTCTCTTTCAGCTGCTTCCAAGAGCCATCAGCCGTATGGAATTCTTTTAACATCACCTCAACATGGTCCTTGAGGGGCTTCAGGATGCACTTATGCATGGCCTTCTCTAACACCACATCTGGAAAGAGATGGGAAAACTCAGTTCACTATCTAGCCAAGAAACATGATTTCTGCTCTCCTATGGGAGAGAAAGAATGGAAATTAATACTGAAGCCAGAACAATCATTCAGTTAAATTTCCAGAGGAATCTTAATGTCAAAACCAGATTTCCAGATGCATTCTTAACAGGAACAATGGCACTCCTCCCACTTGTGAGTCCTAGAAACTAGTATTCAGAGGCATACTGCATCCAACAGCAGAGGTAGAATATAGCCCTATCCTCCATGAGTTTCTCTAATCCTCTTTTAAAACCATCCAGGTAAGTTGGCGGTCATCCCTATATCTTGTGGGAGATAATTTCATAGTTTGACTATGCACTATATCAAGAAGTTCTTTCTTTTGTCTGTCTTGAATCTTCCAATGTTGAGCTTCATTTCATTAGCTGTCCACGAGTTCAAGTGTTGAGATAGGAAGAAAAGTTGATCCTTATCCACTTTCTTCACACTCTGTATAATTTTATTTTTTACATCTGTCTCATGTCCCCCCGCTTACTCCAGTTCTCCAAAGTAAAAGGCCCCAAATGTTGTAATCTTTCCTCATGGGAGAGTTGCTCCAACCTCTTGATAATTTTGGTTGCCTTTTCTGAACCTTTTCCAGCTCTACCATATCTTTTTTGAGGCAAGGCAACCAGAACGGTACACAGTATTCCAAGTGTGGTCTCACCACAGATTTGTATAACAGCATTATGATATTGGCAGTTGTATTTTCAATCCCTTTCCTAATGGTTCCTAACATAGACTTTGCCTTTTTCACAGCTGCTACACACTGGGTCTACACATTGATATATGCACTACGATTCCAAGGTCTCATTCTGGTCAGTCACTGCCAGTTCAGACCCTATTAGCTTATAAGTGAAATTTTTAGGGTTTTTTCCCTTAGTGAAAGATATTGTGTTACATGTCACTGCCCATCCACCCAGTTTGAAGATATCCTTTTGGATGAATCCCTGAAATTTAGAACATGCCTGGCTGAGTATTTTCCTTGAAAACTTTTAGCGTGCTTTCAAAACTCTTCTAAAGTTTCCACCAGATCAGTTTGTGTCAGAAACCAAAGGCCCAATTTAGATCTAGACACACTCACTGACCTGAAACATCTTTTAAGTGTGATTAAGCTTTAATTTACACTACAAAAGAAAATTAACACTAACAAGCAACAACCAGTGAACACCTGAAACTCAGTTTTGACTTCACAACATGTAGGTCTTCCCCTTAAACCCAAGGAACGCCTCCAAGCTGCAGTCACCACATCCACACTATTCTCTCACCTCTTCCCGGGTGCATACTTGTCCAACTCCATATTCCAGTCCCTGTTCTTTTATTTTCACAGGCACTCAGGAACCATTTTCAAGTGTTTGTTTTCTGTACTTTTGTCAGGGTTTGGTGTTTTTTTAAAAAGTTACATGATGGCAGTGCTGTTGCCATCATTTTAATTCAATGGGCGCTGGTATGTATGAAAATAAAGCATTATGAAATCCTGGTTCCTACTGTCTGTGGTTGTGCACCTCAGACACAGAAACAGAATAAAACTTATGAAAGCCAAACACATTCAACCTCAATGCTACTCTTAACAGTATTCCATCCTACTCCCCTAATTCTATGGAGAACAGTGAACAGCCCATGTTCTCACTCATGGCATGGGCTCCCCAATCCATGGCAATATCTGCTGTGGGGAGAGAGAGGACTGTGGTAGCTGAGGGAGGCAATTCCGTTTCCCTTGAGGCAGAAGCTAATTGCCAAGGATGGCCGGACCTCAGGTTGTCTGGGCTACTTCCCAGATGCTGCAAAACTTAAACAGGTATATCTCTCGATGGCCACAGGAGAGAGAGAGAGAAAGGCCCATAAGTTGGTTTAAGTTATGCAACTGTCCTAATGTTCTTAGCAGAGGCATAAGGTGATCCCCCCCAAGACTGCAACTATGCAGTATGGCAGGATAGGGGCTGCCCAGCAGATATAGGTAGCTACTTTAGCAGGAACCTGCTCTTAACCTAACCACATGGCTAAGCATTTATTAGTTATAAATAATCAAGTTGTGGCGAAGTTTTAAACTTGAAATCAGGGTCTGTCTCTTTCCTGCCTGCCACTACTACTTTTTTCCTCCTCCTCTTACACATGGGACGGTGAACATGTTTAAGAGATAAAACAGAGAAACATAACCTTTACATTTCAGGGTGTGATTGGTTGTTGTGTCATGTGAACAATCATACAAGCATTTCTAGCTGGCAAACTCGTATTGTTGAAAAATTTGTGCTAGGCAAACTGTATTTTTACTGGGTTTTTTTTGGTGGTTTATTTTATGTGGAAATTGTTGGCAAAACAATTTTTTTATTCTGTAAATGTATGATTATTGCACATTTATAGAAATTATTTGTGCACAATGTTTGTAACGCCCCCCAAAAAACCCATGCATGAGTAGAAAAAAAGACAAAAAGACAATGAAAATCAGTTACTAGACTAACAATATTCGTCTACTATGAGTACTCCATGCTCTGGTAACTTCCAGACTGGATTATTACAATGCGCTGTACGTGGGGCTGCCCTTGAAGATGACTCGGAAACTTCAGCGGGTCATAGAATCATAGAACAGAAGAGTTGGAAGGGGCTCATAAGGCCATCGAGTCCACCCCCCCTGCTCAAGGCAGGAATCCAGATTAAAGCATACCTGACAGCTGGCTGTCCAGCTGCCTCTTGGAGAGACCACCACCTCCCGAGGTAATTGGTTCCATTGTCGTACCACTCTAACAATTAGGAAGTTTTTCCTGATGTTCAGTTGAGATCTAGCTTCCTGTTATTTGAGCCCATTATTCCATGTTCTGCACTCTGTGATGATCGAGAAGAGATCCTGGCCCTCCTCTGTGTGACAATCTTTCAAGAACTTGAACAGTGCTATCATATCTCCCCCCTTAGTCTTCTCTTCTCAAGGATAAACATGCCCAGTTCTTTCTCTTCATAGGGCTTGTTTCCAGTCCCCAGATCATCCTTGCTGCCCTCCTCTGAACCTGTTCCAATTTGTCTGCATCCTTCTTAAAGAGCAGTGTCCAGACCAGGACGGAGTACTCAAAATGAGGCCTAACTTGTGCCGAATAAAGAGGAGTTATTACTTCATGAAATTTGGAAACTATATTTCTGTTAATGCAGTCTAAAAGAGCATTTGCCTTTTTTGCAACCACATCACACTGTTGGCTCATATTCAGCTTGTGATCAACAGAATTGCCAAGATCTTTCTCACATGTAGTATTGCTGAACCAAGTATTCCCCATCTTATAACTGTGCATTTGGTTCCTTTTTCCTAGGTGTAGAACTTTGCACATCCATGTTAAACTGCATTCCATTGTTTTCAGCCCAATGCTCCAGCCTATCAAGATCCCTTCGAATTTTCTTTCTGTCTTCCAAGGTATTAGCGATCCCTCCCAATTTTGTATCATCTGCAAATCTGATAAGCATTCCCTGCACCTCCTCATCTAAGTCATTAATAAAAATGTTGAAGACCAATGGACCCAACACCGAGCCCTGAGATACCCCGGTTACTTCCCCCCACTTTGAGAAGGAACCATTGATAAGCACTCTTTGAGTACGATTCTGTAGTCAACTATGGATCCACCTGATAGTTGTTCCATCCAGCCCACATTTAGCTAGCTTGCTAATCAGATTATCATGGGGCACTTTGTCAAAGCTTTGCTGAAGTTGAGAAATATTATGTCCACAGCATTCCCACGGTCTACAAGGGAGGTTACCCAATAAAAAAATGAGGTAAGATTAGTCTGGCAAGATATGTTCTTGATAAATCCATGTTGGCTTCTAGTGATCACTACATTGTTTTCAAGGTGCTTACAGACTGGCCACTTTACAATCTCCTCCAGAATTTTCCTAGGGATTGATGTCAGACTGACTGGTCTGTAATTTGCAGGTTCATCCTTTTTGAAGAAAGAGACATTACCCCTCCACCAGTCACCCGGCACTTCACTCATCCTCCATGATTTTGCAGAGATAATAGACAGTGGTCCAAAACGCAGCAGCCACATTACTGACTGAGGTTGCTATTAAATCTCATACAACTGCTGTTTTAAAACAGATGCACTGGTTGCCAGTTCATTTCCGGGCTCAATTAAAGGCGCTCACACTAGTGTTTAAAGCCTTAAACGACTTAAGTCCCAAATAACTGAAAGACTGCCTCCTTACCTACAGACTCTCTCGGGTGTTGAGATCAGCAGAGGGGACCCCTTTAGTTGTTCTGCCACCCTCAGAAGCTAAGAGTGGTGGTGACCCAGGAGACGGCATTCTTTGTGGCAGCCTCTACATTGTGGAACTCCTTCCCCACAGAGGTGTGTCTAGTGACCTCACTGTGCAGATTTAGGTGAATGCTGAAGGTGCACCTCTTTATCATGGCCCTTGACAACTGAGATGTTTTGGGACCCACCCTATTTTGTGATTCTGGTCAGTTGTTGTAACCTGCCCTGGGACCTCTGGGTGAAGGGTGAGCAATAATAATAACAATAACAATAGTAGTAGTAGTAATAGTAGTAGTACGGAACAAACATGCAAGCCACAGCAGAAGTAGAATATCCATTTTCAAAATCCTGAAGTGCAGAGTGATGGCTAACCATACAAATAAAACAAAACAAAAACCATGGAGAAATAAATAGAAGGTGTATGTACAATAAAAAGTATGGATTATGGATGAGTGTGCAGATATATGTACTTTCCATGACAATTCAAACAAACTACTCATTTGAAAACTGAAAGATGGGGCAAGCACAGCAACGCACATCTCTCATAAATATTAAGGGATTTGTTATGAATCAGTTCATAACAAATAATAAAATAGCACACACCTCTTTAGGACTGGAGCAACGCATTGGTGTGGATGGAGGAAGTGACTCCACAGCAGGAAGCACGTATGACATGATACACAGGCTGCAAAGCTGGAGTTACATCAGGCTGGGAAAAAAACGCAAAATATATGCCTGTATTCAGCCAAAGATAAAGCAACCCAGCTATGAAGTCACTAACACTGAAAAAAGCATTGGGGTGACAGAGTTGTACTTAAAAGAAGAAAATTGTAAACAGTTCCTTTTGTTTTGACACTATAGCTCTAAAAAGCCATCCTTCCTTCCACCTCCCACAAACTGCTCCGCAGCTGAAATCTGTGAACTAAAGGCAACACTGTTTCCTAGATATGAAACAACTATGCACAATACAAAGTCAATATTTGTAGCCTTGAAGTAGTATTTGCATACCTCAGCGATAACCGCAGAGGAGGCCCTTTATCAGTTGTGCATAGCTTGGCTCCTTTTAATCTATTTTCTTCCAAAATTCCTGTTATCTTCTCCCAAATTCAGGGCTCAGCTTTACTGTCTCTCCATTGGCAAGAGGCAAACTACCTCCTGGTCCAATCAGTGTCATGTGAACAGTAGCAAGGTAGATGGCAACAACTATTTACCATTTGTTACTGGGTGGCATATAAATATTGTTAATAAGTTGATGGTTCTAGGCACTATAGGCACTAGACGTCAATTTTTTTTACACAGTCCTATTGCCATATTTGGAAAGCCCTTTGCTGGACTTTAGTCAATGCTATGGGTTTATTAGAGCCTATGCATCCCTTCTTTCCTCTTTTTTGGCATGCCTGATTACTCCTGAGGGTGTCCAAGGAGCGGCAGCAAGATGTAAATGTCAGACAACTAAGAAACAATGACTGCTTTGCTATCTAATTCAACCCATACATGAGGAAATTTGCTCAGAAAGCACAATAGAAATGCCATCTAATTTCAAAAGAAAGAATTTAAAATAAAAATAAGGAGACTAGCTAAATGGAAGTTTAAAGGAAAAGTCAGGAGGGTCACATTACTTCAGGGTTCGTGGAATTTATTTAGAACTACTCCAACAGAAACTCTGTTAATGTGTAAAATAAAGAAAGACAAAATAAAGATATAAACAAGTCCAACAGGGATGCTAACATGGCTTAAGAAAAGTGTCAAGGAAGCTTTCAGAATGCAACAAGGATTTCTTGAAAGTGGAAATCCTACCCAAATGAGGTGGAAGAAGAGCATATGCTCAGGCAAAATGTATGTAGGTTGACAACTTACAAAATAAGTTGCTGGGCCTGAATAACAGATACCTCAGAGTTCTTTAAAAAGGAACACATTACATGCAAAACCAACAGGACACAGACACATCGCTCCATAGGCCTTCCACTATATTTGTCTGTAAATTAACATACTCTATGGTTTAATTAATATTTAATTTGCATATCTGTACTTTCACAGATTATCCAAACCTGGCTTTGGCTTAACAAGCAGATCCAGACCCTAAATATATTTACCGGGAAGAAAGTCTCAAGTATGCCAAGGATTGCAATCTTTTAAGTATTTTTAACCACCACATACCTCTCTCAAACTTTATGACAGAAACTAACTAACTATACAGGAAATAATAGTTGTCATTGATAAGTTTTAATTAAGTAGACTGACTTAATTAAAGCTGTCTTTAGACCTCCTGTTAGCCATCTGAAAGTGGAAAGAGGAAGTGCTTTGACAGGGTGAGCAGTTTCTCTATGACATCTGGAATGCCCATCTGCATCCTGTACTGAAACACTCTTTTGCAATTGTTTGCAGCAGCACAATATTTGAATGAGCAGAACATATTTGAGTAATCTGCTGTCATTAAAAGGAACTCCAATTTCACCTTATTTATTTAAAATATTTATATACCACCAATCAGAGTGGGTGATTATTTTAAAATGAAAAATAAAGTACTCAAATATTTTGCACACAGTTGGCACTCAATTGCTAATATATGTCTCAGTGAATTTTGCCACCTAAAATCTTACCAACTATTATACAACCACAGAATTAAAGAGTGGATAGTCACCCTTTTTTCTTTTTTTTAAAAATCAACAAACATTTGACGTTTTGGATAAGCTCTTTTGAGCCACTTTCATATTTTTCCACTCCCAGTGCTCAGGTGCTTGCTTTCCAGTGAGCCAATCTTGGTCTATTATGCAAATATTGAAATTATTGACCTGTAGTTCTACTTAACCAACTGGGATGGTAGTTGTGATATTAGAAGACCAAGGAAGTCTAATGTATGGATGTGACTAAAGATCCCGATGTTTTGATTCATTTTTGGCCATTTTTACACATTATAGCTAGCTGTCAACTTACATCCCCAATGGCCATACATTGCTGTTGTACCCTGACAGCAACATATTCAATGCCAGTAAATGTGTAAACATCACATTTTTGAACTATGGTACATATTAGTCTCATTTGATGATTTATCATCAAGCATAAATGTGCTGTTACTGAAAATAAGATGAAGAAGTTGCAGGGTAATGACCTACAATTCATAAGCTCCCTATGAACTCATTAGAAATACTCCATTCTGTCAGTCTCACTCCCATTTCTTATCTGCAGATGATAACAGTACTCACTTACCTCTACAGTGTCTTCTACACTATACATCTTTCTAGCCTATATTCAGTTGATAGTTTGCCCTATCACATCAACTCAGAGCAGTACAGTATTTTAACATTCCTCCTTGGTTTGCCTCCACTCCTTAATCCACTACATTTCTCCCTACAACCTGTACCATCCATTCTCGTTCGGAGGGGGGGAGCACTGCTTCTCCCATCCCAAACTGTTCCCCGCAGAACCTACAACAATATCCCCCTCTTCCCAAGTCAAAATGAAGCCACCTGCCTCAACCCAACTGAAAAATGTGGATATCTTCCCTGTCACCCCAAACATTACCCCTAATGGTCCTTCCAATGGCCAGGACCCTTTGATACTCACCTCCATTGAAACAGTTGAAAGAATCAAAGCCAAGATTGCAGCTGGAGCAGCTGGTGTCATGCAGTCCTCAAAATGAAGTTATGTCTCCTCTCTTTATAAAGAGACTTAGCACTTTGTATTGAAGTTTAGTTTTGGCAAATTTCATTCATTTGATCTAATGAAAGCTAAGTCATAACAACTTTTTAAAATGACTGCATCTTGTGCCCACAAGAGCTGTTTTGCCTCTCGAGTAGGGTCCCCATTATGAATTTATTTATTTATTATTTATTTATTAGGCTTATATCCCGCCCGACTAGCGATAGCTCTCTGGGCGGTGAACAGCAAAAAAGTACAATAAATACAGTAAGAAAAACAATACAGTGCAAAAATTCAATTAAGTTATAATAAGTTAAAAAGTACAGTTAAAATGCTTTGGGAAAGAGGAAGAGGATCCATTCTTACTCTCTCGCCTCTCGCACTGGGAGCCCTGCTGTCTGCGTTGTGCTGACATTGTTGCTCATACTGCTTTGGGGCTCCTAGATGGCCAGGTTGCTCCCCTTGCTGGAGTTGTCAGACCCTTGGTTGTCAGACCCTTGGCCACTTGTTGGCGCTTCTTTGAATCCTGACTGCCATTTTCTGTACAACATGATCCCAGCAATTGCAGCTGCTCCCAGCAGGATGGCCCCCAGAACACACCCAATAATGGGTGCTATGTTGGAGGCAGGCTCCTCCCAGGCCACATCCAGAGGCTCCTTTAGGCCGTCATGCTCCACATGACACTGATAAAGGTCCCTGTCCTTTGGGTTGATCTGGATGCCAACCAAGGCATGGTAAGTCCCGTCTGAGTTGGGGGCGACGAGGCCACGGAAGGTGCCCTCCTCCCAGACCTCCCCGTCCTTCCTCCAGTTAGCATCGATCTCCTTGGGGTGGAAGCCGTGGGCTCGGCAGACGAGGGTCTCCATGCCATCTGAGTGCGCCTGGCACGTCACCTTCACCACTGGTGGCTCTGTCCTCTGCAGAACCTCCTTCCCGTTGTGCAGGTAACCCTCCAGCCACTCAATGCATTCCTCCTCCAGGGAGGCCTTCCAGTGCTGGGTAAAAGCCCTGTCTCTATCCCACGACCTCTTGGTCACTTGGGCCTCCGGCTGGGCCGCCGTCCAGGTGAGGGTCTCCTTGTCGAGGCTGAGGAAGTCCCTCCCGTTGTAGCTGTGCTGGATATACCCTCCTCTGCGCCCCTCTGGGCCCACCTCACAGCCATACATGGTCTGCCAGGTGTGAATCCCTCTAGTCTGGTTGAAGCGATTCTGCAGAATTACCAAGTTCGCTCTGAACTCTGGCTCTTCATTTTGCAAGATCTGGGTCTGTCGCTTCCCATAATCGGCTCTCTCCTTCTCCATCTCCTTCATCCAAGAGACTGATGGCAGCACTTTCTTTGTGTAGCTCTCATAGTGACCAATGTGCTGGTCATCCACATACCCCCCAGCAGTGAACTGAGGAAGTCCCTGGCCAGGCTCTGATACAGTCGTTAAGAATACAAGAAAGGAGTGGGAGGAAGTGCCAGAACAGTCCCCCAGCAGGAAGGCAGCAGGCCCCAGCAGGAGCAAAACGGGCCATTGAAGCAGCCCCATCGGCTTCGGCGGAGCCCCAAAACCTCGTGTTGTTCTTGTTGCATACGAAGCCCTTACTGTGAAGCCCTTACTGCGAAGCATTCTATGGACCTCTATCGTCCAGAGGAATGAGATGCAAATGTGCGTGAGCCACATTTAAACAAAAGGGGCAGGGAAGGGATCATGTGATAGATTGGTATTGCCAAAAATCAATTGATTTAAGAAGGAGGAATCATGTTTTCTTCCACAAATGTAGGATGAAAACTGCAGTGTCATAACTAACTGCTGCCAGCTCTTCCTGGAGAAATCTGCCTTAGATTGCCATGTCAGAAATATATCATTATATTTTTAAAATACATAAATAGGGCAGCCTTGGTTTATCTCAAGAATGAAGATCATTGAAAGGTAAATCTGTACAATTACCCTGCATAATACCTAAAGTGAAAGCTTCCAGAAAGATGCAGAAAACAGATTCTGTAACCCACTGGGAAAGCCTGACTTAGCTTCTCCTGGCTTTTTAAATTTTATTTTATCTCTACTCTTGATTATATTGTCAGCTGCCAGCATGAAAATAGGCAAGGGGCACCTGTTGAGGGAGGGGGGAACTAAGAGGGTGGCAGCAATGGTGGTTCCAAGCTGGGAAAAGCTGTTACTAACTCTGGCAAGTGGCCGAGCAAAGGTCTGCTTGATCCATGCACTGGGTACAACATCCATTGAATGTTGCTTCCTAGAAACCTATTGTGGCTGGACTTGCCTTACAATAACACTACATGAGGGCCTCCCTGGTGTGCAAAAATTCAAAAAGGCACAACTGCTGCCACATACAAACATTGCTAATTGCTAGAAAGTCAACTAGCCTTTTTTGTCCTCTTGAAAAGGGGGCATGCCCTTTTATTTGTTATGCAATGTGAGAGCCCACATGCACTGTTGCCAGGTCCCCAGGCCCACCCACAGAGCAAGGGGTGTTAGCAGAAGAAAGGGAGAGAAGTCATCAGTGTCCCTCCATTGGGCATTCCCACTGTTGCCTGGGTGCATGCATGTGTGTCTGTTGGTTCAATGAGCAAGCATGAAGGGAAGGAGCAATGTAGACCTGCTACTGACAGCCTGCAGGCAGGAGACTGGGAGCTTGAGCAAAATAGAGGGAGTAGGTGAGCAGGATGAAGGTGGCCTGTGAGAAATCCACACCCACAACTAGAGATATTTGGGATGGCCTGCCGAAGAGCACAAGTGAAGCCTGAAGAGGGTAAAAACAGGTGGAACTCACCACATAAGAAATCCCTCCCTCCTCAGCTTCAAGCATGCAAGTATCTGGAGCAGGAGCAAGGCCTTTGCATGTGTGTACGTTAATGCACGCATGAAGCAGCTAATTCCCAAGGAGGCGATAAACTTGTGCCTTGGCTCTATCATTTCAGACCGTAGGTGGAGGCAATAGATCAACTGCTTCTCCTTACCAAAGAATAAAACAAAAATCCCTGCACATAAAAGAAACAATTATGCCAAAGAAAAGGGTAGCCTTCATTTAGCTGACTGAGGCTTACAAAATATCTTTCTGGTCCACAGAAAGGGAAATGAGGAATGGCAAGTAGCCTTAAAATACCCCAAGGAAATCTTGATTATTTCATGAACTGATGTTCCTTTGTCCGGGTGGGGGAGGGGATTTTACTTTGGCTGTGGGCTATGGACAAGCCTCCAGCATCATCAATGTTGCCGCCCAACAAGATCAGCCTCAGAAGACCTCCTCTCCGTCCCACCAGTTAAATCAGCTAGACTGGTGAGAACTAGGGAGAGGGCTTTTTCAATCGTGGCACCCACTCTATGGAATTCCCTCCCAAATCACATCCGCCATGCCCCCTCCACAACGAGTTTCCGCCGGACCTTGAAAACCTGGCTCTTCAGGCAGGCCCTTGGGGTGGGTTAGGTTTTAGTGTTACTGCTGGAATTTTAAGGGTTTAATGTGAATTGTATGTTTTATGTTGTGCGGCGCCCAGAGTGGCTGGAGAACCAGCCAGATGGGCAACTAATAAATTTAATAAATAAATAAATAAATGGATCACAGTCTGGAGCACTATGTGCTTCTGTACATTTTAAATCCTTCAGCAAGTATTTTAGTTTCATTCAGCTGAAGTAACCAGGAAACAGCAGCAGTGGCTCTACAGGGTTCACACAGGGCTCTTCCCCAGACCTACCCGGAGACTGAACTCAGAACCTTGTGTATGCATAGTATATGCTCTACCCCTGAGCTATGGTCCTACCCAAATCTTGGAAGATTACTTTTGAAAAGTAATAATTTACAGTTACAATTACATGGCCCAAAAAAGTGGTAATTACCGTTACAATTGCAATTGCTCTGAAAGTAACTGATTCCTTTTTCTCAAAAGTAATCACTATAATAACATTTCAGTTGCTTTTTTAAAAAAGTGCCTACAAGGTGCTGGCCTTGGCTGCTGCACATCTAAGTAGCCTAAAACAACATTAAAAATAAACACACACATACAGAGATAGTAGAATAATTCTTTTTATCCATAAGATAGCAATGGTGATATCTCTGCTGGTAAGGGTGGTGGGGAGGGAGGCAGAGGCCACTACTCAGATCTTTGCACGTCAAACCAAGTGCACACACACACACACACACTCAGCCAGCAAGCATCATCTCTCTCACTTAACCACCTCCCAGACCCTGCCCTGCCCCCAACTAAGGGACACTCACCCAAGCAAACATTTTCCCCTGAGATGCAAAAAAGATAAAATACTGTAAATGCAGCACAGTAGC
The DNA here is from genome assembly GCF_030035675.1 of Rhineura floridana. Classification (NCBI taxonomy): domain Eukaryota; kingdom Metazoa; phylum Chordata; class Lepidosauria; order Squamata; family Rhineuridae; genus Rhineura; species Rhineura floridana. Next base: position 176,957,509 of record NC_084480.1, on the reverse strand, counting down.
CAGAGAGGGTGGTGGAGGCCACTTTGTGTGCCAAGGGCAAACACAGTATCCACACACCCACACACCCACACAATTCACCTCCACAATTCTTTATCTCCATTCTGCTGCTGCCTCCTTCTCCTCCTTTATCCATGTTCTTGCCCTCCGACTCCATTCTTCTCCTTCCATTCTTTTCCCTCCACTCCATTCTTCTCCACCACCATCCATTTTTTTAAACACTTGTTTTCTCCACTCCACCCCGTCTCACTCTCCATCTCCTCCCTCATCACCTCCTACCCACCCACAGAGCATGAGGGAAGAGCGATGCTGCGCAGAAGCCCAGTTTGAGGCACATGATTTTCATCCACAAATTGGACGAGCAGAAGACTTCCCCTGCTCCCCCCGCAAGTAATGCCCAAAAGTAATGCTGGAAACATTACAATTACTCCACAGAAGTAATAAAATTACTCCCAGTTCTATTACAATCAAAATGTAAAGGAATTACCCACTCATTCCTCAAAAAAGTAATTAATTACAAGTAATTCATTAGTTGTAACAAATTACTTCCAAGTTCTGGTCCTATCCAAGTTATTCATAGTTAATGTAGAAAAATATATCATGTGCAAACTCGGTATGAAAGCAGAGTAAACATGCAGATATTTTATTGGACAGTATCCACACCACTGCACCTAGCAGCGCTCTATGCCAGGAAGTAATATGTTACTGCAAAGGTCAATTAATCCTAATCCATTGTTGGAAGGAACTGATGTGAATACATAAGAGACTATGGTGTGGTGATGGGGAGAAAGCGAAAAACTTATGTTTAGGCAAGCCTAACCAGATATGTAATTTTATTATGTATATTTGTTTTAATATTGTTGAGTTTAGCTATAGTTGATGCATTTTATTATGTCTACTTTTTATTGATTTTATTGGTATTTTCTTATGAACATTTTATATTGTTTGAGGTAAACAGCTTAGAGTTCTTTCTGATTAAGCAATGCATAAATCTTGTTAAATTCAAAAAAGAGGAGGTTGCATCCAATGCTGCATTCCACACACATAAGGCTCCCCTTCCTCTCCTCAGGAGCCCCCCGAATCTGCCTCTGGAGGGGAAGCTTCACGGGAGTGGAGGGGGACATTCTGTTGCATAAGCAGAAGTTTGTTGAATAAGCAGAATGACAGTGTGATACAATCCAAAGTATTTATTTACTATTTTTCACAAAGTTGCATCATTAGAATAGGGAGACATCTCTAGACATTTAAGACCTGCTGAAAATAATTAAAAAGGCTAGAACACAGTTTTTGGGCTTTGTTTGAAAATCAAATCATCTGGCATATTTAAAGGTCAGCTCTGAGGTAAAATACGTTTTTCCTGCAGTGATTCTTGGTTACTGCACACATGTGAAAAAGGGCTGTCAACTGACTAAAGAGTCTTAGCATGTGCTCTTCCACTGAGCCAACTAAATGTTGATTCTCAGGAGCCAACTAAATGTGACAAGCACCAACATTGTACATTTTGTCAGCAGGTCAAGATGCAGTTTTTTTGCCCAGGCTAAGATGCAGGTTTTTTGCCCAGGCTTTTGGAGGGGTGGGATGAGATGATAAGTTATTTTTTAATACGTTTATTGAATTTTTTCATGTAAAGAACAATACATAAAAATACACAAACGAGGTCTCATTTTTGCGAGATCACAATTAGGATATGAGGAAACTGAGTAGAGGGTAAATTAGACCTTACAAGCAAAATATCCATCCCATATTTAATTAAGGAAGCCTCTCCAAAAATGTCTATGGACTGTTGGTAGTTTCTTTCCCTGAGCTGAGTCGTTGACAAAGGAAAGGAATGGAAACCAAACCTCCTCAAATGTATATAATTTTGGGCAGCCTCTGGCCAGAAGAACTGAGCCAGTAAGCTTTTTGGAAAGAGCCACGGACCAGATCCTGGAATACCAGTTGTTCAGTGTGAAATCAGATTGTTTTCTACCCTCCCACAATCATCATTTGTGCTGCCACCAAGAGGAAATAGATTAAGTCCATGTGCAGCAATTTAGGACCCAGTTGTACTGAGAGTAAAGCCAAGGATTGAGTCATTATTCTGGAGATGTGATTAAACACCAAGTCCCCAAAACTTGCCACATAATAACGATGCCACCACATGTGTAAGAGGGTCCCTTATTCAGAGCATCTTATCCAACAGTTTGGGGACAAAGAAGGATTCATATAGCTTAAATGAACCAGGGTTAGATGGCCATCGATGAATCGCCTTTAGCGAAGCTTCCCGGACTGCCTCCAAAACAGTCTTAAAAGGTCTGCTCCAAATTGACTTCCACCCCACCTCAGTTGTTTCTACTTCCAAATCCTCTGCAGCCCTCCTTTATCTCCAAATAGAATTGATACCAACGTATGGTACATTACCTCTGGGTCTCTATCAGCACTGCCTAAACTCCCTTTCAAATGAAGTGAGTAACCTGGTTCAGCTTCTGTTAATCTTTAAATTTCTGTGCAAAGCTGCAGAGCTGAGCAATGAGAAGCCCTGAGCATCTCACACTGGGGGAGAGAATAAGGAATTGTGAGTGAGATTTGGTACTCCATTTTGAAAGAGATCTTGTAGCTGCAAGCTCATGTCATAAAATCTTTTTCTTCTTTCCAGCATCTGGATTCTATAGAAGATTGCCCTGGTCGTCCACCTCAACCTGGTCTGCAGCTCCAACTCCTGATAACTCCAGCTTCACTTCGGCAAAGATCTCTTTAATCTGATCCCACACTGTAACTGTCAAAGTGCGGCCATCATGGTGGCAGCATTTCTTGGCTCAAGTTTTGATAGACCTGAACTGGCTAACCCCGGCAGGATAAGTTTTCCAGACCACTGAGCTGCATATAATTTTCTTTCAGGGGAAAGCGGGAGAATCTGATGATATCTCTAGGTAGGTTGTTATCAGAAGGACCTGCTCCCAGAGCCCTGTGTGCTCTCTCAATTACCTCTGCAGTCAGCTCTATTCCAGGGCCTCATTAATCCAGGCTACGAAGAAGAACACCATGTCTTGTCCTTCCAGGCCAGATTTCACTCAACAAAAGTAAATATTCTGGTGATGATCTTGGTTTTCTGGATCCTCCACCTTAAGTTGCAAATCGCGTATCACCTCTGACATTTTTCTATCTTTTTCTGATGTTTTCCTCCTTGTTCATAAGCACCGTTATCAGAGACTTGAGATTTTCTAGAGTTTGCGAAAGTTTAGCCCAGTCATTATTGAGCTCCCTGTGGAGCAGTTGAAGGTTATCAGGTAACTGATCACCATCAGCAGCCATGGCCGCTTTGGCAGACTTTGGACTTTTACCCGGCCTTTCTCTATGGTGAAGCTGCTAGGCCCACTTTCTGAGGAGTCCAAGGAATTGTTGTCTGATTCAAAGGGATGGAAACAGTCTCATATCAGCTTGGTTTTGCTAAATCTTGCTGTATTTCCTGAGATCCCACTCTAGTCAATTTTGTGTCGGTTACCTTTTAGGTTATTGTTTTTAGCCTATTTAGGCCTTTCAAGCTGGGGAGCAAAATCCTTACACCTCCATCTTGGTTGCTAGCCAAGCCAGGCCCCCGATGAGATGATATTTTAATCAGGGCCACCTCTTGGTACAATAAAAATAAATATCCCTGGACATAGAAAGCTAGCATGCCAGGGTGAAGGTTAGCCCAGAACTCTTCTCCCCAACATCTAGTCTGCTATGTGGAAGGAATTAAATTTTAAATGGATGATTCAATCATGTGAGTCAAGGCTTAGAAACAGACTACAAAGAACTGTGTGTGTGACACCAAAATGTTTCTGTATGCTTTGGTGATGTTCATTTCTGATAGTAGCCCCTCGTGGTGCATCAGATACCTCTGCAAGGGCTCCCTACTCTTTACAATGAGCTTGGGGGGCATCATAAGGAGCTGTGATGGAAATATTGTGGTACATGGAAAGTTCATCCAAGCTGTTTTAAAGCTTTACCATTCTTTTTGACAAAATCTGTTTTCAGGAGCAAAGTCTGTAGAATCAAAGAGCTGAACAACTGTAATAGAACAAAGGTCTCTGGATGATAAATGATTGAGGAAGGACTGTAACTCAGTGGTAGAGCATCTGTCTTGCATGCAGACGGTCCCAGGTTCAATCCCCAGCGTCTCCAGTCAAGGCTAGGAGAGACTTCCCACCTGAAATCCTGGAGAGCCACTACAGTTAGTGTAGACAATACTGAGCTAAGATGGCAGCTTCCTATGTTCCTACATTCCTATTAGAGTTGCTGTTTGACAAACAAACTGCCAACATGCCCTTACTTGGCAAAGAAGAAAGTAGAGCTACAATTAAAAAGTTCACCCTTCATTGGCAAGGAACGCAACATGGCCAAAATCATTAGCTTTATCTGCAGACCTCCAGCATCAGGATTAAATGGCTAGTTGAATGAGAGCATGTACTCATATTAGCTCCCTATGTAGTTTCATTCCAGACTGAAAGCTGGCTTGCACTGATTCTTTCATTCCTGCCATATATGTGTAATACGTATGGAAGCAGTGCAAGCTGGTGGGATGTGTTGGAATGGAGGAGTGAGACGGGCATTAGTCCCATAGCCACACCCTTTCAAAACAGATGGACAGATGTGCCCAAAGACACCTTACTGGTATTACGCAAAAATGTCTGACTCTCCAGAAGTCTACAACATTCCAACATTGTCTGAGGTATAAAGCCTTTTGTAGCATAGGGGCTCAGCATATGAGTAGAGATGTCTCTCATTCAAATCTCAGTTTAGCCACGAGGTCCTTAGACATGGTACCATCTTTTATTTAGTCCCCCCCCTCGCACTCCCATATCCGCAAATATGGGTATAAAAACAACTAGCATTCAAACAGTACTTCTAGAGCAGGCATGAAGAAGCTCTGGACCTCCAGGTGATAAACACCTATCATCCCTGACTTCATTGGCCTGATGGAAGTTGAAGTCCAACATCTAAAGGGCCACAGGTCTCCCATCCCTGTTCCAGAATGCTCAGAATGCTACACATGCATGACTTCAGTAAGCTCATCACACCTTCCTTACAGGGATTTTGTAAGGCTAAGAATTCCACCCCCACAATATAGCATAAGAATGTGGGGGACACCCAAATAAATGTATTGATCAGTAAAGACCAAATGAAAATGCTTCTTTTCATAGTGCATAAATAACTTAAGAAATTTGCTGCTCCACAATGTGGCAATGGCAACTGCTTGCTTATGTAGCATCATCATCATCATCAACATCATCACTACTACTACTACTACTACTGTAGTAGTAGTAGTAGTAGTATTTTATTTATTTACTTATTTATTTAATTTATTATGCCGCCCAACAAGATCAGCCACACAGGGCCTTCTCTCAATCCCACCACCAACAGTAGCTAGGTTGGTGGGGACTAGAGAGAGGGCTTTTTCAGTGGCGGCCCCCACTCTCTGGAATTCCCTCCCGTTCAATCTTCGGCATGCCCCTTCCCTGGATACTTTCCGCAGAGCCTTAAAAACTTGGCTGTTTGGACAGGCCTTTGGGACCGCCGGAGTGGGCTAATTTACATACTGAATGCCTGTTGTTATCTACTGCATATGTTGTTATTTTGTTATTGCTGAGTATATCATATTTTATTGTATTTACTGTATTTATTGTATTTTATTGGAATTTAATATGTACGTCGACTAGAGTGGCTTCGGCCAGATAGGCTACCTAAAAAATTAAATTTACATTTACATTTACATTAGTCATCCATCTGGGAGGTTGTCCAACCACTCTGGGTGACATACAGCCAAGAATATATAATTACAGTAAACAGTAACATAAAAACATTAACAGATTAAAATCACAACTGATCTCTACAGAACCAACAGAAACTAACCCATCTCAAAAGCCTGTTTAAACAGCCAAGTCTTCAACGCCCGGCGAAAACTCAACAGAGAGGGGGCCTAGTAGTAGTACTACCACAGCCCTGGGCTCCTGCTGGGAGGAAGGACGGGATATAAAATAAATAAATAGTAGTAAATTTATAACCCACCCTTCCTCCCAGAAGGAACCCAGTGTGGCAAACAGGCAATAATACATTAAAAGATCTATAAAACATCTTAAAAACAAAACATCTTTAAAAACACCTTAAAAATAATTCCAACACAGATGCAGACTGGGATGAGGTCTCTACTTAAAAGGCTTGTTGAAAGAGGAAGGTCTTCAGCAGGTGCCAAAAAGACAACAGAGATGGTGCCTAACATTTAAGGGGAAGGAATTCCATGGGTGCAACAACACTAAAGGCCCAGTTCCTATACTGTGCAGAATGGACCTCCTGATAAGATAGTATCTGCAAGAGGCCCTCACTTGCAGAGCGCAGCAATTGACTGGGTCTATTAGGCTGATGGGAGGCTGATCCATCAAGGGATATTTCCCATGATACTTCCCAAGTTGAAGGCAGTATGCTTACAGCAACTCTGTTAGAAGTAAATGCAGGAGGGGCCTGCTGCTTTCATATTCTCTTGGTGGGCTTCCAGGGAACATCTGGCTGGCCCCTACTTAGAGTTACCAGGTCTCCAGTTTTCAGCCAGAGTCTCTGGTTTTTTGGGGGGCCCTCTGGCTCTCCGGCTAGCACCCCTTAATCTCCAGACTCTCGGCTTCAATTAAAAAAAAAATTAAGTTTCTAGGTGGTCTGGTTCCCGAGATATACACCAAAACATCAGCCCCCCCATGACTGTTTAATCTATTTAACTGATACGACGCCGAAGTTGGTTCCTAGTTCCTTATTTGCTTGAAAGTTCAAAACACTAAAAAAGAAGAGTTGACAACTACAGCAACTTCAAACCAAACTTAACATGTCTCTGAACCCTAAAATATATGTTGGGGTACCCTGTATGATATATCACTGTGATCGGGGGACTCTCTCCGTCAAGGATAACAATACATTTATGCAATCAAAATCATCAGGCTTCTGATATTATCATAAATACATAATGTCATAAAATCATAAAAAATAAGTAACTGGGGGTACCCACCCCAAACTCTGCTCTGGGACAGGACAAATCATATACCCCAGGAAAGGGGAGGGTGTCCTCTATGAGATGCCACTGCGTCCCACCTGGCCCAGAGTTTCTGCTGGGCGCAGGGCACGGAGGAAGACATCTATGCAAAATCAAAATGGACAAAAACACGTAGAGAAAAATAAGTAACTGGGGGTGCCCAGCCCAAAATCTGCTCTGGGCCAGGACAAATCATATACCCCAGTAAAGGAGAGGGTGTCCTCTATGAGATGCCACGCGTCCTGCCTGGCCCAGAGCTTCTGCTGGGCACAGGGCACGGAGCAGGACATCTATGCAAAATCAAAGCAGACCAAAACACATAGAAAAAATAAGTAACTGGGGGTACCCACCCCGAAATCTGCTCTGGGACAGCACAAATCATATACCCCAGGAAAGGGGAGGGTGTCCTCTACGAGATGCCACTGCGTCCACCTGGCCCAGAGCTTCTGCTGGGCGCAGGGCATAGAAGAGAGCATCTATACAAAATCAAAGCAGAAAAAGACATACAGGAAAAATAAGTAATTGGGGGTGCCCACCCCAAAATCTGCTCTGGGCCAGGACAAATCATACATCCCATGAAAGGGGAGGGTGTCCTCTATGAGATGCCACTGCGTCCCGCCTGGCCCAGAGCTTCTGCTGGGAGCAGGGGAAGGATGAGGTAATGTATGCAGACAGAAAGGGTAGAGAATCTTCTTTTACTCAGAAGTAAGTCCTGTTGAGTTCTATGGGGGCTTAGTCCCTTAGTATGTGTGTTTAGAATTGCAGCCTTCAGGGGCATCCATCTTTACTTCTGAATGCTCCCATCTAACATCTCTACAACACTAGGCTCCTTTCTTCCTACAACGGCCTTCTGGTGACTGGCCTGGCCTGAAGGCACTTAAACCTTTCTTGCCGAAAGCAAGTAGGCTAGATTAAATGTTCCCTACCTAGGCTCCATCTTTTAGCTAAGATGTCTAGCTTAATTTCCAGTCAGATTTTTTTTTAATTGTACGCTCCAAGCAACTGTGATTGATGCTTAATGTATCATGTTTAATGACATCACTCGGGCCCGCCCTGTGACATCACTTGGGCCCGCCCCTAAAATCTCAGGTTTTGGGATGCTTCTGACCTGGCAACCCTACCCCTACTAGAAATGGGATACTGGATTAGAGATACTGAACACCACACTAAAAAACAGCCTATACAAAAGTCTTATTATTATTATTAGGTCCCTCATTCTTTGTACAAACATTAAAATAACAAGCCTCTACTTAGAATATTTCAAGTTGGCCTCATCCTAAAAGCTTTTCCTACATTGTCAGGGAATAAGTAGCTTGGTGTTATTTGAAGCAAACCTAGTACTGAAGGCATCATAATACCAGAAGCAAAGCCAGAACGCATTAAAAAATGAACCACCACAGCTCAACCTGTAAAGAATTGCATGCAACTATTTCTCTAACTTTAAGTTTTGTTGTTGTTGTTTCGTGCCATAGAGAGAGACTGAAATGGTGAAATAAAGATGTGGAGTAAATTGATTAAGCTGGCCTTTGTTCTATTGTCTGTGAGAATGACTCAAACTATATGCCACATAGCTCTGTGCTTAAATCAGCAATATCTGATGAGTTTGCTCTGTTGTGGTTACTTGCAAATCTCAAGACTGGTGAAGGCAGCAAAAATTGTCCAAAAACTGCCTCTCTGCATAATGAGAGATTGCTCATGGGCTATCAATTGCTCTACTAAACTCACCCAAGCTAAAACAGAATTCTCCGCATACATAGTCATTAGCGTTTGAAAAAGTTATCATTTTAGCAATCCATGAAAGCCAGCAGAGTTTAAACCATACCCTTGCAGCAAGAGGGAAAATCCAAACAAACCAAAAGAAAAAAATTGACGTTTCTTTGTGAAATGTAAAAAGAGCATGCTGCTGGAACGCAGGGATAACAGTTTTGGAGTATTGCAAAATTTTCAACACGCAGTATAGTATTTTTCATATAAAGCCATTAAACTATCATGAATTTAGGGAGAAAAAAGTTAATCACAGGAAGTTATTTCGCTGGCAATGTATTCCCTTAACACTGGATCAACAATGAGTCATACATATGGAAATAGCTACTCGATTCAGGGCATGCCAAACTTTCAGTACAAAACACTTCACTACTTTCCCTGGGAATGGTTATCAGTCAGTGTTGCATACAAATTCCTGTGCTGGACACCCAACAAAATATGAGAACACAGAGTCAATGGGGAGGCAAGCAGTTTGATGAAATGAGCTCACATGGAAAGTATTTTGCCTGAGGAAAGTTTGTCAGGAAAATAGCTTTCAAGGTAGTTTCTTAAAAAACTGATGCCACTTAAACACATGAAGAGGGGCAGAAACAGTGTCTTAAGGACCTGATTTGCATTTTCACATCTCTCTCTCTCCATAGGCCCATAAAATGCTTATATATGCAACACAGGGCAAACGAGATCTGAAGGAACTCTCTTCTCTCTTTCATAAAAGTCTTAGCATTAATTTAAGAAACTCCCCAAAGTTTAAGCTCAGAATCTGGAGCTCCAGGTGTCCCACCAGGTGATATCTGGTAGGGAGCAAGTGAGGAGAGAGAGACTTTTCAGGGGTGGCACCACATTTGTGGAACATTGTTCTTCCACAAGTAAGAGAGGCACCAACCCTTTTCTCATTCAGGAGACAAAGTTAAAACCATTAAATGTTTTTGTGCATCAACAGGTTTGTTTAAAAAATATGTATTGCTTAGATTATCATCTACTTCTGCTTTATAAGTTTTTCTAGAAGATCTTAATTATTTATTATTCTGCAGTTTTATTGTTGGTTTTTGTATCCTGTTTTAATTTTTCAAAAATAGAAATGCAGCTTATAAATGATTTAATTAAATAGCAAAATATATTACTGCCCAATGTTGCTATCCTGCAGTCCAAAATCAACATAAGATACTATACAGAAAACAGAAAATGATTAAATATCTATATTTATAAGATGTGTAGTTTTAGTAATATATTAAAATATAGCTGCCACCAACCATACTTATGTATGCTTACTCAGAAATAAGTCCCACCTGATATAATACTGTAATCTCAAATTAAGTGTGCATGCAGCACAGTCCTATGAAAGCATGCTGCACAATCCTATATTTACTTGGAAGTAAATCCTACTGTGTTCAGTAGGATTTGCTTCCGGGATAGCGTGCACAGAACTGCAGCCTTAATCCTTTAAAATACTCTGTCACTTTCAAGAATATTGTACTTCTTTCTGAAAAGGAATGCTGCATAACTGCAGTAATCTCTTGCACTCTTCTTGCCTTTCACATTGCCTCCCCCACAACGTAGACTGTAAATCTCTTGGGGCAGGGACCTGTCTTTTGCTTATGCTACTTTGTAAGACACCATTAAGATGCTGATAGTGTTATACTGAAGAAAGCATGTGTTCCGTACTAACTTTCTCCTGTAGGTTTTGTTTCGGTTTATTTTGCTTTGAAGTATACAGCATTTTAACTAGGAGAAACAGCTACTACTTTGACTAGTAACAGAAGATCTGGACCTTTCAAACAGGCATGGAAACTGCAACTACAAGGATAGCATGTTTTCACCTTTGAAAGGAGAGGCAAGGCACGCAGGCCACACACTTGCTTACCTATTTGGTCTTCTGGAATCAGAGACTCAATAGGAGGATCCAGTTCAGAGCTCTGAGACAAGTAGCTCTTAACTTGGGTCATAAACTGCCGAATAGTCTGAAGCATGTCTGTGCTAGAAACATGGCACTCCTTGTTCTCCTGTAGGAAGCTTACATAGTCCTGAACCAGGCATCCAAAATAGGTGCGCTTATCTCGAGACATTTCTGCTATTTTCTTGACCATTCTCTTCTCTGGGGTCATGAAGGAACTGAAAACTCCACTCACTTTCCGCAGTTGGGATTTAACAATTTTGGGGAGCACAAATGAACTGGTCCTTTTCTTCTTGGGCTTTAAGGGTGGTGCCATGCTCTCCTGGTCACTTTCACCCTCATACTCTTCCAGGCTGCTGTTAGTATCCCCATCATAAGGAAAGAGTGGCATACTCCGATCAAAATCGAGCGAGTCAGAGGAGGAAGTGGAAAGGCTCATGTCGCTTAGTCTCTGTCTGCCTCCATTCCACTGCACTTGTGACTCAGAGAGTGCAGCTGAGCTCTTTTGGCTCTCTGGTAAGTTTTGCTGAGGCGGGGCTCCACCTGGAATGTGAGCAGTTTCTGAACCATGCGTTGAGTTATGGCTCGGTCTAATTACTGCTGAGCTCTTTGCACTGCTGTCTGCTTCTAAAGAGAGTGCCTTCTTCTTCAGGCGAGGAGGTGGGATAGGAGTTGGCCTCTTTTGCAGCAAATCCAAGTCCCAGTGTTTGTTGTGGTCGGCAGTTTCTGGCAGACTTGCCTGGTTTATATTGCTGGACAGCTGAGGGCTTGCAAGGAGGCTATGAATAGAAGGTGGGGGTGGCCGAGGTGGGGGGGAACGAGATCTCTCTGGGCCATTCACATCTTGAGTTCTTGGGGATTGCCTTTTCAAATTTCCACTGACATCCTGGCTATGCACTTTCAAGAAGAGGGGATTAATAAAACACAAGGCTCCATTGGTCTGGCTGCACTCCAGCTCTGAAGGCGTTCTGGTTCTTATAGAATGAACTCCATTTATAAGGCAGAGCTGCTGGGAGCTTTTGTAAACGCTATCTGAAGGCAGAGGCTTCTGGAGAGCTGAAGGATTTTGCAGCCTGTTGTTAGCTGGAGAACTCCAAAAACCTGAAAGTAATTATTTGGTTAGTGTAAGAATGCAAATATTATGCAGCTAGTGCCCAGAACACTCTGCTTAACAACATTTGCACTCATACAAAGAGTTCTTTAACTTTCTTTAAAGGGCCTACCCAAGGCACTTTCAGCACTGAGGTGGAAAATTTAAATGGCACCCTTTCCCACCCCTCTGCAACATACACAGAGAGTACAGAGGACCTGCAAGCCTCACTTCATTTCAGCAGAGCTTTCTCAAAATAACCTTCTGCTGGACAAGGCCCCATTGATCAGACACGTCTGTTTCCCACTTTGGCCCAAATATGCTACCAAAGGTCACCACCTGACTTTGCCTCATGGAAGATTGCCTGTGTTTCCAAAAAGTACAGTATTAAGGGAGAAGGAGCTACTGATGGAGGTATGCATCACTCCTAGAAACCCCCTCGCCCATAATGCAACATAACAGGTTTGAAAGATGCAGGCAATCTCTGTTTATACTAATGAGGGTGGCAAGTGCTAAAAAGGCAGTCTTCTAAACTGACTCCTCTGGGATTTTTTAAAGTAGCTTTTTCTTATTTTACTAAGTCTTAAGTCTCAGTGATTTAAATACAGGATAAAAGCCTGTTTTTTAGGTAAATACAGACACTGGCACACTGCAAGCTCAGACCACTGAGTTACTCTGCATATTTCTATAACAATTCAGAAACATAGACTCTGAACAGGATAGTTCTATTTAGTTCCAATGGCTAATAGCCAGTGACATATCTACCCTCCATCTAAGCTAGTGGCCACCACCACATAAATGCCATAATTTATGTATTGTGTGACTAACCCCATTTTTCTCTGACTTGAATCTAGGACCAATCAGTGTCATTGGGTACTACCAAAATTTAGTGTGTTATGAGGGAAGGAGAAAAAAGTATCTTATTTATTTTATCCACACCATGAGTGATTTTATATAACTTTCATTGCCCATACTGCATATAGAAGTTTATATATAACTTGTGTGCATGCTTCTACATATCACAAATTTTCCTGTATATCATGCAGTCATCTAGACTTCACCCTGTATGTACTTATAGAATCATATTTACTCCTATTTAGGGGTATGATCTGTTCTGGATATTTATAATTGGACTCTTGTAAGTTGAAGGGAAGGGTTTCATCTCAATTTTCCACCAAAGAACTAATTCCATTTTTCACCTAAGAACAGAGATAAGAAAGTTCCCCTTATTCAGCCACTGACTATGACCAAGTCTCCCCATCAATCATCAGTGGAACATCTTTTTTCATGCTTAAATATTGTTCATATCCTAGAAAGATAAATTTAGACACAATCACTTTGCATCTGTGGCATGACCTCCCAGACCTCAGCTTTGCATTCTTTCAGATGTCAAGTAAAACCCCATCTTTATCACCAGGCTTTTAGTGGCTGATGAGTTAAGTAATTTCTACAGTGTTTTTAATTATGGTATTTATGTAATTTATGAGAATTCTTTTAAAGTATTCTTTATTATGTTTTTATATTACCTTATCTTTTTGTAAACTACCCTGTGACCATTTTTGGTGTGGGGTGGTATAGAAATCTGTAAACAAAACAAATAAACATTCTGCTCTCATAATCTTATCCCTCCTAGTTTCCCAGTTCCTCCTGTCTTTTTTTAAAATCTTCCTCCCGTCTTTTTTGTAACATTCTACTTTCCAAAGGAGTTTTCCATCCCCAGCTGTAGTGTTTGTTTAATAACTCAAAAAGAATGAAACACAAACATATGTATGTGGAAGTGGCTCTTATAGATACCAGAGTTTTTTCTTAAGGAAGCCTTCCATGATCATTTTGATTCATGAAACTGCTGTCTGTCTGTCTGTCCGTCCGTCCCCTCCAAGAATCAGTGTGGTAAAATGGATAGAATGTAGAATCTGGACTGCAGCAATCTGAGTTGATAGCTCTGCTCAGGCACAAAGCTCATCTGGTGATCTTCGGCCAGTCACTATATATTACAGCCTAATCTACCCCACTGGGTTTTTTGGATGGGGGAGGGGAATAAAATAACCCCTCATCTCCCTGGAGGAAAGACAGATACCATATGTGAAACAAAATAGTGATGTGCTGAAGCTCAGAATGTCAGTCAAGGACTGTGGGGTTGGCCAAGGGAAGACAAATTTGTTACTTCCTCATTGGCTGCATGTTGGCTTGAGCCTTTGAGCTCCAGTTATAGGCAAGAAAGAACAGCATGGCAGTCTGTAAGTCTAAGGTTAGGGATTAAATCTGGAGGATTCTGAGCAAACCCCAGCCCCGTGAGGGATGGTCACCAGACTTCCAACCAACCAAGGTGACAAACCTCTGGAGAAATTGTATCAGTGGCCACAGCACATTGGCAGATCCCTGTGAGTTGAGTTGCTGGCCCACCACTCCCAACCTGCTTCTCAAAGTAGCTCCTACTCTGGAAAATTAATTGTGACAAGGTTTCTAGGATATGCATACCAGTTTTAGAGCACTGTCTAAGCCCCTTCATGGCTATCCCTGGTTACAATGCAATGCAATACTCTGCGGTCTTCATGCTGACTAAATGCAACAGTCTTGAAGATTGTGCTAAAAAAATCTACTTTAGTTTTTGATCATTCTCTGCTGAGGTGGAACAAAATTTACTTAGGCCAAATCAACAGACATACTTACTCAGTCCCAGCTGAGCCACCTTTTCAAGTTCAGCCTCTGTCGTTGCTGTTGCAATAGCATGAGGCAACCTCAAGGTGAATGGCAAGACATCCCTGGTTTGGAAATAAATAATTACGTTGTTAGATTGCTTTGCGCTTTCATGTCTCTCTAGCAATACGTGCAATGATTCCAGATAAGTACATTTCTTTTAGAAGACTGCTGCCACTTCCTCTTATTTCAGCGCTAACTTCTCTATTGGATAGCCTAGATTGGAGGACTCTTTTACAACTGAGGCTTTTCTGCATGCCACATTAAATCATAGTTAACTATGGTTTAATGTGAACAAGCAGTGTGCTGGTGCACGCTGGTGAAACTGTGAGCACTTTCCTCTTGTGCTGCCATGAAACAAGCCATGCATTGGCTTCTTGTGTCATCCAAACATGGGTTCTCCGAAACAAACTATGAGCGAAGCCAAGATTTGTTCTTGGTTTATTGCCAAACCCGAATTCGGGCAACATGACTAGCCAGATTATGGCTTGTTTCCTGGTAGCACAGCAGCAGGAGCGGGAGCAGAGTGAAGCACCCATGGTTTCAGCAGCATACACCAGCACACTGTTTGTTCACATTAAACAGTAGTTTATTCTAACTACATATTAATGTGATGTGCAAACCAGGTCAATTAAACTTGCCTTCAAAGCAGATTTTAAGGAGGACCTTAAAGCTCATTTAAAGTTGGGTCATGCCTACATATACATTTGAGCAAATCAAAACCTGGAATACAGCAAAGTTTCATGAGAAGCTCATCAGATCACTGAATGGCACATTCACTTGCACCCAACCAACAAGCTCAGTTGCATATACTTTGCATGCAGAAGGTGTCACATTCAATCCCCATCTCCAGTTAAATGATCTCAGGTATCAAGGCTCTTACTAAGATCTGGAAGTGCCGCTACCAGACAAATCAGACAATACTGGACTAGCTAGACCAATGGTCTGGCTCAGGCATTACATGTTTTGGCCAGTATGTGTTGAACAGCAGCCTACACATTGGGCAGGTTTCACAACTGGGAAACTTGCCCAGCAATGGCAATCCTAAGCAACCATGGAAAACCACATTTTGTACTATTTTCCCTTGATTGAGAATTTGGAAGTGCTTTTTTCTTGCACAACATATGACACAGCCCTCTAGTGAGACACCAGTTTGACAGTTAGTTACTGCTATCATAGCCAAGAAAGGCCAGCACCCTTAGTGCAAGTACATAGAATAAATAAAACTTGACTTCAGGGTCACATCTCTGGATGTAGTTCCACTTATTTATTGTATTTGTCTCTCACTCTTCAGTCAACCACATGGCTTTGTCCCATTTTATTCTTACAAAAGGTTTAAGCTCTGTGAAGAAATGCTATCTATGTGTGTGTTTGTGTTTAAAGAAATGTTGTATGACCTCTGTGACTGCCATGAGACCTTGTTTTGGTACATTGTAGGTAGCCTGCTTGGCAGTGGTTGCTTGGTGACATGTTCTGAGAGGAGAGAGCACATGGTCACTTTAAGATTTTAGTAGATGGGGCCTGATCAGGTAAATTCTTTCTGACTGGCTGGAAGTTCCTGTCAGTCAAGGATTAGCAGTTGGTGCTGGTTGGAGTAGAGAGTTAAAATGAGTTGGTGAGAATAGCCGAGGTCTATATATTATTACCCAGGGTGTCGCTAATAGTGTTCTGGTAAAGATTAGAAGGGAGCTGGTGATTGAGATGGTCTGAGAGGCCATATTGCCAGAGGGAAGTGACACAAGCAGGAATATAACACTGGCTAAACTGTTTTAAATGGTTTTAATCCCTACAATATCTCCTCTGATTCCCTTGGCATACCACCCTATGTTTTTCAATAAAAATTGCACATATGATATTAAGGGTGTGCTAAGGGATTATATCATCTCTGTGATTTTTATCAGAAGGGAATGCCCACTGGAGAAGATAAGTTAAAAAATCAACTGCAGGAAAGCCCATTCCCATGGTTATTATGGGAACAAATCAATTTTTTTGAATAATTCAGAAATAAAAGAACCTGCAACACACAGATTTACCAGATATGAGAAATTAATATTAGCATATTCAGAGGATGCAAAGGGCCTGACATCTAATATATATAAAATCTTGGTTGATTACATAGGAGGAGATACATCAGAATTAAAACTGTGGTGGGAAAGGGAACTTGGAATTGAAATAGATAGGGAAGAGTGGGTAGCACAATGGAATAAGCCACCACACCAAACAATCACAGCTAAACACATAGAATTGTCTCTGGAAATCATATCAGTAGTATCTGACACCTAGAAAAATAGCGTTTATGAATCCAGGAACGTCTTCAATATGTTGGAGGAAGTGTCAAAGAATTGGTACGTATGTGGTGGGAGTGCCAAAAAAGATTTTGGGTATCTGTGCTAAAGGAGATTGAACAGATAACCCAACAAAAAATTACATCTACACCATAATTAGCAATACTGAATTTATTTCTGAATGAAGATCTTGATATTAAAAATGTTGGTTTTTTGTTAGCAGCAGCAAGGATAACTATTGTATGATTTTGGAAAGATCTTAAAGGAGCAAATATAGATTCTTGGTATAAAACAAGATTCTTGGGATATAGCTCTACCTGAAAAACTAACAGATAATTTAAAGAGAGCAAGAGGACAAAGTAAAGGGAAGGGACTAATTTCACTTCAGAATGGTATGATTTTATCAATTATATAAATCTACAGGATATAAGGATCCCCCTGCCAATGGCATACACATAGATATGGCACTGTTATTAAATGGTCCAATAAATGAAAGGATAGGAATGATATTCAAGAATCCTGCAGGAAAGAAAAAGGGAACAATATTAATGTATGAGTTATAATTGTGTTAATAATTCACTATGATAATCAAAATGTAATCTTTACAAGCAATATGATTATGATCTACATAGTGTAGTACTTTGGGTTTATGCTGTTGATTATGTTTATTTTGTTTATTTTGAAAATAAGAAAAAAGTGACAACACTGACTAAACCATCCACAGCCAGGAATGAAACCAGAGGAGACTTGGGGGCACAGAGGCAGATTGGCCTCAGTACTGGACTAGGTTGTGGGAGTAATTGGCTGGAGTGGAGGTTCAGGAAGACTGGCCTGAAGGCTGGTGACAGCAACAGTGTCTCTGGAGTCTTTAGAACACGTCAGCAAGCACTTTTAAAGTCCAAAATAAGTAACCGTATTCCCTTTTTTAAATAATATTCCTTTAATAAACTTACAAACACAGTTTAAGATATATACTATATTTCAGCGGTTGTGTCATCTCATGCCTAAAGCTTTCCATACATGCTACTAGGAGGGTTTAAAGAGGTATTCTGTGTGAACTGATGGCAGAGAAAAGGAAACCTGTTCCTATGTGAAGTGAAGCTGAGGAACCAGGGGAATCCCTGAGAGGCTGAAAGATGATTGGCCCATGGCTACCCAATTAATATCATGATTGAGCAGGTGATTTGAACCCATGTCTCCTTAGTCCAATTCAATATACTTATCCACCAACATTAGCTCCCTAGGAAGGAAACGCATGATGATGATTGCTGCATGATAAAGATTGTGATTTTCATTTAGGGAAGGGAGGGTCTGCAGCAGGCTTTTGTCCAAGAAGACACTGGTGAGAAGGCGAGACATGAAAGTGAAGCCAATTCACTTATACTTAATCACCGGGGGGGGGGGGGAGGAGTGTATTTATATGCTCCATATTTTCAGAATTTTCTCAGCTTTCTACTTAGTAGTTATTAAAAAGCTAAATGGGATTTTTGTGTGTGCACACAAGTGATTGTAATAATAATAATTATGTATAAAGTGCAAAGCATAAAATAAACACGATCTTGCTAGAATTATTTAAAATTGAATAGATATAACACAAAAGATATAGTGGAAAAGAAGAAAATAGGTAAATTCAGCATTCAATACATTCATTTCAAAAATGACTGGGTAGAATTACCTATGATGGGGTCTGTTTTGGGAAGAAAAAAGACAGAGTGGCAGGCAAACCAAGATCAGCTGTTTTCCCCACCCCACCCCCACATCTGCTGGCTGCTCAGTAGAACATCCAAAGACGTTCAAAGTTGTATCTTCTGAGAAAAATGTTTAAGGGCAGCCAGAAGCTCAATTTAAGGCTAGGCTAAGAAAATTCACCGTTACCTGCTAATACAGTAGAAAGCTATGAGCCTGAATAAATCAGCAAAACTTATTCCAGAGCCTTCCAAGGAAAATGCTGCAAAGTAGAAGAAAACAAGCTCAATTGCTCAATACATATTCTGGGAAATGTTGTTAAGCATACTTTCTGTGTAGTAACGAATCTGCAGCTCACAAGTTATTATTTGTAATAAAAAACACACGTGCAGCTGGCCATCTGAAATGTTTCAGGCAAAATTCTGCAGCAAAAGTCTTGGATATTTTTATTTTTAAAAATTTCAGTCTAACTAGTTAGTTAAATGGGCCACAAAGCTTGCACTGCACAACAGGCCAACAGCAGCTGACACATTTTGCATCTGCAGCTCAGCATATCTTAGCAAAGTCTATTTATTTTGCTGAAATTACTTTCCCTTTAATTCACAGATCCCACAAATCCATTCAGAGTCGCAAACATGCATCAACATTACTTTTATACAAATTAGGCTGCTATTGTCTAATAATAGTTCTCCAGGAGTCCAATAACTTGACTATCCTCACATCAGCTGAATAAATTCTTATTAATAAATCTTAAATACATATGCACAGATCATAGCCAAACTACCATTATCTGTACATCCACCACTGCAACCATTATATTTAGGGATATGGAAAGCCTCTCCCTTTATTCCTGCAGACTTTTCCACTTCTGTACCCCCCTTACTCTGTGGTTTTAGTAGATATCCACATAAACTTTAAATATCCACCTAACCTTTGTAGTGCCTTGGAAGTCCTCGCTTTCATAATCTATAGGTTTAAATTGGAAGCATAACTGAATGTGCATCTAAAAGCAGATGCGACCTATTATTTTTAAAGGGGTGTGCATTCAAATGTGCATTTCCCCACTCTTGCTAGCTTGCGTAAGAATTTTGTGCATCTAGTTACTGAAACTCTTGTTCAGCTTACAAGGGACAAATGTTCACTTTACTATTTTATAGACTGATGACTTGTGACACCAGCCATCCCTAAATAATAGGCTATTTTAAGCCTTCCATTCTTTGTGGCAAGACTGCTCATATACAATAAGCCACATTAACGGTTGTCAAGCTGTTCTAAACTAAAGTTACACTTTTCCTAAAGGATCAAGTTCACAATTTAGCAGTGCTTCTAGATAACAGTGCTGTCACCTTTTTTGGATAGAGATAGGCTAACTTCAGTTATCCATATCCTGGTAATTCTAGATTGCACTACTGTAATGCATTGTATGTGGGGCTGTTTTTGAAAATAGTTCAGAAACTGCAAAGCTGTACAAAATACAGCTGTAAGACTACAAACTGCTACTGGGCTTGGGAAATATATTGCAAATCTTGAAACTGCTCCACTGGCTCTCACTCCATTTCCCATCCCAATTCAAAGTAATAGGGTAGACCTTTAAAGCTCTTCACAACTTGGAGCTAGGATACCTGTTGGATTGCCTATCTCCATACGATCCTATCTGTGCACAGAGGTCATCTTTAAAAGCCTTCCTTCCACAGATATGATGGGTGGCAACTAGAAAAAGGGCCTTTTTAGTTGTGGCATCCCAATTATGGACTGTTCTCCCAAGGGAGGCTTGCTTGATCTCTGATGTCTTTCCAGTGCCAAGTGAAGATCTGTCATTTTCTCTGGTATGTTAAAATATGAGCTTTATTTTAATTCTGCTTTTATCTGTTGTCTGATGTTATTGTGTTGCTGTTTTATTATATGTATTGATCCTTGTGGTTGCTGTATTTTATATTTAATTGTAAACTAAACAGGAAATGATTGGATGGATGGTATTAATGTCAAAAATAAATCTGTTGTTTAATTTTCAGTCCATCCACCTCCTCTGCAAATGACTATGGAGACGGGCTTATTGATCAGGGGCAAGTCACAGTTACGAACATGGCCTAAATGATATGCCCTAAACGTCAGTCTCAATGACATGAAGGTAAATGGTTAATTTTCATTTAACCTCATCAGAAGGAAAATGTAGCTCCAGTTTTAGTCATGTTCTAGCTACTGTGACACAGGCTCCAGAATGCCCTTAACAGAGATTTAATTTAGAAAACTAGACAGAACCTCTGAATGAACGCCAAGTAAGTTCTAAATCAGGGATAGTGAACTTGTAGTCCAACAACATCTAGCAGGCCACAGGATCCTCACTCCTGTTCCAAATTCAGTGAAGGCCCTTTATCATTCAGTTTTTCAATGACGCAGGGACAGCTATGATTTTTACCTTAAGAAATCAGCAAAATATTTGTCTTCAGAAATCCAGAGCATTCCTATCACCGGAGCAGAAAGTATGTTTTTAGAGCAGGAGTTCCCAAACTGTGGTAGGTGGACCACCAGTGGTCCATGAGCTTCATTCAGGTGGTCCACAACGTGTCTGTGGATTTGTGGTTGAAACAGGAACCACATCCATCTCATCGAATAATCATATTGTATTTTATTGCTTCTTTTATTTCTTATATTGTATTTTATTGTATTACAATTTGAATTCTATGGAATAACAATTGCTACAACAGGCAGAAAATCATTAAGTGGATTGTATTTTATTGCTTCTTTTATTTCTTATATTGTATTTTATTGTATTACAATTTGAATTCTATGGAATAACAATTGCTACAACAGGCAGAAAATCATTAAGTGGATTGTATTTTATTGCTTCTTTTATTTCTTATATTGTATTTTATTGTATTACAATTTGAATTCTATGGAATAACAATTGCTACAACAGGCAGAAAATCATTAAGTGGCCCACCAAAATCTGCAGCAATTTTCAAATGGTCGGTGAGGAAAAAAGCTTGGGAACCACTGTTCTAGAGGAAGTATTTGAATAATAATTTTAAGAATGCATGTTCCAAAACTTAAGATGCATCACTTTTCCAAAAACATTCCCCAATAATGCAGGCATGAAACCTTGTACAAAGATCTTAGAGAACTATTCTTCTTCCCCCTCCTACTTCTAAAACTCTTAAAAGCCCAAGAAATGTTTCTATGAGTGCAAAGTAACAGCATCACAAATGTGCAGATGCTAAGAATTAAACAGGTGAGCCTAAGAGAGGAAGTAATCTGGCAACCTGGACTATAAATAAGCACTTTAATTTAAGGCGATTCAGTCTTATTACCTTTAGTGGGTGTCACTTTGTCACTGTCTCAGCTAATTTCATTGGAAATTGCAATCAATCAACTATCTATTCATGATAGTAAAGCCAAGGAAAGAAGATTCAATTTTTTTTAAAAAAACCTACTTACTGTATGTACTCTCTTTTATTGCAAATTCTTTGAGGCACAATCCAAAATCATTTGGCACACGTAGTGATAAAACTTTCTTCTGCATTCTTGTGGATTTCCTTACAAGGAAGGTCTATTAAAATAAAAAATTACAAAAAAGCAAGGCCTTAATACACTTCTTATTAACATTCTAGTTCTCTGTTTTGGCTGGCCTTCCATATAAATATTCATTAAAAAATTCCAACAGAGAGGCTAATAACTTAGGAGACTCACACACACAGTAGAGTCTAACATTTCATTAGTTAACCTATCCAGTGTTGGGATTGCCCATTCTGTTAATAATGCACAGCACTGCCCAACTACAAGGTCTAGTTTCAACTTCCACCCACTCAGATTTCTGAGGTAGATACATATATTAAAATAAAACAAAGGGTTTTATAAATGGCTGTACCCTTAAGCCAGTGTTAGTTACTGCTCCATATTAATACAGAGTTTGGCCCTCTTTGCTTATTCCTCCTCCCAATGTATGTAAGCCACTTCCCAAGCAGCTATGGGACAGTGGGTTGGTTATAGTAATTACCCTCAGCTGGGGTTCAAGGTTCAAATGTGACCTCTCCCATGCTGAGAACCAGAATTGGCTGCTTCCTCTTTCCAGGAGGGCCCATAACTCAATGGCAGAGCATATACACTGCCTATAGAAATTCCAATCCTTATCATCTCCAGCAAAAATGGTCTTCGACTAAGGATAATGAAAACCCCTTCACTGGTTGAGTTGTTGTCAGTCACAGCAGATGGTACTGGGCTAGTCATGGTATAAGGCAGATTTGTAATGTGTATGAATACCACAACCGGATGGGCAAGGAGTTCCTATGATGCTGGGTAGTGAAGGGGGAAGAAGAGGAGGAGGGACTAAGTCTGGGTTAATTTCACCATTTCTGAAAGTGAACCCATTCTGGATATTCGCAGTCTCAGCTATGGTCTGAAGGCACATGAAGCCACCACCTTGCTGAAGCTAAGCAGGTCTATGTCTGGTCAGTGCCTGAATGGGAAACTGCCTAAGAACCACATGTGTGCTGCCTTGGGTTCTATGATGAAAGAAAGGTAGGGTATAACTGTAATAAAGAAAATGAAAGAAAGAAGAGGTGCATCAAAAAAGCATTTTTCTTGTTTTTAAGGCCAAATGAAAGATGTTTCTTACTCCGGGAGGCTGGAACTGCAAAACTTCCACTGCTTCAGTATCATTCAAGCCAAGCTGTAACCAGATAGGGTGCGTATGAAGAAGTTTATCTAGTATGCTGAGCTTATTGGGGAGGCTGTCATATCCAGAATCTCGTATGATGTTTTTTAAATCTTTCTGATCCGGACACACATCACCCATGTCTTTCTCTAGGCTATAAACAACATAAGAAAAAAAATTAAAGCCTAAATTTAGATCCCTCAAGAAGAAATCAGTACCTTCAGCAAATATCATGCTAAAAAACAAGTAACACTTTCAGGCCCAGTCAATCTGAATATTTAAGGCTGTGTTTCAGGTATAACGGGAACATAACAGTTCTTAGTTCTAAAGTCAGATGACCAGGCAGCGCCACCAGCAGTGTGCGATAGTGCCATACAGTACATGGCAATTGCCACTTTGAGTTGTTTGTGAGCTTTGCTAGGGCATGTAGTTGGCCATTCTTGGAAACACCGTGTAAAGCTAGATTAATTTTTTGGCAACTCTTGTGTCATCATGTGCATGCATGCACACACATGCATTTTTATTGTTCCACTCCTTCCATGTGGTAAGTGGTTGCTTACAAAAGTCTATACCACAATAAACAGTCTCTTGACAAGCCACAGCAAACATTGTCCCTCTTTTGCAATATACTACTGGATGGAATAAGGCCAGGTATTGTAAGGGTGAAAGGATAGGATTTTATTTATTTATTTGCCTTCTATCTGCTTCTCAAATAATCCCTATCCAACATCTACAGAACCCTCACCTAATGCTGAGGTGCAACTATCTCTGAGTTTGGAGCAGAGTTTGGAATTTGTTTGTATACAAATTCTTGAACCCTGCACAGAAATGTAGCTACACCTGAGACAGAGGAACTGTTTAAAAAGGAATGTAGGAACTGACAGCAATATCGACTTGCTTCTACTCGGCATGGCCTTTCCC
Source organism: Rhineura floridana (assembly GCF_030035675.1). Classification (NCBI taxonomy): domain Eukaryota; kingdom Metazoa; phylum Chordata; class Lepidosauria; order Squamata; family Rhineuridae; genus Rhineura; species Rhineura floridana. The sequence goes on along the minus strand of NC_084480.1, from coordinate 176,933,494 downwards.
TTTACAAGTATGTCCACTTGCACGGCAGCAGTTTTGGGGGCACTGAACAGGTTATACAGTGACACAAACAGGCAAGGTTAGGAAACACCGTAAGTTAGGTTAAAACTATCAGGTAGTTAAGCAGTGGCAACTGAGCTAGTGCTGTGCAATGCAATCTGTGAGTAGGGCCCCCCCAATTCAAATTTCAGCTCAGTCACACACTATTTGTGTGGCCTTCAGATTCCTGTTATTCTAATCCAAGCCCATCGGCAGCATGGAGATAATTACACTTGTCTACTTTACAAGGTTGTTAAGATGTCTGAGTTAATATACGTGAAGGTCTATGAACACTCTGCACTATATAATGATTATGCTAGTATGAAAAAGGATAGAGTATCTGGCACATTTTCAAGAACTTGGCCATTCATATTAAAAGCTGCTATCTTGCTAGATGTTCATTTTAAAAAGAAATGTAAAAACTAAGTAATGTACAATTACATGCTCACTCTTTGCAGCTTTCAATACAAGGATTTTGCTTTTCCTTCTGAGGAACACAAGATATGATGCATCCATTCCATACTTTAAAGAAAAACTGACAATGCTGAACTATAATTGCACTGCTATGAAGTTCCCATTTTCTTCCCTCAATCATAAGTCTTTAAACATGCAGCATATGACAGTATTTTTGGAATGTATGGCTGCAGTTGCTTTACTGAACAGCATCCTGCAACTCACATCAGAGGCAGCTATTACAGAACTGATCTAGTGATGCAAAAAATTAGACTATGGAACAAGATGCCTGTAAGCTTAAGAAGCAAATTGACAAGCTTCCTTGAGATCACAAGCTAACGGCACTTAACTCTCTAATGTATCTTCCAATTCCATCAGTCACAATGGAGTCATTAAGTGACTTCACAATGAAGGACTGTATAGTGCTGCACCAGTAACAAGAACAGAGTACTTAGAACAGTAAGACACATTCTGGGTGACTTACCATGGGAGAGGCACACAAATACCTCAGTTACACAGTAGATCTGTGCTTCAGTGCAGGAAGGCATTTACATTCCAGCAAAAGTAAAGCTATTTTGTAATAAGAAAAATATTAGGGGCAAACTCCTAGCATCATCAGTCCATCCACTGCTCATATTGCACCACTCCTTCCAACAGAATCATGATTCGTAACTCCCAGAGTTGTCAGTCGAAGAGGAGGCAGTACCAAGGCTCTTCTGGCCCATTCCTGTTCTTCCTGTTTTGTTTCAAGAGGCAACAAAGCTGTACTTCCTCTCAGAGCTGATTTAATCATTACTACTAAAGAGTGAGAGTTGCTTCCACACAGTTGGGACCCATACCACACCAGCACACAGGAGGCACAGACGCATAATATGGTTACTTCTGCTGGTATGAGAAGTAACCATATCTCCTGTGCTCAAGTCTCATGCTAGATATAGGTGTTACCAGCAGGACCCAGTCATTTGCCACCCTGGGTTCCTGCTGGGAGGAAGGGCAGGATATAAATCACATAATAAGTAAATAAATAAATGTGGCAGCGACTGCCACAATGTGGTGAATGTGTATGAAAGGACTCCTAATGAGCACACAATCGCCAAGCGTTCTCTCCTCTCTCCGTGGCTGTTAAATAGGAAAATGAGCTGTCAAATTTGTACCATAACAGGGAGTGGAATGAGCCCAAAGAGAAGCCAACAAGAATTTCTGGTCATATTTCTGGTCAAGGCCGGCTACTGATTCAAGAGCCATTGATTTAAGAAGTAGTGGTATCTGAAGAAGCATTGAAACAGTTTTTACAATCCAGAATAGCTGTCAAGTGTTACTGTTTTTGGCATCTGCAGCATATTTTACTGTCTGTGATTTGTCCTGTATTTCACTGTCATTTTGATGATTTGTCACATTTGCTTGCATTGTATCACAGTTACATGCTCCATTGCCTCTTGTCTTCTTTGCCCATTCATTCATATACTGATAGTGACTTCTCCCCCTTTTTCATATTCCTGGTCAGGCCACAGGGAAGAATCCAAGATTAGGAAGTAATTGTTGGAAGCCAAGGGATGAATTCAACAGAGCTGGCAAAAAATGTCTGCCCCAATTACTTTACTCTCTTCCTGTCTCAAGTTGTTAAGAAGCTAAAGTGAGCAAGTAAAATGTTATTTATATAGCACTTTTCACCTCCAAACAGTATATAACAATTGAAATGCATAATAAAGCACAGTGTCATCAATTAAATCAAGTCAAAATTCAATCACAGCAACAAAATAAAATGCTGGCATCTCAAACGTAGCAGAACAAAACACCAGGGATTGAAATAATTAAATTGTCAGAAAAGGATTGATGGAAAGAACTGTTTTCACTATCCACCAAAAAGAAGAAGAAAATCCCTCTCTCTTAGTGGAGTTCCATAGCCGAGAAGCTCCTGTAGACAGAGAAGGATTGGTATGGAGAACTCCCCAACCTGACAATGGTGGCAAGAGGACCAGTGCCACCCTGAAGATTTTAACTAGTACACAGAATCAGAGAGGGGTAAAGTGGTCCTTTACTTACCCTGGGCCGAAACTATTTAGGGCTTTAAAAGTCAGAACCAGCAGTTTGAACTGAGCCTGGAAACAAATCAGGAGCTAGTTCACCTCCAAAGGAACAGGAGTTACTTATTTCAAGTAACTGGCCCCTAACATCATCACTCTGGCAGCAGCATTCTTCACCAACTGTAGTTTCTAAACTGTCTTCACAGGCAGCCCCATGTACAGCACACTATAACAGTCATGTGACACAAGCATACTTGATAATGGCCAGATCTGCTTTCTCCAAGAAGAAAGTTGGGGCACCAATCTAAATGTGCAAATGCACTCCTAGCCATGGCCACCATCTTGACATACTAAGGCAAGGTACAAACTGCACACCTCACCCTTCAGAAGGAGTGCTATCCCTTCCAGAACAAAAGGAATGTCCAAGCTCAGATTACATTTCCCACTAATCAACACCACATCTACCTTGTCTGGATTAAGTTTCAGTTTGTTAGCCAACTTCTAGTCCTTTACAGCTTCTCTATACAGTGATCAAGGGTTTCTACTGCCTGTGTGAAATTGGATGGAAAGGATAAGCAGAGCTGGGTGTCATCTGCATATTAATGACACTGTACTTCAAATATACGGGCGACCTCTCCTAGTGGTTTCATGTCGATGTTGGACAACAACAAAGTATAGAATAGAAACTCCCCAGCACCACCTGCAGAAATCTAGCCTCTAGGTAGAATCATAGAATAGTAGAGTTGGAAGGGGCCTATAAGGCCATCGAGTCTAACTGCCTGCTCAATGCAAGAATCCAAATCAAAGCATTCCCGACAGATGGCTGTCCAGCTGCCTCTGGAATGCCTCCAGCGTCGGAGAGCCCACTACCTCTCTAGGTAATTGATTCCATTGTCGTATGGCTCTAACAGTTAGGAAGTTTTTCCTGATGTCCAGTTGAAATCTGGCTTCCTGCAACTTGAGTCCATTATTCCGTGTCCTGCACTCTAGGACGATCGAGAAGAGATCCCGGCCCTCCTCTATGTGGCAACCTTTCATGTACTTGAAAAGTGCTATCATATCTCCCCTCAGTCTTCTCTTCTCCAGGCTAAACATGCCCAGTTCTTTCAGTCTCTCCTCATAGGGCTTTGTTTCCAGTCCCCTGATCAACTTTGTTGCCCTCCTCTGAACCCGTCCCAGTCTGTCTGCATCCTTCTTGAAGTACGGAGACCAGAACTGGATGCAGTATTCAAGATGAGGCCTAACCAGTGCTGAATAGGGGGGAACTAGTACTTCATGCAATTTGGAAACTATACTTCTGTAAATGCAGCCTAATATAGCATTTGCCTTTTTTGTAGTCACATCACACTGTTAGCTTATATTCAGCTTGTGATCAACGACAATTCCAAGATTCTTCTCACATGTCGCACTGCTGAGCCAAGTATCCCCCATCTTATAACTGTGTATTTAGTTTCTTTTTCCTGAGTGTAGAACTTTGCATTTATCCCTGTTGAACTTCATTCTGTTGTTTTCAGCCCAATGCTCCAGCCTATCAAGGTCCCTTTGACTTTTGTTTCTGTCTTCCACGGTATTAGCTGTGCCCCCCAACTTTGTATCATCTGCAGATTTGTTAAGCATGCTTTGTACCTCCTCATCCAAGTCGTTAATAAAAATGTTAAAGAGCACTGGGCCTAGGACCGAGCCCTGTGGTACCCCACTTGTTACTTCCGCCCAGTTTGAGAAGGAACCATTGATAAGCACTCTTTGAGTACGATTCTGGAGCCAACTGTGGATCCATCTGATAGTTGTTTCATCCAGCCCACGTTTAGCTAGCTTGCTAATCAGATTATCATGGGGCACTTTGTCAAAAGCTTTGCTGAAGTTGAGATATATTATGTCCACAGCATTCCCACAGTCTACAAGAGAGGTTACCTGATCAAAAAATGAGATGAGATTAGTTTGGCAGGATTTGTTCTTCATAAATCCATGTTGGCTCCTAGTAATGACTGCATTGCTTTCAAGGTGCTTACAGATTGACTGCTTTATAATCTGCTCCAGAATTTTTCCAGAGATTGATGTTAGGACCAAACTAGCATAAAAGTGAGCTACTTAAGCCCAACCCAGATAGGTAGTCCAGAAGGATACCATGGCCAATGATATTAAAAGCTATTGAGAAGTAGAACTAACGGGATGCAATTTGGCTGTCTAATTTCTAGCATATGTCAAACTAGATAGTTTTGGTGCCAAAGTCAGGATGGAACCTAGATTAAAATGGGTCAAGATAACTCACATTCTCAGGTTGCAGAAAAGGAACCATTGCAATAGGACAAGCATATACTTCAGACACACCCAAAGACAAAGAATTAATCTGGAACCCAAGTAGGAACAGATAGAAGTTCTCATTCTACTGAGGATTCATTCCCACCTCTACATGGGGCAAAATGTAATAGGCCCTTAACTACATAGATAGCTCCACAGGCCTCCACTGTGTAGATGGAATGGTTGTGGAGAAGTGAGCAGGAACAATTGTGTCAACCACTTGATTCACTGTCCTATTCCAGGGCTTTAGCAGAGTTGACATTCGTGGTGACTTGGAATTTCCCCAGATCCATCTGGAATACTTCTGGACCCCCAAGTGTCTATGACTTTTAAATAGGTCCTCCATCCCTGCAGCTCCAGCAGTTCTAAACCCTATCTGTTCTATGACAATGGAGTTAAGATGAAACTGCTTCTTCCGCAGATCATCATCCTTTAGAAAACATCATATCCAGAATGTGTCCTGCTATATGGGTAGCATCAGATATAAACCTTCTGAGCCACACTTGAAGTGATTGTCTCAGTGTGAATGTTGAAATGCCTAGGATAATAAGCCTAACACCACCCCAAGACCACCTTCACAAGCTTGGGAAGGAAGACTATTGAGCAGAGAGATAGATGGTATACCAAGATAATTCCACCTCTCTCTTGGAGATCCGCCGACAGTTGCAAACACGCAAAACTCAGTAGCTGCCAGACAAGTACTTAGTTAGAGCAATGGTTTTAGGATAAGATGACTGCAACTCTGCCTCTCTTTCCCCAGAGTTAACCTGCTATTCTATTAGGAAGCCTGCTGGGCAAAGCTGGGGAAGATTAATGCCTCTCAATCTCAGCTAACTAGGTTTCTATCACACATGCCGAGTTGGCATGATTATCCAGGCTGGACTCCTGGATGGCTAAGGTCTTCCCATTTACTCAGTTGGCATTCAACAACAGGATTTCATTCAAAAGATGTATTAGATAGCGTTGCTGTACATAAGAACAAAAAGGATAACGCTTCCTTTTGAAATCTTTCAAACCAATAGAATCAGTATTTACTAAAATGTTTAAACACAAATTGTATCTCAGAACTGGTTTAAATTGAAACATAGATTCTACATGTAGTGTATTTTTTTCCTGACTAAACCAGATTACCTGCTACTCTTCACTGCCTCCAACATATTTATACAATAAAATCTCTATGCTTTTTTGATAACTTCAGTTGAAATTGCTCAACTCCTAAACCTGAAAGCTAGATAAATTTCTGCATTCAGTCCTGAAAGATTGTATATGCAATTAGATATAGTTTTAAGTCAGACAACTATGTCCTAGGAATCCCTCAGTTGTTACAGGAGTATATAAAAAACAAATGAACACACACACACACACAACTTTGATCACCAAACTATGCTATAGGATAACTGCACTAAATCTTAGCCAAAGCACCAAATATTATTCCATAGCTGTAGTACTGAAAAGCAATGAACATGGTGGAAAGTATCACCTTCCTGATTAACACAGCAGAAATACATAAAAATATTTGCCATATAATGCTACCCACCTTTGTAATCGGGTGGGTCCATCTTCCAGCACCAGATCTGTCTGTACCATTTCTTGTTTCAGTTCTCCGATTTCTGAAGCAATTGTGTCAATCAGCTAGAAAAAAAAGGCAAAAACAGTATGATGTCAAGCAACTGGAAGAGGTGTGGAAATAAATGAGTGGGCAAAATGAATCATTCAAGATTACAACCCATTTCACTCCTTTTAATTTTGACTTCCCTCTCCTGTACGGAAAAGACCAGGATAAAAGGAAAGCATTATTTAACTCCTAGAGATTTAAAGGTAGTGCAAATTACAACCCAGGAATACTGAGGAAATTGCATTTTGTTAGTAACATAACCAAATATATAAACAACAGCTGACAATATTTTTTAAAAAGATTTATATGCTGCCTTTCTGGCAAAAAAATAATCCATTAAGAGAGACAAAACATAATAAAAGCTATGAAACAGTAATGCTAAATAAACCATAACCTGCAGGCTTAAAAATACTTAGATATTATCCAGCTCTAAGATTTAAGCATGTGTTTAACTCTCTGACTGAAAACAGTAAGACTTCAATGCACTTAATTTTAGTTGAAAAAATCAACATATATCCGGTGCATTTGAAATATTCATAGCTGTTTACGTATGTTACTTCAATAATCCTTGTAAGAGACTTGTAAGGTAGGCCACATAATTATTTACATATCTGAGATGGGAAGGTGGCTTATTTTATTTTATTTATTTATTTATTTACCGCCCCATAGCCGAAGCTCTCTGGGCGGTTTACAGTACCTAAAAACACTAAAAACACATATACAAATGTAAAACACATCTTTTAAAAACAATTTAAAACACAATTTAAACATTTAAAACAATTTAAAAACACATGCTAAAATGCCTGGGAGAAAAGGAAAGTCTTGACCTGGTGCCGAAAAGATAACAGTGATGGCGCCAGGCGCACCTCGTCACTGAGATCATTCCATAATTTGGGGGCCACCACTGAGAAGGCCCTCTCCCTTGCTGCCACCCTCCGAGCTTCCCTCAGAGTAGGCACCGGGAGGAGGGCCTTAGATGTTGAGCGTACTGTATGGGTTGGTTCGTATCGGGAGAGGCATTCCATCAGGTATTGTGGTCGCAAGCCGTGTAAGGCTTTATAGGTTAAAACCAGCACCTTGAATCGAGCTCGGAAACATACAGGCAGCCAGTGCAAGCGGGCCAGAATCGGTTTTATATGTTCAGACCGTCTGGTCCCTGTTACCAATCACACTCCCCCTGTCTCTTCCGACAAAGGTCATCATACAGGGCGGCCAAGGCTGTTTCCGTGCCAAAACCAGGCCTGAAACCTGATTGAAATGGATCCAGATAATCGGTCTCATCCAAGAGTGTCTGGAGCTGGCCTGTGACCACTTGTTCAAGGACCTTGCCCAGGAATGGAACATTTGCCACAGGCCTATAGTTATTAAGATTTTCTGGGTCCAAGGAGGGACTCTTCAGGAGTGGTCTCACTACTGCCTCTTTCAGGCAGCCAGGGACCACCCCCTCTCGCAGAGAAGCATTAATCACTTCCCTGGCCCAGCCGGCTGTTCCATCCCTGCTAGCTTTTATTAGCCAAGAAGGGCAAGGATCCAGCACAGAAGTGGTTGCACGAACCTGTCCAAGCACCTTGTCAACGTCCTCAAGCTGTACCAACTGAAACTCATCCAAGAAATCAGGACAAGGCTGTGCTCTGGATACCTCGCTTGACTTACCTGCTATAACACTGGAGTCTAAGTCCTGGTGGATGCTAAAGATTTTATCCTGGAAGTGCCTAGCAAATTCATTACAGCGGGCCTCAGATAGTTCTACCATGTCCCTGGGGCCAGAGTGTAATAGCCCCCGGACAATTCTGAAGAGCTCCGCTGGGCGGCAGATTGATGATTTGATAGTGGCAGCAAAATATTGTTTTTTTGCTGCCCTCACTGCCCCTAAATACAGCTTACCATAGGCACTTACCAGTGTATAATTGCATCCACCAGGAGTTCGTCTCCATCTGCACTCAAGCCGTCTCCTATATTGTTTCATCGCTCTCAGCTCTGGGGTATACCATGGAGCCGTACGAGCTCTACACAGGAGAGGGCGCTCAGGAGCAATCATGTCAACTGCCCGAGTCATTTCTGTATTCCACAGTTCAACCAGGGTTTCGACAACAGCGCCAGCCCTATCAGCCGGAAAACTCCCCAGAGCCCTTCGGAAACCATCCAGATCTCTGGGGGCGGACCAACTTAATAGGTCCCCCACCCTTGCTGAGGGGAAAAGCCGCTGTAAGTCTAAACTTCAGCAAGCAGTGATCTGTCCATGACAGAGCGACTGATGTAAGGCCCCCCACATTCAGATCACCAACTCCATGTCCAGCTGCAAAAACCAAATCTAGAGTATCCTGCTACATGTGTTGGGCCAATGGCATATTGGGACAGTCCCATGGTTGTAATGGAGACCATGAAATCCTGAGCTGCCCCAGATAAGGTGGCCTCAGCATGGATGTTGACATCCCCCAGAACCAACAGTCTGGGGGATCTCAACAGTACACCCGAGACCACCTCCGTCTGCTCAGCTAGGGAGTCTGTTGGGCAGCGGGGTGGGCGGTACACCAACACAATCCCCAGTCTGTCCCGTTGACCCAACATAAGGTGCAAACACTCCAGACCAGTGGTCACATGGACAGGGTGCTTGCAGAGGGAGATGGAGCTCCTATAGACCACAGCAACCCCTCCTCCCTGACCCTCAAGTCTACCCTGATGCTGAACCAGGTACCCTGGTGGGCATAGCTGGGAGAGACTGACTCCGCCCTGCTCACCCACCCAGGTCTCGGTTAGACATGCCAGATCAGCTGCCTCATCCACAATTAAATCGTGAATGAAGGAGATCTTATTATGCACCGATCTGGCATTTAGAAGCATCTGGAGGCCTGAGAGCTGGCTGATAGGGCAACCAACAAACCTGCAGGTGTGGGGAGGACCGGAACAAGGCACAGTCGTTAACTGCCTGGGCTGGGTTCTCCTTAACTGGCAAGTCCTCCTCACAACGTCATATCTCCCTCGACCTGTCACTACACTAATTGGACCCCCCTCAAATCTCCCCACTTGGCTCTCCCAGGCACAGGACTCGAGACCCAGCAGGAGGCACCTCAGCCAGCCGGCTTATGTATCCCCTCCGGAGAAGGGACAGGTGGAAGAAATCAGCAACAGCTGGCTGAGTACCTGGGGCCTGGTCCTGCAAGGTGTGACACCTGCCAAGCAGAAGTCCAACAAGGAGAGGGTGGTGGTGGTAGCCGAGGAGCAGCAGCAGCAAGAGCAGCAAGCAAGCAAGCAGGCAGGCAGGCTGGCAGGCAGCAGCAGCAACGGCTCTCCTTCCCTGGACAGTGATGGTCTCCTTCCTCCTGCAGGCACTGGGACGGAGGGAATAAGGTGGGAGCCCACCAAGTGAGGTCAGGGCTGGAGGTGATATTTTAACCAGAGCCTTCTAGGCTCACAGCTCATACTCTTAGCCAGCATGCTACACCTCAGTATGAATGAAAAAGGCAGCTCTTTCAACATGCTACCAAATTAATGTGAAATATTACTGAAGCAAAGCACTTGTGTTTCTCAGAAAAAAAGAGCAGCTGATTTTCTGCCAGAATAAAAGTTGCCACATACTGGAAAGGCCAAACATATTCTAGAGTAGTTCAATCCTGATAGTGGCATACATAGGACCATCTAGTTATTGATAAAACTCACTCATTTGAGAAAGAGTTTCTAAGAACCAGGGCCAGCACCAGGCATGAGGGAACTCTCGAGCACCAACATCCCCCCCCATATAGCTGCCACCGGCTTAAATAGGCCTGGCCATGCTGCCTCCCATGTCAGTACGCTAATGCGCTGTGTGTGCACATCTTTGCACATGTTGACATGGAAACTGCAGGAGGCAGGGCGGCCAGGCCTATTTAAGCCTGCACTGCCTGCATGGGGGGGGTGTTGTCTAGCAGGGTGGAGCTCCACAATCAGCACCAGCATCTGGTCACAGGGCATGCATAATAAGGGGTTGACATGCATTGCAAATCTTGTCCCACAACCCAAGACTGGCGTGGATTGCAGAGTGGGACCTCCATCATCCCAGGGGCCCTTCTGAGCCCTAGGGGCTCTTGTGTCCGGGCTCCACCTGGTTGCCCACTGGCGCTGAGCCTGCTAAGAACCAAACCAGGCTTTCCTTTGCCACTTCACATCTATTTGTAGAATATGCAGAAGGAAAGTATTTGAAATACTGCTCCACCCTATAAATATCAAATAATTGTTACACTGACACCTGCAATTTACTTCTTTTCAAGTCTGATCCTGCCTGAAATTTTTAGCTATCACAACGTATTTCTGGCTATGTTTTACTGTTTTCATTTTTGGAAAACTATTACCAAAAATTAAAGGTAAAACCTATTTTAATGTGTAACCCTATTTATATATTTTGTCTCTGTAGACCTTGCAGTGGTGATGGTGTGACGGCGCTTTTAGCCCCTGCCACCAACATTGCTCTTCTTTTTTTGTGACAGTAGCACGCTGTGCGTGGTTGTCTGCAATGAAATTCCAGTGCGTGAACTGCTGTTCGTGGAGGGGTTCCAAATTATCAGGACACCTGGTTTCACAGGTTCCCCAACCACCAGGAGGCCGTACACATGAGCAGCTTTGGAACTTTGGAACTTCACTGCACACAACACAGCTGTTGCAGAACAACAGGAACAGGGCTAATAGCACAGCCCCACTCCTCTGTCGACACAATAAAACCCTGCACATGAGTAATGGATGAATAAGGGTTTGCTTTAAGGAGTTTATTCACAGCCTCGGCTAATGGTTGCCAAAGGGGAGGCTTCTATCAAAACATCTCTTTCCCTTTGCAGTATCCAGTACTCTACAGATCAGAGTTGAGGTATCTGTGGTGCTCCAGATTTTGTTGGACTACACCTCCCATCACAGCCCCCTCCATCCTTGCCAATGGTGAGGGATGGAGGAAGCTGTAATCCACCAACATCTGGAAGGCCACAGGTTCCCTGCCTCTGCTATATAGAAAGGTGTATTCCAATATTTTAAAATATTGACTGTTGGGCATGCCTGCCTCTTAGCAGCAAAATACAAATTTACTTGCAACATACACCAAAAACATACAAGGGCCTTGAAATCTGCAGGTCTACCCCTAGAGAAATTAATTGTGTTTGAGGACTATACTCTTGATGCCAGATTGGTTAAAAAACAAGAGGTCCCCTTATTGCTTGCAAAACTGTAATCTTCTGTTCCCAAAGTTCCTGAAAACTCATTTGACTGGGAAATGCTAGGACTGAGTTTCCCATTTACTTTCATTATGACACACTGGTTTAAGCAAAGTAAAATGGTGGATGAGACAGGGTTCTCCCTGTTGACATCTCTTAAATCCATCTGAGAATTAAAGTGTGTTCTGGAACAGCAGTAAAATAACAGCAGTCATTAACATACCACTAATGCTGTGCCAGTAATAAAGCCTGGTTCATACGTTATTTTGTGGACAAAACCCTTACTATCCTCTCTACCAGTACTTCCATAATATAGCAGCATTTTAAGATCAGTTACACCACTTCTCCTACTCTGGTTCCTTTGAAAGCTGCACAAGTTTGCTAGCGATAGAATATTGGGATCCTTTTGGGAGAAAGGGCAGGATAAATAAATAAATAAAATTTGGTGGCTATGGGATGGTGCTCATTTACAGGATTTCTGGGATCAAGGGGCATGGTTTTACTTCCGAGGGATGCTTTGCAGGGTAAGGATACTGCACAGCTCCTCCTATTGACCTCACAGTTAAAAGAGACTCTTTTTCTTTAGATTCAGAGATCAGGTGTCATCCACCTCTCCCTTTACGAGCTTCCAAAAACCTGAAGTTCTGTCTAAAACTGCAAACCATTATAGAAGGAATGGGTAGGGATGGGGTGTATGGATGGTAGGACATGAACCACTGACTAATTTCTGGTGGATCAACTGGTGCCAGTTGTGATTCTTACAAAGTAGATTTCAGTCTAATTCAGCAAGGCACTACTTATGTTCTATAAGTAAGAGTTGGTAGTCAGGACACAAGCCTGCACCATAAATGTAAAATATACCGAAGGATGACAGATTTGGGAGACTGAATGATTAAAGTCAGACCATGGCTGAAGTTTTTTTCATTACAAAAAAATACAAGACCCTGTCCTTGTTATATGTTGGCTGACATATAAACTAATCTGACATATAACCATTTGCAGCAAAACTCTCTTTCCTCATAATGTGTCCTGTGTGGGAGAGGGCAAGCGATCCTGAAGACAATGCCTCTGCAGTTAAACTACACCTATAACTTCATGGCCTCTGCTAGTGTTTGTTTTGTTGGACCTTCTGGTATTCATATGCCCCCTGCTGGACACAAGAGCACACTGTGCTGCAATTTAGTGTTGCCAAACAATAAAGGTAGCAAATTAGCTATTCAAAAAATGGAAATGGACTGCGTTCAAGTGGATCACGACTTATGGCGACCCTACGAATAGGGTTTTCATGGTAAGCTGTATTCAGAGGTGGTTTTTGCCTTCTTCTGAGGCTGAGAGGCAGTGACTGGCCCAAGGTCACCCAGTGAGCTTCATGGCTATGTGGGGATTCGAACAGGTTATCCAAATGTCTGCTGTCATGGGAGTCAAGATACTGTATAGGCATATGTGTGAAATGAGGGATTTTATATGGCAGAATCCCCTAGGATGCACAGAGACACATCCTTTCCATAGATTCCCTGAAAGTGGAGGCCAGGCAACCCACTGTACTGAGACATAGGAGGTTTTGCTCCTACTTTGAAGTTGCCCACAGTCCTGAAATTTATTTATTTTTACCCAGGAATGAATGGTAATCACTCAGATAAGAGTACTCAGAGTGAACTGTTAGTATCGGCTAAAGTGGCCTCTGTCTTTAATGAAACTAGCGTCTGGAGGTGAAGGGTAGTGTTGCTGTCTCTCTACTGTGTTCCAGAATGCAGATGGTTTAGCATGAAGCAAACCCCATAGCATTCAATGGGAGCAACTGAGAACTGAGCAGTCAGCTATATATACTCTGGCTTCTCTTTTAGTATGAAGGAATCTTGGGCTTTTTAAAGAGCATATCTTTCACAGTTCTGCCTACCAGGCGGATTCATAGCACTTCTAAACATAGATCAATAAGCAATTTCTTTTTTCTGAACAAAGCCCATCTTCACACAGTAGTTCAGAAATGCTTGGGCATTTACCACCAATCAGAAGTCCCCCACACATACATCTGAAACTTCTCTTTCCAGCAGCATGCACAAAACACTCCACTGAGAGAACTGTCATTAGAGTGCAACCACACATCTATTTCCAAAGAAGTTACAAGCACTCATTTGCAACACAGCACACTATATTTCCATGTACCCAGATAACAATGCCTTTCACTCTTTTCTTTCTGCCATGAATAGACAAGTTGAACACATCTGAATGGATTAGGTAAATCCAAACACCAGCAGCTTCAAATGTTCTGGGAAAGCATAATAAATTGATACAGCAAGAGAGGAATAACAGGGAAAATAGCTCCAAAATCCACAATTGGGAAATACCTTTATTGGGACCAACCAAAATCTCACAAAAGTGTGACAAACTTTCATGTTCTCCAATAACTATTCATCAGAAAAGATGTAACACAAAAAAGGGGGAGGGGGGAAGAGAAAAACAAGCAAAATACAAAAAATAGACTGATGATGTAGCCATGAAAACAGCTTGAAGACTCGGTTCCAAAATGGGGATTACAGGTTGAATGAGTCTCTGCCGGGTGCTACAAATATCAGGATGCACATCTAGTATTCTGGGATAAAGAAGCAATGGCTGCTCCCCACCTCCAAGAAATTAAAGTCTGGCTTTAAATAAAACACTGTTTTTCAACAGGTCACACTTGGGGGAGGGGGGATGTTAGACACAGGAGGTCCAACGGAAAAGAGATTCCTTTTTCCATTATTACATTTTTATAAAATAAACTGTAGCCCTTTTATTTTGTGAAAATATAAAAGGAAAAGTGTACAGGTCACACTTTGCACAATCGGTCACTAAATAATTACACAATTTTTGCTAATAAGTAAACCTGTTTCTGCCTTCTCAGATTTTGACCAATGAGTGTAAAAACACTGAAACAACCATTAAGCATTTACACATTTTATATAATTAAAATTAATTTATAAGCATATTTGTCTATCTGTATACATGTTCAGGGTATTCTGTAATCATTCCTCACTACAAGATCTCTAGCTATGGGCAAGGAGAAAGAAAGAGAAAGAAACATCCAGACAGACAAGAGTTTCTATGCTGTAGGCTGGAGTTCAAGATGGATTCTAGATCTGATAAAGTTGAAAGCTACGAAGCAAGGGTGGCCTAATCTGCCCTACTCCAAGCTCACTGTTTTTGGCAGCAGTGGCAAAAATAATTTTTAAAAGAAATAGATACACCTCTGGGATCCCAGAATACAAATCTGGGATGCAAATCATCCTGTCATCTCATGGATCATTTGAAAAATAAAGAAGGGATTATATTCCTACAACTGATCTACATGAATTAGCTAAGGAGGAGGGTATGTCTGCCTTGTGTCTCTGCCAGTATGTGTGTCCATGCATGAGTGCATGTGTGAGAGAGAGTCATCGCTTACATGTGGCCCCTGGAGGTTTGGCCCTCGGGCAAAAGTGATTAGCCATCCTGCTACAGAGCATATTTTCCCAACATACACACGCGAAGGAAAACACAAGAATAGCACACCGTAAGTCATGCTTCGATTCTGAATAGACATCTAATATACAAGAGATGCTTGTAAAGGGCAGCTGCTTCATATTCCTAGATGTTGCAAGACATCTCTTGCGAAGAAACAAACTATGCCTGTCTGCAACACGGTGAGCTGGGGTGGCTTCTAATGGCCATTTATAAAGTCTTTGCTGAGCGCAGATCATACCCAGACCTCTCTGTGTTCTACTCTGGAAAGAAGAGCAAAAGTTGAAATTATATCCTGTGTTCCATACTACTGGATACTGTAAACCATTTGTTCCTTTTTTAAAAAATAGTAGTAGGGCTTTATTTTCTTTCCAGAGCCCTGTTATCATCTTTGGCATCTTAGCTATTTCCTTCTCATTTTGACAAGTGCATTGTTTCTTAAAAGCCACCTTTCTTCAAAGCCCTGGCAGACAGACAGCAATGGCAGCATAACTCAGAAGTTTCCACTTGTGTGTTTCCCCACAATATATGCAGCACTGAAATTTTTTAATTTTGCAACAACCGGTCAGTGCTTTGGGCTATAAATCAGGAATTTATTTCCAGCATTCTATCTCTCTCGTGCATACAAAATAGAGTAAAATCTTGCTAGAAAATAGGCAGTTGCAAGTGAGTAATAAACTGAATAAACTTACAGCAAGACGGCTAAAAGCAGGGTTTTTCAGAGCCCACGACAACTTGCTGTAATAGACTATGTCAGTAGTTCCAAAACTTTTTTCCCAGTGGCCCACTTGAAAATTGCTGAGGGTCTTTGTTGACTACTTAATGGTTATTATGCCTGTTGTAGCAACTGTAATGTGTTGTGTTAGATGCTGCAAGATTTTAATTGTATTTTTACAGACATGCCACAGACTATCTGAACAAAGCTCATGGACTTGTCCACAATTTGGGAAACTCTGGACTAGGTATTTTATGCCCTTCTTTAAGAGGGGAAATGGAACATGAATGGGAAAAGCATTGAGATCCAGTTACTACAACCATTAGGACAGTAAAGATGGTTAAAACATGGACAAGATTTAACAAGGCACTGTTAAAGTGCACTCTGGTGTGTAAACAGGCTACAAAACTAGGGCAGCTCTACACTTTACACACCATGGTTGCTGCATATATACCAGTCTTACCTCAGTGTTTCCTGCAGCAAATAGCTAAGTGTGGATGACCTAAACCTTTGTACATAACTTCTGTGGATCTAGGAGCAATCCACATTCTCAGGGCCAAACTAGATAACACCATTCATGCAATTGCATGCTTTGTTTTTAAAAAGTAAATACCAGTCATGAGGGATACGAACTAGAACTTTGATGGGGAAGGAGGCTTTAAACCTTTATCTCCTGCTCTGGTCTGGATCAGGGCTTTTGCACCTGCTAGCAGGAGAAAAGCTCCCACTGGCACAGGTAGCCAAATCTAGATTAAGAGTGCAGGACAAAGAGATAAAGCATCGCTACCCCCTCATGAGAGTTCTGATCCAGATCAGGACCACTACATCTGCTATTTTCACCCCAAAAAAATCTATTCAAGCAACTACTAATTATGTGAATGGTGTCACATCTAGTTTGGCTCAGACATATGCACAACAGTGTTTAAAGTTATGTATATGTCTTTCACTCTTTAGGCATGCTGCAGAAAACACTGATGTAAGACTCGTGTACAGGTAGTACGCATATTTGCAAAATAAAGTGTGATGCTGCCTTCAGGACAGCATTCTGAGCAAACTTTCTAGAGAACAGGGATAATGTGAGAATCGTTCCGTTATCTTGTCTTGAGTTCCCACCACCTAGCAGTTTAAGAGTCAGATTTAGATCTTAAGCTCTGCAGGGAAGGGACCTGTCTTTTTGTTACTCTGTAATGCATTCCATCTATTGATGGTGCTATATAATTGTAAATAGTAGCAACAACAGTGGAACTCTTGAATGCAATTGCAGCTTTCACAAGCAATACACAGAATCTTTCCAAGTGGATTTTGTTAATACTACCCCAAACTTCTATTTTTAAGGGCCTGATATTCTGCTCCATCGCTTCGCTACTGAAGCACAGCACCCCTACAGCAGGTTTTGCAAGGATAGGATAGGCGCCCCCAATGCAGCCCAGAAACATCGTTGTTTTTAAAGTCTGTATTTCCCCCCCTGTATACCTGGACAGCTCTGTCCCACTTGCCAACCACAGGAACTGGCTTCAGTTGCCACAGCAATAGCCACTATTCTATAGCTGAGGTGGATTTAAAGAACTGGACTCTAAGCAAAAGTAAATCTCATGATTTTAAGTGGTAAACTGTTGAAGTCATCTGCCCCAGATTAAAACATGCAACTGTTGGCAATTTATATACAGCCTCAAATTAAATTGATAACTGCCCTAACTCGAACGTTTTCAACAGAAATGGAAACCTTCTCAGCAATCTATTACTCATCTTTGAGCTTTAAACTACAGCTGGTGTGTGTGTGTGTATGTGTGTATTTGCGTGTGCACGCACATGCATGCATTCTAAACTAGTAACTGCTGAGACCAGCACAGAATGTATCTTGCCTATATAAAATCACAGAACACACACACACACACACACACACGGAATATCTGGATTTCAGTGAACCCCAGAACTGAAAGGGCAGCAATAGCATGATGTTTACAGATGTACACACAGCTTGCCTCCTTATCAAAAGGCTACTACTTTACACAGCATGAGGTTCAAATAAAGCACACAGATCAAGTTACAGAAGCTTGATGTTCAGAAGACATGTTTCAGTGGTTCAAAAGCCTGGTTTTGTTATTGTAGTTTTGTCTAAATACTGAGGATGGAAAGTAATCAGCAGTAAACCTTACATTTCAAAGAAAAACTTGTCTCCTTACTCAAAATAAAATAACTTTTCAGTTACCTTAAAAAAGCTTCCTCTCTCATCAAGACCCTGAGCTTCCATGGTTGAAGTTGACATTTTCTCTGGGAAAACTCCACTGAACTCCTCCTAGAAGCAGAGACATTTTTAATGGTTAGTCCAGTCTGTAGGAAATTCCTTTCTAAGCCACAGGAACAGTCACAACAACAGTTTTGCCAAGATCTTTTCCCGTCAACAACACAGTGCCATTTATTTTCCACCAGAGCATTTAACATATCCCTTTGGTCTATTATTTCCTGTGAATTTCACTTTAAAGACTGCGTTACTGGCATTTCCCCCTCTTCAAACAATCTCACAAGTTGTTTCTGGTGATTTTAACTGGTTCAGTAAAAAAAATGTAACAGAATAATGCATGCTTTATTTGCTTGACCTCAACCAAGAGTGCACACTGACCAGACAGGAAGAGGTCCCCACAATCCTCCACCTAAGATTACAGATCTAATATGTTAACAAGAGAAATTGCTCTAGGACTGGGACACTGGAAGTAAGTTACTTAAGGAATATGTGTGAGAGTCTAAAGGAATGTCTGTCCAAACAAGGTGCAGCAACAGAACACACACATTAAGAATCGGTCCTGAACTATGAAAGGGCTTCTGAACATATACAGAGTGCTTTCCCTGTATGCTTTTATCAGTCACAGCCACCATCCACAAGTACTGAAGTTGCAGAGGTAAGAAAAAAAAAGACTGCACACTCAACCCTCACTTCTTCTGCCAACTTAAAAAACTACATTTGGATAGCCATGCCATGATGGGGATAGAGTGAATAAGAATTATAAATCTGGAAGGGACTTCAAAGATCATCTGAACCAACCCACTGTTGATGCAGGAAACCTTCTACTACAACAACATCTCTGACAAGTGGCCATTCAGCTGCTGCGTAAAAACCTCTAACCAAAGACTCCACCGCCTCCCATGGCAGTCAGCCACTACCAAACAGCCCATACCAACCGGGGGTTCCTCCTAATGTTTAGTCAAAATCCCTTTTCTTATAATTTGAACTTACTGATTTGGGTCCTATCCACCGCAGCAATTTTCCCCAACCTGGTGCCCTTGAGATGTTTTAGACTACACCCCATCATCCCTGACCATTGGCCAGGCTAGCAGGGGCTAATGGGAGATCTAATCCAGAACATCTGGAGGACATCAGGTTGGGGAAGGCAGCTCTGGAGCAACAGAAAACAATTTTGCTCCAACATCTATATGAGAGTCCTCCAAATATTTGAAATAACATATCGCCTCTCAATAGTCTCTTCCCTAGGTTAAACATACAAAACCCCTTCAACCTTTCCTCATAGAACTTGGTCTCTAGGCTTCTCGCCACCTTTGTTGCCTTCCTCTGGCATGTTTCAGTCCTTCTTAAACTACAGTGCCCAGAACTGGACACAGTACTCCAGGAGAACTCTGACCAAAGCAGATTGGGTTGTTCCATTACTTCTCAAGGTTTAAAAAGCAGTTCAAAGAATGTTCTGTACAATCGCAAAGAACATAGTTTGGCAATTCTAGTGAATTTTGAGGGTGGGCTACATAGGAGCTGGGATAGGGTCTAGGATTACAGGTACTGTTTCCAAATCAGAGGGTGTGCCTTCAAGAACCAGGTAGCTAATCTCTTTTTAGCATTTTCTCACTAACTTCACCTTCTTTCTATTTCAACCTTGTATCACTTAACAGAAATAAACCATACCAGCTAAATCATCACTTTTTTTTTAAAGAGAAGGTTAATTATTGGTTTACTTTTGAAATTATATTCCCACGTGCCTTTGCTAATATTCTTGCTGTGCATGTCTAAATATGATGCAGTTTGGCCAAACAATTGCACTCTATTACCTTTTATTGCATTTGTAATTTACAAATTAAAGTCATTTTACAATTTCTAAGCCAGTTATTTAAATAATCTTAGAGCTGTTCTACACATAAACACAGAAAGGCTGTGGAATCTGGATAGTACAAATATATGTTTCAGAATGCAGGGGGAGGAGTCATATTTAAAATTGGATAAAACTGAAATTAAACAAGGTGGTGATGCTGTTAAGGAACAGATGTGGACTCACCTACCTAAGATTGATAGAGTTAGGACCTTAGGGGTCCCTCCAACGTTCCTGCACTGCTTCTTAAGAAGCAGTTTAGTTTTTGCCAGGAGTGACTTTTTATATATTTGGGTAATTCCTTTGGGAGGAAGGGCAAGATATAAATTTGATTAATAAATAAATAAATAAAATTAGGTGGCCTCTTCTACACATGACAGTGTTTCCCATGTTGATTCATGGTTTTTAACATTTTCCAGACAGAGCAAAAATCTTCCTTGTTTCAACCAATATAACTGCACTGATCTATCAAAAATGTTATACTTTATATCTAGCCCACGAGTCCTTGGATTGTTTAAAATAGCACATCTTTATCTAGCCTTTGGCAAACTTCACTTCTTTTGAAATTATTTCCTTTTCAGCAGTCGGCTGAGAGCCTAGTTCATGCAGTCCACTTGATATAGCTATACACAGGATTACATTGACATTCAGAAGCCAAATACAGGAACTGTCTATGGTGCCAGTACTTAACAGATCTCTTAATTCAAATGTTGCATTGTGTTAGTCCAGCTGTAACCGCAAACAAAGTACGGGATTTAAAAAGAAGGGGGGGGGAGAAGTCCCAACTTCCGTAAACGGTCAGAAAGCTATTTTGTTCATTCTTACAGGGTGGAACAGGACAGTACGTACAGGCTCGCTGAAGGCAAAGCACAACACCAAAAAATTGGTACTCACATAGCTTTATGTGTATACGATGAACTTCTCTCAAAAATTTTTTTTTTTTAAACTTTGACACAGACAAATCCTGCCAGAGACATGCATCTTCCAATCACACTGTCTTTTGATTTCATTAACCTGGTCAAGATTACTGCAGTGTATTATACTTAGTACTGCCTCTGCAGACTGTTCTGAAATTTCAATTAATTCAGAACATGGCGGTCAGTTTATTTAGTGGATGTATTTCACAGGGCAAAAAGATTCATAGTTCTTGTTTTGAACTTAAAGGCTACAGTCCTGTGCTATGCCCACTTACCTATGCATAGGGTTGTGCTACACAGTTCTGCACTACCTGGGGTCTGGATAACTTCCTAGATATGCAGAAGTATATATAGATTTGTACACATTTGTATATACTTCTGCATATCTAGGAAGTTCCCCGAGTATGTATAAACTACTGCCTTATTTTTGGGTGGTCTCATTTCATTTCAAACTGATAAGCATTTGACTACCTGGCTATTATTATTTTTACTTATTTATTAAATTTATATCCCACCCTTCCTCCCAGAAGGAGCCCAGGATGGCAAACAAATGACAACAAAAAACATGTACAAAACATATTAAAAACAAAACATCTTGAAAATCATTTTAAAAAATAATAAAACCAAAACTTCTTTTTAAATGTGTATTTTAGAAAAAAAAATTAAAGATGTTTTGGTTTTATGATCCCCCCCCCAAAAAAACCCTTTAAAAAATCTTAAAAATGATTCCAACACAGATGCAGACTAGGATAAGATTTCTACTTAAAAGGCTTGTTGAAAGAGGAAGGACTTCAGCAGGCACTAAACAAACAGAGGCAGTGCCTGTTTAAGGGGAAGGAATTCCAAAGGGTAGGTGCCATAACACTAACGCTCCAATTTCTATGTTGTGTGGAACAGACCTCCTGATGCGATGGTATCTGTAGGAGGCCCTCACCTGCAGAGTGCAGTGATCGACTGGTATAAAGGGTAAGATGATCTTTCAGGTATTCTAGTCCCAAGCTGTATAGGGCTTTATACAACAAAACCAACACCTTCAACCGGTAGCTACTGGGCACCTAGTGTAATTCTTTCAGCGGTGGGGTAACATGTTGGCAATGTCCTGCCCCAGTGAGCAGTCACGTTGTTGCATTTGCACCAGCTGCAGCTTCTGGACCAACCACAAGGGTAGCCGCACAAAGAGCACATTACAGTAGTCCAGCCTGGAGGTTACTAGTGCATGAACAACAGTGGTCAGGCTAGCCTGGTCCAGAAACAGCCAAAGCTGGTAAATGGCACTCCTAGCCACTGAGGCCACCTAGTAGTAGGATCATGATGACTAGGGAAAATGTCATTATGCATAACCCATAATGGGATATCTTTAGAATAACACGCATTGGTCTAGCCACTCTACCACAAAATTGGAATCAGAGAAGATAAAGAAGAGCATTGCCTTATAAAGACAGACTTGCGTGATTTTGATTTAGAAGGAAAAAAACCTGAATAATCTCAGCTGAGAAAGTATTTATTCCATCCCCCTTTAAATCATGGGTACTTTCACACCATACAGTTAAAGCACTATTGTACCACTTGACTAGTCATGGCTTCCCCCAAAGAATCCTCAGTACTGTAGTTTGTTAAGAGTGCTGACCTCTCAGATCTACATGTCCAAGCACCCTTAAGAAACTACAGTACCCAGGATTCTCCATGTCTGTTGAAGTGGTATAACAATGCATTAAATGTTATGGTGTGTGGCTATCACCATGGTATCCATAATCAGTGCATATATTTTGGCTTTGGTTTTTTTTTCAATGTGATTCGAAGGAAGGAATTCTAAAGTGTATTTTTACTATCAAAATAATTCAACAAATTAAAAAACAAAATTAAGATGTGCCTTCAAAATATACATTCAAGACTAGTTCAAAATGCAAAGGCTTTGGTGCAAAATTAGAGACAGCTAAATGATATCCAACAGCCTATAGATATTTCTCAAAACTAGG
Source organism: Rhineura floridana (assembly GCF_030035675.1). Classification (NCBI taxonomy): domain Eukaryota; kingdom Metazoa; phylum Chordata; class Lepidosauria; order Squamata; family Rhineuridae; genus Rhineura; species Rhineura floridana. Next base: position 176,910,721 of record NC_084480.1, on the reverse strand, counting down.
TCAGTCTTCCAATTCATATTCTACTTTTTGTAACTGTTTTCATTTGTTGTGCCCAGGTTCTTCTGTAATGGTAATATCACTGATATGTACTCATACTTTAAGCATACCTAGCTCAGTACTGATGACATGGACTAGCACTAGCTCTCCAGTATTCCAGGCAACAGTCTCTTCCAGAGATTGAATTTTGGACCTCTGATGCAAAGCATGTGCCATACTACTGAGTTTTAAAAAGTATCTTTTAAAATTGTTCTTTTCAATTCACTAATGAATGCACAGCATACTAGGACAGATCCACACCATGCATTTAAAGCACATTCAGCATACATTTGAAGCACATGAATTCCACCACAGAATCTTGGGAACTGTAGTTTGTTAAGGGTGGTGGGAACAAAACCATGAGGGGGAAACTACATTTCCCAGGATTCTTTGGGGAAGTCATGTCCTTTAAATGCGAGTTGGATATGCTTTAAATATATTATGTAGATCTGCATTACTTCATAAACGTTGCCTGCATATAAATCATTTTAATTAAATTTTAAAATGGAAATAAGCTTACAAGGTTTACTGGGTGACCATGGGCTATGCACCATCTCTCAGTCTAATCTGCTCCTCATGGTGAAAACAACAGAGGGGGACCATGACCACCCCAAGAAAGAAGGGCACACTTAAAATGTAGAGGAAATAATTTGTAAATTAATTTACGACCATAGTGTGAAATTAAGCTGCTTTGCAACTGTTTATACTTGTTTTTATGGTTATAGAATTTTAAAAGGATTTATTTCTTATTGTGAGCTGCCTTGGTTTCCATACTGCAACCCTACCTCACAGGGTTGTTGGAAAGATTCCCATATACAGACACACATTGGAGATGTAAAAATACATACACCCCATATAACAAAACCAGTTGATCATTGCAGAACATAAAAAAAAAATCAGTATTAGTTTCCAACATAATAAAAATAGTGATACCTAAGTATGCCCTGCGTAATTGCTTTAAAATAGGATTGGAGAGGGAGAGAAAGATATACAACACAAACACAATTCTTTCCTATGTTCACTCAAAAGTCCCATCAATTTACAGCACAATCCTAACCATGTTCAAAAGGAAGTCCTGTTGAATTCAATGAGGTTTACTCTGCATATGTTTACTCTGGAAAATCAAGTACTAGATGATGATGATGATAATTTATTGCATTTATATACTGCCCCATAGCCGAAGCTCTCTGGGCAGTTTACAATAATTAAAAACATTAAAAACAAGTATACAAATTTAAATCATTAAAACCCATAAAAACAGATAAGCAAGTTAAAAACACATGTTATTCAAATGCTGTTAAAATGCCTGGGAGAAGAGAAAAGAGGGTTAAAGCTTCAATTTGGGAAGTTTGCAAAACACTGCTCTCTTCAAAATTTAAACCTGTCTGACTCCTACACACAGGAGAGAAAAGAACTGAAAGCTTACTTATTCAACCTGTGAGATGTTCAGAAAAGCAGGAAAAAACACGTTTCTGAGTCTTGGGCCAGTCACTGCCTCTCAGCCTCAGAGGGAGGCAATGGTAAATCCCCTCTGAATACCTCTTACCATGAAAAAACTGTTCATAGGGTCACCATAAGTCAGAATCGACTTGAAGGCAGACAATTCAATTTGACTCTACATTTTTGGCTTTATCATTCCTTGTCAATCACAACCCTGATTTCTTATTGGCTAAAAACCTGAAAGGGCAGGGATTAGAGCAGAACTTAGAGCAACCAAGAAGTTGGGGGGGGCTGATGTTTTGGTGTGTATCTCTGGAATCAGACCACCTAGAAACGTAATTTTTTAAAAAATGAAAGCTGAAAGTTCAAAGATTAAGGTGAGTCAGCCAGAGAGCCGGAGGGGACCCCCAAAACCCAGAGTCTCAGGCTGAAAACGGAGGTCTGGCAACCCTACCTGGGAAACCAAGGTTTAAATCCCCACTCAGCCATGAACCTTGCTACGCCAGTCACAATCTCTCAGCCTAGCCTACCTCATAGGGTTGTTGTGAGAATACAATGGAGAGGGAGGAAAACATGAATGCCATCTTCAGCTCCTTGGAAGAAAGGTGGGATATGAATGTAATAATAGAAAATGTAATAATAATAGTAGTAGTAGTAGTAGTAGTAGTATAGACACCTGCCTCATACCCTCTATAACCATAGGAAACACCCTAAAATGGCACCCACACAGAACCCTCAGTTCCTTATTGGCAGAAATATATTAATATACTATAAGAGTATGGATAAACATCAATGAATCTCAAAACCTGTCACTCCAATATCAAGACAGCCCTTTACACTATCTATTCTCTAGATTTGAGGGAAACTACTAAAAATAAGCTTCCTGTTCTCTATGCTTGCCACCTACTTTAGCTGAAACCAAAACTAATTTCAGCATCTCAACTCACCTGACCCAGCATTCACCTATGTTTTACTTTGATATATACTTTCAAAGTTTCTCTGATAGGCACACAGCGAGTCATTACGCTTAGTATCAGCACAAATGAAAACACATTCATTAGTCACCTAGAGAAACTGGGAGACAAAGATGGACTTTTCCTTCTCCTTTTTTCTCCCTTACTGCATAAGGGGATTTGTTTTTACAGTGCCAGTTTCATTTGACATAGGAACACGCAAGCTTTTAAGTAACACAAAAATCTTAATAAGACAGATGATGTCTTAATACAGATGGAGAAAACTAGATAGGCTATTTATATCTGTACCTCCAGAACAGGAGCCACTACACTCAGATAGCCACCATAGCCACAGCAGGTGCTATACTCTGGCTGCAATGGAAAGTGGTCCTCTAAATACATTTTTGGTAATAGTGGCAAAAAGAAAAAAAGAAAGTAGTTCCAATGCATATTGTCCCTCCTTGCTCATCAAAAGGATGAGTAGGGACGGTACAATTTGCATTCCCATCAAAGCTATCTGATGGGGATGCAAATCACCCTCTCCATATTATCAGATCAATCATTTGATGTTGGAAAGGGAGCAATGACCCAATCTCAGCTGATCTGTACGGATCAGCTGGGGTGTGTGTTCCTGTGTGTGTGTAAGAACTATGCGTGCAAGAGCGTGAGGTGGCCACATCCAGTTTGACCACACTCATCAGTGGCCTGTGGCCCCAGAAGATTGGCCAAGGGGCAATGTGGCCCTCTGGCTAAGAAAGGCTAGCCACCCCTGATATATTAAGTACCATTTTCAAATGGCAGCTGCACTGACTAGTGGTCAGTATGTATTTCATGTGTCTGCAATACATATATCTGGATGCAGCACTAAGCCATAAATCACAGTTAAGCAAATTACTTTGTACAAGAACACTCCTGTTTTCTTCCTCCAGCAGAGAAACAAACCATGGAGTGGCTAGTTTAGCATTATGCCCAAACCAGCACTCATAATTTGTTTCTCCCAAACAAACCACAATTGGGAAGTGAAACAGAAACCTTGACCTCAGATCATGGTTTATTTGGAGCTGGTTCACGTATAATGTTAAGCAGCTGCTCCATGGTTTGTTTCCCTACTGCAGAAAGGGAGGAACAAAGTGAGAGAGCTGAAACTGCCTGCACCACCATGCAGCTCATGCATAAAATTATTAGCTTCACTGTGGTGAATGACTTGGCATTGGTTCTTCTCTACAAAAACTTCCCCTCCTCATCATACACCTCACTTTCTCAACAGTCTCTCTTATCAAAGAACCTTAGGGCAACGTCCAACTGCCTTTTAAAAAACAATATCTGCCATAAAATACGCCCTGTTTTATACCAAGTTTGTGTGCACTAGCAATTCTGTACCAGAAACATTATATCACAGTTTCAGTTTATTGCCCCATTAGTCTAGGGCCAATCACCTATTTGCATATGTTCATTCCTTCATGGAAATGCTAACACAGTGTCAATACCTAAGAAAGAATAATTTGCCAGTTCAGTCTCAATTTTATCTTAATAGGATATGGACCTTACTCCAGGCAAGGGGGGGAGGGAAAGAGAAGAAAGTCAAGAACTCCAGTAATCACTCACAAAAACATAAGACAGAGATAAATTTAATGCATTTCATCTAGAACATTTGATGAGATAATTTGTTCTTTATATTGCTAAATGCTAACTTTCTACCATTATTTTTAGCTATGGTATTGTCGTAATTTGATTTGATATTGCAAACTGCTGTTTTCTGCTTGAAAAGCAGGCTCAAGTTCTGTTTCTGTTTTTTTTAAAAAAAACACCACACAATTTTGAGCTGTCTAGGACAGGGATAGTCACTCTCTGGAATATCCTCCCGTTCGATCTTCGACATGCCCCTTCCCTGGATACCTTCCGCCAAGCATTAAAAACTTGGCTGTTTGGTCAGGCCTTTGAGACTATCGGGATGGGCTAATTATATACTCAATCCCCGCTGCTATGTATTACAATTGCTGCTATTCTGTCATTGATGATTATTTGTATTTTATTGTATTTATTGTATTTACTGTATTTTGTATTTTATTGAATTTAATATGTACGCCGCCCAGAATGGCTTCGGCCAGATAGGCGGCCTAAACATTAAATTATTATTATTATTTTCTGAAACATAATTACTTCCAGATTCTCAGCCACTTTCTTGATTGCCATTTTTAAAACCACGAAAACAAAGCAAAACAAAAATAAAGAAGAACCACTTCTTATTTCAGCAACAATTGGGTTAATATTCCAGGCTTGATGACATCACAGTATAAACAGAGCAGCCTGCCTTATCTCTCTATGTTCAAGAACACAAAACAAATTTAGTTCCCAGCATCAAAACAGTTAGCGGCGTCGTGAAGAAGCAGATTCGTCAAAATAAAATAGACCAAAAAGAGAATAGTCCCAGACAATATAATGTTCCTCGGAATAGAAATCCCTCTTCTGTTTATATCTTTAGAATGCACTTCCAGGACAGCTTTTTGCAATAGAAACAGAGATAAGCTGTTAATTTCGTGAATAACAGAGAAGAGTTATAGCTCACCCAGAAGTTCTTTAAAGCTGATTCATTTGACAAATCTCTTTTTGCTGCAACAATTTAAACCAAGTAAAAAAAATAATAGAAAGAAGGGTGCTTGCCTGTTAGTCCGTTTTCTCTTTGAAGAAAAGATAAACGTATCGCATTAATCAGATAGAGCTTGTTCGGAAGTCCGTCCGGCATTGCTGGCTGGACCTTTTCTCATAAATTAATGAAATCCAGTCCTCCCAACAAAAACAGGCTTTTGAGGTTGATCTCTACGTTTCTCCCTGCCCGGGAGAAATTTCATCAGTCAAAAAAAAATGTTCTGACTGATTTATATCTGAATAAGCTTCTTTTGAGGCGGGAGCCCGTCTCAAAAGCAGGCACAAGCGAAGTCACCCTTCCCGGAAGTAATTATGTTTCAGAAAATAATGGATGAGATTGAGATAACGAAACAAACCCTGCGACAGGGCAGTAAGGAGCTGAATATTGAACTGAGCAAAATGACGCAGGAGCTTAAAGAAATAGGGGATCCTGTGAGAGAGGAGAATGAGATCAGAGATGAGAAAAGAAAAAATAAAGGGAAGATACAAGCCCTGGAGATTGGAACAAATGTGGAATTGGAAAAAGATCTGGAGTTTATGGATATTAGAAATAAAATCTGTTTGGAATTTAACGTTATCTCTGAAGAAATTAATGAAGATATTAGAGATAAAGTTATCAATGGCTTGGATAATCTTCTGGACTGGAATGACGTGATGGAGCTTGATATAGAGAAAATCTATGGAATTAACTGCAGCCATGTGACAATGGAAAAACTCTCAAGAGATGAGCCAGTGCATTTTGTAAAAAAGAACACAGATATGACTTTACAACAATATTTCAGCAACTTATTCAGAATTGATGGCAAGAAAATATTTGGGATAGAGGAAATTCCCATCAGACTCTTATTATATGACTATGGCTATGACAGCAAGATTATTATGGAATACTGATAATGGAAGATTGGACACTGAAATTACTGGACTTAACAGGACTATTGAAGATGGAAGATGGAATTAATATGGATAATGGAATAATGGCTATTGAAATTATTGGACCTAACAGATTTTGATGAGATGGATTAATCGATATGTTTATTTGGAGAAAAATTGATAGATATATTTCTTAAAGAATTGAAACCTCTCTTTGACTTTTTGTGGAAAGAATAAAGTAATGTTTATGAGATTTGATGATTAATTAAGATAACTACTGGAGGAAAGTGATTTTATAATATAATTTAAGAGACAGGATTGTTATATATTGTAGACCTACAACTGATTTGATCTGCGACAAATGGGAAGTCAACATTTTATTTTTTTGTTTAATCATTTTTGTTTTGTTTTGTTTTTTGTCTTTGAATGTTTTATGATTTTGTTTTGTATGTTTTATGAAAATTTGAATAAAAATTATTGTAAAAAAATTAATAAATTATTATTATTATTATTATTATTATTATTGTGGTGCCCTCCAGATGTCTGGACCACTACTCCCATTACCCTCAGCCAGCATTGCCAATAGGGAGACAAGATGGGAGTCATAGTCTAAAACATCTGAAGGGCACCATATTGGCTACCTACGCTCTCAAACAAGCTATGAAAGGCCATAACTCCTCCAAGAGCAAGTTTACCATCCACCATGGAATAAGGCTGTTCAATTTATCTGCTCCTCCTCTCTGGTCCCTGCTAAAATCATATGGGAAGCTAAATCAACATTATTCCTCTGGGCAGATCTTTGAGGCCTAGATGGCTTCTGGAGCTCATTTATTGCCTGTCAGCAGAACCCTGTGAAGGCCGAAACACATCAGTCATATAGTAAACAATTCTCACAAGAAGACAGCTTATGTGAAAGGGAATAAAAGATGGAAACAAACAGAAAACAAGTGCCTAAATATTAGTAGGTCAGTCCTTCCTTAAAAATGCAACAAAACAGTTATTTAAATCTGGTTCTTCTGCACTATCTCCTCCTCATTTTTGTTCATCCTTCCAAATGCCATATTTCCCATCTTGATATTCATCAGGCCACCCTGGGGTTCTTTGGGCGGAAGGGCAGGATATAATTTGGTTGGATGGATAAATAAATGTCAAGCTATTTGCAATTCATAACTTTTTTGTTTGCCTCTTCCATTATGCAACATGCATCTTTGCGCTTATTCGGTGTTCACCATAGTTTTCCACTCTATTTGTAAACCTTTAGTCATGTCACTACAGTAATACATTCAGGAATGAGGTGCACTTTGCTATTTCCACAACAACTGACTATTTTGTTACTTGCTTCCTTTAGAGATTTGTTTTCACAGAGGCTGATTCATACACTTTTGTATCTGGCTACATAAAGTCTTCTTTACATATGTCAATTTCGGATGGCAGCAGGTATGGGATATATGAGAAAAAGAATATATATAAGCAGATACACCAAAGCTGTGAAGGGAAATAAGAAAAGGAACAATATATTTGAGCTCTCTTGGAAACTAAGCTCTCTCTCTTCAGCTCATCAATCTTACTGACTGAGAAAGCACCACCACCACCCCATTTTTATAGCAGCAGCAGCCAAGTCATCCGAAAGCTCCAACGAGTACTGGCTACACAAGTCTAAGATGTTATAACTTTCTCTCTCTCATTTGTTCAGTAATCTTCTTGTTTTTGCAGAGAACATAAGGCTCCTGCCTTTTCTCTTGGTGTTCAGTGCAAAGGACCTATCACTGATGTGACTGGCATTTTATTATTTATCTATTACATTTCTATCTCACCTTTCCCCCAAGAAGCTCAAGGAGAAGTGCATGGTTTCCCCCATATCCGTATTATCCTCACAGCTCTGCGAGGTAGGTTAGGGTAGAGTTGGTGACGGGCCCAAGGTTACCTACTGAGCTTCATGGCCAAGCGGGGATTTAAACCCTGGCTTCCCTGGACCTTGTCTATTTGCATTTTGAGTCCTGCTCCAGTGTCACTATCTGAAGCCTTGTCCCCGCTCATGAATTATTTATTTATTTATGAAATTTATATCCCGCCCTTCCTCCCAGTAGGAGCCCATGAATGGCAAATGCCAGGAAGTTATTCATTAACAGAGTAAACTAAGCAAGAGTTTAGCAAACCAGGCAAATGCAGATGAGAAAGTCCTCAAGGCGAAGTGCAAATAATACTGTCAAAGGAAAGGATTCAGTATTCGGCAAAAACAAACAAGTATGTCATGTTGATGAACTGGAGAAAGCAGAAGTCATGAAAGACAAAACATATCAGTAGAAATACTCATGGATCAACTTGCCCTCTCTAGGGATCTGTGTCAAAAGATAAGAAGGAAGAAGAAGGGGAGGATGGAACATTAGTACTGATAGAGCTTTCATTTTTTAAAGTAACGTATTTCATATAGGATTGTTATTTGACCAGAGACCCACAAATTATAGCTTAGGATAATAAATAGGTTTTTCCACAGAGTTTTGATGCAAGCATTAGTAAAAAGGAATCTTTTGTTGCTGCCACGAGATTCCTCAGACATTGCTTCAAAATGAAAGGAATTAGACAACTTGCAATGGCTCCACCTGGAAATAGAATGGCCCAAGTGTGCTGTGAACCAGAAAGGAGCAGAAGAGATGCACCGGTATACCACACCCCCAAGAAACATCTCCTGGGACCCTCCCTCTCTGCCTGATAACACCAGCCTTTATACCATGGGAGGAAAGAAAACATTTTACTTCAGGCTTGAAAAAATCTGCTTGCTGCGTCCAGCATTTGGCATTTTTGAAGAACCGGCTGCTGCTTATATTTTTGTTGATATTTCACTGTACCCGAAATGCTTTTCACGTCTGACTCTGTTTCGTATGTTCTGATAGTGTATTTTATAATGTATTTTAAATGTTATAACGTTTAGGTTATCAAAATGAATTCTTTGTTTGGACTGTTATATTGTGTTTGAATAGTTGTTGGACTGTTATTGTAATGTTATAAGGATATGCATTTTTTCTTTTGTGTTGTGAGTTACTTTGGGCACATTTGTGTGGAAAAGTGGCATACAAACAGAATAAGTAAATAAATAATAACAAGTCATAACCCACCCACCCCACTCTCTCTCCCAAGCTCCTTGCACATGCCAGAGAACTTTAGGGGGGATCCTCAAGTCACACTGGGCACACAGTCTTTTGTGCTGCTCCTGCCTGAGCCTTGCCACAGAAGCACAACATAAGAAGCCACTCCTCACTTTCTCCAACTGGGAAAGGGGAAATGGGGTTTCACATAATGCACTTGGCTTTGGATACTGCAGAAGCACTTTGGGGTGTGTCAAATTCAGCAGCACAACACAACAGTATCTTTGTCTTGTGAAAGGGAAAAAGAAAGTGTAGTCATGGTGTGCTAAGTACAAGCACTTGACGGTTCAAAAAGCCAAACACAAAACTTGCTTAATTAACCAGTCAAAGCAAATTTAACCGTGTTTCTATCTCCTTTTGATTGCTTTGTTCTTCTTCTTTAGCTTTACTCTGATTTTCAGTAAGACCAGTTCATGATCCGTACCGCAGTCTGCTCCTGGTCTCGTTTTCGCAGAAAGTATGAAACTTCTCCATCTTCTGCTACCAATTATATAATCAATTTGATTCCTATATTGACCATTTGGTGATGTCTAAGTGTACAGTCGTCTTTTTGGTTGCTCAAAAAATGTGTTGGCAAGAAACAAATTATTGGCTTCACAGAATTCAATAAGTCTTTCTCCTGCTTCGCTTCTGTCTCCTAGGCCCCATTTCCCCACAATTCCTAATTCTTCTCTGTTCCCTACTTTTGCATTCCAGTCCCGCATGATTATCAGCACATCTTGTTTTGGTGTGTTATCAATTTCTTCCTGTACTTCTGCGTAAAATCTCTCCAATTCCTCTTCTTCTGCATTTGCCGTCGGAGCATAGACTAGGATGATGGTTATGTTGATAGGTTTCCCATTTAATCTCATTGATATCACTTGCTCAGACCTTGCGTTGTAGCTCCTAATTGCTTTTGCTACATCACTTCTCACTATTAAAGCAACCCCATTTCTTCTTAATTTCTCATTTTCTGCATAAAATATTTCGTAGTTGCCTGATTGGAAATGTCCCATTCCTGTCCATTTTAGTTCGCTCACGCCAAGTATTGTAATGTTGATGCGTTCCATTTCTTGCTTGACAATTTCTAACTTTCCCTGGTTCATGCTTCTCACATTCCATGTTCCTATTGTGTGCGTTGTACAATTCAGGACTCTCCTTTTGCATCTGTGTACATCAGCCTCTGGGCTTCCTTTCGGCTTTGACCCAGCTGCGTCATTAGTCACAGCGCTACTCGTACTTGTCCTTTGTTCTTCCCCAGTAGCTCGGTGAGTGCCTTCTGACCTGAGGGTCTCACCTTCCAGCACTATCTCGTGTTGCATTTTGGACACTCTGTTCATAGGGTTTTCGTGGTAAGAGATATTCGGAGGTGATTTACCATTGCCTTCCTCTGAGTTAAGAACATAAGAGCCTGCTGGATCAGGCCAGTGGCCCATCTAGTCCAGTATCCTGTTCTCACAGTGGCCAACCAGGTGCCTGGAGGAAGCCCGCAAGCAGGACCCGAGTGCAAGAACACTCTCCCCTCCTGAGGCTTCCGGCAACTGGTTTTCAGAAGCATGATGCCTCTAACTAGGGTGGCACAGCACAGCCATCATGGCTAGTAGCCATTGATAGCCCTGTCCTCCATGAATTGGTCTAATCTTCTTTTAAAGCCATCCAAGATGGTGGCCATTACTGCATCTTGTGGGAGCAAATTCCATAGTTTAACTATGCGCTGAGTAAAGAAATACTTCCTTTTGTCTGTCCTGAATCTTCCAACATTCAGCTTCTTTGAATGTCCACGAGTTCTAGTATTATGAGAGAGGGAGAAAAACTTTTCTCTATCCACTTTCTCAATGCCATGCATAATTTTATACACTTCTATCATGTCTCCCCTGACCCGCCTTTTCTCTAAACTAAAAAGCCCCAAATGCTGCAACCTTTCCTCGTAAGGGAGTCGCTCCATCCCCTTGATCATTCTGGTTGCCCTCTTCTGAACCTTTTCCAACTCTATAATATCTTTTTTGAGATGAGGCGACCAGAACTGTACACAGTATTCCAAATGAGTTTGGATGCATCTTCGTCTGGTTTTTCAGCTTTGACCATTCCGCCTTGGATGCCCCTGCTAGGAGTCTAGCCTCTTGGTTGAGACTCCTGACGGCTTTGCTCTCAGCTTCTTCAACACACTAAAACCCCCTCACCACATTAAGGTGTGCGTCCGAAGAGGAGGATGCCTGTACTACATTCCATTTATTTGCATGATGCTAGTGTGAAAGAACTTTGGAAATTGACTTTAACTCATTCAAATTCTAATCATCACTGGCAGAGTAATATCTCGGCTCTGACAAATAAACAAAAAAATCGTATTTGCATCAAGGCAATAACACTCATTTCTATGAGCAAAGAAATGTAAGTATTCTGACATACTATGGAAGCATTCCTGAAGGACTTACTTATTTCATAGAATTAAAAGACACTTGCTCAAGACTGGATTACTTCCTGCTTCTTTCCAAAGCTGTATGTAGCTTGTGAACAAACTGCTACTCAGTGGGACCGCTGCATATTTGTTATGCTTGCATAATCTGTGACAAAGTCCAAACTGGTACACTTGTACTTTGCTAAAAGCTTAACCAGATTCAGAACAGTGGCATTAGCGTACTCTCCAAATCTTAAAAGGATCTCAAAGTTCTTGGAAGAGAGCCATCCCATGGAAAATTATTAAATCATTGTTTGGAATATGGGTCAGTAATAGGACTAAAAATCAAACAAAAAACCCATAGCTTTCTCGACAGTTGATACTGGTTTCTAGGGACTGGGGATATTTTTCCACCCAGTTTAAGAAAATACTGTATCTTTTTGGACAGATCAAGCAAAACTGGAGGAATGACCTCATCAAAGAGCACTAGCAAGAGAGAGAGCAGGCCAAGTGTGCTTTTCCTACTTTTGACCTAATTCTAGAAATCTCAAAGAAAAAAAAATCTTATGTGCCATTTTTGTGCTTAACCTAATGAATGCTTTCAGGTTTTTAGTTGGTTTTTTTTTGCAAGGTTTTTAGTTTTGATTGCGTGAAAGCAACCAATGGTTCAAGAAGTTCACTAGCAGAACTATACCTTTCTTGAGTAAAAAAACAAATTATTTCTAATCTCATATCTGCAAATGCTACTTGATCGTGTAAATACCCTAAACCAGTCCCTTTCTAACTCTGGACCATAAAGTTCTTAAAAAACTTCTCAGGGGTTCCTTAATAATTACATCTATAATGGATGAGAAGCTTCCCAGAAAGACAGCTTGCCTGTCACTGTCAAACTTCCCCTGCAATGTGCTGCTGCAGAGGAATACTAAGGATGTTCTATGAAACACTCTCAGTGCATTTGGGATGATGATGAGACACATAAAGCCTCACCAGCATCCTGAATGAATCATATGCATCCCAGAAGATGCCCTGTAATCCAGGGCTGTGGAGTTGGAGTCGTGGAGTCTGAGTCGGGAGCAATTTTGGGTGGAGTCGGAGTCGGAAGAAATGTTCCGACTCCGACTCCTTCATAAATGGCAAATGTATATTAACTAGTAATAACACATTTACTGTAGTAAAATGGTAGCACAAGGCATTTCATCACCACCATGTGAATCCAGAGCTTGGAAAAGTTACTTTTTTAAACTCCCACGAGCCCAATCCCTGGGGCTGATGAGAGTTGTAGTTCAAAAAAGTAACTTTTCCAAGCTCTGGATTCACGTGGTGGTGATGAAATGCCTTGTGCTACCATTTTACTACAGTAAATGTGTTATTACTAGTTAATATACATTTGCCATTTATGAAGGAGTCGGAGTCGGGCAGTAGAAAAATAGAGGAGTCAGAGTTGAAGGTCTGGTGTACCAACTCCACAGCCCTACTGTAATCCCCAGCAATGTGCAAGGGGTCTGTGGCAAACGCAGAAGGATTCCTCAGCAGATAAATTATTGTGGAAAACGTTTTCTAAAGACTGGAAGCTTGAAAACATCTTCATTAGAACAGCCTGAAGCTCAAGAAAAGACTGATAGCTCACCCAACTGTGGATAGAACGTGCTTTATAGCTGCCTCATCATGCTGAATGGTTACATTGTCAAGATTTGCACAGGTTAAGCTTGTCACCACTTCACATAATTTTGTTACAGCAGCCGCTCACTTTGTGTCAAGATCCAATGAAAAACTGCAGAATAGTTATGTCAATTTGTTCAAGTTATTTTTTGTTTCAACATTTTATTGTTTTCATCTGTTTCACCACATGCAATTAAAGAGAATTTCTATGTACCACGCCATTTCCTTTGAATTATTATACCCTGCTAATACAGTAGAAGATAACTGGCAGAGACATGCTCTGACCATAAGTAAAGAGGTAGGGCATTGTGAAGTAGAGAACAAATTTTTTAAAACATACACACACACACACACACATATATACATCTTGGAAGCAAATCTCCATCTTCCCGCTTATAGATAACCATGGTGCAGAATTTCATCTGTTCATGCTTACGTCTAGCTTCAAGCTAAAATTTGCACACACAAAAATCACTATGACTGCAAAGTTTCAAACTCTGGTATAAAGTTAACGATGGTTGCCAGGAAGAATTGGTGCACACAAACTCTAAAAGAGAAGGGAGATATCCAAAAGAGAAAAAAGGAAGCTTTTTAAAACTAATGTTGTTAAACAGGACTCTTTCTCAAGAAGGGAGGTAGGCCTTTTCCCTAAAGAATTAATTCCCAGTTGACTCACCAGCCATTATCCACTCTTCACCTAATCAACACTGATCAACTCCCCAGACTTCACTGGCTGTGCTACAGCACCTGGGAGGAACTAGCCAAGCATAAATATTTACAGCAATCCATAAGAACATAAGAAGAGCCTGCTGGATCAGGCCAGTGGCCCATCTAGTCCAGCATCCTGTTCTCACAGTGGCCAACCAGGTCACTTGCCAATCCAGCAAGGGGTACTAGCTCCTTAAGCTAGAGGGAGCCCCATCTGGGTGGTGGGGGTTGAGTAGCAACCCTGCTCAAGGCAAGTTGAGCAACAGAGCAAGGAGGCCAGCAGAGCAAGGAGGCCAGGGCCCACCACTCTGCCTGTCAGTTCCTTGACCTGAAGAAAACCTAAGTTCTTTTGGTACTATAATGCTGGGAAAAAACAGAAGGGAGTAGAAAAAGAGGAAGGCCAAACAAAAGGTGGATTGATTCCATAAAGGAAGCCACAGACCTGAACTTACAAGATCTGAACAGGATAGTTCACGACAGATGCTATTGGAGGCCACTGATTTATAGGGTCACCATAAGTCATGATCGACTTGAAGGCACATAACAACAAATAGGAACTCAAACTACAAAAACAATTATACAGGTAGGAAGGCAGCAGTGGTGTGGGGGCTTTCCAGTGTTTTGCACTGTATATCACATGTACTACTATATGGCTGTTGGACAGAAATAATGGGTGTGACCTTGGTGCAATGAGCTCCTGGATCTCCAGGAACAAGTTTGTTCCCTTGAGGCCAAGGAAGCTGACCTGGAAATTCTGAGAGAGACAGAGAAGTTGGTGGATGAGGCCTTCAGGGATATTATAACTGTGTTCCACTCTCAGGATGCTAGCTTTCTTGCTGTCATGGAGAATAAGGGTCTCTGGGAGGGAGAGTATCATTCTGAGGAAGAGGGAAATGATCTCTGAGGAAGAGGGAAATGATCCCTTGGAAGAGATCTTGTATATAAATCACAGGGTTAATTATGGTGTAAAGGATGCACATGTTGCCCATCATCTAGATCAATCTTGGGTCCCCAGATGTTGTCAGACTACAACTCCCATCAACCCCAGCCAGCTTAGCTAATGGCCAAAGATTATGGCAGTTGTAGTCCAACAACATCTGGGGATCCAAGGTTGATAGACACTGGTCTAGATAGCCTAGTGGATAGTGCTGGAGAGGAGTCAGTGGTTGTGGTGCATGTTGGCACCAGTGACATGGGGAAATGCAGCTGTGAGGTCCTGGAAGCAAAATTTAGATCACCAGGTACAATGCTGAAAGCCAGGACCTCAAAGTAGCTTTCTCTGAAATGCTACTGGGTCGACATGCAAGGCTAGCTAGACAGCAAAGCTTTGTAGTCTCAATTTGTGGATGAGACAATGGTGTCAGAAGCAGGGGGTTGTTGGATTTGGTAGGCACTGGGGAACATTTTGAGACAAGCCGGGCCTATACAAAAGGGATGGGCGCCAAATGGAATGGAACCAGATTGCTGGTGCTTAAAATAAAAAAGGTGGAAGAGGAAGGTTGCACTAGATGTGCTAAGAAGGATAGCAATGGTATATTATTCTAGGTTTGCTTTCTCTCTTTACAGTCTTCTTGATGGGGAACAAATCTCACACATCGCTTTGCACATCCTGACCCAAGTGTGTGCAATGTTCACATGCTGCTTTCAACTACTCCCAGGTCTGTGTGGCACTTCTCTGTGAACATTACATACACTTAATTGAAAAGAACATTGTTCCCTGACATACAGATCACCCACATAGGGAAGGAGCAACCACGAATTATTATTATTTTATTTATTACATTTATATCCCACCTGTCCTCCAAGGAGCTCAAGGTGGCATACAAACTCCAGATTTTATGTTCACAACACCTATGAAGGCAGCGAAGAAGGCCCACTTCTCTGTCTCCATCTCATCCTGAAGTAGCTGTCTACTAGTGGAGCTTTTCCATATTTTCACGGTCTGTTGACATCAACTCCAGCAAATGGAGTTATAGGCCCTTCAGAGGCCCACTGTGAATTGTTTGCAAAGCACTTTTAGGGTAAAGTTCCTCGATTCCATAGCAATCTTGATGCTCCATCTGCATCTACTACAGTACCCAGTGCGTGTCCAGTGCAACATCTGATGCAACTTTTTGGGATTGGTTTCAGTTGATGTGGCCTGGTGACGTGGACAAGGTTATAGCAATGGGGTGACCAGCAATGTGTCCTCTTGACCCTTGCCCTTCTTGACTTATTAAAGCTTGCTGAGGGGGTTTGACTGAGTGAATCCAGGGTGTGGTCAACTTGTCATTGCAGAATGCAGCAACCCTGAAAGAGATGGTGATCTGACGATTCCTGAAAAAGTCCACCCTGGACCCATTGGTTTGTAACAACTACCACCTGGTCGCAAATATCCCCTTCATTGCCAATGGCTGAGGCTGATGGGAGTTGTGGTCCAACAACATCTGGAAGCACACTGATTGGGAAAGGCTGCCTTACTTGCTCCATCTCTACTACTTAAAGCCCTATGTGAGAGACAGCCTTAGGCATGTCCACCACTTGACTAAGCCATCAACATCTCATCTCTTGGTTTCGTGCCTTTTCAGCCCTGAGATAAGCAGAAGTGGCCTTATTATGAGACAAGTGGCAGTAACCATCTGAGGTGGAAATTTGATACCATTAAAGGTGACATATCGGGAAGCAGACAGAAGTGAGCAATGGACACAATTCATCAGGAGGTTATTCTGTGCATGCCACAGTGAAACAAACAGGAGCTGACCAAAAGCATAGCCTTGGAAGTGAATCAACACAAACCCATTTATTTTAATGAGCTTGGCCTGTTTCTGCAAAGGATTGGGCTGTTAAAGATGTTTTTAAGTGTACACCTACAAATGTGTGAACACCACAAATGAATTTGCAAAAACATACATGTACTCCTGACAGGGAGCCAGGATCCCCAACTGTAACACGTTGAGTGCATGCTTAGTGGTAAATACAATTTTGCTTCTTAGGTGAAGAAGTAGTAAAGCTTTGCATGCAGGAGGCCTCTGGTTTAATCTCAAGCTAAAAGAGAGGGTGATGCGAAAGACCTCTGCCAGAGACTCTGAAGAGCTGCTTCCAGTCAGAGTACACAGTACTGAACTAAATGGGCAATCAGTCTGATCTGGTATAAGGCAGCTTTCTATATTACTATGTAGTGAGAATAGACTATAAGACCATTGTCTTATACTACAAACCAGTTGCTCAGATCCGATTTTACAGTGTGCATGTCCACACATTTCCATTTTTTTAGCTATGAGCATTCATTGCTATTCTGATACTTGCTATCTACACCAGTGGGCAGAGCCTGATGGAATATATTTGAAGAAGGTTTTTTTGTCCCTCCTCCCCCTCCCTTCACTCCTTTTTCTGTTCCAGGCATGCACACAAGAATTTCTGAACACAGACACCTTGTTAAAAAAAAAAAAAAAAGTCCAGGGAAGTATGCATGAACGAATGTTGCCAACAGGGCAGAGCAATCCAAAACCCAATCCACTACGCAGGAGGAGATATGGATTATTTATTTATATATTGCCTTCCACACACGTGTCTCAAGGTGATATACAATAAAAACATTTAAAAACAACACAAAAAAAACAAGATATATTTTTAACAAACAAAAACAAAAGGGACACCTATGGCAGAGATCCATTGATCCAGCTGGGAAAGCCTGTCAGAACAAAAATGTTTTCAATTATTTCCAGAAAGTACAGATAATGGGTGCCTGTAGCATCTTCACAAGATTGCTAGGATTTTGATGGGACGGAGATGTCCCTCCACACAGCCCTGCCCAGTTCTGCCAACATCTGCTGGTGGGGGAGCTTTGCCTTTGGCAGGGGAGCCCTGCTAGGCAGGAATGCCCCAATATTCCCACTGAATCTACAGGTGGGTGGAAGCTATTGCTGTTATTATCCCTGCCAGGCAATTACCATTCCATTTGCTTGCTTCTTTTTAATTTTCTATACTGAGGTCTTGTGCAAGAGTGATCTTTACCTAAGCTTTGTACAAGAGTAATAAAGAAGTCTTGCACAAGACCTCTGTATTAATTTTTTAAAAAACCCAATCTCAGTCTCCAATGTACTATGTGGAGATCTTGAAAAAACAGCTCCTCCAGATTGGATTGCTGAAATTCAAACATGCATTCAGCATTCAGCAATTGATGGTAATAGTGGCAAATTCAGAAGTGCAGGGTCCCTTCATGATAGTCACAACCACGCCCCTCCCATCCTTCTGTTTTGTTTTGCTGCTGAGGTGAGAATGAAATCCTTGTTAATGCCTTCTTCGACAACAACAGATCCTTAGGAGCCAATTAGAGTGTGTTAGCTATTCAAAAGAGTCTTCTCAGTGGCTGACTCACCTCCTTTCACTCTGATTGGTTCCAATTAGCAGGAAAGGACAAGGAAGCATATTAGAAGACTCTTCTCAGTGCTTGTAGGATGCTGGAGACATAGGGACCCAGCTGGGACACTGCTTCCCAAAAAGTAAAGGGTCTAAGAATTCCAGAGTCCCTGGACAACTACACCCCTATTTGCGCCACTCTAAACAAAATGGCTAAGTTGTACTCAGATGAAAAGTGGATGGAAGTAAATGGGCAACATTAGAGACCACTCACTCCCTGAAACGTCATTACAAGTGACAAGCCACCCACCCTAACATAAAAATATGCTAACAAGCAGTGACTGCAGATATATAGATTAATTTTTACTTATCAGGTTTGCCACAGTCAAGGGAAGGCGCGATTACATGTCTTAAACGTATGGACAGGCATTTTGATGACAATGACATCGTGTGGATGCTGCAAAACACTTGCCTGCACCAGCAGCAGCTATTCCACAAAAACTTTGGTCTGGAAGCACCCAACATTCCATACACCGGGCAGGAATAGCTATCCCGGGTTTGTGGATTTCTTACTGTCTAAAGGGAAACCATCTGAGTGGCAATTTAGGCACCTGGCAAAAAAAAAAGAGAGAAATTCTGCTTGACCCCCGCTCCCAGGGATTATTGCGTAAAGGTTGACATGACACTTTAAGTAAAAGTAATGGAAGCAGCTTGAGCACATATACTCTCCCCTAAGAACAAATGCCTGGGAGTCCAGCAATGGTTTTCAGCGCACTTCAGAACGTTACGTCCTTCTTTCTCCGAAGCCAAAACGTCACAGGGGCAAGCGCGACCTCCCCCTCACAACTCTTTCCCCAAGCGGTCTCTTTGAGGCGGGCGGGGGGCACCGAAAGACCGCGCGCTCTCGGAGAGAGACGAGACACTTTACCGCTCGCCTTCCCCTCTCTTTCCCGGGAGCAGCTCGCTTCCTTCCCCCCCTTTCTCCACTCCGGGGTAGGTACCTACGCTGCTCCTCTCCTTACCTCTCGAGGCGGTGAAGGAGCCTCCAGGGAGAGGAGCCGCTACGGGAGATCCGGCGGCGGGAGCAGAAGGCGGCAGTCAGATGAAAGTGCGGCGGGACGAAAGCAAGCTGGAGGAACTGAGCCAGCCGGGCTTTGTCTCGGACTCGGCCGGCCTCCCACCCCCGCCTCGTCCCTCAGGAGCCGCGGTGCTTCGGCAGACCTCTTGGGGCGCAGCGCCCGCGTCAGACTCGGCGAGGATCCCCACAAAGCTTTTCGTAGAGTGCAGCGCGGCCCGAAACCAGGGCGGGCAGGGGGAGCGTCGGAAAGGAAGAGGAAGTCGCGTTTGGGCCGAGGACTGGGAGCAACAGGCGGGAGGGAGGGAGGAAAGGCGGGAGGCCGGCCAATGAGGCGGGCGGCGACCAGGTTGGCACTTGAGGAATTCAGAGCGGGGCTGGGCTGGCGCAGGTAGTAGCAGGGGAACTTGCAGACGTCTGGCTGCAGGATTGGCCGTAGTTTCAGCTCCCAAACCTGGACGCCTCACCCGGGCAGCAGCCGTGCAACGTAAGAGAGTGCCTCTGAAGATAGCCAGAGTGCTTCCCCCTCGCTGCAGCCCGTCCCCCCACATCTGGGACAGAGCTTGGTGAGCGCAAGTGGGGAAACATTGCTTTACCATTGCTAACAGGGGTTTGAGACCAGCTCAGCCGTGCAACGTAGCAAAGAGTGCCTCTGAGTACGCGCAGAGCGCTTTCCCTTCGCCACAGCTAGTTCTTCCACAAAAATAGAGCGGCTTGTTGAGCGCCGTTGGGAAAGGCATTGTTCCGTCGCGCGACGTCAGGAGCAGAGAACTGGAGAATCTGCGGGCACCGTGCGAAGCCTCTCATTTCTCCCACTTTGCTCCGTTTAAAGAGCCAGTAACTTTTTTTTTTGTCCTCATTTGCAGTTGAACTCCCCCTCCCTTCCGAGCAGCTACTCGACGGGGGAAAAGATGAAACACGAAAAGGGAACGTGAGAGCTTGGTGCTTGCTGGAGCAAAACAGGCTGATTCTCTAAAGGAGGAGCGGATGGCGTGAACTCCCATCAAAACATTCAACGCCCGAAGTTTTACAGGGTTGTAAATATATATATAAAGGATTAGGGTGTTCATCATTACGCTGTCTCTTAACTCTGCTTTGCGTCTCTTGTATATTCCCATTTTTTGGTTAAATCAAGCTCAGCATTAGGATTGATTTTATTTATACTCGTACTCCCCTTTAACATTTCCGTTCAAAACAGCAAAGCAAAACATATACATTCATTGTCATTTTTGGTGATACTAAATCATGAATTTAAAATCTTGATCAATGTATTACTTAAAATGTCTTTTAAAGCCCATTCAGTAAAATTACAAGACTGTGCCATTATTTAGGAGTAAACTGCATTGAATCTAATGGGGACACTTCTGAGTAGGCATGCATAAGACTGGGCTAGAAAGTCTCAGTACCAGACATGCTGCCAACCGCATTCAAACCCACTACTTCCCAAAAGCTTGTTTAAAACACTTAGTGATTGCTGTAACTGTCAGGGGGGGAAACCAGCAAAATATTTGATGAAGGGCTATCCATTGTAGCTGATGTTTATCACAGGATTTAGGTTGCAATCCTGGGCGTAACTTCCAATTAACTTTATTTTTGAGACGATGTGTATAGAATTGCACTGTAGTTATCACTCTGATGAGTGAATCTTGCCACCTGCATTGCCATTTAACAGAAATGTGAAAGGCGTGTTGACTTGCATAGGAACTCCATAATGTGAAAGTACTGTTAATTTTGTAGAACCTATGCATCTTTACTCAGTAGTGATGCAACAAGAAACCTGGTAAAATTAAATTAAAATTAAATCACTGGCTGTGGATGGTACCCACCAGGGAGTTCTTAAAGAACTCAGTTGTAAAATTTGTGTTCTAACAAAAATGTATAATTTGTTCCTAAGAACGCCCTATGTACCAGATAACTAGAAAGTAGCCAATATAACACCAATTTTTTTTTTAAAGGGATTCAGGAAAATACCAGCTTATTAGCTTAATTTCTGTTCCAGGTAAATTGATGGAAAGAATTATTAAAGATAAAATTAAAATTCATATAGTGGTAGTGGTAGAAAAAGATGAATCAACATGGTTTCTGCAAAGGTAAATGTCTCACTAACATTTGAGTGTGTCAATAAATGTGTGGATAGAAGTCATCCAGCAGACATTGTGTACTTGAACTTTCAAAAAGTCTCTCGAAAAGCTCCTGAGTAAACTTAACAGTCATGGGAGAAGAGCGTGAGTTCTCTTATGAAACTGTAACTGGCTAAACAAGGAGCAAAGATTAAGAATTAAAGAACTCAAGTTGGGCTGAATATTCCCCTCTTTTATGGAACCATTATTCTGTAGAAAGGCTGCTGCACGAGCTAGAGGGAGCCCCAGCTGACGAAGCGTCAAGGCCCCAGCTGACAAAGCGTCAAGGCGAGTTAAGCAGCAGAGCGAAAAGAGGGTAAGTAGCTCCCATTTATTCCACTATTTAATTGAAGTAAAACAGCTCAGAGCAATAACTCATAAGGGCAGCCCAAGGTCACCCTGAGCTAGGAGCCAAATCCTGAAAGAACCTATATCGTAGGAGACAGATCCTAGAAGAAGGAAGCCTATAGAAAGCTAGTTTTCAACACCACCCTAGCAGGAAAGCTTCAGGGGACACTGTAAACAAGGCTAAATTCCAGTCGGAGAGAAGGGGGAAAAGGAAACTCCACCGATACATACAGGGAGAGAGTCAGCTCAGTCCTTGCTAAAAAGGGCAGCTTCAGCCTTCCTGAAACACAACCACAAGCTCTGTTTCCCTAGGTTAAAGAAAGGTCAGGCTGTTCTAGGTGGGAAAACAACAAACACAAAAGACTTGCCTGGAAGTCCCTTGCTGAGATTAAAAGCAGCCAAAAGCTTAAACAGCCCCACCCCTCGCTCAGGAAGGAAGCCTGAGAGAATACTAAAGAGTTAAGCCCTAGCTGATAGCCATCAGCCTCAAGTAACACATCATTGGCTGGCAGCAGTAGCTGGGAGGAACCAGCCACACATATAAAGTCAGAGCACCCTAGCGAGGGAGCCTGCTCCACGAGCTAGAGGGAGCCCCAGCTGACGAAGCGTCAAGGCGAGTTAAGCAGCAGAGCGAGTTCGGTAGCAGGGCAAAGAGGCCAGGGCCCCCCACTCTGCCCGTCTGTTCCCTGACCTCAACTAAACCACAGTCTCCAACCCATTGACGTAATAAACCTTAAACAAAACTATGCAGGTAAGAAGCCAGCAGGGGTGTGGGGGCTTTCCAGTGTTTTGCACCGCCTGCAGCATGTACGACTATCTGCCTGTTGGACAGAAGTCGTGGGTATGCTCTCGGTGCAATGAGCTCCTGGCTCTCCGGGAACGACTTCATTTCCTTGAGGCCAAGGTGGCAGACCTGGAAAAGCTGAGAGAGGCAGAGAGGTGTGTGGAGGAGGCCTTCAGGGACGTTATAGCTGTGTCCCACTCCAACGATGATAGCTCTCCTGCTATCATGGACAACGATGGTCTCGGGGAAGGAGAGCATCCAGCTGAGGAAGAGGGAAACGATCCCTTAGAAGGGACCCATTCCTTGGGGGATGAGCAGCTATCCTCTCGTGCCGAGGTTATATCTCCAGGGGGTGGAGGGATCCTTGTAGTGGGTGATTCCATCATTAGGAACCTAGACAGTGGGGTGTGTGATGGGCATGTAGACCGCAAGGTGTTTTGCCTGCCTGGTGCGAAGGTTGCGGATATCGCCCGTCGTTTAGATAGTTTGGTAGACAGTGGTGGGAAGGAGTCAGTGGTCGTGGTGCACGTTGGCACCAACATGGGGAAATGCAGCCGTGAGGTCCTGGAAGCAAAATTTAGGTTGCTAGGTAGGATGCTGAAAGCCAGGACCTCCAAGGTGGCTTTCTCTGAAATCCTACCGGTTCCACGCGCAGGACCAGCCAGACAGGCCCAGCTTCGCAGTCTCAATGCGTGGATGAGACGATGGTGTCGGGTGGAAGGGTTTGGATTTGTTAGGCACTGGGGAACATTTTGGGACAAGCCGGGCCTGTACAAAAGGGACGGGCTCCACTTGAACCAGAATGGAACCAGACTGCTGGCACTTAAAATTAAAAAGGTGGCAGAGCAGCTTTTAAACTGACTGAGGGGGGAAACCCGACAGGAGCTGAGGAAGGTCCGGTTCGGAATAAACCTCCCCCCGGGATAAAAACCAAAGAAATGATGAAATTTTAAAAGGGGTAGGCCTAGAAGTAGGCATTGTGAGAGCAGGGGCACAGGATATAAATTCAGAAGAGCAAAATTACCACAGGCCTAACCACAAGTGCCAAAGACACTTGAAGAGAGACACTGCTTACAAGTGCCTGTACGCTAATGCTAGGAGCCTCCGAACCAAGATGGGAGAACTGGAGTGCTTGGTCTTAGAGGAGAGCATTGATATAGTGAGCATAACGGAGACCTGGTGGAATGGAGAAAACCAGTGGGATATGGTTATCCCTGGATATAAACTATATCGGAAGGACAGGGAAGGACGTATTGGTGGCGGAGTCGCTCTATACGTGAAAGAAGGCATTGAATCCAGCAAGCTCGAAACCCCAAAAGAGGCAGACTCCTCCACAGAATCGTTGTGGGTGGTGATACCATGCCCCAGGAGGGACTTAATACTGGGAACGATCTATCGTCCCCCTGATCAAAATGCTCAGGGAGACCTTGAGATGAGATATGAAATTGAGGAAGCATCCAAACTAGGAAATGTGGTAGTAATGGGTGACTTCAACTACCCGGACATAGACTGGCTGCATATGTGTTCCAGTCATGACAAAGAACCAAAGTTTCTAGATATTCTAAATGACTATTCCCTAGACCAGTTGGTCATGGAACCGACCAGAGGGACGGCAACCCTGGACTTAATCCTCAGTGGGGACCGGGACCTGGTGCAAGATGTAAGTGTTGTTGAACCGATTGGGAGCAGTGACCACAGTGCTATTAAATTAAACATACATGTAACTGGCCAATTGCCAAGAAAATCCAACACGGTCACATTTGACTTCAAAAGAGGAAACTTCACAAAAATGAGGGGATTGGTAAAAAGAAAGCTGAAAAACAAAGTCCAGAGGGTCACATCACTCGAAAATGCTTGGAAGTTGTTTAAAAACACTATATTAGAAGCTCAACTGGAGTGCATACCGCAGATCAGAAAAGGTACCGCCAGGGCCAAGAAGATGCCAGCATGGTTAACGAGCAAAGTCAAAGAAGCTCTTAGAGGCAAAAAGTCTTCCTTCAAAAAATGGAAGTCTTGTCCAAATGAAGAAAATAAAAAAGAACACAAACTCTGGCAAAAGAAATGCAAGAAGACAATAAGGGATGCTAAAAAAGAATTTGAGGAGCACATTGCTAAGAACATAAAAACCAACAACAAAAAATTCTATAAATACATTCAAAGCAAGAGACCATCTAGGGAGACAATTGGACCCTTGGATGATAAGGGAGTCAAAGGTGTACTAAAGAACAATAAGGAGATTGCAGAGAAGCTAAATGAATTCTTTGCATCTGTCTTCACAGTGGAAGATATAGGGCAGATCCCTGAACCTGAACTAACATTTGCAGGAAGGGATTCTGAGGAACTGAGACAAATAGTGGTAACGAGAGAGGAAGTTCTAAGCTTAATGGACAATATAAAAACTGACAAATCACCGGGCCCGGATGGCATCCACCCGAGAGTTCTCAAAGAACTCAAATGTGAAATTGCTGATCTGCTAACTAAAATATGTAACTTGTCCCTTGGGTCCTCCTCCGTGCCTGAGGACTGGAAAGTGGCAAATGTAACGCCAATCTTCAAAAAGGGATCCAGAGGGGATCCCGGAAATTACAGGCCAGTTAGCTTAACTTCTGTCCCTGGAAAACTTGTAGAAAGTATTATTAAAGCTAGATTAACTAAGCACATAGAAGAACAAGCCTTGCTGAAGCAGAGCCAGCATGGCTTCTGCAAGGGAAAGTCCTATCTCAGTAACCTATTAGAATTCTTTGAGAGTGTCAACAAGCATATAGATAGAGGTGATCCAGTGGACATAGTGTACTTAGACTTTCAAAAAGCGTTTGACAAGGTACCTCACCAAAGGCTTCTGAGGAAGCTTAGCAGTCATGGCATAAGAGGAGAGGTCCTCTTGTGGATAAGAAATTGGTTAAGAAGCAGAAAGCAGAGAGTAGGAATAAACGGACAGTTCTCCCAATGGAGGGCTGTAGAAAGTGGAGTCCCTCAAGGATCGGTATTGGGACCTGTACTTTTCAACTTGTTCATTAATGACCTAGAATTAGGAGTGAGCAGTGAAGTAGCCAAGTTTGCTGATGACACTAAATTGTTCAGGGTTGTTAAAACAAAAAGGGATTGCGAAGAGCTCCAAAAAGACCTCTCCAAACTGAGTGAATGGGCAGAAAAATGGCAAATGCAATTCAATATAAACAAGTGTAAAATTATGCATATTGGAGCAAAAAATCTTAATTTCAGATATACGCTCATGGGGTCTGAACTGGCGGTGACCGACCAGGAGAGAGACCTCGGGGTTGTAGTGGACAGCACGATGAAAATGTCGACCCAGTGTGCGGCAGCTGTGAAAAAGGCAAATTCCATGCTAGCGATAATTAGGAAAGGTATTGAAAATAAAACAGCCAATATCATAATGCCATTGTATAAATCTATGGTGCGGCCGCATTTGGAATACTGTGTACAGTTCTGGTCGCCTCATCTCAAAAAGGATATTATAGAGTTGGAAAAGGTTCAGAAGAGGGCAACCAGAATGATCAAGGGGATGGAGCGACTCCCTTACGAGGAAAGGTTGCAGCATTTGGGGCTTTTTAGTTTAGAGAAAAGGCGGGTCAGAGGAGACATGATAGAAGTGTATAAAATTATGCATGGCATTGAGAAAGTGGATAGAGAAAAGTTCCTCTCTCATAATACTAGAACTCGTGGACATTCAAAGAAGCTGAATGTTGGAAGATTCAGGACAGACAAAAGGAAGTACTTCTTTACTCAGCGCATAGTTAAACTATGGAATTTGCTCCCACAGGATGCAGTAATGGCCACCAGCTTGGATGGCTTTAAAAGAAGATTAGACAAATTCATGGAGGACAGGGCTATCAATGGCTACTAGCCATGATGGCTGTGCTGTGCCACCCTAGTCAGAGGCAGCATGCTTCTGAAAACCAGTTCCCGGAAGCCTCCGGAGGGGAGAGTGTTCTTGCACTCGGGTCCTGCTTGCGGGCTTCCCCCAGGCACCTGGTTGGCCACTGTGAGAACAGGATGCTGGACTAGATGGGCCACTGGCCTGATCCAGCAGGCTCTTCTTATGTTCTTATGTTCTTATGGTGATATCTGTGACTTTTGGGGAGTTGCTGAAATCAAAGAACTTTCATGTGGGGAATGGGATTACTTTTAAATATGAGATGGCTGAGATTTTTTTATTTTCCTTATAAGAAAAAAAAGCTCTGCCTAAGCAGCCAAGCAGCATTCTCTTTGAAATTTGGGACAGAATGCCCCATGTGCATGATACTATGCAGGACATTGAAGCCCCATCCCATGACCCCTGGACACCTTACTCAGAAACTCCTGAGATTTCCTCTGCCTTGTCCATTCAGTTTCAAGAGTATTCACAGCCACAAGGATAAGAAAGTTGCTTTAAGAAAATGTGAGATCTTTCTGGATTCTATGGCTATTTTAGCACTTCTGCAAAATGTCTGTCAATGCTAACATTAGTTTTCTTTGGGGCTGTGATTCTAAGATTTATTACCAGCAGGTTTCAATTAATGCTCCAGGATGCTGCTTTACCTTCCTAAAGATATCTGTCTCTAGGGAAAGATAGATGTCTCGGACGGGATCGGTGTATTTGCTTTCTCAAGGATTGTTGCATTGCTTTTAATATACTTTGCTGTCCTTTATTGATTTGGCTTGCACAACAGAAGGATGTGCTTCCTTTTTCCTCTGAATGCTAACTTTGTCTCACTGTTAGCAGCTGGAAGGGAAGTGGAGGACTTGCCCTTCTGAAAGGAATGATTACAAGTTGGTTTAGCAGTAGCCAAGAGGAAATCTAATTTATCATTTTCCAAGTGGTTTGTCAAGAGTATTTCCTTCATGCCATGTCTATGGGACTCATTTAGTGCCTGACTCCTGCCAGTTCAAATTTCTCATCAGCCAAAAAGTTTATTGAGTGACCTTGGGCTACTCTCTCAACCTGACCTACCCAATAGGTTTTTTGGGGGGGAAATATGTGTACGTATTTGTTTATTACAGAAGTTTCCATCCCATCATTCTCTACTGTGCAGTCAAGGTAGCTTATAACATACTGAGGTGTTTGCATGAATCCAACTTATAATCCTATTCCACTCCCCAATGTTGATATTATTATTGTTGTTATTATTTAAACCTCTGTTCTGCCCTTCCTCCCAGAAGCAGCCAAGGGCGGCAAACAAAGAACAAACAAAACACTAAAAACCTCTCAAAAAACAAAACGTCTTAAAAACATTTTCAAAATAAAACATTTTCAAAACATCTTTGAAAAACATCTTTAAAAAAACGTACAAAGCAATTCCAACACAGATGCAAACTGGGAGTGGGGTCTGCTGGGGTCTGCTGGCTCTAGTTTCTCTGAGGTGTGTGGAAAGCTACCAGTGCTAGTTCTCCCACCAGCAGTAGCAAGCAATAAGAAGCAGAGACTGCTTTTCATCCACTGGATCCCCAAAGGGCCCTCAGCTACACCAGCCTGAAGCTGGCACAGCAGAAAAGACAACAAAACCACCACCATCTTTGGCCCTGGCCAGTGCATGCCAGTAGAGCTTGGGATGCAAGAGTTGATCTGTTACTCTGCTCCGCTGTGCCATGACCCCAGATAGAATTGCTCTGTTAGTTACTTTCTCTTGCACATGCTAAGACCCAGGCAAAGCTTCTTATCCTCAATGTAAGCAGCAGCAGACATATTAAAATACTTTTCCTATTAGAGGCTGATTCCCCTGCACTAACCACGATGCAAGAAATAATAAGAGTAAATTATGGCTTTGGAATTCTCTTTCCCTCAGAAACTCACCAACACCGAAGCCTGTATATTTCTCCAAAGTGGTGTAACATGGTTTGGTTATTTATATATTTATTAAATTTATATCTTGCCCTTGGCCCCAGAAGGAGCCCAGGGTGGCAAACAAGCGATAACATGCTTAAAACATCTATAAAACATCTTAAAAACAAAGCATCTTTTAAAAACTTTTAAAAAAATCTTTAAAAACAATTACAACACAAATGTAGACAGGGATAAGGTCTTTACTTAAAGGGTTTGTTGAAAGAGGAAGGTCTTCAGCAGGCACTAAAAAGACAACAGAGATGGCGCCTATCTAATATTTAAGGGGAAGAAATTCTAAAGGGTAGGTGCCACAGCACTAAAAGTCTGCTTCCTATTTTGTGCAAGACTTCCTGATAAGATGGTATCTGCAGGAGGCCCTCACCTGCAGAGCACAGTGATCGACTGGGTATATAAGGAGTAAGACGATCTTTCAGGTGTCCTGGTCCCATGCTGTATAGGGCTTTGTACACCAAAACCAGTACCTTGAACTTAGCCCAGTAAGTTTCCTCAAAGTTGTTGGGCAGCGGCAAGATAGAATAATTAGTGGCTATAGATCAAAATAAATAAAACAAGGGTCAGGACTTTGCCAAAGCCTCTGCTGCTCTTTCCACTGAGCCTGTTACTGAGTTCATGCAGGTATACAGAGTGTTAATGCTGTTGGGAGCCCCAGCCTTTGTCATTTCAATTGTGATCCTGTTAATATTTATTTCCTGCAAGGGATCTAAACTGTTTTTCTTTCCTCTCTTTAATTTTATGTTCTTAAATATAAAATATAATAATTCTTCTTAAGCA
The DNA here is from genome assembly GCF_030035675.1 of Rhineura floridana. Lineage (NCBI taxonomy): Eukaryota > Metazoa > Chordata > Lepidosauria > Squamata > Rhineuridae > Rhineura > Rhineura floridana. The sequence continues at coordinate 176,881,614 of NC_084480.1, read as the reverse complement.
TCCCACCATGGAAATGTTAAGTTGGTGGTCCAGTGGTAACCACTGTGTTTGGACTGTCAATGTAGTAGTTAGAGAAAAATGTTTATATTCATAAATGCTGTATTGTATTCAGACACCACTAAAAGCGAATGACAGAACATTGAAAGCAATTCATATTTTTCTGATATGTGCAGATACAATAATGCTGTCCATTGTTTATTGTTACAAGACCATTTAAAACATGTATACAAACTTCTGATCTCATGTTGTCAACAAATAGAAAATGCATGCTCTTTTCTTAAAATTTTTGTAAGTTACACAAGCAAGTGGAAGAACGGCTATGCAAATTAGAAATGCTCTACAACAAACTGTAAAAACAAACATACAAAAGAGGCCCAAGAACTCATGAATACTAATACAAGTATGACAAAATTATTTAAACGTATCTTTTTAAAAATTATTAAATATTTTATATGTGCCTCTACCAGTGGAACACTTCAAAACCTTTTTAGGAAAGGTATATTGAATAAAATGTTTATTATTACAAACCTTACATGATTTATTTCAGCTAGAAAGTCCCAGCTATTAATAAGTTAACAGTTAACTATATTACATTTTATGTGCACTGTTATGTTTATGCTTTATTTCATCTACAATATTCCTGACAGCATGAAACAACACTGAGTCTTCAGTTTTTCTGTAAAAGCTTACATAATAAGAGTTGCCTGATTTCAGAGATGCTCCAGTCTGTCGTATTTATTGCTTTGTTTCTGGAAGCCTCAAAGCAAGGACCTAACCATATCAGGGCAGAAGAAGATAATTCACTATTTCAACAGCTTTTAAATATAGCATTTTCTTTTAGCGATTAAACTAGGCCTGTACAGCTTGTCAAATGTCAAGGCAAATGTGGCCTACCAGGGACTTCATAAAATGTACTGGTTTTGTCTGGCTGCCTAGGACCGCAAAACTGTTTGTGTCAGTGTTTGGCTTGATGTGCAGGCCTGGTAAACTTGTCTAGCCATAAAAGCAAGAGCATATATTTCCAAAGTGCTTGTCCCCTCCACCCTGCTAGGGCTGAATTCTGAGAGGAATTCTGGCCTACATTTAGAAACGTGGCTCAATTCCAGAATCTATTGCAGCTATAGAAAGACTCACACTGAGTCCAAAGGGGCTTCAAGGGCATCAGTGAGAACATTGCTAGGACTTTCAAAAACTCAAAAGTGCGGCTAGTATTGGCAGTGGCCAAAATGCAAGTGGAAAGGACCACAACCTGTTTAGGTGAGTGATGGGAACTTTGCCTGTCTTTCACACTGGAAAGGCTCAGAATTCTTCTCCATATGTGTGATTTAACACACTTCGCCTCAAAGTTCCAGCCTGAATAGATCTGGGATGAGGAAGCTGTGGCCTTCCAAATATTATTGGATGCCAACTCACATAAGTCCCAGCCAGCATGGCCAACAGTCAGCAATGATGGCAGTTGTAGTCCAACAATAACTCAAGGGCCATAGGTTCCCCATCCCTGGAACAGATGAAACACCTGCCAGCCAGCCAGTATGGGTAATAGCTGTTGATGGACTTACCCTCCACAAACATTTCCAACCCACTTTTATTGATAAATGTTCACTCTTTGTAATTTCTCTCAAAAGTGAAACAAAAAGGGTTTGCTACACATGCAATCGGCACAGTCCATCGTGATGCTCTCCTGTCCAAGTCCCACTCCAAGGAAAGAGATCTATGCAAGAACACACGGTATGGCTCCAGCACAGCCTCTGTTCATTTCAATTCTGCAGGAGAACTTACCAGTGGGGGCACATCTCATTTTTAATTATTCGTTCCTACTACAATCAATTAAAAACTAATTTACAACTGATGTGTATATAAAACTGATTATAAAGTACTATAATGATCCTATTACTTCAGAGAAAATCAGTACAAAACTACAATTTCAAGAATGGACAGACAGCTGACATTCATCACAAACCATCTTTTCAATACAGATGTTAATATCAATTGCTTTCCACTTGTGTTGTGCAAAACATATTTTTCTGCCCCTTTGATACATCAAAACTCATCCAAAACTCCGCTTGTATTCTGAAGAACAGACGTATAATACACACAAACTTGCCCAACCTCCTGTACGCTCCTTACAGAATGTTCCTGACTCTGCCCTTTGCACTGAAGTAGGTAGGAAAATCATTACAGGTGTGGGGAATCTGTACACCAGATACACAAATTGAGGATGACTTCTTAATTTCATCAATAGTTCAGCAGTGCAGCACAGAAATATCCAGCGTTATGGGCGGGGTATATATGGACAATGCCATGGCTGGAAGTAGAGCAAGGGAAACTTAACACCCTTTATGCTATTGCTGCGCAATCTGTCAGGAGTTGTACGTGAGAGGCGGAGGATGACAAAGAACTGTCCTCAAACTTCCACTACTCTCTGCTTCTAAACAACTGCAGAAGGAGGTGACAGCCACCATTGTCCATCTGTACATTCTAAAGAGCCTTCAACTTGTGCTTTTTAAAAAAGAGTCTACCATCACAAATTTGCAAGTGATAATACAGTACTCTGTGTGTATGGAAATGAGTTGAAGGCTTTTAAAAATGTCTGTATGAGAAGGATGTCCTCTTCTGACTTTGTGCAAAAAACAAAACACTCCCCCTGCCCAAGATTTCCAGCACAGTTAACGTCGTCACAGGGGATGTGTCCTCCTATAAAAGCTTTATTATATTTTATTAGAATTAATTTCAGAAAACATAAGAAAACAATTGGTCTGAAAACATTATACTGTTTCTTTTATTTTTCCACTTTTATTAAAGTACCAGGGTTCACAAGAAATAGTTGTGAAGTTGGAGCGGGATGACCCTTTGGTCCCCTTGTATAAACACACATGCACACACAAATGTACCACAAAACGTGAGCCATTACTACTTTGTGCTGCTTATTAAAAAGTGTAGAATTAGTATGCACCATAGAGAATTGTGCCAGCTCTAGGCTGTGTATATATGTTCATGATTTCATATAGGAGAGTAAATGTAGCAATATAATGACAGCTCAGAGGTTGACACAATGCTGAAGAGCACAATCCACCAGAAAGTTCTGCTGTGCCATCAAATGACCACTGCAATAAGCTCTTGCTCTCCTCCTATTCATTTCAGTGGTGCTTGTGCCAGAGAGCCTCCAGACAGATTGTGTCCAAAGTATTTAAATTGCTCCAATTTTAGGCTTTGGTACAGGAAAGCACAAAAGCAGATGGCTCATTTGGAGTAGTATGCTTACAGAACTAAAGTATATGCTTAGATTTAAATATCAGTTTACACATCCTCCCAGAATGAGGATTGCTTCCCTAGTACAGAACCTACATTCTCAATGAAAAATAAATAAAATAAATATGTGGATAATTTTCCCAGACCACTGCACACAAATTAAATTCCAACTATATTCAAAGAAGGAAAGCAGCTCAGCAATAGTACTAATGATAAAATGCTACAAAAGTTACAAAGATATGCCCAATTAGACCCAATACATTATACATATGACTGATGTGTTATATCACTGTTCATATTTTCATTCACAAATATGAAAAACTAGCAATCATATTTTATGCTTAGAAATATGAGCAACTGTCTTTACATTGCTGATAGCAGTAATCAGCTCAGCAGCAGCCCAAACTAACTTCTTTTCTATTCAGATGGCAGCCAGCTACCACAGAGTGGGAAGGTGAGGAGGTCTTCATATAATATAAAGTATGTAAGGTATAAACCTGAATATAAATCTATGCTTCTTAATTTAAAAAAAATAAGGACAGAAATGTGTCCAACTATCCATATGCACAACTGATTTCTCTTAGTGAATATAGTTTCATGAAGGATGTCCAGTCTTCACGAACTTTTAAACGCTCGTGAAAACTGCAGTCATCCAACTGGATCACCAATAGTCAGGGAACAGTCTATCCTCACTTCTTTTAAAAAGACGGGCATACCTCTTTTCACATGGCAAACAGGCAGGATATGAATTATATATATAAGAGGAATTTTATCTGTGCCCAGTGCAAATTCCACTTTGAAAATGCTTCTTTTTCTATGGGGAAATGTAACAATGTGAAAGTACAGAATACAATTATTTTCTGATATCTCAGTGGATATGTGATCTATTAATAGAATGACGGAAACAAATGGGGGGGAAACACTTGTCCTGCCTTTTCTGTATAATCAAAAGCTACATCATAGCATGCAATTTCAGTGTGTAACTGACAAAACATTTGCAGATCTGTAGGAAGACTCAAGGGAAAGAAGCAGATTATGGCAGCAAATGCTTGTGCTTACGCTACATTCACAACATACCCATCTACAAGCAAAGGGCCACGATCACAGGAGCATCTGTGGAAGGACACCACTGTTAATATAATCTGCACTATATACAAGTTGGGACCTAAAAACAGTGGGGGAGGGGATGAAATAAGCCCCCCTCCCTTCCCACTGAGATACATCACTCTGCATGCCTCCTAAGGGGCGGATCAGTAGGAAGGCCCCTCCTTTCTGTATTCTCTACCTCAGCTGACCTCCACCATCAAACCAATGGGGAAGTTATGCTGATATACTACTGAACACATTAATCACCAAGTAGAAAGCAAGCTAAACAGCATCCCATTGATTTCTGTGCGACTTAGGCTTCATCTATAGACATGTACAGTACGCTGAAGTGGTAAATGGACTGTGTCACTTTAGACGGCAGGTGAGGAATTTTCTCCTGAGTCTGTTGTTGTTGTTCACTTCCCTGAGAGTAGAAACGTCACACAGCAGGGAGTGGATTAGAGTAGAACATTCATCCCAGTTGTGCTAAGTTTCTCGCCCTCCCTGCCAGAAATTTGTATGTGAAGGAACAGTCACACAGTCTCTACCTGCAATATAAAGTGGTTCTACCCCTTCAGATTCTTCTACCATATCCTGCTGCATGTTTAGACCAGGCCTCAATTACGTCTATCTTTTTCTGGATTGCGTTCCTGTGCAACGATCCAGAACCTTTCATATGTTCTGAGGCATGCATGTAGCTTCTGTAAATGTGGGCTTTCCCATTCACTTCTGCAATGAGTGGGTGGAGCTTTATGTATGCATTCCTGGGCTTGTGTGGAGCACCATGGAAATGGACAGAGAACCCTCTGAAGGATGGGAAACCTATGGCCCTCCAGATGTTATTGGACTGTAACTCCCATCATTCCTGACCACTGCCATGGGGACAGTGTCTCAGGTTCCCCATGCCTTGGTTCAGAGCTCTGAGTATGCACGAGGCTGCCTGATTGGCCCAACAGGATAAAATTATTGCTTAGCATCGCATTTATTATTATTATTATTATTATTATTATTATTATTATTATTATTATTATTATTATTATTATTATTATTATTAACCAAATGATAAATAGAAAAATCAGAATGTTGTTATATTTAATCAGGGAAAAGAGGTGATTCTCCTGGCTAGAAGTTTGAATTCTGCTCTTTTATAATGATAAGGCTTTAATTCTGACAAAGTTGCTTGAAGTAGGATCATGCCAACGCACTGGCTATTAACCATATTTTAGCCCTGTTGGCCACATTGACATATTCTAAAAGAAAAGGATAAATTACACACACAAAACTGGAGGGGGTAGTTCTAGTTCAGGGATGAGGAACTTGTGGCTCTCCAGATGTTGCTAGATTACAGCTCCCACCATCATCCCTGACCACTGGCTGGGGTTGATGAGTTGGGAATCCAACAACATTTGGAAGGTCACAGATGCCCATTCCTACTCTAGTTCCTGAGACTGGCAAATGGCTTTGGTGATTAATATTTTAATACTGAGGATTTACAACTTGCATTACTTTTTTTTTTAAGTGCAGGAGGTTCACTGGAGAGCTACACCTGTGCCAGGGAACTGTGCCATAAAGTTGGTGTGTGGAAGTTGAGTCCATCATTTACATTTTTAAGTGTATGCTTAAAACACTGTAGGTACCCTACAATACTGAATAAAGAGGCCCCTAAGAAGCAGATCTGACAGACAGGCTGAATTTTTTGCATGTGGTCATATGTTCTATTGAGCTGAGCCCCGCAACACAAATTAAATCTTTTCACAGCAAGTACACCTCTCACAGAGTAGGAAGTAAATGCATGAGGTCCATAGGGGCATAAAACACCCCCTTACAACATGCTGTAGCACTCATTCATATTTAAACATACCCCTGAGAAGAGGAGGGGATATCAGCACCATTACTGCCCTCTTTGTGTGTGGGGGGTTCCACTTACTCTTAGCCGGCAGAGGATACCTAGAAAATGTGCTACTTTGTCATCTTTCCCTAGTTCTCCTCCTGCCTTTATTCTATGTCCCTCAATGGTGCACAACTTGGGAGTTGCTATTGGCTTTCTTTCCAGATGCTAAAGTAGTGCCTGAGAAGTTCATTCCGGTTCTCCACACGGGCCATTATGTTAACAGTCACCTTTTGACAAAATGATTGTGAAGTCATGGGCAAGGATCCAAAGAACTGTGAAACTAGTTCCCTGATACGAAGAGCACTTTAGACTTGTTCTTCTTGGACACACACACACACACATGAGTGAAACTGCGGGTAGCTCTGACAGAAATTTGTGATATGGCATGGTGGCTCACTTCTGATATCAGGCTGGGAGAAAAGTGTTGGAAATAGCAAAGCACAGTTTTGTAAGGCAGGGCAGAGAGACGCATTCCATTCCCTTTAGTGGCATGCATTTTTTGTTGTAAACATAAGGCTTTATGCACGAATGAGGCAGACAGGTGATTAAACAAATGTACATCGCATCAAATTTGCACCTCACTGGCAGTGATAGTTGGATTGTTCTCTGCATCGTGTGCAAGGTTTAGTGGAGGCTGGTCATTAGAGCAAATGGGACACTGCCCCACCAACTTCAGTCTGCCCATAGCCAGCCCCCACCTGCCTGCCTTCTTACTCACATCCAGACCAGGGAATGTCTCTAGCTGTCAGGTTCCTCCTCCTTATTCTCTGTGTTGCCTCTTATAGAAGTTGGCAGGAAAGAGGATGGGGGCAAAGCTAGTTGGGTCTGCCTGTTTTTGGCTCTGCCTCCCCCTGCTTGCTGCCTTCTGGCCCACCAGACTCAGTGGGCACCAGCTACCCCTAGTGACGGTATTCTCAGTCTCCCTTCCTGCCAACTGTTCTGTCCCCTCTCCTTCACTATGATGGCCTCTGCCCCTTTGTTTTTTTTAAAAAAGTAGTAGTTCAAACTAATTTTGCACATGTTGGTGTTGGAGAAGAGCCTTGCGGATACCATGGACTGCAAAAAAGACCAATAATTGGGTGTTAGAACAAATTAAACCAGAACTCTCACTAGAAGCTAAAATGATGAAACTGAGGTTATCCTACTTTGGACACATAATGAGAAGGCATGATTCATTAGAAAAGATAATAATGCTTGGAAAAACAGAAGGAAGTAGAAAAAGAGGAAGGCCAAACAAGAGATGGATTGATTCCATAAAGGAAGCCATAGACCTGAAGTTACAAGATCTGAACAGGGTGGTTCATGACAGATGCTCTTGGAGGTCACTGATTCATAGGGTCGCCATAAGTCATAGTCGACTTACAGGCACATAACAACAACATTCAACAATTTCCACAAGAAAAATGTTCCTTGTTGATTTCCAGCAAAATCATTAACATATGTAGGGGAGCAAATACATATGTGTGCATAATCAGCATTAATGAAAAAGGGGGGAATAACCTGAACCACAGGACAACTCACAGTCCCAAGAGGAGGAACTCAGTTTGCACTTGTAATGCATGAAAGACAGAACATAGTTAATGAAGGATAAACCACACCACAAAAAAATGGAAACAGAAGGCATGGATACATTCAGAGCCTGTGTTCCCATGCATTTTTCTTCTATCATTCCCCAAGGCCACATCATACATCAAAGGTGCTAATATGCAGCAATTAGCTGTCATGGGTTTTTAGCTGTGGGAAGCCAGATTTGAAGGCGCTAGTTGTCAAGGACTCTGGGATTTGAACCAGAGTCCTCACCAGGCCTACTGTCAGAATCTGGCACTCTAGGGCAGCTGCTAGGGCACCAGCTGCTAGAGCCCTCACCTCCTTTAAATTCCAGCTGTTATGGTAAAAGTGTTGGACTGAGACCAGGGAGACCCAGGTTCAAATCCGCACACAGCCATGAAGGTTATTCAGTTATCTTAAGCTACTTCTTGTTTCTTGACCTGACTTACCTCACTGGTATGAGGTTAAATTGGGAGGGGAAGAACCATGTTGAGCTCACTGGAGTAACAGTGAGATATAAATGTAAATTTATTATTATTTCCCACAGTGCTCCACAGAAACACTGGCTTGGTTCACACACCAGAGGACACATTGTTGAAGGACCCCTAAAACCTGGAGCTCACCTTGGCCATCATGCCTAAGGCTGGGCTCTCCTTCATGAGTAGGGTTGCCAGGTTCAGGGCCTGAGACTGATCCTGTATCTTTAGGAGAAGAGAAAGTCAGCCAAGTACAGGTGTTCTTGCAACCCTGTAATGGGAAAAACCACAAGGTGGAATTCTCCCTTCCCCCTGCACGACTTTTAAAGATACAGAAGACCCCTTGGTTGCCAGGCCCGGCCTCCGAACCGTCTTCTGTATCTTTAAAAGTTGTGCAGGGGGAAGGGAGAATTCCACCTTGTGGTTTTGCCCATTACAGTGTTGTAAGAACACCTGCACTTGGCTGACTTTCTCTTCTCCTAAAAATACAGGATCAGTCTCAGGCTCTGAGCCTGGCAACCCTATTCATGAGCTATGTGAGACTCAGGATTCAGTTACCTGAAGGAATACCTCTCCCTATACTGTCCTGCCTGGACTTTGGATCAGATGGAGAGTCCCTCCTGGTAATGACGTCAGAGTAACAGTGATACATCGGAGGGCCATTTCAGCAACGGCACCCTGGTTTTGTAACACTGTCTCCTCCAAGGTTCAGCTGATGCCATTATCCATCTTTTGACACCAGCTGAAGATCTTTCTCTTCTACCAGGCATTTGAAGTATGATTTTTATTGGGCCTGCACTGGAACAGATAAAAAATATATTGGGAATTTTACTCTTCTAACTGTATGTGTCTGTTTCTTTTTTTTATTGTATGGTAATACCTCAATTAACAAATCTTCCAGGAAAGGAGGTCCTTTTAACAGTCTTTTTTGGGTACAGAGGGTGGGGTGGGGGCACACATAGTTAGAATGTGGCTCCTTGTCTACTGGACTGCGGCTGCTGCAGGCAGCTCTCTAACGTGTGGCTGGAATGGCGTTCCATGGCAGGTGGTGCAGGCACCTCTACAGTAAACAGTGCTTCAGGTGCCCTGGAAGTGCAGACGCACCTGCTTGAGCCGTGGGGGAGAGAGAGAGAGAGAGAGAACGAAAACGAGAACAAGAACAGGAGGTGGTGGTTGTGGCTTCTCCTTGCCTGCCTGCTCGAATGTACGGAGAGGAGAACTGTGCTCAAAGCTTTAGATTACTATAGTAAGATGCTACATGATAAAAGAAAAAAGGCCAGGCAGGCATCCCTGGATGCATTTGGGAAGAAGCCTTCAAGTGGTCTGTATGGAAGCTTACCTGACCTGGTTGTTTCATTTCAGACATGAGTATTGTTAGTTTTGAATAAAAAGTTTGCTAAAATATGTGGCTCTTTTTTTGTGTGGTGTAGGAACCTATCCCTTTTCATACCATGTTATTTTTACCTCTGGTACCAAAGTTTCTATTAAAGAAGTAAAGCAGTTAACTTCATTAACTCGGGTTATTACTGTATTTTAAATTATTTTTACCCACCCTGAGATCATTTATGATGAAGGGTAGGACAGAAATATTATAAATAAATAAAATAAATATTATCTTTAATAACATAATGAAGACATTCCAGTTGGACAACCTACAGCAGCCTTTCCCAACCTTTGGATCCCCAGATGCTGTTGGACTACAGCTCCCATCCAACCCAGCCCAGCCAGCCAGCCCAGCCAACATAGCCAATGGTCAGGAATTATGGGAACTGTAGTCCAGCAACATCTGGGGACCCAAAGGTTGGGAAAAGCTGGTCTAAAGGTAGGTTTCATGCTAATTACTACACAGAATTCTGTATAGGGTTTTTTGAAAAATCAAGAGAAGGCAGCCTATATTTTATCAGTCACTACCTGTGGAGGTGTTGGAAACTACATTAACAAAGAAAGACATCTTCCTTGCTTTCATGGCCTTAACTTTGAAGCAACAGCTATCACTATCTTTTTTATTCCATTAAACATGCTGGGACCATGGGATAAGCATCAATGACTTACAATTTGGTATCTAGAATATTAAGAAAACATTCATCTGAAAACTAAAGTTTAGCTCAAACACACAGTGAAGCTCCCAAACTCACAAAGAGAATATAGTAGCCGACTTCCACGTATACAATAATGCATATCTGTGTCTGGATATGCACTGGCACTATGTTGTTCATCCAGCCCTCACTGAACTGGCTTAAAGCGTCTATGATGTAGATAAGGAAATTTGTTGTCCTCCAAGGCCCATTAATTGTTATATGTGAAAGTTTTATGAAGCTAGAGCTGGATCAAAGCTAAAAGTTTAGCTCGCTGGTTATGAGTGACTTGCATGCAAGATGATGTTGACAACCAGGTACGAAATAGGGCAAATGTGGTCCCTCCCATTTTAGGAGAGGCTTCTACTATTCCTCCATTAATTCAAAAGTGGATTAAAATTTGAGGTTCTAGTGGATATACTCTAATCCATTTTTTCCACACTGTCTAGAGCAGCCTTTCCCAACCAGTGTGCCTCCAGATGTTGTTGGACCACAACTCCCATCAGCCTCAGCCAGCATTGCCAATGGTCAGGAAAGATGGGAACTGTGGTCCAACAACATCTGGAGACACACCGGTTGGGAAAGGCTGGTCTAGAGACTGACAGTATTTAGGGGGAGGGATTCCAGTGCATACCGGAACTTTAGATTTGGGCAGTTAAAGTGGATTAAAGGGCTCTGTTGCTTTAGCACAACAAATTGCTTTTTAAAAGGACCGGGCTTTTTGCAGTTTGGAAATTGATGGGGAAATGCATTGAAAAGTGTGGGTTGAATTAATGACTAATGGGAATATGTGTAAACACTCCACAAGCAAATCAGGATGAATACTCAATAAACAGGTCATTTGGAGGGGTCCTAACTCTTTTTAAAAAAAAAAACAATATGTTTTTTAACTGTTTTTAAAGATGTCTTCAAAGTTTTTTAAAAAATGTTTGTAAAGTTGTTTTGTTTTAATATGTGTTAAAATCTGTTTTTATGATGTTTTAAAGTGTTTTTAGTGCTTTTGTTTGCCGCCCCGGGGTCCTGCTGGGAGGAAGGGCAGGATCACAGCTTGGAAAAGTTACTTTTTTGAACTACAACTCCCATCAGCCCCAGCCAGCATGGCCACTTGATTGGGCTGATGGGAGTTGTAGTTCAAAAAAGTAACTTTTCCAAGCTCTGGGCAGGATATAAATCACATAATAACAAATAAAAATAAAAGAATCCTCTTACATTCCTCTTCCTTTTCTACGTTCCAGCTCTAGAACTTGACCCCTGCCAGTTTTGGACTGTCCACTTGCTTCTGTCTCACTTATCTCAACAGCCAGTTCCTCTCTCCCATTCATGGAACCTGCCTCTTTGGGGCATGGCTGATGTTGAGGCCTGACAATGTATTTCTGCCTCCTTAGGATTCTGCTTCCTCATTTCGGCCTCATTCTGCTCCATGTCTACATCCACCTTAAGTCATATTTTATGCACATGCCAAGCATTGACTCACTTTGATACAAATGAACAAAAATATTTTCTGTATTACAATCACTTGTCCATTGAGAACAATTAAAAAGAAAGTGCATTCATTAGCACACATATCTGTACGGAAAACTGCGAAGTCAAACGTTTTGCTTTCATCTTAATAGTCATTATTTTCTGTAGCTACAATGAATAATCGGAATGTTCTGGGAGAGCATCTAAAAGTGCTAAATCTGCTATTCTCTATTTGGCAAGTTACTACGCTAACACAGCAATCTTACAGTACCACTGAAATGAGCCGTATTTCCTTTTGAATAAACATCTACAAGATCAGGCTGTAGGGTAATTGAAACAATCCTGCCAATATTCTCCACACAAAACAGGGCATCGCCTTTTTGGTGGTGTGAAGAAGACCGAAGCAGGCTCTGAGGCCCTACTGCAGGAGTGGGCAACCTTCCCCACCCCCCGTTGAGAGCCACATTTCCTTTGGAATTATCTGTCAGGAGCTGCAAGCGGACTGAAGCAGGGCCAAGGCCAGTAGTGAGCAGGGTCACCTCTTTTCCATTTGCCATACAGACACACCCCTCTGCTGGGAGAGGGACAGATTGCTCTTGCCAGAGGTCTGAACTGCCAGAGGCCAAGAGCCACATTTCTAAGCCTGCAGGCTATCCATTCCTGCCATAGTCCATGGCAACAGTTGATGTTATTGCCTTGGGCCAAGGCAATATCTTGCACCCAGTTCTTACCCAGTCCAGATTAATTCTCTGAGCATCCAGTGGACATCCAGGAAACAAAGCATCAACTTTGTATTGTTCTTGGATTGGGTTAGGAGGATATATGTCTCTGTTGATTCTATGCTATGGATGGGGAACCTGTAGAACCTGCTGGACTACAACTCCCAGCATCCCTGACAACTAGTCATGCTCACTGGGGCCGATGAGAATTCGAGTCCGAATACATCTGGAGGGCCACAGATTCCCCATCTTTATTTTATGCCATATTGCGTTTGATAATGATGGTGATGTATGGCATGGTAGTTCTAACCTACATTGTTCCCCCAGTGCAATGGTTGGGGCCAGCTCGTGATAGTCACAAGGGATAGCAGCTTGTGAGCCTGTACTTGTGAAGCCTCCTCAGTGCTCACTAGCTCTTACAGTTGAGCTTACAGACAATCTTTAATAATATTTTAAATCTTTCTTAGAGGTCTGTATACTTCAAATTGACAAATATTTCCTGTTTCACCTATCAGAGAAAATATGCAAGGCATGTCCATTGACCTAAACAGTATAAATCCTTGGGTACACAGTTATAAGGAATGCCAAACCCAAGCCAACAGCCAAACACTAGTGCATTTTCAGTTAGAAATTCCATGCTTATTTACATATATTTAACAACAATCACACCCCACCCCGTACACTGCAAGACAGCATTCTCTTTGATAGCAGCCAACACTGTGTTTTCACCACTCCTTGAGCTCTTACACTCATGGCTAACAGAGCTGACCCTGCTGCTCAGTCTACATAAAAATGTGTTCAAAACTGGATTCTATCAAGCTATGTGTCACAGGGCAGATGTCATTCCCTAGAACTGTTTGAAATAATACCCAAGATCAAAACTATGAAAACATTTTTTGTGCACAGGGAATTCTGTTGTGTCTGCCTTGATATGCAGTGATTCCATGGCTGTAGCTGTTAGCAAGGCCATTCAATGTTACTTTAAAAACACATTTTATACCAAACCTGCTCAAGTCTGCTTCAGAAGATTATTCCATTAATTTTAGTTTGGAAACAAACAAAACATGCTCATCAAGGAAACATCTCCAGTCCAAACTGAACCTGTTATGTTGTGGTTACTTTGGGCAAAAAAATAACAAAAATATCAAGAGACTGTTGACAGAAGCATATTCCATAAATTATGAAAATGAAACTGTATTAATAGTTTTGGCTCAGCCTTATTTACAATCCACTCATTTGAGCAGGACTTATGCATGAGTAACAGTCTCCAGATTGTCCCCTAAATGATACAATCCACCATATGCCAAGTGGTAACTCACTATAATGTGTATGCTACCACCAGCTGGTAATCTGTACAATCCTACCAAGTATTGAGAATTTTATCACACTTCAGCTCAATATGGAGAAGCAGAAAGAATGTTAAAATTATCTTCGCCACTTGGGAGTACAATACACATAATCAGTGTTATCAAGTTGTTACATATACATCATAGTAAGCTACCACTTGATAGTTGGTCACCTATATTCATCTAGTGTTCTGAATACTGTATTGTCAAGATGCAGTAGGGATGCAAGTCTTTCTAAAACCTAGCAATAAGGAACAATTAACACCATCCAATTGGTATGTTCAGAATGTGGGTTGAATGGATCCCTGTAGAGCTGAACATGCGTTGTGTGAATACATCAACATGCTTCAGCTAGCAATTCAAATCTACATAGACTTTACTACCATAAAGTGAATCAAAACTGAGTGATGCAGGGTGAAGCAATCTCTCATTCAGATACACACACATTTCACCATGCACTGAATTCTGGCTGGATCCACACTGTCAAGGATTCCACATTGTCATGGGGTGAGGGTAGGACTCAACCTAGAAAGCTACCTGGGGCTGTATGCACTCAAGCCTTAGAATCCTCTTCAGACCCAACAGGAAATATTGTTATGCAGCCTCAGACCTTGCAATTAGCTCATTGTAAGAAGCCTCTGGATTGTCCAGGACTGATATAAAAGACTAGGGAGTCTGGCCTTCAGTACTATTGTCTGATCTATAGAGCAGAACCTTCTCCTTATTGCACATCAGGCTCCAACTTCAGCTCCTGCAACTGACCTCAGAGATGTTGAACTGGAGCATACACACTCCAGGTCTGAATTTAGGAATGGTCACTCAAGGTCCTTTCCTGGACCTGACATGCAATATGCATCCTCCCCAACTTTAATCAAATTGGCTCAGACTGGCTTTCATAATGCACATCTGTTGCGCTGGTAATGGACATTCAATGCTACAGAGCTCCTATAGTATTTGATTCCCTCCAACATGAAAGGTCCCTTTGATGCAGTTAATACTGTGTTGTACCACAGGGTAGATAAAGGCTATTTCATAGAAATAAATCCAACTGGCTCCACTGGAGCTGCCCTACAAATACTTGAAAGAGACCCTGCTTTAGTAGATCCTGATGTGAACTGGTTGTCCAAATACAATCTATTGTACAATCAAGGAAGGTGTAATTAATTATATTAAAAATGTAAATGTATTTCTGGGTGCTAAAATACTTGATTAAAGGAAGTATGCCGAATGGCCTCTATTATTTATTTAATTAAAACACCACTGAGAAGGAATTACAAAGATGACAAAAGCAAAGCTTTTCAAACTGTGCTGTAGAGAATCCTGGGGATCCTCAGATGCTTATCAGGAGTACAAATTCCATCTCCATTACTGATGTTCCCCTGCAACTTACAGCTGCTGGGAAGTGTTGGGTCTATTCTAGGCAGCACTGCCTCTTGAAGGCCTGACTAGTTCCTCATATGAAGAGAGTGTGCATCTTAGAACATGTCCCAGAATCCAAAATCCTCTGCAGCACACATAGTTCCCATGGCAGATGCTCAGGGGTTCATCAACAGATAAGCTAATGTGGATTCCCACCACTACCACCTAAGGTAGACATTGGAAAACCACTGGTCTAAAGCAATGGGATTATCTCATGATAGATGTCAGAATGTTAGTCATAAACTAGTATAAGACTGTACAGCTTGAACAATTGTTTGACACAGAACTGCAAACACCAAAAAGTATGTGTGTGTTTGTCAAAGAGAGAGAGATGGGGGTGGAGGGGAAATGAATCAACTCCTCTATTCTCTATCAAAGTATAGCATTTATTCTACCAGGCTGGCCACTGATGAGCCATGTATGAGGCTACAAGGAACAAGGAAAATTTCAACAACTACTAGGGACTCAGTGTCATCATAAGAGAAAGCAATTTGCTAGGATAAAGGGAGATTGCAAATTAGAAAATATTATTTCACACTATCTTCCCAAGGAAATTCATTTTAAAATAATCAAGTGTAAAAGTGAAAATCAGTGGGTAGATAGGTTTTTACTCCTTAACTTGCTTTTATCCCCAACACTTCAGGATTGCTGTTTCTCTGTTAATAATGACCTTTGTTGGTAACATAGACAAAACATACCTCAAACACAGGCCTAGCAGGAAAACTATGAAACTATTACGGTGATGTGTGTCTCTACCAAGGGGCAACGCATTTGCAATATGAACAGAGTGCAGTATTGCACTAAAGACAGTAGGGTCAATACAAAGTTGAATGGCAAATCTTTCACAACCAGCTCAGCTACTAAATATGCAGTTTCTGAAGTGCCATTCTCACCCTCACCCCCTCAAAGAGGACATAGAAAAAATTCTAAACAGTTTTGTATCAGGTAGAAGACAGAATTCACTAGGAAGGGCTCCTGAAATGGGGCTTGCACAGGTGAACTTCCCAGTGGATTGTGCCAGACACATCTGTAAGAGAAAAAAACCTACCCAGTTCCAGTGTATCCTTTGCAGATATGGGAAATGATAACATCAGCAATTTGTGCAAAATATGCCTTTCAGAAACCAGTGTCTACAACTAACGTTTTAAAAATTGTGTGCCATGTGCTTATGTTCCCCTCTCAATTAATAAGGTAACTTTACACACCCTTTCCCCACTTCCCAGTCTCCAGTACACTGAGACCAGCTAGATAATCCAGTAGCTGGAGTTCTGATGTGCACCCAGACTACTTTGGTTCAAACCTTAGCTCAGCCACGAACTTCTCATTGACTTTTGGCACATCATTGTCTCTCAGCCTCAGTTCTACCATTTGAAAGAAATTCCTTATGGGAATATGAGTGACTTACCTCACAGAATTCTCATCTGGACAAAGAAGGTAAGGGTTGTAAAGCACTTTTCAATCTAAAAGTGCAACAGAAACTAGAAATATTGAGAAATCACAAAAAGGTCAGTCCAGGCTTTTTCTGACCTTGCATTTCAGATTACTGACAGTTAAAAACCAGGACTCCACCTTGTTAGCCTTCCAGAGTTGGTAGACCTAAAACTATTGCTTGGAAATACAACAAACAACTTAGCAATCAAATTCTGATACTAAGAATAAAACAGTAGCAATGTTCAGCTCTATACTGTGCATTCAGTTAGGGTTCCTCTCAAATTCCTTTGAGTGATGCATCACTTCCTGTACCATCTCCATGTTTTCTTTAAAAAGTACAAGGTCCATTCCTATTAACAAGTACCTGGAACTCAGCTCCCAGAGCGCCATTTACGACTTCTGGATCATCCATATGAATCTGAGCACTCAGAAAGGTAAGGAAGCTGCAAGAGAGCTTGTCTAGGGAAAAACAGAATAAAATAGATTCCTTCTATTTTCCTCAAAAAGCACCCAACACAATGTACCCTCTTCTTTGTATCCTAGCTATAGTCTCAGTTCATAAATTAGATTAGTCTTCAAATAAGTTAAAAATGAAGAAACTGTAGCAGTTCAGTTTCTCTGGCTCAGTGCCAGGTCGACGTTAGTTCACGTAGACTACAAGTCACTGTTCAGGGTATCTGAGTTTGTAGATCTTCACATCAATGCAGGAGGTTTCCAGGTTTGTGCCTGTATGCGTGAAGGAGTGGCTTAGAAAGAGACTAAACCAAAACAGGAAGAGGACCCAGTGAACAGTAAGGAAGTGTACTTCATGGCCTTCATGGGGGCACCTGCACTGCTTAGAGATGCCGACCATGTTTCATATTGCACAGGTACAGAAGAAAATTGCCTCTCAGCAGTCCGTCCACATGATCAGTGATCTCTGCACATAGGCAAATTCACAAAAGTGAAAACATTAAATTCTGTCATAATGGAGAAACACAAGAAGACGCCATACAGGGAAAGGCAGACGCACCCCAGCTTCTTATCCAGCTTCCATTTGTTCAAGTGAACACCGAACACCTACAAATAGACAAGGAGAAATGTTTTCCTAGAGGCACATAAAAAGTTTGCACACGGACATAGAGCTGACCTACGTCTATCTAAGGACCAGCTTGAACCTTTTTCTCTCCACCAACTCCCTCCTAGAAATCATTCATCACTTTGTATAGTCACCATTTGGTCCAAACAAACAGACCTTCTGGGCGATAAAGGTTTTCAACAGATGCTTCCTATGAATCACCCATTACATTTATCATAGTGCATGCTATGTTCCACAAGTGTACCAAATTTTATACATGCCAAAGCAAATGGGGGTAAAGTTTTATTTCACCATTTGTCACTGTCTTAAAAGTTCAGAAGAAAAGGATGATATACTTACAGTAACAAAAACTGATGCCAGCAGCAAGCCCACAGAATAGATAAGTCCTCGGCTGTTCAATCGAATCTGAAAAGTTAATAAGAACATCAGAAGAACCTGCTGGATCAGGCCCGTGGCCCATCTAGTCCAGCATCCTGTTCTCACAGTGGCCAACCAGGTGCCTGGGGGAAGCCCGCAAGCAGGACCTGAGTGCAAGAACACTCACCCCTCCTGCGGCTACTGGCAACTGGTTTTCAGAAGCATGCTGCCTCTGACTAGGGTGGCAGAGCACAGCCATCACGGCTAGTAGCCATTGAAAGCCTTATCATCCATAATCTGCCTTATTTTAAATCTTCTTTTAAAGCCATCCACGCTGGTGGCCATCACTGCCTTTTGAGGGAGCAAATTCCACAGTTTAACTATGTGCTGCGTGAAGAAATACTTTCTTTTGTCTGTCCTGAATCTTCCAACATTCAGCTTTATTGAATGTCCATGAGTTCTAGTGTTACCAGAGGGAGAGAGAAAAACTTTTCTCTATTCACTTTTTCCATGCCGTGCATGATTTCATACACTTCTATCATGTTGCCTCTGACTCACCTTTTCTTTAAACTAAAAAACCCCAAATGCTGCAACCTTTCCTCATAGGGGAGTCGCTCCATCCCCTTGGTCATTCTGGTAGCCCTTTTCTGAACCTTTTCCAGCTCTATAATATCCTTTTCGAGGTGAGGAGACCAGAACTGTACACAGTATTCCAAATGCGGCCACATCGTAGATTTATACAATGGCATCATGATATCAGCAATTTTATTTTCAATACAAATGAATTTGGTTTAAGAATTCTGTTACCACTTTGATTCTAACGAACTGCAGTTATAACCTCTACACAACAGAAAACTGTATTCTCAAAGCTATAAATAACTTATTGCATTTATAAGACCATTATGTCACATCCTTTTAGATCAAAGGGAATGTTGTATTCAGAGCATTGCTGCTGCCCTTTGATCCACATAATTTTGCAAGGGGGTGTCAAGAATAGCTAACTTTGGTCAAGCTGAAATGGATCAACCAGAGAGAATTCTGGGAGCCTGTGGTTCCCTAGGACTCCCTACTGGGGGAAATCCGGAGCTCAGTGTCAGACAGACAATTTGCAACCTATGCTGGTCTATGACCGTAATAAAGTTATTCATTCATTCATTCATTCATTCAATTTGCAACCTTGCAAGAAGATGCAACTGATCCATAGCTGTTATCCCTTATCGGCTTCCTGAGATTAGAAGTCAGGAAGAGGGGATGTTGTAGATCAGGACCCCTGGGTGATGCTGTCTAGCTCCCTTATCTTCAAAGACTTCAAAGGACTAGATCCCGGCAGGGGCGGAATATGTCTATTTGCTTTCCCCCCTCCTTGGTGACTGTTAAACTCCATAAAAAAGGAAGGATGATCTCTCAAGTTAGTTCCCTTTTTCCATCTACCTGGACTCGCTGAAGTGTGACAGAGAAAGCCGTTCGGGAACCAGGCAACTCTGCTGTAAGTATAGGAGCGCAACTTGGATATAGCTTTGTTGTTTTCTTTGTCTGTATTGAATATTTCTTTGTTATGCCAATGGACCTTGTGTAGCCCGCCTGAGGGTGATTAACTTTAAGAATCAAACTGTTGTTCTCTTTTGTATATACCATCTCATTTACTTTTAAATGAACTATCTTGTTATAAATGGTGTGTATTGGCTTGGAACTAAAGATTCTAAATCTAGTCCTTGATTGCTGAACGCTACTAGTTACCTTTACTAATGAGGGTAATCTCGTCAGTATTCACAAAGGCCTCTGAGACTCCTTCTCTCAGAGAAAGGAACCCGAAGGAAGGAGGGTGGTGGCAGTACTACTAATTAATTACTCCTGAAGGAGGGAACGTTTTTGCCTGGGAAGCAGAGACCCAAAGGAGTTGGGACTGTTCTCGGAAGCAAAGAACCCCCCTTGGGGTGCTGAGAGTAAGAGACCCCAGAGGGACAATTCTTTGACAGGGGGGATGTTTTATTTCTGTTTATATATATATTTATTTATACCTCACATTTCGACCTCTATCCTAACCTGTAAACTTGCTGCTTCTGTTTTATTCTACATTTCAGAAGAGTCCTGCTGGGTCAGACCAAACAGATTATCTAGTTTGTTTAGCGTTTGCCAGAGTGGTCACCCAAATGCCTCTTGGGAAGCCCACAAGCAGGGCACGAAAGTAAAAGCTCTTTCTCCAGTGATGCTCTCTGGAAACCTCCACAAAAACAAGCAAGAGAAAGGAAATGCCATCTTTCCCTGCAATGGATTATTCCAATTACTAAAGAAGCCCAAGGACAAACCTGTTTGTGCAGTGACTTCCATGTAGGAAACTATATTTCCGAACACCACAATAGTCTGGGAGCATAGATAGTCAGAATAAAGTAAACTACAAATGTTTTATTAGCCTAAAAGTTCATTCTTTCTAATTTAGTTAAGATAGCTACTGCCTTGCTGTATCTTGCCCAGAATTCCGTTTCCACCAATAGCCAGCCAGATGCCCTTGAAGAATTTGTACATGTAGCATGAAGATGACAGCCCCAGCTAAATGTTGTTTGTCTCCAGCATCTGGTAGTCAGGTTAACATGGAGGCTCCTTTTACCTATCACAGCTAATAGCCCTTGAAATACTGGTCCTCCATGAATCTACTTAATCCTTTTTTATATCTATCCAGCTGGAAATGCTCTCCATGTAATAACTTACCCCCATCACTGTGGCCATAACATGTGATGCAAAGCTATCATATCATTCTGATACCTGGAAAAGAGAGTTCTTGTACAAGATATGGGAGGCAGCTGACAGTGGAATGGGATGTCTTTACGCCAGAATGATTTGAAGGCTGGTGCTACACATTATGGCTTGTACTAGTGGACTCCATATGATCATTGTTAGGCACACACCAGCTCTAAGTCATCACATCTTCTAAGAGTACTTGCCAGATATCATAAGACAGAGGGTATTAGGCACCTGTTCGCTAAGTACGGAGTGGAATCTGTCCAGTTTCATGATACTGTATACAAAAGTAGACTTGGATTCTGCAGTTCTCTCTGTAAATATCTGCACTGCAAGAACTGTGCACCCCAAAATTTCCATATCTGTATTTTGAATTATAAATGGCATGACTAGTGTTGAGTGAGTGTGGATGAATCAATGGCATACGATCTTCATTATTTAATTTCCTTTCTGTTGCCAAGGCATACGATACAAATTTACCACCAGCCCTTCCTATTCTCTCCTGGGCAGAAATCCTTAGACTGGACCTAATTAAAATAATAAGATTCCTAAATCGACAGGTTGGCAATACCTTAATTAGGACCAACCAAAATGTCACTAAGTAATAAGCAAACTTTCAAGTTTTCCAGGCAAGGTATTACATAGAGCAGAGAGTGGGGAGATGGGGGTGAAACATAAATAAAAGTAAAAAATTTCCTGTTATCATAAACAAGCAATGGAACACTTCACATTTTTAAAAGTGGACACCTTAAAATGTAACATGTAAACGTGACCAACATATGTTTGCAAGCATGTGTATAATACAGAAACCCTCATGAGGGAGCCAGAATCAGCTCTTCAATGTAGTATTTGGTGACAAATTTAGGTTTGATGTTCTATAATGTGTGAAGCGATCCAAAGACAGAGAGTATTTTAAAATTATTCCTACACATTAATAATAATAGCATGAATATAATGCTTTTGAGTATTCAAAGTTTTTCATTTAAATGGGAAGATATATGTAAATGTAAATTTAATTTAATTTAATTTAATTTATGTACTTATCACAGAAACAAAAAAAATGTAAAGAAGACATTAGTAATGAAACAGCCCAAAAACTTGCAACACATTGGAAATAGACAAATGGACATGGATATGGAATAACATCCTCCAAAGATCGATCATTACATATTAAAAGAAAATCATTCTAAGATCCAGTAGCAATGGTATCTTACTCTACACAGGACCTCCAAAATATATTAAACAGCAATAGACGAATGCTGGAGATGTGTCAGTACTGAAACTGATTGTTTACACATATTCTGGAATTCTCAAAAATACAGATATATTGGATTACTACGCTAAATCAAATACACAAAATGACGGGGTATTTGTTACTGCACCATCCTTATGCTGTTAAATCATTTGAAGGATACAGTTTGAATATAGATTTGGAAATAGTCACGACTCTTTTAACAATGGCAAAAATTGAAATTGCAAAAAAATGGAAACAGCCTAAGCCACTTGTAGCTTTAGACTGGTTCAACAGGATATGGAATATTATCTAAAGGAAAAAAGAGGACTAGCAAATAAATATATAGAAAAGTGAATGTGGAACCAAAAATATTATAATCGAGTCTCTTTAATGAAGTCCCATTAAAATTTTTGTTCTGATTTGTCTAACCAACACAACTACCTAGTATGCATGTAAGAGCAGAGCTTGGAAAAGTTACTTTTTTGAACTACAACTCCCATCAGCCCAATCCAGTGGCTGGGGCTGATGGGAGTTGTAGTTCAAAAAAGTAACTTTTCCAAGCTCTGTAAGAGAACCAGACAAAATTCGGTAGCCATCACCATAGTCTGGAACAGATTTTCTAGACACCATCTTCCAAAATGGCTGCCAACAAATTATAACTGAACCGATTTCGACTCCTAGAACACTTACAGATGTCATTCTGGGGTCTAAATGTATGATTTTGGGGTCAAGGAATTCAATTATAAGGTTCTTAAATTCATATGGATGTTAGATTTTATGGTAAACAGGTTATGGTAAAATAACATGATGTCTACCCAAGTTTTTCTGGTTCTCTTATATGTACACTAGGTGGTTTTTGTTGGTTAGACAAACCAGAACAGAAATTTTTACAGGAGTTCAGTACAGGGACAGGATTATCATGAGAGTAAGTATCCTTATATATTATCTTAGTTAATATAGTAAATGTAATATTATGTGTGGCAAATATTTCCACTTCTAACCCAGCTGGAACTAGAGATAATGGAAAATTTAGAGCTAATATTCATAATTACCCTCAACCATATGGGGCACAATTAAATCTGATACACAGAGAATAGGCATCCCTTTGTCTATGTCTGAGAACCTCATCATCATGACACCTGATATGAACCAGAACAATTTTGGTGCCACACTAGAAAGTCTCAAGTCATAAAATCATAAACTTCAAGGAGAGGGAGAAATATTGTACGGAATGTAGGACTGGACCAAGATGAAGGAGGTGTGAATACCATAGCCTTCAAGCTGAGGGAGAAATATCAATAATTTAAGATAATTTAAAATATGCTGATGATACCATACTACTAGCAGAAACCAGTAATGAATTGAAAATGAATGCTGATGAAAGTTAAAGAAGAAAGCACAAAAGCAGGACTACAGCTGAACTGACAAAGACTAAAGTAAAGCAATCACAACATAAGATTTATGTATCTTTAAAGTTGACAATGAAGACATTGAACTTGTCAAGGATTATCAATACCTTGGCACAGTCATTAACCAAAATGGAGACAATAGTCAAGAAAGCAGAAGAAGACTAGGACTGGGGAGGATAGCTATGACAGAACTAGAAAAGGTCCTCAAATGCAAAGATGTATCACTGAACACTAAAGTCAGGATCATTCAGACCATGGTATTCCCAATCTCTATGTATGGATATGAAAGTTGGACAGTGAAAAAAGCGGGTAAGAGAAAAACCAACTCATTTGAAATGTGGTGTTGGAGGAGAGTTTTGTGCATACCATGGATTGCAAAAAAGACAAATAATTGGGTGTTAGAACGAATTAAACCAGAACTATCACTAGAAGCTAAAATGATGAAACTGAGGTTATCACACTTTGGACACATAATGAGAAGACATGATTCACTAGAAAAGACAATAATGCTGGGAAAACAGAAGGGAGTAGAAAAAGAGGAAGACCAAACAAGAGATGGATTGATTCCGTAAAGGAAGATCTGAACAGGGTGGTTTATAACAGATGCTACTGGAGGTCGATGACTCATAGTGTCGCCATAAGTCATGATCAACTTGAAGGCACATAACAACAACAAATTGTTAAGCGGTTCCACTTAATAGGACAATTGTTTGTATAAACAATTGAAAAACATTCCTGCACTGACAATTCCTTTGTATGTTCAGGTGCATACCAGATATCTTCCCATGTCTAAGAGATTTCATATGTTATTCTGCAGCTGAAATTTATTGTATTTCTTTCATGTATTCAGATATATTGAGGAATGTACCATCTTGTTATATTTTAGAATCATTAATTTTTCTCTGACAATTGCGATAAGCATTAATTAAGTTAAGAATGCTTCATTAATTTGTGATCTCCAAAGGAAAATTTAGTGTAAATATTCCTGCATTTCAGTATCAAGCAAGTCTTCCCCGAGAAGGCTCATACTTGGCTTGCTTGCCTAGATAGCCTTGAAGATTCAGGTAATTAAAGAGCAATTCTCACTCTGTATCAAATGGGTTGCATCAGTGTGTTATATCTATGCTATATATCAGAATTTTAGATCTGCTTTTATTTTCATTTCATATTGATTTTCTTTTATAATAAAGGAAATGTGTTAACTGATCTTATCTGTCTGAAGACTTGTTCCTGAATCCTAATTTTTCTGTATGCTAATTCTGTGTGGTGGGGGGCTAACTCTCTCCCCTTTTGCATAGCATCTGTCTCAGTGAGATCTAAAGGTTGCAGCTTAACTGTCAGGCCTCCAGCCTGCTACACAGACAGCACGCTTAGACTTCTGCCCTGAACAGAGCAAATCTGTTACACATGTATTTTATTTAATGCATTTGTTTCTTTCCTTTTTAGTTAACATATGTTGTATTTTCATTTTCATTTCAATAATAATAAAAAAGCATTTAACATAAATTACATTTGGTGCAAAACCCCACTCATCCAGGAAGCTCACTGGGTGACCTTTGGCCAGCCACTCTCTCTTGGCCTAGCCTAGGGGAAACCATGTTTGTTACCTTGCACTCCTTGGAGGAATCTTGGGATACACATGTAGCAGTGTTAACAACTATGTAAGGTAGGTTGGTAGGCAGACTATGACTTGAAAGAAGTGACTTGCCTAAGAATCCATTATGGGTCATGGCAGAGGACTTCCTAATTTGTTCTACAGTCTCTTACAGAGCAATCCTAAGGAAGGGATCTACCTCCACACCCTAAGCCTTGCCACCTCACACCAGTCAAAGCAAAGTGGGTGGGCAGGTGGGAGGTTTTTTCCTCTTTTCTCACTGTACATCAGGCCCCTCAGGAGATCCATAGGGCTTTGGATCCAGCAGGTCTAAAAACTATGACATCCCATCTGCAAAACACCCAATTCAGGAGGCTTCCTGCCTGCCACTACTGACAGGACAACCACCAGCAGGACCTTTCTGCACCCTAGGGTGCAGCTGGGGCATCCATCACAACAGAGCCTCAACTACCACTAGTGCTCCTCTCCACTAGTGGACGCTGGCAAAGAGTAATCTACCCTATGCACCATCCTAATCCCACCCCCAAACATCAACATTGCTGTTGTGCTCTTGTCAACTAAGCTACACCAGCATTCAGGTGTTACTTACTAGGCACCAGAGTGATTACAGGACAATATTGTCTATTATCATGGGTGCAGGATCCCTGTACCTTTAACAGCTTTGGAAAATATGGAATTTGGACAAGTGCAGCCAGTCATTCTAGT
The DNA here is from genome assembly GCF_030035675.1 of Rhineura floridana. Lineage (NCBI taxonomy): Eukaryota > Metazoa > Chordata > Lepidosauria > Squamata > Rhineuridae > Rhineura > Rhineura floridana. The sequence continues at coordinate 176,855,779 of NC_084480.1, read as the reverse complement.
CTGCACAATCATTAAAGGTACAGGTGCCCTGCCCAACTTTGCTTTTAGTCACGCACAAGCAACACATGTGGGTATTTTTGTACTGGCTCCATTCGAGTACGCATATTATCTAAAGATATTAGCAACTGAAGATGAGGTGAGTTCACAACGTGCAGTTAGAAGAAAAGCAGGTGGAATAGCACATTTAGGCTAGTTTTTCAGATACAATATACAATAGTTTTTCAGAGTTGAAGGTAGCTTGAAAGAGGGATAGCTACTTGTGCTACGTAAACTCGCCTCACTTCTGCCTCTGGAAACAGGTCTGTCAAGCTTTTATATTGTTTCAAAGACCTGCCAAGCTGTTTGACCAGGGGTGGCAGGATGGCAAAAGAAATCTGTGGTGTACACTGTGTGGCAGGTGAAGACCTCAAAACCACTTTCAGCCCCCTGAGAAATTATTGCCTGTCCCCAGCTTTAATCAGCCGTACACTGAATTATTCTGTTAACTAGATTCCTGTCAGAGTTGTGTATTTATTTAGCAAGTCAAGTTATATGAAACGTAAGTGGGTTTTTTTGTCAGAGACATTTTAATAAAGGACATAATCTAATATTGGTTGTCTTGTTTTTGTTTTGGTTAGAGTACAAGAATATTTTTAATGGCAAACTGCCATTTCCTCTGAGGGCTCACAGCAGAACTAGCAAGGCACTGTTCTTCATCTAAAGGTGATGGGATGAGTTCCAGATCTTGGTTGTTCAGCTGGACTGACACATGTACAGAAAGAGGAGAGAAAAAGCATTCGTCTGTCGCCACAGAATAACTTGGAGGATAAAAGTTCATGCACGGCTAACAATGTGTCTCTTGTTTGTTCAACAGCTGGACTTTTTCCCTGCTTTGTAAAGTTGTCCTCAATCTAATAAGCAATTCAAATCAGAATTTTCTGCATTAGTAGCAATTTACTACATTGCTAGTTCAGTAAATAGTCCACATTGCACCAGCAGCCGATTGTCACCCTTTTTAAAGAAAACAGCACATTTATGGGAGAATTAGAGCATGTGGATGCAAAATAAAGTACTATTATTATTATTACTGCTGCTGCTGCTACTACTACTACTACTACACACTCTACAAAGATTCTAAAATTATCCAGAAAGAGGTCATGACTTAAGACACAAATCTTCAGCTAGTGGGTTGCCCATTAGTATCACACATTTTTTTAAAAAGTGTTCTTTTTAAGGAAAGGGGTAGGGGGCGGGGGGGGGAGGAAGAGAAAGAAAAGGCCAGGGGTGGGAGAATGTCAGACACATATGGTAACAAATGAAAAGTTGGTCTATATTAAGGGTTGGGGGTAAATGTGAGTTCTACATCTGAAATGGTTGAAGATTGCTAAGTTACTGAGAGGTGTCTTCTGTCTGATTGTCACATTTATGAAAAGAAGGTAGGAACACAAATTCAACTATAGCAAACTGTAAATAGAGAGGGTGCAGGACATGATCTTTATGGAAAAATATCTGATAGGTTATATTACATTTTAAGCTGCATCAGTTCTTGGGAAACAATTCCTCAACGCTTTAGGCCCAAACTAGATGTGATAACAGAGATGTGTGAATGCATTTCTGTTTTTTTGCAAATAGCAGTTGCAGGGAGCCCTATTCTCATAACCAGCCTAAAAGTTCAGGGGAGGCACCAAAAAAGTAGCAGGGCAGACAATTTTTTTGTGTAATAAATTTAATTATTTATTTTTTATAAAAGAATGTATTGGGCAAAAAAATGCGGGGCTCGCCCCTGCAGCCTATGAGCCTGGGAAATCCTGATACAGATCAAGACCATGATATGGGAGGACAGAAAGTAAGTATTTCCCATTGTATCATTTTTCTGCTGAGAACTGCCCCACCCACAAAGCTGTTTGCCCCAGCTGGAAAAATATACAGACATGGGGGGGGACAGTTTGAGGGATTTTCAGTGGGAAAACAACACAGGTAAATTCCTCCTCCCCTCTCTATGCCACAGTGCTGATTCAGATCCCCCAGCCCCAGAATTGCTATTTGTAAAGACAGTAGAAATGAATTCACATTTCCATTGTTGTATCTAGTTTGGTCTTCAGACTAATGTGTGAACTGTCACAGCTGAAATATATGACGTTTGAGCTGACAACACCTGATTTGAAAATTGTATCAGTAGCATTCAATCTGTCAGAGTTCATTCACATGTGCAAGCCACTGCTGGATATGGCTGTCATCAAGTGATGAAAAAAGTCCTGCCCAAGGAAAAATCAAGTTTATTAGACATGAAACTTCTTAGATTTCCCTACAGCAAAAACTAAATGGGAACAAAAATTCCAAGGCTGCCTGCCTCCACTATGCAAATGTCTCAGGGACAGAAGTGCTACTTGCAATTTTCCAGGAGGTGCGCAGAGGCAGCTTAGCAGCTCATCAGCTGCATTCCAGGGAGCCTGATAAAGAGTCTCCTGATTTCCACAGGCACAGTTGTACAGGGGAGGAAGTAAAGAAAGACTTAGCTCAGTCCTTCTTTAGAGCACATGTTTTGCAAGCAGAAGGACCAGGTTCAATCTCTGCATCTCTTGCTAAAAGGGTATCCGGTAACAAGTGAAAGTTAAGGCCTTTGTCTGAGCCCTGGGAGAGCCACTGCCAGACAGTGTAAACAATTCTGGAAGAAATGGACAAATAATCTGACCTGCTATAAGGCAGCTTCCTAAGGGACAAAACATTAAATAATATCCTGGTCAAATCCTCATTATTTAATTTACTCTTGTTATTGTGCTCATATGAGATGGGGGGCAGCATTTTAATTTCTACAAGGCAGCAATAAAACTTGAGCTACTTTGTTTCTCTGTACTCTTGCAGATGTCGGATCTGAAGTATTTTAAGTAAACAAAAAGGGCTAATTTCCCCAGGGAAGATTCACTGGAGAGAAATTCCCAGGGACAGTTGGCAAGATGGCTTTGTAGCTCTGGAATGCACTTTTTCAGGAAGCTCAGCTGCCCACAATGGATTTCACAGCTGCATTTCCTGGAACAGAGACAAGATTTCACCAGGCAAAAAAATTTGTTGGCACATTTCTAATAGAACTAACAAATAAAGAGACAATTCCCCTTGGGTTCAGGTGTCAGTAAGGTGAACTTGACATGCCTCTGTTGTGCCACGTTGCAGGCAGAGGCAGAAGAATTAAACACAGTAGCTCAAACTATAGTTGAAAAATCCATGAGGAAGCAGGACTGTGCACACTAACATGGAAATATAGGAATAAAATAACACAGAAGGAACTCCCCCTGCTGGATATAATAACATACTCACTGCCTAGGTTACACACTGGTCACCACTTAACTGCTTCCCTTTCTGTATACTACTGAGAGACAATGAGGACCTGGCTGGGCTGGAGTTGCAAGAAAGCAACACACTCTGACCAGCCATTACCAGCCATGTTTTCAGACTGTGCCTCCTTGGAGTTTGATCAGGAAATGACAAATGAAGGATGATGGAAAAGTTCTCTCCTATGTCTTGTAATGGGGGAGTTCTTTTAGGTTTCCGTTCCCATAAGACCACCAGCATTCTCAGATTACGGAGATCATCAGTACTGAGCACTCAGCACATGGTGGAGGAAAGAACATGCCCTTGCCTATCTACTATGCACTTATAACACAGAGCACTCTATACAAGAAACTCTAATCTTTCCCCTCTTTTGCTGAGGGTGTGTATGTAGAATCTCGCATACAGAGATCTCTGGGTGCAGCTCCCATCTCAAACATGACATTATGTGCATTCTGTTGGGGAGGAGGTCATCTTCGCTTGTCCACCAGGTGAAGAGTGGCACCAGCTTTGGAAATAGCCCAAAATAGTGAAAGCTGGAAGGTATTTCATTGAACTCTTGGTATGGAAGAGTCTGGACTCTTGTGCTATCTGAAAAATTAACTAGTTTGGTTAAAAAGTCTCAGGGAATGTCAGACACAGATAGTTTTCTTAAAGTTTCCCTTTATTGAATATGTGAATGGTCCTAGGTGACAGAGGAGACCGCCCCTCACACATGGTCTGCTCTGGAGGGATGATAATGATTTCACTGCAATTCTTGTACATCTGCTCTTCTAGACGTTTGTACTCCTGTTTTTTTTTTTTACATATGCTATATAATTTGGAATCTGTACTGTTTTGTATGATTTTTCTTCTTGTTTCTCGATTCTTGTTTTTGGAAAAGTAATAATTAAAAAAAAAAAAGAGTGGCACCAGCCCAGTGAGCACATGAGCCAGGTCTAAGAGGCATCTTCCATTTATTAAAATAATATCTCATACCTACACATTTCAGTATCTCTGTTGCTCTCGGAGCCTCCCCTGGTGTCCCACTTACACTGAAAACATCAATGAAACAGCAACAGTTTCTACAATGGAAAAACCAAAACATAGAAAGAACAGTAGACTCCATTTTCCACTTCTGCTGTGGTATTAGGAGAAAGTGAGGAACTGCTGCCAAAGCCAAAAGCAATGTTGATGCAGGTTCCATATAAGTAATAGCATTCCTTATCACCACAAATGCAGTGGTATTTCTGATAATCTCCACTAGCAATTACTGTGGATGTATGATTGATTCAATAATTACAACGCAGTAGGTGGTATTCAACGCTAGTCCTACTCAAAGGAGACCCACTGAAATTAATGGGCATGACTAACTTAGGTTCATTAATTTTACTAGATCTTCTCTGAGTAGGACTTAATTGAACACAACTCAGAATCTCTGTTGGAGTGAACAGTTGGAAACAACAATCTTGTACTCTATCCATTTATGACTGGTCTTACCCTAGGGAGAAAATTTTAGACTGCAAATAGTTGTCATCGTGTAGGATTTGGGCCACTCTGCCTTCTTTTTCATTGAACACAATTGCTTCCTGATGTCACACTTAACATCAAGGCACATATGCATCTGTACCTCAATGTAAATTGCTTGTGCTCTTACACAGTCATCCTATCCTGTAGTCAATATATGCTGGTGCCACACCTGCTTCTTCCAATTCAAGGGGAAAGGGCCTTGTGTGGGTTGGGGTGTGGGAAAGGCCGAGTGCAGTGAAGCAGAGGAGAAGTGGGGCAAGGAAGGTCAAAATGTGTCAGAAAGAAACCTGGTTCTCCTGCATTGCTTAACGGTAATCTGCAGTTTAGCAGGTCTCCTGCTTACTCAGATCAGCAATGCAAACAAAACTGACCTAGAAAATTTAATAACAGTCAGGGATTATCACTTGACTTGCTCTGGCTTATTGCTGAAAGGAGATTCCGTGGCTGGTACAACTGGTCTTCCTGCAGTTTCCTCTTTGGGGCTGAATCCCTAGCCAACATCTCAATTCCAGTCATCAGCTCAAGACCCACTCTGGACTCACATTCTGACAGAGATGTGGCAGAATTGAAAGAGAAGTCAGGCCTGTGACAAGGACTGTATGGGCTCACACATCACAGCTGTTATTCCAGTATTGATCTAATCACACACAATGGAGAAATGCATTAGAATTATAACCCCTCAGAATCCTTGGAGGATCCTTTAATTTGTTCATTAATTTACTTATTGTGGCACAACAGTGTGTCCTAGTTTGGAATTACTGAAGATGGAATAGTTGGGAGATACCCTCACCACATTGAAGTTCCAAGATAAAGAAATGGGGTCCATGCGAGAGAAAGAGGGGGAAAGAGGTGGTGGCTGAATCCAGGGGAGAACTGCAGAGTGGAGCAGCAGGAGTTGGCTGTGGAAGTGGCAAGAGGCTCTGTCCTGTCAGCAGCCAACCTGAGAGGAGGGGTACTCAAGATATTGTGACCTGAAACACTCTCCCAGTCAGGTGTAGAAGCTATAGCCTGCTCAGGAACAAAGGTCTACTTGTATGGATGAAAATTGGGGGTGGAACAAAAAACTAATGCAACTTGGAGAGCTGCCAATAAGATGGAGGAGAGGAGTTGTAAGCAGTAGTAGTAGCAGCAGCAGCAGCATGAGCGTTCCCTTGCTTGACTGCCTCCTCCTGAGACTTTGGGCGACTAGTTGGGGTGGTCAGAAAGGAGAGTCTAAGGGTAGTGGTAGCCCTAGGGTTTGGGGGAACTTGCGCAAGAGTAATTTGGGGGGCCCTCAAAGGCATGAAAGTAATTAAGGGATCAAATTTCTCTTAATTCTATACATGAAGCTGTAATGGAGGTACAGATAAATGTATCACTGTAATCAGTTTTTATTACTTATTTATTATTTAATTGGTATCCCACCCTTCCTCCCAGCAGGAGCCCAGGGCAGCAAACAAAGCACTAAAAACACTTTAAAACATTACAGCTCAAATGAAGAACATTACTTAATATATTATATCAACACTGCACGGTAAATACTTGAATAGAAGTAATAAACAAAAAGAAACAAGCCATTACTACCATCGGCAATGCTCTTACGTAAACAGAAATACATACATACACACACACACCACACAAACCTAAAAAAGCGTATTGTATGATATCACAGCAGAAGGGACATACGGCGAATTGGTGATAGCCAGTTCACTGATAAATGATGGTATAGTGATTAATCATTTAAGAGTCAATTCTCTAGTACCCTATTTAATGAAATAAACTTTTTCAAGTCTTCTTGGAAGCAATATCCTCAATCAAATCACTGTAATCCAAATCTCTCCCAGTTTTATATTCAACTGAAACGAGTGCTAATCTTACTAGGCATTCTTGTGTCACAGAAGAGCGCAGAGAATCTTTTTATCAATTTCAATTTTGAAAATGATTTCTCACCAGGCTCAACCGTTACAGGTGAAGTTCTACACATAAATAGAGGCAAATGTCTTCAATATGACACTTATAAATAAATAGGCCACTAACACTGTGCAGTTTTCTTGATTATATAACTGATTATATAACCTTAAAAACCCCATCTTGATCTCAGTCAGCAACTCTGTTGAATCAATGAGTCCTTCAAGATGCAAAGATACATCTTTGCAGCCCTTTTCAAGGTCATCACCTTTCATTTTAGCAAAAGATTTAACGTCAAATATGAATCCATACTTGTCTTTAAACTGCATCATTTGCTTAAATCTGTCATCTAGGTGAGGATTTGTTTTATCCATCATAACATTAAAGAATTCTATGCAAAAATTGTCTTGTGGATCAAGAATGAAGTCCTCTGGTATTTCATCTAGGGAAAGTCTGCCTTTCTTTCTCACATCCTGCTCTGGGAATGTTATCTCTACTGATATCCACTACCGATGTGGATGGGCCTGCCTTAAGGGGGGAACGGCCTTCTACCTCAGTTTTTGTGGGGAGGGACTTGAAGTGCAATGCTACTGAGTTAAAGACCAGGCAGGCTGAGACTGACTGACTATAAAGGAGGTAGGCAGGATTTTGTACAGGATTTTGAGACCCCCCCTAAAATGTGGGGCTCTCAGCAATTGCCCACTTTGACACCCCCAAGCCACCACTGCTCAGGATCCCTTCCGTGGGCGGGGGTCAGCACATGCTGTATTACTGCTAACATTCTCTCCTGTCATTTTTACCCTTCTGTGGTCATGTGGTTTCACACAATTACCAAAGAGCACTCAGAGTCCCTCAGTGGCTTTAACATACACTTCTAAGCATTACATATTTAAAGGCTTCACTATCAATTGTACTCTCTCAGCTAAACATGATGAAAAGTTTCAGGTATCCCCTTTGGTATTATGGTCTTCCTTAACACATTCCATTAGATGTGAAATGAATTGACATTCAGGGGAGTTCTGCTTCATAGGATTCATTCTATTTTATTTATTTTTACTTATTTCTGAAACATATATCTTGTCCATCATAAAATGATCTCAGGGTGGGTAGCAACATACCAAAACTACATCAAAATAAAATCAATTAAAATTACAGCAAACAATCAGTTTATAAAACCTAGTATACACCACTCTTCAACTGTCATAATATCTAGACCCAAGCTGTTTAATCAAAAAGCCTGGTGAAAAGAAATGTTTCACCTGACACTGAAAACTAGCCAGTGTCAATGCCAGTGGGGAAAGAATGTTCCACAGCCTGGATGCTACCACCAAAAAGGCCCTATTGCAAGTCTGGAAGTCCAGACCTCATAGGATGATGGTATAATAAATCGGTATCTAATGACACCTAAGTGTCTCTAAATAAGGAAATACTGATTGGTACTATTTGGAAAACTTTTCAAGAGAGGAGATTCCTTCAGTTCATAAGCAACTTTGAACTGTGCTTATAGCTGTTTGTTCACTTACTGACTACATTTATATATCTGCTTTCTGCCAAATCCTCTAGGCAATTTATAATTTAAAATATGGTTTACAATCTAAAACATGATACAGAAGGGGGGGAAAGGCTCATGGAGGGAAGAGAGAAATAAGCAAATTCAAATACATAATGAAGTTGCATAATGACCAGGTAGAATGATCATTGCAGGAGACAGTTCTGAGAAAGGAGGAGCCAAATGTCAGATGGTTTTAGGAAGGCCAACAGAGGGGGCTTCATTTTCTCATTCCTCCTTCAGCTATTGGTGAACCATCATAAAAAGAAATAACTGGCATGGGGAAGGCAAGCCAGACTGGGACCATGGTGTATGTGGGGAGAAGGATTTAACCCTTTGCCCCTGCAATAATCTGGATCTGAATCTGAATTAACCCTTTGCCTCTGCTATAATCCAGATCTGAATGGGAACTTTCCTCCTAGCGCAAATAGCAGGTGCAAGGGTGCCCAATTCCAACTGGGACTGTGGTCATGGCAAAGGGTTGAAGTCAACCGCTCACCGCACCATGGTTCTGATCTAGTTTGAACGCCCTGCACTGCCTATCCTAGCAGAAAATAAGTAATAATTTCCTGGGAATCCCCAGGTATGCATCAATCAAAGGCAACTGTAGCAATGTGTAAAGGGACTAAAACGAAATGTATGTCTAAGAAAGATAAGTTCAGGTAATATAGGACTTACATAGGAGCCATAATTTACTGCTAGAGTCTGTAGAGACCATGGAAGGCCCAGGCCAATTAGAATGTCAAAAACATTGCTTCCAATGGAGTTTGATACAGCCATGTCACCCATTCCTGAAAAAACAAGAAATTATTATTATTATTATTATTATTATTATTATTATTATTATTATTATTATTAAAAAACATAATTATTATAGAGGGGACTCCATTATCCTAACTGTGTTTGCTTGTATCCGAGGGCTTGCTCACATCTGAGCATTATTTAGCTGTTAATCCACATTTTCCCCACACCTGCATGTATTTGAATTTGTATATGAGGAGCTACATTGGCCTTTCCCATTCATATCAATAGGCATTCCCTTTTGTGTTTGTGCCCGCCTTCTAATTTGATTTTGTTATGCCAGTTAAGTACCAAAAGGGCATACATGCATACGCACCTTGTTTTTTTTAAAAAATCCCTACCCAAGAAGCGTGCAAAAGCACACAGTCAGGCAATTGTAAATGTACTTGTGTAGTTTTCTGGTTTTGTGCAAATCTGTGTGATCAAAAGAAATATATATAGCTATGCAGGAAACTCCAAAATAGAAAAAAAAATGAAAGCAATTGTAAATTCTCAGTACACGCTTTTCAGATTGCCGCAATATCTGGTGTAAAATTTTTTAGTGTGGTTTGCTTGTGCAGTGTTTTGGTTTTGTGCAAATCTGAGGGATCACAAGAAAGACGTCGAAGGCCCTTCTCCGGGTTCCAACGCATAGGGAGGCCCGGAGAGCAATAACTAGAGCTAGGGCCTTCTCAGTGGTGGCCCCTGAATTATGGAACGCCCTCCCTGACGAGATACGCCTGGTGCCTTCTTTGTTATCTTTTTGGTGCCAGGTAAAGACCTACCTCTTTGCCCAGGCATTTTAAATTTAATTTTCATTTATTTTAATTTTAATCTTTTGTCTTAATTTTGTTTTTAAAAATGTTTTCTATTGTATTGTACTCATACCTACATGTATTTTAATCTGTTTTTACCCTGTTGTACACCGCCCTGAGAGCTTGTTGCTATAGGGCAGTCTAAAAATGTAATAAAATAAAATAAATAAATAAAATAAAATATTTCTATAATCTGTGCTTCTCCATTCAGGAGCATGCTAAGAATTACTGGGGGATGGGGGGGAAAATGAAAGCATTAAGAAAGTAGTGGGAAAGGGAAGTAGCAGAAACCGATGACTGATCCACCAGCCTCCAAACACTGAAAATATTTTTTGTCTGCGTTCCAAAGTGGAGCAGTTTGTAGCCCAATTTTCTTCAATTAAATTGGATTATCCTTGTATTGGGTAAACCTGAATTTACAGGAGGAAAGCATCAGGACTGGTGTTGTTTGAAGGTAATGTCACGTTAACTACACAAATTAAACAAGAACGCAAACAGCTGGAAACCCACAGTAAACTCTGGTGTGGACAAACCCTCCGGTGCAAGTATCTCTTTTTGCAAAGTTGTGAAACCTCTCTTATTCTACTTGTCCCATTTCTTCCAGTACTCTATTAAATGTTTGTTAGTTCAAACAACAATGGTTCAGCATTGATCCTTGTAATATTCACATAAGGGTCAGCAGTTATCCACACGATAATGGCCAGAATTTTGGCTCTTCGTTCACACAAATTTTGTGGACAACACACAACAAAACATTCCACACTGGTCCAATTTACTCACTTAAACTTAATGGTTTAACATCCACCATTGTTTCAGGACTATTTCAACAGGAGTGTATGTGAGGGTTACGCTGAAGTTTGTGCATCACTTTCACTTACTTAAACTGAACCTAATCTGTATCTTTGTTGTCCGTATATTCCATTGAGAAAGCGCACTACCAAGTAGCATCTGAACAGCCTCCTAACTGCAAGTACCTGTTCTATAATTACAGCATTTGTTGTTCATTTACCTTAAAGCACAGATTATGGCTCTTTTTGAAAAACCTTCGATATCCATGTTGTAAGAACATAAGAACATAAGAAGAGCCTGCTGGATCAGGCCAGTGGCCCATCTAGTCCAGCATCCTGTTCTCACAGTGGCCAACCAGGTGCCTGGGGGAAGCCCGCAAGCAGGACCCGAGTGCAAGAACACTCTCCCCTCCTGAGGCTTCCGGCAACTGGTTTTCAGAAGCATGCTGCCTCAGCCTAGGGTGGCACAGCACAGCCATCATGGCTAGTAGCCATTGATAGCCCTGTCCTCCATGAATTTGTCTAATCTTCTTTTAAAGCCATCCAAGCTGGTGGCCATTACTGCATCTTGTGGGAGCAAATTCCATAGTTTAACTATGCGCTGAGTAAAGAAGTACTTCCTTTTGTCTGTCCTGAATCTTCCAACATTCAGCTTCTTTGAATGTCCACGAGTTCTAGTATTATGAGAGAGGGAGAAGAACTTTTCTCTATCCACTTTCTCAATGCCATGCATAATTTTATACACTTCTATCATGTCTCCTCTGACCCGCCTTTTCTCTAAACTAAAAAGCCCCAAATGCTGCAACCTTTCCTCGTAAGGGAGTCGCTCCATCCCCTTGATCATTCTGGTTGCCCTCTTCTGAACCTTTTCCAACTCTATAATATCCTTTTTGAGATGAGGCGACCAGAACTGTACACAGTATTCCAAATGCGGCCGCACCATAGATTTATACAACGGCATTATGATATCGGCTGTTTTATTTTCAATACCTTTCCTAATTATCGCTAGCATGGAATTTGCCTTTTTCACAGCTGCCACACACTGGGTCGACATTTTCATCGTGCTGTCCACTACAACCCCGAGGTCTCTCTCCTGGTCGGTCACCGCCAGTTCAGACCCCATGAGCGTATATGTGAAATTCAGATTTTTTGCTCCAATATGCATAATTTTACACTTGTTTATATTGAATTGCATTTGCCATTTTTCCGCCCATTCACTCAGTTTGGAGAGATCTTTTTGGAGCTCTTCACAATCCCTTTTTGTTTTAACAACCCTGAACAATTTAGTGTCGTCAGCAAACTTGGCCACTTCACTGCTCACTCCTAATTCTAGGTCATTAATGAACAAGTTGAAAAGTACAGGTCCCAATACCGATCCTTGAGGGACTCCACTTTCTACAGCCCTCCATTGGGAGAACTGTCCATTTATTCCTACTCTCTGCTTTCTGCTTCTTAACCAATTCCTTATCCACAAGAGGACCTCTCCTCTTATGCCATGACTGCTAAGCTTCCTCAGAAGCCTTTGGTGAGGTACCTTGTCAAACGCTTTTTGAAAGTCTAAGTACACTATGTCCACTGGATCACCTCTATCTATATGCTTGTTGACACTCTCAAAGAATTCTAGTAGGTTACTGAGACAGGACTTTCCCTTGCAGAAGCCATGCTGGCTCTGCTTCAGCAAGGCTTGTTCTTCTATGTGCTTAGTTAATCTAGCTTTAATAATACTTTCTACCAGTTTTCCAGGGACAGAAGTTAAGCTAACTGGCCTGTAATTTCCGGGATCCCCTCTGGATCCCTTTTTGAAGATTGGCGTTACATTTGCCACTTTCCAGTCCTCAGGCACGGAGGAGGACCCGAGGGAAAAGTTACATATTTTAGTTAGCAGATCAGCAATATCACATTTGAGTTCTTTGAGAACTCTCGGGTGGATGCCATCCGGGCCCGGTGATTTGTCAGTTTTTATATTGTCCATTAAGCCTAGAACGTCCTCTCTCGTTACCACTATTTGTCTCAGTTCCTCAGAATCCCTTCCTGCAAATGTTAGTTCAGGTTCAGGGATCTGCCCTGTATCTTCCACTGTGAAGACAGATGCAAAGAATTCATTTAGCTTCTCTGCAATCTCCTTATCGTTCTTTAGTACACCTTTGACTCCCTTATCATCCAAGGGTCCAATCGCCTCCCTAGATGGTCTCCTGCTTTGAATGTATTTATAGAATTTTTTCTTGTTGGTTTTTATGTTCTTAGCAATGTGCTCCTCAAATTCTTTTTTAGCATCCCTTATTGTCTTCTTGCATTTCTTTTGCCAGAGTTTGTGTTCTTTTTTATTTTCTTCATTCGGACAAGACTTCCATTTTCTGAAGACTTTTTGCCTCTAAGAGCTTCCTTGACTTTGCTCGTTAACCATGCTGGCATCTTCTTGGCCCTGGTGGTACCTTTTCTGATCTGCGGTATGCACTCCAGTTGAGCTTCTAATACAGTGTTTTTAAACAACTTCCAAGCATTTTCGAGTGATGTGGCCCTCTGGACTTTGTTTTTCAGCTTTCTTTTTACCAATCCCCTCATTTTTGTGAAGTTTCCTCTTTTGAAGTCAAATGTGACCATGTTGGATTTTCTTGGCAATTGGCCATTTACATGTATGTTTAATTTAATAGCACTGTGGTCACTGCTCCCAATCGGTTCAACAACACTTACATCTCGCACCAGGTCCCGGTCTCCACTGAGGATTAAGTCCAGGGTTGCCATCCCTCTGGTCGGTTCCATGACCAACTGGTCTAGGGAATAGTCATTTAGAATATCTAGAAACTTTGCTTCTTTGTCATGACTGGAACACATATGCTGCCAGTCTATGTCCGGGTAGTTGAAGTCACCCATTACTACCACATTTCCTAGTTTGGATGCTTCCTCAATTTCATATCTCATCTCAAGGTCTCCCTGAGCATTTTGATCAGGGGGACGATAGATCGTTCCCAGTATTAAGTCCCTCCTGGGGCATGGTATCACCACCCACAACGATTCTGTGGAGGAGTCCGCCCGTTTTGGGGTTTCCAGCTTGCTGGATTCAATGCCTTCTTTCACGTATAGAGCGACTCCGCCACCAATACGTCCTTCCCTGTCCTTCCGATATAGTTTATATCCAGGGATAACCGTATCCCACTGGTTTTCTCCATTCCACCAGGTCTCCGTTATGCTCACTATATCAATGCTCTCCTCTAAGACCAAGCACTCCAGTTCTCCCATCTTGGTTCGGAGGCTCCTAGCATTAGCGTACAGGCACTTGTAAGCAGTGTCTCTCTTCAAGTGTCTTTGGCACTTGTGGTTTGGCCTGTGGTAATTTTGCTCTTCTGAATTTATATCCTGTGCCCCTGCTCTCACAATGCCTACTTCTAGGCCTACCCCTTTTAAAATTTCATCATTTGTTTGGTTTTTATCCCAGGGGGGAGGTTTATTCCGAACCGGAACTTTCTCAGCTCCTGTCGGGTTTCCCCCCTTAGTCAGTTTAAAAGCTGCTCTGCTACCTTTTTAATTTTAAGTGCCAGCAGTCTGGTTCCATTCTGGTTCAAGTGGAGCCCGTCCCTTTTGTACAGGCCCGGCTTGTCCCATGCTGGCATCTTCTTGGCCCTGACGGTACCTTTTCTGATCTGCGGTATGCACTCCAGTTGAGCTTCTAATATAGTGTTTTTAAACAACTTCCAAGCATTTTCGAGTGATGTGGCCCTCTGGACTTTGTAGCATATTATAAACCTACCTTGTCTTGCTACAATAAGGCTTGCCATGCAGTCCGGTACGCTGGTTCCAGCTGCCAGAAACGTGATCCCCATTATCACATCTGGAATACCCAAAGTATAACCAATGATTGTGACCTAGAGAAATTAAATGAGCTGTTAGGATGCTTAAGTTCATTAAGAGTGCAAATGTACCTACAGGAGGATTTTTCCGTTCCAGGGCGAGCTCTGCTTCAATGACACATGAGCACAGGAAGCTGCATTATGCTGAGTCAGACCATTGGGCCATCTAACTCAGTATTGTCTATGCTGCTCTCCGCAGTCTGAGGCAGGAGTCTTTCCCAGCTTTGTTTGGCAATGCGGTGGATTGCACCTCCATGCAAAGCATGTGCTTTTCCAATGAGCTATGCCTCTTCCCTAGGGTGGTTTGCCTCTCCAAATTCATGAACTTTACTCCAAACCCAGTGCTGATTTCCAAACTTCACCCCTCCCTTCATGCTTTAGGCAGGCCTAAAAAAACTCTCAGGCATCTGGCATGTTCATGCTATTAGATGTTTATTCAGTTTCTTAAAAAATAAGCCATTTTTTTTTTAAAAAAAGAAACATTGCAGGAAGTGGTGAGTTGTGATTATCATAAGAGCTAACCAATTGGCACTTGGCATAGCTAGCTTCTGCTGGAAATAAAAACTTGTTGCTCCTGTGCTCGATTATCCAGGGAAGGTTGTGTTTGTGGATCCACAGCAGACTCACCGCTCGGTAAGTATGTCTAAACATACTTTAATACTTCTTCTATGGCACTTTTACAGTATAGGTTACTTGCCAGACTTGGAGCCAAAAAGGCAATGTAGAGGCATATTTCCAATGAATTGTATTTATGCAGTAGCAGTAGTGATATAGCCTTTTGGGAATCTGGCCAGATTCTCACCAGCATCCTCCCTTCAGATTTTTTCCCCTTTAACTGATCTGCTTCTGCCTCACTATAATATTTGGCATTTTCTTCAACCCCTAAAAGTTTGGGACAGCAGAAACATAAAGAACCAGATAGGGATGCGAAAGGAAGCCTTTTATCTCTGCTGTTGCAGTCACCTTATAGTAGGGCTTGACCTGCGGCTTACAAGGAGTATAGTGAAACTTTCACTTTGAGAGAACACTAGGAAAAACATCTGTCCTGTCCAATTGTGAAGCCTTAGAAATCCAATTTGTTATTTGCTTCATAAGAAAGCTGCAAGTAGAAGGAAGCCTCCTGGCAACTGTATTGGCTGCTCATCTCCAAAGCAGCTAGGCTTCTAGCTCTCTCTTTCTCTTGCAGGAAAGCTGCTGTCTGCTCCCCCTTACATCAGTAGAGGACTTCCTTTTCGGTTAGCAAAAACAAAGAAATCAGGCTCAATTGCTTAATTTTAAAGTTGGTGTATTTTAAGGTCTGTTTTTATGATGTTTTGATGTGTTTTTAGCGCTTCTGTTTGCCTCCCTGTGCTCCTGCTGGGAGGAAGGGCGGGATATAAATCAAATTCTCCCAGGCATTTTAGCATGTGTTTTTAAATTGTTTTTATATTGTTTTGAATTTTAAAATTGTTTTTAAAATATGTTTTTAAATTGTGTATTTGTTTTAATGTTTTTGATTGCTGTAAACCGCCCAGAGAGCTTCGGCTATGGGGCGGTATACAAGTGCAATAAATAAATAATAAATAAATAAATTTCCATAAAATATGCAGGCTGCAGAATTCAGCTTCAGTGGGCACAGAATTTGAATTCTCTCGGTACAAATTTTTCACTCTGTAGTGCAGTGAGTTCACAGCCCTGAATACATAAGAAGGGCCATCGCTCACACAGCATCTTTCCTACATGCAGAAGATCCTAGGTTCAATCCCCAGCATCTCCAGGCAGGGCTGGGAGAGCCTCCCTGCCTGAAAGACTGGAGAACCAGCACCAGTCAGTATAAGCAATGCTGTGCTAGATGGACCATTGGGTCTGAATTAGTACAAGGCAGCTTTCTGTGTTCCTACATGTGGAATTGGTTCAGTAGGGTGAATCCAGTCCTGCGGCAATGCCCAAGTGCAGAGGCTCTGGTCCTCAACAGAGGCAGCAAATTTAGGGCAGACAAAAAGAGGTACTTCTTCACACAATGCACAATATATATATGGAACAAATCCGGCAAGATGCAATGCCTTTAAAAGGGGGTTGAGGGGGGGAAAGGAGGAGAGGTTTGTTAGCTATTATGAGATTATGCCTAAATCATTTCTAGCAAGCAGATTGCTGGAGGGCAAATCAGGGAGGGCCAGAAGCAACTGGCTTGCCACTGGTAGAAACAGGATCCCGCATTAGATGAACCTTGGATTGATCCAGCAGGGCTCTTCGTATGTTCTGACATTCTCGACAGAATGAGACACTTCCAGCATTCAAAGCCCTCCAGCATTCATCAGCCCCAATACGTACCATCCATACCATCACGTAGGAAAAGGCTGCAATCCAGAGGGTGGAGGAAGCAAAAGTGACCAAGAACAACTTTTCCCAGCGGGGCTTATTACAGTTGGGCACCGTGAAGTACAAGACCAAAGACAGAGGCCAGGTGAACAACCACTTGACAACTTCTACTACTCCAGCTGCAAAAACAATGCAAGACAAAGGTAATTCTTATGATCTCCCTTTTAAAATGACAAAAATTCTCCTTAAGTACAGAGGTAAGGCAAATTCTTAGGAAAAAATATATATCAAATTGCAATGAAATGAAAAACTGAGCAATTCAGGCCAGCACAGTAACCTCACCTCTGAATTGAAAAGGGACAGAGGTCTATAGTAAGTCCCATTAACTGAACACCACAGTTCACAATTGACAAAATAAATCTACAGTTTGGAATTATGCAATTTCATTTCACCCACCCTGTTCTCCGTACCAAATATTATTTCCTTTGATCTGAGTTGAATTAAATATACATACTTTATTTCAGTGTTTCTTGCTTGTTAAACAGATGTTCTCTAGTTCCTGGCTCTACATTACACTCAAAATGTGAAGATTAGCCACATGACTGACTGTTGAGAATTCTGAAGGGCTTCCCAGAAACTGGAGGGATTGTATAGCTGCTGGCTTGCTTTTGCCATCCATTCGCTCGGTTCACACATAACACTAAGCCATTGTGAACACAAGCCAATGTTTGTAAGCCAACAACAAACCATGGGTTATGAGCATGATTTGTTTGTAATTATAACAAACCATGGTTAAGCTGATGGGCAGGGTTCAGAGAATCAAATAAACAATGGTTTACTAAACCATGGCATAGCATTACATGCAGATCAGGCCATTGTATGTCTCTGCTTACCTTACATTTCCTTAGCAGCTAATGTTCCCTGCTCCTTCCCCTCCCAACTGCTAGGAGATGTACCACAGATAATCTATGTAGAAAGGAAGCCAGGTGCAGTTTGATCCCCTCCAGATCTCTGCCTGTCTCTCTGGGAGCCTTAAGAAGTCTCAGTATTCAGAGCCTGGCTTACACATGACTCTTAAATGTGATGTGTAAAATAATTTGGGGAAGGTAACAAGTCCTTTTATACCATGTTTGCAGCACACAATGCCACAGCAGCAGAGGGCATGGCTAATATGAAGGGGTATCATTACCATGTTGCACTATGACTGGTAGAGGCTGATGGTGTTGCCATGGATGTTATGGCAATGTCAGGCCACTGTATTTAAAGTAATTTTATTTTGTTGTTGATTCTTCTGGTGGGAGTACATAAGATCCCAATGACATTACTCTGTAACAGTGCATTAGCAACCACCAGAATTAACAGGAAGATAGGATTTTATTTGCCCATCAGTTCCAAAACATTCAGTGCTGGAGGACAAATTCTGATCATATTTTTGTCTTTCACTGCTAAGTCATATAGTCATTATAGCCATTGATAGTGTCCATTGAAATTTCCTTTCTATTAATATTAGTTGCTTGGCAACTAAAGTAGCTTGAGATGAAAGAACTTGATGACCCTCCTCAGGGATCCATATAACAGGAACACAGGCCAATATTATGATCTCGAGTTTGAAATAATGTATGAAAGAATGAGTATGAAAGAATAACTGGAATCTAACAAATCATACAACCCCTTCTGCTACAGGAAAACTAGTTATTATTGCTAGATCACATGCTAGTATGGCACTTCTAACAATAAGAGCACTGGGTTATTCCATTTTCTCCCTCAAGGCATCAAAGGATAAAACATACACAGACAAAAAACCCTCTGTGAAGTAGATTAATTTAAACACAATTTAGCTAGAGCTGCCTGAAAAGGGAAATGATTGGGGGAGCAGTGAGGAGGGAGGAGGTTTCATGAAGACACCCACACTCCTCTTATTTGACCTTTCAACCCTGCCTGTTTATGCTTTTGTGACTTTATTTGTTCTACATTACTAGTGGGCAGAGTAATCCTAACCCCAGCCACTGCTGCATCCATAGTCATGCTATCCATGGCAGAAGACAGGGCAGGCAAAACCCTGCTCTGTGCTATACCAGTCTGAAGCTGGCACAGCAAATGTGCCTAGATCAAGCCCAATTCCATCAAGTGATGGCAGCGGGGCTGGTTAGGGATCCAAGAGATCCCAGGCCGGCTCAGCCCTTCTCTTCCCCGGAATCCTGCCACCAGTACTTCTGCCTGCCCATGTTTTCAGCAGGTGGAATAGAGAGTGGATGCTGGTAGAGCTGGTTTGGGCTGGGTGTGTTGGGAACTGAGGGGCAACAAACAGAAAGGCAACCTGCTCTTCCCTCTGCTGATTCCTCCTCTAAAGTGTTTGCTGTTTTTGCAGGCTTTGTGCATCTCCTTCTTCCTTTTTCTTCCTGTTTTTGTTCTCAGTTAGTTAGTAATGGCTCCTTGAGTGCAGGCTGCATGGCTGCTTCAGCATGACTGGCTTGAGCTCTGTGTAGTAGTGAACCTTACGTTTCTTTGTTTTTTCAACTGCTAGTCTTAACAGAGCAGTTATATCTGCACTTATTTATTAGATTTATATCCCACCCTTCCTCCAAGTAGGAGCCCAGGGCGGCAAACAAAAGCACTAAAAACACTCTAAAACATAATAAAAATAGACTTTAAAATATATTAATACAAAACATCCTTAAAAACATATTAAAACAAAACATTTTTAAATCATTTAAATCACAGCAGGTTGGGGGTTTAGATTGCAGCCTTAGTGCCATCTTTCCCCCTTCAGCTGCACAATTGTCAATAGATGAATGAAGGCGGGAAGTATTGTCTTCAGTGTGAAATGGCTTCACTGTGTCATCATGTAGCCAATTGATTACATAGCACATTGCAAGGACAAATCTGAGTGAAATAACTTTCCCTACCTTCATTCTGGTGCTGTGAATGTGCAGCTAAAGGGGAAAAAATGGTACTGAGAAGCAGTGGAGAGTGGGGTTACTGCTGTCATTGGGGCTGCTGCCATTGTTAAGATGGGCAAACACCGTGCCTCTGTTCTCAGGGCCTCTCCAAGAATTGTTACAAGGGAGGACCTCTTCTGCAACTCAGTAATAACGCTGCTAAGTTAGGAAATCTCAGCCCTCATTTTGGGAAAGGTGGGGATGGGGGTGTGGAGCAACCGCAAGTGTTCCTGGGTGACACTGATTATGTGGGTCCACTTCAGCCCGGGTTTAGGCCTGGTTTTCTGGGACTGAATCAGCATTGATTGTCCTGATGAATGACCTGTATCGAGAGAGAGACGGGGAAGTCTATGTCACTATTACTTGCTCTCTCAGTGGCTTTTGATACCATTGACCATGATATCCTCCTGGACTGACTGCGTGGAATGGGTATTCAAGGCACTGTACTACAGTGGTCTCACTCCTACCTGAATTATCGACTCCAGAAAGTAGCATTAGGGAAATGCTCTTCAACTCCCTGGCACCTCTGCTACGCACTTCCACAGGGCACTATTCTGTCCCCAGTGCTAATTAACATTATATGAAACCACTGGGAGCTTTGGACTCATTAGGAATTTTGGAGCACGGTGCCATCAGTACACTAATGACACACAGCTCTACTTCTCAGCAACATCTGAGTCAGGAAAGGCTGTGCAAGCTGTGGACCAGGGTCTTAATGTAGTTGTGGACTGGATGAGGGCCAATAAACTGAGTTTGGATCCTGGGACGATGAAGGCTGTGTGGGTATGTGGTTCCTGTGTCTGGAAAATAGGCCTGTTCTGGATGGGGTTCACTATCTCTAAAGGAGCAGCTTGGGGGGTACTCCTGGATACATCTTTGTCATTGCAGGCTCAAGTGATCTTGGTGGTGAGAAATGATTTCACCAGCTTCGTCTGGTATGCCAACTACAGCCATATCTGGATCAGGATAACTTGGCCACTGTAGGCCATGCATTAGTAACTTAAATACTGGATTCCTGCAGTGTAGTCTATGTGGAGTTGGCCTTGGGCCTGGTCCAGAAGCTCCAGCTGGTACAGAATGCAGTGGCTGGACTGCTAAATTAAATGGCATGACAGTATAATGCAACATGTGACATCTCTGCTAAGACATGTGCACTGATTGCCCATATGCTACTGGTCCAGGTTCAAGGTTCTTATGTTGATATACAAAGCACTGAACAACTTGGGCCCAGGATGTCTGGGAAAGCGCTGTTAGTTGTCCCCCATGTTCCAGAGGCCTGACTGGCCTCAATGGAAAGTTGGTCATTTAGTGTTGCTGGTCCCATACTGCGGAACGCTCTTCCCGCAGAAGTTCAGCAGGCATCCTTGCTTTTGACTTTCAGGCATCCCTTGAAGACTTTTTTTTTATGCTGATAGGCCAATGCTGCTGTTTAAAATGTTTCTGAGTAGCCAATCATTTTAATGATTGTTTTGTATTGTTTTTAAATGTTTTTGTGTTGCTGTACACCACCCTGATGTTTTGCGAGACGGCGCTATATAAATACTTCTATAAGTAAAATAAATGTTAGCCTGCAGCCCACAACAGAGGTCTACACTTTCTGCCATCGGTTTAGGCTAAATGATCATTTGTCCCTCCTCATTCCAAAGCCTTCACATAACATGTAATGGAGGGGAAGATTTTCTTCCCAATAACATACATTAGTCTAAAGTAGATCTCTCACAATTGTCTAGCTGTTCGAAGAATTTTTGAAAGGGCAGAACTTGAAATATTAAAGTTAAATAAGTTTGTTTAATAATTAAACAAGCACAGAGATGTGTGAAGCCCAGGAATTTCTTACATGGTGGATCAAAGGGAGTGTAAGGGCCTTCATTCCCTTCCTCTTCCTCCTCCTCTTCCTCATCGTTCTCATTGTTTTCATTATCATCATTTGCATTCTCTGTTTCATTCCCAGCCTCAGCAGCCTCTTCATCTCTTTTGGTTCTATTTGCACCTCTCTCTGTAGAATTGCTGGGCCCTGACCCATTCTCCACAGTATGCTTGACAGGCACTCTGATGGCCACCTCTGATTCTCCATTGGTGTATACTCTGCTGTTGATTAGTCTTTGTCTCTGATGGGAGAAATAATGACAAATGATTTGGATTTTTAAAAGAAAACCAAAAAGCCTAAAAGTGTGTGTGTGGGATTTGTGGAATCAAATCTCCACATTAATTGCTGAAAATAAATATTGTAGCTACAAGTGATATAGTAGTATCATATTTCAGAGCTCTTACAGTTGTGATGATGTAGCTAAATTGGTGAGAATCTCAATATAAAAGCTGGATTTGCTGGCCGTTAAAGATGGCGAGACAAATGTATTTTTAAATAATGATCAAGATATTATTTAAATATATTTTTATATAATATCTGTCTTTTAACTGTCTAATCAATTAAGCATAACTATATTTGCATATTACTGATATTTTGTAACTGAACATAAAAATCTGTCATTCTTTGTTAGATGGAAAGGCCATCTTGAATATTCACCTGTTCATGAATTGCTTCAAGAAATAAACAACTTCATTCTTAATTCTAAGTCCCACTGATGAAAATTGGATACAGAGGTTAATCAGCTAAAGCTTTCATTGATTAACCTGTTGAGTGAACTGGTTAAAGGCTGCACCCTCACTTTTAAGGGCTCTTAAACAGCAATACAAATAACCATGTCTCTATGTATTTTATGCTGAAGAATCAAATATATTTCATCAGTACAATACTTGATTATTATGTGAATACTTAGGTCACTGTAAACTAGTGTTTTTTTTTGCTTTGTCTTGTACAGAAATGACCTGATAACTGGATCAGAGGGATAGAGGGTAGGACTTGTAACTTGGAGAAACACATGATGTCAAATCTATGTTCCCCAAATCTGCAATATGGGAATGAAAGTGACCAATCTGATACATTATCTTGAAAACAAAGCAGCATTATATTTTTGGACTTTGTTTCTAAGCTAATGGCACCACTGGGCTGTATCCCAGTACTTGGGGGCTTGCTTTCCCTCTCTTGTTTATCCACAGACTTTAGGCACAGCCTTCTATTCTCCCAACAGCAGAGTTCTTCCTACACCTTGTCAGTGCAACTCCTGTTCCTCTTATGCTCCAGCTCCCAATATTGCTCATGCTAATACTTGCTCAGCCTACTAATATATTCCAATGAAAAACACACAGAACAGCCCTGCTGTGATAAAGATTCTGGCTACCCAGTATGAGATGAGAAGAAGAAGTACAGTATGAGAAGTACAGCCTTGGGGGAATAGCAAGATCATCACCAATACCAACCCATTGAGATGCCCTCTTGTCACCCCTTCTGAAAGGGCACAGAACTGCTTCCAGTTTACAGATCACTGCTGAAGGAAGCATCATGTGAACTAAACATGAACTATACCTCATTGATCAGCATGCGGCTGGCCATTGAGAGCCGAGTTCTGGGAGGAAAGTGACTAGTTATCATTATCCGAAGTCCAGCCTCTGAAAAGGAAAGTTGGTGTGGATATGCAGACAACAATTCATCCACCATGATCACGGAAGCTTTGCGATGGAAATTTCCTAAAGGTAAGTAACAGGAAGGAAAAGGTCTTTTGCATCATCAGATATTTATTTTGTCTGGTGTCTACCAGCATATTACAGTGAGCCCGTCAGTGACATTACCTAACATTGCTTCTCGTTAATACACAGCTCTAAGAATTTCTAACTAATTTTTAGAAAAACCTGGCACTTTAGCAGATGTATTTTGTCCATCGGCTGTTGCTCTTTCAATTTACTAACAACATCACTTTCCCCCTTTCCCTTTATGGCTTCTGGCCAAATAGGCTTTTGAAGCACATTGCAGAAACCTGCAGACCCTGTTTAACCAGAGTCCATGGCAGAAAAGAAAAAATCAACACCTACACTTAAAGGCAAAAGCAAGGACTCTGCTGTATCACATTCAGACAGCTTAACTGCTAGCATCTGTACATAACTTAAAGGTTAGTGGTAATATGAAACTCTCTTCACTGTTCTGTAAGTACTGAAGTGAGTACCATGTTGCATTTTTATGTGTCTTTTCCAGTTCTAAACCAGCAGCTCCATTTTCAAAATGTGATGTAATACCATACTATTCTTTGGAAACCTTCTCCCAGTAGCTACAAAGTTGTATGAAGGTGTACTTGTACATAAGATGTAGAAAGCTGGAGTAGTGGATGCTAGTGTGATCAGACATCAGTCCTACTGTATAGGACTCAAAGAATCATAGAATAGTAGAGTTGGAAGGGGCCTATAAGGCCATCAAGTTCAACCCCTTGCTCAATGCAGGAATTCAACTTAAAGCATGCCAAACGGGTGGCTGTCCAGCTGCCTCTTGAAGTGTTGGAGAGCCCACCACCTCCCTAGGTAATTGGTCCCATTGTTGTACCACTCTAACAGTTAGGAGGTTTTTCGGGATATTTAGTTGAAATCTGGCTTCCTGTAACATGAGCCCACTATTCTGTGTACTGCACTCTGGGATGATCAAAAAAAGGATTCTGGCCCTCCTCTGTGTGACAACTCCCCAAGTACTCGAAGAGTGCTATCATATCTCCCTTCAATCTTCTCTTCTCAAGGCTAAACATGCCCAGTTCAGTCTCTCCTCATAGAGCTTTGTTTCCAGCCCCGATTATCGCTGTTGCCCTCCTCTGAACCTATTCCACTTTGTCTGCATCCTTCTTAAAGTGCTGTATCCAGAACTGGATGCAGTATTCAAGATGAGGCCTAGCCAGTGCCAAATAGAGGCGAAGTAGTACTTTATACTGTAGTCTAAGAAAATTAAGTGTAAGCAAGGATGTCCCAAATTCAAATCTCATGTGAGCCACAACTCAAAAGTTGGCTTTAGGCAAGTCACGAATAGTCACCACTATCACCTGCCTCCAGTTTGCAATATGGATAAAATAATACTAACCTTCCTAAGAAGTTGATTGTATTATGTTGTATTTTAAAATTTTGATGGATGCCACATTGAAAGAGCTTGCTATTAAAGACAGCTCATAAATAATTTAAATAAAACAAAACAAAACAAGAACTAAAGAACTGCCCTGCTGAATCAGATCACAAGTTTGGCCAGCCAGGCATCTTGTTTCCAACCACGGCTAGCTAGATTACTCTGGGAAGCCCACAAACACATAACAGATACCCCTCCCCCAGTCTGGGATAAAGAGGTATGCTGCATCTGAATATGAAAGCTCCATTTAGCTATGATAGCCAGTAACCAATGGCTGAGCTATCCTCCAGGAATTTGTCTAAACTCTCATTTAAGCCAAAGTTGATAACCACATCTTGTGGCAATGAATTAAATGTGCTAATTATGCATTCTATGAAGAAGTACTTACTTTTGTCTGTCCTGAGTGTACTGCCAATTTAACTCAATTTCTTTGAGTGATTCCAAAATCTATTCTTATGAGAAAAGGAGGGGGAAAACCTCCCCCTACTTCTTCTTATCATGTATAATTCTATACAGTGTTCTCGTGTAAGGATTATTGCAAATATATGTGCATCACTTTGAATGCCCATAAAAGTACTATATACACTTATTATTTAGGTTATTTTATTAGAAGTGCTTATATCTTGCCCTTCCATTGTAACTACATATGCTGCTGCTGCTCCTCCTGCTCATGTATTCTAAAGAGAGGCAGGTGCACGAGTGCTACTGAGGCATGCACTTGGATGACGCCACAGGTTCTGACTGTTATTATTAATGTGATTAACTCCGAAATATATGAGTTCCTGGATGTGTTTATTTCATTAATACCCTCCCTTTTCTCTGGGGAATTAAAGATGGCACATGTTTCCCATGCAGGCACTGACTGCTTCCGCAAGGTTGCTGCATCATGTGCCTTACACAGGAACACATTTTATTTATTTATTTATTTATTTCTGTCCCGCTGTTCCTCCCAGTAGGAGCCCACATGAAGCTGTCTTGTATTGTGTCAGACCAACGGTCCATCTTGTTCAATATCCTCTACAGTGATTGGCAGTAGCTCCAGGGATTCAGGTAAGAGTCTTTTCCCAGCCTCTACCTGGGGGACATATGCCAGGGAATGAACTTGGGACCTTCTGCATGCCAGGATGATGCTCTGCCACTGAGCTACAGCCCTTCAGACCATGCCATGAGGTAAGTTTTTATTTATGAGGTTCAACCCATATGCATCCTTCCCATTTTGCTGCCCCATTTGCAAGTGGCAAAAATGAGGGGAGGGACTTTTGATTGTCTTCCAGAAGAGTGAAATTAGGGGGCCCAAAATTCACTGGCATCAGCACAGCAGAGTTCTGCTGCTGGATACAAGCTGGTGGCCACCATATTTTCCCTCACGATCCCCCCTCTGACTGAAACTATGTCATGAGCTAGCTTGGTTCCATGGGGAAATCTGGAGGGAGATAACAGCTGCCAGCTCCCAGCCTTAGTTCTCCATTATCACTACATGGTTTGTCTCTTCTGTCCAGCTATGAAAAGAACCGTTAAAAATTAAGGGAAATTCTGACTTCATCCTCTCCTTTTGTTTCAGCACACTAGATCTGTCAGTGGTTCCACAGTTTACTTCGGAAACACAATTGCCATATGTACTCTGATATTTCCTGTGGCAAACAGGTAACATGTGGACAAGACCACCTACCCATGTGTTTAAAGATTCATGTAGACTCATTGAGCTAGAGTTTCATTTATTTTATTTCAGTTAAGAAATGTCTAACTCACTCTTCAGATAAAATCTCGCAGAGCAACTAACTTAACAATGACTAAATCAAGAAATATATATAAATAGCATATAATCATAACAGAAAAACAGATCATCAGATTAAAAAGTATATAAAAACAGAGTATTTAAAAAGCCTTGGCAAATTAAAAAAATCTTTATCTGGCTCCAAAAGGATATTACGACTTCACCCGAGCTGAGCTTCTCTGGGGAGAGCATGGCAGAGCCAGGGTACCACAACTAAAAAGGCCTCATCATGGCTCACCAGCAGCCTTACCTCTGAGCAGTTCTGCATGGAAGAAGATGGTCCTTAAGCTACCTAAGTCCCAACCATTTAGGGTTCCAAACTAGTGCCTTGAAAAGCTTGCATTGATTTTGGAAATGAACCAGGAGCCAGGGATTTTTTCCCCAAGTGCATGCATATTGTCTACACTTTATGAGTTTGCTACAGGAAATACTGGTGTAATCATGTTTTCCTTGCATAGTGTGGAGCCACTCTCACATGAATAAGGCCGCTCCATTAGCAATTTTCATATATTTTTGGGAATTAATGTGACTTACTCTATAGTGGGACAGCTACATAAACCGGTATGCACATCAAGTACTTGATCAGCGCTAAAAACTGGAGGTGTCCAGAGTTTTAATGCCAGGTTGTACTAGAATATCAGGCATATAAAATAGATTACAAAGTGCAAATTATCTGGATCAGCTTGTATAAGACTTCTACGAGGTTTGCAGAAGAAAGTTATAGACCAGATTCTCAGATATGAAAGATAAAGGCCAGACTAAATGTAAAATACTTCCAAAAAAATCTGCTGAAAAAGGCAGACTCTAGTCTACTGCACTCACAAAAATGAAGACATTAAATAACTCAATCTAACAAAGAGCATGGTTGGGTTATCTCCACTCATTTTTGTTTGTCTGTTTGTTTACCTGGCACCACCCTTACAGGTAGCTGGTATTATTTTCTTGCTTCTTTACTTCTGCATAAGCACTGACTGGCTCTAATGATGGAATTTTCGGACTGCATTATTTCTGCCTGCATATTCACTGTCTTCAGTATCCAGTCTGTCCTAATGGATGGTTCAGGCTGCAATCCTATTCACTTACCAGAGAGTAAACGCTATTGAACTCAATCGGAATAACTTTTGAGTAATCATGCATAGGATTTTACTGTGAGGCATATCTGGGAAAGACCTTTTCAATAGATTGGATGGCACACAGTTGAGTGATGCTGCCAGTGTAGGCTGGAGACAGAAAATAGTTTTCAAGAGAACTGACAATGGCTCAAGATAGGTTTTGCTTCTCATGGTGTGCACGCACAATGCTTTTACCACAGAGCTTGGAAAAGTTACTTTTTTGAACTGCAACTCCCATCAGCCCAATCCAGTGGCCATGCTGGCTGGGGCTGATGGGAGTTGTAGTTCAAAAAAGTAACTTTTCCAAGCTCTGCTGTCACCTTCTGTCACACAGGTTTTTCTATTTTTTTAAACAATATAAACCCCAACAAACTTTGTTTACCAGAGATTAAAAGTGGGATGAGTGTAAACACAACAAGCAACTACCCCTTTTTCAAGCTATCTTCAACTCACTCAATCAGGATTGTGGCCTGTGGAAGTGGGGGGATGATTTTAACCCTTTCCCCCATGCTGTTTTCTTACCGCAAATTACCCCCTGAAGCAAATAACAACTTCCTAAGGGAGAGCAGATGTAAGAAAACAACATCCGGGACTCCCCTGTTGTTTTGTTTAAAAAACGACATGGGGAATCCTAAGTATAGGATTCAAAAATGTATTTAAAGTGGCATTTAGTTTGCCCTTACTCATTGGCCTACCAGAACATCAAGAAGAGTTCTGCACACCAGCAATGAGACTTACTGGAACAGTTACCTTTCTTTAATAATACTACTGTAGCATCACAATTGCTGCTGTCATCCATCTCTGTGTTGTTTGCTAACCCATTCACCATATTTGTTGCATTCTTCGTCCTCCTTTCAAAGATATGTTGCAGATTGGCATTAAACCTATAGAAAAAAAGATAAAAAGATGTTTTCTCAATGGCTTTCTCACAGGGCTTTCCTGACAGACCTGTGTGTCAATCTATGGGTTTTGTCAATCCACAGGTTTTAGTGGCTAAGAAGCCTTGTAATAAAATGTTAGATTTTTCAAACAAAAGAGATAAGGACTGAAATAAAGGCATATGTGGGGTGCCCACATTCTTCCTACCAGCAATTTTTCCCATGTAGAGGATGTTAAGGAGAAACTTCAGAATGTGAGTCCACAGGAAACAAGGCTGGTACAACGCACAGCCTAACAGCTCTCTTACTCCAGTCCCTTGGGGGTGCAGCTACTCACTTTGGTCAAGAGGTGCTCTAGGCACTATTAGATGTCACACTGCCCCTGGACTCATTTCTTATTAGCAACTTCCTGCAAAGCTTTGCTCTATATGCGTGTATGTCCATGCACACATGCATGTGTGTGTAAGGAGTGGTAGAGCAAAGGAATTTAATTGGATGGATGAATGTCAGTAAGGCTCAACGCTCTCAGACTTAGATGTCTAGCAGCCAATCTTTAGCACCTTATCTCTTGCAATGGAAGGAAATGCAGGCTGAACAGTGCTACCCAGGGGCAGTACGACAAACCTCCCATTTTCTGACTTGGCACCCAATCAGGAAAACAAGGGAGACAATGCTGATGCTATAAAGTGTCAGGAATCACCCTTCATTCTAAGCAATGTGTTTCATGAGAATATTCTGACAAAGTGAGCAATTGTTCTCCATTCTAAGAAGAGAACATAACGTAAGAAGAGTCTTCTGGATCAGGCCAGTGGCCCATCTAGTCCAGCATCCTGTTCTCACAGTGGCCCACCAGTTGCCCATGGGAAACCCCCAAGCAGGACCCGAGTGCAAAGAGCACTCTCCCCACCTGTGGTTTCCAGCAACTGGTATTTGGAAGCATAATGCCTCTGCCTATGGAGGCAGAGCATAGCCATCATGGCTAGTAGCCACTGATAGCCTTTTCCTCCATGAATTTGTCTAATCCTCTTTTAAAGTCCTCCAAGTTGGTGGCCATCACTGCCTCTTGTGGGAGCGAATTCCATAGCTTAACTATGTGCAGTCTGTCCTGAATCTTCCAACATTCTGCTTCATTGGATGTCCACGAGTTCTAGTATTATGAGAGAGGGAGAAAAGCTTTTCTCTATCCACTTTCTCCATGCCATGCACAAGGTTATACACTTCTATCAAGTCAACTCTTACTCGCCTTTTTTCTAAACTACAAAGCCCAATGCTACAATCTTTCCTCACAGGGGAGTTTCTCCAGCCGCTCGATGATTTTGGTTGACCTTTTCTAGCTCTGCAATATCCTTTTTGAGGTGAGGTGACCAGAACTGTACACAGTATTCCAAATGTGGCTGCATCATAGATTTATATAACAGCATTATAATATCCAGAGTTTTATTTTCAATAACTTTCCTAATGATCCCTAGCATAGAATTTTTCATAGCTGCTGCACACTGGGTCAACATTTTCATCGAGCAGTCCACTATGACCCACCGTCTCATTCCTGGTCAGTCACCACTGGTTCAGACCTCATGTGAAATTAAGTTTTTTTCCCTCCAATATGCCTAACTTTACACTTGTTTACACTGAATTGCATTTGCCATTTTACCACCCATCCACTCAGTTTAGAGAGGTCTTTTTGAAGCTCTTTGCAATCCCTTTTTGTTTTAACAACTCTAAACAATTGAGTATCATCAGCAAACTTAGCCACCTCACTGTTCACCCTTAACTCTAGATTATTTATGAACAAGTTAAATAGCATAAGTCCCAATACCAGTCATTAGGGGACTCCACTTTCCACATTCTTCCACTGAGAGAACTGTCCATTTATTCCTAATCTCTGCTTCCTGCTACTTAACCAGTTTCTGATTCACAAGAAGATCTCTCCTCTTATTCCATGGCTGCCAAGTTTACTCAGGAGCTTTTGAAAGTCCAAGTACACTATGCCAACCAGATCACCTCTGTCTATATGCTTGTTGACACTCTCAAAGAACTCTAATAGATTAGTGAGACAGGACTTAACCCTTGCAGAACCCATGCTAGTTCTACTTTAGCAAGGCTCACTCTTCTATATGCTTGGTTATGTGATCATTAACAATACTTTCTACCAGTTTTCCTGGGACAGATGTTAAGCTAACCAGCCTGTAATTTATGGGATCCCCCTAGATTCCTTTTTAAAGATTGATGTTACATTGGCCACTTTCCATTCCTCAGGTATGGAGGCAGATATAAGAGACAATTACATATTTTTGTTAGAAGATAAGCAATCTCACATTTGAGTTCTTTGACAACTCTCAGATGGATGCCATCTGGATCTGGTAATTTGTCAGTTATTACTTTGTCTATTAAGCCTCGAACTTCATCTCTCATCACCAGTATTTGCCTCATCACTCCTATATCCTCCATTGTAAAGACTGATGCAAAGAATTCATTTGACTTCTTTGAAATCTCCTTATCCTGCTTAAGCACACATTTTACTTCCTTGTCATCCAAGGGTCCAACCGCTTCCCAAGATGGTCTCCTGCTTTTAATGTATTTGAAGAATTTTGTTGTTGTTGGTTTTTATGTCCTTAGTAATGTGCTCCTCAAATCCCTTTTTAGCATCCCTTCCTGTCTTCTTGCGTTTCTAGTTCTACTCCTCTAGAACCTGACCTTTCACCTGCCATCCGTGATGCAGTTTGTCTCTGAGGTCCACCTTGCTTGCTTCCTCTTGACTTTGGAGCTCTGATCCTGGAACCCCTGGAAATCTCTAAGGAACCCTGATTACTAACCAGCCTATCTTCCTGGCTTCTGCTTGTTCTGTGATTATCTGGGGATTCAGAGCTGCTCAAGTCATGTAATTGTGTGATTCCTAGCTATAGGAATCACACCCACATTCAAAGTAGGTGAAAAGGGGTCCTGAGTGGTAATATTTAGTGTTATATTTCATATTTAATGTTTTATATTTATATATCACTTCACACATCCAGAGGCATTCCAAAGCAATGTACAGTAATGAAACAATAATTTATGAAATACAATTTTAAAAACCAATAAAATACAAATAGAAAATATTTAGTGTTCATCAAAAGAAAAAGTCATCTAAAATGGCACAAAATATGCTCATAAGATGAACACAAGTAGCCATCAAAAGCTTGACCGTCAGTACTGTCCAAATGCCCAGCAGTAAGGCTCATACTTGTGATTAAAGGAATGCAGAGTCAAATTTCCATGACTTACTAAGTGATGAGGCTACACTAACACTGTTCTGATATAACAGAATAGAAAATTGGTGCTTGGTTTTGCTTAACAGATCCTGTACCTGCAGGCAGTGCTCTTTTGCTTCTTTTACTGGAACGCGAAACCACCATTTACAGTAACGTTAGCAAAATGCAAACAAGAACCCACGATACTTACTTCATGATGAGAATGTAGATGACATACATTAGCACAAGAATTAAGGACTCCCACCTGTAACCAAACCAGGAAGAAAAGGAAGACAAATAAGGAGCATGGTTCCAAGTAGCTGAAAAGGATCCCGTCCTTGACCATTGATGTCTAGAACTGCCAGGTCTTCTGAAGCTTAGACCCCAAGATTCAGGGAGGTGAGCCTGGGAGCTCTGCAGTGTTGTAGCCTCAGGTAAGAGGTGGAGCAGGGTGGGCAGGAGCTGAGTCTAGTGACGCAGGGTGATACCCTGCCTGTGTCCAGTGCCTCAAAGATGGGGCCTGATGGACATGGAAAGGGCAGGATGGAACAGAGCAAATGGCAAAACAACACAAGCCAAGCAAAAAGGAGCTTGCTCCCTCTTTTCTTCAACTAATCATGAGCGTATACTCTTTCCTCTGGAAACCCTGAGAAGAAGGATAAAATCATGAAACTTGAGACTTGCCCTAACTGTGCTTCACATATATAGTTGTTTGGAATGGAACCATCAAGCCCACCGAACAGTTCAGGAATATATGAAGAACAGACAAAATAATGTTAGAAATGTTGACATACCTATTTCATCATAAACGCTGGTCCTTACTCTAAGCTCCTATATTATCACTATTTCTTTATGGATCTATGCCCTGCCTTATGAATAGTGATAGGGGAAATTCCCCAAGCTTGTTTCAGAATGCATTTGGCTGATAGAAGTTATTTAACCTCATATCATAAGGAATTTGATAGACCCAAATGCCTCTCCCAACCCCCTGTGAGCACCTATCCTTTCCAACTGCCTTTTCCTCCAAACTTATGGGTAGTGACAGCAACAACAGGCGGCCTCTGTCATTCCGATACCAGAATGTTGAAATGACAACATCCAGGATAACAGGGGCCTGGTGCATGCAGTTTTTCAGGGTGCCCGGTTAATGTAAGAATCCCTAAAAATGGAATGGCCCATGGACCCTTGAACTGGGGATGCTGTTATGAGCATGTACAACAGCACCATAGGTGCAATGAGCTCTGTGCCTTGTAGTTTCTGGGCATCAGATGCCCTACTAAATTGTGAGATGTTGCCATTTCAGTGTTCCAGAATACAGGGAATAATGGAGGCCTCACTGATAGATCTTCCCATTGTTGCAGCTATATTTTGGGGGCAGGGAAGCGGGTGGCTGTTGTAGCAGGATATTAAAGTGTCAGGGTGAGCTTATTAAGAACTTTTTCATGAACTTCAGTGACATTTCAGTTTGTCTTGTAACGAGCTGAGACAGGGAATGAATCTTAAGTTCACCTTTAGAAGTACCAGTTTCAAACTCGGATGCCTTCTGTGTGTATCCCAGAGATTACCTCTCCCCACATGACACCAGACACTATCTATGTTCTGCAGAGGTTGCCCTTCCAGATGACATCATGCTCAATGGACTCCCACCCTAGCTCCATACTCTCCCTCACCACCCCAGGGAAACTCAGGAGCAGTAGGGATAATGGACCTGTGCCAAAGTTCAGATCCTGTGTCCATTTGGTATCTCAAGGCCTCCATCTGGCCTACCTGAGAAGAGGAGGCAAGTAGCAGGCATGCTCTCAATCAGAGCTCTGAGAAAATTCAGAAAGAGGTAGCACCAAAGGTCATTATCAAATCATCAGTCCCCAGTTGCTCGAACTTATTGCAACAGTTCTATAGGAAATCTCACCTAGTTTTGCAAACTTTGCTCTGGCTACTTGGATTCTGCTGGACAGCTCCCCTGCTGGTTCAGGACTCCTGCCCAAGACCCTGCTCTTGTTACTTCAGTCCTGCTGGACAGCTCCAGCAGGACAGTTCCAAACTGGTATCCTAGCCAAGTCCTTGCTCTTGCTGCTTGGGACCTCAGGGTTGATGGAAATAGTCAACCAACTTGTCCCAGTGATATCATTTCCAGGTGCTGTGGCCTTGGCCAAAACACCCAGTTTATTGTTAGCTTGGCAGCTGATGGGCAGTAGGGGAGCCAACTCCTCCTTGACATAGGTAATCAAGTAAACCTCTACCCACAGTAGCTGGGCAAATTCGTTATATATGGACATGTTGTATCTCCCTGCCTGCCTGCTGCTTGCTTGCCTGCCATCTTTTTTCTTTCTTTCTAAAAGTATTTCTGTATCTCCATATTATAAGATATCAGGACAGTGTACCTTTGCAACAATTGTCATGATCATTTACAGCTTTCTGTTGCTCTCCTCTTGACCCATTGCTTGTTAGCCCCAACTTCACATTGGCTGTCATCCCACAATTCATTCACCACTTTGCTAACCCCTTTGCTCACATTTCGTTTGTTGTTTTTGCATTCTCACTGAATGGCATGGAACTTCCTTCTCAATGGTACTATCCCATTAGACTGTGGTATGAGGGTGTGTTGCATGCATTTGAAAACTACAACCATCTGAAAAAGACCTATCACACAGGTATTTCCCAAACAATCATCATTTTACTCAAAAAAGTAGCACCAACATGTTTTGGTGAGCATATAAAGGAGTCTTTGCCTCCTTTCATTCCCCAATTCCCAACT
Organism: Rhineura floridana; assembly: GCF_030035675.1. Lineage (NCBI taxonomy): Eukaryota > Metazoa > Chordata > Lepidosauria > Squamata > Rhineuridae > Rhineura > Rhineura floridana. The sequence continues at coordinate 176,821,330 of NC_084480.1, read as the reverse complement.
CTCCTTTTCTCTCCTAGAAATCCTCTCTCAGCTTCTTCCAGATGGGACTTGCTACAGGCAACCGTTTTTTCAGAGATTTAATATAATACTTGCAGTACAATAGTGCTATCATCGCCTATAAGTATACACATTCCCTTTTTTATGTCCCATTTTCCCTCAAATAGGTTTTGCGGGTTGTTGCAGTGCTTCAAAACCCACAATCGGAGAACCCCAGCAGTCACAGGGAGCTCATGGATTCTCATGCACAATGTGATTATGATTATCCAGATACAGTAGTCAATACTTGTAGATGTTATGACTGGCAGGCAAGGGATGGCTCACCAAAGGGAGGGCATTTTCACAGACATCCTCATGGTAGCTATAACATATTGCCAGCCTCTTAAATCCACAGTACTTGTAATATGAATACATGTGTCCTCAGCTTTTGTGACTGTCATCATGGAAGTATATTTTTCAGACAGCATGGGAATGTTCACATATTCATCCTGCTTATCCAAGCCCTGCATCTTTAGTGGAGGTTTGTGTGGGTGTGGAGAACTGGTGGACACAGAAGGCGCTTGGAAATAGATGTTTCCTCTTTTAACTCTAAAAAGATCTTCATGAGTCATTTTACTATTTAGGTTCCTGCAGGGATGGAAATTGGTCCCCAAGTTGCTCAGCAGAACTATTGCTTCCCTTACTTTTGGTAGTCAGAAAATGATAGCAGCACTACTTACCAAGAAACTTTTTCATCATAAATAAACTGTGGAGAAAATATTTAAAAGATAAATTACCATGTGAGACTGCCAATAACTTTAAAAACAGACTTTAAATATTTCTCATCACAATCTCTCTTCTAATATTGATCCCCTTGTTCCAAATTATTTCACACATTTCCTTCCTTCCTCCACCCACCTTTTTAACATCTGTAATCTATAGCTCTATTTGAGACATATAAGGTATTTATTAATTTCTTATCAACAAACATAAAACGTTAACTGAAAAGGAGTAACCAAAGGTTTTGCTCTTTTCAATTCAATAGCGACGTATGAGCAATTTCTCAACTTTTAAATAAAGGTTTTGTATATAATCTTCTTCCAATGTGCTAAATCACTATATGGAGAAACAAATACAACAACAAGACACTAGGTTTTAACATAACATTTCCCAGCCTTGTTATTTGAGATCCAGCGATTGAAATGGGGTCATAGTCTATGAAAGGCATGTGCCACTGAGTTATGAGATTTGTGCAAAGAGCTCAGTTGCACAACCACACCTACAACCAATGTATTGGTTTACATGGCATTGACTGTGCCACTGTCCTAATTACCAGAAGACTTACCAATTTTCTGTAACCAAGCTGTAAACTGTCCTGATTTCAATGACTAAGGGCACTCTCTAGAGTCAGCAATGCAGTTCCTTTACCAAAAGCAAAGAACCTGAGGTGCTAGGGCCAAACTACATTAAATACAGGAAGTCTATGGTCAGACCTCAAGACATTTTGATTTTTAGCAGCTGTGAAGAGGAAGAGAAACTGTATAGGAGCATTGGCACTGGGGGAAGGGAATGTTTAGTGCCTTTCTCTATAAGCGAAAGCCAATTTTAATCAGAAAAAACTGCCATGGAGAGAGAGTGCTAAACACCCCCTGCAGCACTGCTACTCTGACCTAATTTGCACCCTCTTTCCTCCACAGCTGCTTTTAAGGACAAATCCAGATGTCAGGATATCCTATCATTGATCTCCTGGTAATGTGTAGCCTAGCCTTAAGATACTCATCTGACAAGCGTGTCCACAGCTACAATACATCTGCATAGGTTCTCAGCCTGTGCTTTTCAGATCATCCTTTGTACTGGAACACATATTAAGTGGTACAATTCTGTCTGTCACTTAAGACAGCAGTGAAAACGTATCATATGTGTGAATCGCTCTCACACGCGCGCACACAGAGAGTAGTATTCAACTAAATCATACTCAGAGTAGACCCACTCAAATCAATGGACTTAAGTTATCCATTATTAACTTAAGTTCATGGATACGATGGACCCACTTGGAGTATGATTTAATTGGATAGCAGCCGGAGCTGGGTTTTTGTTTATTTTCTAGAATGCAAATCCTCAACTTGCAGTCTGAAGTGACAGCCCATACTTCTAGCACCTCAGTCTACATATTATTTAGATCAGCTGAAACACAGCTACCCTTTTTATCTTTATCGGAATTTGATTTTCCTCCACAGTCACCACTAGGTTGCACTCATATTCTGTGCCTCAGCTTTTCTTTTCTTTCCCCCCCCAGCCGTGCCTGCAATGATGGCAGCAAATGAAGTATCCTCATATATGTGGGAAGAAATATTTGCACCGTTACCCTTCTACTTTCCACTGCTTGTACACTCAGTGGGGAACAAATCCACATCTGCTACTCCGCTGGCTCTTAGTTGTCACCCATAATTACAGGCCTCACTATGAGGCAGCTTATAGTCAAGGCCACAAGGTCACGCTACAATAAAGTGTCAGGGCAAAATGTGACAATGCAATGTCAGGCAGAAAAAAAGCAGTTCTTCCTTGGGTCTTACTGCTCTGCTTCCTGCCATCCAAAAAGGTTAAATACTCCCAGAACACGACATTGTTTATTATATGTAATTGGGAGAAAGAGGAGTGAAGTTTATTGTACTCAGCCTGAGAGGGGGCTACTAGTAGCTGAGGTAAAAAAGGACTCTGCCCACATAGTTGGTATCCAATTCTCTATCAAGCCTGCTCTATCACATTTGCTTATTTCTTTACATTATTTCCCCCAGCTGGGGACATAGATGTAATACAAGGCTGAAAGATATTGTGGATCATCTGGCACCTCCACGCATATCAAGATCTCCCATATGAAGTATGGAATCAAGAAGCAAAAGAATGAATGTAAAGGAAGAGACACAGAGCTGTAAGTGGAGAGGAAGGCTCCCCTTATTTGATCTGCTATTATGATGAATCATCAAAACAACCCACTGTGGTGGGTTCAGACATTTGACCCCCATGTGATTACCTGAGAGATGGGCTGGCAGCAGACTCACAACCCAGCTGGTTCTATGAACTGATGCCTCCCTGTGGTTCTGGACATGTACCTGCTTTGTTGTTATGTGCCTTCAAGTCGACTACGACTTATGGTGACCCCATGAATCAGAGACCTCCAATAGCATCTGTCATGAACCACCCTGTTCAGATCTTGTAAGTTCAGGTCTGTGGCTTCCTTTACGGAATCAATCCATCTCTTGTTTGGCCTTCCTCTTTTTCTACTCCCTTCTGTTTTTCCCAGCATTATTGTCTTTTCTAGTGAATCATGTCTTCTCATTACGTGTCCAAAGTATGATAGCCTCCGTTTCATCATTTTAGCTTCTAGTGACAGTTCTGGTTTAATTTGTTCTAACACCCAATTATAGGTCTTTTTTGCAGTCCATGGTATCCGCAAGTGGTATCTGCTACCATTTGATTAATCTGAGGTGCCATGACTCTGCAGACCAAGGTAGCTGCCTGCCTGTCCCCCACCTGCAACACACTAGTCCACAGGTTCAACAGCAACCCTGTGCAGTCCCACAGAAAATTACATGATTGGAGTCAAAAAGCAACTGAATCACACCCTTCATCAGGGATCACCATACAGTACATCAAAGGCCATTGGTGGCCCTCAGAACCCAATTTAAGAGTTACAGTTACAGAAAACACTGTGTATTTCTCTGTGCACACATATTTTCTGACTGCATAAATTCTAGCAGTTGCCCTGAAACGTGCTGTGTCTGACCAGATATGGTAGGAATTATAAAGGGCTAAAGAAGTGTGGTGTAGTGGTTAAGGTGTTGGACTACAACCTGGGAGACCTGGGTTCAAATCCCCACATCGCCATGAACCTCACTGGGTGACCTTGGGCCAGTCACTGCCTCTCGGCCTCATGAAAACCCTATTCACAGGGTCGCCATACGTCGGAATCGACTTGAAGGCAGTACATTTTTTACACAAAGAAGGAAAGCAAGAGACAACAGCCTCTTTTTGCAAGAAGCATGATGTAACAACTGCTTGTTGTAGAGTACAATTCTGGTCTCGTCTCACTGTTCAGTTAGTACCTTATTGCACATTTTCTGAATGGAAACAGCTAGAATGTAATCTGCCCCCAAACCTAGTTTTGACATTTGAAGCAGTGTTCTTAAGTTGTGAGACATTATTTCTCAAATTGCTATGGGTGAAATATAAAATCACATAAAACATGAAATCTTAGTAAGGGCATGTATTCATTTAAATGAAGCCTTCAACAAAAGCAAAACAAGCAGCATACTTCTGTAAAAAAGAAAAAGAAATCACCCTAGCGAACCCCTATGCACTCTGGGGTTCAAGGGCAAGCAAAGAAATACTCATGCAGGAAAGCAACCTCTGACCACTTACCAAAATAAGTGCAACAACAGAGCAGGTATAATACATTGAATCCCTCAGGAGACACCAAGATGACAGTACCACAATCTGAGAAAACAAAACAGGAAGAAAATGAACTGCTCATGTACAATCCCAAGATCCATATCGAGGGCAAACTGCAAGGAAGAGCTGTTGGGCTTAACCTGAAGACCAGAGAATTCTACACAATCATTGTAACAGTTGCACAACCTGGTTAGAATAAACACATTTTCTCAGGTTTAAAATATTTGTATCTGAAAATGCCATATTCCTGAAACAAAAAGTAAAACAAAAAAAGATGTCTGTGAAAGAAGATCCAACACAATAAATGAGAAATAAGCATTTACTGAGAGGGAGAAAAAACATTGTGTGGAAAGGCCCATTATCTCCAAGTGTTGGCCTGATTCACCAACAAAAGTGCTGCATGTTAAAGAGACATCATGACCTAGGGATCTGACTCCCTATTCTTAGGGGAAGAGGCAATAGTTGCCAGCCATTATCTGTGGTCTCCAGCCAACCTTTTCCCCAAAGCATGGGCAAGAAACTCAGGGGAAGGAAAGAGAGGGTTAGTCTCATTTTATGTCAGGCTTTGGAGACACTATCTCAGTGCTTCTGATTGCCTCCAAAGCCCCATGCCAAGGGACACAGTCTCTGCCATCAGGGCATGAAGTGAGAGATGCCTCCCCCTTCCAAGATCTTTATGATGCATGGGGTCTCTTCACTTCAAGCTAGGCAGCCAGAGGCAGGCAGAAAGCAGAAAGAGACTGCTGTCAGAAACAGATTTATGATCATTGCTGGCAACCGAATAATCACATTTTGACTAATGGAGAATGGCTTTCTTGAATGCTCTCTTGACATAAACTCCCTGCAAGTTTTTTTTAAAAAACTAACATAACACAGAGGAAGTTTCCATCCTATTCATTCCATGTTGTGCTAATTTTCTACTTAACAGAGAGTTTTCCACATAAGGGAGCACTGAAAAATATGATCCCCCCACCTGCAGTCTCAAGTGGTCTAGCCTGTTCTACTACCTCTTCTCTATTACCTGAATTCCCACCTTATTCTGCTACATGTTGACCAGACCTGATATTGTAGCTAGTATCAAGCAAATTATAGGCCACAGTGTGTATGTGTGTGTGCATGGATATTTCCAGGTATCACACACATAGCCAGGTTCACGGAATTGCTCTTTAGCAAAAATTCTGCATTTGGCAAAAATCTCCTGGGAAAATACTTTTAGTTGGTTTTATTCAGAGACGTCACTATCTCCAATGAAAGGGGGCTTATGTCAGGTTCTAACTGATCGTCTCTGAAAAGATGGCATGATACAAGACTATATTTATCTCCCCTTTTACTGGAGGAAAAAACAACAGCCCCCTGCACCCTTTACAACATTCAGTACATTAAGCGCACCATAGGCTGTAAGCTTTTTCAGGGAGTGCCATGTACCAAAACGCACACACCCAAAGCCATTACAGGGCAGGAAGCTCATACAAACAATTATGTTAACAGAGATCAAAGGCTGGGACAATCTGAATTACTTTTAGTCAGCAAACTGTGTTACTTGTAGTTGGTAAAATCAAAGCTTAAAAGATCAAGATATATGCAAACCAACTGGGCAGAAAAACCATATCCAGAAAATGTATAACCTCTACTATAAACAGTGATCTTCTATATGTTGATTGATTTCTTTTCCTCAGGAGCTCATTCTTATATGCTCTTTGTGCTAGATTAGGGATAGGCAATCTAAGACCTGTAGATAATTAGCACACTTGCCAAAGCTTTACTCCATCTTGCTTTCCAGCCACTCTATAGAAAGGGAGATTCTCCTGAGGAAAACCTTTGGTAAGCTAGAGACCAACTGTAGCCCTTTCACTGCCTACTTCTGTGTAGATGATATGTTTCCTCCACAAATTATTTTGTTCACAAGAGTTAGTGCGCTTTGGTGCTAGCAGGTATTTAGGGAATACACAAAATGGTTGCAGATATTGAGAATAATCTAGAATTGATCACATATTTGTCCAATAGGTGGGAACCTGCAAGAAGGTTGGAGAGAGGAAAAATAGTTTTTTTCTTTCCTTCCTCTTCCACTGCTCTTTGGCTCCTGCTCCCTTAGTTATTTCCATTCAACCCCCCTTCCTCCCATTGATCACCCCCACACTCATCTTGTTTCTTCCACCCCTTTGCTCTAAGCATCCTCTTCTTACTTGACTCTGCCCTTGGGGCTGGGTGAGGAAAAGGTCGTCATTCTTCAGTAGGTGGATGCTTCCATCCAGGGATGCGGAACTTGCAGCCTTTCATACGTTGTTTGACTACAACTGCCATAAGCCCCACAGAATATGGCCAATGGTCAAGGATGATGGGAGCTGTAGTCCATCAATGTCTGCAGGGCCACAGGTTCCCCATCCCTGCTTTTGTCCCTCAGCAGCAGCAAATAAGTTGAAGGGAGAAGGGTCTTCGGCTAGTGGCAATGGCCTACAAGGAGCGGAGTCTCATGCTGTCTTAGTACACAGTAGGCAACACGGGGATAACTCAGGGTGAAGACAGAGACAAACACTGAACATTTGTTGCGTTCCAAAATACTTGTTTTGTGGGCAGAGAATGTATGTTTAAACCTCTCCCACCAGACCCAGAATGGGTCTGTCTTCATCCTAAAGTGGCATGATGTACAATTTGACCATAATGGTGATTGAAAGAAGGACAATACATCTGATTAAGTTATAAGGAAGGAAGTTGAGCTAGGGTACTGAATCCCCTTTGTGCAGAATAGATGTGGAATTTGGCAGACTTTAAATCAACAGAACATAGGTAAGCCTGGTGCATTGGCAACGTTAGGAGTAATAACAACGATGATGGGTACTTGGGTGTAAATAACATAGGACATCTCCAAATTGGTTATTTTGCAAGAAGACAGGTGGGGGGGGGTACCTGCTCCTAACAGTCGGCACCACTGATTATTTTATTTTTGTCTATTAATATTTATTTTTAAAGTGAGGATTATTTCTCTCTCTTAAAGCCTATACCTGTTTCTAATAAATAAAGTTAATGTAATTAACAGTCTATTTCTATGTCTATTGTAAATCACCCCTACAAGAGATTACCACATCATGATTGTAAAATTGCTCTCATGAAATTGCTGTGATTATGCCTCTTAAGTTATAGCAGCCCAGTGGGCAGAAGGCATATGAAATCAAAAGCCATTTTTCTTGAGCTGTTTTCCTTACCCTTTGGCCTGATTAACATTGCTAGTTTATGTGAGCCTTCCACTGTAAGAATTCCAGTGCTATTTACAATATATCTGCTTTATTAACTTGGTTATATGATTCTACCTCCTGTCCCCCACCCCCATCAAAACCAAAACATCGTATTAAACAGAGCTCTAACCAGAGATGGCTTCAGGAAGCCAAAACAGTGAAGAAGGGTGGAGAGAGACATAATATTTACAGAGAAGTTGCAATGTGTATTTCACCTACAGTATGACCTGAGCTTCCTCCTAACTTTACACTTTGCCTCAGAGACATACATTCTACTAACTAAAATACTGGACTCTTGCCCCTTCCCCCCACAATGTTTCATTTGGATTGTATGCCTTTTTTATTCTTTAAAATACATCATACTTATTTATTCAATTTTACACCCAACCTTCACTTTATTTTATTTTTTAAAAAGTAATTTTTTAAAAAACCTGTGTGAAAACAGCTTGGGAAGGACAAGATATGTCTTCATGATGCTAGCTGATCAGCTTTTGTGGCAAACTCAAAGAACTATTTTTTAAAGAACTTGATGGTGAAAGAGAAAAAAGTAAACTTCTACTGAACATGGAGAGGGTGAGCATAATAACAGAAGAGCCCTGTTGGATCAGAACAAAGGCCCATCTAGTCCAACATCCTGTTCTCACAGTGATCAATCAGATGCTTATCAGAAGCTCACAGCAGGACCTTCCAAAATAGCTCAAAATGCTACACAAATTACATCTGCCTTGATTCTAAATGTCCCTGTTCTTTCTGCTTAGCAATGGTCAAAACAGTTCTGTAAGAAAAGAATGCAAAAGTTCTGGTTCCATTGACAGCACCACATTCTCTGTACTTCCTGGATAGTGGTTTTGTTGTACAAGGATTCCTTTACACTGTAACACCTAATCACACAGCAAAAATATAAGCCATTTTGTTTATCTGAAGTACAATTAATTTTTGTAAAGCCCATGCTGATTTCTAGGGAGTATCTTTAATTCGGTCACCACATATACTAGAAATGTGGAATCGATGGCCCTCCAAACATTGTTAGACTATAGCTCCCATCATCCCTGACCTAGTCGTGAGACCTGACCTCCTGCCTGAGATATTGTACTAGCCTACAAATTTGTAAAAATGCAAACACAATTTGGGTTCTGCAATACTTGTGAGTCTTTCAAAAGAACTCTATCCAAAAATTATGTATGTCCGGGGGGGGGGATGGCAAAACTGAAACACTGGGTAAGTTCTGGACACTGCACTTTAAGAAAGATGCAGACAAACTGGAACAGGTTCAGAGGAGGGCAACAAGGATGATCAGGTGACTGGAAACAAAGAGAGAGAGACCGAGAGAACTGGGCAAGTTTAGCCTTCAGAAGAGAAGAGTGAAGGGAGATATGATAGCACTCTTCAAATACTTGGCTACAGTATGCAACTATGACCATGTTTCTTCAAGACAGCTGGATTTAACTGTGTCCCCTGGATTAATTAGTATAGAAAGTTAGTACTGGTGTACAGTCAACATAGTGTTGTGTAAATGCTATTATAAGTGTCAAGTGAGCAATGACCTGTTCCTTAGTCTTCTGTTGGAGCTATTTCAAAATGGCTCACCATGTCATTTCCTATCTCCCAGGTCACATGTACCAGCAGATATGTGTTCTGCTGGTATTTTGGGGGTGGGGTGAAGGGAGAGAAATGGAACATTTAGAATGTAGCAATCAGGAGAGAACGTCTTTTTTTTTTAAGAGCTCATCTGCAAAAAGCAGCCATGGTATTACGAGGCTCTTAACGAAATGCTGTTTGCTTTAGGGAACTTCTTTACAGACTAGTGTGTATATTAATAAACATATATCTCAAATGTCAACCAGTATTTTCTCAGCCAAAAGGAAACTGAAAGCGTAATCATATACATGTCAACTCAAAAGTAAGTCCCACAAAGATAAATGAGGCTTACTCCTGGGTAAGTGGGTATAGGATTATAGCCTCAATCCTGTAGCATTTCCACTGGAACTTCACACTACTCTGGGAACACACAACAATACACACATACTAGAAAATTTCAATCGCTAGTCAAGCAGAATGAAATGTTAAAGTACTCCCAACCAATATGGGCCCCCCACTCTGCCCGTCTGTTCCCTGACCTCAACTAAACCGCAGTCTCCAACCCATTGACGTAATAAACCTTAAACAAAACTATGCAGGTAAGAAGCCAGCAGTGGTGTGGGGGCTTTCCAGTGTTTTGCACTGCCTGCAGCATGTACGACTATCTGCCTGTTGGACAGAAGTCGTGGGTGTGCTCTCGGTGCAATGAGCTCCTGGCTCTCCGGGAACGACTTCATTTCCTTGAGGCCAAGGTGGCGGACCTGGAAAAGCTGAGAGAGGCAGAGAGGTGTGTGGAGGAGGCCTTCAGGGACGTTATAGCTGTGTCCCACTCCAACGATGATAGCTCTCCTGCTATCATGGACAACGATGGTCTCGGGGAAGGAGAGCATCCAGCTGAGGAAGAGGGAAACGATCCCTTAGAAGGGACCCATTCCTTGGGGGATGAGCAGCTATCCTCTCGTGCCGAGGATATATCTCCAGGGGTGGAGGGATCCTTGTAGTGGGTGATTCGATCATTAGGAACATAGACAGTGGGGTGTGTGATGGGCGTGTAGACCGCAAGGTGTTTTGCCTGCCTGGTGCGAAGGTTGCAGATATCACCCGTCGTTTAGATAGTTTGGTAGACAGTGCTGGGAAGGAGTCAGTGGTCGTGGTGCACGTTGGCACCAACGACATGGGGAAATGCAGCCGTGAGGTCCTGGAAGCAAAATTTAGGTTGCTAGGTAGGATGCTGAAAGCCAGGACCTCCAAGGTGGCTTTCTCTGAAATCCTACCGGTTCCACGCGCAGGACCAGCCAGACAGGCCCAGCTTCACAGTCTCAATGCGTGGATGAGACGATGGTGTCGGGTGGAAGGGTTTGGATTTGTTAGGCACTGGGGAACATTTTGGGACAAGCCGGGCCTGTACAAAAGGGACGGGCTCCACTTGAACCAGAATGGAACCAGACTGCTGGCACTTAAAATTAAAAAGGTGGCAGAGCAGCTTTTAAACTGACTGAGGGGGGAAACCCGACAGGAGCTGAGAAAGGTCCGGTTCGGAATAAACCTCCCCCCTGGGATAAAAACCAAAGAAATGATGAAATTTTAAAAGGGGTAGGCCTAGAAGTAGGCATTGTGAGAGCAGGGGCACAGGATATAAATTCAGAAGAGCAAAATTACCACAGGCCTAACCACAAGTGCCAAAGACACTTGAAGAGAGACACTGCTTACAAGTGCCTGTACGCTAATGCTAGGAGCCTGCAAACCAAGATGGGAGAACTGGAGTGCTTGGTCTTAGAGGAGAGCATTGATATAGTGAGCATAACGGAGACCTGGTGGAATGGAGAAAACCAGTGGGATACGGTTATCCCTGGATATAAACTATATCAAAGGACAGGGAAGGACGTATTGGTGGCGGAGTCGCTCTATACGTGAAAGAAGGCATTGAATCCAGCAAGCTCGAAACCCCCAAAGAGGCAGACTCCTCCACAGAATCGTTGTGGGTGGTGATACCATGCCCCAGGAGGGACTTAATACTGGGAACGATCTATCGTCCCCCTGATCAAAATGCTCAGGGAGACCTTGAGACGAGATATGAAATTGAGGAAGCATCCAAACTAGGAAATGTGGTAGTAATGGGTGACTTCAACAACCCGGACATAGACTGGCTGTATATGTGTTCCAGTCATGACAAAGAAGCAAAGTTTCTAGATATTCTAAATGACTATTCCCTAGACCAGTTGGTCATGGAACCGACCAGAGGGACGGCAACCCTGGACTTAATCCTCAGTGGGGACCGGGACCTGGTGCGAGATGTAAGTGTTGTTGAACCGATTGGGAGCAGTGACCACAGTGCTATTAAATTAAACATACATGTAACTGGCCAATTGCCAAGAAAATCCAACACGGTCACATTTGACTTCAAAAGAGGAAACTTCACAAAAATGAGGGGATTGGTAAAAAGAAAGCTGAAAAACAAAGTCCAGAGGGTCACATCACTCGAAAATGCTTGGAAGTTGTTTAAAAACACTATATTAGAAGCTCAACTGGAGTGCATACCGCAGATCAGAAAAGGTACCGCCAGGGCCAAGAAGATGCCAGCATGGTTAACGAGCAAAGTCAAAGAAGCTCTTAGAGGCAAAAAGTCTTCCTCCAAAAAATGGAAGTCTTGTCCAAATGAAGAAAATAAAAAAGAACACAAACTCTGGCAAAAGAAATGCAAGAAGACAATAAGGGATGCTAAAAAAGAATTTGAGGAGCACATTGCTAAGAACATAAAAACCAACAACAAAAAATTCTATAAATACATTCAAAGCAGGAGACCATCTAGGGAGACGACTGGACCCTTGGATGATAAGGGAGTCAAAGGTGTACTAAAGAATGATAAGGAGATTGCAGAGAAGCTAAATGAATTCTTTGCATCTGTCTTCACAGTAGAAGATATAGGGCAGATCCCTGAACCTGAACTAACATTTGCAGGAAGGGATTCTGAGGAACTGAGACAAATAGTGGTAACGAGAGAGGAAGTTCTAAGCTTAATGGACAATATAAAAACTGACAAATCACCGGGCCCGGATGGCATCCACCCGAGAGTTCTCAAAGAACTCAAAGGTGAAATTGCTGATCTGCTAACTAAAATATGTAACTTGTCCCTTGGGTCCTCCTCCGTGCCTCAGGACTGGAAAGTGGCAAATGTAACGCCAATCTTCAAAAAGGGATCCAGAGGGGATCCCGGAAATTACAGGCCAGTTAGCTTAACTTCTGTCCCTGGAAAACTGGTAGAAAGTATTATTAAAGCTAGATTAACTAAGCACATAGAAGAACAAGCCTTGCTGAAGCAGAGCCAGCATGGCTTCTGCAAGGGAAAGTCCTGTCTCAGTAACCTATTAGAATTCTTTGAGAGTGTCAACAAGCATATAGATAGAGGTGATCCAGTGGACACAGTGTACTTAGACTTTCAAAAAGCGTTTGACAAGGTACCTCACCAAAGGCTTCTGAGGAAGCTTAGCAGTCATGGCATAAGAGGAGAGGTCCTCTTGTGGATAAGGAATTGGTTAAGAAGCAGAAAGCAGAGAGAAGGAATAAATGGACAGTTCTCCCAATGGAGGGCTGTAGAAAGTGGAGTCCCTCAAGGATCGGTATTGGGACCTGTACTTTTCAACTTGTTCATTAATGACCTAGAATTAGGAGTGAGCAGTGAAGTGGCCAAGTTTGCTGATGACACTAAATTGTTCAGGGTTGTTAAAACAAAAAGGGATTGCGAAGAGCTCCAAAAAGACCTCTCCAAACTGAGTGAATGGGCAGAAAAATGGCAAATGCAATTCAATATAAACAAGTGTAAAATTATGCATATTGGAGCAAAAAATCTGAATTTCACATATACGCTCATGGGGTCTGAACTGGCGGTGACCGACCAGGAGAGAGACCTCAGGGTTGTAGTGGACAGCACGATGAAAATGTCGACCCAGTGTGCGGCAGCTGTGAAAAAGGCAAATTCCATGCTAGCGATAATTAGGAAAGGTATTGAAAATAAAACAGCCGATATCATAATGCCGTTGTATAAATCTATGGTGTGGCCGCATTTGGAATACTGTGTACAGTTCTGGTCGCCTCATCTCAAAAAGGATATTATAGAGTTGGAAAAGGTTCAGAAGAGGGCAACCAGAATGATCAAGGGGATGGAGCGACTCCATTACGAGGAAAGGTTGCAGCATTTGGGGCTTTTTAGTTTAGAGAAAAGGCGGGTCAGAGGAGACATGATAGAAGTGTATAAAATTATGCATGGCATTGAGAAAGTGGATAGAGAAAAGTTCTTCTCCCTCTCTCATAATACTAGAACTCGTGGACATTCAAAGAAGCTGAATGTTGGAAGATTCAGGACAGACAAAAGGAAGTACTTCTTTACTCAGCGCATAGTTAAACTATGGAATTTGCTCCCACAAGATGCAGTAATGGCCACCAGCTTGGATGGCTTTAAAAGAAGATTAGACAAATTCATGGAGGACAGGGCTATCAATGGCTACTAGCCGTGATGGCTGTGCTCTGGCACCCTAGTCAGAGGCAGCATGCTTCTGAAAACCAGTTGCTGGAAGCCTCAGGAGGGGAGAGTGTTCTTGCACTCGGGTCCTGCTTGCGGGCTTCCCCCAGGCACGTGGTTGGCCACTGTGAGAACAGGATGCTGGACTAGATGGGCCACTGGCCTGATCCAGCAGGCTCTTCTTATGTTCTTATGTTCTTAGAAGTAGGCCCTTGATGAAATTTTTTTTTTGCAAGTTCTGTAAGACATTAGGTGAGAACCAAGGTCCTGTCTCATGCCAAACCCAGGTGAGACTTCTTATCTCTGATCTGCTCCTAACTTCTGGAAATGCATACAAATGTATCTGTAAGCAGGAAACTTTTATGAATATTGGAACAGACCTTTGCTGAATAGGAAAGGCTTCTGAGTAAACACAGAAAGTCATGGGAAAGTATTTGTGGAACCTACACTTTAATTCCACTTCCAGCTGATTATCAAAATTCAGTGCCACAGCAGTGCTAAAGACCTCTAGTGTGGATGAGTTATTGTAACACAGCAATAATAATACTGAGCTATCTTACACATTTGTTGTGTCTCTAAAGTGTTGTATAGATAGTGATGTTGGTGACAGCTGAGGCAAGGTCTGAATTAGAGATTTCCAGACTTATAGCTCACAAGTTTGTAACATGGCGAGAACTGGGGGTGGGAATTTGAGTCATATTTTCAAAGTCCTTGAATTTTCTTACCTGCCCCGCAAAGAGGCCACAAACTCCGATTATACAGAGAATGTTGAATACAGCAGAGCCAACAATGGTTCCAACGCCTACGTCTCCTTTTGTGATAAACACACCTGGGGGAGAAAATAATTTTAAGACGTTCTGTATAACTCAGAATGGACAGAGGGTGTCAAAGACAGGCAGGATTTCCCATCACAAAACAGAACCATGGAAACTTAACAATAGTGCTGCTGGTGTAGCATTGGGATTAGGAAAAATGCCACAGTACCTTTTTCTAGTACTGATAGAAATAGAGAAAATGTGTGTAATAAAACATTTACTTAAATATGATTTCTGCATGATCAACCAATTGAAGAAGAGCGGCCAAATTAATTATAGCATGAGCCACAATGAAATATGGAAAGAGAAATATGTGCAAAGGTTTATCATCTGTTAGCAACACATGTAGGCATAATCAACACATGTTAGAATGGCCCATCTGTACTATACATTTAAAAGCAGTATCATACCACTTTAAACAGTTGTGGCTTCCTCCCCCCTCCCCCAAAAAAGTATTATGGGAACTGTAATTTGCTAAAGGTGCTGAGCCCTGTTAGGAGACTCCTATAGCAACAGTTCTCAGAATGGTTTAACAACCCCTCTTCCCAGGGTATTTTGGAATTGCAGCTCTGGGAGGGGAACAGGGGTCTCCCAACAATTCTCCACACCCTTAACAAACTACAGTTCCCAGGACACTTTGGCAGGGAAGCCATGACTGTTTAAAGTGGTATGATACTGCTTTAAATGTATAGTGCAGATGGGTTCATAGAGACGGTAGAATGAACTGTTCCACACTTCAGGTGGGGAAATGCAATTTTTGAACGCTTCCCAGAGAGAAGGGCAGGGGGAACCCAGAGAAAGGAAGAGAGAAAGATAATGCCTGTTCCCAGCAGAGCTTGGAAAAGTTACTTTTTAAAACTACAACTCCCATCAGCCCCAGCCAGCATGGCCACTGGATTGAGCTGATGGGAGTTGTAGTTCAAAAAAGTAACTTTTCCAAGCTCTGGTTCCCAGATATGGTAGTTTTCTTCTTGCAGAGTGTTTTGTGTGTGTATGGGAGCACTGAAAAATATGATTCTGCCCCCAATTGCAGTCTTAAGTGGTACAGGCATTAAACCTGTACCTCACCTCATTCATCCTACTTCATGTGCAGTCCAATCCCTACTTGAATCCAGTGAGATGTTAAGGGGTTCTCTCAGATTTTGATGATATCTGATATTTTCAGGGCAATGTACATAGGGCTAGACTCTTATTCCAGATTAATCTGTAATTACTACCGTGACCATATATAAAATGAAAGTCAGATCTGGGGTAGCAAAAATATTGTTAAAAGACAGATGACCCCTGTGGAGGTGTCCTTCCCACATGGTTATCATTGCATGGAGAGCCCCCGCTGTTGCATTCTTGCTGGCCCTGGCCCCTACAGGGGCCACTGGAGGCATGCTGGCAGAGGAGGAAACCTCCCAAACATTCACGGGCTTTCCCTGTGAACTGGAACCTTGCATGATCAAGATTCCAGCTCACAGGGTCAGCCTACGCATGTTTGGCCGGCTCCCTCCTTGCAGACAGGGCTTTAGATAATAGCTAATTTGAATGACATTATTCTATGTCTTTGGGATTCTCGGCAGAAAATTCACTTTTCCAGAAATGGATATTCAAATATGGCATAGATCTCAGAATGAATGATAGTGTTTGGAAACCAGACTATATAGAGCTATTGGCCATTCCCATGATTAAGCACATCAGCAGTTATTTGCTGGGGAGGTTGTTCTGACTACATAATCCACTGCAGTTAATTATCCATGCAAAATGTTGGCTCCACTTTGCTCAAGAAGGATATGCTGAATCCTTTCCCCTAATGACTACATAAAAGCACACCAATCAAACCCAAACGTCGAGAGATAAAGTAGCTGAACTTGCAAAATCCTGTGGCTCTGCTCCTTTTCCCCCAGAATCACACTCGGTGAGGGACGTGAGGTGCCTCCTTGTCTGAGGACTGCTGATAATGATTTTTTTTCTTAGCTCAAGGGCAAAAAAGTTTTTAAAAGTAGCTTTCCCCTTCCTCTAAGGGGTTTTGACTCAATATAGTGATACAGCCTGGCCTTCCAGTGTGTTATGTACTGAGAGAAGTCCTACTGAAAATGACTGTGCTGCTCTCACTCTCTACCTCAAATGGAACAAAAGAAAACATGAACATATGAACCTGCCTTACACCCATCCTTCCCAATATTAACTGTTTAGACCAGTAGTGGTTCTTCAACATCTAAGGCAGAGGTCCTTCCCAGCCCTGTCACCTGAGATCCCTTATGGAAGCACCCAGGAATTTTATGAGAGCGAGGCATGTGCACTCTCACTGAGCTCTGATCCATTCCATTTTCATCATCTGTGCAACTTCACAGTCACTTCCAGTTGAAGAATGAACTATTCATTACATCCCTTTCTGCATGGCACATTCAAAAGCATTCTGTTTTGTTCTAATTAAAGAACATACAGGCGGGAATATTCTCACAAATACACATTTTGAGGGTTCTTACAAACACAACCTTTTTCTGGGTGGTCATCACAAAAAGCCACGCATCATGCAATGTCTGATTATTGGCACTGTGGCAACTTTCCAATGGCATCCATATCATCATTCTGCCATTGTTTCTTGTACTAAAGTTAATCTTATGGATTGGCTCTTATACCAAAATATCTCTGTGTGCATCTATCCTACATCACGTTTGTGGGGAGTACAGGAATAAAACTAGAAAAAGCTGTACTTCCACAATTATAGCAAGCAAGAAAGGGGTGGTTGAGTTACCTATAACAGATGTAAACAGTTCTGGAGCCGAGCTGCCAGCTGCCATGAATGTTGCCCCGGCCACATCTTCACTGAGGTGCAAGCGCTGCAGAGGAAGAAGAAAGTGTCTTATCAGAAGCAACATCTATAACAGGTCCCCAATCTATTATTATCTTGGGCTTCATGTTCTCCTCCAACATCTACCCCAAGCAAGATACTATCACAGGATATGCAATGAAGTGGTAGCTGCTGCAGAATCCTTCCCCCAAAGTGTTTCCTCCAGTGTCACTGGAAGTTCAGCAACAAGCGGCATGCAGCAAAACCCTTTGTGGATGCCATTTGTCTTTGTGTTACTTTGACAGCATTGTTACGGCTACTCTGCATGGTTTTATCCTATGCCACTCTAGTAACATATACGGTTTTTAACATACAGGCTTTACTCTCGCATCTGTTTTTCAATGGTGGCATTATCACAATGTTTCTCTAATGGCTTTCCACTGAATTAAAAATAATTAGTCACTGCCTGAACATAAGAAATTATTTATATTATTATTAAGTTATCATAATCCATTACTTGGCTGCTGGTAAGAGGAATAATTATCAGCCTGTCACATTTGATTTCCTGCATATACATTTGTTGCATTATTGTATAGATATCATTTTTATAAATGATTTCAACCATAAAAACTTTACACATACTTTAA
Organism: Rhineura floridana; assembly: GCF_030035675.1. Taxonomy (NCBI): domain Eukaryota; kingdom Metazoa; phylum Chordata; class Lepidosauria; order Squamata; family Rhineuridae; genus Rhineura; species Rhineura floridana. Next base: position 176,803,340 of record NC_084480.1, on the reverse strand, counting down.
CCCAGACCCAACACCTGCACAATTCCATTTTCACAATGATAGAATGATGTATGAAATCATTGTACTGAACTGGTGGTGACTAGCCAAGGAAAAGATCTTGGGGTCATGGTGGATAGTTTAATGTAAACATCAACTCAGGGTATGGCAGCTTTGAAAAGGGCAAATTTCATCCTAGGGGTTATTAAGAAAGAAATGGAGTAAAAACAAAACTGCTAATATTGTAATGCCCTTATATAAATCTGTGGTGCAGCCATATTTGTCAGTCACAGGAGTGTGTGGATCTGGGACTATGGTAGATGGTGGGTGGAGTTCTCAGGTTAGGAATAAGTGTAAGAAATATAGTATCCTGTTTTGAAAGCTTCTGGGCAAAAGAGGAGTTTTTTTTTTAAAAAAGCACAGATGTTCATACCTATAAGTCAGGGGCAGGGAAGCTTTGGCCCTCCAGATGTTGCTGAACTACAATTTCCATCATCCCAGGATATTTGGCATGCTTGGAGTTGTAGTTCAGCAACATCTGGAGGGCTAAAGATGTTCCACACAAGCTACAAGTAACACTGCAGTCAACTTAGCTTAGATATTTTTCCCCGATACTCTCATGAATGAAATTTGTTGAATTTAATTGTGGTCTGTTTCCCATGGAATCAACCTTTTTTCAGCTGGAGGGCTGTGGCGGCCATGGCCAAATGGGCATGGCCAACACACACTCATACACACATGCACACACTGAATAGCATTTGCTGGGAAGCAATAGTGGAAGATGTCTTCAAGCCAAGCTGCTGCGCTTCTTGGAGATATCTGGTTAGCCACTGTGGTCTGATCCAGTGGAGTTCATCTGACATGCTTAATTTATTTTTGAAGGTGCTTGGGGAAGTATAGAGTAGGAAATGGCAGAATTTTACAAATGTCGGGGTGGAGCTGAACAAGGGTGGGCTGAGTAGAGTCATGTGGCTCTGTTTCTGAAAGCTGTGTATTTCTGGTCTCTCAGGTAATAAAACCTCAGTACTGGGTCTAAGATGTGCTCCTTCAACAGAAGCCCAAGGGCTCTTGTCCTGTGGCTCTTTTTTCTGTGGGGCAGAGCCTGTGACGACCAAGACCTGCAGATCCAACAAGGGGAGAAGAATGCCATTAACTGGACCTCTTTGTTAATGCTGTGTATCATGGAGCCTGAGTCTATGTAATATAAAAGGTGTGCCCTGGAGGAGGCTCTGAATCTAAACGTTAAGCATTTTAAAAATAGGTTTTTCATGTTTCAGTTTTATTTTATTCAGTTTTAGCAGTAGATTTGTGATAGCACAATGAAAACATCAACTCAGATTTTTTTTTTTTAACCCAAGACCAGGCAGTCCTAGACTTGGTCCCTCTGTGCTTAAATCTCAACTGAGCAGAATTGATTCTTTTCTTGTTTCTCCAACACTCCCTTTCTGAGAATAACATTCCTGTTAATAATTGTTTTGTAGTACTTGATTCAGATGCTAAAGGGTTGGCAGTGGCCTCATATTAAGTTGCTACAGATGTTTAGGAAAGTTATACTCATAGAAATGAAAAATGTAAAAAATTGATCAAATAATTTAAACATTAAACATGATGGAACATAAGTAAAGATTATAATTCTGGTTATATAATTCCATTCATAAATATGAGAAAGCAGCATTAACAGATACTTACTTCACAAATCTTTTCCAATGAAGGGACAAAGAAATCATCACAGACAATAGCCAAAGCATAGAACATGTAGACAGCCTGCAAAAACAGAAAGCATTGTGTTTACAAGGCACCAGTTTAAACAAGATACTATCCTAATTTAATTATTTTAAATTTTTTAGAACACATCTATATTTTATATGTATTTTATAATGTTGTGACCCGCTTTGGGACCTTTTGGTGAAGGGCAGGTAATAAAATTAATCACCATCATCATTTGTATATTTGTTTTGAAATGGCATCAAAGACATCTGCACCACACAATCCCGTTCCGTGCCTGGGACCTACCGGGCAGAGGGACGAGCTTGCGGCCGCTGTCGATGTCCCGGCCGCCATCTTGGATGGGATGCGTGCACACACGGCGCGCTGGCGCGCCGTCGTGTGACGCGGCAGGGAGGCGGGGCGGCTGAAGGCTATTTAAGGCCGCCCCGCCTGCTTCCCGCCATCCAGTTCAAATTTCGGCGGCAATCGGGGCAGCCGCAGCAGCAGCAGCTTCGGCTCGGCGCGGTTTCCTTCAGCGGCAGCTTCGGCCGGGCTCCTTTTGGCGGCAGCTTCGGCGGGGTTCCTTTGGCAGCGATCGCGGCAGCAGCAGCTTCGGCAAGGCGCGGCTTCCTTCAGCGGCAATTTCGGCAGCAGCAGCTTCGGCGGCGGCTTCTCTGCCGGCGCACGTGGGCCTCCGGAGGCTTCCTGTGGCCAGGGTGGCTGGGCGGCAGCGAGCCCCCCCCCAACCTCATTGAGAGACAGGGAGGCAGTGGCGGCGGGCAACAAGGCCTAGGCGGCGAGGATCCTGGGGCAGTCACGACGAGGCGGCAGCGCAGGATCGGATCCAGCACGGCGAGGACCACAGGCTAGGCGGCCTTTGGCCAGCAACTTTTAAATTTAATTGTTAATTTTAATTAGCGCGGGGGTAGGTGGGGCACGACCCAACCATCAATCCTTGCCACGTGCAGGGCAATTAGGCTACCCTCCAGGATAATTGGGTGCCGGGTGGGGGTATTGATTAAGCAGGCGGGCTCCTTCACAACGCTTTGTAATCACGTCGTTTTGCAAGCGGGGCCCCCTATCTCCCTCTAGTATGCCTAAGAAAGGACAAGGGGGGCCAAAAGGGAAGGGAAAGGCCCCCAGAGCAGGGGGGAGATGCCCACCCCCAGCGGCGGAGGGGGCAAGGAGTGGGGAGGGGCCACCATGGGCGGCCATATTAGCCAGGTTGGAAGCCCTAGAACATGGCTCAAGCCACCCTAATGCACCCCGGGACCAACCTGTGACAGGGAAGAAGAAAGACCCACCACCCAAACGGTCTCGGGGGAAAACACAGCGGCCAGTGAACAGTGCTGATGCAGGGGCTGTTGCTTCCATCTTAGCGCGACTGGATGTGCTGGAGGCCGGGCTCAGGGCTGAGGCGAGGACGCCCAGCATAGAGCCAGGCGCAACTCCCACCCTGCAAGCAGCCCCAACAATGCAGCCCGCACAAGGACCTTCGGCGGAAAGCACACAGGGTGAGTCCTCTATCATGCCACAACAACAAGGACAGCAGCAGTGGAGCTGGGCCCCCTGGGGGTACCCCTACTGGCCCTTTTCCCCACCAGCGGTAACCGAGGGATATGGGCAGGCAGGGACCCCCGCCGGCGGGGGGGAGGTTACGCCACAGCAGCAGCATCCCCTAAGGGAGGCCTGCGAGCAGGTCTGGCACCTCGCCGCTGGGACAGCGACGGAAGGAGGACATCAGCCCGCCCTGTCTGCCAACCCCCCTGCAGAGATATCCGACCCCCTGGGATCAGTCAGAGAGGGGGCCATACCTTTTGGGGAAACGTCTGCCCCACTGGGTTTTCATCTTCTGCCTGCTACGAAGGACAGAATATGGAGGGGAGAGTATGTGGACCTATTCTCGCTCCTGTACAGGGAGCCGGTTGGGAAGGATAAGGATAAAGGAGAACATGCAGAGCCCGATAGGCCCAAGCGCCGACGGGTAGAGCGCTCTTGGGCTAACTGGCTGCCTGCATTCCTTACCTACATGGGGGTGGTAATACAGAGGCAGCCTCACAGGGCCTCGGTACTGATCAAATACCTCGATATCATATACCGGGGCTATTCGGAGTTTCAAGGGACGGCATGGCTGGACTACGACCAGGCGTTCCGTATGAGGGCGGCTTTTGATACATCCCTCCCCTGGGACAAGAAGGAGGCTGACCTGTGGCTGCAATTTATGGCGCATTCTAGACCCATGGCAGGCGATAGGGCGGACAGCGGCCATCTCTTGGCGCGCCAGGCATCAGCAACTGCTTCCCGCGGGCCTGCGGGGCAGGGGGTTCAACCCCGCCTGCTTTGCTGGGAGTTCAGCTCGCGTGGCCTTTGCGGTCGGAGCCCGTGCAGGTTCAGACATGAATGTGCCATATGTGGGGGCCCTCACGCCTGCACTAGCTGCCCCAGGGGCCGCCCCTTCAGGGGTGGAAACAGGGATTCGGCTGGCGCAAGGAGGACAGGGGCTGCAGGCGCAGCTCAGGGAAAGGGGCCCCAGCCCAATTAAAATTGCCGAGCTCCAACACTTACTCCACCTTTACCCCCTAGTCCTAGATGCCCAGTTTTTATTAGAAGGCTTCACAGTGGGTTTTCGGATCCCCTATTTAGGTCCCAGGCGACCTTTCATGTCCTGCAACCTTAAGTCAGTGGAAGGCATGGAATCAGTTCTGAGAGAAAAAATTAGGAAGGAAGTAGTAGCCGGCCGGGTTTTGGGCCCCTTTGCTGCACCACCCATCCCCTCACTCAGAGTTTCCCCGTTGGGCCTCGTCCCCAAGAGGGCACCAGGTGAATTTCGCCTGATACACCACCTGTCCTTTCCACAGGGTGAGTCAGTCAATGACTTTATCCCAGCGGAGCTGTGCTCAGTCCGCTACACATCATTCGACTGTGCTGTGCGAATGGTCAGGGACTGCGGGGTTGGGGCCCTTATGGGAAAGTGTGACATCAAGTCTGCTTTCCGCCTCCTCCCGGTCCACCCACAGGACTTCGAGCTGTTGGGCTTGGCTTTTGATGGTGAATATTACGTGGACAGGGCATTGCCTATGGGCTGCTCTATATCATGCTCTGTTTTCGAGCGCTTCAGCTCCTTCTTGGAGTGGGCGGTCAAGAGGCGCGCAGGCTTGCAATCAGTGGTACACTATTTAGATGACTACCTGTTTGCGGGCCCTGCGGACTCAGGCACCTGCAGGGCGTTCATGGCACATTTCGCGGGGCTGGCTGGGGAGCTGGGCGTCCCCCTCGCGGCCGAAAAAACTGAGGGCCCATCCACTGCTATCACGTTTCTGGGCATCGAGATAGATACGGTGGCCCAATGCTGCAGGCTTCCTCAGGACAAGTTGGGGGCCCTCAGGGAGAAGATCTCAGAGGTGGTCAGTTCTAATAAGGTGACATTAGCCACTCTCCAACGGCTGGCAGGCCAGCTGAACTTTGCCTGCAGGGTTGTAGCGCCCGGCCGCGCCTTCCTGCGGCGCGTATATGACGCCATGGCTGGCCTATCACGATCCTACCACCGCACACGGGTGACAGCCGCTCTTAGGGCTGACCTGACAGTGTGGTCCACCTTCTTGCGGAACTTTAATGGGGTCTCCCTATGGAGAAGGGATCGCCTGTTGGAGGCAGAGCTACAGGTGCACTCCGATGCCTCGGGTGCCTTCGGTTTTGGGGTCATTCTGCATGACTCATGGTGCCACGGCAGCTGGCCACAGGGCTGGACACTGGCCGGCCTGACCAGAGACCTGACGTTCTTAGAGTTCTTCCCCATTGTCGTGGCCGTACACCTCTGGCCCGACAAGCTGTGTAATTCCTCAGTCCACTTTTGGTGCGACAACCTCCCCACAGTGCACGTTATTAACACCCTGTCCTCTAGAAACCCCAACGTTATGCTTCTGGTGCGAGCATTCGTGCTCCAATGTCTTCGCTATAATATTCAGTTCCTGGCGCGCCACGTTCCGGGTATTGACAATAGTATTGCTGATGCTCTATCACGGAACCAGATGGAGAAGTTTCGCCAGCTGGCACCGTGGGCAAGGGCTCTGCCGGAGGCGTTCCCCCCAGCGCTATGGGAGATTGGAGGATTGAATCAGAAAGGGCCATAAGCCTTTCTGTGGCGCCCAGCACTTTGGCCAGCTACCAGGGGGCAGGTAGGGATCTATCTAACTTCAGAGAGTCCAGGGGTTACGTCCAGGAGTGGCCCATCCTGGTCGAGCAGCTTATGGAGTTCTGCGTGGAGGGGAAACGGAGAGGCCTTTCAGTCAGGACCATCAAAGGTAAGCTCTCAGGCCTCGCTTTCCTAGCGAAGGCACGGGGCTTTCAGGACTACACGGGTGACTTTAGGGTGCGCCGGATGCTGGAGGGTTGGTCCCGCGAGCGCCCTTGCCCCCCGGATGCCCGCCTCCCCTTTTCCCCAGAGCTATTGTTTGGCCTGCAGGGACAGTGGAAGCACTTGTGTTCTTCCCCTTTCGAGGCCCTGCTATATCATGCTACGGCCCTCACTCTGTTTTTTGGGGCCTTCCGAATTGGGGAGGTGGTGGCAGCTTCCAAGAGGGATAACTCCCTCCGAGCCCTGCTAGTCTCCGACCTCAGCTGGAGGGCAGAGCGGGCCATCCTGCGGCTCAGGCGGTCTAAAACGGACCAGCATGGTAAGGGGCGCCTGGTGGTATTGGCCCCATGCCGGCAGCAAGAACTCTGCCCAGTAACAGCCCTGCGCGGTTTTGTGGCAGCGAGGGGGTCGCAGTCAGGGTACCTATTCATACATAGGAACTCCCAGCCCCTTACCAGATACCAGTTCTGGTCCGTGGCGAAGGCCGCACTGGGGAACTTAGGCGTGGACCCCAGTAAGTTCGGGACACACTCCTTCCGGATAGGCGCGGCCTCCACGGCGGCCCTATTGGGCTTTACTAAAGACAGGCTTCAGGCCGTGGGCGGGTGGTCCTCGGACGCGTACAAGGCCTACGTTAGACCACTTGCTGACACACACGGCGCCAGCGGCTAGACTTTGCCCCCCCCCAGGGCCCCCCCCATTGTTACCCAATGTCGTTGTTGTTTCAACAGATCGCTGGACAAGATCGGAGCAGCCACGCATCCTCCTATGTGGCCACAGTATGATGTTCTGGGCAGGCCGCAGGGCGGCGAAGTCTCGCTTCGGCACGCAGCTGGGGCTCAGTCAATGGGCCGCAGTGCGGTGGCTGGGACGTCGGGGGATGCGTTGGGATGGGCTCCTGCCAGCCTTGTTTCAACCGGCTGTGGAAGTGGCAGCGCCCCAGGTGCTGGTGATCCACCTCGGGGGCAACGACTTGGGTCTGTTAAAGGGCAAGGCCCTAATTGAACAGGCATGCGGTGACCTCCGGGCCATTGCACGTCGCTGGCCGGGGGTGCACTTAGTGTGGTCAGACATCCTGCCGCGCAGGAGGTGGAATTGTGCCGGTGACCCACGAGGGATGGACAGGGCACGGAAAAAGGTGAACAGGCAAATTCAGAGGGCCCTTAGGGACTTAGGAGGTTCTGTCATCCACCACCCAGAGGTGGGCCACAACAAGCTTGAGCTGTTTCGGCCTGACGGCGTCCATTTGACGGACAAGGGCAACGACATCTTTCTAAGGGACCTGCAGAAGGGTTTACACCAGATTCTTATCGGGTGTGGGGTAAAGGGGGACTAAGCAGAGGCTTGTCCCCCTTCTGTGGCGAAGAAGTGCGGGGAAAGGTTAAAGGGAAAGGGCAGCTAGGTGACACCTTTAGGCACCTTTGGGGGTGACAGGCGGTCCGGAGGCCTGCAGCTCAGGGCTACACGGCCCGGGGACAGGGTACGGGCCGCCTTTGGGGCCAACGTGCCTCATCCGCTCAGAGTTTCAGGGCTCCGAGGGGCGGTGATGCGGGTTGGACCCCCTACACATCTTCAGGGTGTGGCTGGAGCTGGGGGGCTGGCACAGGGCAGCCCCAGGCTCAGGCAGGGCATGATCGCCCGATAGCTGCTAACAGGCTTTGCCTGGATCTCCAGAACGCCCCGCCCTTAATCTCCCTTCTGCAGGTTCATTATTCAATTGATTCTGTTTAAATAAAGTGGCCCATCATTTACCCAAGCAATGGTGTCTGTGTTTTATTTCGGCAATAGGCCGCAATCCCGTTCCGTGCCTGGGACCTACCGGGCAGAGGGACGAGCTTGCGGCCGCTGTCGATGTCCCGGCCGCCATCTTGGATGGGATGCGTGCACACACGGCGCGCTGGCGCGCCGTCGTGTGACGCGGCAGGGAGGCGGGGCGGCTGAAGGCTATTTAAGGCCGCCCCGCCTGCTTCCCGCCATCCAGTTCAAATTTCGGCGGCACCCGCCCGACCCTCCCTCTGCTGCAGTGTGATCCATTTGGTCGCTACGGGGCCGACTAGGAATTTTTGGCCTGCCTGCCTCGCTTTGCTGGCAGGTTTCTTTTGCCTACTCCACACTGTGGTTGGGGGGAGGGGTCAAGGGTTAGCACGGGTGCCCCTGGGGTCAATAGGCTGATTGGGCTGTTTAGTTTGTATTGTTAACGGTCACTTTGGGATGCAAGCGAAGAAGTGCGGGGAAAGGTTAAAGGGAAAGGGCAGCTAGGTGACACCTTTAGGCACCTTTGGGGGTGACAGGTGGTCCGGAGGCCTGCAGCTCAGGGCTACACGGCCCGGGGACAGGGTACGGGCCGCCTTTGGGGCCAACGTGCCTCATCCGCTCAGAGTTTCAGGGCTCCGAGGGGCGGTGATGCGGGTTGGACCCCCTACACATCTTCAGGGTGTGGCTGGAGCTGGGGGGCTGGCACAGGGCAGCCCCAGGCTCAGGCAGGGCATGATCGCCCGATAGCTGCTAACAGGCTTTGCCTGGATCTCCAGAACGCCCCGCCCTTAATCTCCCTTCTGCAGGTTCATTATTCAATTGATTCTGTTTAAATAAAGTGGCCCATCATTTACCCAAGCAATGGTGTCTGTGTTTTATTTCGGCAATAGGCCGCAATTACATTGGTTTAGAAGTCATTCCTGCTCCCCAGGAACCCTGGAAACTGTATTTCGGTGTGTGGGGGGGTAGGAGGTAAGGATTTCTAGCAGTTGACTCTCAGTACCCTCTCCCCTCACATATGAATCCCTACCCAGACATGCAGTTTTAACATGTGATCTCATTATATATATTTGTTTAAAAGAGGTGGATTTATTTATATTTTGATCAATTTCATGTCAATTTGTTTTTAACTTTTGGTTTTTATTGGTATTTTTAATGAATATTTTATATTGCTTTATACAAACTACTTAGGTTTTGTTGTTTAAGTGATATATAAATCTTGTCAAATAAATAAAATAGAATTCTTTGTGGAAACATATGATACATGCCCCTGTTCAGTGAAACAAAATCCCTGATGAGAAAGGACAGGCACCCACTATTTATATTTTCAGAAACAATGGAAAACGTTTTTGACAAACTTTCCAGCTGGATGACAAGGTCTTTGCTGTTTATTCTGTATTGTATTTAAATCTATATTTAGTTGTTGCTTTTTTGGGGTACTGTTTTTAAAGCTATTTGTAGTTGTTTTGAGCCTCGTGGGAAGGCGGTTTATACATTAATAAGATAACAATAAAATCAATACATCTTTGTAATGGAGATGTTTCCCACAATGCATTCAATGTACTTCTAAACATTTCAGTAAAGAAGCCTCAAGTTGCTCCATTATTTGCTTGGTGCTATTAAACAGGAGTGGCCAGTGTGGTGGTGGGGTGCCACAGAGCTTCCCTCCTGACACCAGCATTGCCACCGTGTACCTGGACGGTGTGGGGGGCAGGGTGGAGGCAAGTTCAGGGTGGCGTGGGAACACCAGCAGGAGCACTAGAATAGTTCTGCTGGTGGGCCTGTACAGTCCCAAGCTCATGCTGCCCCCCATCCCACCCTTGTAGAATCCAGTGCAGGGCCAGTGGCACTGTTGTCAGAAGGGCGGCTCCATGGCACTGCCTCTGTTATCAAAGTGAATATATCCAAGCCCATCACCAGGTCTTGAAACAGTCACTTGAGGAATGGCCGGGACAGACTCAGGCTGTCCTCTGGCCACCACCCAGCTCTGGCCAATAACTGCAACTGCAGAAAGAGCAGCTGCCCTACCCAATTAACTACCCAAAGGCCAGAACGGTTCAGATGATATTCCCCAACCCGTATAAAGGATTTCAAGGTGGGCTTTCTCACTGTTTTGAGGACCTAGGAGATCTGCTCTCAACGGCTACATACCACCTTTGCCATCCTCTGTCTCTCCTCTGCCCTCCTCAAGCACACAGGAGCTGGGTCTGACACCAAGGAACACAGGTGCCAAATTAATAGCAAGGAAGTAGCCACGTACATGGGCTTTCATCCACATGACATTTCATTCCTGAGTATAAGAATCATGATCATCTAACATAACTCAATGAGGTACAATTGCCCCTAAAAGACCAGGTCTGTATCCTCGGGGTCATTCTTGACTCCCAACTGTCCATGGAAGCTCAAGTTTCGGCTGTGAGCCGGGCAGCGCTGTATCAACTCCATCTGATACAGAGGCTACGCCCTTACCTTCCCAATCATCTGCTCCCATCGGTGGTACATGCCCTGGTCTCCTCTCGCCTAGACTACTGTAATGTGCTCTACGTGGGGCTACCCTTGAAAACGGTCTGGAAGTTGCAACTGGTACAGAACGCAGGGGTGCGCCTGATTAAAGGCAGCCGCCAGCGAGATCATATCACTCCAGTGCTAAAAGAGCTGCACTGGTTACCAGCTGCTTACCGGGCCCAATTCAAGGTGTTGGTTTTCCCCTTTAAAACCCTATACGGTTTCGGCCCAGTCTATCTAAAGGAGCACCTCCAGCATCATCAGCTATGCCGCCCAACAAGATCAGCCTCAAAAGACCTTCTCTCCATCCCATCAGTCAAAACAGCCAAACTGGTGAGGACGAGAGAGAGGGCTTTTTTAATTGTGGCCCCCACCCTGTGGAACTCCCTCCCAAATGATCTCCGCCATGCCCCTTCTATGATGAGTTTCCGCCGGGCCTTGAAGACCTGGCTCTTCAGGCAGGCTTTTGGGGTGGGCTAGATTTTATCTTAATTGTTTTTAGATTTTCAATGTCTAGGTATTATATGCCTATGTTGTACGTCGCCCAGAGTGGCTGGACAGCCAGCCAGATAGGCGACTAATAAATTCTATAAATAATAATAATAATAATAACTTTGCTTATCTGGACACAATTCTTTGGTTATTGTTGAAGGGTGGGGCATAGGTATAATCCAGCTCCATTGTGAAAGAATCTGGCCCCTGACTTTCACGGGATGGTGATCGTACTCTATCTGTGTCTATACACATAGATACAGTATTTCTACTGTGCACTGTTGTTGGAGAAATAACAGAAAACTGGAAAATCATTGGATCCCATATTCTCAAAAAGGGAGTGTGTAATGCACAAGAGCATGTGCAATACAGAAATCATACCCATTTTGATACACAATATTGTATGTGAGTCTGGAAAAGTATTGTGTGAATGCATACACTATACAGAATATTTTTTGTTTATGATCATCCTGAGTAACAATGGCGCACCTGACAATATATAATATTCTTGCATTATGCACTCTTCATATATGGACTCTATGTAGGGCTGTTTTCATACATGGGCTTATTCCATCAGTTTTTGGATTAAAATTGTAGTGTTTCTCTTCTGAATTCTACAGTTCCTTTCATATTGCAGTACCATTTGCACAAATGTCTTTCACATTGCTGCAACAAACAACATCTTGTTTTTGTCCCTCACCCATATACACATGTGCACTACAGTTCCTCCAAAATTCACTGTGCAAGTTAATGTCTGAACACAGGGGTGTGTTTGGGAAAAAGAGGAGGAGAAGCTGCTACCTGCACCTATGCTGGAATACCGGTACAATTTTTGTCAGACAAAAAAGGTGTAAATCTAAAGGAAGGGAACACATTGCATGCCAGGACATCTATCGCAATAGCGACTGCAGCTAGTGCAAAACTCCTGCAATTTTCTGGCTTCCCAAGAATGGAAACGGATTGAAATTGTTTATCATGGAAATTAGTGCTAAACTTCCACTGTTTTTCTGGAATTAGCTTTCATGTTGTGTAAAAGATCAAATAAAACGTGCAAATAACCAGGTAAGAAATAGCTGGAATAACAGGACAAAGTACAGTGTGAAAGCAGCGTAGATACATGTAGTCCTATTTTGCATTTGTGTGTACCTATTGTATGTTACACTTACATAAGTTTTGTATTTTTATATTCATTTCTGAGCACTCCTCTTTGTTCTGGAACACTTCCTTCTGCCCTCTTTGGCTGTTACTTTCAGAATAAGATCAAAGTGGTTTGCAAAATATTTTTAAAAAATTTAAAAATACTATCACAATAAATAATAAAAAATAAAACAACACATGATATTAACAACATAGACGTTTCAATCACCAGCATAATATTTTAACTGACCTGCTAATTGCTGCTGCTCAGCTTGCAGTAGTGCCTCTGCCAATGCTCAAATGCCTCTGCCAATGCTCAAATGTGTTCACCATAGACATTGCAAGTCAGATGCTGATTAAATAAACTTCAGTTAAGTCCCAAACTAATGTTAATGCATCTGCCTTAGCCCAGTGGCATGCAAGAGAGCTTTGATGCACACACAAAGTTCCCCTCCCCCAAGCTGTACTAGAAGGAAAGTTATAAAGTAGCTAATGTTGTCCCTATCTTCAAAAAGGGCAAAAAGGAGGAACCAGGGAACTACAGACCAGTCAGCCTAACATCAATCCCTGGAAAAACTCTGGAGCAGATTATAAAGCAGTCAATCAGTAAACACCTTGAAAACAATGCAGTGATTACTAGGAGCCAACATGGACTTATGAAGAACAAATCCTGCCAAACTAATCTTATCTCTTTTTTTGATCAGGTACCCTCCCTTGTAGACTGTGGGAATACTGTGGGCATAATATATCTCGACTTCAGCAACGCTTTTGACAAAGTGCCCCATGATATTCTGATTAGCAAGCTAGCTAAATGTGGGCTGGATGGAACAACTATCAGGTGGATCCACAGTTGGCTCCAGAATCGTACTCAAAGAGTGCTTATCAATGGTTCCTTCTCAAAGTGGGGGAAGTAACGAGTGGGGTACCACAGGGCTCTGTCCTGGGCCCAGTGCTCTTCAACATTTTTATTAATGGATGAGACAGAGCATGCTTATCAAATTTGCTTATCAAATTTGCAGATGATACAAAATTGGGGGGCATAGCTAATACCATGGAAGACAGAAACAAAATTCAAAGGGACCTTGATAGACTGGAGCATTGGGCTGAAAACAACAGAATGAGGGAGAGATGTATGTGTAATGTATGATGTATGTGCAGGTGTGAGAGAGAAAGAAGCATGTTGTATCTGTTGTCTGTATGGTAAGGGCTTGTGTATGCTTGTGCGGGAGCGAGAGGGGAGCAACCACCTTGTATATTTTCCCTGGAACTGGGGGATGTTCCTTGTTGCTATCAGACAATGACAGCAAAATTGTGTGTGGAGAAAAATCAATACAGTGTTCTCCATTATCAGGACTGGCAGTTCATAGCTGACTTCCCACTGTAAGTGTGAAATTATCAGAAAGGAAGTGGGAGCAGCAATGAATGCACTCATTCCAATTTTATGTTAAGTCACGCCTCCTCAGCCATTTTGTGCTGGCACCCACAACACTTTTATCAAGACGAATGTACTGACACCTCAACAAAAAAATAAAAACACTGCCTCTATTACATTTAAGTTGGCAATGAAAGAGCCAAGTAGTACTCTTTAGGAGGCCCCAATTTGACCCTGGGACCTTCAATTGCTCATTCTTAATTTATAGCCAGGCCAGGATGAACCAATACGTTCACTGGGAGGAGGAAGGTATGCTGGACATGGGAAACCAACACAGCCTTTTATTTATTTTATTCATTTAAAATCAATTTTAGATCTCTTTCTATTAAAAGCCATCTCAGAGTGATTAGAAGAGTGAATACAAGAAAAAATAAATATTGGAAAATATACATGAAGATCCAGTAAAACAAAATATAGTAGATTGTAATATACTAGATGTTAATAATGATGATGATAATAATAATAATAATAATAATACATTATTATTATTATTATTATAAATGGTTTGATGGATGCAGGCATGAGTAGCTCTGAATCCACATTGAAATCCTACAGGGATACAAGCTAAGAGATTTTTTGAGGATTATGTATATATTCATATTTAATATCCGATTATATTATGTCCATTTTATAGGTAGTATGCACTACATTTTGTAATTAACAAAACCAAATTAATACAATAAAATCATCATCCATCATTACAACACCAAAGGCAGTTAAGACTGGCATTAATGATTGGGAAATGGCAATGGTTTGAAAACACCTAGGCAAAGCCTTGAATATTCCACCACACAATATCCCAGACAAACCAAGATACTCCCAGTCCAAGTCCCAATCGTTCCTAATAGAGGCCTACAGTGCTCTGTTGGTAAGCCAAACAATGTTGATTCAATAGTGTTTATTAGTAGTTTCTTCAGTGGTCACTGCCTACAATCTGCTTTTCCATAACTCCCATTCATTTCAGTGGGGCTTGCACAGAATGTGTCCTGATCGATTATGGGTAACATATGTCTACTTACCTGTCTGCTACCCTTTTATCAGCATCTTAAATCCACTCCCTGCGGCAGCCACATTATCTTGCCTCATGACAGGACCACCTCTGGACTTCCATGGAAAAAGTCTTGCAAAACATAGTCAGATGTGATAATCATTTATTTTTTACTGCATATATGTAAGCACTGGAGAACCGCAGCCATCAACGTTTGCAGTTATTCCTAAACAAATGTAATTTTCTTGTGGCAAAAGTCGGTCTTGAATTTGATTCCATATGAAGGTGGATGATTTAGGATTGCTAGGTTTCCCGAGAGAGCAGAGCCTGGCAGCTTAAGCGTGGTGCCAGGCAGATCAGAAGGTGGTGCCTGGTGGAAAGGGGTGGAGTCCAGTAGTATCTGGTGTTACCTGTCCAGGTGAGTGAAGAGCCTGTCTGTGCCTGGGGCCACAGGGTGGAGCAAGATGGAGCACAGCTAATAGCAAAAGCGCTCATTAAGCCAAGCAGAAAATAGCCCACTGCTTTGATTCTGCTCTCACCCTGTGATTTTACTTCTTCCCCCTAGGTTAAAGCCCTGACACTCCAGGTCAAACATGGGAGACCTGGCAACTTTATAAGGATTTTTGTTACATTCAGTCAGAAATCCAGAAAATGTGATATCTAAGTAAAACAAACTTTTCAGTCAGCTCTTTCCTCTATTACAAGCCAAACAATAGTGCCTGGTTGCTTCATTACTACTTAAATGTTTCCATTACAATATCTCACACCTAATAACCAGTGAATCTGATCATGTTTGCAGCTGCATTATGATGACTTTCCAATTCTCTCATACCACTAAAAGTCCTGCGACTGGCATATTTCTCCACCCATTGTATTGTCGTCGGCAGAGTTTGTTACTAAAAGAAAATGCTGATCACTCAGTACACACAAATATAAAGCCAATTCAGACATGTAGAGAACTTCAGATGGGAAATCACACATTTGAATGCTCCTCTCCCATGGTAACCCCCCACTCCCATATGGAAAGCTAAGCTGAAACCCTTCCACATGACAAATGTAAGCGCTGCATATATGTAAGCACATTGTATAGTTTTGTCTACATTTGATAGAATGCTTCACTCCTGTTGAATATCACAACTGAATCAGACACACAACAGCATGTGGGGAGCCACCTCTCACGATGAACAGCAAGCATTAGAATTTCCAGTTCCATGAAAATAAAAATTGGGTTAATCACTTCCAGATACAAAAGGAATCACTGGCTGAAGGCTTCTTGGCCAAACAAACCTGGCTCCTTGAGTGGCCATGCCTGGCTCCCAATCACTAGCTCCGAGGTGAAAGAGGCGTGTGGTGAAACTGGCAGCTGACAAATCTAGAATGTGTTGGGATGCCACTTCAGACAATGGGGATTGCCCCCCCCCCACACAAAGAAATGAGTTGTGGATTACAGAACAAAAAGTATTTGTGATCCTCAAGCTATTATATGTTTTTGTTGTTTTGAGTACTGAGCAAGTACATCTGGTTAAAAAGCATTGCAAGCAAGATCCTAGTTACAAAGCTAAGTGCCTGGAGTAAGGCAGGGCTGTAAGCACAAAATCTAGACTTGGAAGGTTTTAGTGGGAAGCAGGAAGCTGGAATGCAACAAGGAGAAAGTGTTGATCTGTAGATTAGACAAAGCAAGAAAGTCAGGTTCTAGAGCAGAAGTGGTAAACATGCGATACTCCACCTGTTGTTGGACCCAATACCTGACTATTGGCCCTGCTGGTTGGGGTTGGCAGGCGTTGGAGTGCAACAACATTTAGAGGACCACACATTCCCCACAACTGCTTTAGAGACTTCTGTTAGTTTCAGAAGCTAATGCAACCCATGTCCTGTCACTCCAGTCCTGAGGAGGGTACTAAGGTGGATTGGAGCTAATCACAGATCATGATAATTCACCAGACTATCCATCCTAAAGTCTTCAGCTCCTCAATTTAAGCTATGGATTTTCTGACAACCAACTCCACATCTGATGTCATCACAGTATGTAAAAAAAAAGTGCCATTAAAGGCCTGTGCACATTGGTTCTACGTCAATGTGAAGTAGTGCTAGCCCTGACTGTGGGTCAGCAAAAAAAGGTTTCTTAAGGAGACATGAAGAACTTTCAGAGAAGCTGCTTTAAGACAGTATTTATTGCTACAGAAATACTAATGTAAGCATTCGAGCTGGAAAATGGCAAGCAAGGATATTCTGCAAACATGACCTGTTATTCCAGAAAATAAAAGAGCTCAACAAACCTATAAAGACACTGGAGATAAGCAAGAAATTAATTAATTGTCTATTTGTTAGGACTGAATTCTCATAATTTCAATAGCATAATAGTAGAGAAAACAATCCAATTAGCTGAGTAACTTATCCAGTAAACACTCATACCAGATTCCTTCATTGACACAAAAGAAAGTCTAATGGCAAGAAAGCTCATTACTTCCTCCGGCATTTCAGAACTGATTTTAATTTAGATGGAATATCAAAACACATCTTGCATACAAGTCTATTAAACCCTCTGCTGCATGTATCATTTCCCCAAAGTTTCACCCAAGATGAAAGAGGCAATAACATGATTCTTCATGCATTATGTCCATGTTTGCATGTTAAGGGTGGGAAGAGGTCACAGCTTAGTTGCAGGCAAACATGCATGATCATGTTTCTGGTTTTGTTCACAGGAGAGCTAGTGTGATGTAGTCGTTCGAGTTGGACTGGCAACCACTCAGCAATCACTGGGTGACCTTGGGCTAGTCACTGTCTTTGAGCCTAACCTGGCTCACAGGGTTTGACTTCCTTGCGAGAATGGTGGGATATAAATGTAACAATGCTTTGTATGCAGAAAGCCGCAGGCATTTCTAGGTATAGATGGGAAAGAAACCCTGGAAAACCATGGTCAATCCATACTGCCTATGCCTTTTTGTCACTGCTACTGTACCGTGAGGCAACCAGACATCTCTCCCCTCACCCCCACAAAAATATTATCTCAAAATCTGGCTTTGTAAATTTAATTAAGGAGAGTTATTCAATCCAAATAACGTATTTCCTGTTTCTGAGAACAGACATGGATTTATGGTGTTATTGGTTCTTGATTTGCATTTTTGCTACAAAGAAACATAGCGTACAGACTTTCTGTTTGGGGTTCAGTCTATACCTAACCTAGGTCAGTGTGGTGTCATTGAACAAATACCAGAAATTTAAAAACCTGTTTAAAACTCATTGTGAAAGTGGGTTCGCTTTAAACAGTTCCTCACACATGCGTATTTATCTCTGGGTTTGGAAGAAGTCATGTCTTCCATTCTTGAAAATCAATGCTTTCTTTTTGGAACTGCTGCACAGAGTAATCTGCTAAACCACCTCATTATTAGAATTCATGTGCATAATCTAGAATATCAAGAGAAAAATAAAATCACACACCAAATCATTAGCCTTGACCCAAACACTAATTATTAAGCATCCTTGTTACTGGAGCCAGTGACTTCCCCTCTACAAACAACTAGACATAGGCTGCTTTCAAACAGCTTATAATTTCCACAATTTATTTGATCTTTCACACAACTTAAAAGTCACTTCTGGAAATATAGTGGAAATTTAGAGCTCATTCCATGTTAACTGCTTCCAGAACAAATCTGTTTGCAAGCCCATTAACTCAGAAAATTACGGAAGTGCTGAAATTTGAGGCGATATACCGGCATATACTTTGCTGTCATTTTCACGAGGGAATCATGGGGGAATAGTAATGTGCATGTGTGTTTGATGGAATGAATAAAGATATAAACTACAAAACCTTATTAGGTCACTTATTGATGGCTGCCAAAATCACCATAGCAACCCATTGGAAAACATTACAAGGTGCCACAGTAGATTACTGGTATAGAAAGACATGGTATCTGGCATTTATGGAAAAATTAACAGTTAAATCCCGAGGTATTACCAAAAAAGATAATTTTTATGAAACTTGGTACCCATTTATAATTTATGTAAGTCAAAAACAACATGGTGGGAAGCCTCCAACATATTACGCCCAAATTTGGAATGCATAATATTATAAATGTTTTGTTTTGTAATTATGGATTGATTTTTAAAGTATTGATCAGTTTTTACATATGTGTCTATGTATATAGTGTGTCTATGTATATATATAGGTGGGCATAGGCACAAGTATTTGTATGTGCACATGTCCAATTATTTTTAATTATTTATTGTATTTTTTTTTAATATACACTGGCATTAAAACCATTTTTCTGCAGCAAAAGAGGGGGGGAATTTAGGCTTTGATGGTTATATACTTTCTTTTCATGACAAGCCATACTCGAGTTTGGAGGCTGTAATTGAGATATAATTTGTTACCTTAAAAAGTTAAGAAAAATTTAAAAATTTGTTAAAAAAGAAATATGCATGTGTGGAAAGGGTGGAGGAGTAAGGACTTGTCCAATAACATTCACTGTAGTGTCGCACCAGGCTCACTGGTGTGAATTAAATTCAGTGTGACATAGTGGTATATTAGCCACAGTTAAAAAACCACAGTTCCATAATGCAACAGGTACTGCAGCATGAAAGGAATGTTAAAAATTGGGACAGAAGTGCTACCATTATAATCAGTAAAACTAACACAGTAAACCCTATGTCTGAATGCAGCCACAATCTCACTTCTTCACATTGCCATTTTAAAAAAGGGAAAAACACAGTCCCATTTACTCTGCGGAGAACTGAACTGAAGACTGGAAAAATGAGAATCTGAGAGAGCCAAAATTAACAGGTCTTTCCATCCCTAACTCAGAGTAGACCCACTGAAATTAATGAACTTAAATTAGCCATGTCAATTAATTTCAATGGGTTTATACCACTCATTGGCATAAACGATACTTGTGGATCAGTGCAATAGAAGACGACACCTTCTTACAAGCCATTTCTGCTGAGAATCGCTAAATAAATAAATACTGTTGTGGTAGCCATAGATCTTCACTTCCTGTTGAACATTTAAAACATTATTATTGTTTTTGAAGGCATTTTAAAGCTGGGGAATGCTATGGATTGGCATTATTAATAATTGTTGTTTTATCTCTTAATTATTGCTTTTATACTGTGTGATGGAAAAATATCTAATTATTTTAAAAAACAAACCAGCAACATGATACACATACAGGTAAACAATGACTCACACAGAAGGCGTGCAAAATGACTGCTCCATGCCGCCGGTCCTCATTCGTGAAGATGTCATTAGGGAATTCATGGACAGCTAGGAAGGAAAAGGAAAAGGATCAAGCTACTGGAAACATTTATTTAGTTCATAGTAAAGATACCCAAAAGATGACTGTACATGTAGATATCACCAAATGGTCAATATAGGAATCAAAACTGATTACATAATTGGTAACAGAAGTTCCATACTTTCTGCAAAAACAGACCAGGAGCAGACTGCGGTACAGATCATGAACTGGTAATATTGAAAATCAGAGTAAAGCTAAAGAAGAAGAACAAAGCAATCATAATGCCAAAATACAATTTAAATAACATCCCAGAAGAATATAAAGATCAAATAAGGAACAGATTTGAGGCTTTAAACTTAGTTGACAGAGAACCAGAAAAACTATGGAGTGCAGTCAGAGACGTTATCAGGGAAGAATGCAAAAAGACAATACCTCTAGTGAAAAAGAGAGAAAGACCTCAATGGATGACTGAAGAAACTCTTAAAATGGTTAAAGAGAGAAAGCAAAAGCAAAAAACACGTTTAGAACCTTAAATGCAACTATACAGCGACTAGTACAGACGGATAAAGAGAACTATTACAATAGCTATTGTACAAAAATAGAAGAGGACAACAAAAAGAGTACAATAAGAGCCCTATTCCAAAAGATTAGAGAAATTAAAGGGAAATTTAAACCAAGGGTAGGAATGTTGAATAATCAACAGGGGAACACACTCACATGCAATAAAAGGAAGATGGAAGCAATACACCGAAGAACTCTATAAAGGAGATGCAAGCATGACAGATTCATTCATGGAGGAACCGTACGATGAAGAACCAGATATTTTAGAATGTGAGGTGAAAGCTGCTCTTAAAATACTTGGAAGAAACAAATCATCAGGAATAGATGGCATACCAATGGAGTTGCTACAAGCTACTGAGCCTGAATCTGTCCAAATTTTGACAAAAAATTGTCAACAAATATGGAAAACTAAACAATGGCCCACAGACTGGAAGTGTTCCATATACATCCCAATTCCAAAGAAAGGAGATCCCAGAGAATGCAGTAATTATCGAACTATTGCCTTAATATCCCATGCAAGTCAAGTAATACTCAAGATTCTACAACAAAGGCTCTTACAATATATGGAGCGAGAAATGCCAGATGTCCAAGCTGGAATTAGAAGGGAAGAGGCACCAGAGATCATATCGCAAACATACGTTGGATAATGGAACGGACCAAGGAATTTCAGAAGGAAATCACCCTGTGTTTTATAGATTACAGCAAAGCCTTTGATAGTGTAGATTATGAAAAACTATGGAATCCTTTAAAAGAAATGGAGGTGCCACAACATCTAATTTTCCTGATGCACAACCTGTACTCAGGACAAGAGGCTACTGTAAGGACAGAATATGGAGAAACCGACTGGTTCCCCATCGGAAAGGGTGTGAGACGGGTGTATTTTATCACCCTATTTGTTTAATCTATATGCAGAACATATCGTACAAAAAGCAGGATTGGACCAAGATGAAGGAGGTGTGAAAATTGGCGGGAGAAATATCAGTAATTTAAGATATGCAGTCGATACCATACTCTTAGCAGAAACCAGTAATGATTTGCAACGAATGCTGATGAAAGTTCAAGAGGAAAGCACAAAAGCAGGACTACAGCTGAACATCAAAAAGACTAAAGTAATGACCAGAAGATTTATGTAACTTTAAAGTTGACAATGAGGACATTGAACTTGTCAAGGATTATCAATACCTTGGCACAGTCATTAACCAAAATGGAGACAATAGTCAAGAAATCAGAAGAAGGCTAGGACTGAAGAGGGCAGCTATGAGAGAACTAGGAAAAGTCCTCAAATGCAAAGATGTATCACTGAACACTAAAGTCAGGATCATTCAGACCATGGTATTCCCGATCTCTACGTAGGGATGAGAAAGTTGGACAGTGAAAAAAGTGGGTAACAGAAAAATCAACTCATTTGAAATGTGGTGTTGAAGGAGAGCTTTACATATACCACGGACTGTGAAAAAGACAAATAATTGGGTGTTAGAACAAATTAAACCAGGACTATCACTCAAAGATAAAATGATGAAACTAAGGTTGTCATACTTTGGACACATCATGAGAAGACATGATTCCCTAGAAAAGACAATAATGCTAGGAAAAACAGAAGGGCGTAGAAAAAGAGGAAGGCCAAAGAAGAGATGGATTGATTCCATAAAGGAACCTGAACTTACAAGATCTGTTGTAATTGACTTGAAGGCACGTAACAACAAAGATACTTTAATTAAACAAGCCAAGTGCTTCCATAAGCCAACAATCCCCACATGTTCCCCTGCCATGGAAACTATCCTACTGTTCATGTTACGCTTAAATTACTTCATTTGTCTGCTGGCCATTTTAAGCCTTTTTTGGTAAATATTTATAGGGAAATTTGATGCTACAGTAACTGTAACAGTATGTGAGTGTTATAGATTTGCCTTGAGCACACCCAACAAATTCTAAACACAGTGTTCTGTTTCATAATCTTCAAAGTTGTAATACTGGACATAATTAAAAGAGCGCTTTCTAAACACTTGATTAGATTATGTTATTAAAACTGCAATTGTAGCCAAGACAATACAATCTTGGGAACCTTACAGGTTTTATACTTATGATTCCTTGCTGTTGTGAGCATGTTTTGAACAAATGACTGGATTCATCTTGCTGTTATCAGCCCCTGAGGACAGATATGGGAGCTTATATTTAGTAATTGAGAAACAGTGGTGGTATGTGCAAAGAGAGAGTGGCTGATTGCACTACTTGGCCACTACTATTGAGCGGCAACTGAGGGAGGGCCTCCTGCTTTTACCAGAGGCTGTCATTTTGTGCCTGAGTAGCTAGCACTTTGGGGTGGTATATAAGCCAGTGATGCTATGTTGTTGGACTGCAACTTCCATCATCCTGACAATTGGCCATGCTGGCTGAAGCTGTTAAGAGTTGGAGCCCAACAATATCTAGAGGACACTGGTTCTCCATCCCTGGTCCTGATAAAGGCAGCAGTGTTGGGGAAGGGTACAGAACCTTAGCCTGGCAGGATCCTCTCACACCATGACAAGATGCTCAAACTGAAGGCCCAGCCTCCGAGCTTGCTCATACAAAGCCCAGTGGTGCCAGAGAATCAGATGAGACTTGTATTACAGCCTAGATGGTGTCTGCCTTTGAGAAATGCAGCTCAGTCTGCAAAGCTTGTAGTAGAAGCACTGCCCTGTGGTGTAGGAGGCAAGGTACTGAAGGATGACTACCAGGAACTCCTGCTTCTCTCTCTCTCACACACACACACAGAGGAAAAGAGAAGGGGGAGGGAGAGAGAGAGAGAGAGAGACCGGCACCATAGAAAAAGGTCATGCTTCACAAAAGCATGTTGTTAATTTACAGTCTTTGTTGCCTTAAGACTACTGTAATGCGCTCTACGTGGGGTTACCCTTGAAGACAGTCTAGAAATTACAGCTGGTACAAAATGCGGCGGAGTGCTTGATCAAGCATAGCCGTCGCTGTGATCATATCACCCCAGTGTTAATAGATCTTCACTGGTTACCAGTTGTCTACCAGGCTCAATTCAAGGTGTTGGTGCTGACCTTTAAAACCCTATACGGTTTCGGTCCAGTTTATCTGAAGGAGCGCCTCCAGAATCACCAATTATGCCGCCTGACAAGATCAGCCTCACAGGACCTTCTCTCGGTCCCACCGGCCAAAACAGCTAGGCTGGTGCGGACCAGAGAGAGGGCTTTCTCGGTTGTGGCCCTCACCCTCTGGAACTCTCTTCCCTTTGATCTTCGACATGCTCCCTCCTCGATAAGCTTTCGCCGAGCCTTAAAGACCTGGCTCTTCAGGCAGGCCTATAAGATTGAGGTGGATTAGTTTTTTTGGTTGTATTAACTGAAGTTGATTTTAAATTGATTGTGATTGTTGTTGTTGTATATTATGTTTTTATGATATTGTAAGTCGCCTAGAGTGTCTGCTAACCCTGACAGATAGGCAACTCAAAAAATAAAATTTATGATTATTTATTATTATTATTATATTAAGATGTGTTAATGGCCACTGGCTTAGGTGGCTTTTAAAAGGTGGATAACATGGAGAACAGATCTACTGGCTATGGCAATGAACCTGAATTTCCATATACAAAGGCACTTCATCTGAATAGCAGCAGCTGGGGGAAACCAGCAGAAGAGGGCTGCTGCCTTCATGCTCTGTTTGTAGGCTTCCCAGATTCTGTCTGGCCACTGTTTATAACAAATTGTTTGAGGAGAAGGACGTTTGGCCTGATCCAGCAGGGTTCTTATCAAGTTGCTATGGCATCTTATAACATTCCTATCAAATGTAAAATACATCAGATCCTGAATGTCCAAACACCCAGCATCAGGTTTTAACAGTCTATTAATTTTTGCTGAGTGAGGTTTCATTGATGTAGAATTTTGTAAAAAGTTCCTTTGAAATGTATACACAGGAAGTCCCTACGTCCTTGTCTACTATTCTTCTGTTAAACTGCTTCTTATCCTGTGGTCATTCTGCCATCCCTTCCTTGCCCCAAAATCCAAAGGAATTTTATCAATTGTCACAGTCAAAAGAGGGAGAAGATGAAGAACCCACTTCCCTGAAAGGTGAGCAAAGAATAGTGGAGACTTAGGGTGTGTCAATATGTTCAGTTATACACATTGAGTAGGTAAGAACCACTAGGCAAAACAGGCACAACAAGTCTTGAAACAGCATCAATTCATCCCAAAGCAACAGCACAACTTTGCAGAGTTTTCTTCCTGCCAGTTGTCTGCAAAGAGTCACAGTTTCCACTTTGTCCAAACTGCAAAACTATTTCTCATATCTGGCAAACAAGTGTAACCTGCTTTCCTCGCTTTAGGATCATCAACTGTCTATCAGTACTCTTTATTCAAGCATCTTTAGCTAGCAAGCTATAGAAAAACAGGGAGAGATAGTCATTCCTTCACATCATACCACAATAGTACTCCCATAATTATATTGTGGTTTATGATTTAGTGCTTTTTACAACTTCTTCCAGGTCCCTAGTGTGAAAATGAAATTTGTTTAATCTCAGAGTCATATTGCAGCATTACATTTGTGGTCTATGAAGATCGATCAATTTTATGGTGCCTACTTCATAAAGCAAAGTAAATGTGCTTAGGAGCGAAATCAAAGTGCTATTTACACTGGGCTGAGGGAAGTTGGATAGAGTGGATCCCTGACTGAGCTGACTGGGTCCCAGCTGAGTTGAGATACGCTGGCAGAAGCCTCTCTTCCTGGTTGAGCCGCAGTGGAGCCAGGAACCAGCCAGCTCAGCCAGGGGTCCACCGGGAAAGCCCAGCCTGGTGGAAGGAGAGCCGGTGGAAACCTCAAAAAAGGGCATTCCGGAGGCATGTCAGAGGAAGAGCCAAGGGGGGAGACTTTTGCAGGAAGGGATTCTGAGGAACTAAGACAAATAGTGGTAACGAGAGAGGAAGTTCTAAGCTTAATGGACAATATAAAAACTGACAAATCACCGGGGCCGGATGGCATGCACCCGAGAGTTCTCAAAGAACTCAAAGGTGAAATTGCTGATCTGCTAACTAAAATATGTAACTTGTCCCTCGGGTCCTCCTCCGTGCCTGAGGACTGGAAAGTGGCAAATGTAACGCCAATCTTCAAAAAGGGATCCAGAGGGGATCCCGGAAATTACAGGCCAGTTAGCTTAACTTCTGTCCCTGGAAAACTGGTAGAAAGTATTATTAAAGCTAGATTAACTAAGCACATAGAAGAACAAGCCTTGCTGAAGCAGAGCCAGCATGGCTTCTGCAAGGGAAAGTCCTGTCTCAGTAACCTATTAGAATTCTTTGAGCGTGTCAAGAAGCATATAGATAGAGGTGATCCAGTGGACATAGTGTACTTAGACTTTCAAAAAGCGTTTGACAAGGTACCTCACCAAAGGCTTCTGAGGAAGCTTAGCAGTCATGGCATAAGAGGAGAGGTCCTCTTGTGGATAAGGAATTGGTTAAGAAGCAGAAAGCAGAGAGTAGGAATAAACGGACAGTTCTCCCAATGGAGGGCTGTAGAAAGTGGAGTCCCTCAAGGATCGGTATTGGGACCTGTACTTTTCAACTTGTTCATTAATGACCTAGAATTAGGAGTGAGCAGTGAAGTGGCCAAGTTTGCTGACGACACTAAATTGTTCAGGGTTGTTAAAACAAAAAGGGATTGCGAAGAGCTCCAAAAAGACCTCTCCAAACTGAGTGAATGGGCGGAAAAATGGCAAATGCAATTCAATATAAACAAGTGTAAAATTATGCATATTGGAGCAAAAAATCTGAATTTCACATATACGCTCATGGGGTCTGAACTGGCGGTGACCGACCAGGAGAGAGACCTCGGGGTTGTAGTGGACAGCACGATGAAAATGTCGACCCAGTGTGCGGCAGCTGTGAAAAAGGCAAATTCCATGCTAGCAATAATTAGGAAAGATATTGAAAATAAAACAGCCGATATCATAATGCCGTTGTATAAATCTATGGTGCGGCCGCATTTGGAATACTGTGTACAGTTCTGGTCGCCTCATCTCAGAAAGGATATTATAGAGTAGGAAAAGGTTCAGAAGAGGGCAACCAGAATGATCAAGGGGATGGAGCGACTCCCTTACGAGGAAAGGTTGCAGCATTTGGGGCTTTTTAGTTTAGAGAAAAGGCGGGTCAGAGGAGACATGATAGAAGTGTATAAAATTATGCATGGCATTGAGAAAGTGGATAGAGAAAAGTTCTTCTCCCTCTCTCATAATACTAGAACTCGTGGACATTCAAAGAAGCTGAATGTTGGAAGATTCAGGACAGACAAAAGGAAGTACTTCTTTACTCAGTGCATAGTTAAACTATGGAATTTGCTCCCACAAGATGCAGTAATGGCCACCAGCTTGGATGGCTTTAAAAGAAGATTAGACAAATTCATGGAGGACAGGGCTATCAATGGCTACTAGCCATGATGGCTGTGCTGTGCCACCCTAGTCAGAGGCAGCATGCTTCTGAAAACCAGTTGCCGGAAGCCTCAGGAGGGGAGAGTGTTCTTGCACTTGGGTCCTGCTTGTGGGCTTCCCCCAGGCACCTGGTTGGCCACTGTGAGAACAGGATGCTGGACTAGATGGGCCACTGGCCTGATCCAGCAGGCTCTTCTTATGTTCTTATGTTCTTAGGCCACATCCAACTTGGACCACTCCTGTAGGTCCCAATCCAAGCAAACATTATGCCGGAGAAAAGATTGGTCTAAGAAAATAACTGCAATAGAAGTCGATGGAGAGTGCTTACTCCCTGGCAGGAGTATTTTGAGAGCTGGCTTTTACTGTCCGGTTCTGCACGCAGCTCCCGGCTGAGTTGGTGTTCAGCTGGCCTGGAAGATTCTGAATGGCAGTTTTATTGTACTGATTTTTTAAATGACATCATTAGCCCACAATCCCAATAAAGTGAGATATTAAAACAAAACAAAACAATGCCACGTAATCTAGTATCCTATTTCATGACTTTCCATACTAAAGTGTTTTCACTTCAAATTGCCAACAGAGTACCTTCCCCAGTGATGTAGAGAGAGATGCATGTTGGAGAGGAAGCAGGGGTGTGTTTGATCTTGGATCACAGGTTTTTGATCACAATAGGGTTTTGATCCTGAGATAACAGCCTTTTCACACAAGAACATAAGAAGGGCTTCACTGGGCAAGACCAAAAGGCCCATCTATTCCAGTTTTCAACAGTCACCAGGCAGGTGTCTCCAGAAAACTTACAAGCCAAGGCATGAACGTAACAATTCTCCCCCATCAGCATCTCAGAGGTAAAATGAACCTGGGGGTTCTATTAATCTAGTCTATCACACCACCAGTGAATTAGTGTTTGCAGAAGTATAAAAATGGAAATGGACTGCCTTCAAGTCTATTCCGACTTATGGCGACCCTATGAATAGGGTTTTCATGGTAAGCGATATTCAGGGGGGGGTTACCAGAGCTTGGAAAAGTTACTTTTTTGAACTACAACTCCCATCAGCCCAATCCAGTGGCCATGCTGGCTGGGGCTGCTGGGAGCTGTAGTTTGAAAAAGTAACTTTTCCAAGCTCTGGGGGTTACCATTGCCTTCCTCTGAGGCTGAGAGGCAGTGACTGGCCCAAGGTCACCCAGTGAGCTTCAACACTTTTTAAAAAAGCCCCAAAGGGCCCCACATCCACCCACATACAAACAGCTAAAAAGAACTAAGCATGTTCAGTGGCTCCCGAATGTTCAGTATCGGCTGAAAAAGAAAAGAAAAGAAAATGAGGTGGAGGGAACATCATACTTTTGCTCCTTATAGCTTATAGCATCCAAGAAGAGGGCATAGCTGGCTGCTTAGACCCCTGTGTAGCAGCACTTTTGTTTGGAAGTGAGGATAAACTGCAACGTTTTGTTGCAGTCCCCACTTCTTATGGCTAATAGTTACTGATGGACCATCATATCTTGTGATACCGAATTCCATACATTACATGTTAAAAAAATATTTTCTTTCATCCTGAATCTACTGCTAATCAACTTTATTGAATGACCCAGAGTTCATTTAAAGCACTATCAAACCGCTTTGGCAGTCATGTCTTCCCAAATAATCCTGGGAACTGTAGTTTGTTGAGGGTGTTGAGTGCTGTTAGGTGACCCCATTACCCTCACTAAAATTCCCAGAGTTCCTTGGGAAGAGAGATTGATTGTTAAATTATACTGGGATTTGTAGCCCTGAGAGGGGAATAAGGGTCTCCTAACAACTCTCAGCACCCTTGACAAACTACAGTTCCCAGGATACTTTGGGGAGGAGGGAAGCCATGACTGTTTAAACTGGTGTGATATTGCTGGGAGTATCTATCTACTCTCTCTGCACCATTTATAATTTTATAAACCACTATCATGCTATGCCCCCACTCAAACTATAAAAGTCAAAAAATGCTTTTGCCTTGCTTCAACTACTGATTTACTTATATGATTAAAGGATAAATCAGAGGCTTATGGGAACTGAAACTAAGGGACATAATCCCCTCATTAACTACAGGCTCTTGGTATGCCTCTGCTTCATCTCCAATAAGAATAACACCACACATCATGATTTGTATCAACTGTTACAGTGATGTTTCCTACAGTATAATACACGTTCAAACGCAATAGAGATGGTTGAGGAGTTCTTTTTGCCTGCACTTTTATGTGGATTAGAACAAGCACGGTTTGCTTGAGGTTGATGTGTTAAACAAAAACAATGGAGGGTTGTATCAAGCTACGGACTACTCAAAGTAGACCCATTAAATTTAATGGACCTAAATTAGTCATGTCCATTAGCTTCCATGGGTCTACCCTGGGTAGGTTTAACATTGGACACAACAACCCTGATTTCTGACTCTAGCTGATCTAAGGCTGGAATCCTAAGATACTTACTAGGGAGTAAGTCACATGGAAGACAGTGAGACTTAGAACTAAGTCTGAGGAAAGCAGTACACATAATTGATGACAGAAGCAATTTGCTTAGGGTTCCAACCACAACCTCCAGTTCCAAAATTGTAGAAGATACTATATTTAGGTTTAGATTAAGATTTATACCTGAATACACAGATGGACTATGACCCAGGAGACCCTGAAAAAGCCAGGCCTTGTGCACGATAGCCTGTTCTTTCCCATACCTTAGGGCAAAACACTTCAATGAAAAATACTTGCACAAGTGATGAATTCTCACAGGAGAAAATGGAAAGCCTCAGCATAGATAGCACCCTGGACCAAGATCATATGGTTGTCAAATTGGGGGTGAGGTATAGAACATCTCAGTTTACTCTCGCTGAGTAAATTTAGGTATTGGGGGGGGGAGACTAACTGCTGTAATTGTCAAGCTTTGTTGATACAAATCTCAGAAACATGAAGACAAAGATTAGGTTCTGAAATTATACCAGCACAGTTGAGGTCACAAATTGGAGTGATGCTTTTTTTCTTCTTCTTAGGTTAAATTAATGAACCCTTTAATAGAAACAAATGATAATGGCTTAATTGCTTTTTTACAAATAAAATGTTTATAACAGGTTCCTTCTGAAGCAATGGGAGAAGTGTGCAAGTTAATTTTTTCCTGTAGCTCCACAGGTCTTGATCAGGCAGGCCCACTCCTCTGTGCCTATTAAGGATGCTGGCAGCTTTACTACACTCTGTCTACATACATACACAGGCTACAGCAATACTGTGGTGGCCTGAGGCAGACCAGAGAGGGGAGAGTTGGTGGAAATTGCCCCTTTTCTTACATGAACAGAGGAGCAACTTAGGAGCAAAGTCAATGTTTGCAAACACACATATCATATCTGTGTGAAGTCATCATAGAGCTCTATGAGGCATGAATGGCTGTAGTCCTTTCCTCAGCATTAGGACAGAAAGATCTGTCAATTTCAGTTCTCTCAGTTTCTCATTTTTCCAATCTTAAATACAGTTCACATTTCTGCAGCAATTTGCATTTTTTTAAAAAAATGATGAAAATTCTCCAGCATTTTGTGATTTTTTTCCTAATAAACACATTTTTTGTAGGTTCTTTTGACTCATGTACATTTTTTTGCAAGCCATTTCTAGTCATATCATGCAATTTTGCATGTTATTTTCCCTCATATATTCATTTTATGCACACTTTCCCCTAATATTTTTGTGCTTTTTGTATTACTGTTTTTTGTAAACATTGTTTGGTTGGCAAACTACATTGCAAAATTCAAATAAGTGTGAATTTTGAAGGATGGCTGGGTTTCGGTTCTCATATTGCTTCAGAAAGTGCAAATCTGATGAATTTGGCTTGACCTGCAAACTGAACTGAAATTCTTGCCTGTCCCTATTCAGCGTATATTAGTTTTCCTTACCCAGGTTTCCTTTTGCATTATCATGTGAGAAATAGCTCACAGCAAAGAGTTTGTGAATTTACAGATGGGACAAAATTTGTTGAACTTCAGACCAGAATCTCCCAAACTTCAAAATGCTCTTTACCTTTGCTTCTCGGCAGCAGACATAGTGAAGAGAATACAGTAAAGAGTTGTTTATTAGCAATATTATGAACCCTCCACAAGGGTCATTCATTCATAGCTTTCAATCTATAACGTAAGTAGTTAAAGAGAATGGCATGTGTGTGTTCCTCGGTCACAATTCCAGGTGATAAATAATGTAAATGGGTAATGTGAGGACTAACACAAAAGAGTTTTGTTAATTATAAAAAATCAAATTACATTAATTTAATCAAACTCCGTTACTCTGATGTGTTAAGTGGGTTAGAAAGCACATCAAGGTTGACAGCTGTTTATGTTGTAAGCATAGCTTGCAGGCATGCTCTGTGAACTGACAGGAAAATGGCATTTAGGAAGTCAATTCTCCCTCAATCTCATCCTGCCAAACTCTTGATTATCTATCATCAGCCCTGCCTACGTATCTCAGCTGTATTATTTTCTTCTTCGCTTGGCACATTAAACTCATTAATTTCTTCATAAACGATTACAATTTAAGTAAAACTTCTGCAAAAAAAAAAAAAAAGCTCCATCAGTGTTGTAGACTCTTCAGTTAAAATAATCATGTTTACATATGAAAGGGCAAAATGTTATTGTGTCATTATATTAATATCTGTGTTACTGTGACAGGAGGAAAGATGAAGGGAGAGTAATATATTGTAGAGATCTCTCTCAAAAGGATGTTTTCTTAATGGTGTTCAGGCCATCCAGTGTCAGGAATTTGTCCTAATCACAATGGTGGCTCCAAGAGCAGTGCTTTCCCCCCGCCCCATAGGAATGTGGGCCAGGCTAGATATAACCCAGAGTTCCATGTCACATTTCCCTGATGATTTGGGATTTTTTACAGACTCAAAGGCTACAGTGTAGGACAATGTGCAAGTGTGGAGGGGGAAGAGAAAGCACATAGTTTTTCCCTTTCTACTGTTGGTCTCCTCAAAATTGCATCCTCAAGTTGTTCTCTCAACCACTGGGAAAAGACATGGAATCCATTGTATCTTTTCACCAGCTGGGAGAAAAACCACTTTGGGATTAGGTGTGAGCTGAAAAAATGACCAGAGGAAAACAGTTAAGCAGCTGCCAAATCTCATTTGTGTGGATGAAAGTAGCACAGAGATCTTTCTGTAACATCAAGTTTAGCCCTACAAGACAGGCATTAATTATATGTAAAACAGGACAGGATGCTTATGGGAAACTATTGGAGTGGGAGTTACAGATGTCTCTTGCTCTTTGTGATCTATATTCACTAACGGGCAAAAAACCTTGCGGTTTAAAAATGTATCTATAGCCCACAGATATTTCTACCAAACTTTGAAAAGCAGGGGAATTGGGCAGCTATAGTGAATGCACCAGGGGAGCAGGAGACCTGACCTCCTCTCTGAGATATTGTACTGCCCTACAAATTTGTCAAAATGCAAACACAATTTGGCTTGGTCTTTCACAGTCCACGTGCCTCTGAGCATATGGGAGTGGTGGCAACACCTGCCATCTCCAAAGATGGAGAATTACATTTTTATATGTTTGTTGGTGTTCTTCTTTCTTTGCTTCTTTCCTGTGTTACTATTGTTTCTACAGAGAAATTGTTATTGCATTATTCATCCTAGAAACCTGTGTCAAATTTATTTTTATTAATTTCAAAGCCTTTTTATTGGTCAGTGTCATATGGTGAAGACAGCCTTTTGTGTTTCAAATTGGAAGTTATGTTCTACTTCTATTTTGGGTGCATTAACAGTTGAATCTGAAACTGCAGTTTGATGTAAAATCAGACTGATTACAATATGTTGCTACTTCACCAATGACTCTAGCTGTTGGAAAAAAACAAACTTAGCCTGACCCAAATGCATGTTTTCAGCCTGCTATGTTTAAACCACTTCATTTAAGGAAAGGTGGTCATGGTCAATTAAAAACATAGAGCACATCTACAATTTTGCTAGAACACATTTCACCTCCCACTGTTTTATCTTGTGCAAATTGAGACACTCCTCATATCCACTGGAGATTATTCTGCAGAATAGTCAGTACCATTATTCCACAATTATTTTTGGAGTTTTTTTAATGTAAATTTTGCAAAGTGTTGCTGTGCTTCACAGAAATAAAAGCAAAAGAAAATGATTTCCTATAGGAAACTTCACTAAAATTGCCAAGGAAATCAGACATATTTATAGTGACTATCTGAATTATGTCAACTGTCTTAATAATGTTGCTTCCTCCCTGCTAAAACAAGATCAGTGCAGCACATGTCTTGTTTCTATTATTTGGGCTGACTGCAGGTGTTGCCACCACTCACCATATGCTCAGAGGCACATGTTCCCAAATTCTGCCAAGCTACACAGGAAGTGGATTGGACTGTGAAAGACTAACCCAAATTCTGCTTGCATTTTGACAAATTTGTTTGTTGTTATGTGCCTCCAAGTCGACTATTACTTATGGCAACCCTATGAATCAGTGACCTCCAAGAGCATCTGTCATGAAACACCCTGTTCAGATCTCCTGCTTTGTTTCTGTCTCCTAGGCCCCATTTCCCCACAATTCTTAATTTTTCTCTGTTCCCTACTTTTGCATTCCAATCCCCCATGATTATCAGCACATCTTGTTTTGGTGTGTGATCAATTTCTTCCAGTACAATATCTCAGAGAGGAGGTCAGATCTCCTGCTCCCCTGGTGCATTCACTATAGCTGCCCAATTTCCCTGCTTTTTAAAGTTTGATAGAAATATTTGTGGGCTATAGGTATGTTCTTAAACCGCAAGGTTTTTTGCCTATTAGTGAATTTCTCTGCTTTTTAATCCAGGAGGTAAGAAATGGGATCCTGTGCAAGCTTGCTGAGAATGGATTGATCATTTGCATGCTTATTGAGTTCAGTGGGACGTACTCCCCTGCAATCATGCTTAGGATAGATGAAACTGACCACAGGGAATGGGGAGGAGAGGAGGAGGAGGGAGGGGAGGGAGGGCAGAGGGAAAGAGGGGGATGGGAGCAGGCAGGAGGGGGAGGGGAGGTGAAGGACAGGTTTGATCACTTACATGTTTATTGAATTCAGTGGGATTTAATCCTGTGGAATCATGCTTCCGACCGGGGAGGAGGGAGGGATGGCTGGCGTGGGCAGGGACGGAGGAAGAAGGAAGAGGGGCGGGGTGGAGGAAGGGAGAGGACAGGGGAAGGAGGGGAAAGCCAGGTCTGATCATTTGCATGCTTATTGATTTCAATGGGATTTACTCCTATGTAATCATAGTTAGAATAGGTAAAACTGACCATGGGGGAGGAGCAGGTGGAGGGGAGAGGCGAGGGAAGCAGAAAGGGAGAGGAGAGGGGAGCAGAAGGAGGGGGAGGGGGAAGGAGGGGGAAGGGGATGGCGGGTTTGATTATTTGCATGCTTATTGAGTTCAATGGTATTTACTCCCATGCAATTATGCTTAAGATAGATAAAACTGACCATGGGGAGGGGAGGGGAAGAAGGGGATTGGAGGGGGCAAATGAAGGGGATAGGAGGGAGGAGAATGGAGGGTGGATTTGATCAGTTGCATACTTTTTAAGTTCAATGAGAATTATTTCTGTGCAATCATGTTTGAAAATGGAAATGGACTGCCTTCAAGTCAATCCTGACTTATGGCGACCCTATGAATAAGGTTTCCATGGTAAACGATATTCAGAGGTGGTTTTACCATTGCCTTCCTCTGAAGCTGAGAAGCAGTGACTGGCCCAAGATCACCCAGTGAGCTTCATGGCTGTGTGGGATTCAAACCCTGGTCTACCAGGACATAGTCCAGCACTGACCTGGGGGAGGGACAGGGAGGGGAGGAGGAGGGGGAGGGGAGAAGATTGGGTGGGTGGGCACTGGGCAGAGGGGAAGCCCCTTTCCTTTCCAAAAGGAAAATATTGTGAACAAGATCATTGCTTTTCAGCATTTCCCCCACCTTTTTATTTTACAGCAGGCACATGTAGCCTCCCACACAAATTTAAACAAAAGCTGTTCCTGGCCGCATCCACACCAGGCCTTTATTTCACTTTGGACAGTCATGGCTTCTCCCAAAGAATCCTGGGAAGTGTAGTTAGTGAAGGGTGCTGAGAGTTGCTAGGAGACGCCTTGTTCCCCTCACAGAGCTTCAGTCAGAGCGGCTGACTGTTAAACCACTCTGGCCGCTGGACCTCTGTCAGGAGAATAGCAGTCTCCTCTCAGCACCCTTCACAAACTACGGTTCCCAGGATTCTTTGAGGGAAGCCATGACTGTCTCACATGAAATCAAAGTCTGGTGTGGGTGTGGCTCCGACTAGCCAAGCCAAGCAGTGAGTCTGGCTTTTAGAACACTGACAGTTCTTACTGAGCATGCCCGACATTATCATTCAGTTCAATGCAAAATTTATTAAATTAATTAAAGATCAGCCAGGCGTTTTTAAACTTTTAAACTGCAGAAGATGAAGGTCAGAGTATGGGGCAAGGTGAGTAACAGGATTACAGGTCCCCTGTGAACATGGCTGATTTTTAATGAAGTTCAACAGATTATGAGAACTCTGAGAGAAAAAAGTCCAAAAGGGCTCTGGGTTTTTCTCTCTCTCTCTTTAGACTTTGAACTCTCGATTCTTTCTGACTGTTTTGTTTATCGCCATGAAAATTGAGAGGGTTGTTAAGCAAGTGTTTCTGAGTTCAGGACTATAAATTTTGTGAGGTTTTGTTTTGAAATGAGCTTATGGGAAACATCAGAATGGCATGGGGGTATTTTCAATTTAACATTGCGGAATGTGAAAAATTCACACTGGCTATAGTATACAGCCACTCTCATGGCTGTATAATTTTGATTGAAGACTTCCACAAATCATTCCAGCATGGGCTCAGTTAATGAGGGTTTTTTAAAATAAAAAAATCAGAAAATAATGACAGAAGCTTTTACCTAGAAAAAATAATTTGGAATGACAAAGGCTTGTGTAGACAGGCAGAAGCCATTTTCCGAAGGGGCCATCAGTCATCCTCCTGCAGCACCTATAATATGACCTCTATGGGCACATGACTTATGACAATGCATAGATTTTTGGTTGTAACAAACCAATGATAATAATAAGAGCCTCTTCACACGGATGGTAAACATGCAATAACCAGAGTGTGTGGCCCAGTCCTGTGCTCTTCTAATGCCCATCAGAAGCAAAGCAAAGCACAGAGGTCCCTGCTGTTCTTACCTTTGGGTCACAGTAGCTAAAGCCCTAGAAAGGATTGCCGTTGCATTTTCTGATGTAATAAAATCAAAGAGGGAAGCTTTTTACACTAGTTTCATAATTTCCTGAAGTAAATTGAAGTAAATGACCCCATGTTTTGTTTCTAACAGGCACGAAAGCACAGATATGACTTAACTCTTGCCTACCTTTATTTATTTATTTATTTATTCATTCATTCATTCATTCATTCATTCATCATTCATTATTTGATTTCTATCCTGCCCTTCTTCCCAGCAGGAACCCAGGGTGGCAAACAAAATCACTAACACTTTAAAACATCATAAAAACAGACTTTAAAATACATTAAAACAAAACATCTTTAAAAACATTTTTTTAAAGCTTTCAAGATACCTTTTTTAACAAAAGGTATAAAAACATATTAAAAAGCAATTCCAACACAGACGAACACTGGAATAAGGTCTCTGCTTAAAAGGCTTGTTGAAAGACGAAAGTCTTCAATAGGCACCGAAAAGCTAACAGAGATGGTGCCCATCTAATATTTAAGGGTAGGAAATTCTACAGGGAAGGTGCTGCCACACTAAAGGTCCATTTCCTATGTTGTGCAGAACAGACCTCCTGATAAGATGGTATCTGCAGGAGGCCCACACCTGCAGAGCACAGTGATCAGCTGGGTATATAAGGGATAACATGGTCTTTCAGGTATCCTGGTCCCAAGCTGTATAGGGCTTTGTACACCCAAACTAGAACTCTGAACTTGGCCTGGTAGCAAACGGGCAGCCAGTGCAATTGTTTCAGCAGCGGGGTGACATGTTGGCGATACCCTGCCCCAGTAAGCAGTGTCGCCACCGCATTTTGCAGCTTCTGGACCAACCTCAAGGGCAGCCCCATATAGAGCACATTACAGTAATCCAGCCTGGAGGTTACCAGTGCATGGACAATAGTGGTCAGGCTATCCCGGTCCAGAAACGGCCACAGGTGTCTTACCAGCCGAAGCTGGTGAAAGGCACTCCTAGTCACTGAGGTCACCTGGGCCTCTAATGACAAAGATGGATCCAGGAGCACCCCCAGATTACGGACTTGCTCTTTCAGAGGGAGTACAATCTCATCCAAAGCAGGCGTCTGACCAATTGTCTGAACTCGGGAACCACCAACCCACAGTGCCTCCAGCTTGCTAGGATTCAGACTCAATTTAATGGCCCTCATCCAGCCCACCACCAAGTCCAGGCACCAGTCCAGGGCTTTGTTGCGCTGCAGCCAACTCAGAAGGGACAGGAAGGGGGGAGGCATGAGTTTCAGGCACCTCCGCAGCCAGAAGAAGCAGAGTTGGGGATTGTTGTGTATGAGCAGGATTGTGCGGGAGGGGGGCAGCCTGCTCTCCAGCCAGTTCCCACGAGTAACGCCCTTTCCGAGGAGCCGAGCGCACCGCCCCCAGTTGATGCAGAGGACTTGTGGGGGGAAGCTTCAGAGACAGTGCCAGCTCCTCCTTTACCAAGCAGTTCCCAGGAGGATTCCAGTGTGGCACCGCCCCCTGACCTTGAGCCCGTTGCTCGGGAGCAGGTGTCTTCAGATGAGCCATTGGATGCGCGTCGCCTGTCTCCTCGTTCCCGTCACCACAAGAAACGGACAGTGCAAAGACAGGAATTACGAAGGAGTCAGAGATTACGTTCGAAAACATTTCCTATATAAGCCTGCCGCTCCCAGTGGGGGGTCGTTGAGTCAACTTTTTTCACACGCTGCAGAGCATGTCTAGAGTATAGTTAGGGACTCTAGTGAGTTAGCATAGGGTTTCCTATGAAGCGCAATGCCTTTGATGTATCCATTACTCTAATAAAACGAGATTTACTTGCACACACACTCCAGCCTCATTCTTTCGGCTCTGGATGGGACAGGCTTCCATGGTCCTTCCCGATTCATATCTTACAGAGAAATAGAGCAGGGTATCATCAGCGTACTGCTGACACCTTGCCTCAAATCTCCTGATGACCGATCGCAAGGGCTTCATATAGATTTTAAACAGCATGGAGGACAAGATGGTACCCTGCAACACCCCACAACACAACTGCCAGGGGGCCAAAAGACAATTACCCAATGCTATTCTCTGAAAACGACCTTGGAGATAGGATTGGAACCACTGTAAACCAGTGCCTCCGATATCCATCTCACCAAGTCGGCCCAGAAGGATACCATGGTGAATTGTATCAAACACTGTTGAGAGATCAAGTTACTCAACAAGGTCGCACTCCCCCTGTCCTTCTTCCAATAAAGGTCATCCGTCAGGGCGACCAAGGCTGATTCAGTCCCATAAGCAGGCCTGAACCCAGACTGGAATGGGCCAAGATAATCTGTTTCATCCAAGAGTACTTGCAATAGCTGCACCACAACCCTCCCTTCCCTAAGAAGGGAATTTGCAACTAGTCAGTAATTGTCGCAGACCAATGGGTCCAGGGTGGGCTTTTTCAGGAGTGGTCGGATCACTGCCTCTTTCAGGGTGGCTGGAACCACTCCCTCCTGCAATGATGTGTTGACCATACCCTGGATCCACTTGGTCATACCCCCTCGGCAAGCTTTAATAAGCCAAGAAGGGCAAAGGTTGAGAGGACATGCTGCTGTCTGCATCATCGCAAGTACCTTGTCTACGTCATCAGGCTACATCCACTGAAATCGTTCCCAGGAAGTTGCAGCAGACATTGCAGCAGACGTTATAGCAGCAGAAGTTGCGGCAGATGTTACTTTTCAGTGTCTTGAAATATCACACAGCTACGTACACTGCTTTACTTTTCAAAATATGTTGCCTGTTTAGCTAGTGTTGCATGGTCTAGGGATGGGCAAGAGACTTGATTCAGTTTGCATTTGAAGCCAAGTTGATCAAATTTGCACTTTCCAAAACAATATGAGAACTGAAACACAGCCCTCCTTTGACGGTGGCACTTATTTGAATTTTGCAATGCACTTCGCCAACCAAATAATGTTTACAAAAATGCATATGTTAGGGGAAAGTGTGCATAAAAATGAATATATGAGTGAAAATAACATACAAAACTGCATTTTATATGCTGAGAAAGAACTTTCAAAATCTGAACATTAGTCAAAACTATCTACAAAAAATTCACACTAAAATGCTAGAGAATTTTTATGAGGATTTTTTTTTAAAATTGCAAAGATGTGCAGAAATGTGGAGAACTGAATTTAAGATTGGAAAAATGATAAACTGAGAGAACTGAAATTGACCGAACTTTCCATCGCTATTGGTAGCTAAGATACAGAGCTACTAAAATTCAATTGGAAGACGATGCTGGTGCTATAACAGGATGGTGACAGCACCAGTGCACATGGTCTGGGCCTGTCTAGTAGTAGCTCCATTCTAGACAGAATTCATTACTTGTATCAATGTGTTACTACAGAAATCCCTTAAGTTTACGGATGTTAATTTATTGTTGAATTATGTACTGGGAAGAAATCCTGCTTATTTGAATTAAGTTTAATGGGCATTATGTGTTCTGAGATTTGTATTGTAATGTACACTATAATGTATTTGATATGGCAAGTTTTCTTTCCAGCCCAGGGAAAGTTAGTTCAACTAGTGTGAGGGCTCAACTGATAGCTGTGAATTAGAATTCTCAGTATGCAAAAGAAGGAATGAAGTTATGCATATTCTGATTGGTAGTGGCAGGTTTAGAATCCTTAGGTAGATAGTGTGATTGGCTAGGGCTAGACTAGAGGACCAGAATAAGCGTATATATGGCTGGGTGCTGGTCTGCCGAGGAGTGTTGTTGAAATCGGTCAGGTTAATCAGAGTCAGTCTGTTTTGGTTGCTACTTAGTGTTCCTGGTAGACAGTTGAAGAAGAGGATTGAGGAAGACAAAAGGAATGCTGAGGGGAGGCAAAGTGGCTTGGTGGCCAAAGTCTTGCTGAGGTAGCTGAATCACTAGGCTCAGGCTGAAGAGATGTGAGGAGACCCTGCCTACCGCAATGAGGGAGAAGAAGTGAGAGGCAGTTTGGACTGCTAGACTCTGGTGTCTGATAGGAGAGCCAGAAGAAGATTCCAGGAAAGGAAAGCAAAAACAGAC
Organism: Rhineura floridana; assembly: GCF_030035675.1. NCBI lineage: Eukaryota > Metazoa > Chordata > Lepidosauria > Squamata > Rhineuridae > Rhineura > Rhineura floridana. Next base: position 176,763,527 of record NC_084480.1, on the reverse strand, counting down.
CTGGCTGAGTTTCAGTAGGAGCTGAAACAGAGGCTTCAACAAAAGTCCTCAGTTATATTGTTGGTGAGGCTTAACTGGGGTGGAGTAAATATAAGGGCAATCTGGTAACAGAGTTACAATACTGTAACTAATTGCTTCCTCAAAGCTGTCTTGGTTTAGTAATAGTAGTGTAGAATAAACTGTTGGTATTTAAAATGAGACTAACAGATTAGCTGAAGTAACCACATCAGCTTCTGCATTACATAATCTGGTAATAAAAATTAAATATTAGGCAGGCGCCATCTCTGTTATCTTTTTGGCACCTATTGAAGACTTTCCTCTTTCAACAAGCCTTTCAAGTTGAGACCTATCCCAGTCTGCATCTATGTTGGAATTGCTTTTTAATATGTTTTTTAAAAACCTTTTCCCCCCTAAACAATATGTTTTAACCCTTTTTATCTAAGATGTATTTAAAGCTTTTTTTAAAAAAAAAAAAACGTTTTTAACGTTGTTTTGATTTAAGGTATTTTAAGTTCTGTTATTATGATATTTTAAAGTGTTTTAGTGCTTTTGTTTGCCGCCCTGGGCTCCTGCTAGGAGGAAGGGCGGGATATAAATCAAATAATAAATAAATAAATAATAAGCATTAATATCTTTGTTAAATATTGTCACTATGTCTGACTGGCTTTGTACCATGTCTGTATCCAACAATTACCAGAGTTATTGGTAACTTAACGGTTCAAACAGCACAACTGATATTAAATGATGGCTGCAGTACAGGTTTAGGAAAACCACTGGAGTGAAAGTTGGGCTTTGTTAATAGAATAAATAAAGAAATGCCCCTCTTCCCTCCACATTTACCAATACTATATATTCTTGCAGAGGGGCAACGTGGTTGGTGCTTCAGTGTTGGAAAGACAGAACAACAACTACAAATGTGCAGTGTGCTGAGAGCCTTAAAGTGCTGGCAGCATGTGAAAAAGCAACCTTTTGCAAATGACAACCCCTCCCCCCCCCAAAAAAAACCATCTAGATCTCTGGACTCCATATACCGACTTATTTGTGTGACTTGCTAAGAGTATGGACTACAGCTTTTAGCAGGACTTTTAGGTTCTAATTCTTCAGTCTTTTCCCATATTCCCTTCTTCTTCCTTCCCTTCCCCCTATATTTTACAACATATAACATGTGTGTTTAGTTAATGAAAACTGTTTTAAAACTAATGGAAATATTAATTTGGAAAGGAACTTAATAGGAAATATTTTAATTCCAAATTCTTGTGATTTCCATGACTTGGGGCTTGTATTTGGCCATGTTGGTATTGGCAGCTGTCCTTCTAGGGATACAGATTTAGGTCTGTCTGCACTCAGACTGACCATGATGTGGGCACACTTTTCTAATGTAATTTTAAGAAGGTCCAAGTGCATGGACTTAGTCCCATTGCCCTCCCCCCAAAATATGACTAGCCACAATACTCTGAGACAGTTTCTAAACAACAGCTCTTCCATCAAATCTGGGTTTCAATTAAAGCAAACATTTTTGTGGGAACTGTTCCTCTAAATCAGAAACTGACTTTCCTTCTGACTTATCAGAAATGTTAACACTTATGATCACAGAGGGGAACTGACATACAGCTATATAGCAGCTTATCTAACTCTGCCGCATTTTGCTATTTAGCCACACTGGTAATTCAGCGACTGATGGGGGTGTGCACTATGAACTTAAACTGATGTAACTTTAATGTCTCCACCCTCTGCCCACCCCTGAGGAAGCCTGTGAATTTATTTTTGTAAGTGCACTTGCTGACAGGTAAACAACCAGGTACACAATTACTGTATTATTTTCTTCATCTTTTCATTTTAAGGAAATATTTTTTCACATTTGTGCCCCCCTTATCTCTCTGCCATTATCTTTCTGTCTGTGACCTTTCCTCCTTCAGCTCTACCTCCATGGCCCCCTAAAGGTCTCCTGCACTCTTAAATGACTCCACCCATCCTATCCTGTTGCCCTTTCTTCTTGGAATCAAGAGCCAGTGTGGTGTAATGACTAGAGTGTGGGACTATAACCAGGGAGAACTGGGTTCAAATCCCACACTCAGCCATAATGCATGTTGGGTGATCTTTGACCAATCATCCTCCCTCAACCTAACCTTCTCAGAGAGTTGTTGTGAGGATAAAAGGGGTGACAATGTGCACCACCAATACAATCATGCAAAACTTCAGCATTGGACTCTGCAAGCCTTGCTTTCCTAAATTCTGTTAGGTGAAGTTCTATGGCACCAGTAGTACTATATAAACAATAGCACAGATTACCAAAACGTCAAAATGCTGGTTTTCTGAAGGTCTGGGTCAAGGTGCCATTTCAGGACTCGGTACTGGGGTGGGGTGGGGAGGCAAGGTTCACAAAAAAGTTGCACACTGCTGAATGTAGTCACCAATTCCTGTGATGTAAGGTGACAGTTACTGTCTGGCACTGGCTTTCTACAATCAACCAATTAAGTTGGTATTGTTTCTGCCAGTGCAATTAACAGCAACAGACCCATTTGTTTTCATCCCTGCATTATGGTTTTTGAAGTGGCAAGGACATATTTTCATGAAAAACAAAATGTGCATTAGATTAATATGATCTACAATCTTTAAAAGAACCAATGAATAATAATGCATTTAGTGACTATTTTAAGGACTTATCCTCTTTTAACTACTGAAAACAAATCAACTGAAAAAGGAAAGCATTTCAAACATTTCTGGGCAACCCCATCGGCTCTAGCCTGCCTGATAGAACAACTAGACTTAACTGGAATTGCTAAATAATGCTTAATCAGTGAGGATGCTTTGTCCTGTACAGTAATTGAATCCTAATTGCTGAAAATTAAACATTTATTGAAAATATTCATGCCGCAGTGAGATTACTGAAAGGCTCATAGTGCTGCTGTCTAATGGCTGAAAGAAATCTGGGAAGGCAGCATATGCCAGCTGTGCAGGGCCATCAGACAAGAGTGAACAAATAAAGGTGGTGTTAAGGCCAACCCTGGGTGCCTCCGTGGCATGGCAGCTGCTGTAGCATGACTCCCATACTACTGCAGAAATGTTATAACCTTGAGGTGGCAAGATAGAAGCTCACAGCATTTGAAGAATTTGTGTTAGTCTGTTGAAGCAAAAACAATGAAGAGTCTTGTGATACCTTAAAGACTAACATATTTATTACAGTGTTCACAAAAGCTTATGCCATAGTAAGTTTTGTTAATCTTGTAAGAAGCCTCACGATTGTTTGAGTTATTTACTACTATTTGACCAAGGTCCAACAGGCAACTGACAAAGGGCATGATCTGGTCCATTGCAGACGCAGCACAAGCACACAGAAGAGCCAAACAGGATTCATACAGCTCTGTTCTCTTCTGCTTCCCAACCTACACAGGAAGCATAAGGGGCCATCAGGGTGAATGAATTGCCTATGTCTGCCTGTCATATTCTCATTTAGCTCTCCCCCTCTGCTCACAGCAAATTTCTAGTGCCCCAGAGCATCGGTAACAGAGTGCACACGGATCTTACATTTTCCCCAACAGTCTTTTGCATAGTGTGCACATGTGGAGGTTGTTAAATCAAGGGGGGAGGGGGGAACAAAGTGCTTTTAAGTGCTATCAGATTCCTGCATCCCTACCATTAAGTAGAATGAGATGGCTAGCTCAGGTAGCTGAGGCTGAAAAGGCAACAAGCTGTTAGTTATGTAATGCCATCCAACAGTGGAATCAATTACCTAGAGAGGCAGCGGGCTCTCCGACACTGGAGGCATTCAAGAGGCGGCTGGACAGCCATCTGTCAGGAATGCTTTGATTTGGATACCTGCATTGAGCACGGGGTTGGACTCAATGGCCTTATAGGCCCCTTCCAACTCTACTATTCTATGATTCTAATGTATTGTTGTATTTTCATCTCCTGGGAAAGGAAGAAGCCCTTATGAGATTTTCTGTCCCAGGTGCCAGAATAACTTGAGGTGCTATGCACCTTGACTTGGAAGAGGAGCTGCTCTGCTTCAGACAGCAGAAAGTTTTGGGCCAATCCTGTGCCCGCAATGGACTAAATCATTTGAATCATCAAATGTTAAAAAGATGGGAAGAAACCCCATTTGCAGCTACTCTCCACATTACCTTGTGGTTTCTATGTTACCAAGTATATGTGGGGAAGACCTGCTGTGAAGGTAGCAGCTCTCATGCTGCTCAGGTAACATAGGAAATGGGTGCTCAGTGTTATGCATGAAAGCTGGTCCTGATTTCTTATCCCTTTTCTTAAGTGCTACAATATACTTATTCTGATAACAAACAGCTTCTCTACAAGAAGAGTTCCAGAATCAAGCTATAGTTCAAAGAGTGATTAATAAGAAAGTCTGCTGAAAACTTTCATATAAATCTAAGTGAATAAAAGGTTTTCATCCCATCTGATTAAAAAGTAGAGACCTTATTTTTAATTCAGAAAGTAAAGCTTGCAGAATGGCAAAGTGAAAGAACAACAACTCAGAGGAGACGTGGCTGAAACTAACTTATTTGAAAAAATCAAAGGGCAATTTAAGAGAAGTCGGTAATACTATTTACTATAAGAGAAGTCCGTACCAATATCTACATGCCATTCTAAGAAAACTTTCCTGGAAGCAAAGTACTGTCTGGTAGACTATTGACTGCATTTCAAGAGCGAGACTACAGCATAATGAGCTGGTGGAGCTTCTCTATCTCCTCCTACCTCAAGAGCAACATCTCTAACCTTTCCATTCCTCTGAGCAGGGGTGTAGTGCTAAATGTTGAAGAGCTCTTCATAACAGCATCCCTAGCCATGCCCCCCAGGAGAGTCTACAAATACACATACAAACATCAAAGAGCAGCAGTACATGGCACAACGCTACATTTATTAGAATCAGCACAACTTAGGAACTCCATCAAAGTAAAAGAAGGAAGTATCCAGCCTCTGCTCGATTCTTTTCCTCCTTCTGACTTTCTCTATGCTTGTTACATGTGAAAGCCTCATTATCACCTTGTGCACCTGCCAGAGCAAGAAGGTTTGTCAGTTACCCTGATGCTCCAGCCTACAACGTTATTGTTCCTGCTCTGAAGAGAGAGAGAGAGAGAGAGAGAGAGAACTTCCTAGAGCTGCACTTCCTGCATTGCTCTCCACTACATTGCTGTCTCTGCGTTTACTCAAAATACATCAAATCCTCTTTTATCTGGGTTCTTTCTCTGGACATATTCCCCATTGCCTGTCCAACTCTCATTTCCTTGTCTCTTACCATGCCTGACACATCATATCTCGAAACACATGTCTGCATGAGATGGACTTGTCTGGTAGTGACTACATTCTGGGATGCACTTTTTTGTGTGAAATTTAACCTTGGCCTAGAATGGCTTTATTACTTATTTTCAACTATGACAATAGGCACCTTCTTCATAAAGCCTTAATTACTTTTCTTGTGGTGACAGCCTGGATGGAAGTCTGGTGTCACATTCAAAAAAGCCAATGGTGAGCTCAACTGAACTATGGTATAAGTAAAACTGGAGACTGGCCTTGCCACAAATCAAAGTTGACATAGAATCTGACTAAGCCTAGGGACTTTTACCATATATAGAAAACATTCATTTTTTATGTTGATCATGATCCTGCTGCTCCTAGACTATCCTACTCTCAATTACAGTTCTGGAAAGACACTCTTCACTGAAGTTACTGCCTGTTCTCCACTTCTGGATTAGCTTAGCATCTAGGTTCTTTTAAATTTTCAAGGAACAGGCAATGTTGAGCAAAGAAAAATATATAGTTCAATTTAAAGTGCAACAGTGCTGTGGCAACTACAAAGCCTGGGCACAGTCCAGCAGGGCGTTCTCCAGCACAAACCCCAGTGAAATGAATGGAGCTTCCCAAAGAACACTATTGCACTCTGTGTGGCTGCTATTCATTTCAGCGAACAAAACTTCCTACTGGATTGTGCCTTGTATTATCAGTGTGACATACTCTACACCGTTGTCTAAGAAGGGATCGTTTTACATCAGCCATATGGGAAAAATACTGCCAATAAATTGAAATTTTCTCATACTTAATGTGTGTAATAGCCAGTATTAATCTCTATCATAAAACTGTTCCAAAATTCTGCGCGCTAGTGTGGTACTTTCCTCGGGAAGTTGAGATACTGAGAAATCTTCCATACAAGATGCTGACTGACATTATTAAACTGCATCAATACTCTAAGGATACCCAGCAAACATTATTTCAATCAACTTCCCTCTTCCATTCCTGTTCAATAAAATGGAGCCTCCTTTAAGAGAGCATTAGAACATCTTTGTGTGTAGCTTCAAGGATGAGAGCAAAGATCTCAATTGGAAGATTCCATGACTTCTGGCCATGGCAGTTATCTTCACAGAATTTTGAATTTATGGGAAAGTTGTGAGTTGTGCAACATTATGAGGAAATTGGGAAAGCATATAGTAAATTTAGAATTGAACAGAAATATTTTTTCAACTGTGATTGTGAATCCAGCTGAATTCCAGAGAATAATAAATAGCCAATGGACTAACATATTTCATATGAAAACCTAATCATATAGCCCCCAGTCTAGCTAATGCTATTCATGACTAATTCCCAACTAAAGCCACAGAACATAAATGAATTATGATCTACTTGTTCCTTTGGATACATAGGGGGTTAAATCAGTGCTAACATTAGCTGATGGGAGCTACACAATAAGAGTTCATTTTGTACAAAATGAATCAGTAGACCAGCCTCTTGCTGATTATCTGGAATTATATTTATTTGGGGGGCAAACCCATACCCACTTACTTGGGAGTTAGGACCCACTGAATTTAATGGGACTTAATTTTGAGTAGACATGTATAGAATTATGCTCTAAGAATATTTATATCCCACTTTCCATTGTAGCAACACCATTCAAGATGTATTATTGTTATCATCATCATCATTATTTACATTTATAGACCACCCTTTATTCCATAGACTCCTGTGATAAATAAAATAAATAAAATTTCACTTAATTTAAAAATATTTAAGACCACATGAAAGGAAAAAAAGAAATTTACAAGCAAGTGTCAAAACAGCCACATTCACAGACTTCAGAAACAACAAAAATATAGTAAAGAATTAAAACAGCATTAAAAATAGCAAACAAAACAACCTTAAATTCAGAACGTCACTTCAGTAAAACTTCTTAAACCAGCACACCAAACACATGCTGAAAAAGAAATAACTGCACTAGGTGGGAAGCCAAAAGAAAGAGGGGTCAAATTAACCTTCCTAGTGTTGAGAAAATCCAGATTGTGTTATAATGTGCATAACGGAACTACAGAACAGCTACTTTGAAGGTCTCAGGGAACTGATTACAATATACTGAGTTAAGGATAAAGAAACTAGCTGGTAGTTCTGGTTTATCTTGTGTATGCAGATGTAATGGGCAGATAGCCAAACGGTGGCACACCTTCTCTTTTGTTTCCTGTGTTAAAATGCTTGAGCTGTGTAACTTTTTATTGCCACATAGCATTACTGAGATAAAGTATAAAAACAAGACCTGCTCAGTAATATGGTAGGCAGCTTACTTTACGCATGAGCGGTGAGTGTGTCTCTATTCTGCAGAATAAATTTGGGTTGAACCCTCGACTGACTGACTTCTCGTTCTTGGTGGTAAATCAGAAAAAGCTTACCAAGGGGAACGAACAGCAATATTTGCAACAGTTGGAAGGGAGTTTCACAACTAAAGAACAGCCTCAGAGAAAGCCCTATTCTGCATCCCAAGCTGTAATGCCTATGCCATTGGCAAGACATGGAGGTCTAGTAGCCAGATGCAAAAGAGGACTGGGCTCCTACATCTTTAATAGTTGTGTAGAAGGGGGCATTTCAGCAGGTACAGCTGGCTATCCTACACAGAGGCCTCTCTTGCAGATCTTAACACGTAGGCATCATCATAAGAGAGTCTTTTAGGTATCTTTTTCTCCACACAATTACCCAGGAGGGGGTGGCACATCATAATATACTGCCACTTCCAAGGGTTTTTTCACGAAAACTTTTCAATTAGTGTGGCACGCACTACACTTCCTAGCAGATCCAAACGGAAATTTTAAAAAGAAAAAAGAGCCATGGAAGCCCTTGGATCACGTTGTAAGTAGTGGCAGAAGATGAAAAAATGGATTCAATTCACATGTAAAGGTGAACCTATCTAATTCACACTTTCCAACAACAATATATCAACCAAAACACAACCATCCTTTGAAAATCATGCTTCTCTAAATTTTGCAGTGCAGTTATTCAGTCAAATAATGTGTACAAAATGCATATACAAGGGTCAAGTATGCATAAAAATGCTTATTTTAGTCAAAATTACATAAAGAATGTGTTATATTAAGGAAAACTGCATACAATCATATGTATATTAGGAAGAATTCATACTAAAATGTCGATGAATTTTCATGAGGAATTTTTTTTAAAGAAACTCAAACTGATGGTGGAAATGTGGAGAACCAAACTTGAGACTGGAAAAATGAGGAAATGGGAGAAACCAAAATTGACAGATTCACCCATCCCTAAGTACTTATATATATATTCACATTTTAAAATTTGCATTAACATTCAACTGGACATATAGAACAGATGTACTGGTCTACTCATGTGCAATGGGCACAGACCAGATTAAGGCCATTCTGTCCATCCCTAATCATATGTATAGTGTGATCATGGTAATGAACAGCAAAATTTGACTATTATATCCAGAGCCAGTGCCAGGTGTGACTGGGTCCTTGGGCACCAGCCTGCCCCAGCCCCCCCACTCCCAGGCCCCCCCCCAGACTGAGCAGGACCACTCCACCTACCTCTTCTCTCTTTCTGTGAATGCCCTGTGTGCTGGGTGCTCAGGTCGATGCCATCAACCAAGATGGCAGTGCAGGCTTCTCTAAGGGGCTGATACCCCCAATGCCATCTTCGCTGATGGCATACATGTGCGGTATACTGCATGCGTGCACATGCCTGCCATCAATCAAGATGGCAGTAGGGACATCAGCCCCATAGAGAAGCCTCTGCCGCCATCTTAATTGATGGCAGCTGTGCGCACAGCATGCAGGGCATTCACAGAAAGGAAGAAGAGGTAGGTGGGCACTGTGGGCCTGCATGGTCTGTAGGGGGGGCTGGGAGCTCCGTCTCTGCGATCTGTGGCAGGGACAGGAATCGACACTGCAGAGGATCGTGGAAAGGGAAAGCTATCCCCACACCCTAAGGAGGGCCCTTCAGGGACGCAGGGACCCTCGGCCAGGGCCTGACCTAGCCGCCCTTTGGCGACGGCCCTGATTATATCTAGTCAGACAAGTTTATTCTTTTATTTACTTTTTAAAAACAGGACATGAAGAATTCCTTGATTGTATTAAACACTGCTGGGAAAGCCTGCAAAATCAACAGGGTCACATTCCCCTGTTTGTTTCCAGCACAGAGCATCATCTTGAGTGACAAAGGCAGAATCTGTCCCAAAACCATGTTACAAGGCAAACAGAAAGGAATCTAGATAATCAGTCTCATTCAGGAAACCAGCTCATCCAGGAAAAACTTGAGTTAGGACACCACAACAAACTTCAACATTTTATTCAAGAGTGGAATGTTAGAAACAGGTTGATAGTTTGAAGAGTCTAATGAAAATTTCTCTAGAAAGGGATGTGTCACCAATAGGGATGTAAGAATGTTTTCCATTCTGCCCTGTATTCATTGCATGCAGCACTGTTCCTGTTCCAGCACAGTTCATCTTTCGCCAAAAACTATGCTATTTGTTGTAATGCCCACTGTGGCAAAATTACGTGACCTTCATAAATTGCAATGCGCTCTATGTGGGGCTGCCCCTGAAGATGACTCGGAAACTTCAGTTGGTCCAAAATTCATTAGCCAGATTTCCATTTACAACTCATAGAACCCATGGATGGGTTCCTCATTGCTCATCTGCTGTGCCCACTGGCCTGTGTGTGTTGTTGTTTAATGCCAGATTGGTACACAATAAGACCACTCTCATCCATGATTTGATCATGAATGGAGGTGCCGATTTGGTGAGCATTACCGAGACCTGTGTGGGTGAGCTGGGAGGAGTTGATCTGACCCAGCCTTGCCCACCTGGATACTCGGTGCAACACCAGCACAGGCTGCCGGGACGGGGAGGAGAGGAGTTGCTGTGGTCTACAGAACTTCCATCTCTGTCATCAGGAAACCACTCTGTCTTGGAGCCGGCTGTGAGGGCCTGCACCTGGTGTCGGGCCAAGGAGACAGTAAACTAGGGTTGCTGCTGGTGTACCGTCCACCCTGCTGCCCAGCAGCTTCTCTGACTGAGCTGGCGGAGGCTGTCTCAGCTGTGGTGTTGGAGGAGCCCAGAACGATAGTTCTCAGTGATTTCAATGTCCATGTGGAGGCTGCCTCTAGTGTTCCGGATCGGGACTTCATGGCCTCCATGACGACCATAGGGCTGTCTCAAGTTGTCACCGGCCCAATGCATAGGGCACCTACGACTTGGTTTTTGCTCCAGATGGAGGAAGGGGTGGTCTGGCAATGGGGGTGGTGGTGGATGTCACCCCATTGTCATGGTCAGACCACGTCCTAGTGAAGTTCAGACTTATGGCTCCGATCCTTCCCTGCAAGGGGGGGGAGTTCCCAGTAGATAGAGCAGGTGACCCTGTTGAAGCCCTTGTCATGCTGTGGAACAGCGAGGCACATCGGGATCTTGACACGATTGCCCCTGAGTGCCCTCTCTGGCATTGTGGAGCCCGGTTTGCACCTTGGTACACCAGTGAGTTAAGGGCAATGAAACAGTCTGGAAGATGGCTAGAGCGCAAGTGGCAAAAAACGTGCTGTGAGGCTGATTGGGCACGAGTAAAACATCATAACCGTGCCTACTGTGTGGTGGTGAGGCCGGCGAAGTAGGCACACTTCTCTGACTCCATCGCATACTCAAGTAGCCGTCCAGTAGAGCTTTTCTGTATTGTCAGGGGTCTGTTGACATCAACTCCAGGAAATGGAGTTTTGGATCCTTCAGAGGCCCACTGTGAATTGTTTGCACGGCACCTTGAGGGTAAAGTTGTTCGCCTCTGTAGCAGTCTTGATGCCCCATTCACATCTACTGTGGTTCCCAGTGAGGTGTCCAATGCAATGTCTGCTGCAACTTCTTGGGAACGGTTTCTACTGATGTGGCCTGATGACATAGACAAGGTGCTTGCGATGATGTGGATAGCAACATGTCCTCTCGACCTTTGCCCTTCTTGGCTTATTAAAGCTTGCCAGGGGGGGTTGACCAAGTGGATCCAGGGTGTGGTCCACACATCATTGCAGGAGGGAGTGGTTCCAGCCACCCTGAAAGAGGCAGTGATCCGACCGTTCCTGAAGAAACCCACCCTGGACCCATTGGTCTGTGACAATTACTGACCGGTCGCAAATACCCCCTTTTTAGGGAAGGTGCTTGAGAGGGTTGTGGTGCAACAATTGCAAGTACTCTTGGATGAAACAGATTATCTTGACCCATTCCAGTCTGGGTTCAGGCCTGCTTATGGGACTGAATCAGCCTTGGTCGCCCTGATGGATGACCTTTATCGGGAGAAGGACAAGGGGAGTGCGACCTTGTTACTCTTACTTGATCTCTCAGTGGCTTTTGATACCATTCACCATAGTATCCTTCTGGGCCGACTTGCTGAGATGGGTATTGGAGGCACCGTTTTATAGTGGTTCTGATCCTATCTCCAAGGTCGTTTTCAGATAATAGCATTGGGTGATTGTCTTTTGGCCCCCTGGCAGTTGTGCTGTGGGGTGTCACAGGGTACATTCTGTTTAAAATCTATACAAATCCCTTGGGAGTGGTCATCAAGAGATTTGGGGCAAGGTGTCAGCAGTACGCTGATGATACCCAGCTCTATTTCTCTGTAACATCTGAATTGGGAGAAGCTGTGCAAGCCCTGGACCGGTGCCTGGACCGGTGCCTGGACTTGGTGATGGGCTGGATGAGGGCCAATAAACTGAGTCTGAATCCTAGCAAGATGGAATGCCTGTGGGTTGGTGGTTCTCAAGTTCAAATATTGGTCAGTTGCCTGCTTTGGATGGGGTCCCTTAAATACTAGACAGGCGCCATCTCTGTTATCTTTTCGGCACCCATTGAAGACCTTCTTCTTTCAATAAGTCTTTTAAGTTGAGACCTTATCCCAGTCTGCATCTGGGTTGGAACTGCTTTTTAATATGTTTTTAAACTTTTTTTAAAAAGATGTCTTGAAAGCTTTTAAAAAATGTTTTTAAATATGTTTTGTTCTAATGTATTTTAAAGTTCGTTTTTATGATGTTTTAATGGACTGCGAAAAAAACAAATAATTGGGTGTCAGAACAAATTAAACCAGAACTGTCACTAGAAGCTAAAATTATGAAACTGAGGTTGTCATACTTTGGACACATAATGAGAAGACACGATTCACTAGAAAAGACAATAATGCTGGGAAAAACAAAAGGAAGTAGAAAAAGAGGAAGACCAAACAAGAGATGGACTGATTTCATAAAGGAAGCCACAGACCTGAACTTACAAGATTTGAACAGGATGGTACCTGACAGATGATACAGGAGGTCACTGATTCATAGGGTCGCCATAAGTCGTAATTGACTTGAAGGCACATAACAACAATAAAAAAAGTGTTTTTAGTGCTTTTGTTTGCCACCCTGGGCTCCTGCTAGGAGGGGTGGGATATAAATAATCAATTAATCAATCAATTAATTAATTAACAGCTGCATTGGTTGCCAGTTTGTTTCTGGGCCCAACTGAAGGTGCTCACATTGGTGTTTAAAGCCTAAACGACTTAGGCCCCAAATATGTGAAAGGCTACCTCCTTCCATACAGACCCAAGGCCAGAACCTCATTAGACCTTTGTGTTGGTGGATATTTGTGTATGCATCATTTCATGGTGTTTCCTTTTGCTTTTTTTTTAAAATGGGATGCCAAAAGTGAAACCAGGACAGGTATGTTGGACTCATGCTATAAGTTCTTAACAATTGTATTTAAATGTTTTTACTTTTTTTAATTATTCATTTACAGATTGGATTGGAGACCCTGTAGTATAGTACCTAATCTAATCAGTGGACTTTCTGTTCGATATACTTGACATAGGACATGCAAGAGCTTCTGCACTCTCAGACGATGTTTGTATACTGGGAGAGATTGCAGCAGTGCCTGAAATAGAGAGGGCCATAGGGGACCAGGCCCCCTTACCTGTTTTGATGGCCACCTTAGTTCTGTTTTTAGAAAGCTAAAGGGGAGGCACAATTTGACTAAGACTGCAATCCTATACACGGTTAGCAGGGATTAAATCCTGCTGAATCCTGCAGGGCTTACTTCTGAGTATACATGTATAGGATTGCCCTATGAAGCTGGGGTGGGGTATTGGGGTGAGATATGTATTAGCACCCACCCACCCACCCAAACACATTTCCCATCATAATTTGAGCACTGGATTGCTGCAGAGGTCCATGAATCTGACTCATTTCCCAGTCTTATCACCACTCTCAAAAATAACTACAAATGGCAATTGCACTTATCAGTGATTGTACTTCTGTTCCGAATAGTTATTTTTGTCAGATTAGCTATTTATACTGGATGTTCCACATGTGTCCCTTCAAAACGTAGCCCTTTAATTGAAAAGAAACCAGAGGGGATTAAAAGAACAATTTATTCATATATATCACCCTTCGGGTTCTTACTGCATAGGGTGCATTTGGTCTTCTTTTTCAGTCAATAATAGCAACTGCAACCTCATTCAGCTATTTTTATGCATCTGATATCCGGTCAGAATTGACAAAGTCATAGACATGACGCAGTTTGGCTGTATGTACCTCATTAATTAAATAAAATTCAAATTGATTGTTTCTATTCCCTTGGCTGGTAGCACATATCCTCATCTCAAAGAGCAGAACAGGGGCAGCACTGTAGCCTTCATTGCAGAGATTCCCATGTAGTGACATTTCCCCATTTCCAATGTATCCAGAAGTGATATAGCATGGGGAGAAGCAGCTAATGTAGGGTTGTGATTCTGAAGAAAAGATCATGTGAGAAGTCTACCTATGTGGTTGCAGCAGAGCTTGGAAAAGTTACTTTTTTGAACTACAACTCCCATCAGCCTCAGCCAGCGCCATGCTGACTGGGGCTGATGGGAGTTGTAGTTCAAAAAAGTAACTTTTCCAAGCTCTGGGTTGCAGGCACTTAAAAATTACACCAATGCCAGGGGACAACCCCACAAAAAAGGACCTCCTATGGTGCAAGTATAATGTTTACAGGACATGTTATTATTTACTGTTCCAACAAAGTTAGTGACTTCACTGTACTTGCTAGACAGATTTTGCTCATCAACAAAGATAAGTAGGGCCTGCAAGAAAATGTTTCAGTGTACTTTTGTTTCCTTATAGGATGGTGGAAAACAGACAACTATGCCATCCTCCAGCAGGTTGTTCTACCCCTTTCCGTTTTTTTTTCCCCAATCAACATTCAATATTCCTCTGAACATGCTCTGTTCTCATTGGACAGTATTTTATGGAGGGAAAGGGGGAGATTGTCCCCTTAGGTTTGTATTTTTTTATATTTTTATCTCCCCTTTTGGACAGAGGTGACTTAACCATGCTGTTGGTAACTTTCAGAAGGGATTTTTGCAATACGGTCTACATGAGGCTGCACTTAAAGATGTCTTGGAAACTCCAACCGGTCCAAAATGCAGCAGCCAGAATACTGTTTGGGTTCCTTTTAGAACTCATATAACTCCAGTTTCAAAACAGCTGCATTGGTTGCCAGCTCATCTGGGCCCAACTCTAGGTGCTCACATTAGTGCTTAAAGCTCTAACCGACTTAGGCCCTAAACATCAGAAAGACTGCCTCCTTCATTACATACCAGCTTGACTGTTAAGATTGGCAGAGAGGGTCATCTTGGTAGTTCTGCCATCTTCAGAGGTTCGAGGGATGGTGGCCCAGGAGAGTGCATTTTCTGTGGCACCTTCATTATATACTTTCTGCCACAAGGTGAAGATGCACCTCTTATCCTGATCTTTACACCTTCCATCCTGACTACTGACTTCATCCTAGTTCCTGGGTCAACTCAGACTGCAGCTTACAGCTCAGCTCTGGCCATTTATATCAATTAACAACAGTACAAATAGATGCCAAATGGTAAAACCATTCAAGACAACCCCGAGACAAAGGGCATGTAAAGTTGGATGTCCTTTGGTAACAGGAGAAAGCAGAAATCAGTTTTCAGAAACTATTATATGACTTAAGCTTTCATAGCATAAAGGCAATGACAATAAGATGTGGAAGTTCATGATAATATACAGGCCAATTACAGATCTTATTGTCTTCTCACATAATTGATCTTGCACATACTGAACACACGAAAGGAGATGGTGCTTGCTGGCTCACTCCAAGCTTCTGTGCACTCTGCTAAAGATTGGAAAGGGACTATGTGCTTAGTGTTGTACATGTTGAAGATCTTTCAGATCTTTGGCCACACAGAGGTCACTGATAAGGGATGAGGCCTGGTAGGTGGTTATCAGATGAGGTCTGCAGGCCAGATCTTTCTAACCATCACCTCCTTGCATTTAGTATACATACTTTGGGATGTATGAAAAGGTTCACTTTACTATTCATTGCAGTAAGAAGGCAAAATGATGCGTATCACACCTGCAAGTGCAGAAACCTTCTTGAAGTATTTCTCTAAGCATGATCATCAAAATTATGTTTATTTGCTCCCATTGTACTTCAGTGTCATTGGCCCAGTTCTCTGGAATGCTCTTCCAATAGAGATTCAGCACGTGTCTTCTGTTTTAACTTTTAAGCACCTGCTGAAAACCTTAATGTTCCACCAGGCTTATGCAGACAATTAAGAACATGCTTTTTTCACAACAATTGACCTTGGTTTTTATTGTATTTTTAATGTTTTTTATTCTATGTTGTTTTAAACATGCTGCAAACCGCTTTGATGTTTTTAACGAAATAGCAGTATACAAATGCTTTTAGAAATAAATAATAAAAACATGATACCACTGGTTTCCACATGCATTTTTTTTATTTTATTATATTACTGGGAGCTCTGCCCCGTGGGCTTCACACACCTGTCACAGGTTGCCAAATCAATTTCCCCCCTCCCCCTGCCCCAAATCACCAAGGCACTTCTTCCCTCTCCTCTAGGTTGCCCAAGCATCTCCCGCCCAGAACTTCTCCCTTAGTGAGGGTGTTGGTAGGGGCAGCAATAGCAAAGCAAGATGCTTGTTGAGGAGCTGCCCTGGCTTGTTGCTCTGCAGCTCACCCAGGTCATCACCCACTGCCACCCACTTGCTCACTCTCCCGTTCTCGCTGCCTCAGTCTCCTGCTTTCCACCCAGTGTCACCTCCTCACCTGTCCTCCCTTCTTCTTCCCCCTCTTCCCCCCACCACATGGCCTGGAGAAAGGGAGCTCTTGCAGTAGCAACAGCAAGGCCTCCTGGATCTGCCCTGGCCTGTCACTCTGCAGCTCGCTCAGGCTGCTGGCCTCCATGGCCGCTCGCTCTCTGGTTCTCCACCCACCCACTTGCTCTCTGCCACGGGAGGCCACTGTCTGTGGCCAAGCAAACTGCAGCTTTCAATGCTTACAAAGCATTATATAGTTAGATTTTTTCCATAGTTAAATCTTACACTATATGCAAATTTGACAAGCTCAAGCTTAACAACTTCTTACTTCATTAGGTTCATTATTATCCACAGTTCAAAGAGCTCAGAATATTATGATCCTGCTAATTCAGTCTAATATGCACCACCGACAACTTCTTTTGCCTGCTCATCATGATTAATCTGTTGAATCTAATGGTGTGCTTGTCTTGGTAATGTGCATCAACCTACTTATAGCAGAAACAATCCTAAACAATCAATCTCTTGTATTATCTTTTTCATGTATGATTTGCATTTGGTTTATTACACAGCCACGAGAAGCTGTGCACTATAGCCAGCATGGATTTTTCGCATTCCGCAATGTTAAATTGAAAATACCCCCCATGCCATTCTGCTGCTTCCCATAAGCACATTTCAAAACAAACAAAACCTATAGTCCTGAACTCAGAAACACTTGCTTAACAACCCTCTAAGTTTTCACGGCAATACACAAAACACTCAGAGAGAATTGAGAGCTCAAAATGTATAACGGGGGGGAGGGAATCCAGACTCCTGTTGGACTTTTTTCTGTCAGTGGTCACATAATTTCTTGAAATTAATTAAAAATCAGCCATGTTCACAGAGTACCTCTAATCCTATTACTGACTCTTGCCCTATACTCTGACCTTCATCTTCTGCAGTTTAAAAGTTTAAAAATGCCTGGCTGATTTTTAATTAATTTAAGAAATTTAGCATTGAAGTCTATTATAATGTCACACATGCTCAGTAAGAACCAACTGTCAGTTTTCTAAAAACCAGACTCACAGCTGTTTGGCTTGGCTAATCAGGGGGGCACACCCACACCAGACCTTCCTCCTTCTCTCTCCTGTCTCCTACCCCTCCTCCTCCTCCTCCATGGTCAGTTTTACCTATTCTAAGCATGATTGCATGGGAGTAAACCCCACTGAACTCAGTAAGTATGCAAATGATCAGACCTATCTTTCCCCCCCTCCTCTACCCCTCTCCTCTCCCTTCCTCCTCCCCTCCCTTCTTCCCACTCCAACCCTCTGTCCCTCCTCCTCCTCCTCCATGGTCAGTTTCACCTATCCTAAGCATTATTGCACAGGAGTAAATCCCCCTGAACTCAATAAGCATGCAAATGATCAATCCATTCTCAGCAAACTTGCATAGGATCCCATGTCTTACCTCCCAGATTAAAAAGACGAGAAATTCACTAATAGGCAAAAAACCTTGCGGTTTAAGAACATACCTATAGCCAACAGATATTTCTATCAAACTTTAAAAAGCAGGGAAATTGTACTCCCCTACTAATTTGTTACCAAATTCTTCCAATCTACACAGGAAGTGGATTGGACTGTGAAAGACCAACCCAAATTGTGTTTGCATTTTGACAAATTTGTAGGGCAGTACAACATCTCAGAGAGGAGGTCAGGTCTCCTGCTTTCCTGGTGCATTCACTATAGCTGCCCAATTTCCCTGCTTTTAAAAGTTTGATAGAAATATCTGTGGGCTATAGGTACATTCTTAAACCGCAAGGTTTTTTTTTTTGCCTATTAGTGAATTATGGTTTTTATATGTTTTCGGTATTTCTTTGACCATGAAGTCTATGTAGCAAATAACTTGTTGCATATATTAAGAATATCCCATAACAACACATTTAAGTATGATTTCTTTTGTAATGGAGGTTAATGCAGATTTTAGGTATTGCACACTTCTGGTATCATGCTGAGTTGTGCCACTATTCTGTTAAATGAACATATCTGAATACAATATTGGACACAGTATAAACCAGTGTGAACAAAAATGGTGAAAAGGACTTTCTTAAAGCTGTCACACTGCTTAATAATTTGAAAGGGTATTTTCAATTCTGACAGATATGCCAAGTGAAATCTGTACATCAGGCTGCAGTATCATCCAAACTCGTGGATGTTTTCAAAAGCTGCCTCTAAAAGTTATAGACAGAGAAACTGCATCCGTATTTGCATATCTATAAGACTGTTTGTAAAGCAACACATCAGAGCCTTGGACACCTTCATCCCATAGGTGATTTCTGAATATCTTCCACAGCAAACAGCCTAATTTTAAAAAGACACCTTACTTTGGGATTCCATAGACAATAACGACTGTGCTCCAAGAATTTGTGATATTTGTAGATTTTGTTCCAGTCAATGGGAATGTTGAATATGAGATTGGTCCGCTCTTGCTTGTATCATATTGTTAAAAGTACTCAACTAGGACAAAAATCAGCCCAGAGGCTGATGCGCACAGATGCGAAAGGAAAGTCCGGAGTTGTACGACGCACACAATAGGAACATGGAATGTGAGAAGCATGAAGCAGGGAAAGTTAGAAATTGTCAAGAAAGAAATGGAATGTATCAACATTACAATACTTGGCATGAGTGAATTAAAATGGACAGGAAGGGGTCATTTTCAGTCAGGCAACTACAAAATATTTTATGCAGGAAATGAGAAATTAAGAAGAAATGGGGTTGTTTTAATAGTAAGAAGTGATGTAGCAAAAACAATTAAGAACTATAATGCAAGGTCTGAGTGACGTATATCAATGAGATTTAATGGGAAACCTATGAACACAACCATAATCCAAGACTATGCTCCAACGGCAAATGCAGAAGAAAAGGAATTGGAAAGATTTTACCTAGAAGTACAGGAAGAAATGAACACACACCAAAACAAGATGTGCTGATAATCATGGGGGACTGGAATGCAAAACTAGGGAACACAGAAGAACTAGGAATTGTGGGGAAATAGGGCTTAGGAGACAGAAATGAAGCCGGAGAAAGACTTATTGAATTCTGTGAAGCCAATGATTTGTTTCTTGTGAACACAGTTTTTGAGCAACCAAAAAGACGACTATATACGTGGACATCACCAAATGGTCAATATAGGAATCAAATTGATTATATAATTGGTAGCAGAAGATGGAGAAGTTCCATACTTTCTGCAAAAACAAGACCAGGAGCAGACTGCGGTACAGATCATGAACTGGTCTTATTGAAAATCAGAGTAAAGCTAAAGAAGAGCAACAAAGAAATCATAATGCCAAAATATGATAACATCTCAAAATAACATCCCAGAAGAATATAAAGATCAAATAAGGAACAGATTTGAGGCTTTAAACTTAGTTGACAGATAACCAGAAGAACTATGGAATGAAGTCAGAGACATTATCAGGGAAGAATGCAAAAAGACACTACCTCTAGTTAAAAAGAGAGAAAGACCTCAATGGATGACTGAAGAAACTCTTAAAATGGTTAAAGAGACAAGGAAAGCAAAAGCAAAAGGAGATAGAAACATGGTTAGAACCCTAAATGCAATAATACAGCGACTAGGACGTAGGGACAAAGAGAACTATTACAATAGTTATTGTATACAAATAGGACAACAAAAAGGGTAGAAGAGCTCTGTTCCAAAAGATTAGAGAAATGAAAATTTAAACCAAGAGTAGGGATGTTGAATAATCAACAGGGGAACACACTGACTGACCGAGATGAAATAAAAGGAAGATGGAAGCAATACACGGAAGAACTCTATAAGAGAGATGCAAGGATGACAGATTCATTCATGGAGGAACCGTATGATGATGAAGAACCAGACATTTTAGAATGTGAGGTGAAAGCTGCTCTTAAAATACTTGGAAGAAACAAATCACCAGGAACAGATGGCATACCAATAGAGTTGCTACAAGCTACTGAGACTGAATCTTTCCAAATTTTGACAAAACTTTGTCAACAAATATGGAAAACTAAACAATGGCCCACAGACTGGAAGCGTTCCATATACATCCCAATTCCAAAGAAAAGAGATCCCAGGGCAAGCGACCGGGCAGGAAGAGGGAGAGGCAAGGAGACGGGTGTGGGGAGATGGGTGTGGGGAGACGGGTGCGGGAAGGCGAGCAGCTCCCTCCCTGTGATCTGCCGCAGATTGCAGAGGGGGAGCGCTACTCCCCCACCCTAAGGAGGGGCCCTTCAGGGGCCCCTGTTGGGCACAGGGCCCTTGGCCAGGGCCCTGCCTGGCCACCCTTTGGCATTGAGGCTGATTACGCATTACTGTTATTGATAAGTAGCACACTGTGGAGTACTCCTGTTCAGAGTTCAAGCCATCCACCCATGGCCTATTCCAGGAGACTCCACCCCATTCCCCCCCCCCGCCCTCACCAGTCAGCAAGTATTCTGTGCAGGAAGAGCTAATGTTATCTCAATGTCCTGGGAAGGAAAGTGTAGATCTTCCAATCCCCATGTGTTGAGATGTGGGGAAAGGTGTGTTTGGCAGGGAAAGCCTCAGAATGGGGGGAAGGCTTGTGTGTGTGTGTGTGTGTGTGTGTGTGTGTGTGTGTGTGTGAGAGAGAGAGAGAGAGAGAGAGAGAGAGAGAGAGAGAGAGAGAGATTGTGTGGGCTGTGTGTACATGCATGTGTGAGTGAGAGGGGAGGGTCCGTCTACTGTACTTTAACATGAAGATACTTTTTTGTTTATTACATTTGGCAAAATGTTTTGTGTGTGTGTTTTGCCAAGACTTGTGAAACTGCATATGTTGCCGTTTTTGCAGTGTATTTGATGCCTCTTGTTGTACAGTAACTTGCTTTTCCTCCCAGGAGCTCAAGATTGTGTACATTGTCTTCCTCTCCCACTTCTTATCTTCACAACAGCCCTATGAGGTAGGCTAGGCTGAGAGTTGGAAATTCAGACACCACCAAAGATGTGAAATTGCACATACTTAGAGTAGGGGGTTTGTGTGTGTGTGTGTGTTTTGTTGTAAATATCAGATGTTGCAGTTAACACAAGGAGGACTGCTTTTCTGACTTTGGCATGTTTATTTTTCTTTACATAATCTGTGAATGACATATATATTTGTATCTTGCTTTTCCTCCCAGGACCTCAAGGTTGTGTACATTATCCTCCCCCTCTCCCCTTTTTATCTTTGCAACAGCTCTGTGATTTAGGGTAGGTTAAGTTAATATATGTACATGAGCAGCAGTTCTTGCCAATAGATTGCTGGGGACAGAGTATGCAAAGAACCCAATCCCTATACAGTATACCAGGCCCAAATCCTGTTGGCATCCCTGACCAGAACAGAAAATACACAGTGAAATATGAGAAGTGATTAACACTTTACTCCTATGTATGAGCCTTACTCCCAGCCCAGGTAACTCTATATAGGAATGCAGCCTTAGCAATTAAAAGAGACCTATAATTAATAAAGGAGTTTATCAAAGACAAAAGTTTGCAAGAATCGTAAGTCCAGCTTCATAGATAATGCCATTGTTTATCAGGTTCCATTTTCCTTTTAAGGCTGGAATACGGTGCATACTTACATGAGAGTAAGTCCCACTGAATTTTATAGAACTTACTACTTAGTAAAAATGCAGAGGATTGTGCTACACATGACTTAAACCCAGCACATTTTCAATAAAAAGGATGCATTGTTAGCGTAAATATCACAATGCATTCCAACATGCCTATATTTGCTTGCATTTATGTTGGCTAGATACATGCCTAGAATGGAATGACTATACTAGCTCTGGGACAAGGAAGAGAATCCAGAAACATGATCCAAGGTTTCCATTTACCCTGCCAACCAATCAGAATTTAGATTATAAAACAGGCATGTCTGAACAGAAAGAGCTGAATAAATATTACCTCTCCACCATTGCAACTGATCAAAGTGTGTCATTCTTCCTTGCTTCTAAGAAGGTCAGAGAGGACACAACTTATACAATAAATCTGAAATCACTCCATACGTTTAAAATGACTTAGTTCATAATAAAGAAAGGTTTGTTACAGTTCACAGCTAGGATAGGAACTGATAAGATCCTGAAAATAAGAAGGTATCCTTTCAGAGTCCAAAAATACAAATTATGCTACTAGTGAAAACAAGTACCTTTAAAAGCTTTTTTTGTATTCATCATAGTACTTATAAAGTTCAGTTACATATCAGTTGTACCTGTCCTTTATACTAATAGCAAATTTATTGCAACATCCAAAATGACACCATTCACATATAAGACAGAAGTTTCAGCAGGAGTGGGGGAATCCCCAGCTTTAAAAAACTACACACACAAAAAAAACTTTAGGGGAAAATAAAAATGACCCCATTTGGGAAAACCCCAAAGCAGCCTAATGAGGACTGAGCATGTGCAGCGACAGAATGCTAGCTGATTGTTGGTAGTGGTAGGTGGGAAACTGGAGAGTGGGGATGAAATGGAGTATCCTACAAGAGGGTATGGCATAACTAGCTAGAACCCAGAACAGGGGTGCTTCACATTGCAACATTTTGCTTCAAGTCCCACTTGTGTCTATTACTAACAGCATTCATGTATTCACTGAACACATATGGGGGACAGGGCTATACTCCAGCCTGCCCTGGGCCCCTGCACACGCTGCTGTGGATCGCACCTTCCACCCTTGCCCTCGCTCCGCCTATCTTTCTGTCCTGTGTTTTGCAGCTGCATGTGCAGCACTACCATTAACCAAGATGGCGGCTGAGGTTTCACTAAAGGGCTGAAGCCTCCACCACCATTTTGGTTGATGGCACACATGCATGCTACGCACACGCAGGGCTGCCATCAACCAAGAAGGTGCCAGATGCTTCAGCCTCTTAGGGAAACCTTGGCTGCCATCTTGGTTAAGGGCAGCGCTGTGCGCGCAGCCACAAAACACAGGAAAAGTAGGCGGAGCGAGGAAATGGGCGGGCAATGCTATCTGCAGTAGCGATTCTGTGGCGGATCATGGAAGGGGAGCGCTGCTCCCCCACCCTAAAGAGGGGCCCTTCAGGGGCCCCTTTGGGCCATGGGCCCCTCGGCCAGGGCCCAACCTTGCTGTCCTTTAGAGCCGGCCCTACCTACAGCCCATGCATGTTTAACTGAACATGTGAGGAGGTCTGCACACACACAACTATATGTGCATAGGAGCTTTGATACAATTAAGAACTTTGACTGCACAGGGTTCCCAGTCACATGGGATCCCCTAGAGCATACAGCTGTACCTGTATAGGGGCCTTCTTTATGCATGCAACTGAACACTCATAGGTAGGGGTGTGCCCTGCGGGCATGCTGATTCCAGGGTGTGCCCTGTGAGTACAGTCCCGCTCCCCCCTCCATGTATTCACTGAAGCAAGGAAAGAAAAAAGGGCTTAGCAAGTTGTGTATTTACACTGGCAGTTTAGCAGTTGTTTAATGCTGGACCTCTTCCTTACTGCCCACCACATGATTTGTATGACCAGAAAGAGTTCAGTGTTAAATTACCACTGGGAAACCTAGCAGGAGTTTACTGCTGTTTTCCCTGGCATGCTTGAAAAAGTCAGTAGTTCAGTTTAGAAATCACAGCAAACCATCACTTTTGATTATAGAGTCTAAATAAACCGGGCAAGCCATGGTTTAGAGCTCCTTGTTTCCTTTCATCTTCCATCTGCTCGGCTCTCCAGTCTAAGTACATTGTCCTCCAGTGGGAGAGTAATAGCCATCAGTTCAGATGTCACACCAAATCACAGTTGGTTTGCAAACCCCCTGCAAACCATGGTTTCCAATTCTGATTTGCCAGCCATTTGCTAACCATTGTTTCCTAACTATAGTGTGGCATGATGTCTGACTTGAGCCACTAAGAAGGATTCAGGAGTAGAGTGTAACTTCTGTTGCCCTAGTAAAAATCTGTCAGATTGGGTGTAGGGTCCTTTTAAAGACAGGATCCTCTCTTATTTATTTCAAGGAGCTGTGAGATAGTTATTATTTTCGTAGCCTGCTGTAGAATAAAAGAGAGAAGAACAGCAGTACTTTGATCCTTGTACTGTAAATTGTACAAAACTAAAGCACTTTGCTGCTGAAGTTACTATTAGAGTAAATTATGGGTCTTCTATCCCCAAGGTCATTATAATAAAGGGAATTTTTTAAACGACTAGATAGAGTAGGGAGGTAGATAAACTTGAGTTCATTGACAGTTTTGACACAACTTCATCAGGTCTTAATTATTGTTACAAATCTGTGTTAATCTGTTTTTAGCTATTATTGATTTTAATTATATTTCAAAATTTTAAAAATCCTGTTTTTAACTCTGTCTTTTATTGACAGTTTTATTTGATTTGATTATAAACTGCTTAGAGGTTTTATGCACAATTAAGCAGTACCTAAATTTTGTTAAACTGAAAAAAAATTGAGGCAGAGGAGGAACATCTGAGTTTTCGTCATTCTATAGACTCAGTTTTGTCCAATACATTAAATGCACAATTTCCCCACCTGTCCCACCCTGCCCTGCTTTTGATTTTTTGAGAAATGAAACTAAGTGGACTGGGGAAATGGCCAGAGTATGAGAGGGGAGGAGGTGACCTTTCATTTTGACAGACAGGTATAGCTTTTAATCACAGTGAATTATTTTCTGAGTCCGCTCCACTCACAAGGATTTTGGGGAGGGATGCTGAAAAAAACAAAGTGAGATGTCATTCTCTTCTGAGGTTTGGCGGTGAAAGCAGGTGTAAGTGATGTTGCTAGACTATTGGGATGTCCTGCTTCTTTCCCAATCATTATTTTTCCTAACAAATAATTAAAAAGCAATCTCTCTCTTTTCCTTCACAGAGGGGACTTCCAGAAATCGGGGGCAGGGGTATCAGAGCAGTGGCAACAAGAAAAAACAGTTTTCCAGGATTTTTTTTAAATAATAAAGGTAAAATCAGCTAACTTATTTTTTAAATAATAAAGGTAAAATCAGCTAACTTGATAGCCTTTGGACCTATCTGTTTCTTACCCAGTGACACCTCCCTCATGTCCTCACTTTTCAAACTGATTGCCCACAAAAAACTAAGAGATGGAACATGCTTTCTATTTTCCAACTCCAAAATAGTAAAGTCTGTCCTTGCCAAGAAATTTGGCAGGCTTCATCCCTTCAGAAAGGGCCTTTAGGCCTGCAATTTGTATCCAATTTTGGCAGAAAATAAAAGAGTTAGATACTTCTTCTTTTTCTTTTAAATAAACATGGAAGGTTGCCTCACAGAGACCCCTGGGTAGATCTGCCTGAAATTTGACAGGCTTTATCTACTCTGGAGAGACTCCTTTGCCTGCAAATTTCATCCACTTATGGGAAAGGGGAAAATGTTACAGCCATTTTTAGAGTCCCTATTATAATCAATTGGGGTGAAACAGGGTTTTGGATTTAACAGATCAGGATCAGATCTCAATGAAGTATAGCATTCATATTTTCATAGATTTTTATTTCATGAAAACTGTGTGTGGTATAATGCCTCTTTAAGATTTATGCTTGCCAGCACAGGTGAAAAGTATTTAATTAGCCTAGTGCTTTATCAAGCGTTCCTTATTCAAATGTGGGTGTTTGGACTACTGAATAAACCTGTTTCCCATATGTAAGGCTTGAGCATCCTTGAGTTTGTTTCACAGAACTTTTGAGAACCAGACATTACAGTGTGGGTGGTATTTAATGGTAGTCCTACTCAGAGTAGATCCACTGATGTTAATTGACATGACTAAGTTAGGTTCAGTAATTTCAATGGGTTTACTCAGAGTAGGACAGAGTTAAATACAACCCAGCTTTTTTGTTACCACACTAGACATGTATTTCCAATTCCTTTGCTGTCCACATTAAGCATCTATTGAAGTAGAGTCTTGTCTACAAAAGCTCATGCTTCTACATTTGTTTGCCTTTAAGATGCAACAGATCAACATTACTTTTCTAGAAAACATTTGGGTTGTATTAAAAGTAGAGCTAAGTAGCTCCATACACAAGGGGAATTACATCCACTTGTGCAATGGGACTGCCCTTCCTCCTCCCCTGTGTTCCCCCTAAATCTGTTTTGGGGTTTTTGCCAAGCCTCTGGAGCAGATTCAAGGCATGGGGTGCATGGGGGGGGAGGAGAGGGGGAGAAGTTCCATTGCGCAAGTGGAAGTCATTCTACTCATGCAGTTATTTAGCTGAATGCCACCCATGGTTCAGAAATTTAGGGTTGGTGTATTCTTACAGTGTCTTTACAAACAATTAACAGAAATTGCTCTGTTGTCAGATTGTCTTCAGACTGCTTTTTCTTCACTCAGAATCAGACCTATATCATATAATGTATGTTACAAATCTCAGGCAAGATTCAGCTCAGATACTTGGCATGTCAATATTTTCTTTCGAAGTTGCTTCTAGAGATTCAAGGAGTGGCTGAATGGATGAAAGGAAAGGGAATTTTGTGTAAAATCTTAAGCATTGCCCTGATGGATCAGAAAAAAGCATAATCTAGTCCACCACTCTGTTACCATAGTGGCCATTCACATGCCTATGGGAAGCCTACAAGCAGAACATGAGTGCAATTGGAGTAGTACATTCACTAATAGGCAAAAAAAGTGCGGTTTAAGAAGGTGCCAACAGATATTTTTATCAAACTTTAAAAAGCAGGGAAATTGGGCATATAGGGAATGCACCAGGAGAGGAGGAGACCTGACCTCCTCTCTGAGATATTGTGCTGCCCTAAAAAATGAAAATGTACTGCCCTCAAGTCGATTACGACTTATGGCGACCCTATGAACAGTGTTTTCATGGTAAGCGGTATTCAGAGGGGGTTTACTATTGCCTCCCTCTGAGGCTGAGAGGCAGTGACTGGCCCAAGGTCACCCAGTGAGCTTCATGGCTGTGTGGGATTCGAACCCTGGTCTCCCAGGTCGTAGTCCAGCACCTTAACCACTACACCACACTGGCCTACAAATTTGTAAAAATGCAAACACAATTTAGGTTGGTCTTTCACAGTCCAATCCACTTTCTGTGTAGCTTGGAAGAATTTGGAGGGGAGGGCAGGTTTGATTATTTGCATGCTTATTGAGTTCAATGGGATTTACTCCCATGCAATCGTGATTAGTACAGGTAAAACTGACTATGGGGGGAGGGGAAGGAGAAGGAGGGGATTGGAAGGGGATGGGGAGGGGAAGGGAGGGATAAAGGAAGGGGGAGGGAAAGGCCAAAAGGGAGGGGATAGGAGGGAGGAGGAGGGGAGGACAGGTTTGATCATTCGTATGTTTTTTGCGTTCAGTGGGATTTACTCCTGAGCAATCATGCTTAGGATAGCTGAAACTGACCTGGGGGAGAGGCAGGGAGGGCAGGAGGAGGACAGGAAGGGGAGAGGGAGGGGGGAGGGGCAGGGGAGATTAGATGGGTGGGCACTGGGCAGAGGGGAAGCCCCTTTTCCTTCCAAAAGGAAAACATTGTGAACAATATCATTCTTTCTCAGAGTTTCCTCTACCTTTTATTCTACAGCAGGCACATGTAGTTTCCCACCCAAATTTAAACAAAAGCTGTCCCTGGCCACATCCACACCAGGCCTTTATTTCACTTTAGACAGTCATGGCTTCTCCCAAAGGATCTTAGGAAGTGTAGTTAATGAAGGGTACTGAGAGTTGCTAGGAGATGCCCTGTTCCCCTCACAGACCTTCAATCAGAGCGTCTGATTGTTAAACCACTCTGGCCATAGGAGCTCTGTCGGAGGAATTGCAATCAGCCCAAATAACAGAAAGAAGACATGTGGTGTGCTCATCTTGTTTTAGCAGGGAGGAAGCAACATTATTAACGCAGTTGATATAGTTCAGACGGTCACTTTAAATATTTTTGATTTACTTTGCAATTTTAGTGAAGTTTCCTATAGGAAATCATTTTGTTAAAATCATTTTATCATCCAATTTGTTTAATCTATACACAGAACATATCATACAGAAAGCCGGACTGGATCAAGATGAAGGAGGGGTGAAAATTGAAGGGAGAAATATCAGTAATTTAAGATATGCA
The DNA here is from genome assembly GCF_030035675.1 of Rhineura floridana. Taxonomy (NCBI): domain Eukaryota; kingdom Metazoa; phylum Chordata; class Lepidosauria; order Squamata; family Rhineuridae; genus Rhineura; species Rhineura floridana. The sequence continues at coordinate 176,735,132 of NC_084480.1, read as the reverse complement.
GACAATACCATACTCTTAGCAGAAACCAGTAATTATTTGAAATGAATGCTGATGAAAGTTAAAGAGGAAAGCACAAACATAGTAGGCTGATAGAGTCATTGCTGAAGTAGCAACATATTGTAATCAGTCTGATTTTACATTAAACTGCAGTTTCAGATTCAACTGTTAATGCACCCAAAATAGAAATAGAACATAACCTCCAGTTTGAAACACAAAAGGCTGTCTTCACCATCATATAACACTGAACAATAAAAAGGCTTTGAAATTAATAAAAATAAATTTCTAGGATGAATAATGAGGGAAATAAAATTTTCTAGATTAGATTGTTACCAAATTCTGCCAAGCTACACAGGAAGTGGATTGGACTGTGAAAGACCAAGCCAAATTGTGTTTGCATTTTGACCAATTTGTAGGGCAGTCCAGTATCTCAGAGAGGAGGTCAGGTCTCCTGCTCCCCTGGTGCATTCTCTATAGCTGCCCAATTTCCCTGCTTTTTAAAGTTGGATAGAAATATCTGTGGGCTACAGGTACATTCTTAAACTGCAAGGGTTTTTGCCTATTAGTGAATCTATCTATCTATATAAAATTAAGTAAGTTTTGTAAGGTTTTGTTTTGAAATGAGCTTATGGGAAACATCAGAATGGCATGGGGGTATTTTCAATTTAACACTGTGGAATACAAAAAACCCATGCTGCCCATAGTATTCAGCTGCTCTTGTGGCTGTATAATACTGGAGTAGTATATAACCATTGTTCAGGAACAGACAGCATGATAGGGTACTGCTGCAGAGTTGCCCTCTTGAGAGCAGCATCACTGCTGCTTACCTGTACACTGCAGGGGTGGGGCAATGGCAAGTCCCTGTCACACCCAGAGAAGCGGCAGCAATGTTGCTGTCAGGAAGGCAGCTCTCCAGTACCCCCTACCATGGTGGCTGCTTCTGCCGCTATGACTAGTAGCCACTTATAGCCTTATCCTCCATGAATCCAAAGCCATGTTGTTCAGGGGATCTCTCAAGCTACAGGCAGACTTTAAAACCTGTTTGAGATGAATAAAATATTGGAATTCTACTCTTTTGACATGACATGAAAAGAAAATTGGAGCAAGCCAGTTGTGGCAGTGGATGTAGATTTACCCTAAGGAAAAATAATGAGTTTTGGGTGTGCTTTTTAAAAATCCAGGATGGAAAAACTAGGTTAGATCACTCGCCTCTTTGATCATATGTTCTCGAAGGAATAAAAAAACCTCTTGTGTAATCAATTTTATCCTTGAGAAGCCTATTCTTCATGAGGCTCTAACTGAACTTTCCTTCTCTTTTAAGAAGCTATTTCTGACATTGAGGTCCCATAGACTTGCAGGGAGGGCTTAACTGAGCTTGTTCATTGAGCTGAACAAAGTGGTTCAAATTATTACTGGTATACTGCTGTTTGTTAGCACAAACCTTTGTCTGTTTTGAAAGAAAACCAAGTCATGATCTTATATTTCCATCTCTGCACTTCAAACACATTATTAGAGGTGATTCATGTTTGGCTTTAGCCTTGCAAATGCCTACATACGTTCCTAGTCCACAAATATTTTCACCAGTTCCTACATATAGCCATTTGTGACCCAAAAGAAGAAGAACCAACTTCTATACAACTTCCCAACTTGATCACCTGAAGGTGGGTCATATTTCCTGGGCAACAAGGCTAGAATGTTCAGAGTTGTGGGAGTTTTCTGCAGATGTATTTTGTGTCTATGTTAGAATTGCGATAATTGTTTTTTTTTTTAATAATTTGTTTTTAACCTTTTTTTAAAAAAAAGTTTTTAAAGCGTTCTAAAAAACGTTTTTAACGTTGTTATGTTTTAATGTATTTTAAGGTATTTTAATGATGTTTTAGAGTGTTTTTAGCGTTTCTGTTTGCCACCATGGGTTCCTGCTGGGAGGAAGGGCGGGATATAAATCAAATAATAAATAAATAAATAAATAAACATTAGTGATGGATTTATACCTGATCATTCCACTTTATTAGTTACGTTGCAATGCTTGCCATCTGCAGGAGCACTCTTGCGCTACAGTGCAACAAAAGCAGCACCAAAAAAACCCAAATACCCTGAAACATTTGTGATATAAAACGTTATAAGGAAGCTACAGGACATGCACTGATTAGAAACAAAGCAGTATGTCTGCCCCAAAACTTTTGCAGGCGCAATGAATGAACAATAAAAATGCTGTCTGGAAGGGACCTATGTGTTACATGCCTTAAGGGCACTGTTGTGGCATGTAGAGGGCTTTCTTTCTCTTTAAAATATAAATAAATAAATGCTTTACATTTTGGCCTCAGGTACAAAAAGACCTTATGTGGTAAAATTCAGGCATAGTGCTATGCACTCTGAATGGCAAATGTGCATTTAAAATAGCCATGTTTACCATGATAAATATGGAAGATGCGATTGAGAAGGAATTGTGCCCAGTCTCCATATTTTCTACAAGGGAACTGTATAACAGTCAGCCGGTGCTATTAACAGTTGGTTTCATTGCACCCAATTTTCTTAAATAAACCCAGCTATTATGTGTACTCTCAAAATGTAAGGCATGGACCAGCCTTTAGAAGGGTGATGAATAGGAAAAATGCCTATATAATCAAACTCACAATATGCCACTTCTAAGATCATTGCTTAAGGGCCAAATTTGTGAAATGCATGATCACATTCCACAAAGCTGTTATTGTTGGATTTTTTACGTAGTAGCTTCTGGCTCGGAACTTCATGGCCTCCATGATGACCATGTTGTCATGTCATGTCATGTGTCATGTTGTCTCCGGCCCGACACAAAGGGCAGGGCACACCCTTGACTTGGTTTTTGCTCCAGATGGAGGAAGGGGTGTTCTGGAGATATGGTGAGTGGATTTCACTCCACTGTCATGGTCAGACTACTTCCTGGTGAAGTTTAGATTTACGGCTCCAATCCTCCCCTGCAGGGGTAGTAGACAGATTAAGATGGTCCACCCCCAGGGATTAATGGAATTGGCTGGATTCCTGAATGCCCTGGGGGAGTTCTCAGTAAATAGAGCAGGTGACCCTGCTGAAGCCCTTGTCACCCTTGTGACAAGATGCATTGGGCTCTTAACATGGTTACTCCTGAGCACCTTCTCTGGCATTGTGGAGCCCATTTCGCACCTTGGTACACCAGTGAACATAGGGCAATGAAACAGGCTGGACGACGGCTAGAGTGCAAGTGGCGAAAGATGTGCTGTGGGTCTGATTGGGCACAAGTAAAGCATCATAACCATTCCTACTGTGTGGCGGTGAGGGCAGCGAAGAATGGCCACTTCTCTGCCTCCATCGCTTCCTCAAGTAGCCATCCGGTGGAGCTTTTCTCTATTGTCAGAGGTCTGTTGACATCATCTCCAGCAAATAGAGTTTTAGACCCTTCAGAGGCCCACTGTGAAGTGTTTGCAAGGCACTTTGAGGGTAAAGTTTTTTGCCTCCATAGCAATCTTGATGCCCCATCCACATCAACTGTAGTCCCCAGTGTCATGAGCCCAGCAGAAATGGGTTGAAACGATGAGAATTAGGAGGGGAACTTTGAATGGGATGACAGTTCCAGTGATGGGCCTACTGGTGCGTTGGATTCTGAAAGCTCTCACACCGTGGACAGTCACAGCTCCACCTCCAATGCTCTGGTTACCTGCAAGGAGGCTGAACCCAGTCAAGCAGTTGTCTCTTTGTCCAACATTCATCCCCTTCCAACGCCCACTTTGCCGCCGCCACAATGCAGTCCCCCTCCCTCTGATGGGGAGGATCTTGCTGAGGCAGGGCAGCCACCTTCACCTCGTATATGGAGGAGTTGTGCCAGCAAATTCAATGCGTTCCCATGGCTCCTCTGAGGAGTGTTTGTGTGTGCACAACAGTGACACTCAGTTCACACAAGTAGGGTGCAAACCCATCCTTACTTAACCATGGTGAGGGGGCATGACCAGTTGCTGCTACAATGTCTTAACACAGTATAGTCATGTCTAGTTACTCCAAGTAAAGATGCTGAATTCTTTGTAACCTGTAAACTGATTCATGAAGTGCTCTAAACTGAAACTTTTTATTAAGTTTGTATCTGACTTCAGTGGGTTCAGGCAGGACACCCAGTGAGGTGTCCAGTGCAATGTCTGCTGCAACTTCTTGGGATCGGTTTCAGTTGATGCAGCCTGATGACGCGGACAAGGTGCTTGCAACGATGTGGCCAGCAATGTGTCCTCTTGACTCTTGCCCTCCTTGGCTTATTAAAGCTTGCCAAAGAGGTATGACTGAGTGGATCTAGGGTGTGGTCATTGCATCATTGCAGGAAGGCTTGGTCCCAGCTCTCCTGAAAGAGGCAGTGATCCAGCCACTCCAGAAAAAGCCCACCCTGGACCCATTGGTTTGTGACAACTACTGTGTGGTCACAAACACCTTTAGGGAAGGCAATTGAAAGGGTTATGCCACAGCAATTTGAAGTACTTTTGGATGAAACAGATTATCTTGAATCATTCCAATCTGGATTCAGGCCTGGTTATGAGACTGAATCGGCCTTGGTCACCCTGATGGATGACCTTTATCAGGAGGACAGGGGCAGTGTGAACATGTTATTCTTACTTGATCTCTCCATGGCTTTTGATACCACTGACCATGGTTTCCTTCCGGGCTGACTTGGTGAGATTGGTACTGGAGGTACTGTATTACAGGTGTTCCGATTCTATCTCCAGGGTCATTTTCAGAGAATAGCACTGGACAATTGTCTTTCAGTCCCCTGCCACAGGGTACCATCTTGTCCACCATGCTGTTTTATATCTATATGAAGCTCTTGGGAGCGGTCATCAGGAGATTTGGGGCAAGGTATCAGCAGATCATTGATGATACCCAGCACCCTTTCTCTGTAACATCTGAATCAGAAGAGGCCATGTAAGCCCTGGACCAGTGACTGAACTTTGTGGTGGGCTGGATGAGGGCCAATAAACTGAGTCTGAATCCTAGCAAGACAGAAGCGCTGTGGGTTGGTGGTTCCCAAGTAGGGATGGAAAGATCTGTCAAATTCACTTCTCTGTTTCTCATTTTTCTGATGTTAAATTCAGTTCTCTACATTTCTACATGAAAATCCTCCACCATTTTAGTGTAAATTTCTCCAAAGAAACACATTTTTGTAGGCAGTTTTGACAAAGGTACACATTTTTGCAAGCCATTTCTCCTCATTTCATGCCTTTTTGCATGTTATTTTCAATCACATATTCATGTTTATGCATACTTTGCCCTAATATATGCATTTTTATAAATATTTTTTAGTTGGCGAACTGCATCCCAAAATTCTAATAAATGCGAATTTCGAAGGATGGCTGTATTTCAGTTCTCATATTGTTTTGGAAGTGCAAATTTGATAAATTCTGCTTGGCATGTGAACTGAATCTAAATTCTCACCCATTCCTATTCCCGAGTTCGGATAATTGGTCAGTTGCCTGCTTTGGATGGGGTCGTATTCCCTTTTAAAGAACAGGTCTGTAGTCTGGGGGTGCTCCTCGATCCATCTTTGTCGCTAGAGGCCCAGGAGGCGTCAGCGGCCAGGAGTGCCTTTTCCCAGCTTTGGCTGATAAGACAGCTGCGGCTGTTTCTGGACCGGGATAGCCTGACCACTTTTGTCCATGCACTGGTAACCTCCAGGCTTGATTACTGTAATGTACCCTATGTGGGGCTGCCCTTGAGGTTAGTCCAGAAGCTGCAGCTGGTGCAAAATGTGGCAGCACAACTGCTCACTGGGGCAGGGTATTGCCAACATGTCACCCTGCTGCTGAAAGAATTGCACTGGCTACCCATTAGCTATCAGGCTAAGTTCAAGGTTCCCATTTTGGTATACAAAGTCCTATACAGTTTGGAACCAGGATACCTGAAAATTGTCATACCCCTTATATACCCATTGATCACTATGTTCTGCAGGTGAGGGCCTCCTACAGATACCATCTTATCAGCAGGTCCATTCCGCACAACATAGGAAGTGGATCTTTAGTGTAGTGGCACCTACCCTTTGGAATTCCCTCCCCTTAAATATTAGACAGGCGCCATCTCTGTTATCTTTCGGCGCCTACTGAAGAGCTTCCTCTTTCAACAAGCCTTTTAAGTACAGACCTTATCCCAGTCTGCATCTGTGTTGCAACTGCTTTTAAGATGTTTTTAAAACTTTTTTGTTTTCATATGTTTTTAAAGATGTTTTGTTTTAATATATTTTAAAGTCTGTTTTTATTAGAGTTTTTAGAATGTTTTCAGTGGTTTTGTTTGCCACTCTGGACTCCTACTGGGAGGAAGGGCGGGATATAAATTTCATAAACAAACATCACAAACTGATGTGGGAATGTGGAGAACTGAACTTAAGGATGGAAAAGTAAGAAAGCAAGGGAAACCAAAACTGACAGGTTTATCCATCTGTAGCTACATGTTATGCATATCATGTAAACAGGAGTCACATATAAGCCAGGCTCTGAACGAAGAACTCTGAAGCTTTCTCTGGAGGCAGGAATGAATTGTGGAGTCCTTGGCTGCCTTTCTCCTTTTCTGTCCCTATCTTAGCTCTTCTTTAGCTCCTAATTTTCTGATAGAACAACATGATTTGGAGGCTCCTTTGCTTAGCAAAAGCTACCAAGAAATACCTTCCTGCCTGGGTAGCTCTGGTAAGTGTGGATTATAAGGCAGACCACAAGTCAGGCATGCTGCATTTCCTCAGTTAATTGCATTCCTTCCGTTTCAGAGCTATTTTTTTTATCATTTTCATGCTTTTGGCTTCTACTATATGTTTAATCTAGTGATTTATCCTCTACAACTGGCATTACCTTACATAGCACCCCATGTTTGTATATGTTGATTTTAAAACATATTCCTTGTACTATTTCTTCACATTGATTGATCGCATTTTATGTATTGGTGGGAATGCCATTCTGAGGGCACCATCACAGGTATCAAAGACTTACTGCGTGTACAGAGGTCCTTTCCTACTAGTCAGTCCAAGTGAAATACAAAAAAAAAGGGCTGGGATGGATTACCTCTCCCCTAGTTCTGGCCCAGTGTGTGTAGGAAATGTGAGTGCACCTGCCCTCTCTCCTCTTCCAATGCTCCAGCCCTGCCTCTGCCATCCTTAGCTGTCTGGATGGGGACAGCATGTCCTAATACGGTGCACATGCATAAAATCCAATGCTGCATTGCCTGTATGCTAAAATCATATGGTCAGTCCCCCAGAAAAAATATGGCAATCAACCACACAATTTTGATCTATACACACAGGCATATTCAGATGTGCGTCCCTGCAGAGATGGCCAGGGCTGGCAGAAGTGAGGCTGGTAGGCTTGGAAGGTGGGAAGGGTTGGTATGCTTGCGCTCCTCTCCATGTGATGAGACAGAAGGGGGAGAGTATAATACTACTGAAAAGAAAAGGGAAACAAAGAATGGCAAGGAAATACAGGACTGAAGAGTTCATTGGCAGAAGAGAAAACACTGGGGATCTTGTAGGGCTGAAAAAGCATTGTGGAATAACAAGTATTTCAAGGGGAATTTTAAAAGTGTGTGTGTGTGTGTGGGAGAGAGAGAGAGAGAGAGGGAGAGGGAGAGGGAGAGGGACCTACTTGCTTCATCAAGGAAGAATACAAAATTATAGGTGGCAATTGTAACCAGACATGTCATAGGACACAACACTGGAATAACAAGAATCTACCAATAGGCAGAGAAATTACTGGAGCTGTCAATCAAAGAAAACTACTTTCTACACAAGTGATCAAGAGACAACCAAACAAATCTAGCCTCTCTCTCTAAATATGTGCACTTGAGAAGCTCTCATCTATCCAAAGAAAAATCACTCCCTCTGCTCCCACTTCCTCCCTTCCACCCTCTTTTCCTGTTGCCCCTCCTGCCTTTTTCACCCCTCCCCCCTAAGCCTATGTAGGATTCTTAAGATTTCTGTTAGTACTTTTAGTTAGGAACAATGTAAGTTTACATACAGTAAAAAGAGGACTAAGGATTTATATTAGAGGAGGTAGCGTAACAAGCAAGATGGCAAGTAAGTAGGTAAGGGAAACCATGTTGTTTTGAGAAGAGTAGTATTGGGGGGGCATGGAATTTCAATACAATAGAGCAGGGGGGGCAGAGCCCTTGGCCCACGTGTCAAACTGGCCATTCCCGGCCTCTCTGTTTCGCCCATGAAACCATTTTAGGGAAGCCACGCTCACCTGCTCTACACCTGACATCATACATGACATAGGTGTGGGGCAGATAAGGGCAGGCTTTCAAGGGAACAATTAGCAGCTTAAAGAGGTATCCTGTTTGCTCCTTTGCTGGAATAAGGTGTGCTCCCAACCGCGCCTTGCTCAAGGAGGGGGAAACAGTTTCTATTTGATGAAAACCACTTCTCCCTCCTAACACTGCTCTTTGAAGCTGCCCTGCCCTGCTCCTTTCAATCTGTGGTTCCGAGGTTGAAGGGATCAGCAGTGGGGGAAGTTTGCAAACCTTCCCATGCGCCTCCTGTCACTGCCACATTGCGCCCCCCCCATGCTGCTGCTGCAGGAAGCACAAGAAAGAAGCTTGCATTTTCAAATGCAGACTTCTTCCTTGGGCTTTCCTCAGTGGCAGCAGGACTTTGGAATGGCAGTGGGTGCAGTGCCGGCCTTCCCACTCTCCCCCTGCCACAAGTACTGGGAGGGAAACAAAGGGAAGTCTCATCTTTCTCTCCTCCCCATATTTTACTCATATTTTACTAGTTTTAATCCATTATTTTATTGTATGCTCTAATTTGTTTGTATTTTAACTCTCTGTTTGGGTCATTGACCGTGATAAACATTTGAATATTTTTTTCTCTCCTCCCCCCCCCCCCGTCACTTCTGTTGTGGGAAGCGAGAGAAAGAGGCCTGCTTTTTAAAATGCAGGCTTCTTTCCCCGGCTGATGTCAGTGGCAGCAGGTGCTTGGAACCCCCCCCCCATGGGATTTTTCACATCTCATGGGACAGCTGGGTAGGACATTCATTCATCTGGGTGGGACATGTCATTCATTCATAATAATGTCACGTGATTGGCAGGTGGGTACCTATCAAAATTATCTTGCAAAGCCAATCCTGATAAGTAACTGGCCCGTGGAGCCAAAAAGGTCCCCCACCCCGTGACAGAGAGTTAAAGAGAGACAAAAACTTGACCTTAATGACAAGAAAGAAAGGTGACATTATGAAGAGAGGTTTATGAAATTCTCCCTATTTGAATTTCCCCCTGGATTATCTGATATTTCTGGAATAGAACTGGTGTGTTAATAAACCAACATAATTTTGTTTTTTATTTCAGGACTTTGTTCATACCCCTGTGCATTTATAATTTCCAGAGGAGGAGCTGCGTTAGTCTATAAGACATAATCTGAAAACTGTGGTAAATTACAAATGCACTCGTTCCACAATTAATTTTAGAAAATGGGAGCAGGTAGAGCTGAAAGTGGGCAGAGCTACACCATGGGACAGCAGCACAACAGAACAGGAGACATCCACAACTCACTCCTGTTTATGAACATACCTGCACATACCTGGCTCAACAACCCAATTTATGCACATTTACCCAGTTCAGTATGCCAATTAGCTTATGCCCCATTTTGTCCTTTTTTTATTGATGCCTAAATCAGAGTCTGTAGAGTATAATCCCCAAATGTAGCAACTCCAGCTTAATCTGAAGCACAAATCAGAAATCTATACAACAGCCGTATTTAAAGTATGCACTGATTTAAGCAAGGAGCAACAGGGCAAGAACAGAAGGCCCTTCAAAGTCTAATCCCAATTTAGTTTTGTACCTCCCTCATATTCCAAGAGATTCCTTAATGTAGGTATTGGGTTAACCATTCCTGTTTTCAGCAGCTATAACACTAGGAACAGATACATTCTGTATTGTCAGTCAACACATTTCTAAAAAGCATAAATTGTATGCTAGAAAATATTAACTGTGCGATCTGATACATGTGTGGCAGATGATGTATGTTTATCTATGAGGGTTAGTGATGTTTCTTTAATGCTTCTGGTTTGGATTTCATGTATTTCATAAAGCTACTTGCCTGGGGAAAATGGGATAAGTAAATGTGTAAGTAAGGGTGGAGCAGCTCTGGGCACTCTTGGCAACCATTGCCAAGAGAATGAGAATGCTGGGAAAGGGAAAGTTGAGGGGCAGTTAGGCCAGCGAAGTGAAGGAGAAGGAATGGAAGGCTAGCAAGAAAGAAGTAACTCTGGTTGAGAGGATACTGCCATCAAGTTTTGGAACTAGCTGTGATGGATAGAGACAGAACAAAACAACCAAGGGGAAGAGAGTAGCTATAAGGTACAGAGAGATCCAGCAGCCTGCAACCCTAAGGAGTAGTGTGAGAGCATCGTCTCACTGAAACAATTGCACAACACCCACAGCATCCTAAGGAACGCAAGTGGTGGGGAAAACAGCAGTGTTTTGGGTTCATTTTACTAGAAAGCATACAACTTTGCAAGGGTATTATGCTGGAGAAGAGTTATTCCTTCCCCATTTATAATAAAAATGGGTTTCACAAAGAAACAGGTGTTTGTACAGATGTTTGTACAGATGTTTGTATGCTCCCTTCCCCGAGTGTGAACTTGGAGCATGGCACTCTACCTGTCACACATCCACTCAGATATAAATTCTATTGAGCTCAATGGGTCTTACTCTCAAGTCAGTGCATATAAGATTGCAGGCTAAATGTACTAAGTAGGGATGAGTGAGAATTTTGATTCAGTTCACATTTCAAGCCAAATTTATCAAATTCACATTTTCCGAAGAATATGAGAACAATTTACTTTATTTATTTATTTATTATTTGATTTATATCCCGCCCTTCCTCCCAGCAGGAGCCCAGGGTGGCAAACAAAAGCACTAAAAACACTCTAAAACATCATAAAAACAGACTTTAAAATACATTAAAATAAAACTTATTTTAAAACATTTTTTTAAAAAAAGCTTTAAAAACACGTTTAAAAAAGAAAAGGTTTAAAAACAATAAAAAGCCATTTCAGCACAGCCGCAGACTGGGATAAGGTCTCAACTTAAAAGGCTTGTTGAAAGAGGAAAGTCTATAAAGCGCATTAATATATGAGGGAAAATAACAGCAAAAATACATTATATGAAGAGAAATGGCTTGCAAAAAATTGTACATGAATCAAAACTCCATACAAAAAATTTTTTTAGGAAAAATTCACATAAAACGCTGGACAATTTTCATGAGGATTTTTTAAATAAAAAAACCCTGCAAATTGCTGCAGAAATGTGGAGAACTGAATTTAAGGCTGGAAAAATGAGAAACGGAGAGAACCGAAACTGACAGATCTTTCCATCCCTTTTACTAAGGCTTAATTCTTCTAATACATAAATGAGACCTTTAAAAAATGGGGAGACTAAGAGCCCTCAGTTTCACTGTCTTTTTGCTCTCACTTATTCTCCTGTCCCCAATTTTCTCACTTCCAAAGCTCCTTTGCCATACCTTTCCCTTCCTGGCAACAGAATGTAGCTTTCTTCTATTCCGAGGCCCCAGGGCAAGACTTATTCCAAGTTATCCTTTGTTCCTCTGCTCTATACTTCTTCCAAAACACTTCAAAGCTTGGCCTGGCCCAGAGAAATTATGTTTGGGCACTGCTTTCAAACTAAGAAGTTAGAATGTTTCTGAATGTTCCATGACATCACATCCACGCATTTAGTATCTAGAAAGTTTGCAGAGAGGCAACTGGCTGGTAACCAAAACAGTGGCTTTTTATTTTTATATATGAAGACATGTTTAAAATTATTTTCAAATAATCTTTCACTCAATTTGGGAAGCTGAAACATTCAGTAGCTTCTAGGAAAGGAGGAAACAGGATCATAGTTTGTTCCTCCCCCCCCCCCAATATATAGGACTACTTTCTGAAAAAGAAAATGTGGGAAAGGGTTCAACAAGGACCAGTTTGCAAATGCACACATTTCTGTAAGGAAGGCCTGTGCTTGTCTCATGCTCTGGGAACCCTGTGGATGAAGGAACAGTGACGAAAAGATGCTGTCATTAACTACTGCTCTGGGAATGTTTTTGTCTATTTTGTACCTTGCTTTGTTTAGGGGCGATGCTCTTGGTGGGAGATTGTGTTAGTGGACTGCTTTGTTATTATTATTTTTCTCTGTGTATAATCACCACCCTCCCCATCAACAGTGCACCAAACTGTGTGCTGGACTACAGCCAATGTTAGCAATGTCAGTTAAATTTTGGCATCAGTGGTCTGATATTTCAGGCCTTGTTTACCATGTTTCCTCTGTCCTCTCCTCACGTGTTTTAACAGTTTCTAAGGAGATCTCTCACAGTGTTGTCAAGTGGACAGAGCCTTGGTTCTAGAATTCTTGAATGCAAGCTCGGTTAGGAATTCACCTGCTCTACAAGTAAGAGGGAAGCCCCAGTTGATGAAGTATTTCAGCCCCAGTGACAAAGGGTCAAAGGTAACAAGCGAGTTAAACAGCTGAGCAACTAGAAGGTATGTACTACTCATTTATTTATTTGCTGAATTAATTAAAGTATCAGTTTAAACTGTAATAAGGGCATTGTGCGCTAGAAGCTAAATCGTGTAAAAAATTAGAGCTCATAAGTTAACTCTGAGTGATAAACCTGCAGACATCTAGTTTTCAGCTCTACCCAAGTAGGGGAATCTTGAGAGGCCACAGAAAAACAGAAACCTAGATTAAATCCCAATTTTGAAGAGGGAATAAAAAATATATAAAACCAACCACTCATACATAGTTCCACACAGTACAGACCTAGCTAATGTGAAGGTCGGGATGGAATCCAAACTGTAGGTTTAGCTTTTACATCAAACTCAGAGTAGATTTCAGTTTTTTTAGGTTAAAAAGTTAGGCTTTTTTTTTTTTTTAGTTTAAATAAGGTGGCATATAAACTCAGGGCTGAGGAGAAGGGGAGGAGGAGAGGGCAAAATCCCTGGGGCCCAGACCTCTGGGGAGCTGGGTCTCTGGGGGCTTGGACAGTGAAAAAACAAACTATACATTACAAAATAAATGTTGATATCTCAACAGACCCTAGAGTGGGTATAATGCCAGTTGCTAAATCTCAGCATATCCAAGTCTTCTACAAGCACCAACATTTATAAATATGATTCAGACACAGTAAAGCAGAACATACACATTGAGAGAAGGGTTGCCAGATCAGAAGCATCCCAAACCCCGATATTTCAGGGGCGGGCCCTAATGATGTCATAGGGTTGGGCCTGAGTGATGTCACCGGGGTAGGCCCTAATGATGTCATTAAACATGATACATTAAGCATCAACCACAGTTGCTTGGAGCATTCAAACAAAAACATTTCTCTGATTGGAAATTACGATAGAAATCTTGGCTAAAAGATGGAGCCTGGGTAGGGAACATTTAATCTAGCCAACTTGCTTCTAGCAAAAACATTTTAAGTGCCCTCAGGCCAGGCCAGTCACCAGAAGGCCACTGTAAGAAGAAAGGAGCCTAGTGTTGTGGAGATGTTAGATGGGAGCACTCAGGAGTAAAGATGGATGTCCCTGAAGGCTGCAATTCTAAGCAAACTTACTAAGGGACTAAGCCCCATAGAACTCAATAGGACTTAATTCTGAGTAGATATAGTTTGGATGAGCACAAATCATCATGAGTGTGCAATAAAAAGGAAGTTTGGAGGGACCCTTACTCATGCACCCCTTTTGTGTTTAAAAGAAGACCCCACACCACACTTTCTTCATCACTGAGGAAGTTCCATATTTAAGCTTGGAAGTCTACCATCACCCTGTTCAGCTTGGCTCTTGGCTTCTTTCCTCAAGACAGCCTCTAAGGGAAGTGCCTTGAAGGGTTTACCAACTTTACCAACTCTTCGAATCCACTATAGACCCACTTATGCAACATTTTTCAGCACTTAATATATGTTTATTCAAAAGCTGGTAAGTAAAACTTTCATAAGATGCATATGTAATTTCATCACCACCACAACAACTCTTCTAGCACCTGCCATCCACTTCAAGTGCATCTCTCAAAAGTAAAATCATGAGGAGCACTTTTGGAATGCAGCAGACAGCATTTTTAGGAGGATGGAGGTGAAAATCAAGCTTGATTGTGTAAGAATGCAGCAGCAGTGTGGCAAAATTATTACAGCTCACAGCTGGACTCCACTTATCTTGGAACGGCTTATAGACAGCAACACAGATACTGAATAAAGAAAAGAATCCTTGTCTACCATCAATGTTCCCACCCAAGACAGAAAATCTTGATCACAGCAGTAGCCAGTAAGCAATCCGTCCATTGCTGGCCCCAGACATGCGAGGGCCCTTGGGCACAAGCCTGCCCCAGGCCCTGGTGCTCCCCTTCCACGATTCGCAGCAGGATTGCTGCCACACATCGCATGGCCAGAGCTTCAGAGCTGCCACCATTCCCTTGCTTCTTCAACCTACCTTTCTCAGCTGTTGTGCAGTTGCGTACAGTGCTGCCCTTAACCAAGATGGTGGCCGAGGTTTCCCTAAGGGGCTGAAGCCTCTGCTGCCATCTTGGCTCATGGCAGGGATGCACACGCAAATATTGCATTGTATTAGCTAGATAATAGTTTGGAAATTCTGTCTCAGTAAGCAAAAATCCTTTTACGATAGCAGTTTGTCCATATTTTTTTCTGCAGGGCACCAAGGTTCCATGGAAGATATAAGGTGGTCTACAGCAGATAAAAACTAACATAGAGAAGGCTTCCTAAAGATAGAATGGTTTAAAACAAGTGGTGCAATATGAATGTGACTTTAAAACAGCTAAAAAGAAATCACAGATGCCCAAGGAATCCAGGGTAGCTTCTCTGTTGCTGTAGGTCACCATTCTCCACAATGAGAGAGAGGATTAAAGCTACTCTGAATAAATAGCTGAAGAGTGCATAAACTTTTATATTTAATTTGAATTCCACTGAAGCCTTGAATGCTGATTATGTCCAAGCCTTAGCCCCAATGGTCTTAAAACCACAGTAGTACTGGTACTGATGAATGTCATATTTCAAAAATATTGCTAGGGAAACTCTATGTGCTGCTACTAACATGCCTATGGAACCTGAGAAAAAGGGACTTCTTCAGAGCAACATCTGGGGCACATAATCTTTACTATCAAAGAATGCAAAAGAGAAGAAAACAATTATGCTGTGTGCTCTTGATTTGCTTAAATATTTTCTTACATTTCTATAAGTTTAGATTAGTTTAGATTAGTCTTTTCCAAAGTTGGATCCCCAGATATTGTTGGACTACAACTCCCATCAGCCCCAGCAGCATAGCCAATGGTCAGGGATGACGGGAGTGGTAGTCCAACATCTGGGGACCCAACACTGGGAAAGGCTGAGCTAGGTGGATCATTGGTCTGATCTAACAGGGCTCTTCTTAAGTTCTTAAGACACTGCTCAAGAAAGAAACCCATAATCTTAAAACCATGGGATGGAACAACAGTCTCCCTGGCCCAGCATCACATCCTGGAGACAATCTAACTAGAAGGACTAATGCTGGTGTAATACAGTGCCTCCCATTCCCTTTCCAGTTAAGTGATCCAGAAAGATATCATGGTCACTAGTATCAAACACCAGTTATAGAACCAGGAGGGGCATGTGGATGCACTCTCCCTGTCCATCTCCTAGGATGGATGCTTAAGGCTTGAAGACCAATATTTTTATTTTGCCATGGTGTATGGAATTTGTAGTTTCCTCAATTCAATTAATTGGATCATGTCATGAGGCAGAGGAAACTATAAATCCCATGGACGCTTGTGAGAAATGGCATTAAGGATGAAGCCCCAAAGACCCTTCCTATCTTCAAAGCCACCCACCCCCCATGGCTGCTGATTTCTCCCCTTCCTGTTGGCTAAGGTATGTCCACTGAGGAAGCAGGAGGACTGGCTGAAAGGGTTGGTGGAAAGTTCCAACAGGATCAGCTTTTTCCTGAGCTTTCTTGGATAGACCCAGTTTTTGTCTGAAAATTCTCCAAGAAATCTGAAAAAAACTGAATTGAGTCAATTCGGGGGTAATTTGCCCATCCTTGCTATTAACAAACAGTCAACAGAAACTGAACTCACTGTTTCACAAACAAAATAATGGTATTGTTTTGCGTGAAAATAGCTTTTTCTAAATGTTCACTGTTCTTTACATACATTCCCTCAGTAATCCTCACAAAACCTTTTAAGGAAAAAAGGAAATACAGCAGCTCTTGGGCAGAGAGTATTGGCCTGATCCTTGCTCCTTTGCAAAGCCATCTGGATAATGGCCGGAAAGACGTATTTGTTTTATTTAATTATTTAACAAGATTCATATACCATATGAATCTTATATACTTTAAGTCATTAAGTCAGTGGCTCCCAAATGTTTCCCCCCACACACACTCACACAGATCACTTGAAAATTGCTGAGGGTCTTGGCGGACCACTTAAAGTTATTTTTCTGCCTGTTGTACCAACTGTAATTCCATAGAATTCATACAGTAATACAATAAAATGCATGTCCTGCCCGTACACGCAGGAGTCAAACATGAACGAGGAACTGTGCTGTTCTTTAGTAAGTTTAATAGAAGGTTCTGGTTCAGAGTGCTTTGTGAATCAGCTTACAGGTTACACAGAATTCAGCAGCATTACTAGGAGAGACTAGACACGACCTTATTGTGCTAAGACGTTGTCACAGCAACTAGATACACCCCCTCACCCAGCTTAAATAAGGATGGACAGGCAGCCTACTTGCATATACTAAGTGTCACTGTAGAGAACGCATGCACACCCGAATGCTCCTCGTCAGAGGGGCTGTTGAGGCTCATTGAACTTGCCAGCACAATTGCCTCCTTGTGAGGGTGGCGGCTCTGCATCAGCAGATCCCTCCCTGTCAGAAGGAGGGGGCTGGTCTGAGGTGGCGGCAAAGCAGGCATGGGAAGAGGCGGCTCATTGGGCAGAGTGGCCACTGCCTAACTGGGTTGAACCTCATCGTGGGAAACTGGAGCTATAGGGGCAGAGCTGTCACTGTCCATGACGAGAGACCTCTCAGAGTCCTGTGCATCAGTCGGCCCAGCATTGGAGCTGTCAACCCATTCAAAGTCCTCCTCCTGGTCTGCAATCTTGCTGCTCCATCCCTGTTCTGCTGGGCTCATGACAGCAACAAAATACAATTAAAAATCGATGTGGATATTTAATACAACAGATGCAACCACTAATCCATAGACATGCCATAGACCCCCTGAGTGAAGCTCATGGACCACAATTTGGGAACCCCTGATGTAAGTGGTTTACGTGAAGAAAACTTATTTTCTGGCCTGGAAACATGGCTTTGCCATAAGGGATTGTGGGTAATATCTTGCTGTGGAAATATAGGGCTCATCTACACCGTGGTTTACTGTGTGTTTGGTGCTATTCACATCTTTTAATTCGCATCATTCACATGACATTACTGGCAAACAGAAGCTATTACATAATTTTCACCCTGTAAATCTGCTGATAATACAAAAAGTTTAGAACAGTATGGCTCCACTCCACTCCACACATCTTTGCAGATGGTTTGTTTCAATGCTTTTTAATGGGTGGGTGAACTGTCAATTTCTGCTACTTCCCTCTCTCCGCCCACTAACTCTCCCATGAAGTCCATTTTGTTTCCAGTGGTTTATCCAGCAACTTCTGACTGCTCTGTCCTCCACCCTTCACAGTTTGCTGCAGCCTTTCCTTCTTTCCTCCCTTCCCGAGTAAACTTCCTTCATGTCTTGGAACAGACTAGTGATGGGTTCCAGTTCCACAGTAATCTAATCGAAATTGCCATCAGAGTTTATCATTCTTTCTCATATTCTCTGTCTTTAGGGAGAGAATTTTAAAGTAACATCTCTCCGTGCCTGGTTTCCAATTTTTTTTATTTTTCCTGTTCCTTTTTTAAAAAATTTGCTTTGAAATCATCAATAATGTGATCAATACTTTTATCAATGTATTTTCTATCGTTATGGAGTTGAGAATAAACATTGAAACCAGTGGAGACTCATGAATAAATATCAATTACAATCTCGACAATTATCCACAAAGCAAAAAAAAGAAAATTATGGAGGAGATCAGAAAAATGAAAAGATAGCAAAGGAAATAGGAATTGGATCATTCCAGGAGCCTTCTGATTGGCTATCAGACCCCCTTAGCTGTTGCTATGCTTTACCATATAAGAGAACTTTCTTTGTCTAGTTGCGCCACATCATACCCTGACACTACATCCTGGGTGAAGCATCCCGGTGGAGTCCAGTGTTGTTGTTATCCTAATCTCTGTTGGCATGCTTTAGAGTTAGGAACAGTTTGTTTTTGTCCTAGTGTAAGAGAGTTTTGTAGTGTAACTCTTAACAGTTTTTTTGGTGTTTATTGGTGATTCATACCTATGCCTTATGGGTGGTTCTGGGTTTAAGGAATTGTATGCTGCTATTTTTATGCATGTATTTGTTTTCATAAAGCTACCTCATATTTATTTCTCTGTCTGTTATTCCAGGTAAGCCTTTGGTACTAAGTCCAGCACTTGGGCCTCTTTGGCTACTGAGTAGTCTGTTTGGCTTAGGGCTCCAGGAAGCAGAGACTGTGGCTTTAGCTCTTTGGAATCCCAGGGATGTCTGTGGAACCTAAGGTTTGGGTATTACCCTTAGCTCAAGCTGGTGGACAGAAAGGGGTGGTGGCAGCGTCATCTACCTTGCAGGGTTGCTTTTTGGTTCTTTTTCCAATACTGGTAAGGTGGGCAACTTAAGGTGCTTTACAAGGGCTGTGGTCTCCAGGGGTCTGGAATCCAGTGAACTTGACAGTTTACATAAAATATTCATTAAAAATACAGATAAAATCAAATGTTAAAAACAGGTTGACACAAAATTTATCAAAATATAAATAAAACTAGCAGTTTCAGAACAAATATACACAGTACCTACATGTACTGCAGCTCATCAGTCTACCTGGACCAGGTAATCTGAGCACCCCAAAGGGACTTAACTACTGATGCTGGCTTGAATTCTCAGTCTGAGCAACATGTTAGTATTTTATTTATTTATTTATTTAAATATTTTTATACTGCATTTCACAAGGAGGTTCACAAGAATATAATTAGTTAAAATCCCAATAAAACAGTAATATAACAATCCGGTGAAATCAAAGCAGATCAAAGCCAAAACAATTGCAGTAGGTGTCAAAATTAAGGGCTAGTAAAAGGAAAGGTAAGTGTTAAGCAAGTGCTAAAGTGCAATCATTGTCAGCAAGCTGGCAATGTGTTTTAATTTACAGTTCTTTATTTGAAGGGCTTTCTGGACTAGTTTATAGAGAGAACCATCCGAATGGAGAGCATGGGGGAAGGGGGAGACTGAAATGGTCTGTCAACAGCACCTGGATGGCAGACTGAACAGCCACAGTCACCTGGTCACTATGGTGAGATATGTTCTATCTCTGTTATAACAATTACTTCAACATTGTCATTTATACATATGCATCTGCACATTTTATGCAAATCTGTACCATCTTTTGTCCTCTTTTTTTGGTGATGCATGTGACCACCCTACTCAACTCCTGCATCACAATTTGCCTGCTATCTTTTGGAACTTGGCCATCCACTTGCCTGTTTTTGATGATATTATAGTAAAATCTCAGTTAAGGTATCCTCCAGGAAGGACGCTCCTTTTAGCAAAGGCTTTTTTAAAGATGAAAGTGACCAGATTTGCTTTGCTATGGATAAACTTTCAAGCCTGTCCCTTTGCTTTAAGGTGAAACTGACAGACCAGTGTCTTTGCTATGCTATTGGTAAATTGACAAGCCTGTACCCTTGCTTTAAGGTGAAACTGACTAGCTTTACTTTGCTATGGATAAACTTTCAAGCCTGTGCCTTTGCTTTAAGGTGAAACTAACAAGACTGTGCTTTGCTATGGATAAACTTTAAAGCCCCTGTAGAAGCTGACCCCACCATCTATGAGCAGGTATAGGAACCTATCCCTATTCTTTCCATGTTATTCCTACCTCTAGTACCAACGTTTCTGTTAAAGAAGTAGTGTCCAGTGTGAAATAAAAATTTATAGGCCTCAAACTTTGGTTAAGACTCTGTAAGCACGAAGGGGGTGATGGGAAGAATGACATGCTGAAAGAATATGTTGCAAAGATATGCCACAGAACTTTCCGAGAAAAACTGCTGAATGCTTGACCTAACCATAAGTAGATAAACAAATGTGCGTAGGGTGATGAAAGCAACTTTCTGTGTGCCTTTGAAAAATCCCTATAAGAATGTGCTGAAAACTGCTTGGGACAGAGAACTTTTGGACTTATGCCTGTCTGAATTTCTCTCCAAGCAATTGCTTGTTTCGTTTATCTTGCTTTGTTTTGCTTTATTCTAATATAGTGCCTCTAGCAGATCTTACTGATACAAACACAATGCGAAGCTCTGTTTTCTTCCACACTAGGAACACATCTACTTTGTTAAGTGAGGTATTACTGTATCTGCTCTGGCCACCTTGACTGCCACATCTAGAAATTGCTCCTTGATCTCAGGAACCATCGTGCAAAATTGGGTTATGATATCTTAAGAGAGGTCCAAATGCATAGTGAACAAACTAACAACTTTGCAAAATATATAGTAAAAGCAAGAAGAGGCCCCACAAAAAGAGGATATCCTTAACTCATTGTATATGGCTGAGAGAGAAAACATGCAAGCAGAACATTAGGGGAGATTGCATGATGTTAATATACAAATCAGCAACCATGCAGGAAAGTTAGAACTCGAAGAATTCCTCCCTCCAAAAAAAAGGCTACAATCCTGAAAACGCTTGTAATCCAAGTTCCACAGATGTCAATAGGGCTTCAATCTTAAGTATATGTGGTGGGAGAATTTTTCAGCTACATGGGTTTCATTACAAATGATCAAAGAGACACATAGAATACTGAGAAAAGGAACAAGCTCACATTGGTCTTGATCATGTAAACTCGCCATTAGATTTCTTTGCAGGCTGCAATAGGCCTCCAGTCTGTAAATACTAAGGCTAGTACTCAGTTTATTCAGAAAGGCCATTTCCCAGGTTGCCAATTATGGGGAACAACTGCAAATCATTCTTATATCCAGAAAGTGATGTGAAAATGAATGAGCACATATAATGAGATTAGAGGAAGACACAATACTGAAGAAAATATAGTCCAACATTTTCAGACTTGGGACCAATTTTTAACGCTAACCCTCCTTTTAAAAGAATCACTTTACATTTTTTGTTGTATTGGATAACTCTGTTGTATTGGATATCCCCCCCTATCTCACTCCAGTCTTTCTGGTTCACTAACAACAACAACAACAACAATCCTAAAGCAACAAAGAAGAAAATAGCTATGATATCAATAGATGTGATCCATTGTCAGTGGACGAATGATTCATTTGTGGGTCTTAAGCTCAGTCAAACATTAATGGTCTAGTATAGTGCAACCATGATGGGGATGCATGCAGGTATGCAGATGAGGGTGGATTATTTTTCTGTGGCTTCCACTGAATTCTATGGAACAAAAGAAACTGGCTGAAATTGGAGACAGAAAACTTGTCCAGTGCCCTAGATGCCAGCATCACCAGGGTCCGAGGCAAAGAGGTTTTAGCTCACCCTCTTTTCCCCAGTAGTCACATTTAACTCAAAGACTTATACGGAGTACATTAAATAGGCTCCAATTGGCAAGTCTGCCAGAGCAGTAAACTTTATCCTCTTCTCCAGACCCTGGGCATATTGTTCCAGCTGCCACACCAGAGCTCTCTGTCTGTAATCTTCCCCTTTACCGTCTTCCAGATGAATAAATGGTCTCCTTTCCATCCCAAGGAAAACATTAAAGTTCTGCACTCAGGTATACTGTTGATGTGGCAGCAAAATGTATGTTTGTGTTCCTGCCTTCACTGACAGGGACCTTTTTCATAGAGCACACAGAGATTCACTGCAGACACCACCACCAAGGTCCCTGCACTATACGGGCCCTTCCATCCCCCGCCTGGCTTGTCATGTCAGGAATTTCAGTAGTTCTTCTAAATATTGTTCTTTCTTTCAGTCTCAAATAGCTCACTAATGTTCCCGCTACCCTGCCAGCAGTCTCCCTTCCCCCCACACTCCACCAAGCTCAGCTGAATCCTTTCTTAAATCAATTTAATCTGTACTCCCTTATTACACTCATTGTAGGGAGTCTTACATCACAGAATTAATTCATTGGGACTAACATCAATCAACATCAGAAATGACTTCTTTTGTATCTCAGCCTTTTATCTCTATTTTCAGTTTCACATGCTATTTTCTGAGAAGCCCATTTTTTTGAACTGGAAGAGGAATAATCCCTAGGAGCATCTGAATAATTTGCTTTGGCAGAGTTCAACAAGAATGATGCAAACCTACTAGGTCTACAATACCGCCCCCTGCTGGTCACTGAGTGGCAGTTTATCTCAGACCAGGAAATGAATTCCACAAATAAGGGAACAATCCTAACTATGGGAAGCCAGCACAATTGATGCCAATTTAAATTAAGCCAGTGTAAAGTACGCCAGATCCAAACCTCATTCAGGAGCAAGGTCACGGCCAGCTGAACCAGCCCAAGCTTGGCAGGGGGAAAACAAACCTTTAAAATAGAGTTTGACTTGCACCATCCTTTTTGCTGGTGTAAGTTCTGCCAGGTTGATGGGTCACATGACTGAGCTGAACAGAGTTAGGATCCAGCTGAGCCCCAGCTGAGATGGTATAAGGGACTTATGCCTGTGTGTATCCAGCTTAGCCGCAGTGGGTGACTTACACTACCAGAGCCCTGACAGATTCTAACTCGCTCAGCCTGGCAGATCTTAGGCTGGGATTCTCCCTTAACCACACAGCAATCCAGAGTTGCTTTGACCAGAAAAAGGCAAGACTTTGACTTACACCACACTTTTTGCCACTGGATTGCTATGTCATCTGACTAAGCTGAATGGAGTTTGGAATAGGGATAGGTATCCTCCTGCCACGCCCCTGCCACTACCGGCCTGAGCTGGCTGAGCTTGGATGGAGGACTCTCATCAGTGTATCTCTGGCTGAGGCAGGATGACGGACTTCAGCTGGCTTAGCTGGAGATCCACCTATTCTGCTGGAATGAGTGGACTTTGGATCTTGGGTTTGGATTGCTCACTGAGAAGTTCAGCTCACATCCATTTATAGTACATGTATCTTTCTTATTTAATTCAAGTGCTTTCCCCCGCTCACACACATTAAACTGTGATGTGGTTTTGGCATCTGAGAAAGCTTTGATTATGGCAAGAGCCTGTAACAACCCAGGAGCCAAGAAAGAACTGCTAAAACAGTAGCAAGATTTATTTTAGGAAACATAAATTCAGGCATATGGAAGAGGAATAAAATAATAATAAATATGCCAATTTAGAATAGATTAGTTTAAAGACCACAGATCACAGCTGTGATCAGAAGCAACAATTTTACTTATATCATACTTGGAGAACAAAAGCATTCCTCTCCTTTAGCTTGACAAATGCAATCTCCTGAGGTGTGTGCGCAGGAGCTTGTCAATCAAGGTGACAGCTTACATAATTACGACGAAGAGAACCCAATACAAAACAACAAAACCCCAAATCAACAGTCTGACTTGGTACAGCCAGGCACACTCTCCAGCTCAACAGGGTGCAGAAATCAATAGCGCGAAGTGAACCACAGACAGAACCATCTTGCTTGACTGAGGCCACTCTGTGATTCAGTGGCTACAGAGTTGGACAACGGTGGATCTGGGAGGCCTAGGTTTGAATCAAATCTCTGCCATCAGTTCACTGTATGGCCTTGGGCTAGATTCTCTCTCTTAGCTTCGGTAGATAAATGAGAACAGCGGTGACCTGCATCAGATGGTTGTTGTTGAAGAATAAACAAAAATAAAAACTGTACAGTGTTCTAAAAACGGGGGGGGGGTAATGAAGTGGAGGCCTGCAGACAAAGATTTAACTGATTATTGCAAAACGATTGTGTGAACTTCAGACTTCCTCACTTCTGTGGCTCCTGGCCACTCTCTCCAGTGTTTCCATTCCGTTTCAGTTTCCTGTCTCTTTCCTTCTACTGCTCTTGAACTTTGTTTTCCTAGGCCCCTGCTTTTTTGACCCCCTCTACCCCCTCTGTCCTTGTCTAGGACTGAAACAACTCAACGAAGTTTAGCAACAACAATGACCCTTCTGACCAAACCAGCCTACCCATCTTTGTGAAAGGCAGGCAAGTAAGCCATAGGCTTCACCGCAACCAAATTCCATAGCACACACCAATATGGGTGTTTAATAATGTAGGTTCTGAACATGAAGTTACTGACAACAACCCCCTTGTTCTATTTGACACACAAGGATTATCAAGTTCTAGTCACTGCTGCATTTATTCAATACATATCTTGTTGCCTTGGGTGCTACTATGTTTAAGTTAGGATTTGCATGTTTGCTACCTTTCAGGAGGGCAGGGGTAGTATTAATCTAAGATAAGCAACTAACATCCCTACAGCAGTTTCTTGATGTGAAAATCCTTTGAGAAAAAAGCGGATGAGAAGCAACATCAAATGGAATGCAGGTTATCTTCCATGACCACCTCCCTCTTAGGGATAGTCTTGAGGGACTTGCTGTGTGCAATGTGTCCTGCCAAAGGCAACAAATCAATATGCTGCAATTAGATTTACACACAGTATTAAAAATATCCTCTCCCAGATGGACTATGTCACTTTTCTCTTTAGGGCCTAAATCTTGTGTCAATGAAATCAGTGGCAGTTTCTCACTTATGGCTTCTTCATAAAGTGGCCCTATCAGTCAACAAGAAATCCTTCCTCGTCACCTAACCCAATGGATGTTTGGGATGCTGCAAAACAGATCTTGTCCAATGACGGTGGCAATCCTATGCACACTTACCTCTGAGTGAACCAATACTTGCTTGTAGGTACTGTACATATGCATAGGACTGAGCTATAGGCACCGACACCACGATTGATAATTTCTTGACTTACTGTCAAGTTCCACCTATGTGTAGGGTTGTAGCTAGCTACATTTTACTCAGAGTAGACCAACTGAAATTAATGGACCTAAGATAGTCCTGTTCATTAATTTCAATGGGGCTGCGTTAAGTAGGACTAGCATTGGTTACAACTAGGAATGGGCGAGAATTTTTATTCAGCTTGCATTTCAAGATGAATCTATCAAATTCGTACTTTCCGAAACAATATGAGAACTGAATCATAGCCCTCCTTCAAAATTCACACTTATTCAAACAGTTCACCAACCATTACAAAATGCATATATTAGGGGAACATGTGCATAAAAAGGAATATATGAGTGAAAACTAATATGCAAAAATGAATTTATATGACAAGAGCTGGCTTACAAAAATGTGTACATTAGTCAAACTGCCTACAAAAATGTGTTTATTAGGAGAAATTTCCACTGGAATGTTGGAGAATTTTCATGAGGATTTAAAAAAATAATAATTGCAAGTTGCTGCAGAAATGTGGAGAACTGAATTTAAGATTGGAAAAATGAGAAACTGAGAGAACTTGAAATTGACAGATCCTTCCATCTCTAGTTACAACCTTGTTTTCATTATTAATAATAGAATTGCTTTAGAATTGCTTAATATGTTTTTTAATAATGTTTTTGACCCTTTTTTAAAGTTTTTTTTAAAATGTTTTTAATGCTGTTTTGTTTTAATGTATTTTAAGTTCTGTTTTTATGATGTTTTAAAGTGTTTTTAGTGCCTTGTTTGCTGTCCTGGGCTCCTGCTGGGAGGAAGGGCGGGATACAAATTAAATAATAAATAAATATTAAATAAAGAGAAGCAAAATGACAGAGTCATTGGATCCATCATGAAATTTCTGACCCAAGATATAAAATGCACTATAAATGTAGATATAAATATAGACATGAAATACACTATACATGCATAACATGCACTATAAATGAAGACAGAGTAAATGGATCCACTCCTTTAATGTGACATGGTTTTAAGCTTGAATTGTGGGGGTGCTACACAGATTTTCAGCTTTGAAGTATAATTCGGAGGTGCAGGAAGGTGAAGTAATGGTAAAAAAAGAAATGCGTATTGTGTATACAACATAGGGGCAGGCTTTTACAGAAAATCCTTTTACAGAAAATATTCTAAGCATAAACTGACATTTCCTACATCTAAAATGAACTTTATAGAATTTTATTTTTGAAAGACAAAAGAGAAGGAAATAGAAATTATCAGAATGTTTGTTACCCAATAAACTCCCATCAGGAATGCAGCAGGAAAGACTCTGGGAACATTCAGATTAATTGAAAACAGTTTGTCAGGAGATCAGCTTCCCAGAATGATGCTCTAAAATTCAAGAGGTTTGCTTTTAACTACATATCAGATGCCTTCTGACCAATAGGCACCCACGGACCCGCAGTTACAAATAGATCTCGTGCTGCCCTAGGGGGGAAAAAGCAACTCAGAGCAGAAATTCACTGAGCAAAAAAGTGTAAGATTGATCTTGATGGACAGCATGTGCCAGACAGAGGTTGACTGGAAACATTTGGATTATTCAGCCCACATTTGCAAAACAGACCTACATTCTTCCTGGCTACATGAAGGCAAAGAAGACTTACATGGGCTCCAAGAGAAACCAGTACTTCCCTCTCTTGATTGCCCAGGTTTCTGGCTATTGAAAAGGCTTATAGCACTGCACGGTCTTTAAAAACTCAACACTGGAGAAAAAACGTTTCATGTTCATGCTTCTGAAGTTCAGGAAAACAAAACTAGACCACAGGAAATGCAGCCAGCACTGGGCATCTGTTATACAACCGTACACTAAGGCCAATGCTACATAATACTCTCTGCAGCAAAGACCAGTTATGAGGGGGCTTTCTGCAGTAAACACTTCAAGAGCAAAATGAATACATGCATGTATACATGTCTGGGAATCCTGACTGTGCCAGGTTTGCAATGTTTCCAATGTGTGCACAGATGTTTAGAGATGCATGTACCTGCATACATGACTTCCACATGATGCTTCTGCTGCAGAAACTTCCAAGAAATGTTTTAACAAGCAGGTGACCCTAAAAACTGCTCACCTACACCAAGAATTACTGTAAGGAAGAAAGAGCATCCACTTTAGTTTCCTGGAGCATACCATTGGTCTTTTCTGTGGTGGATCCATGACTGGGGACTGCTCTCTCCAAGGCTTTGGAAATTAATATAAAAAAATAATTTGTTTTGCCAGGGCTTACTAGTTTTTTATTAAGTGCAATTTAAGTAACTTTAAAAAAACATTCTCTAAAGCTACCTTGAAAGCCTTTAGGGGCAGAAAAGGGAAATCAGGGATGCCATCTTTTAACTTAGTGACTCTTAACTTGTCCAGCAGCCATTTAAAATCTCAGCACTGCAAGCTGATGACAAATGTCTTATTATCACCACAGTAGAACAACTGGTCACTTGTTTTCAGTTATTTTTATTTTTATGTACAGAAGAAAGCTTCTGTATCTGTCAACATTCCATCAAATCATATGAAGTCAGTGGTAATCTAGATTGCCCTGTAGTGACAAACTCCCCTTGGTTCAATTTGGAGTTGAGTCGGCAATTACGAACATCAGAGAATGTGGCAAAGTTAAAAATGGCCACTTCCAAGAGTTTTCTGTCAGCTTGTAACGTTTTGTGAAGATGTGTGTCCTTTCTAGGTACAGGATGCAGGTACAGGAGAGCTCTGAATGGTAGAAAAAGGCAATGTGTTGCTTAGGCAACTATGTGATGCTTCCTTTCTTTCCAAATAGATCATGGCACAGAAGCAAGTTAATGAGAGCTCCTTGGATGGTGCAAGGCAGACACTTCACTAGCCCTCCTGAATTGTGATCCCCATGTGATGTGAACAGAAGACACAAGGCCAGGATTACTAAAATTATTAGAGTGCCAAAATGACTCAATTTGCTGCAATTTCCACAAGATTACTTGTTCTAGGTCATATGTACTTGCATGCCTTGGTTGGCATAGCAATGTCAACATGACTTTTCTCAAATTCAAAATTGATTTGTTTCTTCATGAGACAGTGGTTTTTGTTTTTTCTCAACAGCTGGACTTGTGAATTTCTTTTTTAAAGTCACATATTCCCGTTCCGTGCCCGGTACCTGCCGGGCAAAGGGGCGTGTTTGCGGCTGCTGCCGAAGCCAGGCCGCCATCAAGGGTGTGTCCGTGCGCACGTGGCGCGCCAGCGCGCCGTCGTGACGCACAGTAAGGAGGCGGGGCAGCTGAAGGCCATTTAAGGCCACTCCACCAGCCTCCCGCCCTCCTTTGAATTTTGGCGGCGGAGGCCTTGTGGCGGCGGCTGCTGCGCGCCGCGGGGAGCCTTCCGGCCGCGGCGGGCCCTTTGGCCTCCCGCCCTCCTTTGAATTTTGGCGGCGGAGGCCTTGTGGCGGCGGCTGCTGCGCGCCGCGGGGAGCCTTCCGGCCGCGGCGGGCCCTTTGGTGCGCTGGCCTAGCGGGGGCAGCGGCGGCAGCGGGACGCGAGGGGCCTTCGGGCCGCGGCGAGGCTCGGGAGGCCTTCCGGCCACGGCGAGGCCTTTGATGGGCCGGCCTCGCGGCTGCGACGAGGCACATGGGGACTTCCAGCCGGCGGCGAGGCACGGGAGGACTTTCAGCCGCGGTGAGGCCTCTGATGGGCCGGCCTTGCGGCTGCGACGAGACGCGTGAGGACTTTCAGCCGCAGCGGGGCACGGGTGGCTTTCCAGTTACAGTTTCAGTTTCAGTTACCCCTGAGGAAGAATCTTTAATTCAGAACATGTCAGGCCTAAACAAACTGCGCTGCTATGGGGCCACCTTTGATGCTCTTCTGCTCTCTCCTGTTTCTTTCCTTCAAACTATCACCTTCTGATTCCATCATTTATCATAGAAATAATGTTTGGGATTAAGGGAAACACAACAACCTACTTCTAGTTAAATAGTACCCTAGACTTTCTATCATAAACCTGGAATATGTGGAGTAGGGGGAGAGACAATGTTTAAAATTTAATTCTATGCTGATAGTAAAAGAGAGATTGAAAGGCCAAATATGTCTTGCAACCCAGGGCATGTGTGTCTGTGTTTTAAGTATGCAGAGAGAAATGTTTACTTTAGCTGAAGGTGAATCACAGTCAGCATTTTTATGGATTAAATATAATTTGAAAAGAACAGTAGGGGAAAAGGTTATTTTAAGGATTTTCTATTTAAACTAAACAAAATATTTATGCAGGCAGGCTTCTGTGCAGAACATAGAGGCAAGTATTCAGGGAGAGCTCCTGTCTGTTTCTCTAAGCATAGTAATGCAGCAGGTAAAGGGATGATGCATAGACGAAGAGCTGTCTCTCTACTCTTCTATGTATTTAGGTCCAGTTCCACACTTTATGTGGCAATTGACATTGCCGCTTGCTCACTACATGTCTCTCACAATGCTGTAATGGGTGGCAAACCTCCAGTTAGGGCCAGGAGATACTTCTATTGGGGTCCCCTTCCCATTACAGAAAGCAAAATAGGAATAGACTCCTTTTCTTGATACTGAAGTGTATTTTTAGTTTAAACTAAATGTTACTTTTCAGTTACCAATTACCTAGAGAGGTAGTGGGCTATCTGACACTGGGGGCATTCCAGGGGCAGCTGGAGAGGGGATGCTTTTATTAAGGGATGTACTGAGAAGGCCATCCCACTTCCTCACTGTTTTGCAAACCAGGAAAGTTCAGAGAAGGGGTTAGTCAATTAGGGAGAACTTGAGATGAGAGGGCCCCCCCAAAAATTGCCTGCACTCCCACACCCTCCTGCTGCCTGTGGCCGCCACTTCTTTTGCAGAATAACCTAGAAAGATGCTCTGTCATAACGTAGCGGCCATTTGGATTGGAGCAATGCAATGTAATTACAAAGAGCAGAGGCTTTTTGATGAGGGTGGGGGGCAGCTGGAGACAGAAAGGAGGCTGCAGGAGCCAGTAGGGACCCCCAGTTAGTGCTGCAACCTCACCTCCAAAACTACTTCAACTCCAAATGCAAGGGGAACTCATCCCCCCCTTTTTTCACTGTCAAGCTTCTCCCCCCCCCAAATACGTTCTTCAAAACCCAGGTAAAAATATATGAACCTTTCCATCAGTTAAGTCCCATAAACCTCTGTCCTAAGACCCATTTAATCTGTGGTATTCTGAGTAAACACACATAGGATTCTGCTGTATGTGTGCAATCACATGCCCCCTTCCGGGGGAAGAAGTAACGATACACTCGGGGATTTTCTCATAAGTAAGTATGCATAGAATTGGTCCAATTCATATTTCTCTGAGTAAATTATTTAAACATAATGGAATTAATCACGTGCAGGCTGCACATTTGCTTGCATCTTCTCTTTAGCTAGTTTACAAACTGGTCTGTAGATAAGGTGCCCACCTTTTTTACAGGCCTCTAGTCCTGTGCTTTTAAGAGTCATTTGATCTGCAGACATTAGAAGATGGCATTGCTTAACTCCATGCCATCTAATAACTGCTGAATACGAACCTGCTATTAAAGGCACAACAACAAGCCAGAAGGATATGTGGGGCCAGGGCCCCCCAAAGGAGTGGGAAGCAGCCCCCAGCAGAGGCTGCTTGAGAAAAGTGTCCCTTCCCAGCTACGCTCGAGGGCTATGGACCTTGCTTGCAGACTGCCCAGTTATGGGGAGACTCATTTTATGATGTGGTTTTTCTTTATTATGCGGTTTTCCGGATCCTATGGACGCACTGGTCCAGGGGACAATTGATGAAGACATACAGTTGGGCAGGGTTATTGGCCCCTTCCCATCATCCCCTACCTCTGCTCTCTCAGTGCCCCCCCCCCGTATAGTGCCCAAAGTGGCAGTGGGCAAAGTCTACCTGATTCACCATCCGTCATACAAGTGGGGTCAGTCAGTGATGGCTTCATACCAGATAGTCTATGCACAGTGCACTACACTTCATTCAATATAGTGCGCACCTGTGGCAGAGATGCCTTATGGGCAAGTGTGGCAGCTAATCTGCCTGCGTTGCCAGCTGTTACACATGGTGGATTTTGAGCTGCTGAGTTTTGCTTTTTAGGTCAACTATGCAGCAGAGCATTACCTATGGGCTGCTGTATTCTTGCATGGAGCACTTCAGCCCCTTCTTGGAAGGGACAGCCAGGAGACGAGAGGCCCCAGAAGCGGTGGGGCACTATTTTCATGATGTCCAGTTCTCGGGTAGGGCAGACTTTGGGTGCATGTTAGCGCTTGATGGCACAGTTTATAGCATAGCTATGAACTGGGGAGTTCTTTTGGCAGCTGGGGAAGTGGAGGATCCTGCCCCAGTGTTCACCTTCCAGGGTATTAAAATCGACTTTTGGACCCAGGGCTGTAGGCTGCCTGGGAAAAGCTTGAATTGTTGCAGATCAAGATCCTGAAGTTTTCAGGGGCTGGGAAAGTGTTTGCTTTCTGCCCTTCAGGTATTGGGGGCCTTCTGCGGTGGGGTTTATAGTGCCATAACAGGGATTTCACAGCCTTACCACAGGTTCAGGGTTTTGGCTGCCTTATGCGCCAACCTGCGGTGTGGCCCCCTCCGTTCCTGCAGTGCGTCAATGGTGTTTCAGTTAGAGGAAGGACCGACTCTGCTAGTCCCATACCGCATACTGGGAGATGGAGGAGGGGAGTCAGAGATGGTCAGGGCAGGAGGGGATTCCTGGGAGTTGGGGGATGGCAGGGGCTATGCAAAGCGTGGCCTATTCCTAGGAATCACGTCCTGGAATTCATCACAGATGGTAGGAGTAAAGCTTGTCTGCCAGTGTGTCGCAAGGTAGGCTTGCAGGGGGCCTTTAGGACCATTCACATGTCTTGGGATATGTCATGTGCTGGCCAGCTGGCCCATGCACACCCCCATACCCCTTATCCTCACCCTCCATGTTCACCTGACCCGCCAGGGATTGTTGATCAGGGAGGTGCCCTGTGACCATCATGCTTCAAAGCTCAGCGGTTACATGTAGCACCCCTCACACTTAATTTTGGAGCCTTCCGGATGGGGGGTGGGGGTGTTTGGGGCCAGGTCAGACTTCCCTTCGAGCCATCCTGGGGTCCAAGGTTTGTTTCCAGGCAGACCAGGGGTACAAGAGTCATTCCACATTATTTTACCCTCCCCTGGACTGGACACTTCCCCATGACGGCGACATAGTGTTTTGGCCGGAAGCTATAGGCCTGGTTGCCTGATATTCAGGGGGAGCGATCTTCCCTCATAAAGTTTCGGTCTAGTGTCGCGATGCCTGGGAGCGGACCCATGGGGGTTTGAGGGCCATGCCCCTCCGGAATTGGGGTTGCCTACCTGGCAGTGGAATTGCCTACCTGGGACGGTCTATTTGGTTTTGTATATGCAGGTGCAGGCCGTTAGGAGGTGGAAGTAGGGGGCGCATGGAATACATTCACCGCAGGGGCGAGTCTGAAGGTCTGGGACCCAACTGTTCACGATTGTTTCTGTTTTTGGCAGGTTGCTGGACGGGGATGGAGCAGACGCGCAGTCTACTCTGCAGCCATGGCATGAGCTCATAGGCTGGCCTTGGGGCCGCAAACGCACATTGGTTCACAGCTGGGCCTCTGATGGTGGGCCATGGTTTGGTGACTGGGTCGACAGAGTATGCGCTGGAATGGTCTCCTACCCATGTCGTTCCAGCAGGTTCTGGGCAGAAGGTTACTGAAGGGCAAGACATGTGAGAACATGCAGTTGAGGCCACAATAGCCTCTGGTCGTCTGCTATGGTCAGACAGGAAGGGCAAGGCCCTCAGTGGCAGGCATGTGAGGACATGCAGCTGAGGCCTTGGTAGCCTCGGGTCGTCTGCTGTGGTCAGACATGGAGGGCAAGGCCCTCAGTGGCAGGCATGTGAGGACATGCAGTTGAGGCCACGGTAGCCTTGGGTCGTCTGCTGTGGTCAGACATGGAGGGCAAGGCCCTCAGTGGCAGGCATGTGAGGACATGCAGTCGAGGCCTCGGTAGCCTTGGGTTGTCTGCTGTGGTCGGACATGGAGGGCAAGGCACTCAGTGGCAGACATGCTTGGACATGCAGTTCGGGAGGCAACGATGCCATCCTCCTGAGGGACCTGCAGAGGGGTCTGCATGAGATTCTTATCGGGTGTGGGGTAAAGGGAGACTAAGCAGAGGCTTGTCCCCCTTTTGTGGCAAAGAAGTGCGGGAAAAGGTTTAAAGGGAAAGGGCAGCTAGGTGACACCTTTAGGCACCTTTGGGGGCGATTGGCGGTCCGGGGGCCTGCAGCTCAGGGCTATATGGCCCGGGGGGCAGAACACGGGCCGCCTTTGGGGCCAACGTGCCTCATCCGCTCGGAGTTTCACGGCTCCGGGGGGCGGTGATGCGGGTTGGACCCCCTACACATCTTCTGGGTGTGGCCTGAGCTGGGGGTCTGGCACAGGGCAGCCCCGGGCTCAGGCAAGGTTTGATCGCCCTATGGCTGCAAGCAGGCTTTGCCTGGATCATCAGAATGCTCCCGCACTTGATTTCCCCTCTGCAGGTTCATTATTCCAATTGATTCCGTTTAATAAAGTGGCCCATGATTTAACCCAATGAATGGTGTTTGTGTTTTATTTCGGCAATAGGCCGCAATCCCGTTCCGTGCCCGGTACCTGCCGGGCAAAGGGGCGTGTTTGCGGCTGCTGCCGAAGCCAGGCCGCCATCAAGGGTGTGTCCGTGCGCACGTGGCGCGCCAGCGCGCCGTCGTGACGCACAGTAAGGAGGCGGGGCAGCTGAAGGCCATTTAAGGCCACTCCACCAGCCTCCCGCCCTCCTTTGAATTTTGGCGGCGCCCGCCCGACCCTCCCTCTACTGCAGTGTGATTCATTTGGTCGCTACGGGGCCGACTAGGAATTTTTGGCCTGCCTGCCTCGCTTTGCTGGCAGGTTTCTTTTGCCTACTCCACACTGTGGTTGGGGGGACGGGTCAAGGGTTAGCACGGGTGCCTTTGGGGTTAATAGGCTGATTGGTGTGTTTTTAGCTTCAATATGTCAACGGTCACTTGTGGCAAAGAAGTGCGGGAAAAGGTTTAAAGGGAAAGGGCAGCTAGGTGACACCTTTAGGCACCTTTGGGGGCGATTGGCGGTCCGGGGGCCTGCAGCTCAGGGCTATACGGCCCGGGGGGCAGAACACGGGCCGCCTTTGGGGCCAACGTGCCTCATCCGCTCGGAGTTTCACGGCTCCGGGGGGCGGTGATGCGGGTTGGACCCCCTACACATCTTCTGGGTGTGGCCTGAGCTGGGGGTCTGGCACAGGGCAGCCCCGGGCTCAGGCAAGGTTTGATCGCCCTATGGCTGCAAGCAGGCTTTGCCTGGATCATCAGAATGCTCCCGCACTTGATTTCCCCTCTGCAGGTTCATTATTCCAATTGATTCCGTTTAATAAAGTGGCCCATGATTTAACCCAATGAATGGTGTTTGTGTTTTATTTCGGCAATAGGCCGCAAACAGTGTACATGTATATCTTTTTTCTCCCAAACTTTAAAATTCCTGGGTCAACTGATTGCTCAGGAGCCAAGATACTGTTTTGTAAATTACGTTACCATTTAAAAAATTCTAGTCAATTGCAGCAACGATAAATGTACCAAGAACAAGGAATTATACATAATCAACTTCTGAGATTCACAAATGGTGGCTGCCATTTGGGTTCCTAGAATGTTGTATAAAGACAACATAGGTGTAAAATGAGCACATAGATCTGTAACAGTCTCTATGAAGAACGCTGCTTGGCTAGAATCCCCTTTCTCTTTAAAAACCTCCATTTGACTGTCAGACACCCTGTTGGCCCTTTTAAACCTGAACCAAAAGCTTTAAGCATCTATTGTGCACTCAGTTAAGCAAAGATAATCCAGTATGGAAAAGCTCTTTAAAATCTTACAAAATGATTTTTAAAAATCTAAGGTTTCGTGCATTACAACAGCACACATGGTAATGTAGCATAATTCTGATGTCATATTTAGATGCACATCACATTTTAGAATGAGCCAAACATGTTCAGAAATAAGTACAGAGGAACACTTGTTAGCTGCAGCTTATCGTCAGTATACAATCCATTGCAAACTTGTGTTTTGTAACCATGTAATGTGTGGAATGATTCTCATATAGTTATAAAACTAACCACCTGTGAAGGAAGAGCTTCTTTCAAGTCTTTTCCTGATAAGAGTTGCAATGTTTGTGAGTCCATAATGATATATAACAAGAATGAAACATAACTTTAATCTGCACAGCAACTCAACAGTTTCTGCCACTGTTTTAAGCTTTCCTCTGCTCTAACAGACCCATCCGGCCTTAATTATTCATCTCCTAGCAAGTGGCAACATGACTATCCCCAATGTAAATGAAAATCTTTATTAAGACGCTTAGTAAGGATCATGTTCACTTATTCAGCAACTAGTCTTGGTAGGTAGGGCAGGACTGGAAACTTCATTAGGTCAGTGGGACATCTTATGAATGTAGAGTAAAGCCACAAGGACAAATAAAAACCAGACAGACTTTTATAATTACATTTTCCAATACATTACCTATATTTTTTTCAGGAAGTAAATAAATTTGCAGAGTAATCATAGCAGGGTGTACAAGCTGGCCCATTATCTGAATGCTCTACAGTCTCTCCAATCCCAGTATTTTAAAAGCTGGACTGGATAAGATCATTGCATCTCAGAATAACAAAGTTTAAACTGATGCATAGGTTGATCTTACACAGTATTAGCATTTGTCAAATCCAAAAGTAAAAATTAGCTGGGAAACTAGCAACAGATAGAGCTTTTTTACATGCTACACTTCAGTTTGGTATACAACACTCTGTTGCAGCTTTTATACGTGTTGGCTTCCCCACTGACTTCAGTGAGAGAAGAATTCTCTTGATGCAATGTGCATTTTTTTTTGGTGTAGGAATGTCCCTTAAAATACAAGCAGCAGCTTCAGAGAGGCAGTTAAACTTGCCCATCCCACCCCTACAGTCCTGAGGCTGCTCAAGTTTCCCTGTGGCTGCTATTTAAATAACAACAAAGGTACACATTAATTGCACGACCATCCTCTGTGAAGGGGGCATATTCGTCTACAGAGATCCATGTGTGCACGTGAGTGTCAGCAATCACAAGAACCTCCTGACCAAGCTCCTAAAGGCAACGAAATGGGACTTATTTGTCTATAATGTCCACCATGCAAAGAAGCATGGCGGTCTAGATTCAGTTCCACAGCAGGGTCATTTGTTCCTGATCTCCAGCCCCCTCCCCACACAGTGACACATACCATGCTCTTGAAGTGCAAGGAAGTTGTATTTGAAAATGCCAAAATATCTCACAAGATCACGGGCAATGAGTTTAGGATTTGGAGAGTTAGGGATTTTGAATCATACAGTGATAACAAAATGGAACCATCAAGAATTTCCCCTGAAATCATCATCATGTTTTGCATTTAAATAAAGTTTTCTGTACAATGTAAAAAGTATTAAAGAAGGCTTTGCCAACACTTGAGAGCCAGTGTGGCGTAGTGGTTAGAGTGTTGGACTACGACTTGGGAGACCAGGGTTCGAATCCCCACACAGCCATGAAGCTCACTGGGTGACCTTGGGCCAGTCACTGCCTCTCAGCCTCAGAGGAAGGCAATGGTAAACCACCTCTGAATACCGCTTACCATGAAAGCCCTATTCGTAGGGTTGCCGTAAGTCAGAGTCGACTTGAAGGCAGTCCATTTCCATTTTTGCCAATGCTTACAATCAAATGATGATTACAGAAATAGGAAGGAAAAGGAAGAATAGTGGTGGCAGACAAAAAATAAAAATTATCAGTAAGCCAGGAGACAAAAAGAAAAATATCCAAAGCTGATTAGAACATCAGAATTTGCAGTAATGCAAAATATTCATCCAGGAAACTTAAGAAAAGACAGGTAGCTTATGCAAACCTATTAATGTGCAGATTGCAGTACAACATCCTAATCAGATAACTTTGCTCCTGTCTGAATTTCTTAATAACACTGTCTAACCAGTGGACTTATTGCTGACTCTGAAACAGAAAAGTGGAATTTCAACATGGTCACTTTGAACATTTTGAACACTTTGAACAGCTTAAAACAGACTTCCCTAACCTGGTGCCTTTCAGATGCATGGGCTATAATTCCCATCAGCCCCCGACAGTACAGCTATGTTGACTGGGGCTGATGGGAGTTGTATTCCAAAACATTTGGTGGGGGTTAAAGATCTAAAAAGCTACAGAAGCACCTAACTATCTTCAAGAGGAATTGCAATTTGTTTCCAAGGGAATAGAAATCTAGGTTCACAGTAGCCAACAGTCCCAGGGACTTTATATATTCTGACATCTTCCCTAGCACAGGGTCAGTGCCTTTCATTCAGTCATTAATGAGTCAATTATGTGTGGCTGCACAATTTGTATTTTTCATAGAAGCACATAACCATGATTTTAAGGCTCCAGGGACAAAGAGTCCTGTGCTTTCTTTGGCAGTTCTTATTACCTATTGACCTCAGTTACTGCTAAAAGTTTGTTTCTTGGTTGCAGTTTGAATTTGTCCAGCTTTTATTTCCAGCTGCTTGCCTTTGTTATCCAAAACTACTTCTATCCATCTGGGTACATATATGCAATTCTAAAAAAATCCTCTACAACAACAAACACATTCAA
Organism: Rhineura floridana; assembly: GCF_030035675.1. NCBI lineage: Eukaryota > Metazoa > Chordata > Lepidosauria > Squamata > Rhineuridae > Rhineura > Rhineura floridana. The sequence continues at coordinate 176,697,532 of NC_084480.1, read as the reverse complement.
ATCCATTCATGCACCAAAAAGTGCACAAAACTGCACCATGTTAACAGTAAATACAATCTAAGGTTTAACATAAGGCATGTTCTTGCATTTGCCAAATATGTGAAAGCTCAAAATACGGATGGGGGCAGAAGCACACACACAAGCATCATCCTCATGCGTTGCACTTCCCTGCTTAGTCCAACTTCCTTATGTTGCACAGGGAAAGTCTGCATGGGGCTTCTACTTGTACTTGATTTGCTTGAACACAGTGTGGCGTGGTGGTCAGAGTGTTGGACTAGGACCTGGGAGCCCAGGGTTCAAATCCTGACTCAGCCATGAAGCTTGCTGGGTGACCTTGGCCCAGTTACAGTCTCTCAGCGTCGCCAACTTCACAGGGTTGTTGTGAGGATAAAATGGAGAGGGAGGAGAACCATATCCACAACCGTGAGCTTCTTGGAGGAAAGGTGGGATATAAATCCAATAATAAAATAAATAAATAGAATCCTTTGTGTGTTTGGGAACCATGCTGTATCATAGTCCCCATTCACACAGAAGGGTTTATTAGCACTCAAACAAATACAAATGGAAGCCCCATGCAGATCTTACCCATGCTACATGGAAAGGTTAGGGACCAACCAGGTGGGGATGTTGTGCATGAAGACATTGGGAATGGGCTTATAGGTACACCCCTGCCCCAGCCCACACTTTAGGCATTTGTATATTCAGGCAAATGCCAGAACATAGCTGTAATTGTGCTCACAAGTTTGCTTCCTTGCACACAGACACACACTGTCCCTTGTTCTTGCTCTGTAGTTTGGAGAAACACTAAACATCTACCATATGGCAAAGTGAGGCAACTGCTTCAGGCCGCAGCCCCCCAGCTGTTCCTCCTAAGCCCCCTGACCATTCTCCTCTGCTGAAGGACCAAGCTGCGTATGCTACATGGCAAATCCTGCCCCCCCCAAACTAGCAGGCTGACTCAAGCGCAGTGTAGGGCGTTATCCCACCATCACCAGCGTTGAATTCAGATTCCTCGTGCCAGTCCAGTTTGCTTCTGTATGTGAAATGGGGATGGGCACCATTTAACCCTTCACCTCAGGCAGCAAAATGTCTTAGGCTAGTCCTGAAACACCTGTAATAGAAATTTGTTCCTGGTATGGCATAAATATATAAGCAAGTTGGCTCCAGGTCTTTCACTGCTCACAGCCATTTATTATAACTTGAAAATAAGGATCTCTTGGGCAGTTTACCAGCCTGGAAAGATCGTGGCTTAAATCAATCATACCAACAACTTAAGAAGGAATTGAAGCAAGCACAGATTCCTAAATTCCAATATTTGCATGTTAAACACATTGTATCTCTAATATTAAAACAAGAGCTCCAGCTTTCTAATAATCAAAGAAAATATTGAATCATGAGGAATAAAATATTAGGAGACCTGGACAAAAAACCTCTTATCAGAATAAATGAGGCAAATCACCTAACGAAACAAATGTCCCAATGTATTTGAAACTGGGTATGTATGTATGAACTTTAAGGAATGCTTTTACAAACTGCTGTTTGGGCACTATCCAACACCTCACAGATGAATGCAGATTTATACATCGGTAAATGATCAGTGTTGGAGATGTAGAATCCCAAGAGCTCACACACAGTAGTGTACTGGAAATTTAGAAGTTCAGAGTCCCTTCATTATAGTCACTCCCCATCGCACCACACAGACACTGTCTGTCACTGTCAGTCACACAGTGACACACACACACATTTAGCACAGAGAGAGAGAGAGACTGGTTAGCTCAGGACAGCAGCAACGAAAGAGGGGTGGGGTGGGGTGAGGTGGGTAGTGTGGGTCAGTCTCATTATCGTAATGTTTCCCACGCAAGAGACTCAGAATGCTCTGAGATAGCTTGTTTGAAAAACATGACATTGCAGGATGATTTGACAATTAACATTGAAGACATATATAGCCATTTTTTTGCATTATATTGCGATAATAACAAAAACAAATTGTAATATATAATGGACAAATGGAAATCCTGTGGTTGACACAACATCTTAATTATGAAAGAAATACGTAAGACAGGGGGAGGATTTTTTTAAAAAATCTTGCCGATTCCAGTTAAGGCCGCAAAATCTGTGCCGATTACAGCCGCAGCCTGCCACAAGAGATCAGTGCCGCTCCGAAGGGATAGCGAACTAGAGAATTCAGTCGGGATCCAGTACCAGGTTTGATTTTATATATGCTGAACATGAAGACTAAAGTAGTGACAACAGAAGATTTATGTAACTTTAAAGTTGACAACAAGGACATTGAACTTGTCAAGGATTATCAATACCTTGGCACAGTCATTAACCAAAATGGAGACAATAGTCAAGAAATCAGAAGAAGGCTAGGACTGGGGAGGGCAGCTATGAGAGGAAACTAGAAAAGATCCTCATATGCAAAGATGTATCACTGACCCTAAAGTCAGGATCATTCAGACCATAGTATTCCCGATCTCTGTGTATGGATGTGAAAGGTGGACAGTGAAAAAAGTGGATAAGAGAAGCGCACAAGTTTGCGGGGGGGAAAGAAAATAAAGGCACCATTTGCAGCAACATAAAAAAGGCTTGCAGAATGGGAGGGAGCAGCAGAAGTTTCTCTTCAGCCCACAGGAAATGAAATGAAAGAAGGGAGGAGGAGGGAGTGGGCCTGCAGATGGGAATGATTGACACACCCACCTAAAAGCCTCGGAGCAAAGCATCTGCAAGTCCTAGAGATACAGAGTGAAGACTTTTTTTCTTCCCTTTTCGGATTGTCAGAGGATTGGGTTAGTACGGATTTACAGGGGGAAAACTGTGTGATAGCTTCTGTGTGCCAATAACATCATGTGAACCATGTGAATTAAAAGGGGATGCAAGTAGCACCAGACACACATTATACCACCGTGTAGATGAACCCCTGGTCTGGAGCCCGCACATTTCCTCCTTGATAACAAATGGCTGCATTGTTGTTCTCTTCCTGCATTGCTGTTCTATTAATTTTGCTATTGGTTAGTTTTGTGGTTTTATATATTTTGTACTTGTTCTAATTGCCATCTTTTTGTAACTCACCCTGGGGCTAGTCAGTGAAGAGTAGGGCTATAAGTACAAATTAGAGAGAGAGAGAGAGAAAGAGAGAGAGAGAGAGAGAGAGAGAATCCCAAGCACAGGATTTAGAGATCAAGCATGATGCCTAGCATCACAACCAGTTTGACCCTAAGCGCTGTGAAAATAATTCACCTTTGTAAGACTTCTAGGGGTTAAGACAGATGAGACAAATATCAAGTGTGGCAGAGGTGGTTTGGTGATGCCATCACTGCTCTCAAAACAAATACAAGTTCACTGTCCTTGGGTGAGTTTGGGGGGTGGGGGTGGGATAAATCTGCAGGTTGGAAGCAGAGGGCAGAAGAGGGCAACCAGAATGATCAAGGGGATGGAGCGACTCCATTACGAGGAAAGGTTGCAGCATTTGTGGCTTTTTAGTTTAGAGAAAAGGCGGGTCAGAGGAGACATGATAGAAGTGTATAAAATTATGCATGGCATTGAGAAAGTGGATAGAGAAAAGTTCTTCTCCCTCTCTCATAATACTAGAACTCGTGGACATTCAAAGAAGCTGAATGTTGGAAGATTCAGGACAGACAAAAGGAAGTACTTCTTTACTCAGCGCATAGTTAAACTATGGAATTTGCTCCCACAAGATGCAGTAATGGCCACCAGCTTGGACGGCTTTAAAAGAAGATTAGACAAATTCATGGAGGACAGGGCTATCAAAGGCTACTAGCCATGATGGCTGTGCTGTGCCACCCTAGTCAGAGGCAGCATGCTTCTGAAAAGCAGTTGCCGGAAGCCTCAGGAGGGGAGAGCGTTCTTGCACTCGGGTCCTGCTTGCGGGCTTCCCCCAGGCACCTGGTTGGCCACTGTGAGAACAGGATGCTGGACTAGATGGGCCACTGGCCTGATCCAGCAGGCTCTTCTTATGTTCTTATAGTTGTGGCTGAATTGGGGAAAAGACAGCTGATAGGAGAGTACATCCACACAATACATAACCTCCACACAAATCCCTAGAGCTGTTTTGGTAATGTTTTTAAAATGTTTGTGATTTTTCTTTCTTTCCTAGGTATGGTAAATGTACATGGTAAATATACTACCATTACTACCACTACCATCACCACAACCATTTTTTTTAAGGCAGAGAGTCCCTCAGATGTGCACCAGGAGCTCAAAGGCTGGCATACCTCCTTGGCCTGAGAACCAACTCACCAATCCAGCATTCATCTTTTGGGTATGTATGTTTGCCACCCAATTTGCAAGGCTGATTTCACACCACTGATGAAAAGCCTGTAGTGACTGCTGTTAGGATGTTACAACTATCTTCACCCTTAAAATCACAAGGGAATTCTCTAAGGTATTATGCTTAACGTATCATTGTCTCTGGTTTTGCTACGTATGTGACAAAAGAGTGCCCTTCCCCAATTCCTTACATAACACTCTCAAAAGTGTCTGAAAGCAATTCAGGATGCGGGATCCCTGTAAACATCCAAGATGAGCCACGATATGCTATATTCTCAGCTGCCACACTTTCAGTTGAACCTGAACTTGGCTCCAAACATACGTGGAAGTTGCTGAATGATTTAAGTTGAACATAATTACAGGAGAACTAGCTGGATGTACTTGCTATTTAAAATTAACACTGCAACTCCACTTAAGCAAGGCTGCATCTGCAGGACTCTTGCTGTGGAGAAGAAAAATAGGCAAAAGCAAAATCACTTCCAACAATCTGCAACAAATCATGTGGGGAAGGATCACACAGAAGTCTCACTCTAGCCTTTACCATTTATAGATCAAACAGTGTCAACATGCAATCTCTTAAAATAAAACTGGAGGACAGATGTGGCATGTGCTTAATTATTCCAGCAAAAAGTCTCTATTTTTTTCTTTAGGTTTGATTTCAGAGCCTTTTACTTTGAAACTGGGCTGAAACTACTCACCCATTTTTATTTTATTTATGTATTTATTTATTAAATTTGTTAGTCACTTTTCTTCACAAAGTGAACCCAAAGTCACTTAGAGTCAATAAAAGATTAAAACCAGTATATATAAAAAATAAAAATAAAAAGGTCACACACACACACACAATACATAAATGTAAAGGCAGTGACACAGCCCATCCTCTAATAGAGGCTACAGCATCAAGTCCTCCAAAATTAGGAGCCAAATACCTGGGAGAAGAGAAATGTTTTTGCCTGGTGCCTAAAAGTAGATAATGATGGTGCCAGGTGTGTCCCCCTGGGGAGACCATTCCATTAGTGTAGAGCCACCACTGAGAAGGCCCATTCTCATGTCACCACCCTCTGCACCTCCACCGGAGGGGGCACCTGAAGAAGGACCTCAGATGCCAAACACAGGATCCGGGTTAGTTCATGTGGGGAGAGGCAGTCCTTGAGGTATTGGGGTCCTGAGCTATATAAGGCTTTATAAGTCAAAGCCAGCACTTTGGCTTTGAGCCTACAAACCTATTAGTAGCCACTTGTGCCAGAATTGGTGTTATGTGCTCAGATAGTCTTGCCCCGGTGAGAAATCTGGCTGCTGAATTCTGCACCAGTTGCAGTTTCCAAACTGTCTTCAAAGGCAGCCCCATATATAATGCATTACAGTTATCTAGCTTAGAGCACTGTTCTCATTCTTGGGTCCCCAGATGTTACTGGACTACAAGTCCCATCATCCATGGCTATTGGTTAAGCTGGCTGGTGTCATGAGTTCTGTGGAGCATTCCTGCAGTGATCAAAAAGAAGAAGAAATCGAATGGGACCCAGAAGAGAGAGGCCCAGCAGCTTGCAACCAAAAGGTGCTGAAGCAAATGGCTTCAGCGCTTTTGACAGTGATAGCTCCTCCTCTTTAGCTCCAGGTGCAACAGAGAGAATGCTGGCTGACCAGGAGCCAGCCCCTTCTCCTCCCCTCCACCCTCCTCTTTACCCCTGCAGCCATTGCTGCACACACAGGAGTTGCTGCACTCTAGAGGAGGAGGATCTCAATCAGGTGCTGCCACAACTGCCCAGATGCAAAGACAGATGCACTGGCAGGCTCAGAGGGCCCCCACTTTTCCAACTAGGAGGAGTGCTTGCTTGCTCACACATTCCCATTCTGTGACACCTTCCTCATGCAAGTAGAAAGAGCCCTTCCCAAACCTACTTAAGGATTGTAGGGTGTGTGTCTAATTGCTGCAACAATGTTTTAGCTTTGAGAAGTCATTCCTAGTTATGCTGTGTAGAGATGCAGAATCCTGTGTAACCTGTAAGCTGATCCATGAAACACTCTAGACCAGCCTTTCCCAACCAGTGTGCCTCCAGTTGTTGTTGGACCACAATTCCCATCTTTCCTGACCATTGGCAATGCTGGCTGAGGCTGATGGGAGTTGTAGTCCAACAACATCTGGAGGCACACTGGTTGGGAAAGGCTGCTATAGACTGAAGTTCCACATTAAACAAAATGGAGAAAAATACACCAGTGAGTCTGAGTCTAACTCCAATGTGGTTGGCCAAGACACCTGCGGTTATTGGGAGTTGTAGTCCAACAACATCTGGGGACCCAAGTTTGAAGTACAGTAGCCTAGAGGTTATCCAAGCATAAACAACAGAAGTCAGGCTATCCCTGTTCAGACAGGGCTGTACCTGGGTCACCAGCCAAAGCTGATGGAAGGCACTTCTTGGCACCAAGGCCACTTGAGTTTCAAGTGACAGTAATGGATCCAAAGGCACCCCAAGCTACACACCTGCTCCTTCAGAGGGACTGTAAGTCCATCAAGAGCAGGCCACATCCCCTCCATCTAGTTTAGAGAACCACCCACTAACAGTGCCTCAGTCTTGTCTGAATTGAGCTTTGGATTATTGGCTTTCATCTAATCCATTAGCGAGACAAGACATCACTGCAGCACTTCCACTGCCACATCTGGAGATCTAAAAGAGAGAGTTGTCTGTCATCGGCATATTGCTAACAACATACTCCAAATCTCTGGATAACTTCACTCAGAGGTTTCATGTAGATATTAAATAGTATGGGAGATAAAATTGAACCCTGCAGAATCCAACACTGAAGGCTCCATGGGGCCAAACAATGCTCCCCAGCTACCATCCTCTGAGAGCAACCATCCAAATGTGACTGGAACCACTGCAAATCAGTGCTGTCCACCCCCAACTCAGACAGCTGCTCCAGAAGAATACCATGGTTGATGGTATCAAAAGCCGCTGAAATATCAAGGAGGATACTCCACCTATCTCTCTCCCGACATAGGCCAACCAAGGCAGTTTCTGTGCCAAAACTGGGTCTAAACCCTGATTGAAATGGATCTAGAAAATTGGTTTCATCCAAGAGAGCCTGGATCTAGTCTGCAACTTCATGTCCGGAGTCTTGCCCAAGAGGTGAACATTAACAACCATCGAATCATAGAGCTGGAAGGGGCTATAAGGCCATCACGTCCAACCCCCTGCTCAATGCAGGAATCCAACTGATAATTATTTAGTTTTTCCAGATCCAGGGAGGGTTTCTTAAGGAGTGGTCTTAATATTGTCTCTTTTAGGCAGGCGGGTACCACCTCTCTCTCGAGGAGGCATTCATCACCTCCTTGGCCGACCCAGCCATCTCTTCCCTGCTAGTTTTTATCAGCCATGAAGGGCAAGGGTCAAGAGCACAAGCGGCTGCCCAAACTGAACCAAGCGCCTCGTCCACATCCTTGAGCCCTACCAACTGAAATTCATCCAACACAACAGGACTAGACAGTGCTGGACACCCCTTGAGATTCATCTGCACTAACAATGGAGTCAAGGTCCTGGCCGATGCAAGCAATTTTCTCCTCAAAATATGAGCGAGCCACCACAGGTTCCACCATCTCTTTCAGGCCACCCTGTAAAAGGCCCCATGGTACCTGGAAGAACTCTGCTGGATAACACAGTGAGGTTGCAATGGAAGAAGCAAAGTGTGTCTTCTTCGCCACCTTCACTGCCACTGAGTAGGCTCAATCACGAGCACTTACTGGTGTTCGGTTGCATTCATCTGGAGTTTTTCCTGTTGATTTTCATCAATTACAAAAATATTGCCCTGTTTTTGTTTCTGGGAGTTTTGCCTGTGTTTACTTAAGATAGATACATGCAACCAAATGGTAAAATCCTTTATTGGCATGTAATTATATAATCAGATAGGGCATGCTTGTTCCCTAATTCATCATCTTGGCCTATGTGGCTCTGTTGACCACGCATCAGTGATATAACTATGGCATGTGTTAGCACATAATGTCACAATATCTTTCCAATCTTAAGTTCAGTTCTCCACATTTCCACATTAGTTTGCGATTGATTAAAAGTCCTTATGAAAACGCATTGGTATTGTCGTGTGAATTCCTCCTAATATATTCATTTGTGTATGCAAGTTTTCCTAATACTAGGGGCTTCCCGCACCATCCCCACCTCTCTAGACATTCCCACTCCCCTTGCCAGCCCCCTCTCACAATACCCCCCAGTTCCTCCAGGCATTGGTGTGCATTGGCTGCCATGGGCCCACTCATGCTCCTTGGTGGCTTGCCTCACCTGTTCTTCCACCACTGCTGCCCCACACCACCTCCCCTCCCTGGACAAATGCCACTGCACAGTGCACCAAGGCCACTTACCACGTTGTCCTGCCTAGGCTACTTAATGGCCACCCACCTGCCCAGGCTGCCGCTGCCTTGCCTACTTGCTGAGGCAGGCAGTGGTGGCTGGATCAAGTGGCGTACAGGCAAGGAGGCAGAAGTGTTCATGCTGTACTTCACAGCAATATAACACTGACATTTCTTACATTTTTATTCTATGTATATAGAAAGATGCATAATTTTGCAAAGCTATTTTTCCTAATATAATGCATTTTATGTTATTTTTACCAATACATGCATTTTTATGCACACTTTAGTATATGATTTTGTTTACATATTACTTGCTTGGAGAACTGCAGTGCAAAATTCAGAGTGCATTTTGCCATCACTTTCCCTATGGCAAAAGTCCAGTCTTTTGGGAAAGGGGGTTAGTTGCCTAAGACTTCCACATCAACTATAATTGTATGACTTGAATTTACAGGTATGTGATTGAATCCCACCCCCATCCCACCCCCATCCTTAGTGAGCAACTTTATGGCACAGACAAAATTGAGAACAGGGACTAGGTCAAGCTCTTAGCCATGCTACACCATATTAGACAGGGGGATGTGAAAACTAAAAACTTCATAATGATGCTGCAAAACAGACCTTCCATCAGCAGTGACACTAGAGGGAGGGCATACTCAGCACCCTACCCCGAGAAACCTGACTGAAAATGTGCCACTAACAGACAACAGGGAAAAATGAGATACATTCCACCAAGTTACTTAAAAATATATATACAGTGATGGGGGGGATGAATGATCTCTCAAGGATCCCCCTAACCCTGTACGCCTCTAGTTGTAAAAAGAGTCTGTGAGAGCGATCAAACTGGCTAAACAGGTCTGGCTCTGTTATATAACGTACATGGCCAAGTAGAGGTGATTTGTTGCTATAGGAGCTAATGTTTGAAGATCCTTTTGCAAAGGGGCATGTCTTCCCCCACCCTTCTCCTGGCTGGAAGCTTGAGAGGAGGGGAGGGAGGGAGGGGGGAGGGAGGGAGGGAGGGAGAGAGAGAGAGAGAGGGAGAGAGAGAGAGAGAGAGAGAGAGAGGGAGGGAGAGAGAGAGAGAATAGACTGGCAATACTGGAACTGATTCTGAAAGAGACAGAGGCTTGACTTGCTCTCTGTGATAATCCAATGCTATGGTGCCAAAGGCTCCCCTAGACCTTTTGATGCGAAGCAATGCTGTGAACCCCCTTTATGTGTGTAAATAAAGCTTATGTCACATAAACGTCATAAGCCATATATTTGATATGTCTGTATTTATATTTGTGTCAAAACTGCTGGTCTTGGACCAAATTAAATTCATTCATTCATTCATTCATTCATTCACTCACTCCACGGATCTTGTTAAAATGAAAATGAAACTGGGTGAATGGTGCACCCCTGAAACGTCTCACTGCTTGAAAGTGGGGTGCACATGCGTAACAATATAGTCCCAGGTGATGCAAGCAGGTAAACCGTCTCACCACTATCAGGGGCATATCAGGGAAAAAAAGCAACCTTGTGAAAGGTCTAAGGCCCTTGACATCCTCCTACCACCTCAGATGGCACTCCTGACTCAGCCTCTACTCTCCAGGCACCCAAATCCCTGTCTGCCCTTAACCACAGGGCAGTGCCAGGGACTCCCCTACTCATGGTCAGATTTCTGAATCTCTGATCCTAGTCCTGGGTTACATCGGGGTTTCTTTTGGTAGACAGGAAGGATTGCTTTGGCTTGCCTGCCACTGTTTTGCAATACTCCTCACCTTCATTCCCCTGTTGATTTCCTCCTCTCTTCAGCCTCAGGATGTGTGCTAGGGTGTCTGTGTGACAGGAGTGCCATGACACTTCCGCCATGACCCTGTAAACATCCAGTTGGGTCAATCATTCCATGGAGCCACCAGAGTAGCACAGACTCTAATAAACTGACCAGACAACAAAAACTAAACAGGGTCTCCACCTCCCTGACGTTCCTAATCCCAAGTATGGCAAATCAATTGCACATTGCACATAGAGATGTGAAGGCTCAGAAAAAACCCCGAGAAAGTTCAGGAGGGGAAGTTGGTTTTTTCCCCATTTTTTCCTCTCCCCCTCATTTTTCTGGGGAGAAATGGAAAAATGTGAAAGAAAAAAATGTAGGGGATTCACTTTTTCCAGGCCTCCACATCTCTAATTGTACATCAAGCAATATTCATCCATCCACTTTCCCAGAAAAACATTAGAAGAGTGGTTCCCAAACTTTCCCCCACCCATGTACCACTTGAAAATTTGGTCCTGGTGAACCACTTAATGATTTTTCTGTCTGTTGTAGCAAATGCAAATGTAGTACATGCCCGTTGATTTTGAATTGCATTTTTATTGCTTCTTTTTTATTTCTTTTTTTATTCTATTACAATTTGCATTCCACAAAATTCAAATTGTACTACAATAAAGTATAATATAAGCAATAAAGAAGCATTAAAATACCATTAAAGATCAGTATGATTATTTAAAGCAGATGTGCCACGGACCACCTGAGTACAACTCGTGGACCACTGGTGCATTACTCGTGGACCACTGGATTAAGAACAACTTCACATTGTCACTGTGGCATGGATACTGTCTGGAAAGGAAACCGCATCACTGCTGGCACGACTGAAATCACTTGAACCATGCGGGGAGACTCTACACAGGAGGGCAGAAACATGCTTTACATTATAACATATTGTAACTCACAACTGAGTTGCAAAGCCCACCATTGCTCCCAAATGTATGATAGGTAGCAAAGGATGAGAAAGCATATAAAATGAATGTAACAGAGGATAAATATTATCATTTAGTCTTTTTCTTTGTATAGACGTATAAAAGCTTCCCAACTGCAGAGTTCTAGATTGTGGTCTTCTGACAGAGAGTCCTGAAGAACTTAAAACCATGCATATTCATATACCAGCAAAAGGTTGGTCTAATATAAAAGTGCCAACATAATTTTTAAATTATCATTTTATGGAAATGAAACATTAATTTAAAGTCAGGCTTTTTTTTTTCAGAGAGAATTTATCATCAGAACATTCACTCCTTTGAAAAAAACAATCCTGCCTACATAAAGACAACAGCAAGAAACTTCCTAAAACTGTTAGAGCAAGTATGACAATGGAACCAATTACCTGGGGAGGTGGTGGACTCTCCAACACGTGAGGCATTCAAGAGGCAGCTGGACAGCCATCTGTCAGGAATGCTTTGATTTGGATTCCTGCATTGAGCAGGGGGTTGGACTCGATGGCCTTATAGGCCCCTTCCAACTCTGCTAGTTTATGACTCTGTGAAATCTACTGTAAATGTTAATTACAGTGATGAGCTGACAAAGAAAACTTCCACAGCCTTATAGGGGATTTTACTGTTGACAAAACTATGCTGTCAGTTAAATAATTCTGCAAATATTTATACATATTATCTCAGGTTTCAAAAATCTGGAACCTATTCCAGCTTCCTGGAGTCAGAAGAACGCATGAATATTTCGGTTCTCTATCTCATGGTTTTCCACATTTGTTTTGCGATACTTAATTATTTTAAGATACAGAGGAGGAGGAGCCTTAGTGAGTGTTTTAGAAGCACTGACATGCTATGATGGCAAGAAGGCTGCCAGATCTTTTACGCTGTTAATAACTGCATAGTAGGGATCTTTTCCCATCATTGTTTGTTTCCACACCAGAGCCCTTACACGCTGCTGAGCCCTTTCCACAATTAGCTGGAAGCAGAATTAAAACGGAGGCTTCACACAAACACTTAATCTAGCAATGCATTTCCCCATGACCAAGATCCTCTGGCAATGTTCACTCAGAAGTCTCATTCAGCCAAGGTCCCTTTAGCATTAATCAAAAACTTCCTGCTTGCAGATTCAACCTGTTTTATTGCTCCCTATTGAGCTTCATTAGCTTCTCTTCATTGCCCCTCAATGTCAGTTCCTGTTCTGGAGGGGGGGCACTTTTTATTCTCCATTATTTTTATTTTTATTTTACATAGCAAATAGAGTTATTTCCTTACAGAAAATTCAGAAAGTAAAGTAATGAGAGAAATCAATCATGAGAACAGGAACCCACTTAGTTGGGCAACTCAGAGGAACAATTAACATTGGCAATCCCTAGCCATGCTCAACAGCAAGCAAGAAAACAGGCTGACTACACGTGAAAAGAACTTTGGGATCAAGGTGAACATGTGATGCAGCTACAAGGAAGGCTACTGTGATGTTATGCTGCTATAGCTTCCAAGTCCTGGGAAGTAATAATTGCACTTCATTCTGCCCTAGTCAGACCTCATCATCCAGTTCTGATTTTAAGAAGAATATAGACATATTGGGAGAGGTTCAGGGGAGGGTAATAAAGATGGCAAGGGACATGGAAAACAAGTCCTATGAAGAAAGACTGAAGGTACTGAGTATGTTTAGGCGGGAGACAACAAAGCTGAAGGGGGACATGAATTGTACTCTGAAAAGCTATCACAAAGAATTAGGCACAGAATTGTTCTCCGCTGCTCCAGACGGCAGGGCCAAATTGACTGGAATTAAATTATAGAAGGTTAGGTTATAGCTGAAAGTTAGCAACAGAGCCAGTCAAAGACATTTTGCTGCCTGAGGCAAAGGACAAGATGGTGTCCCCCTCCTGTGACATCTATGGAAGCTGACTGGACTGCCAGTCAAATTTTATCTCAACACTAGTGACTGGATAGCATCCCTCCACCGCACCTGAGGGCAGCAGGCTAATTTAGGGAGCAAAGAGCAGGCCACATGGCACACACAACTCTGATACCTCCCTGGGACTCCCCATCCCTGGGCATCTGCTGCCTGAAGTGGCCGCCTCACTCTGCCTAATGGTAGAGCCTAGTTAGCCAAAACTTCTTGACAGTAAGACGACTTTGACAATAGAGCCAATGCCAGGTGGGCAGCTTTCCCTTGCAGGAGGCCTTCCAGTAGAGGCTGGATAGCCATCTGTTGGACAATCGACAATCCACCTGCCTAGCCCTGGATTTCTTGCACTGAACAGGGGGTGGACTGGAAGATTGTCAAGTCATCCTCTTGCTCTGATTCTTGCCCTGGACAGCCTCAATAGCACTTTGACAATCCATACTAGACTTGCTGATCCTTCAGTTGTGTTGGGGGAGGACCCACCACATAAGCAATGATTTGTCAACAACATCATCTGGATTCTAAAAAAAATAAAAGTGAGCCAATAAAGGATGGCAGTTTCTAAGAAAAAGAGCTAGTCTGGAAGGACTCACTGTGATTACCCAAAATTCTTTCTTCTGCAACGGCACTGGATCTATAGACAGCCTGGCAAGCCTGGGGGTAACAATGGATGGACCTGTCCATTTCAGCATCTCTCTAAAGTTCGGTTCCCCCAGTTCCACATCAGTTTCAATTTTTTTCTTTAAAATAACGCATAAACATTTGTATACATTTTCATGTACTTCTAATCTAATATACACATTGTTGTATGCCATTTTGCCCAATATACATATTTTTGCAAGCAATTTCTCCTAATTTTTGGTCATGTTTTTGGACAATTTTGGACGCTATTTTCACTAATATAAGCATTTTTGTGTTCACCTCTCCCTAATACATCCTTTTTTGTAAGCATTTTTTGGTTGCATAACTGTACTGCAAAATTTAGAGAAGTGCACATTTCAAAGGATAGCTATGTTTTGTATCACTTAGTGTTTGGGAACCGGGAATCAGGCAGGTTCACATTAAAATATGAAGCGAATGAATTTCTCCTTCATCCCAACCAGAGAGTTGAGCAAAAACAAGCCAATGTTTAGAGGCACAATCTAGTGCTCTTCTCAGGTCCCATTCATTTCCATGGAGAACTGCTTTGGACTCACCAAAGAAAGGCAGGATATAAGCAATTTCAATAAATATACAGATTGAGGCCTCTGTTTACATGATGGTCATTATGATCATGAGAGAATTTAGGATTCCCTTTCAGTAATTAGTGAATGATTCTATTTACCTTTACAAAAACTATGTACATTAGAGTTATTTATCCCTCAACAAAACCATATTTGAAACAGCACTAGCAATAGGTAAGTATAGAGAGACAGCAGAGAGTTCAGAAAGAAGAAAATATAGTTGCACATAATGGATATGTCCGAAGCAACAAGGCTCTTTTGCAGGAGAAGATCCTAATTAAGGGGGAAATGGCACCACTTTTGTCCACTGAAAATAAGACAGTAATCATTCAATTGCCCCAACAACATTATTATCAATTAAATAAGAAATTAGATGCACAACACAAGAGTATGAAGTGTACTTAACAAGCCTTCACAGGATAATTTAACCTTTATCATCTAAAAATGACTACAGTAGGGCCCCACTCATACAGCAGGTTACGTTCCGGACCCCCATCAAAAAGCAACAACCGCTGAAAAGTGGAACTCATTGAATAAAATGGCGCACGATGCCCGAAAACCGCCGTAAAAGCGGAACAAGCGCTGTATGAGTGGGGCTTTAGTCTAATTGCGCCTAATTGAGACCGCCGCATTAGCAAAGCGCCATAAAGCAAAGCGCCGTAAAGCGGAACCCTACTGTATAGTAAATTCTCTGCTGCTTTCCGGGTTGAGAGGAACTTCTGTTTTTCTGTCAGAAGAATTTTTGGATTTAAATTGCAAGCTTTGGTTTCACTGTCATAGTTGAGGCAAAAAACAAACATGACTCATGAGTGTTGTATGAAAGAAACACTGAACTTCAGGTTGAATGCATAAGAAGAACTTTGACAATTCTCTGCAGCAGAGATAGATGGCTTTCAGTTTTAAGGGTTTCAGTTTTAATTAAGATGAAAGAGAAATAACCTTGTCTAAAAACAAATTAGTCATAGACCTGAAAAACAAGAATAGGAATTAATCTCAATCAAACCCTCTTCTCAAAATCTATTTATATTGCATCTTAAAATTGGAGTGTTCCTACCACATTTTCAGATGATAGTAAAACGTGAAGAGCACCTATGCAAATACAACATATTTCCAACGGAAAAACTGGTGTACTCCACCTCCGTATCTATCAACTAGGATTCAGCTGAAAAAACCTTCTGAATTCTGCCAGCCTCATCCTCGACCTCAATCTGAGAGGGATTTATCAACTTTTTTAAAAAAAAATGTATATATGCAATTTTTTTAAACTGTTTTTATATATTTAACTGTTGTATATATGTTATTATATTGTAAATCGCTTCAGGTTGCCTCATGGGAAGTGATTCATAAATAAGATTAATTAATAACAACATTTATGTTTCAAATGCATCCAAGGTCTACATGATTATAAAGCTAAAAGGGGGGGGATTGCAAAAGAGGCATATTTCTGCAACTCTAGAACTCTATAGC
Organism: Rhineura floridana; assembly: GCF_030035675.1. NCBI lineage: Eukaryota > Metazoa > Chordata > Lepidosauria > Squamata > Rhineuridae > Rhineura > Rhineura floridana. The sequence continues at coordinate 176,681,544 of NC_084480.1, read as the reverse complement.
TTGACAAATCAGCCGTAACCAAAGAAGGGGGAAGAGGAAGAGAGGGAGAAGGGAGTCAATCCTACCTGGTTCAGTGCAATTTTTCAGATAGAGACGTTCTGTCTCTGCAGGATTATCTGTAACATTCTCCTCAGCTTCCTGCAGTAGCCTTCGCCCAATCCACTTGTCACTCATTTCCAAAGCAGAGTTCAGAACATCATAACCTAGAGAGGAAAGAGTACATACTACATCAATCTCATTGAGTGGAGAGCACAGCTGTACAGAGCATGCAGGAAAGACTGAGGTGTGTGGAGACAATAATGGAGAGCAAGCAAGGTAAAGTGGAAAAGGAGGTAGGAAGGTGAAAACTTGAGCTGCAGGGAGGCTCTCTTGCTCTTTCTCTGCTCAATGGCCTCCTGTTCATTTGTTGGTTAGTTGGCTGGTTTGTTAACAAGGATCTTATTCTCAACCCAGCAACAATAAAAAGGGGGGAAGATGTGTAGTTTTTCTCAAAGCCAGTAATAATAGGGGAGGAGGAGGGAAAGAGAGAGAAAATAAGTTTGGGGGGGGGAGAAAGTGTGTGTGATGATGTTTCAGCTTTTAATTATGTTCTAAATATGTGTGTTGTGCATGGTAAGGAGAAATGCAAATAAATATGCCTAAGAATGACTGTGTGATGCAGCCAACACAAGAGGTTAGGACCAGGAATTTCCATGCTTAAGTTTCCTCCTAAAACTCTTTAGCTCTGCCCAAATGCAGTTACTCTGAGTCTTAGTATGACAACCAAGAAGAGAAATTCAAAAAAGAAGCCTTACCTAACTGCATTTTAGTACATTTGTCCATATACATGCATAGAAAATGGTGGAAATACTGAAAAGCAACAGATGGAGATCGGCATTGATTGTTGCAATGTATCAGTAAGGGAAAGTACTCCAAACAAAATAAGAGACTGAAAACTCATTTTGCTGTATAAGCTTAGAAGGTTGTGTAATTTTAGAAGGGAGCGTGGCTGTGTAGGGTCATGGCTGTGAGGCGGCATGGTGTGACTACCATGAAGGGACCCTGCACTTCTGAATTTGCAGCCACACTACTGGTTCTACACTTCTACTACAATGACTATAGCAACATGGATCAAGTATAAAAGTCAATGGGAGAAGGAGGGCATGGTAGGGTAATCAGTGTGGGCCTATGACACTAAAACAAAGGTTTCAGAATTGCAGTCTTTCTACAGTGTTTTCACATGTTCCTGTCCTTATGAGTCTAGATTCTACACCCTTCTGTTGCCAAAGTTAGTTTTTTCAGTACTGTGGAATTTCCCATACATGCTAGCTGTAAACAATGCTAACAATATTGAATGGAGACAGATGTTAGAAATGAGACGGGTCAGGGCACCATCAAGGAAGAGCAGCATTTGAACTCAAATTTTCTTATTCCCACCTCAGTACCCCTAAACTGGGATATAGCATCATGGGCCATGGTTTGAAAGGAGGGAAAGGATTAGGTATTGAGTAACAGGAAATGAACCTGGGCCTTTTTATATGCAAAATATGAGCTGTGGCCTGTCCCCAGACAACTTGCATTTCGGACATACAGTATTGCTGGTGGGGTTGTGATTTTGCTACTTGTACAGTAATTGAAATTTTGCTGCTTCCGGGTTTCCCTGCAACATTCAATTTCTCTTTAAGCATGTACATACTCTCCCAGGAAAGCTGATCAAGCAACAGTGCCAATACAGGTCCATCACAATTCTACCTAAAAATACAGGGATAGGACAAGCAGAAGTGTAAGAAATTGGTTACTAGAAAGATCTGTGTGTAAGTTACTTTTTTGAACTACATCTCCCATCAGCCCCAGCCAGCACCATGCTGGCTGGGGCTGATGGGAGTTGTAGTTCAAAAAAGTAACTTTTCCAAGCTCTGGTGTAGACCCTGATAGAGTGGGCGTTATATGATGAGTTTCTATATTGCCCAAATAGGTTGGCAGAGGAGGAGGTGGCCTCAAAGGAGACGTGAACCACTGAAATAGCACATGGGAGGGGGAGAAGTGTTGGCGAAACAACTGAGCCCTCGCCCAAAAGAGACAAAAATAATTAGCCAAATTGTCACAGCTGAAACCTAGAAGGCAGTGGCAGCTGATGGCTCCATGTCATTGGGACAGTGGAATCCGCTCCAGCACCTTGGACAGTTCCTTGAAAGTTCAGACTGTGGAGTGGATCCCACTGATGACACTGCTAGAAGGGCATCTCGTTAGGAAAACTAGAAAAAAATGATGGGAGGGCGAACATACCTAATTTGAAATGAGCCAGACCACTGGTTCCTCTAGTCCAGTACTGCCAACTGGTTCTTCAGCCAAAGGCCTTTCACAACCCTGCCCTCTGCAATCATTTTAACTAGAGATGCCAGAGACTGGACCTGGGGTTTATGTATAGAAAGCAGGCACTCTATTATTCAGGTATACGGTCCTTTTTCATACAAACAACAGGACAAGAGTTTCACTTTCATCTTAGTGTCAACTGACCCTGCAATTGCAAATAAAACTGAAACAAAATAAAGAGCTATAGAAACTTACTAAAGTAAAGAGCATTAAAAAGGCTTCCAGTGGCATGTGGTTGTTGGAAGCACAATGTTGAACAAGACGAAACTTGGCCCAGCAGTTGGCATGCTCTTCTGACAAGCATGTTTATATAATATTTGCAGATTGCAGAAAGAGTGTTTTCAGGTTTTTGAAGGTCTGAGACATGCACAGTGATGATCTGTGTAGGCCTTTTTACTTCTGGACTGCCCTCATTCTTTGCTTTGCTTTAGAAGAGATGCTGATGAGCAACACTCTGTGCTGGCAGCGTCAACACAAACACATAGCAACTCTCCAACGGGTGTGTTTTTTCTTTTTTAGAAAATTGCAAGAGCCTGTTCACCCTGGAAATTTGCATGCTGCTCTGATTAATCAGAGAGTGCATGTTCATGCGCCAGCAACATCTGGCAGGGCTGCAAACACTGAGGAGCCAGTAGGATGCCCATCCGTTGTATGCAGCACAGCACATGGCTCAGCCCCTTTCAGCAAAAAGTTGGAGAAGCTTTATGCCAAATTTCCATTTAAAGAAAAGTTTCATTCTTTCTTGCTTCAGTTAAAAAGTCTACAGCTATGTCTTCCCCACACATCCTGCTTCCCATAGGGCTTTCTACCTTGTCGGCCTCTGGGAAAAACACAGGACTCAGCAGCAGGGCTGTTGGACAGGTCTGCCTGCACAGGATCTAGGAGGTCATGACACATAAAGGAACTGCTTTAAGCAGGCGCAAGTTGAGAGTAGCTACCTTTTTAACATGCCCTGCCCTGTACGTCGGGCACAGAAATTTAGCAAATGATATTTTCTCCCCAGCACTTCCCTCCACGCTAAGAAAAGCATCACCTGCTAAATTTGTGTGTGTCAGGTTGCTGTGAAAGACACCGGAGTGGAATCAATAAAGGAAAAAAGTTGTAACCCTGTAGTCCTGTTCATGTATTCGTGCCTGAAAGGCTGAATGCAGCATTTGGGGGGGTTTAGTTAGAGAAAAGGCAAGTCAGAGGTGACATGACAGAAGTGTATAAAATTATGCGTGGCATAGAAAAAGAGGATCGAGAAAAGGTTTTATCCTCTCATAACACCAAAACTTGTGGACATCCAATGAAGCTAATGTTGGAAGATTCAGGCCAGGTAAAAGAAAGTACTTCTACACACAGCGCATAATTAAGCTATGGAAGTCGCTCCTAGAGGAGGCAGCAATGGCCACCAACCTGGAGGACTTTAAAAGAGGATTAAACAAATTCACAGAGGATAAGGCTATCCAAGGATATCAGCAATGATGGTTATGCTTTGCCTCCACAGTCAGGAGGCAGTATGCTTCTGAACAGCGCCGGCTCCAGGAATGTGGGGGCCCTTGGGCATTAGCCTGCCCCGGGCCCCTCTGCTTCCCTTCCGTGATCCCGCAGATCGCAAGACGAGCTTCCGAACCACCTGCCATCCCCTGCCATCTCCAGTGCTTCACCTACCTTTCTCTGCTGTTCGCACAGGGTTGCCATCAATAAAGATGGCGGCTGGGATTTCCGTAAGGGACTGAAGCCTTTGCCGCCATCTTGGTTGATGGCATGCAGCGCGCTCATTGCTGCCATCAACCAAGATGGCGGCAGAGGCTTCAGTCCCTTACGGAAACCTAGGCCGCCATCTTTATTGATGGCAACCCTGCGCGAACAGCAGAGAAAGGTAGGTGAAGCGCGGGGGATGGCGGGTGGCTCGGAAGCTCATCTTGTGATCCGTGGGATCGTGGAAGGGGAGTGGAGGGCCCCTCAGGGTCCCCCCAGGGGCTCCTAGAGCTGCAGGGCCCTCGGGCCAGTGCCCAACCTGGCCGCCCTTTGGAACCGGCCCTGCTTCTGAACACCAGTTACTGGAAACAGCAGAAGGGGAGAGTGCTCTTATGCTCAGGTCCTGCTTGCAGGCTTCCCATGGGCATCTGGTTGGCCACTGGGAGAACAGGATGCCGGACTAATAGGGCCTTTGGCCTGACCCAGCAGGCTCTGCTTATGCTCTTATGACTAATGGTTATCATCAACATCTAGATACTTAGTGGTAGTCATTTCTCTAAATGGGCTCCATCTGGGAGGAAGGCTGGGATGTAAATTTTAAAAATAAATAAATGTGAACCAGTGGAGAGTGTCGGTTCCAGTCCTAATTCCTCTACAGACATTCTACAGTGAGTGTGACAATACAGTTGTCAGCCTTTTCTCTCCTGACAGAGGTGCATTAAGTTACTTCTGAGTAGACATACATAAGAATGCACTGCACAAGCCAGAGATCAGCTTACTCAGAGGCTTAGTGAGAGCAGCAGGCCAGACAAAGTGGTGCCTTTGTAGCTGCTCATTGGTCTAGTAATATATAAATGTCACTGAATATTGCTAGTAGGGAGGAGAAAATCAGAGACACATGGCTCTGATTCTTCCTGATTGGACAGCAGCAGTCAGAGCTTTCCTTGCACTATAGCAGCAGGAAGAACTTGGGATATCCGCATCCATACTGTTAAAGGGCCACAGCCATTCTAAACTCATTCCAGATTTTATAAAGAACATTCAGTCCACAATGTTATACTTTTTAAACTTTGTTAACCTATCATATAATCTCCCAGGACATTTTTTCCCCCATGAGTGGATGGGGCCCTAGAATTGGAGTTTACCTCAGGCATAGAAATGACTAGTTACCGGATGAATAAGAACCATAGTCAGAAGTTTTCATATCAAATAAGAAAAACAAGCCCTCATTTTTTTTAACAGCCTGAGCAAATTGCAAGAAATAAGCACAACCCTTCAGTTTTTGTCACTGATGGGCAGCACAGTCACACAGAACCCTGCTGGGAGACTACAGAGCCAAGCTGTTGCCTAGTATGAAATGCTGCATTATAATTAAGCTGCAGAGCTCAGATTAACTAGTGCTTCTTTTCTGCAGGTTTGCACTTGCTGCTTAGATTGGAGTCAGAGATTACTCTGGAGATACAACCCTCTTTCTTTCTTTCTTTCTTTCTTAGTGTCCTCAGGGGGTTCACATGGCAAGCATAGGAATTCTGAAGTGGCAGGCCAGAACAAAATGACTAAGGTAAAGTGTTTCTCTAAGGCTTAACTTGGGCCAGGATTTACCAGGGAACAATTAACTCCAGAACTGATTTTGAATGCCAGGAATATGTAAAGTAATAGGACAAGAGTGCCTTTGACAATATGTAGAGTATGTTTCTTTAACTTCTGAATAATCACAGATTCTATGTACACATGTGAGAGCAGTATGGAGCTGGCTTCTCTGTCCAAAGAATGTCGCTTCAAAAAAAGCTTCAGCAACTCTTGTTTTACAAAAGACAACTGGGACCTGCAGAAAAATGCAGAGTGGAGTGTTGCAATGTTCAGAAAGAATTCCAGATGACTAGCAATGCCCCTTTCCCCATTTCCCTTCCCTCTGTTTTCCATTTTTCACCCCCCTTCAAATGTCAGTCAGCTTTCCATGCCCACTAAGCATCCTCATTAAGTTGTTTTGAGTCCTTCCCCACTTTTAAGTTTTTTCCTCTATTTTTGTTCTTCTTCAAACCTTGAGATTCCCCCAGGCTTGCAGATACCTCCGTCTTGTGCATAAATGGTGACATTTTGGACGCTTAAGGGTCCATACTTGGAAAATTAATTCACTGTTATTTGATTGATTGATTGATTGATTGATTTGATTTATATCCCGCCCTTCCTCCCTGTAGGAACCCAGGGCGGCAAACACTTTAAAACATCATAAAAATAGACTTTAAAATACATTAAAATAAAACATCTTTAAAAACTTTTTTTAAAGCTTTAAAAACATCTTTTCAAAAAAAGAAGAAAAGATTTAAAGACATATTAAAAAGCAATTCCAACGTAGACGCAGTCTGGGATAAGGTCTCAACTAAAAGGCTTGTTGAAAGAGGAAGGTCTTCAATAGATGCTGAAAAGATAATAGAGAGGGCACCTGTCTAATATTTAAGGGGAGGGAATTCCAAAGGGTAGGCGCCACTACACTAAAGGTCCACTTCCTATGTTGTGCGGAACAGACCTCCTGATAAGATGGTATCTGCAGGAGGCCCTCACCTGCAGAGCTCAGTGATTGACTGGGTATATAAGGGATAAGACAGTCTTTCAGGCATCCTGATCCCAAGCTGTATAGAGATTTGTACACCAAAACTAGAACTTTGAACTTAGTCTGGACCAACCTCAAGGGTAGCACTGGAAAATTTTCCACCCCAATTATTTATTTATTTATTTATTTCATTTATATACTGCCCTATAGCCAAAGTTCTCTGGGAGGTTTACAAAAAATTAAAAACATTGAACATTAAAACAAATATACAATTTTAATTGGTACCATCAAGATGTTCTTCCTAATGTCTAACCTAAATCTGCTGGTACAGAGTGACAGGGCCACCACCATATCCACAGCCCTGCCCCACACAACAGCTGGGATGTAAGGTGAGGGGCAGGGAGATCGTTTGGGCAGCTTTGAGCCAGGACAGCGATTGGGCCTGGATCAAGCCCCATGTCATTGCATAATGGCAATGATACCAGTTCAGGATCCAGCGGATCCTGAGCCAGCTCAGCCCCTCCCTGCCCTCAGAATGCCCCTTTGGGACTTTCTGCTTGGTCTCACAGCAATTCAGCTGTTCTCCAAGAATTTTTAAAAATTATAAACTGAAGCTCTGAGATTACATTTGCAAGCTCCTTTAGTACATTAGGATGCAACTCATCTGGCCCTTAAAACCTGGTTTCATTTAGAGTGGCAAGGTGTTCCTGTACTGCACCTTTATTAATATTTGGCTACAACTTTGTTCAGCTTGTAAATCCACAGTTCATTGCAGTGAGTCTCCAACACACTCCCCTCATAAGGAAACTGTTCTCTTAAAAGGCTACCTATGGGCATATATGAGAGCAGGAAACAGCTTTATCTGGTGGAAAGAACTATTTACCCCAAACAATATTGTGGAGAGACTCGAACTCCTGCTGTTTCAGAATCTGCCCAAACAACCTTGCTGGGCAAACTGGGCATTAAAAAAAGGAGCAGCCCCATACAAGCACAGGACAAAGGAAAGAGACACGTTGAACACTGGCCAATCAAAAGGAATGATTTGTTACTGTGGCACTGCAGAATCATTGCAAGTTTCAACAAAGGTCTTTCAAGTGCTGGCAGGATCACCAACTCTCAACCACCCAGATTCTAGGAAAACTGTAAAACCAGGCAGACAAGAACCTACACAGCTTTCCAGGAGTCGTGCACAGTTAATCATCCATTCTCCCCTGCATTTCTTCCTTTGAACAGGACAGCAGTGAAGTGAAGCTCTTTCACAAAACTTAGGGCAACAAAAAGTATAAGAAGACCCACACTGATGTACAACCAAGGAGCAAATCTTTACGAGTTCAGGATGAATGTGAGGGGTGTTGCAAGTTTTTAATATTCAACCTAAAAAGTTCCTTGTATGTACAAAACTAGCATGTCAGGGAGAACGGTTTAGTCTAGCTTTGTCCTTGTGCTACTATATTTTGCAGAGAGGAGGTGTCTTTTGTTTCCTGAAGGAAGGCATTCAAACACACAAACCCTCCTTTGCTGCCTGAAGTAGCACAGTCCAGAGAAAACGTCACCATTTGATTCTGCTGACTGTTTATAATCCATGTCATTATTGCTCTTCCACATTTTCACTCCCTCACATTTCAGAATCTGAAATTTTCTTATGGAACAGATAGGTAAGAAATTGCAAAACACAGAAGCTTCCTGTTATGTTCTACAGTACATAGTTTCAGAGGATCATCTGAGATCAGAATTGCACAATAATTTCAGTTTATTGTTCATTATATTCTGACATGGATCTTCTTCCTGAGACATCTGCACATATATTCGAGTTTGGTTTTGTTTTTACAAAAACTATCACACAATGACCTCATGGTTTCAGTAATTAATTGTTTCATATGTGAGCATCCTTGATAAATTAAAGTAATTAAGGGGATCAGGAATGGGAGGCAAATCAGAAGAAACTTCAGCAAGCATCTAGGTTAAAGTTTAAAGCAAATGTTCAAGGTGAATGTCTAGTGCAATAGGTAATTAGAAGCATTGATTTGATGCAAGCGTGAATTTCATTTCCTCCCCCCCTCTGAATTTTCCTTTCAAAAGCTCATATGGCTTTTTTCTGCTGTCTATTTTCTGGGTGTTAGGGTACAGGCATGTTTAGTACACATAAAGAAACATAGCTGCTTCTTTAAACATGTGGGGACTGAAGGGTGAGGAGGACTGTTCCATCTGAATTGGGACAGTTGGAGGGTAAGCATTCTGCTCCATCAAGGATTTTCCAAACAATCTTCAAAGGCTTCTCCATGTAGAATGCACAGCTGTAGTCTAGCCACTGCTTACACCAAAACAAAAAAACAAACAAAAAAACCTGCTGCCTTAAATGTATGCAAACAAATACACCACAGGCACACAAATATTTAAATGTACTACTCATCCAATTAGAGTCACTGAAGTTAGTGGGAGGAGAGAAAACTCAGAATAGAACAAGCTCCACAGCTTTAGAGCGTTTACAGACACAACAGTAAATCAGAATTGTTTTTCTTCCTCTGATTTTTCTCCTCTGATGTGAGCCTTGCTTCCTCCCATATTTGCAACATAAACGACAGATGCATACCTCAGCAAATCAAACCGAAACAGTCGTCAATCTTCCCCACACCTCACGAAGGCAGTCTTCCTTTCTAAAAGTAGTTTTAAAGAACCGTATGTGCATTTATACATTCCTTCGCTGCATTTTTAAAGGCACCATAATTTTTTAAAGGATTGCAAAACTGCGCTGTGGATGGTGCAGGAGGAGAGGTGGGTTTGTGAAGTCACAGGTACCATCGGTTCACCGTGACGCCCTGTCAACTTCTGCTGCCAACTCGCAACTGGTGTTTCCTAAGCTCAGCCCTTGGATGAAAACAGTCCACTTGAACAAATGAAGAGAATTCCAGGTTAGCCTCATTGCTCAAACAGCTGAGCAGTTTGGGCATGATGCGTTTTTTCTCTTTTTTTAGCTATTAATGACCCCGCACAGCTACTTTGAGGACTGGAGAGGTGACACTGAGGGATATGAGGAAAAAGCTCGTGCACACACACACACCCATTAACAGCAGCTATGGGGGAGATTTAAATTAGTAGAACAGTATGGAAAAAAACAGTTAACATCCCCTAGTACCAAACCCCAACTTCTGAGTTATGTTTTATATTTAGGAGCATTACTATTTTCTTTTCATCTTTTCTTCTGGGAGTGCACAGGATCCTAAGTAAGCTAAACTGAAGCTACAGTGGGCACTGGCTTGCTGGACCATAGGACTGCCTGTCTCATGGTGTTTTATTAGAACCTGCTGCTGTAATGGATTTGTGATTGGCATTCATACTATCTTTACCTTCAATTAATTTTATTGTCTTACAACGACTGGATTTTAAGTTAGGGTTATCCATCCGGAGTTTCTCATTAAAGCATATGGTGGGATATGTTGAAAAAATAAACGCATATACATTACAGATGGACAAACCTGTTCCTTTCAGTTTCTCATTTCCCCATTTTTAAATTCAGTTTGCCCCCATTGCTCTTTCTTTTTAAAGTCCACATGAAAATGTGTATTTTTCCTAATATGTGTATTTTTGTATACAATGTTGTCTACTTTTGCTTTTATCTAATACAATGCATTTTTGTATGTTACTTCACTAATACATGCATTTTTGTGTGCACTTCCCCTAATACAGAGAAAGCTCGATATAATGCTTCTCACTATATCACAGCTATGACCATGTCCCCCAAGTAAAATACTGTATATCCTGTTTTTCTGTTTGTTATACCTCTTTTTTTTGTCCACTGTGCTCCTTGTCCCTGGTGAGTTCTCCGTTTGCTTCCCCTGGGTGTTTCTGAGTCTTTTTTCCTCTCAGCTTTTAAAAAAAATCTCTTTCCTGACATCTACTTCCCTCCCATCCGTTTCCTTCCAGGCAGTTTTTTCCTAAGGGATGCTTATCTCTTGAGCCTTCTTTTGTTACTGTCTGTGGAACTTTATTTCACTTGTTTTTCCCTCTCTGTTATCCTTCCTGCTTCTTCCTTCCCACTGCAGCAAAAGAGGGGATTGCTGTGATGCCTCTGTATTTATAATACTGTAAATATGGTAAGTGCGGGTTTATTAGAGTATATATGGTAAGTAGACTGAGTGAGAGGGGGGAATACATGGGCTGGAATGCTGGAGAATGTTTTATTATGATTGGCTGAGCGCTTGAGAATCTGAAGGTATAAATGAGAGGATAACTGTTGAGAGGGGGGGAGTTTGGTTGGTGGGAGTTCTGAGGGAGGTTGGAGTCGTTTTTGTGGGTTGGATTGGATTAGGCTGGTAGTGAGGAAGGTTATTGATGACTAGTAACATAAAGAGTAACACATCTGATGAAACCATACACTTGTTAAACTATACCTTTAAGTAATCTTGTTATTCCTGTGTATATAAATAAATATTTCTTGGTTTACCTAACGCCTTATCCTTGGCTGGGCTTACACAGACCAGAAGGGTGGGCAGGGCATATGCCAGGGTTGGGAAACACTATCAATGGTGGCAGCGGTGAAGAGATAGTGTAACATCAACAGGTATCCAGAGCAACCCAGGGCTGTATGCTTTATAGGCACAAAGATACAGGGGGGTTGTGGCCTGCAAGTGCACCCAGACAGAAAGTATCAATAGGCACAGAGGAGACTAAGGCACAGTCTGAAGGCAATATTGAATTACTGGGAGTGACTGGTGGTGCTGCCTAGCAGTGGGATCTTGAGAGATCTTTGCTAGAGCCTGTGAGAGAACCATTTAAAAACCAGGACCCTGATGTAGGACCGTGACAAGGTGGTAGCCACAGGCGGGATCCTAGCAGGTAGTGGCCTGAGGTGGGATTCTGACAGGAAGGGTCCTGACAGTTGCCTCTCTAGGAAGTAGTAGTACAGTATTTGCTGGCTTTAACGCTCAGTGCAGTTTTCATTATAACATGGAAGCCCTATAACACATCCTTTGTCCCCTGACCCTCACATTATGAGATTTCACTGTATAACATTTTTGGATGCATGTTTTGGGTAGAGAACTACACCACAAAATTCAGAGAATTTCACAGGATAGCTGTGTTACAGTTCACATATTGGATCAGGAAGTTTGAATTATTCACCACAATATTAAAATGTGGAGTGAACAAATTTCTCCCCCATCTCTCCCCCACACATACGTAGAGCTATTTACTATCACATGGCTGTCTCATTCACTCGTTACATTTTTTGATGTACACTTAAAATAGATATGCTCAGTGTTTAAATGTGTGAGGTGGTCCTAGAGTTTCCAATTTCCAACTTGCTGTTTTCAAAAGTTGTACCATGGGGGCGCAAAATACTTTGGAGCATGTGTAACCTATCTTAGCCTAGCACTGGCCCAAAGGGCTGTGTCCCAGGATGCTATACTGCTTCATATTTCAAAAATCTCTAAGTGATGTACAGTCTAAAAAGCAAACAGTATATTATTAAAACATTAAAACAAAAGCACAACCTAAATTCAATAAAGTAGAAGTATAAAAACACATAAAGGCATATAAAAGCAAATAAAACAGAAATGCAGAGGGTTCAAAACATATCAAACACGGTCCAATCTTATGGATCCGGGAAAGCCTCGGCAAAAAGAAAAGTCTTCACAAATGTCTGAAGCAACTGATGGTTGCTGCTTTGCATATGGCAGAGGAAAAGGCATTCCACAGTACAAGCGAACATCAGAAAATGCCCATTTTTGAGTCACCGCCCAATGACATTCTATAGTGTGCAGTTCCATGAGAAGAATTTCCCACATGATCTCAGTGATCTTACAGATCTGTATCATACAGCCACAAGAGTGGCTGTATATTATAGCCAGTGTGGATTTTTCACATTCCGCAATGTTAAATTGAAAATACCCCCCATGCCATTGTGATGCTTCCCACAAGCTCATTTCAAAACAAAACCTTACAAATCTTATAGTCCAGAACTCAGAAACGCTTGCTTAACAACCCTGTCAATTTTCATGGCGATACACAAAACAGTCAGAGAGAATAGGGAGTTCAAAGTCTAAAAAGAGAGAGAAAAAACCCAGAGCCCTTTTGGACTTTTTTCTGTCAGAGTTCGCATAATCTGTTGAAATTCATTAAAAATCAGCCATGTTCACAGAGTACCTGTAATCCTAATACTGACCTTGCCCCATACTCTGACCTTCATCAGTTTAAAAGTTTAAAAAATGCCTGCCTGATCTTTAATTAATTTAAGAAATTTTGGCTGGAACTCAATGATAATGTTGGGCATGCTCAGTAAGAACCAACTGTCAGTGTTCTAAAAGCCAGACTCACAGCGGCTGGGCTTGCCTAATCAGGGGGCCATACCCACACCAGACTTGGATTTCACTTGGGACAGTCATGGCTTCCCCCAAATAATCCTGGAAAGTGTAGTTTCTGAAGGGTGCTTGAGAGGAGACTCCTATTCCACTGAAAGAGGTCCAGTGGCCAGACTGGTTTAACAGTCAGCCACTCTAATTGAAGGTCTGTGAGGGGAACAGGGCGTCTCCCAGCAACTCTCAGCACCCTTCACTTACTACACTTCCCAGGATTCTTTGAGAGAAGCCATGACTGTCTAAAGAGAAATAAAGGCCTGGTATGGATGTGGCCAGGGACAGCTTTGGTTTAAATTTGGGTGGGAGGCTACATGTGCCTGCTGTAGAATAAAAAGGTGGGGGGAAACCTGAAAAGCAATGATACAGTTCACAATGTTTTCCTTTTGGAAAGGAAAGGGGCTTCCCCTCTGTCCAGTGCCCATCCACCCAATCTCCTCCCCTCCCTGCCCCTCCCCCAGGTCAGTGTTGGACTATGACCTTGGAGACTAGGGTTCAAATCCCCACACAGCCATGAAGCTCACTGGGTGACCTTGGGCCAGTCACTGCCTCTCAGCTTCAGAGGATGGCAATGGTAAACCCCTCTGAATACCATTTACCATGAAAACCCTATTCATAGGGTTGCCATAAGTCGGGATTGAATAGAAGGCAGTCCATTTCCATTTTCAAACATGATTGCACAGAAATAAATCCCTTTGAACTCAGAAAGTATGCAAATGATCAAACCCATCCTCCCTTCTCCCTCCTATCCCCTCCCTCTTGCCGCTTCCCTCCACCTTGGCTATGGGGAGGTACATAAATGTAATAAATAAATAAATAAACAAATCCCCATCCCCTTCTTCCCCTTCCCCCTCCTCCCCCTCTCCTTCCTCCTCCCCATGGTCAGTTTTACCTATCTTAAGCATGATTGCACGGGAGTAAATACCATTGAACTCTATAAGCATGCAAATGATCAAACCTGCCCTCCCCCTTCCTTTGCCTCCCTCCAATCCACTCCGTTCCCTTCCCCTTCCACTTCCCCCTCCGCCTCCCCCATGGTCAGTTTTACCTATCCTAACCATGATTGCATAGGAGTAAATCGCTTTGAGCTCAATAAGCATGCAAATGATACGACCTTCCTTTCCCCTCCTTCCCTTCTCCTCTCCCTTCTCCTCTTCCTTCTTCCTCCTCCCCTGCCCACTCAAGCCCTCCTTCCTTCTCTCCTGGTCAGTGTTACCTATCCTAAGCATGATTGCACGGGAGTAAATCCCACTGAACTCCATAAACATGCAAATGATCAAACCTGTCCTACTCCCCTCCCCCTCTTGCCTGCTCCCATCCTCCTTCTCCGCTATGCGGTTCCTCCCCTCCCTCCTCCTCCTCTGCTCCCCATCCCCTGTGCTCAGTTTCACCTATCCTAAACATGATTGCAGGGGAGTAAATCCCACTGAACTCAATAACCATGCAAATGATCAATCCATTCTTAGCAAACTTGGACAGGATCCCATTTCTTACCTCCCAGATTAAAAAGCAGAGAAATTCACTAATAGGCAAAAAAAAAAAAAACCTCTGTGGTTTAAGAACGTACCTATACCCCACAGATATTTCTATCCAACTTTAGAAAGCAGGGAAATTGGGCAGCTATAGTGAATGCACCAGGGGACCAGGAGACCTGACCTCCTCTCTGAGATATTGTACTGCCCTACAAATTTGTCAAAATGTAAACACAATTTGGGTTGGTCTTTCACAGCCCAATCCACTTGCTGTGTAGCTTGGAAGAATTTAGTAACATGTGCCTCTCAGCATATGGTGAGTGGTGGCACCACCTGCAATCAGCCCAAATAATAGAAAGAAGACGTGCTGTGCTGATCTTGTTTTAGCAGGGAGGAAGCAACATTATTAAGAAACTTGATATAGTTCAGATGGTCACTTTAAATATGTCTGATTTACTTTGCAATTTTAGTGATGTTTCCTATAGTAAATCATTTCCTTTTGCTTCTGTTTCTGTGAATATGTGAAGTACAGCAACACTTTGCAACACTAAATAAAAACTCCAAAAACAATTGTGGAATAATGGCATTGACTGTTCTGCAGAATAGTTTCCAATGGACATGAGGAGTGTCTCAGGTTGCACAAGATAAAACAGTGGGAGATGAAATATATTCTAGCAAAATTCTAGGTGTGCTCTATGTTTTTAATTGACCATGCCCACCTTGCCTTAAATGAAGTGGTTGAAACAGAGCAGGCTGAAAACATGCATCCTCTTTTTTCGAACAGCTAGAGTGATTGCTGAAGTAGCAACATATTGTAATCAGTCTGATTTTACATTAAACTGTAGTTTCAGATTCAACTGTTGATGCACCCAAAATAGAAATAGAACATAACCTCCAATTTGAAACACAAAAGGCTGTCTCCACCATCATATGACACTGACCAATAAAAAGGCTTTGAAATTAATAAATAAACTTGGCACAGGTTTCTAGGATGAATAATGAGGGAAATAACATTTTCTAGATTAAATTCTCCGTAGAAACATTAGTAACACAGGAAAGAAGCAAAGTAAGAACACCACCAACAAACATACAAAAATATAATTCTCCATCTTTGGAGATGGCAGGTGTTGCCACCACTCACCATATGCTCAGAGGCACGTGTTTCCAAATTCTTCCAAGCTACACAGCAAGTGGATTGGGCTGTGAAAGACCAACCCAAATTGTGTTTACATTTTGACAAATTTGTAGGGCAGTACAATATCTCAGGAGGTCAGATCTCCTGCTCCCCTGGTGCATTCACTATAGCTGCCCAATTTCCCTGCTTTTTAATGTTGAATAGAAATATCTGTGGGGTATAGGTACGTTCTTAAACCACAAGGTTTTTTTTTGCCTATTAGTGAATTGTAAATATATTTAGGAGCTATCTTTCAACTTAATTAGGTATCCCACTATGAACAAAAACAGTAGGCTTATCTCTGTTTTAACTTTCATCATTGTACACGTTTCTCTGTACCAAATACCACTGCATACATGTACTGTGCCACTTAATTTTTCTTCAGTCAAGCCATTTATTTTCATTATAGCTTTCTGCTGTCATCTGAAACAAGGGGACTGAGCTCATCCTCCTAGAGGCACGGGGAGATTACTGATTTAAATATCAATGCCTTGAATATTTTTAGCTTTTACTGTTTCTCCATTTCATCACTGCTCAGGGGAATCGTAATTCTTCCATCAGAACATTCATTTCCTTAATGATTTACGTCTTACAAATGCAAAATCTAAACTGTTGATATTTCTGGCTTTTGGCAGTGTCCAAGTGTCACGCTGGCTTTTGTCTTTGTCTCTCATATGCCCCATCTCCAATCCTGCAATAACAAGAGGGCTGCTTTCTGTTCCCCACTCCCATGTAGGGAGGTCTGGTGTCCTCCTTTACCCAAGACAGTTCTCTGTTTAGAAGGCTGTCAGATGATAGTCCTCTGTTTGAAAATGTCCTGTTTGAAGGGCTGTCCGGTCTAAGTTCAGGTTTGTTTGTTTGTTTAATTTGATTTAAACAAAATCAAATACAAAAGTGACAACAGATCAACAAAACTGTCATGGCTAACAAAAGTTTTACGAAAAAGAAAAGGAGACAGAATATATATATGTATATAATTTCTAGTAAATACATCATTAAATCATTATACAGCCACAAGAGTGGCTGTATACTATAGCCAGCGAGAATTTTTCACATTCCGCAATGTTAAATTGAAAATACCCCCCATGCCATTCTGATGCTTCCCATCAGGGCCAGCTCCAGGAATGCTGGGGCCCTTGGGCATCAGGCTGCCCCGGGCCCCTCTGCTCCCCTTCTGCAATCTGCAGCACGAGCCGCGCCGCAGATCGCAAGACAGGAGCTTCCGAGCCACCCGCCATCCCACCTTCACCTACCTTTCTCTGCTGTTCGCGCAGGGTTGCCATCAATAAAGATGGCAGCTGGGTTTCGGTAAGGGACTGAAGCCTCTGGCACCATCTTGGTTGATGATACGCAGTGCACGCATTGCTGCCATCAACCAAGATGGCGGCAGAGGCTTCAGTCCCTTATGGAAACCTCGGCCGCCATCTTTATTGATGGCAACCCTGCGGGCACAGTGTGCACAGCCGCAAACAACTGTAGAGAAAGGTAGGTGAACCGGGGGAATGGTGGGCGGCTTGGAAGCTCCTCCTGTCCTGCAATCCGTGGCTCCTGCCACAGATCGTGGAAGGGGAGCAGAGGGCCCCCCAGGGGCCCCTCAGGAGCTCCTGTAGCTGCAGGGCCCTCAGGCCAGTGCCCCACCTGGCCGCCCCTTGGAACCGGCCCTGAATATCTGTATGAAGGAATGTGTGCCTCTGAGCATATACAGAATGCATTTCACTCACAAATGAATAACCACTCACAAATGTCAAGCCCCTGTCTTCACCTCCCCCATCATCTGGGATTAGGGTTGAAGGACTCAAGAGGACACAGTGTCCCTGTGAACTTAAGCCCCAGAAACACTTACTACAGGAAAAGTACAGCACTGAACTGGATTAAAGTATTGAGGGGGTATAATATCTAAGTAGCCTTAAGTCTGTCTTTGATCTTTGGAGGTTGGTGGTACTTAAATAAACCCGAGCCAAATAAAAACCCTGTGCTTAATGCCAAGACAGCAAACAGATTATAAGTATTCCTGGGCATGAGCAGAGTACCTTTCCTTCACTATGCAATAACCATACCACATCCCTGACTGTCTGAAAGAGGCGGTGGTGAGACCACTCCTGAAGAAACCTTCCTTGGACCCAGAAAATCTCAACAGCTACAGACCAGTAGCAAATGGTCCATTCCTGGGCAAGATCTTGGAACGAGTGGTTGCTGGCCAGCTCCAGGCGCTATTGGATGAAACCGATTATCTAGATCCATTTCAGTCGGGCTTTAGGCCTGGTTTTGGCACTGAGACGGCCTTGGTCGCCCTGTATGATGACCTATGTCGGGAGAGGGACAGAGGGAGTGTAACTCTGTTGATTCTCCTTGATATCTCAGCGGCTTTTGATACCATCGACCATGGTATCCTTTTGGGGAGGCTTGTGGAGTTGGGAGTTGGAGGTACTGCTTGGCGGTGGTTCCGCTCCTACTTGGCGGGTCGGCTCCAGAAGGTAGTGCTTGGAGAACATTGCTCGACTCCATGGGCTCTCCAATGTGGAGTTCCGCAGGGGTCGGTTCTGTCTCCCATGCTTTTTAACATCTACATGAAGCCGTTGGGTGCGGTCATCAGGAGTTTTGGAGTGCGTTGCCATCAGTATGCTGATGACATGCAGCTCTACTTCTCCTTTTCATCTTCTTCAGGTGAGGCTGTCGATGTGCTGAACCGTTGCCTGGCCGCGATAATGGACTGGATGAGAGCTAACAAACTGAGGCTCAATCCTGACAAGACTGAAATGCTGCTGGTGGATAGCTTCTCTGATCGGATGGTGGATACATACCCTATCATGGACGGGGTTACACTCCCCCTAAAGGACCGGGTTCGGAGCTTGGGAGTCGTCTTAGACTCTTCCCTTTCACTTGAGGCTCAAGTAGCCTCGGTGGCACGGAATGCGTTCTACCAACTTCGGTTGGTAGACCAGCTACGTCCCTATCTGAGTAAGGAGGACCTTACATCGGTAGTACATGCTCTGGTAACCTCGCGTTTGGATTACTGCAACGTGCTCTACGTTGGGCTGCCTCTGAAGACAGTTCGGAAGCTGCAGCTAGTGCAAAATGCGGCTGCCAGATTGTTAACGAGGACCAAGCGGTCCAAGCACATAACATCTGTTCTGGCACGCTTGCACTGGCTGCCAATATGCTTCCGGGCCAGATTCAAAGTGCTGGTATTAACCTACAAAGCCCTT
Source organism: Rhineura floridana (assembly GCF_030035675.1). NCBI lineage: Eukaryota > Metazoa > Chordata > Lepidosauria > Squamata > Rhineuridae > Rhineura > Rhineura floridana. The sequence continues at coordinate 176,662,756 of NC_084480.1, read as the reverse complement.
CACGGCACGGGACCATGCTATCTGTCGGAACGCCTCTCCCGATACGAACCTGCCCGCTCACTACGCTCTGCTACGAAGGCCCTCCTCCGGGTTCCGACACATAGGGAGGCCCGGAGGGTGACGACAAGATCTAGGGCCTTCTCAGTGGTGGCCCCCGAACTGTGGAACAGTCTCCCCGAGGAGGTGCGCCTGGCACCGACATTGCTATCCTTTCGGCGCCAGGTCAAAACCTTCCTCTTTCCTCCCACTGCATTTTTAACTTAAGTTATTGATCTCTTTTGTTGTAATTGATTTCGAACATTCATTGTTTTTATGTTATATGTTTTTATTGTACTATATTGTGTATTTTATTATATCCTTTGTTGTTCACCGCCCAGAGAGCTTTTGCTAGACGGGCGGTATATAAGTGTAATAAATAATAATAATAATAATAATTAGTGTGACTTTCTAGCTAAGAGACTGTGACATTCAGATAGCCTCTCTCATTTTAGAAATTAAAGCACTAATTAATAGCCATATCTACACACACACATTTCCCAATACGGTTTTGAATCCTACACAGTCTTAGCCTTATGCCCGCCAGCAACTCTTGTGAGCAGAATATAAGTGCATGAGTCTACATCAAGAAAGGACTCACACTATGGTTACAAGCTAATAACATCTTTCTTGATAACTGATGGTATGACATGTTACAGATTTTTAAGTCGATTGGTTCCCCATTGGAAAGGGTGTGAGACATGGGTGTATTTTATCACCCTACTTGTTTAATCTATATGCAAAACATATCATACAGAAAGCAGGATTGGACCAAGATGAAGGAGGTGTGAAAACTGGAGGGAGAAATATCAATAATTTAAGATATGCAGACAATACTATACTACTAGCAGAAACCAGTAATGATTTGAAACGAATACTGATGAAAGTTAAGAGGAAAGCACAAAAGCAGGACTACAGCTGAATGTCAAGAAGACTAAAGTAATGACAACAGAAGATTTATCTAACTTTAAAATTGACAACGAGGACATGGAACTTGTAAGGATTATCAATACCTTGGCACAGTCGTTAACCAAAATGAAGACAATAGTCAAGGAATCAGAAGAAGGCTAGGACTGGGGAGGGCAGCTATGAGAGAACTAGAAAAAGTCCTCAAATGCAAAGATGTATCACTGAACATTAAAATCAGAATCATTCAGGCCATAGTATTTCCTATGTAAGGATGTGAAAGTTGGACAGTGAAAAAGCAGATAAGAGAAAAATCAACTCATTTGAAATGTGGTGTTGGAGGAGAGCTTTGCGGATATCATGGACTGCGAAAAAGACAAATAATTGGGTGTTAGAACAAATTAAATGAGAACTATCACTAGAAGCTAAAATGATGAAACTGAGGTTATCATACTTTGGAAACATCATGAGAAGACATGATTCATTAGAAAAGGCAATAATGTTGGCAAAAACAGAAGGGAGCAGAAAAAGAGGAAGGCCAAACAAGAGATGGATTGATTCCATAAAGGAAGCCACAGACCTGAACTTGCAAGATCTGAACAGGGTGGTTCACGACAGATGTTATTGGAGGTCGCTGATAAGGTCTTAATCAGGCCTGGCCTCCAAGAGGTCTTCTGTATCTTCAAAAGTTGTGGAGGGGGGAGGGAGAATTCCACCTTGTGGTTTTTCTCATTACAGAGTTGCAGGAACACCTGCACTTGGCTGAACTTCCCTTCTCCTAAAGATACAGGATCAGTCTCAGGCCATGGACCTGGCAACCCTATGGCCACCAGAGTTGCCACCTTCATTACGCTCTTTACTCTACTGCAATCTTCCCCAACCTTTGCCCCTCCAGATGTTATTGGACTACAACTCCCATCATCCCTGACCATTGGGCACGCTGGCTGGGGTTGATGGAGAGTTATATTCCAACATCTGGAGGACACCAAGTTGAGGAAGGCTGTGCTTAACAGTGCCTGACAAACAGAAAATAAATAGGCAACGCTTTAACTCACCATATTGTCACTATGCTAGGAAAAACAGCTACATTTCTACATGTCAGGTCATATTAGACTCATCTGCTGGGCTAATACAAAGCTGGGAACACTGGTTGTTTTGGCTAAGGGATCCTGGGGCATGCCTGTATTGTTTCTAGTGTTATAGAACAAAGCTAGAAACTCTTGTAAACTAGCAACAAATCTTGTATTGAGTTTTAATACAACAGCTCTCTATCATGATTAGCCTCTCAGCTGGTGCTCCTCCACTCTCCCTCTACAGCTGCCACACCCTTTCATTCCTTCCAGCCCATCTCTTAAACGAGCCTTACTCTCACAATTCTGCCCCTTCCCAAAGAGCCTTCCAACCTGGTGGCACTTTGTACAAGACGAGAACGGGGCCCTTCCCATTCTGCCCACAGTCCTTGGCCAGGGGGGTTGTGGCACACTCTCACTAGCCCCTAGTTCTCACTGGGATTGGTAAACTCCTACTCCAAACTGCAAGTGAGAGCTCATATGCTTAAATGTTCTTCCACACAAAACAAAACAAAGGGGGGAGGGAATTGTGAAGAAAAAGATACCGGGGGGGGGGAGGCATCTTTTTCCCCCAGTACAATTCCCCAGGAAGTGGCCACACATTATGACATACAGTCACTTTCTAGAAGCATTTTAAAAGGACTTTTAAAAAACTGCACAGCTACAAAGCTGTTCCAAGCAGCTTAACATGTGTTAAAAAGTTTAAAGGAAGTTTAAAATGTTAAAGAAGAAAGAGGCAGCCCTCAGGCCATCTTGTAAGTACGCCAGGGACTAAGGTTCCCAGGTGCCCCAAGGACGGAGAAGGTTAAAATTCCTCTCTGTGCGTGCCAGGGTCCCAATCCTGATCCCTCACCCTTGCAGTTGCTATTTAAAAAATAAAAGACAAGTTAAATGCAGGCACACACACAATGTTCCATCTAGTTTGGCCCAAAGACAACTAACAATCGGGATAATAAGGGGATGCTCTATAGAAATAGAAAAGGACAATGAGATGGTTGGAGCAAGACAAAGAGCGGATGTGAGCTACCTCTGGCCCTCCAGATGTTGCTGAACTACAACTCCCATCATCGCTGGCCACTGGCAAAGAGCCCAGAAAGCTATCAGGGTCCAATGAAAGATCATGGTTCAATGGGGCCAGGGTTCCATGTCAGCTCTCAAAAGGTTTGCAGTTTAATCCCTCATAGCTGAAGACCTTGGCACACACCATGCACACACTCTCACACATGCAAGATACCCCTCTTAAACGCCAGTGGAGCATTTTTGTTCAAAGGTCCATAATCAGAACATGGAAGAACAGCAAAGCCATCGTGGGGGCTTTCACAGCCATTGCTCCAGCCCTGTAGAATGCACTGCCAGGCAGTATTAATTTATGCTCAACTTCATAGGTGGTCAGAAAGGCATTTAAAAGGATTTGTCAATTGATTGTTGCTCCTTTTTATGATTTGGTCTGCTGTCTTTTCCATTTTTAGCTTTTTGATAAAGATTGCAATTTTATAGTGTTTTGGAAGTCACAATGGTTTAACGAAAGTTTCAGAAACCTGGATTCAGTGGTGGATCTAGGAGCACCTCGATTTCAGCTACATAATCTAACCATGAAGGGCACTATGTGAAACACAGAGGGGCGTTTTAGACATTCTGATGGCTTAGCTGATTAGGGTTTTTTTAGGTCCTTCTAAAACATCCTGAAACTTTCAGGCCTGATGATCACATCACATACATCCCATCTAGCCATGTACTGTTGTCAGGTGCCACAGTGCTGGCAAAATCAAGTCCCAACAGTAAGAGAAGCTGCATGTGCCTGGAAACAGAGGCAGCCCGGTGAGGTGCAGTCTGGAGCCTGACACGAGGCCAAGCCAACGCTGTAATTTCCATAGTTGAAGGAGAGGGAAGGGTAGTGACCAGGAGGCTGATGTAGGAAACATCAAGGAGGAAGGTGACTGGGAAGCAAGCAGAGAAACTATTTGCAAGTGCCAGATGCAGCCTAATGGCTTGCCCCACAGAACATCTAAAGGAATGTGACACTTTATAACAAGCAGTGGCATCGTATTAGCTCTTTGGGAACATCTGACTCCCAGGATGAGGAGGATTCTGGTCTGTGGTGTTTGTATCCTGACATGAACTGCCTTCAGTTCTTTCCTCCAACTTTCTTGGGATGATTGTGCTGCTCATGTATTGATAGAGATAATAAGATTTCCACTGGACGGCAGCAGGGGGTTAGTGCCCTGAATAGTTTCCTGCCTCTCTCCGTGACTAGCAAATTTAGAATACGCTGTGCAAAATAAGCATGCATATGCAAATGTACTTGATTTGCTTAAGGTATACAGGAAGTCAAAGAGTGCTTTCTTTGTTGAGAAGGTCCCACCTTCAAACTAGTTTTCATTTCCAGTTAAAAATCAGCAGTTGAAAGGCTAGGAAAGATGTCTCTGGGGAATCACTACCGCTCAGAGCCCGGCTTTTAAATGCTAATTTATGAAGAATTCAGCTTTCCTCAATACAGAATTTGTATTGCTTTGCTGCAGAATTAATTTATTTTTTATTGTAGAGTACATATAGCCCTTAGTGATGCTAGGAAGTAATTAGATACTTCATGAAGACATCATTTTTTCAGAGTAAATTACTTCAAAATCTTGATCTGTGTTTGCTTTTCTAGCAAATGCATATCACAAACTCAGAACAGAGACAAACAGCTGTGAGTGAAAATTCCTCCCAGCAGAACTGCTCCCCCTCGATTCTCTTGCTCTGTGCCCTAAAAAGGAAATCTGTGCAATATCTCTCAATTGCATCCCTCGTAATTAAAATTCACAACCTTGCTAAATACCAAGAATGTTATTCAATGAGCTGACTAGAGGCACAATCCTATACTGGAGTTACAGCTCGCTTAGGGGCTTTAGGATTGGTGAAAGTCCTTTTATGTTTGCTGAACCCTAGATATGCCTTCACCATGCTAGATATGCCGACAGAAGTCCTGTACCACTGATGAAAATATGTTGACAGAATGGGAACAGCCGAACTGGAGTGGAGCTGTGGGAGAAAAGTACACTTATGCCATATCCTCTACTCCAGGGATGGGGAGCCTGTAGCCCTCCATATGTTGTTGGATTCCAACTCCCATTAGCCCCAGCTAGCATGGCCAATGGTCAGGGATGATGGCAGCTGTAGGCCTACAACATCGGGAGGGCCACAGGTTCCCCACTCCTGCTATATTCCTTCGATCCATGCCACATTACAGCCAGAAAACATACCTTTACACCAGACCTAGACCTGGTACAAGAAATGTCCCTCCCACTGACTTCAGAGGGAGCAGGGGGTTTTTGTGCTGATGGCTTGTCTTCTGAACAGACATGGGAACTTGAGCACATCGCGATGCTTCTCCTCCTGGAACACTAACAGGTACCCTGCCTCAGGACTACAGGTACAAACACCCAACAGCAGCCTCCCCGCCCTTCTAACAACTGGGGATACCAGGGAAAAGAGCCCCACTGAAGTAAGCAAGGGAACGGGAATGTACAACTGTCATCCAACTTTCCCATATATGAAAACGCTGCGGTCCTTTTCAGGTGTTAACACTCCCATGTTACTCAGTGAAACTGTCCGTAGTGACAAAGGGCACAAAAGGTTCCATGCAACCCAGAACCCTGTGTGACTGGAGTCCAGGTGACATGGAAGCCTTTGTGCCTGTGGCTGTACGCACAAAGGCTTCACCAGTACAAATGGTTCCACTGTTCATAGGAAACCGAAGGGGCGGGGCTACTCAGCAAGATCCTGACTCCGGCTCCTGCATTGAGTAAGATGGCAGCATGAACACCGGAAGAGGGTTTGTGTCTTGTTTGAACTGTATTACTCTAACATGATTCCCCACCCCCACAATAGTGGGGAGAGGCATCCCACATACACGGAAGAGGCACATGTTCCCACATGCAAAGAATGCCTCTGTTGCCAAATCTGAGGCACTTCATTCTAACCATTGCTAGTGCTGGTCAAACGCTCTTGAGCACTTCAGCCTTACACCACCACGGTCTGGGTGCGTGAAGCGGAACAAACATCAACTGCACATACAGTGTTCCACTACAACCCTCCAGAAGGAAGGAGTGAGTTTGGTCACAGTCACTGCAGTGTCCCCCCCCCTTCCACTGGGGAAGGGGGAGGCTGAGGCATGAGCACTGGCTGAGCACTCAGGTGGCACCACACCCTCTTCTCTCACACTTCCTCCCAAATTCTGTGCATCCAGGTCCAGGGACTTCACACTCCAGCAGTTGCCACCTGTTACTTATTACTCTCTCTCTCTGGCTCTCCTCTGGCTCTCTAAGGGCCACTTTCCCAGAGATGAGGGTCCCTCCCTATTTCAACACATGGGGGTGTCGTCTGCTCCACTCCACATTGGTTCATAACTATAGAGTCACACGCAGTTTCTTTTCACTCGGCTCTCCTACTGTCCGAACTGGATGCTAGCAGAAGAGAAACATCCTCATTTGATGCCGGCATACCACTCTAAAGGGACAGGCGAGGAAGAAGGCATGCATCAAATCAGATGTAGGCATTCCAGTTAGAATGCCTACATTTGTGAGAGTTGTTCTGGGAAGCAATCCAAACTAAGACATTTGTACATCTGCTAACATAGTAAATAAACTTTCATGAGGTCAAAACAAGTAAGGTAGATACTGGGTATTGTGCGAAACAAAGCAGCTGACCCAGAATTTGAACCCAACTCTTTCCACTCCAGACCTATCCATTACATCACACTGGCCCCCACAACCCACAACAACCTGTCATTTGAGCATTAGCTTGCACTCCTGACCAGTTCGGGAGGGAATGCAAACTTTCTGTGAAAAGGGCTAAACATTCAAAGCATACTCAATAAACTAAAGATCTGGACAGAGAGAAAACAAAATGAGGCCCAGTGTGAGGCAGCTGGAAAGCAGGCTAGAGAGAGCTGTGTTCAAATCTTATCCAGCCATAAAGATAACTGAGCAGTCTTGGGCAACTCATAGCCTCTCAGCTAACCAGCTGCACAGGGTTGCTGTGAGGACAAAATGGGAATTAATCCCATAAATCCCCTCCCATGAACCCTCTGGAGGAAGGGTGCAATACAAATGAGACATCTAGATAACAACATTCAATCCAGCAAACCAGAGCACACAGGAAGAACTGAGGAGACAGCAGCCTTTTGAAGAACAATTCAGGAATTCCTCTGGAAAACACACTGAACACATCAACAATGTGATGCTAGAGTGCAAAGGGGCAACACAGGACAAATCAACAGGAGCATCACTGTAAGACTCAGGAAGTAGCAGGACCTGCCCCTTCAGAACTAGAAAAGGGCATGGGGACACCTTATAAAGCCATCTGATAAACTGGGAAAGTTTAGCCTAGGAAAAAGAATTGAATGGAATTGAATTGAAACTTTATTTTTACCCTGCCCTTTTTCCAAACTGAAACTCAGGGCGGCTTACAAATAGAACTACGTGTAGTTAAAAACATAGAAAACATACAATTAAAATACAATTAAACTATGCACAGCCTTAAAACCGTAAAAGGCACTTAAAAATCTAAAAACAAAAGAAGACCAAGGAGGAACAGCTTGATAGGTTTCAGATCTTTTCAAGGATCACAGAAAATAAAAGGTAAATAATAATAATAATAATAATAATAATAATAATAATAATAAATTTAATTTATAAGTCGCCTATCTGGCCAATGGCCACTCTAGGCGACGTACATAAAAGAATTAAAATACAATACAGTAAAATACAATAATACAATTAAAACAGTGCAGCAGCAAGTAATAATAATACAGGGTACGAGGCATTTAATCATAAGAGTTAACCCTCCCTGGAGGTCCCAAAGGCCTGTTGAAAGAGCCAGGTCTTTAAGGCTTTGCAAAATGCATTTAGGGAAGAGGCGTGCCGTAGATCTTGTGGGAGGGAGTTCCAAAGAGTGGGGGCCGCCACTGAGAATGCCCTCTCTCTAATTCCCGCCAATCTAGCTGTTTTTGTCAGCGGGATTGAGAGAAGGCCCTGTGCGGCTGATCGTGTCGGGCGGCATAATTGGTGGCGTTGCAGGCGCTCCTTTAGATAGACTGGGCCGAAACCGTATAGGGATTTGAAGGTTAATACCAATACCTTGAATTGGGCCCGGAAAACAACAGGAAGCCACTGTAGATCGAACAATACAGGTGTGATGTGATCCCGGCGGCGACTGTTCATAAGTAATCGAGCCGCCGCGTTTTGTATAAGTTGTAGTTTCCGGACCGTTTTCAAGGGTAACCCCACGTAGAGCGCGTTACAGTAATCCAATCGAGAGGTGACCAGGGCATGTACCACCAGTGGGAGCTGATGAGCAGGAAGGTAGGGTTGCAGCCTTCGTATGAGGTGTAGCTGATACCAGGCCGCCCAGCTCACTGCCGAAATCTGAGCCTCCATGGACAGCTTGGAATCAAGTACAACCCCAAGGCTACGGACCTGGTCCTTCGGGGTAGACTCACCCCGTTGAACTTCAGGCCACCAAATTCCTTTTTTTAGGGTTTACTATAGGAGTATAAATTAGTCCCCTGTGTACCTAAAATGATGATGAAGAAAAGCTTAGGGAGCTTCCCGATGGGGGCTTAATATTGCAAATAGGTTGTTGGCAATGGGTTTTATTAACTTACAAGATTCTTTGTGGAAAGGGTACAAAGGATTAAATTGGGGGGGGGGATACACTGGCATTTTTATGCCAGCAATATCACATAGGTGTAAACAAAAAAACTGCTAGCATAAGGAGCACCAATTCCACAAAAAACACTCATCTGGAAGCACTCTTATACTAGAGTGATCCCCCAAATTTTGCCTAAAGCGACATTCAAATTGACCTTGGAAGTTCATACTCAGGCAAAAATATCTGTTCTAAAAGCATTTCAGTGACATTTCTTCATGGGGGTTCTGCCTTAGGTAAAAGCCTAGCAACAATCTAAGGATATGTGGGTGAAATATTTGAGGAATTTTTAAAAAATCCAAACACATTTGAACAAGACATCCTCAGATTAGACCAGAGGTTCCCAAACTGTGGTTCCTAAGCTTCATTCAGGTGGCCGTGGAGTGTCTAAAAATACAGTTGAAAATCACACAGCATCTACTGTACCTGTAACTGAGTAACCATGCATTACAATCTCTCCTACCAAGACCCTCAGCAATTTTCATGTGGTCCGTGGGGCAAAAGGTTTGGGAACCACTGGATTAGACATTTCTTCTAGTTAGAAACATATTGCCCCGCCTCACTTGTAGTATGCATGGAGGGACCTCCACATGAACAAGGGACTGGGCTGTGGGCCCCATCCCCAAGACTGTGTTGCTTCCCACACCTCCAATGTCCACATGTTAGTTCTCAACATCTGCAGAGGGAAACCTATGTGTGTAGATCTCTATGCTTCCTCAAGAGCTGGAACCATGCACAGTCAAGGTTTAAACTCCCCTGAAAGCCTGTACACAAAGAGATACAGAGAGAGAGAGAGAGAGAGAGCTTTCACCCCTGTAGACATCTGCACCTAATGTGTTGACATTGGGGATAAGGCCAAATGAATTCTTAGGAGTGGGGTCAGCAGGACTGCCCCACTGACTGTTGATTGCATCAAATTTGAAAGGGACTTTAGTTACACAGTGATCCAGGAGTCACTCCCCAACCATACAACTATTCTGAGCAGGCCAGTGTTTCTCAAACCTTATGAGCTTCCTGCCCTACTTCTGAATTCATGCTGCCCCTGCAAAAACAAAAAACAAGGCACCAGCCTTTTGTTCTGTTTGAGAACAGTTTGGGAACTGCTCAAGTAGGCACCTTATGAATTTTGCCTGAGTTATCTCGATTTTAGATGCAGGAGGCTGGTAGGTCAACTCTCTCATCTTAAAATCCTGTTAGCAAGCCAAAAGTATAGCAACAGGAGTTCATTAAAAACTACCAAAACCTATACAGCACAGCAGATCAAAAATACAAAACCTATGAAAACCAAGGTCAAAACTCTCATCTGCCTCTGTTTTATTTTTAGAACTTCTTTTGACATCAAAATGGTAAATCTATAGGAACCTAGTACATAGAAAATCCACCTAGAGATCAGAGAGAACATTGCCCTACATAGTTGGCTGAAGATCAATTGATTTCTTCCTGATCTTCCTGATCCAGACATGGCTTTGTGATACACTCTGTTTCGCAGGTATCACCAGAAATACCTGCAATTCAGTGGTGGTAGAGTGAAGTAACTGAGAGAAGCAGAAAGACATTTTTCATAAAGGAACCCCTTTGCATGGATACAAGTGATCTATGTGTATTTAGACCATGATTTTATCCCTGACTTTTCTAACCTTAGATTCTTCCCTTAGTTGGAAGGCATGTGCAATCACTTTGACAGAGGAAAAGGAACAATGTATCAAAGAACACCAAAGAAGTCCTGCCAAAGGTAAACATCTTTATCCTATTTATTTAACTGAGAATTAAGCATGTGCTTACATCTCTCCACTTAATGAAATTTAAAAAGCATTTAACTTTGATTGGATCATGGCCTTCGTTTTTGAAGAACAATGGGCCGCATATTCAACACAGAAAGGATAGTCCTAAACACATTTTTACAACAAAAATAACCAAACTGAAAATCCATGACATTTGCAAATCTGCTCCCTTCCAGATGGTTTTCTGGAGACTTCTGAAAACCATCTTGCTCCAGAGAGCCTTTTGGAGGGACTGAAGGTAGAGCCTGGACTGATTTTAGCCTTCTGTTTTAATTTTACCTCCCTTCACTACCACTCCCTTCACTACAATGTGTATTGTATTTTAATTGTATTTTATGTACTATGTATGGATGTGAAAGTTGGACAGTGAAAAAAGCAAGAGAAAAATCAACCCATTTTTGTAGTGTTGGAGGAGAATTTTGTGCATACCATGGACTGTGAAAAAGACAAATAATTGGGTGTTAGAACAAATTAAACCAGAACTATCACTAGAAGCTAAAATGATGAAACTGAGGTTCTCATACTTTGGGCACATAATGAGAAGACATGATTCACTAGAAAAGACAAAAATGCTGGGAAAAACAGAATGGAGTAGAAGAAGAGGAAGCCGCAGACCTGACCTTACAAGATCTGAACAGGGTGGCTTATAACAGATGCTACTGGAGGTTGCTGGTTCATAGAGTTGCCATAAGTCGAAATCAACTTGAAGGCACATAACAACAACAAATTGGGTACAATTTTATTATGTACATGTTCCATTTTATTGTAAGCCGCCCTGAATGCCCTATTATAGGGCAGAAGGGCGGGATAGATATAAATATTTTAAATAAATAAATATCACTACCACCACCATGAGGACAGCTCCTCCGCCTTGCATACAAGCCTATGATTTCAGGTTTAGCAGCTCTTTTGTCGTCAGGAACAGGACAGGTAAACCACTCACTGAGAACACAGATAAGAAGGGGTTTGTTCTCTGGAGCACCAGGTTCCTATTCTATCTCAATCCACTGGACCTCATTTAGTTTCCATCCCTAATTATGCACATGAGGATGCTTGGATCTCAAAGACTGTCAGGGGCATCAACATTGCTGAGATACTTCCTAAGAAGCAAGAAATGTGGTATGTATGTAGTCCAAGACCCTGGGGTCACTGAGAATGGGACATTGCACCCGCAAAAGGATTAAAATACCCCTAGGCAACTGAGGTGAAATTTGGCACCCAGCTGACCCAAAACATGCTGCACTCGACAGAAATCTGAAAGAAACACAATTGTAAGTCCCTTTCCAGAGAGGGGTGGATGGGAGATGGTTACAGAACTTACAGGGTACCTGGTAAGCTGAAATTGGAACAAACACAGTCCAAGGCCCAAAGTGGATGTGACTGGGTCATCATCAGTCACCTACTTTCGCCATTCACATATAAAGCACAGATGGGTTCTCAATTTAATAGTAAAAGAGGTGCACAGGAGAAGGGACGCAGATCCCTCCCCCTTCTGTATCTTACTTCTCTGCAATTGGTTGATCCAGCTGCTTTTCTCCCTTCCAGCTGAGACGAGAGAAAAGTGCCTGTAGCAAGGACTGAAGGAAGGGAAGGCACAGGGGAGGAGAGGAGAAGCTTCAGGGCCCCTTCTCCTGCATGCTCCTCCCATTTTACAGTTAAAGATATGAAAAGAAACACTTTTAGATTGCCCCAAGCAATTACTAGAACAATCTGAAAGGGAGACGTTTTGGCACCTACCATCAAAACCTGGGGTATGAAGTTTGCCTCATCACAGAGGCTAGTACAAGGGAAGACAAGACAAGCCACACATGGGGCCGAACATTGGGCTATGACAGTTTGTTGCTTTTTTCAGGCTTGGATTTGGGGGACAGGCACTTCTAGTAGCAACCAGAAACATCATCCGTGCTTGAAGAATGCAAGCGTCATTTTGTGATACGTTCAGAGGTGTCCAGATGGCGCGCACACACCCTACATTCAAGGAACATATGGGGGGATCAGGGGGGCCTCTGTGGGCTATCCACACCTCCACACACCTGGCATCTATGCCTCACCATCTGCACGTCCAAGGTACATGAGAAAGGGCTCTATGTGTACAGAGGGGTATGTGGCCATCAGGCATGCCAGCAACAGGATGGCAGGATCGATCCATTTTGGATCGCTCAGTTTCACATTTTCCCAATCTTAAATTTGGTTCTCCATATTTCTGCAGCAATTTGCACATTTTTTTTAATCCTCGTGAAAATTCTACAACATTTTAGTGAGAATTTCTCCTACTAAACATTTTTATAGGAAGTATTTTTGACTAATGTCCACATTTTTGCAAGCAATTTCTGCAAATATAATGCATGTTTGTATATTATTTCCACTAATATATTCATTTTTATGCACACTTTCCCCAGTATATGCATTTTTGAAAACATTTCTTAGTTGGAGAACTGTGTTGCAAAATTTGGATAAGTACAAATTTCAAAGGATGGCTGTGTTTCAGTTCTCATGCTGTTTTGAAAAATGCAGATGTTATCAATTCAGCTTTAAATGCCAACTGAATCTAATTTGTCAGCCATCCCTAGCGGACTGGCCCACATAGTACCCCCACAGGTTTCTTGGATGCTTGGGGGTATATGAACCCTCCTTGTATAAATAATCCCCCTTACATAATCAATATTGAGTGCATATAGTGTTCTTTTATATCACTGCAGCAATGATTTGCAAAGATGTATACTCAGCCTTACTCTTCGAAATTTAATTTTAAATATAAATATGGCTTGCATGTTAGGATTCAGGTAGATAGCCTGTTTATATTCTATACATTTTGTGGCTATGACTGGAAAGTGGCTAAAATGAAGCATGAGTCCCTCAGCCACCAAACTTGTATGCTGATTTTATCACTGGTTTTTTGTTTTTTTAAAAAATTCTCTAGCATATACCCAGAATTGCTTGATTGTATTCCACTGCAACACAAAGATATTAAACTGTGTCAGACAGTTCACTTTTCCAAAGCCAAACATTTCATTATCTTCTCCATACAAAAATCCAAAAGGGTGCACTGGGCTTTGTGACTCAGTCACTCTCACTGTATGAAGCAATAGATGACAGGTGAATTCAGAGGGATTTCCCTTTGTCTGAAGGTAGGTGATGCATTGTAAATAGCCTTACCCTTCACAAAATCCAACATAGAGGGGATTACAAAAGAAATCTAATGACTAGCCGTTCCACTAGAGTTATGCAACTGTAGCTAAATAGTGACATTTGCAACTCCAGAAAATGCCCAGCTGCTTCCATAATGCTGCCGAGGAAGACTGTATCCTGCATTCTTCCATGGAGGCCAGCACTGAAAAAGAAGCCCCTGAAACTGACTGGTTGATCCACATATAGAGAGGAAGAGCACAATTCTAAGAACTGCTGGGGGGGAGGAGGAGGAATCATAGATTCTAGAGCTTAGGACTGTGATGTCAACAATATGCAGATAACACACATCTATACCTCTATTTTTCTAGGTATAAATCCCCAGGAGGCTGTGGAACTCTTTAACAGATGTCCGGAGGCAGGTTTGGGATGGCTGTCTAGATTAAGCTTAGACAAGACAGAGGTCGGTGAGTAGGGAAACTGACTGATCTGGGTAAAGGGGTGCAACCAGCTAAACTGGGTAAACCACCACTCCACTTGAAGGACCACATTTGCCATCTGGGGGTTCTTCTGGACTCAGGGCCTGTGGAAGCACAGGTGGCAGAAGTGCCCAGGAGTGCCTTTTACCAGCTCAGGCTGGGAAGTGGACACAGCCATAGCCATGCATTCCCTACCTACACTCAGGCCAGACTACTGTAATGCACTCTGTAATGGGCTGCCTGTAAAGATGATCCAGAAAGCCCAGCTGGTGCAAATGTAGCCCTTCAATTCTGTACCAGCTGCACTTGTTACCAGTGGATTTCTGGGGCCAATGCAAAGTGCTGGTTTTAAAGTCTTAAATGGTTTGGGGCCAGGTTATTTGAAGAATTGCTAGTGCCTCACCCAAATGAATTTGCTCATACTTTGAGATCAGCGTCAGAGGCCCTGTTCTCTGACCTGCCTTCGAAATCAGTCAGACTGGCAGGTACTGGGTGTCTCCAGGCAGGACAGGCAAAAATTACTCTCTAAAACCCTGGAAAGCTGCTGCCAGTCAGTGTCAACAATGCTCAGCTATGGACCATCTGTCTGATTCAGTATATGCCAGCTTATCCCCCATGTATATGGGTAGCCCTATTAGAACATTTATCCGCGTACATGTCTGGGCCGTTGTTTAAATGGTGGTGTATGCAGGTTGGCCACAATCCAACACAGTGCAAGGTGTGCTTAAGATAACGAAAATCACAGAGATCCCAGCCAGATCCTGCCTTTTCTGCACACTATTTTGCATGATTAGCTATGTTAACCCAAAGTTCAAGAACATGGTAAGGAAAAAAACAACAGCAACTTGGACAGTCAACTATGGACCTGGCTGGACTGGCTCAAGATGTTTCAGTGCATGAGGTGGAAATGCCAACTGACTCTCCCTTCCTGCTAATTATAATCCACATGGGGCACAGTCGATTAGGAAGTTCTCCAGGGCAAGCTTGACTGAAATGAATGGGGGCTGCCCAGTGCACTGCCATGCTGTTGCCCAACTGCCCTTCACTGCCATGGGGCTCATGCAGAAGAACTTCCAGGGGAGGGGAGGATTGTGCCTGGCGTGGGTCAAATCTGTCCCCTCCCACCAAGTGATTCTTAGCAGGGCCCAAAGTCTGCCCCCCCCTTTGATGGTGGGGTGGGGCGGAGGGTCCATGTTGCCTAACTACCATTCATCGTTGGCGGAGGCAGGAGCCAAACGGGGAGCCTGCCAGGCAATGTGATCAGGAAGGGACTCGGCTCTCAGCCTTTAGAGCTGCAAGTGCAGAAAACTTCACACATCAGGAGGGGAAACCCTCTTCTCCCTAGCAGGTCTTCCCCACCAGGCAGCCCCACATGAACCTGCCGAAGAGCAGCAAACCTCATGAAAAGCAACAGCGCCGCGCTGAAGAGCAAAATCCCCGGCAGGGCAAGTGAAGGTCTCCACAAAGGAAGGTCTTCTGCGAAAGGACGGCAATTTAAACGCAAGATCGGGGACATTTCGAGAGGGGGAGCCTCCAGCCAGGAGAACTCGCCATCGTCCCGCATGGTGATCCCCTCTGAGCCCCCTCATAGCTATGGCCAAATAGCAGAGAGAGAGAGAGAGAGAGATCCCAGCCTTTGCCGACCACGGATCTCCCGGCAGTCCCGAGCAGTGAGGCGCTCCCCTTCGCCGCTGCCAAGGCGGCTTCGCCTGCGCCGCCCTCGGCAGGCATCCCTCCGTCGGTGTCGGGCCGCTGAGCTCCTCCCGCGGCCCCCTTTGCTTTACTCACCGGCGGTGGCGTCTGCGCGGCCAGCCGGTTGGCCCGCCAGGGCGCACACCAGGAGCAGCAGCAGCGCGGCCAGGACGCCCAGCTGGCCCAGGAGCAGCTCCTTCCTTCGCCGGCGAGCCTGGCCTCGGGGCGGCGGCGGCGGCCGCAGCATGTCGGCGGATGAGGCGCCGCGCAGCCGGCCGGAGACGGAGCCGCGAGAAAGCGACGGAGCCGACGAGACGAGACGAGGAGCTCCCGCTCGGTCCTGCTTGGCCGCGATGAGCGAGCCGTGCCTCGCCTTGCCTTGCCTTGCCTGCGTCTCGCTCGCAACTCGCTCCGCGCCGCCTCCAAGCGCCGCTGCCTGGAGGGCGCAAGGCGGCGCGGCGGGGGCGAGGCGCTGCGCCATGGGCAGGGCTCCCTGGCTGGCTGGCTGGCTGCTTCTCGGAGGCGACTAGGGCTCAGCCGGCCCGGCTGCCGCGAAGAGCCGCAGATCGGGGGCCCAACTCGCCGAGCGGCTCCGCCCCCGCCCCGAGGCCTGGGGGGCTTTTGCCTGGGCTGCCGCCGCCTCTTCTCGCGGATCCCGCAGTCGGTGCTGCCGGCTCTGACTTGGCTGCATATAGGACGGGGGGGGGACAGCCAGGAAGCCCCCCAGCCCAACTGCGGGGCTGCTTCACTCCCTCGAAAGGTGGGCTAGCCCCTTGCAGAGCTTTGGGGAATCCTAAGACTTTGGTCCAAATTCTCCCCTTAGCAGAGTTTTTTGTGGCAAAGCTCAGCCCCGGCGGCACCTGCTGAATTTCAAATTGCGATAAAGAATGTCCCTGACTACGACCAGAGGACTTTCCCCTCGCCGCTGTCCTATGTCTGGCAGCTGAACGTGTGGACTCAACTGACCAGCCAGGGAGAATGTTGCGTTTGGGAAGTGAACGCGGGTAGCCAAGATGAGAAGATTCTGCTAGGTGGGTGATGGCTCATTCACACAGATAGGAGGCATGGCCTGATGTCGCAGTCATGACACAGCCTGGTGTAGCCGGTCACAGTCTTTCAGCCTAACCTACCTCACAGGGTTGTTGTGAGAATAAAATGAAGAGGGAGGAGAACCATATGTGCCGACTTGAGCTCCTTGGAGGAAAGGTGGGCTATAAAAGTAATAAATAAATAAATAAACCAGCTCTAAGGCAGCACAGGAGGCTCCTAAAAACTGTGGCTTCCTTCCTGGCAAGGAAGAACTGAGTTCCCAAACATTGCATTTTAGAAATTCTGCATTGTCCTGAGAAAAAATGAAGAGCGAGCTACTTTTACAGGAACGGTTTTCTTCACTCCAAATCAGGACTCCTATAATTTCCGCGAGCAATCCAATGTCAAATCCAAACAGTGAAGTGTGGTGACAGTGCTTTTAGGAATATCAAAGGAAACAGCCAGGGATGTTGGTGGGTACTTAAATAACTGGGGTCATAGATGTGCATAAAATTTGCATGTGCTGATTTTTATGTATAGATGCCTCTGGTGGTTTTTAAAAAGGGCAAAAGTCCCAGGACCCCTTAACAACACACCTGAAACCAGAATGTGATTTAAGAGGTATGTCTGGAATCCTTTGCAATGGCACAGGGGATACGGGAGCACAACTCCCAGAGGTCTGAGAATTGCTCTCTAGTGACATCTGTGCTGTTGCAAGGGATTCTGCAGCTGCAACCACACATTGCAGCTTCGTAGAGCAGCTAAATGGCTCTGCCTGGCTCATCTCCAAAGGGAGGACCAGGGTTTTCCTCTTGGGGAAATGGGGTGTAAGGTGTGGGGTGATCAAAGAAAACCTCTAACACAAGGAAGGTCTGGTGGCACAACTGGATTTTGACTGGAACAAAACTAAAAAATTATCAATATGGATTTATTGGCAATAACAACATAACCAGAGGAAAAGACAGTGAATCAAAATAGTTATTATAGTTTCCTTTTTCTTTAAAGTCTTTTCCAAACACATTTCCTCAAGCCATTTCTTCCTTCGGTATCCTCCACAATGAAAAAGACACCCTCGTAAGCCATACTTGCCAACAGATGGTTAAAGCATATCTTTAAAATATTCAACATAACATCTATATTCATAGACACTTTTGATAACTTTCTTGCTATTTAAATATTAAAAATCCCAAAGAATTTATAGTCAGAACTCAGCTGTCAGTGGTATGAAATCATTGTCTAAGGAGTTGTAGGCACTTTTGGATCACAAAGTGCAGGAAAAAGGTCTCACAAAACACAGTACCCACTCCTTGGACAGGATGCCTGTTGAGGGCCTCCTGGGCTGAAGGTTCAAGTCCCTCTGAGGGATGGAAAGACTCTTTGGTCAAGCAGCCAAAGGGAGAGACCCAGATGTGCAACTGGGGCACACACTAACAGCAGCAGCAGCCTCTAGTGGCTCACTCCATAGGGCACGGTTTGGAAAGCAGGAGGCAGGAGCTTGAGCCTCACCAGGGGGAAGGGGCAAGTATGTCTCCCTTGCTCATTGTTTGCAGGGGGGGGGGAAGAGCCATCTGAGAGACAAAAGAGCTCCTGGGACTCCAACCCACATAGCAAGCTCTGCGGAACAGTTCCCAAACCACTCAGCCTGAAGACCCAGTCACTGATATGAGGAGCACAGGGGCTGCATGAAGATCCAGAGCCAGGTGGAACACCTCACATTGTACATGCAGAGTGCTGAAAGTTCAAATCCAGAGTACAAACCCCCCACTAGGAAGGGGGAGGGCCCCCCACATCCAGACATCACTGAGTCAAACAGGAGAAGTGATGCATGAACCAGCAGCCTGGATGGTGCAAGGGCCAACCACCCCCTTTGGCTCGCTTCTCCCCCTGGCAAGCCATGTGACCCACCCAACCTTCCCTTCACTATCTCCCCCCCGCGCCTTGCCAGGTAACGTCTCAACACACCAGATCACCCATCCCTCCTCCCCCCAAAACTGTCACATACATCTTAGTAGCAGCACCCATTGCACTTGTGGGCTCTGAGAAGCCTGTCCAACCAGTCCAGGGAACCTGAGTGAGCAGAAAGAAGGAAGGGCCACTGCCCCTCAGCCCATCAAGCTTCCTGCACCCTCTCACAGTCTCACCTTGAAGCTAGTTGAAGCCAGATTCTACTGTGGTGGGAGGGGGGTGGTCCTACCTATTAACTACCACCAACAAAGAAACAACTAATATGACAATGACAAAGCCTTTATTGAACAGCATCTGGAATGGAGGAGATCCTGAAAGGAAAACACACAAGTGGGATTGCCAACCTGTCCCACCAGAATCGCTCCTGTGCTTTTATGGAGTTGCTTGACAGACAGCAGTGTACCAGGTGTTGCTTTGCTGATGACTATTTTCCATGGAGCATGCAAGGGTCCAGAAACTTGTGTAGGGAGGTAATTTATTAATTATTTTTATTATATTTTATTATTGAATTAATATCCCACTTTTCCTCCAAAGAGCTCAAGGTGATGTACACACATGGTTCTCTCCCTCCCAATTTTATCCTCACAACAACTCTGTGAGGTAGGTTAGACAGAGAAACAGTGACTGGCCCAAGGTCACCCAGTGAGCTTCATGGCTCAGCAGATATTTGAACCCTGGTCTTCCAAGTCCCAGTCTGATACTAACCACTGAACCCTAAGGCAATGTATAGCTGGCTCCTTGTGAAAACAATCCCAGAGTGGAGTACAATATACAAAAACAATACATGATAATTCAAAGATCAGTTATATAAACAAGTCTAAAGTGAAATAATAAATCAACAGATTCTGTGAGGGCAGGCTATCCAACTCCACAGCCAGTTTAATCAGAAGCCTGGGTAAACAAATCTGTTTTTAACTGATGTCAAAACCGCATCAGGGTTGGTGCCAGTCAAATCTATGAGGGAAAGGCATCGTTCCATTAAGAACATGTTGCCCATATCAAACCCTCGGCAAACGCAGCACCATTAAGAGGGGATTTCTATTGGTCCTTAATGTTTGGGGCAGACATATATGGGAGCAAGCAATTCCTCAAGTATGTAGCTCCTCAGCCCAGGGCAAGGTGTATGATCAGGGGTCCCTCCCTAAATCTTTCTACAAACCAAATGTTACTACTTTCTTTAAACAAGTTTTTAAGTGATGTAGGCTTCACTTAGGGCAAAGAAGACTGAAAATAAATGAAAAACATTTATCATAATGGGACAGTTAATATGTTTACTAAAAATTACACTGTTCACAAACCCAAGTGAAAATAAATAAGCTTAACATTTTTAATACTACTATATTACTAAACTACTTAATTAGTACTGAATACATTTGAATGAAAACATACTGTTTATGACTGATCATCAATCTGTTTGTCTACAACACATTTGACAGCGCTCTCTGGGCTTTTCTGTTAGCAGATGTTTCCATTATATAATCAAAGTTTAGGTTTTTTGCAAGTGTTGATTCAACAGCCAAGGTTCCCAAATCTGTGAGGCACTCTTGATACATAGTTGACCTGAGGCAGTTTTTAACACGAGCCAGAATACTGATGACCTTTCTGCTTCAGCTACAGTCATTGGAAGAGTGCAAAAGATACACAAACACATGGTTTGTTTATTTATGTATTTATTTATTTATTACATTTATACCCTGCCTTTCTTTCCCTGGTAGAAACCCAAGATGGCTTACATATGGTTCCCAGGTGGTCTCCCATCCAGACACTGACTAGACCTGACCCTGCTTAGTTTCAGCTGGCCTCATGTGCCTTCAGACCATAGCCTGGGACCTGACTGAAGGTGTGTCTGCAAAGTACAGCATAATATATAATATATGCTTTTATCTAATATATCATCTAACAACTGAAATAATGGCTAGGGTCAAGATGATCTGAAAGAACTTATTCGCCCATACAAGCCTGCCCAGGCTTTGAGATCTGCATGGGAGGCTCTTCTCTCAGTCCCAACACCCTCAGACACACATTGGTGAGGATGTGAGACAGCCTTCTCAGTGGCTGCTTCCAGGCTTTGGAAATACCTTCTAAGAGAGGCTAGGCTGCCCCCCTCCCTGTTGTCCTTCCCCCACAGACAAAGGCCCTTCTGTTCAGGCAGGTTTTTGGCAGATCATTGGCTGCTGAGGACAGGGCTCTTAATGGGTGGGTGCTGCACTTTATTATTGGGTCCTGGCCTAAGCCATTAAGCTGTTATGCCTTAAAAAAACCTAGAAAATGCATGTTTTTGTGTTGCAAAAATAGTTTTTTATATATATATTCAACATTATTTTGAGACGTGTACTTTATATCAGTTCAGGCTAATTTTTATGCCGTTTTCAATGATGTAAATAATTTACTTTTTTACTTAGTACAAGATATGCAAAGATGATCCTAAATGTTCTCTACTGTACACTAATGTTAACCTGATGTTTGAAGAACAAGTGTTTCATATTTGGTTTGACTCACAAAAATGAAAGAAAAGGTAAAATATGCACATTTATTCTTGTGCACTAAGTGTACAGACAAATTAATTCACAATGAAGTATTTAATAATGAGATATGTGTTATCTTGAGTAGTGCTAGTGCATCTCTAATCTTCTACTTCAGCAGAATCTTCATCAGTTTTCTCTTCTAATAATGCTTTTTTGTAATGTATTTTATTAAGGTTTTTTTTATAAAACATAAAGAATATGAGAACAAACAATATGAAAACCACAATATAGTCACAAAGCCTCTGTGATATAGAAAGGTAAGCTAATAGCTACAAAGGAAAATGGTGAACCAAAAGCTTTGATGTGGTGCAAAGTGGGATGATATCAACATCCTAATAAAGAAATTCTCCAAAACTGTCTGTTTATTCAGCCTAGGTTTGTTTCAAAATCTGAAGTCTGAAGCAAAGCCTAGTGTCACTCCATCAGATGATTAATTAATGAATGAGAATAGTGGATACCAAGTGTCCTCAAAGAAGCGTGGCTTAGGTTGGCTCCTGGCTCATTTCACTGATTGTGTCAATCTTTCAGAGAAAGCTAAATACCAGATGTGGTTATACCAATTATTAAGTGTGTAGTCAGAGGATGTTTTCCAACCCCTGCAATAGTCTGTCTCGCTGCCATTAGTAATAACATTATGAGGTCCAAGCTGGCCAGTTTAGGACTCAACTGTAAGGAGAGTAGGGCTAGGGCTGGCGGCCTAGGATCCGTCTGCTTCATGATCTTGAAATGTGATCAAACACTCTGTCCCAGAAAACGGAGGCATATTGGGATTGCCACCATATATGGTATAGGGACCCTTGAGTTGTGCAACCCTTCCAACAGTTAGGAGACATGGTCATGTTTATATAACTAAAATGTACAGATGTCAAATACCACCGACGTACCACCTTCAATATAGCTTCTTGGTTATTGCTGAAATTGTTTTGAAGGGGGGTTGGTCCATATGGAATTCCAAGCTCCATTTGGGATCAACTCCCTCAGTTTCCCTTCCCATGCCAACTTAAGACACCCCCCAGGTCTTTCAATGAAAGAGAAACTAGCATATTGTAGAAAAAGGAAATGGTGCCCCTTGGTCTGTTATGTTGTTCAATAAGCAAGGTTTCAAATGGAGTCGGACATCTTGTCATTTTTCTCGAAACTTCAAAGCACAGCTATGTAGCTGTACTACCTGCAGCCATGCCCGGTTGCTTGCTGAAAAGGAAGCCAGCAACCTTTCTTGAGAAATAGGCATTCCATCCTGGAAGAGGTCACACAAACGTAAAAGCCCCTTGGTCTCCCAATCCTTGAACTGGGCATACCACTTGCTTTGGGCGAACTCAGGGTGGTCTAATACCAGAAGCAAAGGAGAGGGGGCAAGGGCTTCTAATGATGCTTGAGCATCCGACGGACTGGCTTTTGCTATCTCCCTCATCATCACATGATGATTTTGAAACAAAGCCTAGGCTGAATAAACTTGTTTGGCCTTTTCCCCCCTTTTCATATTTTTCATGCTTTTCTGTTGCCTGCTCCAGACTTGTATTTGTTCTCCATAATCTTAATTTCAACTTAAACCTATGCCAAAACACATGTAGACTTGTTCCAATGTGTACTAGTCGCAGACCAAATAAGAAGACGTAACACACACCCCATGACATGTATTAACGTTCTCTTTAACTGCCACTGTGGTGTACTGCTCCTTTAAGACAACTGCAGGGAACATGTGTTGAATTGGGTGAGCCTAGTACTTCTGTAAATTGGGGCCTGCTACTGGGTCTAATAGTTGTTCTGAAGGGCCACATTCACACCATACATTATTTCCACTATTAATCCACTTTAAACAGTCATGGTTTAAAGGCTCCTTTACGGTAACGCTTTAGGTATCTGCTTAGAACTTTTTTGTTTAGGCAGGCCTATCTAGACACATAGATGTTAATATGTTTTAATCTTTTTAGACTGTTGCTGTTTTGTTTTAACAATGTTTTTAATAACTCGTTTTTAACTGTTTTGCTGATAATTTCATTTTTTTTGTAAACCACTGAGAGGTTTTTTTATATAAATTTTGCTTAAAAAAGATTAAAAATAAATTTCTGTTTCTGAGTTGAGGTATACTTAATTGCATAGTAAGAGTTATTATTGTGATATTTTTCAGTTTTTAGTTCATTTTAAATTTAGGGTTTTTTAAATTTCTGTCAAAATTAGAGCCTATCTTTTTATGTGTTGTATATGGCATCTAGTTTTTAGGCACTTCAATAGCAGATTATCATAATGTAATAATTAATTACTTTTGAAGATTTATACTCCACCTTCTGACTGGATAATTTTTAAGGAGGCTTACAATCGATTGCAATAACTGGAAAAGAAATAATTAACTATGGCGATTGTCTTAAAACCTTTTGAAGAGGAATGTAGCTGAAGAATTTTCTCAAGCTGCCTGTGTGATCCTGCTTTCTACAGGGTCCCTTGATCAAAACATTTGGGTCATGTGTTGCTTTCATAGAAACCATGGCAACAGCACCATCAGTAAGCTGGTCCTTCCTCATAGCCAAGGCTCTTTCTTAGGCACAAGGAGAATTTGTGGCACATGCCGCAAATATATCATCCATTCAGCTGGTCTAAAAAATAGACTAGCTGAGGGTATTAGAGGCTGGATATATAATAGCTACAAAGTAAAAACTATTCATTAATAATTGGGAGGATGGACATCCAAGTATTAAAAGGGGTAAAGTCATGAAAGAGATTCTGTATGAGGGGTGTGGAGTCCAAAATCTGCAGTGATTTATAGACAGGGTCAGATAAATTTGTCTCTGGTGACATAGATGTATGTAGGAACCCGACTAAATCTTTGGTTTTCCAGAGAGAGCTGAGAGCATTGAGAAAGAAAGGGAAATGGCTGGAATGCAAGTGACAGAAAACTTGGAGATAAACATTCATTATCGAACCTACTCTGTGGGAGTGATGATAGTAATACCTCTCTGCCATCATTGCACTTGTGGGGTGCCATCCAATAGCATTTTCCTAGTTAATTTTCAGAGTTCTCCAACTTGGCCAACACAATGAAGTGAAGGAATTCTCAGAAGCACGCTATGACATGTTTCTAAGCACTTAAAGAATAAATTTGCTTGTGTTAACAACATGGACATTACTAGCTCTGCAGTTCAACCAAGGTATATATCCAGAGCACCATCCAGGCTTGTTATTTATGGAATGAATTTCAGTAACAGTAGGGCCCCACTCATACACCGGGTTACGTTCCAGACCCCAGCCTGAAAGCAAAATCCATCCAAAAGCGGAACTCATTCAATAGAATGGCACTTGATGTGTGAAAAACGCCATAAAAGCGGAACAAGCGCCGTATGAGTGGGGCCTTACTCTAATTGAAAGCCGCTGTATTAGCGGAATGCTGCAAAGTGGGCTACCGAAAAGCGGGGCCCTACTGTATAGCAATCTGAGGAAGTGGACTAGGTGCTTGGAGGAGTAAGGCCTACCACATGGTTGCTCGACTCTTTCTTTTCTTTCTTAGTACATCTAGGAGAAAGGGACTGATCAGCTGACTCCTGGAGGTAATTAATGCCTTCCAGTGAGAGGGGATACTCCCAATCATTCTGAAATAGGTAACTGTGTGACTGTTCCTGAAGAAACTCTCCAGGGGCCCCAAGCCAGCTCCTGGCCACTCACAAACCACCTCTTCTGGGGCAAAATGCTCATGCAGGTGGTTGTCAAGCACTTTGATTTTCTTAGCTTGTGAACCCCTTGGAGACAGTACTATTAATATTTAGGGGAAATTGCTATAAGCCACTCTGGGACCATGAAACAGAGCAGGATGTAAAACAAATAAGCAAAGATTTGCAGTGTGAAACTACAGGCATTCTTGGATGAGATTGATTATCTGGATCCACTTTCAGGTCTGTGCTAAAACTGCCTGGTTGCCCTGATGACCTACTCTAGGGGACAGAGAGAGGGATGTGCAATCCTGTTAACTCTCCTGTACCTCTGAGCAACTTTTAAGACCATCAGTCATGGTGCACTTCTGAACAGACTACCTGAGTTAGGGACTGGGGGCACAGTGTTTTGATGGTTGTATTCCTACCTGGAAGGCTGATTCCAGAAGATGGTACTGGGGAACTGCTGCTCAGCCCTGTGACACTTACACCGAATCATGCAGGGCTCCATCTTGTTTCCCATGTTTTTTTAGCATTTACATGAAACTGTTGCACAGATATCTGGGGGGTTGGAGTGAGGTGTCATCTGTGTGCCGATGATATCTAGCACTCTCTGAGACAGATGAGGCGCTAAGTCAGTGACTGGGATCAGTAACAGATTGCAGAGGACTGTGCTTTCTCTGCTCTTCTTCCTGTTATACTTACTGATATGCTATTTTTAAATATTGTTTTTTCTTATAATTTTATGTGCTGCAGCCCTGGAAACCCTGCGCTTAAGGGCAGGATATAAATTTATCAAATAAAAAACTGAAGGTTTGCAAGCCACTAAGATGAGAAAAGTTTGCCCCACTTGATTCTCCCTCTCCTGCCCCTCCCAAGAGATCACGGTGGGCTGAATTCAGTCTTTTTTTTATTTAATTTTTCCTTCACTAGAATCCCTGTGTTTCAACAACATGTTTTAACTTTACAAAACAAGAGGGCATGCTCAGAATCCCTTATCAAGGCATAAGCTAATCCATGCTCAGTGATCCTGAGTACACTGTCTTGCTCAGGAGTATAAGAATTGCCTTACAAAGAACAAGAGCCATCAAGTCCATGTTATTTTTTTTTAATCCCAGCAACCAGCAAGCATGACTCCTGAAAATTCAGCAATGGCCTACTGGTGGACACCTGTGTACCTTCTGCCCAATCCAGTTATATACCGTCAGTACTTGATACTAGTTTACAGAGTAACACAAAGCAACAAAAAACAGGTCTCTGACTCAATAAACTTTTAATCTACTTTTCAACTTCTGGAGGAGAAGGAAGGTAGAGGCAAAAGGATTGAGGCAAAAGGTAGAGGCAAAAGAATGGGGCCAGGATATTGGGCAGTTATACGTTTCTGTCAGAAGGCGCTATCTATTGTGTAGGCTCCTTGAAGCAGTGTGTCTGGTTTGTTTCTGCTTGTTCCATGTGAAAGGTTTGGGCTATGTAGACTAATTTCTAGGTTACTGGTGTGGAGGAACCTGCTTTTTGAGGTTGTAAGGACTTCATGACCTCCTGGTCCATAATCCTTTGAGTCAGATAAACAAAGCATCATTATGTAGTTTTTAGAGCCTGTAGTGTTACACTTCCAGGCGTGGTTGTTTAGGACTGGGGAAGTGGCCCTGCAGTGATTCTGTAGAAGCGGACTTTAAGGGCCCTAGCTGTTATGTGCCACCCTTCAAATCATCTATGAGAGGAAATGAGTTGTTTAGGGTTTCCTTTCCTCATTTGTGTGTGGTCATAAACTTCTGCTCTGGAGATCTGGGTTCAAGTTCCATCTCAGCCACAAAGTACAGGCTCAAATGTTGGCCTTAGCCACAGTCGTTCAAGATGATTAAAGACAATTGTTTATTAAATAAATCACCACAGTATGCATGAAAATGGATAATGTATTCCAGTCACCTATATTGTCCTGCCAAACAGTAAACAAAAGTTGACCTCTACCCGGCCTCCCCACATTTCTGATCTTGGCAGGATGATACGAACCCATATAGAGGATTGAACTATCCCAGGGGTGAGCCTTGGGTATCATCTTCCAAATGGCAAGGAGAATTGTACCACACATCAGATGCAGATGAGTGGTAAAATGACTATTTTTAACCACACAGATGGCTTATTATAATTATTATTCACTTATAAAGTGCCTTACATTTTCTTAGCACTGTACATATATTCACTCATAGACAAAACACCTTGCGGTTTAAGAACCACAACAGATATAGCCAACAGATATTTTTATCTAACTTTAAAAAGCAGGGAAATTGAGCAGCTATAGTGAATGCACCAGGGGAGCAGGAGACCTGACCTCCTCTCTGAGATATTGTACTGCCCTACAAATCTGTAAAAATGCAAACACAATTTGGGTTGGTCTTTCACAGTCCAATCCACTTCCTGTGTAGCTTGGAAGAATTTGGTAACATGTGCCTCTGAGCATATGGTAAGTGGTGGCAACATCTGCAATCAGGACTACATCTCCAAAGATGGAGAATTACATTTTTTGTATGCTTGTTGGTGTTCTTGCTTTGCCTCTTTCCTGTGTTACTACTGTTTTTATAGAGCATCTAACTTAGAAAATTATATTTCTCTCATTCATTCTAGAAATCTCTGTCAAATTTATTTTTTTATTAATTTCAAAGCCTTTTTATTGGTCAATGTCATATGATGGTGAAGAAAGCCTTTTATGTTTCAAATTGGAGGTTATGTTCTATTTCTATTTGGGTGCATTAACAGTTGAATCTGAAACTGCAGTTTGATGTAAAATCAGTCTGATTACAATATGTTGCTACTTAAGCAATGAATCTAGCTGTTGGAAGAAAAATCTTGGCCTGCCCAGGATGCATGTGTTCAGCCTGCTATGCTTAAGCCACTCCACTAAAGGAAGGGGGGCATGGTCAATTAAAAACACAGAGCACACCTAGAAATTTGCTATATTTCACTTTCCACTGTTCTATCTGGTGCAAACTGAGACATTCCTCATGTCCACTGGAGACTATTCTGTAGAATAGTCAGTGCCATTATTCCACAATTGTTTTTGGAGATTTTAGTGTAAATTATGCAAAGATTTTCCGTACTTCACATATTCACAGAAACAGAGGCAAAAGAATATGCTTCACTAAAATTGCAAGGTAAATCAAACATATTTAAAGTGACTATCAGATCTATATCATCTGTCTTAATATTGCTGCTTCCTCCGTGCTAAAACAAGATCAGCACAGCACATGTCTTGTTTCTGTTATTTAGGCTGATTGCACTGAAGGCAAGTGAAACCAATTGAGAACAAGTGAAATTTTGCCCAAAATGTAAAAGCATCTGTGAACCCCAAGAATGATTTGACACTTCTGAAAATGCCTAAAAACTGTAAATAGTTTTTGCTCAGCCCTTGTTCTGAGGTCCCCATGTTAGATATAAGGAGCTTAGTGTATTGAGTAAGAATGGACAAATCTTGTCAATTTCAGTTAACTTTCTCATCTTTCTAGTCTGAAATCCAGTTCTCCACATTTCGGCTCCAGTTTGCAATTAAAAAAAAATCCTGATGAAAATTTGTCAACTTTTTAGTGCAGTTTAGTGTAGTTTTGACTAATATACACATTTCTTCAAGCAACTTTCCCTAATATAATGAATTATGTATGTTAGTGAAAATAACTTGTTGTGGCATGTTTTCCCTAATATATGCATTTTGCACAGGTTGTTTAGTTGGATAACTGCATTGCAAAATATAGGGAAGTACAAATTTCAAAGCATAGCTGTGCTTTGGTTTGCATGTTGGTTCAAGAAGTGCAAATTAGGTAGTTTTTCATTAAAAATAATAATCAAATTTCTTATCCATCCCTAGTTCTGAGCTTAGCTTAGTAGACTTTGCTGAGACTAGAATATCACCCATGCTGACTACTCCCTCACTACCGTTCCGTCTCAGGCCCCGCGTGTGCTATACACTTAAAGCATTATTATACCACTTTAAACAGTTATTGCTTCCAGAAACAGTGGAAATCACAACCATACTCCCAAATGAAAATGTGAGACTGTGCCTGTGTTTGGGCAACTTGTTGGAATGGGGTGGGAAACTTGCAATGTGCTGCTGTATAGTTGTAATTAGATTGCATACAATTAACATACAGTTTCATCTAATAGGCCAGTAGGAAAGTGGGTTATGGATGGATTGGAGTCTAACCTACCAAAATCTTGTTTTCCTAATGACCCCATTTTTAGACATGTGGCACAACACATGGATCCTGAGCAGAGCTTGGAAAAGTTACTTTTTTGAACTACAACTCCCATCAGCTCAATCCAGTGGCTATGCTGGCTGGAGCTGATGGGAGTTGTAGTTCAAAAAAGTAACGTTTCCAAGCTTTGATCCTGAGGCTGGGACTCAACTGACTGCTGGGCCATTCAGCATCAGAAATCATGAGACGAGGTCCAATCAGCACACATTTTAAGGCCTTGCAAGTACATGAAATGTCAGTACAGAGGGAGTTGCTAGGACAGGGTGGGATAATACAAGTGGCAGCTACATAAGCATTCAAGGCTGAACTAGAGATGGCAGGGGCAGCTGTGTTGCTCATTCATGTATCTATATCATTCATGTCTCAAATGGAGATGGGGAGGCCCAATTTTCAAATGCAAGGGATGTGTGGGTGAGATGAACTGAAACCTCACCTCACTATAGTGATTATAGATCCAGAAGGTTTGAACTCACCGCCCATGAGCCAATGGTGAACTCGGTCCCACAGCCAATCCAGCCATGTCTACCTGCCCCACACTTGACATCACATATGATGTCAGATGTGTGGGGCAGGTGAGTGTAGTTTGGGGGAAATGGCCCCATGGACCAAATTAGCACCTGTGCTGCATGAAATTTGGCCTACAGGCTGGAGGTTCCTCACCTTTACTTTAACCCATCCCTTCATCTTCCCAAGTTCTCTCATTTCTGGTATTGGAGCTAGGCTATGAGAAATTGTCTGAAGCAGCAGAAAGTAGAAGGCAAATTGAAGGACAAGACAGGGTTCAGTTCCCCTCCCTCATGCACGCCTTCTGATGGAAAAAAATTACCACTTCAGACTGAAATGCATCAGAATGCAGATGGAAGAAATCAAAATTTTGAATGCCCACGCATAAAAAACTAGGAGTTGTATTCAGCATATTGCTAAGGTGATTTCTCCTTGTACAATGGGACATTCTACCCCTTTGCTCCCTCTCCATACCCCCTAAATCTGCACTGAGGTTTCACCCCAACTCCCTGGAGCGGATTTGGGGGTGGCACAGGATGCAAACTGGGGGAGGAAGAGAGGAGGAAATCCCATTATGCTAGCACTAATAGATGAAATGCCCCAGCTCGTCCATATAGGAGACTTGTATAGCAGGGAGAAAGTTATGCTACACCTTTCTCAGGTGTGCTAAGTTTACTACAAAAAGGATTTCTCCCCATTATATGGCAGGGATGGGGGAAACCTGTGGCCTTCCAGATGTTGTTGGACTTCCATCTCCCATCAGCCCCAGCCAATACGGTTAAGGGTCAGGGATAATGGAAGGAGTAGTCCAACAATATTTGAAAGGCCAGAGGCTCCCATCCTTGTCCTATGGGAACAAAAGCAATTTATGCAGGGCAATTCTGAGTGGACAAAATTGTGAAAGTAAGCACAGAGAGAGAGAGAGAGAGAGAGAGAGCGCTTTGATCCAATTGGCATTTCCCTTCAGCTGCTTTTTATATTAAAAAACAAAACAAGCGCGCACACAAACACACACATCATGGAACTGTATGAGATTTTCCAACATATTGCCTAGTTTGGCCTAGTGACAACAAGCCAGGTTTTCAGTTCTCTATTTTTCTTCTGAAAATCATCCCCAGCTGCTTGTTCCAGGCTTCTCACACACACACCAAACAGACAGACACATGATTCAGTTTTGATGAACAATAAACAAATTGGTATGCATGGCATCCAATTTAATTCGTTTACATGCATGATGAGTTTGTCGACAGAACACTGGAGAGTAAACCTGGCCAGACTTTTTCTGTTAAGGGGGCATTTCCTGCTATAGGAGTAATTGGTACAACAAATATGGAAATGGATCCCAAGGGGTTGCAGATTTCACACATAACGCCAAAGAGCATAAGAGGAGCAATGAGGGTGGAAGTTGTCTCTCTTATGAGAAAAGGAACAAAAATGGGGAATAGCAACTATCTTGCCAATTAGGTTCTTCAGTTATCACTCGCCTACTTTGTCTCCTGGAGCCTTCATCTGGTTCACAATGCACAGTTATTTGAATTGCCATACGGCTCCCTCTCTAGGGATTGAATTTCACTGTAAGATTGCTGGAGACAACTGAGGGCAGAGTCATCACTTGAAGGCTGAAGCTTTGAAGGGCAATTTCAAACTGCACTGGTATAATCTTAATGATAGTCCTTCACATGATCTCAAAGGCAATGCTTTTCAGTTCGGTCTGTTCAAACAGTCAGCAGTGAGTCATCCAGTGGGGCACTTGCATAAGTGAGTCAGCCCACTACATTATGAGAGCAAAGGTCTTGAGGAAGACTGTAACAAGAATGAGAATGGGATGGGGCATGATAGGAACAGTGTGTGTTTAGATAAACCCGAGTCATGGCGATTTTAAAAGCAAAAGGGCAAGTGGCAGAGAAGCAGCCCTGTAGCCAGCCTTCCTTATTAGGTGGATCAGCCACATTGGGGGCATTTGGGGGGGAGAGGCACATAGCACCAGCCAATTAGTGGAGAGGATATGAGGGCCATGCCAAGGAAAGAGAAAGGCAGTGACCTTCCCCGTCACTCAATTCGCCATTCAGATAGTGTGTTAACATGAATGAAGTTTAAACTGTTGAATTGTCTCACCTTTTCTTGAGAGATCCCCAGGCATGTCAGACTCAAAAGCTTGACTTTGGTTATAGCTACAATTCCCTTTCATCTGTGGTCTATTGTACCTGTTTTCTGGTTCTTCATAAACTGAACTACTCTGGTAAAAACAGTGAGCTCCTGAGCTTGGGTTTGATATTGCATTAGGTAACTCACTTTTAGATTCCATCTGAAAAACAGACTTGTCCATGCTACAAGTATAGGAAAGAACAGAGAGAATTAAAATACTATTGAATGTGTTTGTTAACTATTCCTTGAGAATCCCTCCTTGTAGTCTTGTTCCTGGCCTTTAGATTTTCCTTCCAGTTGAACAATCAAGGGAAAACATTTTAACTGGCTGCTATATAAATGACAAACTAAGCAGTTGGAAACTAATTGTGGAAAGAAATTGGACTTTTCCCTGGGTTTTGTTGGGTTTGTTTTTCTGTCCAGAAACCCTGAAAAGGCCACATGCTGAGCTGCATATATTGGGAAAATCAGAAATTAGGCCTACGTTACAGCTTAGGTATCCAGCCAGCCAGCTAGCTAACTGTAGTGTACACAGCAACATTTCTATTCCTCTACGGCCGCTTTCATCCTTTGCCATCAACTAATCAAGAAAAAGAAGAATAAAATAGCTACTATGTTTGTGCATATAGTGAGTGTTTAAAAAAATTTAAAAGATTTTTTCAGATCACTTTAAGTTACCTCTTTATTTCACCCTTTAGCACGAAGCACCCTGTCCTGCTCTACTCATGATAATAACTGCAGAATAAACAATTCTGATTGCAGGCAAACAAATATAATCCTTTTTTGCTGGATGAGTAGACAGCACAAATGACAATGAAAATGAAAAACAGAGCAAAGGGAAGTCAAAGGGGTGGAGTCTAACTGTAGCCCATAATACAAAGTTCTAATATTTAACTCTTTAAGGGTCTGTTTTTTCAGGATCTCTTAAGCAATTATAGGGTGACTGTGATCATGAAAAATCCACCTTCAGTCAGGAAAAGTCTTGAGTGAGCAGACTTTTGTGGGGCTCTTCCTGATGAGGTTTTTGTAGTGCATTCGCCCTGCTTTGTTCACTGAATTTTTCAGAAGCTCCTATTCTTAAAATTGCTCCTGTCCTTAAAGCAAGCTATCAGTCTTGAAATGGAGGCTGTCATTGTCTGTTATGCCACAAATTAAAAAGAAGACATTTTCCCAGAAAAATCCTTGGGGGGGGCAAAGCTCAGCTCTGGGAGGGGGTGAAGCACCCCATTTCCCTCACCCACCCACATGCCTGGAGAAGAGAGTGAAAATCTCCTTGTCTGCAGCTTAATTCCTCATAGGTCTTCTCTTCAGGTATGGGTTTGGGTTTTTTTCAGCCAAGGCTGCAATACTAGAAGTGACCCTGGCTGACATAAAAACATTTAAGGAGATGGACGGTAGGGAATTAAGCTACAGGTGGGAAAAGAGGTCAGGTCCCCTCACCTATGTACCTCTGTGATGAGTCTGCCAATATGCTGGGGTAAGGATGCTTGCTTGTCTCCCCTAATGGGTTTAAAGCACACAAAGGAGGGCTATTCTCTTTGGGATGAAGGCAGTGGAGGCACGTTGGAGGCAGGCATTCTCATCTCTAGTAAATATAATAAATATTCCACGATCTCATTCTCTGCCCCACTTTGCTCATCTCTTTGCTCTTCTTCAATTTGCTGGGCCTAATCCTGAAAGGGATCATGTTTGTCCCTAACATCAACACCAATGTCAGCTGCAACATTCCATGTAGAAGTAAGCCTTTGGCAACTGAACTGAGAGTACTGATGAAGAGCAGAAATCTCCTTAGTTGTGCTAGGATTGTTATCAAAATGCCTCAGAAATAAAACATTTGAGGATTGCTCACTCATTCCAAAGCTGTATTGATGCAAGTTATAGCACAAGTTTATTTTAGGGCACTTTAGTCTGGTTTTTCATTCTACACCAAAAAGTCTGTAACAAGGCATCTTGGCCCCTTTATGCTACTCAGCCTTCTCAGCCTACTGCCTTCTACATCTCAGGCCTGCTCAGAGATGTCTACTTAAGTTTCTTCACAGATCAAGGTGTAACAGTTCCCTTTCCCCTTATATTAGGTTCCCAGAGAAATGTACCAGTTCACCATATGACAAGCCCCATCAGAGTGCCACCACAGCAGGGGGACCTAACCATCCATGTACACTAAACCTCGTCTCAAGAGACCAACTGCCCAAGAGGGAACACCAATTATGTCAATTTATCTTGTCCCTTTGCTTCTGTGTAGGCTGCCAAGAGGAAACAGTGATGAGCAATGACACACAGCAACAGCAGCATGACACCACAGTTGCATGCAATATATAAAGAGCTAGCAGCAAATTTCTCTGCTGATGCCCACAGGAGACCTTAAAGAGTCAGCATAGTGCTGTTGACCAAGGACCAATTGTTTCCATACTATACTTCTGTACTTATGAGTCCATTCTTATGTATCAAGATTTTTTTTCACCATCCCAAACCTTCAGCTTCCCAATATGTGCATTCAATGCAAAAGTGTTATAGGAGTATCCATACCTATGGCATTAACAAACGTACGCTCTAATACGACCCTGGATCTATCTATGCCGCATACATCCAGCCTTGCAAGGAAGGAAAGAAGGAAGAGCATTCCATCGCTGGTAAGAGCAGATTGCAAAGATTTGGCTTATTGTGGGAGAAAGCATGTTTCTTGCTCTATTAATTTCTTTTACCCTCTCTTCTATGCTGCCTTTACCATATTCATGTAGCAAATGTTGTGCTACTGCTTGATAACTGCTTGGGGTCTATGGTGCTAGTTTCTTAGTTGAGAGGAATGAGGGGAGTGTTCCAATCATCTCATTTATGGGCATAGAGATGTGGTGATGGAATATGGACAAGCCAGCTGTGAGGAAGAAAGGTCAGACAAATAAAGCCTGCTGCAGCTTCTGATCCCTTCATATCCATAATTACCCTAGTTGTTATGTCAACAAGCTGCTAAGTCTTGAGGTGCAGTTGCTAAACACCAGGCCGGTACAAGGAAACACAATTATAATTCAGGACTATTAGTTTATTTGAAGTATTTTTACCCCACCCTTCCCAGAGTGACTTACAAAGATCAATGACAGTCCCTGCCTCAGGCTTATATCTAAAAGACATGACACAAAAGGAAAAAGGGATTAGGAGGGAGGAGGAAAACAAACAAGGTGCTGGTTCTTAGTTACAAATGTCTTATAATGATCAGCTGGAATGGAAACAGTTCAAGGAGGAGCAGAGCTAAAAGTTGCTGATGGAGTGACCTCTGCTCAGTGGAATGGTTATTGTTAGGTGACAGTTGATGGGGTGGGGAGTCTGATGGAATATAATCCTCACTGAGGGTGCCAATCTGGCTTGCATCATCAGTACTTTGGTGGATTTTGCCCCAGCCTTGTAATCCTGGATTCTTGGTGCAGCCCCGATGCAGGTTTGATGGCTGGGAAAGGGTGGGGGAGTCACTGTGGTCTAGAGGAGTTCCATATTCTTCTCCAGGTTTCTGTCTAGTACAGACCTAGCGAGTGTTTGTATGTGGCTATGACTATAAGGACAAGATGTGGATTCTGTTAGTGTATCAGTTACATTGCTGCCCAACTGTCACCCTGCCTTAGCTGGTGGGTGTTGAGGAGGCTCTACAGGTTGTTGGTCCTGAGGGATCAACATCCATGTTGAGGCAAGTTCAACAGGAGCAGCTCAGGACATCACGGGCACAATAACAACAATGGGACTATGCCAGCATATCATCAGCCCAACACAAATTGCACGTCACCCTTTGGACCTGGTATTTTCTGCTGGACAACCACATGAAGATTTGAGGGTACTGAGAATTAGAGGTGTAGCACCTTTACTCTCAGCAGGGAAACAGTCCTGAAGTCATGGATCCAAATGGTATTCTGAGCTCTCTAAAGACATTTTCTGTTGACATAGTTGGTGCTTCTGATACCTGTCAGTGTGTCACATGGTCACCCACATCCTTGATTTTGTTCAAGAAACCCATTACACTATGATTACCTAGAGTAGCCCCAAAGCAGAAGAACATAAAGGGAAGGAGAAGACAAAGATTTCCCCTAAGGAAATAGCGATGGGAGGCTTTGGCAAAAGAGCAGAACTGACAACTGCAGCAAAGGGGAAAGATCCTTTAATCTTCTTTGATAGCCTCCACTCCTGTTGCAACAGTGGGTGGAGCTGCTCTCCTCCGTCACCCTTCTCCATTATAGTTCCTTTTATCTCATCATCATATTTATTTGCGGTCAAAGACCCATATAACAAGATTAATTACAAAAGAGGAAGTAACGAATACATGATTAAAATAACAACAGATTAAGAAAAACTAAAACTCTTCTGGGTTTACTAAAAAAAAAAAAAAAATCAAACACAGTCTTCCAATAGCCAATCAGTTTACAAGGTTGATTCATATAGATTGGGCTGCGTACATATTAATATATAGAGTTTATAACTATGTTAGACTCAGAGATGATAAAAATACATGATTAATATACAAGAGGTTAGGGTAAATTATTCGGATCCAAGCGACATTCGTTTCTGCTGCGCTACATATATAAACTGTTGATGTGTGTGCGTTGTTGCGTGAAACAGCATACATTACGTTGAAGTTAAGTTGAGCAAGAAACTTCTTCAGAGCATTAGAGCATGTTAAGAGTCTTTTATTAAGACATTATGGCTTAAGGCTTAAGAGTAAATACATGTAGAGTTTCTTCAGTCACCCCCCCCTCTGGGGGTAAACACAGAAGAGAACCTCTCAGTTCAGAGGCAATACACAGAAGACACAACTTACAGACTCTGTTAGAACTTTCCCAGTCTATCAGATGGTTACCATAGCAACGGCCTTGGCAGCCCGTTCCCAGACTGGGCTAAGACATAACTCCCCCTAGTTACAGTTTTGCAGACTTGATGGAAAACAGACTCAGTGACAGTGCGGTTCAATGGTCAACAATCTCCCCATTTTCCCATCATGTCTGTAATTCATTACAACAATAACAACAATATATTTCTCCAATACATCTTGCAATACATTTCAGTACAGTTCAGAATTACATCTCAGTACATTACAGTACATTTCAGGACATCTCTGTACATTTAGCTAGAACTTTATTCAATCAAACTTTGGCTGTACACATGTCAAATACAAAGTGTCAGCATCCATTTCCACCAGTTTATGCATTCCAGGACTGGATACTAACCCCACTGTGAATTTTTCAGGTGGTTTCCCTAAGTTTGATCTTGTAGAACGTCTTAAAGGTACCAGAGCTTCTGCTCTCTCGGTCCCCCCATCTGTGCTTGTGCTTGGCACAGCCTGCACAGGAGCTTCCATTTCCTCAGCCTTGCGTTTCTTTGATCTGCGTTTTGCACAAATGAGCTCATTCAAAGCATCTCTGAGAGGTATTTGTGTGCCTTCCACTTTAATGTCAAGATCTGGCTTAAATGATTGTTTTTCTGTGTCATCTGACCCTGTAAGAACAACTGTTTCCCTTTGATCCCAAGGTTTTTCTGAGACTTTAATGCTTCTGCTCAGAATTAACTGCTGTGTTTCTGGACACCAAACTCTGAAATATGCACTCTGAAATCCCAAAACAAAACCTTGCTGTGCTCTGGGCGCAAGCTTGCCCCTCCTTTTTCCCTGTGGAATGTGGATCCAGCACCTTGCCCCGAATTTTTGAATGTGTTGTATTTTCGGTTTTCTGCCAGTGATTTTCTCATAAGGAGACATTCCAAGTGCTACCTGGATAGTAATTTGTTTGTCTGACCCGGACAGTAAGTGAACGGTAGAGGCTACAGGAGACAAATGTGAGATTTTTGAAAGAATCTCCTTAAGATACTTAGAGCAAATCTGAGAGTATAGGGAACAAGAAAGAAGTGTGTGCGAAGGGGTTTCGATATCCTTACCACACGGGCAATCACGTTGCTCATATGGAATCCCCTTATATCTTCCTTCTAGAACCGCAGAGTGTAATGTATTAAATCTTGCTTTGGAGAATATTACTCGAAACTTAGGAATTAAGAGCAGGTCTAAGTACTCACTAATTTTTCCGGGGACAAAGTTTAATTTCAAATGGAGTGGTGAACATCTTTTGGACGCTTGAGACATTGCCATTTGAAAATCTATATCTATAATTCGTGTTCATATTTTCGCCAAGGCATCCTTTGGGGAGAGCGATATTAAGTATTCTTTTGCAAGGCCAATATGTAATAATTTCAATTCCAATTTTTGATTCCATTGAGATGGCCAGTTATCAGTCCATAGTAAAGAAATGAAACCCAAAGTAGTGACAGTAGAGATTTTTATCCAATAATTTACAGAAGCAAGCCAAGCCTGGGTTTCCAGAGATAAAAATCCACATTCTAATCTTAGTGCCGCCGAAGGGGCACATCTAGGAACCCCTATCAGTCGTCGTAAAAAGGAGGAGAGAATAGATTCAACTAGGTTAACTGAATGTTTCAAGGAATGTATCCAGATTGGAGCTCCGTATAATAATTGAGGGATAATTTTGTGTTTAAATATATGTATAATCGCCGGGACAAATTGTCCCCCTTTGTAATAGAAGAATCTGATCAAATTATTCAAGGATGATTTTATTCGTCTAATCATTGTTTTAATATGGAATGCCCAGTTCAATGAATAATGGAAATTTAGGCCTAGATAGTTATAATGAGTAACTTGTTCTATAGAGTGTCCTTTCACTCTCCAAGTAGGGGAGCTTATTCTCTTGGAGAAGACCATGATCTTGGTTTTGTCAAAATTAATACTTAAATGATTTTCTGTACAATAAGACGTGAATGCCCTTATTGTATGTTTTAGTCCCACCTTCGATAATGAGAGAATTACAGCATCATTGGCGTAAAGTAATAAGGGGCATCTCTCATCTGCTATCTTAGGTGTATGAAAATCATGGGAAAGACATCTTTCATTTAAATCATTTAAGAAAAGATTAAAAAGTAACGGAGCAAGTATGCAACCCTGCCTCACCCCTGAAGTTGTGGGGATAGAGTTTGTCAACCCGCCCTCTTTGCCACAACGTATACGTAAGGTAGTCTGTTGATGCAGTTGATATATTAAGAACAGGAGTCTCTTATCTATTGTGGATTTAGATAGCTTTGACCATAAGATATCTCGAGGGATTGAGTCAAATGCCGCCTTTAATAGTTCCTTTTATCTGCGATCTACTAATGATAGACTCACACACACCCATTTTTCCAGAGCAGTGATGGGAAACCTGTGGCTCTTCAGAAGTTGTTGGACTCCCAGCCATTGGCCATGCTGGGTTGGGGTGATGGGAGTTGGAGTCCAACAACACCTGTAAGGCCACAGATTCCTCATCCCTGTGCTAGAGGCTCCAACAAATGGTAGCAATAAAGCAAAGCATCTGGGATTAATTGTCTTATCTATTTGTATCTTTCAAGAGACAGTGTTATAAGCTAAAGCTAGCAACACAAAGGGTTCTGTTGCAGGAAATACTAGGAGTTTCCATCTGTCAGTTCTCAAGATCTCCTTTGATTCATTTCCTTAATTCTTGCAATTTGTGTGTGGTTTTGAGGTTATTGTGACATATATATTAGTCAGTAATATAGCAAGAAACAAGTGATTCAGCAATAGCTATCTCTGAACCACAGGGCAGCAAAAAATAACTTCCAAAAAGAGAGCTTGTTTTCTACAAAGGATCGCTGGGAAGATACAAGCAGATTCACTGGAGTGGTTCTTTTCCTATCACAGGGGTGGAGAACCGTTTTAGTCCAGATTGTTATCTCCCCCACACTTTGCAGGCCAAGTTTCACAGGGAAACCCTTCCAGGCTCCTACATTAGATAAATCTAGGCTGAAGACTCTGGAGTGGATATGCAACCAGCTAATTGGATATATGCAGTGAGATGTTCTTAATATTTTAGTATTAAATATTAATTTCAGATAACTACAACAACAAAAATACTCTTCAGAGCATATTGCAGGCCATTTCAAGTAAAACACTGCCATTTAACTCACTCTTGATGATGTGACAAGGGAAAGGCCAGATCAACATCTATCCTTTGGGATTGCCAGATTATAACAATTGTTTTGCAAGAAGCTCGTAGGGCCAAATATGTATGTTAATTATTTATTTTATTTTATTGATTATTACATTTATATTCTGCCTTTCCTCCCAAAAGGAGCCCAAAAGTAT
Organism: Rhineura floridana; assembly: GCF_030035675.1. Taxonomy (NCBI): domain Eukaryota; kingdom Metazoa; phylum Chordata; class Lepidosauria; order Squamata; family Rhineuridae; genus Rhineura; species Rhineura floridana. The sequence goes on along the minus strand of NC_084480.1, from coordinate 176,622,753 downwards.
CTGTGCCCTTAACTGCAGAGTGATTTTACACAAATTGCCATTGCAGGCCTTCCAATCTGGATTGGGACCCTAGGAGGAATAGGGGGGTTTACTCTGTTACTCCTCAGTTCTGGTCCTGATATGGATCAGATTTGCTTCAATGGGAACTTCTTTTCCAATGCAAATTGGATTTGCACTTAAGCAGGGGCAAAGGATCAAAGCTTCCTACCCTCACACTAGAGTCTCAATCTGTACTGGGCTTCCATGCTAGCAATTTGTGTTTTGAAAAACCCTACACTTAAGGCCACAGATACATAGGGTGATAATCAACTATTCAGAGATGACACATTGCAATTAATGAACCTATGTTAGTCATGTCTATTAAACTTAAGTGGGTTTACTCTGAATAGGACTAGTGTTGAATACCACTCAAAGCTAGGGTTGCCAGGCTCAGGGCCTGAGACTGATCCTATATCTTTAGGAGAAGAGAAAGTCAGCCAAGTGCAGGTGTTCTTGCAACACTGTAATGGGAAAAACCACAAGGTGGAATTCTCCTTCCCCCCCCACACAACTTTTAAAGATACAGAAGACCTCTTGGAGGCCAGGCCTGGCAACTTAACTTCCTCCCCCAAAATCTGAGTGAACAATCTTCAGCTGACCCCAAAAAGTGGTCAACGAGAGGGACAAAGATAATTCTATATGGATGGAATTTCACAAACAGGTTGCCACTACAGAGAAGGCCCTTTCTCACATTACCACATGCCCATAAGCAGGACCATGAGCAGGACATCCCCTCCAGATATCAAGGCATCAGCTGGCACTCTCTCAAATACTTGGACCCTAGGCCATTTAGGCTTTTGTATACCAGTGCTAACACTTTGAACTGAGCATGGAAGACAATCAGCAGCCAGTGAGGTGCTTTAAGGATTTATGTTATATGATCCCATACCACTGCATTGCTTAACAGCCATACACCCACATTCTGCACTAGCTGCAGCTTCCAGAACATATCCGAGGGTGTGTGTGTGTGTGTTACGTGCCTTCAAGTTGATTACGACTTATGGTGACCCTATGGATCAGCAACCTGCAATAGCATTTGATAACAAATAGTGTTATCAGATAAGTTCAGGTCTATGGCTTCCTTGATGGAATCAATCCATCTCTTGTTTGGCCTTCCTCTTTTTCTACTCCTGTTTTTCCCAGCACTATTGTCTTTTCTAGTGAATCATGCCTTCTCATTATGTGTCCAACGTATGCTAACCTCAGTTTTATCATTTTAGCTTCTAGTGACAGTTCTGATTTAGTTTGTTCTAACACCCAATTATTTGTCTTTTTTTTGTGGTCCATGGTATGCGCAAAGCTCTCCTCCAACACCACATTTCAAATTAGTTGATTTTTCTCTTATCCACTTTTTTCACTGTCCAACTTTCACATCTATACATAGAGAGCCTCATATAAAATGCATTGGAATAGTTCAGTTGCAAGGCTAGCTGACTATGAATTACTGAAACTAGGCTGCTCTGATCCAAGAATGGCCACAGCTAGTGAACCAGCTGAAGCTGGGCATAGGCACACCTCATCACCTGGCCCCCAACGACAACATTAAATCAAGGAGTATCCCCAAGCTACGTACCTTTTCCCTGCAGAGGAGTACAACCCCATCTAGAGCCAGCTGTCTCCCTAATTTCCGCACATAAGAATCACCTACCAACAGTGCCTTCATCTTACTGGAATTCAGACTCAGTTTATGGGCCCTTATACACCCCATCACTGCCTCCAGACACTGGTCTAGCACTGCACAGCATCTCCTGATTCAAATAGAATAGAGAAATAGAGCGGGTGTCATCTACGTACTGGTGGTATCAAGCTCCAAAGTTCTAGATGACTCTTCCTGGCACCTTCACATAGATGTTAAATAGCACTGAGAAGATGATGGAACCCTATAGGACCCCTTTCGGCACAAATGCCATGGGGCCAAGCAGAAATCCCCTAATGTTAATCTGTGGTAGTCATCCTGCAAGTAGGAGCAGAATCACTGTAATATAATGCCTCCCACTCCCATCCCACAGAGCAGCTCCAAGGGATAGTATGGTGAATTGTATCAAAAGCTGTTGAGAGAGCTAGGAGAACCAACAGGGTAGCACTCCCCCCCCCGGTGCCATATCTGTCCTGATAAAGGTCATTGATCAGGGCAAACAAGGCAGTTTATGTGCCAGGCCTGACACCAGATTGAAATGGGTGTAGATAACTGGGTTCATCCAGGCACATCTGTAGCTGGCCAGCCACCACCTTCTTAATCACCTGCCCAAGAAAATGGTATTTGTGACTGGATGGTAGTTGTCCAATACCTCTATGAGGGGGTGCTTTCAAACATCACTGCAATAATCTGCATAAGCAAAACCCAATGTGTAATACTTTCTCTACGTTCCACTCCATCCAGTATCATCTCCAGTAGATGTGACAATTCTTGAGACTCTAAAGGAAGATCTTATATAAGTGTGTTCAGTTATATATTGGAACCAGTAAAGAGTTTTTGCTCTTTCAAAGATAGAATGAATTCCAGATTATGCCTCAAATCAGGAGTGGGCAACCAGTGGCAACTTTCATCAACCCCACAGCATGACTTGTGGTTGGGAATGATGGGAGTTGTAGTCCAGCAACTTCTGGAAGGCCACAGATTGCCCTTCTCTAGACTGGACTCTGGACTAATTTTGTTAATGTGCCCTTTTTAACCATTAGTCTGTGCTCACAGTCTAAAAGCCCTCAGTACATCACTCCTTCAAACAGCAAACTCAAATGACGAGTGCTGATGGGACTGCAGCCCAAAGGGGCCATTGAGAAATAAACAGCATGTTTAGGGAAACACCAAGGTTTGTAGAAGTAAAAAAAAAACACTTAAAAAAAGATGAGAAGACACCCCCCCAAAAAAACCCCAATGAAGATTGAGTATGCTTAGTAGAATTGAAATGTCAGTTAGAAAGTTGAATGTCAATTAGAAAAGAAAAATGGAGTTGTGGTGAATGTATTACATAGAGAGAATGGATGGTTGGAACCCTGAGCAGGAGCACTTCTGTTAGAAAGCAAGGATGCACTGCAATGTTTTATCGCAGGTCCCGCTTGCTAAGTTAAGACTGCAGACTCAGGTCTTTGGAAGGAGCAACAAAAAGCAGTTGCTATTGTTTATCTTCCATGTAGAAGAACTGTACCATTCATGGGTGAAGATACATTGCCCAGACTGATCTAAGGACAAGTAAGATCTATGTTTTTACAATGGATTCCTGGCATTTCTTAACATCCACCACAGAGGCCCCAGAAGGTAGAAGGTGGTAGGACCAAAAGACAGCGATGAGTCAGCCTACCCTTCCTGTGCATGGTCTTTGTGGGGAGGAGTTAAGGAGAGAGGACAAAGGGAAAATTGGAGCTGGGATACTGTCCATGGTCCTGATTTTTCTTCTTTTGTGCCCCACAACTGGGAGGGGTAAGGAAGCTGCATAATTTTAGAAATTCTTTGTAACCTCCCCCGACACCTAGAGCTCACATCTGCTCTGAGATGCGGAGAATAGGCCAAATAGGAATAGGCCAATAGGGGAATAGGCTGTACAATGAGTGAAGCCAAAAACTGGATTAACAACGGAAGAATAATACTGTGAGTGATGAGAGAGCAGTATTGTATTGCATTTTGCTGTACATTGCCCTGTGACTGTTGTGGTGAAGGATGGTATAAAAATAGCTAAACAAATGAACAACTCTTATTTGTCATTGCAATTATGTGATAAAATATCAAATGACATTGAAAAATGAAGACCTGGACCTGGTGAAGCAGTCAAACACATTACACAGGATGTTACACTTGATCCCACATTTGAACACACATTGCAGATTTCTTTGTGGGTTCCACAAGATGACCCTTAGACTCTGGTGTGCCTCCATCCAGTGAGTATGGGATTTGCTGCTAAGACAGCTGGCTTGCAACCTTCAACTCACCCTGTGATAGAACTGACCTGTAGTCAGTATAGTACAGCCCAGTACAGACCTGTAGTCAGGGCCGGATTAAGCTGAAGGAGGGCCCCTAGGCTGATTGGTGTTTGGGCCCCCCTATCTCCACGCTCCACCTACCTTTCCGTTGTTCAGGTCACCCACTGAGCTTCGTGGCTATGTGGGGATTTGAACCCTGGTCTCCCAGGTTGTAGTCCACCCAAATAATACTGGAGTTCTGTTCATAAAACAATATCAAGGTATTCTGTTTAAACTCTAGATAGTAGCAGTGAATAGTAGTTTTCATAACCTTTGGCCTTCTGTGAAATCAGAGAAGTGGACTTGGTGGGTGCAGGGTAGGAAAGTTAAAAGGGAAAGGTCACAGGGCTCATCTACATCATTTAATTTGCATGGTTCACATATTACTTGCAAACAGAAGCTATGACACAGTTTTCCCCCTGTAAATCTGTACTAACCCAATCTGCTGATAATATGAAAAGTTTAGAACAATACGGCTCCACTCCACTCCACAGGTCTTTGCAGAAGGTTTGCTTCTATGGTTTTTAGTGGGTGGGTGAATCATCACTTCCAGCTACTCCCCTTTCTCCACCCTCTAACTCTCCCATGAATTCCATTTTGTTTCCGGTGGTTTATCCAACCACTTCTAACTGCTCTGTCCTCCCCCTTCACAGTTTGCTGTAGCCCTCCCTTCTTTCCTCCCTTTCTCCTCAAGTAAACTTCCTTCACTTCTTGTAACAAGCAATGGGAATTGCTATTGAATTTTACCATTCTTTCTCATATTCTCTCTTTGCAGAGAGAATTTTGAAGTAACATCTCTCTGTGCCTGGTTTCCGATTTCCCCCCTAAAAAATCTAAAGTGGATTTAAAAAAAAAAAAAAAAGTTACCTGGACATTATTGATATTAAAATTGATATTTTGAGAAAATATCAATATTTATTTCAAATATCAATATTATAATGATTTGTTTTTCCAACAGGGAAAAATTAACTCAGAAAAAGCAAGGAGGAGCAGAGAAAGAAGGTGCCTGTGAGTTATCTTCTTTTCAACTGTCATACTTCAGAGAGCAGTGTGGAAATACTGCGCAGGTCGAATACTTCCGGGAAGGGTGACTTAGCCTGTGCCTGCTTTTGAGACGGGCTCCTGCCTCAAAAGAAGCTTATTCAGATATATCAGTCAGTTTTTTCTTTTTTTTTGACTGATTAAACTTCTCCCGGGTAGGGAGAAACGAAGAGATTAACCTCAAAGCCTATTTTTGTTGGGACGACCAGATCTCATTAATTTATGGGACGAGGTCCAGCCGACGAAGGTGGGACGGATTTTCAACAGCAAGCTCTATCTGATAAAGCGAACGTTCACCTTATCTTCTAAGAGAGAACGCACTAACAGGCAAGCACCCTTCTTTCTATATTTTTCTTTTATTTGACTTAAATTGTTGCTGTTTAAAAGAGATTTGCCAGATTGATCGGTTTTTGACATCTCACTGGGGAGCCATAACTTCTCTCTGCTACGCACTAATTAATAGCTTATCTCTGTTTTTGTTGCAAAAAGCTGTCCTGGATTTGCATTCTAAAGATATACACAGAAGAGGGATTTCTATTCCAGATTTTTATTTTGAAGAATATTATATTGTCTGAGACTACTCTCTTTTTGGTCTATTTTTTTTTGACGAATCTGTTTCCTGACGACTGCCATTAATTGTTTCGATCCTGGGAACTGCATTTTGTTTACTTAACTATGGAGAGATAAGGCTGTCTGCTCTGTTTATACTGTGATGTCACCAAGTTTGGAGTATTAACCCAATTGTTGCTGAAATAAGAAGTGGTTTTCCTATATTTTTCTTTTAAAATGGCAATTAAGAAAGTGGCTGAGAATCTGGAAATAACTATGTTTCAGAAAATAATGGATGAGATTGAGATAACGAAACAAAACCTGCGACAGGGTTGTAAGGAGCTGAAAATTGAATTGAGTAAAATGACGCAGGAGATTAAAGATATAGGGGTCCCTGTGAGAGAGGTGACCCTGGAAGGGGTCCCTGTGAGAGAGGAGACCCCGGAGATTGGAACAAACGTGGAACAGGAAAAAGATTTGGAGTCTATGGACTTTAGAAATAAAATCTATTGTTTGGAGACACAGGAGATTAAAGACATAGGGGTCCTTGTGAGAGAGGAGACCCTGGAGACTGGAACAGGGGTCCCTGTGAGAGAGGAGACCCTGGAGACTGGAACAGGGGTCCCTGTGAGAGAGGAGACCCCGGAGATTGGAACAAACGTGGAACAGGAAAAAGATTTGGAGTCTATGGACTTTAGAAATAAAATCTATTGTTTGGAACTCAATGTTATCTCTGAAGAAATTAATGAAGATTCTAGAGATAAAGTTATCAATGGCATGGATAATCTTCTGGACTGGAATGATGTGATGGAGCCCAATATAGAGAAAATCTATGGAATTAACTGCAGCCATGTGACAATGGAAAAACTTTCAAGAGATGACCCAGTGTATTTTGAAAAAAAGAACAGAGATATGATTTTACAGCAGTATTTCAGCAACTTATTCAGAATGGATGGCAAGAAAATATTTGGGATAGAGGTAATTCCCATCAGACTCTTACTATATGACTATGGCTTTGACAGCAAGATTATTATGGAATACTGATAATGGAAGATTGGATACCGAAATTACTGGACTTAACAAGATTACTGAAGATGGAAGATGGAAAATGGAATTAATAGGGATAATAGAATAATGGCTACTGAAATTACTGAACCTAATAGATTCTGATGTGATGGATTAATTGAAATGTTTATTTTTACTATGGTTATGACAATAAGATTATCATAATTAGTAATGAGATGGATTAATCGATATGCTTATCTGGAAAAAAAAATTGATAGATATATTTCTTAAAGAATTGAAACCTCTCTTTGACTTTTTGTGGAAAGAATAAAGTAATGTTTATGAGATTTGATGATTAAGTAAGATAACTATTGGAGGAAAGTGATTTTATAATATGACTTAAGAGACAGGATTGTTATATATTATAGACTTATAACTGATCTGATCTTTGACAAATGGGAAGTCAATATTTTACTTTTTTATTTTTTATTTTTTATTTTTATTTTTATTTTTATTTTTTATTTTTTGTTTAACTATTTTTGATTTTGTTTTTTGTCTTTGAATGTTTTATGATTTCGTCTTGTATGTTTTATGAAAATTTGAATAAAAATTATTGAAAAAAAAAAAAAGAAATACTGCGCAGGTCAAAAATATTTGCACATGCCCAGTAACTGAACAACCAGAGGAAGTAAAAATGTAAAATTAGAGTGGGGCCACAATGAAACAGTGACACTAATCCTTCCCAGAGGAACACCTACTTGTGTGAATGGAAACTACCATTAAGTACAAAGTGCGGAGCTTGCAAATCTATTGCAAAAAAATGCTCCCATGTGGATTCACTAATAGGCAAAAAAACCTTGCAGTTTAAGAACGTACCTATAGCCAACAGATATTTCTATCAAACTTTTAAAAGCAGGGAAATTGGGCAACTATAGTGAATGCACCAGGGGAGCAGGAGACCTGACCACCTCTCTAAGATATCGTACTGCCCTACAAATTTGTAAAAATGCAAACACAATGTGGAAAAGGGCCAATACCGCTCACCATATGCTCAGGGGCGCATGTTACCAAATTCTTTCAAGCTACGCAGGAAGTGGATTGGACTGAAAGACCAACCCAAACTGTGTTTGCATTTTTACAAATTTACTCCTGTGCAATCATGCTTAGGATAGGTGAAACTGAGCTGGGGGGGAGGGGGAGGGGAAGAGATTGGGTGGGTGGGCACTAGGCAGAGGGGAAGCCCTTTTCCTTTCTAAAAGGAAAACATTGTGAACAATATCATTGCTTTTCAGGATCTCCTCCACCTTTTCATTCTACAGCAGGCACATGTAGCCTCCCACCCAAATTTAAACCAATGTTTTCCCTGGCTACATCCACACCAGACCTTTATTTCACTTTAGACAGTCATGGCTTCCCCCAAAGAATCCTGGGAAGTGTAGTTTGTGAAGGGTTCTGAGAGTTGCTAGGAGATGCCCTGTTCCCCTCACAGAGCTTCAATCAGAGCGGCTTACTGTTAAACCACTCTGGCCACTGGAGCTCTGTCAGAGGAATAGAGTCTCCTAACAACTTAGCACAGTTCACAAACTACACTTCCCAGGATTCTTTAGACATGACTGTTTAAAGTGAAATAAAGGTCTGGCGTGAGTGTGGCCCCCTGATTAACCAAGCCAAACAGCTGTGAGTCTGGCTTTTAGATCACTGCCAGTTGGTTCTTACTGAGCATGCCCGACATTATAATAGACTTCAGTGTTAAATTTCTTAAATTAATTAAAAATCAGACAGGCATTTTTTAAACTTTTAAACTGCAGGTCAAAGTATGGGGCAAGGTCAGTAATAGTATTACAGATACTCTGTGAACGTGGCTGATTTTTAATTAATTTCAACAGGGGTCTGGATTTTTTTCTTTTGTTTTACACTTTCAACTCTCTATTCTCTCTGCCTTTGTGTATTTCCATAAAAACTTAGAGGGTTGTTAAGCAAGATTTCTGGGTTCAGGATCATAAATTTTGTAAGGTTTTGTTTTGAAATGTGCTTATGGGAAGCAGCAGAATGGCAAGAGGGATATTTTCAATTTAACATTGCAGAATGCAAAAAATCCATGCTGGCTACAGTATACAGCCTCTCGTGTGGCTATATAATAAGCAACATCCTCAGTTTGTATATTATGTGCAAATATTTATATGTAAATCAGAAGGTGTTTCCAGGTTCACTATGAGTATGTACACTATCAGGGGGCAATCCATAGCCTATCAAAATTATCTGCACAGCCAATTACCAATAACAAGTGTTTGATTCACAGCATGTACATCAAATCAAGTTGACCACCCATGCCTCTCAAGTGGTTTGACAAGTGATCACAGCAGGGCTGGCACCAGGCATGCTGGGGCCCTTGGGCACCAAGGGAGGATGAGTGAGCAAGCAGGCGAGTGAGTGAGCATGCGAGCGGGTGGGCGGGCGGGTGAGCGAGCAGGGGCAGGCAGCTTCCTCCCTGCAATCCGCGGCAGGAACCCTGCCGCAGATCGCAGAAGGGGAGTGATACTCCCCCACCCTAACTTCAGCGGGTCCTGTGGGGGGCCCTGTGGGCTGCAGAAGCCTTGGCCAGGACCCAACCTGGCCGCCCTTTGGTGCCGGCCCTGGATCACAGTGACAAAATTAGTGACCAATTTGCTGCCTGTCTACGTGTGAGTTATGCCATGCTTTTGGGTGGCTCCATTTCAGTGGAGCTTCCATGGATAGTGGAACTTTCTCCTTGATTGTGGCTTTTATCAATAGGAAGGCATAGCTAAACCCTTCTTAAAGGTATCCGTTTAGATGGAGAAAATTTGCAATTATTAGCGTACATGACAGCATGCAAACTGTCTCCATAATTTCCTGGGTTTTCAGCTGTTCTGGTATTGAGGCAACATCTGGACAGTGCTCACTGTTCAGGTTTTATAGATTTCTACTCATTTCAAGGCAAATGAATGGATAAATGCATTATGACTGATTAACTGTGTTTTTTTACTTTTCAGAATGTGTCATTATGAATGATTGTCCATACAACTCAAAACTATGCCATTAAGCCTTGTGAATTATTGCTGCTAACAGTGCTCTTCCAAAATGATGAACTGCACTTTCATTGGATTTATGGAATAGATATCTTATTTATATTATACATATTATTAAAATGAAAATAGCTTCTGTATTATAATCTGCAATACTTTGCTTTCAAACTGATTTCTCTCATTGTGCACTTTTGAAACCAAAGTAGTGACAGATACTTCCCTTTGTATGGTCACTTGTGATGGGTGTAATTTTTATACTGGCTGACTCTAGGGATAGGACACATATCTGAAGGGGGGGGCTCAAAACTGCAACTCTCCCCTGCTCAAATGCATCAACCCCATTTTGAGTTTAGCCCAGCCCATGGCTTTTGAGCTGGGCTACACTGAAAATGGATCACACCCTACCTTACCTGTTCCACCACCCTCCATGAAAGTTCCCACATCCCAAGGAAAACAATTCTTATATTCGGGGTTGGGGAAGAAGGTGCCAGCCAGTAGAGGGCAAAAAGAAATGAGGCTCCACAGGGCTTCTCCTTGGCAGCAAATGATATGTTCCATATATTATTTCCACCCAGACTATGGAACTTGACTGCAAACCCCATGAATGTCTGGCAGGACGTGTCATTGACCACTGAAGAGAGTCCTTGCAGGGTCTCTCCTGGCCTGCTTTCATCTCTTGCCCTCTGCTGCACGCCCGGTTGTTTCTGTATTGAGTAAGGGGAGAACTGACAAGGAGGAAAGGGGAGGAGATAGTAAGGGTTTGAGAAGGGAGGAATTGGGCTGCTCAAGTGTTCAATCCAAGGGGCAGGGGGCATTCAGGTGGGTGGGTGTGTTTAGTGTTCAACTTGAATATTCAAGCAGCCCAGTTGAATTTTGGGCCAAGTAAGTGGGTCTATCCATCCCTAGTTTACTATGTAGGTTTCCATTCTAATGGAAGCTGAGCAAGAAAGGATCATTCCAAAACTGGTGCCAATTATTTACTCGTGTATTTATTTGCTGCCTCCTCCTCCTCTTCCTCTTTGTAATAAAGAGAGGATATTGGATCTTACCTAAATGTCCCATTTCAGATTATGTTGTTTATACAGATGGCTATCTGTGCTCTTGCTGTTACTCCATATTACTCTAATATACATAATGCTCTAAATGCAGAATTTTAGGACTTAAGTTCTAAAAGTCTGCATGCAGAGCATTATGTATATATGTTTTTGGCACAGCATCTGTAATTTGGGCTTGGTGGCTGCTGAGAATGTGTAGAGGCTAGGATACTAACAACCATTAATTTGGGATTATAACAACTGGCTCAATAGTTGCATAGCCTCATCAAATTATTTCTCAAATCCTTTAAAGTCAGTTGACCAATTTCTCTCTGAAGCATCATCTGGGGAGGTGATTTGCCTATTTTTCAGAATATTTGTCTTGTTTTAATAGGGCTTTCTATTTCTGATTAACACTAAGTTCCAACAATGTACTAATATTTGCTGGGCCAAAACTGGGGTGCAATTGGTTATGATTTCTTTAAAATAAAAAAATTAAAAATCAACACTATTCCAAGTTACTACCATTCATATGTGACCCCTTAGGAGACTGTTTCTCATACAGTGGGTTGAGACCCACCAGTGGGCCTTAATGGACACTTTCAAGTGGGCCTCAGTGGTTTAGCCTGCCTGGTGACTCCTCACTTGCCTGGCCCACCCCCTGGCAGTGCCATAGACTTATGGTTGGACAAATGTCAGCACCAGCAACTCCTTATATGGCAGGCACAGACGGTCAGGAGCAGAGCCTGGAAGTCATTACTTTTTTGAGGAACCAGTGGGTAATTCCTTACATTTTGATTGTAATAGAACTAGGAGTAATTGTAATGTTTCCAGCATTACTTTTGGGCATTACTTGGGGGCGGAACAGGGGAAGTCTTCTGCTCCTCTGATTTGTGGATGAAAATCATTTGCCTCAAACTGGGCTTCTGTGCAGCGTCGCTCTTCCCTCGTGCTCTGTGGGTAGGTAGGAGGCGACGAGGGAGGAGGTGGAGAGTGAGACGGGGTGGAGTGGAGAAAACAATTGTTTAAAAAATGGATGGTGGTGGTGAAGAATGTAGTGGAGGGAAAAAGGAACCGGAGGGCAAGAACATGGATAAAGGAGAAGGAGGCAGCAGCAGAATGGAGATAAAGAACTGTGGAGCTGAAAGATGGTGTGCGTGTGTGTGTGTATACTGTGTTTACACTTGGCACACAAAGTGGCCTTCACCACTCTCTCTGGCTACTGTGCTGCATTTGCAGTATTTTAACTTTTTTGCATCTCAGGGGAAAATGTTTGCTTGGGTGAGTGTCCCTTTGTTGGTGGCAGGGCAGGGTCTGGGAGGTGGTTAAGTGAGAGAGATGATGCTTGCTGGCTGAGTGTGTGTGTGTGTGTGTGCACTTGGTTTGACGTGCAAAGATCTGAGTAGTGGCCTCTGCCTCCCTCCCCACCTCCCTTACCAACAGAGAGACCACCATTGCTATCTTATGGATAAAAAGAATTATTCTACTACCTCTGTATGTGTGTGTTTATTTTTAATGTTGTTTTAGGCTACTTAAGATGTGCAGCAGCCAAGGTCAGCACCTTGTAGGCATTTTTTTAAAAAAGGAACTGAAATGTAATTGTAGTGATTACTTTTGAGAAAAAGTAAAGCAATCTGTTATTTTCAGAGCAATTGTAATTGTAACAGTAATTACTACTTTTTGGGCCATGTAATTGTAACTGTACTTTATTACTTTTTAAAAGTAATCTTCCAAGCTCTGGTCAGGAGACAGAAGTTGGAGAGGGAAGGAAGGATAGCCACACTTCCCTGAGGGGTAAGGGCCAGGGAAAGTGTTGAAAGAAATTATAACATGAGGTTAGTATTTATTACTGAAATAAAAATAAACAAATTGGGAATAATAATTTAAAAACCCATAAAGTGGGAACAGAAGAGAAGTGGGTAAGAGAGGAAAGCTGTTACAAGAGAAGGAAGAAATGAATGTAAAAGTATGAGGGAGGAGAGATGAAAGAAACTGGCAGTTTGGGGGGAGTAGAGGAATAAGGTAAGAGTTGAGTGTGAAAGGAGAATGGGGGAATAAATGACAGGAAATGGGTAAACATACTTTGAGAGGCTTGTGGGAGTAGGAAGAGAAAAATATAAAAGAAAATCCTTCTCTTAAAGCCTCTGGAATTCTGCCTAAAATGGGAAGGCTGAGTCACAGGGTGCTTTCACACTGCACCTTGTTCCGTTATTCTGATGATGTCTTACCTGGTAATTTGCACATTTTATTTGATCTTTCACATAACATAAAAATTAGTTCTGGAAATCTAGTGCAATATAGTGGAAGTTTAGCTCTCATTTCCATGATAAATGATTCCAGAAATAATCTATTTGCAAGCTTGGGAACCCGGAAAATCGTAGGAGTTTTGTGCTAGCTGCAGCTGCTCATGTGATAGGCATCCCAGCATGCAATGCATTCCCACCCTTTAGGCTCATGCCTGACGAAAATTGTACCAGTATTCTGGTTTAGGCATGGGTAGCCTTTTCTTCCTCCTTTTCCCACACACCCCTTTGTCCAGACACTAACTCGCACAGTGAATTATGGGAGAACTGTCCACATGTGTATAACAAGTGAGAGATTAAAATAATATGTTGTTCATTGCAGCAGTGTGAAAGACATTTATGCAAAATGCTGGTATATTGGCCAAAAAAGCCACAGTTCCTTAATGCAACAGGTACTGCAGTGTGAAAGAGATTTTAGAATCCAGGAAAGAATAGTCTCCCATTTTAATCCACAAAACTGATGCAATAAGCCCCATGTGTGAAAGCAGCCACAATATCTCCAGAGCCAATGTCTGTACATAGCTTGAGGAATGCTGAATTGTGGAATGTCTTGCTACGAGGCAAATAGTGTGACAAAGAATTCATCAGTTTACAAAAATGGATTAGGTATCAGTAGAAAATGATGTCAATAATTGCCAGCTGATTTGGCATATTCCGCCTCTATCTGCCACCATTTTGTGACTGGCTCTGCCCCTGTACCACCATTTTGTGACTGATGGGCCTCAGTAATTTTGTGCTGTCTCAAGTGGGCCCTGAGGGTAGAGAGTTTAAGAACTCATCCTGTCATAGACCAATGCCCAAGAGGATATTTTCTCATTGGACTTTGGCAGTAGTTAAAAGTACAGCTTCTGGCTGGTACTGTTGGTAATAAAAGTGAAGCTTTGGAAATAAGGCCTACCAGAGAGTTCAGGCATGGAAGCCTTGAGTTTCTCCCGGGGCCTGCAGTGGAATGGGGATGGGTCGGGTCGGGGTGTGTGTGTGTGTTTGTGTGTGTGTGTGCATGTGTGTGTACTTGCTTCTTTTGCTCCTAAGAAGAACATAAGAGCTCTGCTGGATCAGATCTGTCCTTTTTGTCTTTCCGCCTACCTCTGTGTTTAGGTGTCTTGCCAGGTTTCCATCTCTCACTATGATTTGCAGTTGGAAAAACAATTTTGTGAACAATAAGCTTGAACTGAAGGAAGAAATGGCTTGAAACAAGTAGGTCATGGAGTTGTCATATGTCATTACTACACAGGCAGTGCAGGAAAAATCCCAGGCAGGGCCGAGCAAAATAAGGGCAGACTAAAATGGGGTGGGGTGGGATCATGCATGTGCAGCAGATGCTTGTTTTGTTTGCATATAGATTATTTCCATGTGAAAGCTCAAATAGCCTCTCATCTAGTACTTTTCCCACATATTTTCACCTGCAGATGGCACCCAGCTCTATCTCTTTGTTCCATCTAAATTGGGTGAGGAGGTTGAGAGGCTTGGAGGGTAGCAATGAGCTGGATGTGGGCCAAAAAGTTTAAACTGAATCCCAAAAAGACAGAGGTGTTATATGTTCCAAGTTCTTGAATTTAGGTGGTGGCAAAACAGCCTGTTCTGGATAGGGTTGCACTCTTCTGGACAGAGCAGGTACGTAGCTTGGATCAGGTATTCCTGGATCAGACATTGTCACTGGAGGCTCAGGTGGCTTTGGTGGCTAGGAGTGCCTGTTTCCAGCTCCAGCTGGTCTTCCAGCCCTTTTTGGGCAGTGCTAACTTGGCCCCAGTACTCCATGCTCTGATAACGTCCAGACTGGATTATTGCAATATGCACTCCATGTAGGGTTGCCGTTGAAGACAACTCAGAAACTTCAGCTAGCCAAACTGCAGCAGCCAGATTACTGGCTGGGGTTGCTTTTAGAACTCATATAACCCCTGTTGTGAAATAGTTGCATTGATTGCCAGATTGTTTCTGGCCCCAATTTAAGGTGCTCACACTTGTTTTTAAAGTCCTGAACAACGTAGGCCCCAAATATCTGAGAGACCGCCTCCTTTCCTACAGACCCATCTCAGGTATTAAGATCAGCAAAGGGGGTCCACTTGGTAGTTCCCCCACTATCAAGTTGGGGGGGGAGCTGGGAAAGGGCATTCTCTGTGATAACTTCTAAGTTGTGGAATTTCCTCCCCACTGTCATGAGCCATGCTAGCAGGGAGTGGACCGGCGAGTAGGAGGACAGCAAGGAGAACTTGGACTGGGACGTTCCAATCGGGGAAGGACCCAGTGAGGGGAGGGATGATGAAGCAGCCCCCGCTCTGGACTTGATAGGTTACCTCCAGCAGTCCCAGACGCCCCTCTGGAGAGACCACCAGACCCACCTGTCACTCCTCCACCTGATGAGGTGCCTCTCCAACTGCCCGTGCCACTGGCAGACAGCCCTCCCCCTGCAGAGGACAGGACAGAGACTGAGGCTCCACCTTCACCCCAGTCCAGGAGGTGAATGCAGTGGGAGATTCAGCAATCCCAGCTCAGGAGGAGTCTGCGCTTACACAAGTGCACCCAACAATGACTCAGGGTACACGCAAGCAGGGAGCCCACCCAGCCCTACTTAAGCTAGGCATAGGGGAAGAGTTAGTTGCTGAGTCAACATCTTATTGCTGCCAAGTTGTGCCTAGTTAGCTAGGGAGGGATGCTGAGTTCTGAGTAAATTGTAGGTAGATTCATGAAGGGCACTGAACTGAAACTTTCTCTCACTTCAAGAAAAATCAACAGCTGTGTCTGAGTCCGAGTTCTTCAAGTTCAGGCACACCAGTTTGACTCAGCCACCAGCTCCTCCAACCAACGCCCCCATGACAGAGAGGATGGAAGTCAGCAGCAAAACAGGGGAGGACTACCAGAGAGCCTTCGAGTCTGTGTAAACTGAGCTACAGAATCTCTGAGTCAAGATCCAGTCCCTTCAGTCAGAGAATCAGAGCTTGCACCTCCAAGTGACCCAGCTGGGGGCAGGGCCCCATCCCACCTATGCCAGTGCCTTGTGTCAAGATGCCCATGGGACTGCCCCTCTGTTACAGTGGGAAGCTGTAGCAGTTTGCCACATTCATTGCAAAATGCAATCTCTACATTTGAGTGCGGCAGTCGGATTACCCTAATGACTCCTTGAAAGTGGCCTTCGTCATCAGCCACCTGGAAGGAGAGGCTGCTCAGTGGGCAACACCTCTGTTGCTCCAGAATGACCCCATGTTGACCCAATATGATAACTTTGTTTACGCCATGGTGGAGATCTTTCAAGAACCCCAGCAGAAGGCCACCGTGTCCTGCCAACTGGGAACCCTGTGGCCAGGGGAAAGTTCAGTTGGGACCTCCACTAACAGCTTTTGTATCCTGGCCCAAGAGATTGATTTTAATGAGTCCACCTTGATGTACCTATACCATAAAACCCTGAGCAGCGAGAACTTTGATGAATTGGCGTGCACCCCACAACCAAACATCTTCTCTGAGCTCGTCCAACTGTGCCTGCAGATAGACAGCAGACTTGAAGGTCGTTGCCTGGAGTACAAGGCCGAGGCAGCCTGAAACCTGCCTCCATACCTCTTCCCTCCAAGCTCTTCTCCCCCAGTGTGGGAACCTCAACCCTGTCGGGGGTGGAGCCCATGCAGATTGCAGGTGCAGCCATGCCTGTAGGATGAGGAGAAAAAGAAGGGCCACAGAGAAGGATTGTATATTTACTGTGGGAAGGCAGGGCACCTTGCTAAGACTTGCCCCTCCAAGATGGAGAAGGCCCTGGTGCAGGAAAACTCCAAATTCCAGCTCTCATAGAGGTCCATGGGCTGGGATCAACTATAAGCCAGGGACCTCAAGACGGACCTATTCCGCCAAAGTCAGTGTTGCATCTCTGCATCTGTCTATGCTTGCCCTTGTGCCAAAAAGATCTATGTATATGCCATGGTCGATTCTGGGGCATCCAGTAACTTTATGGACTTGGATTTTGCTAAACATGATGGGATACCAGTCACCAAGCTCAAGGCCCCGCTTTCCGTGGAAACTATAGTCAGGCAGCCCCTGACGTTTGGAGTGGTCACCCAGGGAACTGTGTGCTTGTGAGTAGAGTTACTGGGGCACGTACAGCCGCTGGCCTTTTACCTTGCCACCCTGCCCCATTTCCCAGCAATGCTCAAGATGACCTGCATGACACAACATGACCCCCTTATCTCATGGGAGAAGGCCACTGCAATGTTCCAATTGGACTATTGCCAACAGCACTGCCAGCCTACTGAGGCCCTTGTGACAGTGGCAGCCACTGCCGCCACCCCACCCATGGCTGAGAAAGTTGTGCTGGCCACCAAATACCTGGACTATCGAGATTTCTTTGTCAAGAAGGAGGCGGACCAGCTGCCCCCCCCACAGGCCTTACAGCTGTGCCATAGACTTGCTCCTGGGGGCCCGACCAGATGCATATACTCCCTGTCAGAGCCAGAACAGCTGCATTACTGGACTTCTTGGATGTTAACTTGCAGCGGGGGGTTATTCGGCCCTTGAAGTCTCCTGCTGGGGCTCCTCTACTATTTGTAAAAAAAAAAGAGCTGGGAGTTCTGCCCCTGCCATGACTACTGGGAGCTGAACAAGATCACCATCCCCAATAATTACCCACTCCCCCTTATCAATGAGATGTTGGAACGACTGTGCATGGCCAAGATCTACACTAAGCTGGATTTGCGCTGCACTTACAATCTGGTCCATATCAGGGAAGGCAATGAGTGGAAAACTGCCTTTAAGACCCGGTACAGCCACTTTGAGTATCTGGTTATGCCATTTGGTCTATCGAACACTCCTGCCATCTTTCAAAATTTCATGAATGACATCTTTCGGGACTACTTAGATTGTTTCATTATAGTCTATTTAGATTACATCCTTATCTACTCAGACTCTCCAGCACAGCATGAGGCTCATGTGAGAGCGATGATGCAGAGATTGAGGGAGCAACACCTGTGTGCCAAGCTGGAGAAATGTGGCTTTGACCTGACTACCCTGGACTTTCTGGAATACCATATTACCCCCGCAGGAGTAGAGATGGACCCAGGAAAGGTTGCATGCTTTCCTGGCACCTCCCCCCCAAAACCAAGAAAGACCTATAGTAGTTCTTGGGATTTGCTAACTACTACAGACGCTTCATTGCTGCCTTCTCCAACAAGACTGCTCCTCTAACAGACTGTTTAAAAAGAGACTGGCCCCTTTCAATGGATTGAAGAAGCCCAACAGGCGTTTGAACAACTGAAGGTTTTGTTCTCCTCGGAACCCATACTGCAACATGCTGACCCCCGCCGACCATTTGCGGTGGAATTGGATGCCTCAGACATAGCCATAGGAATGGTGTTATTACAACCCACTGAAAAGGGAAGGTTTGCTTCTCTGCGCCTACTTTTCCCGAAAGCTGTCTAGCTTGGAGCAAAACTACTCCATGTAGGAGAAGGAGCTGCTTGCCATTCGAGACATGTTTGAGACCTGGTGACACCTCCTGGAGGGAGCACAGCATGAAGTGGAGGTCCACACCGATCATCGTAACCTGAAGAGCCTACGAACAGCATGGAAGTTGAACCAATGGCAAGTGCTTTGGGCTCAGTTCTTCTCAAGGTTTCACTTCCACATCAACTACATTCCCCAGAGGCAAAACTGCAGGGCCAATATACTGTTCCGCAAGCCAGAATATTGAGAAACCTGGCCTGAACCTTGCACCACATCATTCCCCTAGACAAGATGGTGGCAGCGGCCTGTCCTGATCCATGGGTTGAAGAATTGCATGCAGCTCAGGAACAAGACCCATATGCCCAGGCGCAGGTGCAAGAGCTACAGCAGCCCCCCAAGACTGCACCCCTGGACTTCACCCAGAGAGGAGGGTTGCTCTGTCATTTCGAAGTCCTGTATGTTCCTCCTGGAGAGCTTGAGGCCAAAGTGCTACACCAATGCCATGATGTTCTGACAGCGGACCATTTTGAGGTGTTCAAAACCTTGCAAGCTGTTGCATGGGACTTCTGGTGGCCACAAAAGAAGCAGGACATTGAGAAATACATCCACTCCTGCTCTACTTGCCTGAGAGCCAAGCACGCGCCAGGGCACCCAGCCGGGTTATTGGAGCCACTCCCCACACCTGAGGGTCCTTGGCAGATGGTCAACCTGGACTTCATCATTGACTTGCCCCCCTCTCAAGGAAAAGCTACTATCTTGGTGGTTGTGGACGCCTTCAGCAAGATGGCCCGTTACATTCTGTGTGCCAGCGTACCGACAGTCTGAGAGATGGTGCAGTTGGTTATCCAGCATGTGTTCTGGCTACATCAGTTCCCAACCAGCCTGGTCTCAGATTGGTGGCCCCAATTCATGGCCGGGTTCTGGCCCACCTTGTCGCAGCTGTTGAAGATTGAACTAAGACTGTCATCATCACACCACCCCCAGATGGATGGGAAACTGGGAAAGTGAATGCTACTCTGGAGCAGTACCTCTGCTGCTATGTGATCTACCAGCAGGACAATTGGGTATCTTTATTGCCCCTGGCTGAGTTTGCCTACAATAATTCGGTTCATGCATATACCCAGCAAACTCCCTTTTTCGCCAACTTTGGCTACCACCCACAAAACGTCCCCACTCCTACCTCCTGCTTGGCAGTACCAGTGGCAGCAAAGTTTATCCAAGAGTTACAGGCAATGCAACAGTTGTTACAAGAGCAGCTGGCAAGAGCTAAAGCCACTTACAAGGGAGTAGCCAACCAACACTGGCAGCTCTGCCCTGAAATACAGGTGGGGGGTAGGGTATGGCTCTTGACTAGTTATCTACCCGTGAGGGCGCCTTGCCAAAAACTGGAAGCTAGGAGGGTGGGACCCTTCAAAGTAGAAACTCAGATCAACCCAGCAGCGTTCCGGCTCTGCTTGTCCACTTCCATGAGGATACACCCTGTGTTCCACAGGTTGTCGCTAACCTTAGAGGAGACTCCAAGTCCCTGCCAGGAGCCTGACACACTCACCCACTGATCATCATTGATGGCGAGGAAGAATATGAGGTGGAATAGATCCTCGACTCCTGCTGGTGTAGAGGGAAGTTACGATACTTCATCCACTAGAAAGGTTTTGGACAGGGGCAAAGATCCTGGGAGGCAGCATCTGATGTCCACACGCTGGACTTGGTGAGAAAATTCCATGAAGAATACCCTGACAAACCCAAGCTTCTGGGGTGGAGAGGGCCCAGCATGGAGGGCGGGATGATGTCATGAGCCATGCTAGCAGGGGGTGGATTGGCGAGCAGGAGGGGGGCGAGAAGGACTTGGCCTGGGATCTCTCTGTGGAGGCAACTGAGGGAAAGGCATAACAGCCCTGCCTCAGTGAAAGGCAAGCCGCCACCCCGCCCGACGCTGCTGCCATCAAGTACATCTCCCCCAAGCACCGGCTGATCAAAATCGAAAGCAACAAAGGCTGCAAGTGAGGCAGCGGCGTCCCCGTCACCTGGAGTCCTTCGGCAAGCGCCGGGCCTGGCCAGAAGAAGCTCAATAACTGCGCGGAGCAAGCGGAAGGCGTTGTTGTCTCCAGCACCAAGAAGGAGAAATGGAAGCAGGAAGGCCGCAGTGAGGAAAGGCCTCCGGCAGCTTCTTGCTCTCCCTCCCTCCCCCCATCAGACTTCACCTTTGGGACCCTCGCAAGGCAAACCGGCGGCTCCAGGGCCGCCATCCCGCTGCCATCGTAAGGGGAGCCTCAGCTTCCGTGGGCTGAGAGGGTCGCACTACTTGCAAAGTAGCCCAATGCCTATAATAACTATTTTGCCAAAGTGAGGGGGGAGGTAGTTTGTGTTAACTTTGAAAGTATTACCAATTGTATTGTTTTTATTGTTTATTGTTTTATTTATGTATTATTGATGTTTTATTGATATATTATTGTTTTATTGGTGTGTTTTGATACGGGTGCTCTTTTGTAAGCCGCCTTGAGGGCCTTTTGGGCGGAAGGCGGGGTAGAAATATTAAAATTGATGTTGAGCAATTTAACATGCATTGTATGAACTAGCCCAATGTCCTTAGCATCACTCCCCTGCCCCCTGAGTTGTACAATACTTTTTGGGATTTTTTGCATTGTTCCATTTGCTTGCTTCTGTTTAAACCCACTTCTTGGTGGACTATGTGTGGTATAGCTTTAACAGTTTAATGGCTTAAATACATCGTGAATAGCAGCAAGCATTATGGGACAGCTGTTTAGAAACTCAAAGTGCAGACCTTCTTGCTAATGGCAACTCTGCAGGAAACTGCACTAGTTGATTTTCTCTTTCTTTAGTTCTTTCAAAGGCAACTCTTGCTGTTCTCACATTTTTCCTCAATACAGTTTAAAATAAATGACATTAAAGTGATTCACTTTTGATTGCGTCGGTTGGATGTTGTAATCAAAGACTTCACACATTATAAACCAATGAATTAAAAGCCATTAAAAACTCCTACAACCATATTGCCAAGAATTTCTTACAAAGCACCAAACTGTTTCAAGAACAATGTGAACGTGAAGCTCTTTCACTAAAAAGCTTATAATTATATACGTGCCAATCTGGAGCCAAGGCCAACTGGCCTCAGAAATACTTGTACCTAAAATAATATTTTTTTAAATATATATATATGCTCTTCCCCTCCCATATATTAACAAGGGGCACAGCAAGACATTGTCCTGCATAAGTCCCAATGAATACCTTGCTGTATTATTCCCTCAGGATCAAATCTGCACATATCCAAAATCTGATTGTAAGATTGTAGAACGATGTATGGAACCGTTGAGCATTGAGTGTGGATATGATCTAAATAGTTACCTGAATAACCCAGATCTTTCAGGACAGCAGTGGTGCAGAAAAGAGAGCATAGATTTGCACAGCCTTGTAAATCCTAGGTGGCTATTTACAACCAGAAAAATCAGACCTCTTGTCCTTGTCCTTGCACATTCATGCAAGAGAAGCTTGGCAGACAGAGAGCAGGAGAACCCTGGCCAGTCTTCCACCATTCCTCATCTCCAATTTGTTATGGGAATTTGAGATGGGAAGAGAACAGGCTGTATTCTTTTGAAGCTCCATTTTTATGCACTCTCCAACAAACCCTCAGACTGCCTGTGAAGGGCCTTCTTTCTTTAGCAACACATTAATCTGATAGCAGATCATACTGAACAAGTGGGAAATGTATTGTTTCGTCTCCTGTGTTTGTGTCACCAACTCTGACGGCAATCACCAACTTTGAGGTGACTAGACATAAAGTTAAATTGTGTCTTTGAATCTCACATACAGTTTCTTTTAAAATGCAAATAGCACCAGGTAGGGGGAGGAGACTGATAATGGGATAAGAGCAGGCACAGAGAGGAAATTTAACCTTTTCATCCCCTGCTTTAGTACTGAGAGATATCCCTTCTTCTGGTATCTTCTATGGGAGGAAATCCTCCAGTGGTGCTATTTAAAAAATCCCACAAAACTCTACATGTTAGACACAAATATGCATTTAACATCAAGTGTTGTTTCATCCTCAAACAATCTGCTCACCTTCTCATTTTTGTTCATGGTGTTAGCTGAAAGGTACAGAAGAATATCTTATACTGAATCAGCTTTACCTGCTTAATGTAACATTGATTTGTAGGTAGCAGAAGTGATTATCATTTTAACACAAGAAGCAATTGATCAAAATCTTCTCCCTTTACTGCTGAAGATATATGCTTCAATTAGTTTCCATGGATTAGAACATGACACCGCTGTGGATTTAAAATTAACAGAAGTACTGTGCACTAATCCTTCAATTAATGAAAGGCATGTTGCTGGTATTACTTCAAAAAACTATGTCTAGATGCAGTTGTAAATGATACTGTGTCTCTTACTATTTATTTCTCAGTTGATAACTATTTGCCTGATACACATAGAGGATGAAATACTACCACACGCCCAAGCTGTATTTTATTGATTTATTTTATTTATATAAACTATTTGTTAGCCACTTTTCAGCCAAAGTTGTCAAAGGGGCTTACAAGAGTTCACTAATAGGCAAAAAAAACCCTTGTGGTTTAAGAACGTACCTATAGCCAACAGATATTTCTAACAAACTTTTAAAAGCAGGGAAATTGAGCAGCTCTAGTGAATGCACCAGGAGAACAGGAGACCTGACCTCTTCTCTGAGATATTGTACTGCCCTACAAATTTGTCAAAATGCAAACACAATTTGGGTTGGTCTTTCACAGTCCAATCCACTTCCTGTGTAGCTTGGAAGAATTTGGTAACATGTGCCTCTGAGTATATGGTAAGTGGTGGCAACACCAGGGCCGGCTCCAGGAATGCAAGGGCCCTTGGGCATCAGCTTGCCCTGCCCTCCGGTGTGTGTGTGTGTGTGTGCGCACGCACACATGCATGCAGCCCCCCACGCCCCCCCACCTACCCCCCACCTACCTGTCTGCTGTCTTTTACCATTGCCCTTAACGAAGATGATGGCTGCAGTTTCCCTAAGGGGATGACACCTCCACCACCATCTTTGTTGATGGCACCACGTGCGTGCTATGCACACGCATCTCTGCCATCAACTAAGATGGCGGCAGGGGCTTCAGTACCTTAGGGAAACCGTGGCCGCCATCTTCATTAAGGGCAATGGTAAAAGACAGCAGACAGGTAGGTGGGGGGACATGGGGGGAAGTGGGGGGCACAGATCACAGAAGGGGAGCAGAGGGGTGGCTGAGGGCCTCCGTGTAGCTCCAGGGGCCATTGGGCCAGTGCCCCACCTGGCCGCCCTTTAGAACCAGCCCTGGGCAACACCCGCAATCAGGACTGCATCTCCAAAGATGGAGAATTACATTTTTTGTATGCTAGTTGGTGTTCTTGCTTTGCCTCTTTCCTGTGTTACTACTGTTTTTATAGAGCATCTAACTTAGAAAATTATATTTCTCTCATTATTCATTCTAGAAATCTCTGTCAAATTTATTTTTTTATTAATTTCAAAGCCTTTTTATTGGTCAATGTCATATGATGGTGAAGACAGCCATTTGTGTTTTACATTGGAGGATATGTTCTATTTCTATTTTGGGTGCATTATACAGTTGAATCTGAAACTGCAGTTTGAAGTAAAATCAGACTGATTACAATATGTTGCTTCTTAAGCAATGAATCTAGCTGTTGGAAAAAACAAACTTGGCCTGCCCAAGATGCAGGTGTTCAGCCTGCTATGCTAAGCCACTCCACTAAAGGAAGGGTGGGCATGGTCAATTAAAAACACAGAGCACACCTAGAATTTTGCTAGAATATATTTCACCTCCCACTGTTTTATCTGGTGCAAACTGAGACACTCCTCATGTCCATTGGAAACTATTCTGCAGAATAGTCAGTGCCATTATTCCACAATAGTTTCTGGAGTTTTTTTAGTGTTGCAAAGTTTTGCTGTACTCCACGTATTCACAGAAACAGAAGCAAAAGAAAATTATTTACTATAGGAAGCTTCACTAAAATTGCAAAGTAAATCAAAACATATTTAAAATGACTATCTGAACTATATCAAGTTTCTTAATATTGTTACTTCCTCCCTTCTAAAACAAGGTCAGCACAGCACGTCTTGTTTCTGTTATTTGGGCTGATTGCAAGTGATGCTACCACTCACCATATTCTCAGAGGCACATGTTACCAAATTCTTCTAAGCTACACAGGAAGTGGATTGGACTGTGAAAGACCAACTCAAATTGCATTTGCATTTTTACAAATTTGTAGGGCACTACAATATCTCAGAGAGGAGGTCAGGTCTCCTGCTCCCCAGTGCATTCACTAGAGCTGCCCAATTTCCCTGTTTTTTAAAAATTGATAGAAATGTCTGTTAGCTATGGTTAGAAAGATGTTTTTTGGACACCACTCCTACCCAATTATGGTTAGCAAGTCTACATATTGGAAAAGAATGGAGGAGACATAGTATACTCATTGACCTCAGTGGCTAGGAGTGCCTTTTACCAGCTTCATTTCTGGACTGGAATAGTCTGACCACTGTTGTCCATGCACTGGTAACCTCCAGGCTGGATTATTGTAATGCGCTCTATGTGGGGCTGCCCTTGAAGTTGGTCCGAAGGCTGCAGCTGGTGCAAAATGCTGCTGTGAGACTGTTCACTGGGACAGGGTGTCGCCAACATGTCACCCTGCTGCTGATTGAATTGCACTGGCCACCTATTAGCTACCAGGTTAAATTCAAGGAGCTGGTTTTGGTATACAAAGCCCTATACAGCTTGGATCCCTGAAAGACTGTCTTACCCCTTATATACCCAGTAGATCACTGAGCTCTGCAGGTGAGGGCCTCCTGCAGATACCATCTTATCAAGAAGTCCATTCCGCACAACATAGGAAGTGGATCTTTAGTGTAGTGTAGTAGCAGTTACCCTTTGGAATTCCCTCCCCTTAAATATTAAACAGGCACCATCTCTGTTATCTTTTCGGCACCTACTAAAGACCTTCCTCTTTCAACAAGCCTTTTAAGTAGAGACCTTATCCCAGTCTGCGTCTATGTTGGAACTGCTTTTTAATGTTTTTAAAGCTTTTTTTTTAAAAAATATGTTTTTAAATATGTTTTTTTTAAATATGTTTTTGAGGATGTTTTGTTGTAGTGTATTTTAAAGTCTGTTTTTATGATGTTTTAGAGTAGTTTTAGTGCTTTTGTTTGCTGCCCTGGGCTCCTACTGGGAGGAAGGGCAGGATATAAATCCAATAAATAAATAATCTTTCTGAAAGGCCAAGTCTACTCTGCTTGGTACACTTGGTGCCCAGTCACTGTGGCCAAAGCTGGTGCTAGGTATTGTATTTATACACTCCTTTCCAACCAACCCCAGCCCCGGAAAAAAAATCCTGTGGATGTCAGTGGCTCAGAGG
Source organism: Rhineura floridana (assembly GCF_030035675.1). NCBI lineage: Eukaryota > Metazoa > Chordata > Lepidosauria > Squamata > Rhineuridae > Rhineura > Rhineura floridana. The sequence goes on along the minus strand of NC_084480.1, from coordinate 176,596,956 downwards.
CCTATGCAGACACAGGGTCAGCTCACTAGGATGCAAGACCATGAAGCTCCCAGAATCAAGCCCCAAAGTCCTTGGACAAAGGGCTTTGTCAATTCCCTCCTTTCTGGTTGCTAATTAACTCCCATTTCCCCCTTTGTACTCACTAATAAGCATAAATAATCTGGGTTGCCCCTAGTAAAGGAATTCAATATATGTGCACTTTTGTCATCCTTATGATTTCTTTCATTAGTTTCATTAGCTATGACTAAGAGATGACACAAGATAAATTTTCTCTCTCTGCCAAGAAGGAACCACTGGAATACTTCCTAGCAAACCTTTCTATACTTTCCAGCAGAACTCTCTCTCTCATTCATATATAACAACCTAGGGTTCTAGGGATGGTGGGCCAATAGAACTGGCATCAGAGTATGAAACTAGATGGCTTTTAAAGTGGGTTGTACTTCAGGGTTCCCCAAAAAGGGAGGATTCTTCCTTTGTCACAGAGCCAGCCCAAGACTTGATGCCTCTCACTATATAGTTTTAGATACCTAATGAAAACATTTTTTAATTTCAGGAAGCCCAGCTAGACATACACCTAGGTTATCTATATTCATTTAAAAGGTTTCACTGATTTTATTGGTATTTTGATGATAATTGTTTATGTATCTTTGTTTTTTAATAGTTTTCTAGATTTCAACTGTGTTTTATCTACAATTTTATTATGTACACTGGTTAGAGAGCTCTTTGATTAACTGGTACATAAATCTTTCTAAAGAAATAAAATAAATAAATGCCTGAGGGGGAAAATGCAGCTATCTCCACCATGGCGGCTAATATAATAATAAACTAAAGGGCATGAATTTGTCTGACCATCTTTTAAAGCCATCCAAGTTGGTGAGTGTCACTGCCTGTTGTGGGAGTGAATTCCATAGCTTAACTATGTACTGTGTGAAGCACTTTCTTTTGTCTGCTCTGGATCTTCCAACATTCAGCTTCATTGGATATCTGTGAGTTCTAGTGTTATGAAAGAAGAAAAACTTTATCCACTTTCTCCATGCCATGCATAATTTTATACATTTCTATCGTGTCATCTGTTACTCGCTTTTCTCTATACCAAAACGTCCCAAATGCTGCCACCTTTCCTCATAGAGGAGTCGCTCCATCTCCTTGATCATTTTGGTTGCCCTTTTCTGCAAAGCTTGGAAGTAATTTGTTAGGAAAAACAAACTACTCGTTCCTAAAAAAAAGTAATAAATTACGAGCGGGTAATTTCTTTACATTTTATTGTAATAAAATGAGGAGTAATTTTGTTACTTTTGAGTTGTAATTGTAATGTTTCCAGTGTTACTTTTGGGCATTACTGAGGCAGGAGCAGGGGAAGCATTTTGCTCCTCTGATTCGTGGATGAAAATCACGTGCTTCTGCGCAGTGTCTCTCTTCCCTCCTGTTCTGTGGGTGTTTAGAAGGCGACAGGGGAGGAGGTGGCGAACAAGATGGGGGTGGAGTGGAGAAAACAATTGTTTAAAAAATGGACGGCGGTGGAGAAAAATGAAGTGGAGGGTGAAAGGAGGTGGAGGGAAAGGAGAATGGACATGAGGAACTGTGAAGGTGAGAGACAACAGTGTCTCTCTGTGTGTGTTAATACTGTGTTTGCACTTGGTGTGAGGGAGTAGCCCTCCCTGGCTACTTTGCTGCATTTACAGTGTTTTAACTTTTTTGCGCCACAAGGGAAAATGTTTGCTTTGTGGCAGTGAGCTGGTTGAGTTGAGCTTGCTGGCTGAGAGAGAATGTGTGTGGGGTGCACTTGGTTTGGCACGCGTAACTCTGAGCAGTGGCCTCTGCCTCCCCCCTCTTATCCCCTCCCCTCCCCTCTCTAACTGGCAGAGAGACAAGAGGCCACCATTGCTAGCTAGCTGCCTCCATTCACTAGCTACCTAGCAGGGCTGTTAAAAGAGCAAAGAGCAGAGCCAAAAGCTTCCTCACTTCAGGACCAGTGAGGGACAGGCAAGCAGAAGTTGCAGCAGCAAGCAGCCAGGGTCCTAAAGAGCTGCTTCTTCCAGTTTTCTTTCCTGCCCTTCCTTTCTTCCTAAACAACCAAGATGCATCTTCATCTTCTGAGGAAGGTATTCCTGGAAGTTATTTTGTGCACATTAAAAAATCCCCCTTCCCATGGCAAATGCAAAGAGTTGCAAACAGGCATTTCTCCAGGCACTTGTTAAAAATCATTGCATGGTTAACTTACAATACAATATATACAGGTTTCCTCAGAAGTAAGTCTCTTTATGATTATTATCTATTCATTTATTATTTGATTTATATCCCACCCTTCCTTCCAATAGGAGCCCAGGACGGCAAACAAAAGCACTGAAAGTCTGTTTTTATGATGGTTTAAATTGTTTTTAGTGCTTTTGCTTGCTGCTGGGCTCCTACTGGGAGGAAGGGCAGGATATAAATTTAATAAATAAATAAAAACACTGTAAAACATCATAAAAACAGACTTCAAAATATATGAAAACAAAACATCTCTAAAAACATTTTTAAAGCTTTAAAAACTTTTTTTTAAAGAAAATAAAAGGTTTAAAAACATATTAAAAATCAATTCCAACACAGATGCAGACTGGGATAAGATCTCAACTTAAAAGGCTTGTTGAAAGGGGAAGATCTTCAATAGGTGCCAAAAAGATAATAGAGAGGGCACCTGTCTAATATTTAAGGGGAGAGAATTCCCCAGAGTAGGTGCCGCCACACTAAAGGTCCGTTTCCTATTTTGTGGGGAACGGACCTCCTCATAAGATGGTATCTGCAGGAGGCCCTCAACTGCAGAGCACAGTGATCAACTGGGTATATAAGGGATAACATGGTCTTTCAGGTATCCTGGTCCCAAGCTGTATAGGGCTTTGTACACCAAAACCAGAACCTTGAACTTAGCCTGGTAGCTAATAGGTAGTCAGTGCAATTCTTTTAGCAGTGGAGTGACATGTTGGCAATACCCTGCCCCAGTGAGCAGTGTCGCCGTCGCATTTTGCGCCACCTGCAGCCTCCGGACCAACCTCAAGAGTAGCCCCACATAGAGCACATTACAGTAATCCAGCCTGGAGATTACCAGTGGATGGACAACAGTGGTCAGGCTATCCTGGTCCTGAAATGGCTGCAGCTGGTAAAAGACACTCCTAGCCACGGAGGACACCAGGGCCTCTAACAACAAAGATGAACCGAGGAGCACCCCGAGATTATGGACCTACTCTTTCAGAGGGACTACAACCCCATCCATAGCAGACAACTGACCAATTTTCTGAACTCGGGAACCACCAACCCACAGTGTCTCCGTCTTGCGAGGATTCAGACTCAGTTTATTGGCCCTCATTCAGCCCATCACCGAGTCCAGGCAGTAGTTCAGGGATTGCATGGTGTCTTTCAATTCAGATGTCACAGAGAAATAGAGCTAGATATCATCAGCATACTGCTGACACCTTGCCCCAAATCTCCTGATGACTGCTCCCAAGGGATTCATGTAGATGTTAAATAGCATGGGGGACAAGATGGTACCCTGCGGCACCCCACAGCACAACTGCTAGGGGGCCGAAAGACAATCACCCCATGCTATTCTCTGAAAATTACCCTGGAGATAGGATTGGAGCCACTGTAAAACAGTGCCTCCAATACCCAGCTCACCAAGTCAGCCCAGAAGGATACCATGGTCAACGGTATCAAAAGCCGCTGAGAGATCAAGTAAGAATAACAGGGTCGCACTCCCCCTGTCCTTCTCCCGATAAAGGTAATCAGGGCAACCAAGGCCTATTCAGCCCATAACCAGGTCTGAATCCAGACTGGAATGAGTCAAGATAATCTGCTTCATCCCAGAGTACTTGCAATTGCTGCACCACAACTGTCTCAATCACCTTTCCTAAGAAAAGGGTATTTGCAACCGGTCGGTAGTTGTCGCAAACCAATGAGTCCAGGGTGAGCTTTTTCAGGAGCGGTCGGATCACCTCCTTTTTCAGGGTGGCTGGAACCACTCCCTCAAACCCCCTCGGCAAGCTTGAATAAGCCAAGAAGGGCAAGGGTTGAGAGGACACGTTGCTGGCTGCATTGTCACAAGCACCTTGTCCACATCATCAGGCCGCATCAACTGCAACCGTTTCCAAGGAGTTGCAGCCAGTGTTGCGCCGGACACTTCTCTAGGGACTACAGTAGATGTGGATGGAACTTTAATGGAACTTTCTCCCAGGTAAATCAGATTTGGTATAGGATTGCACTATAAGAACTGGATTAAGCCTTGAAGCTGTACTAATTTGGGGATGGGGGCAGGGGACAGGAAAACTATGACCCGTTATGATACAAAGATGCATAACTGGTTAAGGCAAGTAAAATTTGATGCCTACAATACAAGGACTAACCTGCAATCCAATACATGTCTACTCAGAAGTAAGCACCATTGAGTTGGATTGCCTGCACACTTACACACACTTACCTGAGAGTAAGTTTCATTGAACTCAGTGGAGCTTACTTTTGAGTAGATAAGTACAGGCATTCAGTGAAGTAGCTTCGCTTAAAGTAGCCTCGCTATAAAGTACACGCTCCATACTCCACCATACCCAGCTTAAAGTACGGGCGCTTCGCAATAACGGACACTTTATTGGCATGACGCCGCTGCCATCTAGTGGTGATTGCGTGCAGTACAAGTGAAGATAATTGCTTCACTTTAAGTACATTTTCACTTAAAGTACACTCTCCGGTCCCATTGCGTACGTTAAAGCGGGGTATGCCTGTATTGGATTGCAGTCTTAGTCTCCTTTTGCAGCCATTTTAATTCTGCCTTCTGTATTTTCACAACAGCTATGTGAGGTAGGTTAGGCTGAGAGTTAGGGACTGGCTCATGGCAGTAAATAAGTAAAAACAATGGTGAGTAAAAATTTAAAATGTGAAAATGTTTTTGTCACCGTTTGTCAAGGCTTTGTGTGTTTTTATGTCTAGTGCCTCATCACTTCTTTTTGCCTGAGAATATCATTCTTCATATAGTTCAGAGGGCTTTTTTTTTTATATATAAACCAAATTCTGTGGGGTTTTTTTTAACTTGAGTTCTTCGCATGGTTTAGGGTTGGCATTACAGGAGATCAGGGCTCTTGTGCACTTAACAGCTTGGGGGCAGGTAAAAATTAAATGGGGTAAGCTTTTTCTAGTATGGATATACAATTATGAGGAAAGCTCCACCTGTTACTATTCTGCCTGTCAGACATCTTATTACTTATGTGTGCCCCCTCCCCAGATTGACTTTTGATTTGTGAGTGCCATGATCATTACCATTCCCCCCCATTTATCTTTACAACAATCCTGTGAGGTAGCTTAGGCTGAGACAATATATGGACGTAAGCAGCAGTTGGTAGTTGTAGTTGGTGCAGCATTAATAAAGTATAGCCCCTAAAATGCTGAAATGTATTCTGGTGGAGTCCAGTCCTATATATGTCTACTCTAAATTAAGCCTCATTGAGTTAAATGGGTAAGTATATAGGATTGCAGACTATTTTTTACCTCTGAAAGGAAAGCACTGTCAGACATAGAATTTAAGAGACGTACTTTTCTGGACATGTTTGAAACAGGTGGGTAGGTGGAAAGGGAGTTGTGTTAATCTAATTGGGTAGCCAACATAGTGCCCTTCAGATGTTGCTAGACTACAATTCTTATCAGTCTCAGACAACATAACCAATTATCAGGGATGATGGAAATTGTAGTCCAACAACATCTGGAGGGCACCACGTTGGCTATCCCTGGTCTGTAAGGCCCCACAAGTAACTTCTGTTGTCTGTTGCAATACAAGAGCATAAGAAGAGCCTGCTGGATCAGGCCAGTGGCCCATCTAGTCCAACATCCTGTTCTCACAGTGGTCAACCAGATGCCCTAAAGGGAAGCCCACAACCAGGACCTGAGTTCAAGAGCAGCACCCTCCCCACTTGTATTCCCTCAAATGATATTCAGAAGCTGTCTCTGACAGTGGAAGTAGAACATAGCCATCATGGCTAGGTGCCGCGATAAGCTTTATCCTCCATGAATTTGTCTAATCCTCTTTTAAAGCCATCCAAGTTGGTGCCCATTACTGCTTCTTGAGGTAGCAAATTCCATAGTTTCGCTATATGCTATGCAAGACTACATTTTTAATTGTAGGAGAAGGGATAACATTTATTCTGGTGGATTACTTTAGATATGTGCATTTTCTGTTTACCCAAGTTATGTCTCTTAAGTTTTACCTCTGACAGTTCAATTGTGCATATGTGTCTACCCAATGAGTTCAATGGGACTTACTCCCAGGTAAGTATGTATAGGATTAAGTTATCTCTAAGTTTTATTTTATTGTTTGTTTGTTTGATTTATATCCCGCCCTTCCTCCAGCAGGAGCCCAGGGCGGCAAACAAAAGCACTGAAAACAGTTTAAAACATCATAAAAACAGACTTTAAAATACATTAAAAGAAAATATCTTTAAAAACCTTTTTTTTAAAAAAAACTTTCAAGACATCTTTTTAAAAAAAGGTTAAAACACTGTTTTTTAAAAAAAGGTTTAACTTATACTGTTGACAAAAAAATTACAAAGTTAAGTAGTAAAGTACTAAAATCTGCATTTTTCTTTGATGATAGGGGGTTGCCACATTGATCAAAATGTGTTTTAGTTGAAAGGGGTGCTGTGGTGTTTTCTACAACACAATCTTGCCTTCAAGCGCCACAGTAGAATGTCGGTTCAGTACCAGAGGCAATGTAATGACTGCAAAAAGACATTCCGTATTTGAGCATCTTGTTCTCTTGGGACATAACAGAAATGTATTGTAAAAGCAGCATTTCAAGTGTAAAATTTGATTTCAAGTAAAAAGTATATGTGTGTTGGGGTATCACCATTGCTGGGATGAGTGTGGGAGTGGATGTGAGATTCTGTTTTGCCATTCTGTTAATCTTATGGATAAAAAAAAAATATTCTACTACCCTCTGTGTGTGTGTGTGCATGCTTATTTTTAATGTTGTTTAAGGCTACTTAGGTGTGAAGCAACCAATGCCAGCACCTTGTAGGCACTCTAGGGTTTTTATAAGTAACTTAAGTATAATTGTCGTGATTAAATTTGAATAACGGTAAAGAAATTAATCCCTTTCAGGACAATTATAATTGTAATGGTAATTTATTCCTTTCTGGGGCCATGTAACAGTAATTGTAATTTATTACTTTTTTAAAGTAATTGTCCATGCTCTGCTTTTCTGAACCTTTTTCCAGCTCTACAATATCCTTGTTGAGGTGAGGCCCTATACTATACCCAATATTCCAAATGTGGCTGCACCATAGATTTATATAATGGCATTATGATATCAGCAGTTTTATTCTTAATATCTTTCCTAATGACCCCCAACATGGAATTTGCCTTTTTGACAGCTGCTGCACACTGGGTCAACATCTTCATTGAACTATCCAACCTGACCCCAAGGTCTCATTCCTGGTCAGTCACCACCAGTTTAGCCCTATATATGTGAAAATAACATGTTTTGCTGCAATATGCATAACTTTACACTTGTTTATATTGAATTGCATTTGCCATTTTAGCATCCATTCACTCAGTTTGGGGAGGTGCTTTTGAAACTGTTCATAATCCCTTTTTTTAACAACTCAAACAATTTAGTATCATCAGCAAACTTGGCCACCTCACTGCTCACCCCTAGCTTTAGATCATTGATGAACAAGTTAAAATGCACAGGTTCCAATACCAATCCCTGGGTGATTTCACTTTCTACAGCTCTTCACAGGGAGAACTGTCTATTTATTCCTACTCTCTGCTTTCTGTTTCCTAGACAGTTCCTGATCCACAAGAGCATCTCTCCTCTTATTCCATGACTGCTAAGCTTACTCAGGAGTCTTTAGTGCTTTGTTGAAAGCTTTTTGAAAGTCCAAATACACTATGTACACTGGATCACCCCTATCTATATGCTTGTTGACCAGAGCTTGGAAGATTACTTTTAAAAAGTAATAAATTACAGTTACAATTACTTGGCCCAAAAAGTAGTAATTACCGTCACAATTGCAATTGCTCTAAAAGTAACTGATTACTTTACTTTTTCTCAAAAGTAATCACTACAATTACATTTCAGTTACTTTTTAAAAAAAAACTCCTACAAGGTGCTGGCCTTGGCTGCTGCACATCTAAGAAGCCTAAAACAATATTAAAAATAAACACACACACACAGGGGGTAGTAGAATAAAAAAAATTATCCATAAGATTAACATAATGGCATAACAGAATCTCACATCCCCCCAAGCAATGAAGATACCCCAACTCTTGAAATCAAATTTTACACTTGAAATGCTTTTATAATATGTTTCTGTTATGTCTCAAAAGAACAAGATGCTCAAAGAGCATGTCAGACAAGGAATGTCTTTTTACAGTCATTACATTGCCACCAGTACTGAACAGGCGTTCTACTGCGGCGCTTGAAGGCATGCCTCTGTTGTGCTGCAAAAAACACCGCAGCACACGTGGAAAGCCATGGAGTGATGACACTTCCCTGCTGGGAGACCTCAGGTACCTCACCAGTTCCTCCTCAGCAGTGTCCACTGCTGACTTCTTGCCCTGGGGCAGAAAGTTAAAGAAGTCATCTTCTAAGTCATCTCCTTCCTGGTCTTTATCTGAAGACTGATCACTGTCCTCATTAAGTACACCCATCTTTATTTCAGCTTTCAACAAGGCTTCCATTGTGTATCTAAGAAAGAGAGAGGATATGTTAACACATATATGTTAGGAAACCATCATCTGCTCTTCATTTCCTGATGCTTGTCATGTCCCCTGGTTCAGGGTCCAGCCTGAGCCTGTGGATGATGACATGGAAGGTAGGAAGGTGACCAAGTCACCACACGCATGGGGCAGCACAGCAGACCCTTAAGGATTACCTGCAGCAACCCAAGGTTGTGATGAGGAGCCCCAGGAAGAAAAGGCCCAGCCCCTGCCTACCACCTTAAGCCCTCTGATGCCTCCCTTGAGACAACATTTCCCTTGGAGTAATCCACCCAAAGGGCTTCCCTAATGTTCTTACTTGTTGGTATGGGTGGTGGCCTGACACGATTCCAGCCAATCTAGTTTGAAGCGAGGGTGTAGGCAGGCTGCCAGAAGAAGCCTCTTGTCCTCCCAGATAGCTGCAAACCACTTTCTTAGGGCTTCGTGCACACCTCTCAGCAGCTGAAAACAGTATGTGTACCTCTCAGGTTTTTTTTTCCAGTCCTTCTAACTTGCGGTCCAGATTGCAGAGCGTTGGTAGCAAATACCCCATGAACATGCCGTTCTCCCATTGCAGGATATCTAGGGACTGGGCTAGTGGCTCCATAATCTCTGTGTATTCCTGTACCACTTCAATCTCAGCAGCTGTGATCCTGGACAAGGAGCAGCGGTCCATTATGGCATGCATTTTTAGTGGCACAGTTGACAGGAGCTCATGTAGTTGCTTCAACGCATCAAAGGTGGAATTCCACCTGGTCTTATTCGGTACCTTCAGATACACACCACATTGCGCATGGATATACTCAGCAATCTGGGCTGACTGGTTCTGCTTGGACCACAACTTGCTGCACTTTCCCATCAAGGAACGAAACTGTTTCTTGAAAGGACCAAGAAGACTACTTTTGAAGGAGTCAGAAAGCATGGCCTCTATGTCTTGTGTTGCCACAAGGTTGAGGGTGTGGCTAGCACATCTCTGGTGTGGTGGTAAAACAAAATCCTCTCCTGAGTCTGCAGCTTCTTCCTCTGCCTCAGGTCCTGTGTCCAGGATCTCACAGATAGGCACAAACTCCACCTCAGCCTCCTCCTCCTCCTGGTTATCACCATCATCGTCACTGGTGCCTGCAGCTTCCACTGGTTCTTTGGCCATGAAAACTCTGAACGCTTTCACAAAGTTGGAGCCATTGTCTGTAGTAGTGCACATAACTTTGTTGTGGATCCTGTACTGCACAGGTACATCATGCAGTGCTTTTGAAAGGACATCGTATGTATGGCACCCCTTCAGACACTTACAAGCCAAGGCCCCGACCTCATGTTTCAGAGTAGTTGGGTTGATCCAGTGGGCTGTTACCCCAAAGTAACTCTTCTTGCCATTGGTCCAACAATCTGCAGTGGTTGCTATATATGCCACAGCACCCATTCGGTTTGCAAGAGTTTCTCTCATGTGGCATGCTCTCTTCTCAATTCTGTCTCTCAGAGTCTTGGCACATATGATGGTGAGATCTTTGGGAAGTCCAATGCGAACCAGATTAATGAATGATGGTTTGTCCACAGTCTGAAGTGGTAATGTCTCCTCTACAATGAAATCAATGATTCTCCTGTTGAGATTGCTCTGGGTGACAGGCTCCCTGCCAGATCCCCACCTCTCAAGGGTTGTCTGCTGCTGCTTCAGCATTTTGGGAGGAGGGGTGTCATGCATTAGTTCAGGAAGGCCACGTCTCCTTGCCTTTATTGCTTCTTCAATTGCTCTCAGCTTCTCAGGGTGTGCCCTCTGAGGAAGAAGAACAAAGCATGAATCCAAGAAAAAATGGAAGAGGAACTTCACAATTTAAACATAAATAGACAATGGACACTCTTTGAGGACCAGCATGACAAAGGCTTACCTCAAAATGTTTCTTCACATTGGATGAGGAGGAAACAGCTGATCTCAGATTTTTGATCCTTGAAAGGCAGTAATTGCATCGTACAACAACATTTTTCCCACTCTGGCTCACAAATGTACAAGCTTTCTCAAAGCCAAACCATGGTACTTGCTGTTCTGCAGATGTGGCTGTGGCCAACTGGCACTGCTTCATGCCCTCCTCCTCCTCATGCGCAGGGCCTCCTTTCTGAACCTCACTTTCTAGTTTTGCCTCCTCAGGATCAACAAGCTGTGACTCAAGTGGCCGCACTAACTGACTGCTGCTCTCAGCAGCAAAACCTGCAACAGGCGTCTCTGTAATAAACAAGAGATAATGCTCCTATATGGGTGAACTTCAGCTGTGATGTGCCCCCATCTCTTCCCCATGCTGCAAGATCCCCCAGTCAGAGTGGAAGTAAGCAGGTCGATAGCACAATTAAAAGAGATCCTATTTGCATCATTTTTGCTCACTGAATAACCCTGCCTGGGCCAGTCTAACCTACTATCTCACAGGGTTGTTGTGAGAACAAAATGAGACTAGGGTTCAAATCCCCACATAGCCATGAAGCTCACTGGGTGACCTTGGGCCAGTCACTGCCTCTCAGCCTCATGAAAACCCTATTCATAGGGTCACCATAAGTTGGAATCAACTTGAAGGCGGTACATATATTTTTTATTTTGAATATGATGATTATGATAATAAATATGCAGCATTTCAAATTAATTCTGTATGAGAAGCATTCCATGCCAAGCTTGGAAAACCAAGGATGAGGTATAAAATGTAGACAAAAATACTTTTGACAAAATGCCGTTTATCTTTTATATCTATATCTACAATTAGCAATACAGCTGAATGATGTATGTAAAGTATTTTTCTTTCCCTTTTCTTTTTTATTAATATTTTAGTACTACTGCTAAAGTTCTGATGAAAGAATAAAGCATTCATTAGCCAAATTCAAATGACAATGGGGTTTACAGGAGTTGTCTCTCTCTGGGACTGGGAATCTCTCTCTTTCTCACAGAACATGAGTTTGAGAACTGGGGGACTGAGAGGAGGAGCTGCAAGGACCCTACTTCTCACCTCATCTCTGCCAAGAACAAAAAAATCAGCCTTGAGCCATTTCTTATACGCCTAATGATTTATTATTATTATTATTATTATTATTATTATTATTATTATTATTATTACGGAGACAGTTTTTGTCCCACATACAATTCAGTCTTGTGATTAAACAGGACAAAAATACAAATAAAAGAAAGATGGAGTTCAAATAAATATACAATAAAAAGCTAGCCGGCATTTTAAAAGGCAGGAGTGCTCTGTCTGGATAAATACAGCACACATGTATGCATGGGAACAAGGGGGAGAGTTCAAAAAGGGGGGGAAGGAAGCGTAGAGCTTGGAAAAGTTACTTTTTTGAACTACAGCTCCCATCAGCCTAATCCAGTGGCCACGTTGCCTAGGGCTGATGGGAGTTGTAGTTCAAAAAAGTAACTTTTCCAAGCTCTAGGCCGAAGTTCCTACTCTGCTCTGAGTAGGCAGAAGGCGCTGTGGGGGGCGCACACACACACACACACACACACACACACACACACACACAAATCATCGTCACTCACCTCCACAGCTCTTCGCCATTCTGCTGCTGCCTTCTCCTCCGTTGTCCTTGCCCTGGCTTTTTCCTCTGGCGTCCATTTTGTCCTCTCAGACGCTAGCAGGCCCTGCCTATTCACCTCTTCCCTCGTGCATCCTAACACAGATCATGAGGGAAGAGAGAGTCTGCGCAGAGGTCCAATCAGTGTGAGGCACATGTCTTGTGTTCACCAATCACAGCCAGGAGCTGACTTCCCCTTGTTCCCGACCCCAAGTAATGTGCAACCTAACGTGGAAACATTAGAGTTGCAGCTGAAAAGTAGGGAAATTACTAGTCATTCCGTTACTTGCCAAATGTAATGGAATTACCCACTCGTTATTTAAAATTGTAACGAGTTACTTCCAAGCTCTGTTGTTGACACTCTCAAAGAACTCTGACAGGTTAGTAAGACAGGACTTATCCTTGCAGAAGCCATGCTAGTTTTGCTTCAGCAAGGCTTTTTCTTCTGTATGCTTAGTTATTTTATCATTCACAATACTTTCCACCAGTTTTCCCTGGAACAGATGTTAACCTAACTGGCCTGTAATTTCCAGGATCCCCACTGGATCCCTTTTTAAAGATTGGTGTTACATTGGCCACTTTCCAGTCCTCAGGTGTAGAGGCAAATCTGAGGAACAAGTTACATATTTTTGTTAGAAGATGAGATCACATTTGAGTTCTTTGAGAACTCTCAGGTGGATGCCATCCATACCTGGTGATTTGTCAGTTTTTATTTTGTCTGTTAATCCTAGAAATTAATCTCTCATCACCTCTACTTGCCTCAATTCCTCATACTCTGTTCCTGCAAAAGTTAGTTCAGGCACAGGGGTCTGCCCTATATCCCCCATTGTGAAGACAAATGCAAATAATTAATTTAGCTTCTCTGCAATCTCCTTATCCTGCTTTAGTACACCGGTCCAACCGCTTCCCAATATGTTGTTATGTGCCTTCAAGTAAATTACAACTTATAGCGACCCTATGAATCAGCGACCTCCAGTAGCATCTGTTATAAACCACCCTGTTCAGATCTTGTAAGTTCAGGTCTGTGGCTTCCTTTATGGAATCAATCCATCTCTTGTCTGGTCTTCCTCTTTTTCTACTCCCTTCTGTTTTTCCCAACATTATTGCCTTTTCTAGTGAATCATGTCTTCTCATATTGTGTCCAAAGCATGATAATCTCAGTTTCATCATTTTAGCTTCTAGTGATAGTTCTGGTTTCATTTGTTCTAACACCCAATTATTTGTCTTTTTCGCAGTCCATGTTATGCACAAAGTGCTCCTCCAACACCACATTTGAAATGAGTTGATTTTTCTCTTATCCACTTTTTTCACTGTCTCACATCCATACATAGAGATCGGGAATACCATGGTCTGAATGATCCTGACTTTAGTGTTTAGTGACACATCTTTGCATTTGAGGACCTTTTCTAGTTCTCTCATAGCTGCCCTTCCCATTCCTAGCCTTCTTCTGATTTCTTCACTATTGTCTCCATTTTGGTTAATGACTGTGTTGAGATATTGATAATCCTTGACAAGTTCAATGTCCTCATTGTCAACTTTAAAGTTACATAAATCTTCTGTTGTCATTATTTTAGTGTTTTTGACATTCAGCTGTAGTCCTGCTTTTATGCTTTCCTCTAACTTTGTCATTATTTGTAGAGATGGCACCACTCAACAGAGCTTGGGAATGTTGATCATCTATATCTCAAGAGATAAGCTTACTATAGTTCCACGGTGTCCAGCTGGTACTGGTAAATAGTTACAGGTGTTGCACAGGGTAGATTTTGATTCAGAATACAATACGTAGGGAGGAAAGGTAAATATTTTCCCCTTCCCACCACAATGAAAATCTTCCCATGCTACAGCTAGTAATTATCTATCTTGGCTGCTTGCCATAGAGTAAGTGATATGTTGACCTTGCAAATGTATAAACCTGGCTAAATGACCAGGGTGGAGTGGGACTTTCCCAGCTCTGCCCCCCCCCAGTTTTTGTGGCATTCCAGCAGCCCAGACCCAGGAGATGGGGAGGTGGGGTCACAATTGTCTGTAGGGAATCTATCTCCCCTGTCAGGTATCCTGTCCCTAACTCCTCTGGCTTTGAGTGTGTGTGCCTGGCGTTAGCTCAGGGTGACAGAGTTGGGACTCTGCTGGTGTACCGTCCACCCTACTGCCCAACAGTCTCCCTCCCTGAGCTGGTGGAGCTGGTCTCGGTGTTGGTGTTGCAGTTTCCCAGGCTGATAGTCCTGGGTGATTTCAACATACTTGCTGAGGTTAGTCTCATAGGTCCAGCTCAGGACTTCATGGCTGCCATGACAACCATGGGGCTGTCCTTAATATCTTCTGGGCCAACTCATGTGGCAGGACACATGCTCGATCTTGTGTTTTGTTCGGGACAGGAAGCTGGTGATCTGAGGGTGGAGGGGTTCTTGGTGACTCTGTTGTCATGGTCAGATCACCACCTGATTAGGTTTAGACTTTGTGCCCTTGATAACCTCCACAGGGGTGATGGGCCAATTAAGATGGTCTGCCCCCAGAGACTTATGGATCCTGATGGTTTCTTGAATGCTCTGGGGGATGTAACATGGCTGGCGCTACTGCTGAAGCTCTGGTCAACCTCTGGAATACGGAGGTGACCCGGGTGGTAGACACTATCACTCCAAAGCACCCTCTCCCACCAGAGAAGGCCCATAATACACCTTGGTTTACTCAAGCCTTGGGCCTGTAGAAATGGCAGGGACAATGGCTAGAGTGACGATGGGGAAAAACCTCAATCTGTCTTTGACCGAACACTGGTTAGAGTTCATTTTTGAGCCTACCATGTGGCGGTGATGGCGGTGAAAAAAGCTTACTTCTCTGCCACCATTGCGTCTGCCCAGTGCCGTCCAGCTATGCTTTTTCGGGTGGTCCGGGGTCTTTTAGGCTCTGGCCTGACAGCAGACTCTGAACCAACAGTTGCTCGATGTGAAATGTTTGCGAGGCACTTTGCAGATAAAATTGCTCACATTTGGATTGAGTTGGACTCCTCGTTAATTATGGTTGTGCCAGATGTCACCGTTGCTCCCTCTGGTCATTTTTCCATGGATACTTTTCAGCTTATAAAGCCTGAGGATGTGGACAGGATTCTGGGAGAAATGAGGGCCACTACCTGCTCGCTTGATCCTTGCCCAGCCTAGCTAATTCAATCAGCCAGATTGGGAGCAGCTTGTTGGTTGACATATCTGATTAACACCTCCCTAAGGGAATGCTCTATGCCAACATTGTTGAAGGAGGCTGTGATTAGACCTTTGTTAAAAAAGCCTTCACTAGATCCTGCGGATTTTAATAACTTCTGCCCAGTCTCTAATCTCCCCTTTCTCGGCAAGGTGATTGAGAGGGTGGTGGCAGCTCAACCCCAAGTTTTCTTGGATGAATCGGATTATGTGGAACCTTTTCAATCAGGCTTCAGGCCTGGTCATGGGACAGAGACTGCCCTGGTTGCTCTGCTTGATGACCTACACCAGGCATCGGACAGGGGTATTGAATCCCTCTTGGTGCTGCTGGACCTCTCAGCGGCCTTTGATACCATTGATCATGGTATCCTTCTGGGCCGTCTAGCTGGGATGGGATTGGGAGGCACTGTTTTATGGTGGCTCCGGTCCTACCTGATGGACCCAGAAAGTGATGCTGGGAGACTACTGCATGACCCCCTGGCCGTTGGCCTATGGGGTACCACAGGGTTCCATTCTGTCTCCCATGCTCTTTAACATTTATATGAAACCACTGGGAGACGTCATCCAGAGGTTTGGAGTGCAGAGTCATCGATATGCTGATGACGCTCAACTCTATCTCTCCCTTCCATCTGATGGCAGGGTGGGAGTACTCATCCTAAACCAGTGCCTGAAGGCTCTGAAGGGCTGGATGTGGGCAAAAAAACTGAAACTTAATCCAGACAAGATGGAAGTGTTGCTGGCCAAGGAAAAAACTGCCCCAGGGATAGGGTTGCAACCTGTTCTGGATGGGGTTGCACTCCCCTTGAAACAGCAGGACCGCGGTTTGGGAGTTCTTCTGGATCCTGCCCTGCTGCTGGAATATCATGTGGCTGCAGTAGCTTTTGGCTATCTCAAAATGGTCTACCAGCTGCGTCGGTTCCTGGAGGCAGTTGACTTGGCCACTGTGACACATGCATTGGTGACATTGAGGTTTGATTACTGTAACACACTCTACGTGGGGCTGCCTTTGAAAACGATTCAGAAACTACAGTTGGTCCAAAATGCAGCAGCCAGAATGTTAACTGGAGCATGGTGCAGGGAGCATATCACCCCTGTGCTTTATCCACTAGCTCCCAATTTGTTTCTGAGCCCAATTCAAAGTGCTGGTTTTGACCTTTAAAGCCCTAAACAGCCTTGGACCTGTGTATTTAAGGGACCGCCTATGTCCATGTGTTCCTACAATGGATTTAAGGTCATCTGCCTCTGGTCTCCTCTGCGTGCCTGGAATAAAAGAAGTTAGATTGACAGGCACACGGAAGACAGCTTTTCAATTGCAGGTCCCAGACTTTGGAATTCCCTGCCCCAAGAAGCCCACTTTGCTCCCTCCCTGATGGTCTTCCGAAAACTTGTAAAAACTATTTTGTTCCGGAGAGCCTTTGGTTGGGACTGATGAGTCAGCCTGACACTGTTCAAAGGTTTTTATCTTTTATTTTTATCTTTTAAGTTCTTTTATTCTCGTTCTTTTATATGTGTATGCACATATATACACCTATGCATGTTTGTATCTGTATGCATAATGCATTTTATATAGATGTGTATGCATAATGCATTTTATGTATTTTAATAGTATTTTATGCATTTTAATTTACTGTAATGTTTGTGCTTTTATGGTGTATTTTATTATATATGTGTGCTATTTTATTGTAGCCACCCCATGTGCCCTATTGTAGGGCAGAAGGGCGGGATAGAAATATTTTAAAATAAATAAACATTGTCAAGGTCTCTGATGTATAACCCAAATAGCAGGTGTGATTAATTAGGGTATAATGGTATATAATGTCCTGCAAATCCCTCTAATATTGGAACTCAGCATAGACCATCCTGGGATGGTGCTTTGTATTGTATCAGCTACCTCCAGCTCTAAAGGTCTATTCATTGTTGGTTTGAGGGTTCCTAGGCAGCAGCAGGGACATAAGATTTATAATAATCTTTCTGTCTTTTTAAACATGCCTTTCTTTGAAGTTGAAAAAAACCCTTTAACTTTCACCCCATCACTGTGATCCTTGCCTCTGAATCCACAAAGAACCATTGCCCTTTGGCAAAACAGGAGCAAATTCCATAGTTTAACTATGTACTGTATGAAGAAGTACTCTTTTGTCTGTCCTGAATCTTCCCACCTTCAGCTTCATTAGATGGCCTCAAGTTCAAGAATTAAGAGAGAGTAAGGAAAAACTCCCTATCCACTTTCTGGAGCCCTTCAGATGTGCCAGTTATACCTGACTGGAATTGATGAGAACTGGCATAAAATAACATTTAGAGGGCCACAGGTTTCCCACTCCTGCTCTAAATTAAGGGCTTAACAATATAGGATGTTAATTTATCCTGTTTTATTGCTTTAAAATAGTACTATTTTATACTCATAATTTTTATTGTTTGTAATACATTGGATACTTTGGATACATTTTGTTCATAAAAGTAGCATATAAATACAAAATAAATAACTGTGTCGCCCTCTGTCATGTTGTGGGGGGGATTTTGATTCAGAACATAGTGCATGGGGAGAAAAGGTAACAATTCCCCCCCTTCTCACAAAATGAAAATCCTCCCATGCTGTAGCTAGGCTTAGGTTTTCCCCCTAAGCCTAACTGCAGTGTGTGTGAGAGAGAGATTTTGTTGCAATTGTGGGGGGAGGGAGAGTTAAACCTTCCCCTCCCAAATGCACTGCATTTCTAATAAGAATTGTCTTCCTGCGCACATGCACATGAGTGTGCATGCGCACGCACGCACGCACACACACACGATTGACAGAAATCAGCATTGTGCAGTTTGGGGACTCTAAGATTTCTCATTCCAGTAACAGTTTGGAAGCATTATTATTATTTTTTTTTAAATCCACATACTTAGAGAAATGTCTTTATTCTCCTCTCCTAAACCATGTACTCCTACAGTTGCAGCCTTTCCATTAGCAAGATTAATGTCTGGGCCAGTGACAACTTTTCTTTCTATACTTTCTGTTACAAAACGTTGCTGTTAACACCTCAGTTCCCAAAAGACTCCCAGGTCTTTGTAAATATGCTGTAATGTTTGATCCCATTGCTTTGCTTTTGGTGTTAAGTTTCCCAAGAGTTAAAAGTGTTTGTATATGGAAGAAAAATAAATGAACTTCATCTAATTTGTTTTTCCATTGCCAGTAGGCATTACTGGAAAAGTCTATGGAGGAGATTAAAGCGATAGGGTTTGGAAGGACAATGTAAATGTTTATGCCCTGTAAAGGAACAAACTGCATTCCTCCAACTCAGGAGGAGATTAAGGCTGTAGTACAATGCACATTTACTTAGGAGTAAGTCCCACTGAATTCAGTAGGATTTACTTCTGAATAAACATACACAGGATTTGGCTGCACTAAATACCATGCTCCCACGAAAAGGCAAATTACACAGAGCAAAATCCAACCAAATTTAAGCATGTTTAAGTCCTGTTGATTTCAATAGGCAAGACATAAGCATACTTTTAACTCCTGCATTGAAATAAACTTTTTAAAAATTGTGTTAAATTTGTTTAAATATCTTTGCATTTTTCAACATGAGGACTACATATTTTCTGTACAGATAAGAAGACTTGATTCCTCCCTCTGGATGGTTCTGCCCACCGGGTGATCTCAGTGACCGAATATTACATTGATTTGCTGCACTCCAGATTATGCTATTAATATGAATCTTCTGTTATATCACAGCTGATTTTGATAATACTTTG
Source organism: Rhineura floridana (assembly GCF_030035675.1). Classification (NCBI taxonomy): domain Eukaryota; kingdom Metazoa; phylum Chordata; class Lepidosauria; order Squamata; family Rhineuridae; genus Rhineura; species Rhineura floridana. The sequence goes on along the minus strand of NC_084480.1, from coordinate 176,577,772 downwards.
GTTTGCATTGATTTTGTTTGTTTGCATCAAAATATACATTCACATCCTTAACAGAAGAAATACAACATAGTATGTTTCTGTTATAAATGTATTAATGTTATGGGGAGAGGGAACGTTGAAAGATGCTGTGGAGTAAATGTTTTAAATGGCACCAAATTAGATTTTATTGGTTGTATTTTATATTCTTTTTGTAAGCTGCTTTGTGAAGAATTTTCTTGAAGAGTGGATTATAAATTATATGTTATATATAAATATATAAATTTGTTCAATCAATCAGTTTCACACATATAATAATGGAAGTATGTCATTTTAACACATTGACCACACATTTTCTCACACATCCTCATCCTCTTTGAGAAAAAACCCTCCTTACCCTCCCCTCCCTGAAGCCCACCCCCTAGGACAATATGACCATTTGTACTAGCTCTTAAACACGGCCATCCAATGAATCAGAGTCAAAGTTTTCTTGCATAAAATGTAAATGTACTGCCTTCAAGTCAATTCCGACTTATGGCGACCCTACAAATAGGGTTTTCTTGAGGCTGAGAGGCAGTGACTGGCCCAAGGTCACCCAGTGAGCTTCATGGCTATGTGGGGATTCGAACCCTGGTCTTCCAGGTCATAGCCCAACACCTTAACCACTACACCACACTGGCTCTCTTATTGCATAGTAATACCACTAATATCTGTACAACTGTTACATTGTACTATCTATCTTGCATTGTACAGACCTATCTTCTGTATCTTTAAAAGTTGTGCAGGGGGAAGGAAGAATTCCACCTTGTGGTTTTTCCCATTACAGGGTTGCAAGAACACCTGCACTTGGCTGACTTTCTCTTCTCCTAAAGATACAGGATCAGTCTCGGGTCCTGAGCCTGGCAACCCTACTATAAGAATGACCTCAAAGTGAGATAAGCCCATAATATTGGTGGGGCAAAAGAGAGAAGGTGCATAGGGACTCCCCTTTTGATCCATAGTGATTCTAAGACTAAAGACCTCATCCTGGATGCAGCTCTGTCCCTTCACTGTGTTTTCACTTAGCATGCTTCGGTTGAGGTATTACAGCTGTTATATGCTCTGACCTGTATCTGTAGAGATGACAGTTTGATAGCAACAGACATGTTTATAGGTTTGCTCTTTCTAACTTTCACTTCATGTACTTGGCACAGAGGCCTGTTTTCACATTCCATTTTATAGTAGTACAGACAACAATGAACATGAAATGTGAGTTATAAGTGCAATAAACCCCAGGCAAAACATGTTGAACAGGAAGTGTAGAGCCAAAGGAGCATCAAACTGGGCCATGCATGTGAAGACAGAGCCCCTAGCATACCAGCATGGAGCAAAGAGGTAGAACCAGGCAGGATGCTTCCTTTAAATACATAGCTGTGTGTGCCTGTCAGCTTCATAAAGCAGGGGTGGTGAACTACTTTAGTCTAGCAGGCTAGACCCCAAAGTGGACATGCCTTCCACAGGCTACTTTTGACAGATGTGTGAGTCCACCCACCTATCAGTCACCTGATATCTTATGATCCATGCCCACTGGGAAGCAGTAGGGTTTACATTCAGCACCAAATTTAGAGAGCATTGGGTCCACACCCTGTTGCAAAGAAACAAGCAGCAGCACACTCTAAGCCATGTACTTCTGATTGTTCCTTGTTAGTGGGGCTTGTGTTCAGCAATGTTTATATTTGGGGCCAATGAAAGCCTTACTTTCAACAGGGATCGGCTCCACTCAGGAGCTCCTGATTGAAGCTAATCCCACAGGGCTTGCATTTGTTGCTGGATTTAAATTTAGTGCCAAATGCAGGCTTCACTTTTGGCAGGGATCGGCTCCATTCAGGAACCAATGACAGCAAGGCTTGCATCTGGCTCCAAATTTAAAAGGTGCTAAATGCAAGCTCTGCTTGCAAAGGAGCAATTGGCAGCACGCTTTAAGGCTCTTGGTTGTTTCTTTGCAGGCGTAGCTTTACCTGCCCGCACATATAACATTAGGTGTGGGCAAGGCAAGTGACTGTGGCTTGGGGAAAACAGCCTCATGAGCCATGTTAGGACCTCTGGTCAGCTTCATTTGGTACATGGTTCAGAGGCTCCCCATGCCTTTTCTAGAGTCTTATGGCACCTTTAAAGGCTAACATTTATTATGGCATAAGCTTCTGAGGATGCATGAAATGTTATCCAGTGTTAGAGACATGTCCTGCTTGGGATAACACTTCATGTGTCTGATGAAAGTGGAATGTAATCCACAAAATCTTATGCCTTAATAAATCTGTCAGCTCTTACGGTGCCAAAAGAGTTGTTTTGCAGCAGTAGGCTAACACAGCTACCTGACTGGAAATAGACTTCTGATGTTCACACAGAGTTAATAAAATATCATATTTTTTAAAATGATTGAAGGGTAACCTGCTATTACATTTGTGCTTTGATCAACTAGATGGTCCATGTACTCCAGGTCCTGCTTCAGTGCCACAGTGGTCCACTAGCAGGGCAGTGGGAATTCCTGAAAAGCACCTGGCAGGCCAGAATACATGGCTGGTGAGTTATGTGCAACTTTTAAATTTATTATCTTTTTTTTATTTATATCCCTCTCTTCGTCCCAGCAAGAGCCCACCTAATGAACTACAAGTTGTGCAGGCCTCTCCTAGAATGAGGTGATAGCGTGGTATGTTTCAAACCATGAACAGTGCTACTTTCATGGAAAGTGAATCCATGGGAGGATTAAATAGTTTATTTCCCTAAGGTTGTTAGAGCAGCATTTTGGAGCAGAGCAGGAGTAGAGCAGCTAACCACGGGTAAAAAGCAGAGCAGCTGCATATCAGCCCCTTAAGGTGTCTGAAGATCAATGCATCTGGACTGGTTTGGACTATTTCAACCCTGAGGAGAGGGGATTAGATCATTTTCCTTCAAGGGGAGGAAATGCGGCCAGAAAATTCCATTAGCAGAAACTCCCATTCCCTGGCACCAGGGAGATAAGGAGTCTCAAGCTCTGGATCAAAATGAAAGGCATTTTCAGTGTCTAATAGCAACATTTTATCTCCAGTAACATACTCTTCCCCTCCTGATGACAATGCTTCTTTGCTATTTGAAAACTTAATACCACATCCTAAAGGGCTGTAGCAAATACGTGTAGAAAAACACTAAACATTCTCCTAAGGAAGTGAACTGAGATACTGTAAGAAAGAACGTAAAAGGCGATGCAAATGTTTAGCAGAAACTTTTACCTTCACGTTAAAAGGAGAAAGTGGGGAGTCACTTGAGTTGTACTTAATGGGCCTTCCCATCACTACGCTAATCAGGATTTTTATTTGCAGGAGACAAATTTCTCTTTCCTGATTCAGGAATGGGTAGATGTTATTTATTTTATAATCCTCATCTCCATCATCATCTTTTAAGGAGCTCAGGACAGTTTACAGCACACACTAACTTTACAATAACCCTATGAGGTTGGGTGGATCGATAATGACTGCCTCAATATCAGTGCATGAGCTTTGTGGCTGAGCAGGTATTCCAGCACAGATCACCCCAGTAACACTTAGCCACTGCACTACACTGGCTCTGACTGGATGGTCAGGTAAGGAACATTAAAAAGCAGAAGAACGCACCCCACCACCTGAATAATCCCTTCCCTGTATTTTTTTTTTTTTACTGTTACTGTGATGCACTTGTGTGCCTAACCATAAGCATAAATTTTAGGTGGCATGCCACAATTGGGAACAAAGAGCTGTTTCTGTACAGGAATTCTAGGAGTGTTTTCACAAAATTGGAAGATAGGGCATGATGACTGTTGCCTACTTTTCATGCACATTTTAAACCTGCTTATTTAATGGGAAAATAATGAAGTTATAAGCCATCGCTTTCAATATTGTTGAATCTGAGTTTAGCGCAATCATATGTGCATTTGAAGTTTTTTTAAAATAGCAAAGAAATGGGTTATCACAGTACAATGTATTAGAATACTAAAGAGATAATTAATGAATTTATACCCTGCCTTTCTACAAACCTACACAAAGAAGAAGTAAAATTATAGAATTCAACTCTCAAGCACTCTTTCATATGATAAAGTATAGCTAACCCATATTACTTGCTGCACAGAGGGAACAGCTGCACCTCTATCTCCCCTTTCTAGGGTTGCCAGGTTCTTGGCCTGAGACTGATCCTGTATCTTTAGGAGAAGAGAAAGTCAGCCAAGTGCAGGTGTTCTTGCAACCCTGTAATGGGAAAAACCACAAGGTGGAATTCTCCCTTCCCCCTGCCCCACTTTTAAAGATACAGAAGACCTCTTGGTTGCCAGGCCCAGCTTCCAAGAGGTCTTCTGTATCTTTAAAAGTTGTGGAGGGGGGAGGGAGAATTCCACCTTGTGGTTTTCCCCATTACAGGGTTGCAACAACACCTGCACTTGGCTGACCTTCTCTTCTCCTAAAGATACAGGATCAGTCTCAGGCCATGGACCTGGCAACCCTACCCCTTTCTCTAGCAATTAGTTTGCCTGGACAATAACAGCAGTCTTTTCTACCAAATCCCCTGCTGCCAGCCAATCTGAGGATGGGTCTAGTCCCCTTTGCCCCCTTCCAGAATGCAAGCTACTGTATTCAAAAACATGGAATAACAACAAAACAACAGCCTAGGATGGCCATGTTTCCTACTTTACAGAAGACTCTGTTCGAAGGTGCCCCCTACATCAACAACTACCCTGTCCAAGCCCACTGTAAAGAGAAAGAACCCTAAGAAGGGAGAGCAGGAGGGGCCTTCAAGTTGCCCATCAACAGTTAGCACCTGGATAGCAGACTGAACACACCTGAACACAGTCTCTCTCCCTTTTTGGTAATGTGTATGTGACCACCCTTTAAGAGTCAGCAGTTGGCCAGCATGGGCATTCATGATCTCTTCCAGTGCAGATTGCCCTGCTGATAGTTGTGACATATACAGTACATACACAGAGTGGGCTACATTCATCCAAGTTCTACTCAGAGTAGACCCACTGAAATTAATGGACCTGTTAGTCATGTTTATTAACTTCAATGGGTCTACTCTGAGTTGGATTACCATTGAATACCACCCAATATATTCATATACCTAGCCCCAAAAGAATTGGGCCCAGTTCACTGGGCAGTTCTCAAGCTCCAGCTAAATGAATGGGGGCTGCAGAAAAACACAATAATGTTATTGCCCAGTTCCTATTGCTTTCAGAGAGGAATGAGAGGAGAATTGCTCAGTATAGTGACAGCCAAGAGGACAATAAACAGGCCCATAATAATGATAATCCAGCACAGCAGTAAGTGTTCGTCATAGCTGTGGAACATATGTGCTTAAACAAGCATCACATGCAAACATGTACATTTATGTATTATAAGCAACATCTAAATAAAGAGAGATAAAGAGTGGAATCCTTCTTTTTTACAACTTGAAAAGAGCCACCAGCAGCCAGATGAAATAACTTTAAGGGCTGCATCATCCAGCTCATTGGCTGCCAGTTAGTCATCCCTGATCTAGTAGATTGTGCCTTAAAACAAAAGTACTATGAGCTCATCTACATGGTAGCATTTCTTTGTAGGAAATACACTTCTTTTACCTTCACTTTTCATTTGCACCGTCCACAGTTCCTGCTCAATATTAGCTGCCAATCACTTTTTCCCATTCACACAAACAGGCATTCCTCTGGGGATGACTAGTCTCACTTTTTCCTTGTGGCCCCACCTTCTAATTATACCTTTCCACTCCCTCTGGTTGCTAAGTGACTGAGCATGCTCAGTCTGTTCTACCAGCTTCAGTAGGTACCTTTAAAAAAAACCCAGAAGTGTGAATACCAGTGTTTTCTCTGGTAGGATACAGCTGAAATACAAATCTTTGTTTGAACAGTGTTATGCTTTTGTGCACAAGTTAGGGGGGAAATAAAACCACTTGCAGCAACATAAAAAAGGCCTGCAGAATGGAGGAGAGCAACTAGAAGTTGCTTGTCAGCATACAGGAAATAAAATGAATGAAAGGAGGAGGAGGGAGTGGGTGTGGAGAGGGGAATAATTAACACACCCACCTAAAAGCATCAGAACAAAGCATCTTCAATCACTAGAGAAAGGGAGTGAAGACTTTTTTCTTTCCTTGTCGTATCAGTGGGTTGCATTAGTACTGTTTTACAAGCTGAAAACTGTGATAGCTTCCGTTTGCTGGTAATGTCATGTGAACCATGCAAATTTAATGGAGATGTGAGTAACACCAAACAAACAGTAAACCACCATGTAGACGAGCCCTATGTCCATTTGAAACCTCCTCATTAGAGTCACTGAATTACATTAAAGAAAGGGAGCTTTTCTTTGGAGGAAAAAAAACCTGCTGAGAAATCCTTCCATACTTTAAAACAATCATACACCCCAAACTTAGCTAATCACAGCAAATTTTAAATTAGTTCTAAAAATATCAGCTTGATACGCATCTGTGAAGCACAATATTTATAAAGCTAAAATCAAGCCATGTAATTAAAGTCATGTTTCATTAACACTTGCAAACAGCTGGGAACTTGCTAAAGCACAGAACAGTTTATGGTCTATATTAACAAGCTACTAGAGAAACCATTTTCAGCATTCTGTAGACATGGCTACAAAGAGCCCTGCATGCCAGGAGGTCCTAGAATACCTGAGGCCTGAAAATTAAAGCAGCTCTTACAGAACATTAATCTGGTGCATTTATGTTTCTTACAGCTAAAGAAAGAATTTCTGCCTACCTTTTTTCTGAAACTGTATTTTATCCCCATGGCTGCAGCAGAAGTGATATAAGGTTACTTCCCACTTTCGCATATTTATTTATTTATTTATTATTTAATGGATTTATATTCCGCTCTAGTTCAAAAAATTTAGAATTCAGAGCGGAGCATATAACGGGAGAAACATACTTTTTTGGTTGTAAAACTCTTAACACTGCAGTCTTATATGCACTTAATTAGGAGTAAGCCCTGTTTAACTAAGTTGAAATATCTCCATGTGAGCAAACATACAGAAGCTCCATCAATCAGAGAGCCAGTGTAGTGGTTAAGAGAATAAGCCTTGAGCTTCTATGATTACATCCTCCATTCAGCCCTATAGCTGGGGTAGGTGGGTGCACTGCCCATCCAACCCAGGATTTCTTTTAAAATTGTCTTTTTAATCTGTGACATGACAAGGACAGCCTCCATTTTTAAAAAATGACAGCTTGTTTTAAGAACAGGAGCAATTTCAGAATAAGACCCTCTGAAAAATTAAGTGAATAAGGCAGTGCAAGATGTTCAGACACAGGTTAGAGCAGCAATAGCTGCCTACCAGGTGGCAATAAAGGCAACAAAGAAGGATTTCTTTGCTGCCTCTATTGCATCCGCAGAGTGCTGTCACAGGAAGCTGTTCCAAGTGGTCCGAAGCCTGGTCGGTCCAGTTGCCCAGGAACCCTTGGAGCATTCTAAGGCTTCCTGTGACAAATTGGCAAGGCACTTTGCTGATAAAGTCGAACACCTAAAGAACTCGATTCCGTACGCTGTGGATGCAGTGGAGGATCCAGAGTTGACCAGTCACAATCCGGTTCAGTGGGATCGGTTCCGGCCTCTTCCTTCTGAGGATGTGGACAAGGTGCTTTCAACGGTAAAGCCTACCACCTGTCTGACTGATCCTTGCCCATCATGGTTCCTTATGAACTGCAAGGAGAAATTGGGCGAAGGGATCAGGGCGGTGGTAAATGCATCCTTGAAGGAGGGTGTACTGCCACCGGCCCTCAAGGAGGCAATCATAAAACCTATCCTTAAAAAGTCCTCCTTGGATCCCCAAGTCTTGAACAACTTTCGCCCCATTTCGAATTTGCCATTTTTGGGCAAGATCATTGAGCGAGTGGTGGCTAACCAGTTGTCAGCACACTTGGATGAAACGGATGTCCATACCAATCGGGTTTCAGGACTGGACATGGTACTGAAACAGCCTTGGTCGCTCTGGTGGATGATATGAGGAGGGCATTAGATAGGGGAGAATTCAACTTTCTTGTCCTCCTGGATCTCTCAGCGGCTTTTGATACCGTTGACCACGGTATCCTGTTAGATCGCCTGGAGGGACTGGGAATAGGAGGCACTGTTTTACAGTGGTTCCGATCCTTTCTCTCTGATAGGCATCAACAGGTAGCATTGGGGGATGAGGTCTCAGACCCTTGGTCCCTCATTTGTGGAGTGCCACAGGGCTCTATCCTCTCTCCCATGCTATTTAACATCTATGTAAAACCGCTGGGAGCCATCATCAGGAGTTTTGGGCTGCGGTGTCACCAATATGCTGATGACACACAGCTCTATCTCTCTTTTAAATCCTCACCGGAGTTGGCTGTGGAAACCTTGTCCAAGTGCCTGGAATCTGTGAGTGGGTGGATGGGAAGGAACAGGCTGAAGCTCAATCCTGATAAGACCGAGGTGCTGCTTGTGGGTGACAGGGGAAGGTTAGGTGTTGTTGACCTGAAGCTTAATGGGGTGAGTCTACCCCTGAAGGATCAGGTCCGCAGCCTCGGGGTTGTTCTTGATTCCAAGCTGTCCATGGAGGCTCAGATTTCAGCAGTGAGCCGGGCAGCTTGGTATCAGCTACACCTTATACAGAGGCTGCAACCCTACCTCCCTATTCATCAGCTCCCACTGGTAGTAGATGCTCTGGTCACCTCTCGATTAGACTACTGCAATGCGCTCTACGTGGGGTTACCCTTGAAAACGGTCCGGAAATTACAACTGGTGCAGAATGCGGCGGCTCGTCTGCTCACAAACAGCCGTCGCCGTGATCACATTACACCAGTATTATTTCATCTACATTGGCTCCCAGTTGTTTTCCGGGCCCAATTCAAGGTGTTGGTGTTAACCTTTAAATCCTTATACGGTCTCGGCCCAGTTTACCTGAAGGAGCACCTCCAGTACCACCAACTAAGCCGCCTGACTAGATCAGCCACGCAGGGCCTTCTCTCAGTCCCACCGACGAAAACAGCTAGGTTGGTGGGGACTAGAGAGAGGGCATTTTCAGTGGCGGCCCCCACTCTGTGGAACTCCCTCCCGTTTGATCTTCGCCATGCCCCTTCCCTGGATATATTTCACCGAGCCTTAAAAACTTGGCTCTTTGGACAGGCCTTTGGGATCTCCGGAATGGGCTAAAATTGTTTAAAATTGTCTATTGATTGCCCTACATTGTTTTATACTGCTGCTATTTAAAATGGTTATTGTTGACTGCATTGTATTTTGTGCTGTGTTTATATTGTATTTTATTGTATTTTAACGTGTACGTCGCCTAGAGTGGCTTTGGCCAGATAGGCGACACAAAAATTAAATTTATTATTTATTATTATTATTATTTATTATTATTGTGTACAACAGAAGCCTCATCTGGAAGAGCTCCCAAAAGTCTACTCACTCAAGACTTTCCCTGATTAAGGGTGGATTTTTCATGATCACAATCACCTTATAATTACCTAAGTGATCCTGAAAAAAAGTGTTTTATCCCCACTTGTGTCACTTCCCTCTGGCAAGACCTTTCTTCAGGGCAGCCCCTCAGTCACTGCCCCCCTTCAGATATTCATCAGACAGCTATTAATGTCACCCTCTCTCTGTGTGTGTTGTTGTTGTTGCATGCCACCCACTCTCCGAATGGTGCAAGACTTTCAGGGGCTTCTGCACTTACCCAGGGTTTGGTTTCTTTGGAAAGAAGGTCAGCAGAGATAATGGTGTCTTATAGGATATATGGTTTATTTACACATATTCACAACTTGAGCTTAAGATGGAGGGGTTCTTAAAATTAACAGTCCACCAGATCTTGCTTTCCCCTCAGGCTTGTAGGGAGGCACCCCAGAACTATGAGGCAGAGAGCAGATATCTCTGTATGTCTTCCTAGTTCTCAGCATGTCTTCCTAGTTCTCAGCTTCTCCCAGGCTAGCTAAAACACAAGCCTCTCTTTGGCTCCAGGATGGGGGAAGGGAGGAGGGCCTCTCTCCAGAAAGAGTTCCAATAGCAAGAGAATCTCTCTGTGCTATATTCTTACATATGCTTATGGCGGCCACTTAACAAACCTATTAGCTCACAGGCTAATATATATATGGGGTTAATTATTGCATCATCATTATAAGGAGCACATGTCCAGACTAGTACTGGTTGTTCCCCTTCCTAATTCCCATGAGAACTGTAAGTTCTCATGAGGGGAACATCCCACCTGTATCAGGTCACTCTGCTGGCCACATGGCAAGCTGGCACACAGCTGCTGGCTCCTCTGAGGGAGGAGTCAGGCAGAGTATAAGGAGCAGCTTCTCACACCAGACAGGGAGTTAGGAGGAGAGAGTGAGAGCAGCCACATGCTTTACCCCAGTGGCAGAGGCCCATCCCAGGAGTGACAGAATGGCAGGCACCTACCCCCAGGGGAGCTCCTAAATACTACAGCAAAGAAACATGAAATATCTATGCTTATTTCTATGTGTATGCTCAGCAATAAACACCAATAATTACTTACCTCTTGCTATTTTAATGGCCGAATTGAGATTCACAAACTAACTGCCTCTAACCATTGAACTGGCAGTAACTTTGGCTGCAGGGATAACACCCTGTGGCATTACACCCTCTCTAACAGCTAAACCCTGACTGACAGTTAGCTCCCAACTGCCTGGACCCTCCAGCCAATCAGAAAGAATTTACCTGATTAGGCCCCATCTACCAGAATCTTAAAGCAACCATGTCTGTCTCCTCTCAGAACCTGTCACCAAGAAGCCACTACCAAGCAGGCTTGCAACAATGTACCAAAACAAGGCCTCATAGCAATCACAGAGGTCATATACATTCCTTTAAACACAAACACACACATACATAGCATTTCTCCACACCCCCAGGAGGGTTGGAGGGTGGCAACGCAATAAAGGGTCTTTTCAGTGATGGCCCCCTGGCTATAGAACACTCTTCCCAAGGAGGCACACTTGGCACCACCTTTGTCCATCTTTAAGTGCCAGACAAAAATCTTCCTCTACACCCAGGCTTTTGGCCCTCACTGACCTCTGTTAGGGGATGGGACTTGTATACCTTCCCCCTTTATTTGTATTTATTGTTTGTTCAGTTGGTTTTAAATTGTCATAGATGTTTTTAAGCGTTATGGATTCTGTTGTTTTTAACTGATTATGTAAATCACTTTGGGTCACCTGCTGAGAGCCACTTTAATAATAATAATATTAATAATAATAATAATAATAATAACAATAACAATAATAATAACAATAATAATAATAATATACTGACTGGCAGCAGTTATCCAAGGTTATAGATAGGTAGTATGGAGATGCCAAGGAGTGAACTTGGGGTCTTCTGTATATAAAGCATGTGCTCTGCCACTGAGATATGGTTCCCCCCAATGTGAAGACTGGCAGAACAAGGGTCAGAGGTGGTTGGTAGCAATTGGGATTTGTACGGGAGCAGACAGAGAGGTCAACAGTAGGTAGAGCCAGAGCTAATGATAGTCAGAGCCAACTAATTCTAGTTTTCTCCCCATCCTCGTCCTTGCTGACTTCTACAAGAGTAACACTATGGAAGAGGAAGCTGACAGCTAGCGTTAGTGTAAGTAAGAAGGCAGGCAGGTGGAGGCTGGCTGAAGGCAGGCCAAGGTTGGTAAGATAGTGCTCTATTTGTCTAAAGCACTAGCCTCCTTAAAATTTGCACATCAAAGAAACTCATCTTCCCCCCTTACTTCTTTTCCAGTTCACGCTCAGCTCAGTGTTTCTCAAATTCCTGATAACCGAGGGATTCATTTTTTCTTAATTAAAATTGGAAGAATGGTTGACTTGTACACTCCCCTCACCAGCCCATCCCCCCAAACGTTTGCATATGTAAAAGTATGCAAGGGCAAGAGACCAGTTTCAGAAGAGTCCTGTGCTTGTGTGCATCGTTGTGTGCATCGTTGTGTGCATCACCGAGGCTGAGGAGGAAGGGGCAAATCCAAGTCAGTGAATCATGATGTAACAGGCATCCTCCCTGTAAAGAGGGCTGGTAATTCTTCTGCTTCTCTGAATTGGGCCTGACTGAATGATCCACTCACACAACTGAGGTGGCAGAATAACCTGCTTCCAGTGAAGGACAGTTGGAAGGCTCTAAGGAAAGTCTAGTGACTCATTCAGAGATGGAGCAGACAGCTTCCTTTGGGCTTACAGGAGTATTTCATTGAGTTAATGTATGTGGTGCATTTGGGTGTCCAAACTCACGTTTTGGTAATTACTGACCTATCTGGATATGTATGAGAAATCTATAGGAATCAGTAAGGTATGTAATGAATTCACTCAATTTTTATTATCGCCAGTGAGAAACTACCCATGCCAAAATCACTCTCATGCCAACGTGAGGCCTTGTTTCCTTTCATTCACCATTTCCCTTTGGTTTTAATTGCAGTTCCCCCCCCCCACCATAAACTGTTCATCTGCCTGCCTCATATTAATAAGCCTTCTGGTTCTGATGTACCATATGTTCAAATTCTGTATTTTGAGAAACAAACTCATCATGCATTCTCCTGAAAATCTTGAATGCTGTATCCAATAATAGACCCAGGAACGCTTAAACCATTGGTGTTTGCCTTTTCTCTGAAATATTATTAGCTTTGAATTGCACAAAGAATCAAAAGCCAAGGACACCATCTGGTGCCTCTGAAAAAGTGACAAAGTAGGAAAATAATACAGTCAGTGTACCAAATGCTATTTTACATTGATTTAAATGTCTTGCAACCCAAGAGTTAGGAGTTACTCTGACCTTGGATTCAAAGCTTGTACACAACCTCTGCAGCTTTTCATTCCCACACTGTTCAGGCAAGCTGCTGCAGTAGTTTGGTAGTTAAGGTGTCAGACTGGGGCCAGGGAGATCCAAGTTCATATCCCCACTCGGCCATACAGCTCATTGGGTCACCTTGAGCCAGTATATATAATGGGGAATTTTATATATCCACATATATATAATCATAGATATTAAGAAGGCATGTTTTTTAAAATCATAAAGAGTTAAGCATTGAACTTTAGGCCTATTGAGACCTGAGATTCAGGCTCAGAGAACACCCTAAAATTCCATAGGCCTTGATCAGATCTGTAAGCAAAACCTGTTTCAAACGGCAGCAGTTACAGGGACCTTCTGTTTCTTTGCCAACACCTGGCCGATGCTTGACTGACAGATGATTGATTACTTTATTGTTTGGAATCAAGGAGCATTGAACCTGTGAGAGAAGCTGTGATTGATGTAATAAGTAGGAATTGCCAATGTTTGATTCTTAGGTAAAGCTATAATGCCACCTAGGGGGAAAGTCTGAAATAATTATTAAGGGTTTAATGAAGAGAAATAGTGAGATTTTATAATGATTTTACAACTTTATAAGTGTGTTTTCATTAAGAAAAAGGTGGTGTTTTCATTAAGAAAGAGGGGGTGGCCTGCCTCCTCTATATCCCTGAGGCTGAAAGATCCTAGTTAACCAGAGTTACCCAGTTTTTCCTTAGTCTGTGTGGCTTCAAAATGAAGTTCAAGTTTTTTAAATAATCCCCTCTCTTGAGCTATTTATTTCATAAGTAAAGAAATGGGATTTCTGAGTAAGTATAGGGACATAAGAACCCCTATGGCAAAGGAATAGAACTGGGTGTGCTCATACATTCCCAAACACCCTGAGTTGACGCAAGCTTGACTCAGGGAACTTGTCCAAATATTTCAGGTGTACCTGAGTCAGCCTGACCCATCAGAAACAATGGAATCTACCAAGTATGCTTGAAAGCATATTCACAATAGTAACTGTTCCAACAAGTCCCAAAATTCATTAGTCTTGAGAGACAGTAGGACAATGGAGACATTAATGAGATTGACAGAATCTTGGAATCACCACTGGAGTTAGCTAATACTTTCTGATTGGTTTGGAACGATTGTAGAGAGGAGGAACTGTGATGTTATGTGGGCAAGAACTCATGAGATTGGTGGAATCATTGTCACATGCTGTAACTGTACTCTATAAAAGAGCTTGCACACAGTGCCTCAGTGCAGTCTCTCCTGGATGTTTCTGGGGGGCTGACCCTGCATGTGCATATGCATATGCTTGTAAAGAATAAAAGCCTACATTTTTGCATCAAGCCTGTGTCTTCAAATATTTTTTTAAGGACCCCCACCAAAAGATCCCAATGGAGAAAGAATTCTCCAACATTTACACATGGATACGGGGGGGGATGTACAGAGTGAGCCCAAAAAACAGCAACCATGCAATGCAAGAAGTATAACATGCCTCCTCATTAACCAAAATGGAGACAATAGTCAAGAAATCAGAAGAAGGCTAGAACTGGGGAGGGCAGCTAAGAGAGAATGAGAAAAGGTCCTCAAATGGAAAGATGTATCACTGAACACCAAACTTGGGATCATTCAGACCATGGTATTCCCAATCTTTATGTATGGATGTGAAAGTTGGACAGTGAAAAAAGTGGATAAGAGAAAAATCAACTCATTTGAAATGTGGTGTTGGAGGAGAGCTATGAGCATACCATGGATTGCAAAAAAGACAAATAATTGGGTGTTAGAACAAATTAAACCAGAACTGTCACTAGAAGCTAAAATGATAAAACTGAGATTATCATACTTTGGACACATAATGAGAAGACCTGATTCACTAGAAAAGACAATAATGTTGGGAAAAACAGAAGGGAGTAGAAAAGGAGGAAGGCAAAACAAGAGATGGATTGATTCCATAAAGGAGGCCACAGACCTGAACTTACAAGATCTCAACAGGGTGGTTCATGACAGATGCTCTTGGAGGTCACTGATTCATAGGGTTGCCATAAGTCATAATCGACTTGAAGGCACATAACAACAACAACAACAACAACTTGCCTCAGTGTGCATGCCTACTAAGGGTATAAGAACATAAGAACGTAAGAACATAAGAAGAGCCTGCTGGATCAGGCCAGTGGCCCATCTAGTCCAGCATCCTGTTCTCACAGTGGCCAACCAGGTGCCTGGGGGAAGCCCGCAAGCAGGACCCAAGTGCAAGAACACTCTCCCCTCCTGAGGCTTCCGGCAACTGGTTTCCAGAAGCATGCTGCCTCTGACTAGGGTGGCAGAGCACAGCCATCATGGCTAGTAGCCATTGATAGCCCTGACATGACATGACATAGACATGAATTTGTCTAATCTTCTTTTAAAGCCATCCAAGCTGGTGGCCATTACTGCATCTTGTGGGAGCAAATTTAGTTTGACTATGTGCTGAGTAAAGAAGTACTTCCTTTTGTCTGTCCTGAATCTTCCAACATTCAGCTTCTTTGAATGTCCACGAGTTCTAGTATTATGAGAGAGGGAGAAAAACTTTTCTCTATCCACTTTCTCAATGCCATGCATAATTTTATACACTTCTATCATGTCTCCTCTGACCCGCCTTTTCTCTAAACTAAAAAGCCCCAAATGCTGCAACCTTTCCTCGTAAGGGAGTCGCTCCATCCCCTTGATCATTCTGGTTGCCCTCTTAAGAACATAAGAACATTTCTGCTTCTTAACCAATTCCTTATCCACAAGAGGACCTCTCCTCTTATTCCATGACTGCTAAGCTTCCTCAGAAGTCTTTGGTGAGGTACCTTGTCAAACACTTTTTGAAAGTCTAAGTACACTATGTCCACTGGATCACCTCTATCTATATGCTTGTTGACACTCTCAAAGAATTCTAATAGGTTACTGAGGCAGGACTTTCCCTTGCAGAAGCCATGCTGGCTCTGCTTCAGCAAGGCTTGTTCTTCTATGTGCTTCTATGGGCTCTAGTCTACTAGAGTTGATGCCACATAAAATATAATAGGCTTTAGGCTGCCACAAGACTGTTTAGGCTGCAACATACTAACATGACTGCACCTCTAAAATGGATCAAAGGCTGAAATTCTAAGGACCTGTGAAGTTCCAACAAGACTTTTCCCCCCAAGCAATCACAGTTATGAACATGCTAACATGGGGTCTTGTTCCCATTTGATTGAGATGTTTTGTTTCTGTGTGCAGTGAACTTTCTGTTTGTGCTGAAAATGCTTTCTGTGCCTTGAAGAGCAGCCTGGCACATAGAAATTTAGCAGGTGGAATATTTCTTGACCAAGAAAGGAGCAGTGGGAGGGAAATTTATCTGCTGTTGAAGGGAAAGCAAAATGGCCAGTTAAAAAAAATGGGGGGGGGAGATTGCAAGCCAACTGGGAATGGAAAACAAATAATCCTTCTTGCCTTTCTGATGCCTATAATCATGAACCACAATGATGGCTGTTTGATGAAGTCATCTTTGAACTGTAAGATCTTATTATTACATCAAACTCCCATGTTCCTGTCTTGTTTATGGTTTGTTGCAGCAGTATCCTTTCTGCTCCTCTAGCCCATCTTTTAGGGAATGAAGAATATATCTGAGTTTGTTGCTCTATCTCTTTGACATTAGCAAAATGGTATTCCAGTCATACTGCTTTGTTGGAAGGGGGAAAATGTTCAGATGTTAGACAGAGCTTGTGAACAACAGGGAATCTCTCATTCTTCACTTGCTTTATAGTCCAGAAAGTCCCAGGTTCAGCCCCTGCAGTCTCTCACTATGCTATCCAAGAGGGATTGGGAAAACCTCTGTGTGAGACCTTGGAAAGCTGCTGCTGGCTGGAGTAGACAGTACCAGAGTAGATAAACCAGCGACCTGTATAAATCAGTGTCATAGGTTCATATGACATTTTTGCAATTGTCCTGTAATCCTAACTCATACTGATACTGGAGCCATTGTAAAGGACAGAGCATCTCGTCTTGAAGGCAGAAGTCAATGCAATTATATAGGTTTTAAACTGGCTGCACAATCTATTTTTATTCTCTAAAAGAAAACGGCAAAACTTAAAACAGGCAACTGCTTGGAGAACCGAGTTGCCTAGCTGCAGAGTCAGGGATTTGTAAACTCCTGAAATCCGCCTCTATGTTGGTCTGCAGCTCACATGTTCAGTATGTTATACAGTATTTCCATTTAAGTAAGTGATCACTGTGTGGGTAAAGGTTTAAGAGGATTAACAACTTTTTAATTAGCCACCATAAGTTTGCCCTTAAGAGTAGCTTTATGTACAGATACTAGTAGGTGAGAGTTGTTTTTCTCCATGGTTTGAAAAAGTTCACTGGTTGATTTCTGCACATCAGGCTGCTGTTAAAGACACCCAACTGTTGTGAGCAGGCCAGAAGAGTGTCTTGCGTTTTTCTCATTACTCCAGGGTAAAAGTAACAGCCACGTTTCCTGCAGCATCTTGGAAATTCAGGATGATTTCTTATACATTTTGTTTTTGGATACAGATATAGCTGGTACATACGGGGCATTCCTGTTGTGACGTGAATACACTTGCATTATTTTCTGCTTGCCCCTTTAAACCACCCAGAAACTGTGTACAGGAAAGCAGAAGTGTGTGCTACTTGTTAAATAATATACATGTGTATCCTCACAATTAATGCTATGTGTTTATGTTGAGAACATAAGAGCCTGCTGGAACAGGCCAATGGCCCATCTAGTCCAGCATCCTGTTCTCACAGTGGCCAGCCACTGGGTATGTATTTGGCCCAGCTGGGGATTTTTCTCTTTAAGAAAGGAACAGTATTCTAAATCCTGATATGTTCAGAATGTCTTGCTTCTGCCTCAAATATATATACATGTGTTTTAGTACTGGGCTTTCAAAGGAGAGCTCCCTGTTTTAGATCTTTCTCCACTGTCATTCCTTCACACATTCACATCCATATCCAAACATACCCACATGCACACGTGTCTGGTATGGGGAACAATAGGATAAAGAAAACTATTTGGAGTTTTCTCTTCAGCACATAACTATCCACACATATTTCCGGTGCTCTACACATTTTCTGCTGCTGATGGCACAAATGCACGATGACAAAGAAAGACACAGTAAGATCATTAATAGCGATTAATCAATCTGACACAATAAAACATTAATAGCAACCTTGAAGTAAAGACAAATTTGGACAGTAACATTTCCCATTAAAATACTCTGCATTTTAATTTCATTCTCCTCTATGACCTGCATCTTGACTAAAGAGAATAAGGGGTATGATCAATTTTCCTGCTGGTGGAGCAATTCAGAACTTAGCATAGTCTTTGAGAATTGTCTCCAGTTTGTGACTGAGCAGAATATTGCCCCTCACTTTCACCTTGCCAACCAGAAAAGCCCTTTGTGGCTTTATCTTGCCCAGAACAAGCTCCATGAAGTCATGGTCAGAGAGAATGAACACAGTGTTTGCAGGCTTGCGGGAACCTCCTTTGTAGACCTCGCCAGAGCCAGTCTTCAGATCTAGAGTCCACTGTGCCACCATCTTCCCTCCACTCATGATGTCCCACTGAAAGACAGCATTCACCTTTTTTACAAGCTGACTGCCAACTTCTTTGATGCGCTGGCCAAATTCTTCAAAGATTAAATCACTCTGAAGCCCCGTGGCTTTTGCTGAAGAATTTTTAGAGGTTGACACCATAGTCATGTACACCTCTGAGGCAGCAGCTTCCTCGGATGTGTTGATCTTGGTCTGAAGACATGTTTTCTTTTTTTCCTTCCACAACTTCATTTGAAGATTTTTGGAGAATTACCAATTGTTATTCAGAGTCCAGACAGCAGGAGATGGTTGTATCTTTCAGATGTATCTCAATGTGGATGCAATAGCTGTTTGACCATGCCTCCTTGTATGTCTAGCTTGGTAGTGTTTTGGTTTCACAAGCACGATTTACATTAGTAAAAGAGGACATCATTGTTGGGTGGCTACATTGTGAAATCAGATGCAACAGCCAGTCAGCATCAAGTTTTAGTTAATTTGCATGATGTAATGTCATTGGTGAATATGCTTCACAGTGGTATTTAGTTCTTACTTTCAAAAAATGATACATCATGGCTTATACCTGCAGCAGTGGGGAACTTCCAGCCTGCAGGACTAACGTGACCCACCCGCCATTTGTCCAAACTGCTCACTTGTCAGTCTGCCAGTCATTTATACTTATATACTGTCCACCGCTTTAGTTTCATGTTGGGGCCTCAACTTCTCATTCGTTCCTGCAGCTCCCTTCCATGAATCTGCAGAGAGGCATCTTTAAAATTGGCCCTTTTTTCACCTGCTGCTGCCTTTGGAGTTGGAGCTCTGATGGTTGCTACTGACACTCTGCAGCATGACTGTGAAGAAGCCACCTGTTGCCCCTGGTTGGCAGTTGCACAATGTACTGTGTGATCTTGGTACCTTTTGTACCTCTCCACTGCTGCTGATGCACGGTTTCACTGCTAAAGGGCTGTAGCACAACCCAATTCCTCCAGTTTCTCTTCCTTGAATGCAGAGCTTGAATTTGGTGCTTTTACTAGATGCTCAGTGATAGCTATATAAAAACTGTTGGGTTGCTCTACAGATATCCTGGCTTATGTCTTTGATGGTGCACCTCTCACCTTCCCCTTTTGGAAGAGGCTACTTGCAAGAGCACTGGGAACTAACAGGGTTCCTTGTTCCCAGCTGCTCTGCACATTTTGGGGTGTGTGTGTGTCTGACAGAGAGAGAGAGAGAGAGAGACTTTGCTTTGCTGTTGGGATAACACTGCTCTCTGTACAAGTTATTTCTTTACTTCTCAGTGGGTCTTACCTCTGAGTAGTTGTGCATAAGACTGTACTATAAATGAAATGTGTGTGAAAACCACTATTTTGGGAGATGGTTGATGCTTTGGGTCTGCTGCTTTGATGGGAGGGAGACACAAACATGCCTGGAAATTAGTTTCAGCTGGCAACGCTAACTGTCTGATGGGGGACTCTGTGTGTGTGATTGCTTAGAAGACAGTTAATGGAGGGTAGAGATGCTGCTTGGGTGAATTTTTATTTCATTTTATTCCACTGCAGGGAATAGTAGTTTCCTTTTTTTTTTACAGTATTGCACCTGAGAGAATTGTACTTGTCTTTGTCTTTTGACGTGCCCACTTCTATGGTGGGTGAGGCCAAAGGCAGAAGATTGGGCACATCTGAATCCATCCCCACTCTCTTGACCTGGCTTATACTTCCTGATGTCTGCTTTGTTAAGATGCAATCCAATACACACTTACCTGGGAGTAAGTCCCACTGAACCCAATGGAGCTTACTTCTGAGTAGACATGTGTTGGATTGTAGCCTTAATAGTTGTTGCCTCTACCCAATAAAATTACAGATGGATGGACCCTTCCCCTGAATCCTCTCTAGAAATAATGTGGACTAAACGGATTTAAAGTATTGGACATGTGAAAACTTACTCCAGATGTGGTCAGGATTGAGGCCCTACTGTCTTCCCCAATATCTCACAATGCACACTGCATAATGGAATTGTGGGCAAAGGGCTCCATTTGCAGTGATAAAGGCTGCAATAAGGACTGAAACACTGGATGGTGCTGCGAGTGTAGAGTGTATCTAGGGAAACTGGGTACTATACCATAGTAATGCCTACAACCATTTCAGACTTTACCAGCATCCAGGATGAACTGGAGTCCAGTACCTATTTAATGTTTGGTACTGGCAACCATCTCTAAATAACACACGTGAACCTGCTGACAGCAGTGTTAGTCTATTTAAGAATGCCATTTCAAAAGGAGCTAGCTGCAATGCAATGCTGGGAGACTGCAATTCTGAAAAATGCCTCATGACTCGAATGTTGTTATGAATTTTTGTCATAAAACAAACATCTTGCAGATAACAACAATGAAATGGGAGGGATAGACTCCCAAGATGTAAAGTGTGGTAATGGATTATGGGATAGCTTTATTAATGGCCAGGGGTGGGTAGAGCCATTATTTGGATTTGCCATTTACACAAATCTTGGCTATTTTTTTTAGATGTATGTGCTCCAGACTGGGGGTGGGGTATGCATATAACAGGTCCCAAGACAGCAGGGGGCCCAGACTCTTATATTTCATTTTTACAAAAGTAAGTCAATCAGACTCAGAGAGAGTCAGTGTGGTGTAATGGTCAGAGTGTTGGACTAGGACCTGGGAGACCAGGGTTCAAATCCATGCTGCTCACTGGGTGACCTTGGGCCAGTCACAGTCTCTCAGCCTAGCCTACCTCACAGGGCTGTTGTAAAGATGAAATGTGGAGGGGGAGAGCTATGTTTGCCACTTTGAGCTCCTTGGAGGAAAGGTGGGATATAAAGGTAAAAATAAATAGTTAAGAAGCAAGATGTTCAGACAAGCCTTAACCTTCTAAGCCAGCTGTGGGGTACCCTTGGGTACTCTAGATGTTGTTGAACTGCAGCTCCCATCAGCCTGAGCAAGCATGGCCAATGATCAGGGTTGATGGGAGTTGTAGTTCAGCAACATCTAGAGGGCCAAAGGTTTCCCACACCTGTTCTAAGATAAGCCATCCTGGCTGCTCCTGCCTTTCACTGTTTTTAGCCAATGAGTGAAGTCAAAGCTGTGATTGATGAGTGAGTTGTTTGGGCACTAGGAATCCCTAGGATGCTAAAAAGCTGCTGTTTTCTTCTCCCCTGCATTTCACTTTCTGGCTAGTGGCTGTTGTCTCCTTGTAATCTCAATCTGAGATCAGGTACTCCCTACAAGTTAATTTCTGCAGATTCTCCTACACAATAAATGTGGGTGGGTGTTTAAGAATCCCCCATCCCCACCAAAGAAAATGCAGTAAATACAAGCTGAACACTTTGCAAAGAGGCTTAGGAATGTCTTCTTTTACAGGACATAAAGTCCAGGTACCTGTTAAGAATTTACTGTATAATTAACTTACAATACAACGGCATGGAAGTCTACTCAGAAGTATTTGTTTTTAATGGGTCTTACTCCCAGGTAAGTGGGTATAGGATTGCAACCTAGGCTTTCTTGTGAGGAAGGGCCAGAGAGGGGTTTATGGTGAGAGGATTCCTTGTGTACCCCAACTTGGGAGTGTGCTTATTTGAATAAAATTGGGATTTATGCATCTAAACACACATTAATCAGGGCACATTAAGACTGGAGGTGCACTAATTTGGGGGTGGGGGACAAAACGTGTCTCTATAGTACAAAGATGCATCACTTTGGTTAAAGGATCCAAAACGTGATGCCTATAATACACTAAGACCCCTTTTGCTTTTATATCTCCTGTATCTTCACAGCAGCCATATGAGGTAGGTGCAGTTGAGAGCTGGTGACTGGCACTGAGTAATAACAATGAGTTAATTAAGTTTAAAATGTGAAACTGTACATATATATAATCTTACATATAATAAAAATGTGTGTTATCAGGCAGCCCTCGTTGGAGGATTTGTAGCGACACACAGCAATCCTTGATTTGCATGAAGTCAGAGTGGGGTAGGGGAGCAAAAGAGAAGGCAGGCTGCACAATAGCAGTGGACATGGGCATGGGAGTAAGGAGGGACAATAACAGGAGGAAAGTGGTGGTTTACAACAGTGAGAGGCCTGAATAGATTGGGAAGAGAGAAACTTTGAAGTCCCCCCCAAAAAAAGTCTTAACAGGAAGAAAGAGCAGATATAGGTACAACTCAGAAGCTAACAGAACAGAGCCTTTCCAAACTCCCTCCTTGCTATACTAAAATTCCTGCTTGTGCTGCCTCCGCAGGGTTTAGAATTGTATATAGAGAGACTCCTTTCTGTTGTGCTAAATAAGGCATTTATTAGGTTAGTTATGGAACTCTAGAGGTCTGTCTCTATGCTCCCTTAGCCTTACAGTAACTTCCTGTCAGGTGACATCACCCCTCTCTTTAATTGGTTAGTTTTCCCTCCAAAACCTGCCTCAGTTTGTTTCATTCATCAGTGGAGCTAGCAGCAGGCCTAGTAGCCCCAGAGGACAACGCTCCTTTTCTCCCTCCCTCCCTCCCTCCCTCCCTCTCTCTCTCTGAAGATACTTCTCTGCCAGAATTACCTCTTCCAGAAGCTGTGTCTCTCAGAAGGTACCTCTCCTCCATTGAATCTACCTTTTCAACAATCCTACAATATCCTAAGACCCTCCATGGTGCAGAGTGGTAAGTGGCGGTGACGCAGCTGAAGATCTGCTCACGGGCAGAGTTCGATTCCAATGGAAGGAGGAAGTCGAATCTCCGGTAAAAGGGGTCGAGGTCCATTCAGCCTTCCATCCATCCGTGGTCGGTAAAATGAGTACCCGGCATACGCTGGGGGGTAAAGAAAGGCCGGGGAAGGAACTGGCAATCCCACCCCATATATACGGTCTGCCTAGTAAATGTCGCAAGACGTCACCCTAAGAGTCGGAAACGACTCGCACTACAAGTGCGGAGACACCTTTACCTTTACAATATCCTACCTGCTATCAACCTTCTTCATCATCATCACCATCCTCAGTTCACCATCCCCAGAGACTGTACACTTTCTTTGACGTTTTGGTATACCTTTGTGTTTTCTGGTTTAATAAAATAGTTCAGATTAAAAGAGAGATATTGAGTTGACTGTCTGGCAAAGTGGGTTTCAGAACCACGGACTCAGAACACTGCTCATTCTAGTCAAATCTCTGCCATTATTTAAAACTGGCACTTTTCTGGGATGGTGTAAAAGCTGGAACGGAACAGGCCCTTTATAAAAGAAATTGATGCCAAAAACAGTGGGATGTGTTAGAGACACTTGAGAACAACATTTAGGAACAAAAACCATTCCGATAGGATTTTTATTAACCCTTTAACAACCAAAATGCCCTCCGGAATAGAATGAAAAAGTCCGGAACGGCAACTTCCCAGCGAGCCAGACCTCCCAAATTCACCAGTCCCACATGACTACATGGAATGCATGCAATAAGACACAAAACTTCCACAAAAACCACATTACGATACCCATTCTGGGCTATAATACGCTTTTACGTAAAACAGCCCGGAACGGCGACTTCCTAATGAGCCAGACCTCCCAAATTCACCAGTCCCACATGACTACATGGGATGCATGCAATAAGACACAAAACTTCCACATAAGCCACGTTCCATGCAATAATACATCTTTCTATACATCTTTCTGAACAGAGCCCAGAACAACATCTGAACCAGCCAAGTCAATCAAATGTACCAGTCATGCATAACTGTATGAGTCAATGCTCTGGGCCACAAGCTTTCACAGCAACCACTATCACTTGCATACACACAAGCAAAGATTTGTGCTATGCGCTCCAATTGTTTTCAATGGTATATAGCCAAATATAACTTCAGTTAATTTAACAACAGAGACAAATTTCATTTGATGTCAATTTTAAATTGGTACTGCTGAAAGTTAAGGGCACACTTCTGTATTTTTGTGAATACTTTGATTCTCTTTTGTTACTGTAATATATATTAAAGATGACCTTTCATTCCAACGAGCGGTAGTGTTTATTTATAAATTATACAATCAACTACAGAAAACATCCTGAATGAAATGTTGATAGTATGCAAATTTAACTGCAAAACAAATTGCTCCAATAAATATTATTACTTAGTTGGCAGCTCTAGTAATGATTAATGAGGTATGTGTGTGAAAACAATATAGTACATTGTTGTTTTTCTTTCCTAGCAAGGTTTTTTTAGTAAGCTATACTAGTATTGAGTGCAACTACAGATAGCTTTTGGTGCTAGAGAATAGCTGCAGTTTACTCTTCTTCCCACTAGGGGCACTATAAGATCTGTTGGTCTCTGCAGAGACAGGATGATCCCTTCTTTTTTTAGACCGAAAAGGCTGAGCCCAGGTATGCTATATTTATACTGTGGAGATGGCTCAATGGAGCAAGTAGCGTCTTCTCTCATTACCTACAGCAGAAAAGCCATGAGTGTAGTATACATGCTTAAGTTTGAGCAACTTTCACCATTTGAAGCTCTTGAGATTTTGGAAAACCCAGTAGCAGAGAAAATATCAACTCTCTCAGCTGCTAAGCCCAAATGTGGGCAGCAGTTTGTCTATAGCTACGAAGGCCACAAACATAAAAAAGATGACTGGAGATGTGATCAATACAAATGGATTTAAAAAGGAAGGCATTTTTTGCCAAGGGGGGATCCTCTGGTACGAAAGATTTATTTATTTATTATTTATTTATTTAATTACACTTCTAAACCGCCCTATAGCAACAAGCTCTCAGGGCGTGTACAACAAGATAAAACCACATTTTAAAATACGAACAAGTGTGGATTACACTATACAATTATAAAACATATTTAAAAACAAAATTAGAATAAAAATGAAATAAAAATTACAATTACAGTTAAATTTAAATTAAAATTAAAATTAAGCTTAAAATGCCTGGGCAAAGAGGTAGGTTTTTACCTGGCGCCGAAAGGATAACAAAGAAGGCGCCAGGCGTATCTCATCTGAGAGGGCATTCCATAATTCGGGGGCCACCACTGAAAAGGCCCTAGATCTAGTTACTGTTCTCCAGGCCTCCCTATGAGTTGGGACCCGGAGAAGGGCCTTGGACGTCAAGCGCAGTGAACGGGTAGGTACATAGCGAGAAAGGCGTTCCATCAAATATTGCAGTCCGATGCCGTTAAGGGCTTTATAGGTAAGAACCAACACTTTGAATCTGGCCCGGAAACATATTGGTAGCCAGTGCAGTTGGGCCAGAATAGGAGTTATGTGGTCAAATTTCTTCATCCCAGTAAGAACTCTGGCCGCAGCATTCTGCACTAGCTGAAGTTTCCGAATCGTCTTCAAAGGTAACCCTACGTAGAGAGCATTACAGTAGTCCAATCTAGAGGTTACCAGAGCGTGAATACCTGAGGCGAGGTTCTCCCTGTCCAGATAGGGTCGTAGTTGGGCTACCAGCCGAAGCTGGTAGAACGCATTCCGTGCCACCGAGGCTACCTGGGCCTCAAGTGACAGGAGCAGATCTAATAAGACCCCCAAACTACAGACCTGCTTCTTTAGGGGAAGTGTAACCCCATCTAGGGCAGGTCTGACATCAACCATCTGGGCGGAGGGGCCCCCCACCAACAGCATCTCAGTCTTGTCAGGATTGAATTTCAGTTTGTTAGCTCTCATCCAGTCCATTATCGCGGCCAGGCAGCGGTTTAGTACATTAACAGCCTCACCTGAAGAAGATGAGAAGGAGAAATAGAGCTGCGTATCATCAGCATATGGCTGGAAACGCACTCCAAAACTCCTGATGACCTCACCCAGCGGCTTCATATAGATATTAAAGAGCATGGGGGCAGAACTGAGCCCTGCGGGACCCCATATTGGAGCACCCAGGGACTCAAGTAATGTTCCCCAAGCATCACCTTCTGGAGACGATTCCCAAGATAGGAGCACAGCCACTGCCAAGCAGTGCCTCCAACTCCTAAATCCGTGAGTCGCCCCAGAAGGATACCGTGGTCGATGGTATCAAAAGCTGCCGAGAGATCAAGGAGAACCAACAGAGTTACACTCCCTCTGTCTTTCTCCCGACAGAGGTCATCATACAGGGCGACCAAGGCCGTTTCTGTACCAAACCCCGGCTGAAAGCCCGATTGAAATGGATCCAGATAAGCAGTTTCATCCAAGAGAGCCTGGAGTTGGTGAGCGACCACGCGCTCTAGAACCTTGCCCAGAAATGGAACATTTGCTACCGGCCTATAGTTGTTGAAATTGTCAGGGTCCAAGGAGGGCTTTTTTAGGAGCGGTCTCACCACCACTTGTTTCAGGCAAAGTGGGACCACTCCCTCTCATAAGGAGGCATTGATCACCTCCTTGGCCCAGCTGGCTGTTCCATTCCTGCTAGCTTTTATTAGCCACGAGGGGCAAGGATCCAGAGCAGAAGTGGTCGCCCGCACCTGTCCAAGCACCTTGTCCACATCCTCGAGCTGTACCAACTGAAACTCATCCAATAAAACAGGACAAGACTGTGTTCTGGACACCTCATTAGGTTCAACTGCTACAATATTGGAGTCAAGGTCCCGGCGGATGTTCATGATCTTATCTTGGAAGTGCCTCGCAAACTCATTACAGCGGGCTATTGATGGTGATATTGCGTCCGGAGGACCAGAGTGTAAAAGTCCCCAGACAACTTTATAAAGTTCCGCTGGGCGGTTACAAGATGACTGAATGGAGACAGCAAAGTACTGCTTCTTTGCTGCCCTCACCGCCCTCACATAGCGTTTGGTAGAGGCCTTCACAAGTGCATAGTTACAGCCGTCGGGAGTTCGCCTCCATTTGCACTCAAGCCGTCTCCTTTCTTGCTTCATCACTCTTAGCTCCGAGGTAAACCAAGGAGACAATTGAGCTCTGCAAAGGAGAGGGCGCACCGGGGCGATTGTGTCAACCGGCCGCGTCATTTCCGTATTCCACAGAGTGACCAGGGTTTCGACAGAATCGTCAGTTTTATCAGCCGGAAAATTCCCTAGAGCCCTTTGAAATCCTTCAGGATTCATTAGTCTCCGGGGACGGACCATCTTAATTGGTCCTCCACCCTTGCAGAGGGGAGAAGACAATGTGAGTCTAAATCTCAATAGGCAGTGATCTGTCCATGACAAAGGAATAGATGTAAAATTCCTCACTCCCAGATCACCTTCCCCTATCCCAGTGGCAAAAATCAAGTCTAGAGTATGTCCCGACACATGCGTAGGGCCAGTAACAAATTGAGACAGCCCCATGGCTGTCATGGAGGTCATGAAGTCCTGAGCCGCTCCAGACAAAGCGGCCTCGGCATGAATGTTGAGATCCCCCAATACCAAAAGTTTGGGAGATCGCAACACCAAGTCCGAGACCACCTCTGTCAGCTCAGTTAGGGAAGCTGTTGGGCAGCAGGGTGGACGGTACACCAACAGTATTCCCAGTCTGTCTCGCTGACCCAACGCAATGTGCAGACACTCCAGGCCATTAGCCACCTGGATAGGGTGCCTAACAAGAGGGATGGAACTTCTATAGACCACAGCGATTCCCCCTCCCCGACCCTCGGATCTACCCAGATGCTGAACCGAATACCCAGGTGGGCATAACTGGAAGAGATTAATACCTCCCAGATCGCTCACCCAGGTTTCGGTAATACATGCCAGATCGGCCGCCTCATCCACAATTAAATCATGGATGAGGGAGGTATATACTTTCAAAGACTATTTAACGCAGAGCAAGTGTTGTTTCACAGATATGCATATGAAGTGCCTGATGGAAGTGTAGGCAGAGTAATTGTCCATTACCTTGGACAGGATGAGAGACCTGAACCATCTGTCCCTCATGGAAATATGAAAAAATATCCCATGAGATGTCATGTACGTATCATGCCTTCTGTATTGTCAGAAGCTATGGGGCAGAAACACTTTGGCCCGTGCAAAGTTTACCAGCGTAAAATAGCAACAACAATAGTTTCAGCTGAACATATGAAAGTAATGCTGCCTAAAGATACACAACAAATAAAAAATAAACTGAAGTATGAGAAACAGAAAAACAGAATCAGCCATGATGATTTATATGGTGTGTATGAGCTTCACTATGCTCTGGAAGGGTTTGTATGTGAATTCACTTTTGTCCCTGAAGTGTCTGTAATTTTGGCACTTCCAGAAATTATTAGAATATTTGAAGAGGTGATAATGTTGAAGCTAAACACACTTTTGTCTTATGACAAAACCTTTCAGCTTGGAGACTTCTATGTGTCACCTTTAATTTTCCAGTGTGCTTTCTTTGAGGAGAACCCAGCAATTCCATTGGCCATACTGATCCATGATAAGCGCACAACAAATGTGCATGAGTGTTTTTTTTTTATTTATAGGAAAACGTGTGCCCAAGATCAACAATGATTCCACGGTGATAGTCACAGACAGAGAAGCAGCCATTGTGCATGCTATTGAGAAAGCTATTCCAGGCTGTGCACATGTCCTTTGCTGGAACCATATTATAAAAGATGTAGAATTCTGGGTCTCTGCACATGAAGGAGGGAAAGGTGATCGGAAAGTTTACACCAACAATATTCTTCAGCTTCTGGATAGTGAGACTGAAGAAGAGTTTCTAAAATTGCTGCACAAATTGAAAGTAAAGTGGAGTGCCGGCTTCCTCAACTATTTTGATCAGAAGCTGAGAAAAGTTGTTATGACAAACTGTGGTAGATGGCTCTTGGGAAAAAGAGGGACCTATAAGGGAACCAGTGGCATTACCAGAAATGTATCTGAAAGCATAAATGCAGTGTTCAAGAGACTATGCAGTGAGAAGGAACTAAACATGGATGAAATGGTTTTGGTTTTTTATTTCCTTCAGACATATTACCTAAAAGAAATTTTAAGAGGATTGTGTGGAATTGGAAATGACCACCTATTAGCAGAACATAATATCAGAAAATTAAATCCTGATACTACACAGTTTCCAGTAGACTGTGTTCCTGTAGATGACATTGTGCATTTCATAAAGCAGGGAAAGATGGACACAGACCATGTGCCTGAACTTCAAAGAAAAGACTGTAAATCAAAGACTATGGAAGGTCTAGCAGATTTAATTGTAAAGCATAACCGCATATTCTTACAAGCACAGTCTGGCTGTGTCCTTATCAGAGGATTACGTGAGAAGGAATATGTGCTGAAATTATTTCCAAAAGAAACATGCTCTTGCAACAGTTCCAG
The DNA here is from genome assembly GCF_030035675.1 of Rhineura floridana. Lineage (NCBI taxonomy): Eukaryota > Metazoa > Chordata > Lepidosauria > Squamata > Rhineuridae > Rhineura > Rhineura floridana. The sequence goes on along the minus strand of NC_084480.1, from coordinate 176,548,314 downwards.
GACATGCTACTGTATTATGGCAGCACAGATGTCTGTAGGAAAAAGTCTTCGTAGGAAAAAGTCTTCATCGGACAAAGGTGATGTATTCTCTGAAAAAATTGAGTATGAGTGGACGAAAAGGAAAATCTGGAAGAAAAAAACCTAGACAAAAAGATGAGTTAACCATATTGGCTGCATCAGATTCCCTTCTGATGCACGGTTATACTACAACTGATGCCTCCCAACAAAGAAATGAGAAAAATGAAAATCAAGCTGCTAGCAAGGAAAGGCAATTATCATCCTTTGCCTTTGATCTTGAGCAGGAAGCCCCCTATTTTTCAAGTACCCCTCAAAAACCTACTCAAAGAAAGCTGATGGGGAAAAAAGAACATGTTCCATGGGAATATATAACATGCTATCCACGCATGAGAAATTCAACCATACAAAGGGTCTACATCAATGCAGATGACATGAAGTCTCTTCTGAATCAAAACTGGCTAGCTGACACTGTAATTGAGGGATTCCTAATTACTAGAACAAATCTAGAGACTGTGACAAGTACAGATGTTGACGTGTGTGTCTTCAGCCCATTTATTATGCGGTCCATGGAATTACAGGGATACACAACAAGTGTTCAAAACTTTGGCACAAACTTGGATGTTGTGATGAAGGACATCTGGCTCATCCCCACCAATGTACACAGTTGTCATTGGGTACTCATGATTTGTGTTCTTCAAGTGGAAAATTATTCTGTATCTTGATACCAAACATGGCATCTCCACCAAGTACACCAACATGCTGCAAACATTTATAGAGATGCAGTCAGCTTCAGCAATGAATTGGTCAGAGTGGATCATTCATGCACCCCTTGACATACCAGTTCAAAAGGACTCTTCCAACTGTGGGGTGTTTGTATGTCTGTTTGCACATGTGTTGTGCAGTGGCTCTCCAATCCCCTTCCCAGTAGACATGGTCCCTGTACGGCAGTGGATTGCTACGGAACTGCTCAGCAAGAATGCATTACTTCCACAACCAAGTGCAACTCAGAGACAGCAGCAGAGAACAAAGAAACAAATAAATCAGAAAGTCATGAACAATTTCAACACTCCTGTCTCAAGAAATGTGCCTAAAGAATCATTGTCTACAATTGCATTCTTATCTTCAGCAGTACAACAGTATTATAATCCATCTTGGTCACTGTGTTTAATGGGTAATCTGTGCAAGAAACCCAAGGAGGACACAATGATTCTCCGCCAGGGAGTCTGTCAGGACTGGTACCATCTGTCCTGCCTTGAGATAAATCAAGCTCCTTGTGGCATATTCAAATGTCCAAAGTGTTGTGACAAATGAAGAATCCATGCCACGGGCAAAAATGTTTTCCTCTATAACATGATCTTGTCTAATGTTATATGATTATTTTCAGTGCTGATAAATACTGTTCTCTACTTGAAATGATCTTGCACGCCTGCCTGCACAAAAAGAGTACATTTGTGTTCTATTTATTTTGCAAAATACTTACAAAAATATTGGTTCAGTTGCTGCTATTTATATTATATTTATATCCTTATGTTGTTTTAGAATATATATATATTTACACATATTTGTATACATTGTTTTAGTTCTTGCTATGTGTGTTTATTTTTTACTGGATTCATATTTTTCCAAAGAATATAGCTAATGATGCTATATGTTAAAATATCTTTAGAATGAAAAATCATTACAGTATTTCAGAACTACTCTTTATAGTTATATTTATTTATTTGTGTCATTGTAGCCATACATAGGTGTGCTAAACCTTTTCTGGGTGGAGGAATGGATGCTTGCCCCACCACTTTGTAGGCCGGATAATGTCAGAGGGACTGACCTCAACCCTGACATCTGATTGCTTTGTTTTGTGATTTTGTTGATATACACTGGTACAGTGGTGTGGCATTTTCGGCAAAGGAGGTGGTGGTATTATTATTATTATTCCCCAATGTTAATAGCAGGTGCAGGGATTAAAAACCCCATGTCATGACCCCACTAGGGATCAGCTGCCCTGCACCTTCAATTTAGTGTTGCAAAGGTCATCGTGCAATTGTTTATTGCATGATTGGTATCTCATCTAGTTTGGCCCTCAGACTGGCAGTGGCTGTCCAAGGTCCTGTTCTCCAGCCTTCTTGCCTGAGAGCCTTTTGACTAGAAAGTTCTTCTGCCTCCACCTCATGCGTTCTACCCAACGAGTGGGAGTCCCTCGCACAGGTTCCAGACTTTAATAACCTTGATTTTGAAAGTAGTTGTGTCAGAAATTCATTTCACAGAAAGCAAACTGGTGAGGTTTGGCCCAGAATTTGAATACGAGGCAGAGGTGGAGTCTGAGCCCAAGCACACAAGAGCACTTCTTTGAACCCAGTTTTTTCCTGTGATAGCACATCTATTTCACAGAAGGCAAACTCTATTTCTCTCCCCTTCTGCCAGCCAATTTGCCCCTCCAATCTCTCTTTCTCTCTCTCTCCCCAATTCACCAGCCATTTGCAACCTGGTAGCAGCACCAATAGTGCTGCTTAGTGGACCTACAAACAGCAAGAAAGAGTATTGCTGATCACCCCAGAGGTTCCTGGGTCATCCTGTGTTATCTCCCATTTCCCAACAAAAGGAGAGGCAATAACATGTGTGGTTGGTGAAATTTGGTAGGTCTGGCTGATTGGGAAGTTGCCGTTCCGGGCTGTTTTACATAAAAGCGTATTATAGCCCGGAACGGGTATCAGAACGTGATTTTCGTGGAAGTTTTGTGTCTTATTGCATGCATCCCATGTAGTCATGTGGGACTGGTGAATTTGGGAGGTCTGGCTCGCTGGGAAGTCGCCGTTCCGGGCTGTTTCATTCCGTTCTGGAGGACATTTTGGTTGTTAAAGGGTTAATAAAAATGGTTTTTGTTCCTAAATGTTGTTCTCAAGTGTCTCTAACACATCCCACTGTTTTTGGCATCAATTTCTTTTATAAAGGGCCTGTTCCGGTCTGTTCCGTTCCGGCTTTTACACCATCCCCACTTTTCTCTGTGTATTTCAATCCCTACTTCACTCAAATCTCGGCCACTGTCTAAAACCACAATTTTCTTCTGTGTTCCTCAGTCCCTGCTTCACTCAAACCTCTGCTGTTGTTTGAAACAGCCACATTTTCCTTGCAGTATCCCTCCTTTCTTGCTGTACTCAGCTTCTCCCTCTTCCATTCCCATTGTCTCATATGAGATAAAGGATGCAGAGCCCTACCTTCATACAATGTATTTCATTTCTGGCACCACGTATCGTCTTCAACGTGAAGTTCCAGATTCATTGTAGTAATTTAGAACAGGTATTTTATGAACAAGCAAACAGCTATATTTGTACAGCATCCATCAACTGAACTTGACCTTCTCTAACTGAACAGGCTTACTCTTAAAGAGTCTATTCAACTTAAAGATACAGTAACATATCACAGGGTGAGTGTGCAAAGGGGGCTGCAGAACACAAGAGGCATGGAAATGGGAGTGGTCTGTGTGCAAGGTGGAGTTGAGAAAAGGAAGGAGGAAAAGAGGGTGAAGCTAAAAGTGGGAGTGCAAAGGGGGTTGCAAAAAAGGAGGGAGGAGTGTGTGTGTGGGTACACACACATACCAAGGATGGCAAGCTGGTTTTTGTCTGCTACATTCCTGATTTTTTACAGCATTCAAAGTATGGAGGTGTAGGGATGCCTCCTTTCGTGACTGTGTCTTTTAGGGTTTCATTGCCCTTTTTTGCCTGCGTGAATACAAATATATTGCAAGTTAGAAAGTTATAGGTGTTTTTAAAATATATATAAAATTGCCAAAATGTCTTGTTGCTGTTCTTTTAGCATGTAGCAGTGGAATGGTGAAGTGCAGAGAAATGTTCAGTGCGTACTTCATAATTGGAGTGTTGTCCAGTATCTTGTATTTTTCCCCTAGGAAAATACAGCAGGGTTGGTGGGTGCAGGCTGCTTTAGTTGATTACAGCAGCAATATGCAGGGAGGGGCGATTAGTTGCTTTCCCATCCATGGGCGGGGGAACAAACCTGGTTAGGCTAAGAAACAGTGTCTGGCTCAAGGGCACCAAGTGAGCTTCATGGCAGAGTGATAATTTCAACTCCTTTTTGCTCAAAAATAAATGCTGTCATTATTATGAGGTATTAATAAATAACTACCAATTTTTATACCAAAACTACTGCTTGATTTTAACTATTTAAATCTTGAATTTATCCCAGAATAAGCATCTGAACAGAACTGCCATAAATCTTCAATCACTTTTGACCCCTTCCATCTGAAATATGACACCTGGTCTTCTACAGAATTGCCAGCCTAAGATCGCAGATGAAAGACCTACGATATACATTACCATTTACAACTCATATACCTTGAGTTCTGTGCATGGATTAGGGGTGGCATTGGAGGAGTGCATGGCTCTCATGCCTTTAACAGCTATGTAGCAGGCAGATACTAAGCAGGGTAACCCTCTTCTAAATGGAACTACAATTATGGGGAAAGCTTCACCTGTTGATATTCTGTCTGCTGGCCATCTTATTACTTGTGCCTGAAAAAATGGAAATGGACTGCCTTCCTGACTTATGGAGACCCTATGAATAGGGTTTTTATGGTAAGCGGTATTCAGAGGAGGTTTACCAGTGCCTTCAGGAGATGCCCTTCTCTGTCCCAACACCCTAGCAAGTGCAATTGGTGGGGACGCGAGATAGGGCCTTCTCGGTGGCTGCTCCTAGGTTCTGGAACTCCCTTCCTAGGGAGGCATGAATGGCCCCCTCCTTGCCAACCTTCCGTCAGCAAGTAAAGACTTTTTTATTCCGACAGGCTTTTGGGATAGGTGTTTAGGATTGGGGTTTACAAGGCTTGTTTTATTGTTTATATTATTATTTGTATTATTTTAAATTGTTTTTAGATTTTTAAGTGCCTTTCATGGTTTTAAGGTTATGCATAGTTTAATTGTATTTTAACTGTATGTTTTTCTATGTTTTTAACTACATGTAGTTCTATTTGTAAGCCGCCCTGAGTTCCAGTTTGGAAAAAGGCCGGGGTAAAAATAAAGTTTCAATTTCAATTCAATTCCTCTGAGGTTAAGAGGCAGCGACTGGCCCAAAGTTACCCAATGAGCTTCATGGCTGTGTGGGGATTCGAACCCTCGTCTCCCAGGTCGTAGTCCAACACTCAAACCACTATGGCACACTGGCTCTAATTTATTTTTGGGTGCTCCATCCTGTTAACAGATTGGTGGAGTAACACAGGCAGCCAAGTAATTTTGTAATGCTATCCTCTTCTCTCAATAAAATAAAGCTTTGCTTTAGTCTGCTTTGGACCTGCATTTTTGGGGTTATACACACTCTATTCAGGCACACTTTAGGGCAAAGCACTTGTTTTATCCCTAGCAAAAGACCCCCTTCCTCTCAAGGAGGTGTGTTTCATGGGACACGTGGGTGGCAAGTTCACACACTTAGGTTCCCAAGGACACATGTTGTAACAATCCATATGTCATGGCCCCGTCAGAGGACTCCTCAGATGAGGACGACTCGGGAGTAACAGCAGCAGACCCAGGAGCAGCAGGAGACACGGAGGAGCCTCCTGAGAATCCAGCTCCTTCTGCCCCTCAGCTGCAGAGCACCCCAGGGACAGCAGAGGCCCTGCAGCCAGACACAGACAGTGAACAGGATACTCCCCCCTCACCTGCAGAACGTAGACAGCAGAAGGTCAGGCAGAAGAGAGGCAGGCCTGTCTCCTTAAGGCCCAAACGCTGAGGACTCACACCTGCTGTCAACCTTGCTCTTTATAAGGCACACCTTGGCTGCAGCTTGTTGCTGACTGCAACGTCAGGCGTGGCTTTGTGTAGACCTAGTTTCCCTGCAGCATCTCTTTGACTGACCTCCTTGGCAATTGATCCCGGACCTCCAATGACCTCGCTTCTGGACTTCTGACTCGGCAAGTACGCTTCGGATAGGCCTGGCAGATTTACAACCTGACTGCTGGCTAAGGACTTTCCTTCCCTGCCAAAGACCCAGGAATTTCCAGCCCCCCCTGACACTGCTGATGCAGTGTAGAGCTGACACCATACCTGCAAGAGAAGGTACAAATTTGCATATAAAATAGTGTATGCAAATTATATGCAATTTTTGGTCTTCTTTTGCGAGTGTAGCAGAAGACCCAATCCACATACAGTATACTGGGCCCAGAAAAATCCTGTTGGCACCCCTGGCACCTGCAATAGAGAGGGAAACTGCACAGTCTTCAAAGAACTAAATATATACATAAAAGAAAAGAAATTGACAAAATGCCAAGAAGGGAGGGGGGAGCTTTGCTTGTGTCCTCCATAATGACTTCCAAAAAAAAATACAGTTGGTTGATCCCACAATATTGAAAGAGTCAGAGCCTACATCATTGTTGGGATATGGTTTCCCTGGGTCACTCAGCAGGGGAGTAAAACTTTGGGAGGCTTGAAACATTTTTGAACTTTGCACTACTCCGCACACTACCTGACAGGAAACCTGTCTTTGCCACCAAGTGTGCACTCAGCAGGCAGCTTCAGCCAATCTGGTCTCATTGACATGTGTATCTAAATATGACACATATTTTTCCAAACACATATCACACTGCACTTTCATGGTTACACTGACAAAGCATAGTGCTTGAGCATGCCTCACTAGCCTAAGATCAAGTTCCAGGGTTCAACTCCTCGTAATGTTATGTATTCAGATTTGTAGCCTAGCCTAGCCTGAAAGGTCAAGGCAAATTACAATCCATACCTTGGAATATACATTTATAATTTATAAACAATGAATTCAAACACACAACCCCCCTAGAAACGTGTGTCACATCCATGGCTGTCCTGGCAATTTATCTGATTGCAATGGAATTTTAAATGGCTGTTCTTTCCTAGGATACAAGAAGTCCTGTGCCACAGACTCTGGTATAAAAACAAAGGATACAGAATACGGAGTCTTATATTTGGCAAAGCAAGTAGCATCTGCCAAGCAGTGAAGACTTGATTAGAGGGGGCTGAAATTCCCTGGCTTTCCAACACAAACAGGAGTAATTTCCAATCTGCTGCCTCTGCTTTCTTTACACAACGGCTGCTTGGTAAGACCAGACTGCCTTTGCTGGCTCTGGTAGAAATGCCAGCAGACACACAAGCAAAACAAGTGCAGCTAACTCTCAAGGCCAAACATTTTACACACAAACACATATATGTAGCCCAACAGTCCTTTTCAAGGAGGAAAAACGAGGAGCAAAGAAGTGGCAGGTGAAAAAGGACTGTTCTGCCTTTCTGCTGCTCCAAACTCACCCCCATGGCATCTCCTCCTCTTCAGGTTTCAAAGTCAGAAATGCTGTGGGGTGGGGAGGCCTATGAGCTACAGTTATGTACATTTGCATTCAATGTATAATTTGGCCATCAGTGGCCAGCACAATGTGACAGACTGAATATACCTCATGAAAGAAGTGTCGCAAAGAACCGCCTCTGCAAGCTTTTTAGAGAAGCCAAATTACAATATACTTTAATAGGCAATTCTGATATGTCATGCTGTTTGCATCAATAAGACTTACTGAATTTCCTAAAAGAACGGGCATCCAACACAAGAGAAATATTCAGGTGGCACACTTTATTAACAAAGTTTTTCCCTTTTTCAAAAAGTTTAACACACACACACACACAAGGATAAAGAGGCAGATCAGTCTCATTTAAATTCAATTATTTCCCACAGATTTTACAGCCACACACAGACAACACACAAATACAGTGCTATGAAGAGACACAAGATGACATCACATCAACAGAATCAAAATAAAAGCTTACTCTTTAGAAGTGAAAATGTAAGGAAAAGCTTTTTATCAAAATGGAACACACGAATAGCACTGTTACAACCTGCATAGAAAAAACAACCATTCTTCATTCAGTAACGGTGGACCCTTTCTTACATATGCCGGTGGTCAGAGAGCTGCTGCAGGCAGTTCCTTCCTCTGTCACCAAGGTAACAGAAAAAGCCTCGTGCCACATAGGAGGAACCTATGCTGCAGGTCCTCTCTACGACAGCATGGCTTCAGATTCTGGAAGGGGGGGAGGAGCTGCAGCACATGGCCTGGCTCCTCTCGTATTTCCTGACAGCGCAGAAAGGAGTCTGGCACCCATGCCACCAGAATGATGTCAGAAGGCAGCCTGTACAATTCTTGTGTAATGGTTGTATATATCCAGAAATCAGGGGTCCACAATTTTGTAATGTTTTTGGTTTTGAATATTCTTGATGATGAGGTTGTTCTTGATTTGCTATACACCCCCTTGATAGTTTTCAGAAAGGCAGAATAAACTACTACTACTACTACTACTAATAAATTAACTTGTGGTTACCAGGACCTGGCCCAGCCACCCCCCCAAAATTGGGGAAGGGTACAGTACTTAGCTGTAACATCATGCAGAGCTCTGAAGGTGTTCCAAGTGCCTCTGAAGCATAGCATGAGATTGCAGGCAATCCCGACCCCCACCCCAGCTCCAGGTTCAGGAGGAGAATCAGAGAATGACACAAAAGAGCAGCACAACACAGATGAGCTTCAGGTTCTTTCTGATTATTGAGATGGAGAGGGAATGCTTCTTTGCCAAGGTCCTAGGAGCACATCCAAAGCACAGCGGAGCTGCAGGGATCATCCTCGGTCCCCCACTCCTCCAACCGCTCTCCCCAACCACTAGTAGCCTTACCAGGGGGTAGGAGTGTGGGAGTAGGTAGAGAACCTTGCCATAATGAGATCATGTGTAGACCTCTGCCAAAAACAATGTGGATGATGTAGTTACTTCCCAGTTACATGGGACCTAACCACAAGGAAATGGCAGAAACACTTCAACGACAATGTAAGAACTGACCCCCCCAAAAACAGGAAAATGTCATTTACTACCCCCAATTTTAAGCATATTAGCAATGAAGACAGATAGCATTCCTTTGGTTGTTCTTGAATACAGCATGATGCAAATAACTTCTTCTGTTTCAAATTCTCTTTCTGTCCTCAATTTTTTCAAGTACGAATTGAGTGCCATCCATTAATAAATACAGAAAGTCACCAGCTTCTTATGGAGCTTTTCTGTCAAAACGGGGGGGGGGGGGGTGAAGAGAAGAGAGAGAATTGTCATGTGACATAGGGAAAAAAGTTTATATACCCAAACACACATTAAATTGCCACTGATTTTAATTATCTTAATCTGCCTTTAAAAAAAACCAAGGGGATAGCTGTATTTTAAATGTCAGCTTGCAACTCTGTTAATCTTTTGAAATACGATTCCTATATTTCTCATCGGCAATTAGACCAAGGTTTCCCAAACTTTTTATATCCAGAGCACAGTTTTTCTGAACTGAAACTGTTCTTTGTAGTGACTACGATGCTTTCAGGATTCCAGCATGACTATCAGCTGTGGTATGGGCAAAAGCCAGAAAAACTTGGTGCTTTCTTATTCATTTCCCCTGGATGCCACAACCCATTTATTGTTGGAGGGAGAGCGAACTGATGTGGCACAGAGCAACAGGTGCACTTAATTTTTCAAGGCACATTCCAGCCCCTCTTAAGGCACACTAATATTTCATGGCCCACATTTTGAGAATGTGTGTAATCCTTCCTAGCTGTACCTCATCTATTTCTTCATCCAATGGGTCAACAGCTCACAACCAAACCATCACTGACTTCTACTTCTTTCCAATGTGATACTGGCCCACCATCACCATCTTTGCATTGATTTTTCAAAAAAAAACCCATTTTATAAAAGGTTAATTTTGCTGTACAAAATTAGAAAAATGTCTGGAAGACAGAAGAGGTTATTGATTCTGGCAGAAGAGTTTTCAGTAACAATAAGACTGACATCTGGCAGAAGAAGGCCAAGGAGAAGATGGGAGATGACCACAGCACAAACAAGAGTTTTAGTCATGACGACAGAGAGGTCATGATAGAGATGACTGATTTTTACAGTGTCGTACAGGGGGAAGTCATATGATGATAGCAAATTGAATGTGGGAAGCAAACAATGAGGAGGAATCAAAAAGAAAACTAAGGCTGTGTGCCTGGTTAATGGGGTGAATAGTTATGCTGTCCATGTATAAGGAGAGAAACACCTGGGAGAAAAGATAACTAGTGCAGACATGGATGTGATGACTTTCATATACTCATTTGGATGTCTCACCACCATTCTCAAGGACACAGAGAGAGGCACTAAATTTTATTTCTTTATTTTATTTATGTAGCTAGAGAGGGAAAGGTCTGGAATAGAGATATATAGGTAGGTATTGTCATAGGATAGAGAAAATAATTTGCCTTTATTGAGTCACCCAAGGAAAGAGTGCAGAGAAAGAACAGCAGAGGCTTCTCAAACAGATAAGGGGAAAGCTAAGGAGGAGCCTCTCCCAGTGGAAACAAATGAGAAATCAGTCAGGAAGAGAAAGAAACAGTGAAGAATAGTCATGGATATCTACAAGTCAAGCAAAAGAGGATGGTCAACTGTATCAAATTAGCAGAGGTCAAGGAGGATGCCAGAATAGCAACCTTTGGATATGACAGATGAAGGATCAGCTGTGATGGTAGAGGATACCGAAAAGGTTGACTTCTCTCACAAATGAGACTGACTGATGGTTAGCGAGAGAACTCGTGCTCAGTTCTGTTTTGTTTTAGAATAGGAAAGATTATAGCATGTTTGCATCCAATAAGGAAGGAGTCAGAGAGAGATAGGTTGATGATATGGTGGTGGAGATGGAATAACAACAGGGGAGATGGTAACCAGAGTCAGGAGGGAAGAGGGTCAAGGGGTATGTGGAGTGGTTAGGGAAGAGTGGACATCTCATTTAAATACTGGGAGAAAGACAAAATAATTATTTTTATTTATTTATTTATTCCATTTACACCCTGCCTTTCTTTTCATGATAGAAACCCAAGGCGGTTTCCATATGGTTTCCAGGCAGTCTCCCATCCAGGCACTGACCAGACCTGACCCTGCTTAGCTTCAGCAGGGAGCTGGCCTTAGGTGCCTTCAGACCATAGCCTGGGACCATAAGGCCTGGGACAATAATTAAGAGGTGTGTGGAGTGAGGAAGGGATTTAGAGAGAAACTGTGTCAGATAACTTCAACTTTATGTGTTATACACATAACAGAAACCTGTTCAACATAAAGGAGCTCAGTGGGAGCCCCACATTTTATAGTCTGCTACTAATTTTTTTCCCACCTTCCAGCTTTTTATCTGCTTGAGTTCCTTTTCCTCCCCAGCATTCACTTTGAAAATGCGACCCAAGCCCCATTCCCAGTTCATACAAACAAGCCACAAGAAGCAAGAGTTTTTTTGTTGGTTACATTTTTATGGCATTAAAACTATGGCTGCTTGGTTCCTGCTCTGAAGAAAAACAAACACAATCCAGGATGCAGATTCTCCAAACAGCTACTACCTTGCTTTGAACTTTCCCTTTTTGGGGAAGGTTCCCGAGCGAGGAGTAGCCCGACTAATTCAGGCACACCTGGATTCTATCAGCTTTCTGGATCCCTGCCGGTCTGGCTTTCAGCCTCTGCATGGCATTAAGAACGTGCTTGCGACCTTGGTTGATCAACTCCACCTAGAGATGGATTGGGATAACTGCAACCTAGATGATGCTGTTGGAATTTTCTCTGTCCTTTGAAACTATTGAGCACATGCTGCTTATGGATATGCAGGATCACACTATTCTCCTTGCTTCTGGTATGGAGGTCTCTGTTCATCATTTTCACTCTCTGGCCAAAGAAATCTTTCATGCATCCTGATATGTCTCATTCAAAATAGCTTACTTCATGACATACACCTATTATGCTAATCTCAACTGAGGAATGCCTGAAGGAGTAACAGCAGTCTTCTTCTGATATGACCTTTGGCAGCACAACTTTGTCCCACATACCAAAGGAAGACACAGGTCACACAAAAGTACTACACTGTTGCCCCTATATGTCACAATGGGAAGAAGCCACAGCATGGGCTCCACCCAGATGATCCAAGAGCTCTGATATTACCTTCCCAGCACGAGAAGAACTTGTTTAGCAGTGGATCTACCTACCGAATGGAACAATTAGATAACAGCTCTGCCATGTGACTATCTGTAACCCACACAGAACTGGTCGTGTGCTAGGGTTAATTTTTGGTCAAATCAATTCGCCTTTAGACCTTGCACTAGTTATTATCGAGGGAGAGGAAGCAGCAGCAGCAATTTTACATTTATATGGCACTTTAAAGTCTTCAAAATGAGACACATACAAGATGGCTAAATTCAGACAATCCTCTAAGTCATAACTGGAAACAAATTGAGACCTCATGTGCTCCCCTCTCTTCTTACATACGTGGCTGCTCTCTTTAGCATTAAACCATAATGTGTTTTATGGCTTCATTATTAGGGAAAGGGAAGCAGTACCAGGCAGAACAAGTAACATGGCAAAAAGTACTAAGATGGGAGTAGAAGAGAAGTAGATAGTAGTTGAACTGTGTCGAGACAGCAAAAGCTAGGTATAGGGAAAGAGAAAGAAATTTTAGATCAGTTGGAAAGAGTATTAAAAAGATGGAAAGCTTGAAGTAGATGTGGAGAATGACAGGAAGTCAATGGAGATACTTAAATGGCAGGAGGCAGGAGACAAGATGTCTCAACAACAGACAAAGTTTAGCAGAGACATAGCAAACGGAATGAGGAAAGAAGATAATGGAAAATGGGAGGCCAGCATGGTTAGAGTTGACTAGGCCAGGAGTGGGCTGTCTTCAGTCTTGCATAGTCTGCTCTCCCCTTCCCCACAAATAATCCACCATGATCTGCCAACCTGTTTTAAGTTCACAAAGCAGAAATATATACTTAAGTTCTTGTAATTTGTGACATAAGTAGCCAGTGTTAAGTCATCCTGAATACACAGTTTTACTTAAAAAGGTAAAGAGGACACTGATGTGTCAGAGCAAAGTCCACACAGTCAAGCATTGATTGCCTGAATCTAGGCAGGCCCTAGGTGGTAAGCCAGTAGACCAGGAGTGGGGAATTTGTGGCCCTCCAGATGTTGACAGACTCTACTTCCCATCAGCTGCAGCCAGCATGCCTTTAGGAGGATGGGAGTTGTAGACCAGCAACATCTGGAGAGCCACAGATTCCATACTTATTTATTCCAGCAGGCTTTTGGAGTAGAAGTTGTTTAAGACAGGACTTCTAGAGGTATCCCATATTGTTTTACTGTTTGATTACATTATTCTTAAATTGGTTTTAGGTATTTTTAGGTGATGTTTAATTGTTTTAATGCTGTAATGAGTTTAATTCTATTTTAAATGTAGATTTTTATATGTCCAAATGACATGTACCCATTTTTAGTTGTAAGCCGCCCTCAGTTCCAGTTTTGGAAAATGGGGGGGGTATAAATAAAGATAATAATAATAATACTCCTGCAGCAAGCCAATCTCCCTTCTTCTTATCCCTGGATTATATAAGAGTTGATCATAGTGTGGATGAATAGTTTTAGCAATAAGGAAAGGAAGGGTAAGATTAGGAACCATGCATTTATGAATTTCCCTTCAAGACTGGATTCAAGATATTAACTAGGAAGCAAGAGTCCACACCTGCTGCTTTTGATAGGCTACGGTTCCCTTTCCGAAGATACATCCCCCTCAGCCCCGCTGCTTGCACTGGGATCATTTTTACTTCTAGGAGCATTTCTCTCTCTGCTAGATTCAGAGGGCACCTTCATCCGGGTCTTCTCTTTCCTCTGTTGTTGTTTCTCAAGTTTTGCCAGCTGTTTTCAGGGAAAAAGAAAACAAAGGTTTCTTAAGTACACATTAAAGACTGAAGCTGCTCAACAACAATGAAGTATCTTGAACAGGGCACTGCAGAAAACAACTTCAAGATCATCATTCTTAGCATTCTGGCATCTCTTAGGAAAGTTATACGCCAAGGCTAATTTTCAGCTGAGAATTACCTACCGTTGCCCACTTCTGGACTTGTGCTAAAAGCACATCTTTTCTCTTTCTTTTTAAAAGAATTTTACAAAAAAACCTCCACCAAATTACAGGATAATACAATGACGTTACAATGCGTATTCCAATAGTAAAATACACATGTATAATCCTTCTTTAGGAACATTTGCATTCATCTTAAGGAACAGATGTTAACCCACCCAAGCTGTGGACTCCAGCATCTGTCTGAAATATTTATAACTTTGGTTATAATTTTTTTTAGGAAACCTGAGCCACATCATACTCCATATATTCTTCCAACAATTATGGGGCCCAGTTTGTCCTGTGATGGTCCATCTTTGTTCCCCCCTTTCAATTATTAAAAGGTTATGTTTTATTTTCTAAGCTACAGGTTTCCAATTTACCTTTGCTGAAATGAACAGGAAAGTGAACCTAACACACACTTATGCTAACTGAGGTCCATTCTACCTATTCCAGCAACTCTTCAAAATAGGATAAATTGCCTGTATCATAAATCCCATTTTTATGGTTATAACAGCTGAAGAGCACTGGAGCAGAAGGTTTCTATTTTTGTTTTGTTTTTAAATCCACTGTACATTTGAGCACACACAAAAAATCTATTACGAAGCACAGTAGTGAACCATTGAACCCTAGGAGTACATTTTCCCTGTGGGGGTTTATTCTGCTCCAAACTGGCTTTATCTTGATCCAGGAGTTAATACTGTCATAATGCAAACTTGCAACACTGATTTCTTATCTGTAATGATGCACACTGAACTGTTTCCATCAAACTGAGTATTTCAACTAGGTGTTTTTGTTCCTGATTTGTTTTCTCTTCTGTTGTGGGCCTAGTATTTCACCCACACATCTATTCTGTTTTCTCTTCTGTGGCTTCCTGACAGCCCAAAGAGGAATGTATGTAAAAATTGTGGGCTCCAAAATACCCTACCAGCTTTTGTGCTCGATTATATTTTTGGAACGTGATACCAATAAAATTATGTCTATGTTAAACTGGAGTCAATAATTTGAAATCAATAATTAATCTGATTTCCAGCTATGACTTTAAAAAGAGTATACTGGATCCCAACAGCAAACGTATAGTGCCCCCCTCTCAACAAAAGGTGTACAAGGGTTAAGATTGACTGCAATATTAGACATAACAGTAGTATTATTAACCAAATCATAGAATCACAGAACAGAAGAGTTGGAAGGGGCCTAAAAGGCCATCAAGTCCAACCCCCTGCTCAATTCTCAACTTAAAGCTTACCCAACAGGTGGCTGCCCAGCTGCCTCTTGGAAGCCTCCAGTGTTGGAGAGCCCACCACCTCCCTAGGTAATTGGTTCCATTGTTGTACTGCTCTAATAGTTATGAAGTTTTTCCAGATGTTCAGCTGAAATCTGACTTCCTACAACTTGAGCCCATTATTCCGTGTCCTGCACTCTGGTATGATCGATAAGAGATCCTGGCCCTCCTCTGTGTGACAACCTCTCAAGTACTTGTCTGCTATCATATCTCCCCTCAGTCTTCTCTCAAGGCTAAACGTGCCCAGTTCTTTCAGTCTCTCCTCATAGGGCTTGGTTTCTAATTTCCTAATCATCCTTGTTGCCCTCCTCTGAACCTGTTCCAGTTTGTCTGCATCTTTCTTAAAAAAGTGGCTTCCAGGATTGGATGCAGTACTCAACTTGAGGCTTAACCAGGGCCAAACAGAGGAGAACTAGTACTTCATATGATTTGGAAACTATATTTCTGTTAATGCAACCTAAAATAGCATTTGCCTTTTTTGTAGCCATATCACACTGTTCGCTCATATTCAGCTTGGGATCAACAATTCCAAGATCCAACTCACATGTAGTATTGCTGAGCCAAGTATCCCCATCTTATAACTGTGCATTTGGATTCTTTTACCTAGGTGTAGAATTATGTGCTTAACCCTGTTAAATGTCACTCTGTTGTTTTCAGCCCAATGCTTTAGCCTATCAAGATCACTTTGAATTTTGTGTCTGTCTTCCAGGGTATTAGTTATTCCTCCCAATTTTGTATCATCTGCAAATTTGGTAAGCATTTGGTAAGCATTCCCTCCACCTCCTCATCCAAATCATTAATAAAAACATTGAAGAGCACTGGACTCAGGACCAAGCCCTGTGATACCTCGCTCGTTACCTCTCCCCAGTTTGAGAAGGAACCATTGATAAGCACTCTTTGGGTATAATTCTGTAGCCAACTGTGAATCCACCTGGTAGTTGTTCCATCCAGCCCACACTTAGCTAGTTTGCTAATCAGAATATCATGGGGCATTTTGTCAAAAGCTTTGCTGAAGTAAGATATATTATGTCCCACAGTCTACCAGGAGGGTTACCTGATCAAAAATGAGATTAGATTAGTCTGGCAGGATTTGTTCTTGACAAATCCAAGTTCACTTTTAGCAATCACTGCATTGTTTTCAAGGTGCTTACAGATTGACCATTTTATAATCTGCTCCAGAATTTTCCCAAGGATCGATGACACACTGACTGGTCTGTAGTTCCCAGGTTCCTCCTTTTTGCCCTGTTTGAAGATAGGGACATTAGCCCTCCTCAAGCATTTCACCCATCCTCCATGATTTCGCCAAGATAATAGACAGTAGTTCTGAGAGTTCTTCAGACAGTTACTTCATTATTCTAGGATGCAGTTCACTGGACCCTGGAGATTTGAACTCGTTCAAAAGTAATTAGGTATTTCTTGACCATTTGTCTATCAATCTCAAGCTGCAATCCTGCCCCTTCAACTTGTACTTCACGTTTGCCAGGAGGGTCATAGACCCTCTTTTGGGAGAAGACTGAGCCAAAGTAGGAATTGAGTGCTTCTGTCTTTCCTTTGTCATCTGTTATCGTTTTGCCATCCTCAAAACCACCACTTCTTTTCTCTTGTCTTTTACTACGGAGGTACCTGAAGAAAGCTTTTTTTGTTGCTTTTGGCATCTCTCGCTAACCTCAGCTCATGCTCAGATGCAGCCTTCCTGACACTATCCCTTCAATTCCATACTACCTGTCTCTACTCTTCCTTTCTGGCCTGGCCTTCCTTCTACTTCCTGTATGGTTCTTCTTTGTTTTCAGGTCATCTCTAAACTTTCTGTGAAGTCATATTGGCTTCTACTATCTTCCACCTTACTAGAATTGTTTGCAACTGTGCCTTTTGAATTTCCTTTTCTTGAAACTTCCGCCCATCTTGAGCTCCTTTTCTCACTAGGGTCACTTGGCATGGGACCTTATGTTTCATTGTTTTAAGTTTATTAAAATCGTCTTTCCTGAAGTCCAGGGTGCACATAATGGGGAATGTTATATATCCACACATATATATAATCACAGATATTAAGCATAATCATAAGGAGTTTTAAGCATTGAACTGCAGGCCTATTGAGGCCCTCAGATTCAGGTTCACAGAGAATTTCCATAGGCCTCAATCAGGATCTGTGAGCAAAGCAGCCACGGTCACAGTGATCTCCTGTTTCCTTGCCAAATTCGGCCGGTGCCAAATTCGGCCACTGCGTGACTGACAAGTGATTAATTAGTCTATTATTTAAACCCAATCAGCATTTAACCTGTGTAGTCAGGATTGATAAATTATACTGTTTTGATGATTTCCTGTGTACAGCAATAATGCCATCTAGGGGAAAGGGTTTGTAACAATTATTAGATTTTTAATGAAGAGAAATAGTGAGATTTTACAATGATTTTAAAATAACCCAGTGTGTTATATTATATTTATAACTTTATAAGTGTGTTTTCATTAAGAAAAAGGTACTCTGGGGTGGCCTGCCTCTTCTATCTCTCTGAGGCTGAAAGATACTAGTTAGCCAGAGTCACCCAGTCTTTTCCTTAGTCTGTGTGGCTTCAAAATAAAGGTCAAGTGTTTTAAATATAATCCCCTCTCTTGAGCTATGTATTTGATAAGTAAGGAAATGGGATTTCTGAGAAAGCATAAGGACATAAGAACCCCTATGGCAAAGGAATAGAACTGGGGGTGCTCATACATTCCCAAACACCCTAAGTTGAGGCAAACGTAACTCAGGGAACTCATCCAAATATTTACAGGTGTACCTGGGTCAGCCGGACTGATCAGGAATGGCATATGGAATGTACCGGGTATGCTTGAAGGCACATTCACAAAGGTACTGGCCTGAAAGAGCATTAGTCTTGAGAGACAGCAGAACAATGGTGACGTTAATGAGATGGACAGAATCTTGGAATCACCACTGGGTTTAGCTAATGCTTTCTGATTGGTTTGGAAAGATTGTAGAGAGGATGAACTGTGATGTTAGGTGGGCAGGAACTTGTGAGATTGGTGAATCACTTTCACATGCTGTAATTGTACTGTATAAAAGATCCGTGCACAGTGCCTCAGTGCAGTCCTCTCCAGACTTTCTGGGAGACTGACCCTGCATATGCTTGTAAGAATAAAGGCCTACCTTTTTGCTTTAAGCCTGTGTCATAAATTACTTAAAGGGCCCCCAGCAAAGACCCCCAAGGAGAAAAATTCTCCATCACATATACAGAGACACTTAGTTTTTGCTTCTTTTAAGATCAAGAACTCAAGTATAACATGGTCACTTTCCACCAGAGTTCCCATAACTGCCACTTCATCCACTGTCTATTGGATAGCTGGTCCTCTAGTTCACTCCACCACTTTCTGTAGGAGAAAGTTATCAGCAACACAAGTCAGGAATTTCTTGGAAGGGCTGTGTGTGACAGAATTTGTCTCCCAACAGATATCAGGATAATTGAAGGCAGACCTTCCAATGTTAAGCAATTCTATCCCTCACTGATTTCAAGGGAAGCAATTTAAGCCCATGCTCCTCCTCCAGTCTTTGGTGGCCTGTAAAGGGGGCCAGGAGGGGTAGCTTTGGTGACCGAGACAGGGAAGAGGGAACTTTAGCGAGGGTTGGGGGCTGAGGGCAGGTTTGGCTTGCAAAGCAAGCAGGGCACAGCCCATAGTACTTTATATTCACCTCTTTAAGCAGATCTCTTCTTAATTCTGCAAATATATTACTTTGGTTTTCCATCGATTGTCATAGCAGTTAGATGTTACAGGGCAGACTCCTGAGAACATCATAGACAGCTACAAAATATTGTGCAGCCTACCAGCTGTCAGACACTTATGACAGCTCTAGTAGAGGCAAAGAGTAAACACGCTCGCCCCATCCATTTGTTCACAGAACCCAAGTGATTACCATTGTATGAGGGGTGAGTAGGGATGCTGAAAGTCTCATCGCCATTCCTGCAGCTCCCATTTGTTGGGAGTTGAACATTTGCAGCAGAGAGCTTGTCCTACTCAAGTAGGTTCCCTGCACAATTTATAATCCTGTTCTAAATCATGCAATGATCCTACTCAATAGAGCAGGCTTTCTGCTGCACACAATCAGCCCCTAAAAAATGAGGTGCTGCAGAAATTGTGATGGAGACGTGTGGTGGGGGGATAATGGGGAGATGGATCCATCCCCACTCTCCCCCTTGTGTGATGGGATCTTGAGGGGAGGGGAGCTGGAGAATAACTGAGCAAGGCTACTTGTCTATGAGGTCCCAGGGTGATTTTAGCCACTATATTTCCTAATATTATTAGACAAGGTCTAGCAAACACGGAATTCCACACACCAGTATAACCATAATATGATAGACGTTTACTTGCAGGATCACCTTATCCCATATGTGCCAATTTGAGTGCCTTGATCTGTGGAATTGGCACTGTGACAAATGCCACATAATACTGGTTCTGCACTTGTAAGAAATCGATCTTTTAGTGTGGCAGCATCTACACTTTGGAACTCCCTGCCTACTGACATCAGGTCGGCGTCTTTGCCGTACTTGTTTCAGGGCCTGCTTTTTGTTCAGGCAAGCCTATCCAGACACATAAATGTTGGCATTACTTGTTTTTAAATGATAATCTTAATATTTTTGTTAAGTTGCTTAGAGGTTGTATTACAATCAAGTGGTATATAATTTATGTTAAAACAAACAAACGTTTCAGAAAACATTTCCTGTGGAATTCCCTCCCCTTAAATATTAGGCAGCCGAAATCTCTGCTATCTTTTCAGCGCCTTTTGAAGACTTTCCTCTTTCAACCAGGGCTGTGGAGTCGGAGTCGGAGTTGTGGAGTCAGAAGCAATTTTGGGTGGAGTCCAAAGAAATGTACCGACTCCGACTTCAAAATAGAATATTTTAATATTATTAATTTATTAATATTAATAAATTGATATACATTTGACATTTATGAAGGAGTTGGAGTCAGAGTCGGACAGTAGAAAAACAGAGGAGTCGGAGTCGAAGGTTTGATGTACCGACTCCACAGCCCTGCTTTCAACAAGACTTTTAAGTTGAGACCTATCCCAGTCTGCATCTGTGTTAGAATTGCTTTTAGTATGTTTTCTTTAATAATATGTTTTTAACCCTTTTATTTTTTTAAAGATGTTTTTAAAGCTTTTTTAAAGTGTTTTTGACATTTTGTTTTGATGTATTTTAGGGTCTTTTTATGGTGTTTTAAAGTGTTTTTAGCGTTTCTGTTTGCTGCCCTGGGCTCCTGCTAGGAGGAAGGGCAGGATATAAATCAAATAATAATAAATAAATAAAATCCGTATAAATTCTAGAGAGAAGAGTTAATCACAAGGGGATGGAGAAAGCAAAAAGGGGTATAACAATAG
Source organism: Rhineura floridana (assembly GCF_030035675.1). Classification (NCBI taxonomy): domain Eukaryota; kingdom Metazoa; phylum Chordata; class Lepidosauria; order Squamata; family Rhineuridae; genus Rhineura; species Rhineura floridana. The sequence continues at coordinate 176,527,720 of NC_084480.1, read as the reverse complement.
AAAAGCAAGGAGCTACAGTTAGGCAAGAGCAATGAAGTTTAGTAGTAGGGACTGGAAGTTTGAGATGAATGTGAAGCTTGGGATGAATGTGAACAGTGTCAGGAAGGCAATGGAGACTTAAGGAAAGTATGAACCCCTTTTTCTCCTGAGCTTACCTTGTTCTTGGATGTCTTAAGACATCCCCATGTAAAATGATCTCAATCAGTCTGCCAGGCAACTATAATTTCCAAACACTTATTATACCGAACAATGCCTGTCCCTGTTCTCAGCAAAGAAATCCATCCACGTGTCATACCAAGAAACGAAAAATAATTGATACTAACTTAATGATTTACTCTAATCAAGATCTTGCTGTGCAAATCCTTACTCAAAACACACATCATGAAAATGTCACAATTACTACTAAAGATCTGTGACATTTTAAAGAACAGACTCCTTGACAGCTCAGCAATTCCCTTGCTCCCTCATCTCAGAGCATCTACCTCCAAAATATGGGTCTTAAATAGTACAGGACTGATTTTCTTATGAACAGTAAGAACAAATGTGATTAGTTCAAGACTTCTATTACAGAATGGGCATTAAAAATTAAAACCAATATTCTTTTCCTAGTAGGGCTATTAAGCGAGTATGGTACGTTTCCAGTATGTGCAGTCCTCCTTGAGGCTCCTCTGCCCCCAGGTGTCATCATTTAAATCCTTCAAATTTACTCTTCGTTACGATTTGAGATGGCCCCAGTTCAAGTATAAAGTCCTGCAGAAATCCTTCAGAAGGAACATGAAGAGTTTTTTTTTTCAAATCTTTTTGAGTCAGTATGCACTTCACAGGGAAGTAAATTATGTCTTCAACACACAGTAGAAGTTATTTTAAAAATCTAGTCAGAATAAGACAGCGCGGGTAGCTTTGAAGCATAAAACTTAAAAGGAGGCACCTAAAACTTTTAATGATGTAATGGAGAATGGCGCAGTTATTTGTGTACATGGTTTCCATAGCCACAGTTACCAAGGCAAGGTCCAAGTCACAGAGAATGTAAATCACAATAAGCTTCAATGTGATCAAAATGCTCATTCATGACTGATTTTATAAAAGCAGATCGGATTCTCCTTCCCCCCAGCAACCTGTCATGGCCCCGTCAGAGGACTCCTCAGATAAGGACGACTCGGGAGTAACAGCAGCAGACCCAGGAGCAGCAGGAGACATGGAGGAGCCTCCTGAGAATCCAGCTCCTTCTCCCCCTCAGCTGCAGAGCACCCCAGGGACAGCAGAGGCCCTGCAGCCAGACACAGACAGTGAACAGGATACTCCCCCCTCACCTGCAGAACGTAGACAGCAGAAGGTCAGGCAGAAGAGAGGCAGGCCTGTCTCCTTAAGGCCCAAACGCTGAGGACTCACACCTGCTGTCAACCTTGCTCTTGATAAGGCACACCTTGGCTGCAGCTTGTTGCTGACTGCAACGTCAGGCGTGGCTTGTGTGTTCCTAGATTCCTGGCACCCTCTTTCAGACTGACCCCTTGGCACTTGATCCCGGACCTCTACTGACCTCGCTTCTGGACTCCTGACTCGGCAAGTACGCTTCGGACAAGCCTGGCCCTTATCAGCTCCCCTCCTCCTAAGACCTGGCAGATTTATGGCCAGACTGCCGGCTAAAACTTTGCTTCCCTGCCAACCACCCAGGAATTTCCAGCCCCCACCGGCACTGCTGACGCAGTGTAGAGCTGACAGTTTGCAGTCAGCCCAAAACAAAGCAGGCAAACGAGGGAGTGGGGGAAGTGCTGACCATGGAGCAACTCCAGCAGGAAAACTTGCTCCTGCGCTCACAAGTAGACCAGCTGCTGTTGGCCGTCCAAGGCTTGCAAACCCAGCTAGCAGCAGCCCCACCCCCTCTCCCTACAGGGAGAGCCAAGTGCCCTGTGACTCTCCCAGAGAAATTTACTGGGGCTTCCGACCAGCTCCCAGCCTTCTTGGCCCAGGCCCTGCTCTTCATGGAGTTACGACCAGAGGCCTTCCCAGATGATAAGACCCGGGTGGAATTCTTGATTAACCTGTGCACCGGGGCTGCAGCTAGATGGGCCACGCCCCACTCCTCGAGCGGAGCCCCGTGCTCAACGACTTAGCCGCCTTCACCAGAGAACTGAAGGCTATGTTCGAGGACCCAGTCCAATCAGCTACAGCCAACCGCCGCATACGCCGGCTGCGGCAAGGCCGACGCCCCTTGGGGGAATATGTAACAGACTTTTGTTTATTACAACAAAACCTGGGCTGGAACGAAGCAGCTCTCATGGACCAATTTCAGGAGGAGTTGTCCGATGAGCTTCTGGATGAGCTAGCTAGGGTGGAGCGCCCTGGAACCCTGCACGCCCTCATACGCCTGTGTCTCCAGATTGACGGGAGGCTGGAAAGCAGGCGTGCTGCCAACCGACCCCGGCCAGTCTACAGAGCATCAGCCCCAGTGGCTGGGCCCTCAGAGCCCGTCGGCAAGGACTCTACACCCCCGGCAGAACCGATGCAGCTGGGAGGGGCTTGGCCACATCTCTCTGCGGCTGAAAAGCTGCTGACGCCGGCAACAGGGCCTCTGCCTGTATTGCGGGGTGTGATGTTCCTATATTACTGTATATATGGTAAGTGTTGTTGTTTTAGAAGATACATGGTAAGTGGAGTGAAAGAGGGGGAGTGAATGGGCAGTAGAATGCGAGATGATTGGCTGAGTGTTTAAAATGGCTGAATGTATAAAAGGAAGAGTGAGAGTGGAATAGGGGGAGAAGAGAAAGAGTGGATTGCTTGGTGGGGTTTGAGAGAGTTGTTTGCCAGGAGAGAGTGAAGAAGGAGGGGGGTGGAGTTCGGATTAGTATTGAGTAAAACCATATGCTTATGTGCCTTAAGAAGAAATCTTGTTAATCTTGTTAGCTTTGTTATCTTTAATAAATACTTAATTTGGTTTACCAAAGGCCTGATCCCTGGCTGGAGTTTCACAGACCAGAAGGGAGGGTAAGGTAATGACCAAGGCTGAAGGGGAACTGTAACAAATGGTGGCAGCGGTGAAGAGAATAACAATACCAGTATTCAGAGTCTCTGGGAATACTAGTATTGGGACGTTACTGGTGGTTGCCTAGCAGGGGGATCTGTTGAGATCTGTGCTAGAGCGGATAGGTAAACCATAAGAGAGTGCGGTACGGACTGGTGGAGTCCCTGGTGGTGCCTAGAGACAGGCAGTAACCACGAGCAGGTAGGAACCTGACAGGGAGAGCCAGGGAAGGACGCATCACACGGGGCCCCGGGACATTTTGCAGCCCAGTGTTCCGCGAAACGACCCACAGCCCCTGCCTTGGGAAACGTCCATGCCCTGGCCTTCACAGGCCCCTGAGCCGGGGCAACCTCGTGGTTCAAGGGGCCTGCCACCTCAGTTCCTCACCGCCCAAGCATCTGACCGTGTTGATCGCACTGACAGTCCCCGGAAGGGGGACCCTACAAGTACCCGCCATGCTGGACTTGGGATCCACCAGCAATTTTATGGACGTGTCCTTTGCCAAGCTCCACCGGGTTCCTAGTCAACCCATTCGCCGCCCCCTCCTGGTGGAGACTATTGATGGCCGGCTTCTCGCCTCGGGCCCTGTAGTACAGGAGACAGCACCGCTCGACGTGGCCCTGGGGGAGCACCAGGAAAGCCTCCAGTTCTACCTGGCTGCCGCACCCCACTTCCCGGTCGTGCTGGGCCTGGCGTGGCTCCAGCGGCACGACCCCATCATCCAGTGGTCCACGGGCCGGCTGATCCTCGGATCCCCCTATTGCCAAGCCAACTGCTGGAGGCCAAAGGAGCGCATCCTGATGACCCGGGAGGCAAGCTCCGCACTCGAGCCCTTACCGGAACAGTACTGGGAGTTCGCAGATGTGTTTGGGAAGCAAGAGGCAGACCAGTTGCCACCCCATCGTCCTTATGACTGTCCCATTGATCTGCTACCCAGAGCCAAGATTCCCGTGGGCCGGCTTTATTCCCTGTCAGAACCCGAACTGGCAGCCCTCAGAGAGTTCCTCGACAAGAACCTGCGCCGAGGGTTCATTCGCCCTTCCACGTCCCCTGCAGCCGCCCCTGTCCTCTTTGTCAAAAAGAAATGTGGGGAACTCCGGCTGTGCAATGACTACTGCGCCCTCAACCAGATTACAGTTCGGAATCGCTACCCTTTGCCCCTGATCCCAGAACTGTTAGAGCGGCTGCGGGGCGCTCGCATTTTCACCAAACTAGACCTTAGAGGGGCCTACAACCTGGTGCGTATGCGGGAGGGCGATGAGTGGAAGACGGCCTTCCGCACCCGTTATGGGCACTTTGAGTACACCGTGATGCCGTTTGGCTTGTGCAACGCCCCTGCCGTCTTCCAGCACTTCATGAACGACATCTTCCGGGACCTCCTAGACCGCTTCCTGGTGATCTACTTGGATGACATCCTGATCTACTCGCGGAACCCCTCTGAACATAAGGAGCACGTTCGAGCGGTGCTGCAGCGCCTGCGGGAGCACCGCCTCTTCGCCAAGCTCAAAACATGCGCCTTTGACCTCACGACCGTGGATTTCCTAGGCCATCGGATCTCGCCCTTGGGTATCCAGATGGACCCCGCCAAAATTGAGACCATCCTCCACTGGGCAGCTCCGCGAAGCCCCAAAGATGTGCAGCGCTTCTTGGGCTTCGCCAACTATTACCGCCGGTTCATCTCCCACTTCTCCGAACTCACCACGCCCATCTCAGACCTGCTTCGAGGCAAAGAGAAGTTTGTTTGGACCAAGGCCGCACAACAGGCCTTCCGGCGCCTCCAACACGCCTTTACATCTGAACCCATCCTCCAGCAACCCGACCCTACCCAACCGTACATAGTGGAGGCCGATGCATCGGATAAGGCAGTGGCAGCGGTCCTACTTCAGCCGGTGGGGAGCAAGCAGTCCCTGCTCCCCTGTGCGTTCCATTCCCGGAAACTCAACGCTTCGGAACAGAACTACACCATTTGGGAGAAGGAGTTACTGGCCATCTCCTGGAAGGGGCACGCCATCCGATCCAGGTACGGACGGACCACCGAAACCTGGAGCACCTGCAAAGCGCCCGACGGCTGAACCAACGCCAGATCCGGTGGTCCCTGTTTTTCTCCTGGTTCCAGTTCACGGTCACCTACCTCCCTGGCCGCCGAAACACCCTAGCAGACGCGCTCTCTCGCAAGCCGGAATACCGAGCCGAGCAGGTCGATCGCCCCCTTCGCCCAATCCTCCGCCCAGAGAACTTCGCCGCTGCACACCAACCACAACCCCTCCTGGACCGGGTGCAGGAGCAGCAGCAAAAGGACCCCTATGCCCTGGCCCAGCAGCGAGAGCTCCAGTCCGGGACGGCCGCCCGGGACAGCCCCTTTTCTTTGCATCAGGGCCTCTTGTACCACCGGAACCGGTTGTACGTTCCCCCGGGAGCTCTGCGGGGAGAGGTGCTCCACCTCTGCCATGACAGCCAGCCTGCAGGGCATTTTGGAACGTATAAGACCCTCCACCTGGTCCTACGGGATTTCTGGTGGCCCCGGGTCCAAGCGGACGTCAAGGACTATGTAGCGGCCTGTGATACCTGCCAGCGAGCCAAGAGCCACCCCGGCAAGCCCCCGGGGCTCCTGCTCCCACTGCCTACCCCCCCAGGGCCCTGGCGCTCGGTCTCCCTGGATTTTATCACGGACTTGCCAGCCTCCCGGGGAATGACCACCATCCTCGTAGTTGTAGACCTGTTCACCAAGATGGCCCATTTCCTCCCCTGTGCCGGACTACCCTCTGGCCCAAAAACTGCGCAACTATTTTTGGCCCAGGTCTTCCATTTGCACGGCCTCCCCGACCACCTGATCTCTGACCGAGGAGCCCAGTTCACCGCCCGGTTCTGGCAGGCCCTGTTTCGGGCCCTGAATGTCCAGATCCACTTGTCCTCCGCCCACCACCCTCAATCAGATGGACAAACAGAACGTACCAACGCCACCATCGAACAATACCTGCGGCGTTACACCTGCTTCCAACAGCACAATTGGGTGGATCTGTTACCGCTGGCGAAGTTCGCGTATAATAACTCCGTGCATGACTCCACGCGCCAGACCCCGTTCTTTGCCTCCTACGGCTACCACCCCCGATTCTTCCCCTCAGTGCGACCCCCGTCGCCGGTCCCCGCTGCGGATGTCATGCTGCAGGAGTTGCAGGCCCTGCAGGCAGTCCTGAAGGAGCAGCTGGAGCAGGCCAAGGACGCGTATAAGCGCTTTGCTGACCGCCACCAACCAGGCCCGCCGCTGAAGGTAGGCGACCGGGTATGGCTCTCGACCAAATTCCTGCGGTCGCGACGGCCATCTCACAAGCTGGAGGCTCGGAATGCAGGTCCCTTCCGGATCACCCAGCAAATTAACCCGGTGGCGTTCCGGCTCCAACTCCCTGCCTCCTTCCGCATTCACCCTGTCTTCCATCGATCACTGCTGACTCCCGCTCTCCCGCCTCACCCCTTGGGTAGTCAACCACGGCCCCCACCACCGATACAAGTCAACGGGGAAGAGGAATTCGAAGTGGCGCAGATCCTGGACTCCCGGAGGCATCGGGGCCGCCTCCAGTACCTCATAGACTGGCAGGGGTACGGCCCTGAGGAACGCTCGTGGGAAGAGGCGACGCAGGTGCATGCCCCTCGTCTGGTCCGGCGCTTCCACCAGCGCTACCTGGATAAGCCGGGCTCCGGTGGGAGGCGGAGGGTTGGTCGTGGGGCGGGGGATGGTGTCATGGCCCCGTCAGAGGACTCCTCAGATGAGGACGACTCGGGAGTAACAGCAGCAGACCCAGGAGCAGCAGACTCAGAAGGAGACACGGAGGAGCCTCCTGAGAATCCAGCTCCTTCTCCCCCTCAGCTGCAGAGCACCCCAGATACAGCAAAGTCCCTGCAGCCAGACACAGACAGTGAACAGGATACTCCCCCCTCACCTGCAGAACGTAGACAGCAGAAGGTCAGGCAGAAGAGAGGCAGGCCTGTCTCCTTAAGGCCCAAACGCTGAGGACTCACACCTGCTGTCAACCCTGCTCTTGATAAGGCACACCTTGGCTGCAGCTTGTTGCTGACTGCAACGTCAGGTGTGACTTGTGTGTTCCTAGTTTCCTGGCACCCTCTTTCGGACTGACCCCTTGGCACTTGATCCCGGACCTCTACTGACCTCGCTTCTGGACTCCTGACTCGACAAGTACGCTTCGGACAAGCCCGGCCCTTATCAGCTCCCCTCCTCCTAAGACCTGGCAGATTTATGGCCAGACTGCCGGCTAAGGACTTTGCTTCCCTGCCAACCACCCAGGAATTTCCAGCCCCCACCGGCACTACTGACACAGTGTAGAGATGACACAACCCACTGCATCTAATTTCTTTACTGTATGATTGCATTCCAGGGGAGGCATAATACAACCCTATGTATATTTACTCCCATTGAGTTCAATGGGACTTCTTCTCAAGTATGAGTAAAATGACAGCATAAGTTGGAAGATTCAGGACAGACAAAAGGAAGTACTTCTTTACTCAGCGCATAGTTAAACTATGGAATTTGCTCCCACAAGATGCAGTAATGGCCACCAGCTTGGATGGCTTTAAAAGATTAGACCAATTCATGGAGGACAGGGCTATCAATGGCTACTAGCCGTGATGGCTGTGCTCTGCCACCCTAGTCAGAGGCAGCATGCTTCTGAAAACCAGTTGCCAGAAGCCTCAGGAGGGGTGAGTGTTCTTGCACTCGGGTCCTGCTTGCGGGCTTCCCCCAGGCACCTGGTTGGCCACTGTGAGAACAGAATGCGGGACTAGATGGGCCACTGGCCTGATCCAGCAGGCTCTTCTTATGTTCTTAAGTTAATGTTTTTAAGCTACTGTATGTCAGCCATACTCACTGGATATGAACACCGATTTGAATTTTGACCACAATTCATCTCACTCTAGCAGCCAGCTCTCCACAGGCTATGTCACAACATCACCCCTTGTGCATATGCTGCAAAATCAATTGTGTGCTCAACACATCATGCTAAGTTGTAAAGTGAGGGAGAAACACTTCGGTTCATCCAAATATCACAATGAAACATGATTAAGGAAACTTAACTCTGGTTTGGTATATTTAAATTGTTTAACTATGGTTTGCAATCAGCCAGCAAACCAATCATTGCAAAAAATACCTTTTATGAGATTATATTCTTATGTTCTAACCTTCTTTTAACAATTGTTATTCATCCAGTGCAACAGGGGAGATCCTGAAGGGAGAAGGGAGAAGGAAAGCAAAAGGAGATAGAAACACAGTCAGAACCCTAAATGCAACAATACAAGCAACTAGTACGTAGGGACAAAGAGAACTATTACAATAGTTATTGTACAGAAACAGAAGAGGACAACAAAAAGGGAAGAACAAGAGCCCTATTCCAAAAGATTAAAGAAACGAAAGGGAAATTTAAATCAGGAGTAGGGATGTAGAATAATCAACAGGGGAACACACTGACTGACCGAGATGAAATAAAAGGAAGATGGAAGCAATACACTGAAGAACTCTATAAAAGAGATACAAGGATGACAGATTCATTCATGGAGGAACTGTATGATGAAGAACCAGACATTTTAGAATGTGACGTGAAAGCTGCTCTTAAAATACTTGGAAGAAACAAATCATCAGGAATAGATGGCATACCAATAGAGTTGCTATAATCTACTGAGGCTGAATCTGTCCAAATTTTGATAAAAATTTGTCAACAAATATGGAAAACTAAACAATGGCCCACAGACTAGAAGCATTCAATATACATCCCAATTCCAAAGAAAGGGGATCCCAGGGAATGCAGTAATTATCGAACTATTGCCTTAATGTCCCATGCAAGTAAAGTAATGCTCAAGATTCTACAACAAAGGCTCTTACCATAAATGGAGCGAGAAATGCCAGATGTCCAAGCTGGATTTAGAAAGGGAAGAGGCACCAGAGATCATATCAAAAACATATGTTGGATAATGGAACAGACCAAGGAATTTCTGAAGAAAATCACCCTGTGCTTTCTAGATTACACCAAAGCGTTTGACTCTGTAGATCATGAAAAACTATGGAATGCTTTAAAAGAAATGGGGGTGCCACAGCATCTGATTGTCCTGATGCGCAACCTATACTCTGCACAAGAGGCTACTGTAAGGACAGAATATGGAGAAACCGATTGGTTCCCAGTCAGAAAGGGTGTGAGACAGGGGTGCATTTTATCACCCTATTTGTTTAATCTATACGTAGAACATATCGTACGGAAAGCAGGATTGGACCAAGATGAAGGTGTAGAAATTGGAGGGAGAAATATCAATAATTTCAGATATGCAGACGATACCATACTACTAGCAGAAACCAGTAATGATCTGAAACGAATGCTGATGAAAGTTAGCGGAAAGCACAAAAGCAGGACTACAGCTGAACGTCAAAAAGACTAAATTAATGACAACAGAAGATTTATGTAACTTTAAAGTTGAGAAAGAGAGTCAGTGTGGTGTAGTGTTTAAGGTGTTGAACTACAACCTGGGAGATCAGGGTTCAAATCCCCACACAGCCATGAAGCTCACTAGGTGACCTTGAGCCAGTCGCTGCCTCTCAGTGTCAGAGAAAGACAATGGTAAACCCCCTCTGAATACCGCTTACCATGAAAACCCTATTCATAGGGTCACCATATGTCAGAATTGACTTGAAGGCAGGCCACTTCCATTTTCAAAGTTGACAATGAGGACACTGAACTTATCAAGGATTATCAAAATCTCGGCACAGTCATTAACCAAAATGGAGACAATAGTCAAGAAATCAGGAGAAGGCTAGGACTGGGGAGCTATGAGAGAACTAGAAAAGGTCCTCAAATGCAAAGATGTGTCACTGAACACCAAACTCAGGATCATTCAGACCATGGTATTCCCAATCTCTATGCATGGATGTGAAAGTTGGCCAGTGAAAAAAGTGGATAAGAGAAAAATCAACTCATTTGAAATGTGGTGTTGGAGAAGAGCTTTGTGCATACCATGGACTGCGAAAAAGACAAATAATTGGGTGTTAGAACAAATTAAACCAGAACTATCACTAGAAGCTAAAATGATGAAACTGAGGTTCTCATACTTTGAACACATGATGAGAAGACATGATTCATTAGAAAAGACAATAATGCTGGGAAAAACAGAAGGGAGTAGAAAAAGAGGAAGGCCAAACAAGAGACGGATTGATTCCATAAAGGAAGCCACAGACCTGAACTTACAAGGTCTGAACAGGGTGGTTCATGACAGATGCTCTTGGAGGTCACTGATTCATAGGGCCGCCATAAGTCATAATTGACTTGAAGGCACATAACAACAACAAACTTGGCTCATAGATCATGCTATTGCTACACTACACATCAGCTCTCTTTTACAAGGAACATAGTCAATCCAGGAGGATAGGGGACAAAATGCCACTTCAAGCAAATTTGAGTAAAATTGCTGGTAAGCAGCTTACTCTTGAGACCTTCTTATTCAGTCTCTTTATCATACATTGTGTGCAATTTATTATGTATATGCCAAGAGCAGCACAGGAACAAAAAGCAGACAATGAGAAATAAAAAAATGAAACAAAAAGAAGCAAAGTATTATCTATTTATTAAATTTTTTAGTCGCTTTTCTTCATAAAAATTAATCCAAAGCGACGTACAATAAAAAGATTAAACCAATATAAACCTAACATAAATAAAAAGTTGAAAAACACAATATATGGGTAAGACTGTGGAACAACCAACCTACAGTGCCAAAAGCCCTCCAAAAAAGTAAGAGCCAAATGCCTGGGGGAAGAGGAATGTTTTTGCCTGGCACCTAAAGACATGCCTCTCTGGGGAGAATGTTCCATAAACGGGAGGCCACAACCGAGAAGGCCCATTCTCATGTCGCCATCCTCTGCAGCTCCCTTGGAGGAGGCACACAAAGAAGGGCCTCACAAGGTCTCGGTTGGTTCATAGGGGAGAGGTGGTCCTTGAGGTATTGGGGTCCTGAGCCATAAGGCCTAAAAGGCTTTATAGGTTAAAACCAGCACTTTGAATTGATCCCAGAAACTAATTGGTAGCTAGTGCAGTTGTGCCAGAATTGGAGTTATGTGCTCAGACCATCTTGCCCCGGTAAGCAATCTGGCTCCTGAATTCTGTACTAGTTGCAGTTTCTGAACTGTCTTCAAATGCATATTTGATATGATATTTATTTAATAACAACAACAGGAAGTCCCATGTATAAAGCATTGCAGTAATCTAGCCTAGAGGTTACAAGAGCGTAGACAACAGAAGTCAGGCTATCCCTGTCCAGATGGGATTTCTTTTTCAACTTCGTCACCACAAGAACACAGCCAGTCTGCGTAAGGGGTACCTTGGTATTCTCCTTCCAAGAGAGCGGGAGACAATTAAACCTGGCTCTGGAGAATACATGCCGATACTTAGGAATGGACAGATTCTCCAAATAGTTAGCATGTTTGGGGAACAGGAAATTCAGACCAAGATGGATAGGGGACCACATTTTGCAAGCATTTGATACCGAAAGTGGAAAGTCGATATCCCTAATTCGTTGGTCTAAAATGAATTTAGCAGTCCTGAAATTTTGTGTAACGATAAAATCAAAAGAAAAACCTAATGAATGCAGTTTAACAATAAAAAATTTAGACCAAGAATTTGTGTAAACGTCTTTCAAAATAAGGTTTAAATAGCCTAAAGAAGGGTCGCTGAAGACAATCTTAAGCCAATATTTAAAAGCAAAGGACCATGCAGCACATTCGATAGAAACAAGGCCAGCCTCAAGACGTAAGCCCGTGGCTGTGACACACCTTGGCATTCCAAATAGAGATCTCAGGAATTTTGAAAGGACACTTTCCACAGCTGGATTAAATCCCTGGATCCAAACTGGAACACCATACAGTAACTGAGGCAAGATTTTAGCCTTAAATACCTGGATGGCTGCTGGAAAATATTGGGCCCTCTTTGTATATAAAAAAAAATGAAAAACTGCCTTGGTAGTACTCTGGGCTACCTGCACTGTGTGCTTTCTGTGCGTGGCCCAAGAAAGAGTGGAAGAGAACATGACACCCAGGTATTTAAATTGCTTGGCTTGATCTATATGTTGCCCGCCAATAATCCACTTATTTGACTGAGGTCGCCTAGAGAAAGCCATAATCTTGGTTTTACTAAAATTAATTGTCAGCAAATTTCCTTACAATAGGCCATGAAGACACGTAATAAACGCTTGAGTCCTATTTTTGATAGAGACATAAGCACGGCATCGTCTGCATATAATAGTAAAGGGCATTTGGGCTCTGCCAACTTTGGGGGCTGAAAATCAGAACTTAGGCAATATCCAATCAAATCGTTCAAAAAGAGATTGAATAGGGAAGGGGCTAGTATGCAGCCTTGACGAACCCCCTTTGTAACAGAAATAGAATTTGTTAGGTTGCCTTCTACTCCACACCTTACTCGAAGCGTAGTGCATCGGTGGAGACATCTGATAAGATAAAGCAATCTCTTGTCAATAGAAGAGAAAAGCAATTTGAGCCACAGTTTGTCTCTAGGGATTGAATCAAAAGCTGACTTCAGATCGAGAAATGCTGTAAACAAACGATTTCCAAAAGAGGACATATATTTCTCAGCCAAATGGTTTAAGACTATACAGTGGTCGATGGTAGATCGACCCTTTCTAAAGCCTGCCTGTTCATTTCCCAAAATATTCTCATCCTCTATCCAAGTGGCAAGCCTCAAGTTCAGATAACTAGCATATAGCTTACCCACTATCGACAATAGACTGATAGGTCGGTAGTTTGATGGATCTTCCCTAGCCCCTTTCTTAAAGATTGGTATTACAATAGCCTCTAACCAAGCTAGGGGGAAAAGACCAGTATTATTAATATGCGTAAATAGATTTGCCAAAAGAGGGGCCCACCAGGTTATGTTTGCCTTCAAAATTTCAGGGGCTATTAAATTGGTTCCCGGAGCCTTTCCTGATTTGAGATGAACAATAAGAGATTTTATTTCAGACTGTGAAACTGGGGACCATGTTGGCAAATCATTAAGGTCTAAAAATGAACCTGCTGGTGGATGTTCCCTAGCTTCCGCAAACATTTCGGAAAAATACAGTTCCCAAGTATCGGCAGAGATGTTACAGCTAACTGGGCTTGATGTGGTGCCGAGAGCACCAGTAACCAAAGCCCAAAAGAGTTTAGAGTTATTGTTTAATGAGGAATCAATCAGTGCCTTCCATTCATTTTGGACTACTTGTTTTTTCTTTTGGGTTAGCAGTGATCTGTATTGCTTTTTAAGCAAATAATATTTTTGGGGTAGGGCTTTAGAGTTTTCCTTCCTATATTGGATATACACATTTCTCAGTTGTTTTTTCACTACCTGGCACTCCTTGTCAAACCACTTAGGGACACTCTGCTGTACTATTGGTCTTGAAGTAGACTGTTTCAGACTTAGGACAGGTTTCAAAAGGGAAATCAGTAACAGGTAAGGATTTAGGGCAGCAGAAATTTCCATAGCTCTTAAGATAGCGCTTTTCAATTCTTCCCCTGCAGGGGAATTTAGTAAACCAGTGGCCTTGGTGTTAACATCTTCGGACCAATATAGTCTCTTATGCCTAAGTTTTAAAAGTTGATCTCTATACAAATGATTAGAGTCCAAATGGATAGAAGTTGGTACAAGAGTAAAACTGAGAGGTAAATGATCATTATCAAGCCTGTCTCCAACCAAAAAATCCTTAATCAGGCTGGAAAGAGAGTGGGAAATCAGCACGTAATCAACCACACTACTTCCATGCCCGGATACATAAGTGAATTCAGCACAATCATCAAAATTATGGTTTCCATTCAGGATTGAGAGTGCAAGTCGCCCCGCCATTTGTGTCAAGCATATACCACCAAAGTTCACTCTGAGATCTTTAGAGCTTCTATCATAGCTAAAGATATAATTCTCAGTATCAATTACCTCCCATAAGCCAGATGAAAAAAGTATATTATTATTAGGTCCAATTCTTGCATTAAAATCCCTCATTAGGATTATGTGGGCTCTAGGAAATTTAGATTCTAGTTCTATGATATATGACTCCAAGTCTTCCCAGGCCTGTTTTATGCTGTTCCTAGAGGGAAAAGGGGGAATATAAACATTGATAAACAAAAGAGACAAAGATCTAAGCTCAAGTAAACCACCCAAGGCAATTTTTCCACAAGGCTGAAACCATCTAATGGTTGATTGAAGGGAGGTGGATATCAGTATAGCCAGGCCTGCCTTTGCTCTACCTTTTCCATTGCCCGGCTCGGCAAGAATGTCATTTACCAGGTAACCATTCAAATCAATTTTCTTAGTAAACAAAGTTTCCTGGATAAAAATCACATCATAGGATCTTAGAAAATCAAGAAACTCTGAATCCTTTTTTTGTGTGCCCCAGCCTGCTACATTCCATGTGAGGATTTTAAGCTGGTTGTTAGTCATATTCCAATCTTTCTGTTTGACGCCAGGCCATCTGTTAAATGGAAAATTAAAAAAGCTGATTAAAGGATCAACTTGATGAATAATCTGTCAGTCAAGCACAATGATCTGGTCGAAATCCCTATACTCTTCCACGAAAACGGATCCTATTCCTTTTGAGGGCTTAGCTGGCACCTTATTAGTTGCAACAGTTTCCCGTCTTGGTAAATTATCATAGTGACCCAGTTCCTCTTCGTAAAGATACCTCGCTTGTAGCCATTTTGCACTTGCCATTGCTGACCCTGACAGGGTGGTAAAACTATATTCTTTGGTGAAAGAGCAGCTCTTCCCTAGTTTGATGATATCCCTTGTATAGCAGTCGTTCTCCTCAATATTCGGTTGGTCAGCGCTCACTTTTTTATTTGGTATCCTAAGGATCCCTGCTGGAGGAGATGGAACTTTATCTGGGGACCTGAGGTGCATAAGAGTGTCTTGCAAAGATGATAGTCTAGCAATAATTTCTTCCTGAGACTGATACGGTAGAGCTAGAAAGGAGGTTAAAAGATCCTTTTCTTCTGGAACAAGGGGAACTCTGGGCTCCTTTACTGTGAGAGATGTTTCCTGCTTTGTATGCTTTGTACTTTGGTAGTTTGGATTATGGTGCTGGTCCTACAAATTAGAACCCTCCAAGGTAATGAGTTTACCAATTCCTTCTTTCTTTTGTCCAGGGCTAAAGTTCGTATGACATATAGGTATAGGAATATTATTATTGAAGAATCTAGTCACCTCCATGCCCACATTTCAAAAGCTGGACTTTTTGTCGTAAATTTCTCTAGTAATCTGCTGACTCCTAAATGTCACCACAGCACATACACGATGGTAGTTGTAGAATAAATACTCTATATTAAGTATGTCATCCATTTTAAGCACTTGCGGGGAAACTTCATCCACAAGTTGTAAAAGATGTAATTTACGCTGTAGTTGAGACAGCAGTCCTCTGGGTTTAGGAAAATTAAGAAAGGCTAACTTTTGATGGTTTAAGATCAATTTCCATTTATGAGGTGTAATTAGCTTTGTTCCTTCTTGCTCCACCTTCTGTTTACTATATGTTAAAACAGCCCTTGAATCAAGAACATATTGCCATGGGTCCTGTATTTCATCTGCAGTAGCCACTAAATCAGTTTCCCCAATTGTGGGTAAAGATAATCTTGAGTCTACTTGATCTAATTGATCTAAAGACTTAGGGTCGCTGAATTGAGGCATCTTGTTATTCTTAAAACCCTTCTGGGTTAATTTTGGTGTTTTCTTGTGTGTTTCCTTAGGTGAGTCCTCTAGTAGTTTAAGAAGTCTTTTAAAACCCATTTTCTTGTGGTTTTTATTCGTTGTTTGACTTTTCCTGCCAATGGTAATATTTTTAGACTTTTTATGTGGAATTTCCTTTGAACTCGCTTTCTTTGCCTTACCCGTAGTTGTAGATACTATATCCTTTAAATGACAGCCACATACACAATTCCCTCCTCCCTCATGTTCGTTCTTAGTATCATTACTTTTGGAGTATGCCAGTCCTTCACCTTTCTTACAGAGTTTAGCCATAATGACTAACATGCCATAACACTCTGACAAAAAGTTCTTCATTAGTTCCAATTCTTTCATTATTAGCTCAGAGTAGCTCTTAGATATCATTTCTTTAGGGACTGAGATTCCCTGCGTAAGTCTTGCTGATCCTCATTAGAGCAGGGATTTTGGTTTATGTTTTCAGGAGTCCCAACTACCCCATCTCCCTCCAGAGATCTCAAATTGCTCCAGGTGCTATGAATCATCTCAGAAGCTATGTCCTCACCATGAAGAATGTGGGGGGTTTCTGAGTCCAGCTTTTGCAGACTTTCTTTAGATAAAGAGCCGGGGCGTCTCCCTACCCCAAGAGTTAAACTCTTTAATTTTTCAGCTTGAGCTATTTCAGTAATGCCCTTTCTGATGTTTCAGAAGTTTCAAATCTGTTCCATACGCCATCAACCGTCCAGTCGAGGACGCCAGTGTGGGTGCTAAATACTTCCTTTTTCTTGCCTTCATTTATTGAAAGAAGGAAAATAAGATGAAATCTTTGCTTGTTGTTTCCTTTTCCTTTGAGGAGGTTCAAGGACAGGGAGGGGAGGAATCCCCAGGTTCTTACACCCCTGCCTTGTTAAGACCATACTGGTATATCTAGTCCCAGAGCTTAGTTAATTAATTAAACAATTTAGGTGAGGCGGAAACAGTTGGAAGTTTTCCTAGAGAGCTCCTATCAAGTAAGCATAATAATAAGGAGCTTCACGAGTTTATACAGCTGCAGACCCAGATAACAACTGCTAGTGAGAACACCTGTTTGCTCTATTAGTAAAAGTAAAAGTTGCAGCTCTTACGAAGCAATAGTAGATATTTACTTTGACCCAGAGTAATCTTGCTGTTTCGTATAGTCCCCTTGCTTCTGCCTGGTGCTCTCCCACAATTTGGGGGCTGGAGGTTTAAGTTTCTGTAACAAGAAAAGGGAGCTTACAGACCAGCTACCGATGCTGCCAATGCCATCTTCCCCTCTGCCCCAGATGGGATTGTAACTGGGCCACCAGCCAAAGCTGATGGAAGGCACTCCTTGCTACTGAGGCTACTAGAGCCTCAATCAATCTGGGCTCCTGCTGGAAGGAAGGGCGGGATATAAATCAAACAATAAATAAATAATAAAATAAATTAACAGTAATGGATCCAGAAGTACTCCCAAGCTATGCACGTGTTTCTTCAGAGGAAGTGGAACCCCATCAAGAGCAGACAACATCCCCTTCATCCAGTCTAGGAACCACCCACTAACAGCACCTCAGTCTTGTCTAGACTGAACTTCAGTTTATTGGCCCTCATCTATTAAGTCATCGGTCTAGCATATGGTGGCAGACAGGCTTTGGTATAGATAGCACAGACACGTTCTTTTAGAGCTTGTTCTAACATTAAGGAAAAGTAGGAGAACTAATGAAATGAAACGTTACTGACACTTGTTGTCTTCTCCTTTACTGAGATACATTACCAGAATAAATATTTTCATTTCAAACAATGTGATAAACTCATATGGCTTCCAGAAATGTTTATAAAACTAGGAGCTGAAGAATTACATGCCTTGTGCAAGATTCTTACTCACAGCTACATGTCTCACAATTGTTCTGAGCACTAAATTACATCAATTTCTAGGAACATTCCCAGCTACCGCTGTAATAACCCATGTATGGCTGAAGATGCTATGGGCATCCATCACATACCAGGTCAATTACTAGCTACCGTCTCTGTAACAACAGTTTAATGGCTTGATCTTCTTCATTAAAAGAGACTTTCCTATGCTGTTTTCTTACCAAATAGCTTCACATGCTGCTCAGGTTCTATCCAGGGCATTCCATACATGCACCCACTTAGAAAAATATCATAAAATATCTTGACTCAAGTATGCAAAATTTTCAAGTGACTTTTACAACAAAAACACCACAACATATAAAACAACAATTGGAAAAGGACAACAGTAACAAAGACACGACAAGATAATAGTCCTGTTTTGTTATTAGATCAAGTTACAGCCACTGTTTCCAGAAAAATTCCTGTAAATCTTTGTCATTGCTTAAAAGAAATGTTGTGCCTTTCTTGACAATCATTTTTCAGTACCATCACATAGGAAATTAATTCCCTGCAAGGTTCGGGTCTGTAGTCTTAAGAATTATGACTATTAAGAAAATTAACTATTTAAGGTCTAACCATAAAGTTCACACTCAAGCAGAACATGGTGAAGGTTTATGTATCTGTGAAATATACAATCTCAAAACAGGCCAGATGAATGTAAGCTTCAATGTAACTTACCTGTTTAGAATCAATGGGGGCTGCAGGAGATTCCAGTTCTATGGTCACAGGTCCATCGTTCTGGATATGTACCTGCATATATTCACCAAATTTGCCATCTGAAAAATTAAATTGGGGTGGGGTGTGCAGAAGAGGACAGTTATCTGAGAAGAGCCTTTCACTGTCCTTCTGCTAAAGTCACCATACAGCTTCTTCCAATTCAAAGCCTATGCACAGTGTTTATTTTTGACTTTGACAGCAAAAAACATTTTAATAATGAAAAATTGAAGAAGCTCATCATTTGGCAAGCATCTTGGTAAATTAACAAAGACTATAATTTCTCCACAACCACCAGATCCTAGGTTTTTAAAGAATGGCTCTTAATCATAACACAGTTTGAAGAGGATAAGTTGGATGCTTTAGTTTTCAAACTTATTTGACAGTTTACAAGAAACTTTTGTCTTAACATATTTATGTCAAAAATTTCAACTCACATATTGCGTAGATCATTATCTCCATAACAGCTACAAACTAGACTGCATTGAATACAAAATAGATGATAACTGGCATTTTAGAAATAGATTCAAACCCTTTCAGGCACTATCACTTTCAAAACAGCATGATAAGCAATTGTATCTTTGCACAGCCAATCAGGATTTTGAACCTTACTTTTCCCTATCTAAATAGGAAAATAAATAAGTAAATAATTTTATTTCTTTCCAATTCAAGCAAGAAAGCTTCCTATAAAATATGGCAACTTTAAATAGATTATACATTGTGGCAGGATTGTAACATGCCAGTTCCAAAGAAAAGTACAGAGCACTGTCAAGGGTTGGAGTGATGACTTTTTCATACGATAAAAGCTTAGGATATACACAAAATGAAATCTCTAGTTTCATGTAATTATTTTTCCTGATTTTTGATTTTTAAAAAATGCTAAGCAGCCAAGGGTGGCTTCAAGGCTGAGTAAGGGTGTGACTTACAGTGCCTTGCAAAAATAATCAGACCCCTGACCAATGCTCTCATATTACTGAATTACAAATGGTACATTGTAATTTTGTTCTGTATGATATTTTATTTTGAAACACTGAAACGCACAATCAATTATTGTAAGGTGATATTGGTTTTATGTTGGGAAACGTTTGTAAGAAACATAAAAAACTGAAACATGTTGCTTGCAAGTATTCAGCCCCTATGCTGTGGAAGCTCCTAGTTTACACAGATGAAAGAAATTGCCCTATCGAGGACACCATTACCTTACCGTTGGCCTCCACCTGTGAACCATTAAAGTTGCTATCACATTGTCAGGATAAAACCCCCACTGTTGAAAGATCATTGGTGAGGTTGTGGATCTGAAGGAAAATGAAGAGCAAAAAGCATTCTACAGAAATGAGAGATAATGTAATACAAACGCATAGATTAGGAATTGGGTACAAAATAATATCCAAGTGCTGGGATATCCCTGTGAGCACAGTTGGATCAATAATTGGGAAGTGGAAGCTGCATCACACCACCCAGGCACTGCCAAGAAAAGGCCATCCCTTAAACCTCACCACTCGAACAAGAAGGAGACTTTTGAGAGAAGCCACAAAGAGGCCAACAATCACTTTGAAGGAACTACAGAGTTCCATGACTGGGAGTGGAGTAATGGTGCACCAGTCAACCATATCAAGAGCTCTGCATAACACTGGCCTATATGGGAGGGTGGCAAGAAAGGAGCTGTTACTCAAAAAGTACCATCTGAAAACACACCTGGAGTTTGCCAGAAAGCATGAGAGTGCCCCAGCTGCAATGTGGGAAAAGGTTTTGTGGTCAGATGAGACCAAAATAGAGGTTTCTGGCCAAAACTCAAAGCGCTGTGTGTGGTGCAAACCTAACACTGCCCATGCCTCAAGACACACCATCCCTACAGTGAAGTATGGTGGTGGTGGCAGCATCATGCTGTGGGGATGCTTCTCATCAGCAGGGACTGGGAATCTTGTTAAAACTGAAGGAAGAACGGATGGAGCAAAATACAAGGAAATACTGCAAGAGAACCTGCTTCAGTCCACTAAAAAACTGAAGCTTGGGAGGAAATTCCCTTTTCAGCAGAACAATGATCCCAAGCACAAGGCCAAAGAACACTGGAGTAGCTCAGGAACAAAAAGGTGAATGTCCTACAGTGGCCCAGTCAAAGTGCTGATCTCAATGCCATTAAGACTCTGTGGCGCTCTTTGAAAATTGGGGTCCACAAGCGACATCCAACCAACCTGAATGACCTGCAGTGAATATGCCAAGAAGAATGGGCCAAAATCCCTCCGACACTGTGTGCAAAGCTGGTACATACCTACCCCAAAAGACTTAAAGCTGTTACTGCAGTGAAAGGTGGCTCTACCAAATATTAATGTGTGTGGGTTGAATACTTATACAAGCAACATGTGAGGGAGAAACCCCCATAAGCACTCTGGCCCCCAAAATAAATTGGGGCCTAGATGAAGGAAAAATTGTTTTCTTTCTTCTTATTCACACACACAGCAGGCATTAAAAGCAAACCCTGTGTGTAGGGAAAAGCAGAGAGGTCAAGCTCACCTCTGCAAAATTCCTGAGCAATCACTTTGTGCCAAGAAATGGCTAAAACCGTGACCAAAAGATCATTAATTTAGTATTGTTAAGCCATCTCTTAGTTAATATGCTTTACTGTTAGATCTTGGAAAATGGGTTTCTGATTTTCTATTAGAAAGCAAAAGGCTGAAATCTTAATAATGGAAAATCTAAGTAGACAGAAATTTTAGTTTGATATTGATTTTATAATGGCATGATGTGTATAATTTTATTTCATTAAAGTAATTAAGTGTGTTCTGGAGGTGGGGGGGAATTCTGTGGCTGGCTCAGATTTACCTTGTTTCCTTTTCTGTGTTCCCTAATCATTCTTTGTATTATATTCTTCGTATTATGTGGCTTTTGGTTATAACATGGTGATTTAAATTAATCTTTCTCTACAGCAAAGTAGTAATAAGCAGAATTTCACATAGAAACTGCCAGTCACTCTAGGGAGAGCTAGATTTGGCTTGTAATCATGACTTCACCCAAGGAACATGATGTTATGTCCTAAGAGATAGTCCTTGACCAGCTTGACTGGTCAGGAGCCATGGTAGAATGGAATGTAAATGGTACATGTTGGTTTCAGAACAGTACAAGATCATTAGTAATATATGACAGTAGAATGGTGAGATTGGAAAAGGGAACAGATTGACATTTAACCACACAATGAGATGGGATGTGTCTGCTTGGTCATGAATATATATGTATTCATTTTAATAAAGTTATCTGGTTGGTTGGAAATATTTCAAGAGGGAAGAGCTGTTATGTCACGGAGGGAAGAACTTGGGGGGGATTGGTTAAATGATTGTCACATGCTGAAACTGTACTTTATAAAAGGATCTTGCACACAGTGCTTCTTTGCAGTCCCTCTTGGATACTTCCTGGATGTGTTCTGGGGGACTGACCTTGCATATGCTTGTTTTACTTTTTTTAAAATAAAGGCCTACCTTTTTGCTTTAAGCCTGTCTCAGAGATTATTATTTAAGGGCCCCCAGCAAAGAACCCAAAGGAGAAATACAAAATTCTCCAACACATGTTTCGGTTTTTTATGTTTCTTACAAACGTTTCCCAACATAAAACCAATGTCGCCTTACAATAATTGATTTTGAGTTTCAGTGTTTCAAAATAAAATATCATACAGAATGAAATTACAATGTACCATTTGTAATTCAGTAATATGAGAGTGCTGGCCAGGGGTCTGATTACTTTTGCAAAACACTGTAAAATTTCCCAGTCAACCACCTGTCCACTCCAAATCTCCTCCAACTGCTTCTTTCCTCATTGGGGGAAAAAGATCAATAAGCAATTTAATTTGGAAATAATCTTCTCTGTAACAGGATTGAACACAAAATCAAGTGCCATAATGTACTCAGGGTATGTAGCAGTTTGTTAATCCATGATATATTGGTTAGTTTTGACTTAATCTACCTCCTGAACCACCTGGGTCACCGAAGGTAGTACAGTGCACAGGGGCGAGGAAAACACTACATAAATTTCCATATAACTACATAAAATTATCAATTATGAAAGAAATTCAGTACATAAATTATGTTAATAAATAAATAAGCACATGGGTAACTTTTGTTTTAGTATTTCTAAAGTGATTTTTCCCTTTGCTTCTCTGAGTTATATCCAACTGTTGCATCCCAACTGCACAAGGTATTTGCTCAAGCAAACAGGAGTTCTTTTTCCTCTCCTCCCCCACTGCAGTCTCCCATGCACCCCTAGAGGTTGGGGGACCCTCTGGAGCAAAAGGCAGCACAGGACTGCAGGAGAAGAAGGGATGTTCTGTCATATCCACTGGTGCAACATTGGATCTTGCCTTCTGTCCCAGCCAGCCTCTGCATCATCTGAGATCTTAACACAGGGCAGCATTCTAACACAAAAGCTTCCCTCTGTTGCCATTGTAAGACTGAAACAAACTGCAGAATAGGCTAACATTGTGCTCTGACCTGGAAACTTCTTTTTTCCTATATTTTAATTTCAAAAAAGGAGAACATCAAGCCTGAGGAACAGTTCTGAGTATCCTGGCAGTTCTAATCAGTAACCTGGTAGTTCTAATGAAGACAAGAAGAGGTTCTGTAGGGGGAAAGGTCACAGCTGTGAGGAAAGGAATTGTCTCAGAAGAAGTGGGTTCTCTGGAGCCCAGCCCTGCCATACACTCATCCTTTACTCTGGGAAGAGGGAGGGGAATTGGGCAGTATGACATTTGAGGCTAATGAGACATACATCAGTTACTTCCCTTCAGTCTTAATGCCAGCCCTGGTCAGCTAAGAGTTCATGCCTACGTATCACTCTCAGCTGCCGGTGTTCCAAAACAGCATGAGGGCAGTGCACACACACAGCTCTCAATTCTGGTAGGCTCGTTTGGAGGGGCAGGACGGAGAGACAAGACTATCATTTCAGAAGTTTAATTTTTGAGGCATACCATTGTGACCTCTTCCCCTCCAGTCTTGTCTCTCTACTCTGATCCTTTTTGACGTTTCTGGGGAACAAGCACCCCATAAACTAGCTGATAGGAGAAGACAAAATAAAAGCAGCAATTCCCAAAGGTAAACAGGTTTTATTGTACATTTAAACTCTCCACTGCGGCTGCAACCCGGTACCCATTTAGCTGGGAGAAAGCCCCATTAAACTCAACAAGACTTACTTCTGAATAGAATGTGGTGTGAGAAACATTTCCCATTCACCCTAGCAATATAATGTTTGCCTTACCTTTAATGAGCTCTGGCTTGTATGTTTTGCGAAGGTGTTCTAGGAAACTATTATAGAAAGACTCTGCTTGGTCTGTGGGCATTGCCATATGATAGTCTGGCTTGTTTCCTTTCAGGATACACTGAAGAGTAAACTGGCTGACACACAGCACTTCATACTGCTTGTCCATTACACTTTTAGACCAATGCTTTCCACTTTCATCTTCAAACACACGCAGGTTTAAAATCTTTCGTACCCTAAATGGAAAAGCAAAATAAACCAATGAAAATAAGAACACTCTCACAATTCCACATAAAAATGAAGGGGGGGGGGGAAGCACAGCCTAAAAATATGGAACAAAGATACTAGAAAAGATTCATATATCCTCAGGATTCCGTATTTTGTAAATGTAGCCACTAAACATTGAAAATTAAAGGATTCTCTAGTTCCACTTCAGTCTGGGTTCAGCCTTGGTTGCCCTGATGGATGACTGTTTTCAAGACAGAAAAAGGGGGAGTGTGACTCTGTTATTCTTACTCAATCTCTCCATGGTGTTAGATACCATCCTCCAGTGCCAACTATTCAGGATGGGCACTGGAGGCACTATATTACAGTGGCTTCATTTCTAACTGTGCAGTCAAGTCAGCCAGTAGCATTAGGGGAGTCCTTTTTGGCCCCCTGGGACTTGTCCTATGGAGTTCCGCAGGACAATGCTATTTAATATCTACATGAAGCCATTGGGAGTAGTCATTAGGGAGTTTTGGAGCATGGTGTAATCAATTTATCAATGACACGCAGCTCTATATCTCCATAATATCTCAATAAAGAGTGTCTGTGAAAGCCCTGGACCAGAGTCTAAATGCAATGGTAAACTGGATGAGGGTCAATAAACTGACTTTGAATCCTGGAAAGATGGAGGCTATTTGAATAGGTGACTCCTGTGCCAGAAGATACTCCAACGACCTGTTCTGGATGGGGTTTCACTCTCTCTGAAGGATGTACATAGCTAGGGGGTACTCCTGGAATCATCTTTGTCATTAAAGACCCAAGTGATCTTTGTAGCTAGGAGTGCCACCAGGTCCATCTGGTACACCAGTATCATTGCCTGCCCGCTGTAGTCCATGCACTGGTAACCTCAAGTCTGGATTACTGAAATGTGCTCAGAATGCAGTAGTTGGATTGCTGGTAAGAGGAGATGGTTTACAGCACGCACCTCTGCTAAAACATCAGCACTGGCTGCCTGTATGTTACCCTCAAGGTTCTTGTATTAATATACAAAGTCCTGGACAACTTGGGTCCAAGATACCTCAAGGACTGCCCAAGCCCATATATTCAAGCTCAATCACTGAGATCATGCAAAGCAGCACTATTAATTTTCCCCAGTGTTTCAGAAGCCTAACCACCTTCAGCTAGGATATTTAGTGTCATGGGGCCACTGTAATGGATCATTCTTCAAGCAGAGATTCAAGCCATTCTCACTGCTAACTTTCAGACATCTTTTGAAGAATTTGTTGACAGGCCTATTCAGTTGTTTTAATTTTTTTCAAGATGAGCCCGTCATCATCATCATTACTGTTCTTATTATTATTTTGTACTGGTTTTTTATCTTATGATTTATTGTATTGGCATATATTGTTGTATACCACCTTGATATTTTATATGAGTGGGCAGTATATACATATTTTAAATAAAGTCAACATTTGTATAAGAAACTGTACAATTCAGCAAAATTTGTATGAGTGCAATGCAGAAGAAAAAAATGACACTTTGGACTGACTTACATGTGCTCGATCTCTTTTTGAGTGTCTTCCACAGAGATACCCAATAGCACACAAATGCCTTGTCCAATGGAACTTATCTGTTCCCCACCAACTGTAGGGGAAATTTTTAAAGAAGTTAAACATGCAAAATTTCTTTATGTCACATGCAAATATATATTCTAACAAACTAGAGGGAGTATTAGAAGTTTCTTGTTTTAAGAAGCCAACTTAGTTCCAGTAGCTTGTTGTCCTTTAAGTACTAGTTAAGAACATAAGTGCCCTGCTGAATCAGGCAAAGGCCCATCTAGTCTAGCATGTTGTTCTCACAGCGGGCAACCAGATGACTAGAGAATGCCCTCAAGCAGGACCCAAGTGCAACAGCACTCTCCTCACTTGTGACTCCCAAGAACTAGTATTCCAAAGCATACTGCCTCCAACAGTGGAGGTAGAAAATAGCCATCATGACTATGTTCCTTTCCTAAAAGGAATTTTTGAACAATCTTATTTTTTTTAAAAATTGGATTATTATGAGTATGTCCCTCCCCCAAACCAAAAGAACAAGCACACATATACCATTGGGAATTCTGATTTGGTCCAAGACAGTAGACACCTTTAATGTTGTCGAATTCATTACAGGAGTAGACTACTCCCACATTTAACAACTAAACAGAAGGGAGTGAAGTTCTCATAGTGCTTATAATGATAACAAAAAAGGCATCTATCAATGTTCTCCTTCTACACAAACTATTTAATGTACAGGAGCCCAGTTTCATGTTTAATCAATCTGGCAACACCAACTATTGCATAGATATTTATTTTCTTACATTTATATCCTGCCTTTCTCCTTACTTAAAAACTGCAAAACATTACATAAAGGATTTTAAACAATATAGGTTTGTTAGTCTGGCCAATAAACAGCTATTTGATTATGATCCCATAAAAAATCTTTTAAACTTAGCCCACATTTAAAAATCAATAACTGTGCAATTTTTACATTTTACACCTGAAAAAACAAACTACTGAAAATCTAATGGTATCATTTCCTCTGTGTGAAATACAATGTTGACATTTTGCTAGTATTTGTTCTTTCCAAAAGTTACATAACCCAACTACACAGTGTGTGTTATGTGCCTTCAAGTTGATTATGATTTATGGCAACCCTATGAATCAACAACCTCCAATAGCATCTGTTATAAACCACCCTGTTCAGATCTTGTAAGTTCAGGTCTGTGGCTTCCTTTATGGAATCAATCCATCTCTTGTGTGACCTTCCTCTTTTTCTATTCCCTTCTGCTTTTCCCAGCATTATTGTCATTTCTAGTGACAATAATTTTCTATGTGTTCAAAGTATGATAACCTCAGTTTTATCATTTTAGCTTTGAGTGATAGTTCTGGTTTAATTTATTCTAACACCCAATTATTTGTCTTTTTTGTGGTCCATGGTATTTGCAAAGCTCTCCTCCAACACCACATTTCAAATGAGTTGCTTTTTCTCTCACCCACTTTTTTCACTGTCCAACTTTCACATCCATACATAGAGATCCGGAATACCATGGTCTGAATTATCCTGACTTTAGTGTTCAGTGACACATCTTTGCATTTGAGGACCTTTTCTAGTTCTCTCATAGCTGACCTCCCCAGTTCTAGCCTTCTTCTGATTTCTTGACTATTGTCTCCATTTTGGTTAATGACTGTGCCAAGGTATTGATGAAATGGAAATGGACTGCCTTCAAGTCGATTCCGACTTATGGCAACCCTATGAATAAGGTTTTCATGGTAAGCTGTATTCAGAGGGGGTTTACCATTGCCTTCCTCTGAGGCTGAGAAGCAGTGACTGACCCAAGGTCACCCAGTGAGCTTCGTGGTTGGTGTGGGGATTTGAATCCTGGTCTCCCAGGTCATAGTCCAACACCTTAACCACTACATCACACTGGCTCTCAGGATATTGATAATCCTTGACAAGCTCAATGTCCTCATTATAAACTTTGAACTTACTACACAGATATTTTTATGAATTCATGTCCTCACCCTTTAAAGGATGGTGATGGTGGAGGAAAATCAGTTCTCTCTGCCAGAACAGTACGTTCTTTTTATGCCAGAACAGTACGTTGGTTTGGGACAGCTTCACTTTAAGACAATCAATTTCATGATTATCTCTTTTTTACTGATCTTTACAGCTGGCCTCCTAGGTTTTATTTTATTTAAAAAATGTCTAGACGACTTAACATTAACTAAAAAAGTTAATCTAAAGTGGCATGCAATAAAATATAGCATAAAAACATGGTATAAACACAATAATATACATGAGCACATGAACAAAAATCCAACCTCAGAGTTCAAAAAAGGACGGGGCAAAAATTATTTTTAGTCTGATGTTGTTTTATTATGTTTAGTTGTTTTGTTGTTAATGCTTTTATAGTAAGCCATGTATGATACAGATGCTTATGAAAATCTCATGTCACAGTAAATTAGTTACAAAGCAATTCTGTTTGTTACTTCACACAGTGGAGATTAGAAAGTGGTAGAGGTGTCCCTTTGTCCAATTCTGCTGACCTCCATTGGCCAGGCTTTGCTGATGGAGGCTTCCACCAACAGAGGTCCCCAATGCACCCACTGAAAGCATGGGTGGACAGAAGCTACCACCAGTATTCCCAGTGTGGGAGATGGGCTAGTCATGGATCCACTGGATCCTAAGCCAGTCCAGTTACCGGTCATGCGCTCAATCAAGGCCTCTCTGCTCCACCAGCATGGAGCTGGCACAACAAAAATTGGTAATTTTACTGCCTCTTTTCCACCTTCAACCCTGGCTTGCGTGAGCTGGAGGGCTTTGGATGTGGCAGTAGCTCTACTGGTCAAAGTTCCACCACTCCCAGGTGAGATTTAGAATTGCTTCCTTAAATGCTATGGCACCTTGAAATAGTCTTTACACAATCACTAGGGCATCAAGTCTGCTTAAATAAAATGTATGCAGCCCTGTGCTTGTCAAGTCTGCCTACCTACTATCCAATAGTTTGCCTAGGGAAGGGAAAGCAAAGGAATAACAGGAGAACATGCAGACCGTTCCATGCCAGCACCCTGTCGCTGAAGCAATGCAAACACAAACACCAAGTTTAAAGTCCTCATGTAACTTTCTATGCATATTAGGCAAATCCATGAAGAATCAGCCCATCAATGCCTACTAGCCATGATAGCTAAATAGATCCTCCATGTACAGAGAGAGTATATCTCTGAAGAGCAGTTACCAACGTTAACAGTTTGAGGGGTAAGCCTTCAAAACATACACACACACAAAACAGGTGTATACGTGAAAAAACGTAAGGTGCAAGCCAGGGGTGTGGTTTCGAAGACCGCGAGGATGGTCGGGCTTAGCCTGCCCTCACGTGACCCAGCCGCTAACGGGGAGCCTAAACAGACACGGGCGGTTGGAACTCGCCGATAGAGGCTGGCGCACGTGAACCGCTCGAAGCGTCCCGGCAGAAGGGGGAAAGGCGGCCCACGCGCACCTGCCACGCTGGCCCGTGTGACGCGCTGGATAATGGCCTTCATCGTGTCGAGCCCTCAGAAGCGACCAGCCGGCAAAAGAAGCCGACGAAGCAGGACTCTGAAGAGGCTTCGACGCACTTCCGGAAGGAGCAGGAAGCCCCTCCCCAGAGCTGCAGACTTACATAAGAAAAATAGACCCAGGCAGCCTACCCGGCTTCCGGGTTTCTTCAGACGGAAGTAAAGCTGCCAAGGAGGACAATGGAGAAATCCGATATTGTACCCTAGCAACGTGTCCCTCTCCCCAAAAGCAAAAAATAGCAGCCAAGATAAAAGTTCCCGCTTTTTCTAACGCACGTTTTATTTCGTGGTTTGTTGTTGTTATGTGCCTTCAAGTCGATTACGACTTATGGCGACCCTATGAATGAGGGACCTCCAACAGCATCTGTCAGAACCACCCTGCTCAGATTTTGTAAGTTCAGGTCTGTGGCTTCCTTGCACTTCCGTGTGCGGGGCGGCGGGGGGGCAATTAAAGCAGGTTGATCTTTGGTGCCACCTGAGAGGGGACTTGTATGAGTAACTTTCGGGAGCATCCTCATTTCAACGGACCTGCAATAGTGGATTATATTGAGTTATATCGAGTGTACTTTTCGTTGCTCCTGGTTTGAGATGAATTTCCAGTTATTCTGTAGTAAATTAGTTCCATAAGCACATACAAATCTTGTCCTGTTTTCGTGATGCATAAGTGGCCACCTAGCAGCTACATGCCAAATCAGCAAC
The DNA here is from genome assembly GCF_030035675.1 of Rhineura floridana. Classification (NCBI taxonomy): domain Eukaryota; kingdom Metazoa; phylum Chordata; class Lepidosauria; order Squamata; family Rhineuridae; genus Rhineura; species Rhineura floridana. Next base: position 176,498,126 of record NC_084480.1, on the reverse strand, counting down.
AAGGCCTTTGCTCTCCCTTCGCACAGTCCAATCCTATACATGCCTACTCAGCCCTATTGAGTTCAGCGGGACTTACTTCGAGGTAAACGCATATAGGATTGCAGCCTTATTTATCTTTAAACCAGGTGTTGATCAGGCAGCCCTTCGCATACAGGACTCCCTTAAATAAAGAGTTGTCCTCTGGTTACCCTACCTGCTTCCCAATCACAGCCACATTAAAGTATCATTGGCTCTGTTGTATTCCATGGGCAGGTCTGAATTTCTTCCCCAAGGGAAGGTGTTGCCAGCTCTGTGTAAGATAATGGGGCGAGTTGCTTTAAACCAAGGGTCACCAATTTTTTGAGGCCAGTGAGTACATTTGGATTTTTGAGAAAGTGCCATGGGCAGCAGTCACCAAATAGCTGTGTGTGTGTGTGTGTGTAACAAAATGGATGTCTGAGGGTGCGCAGGTGAAACTGACAATGTGAAGTCTCTAATGTATTGTGGATTTTTGAGGGGATACTTATTGAAGTCTTTTGCTAGCAACCCACTATAAACATGTCTTGCTTCTGTGCTTTACAAAAACCCTCCACATCATCATGCAAGGAACTGCTAAAATCAATTGGACAGGGGGGAGAGGAACAGAAGAGAGTGGCAGAGCTGTTAATAGCTGCATGATACTCAAAAAAGTTTTTCCCATTGAGAAACAATACTAGAAGAAAGTTTCACCTGTTATTTTCCCTGTCATTGTATAGCTATCAAAACGAATACTTGGATAGTCTGAGAATGAAAGGTTTTACTGTGGCACAATATAGTTTGGATGGAAAATATCAAGAATATGTCTGTGACAAGTTAAGAAAATAAACTTGTTCTATCTTGGTTCACACAAAGAGTTAAGGAGTTATTTTCTACTGGTTCTTCCTGTTCATCAGATATGGGTAACACATGGCCCTCAGACGTTGTGAGCCCCAGCCATCATGACCAATGATCAGGGACAATGGACATTATAGCCAAACAACGTCTGGAGGGGCACAGGTTCCCCAACCCTGCTTAATTCCAGAAATGCTTTTGTGTTTCAGCTTACCTTGATAGGAATATGGAAGTAATTTAGAGCAGAATCAGAATTTTCTTTCACATGCAGGGAACACTGGTAGGGCGCACGGAAGTCCAGCAATGGGGAATAACATAGACATACAGATAAGCCTATATTCTGTGCCTGTATCCACATCCTGCAAGTGCCAAATGTGGCTTTTACCTGCAAAAAGTGAGTGACGAGCCAGTTACATTATAACCCATCTGTATCCTAGTCTATAAAAAACAATGCAAGGCTGTTACAGGGCACATAAATACATATCTAGTCGTTTTCGTCTTTAATTTTTGTAAAGATGAATTCACACTCACTTCTAGGATTTTGATGGCTGGATCAGCTGCTCTTGGACCCAGCTTTTTCACTAAAAAAAAAAGCAGGTGGTGATAACCCAGAGAATCTTGTTTATGCCAACTGCATGCTCTCTTGAAGGATAAGGATTTAGCTACCACCATCTGTGCTTTTGTAATACCCAGAATTGATTGTAATGTGTTTTACATGGGGTTACAACTGACAATGGCTCAGAAGCTTCATCTGACACAGATCATTGCCTGCTGTCTCCTAACTGGCTGGGAAGGTGGGAACATCAGCCACTTTAGCAGTTACAGATTGCTAGCTTTCAACTTCAGTCAAGTGTTGGATTTTAAAAGCCCTTCATAGGCTAGGACCTGTACACCTCTCCCTGTAGTTTATTTATAAAAAATATTTATTTACTGCCTTCTGTACAACAAAACATTTTAAAACACTATTAAAAGCAGTACAGAATAATCATTACATGAATGGCAACTCAATAAAAGTTTCAACAACTGCATAGGCCTGTCACCATAAAAAATGTCTTCAAGAGATACCTGAAAGTCAAAGACTGAAATGCCTTCTGAATCTTTTATGGAATAGCATCCCAGAGTATGGGACTAGCAATTCTAAATGTGTGACTTTTGGTTGAGGCCAGGTGGGCCTCTGTAACACAGGAGGCAGTTAACAGCACTCCTTCAGATGATCTCAGTGATTAAGGTATCCTGGGCCCAAGTTATTCAGGCCTTTGCATCTCAACACAAAAGCCTTGAACCTGGCCCAGTAGCATACAGGCAACCAGTGTATGTGTTTTAACAGAAGTGTGACATGCTGTTGGCCATCTGCCCCCATCAGAAGTGTAGCTGATAAATTTGGACTAGCCAGTTTCTGGAACAGGCCCAAAGGCAGCCCCACATAGACCACACTGCAGCAATTCAGTCTCAAGCTAAGCATGGACTGCAGTGGCCAGAGTATTACAATCGAGATCTGGAGTACCAGACAAAGATGGTAAAAGGCACTCCTAGCCACCAAGATCACTTGGGCCTCTAATGACAAAGATGTATCCAGGAGTACTCCCAAGCTATGTACCTCCTCCTGTACAGGAGTGCAACCCCATCCAGAACAGCCAATTGGACTATCTTCTTGACGTGGGAACCACCTACTCACAGATCCTCCATCTTTCCAGGATACAAACTCAGTTTATTGGCCCTCATCCAGTCCACCACTGCATTAAGACACTGATTCTCTCCTGATTCAGATGTTATGGAGAAGAGTTGCATCTCATCAGTATACTGATGGCACCATGCTCCAAACCACCTAACAGCTCCCAACAGCTTCATATAGATGTTGAATAGCATTGGAGACAGAATAGTGCCCTGCAGAATCACACTGCACAGCTGACAGGGAGTCAAAGAGCACACCCCCAATGCTATTCTCTGGACTTGACCATGCAGGCAAGAGCAGAACCACTGAGGTACAGTACCTCCAATACCCACCCCACACAGTCAATCTAGGGCAGCCTTCCCCAACTAGTGGGCTACCAGGTGTTGTTGGACCACAACTCCCATCAGCCTCAGCCAGCATTGCCAATGGTCAGGAAAGATGGGAATTGTGGTCCAACAACATCTGGTGGCCCACTAGTTGGGAAAAGCTGATCTAGGGAGATGCCATTGTCAATGGTATCAAAAGCCACTGAGAGATTGAGTAAGAGGGTTGCACCCCCCATTCATCTCTCAATTCAGGTCAGCCATCAGGGTAATCAAGGCAGATTCAGGCTCATTGTTTTCAGCCCCTAAATGTGTGGGTTTTAGGGTTAGTGAGAGCATTCTTCAGTCCTTTAGCTTGGCAACACTTTCTTCTGCTCCTCTGCTGTAATTTTGCTATCTTATCTTATTTTGATTGATTATTGATTTTGTATCTTTTCTTGTTTTAATAGGCTGTTCATTTCTTTGGGGGCCTAAAAGTGGTACATAAACCAGGGTTGATTTGATTTAAATCAAACTAATTTACATCTCTTCTCTGAAGGACTCAATTTTAATTATTTAAATTACAGTTTAAATCACTAGTGAGGAAGATTCTATTTAATCATGATTTTTAGCAGAAATACATTATTGTTTAATATAACCTACTCAAAGATGTAGAAGGTAGGTACACACTAAGCAATTATTCGGAATTGTTTTCAGATTAATTTTCATCAAAAATGAGATGAGAATTTGGCTATTTTAGTACTAAAGCATAATGAACTTGTGAAGTCATTCAGATGAACTAGCTCCAACTGTCCAATTAATCATGGTATTTTTGTCATGATGTGCCAGAATCACCACCACCAAACAGACTTTTAAATTGTACTAATAAGATTGAAGAAGAAAACTAACCAGAAGAATAAGCAAACAACATTAACAAAACACGCACATAAGATTTTTCAATAGTTAACTATTTCACTTTTAGATAAATGTAAAGTTCTTTAAAAAAACAAACTTTGGGCAATTTCAACCAAGTCAGCAAGAGAAACTTAAAATATTTGATGGTACAGCTAAGTCAGTCTTCTTCACCTTTGCTTCCTTGTTCATTGTCTGGAAAAGAAATAAAAGCTTTCCTGCTTTTTCAGTTCCCAACTTATTTTTCAGTTTAGAATTAGTCCAAAGGGGAAAGAAATTCTCTCTACGCCTGCAGAAGAGGCTACTGCTGTTAAGAGCTGGATTACCACTCCTCCTTCTTGTTGGCAAAGAAAGAGTGCCTGAATGTATTTTTCCACAGCAGAGTTACAAGGCCAAGAAGCACAGAGTCCGTGCAGATCTCAAGGACAAGTAGCCAAGGCAACCAGCTGGCCTTATCTATAAGACTAAGCAGATCTGGCCAGTCGGTGTGGGGGTCGAGGAGTTTGTACAGAGAGAGAGCTTGTGATATATTCTATTGTCAGTAAAGTGACTCTTAAAACTTATTACTTGTCTGGCTCATTGCTTCAACTGGCATCTAGCCTGTCACTATACTGTTCTGCATCCTGGGCATCTGCTTGCGCCAGATACAACATCCAACACTTCTCCCCAAATTCTCTGTTCACTATCTTTGCACTTAGAGAGAGGCAAGGTCTTGAGAGAGAGTGCACACTTCATGTACACTACCTGCAGAACTGGACTGATCAGGTTATCTCCATAAACTGCTGTTAACATACAATATTCATAAATATAATTAGAAGTTGTATAATTAGTATTCATGATGATTATCTTTCACCTCTGCTCATTTTTCACTAATTGTTTTAAGTAAATTTTGAAATCCAGTTTAAATAAAAAACTGACTTAAAGTAAAAATTCCAACTGCTTTTTATCAACCCTGATATAAACAAACCATAACAACAACATTCCAAGAGAACTCAAGATTTAATAGGGGACAACAAATTCAAATCCATGATGACTGTGAGGCAGTCTAGGAAAACCCACCATTTTTTAAAAGCAATTATGCTGACATAAGTTTCCAATTTCTATTATTTCAGACTGGTCTATATGCATTAGCACAGAACATTCTATTCTTCAGTATAAAACAAACTAACATTTTATATATTTTGGAGTTTCTCTTCTCAGAATTATTTATTTTTCTTTTCTGGCACTATCATCAAAAAATGATTGCACGTAGTTATGTAAGCGAGTTGTGAATGGCACAAAATTAGGTTTATGTGTCGCGATGCAAGAATAGTTTAGCATTCGTGTTCGATACACAGTAGTCTCCTTCAGTCCATCTTCTGAAATGGATGTGAAATGTCCCATTTCATTACCTAAATGCAAAAAGACAGATAAGAATCCCAATCCATAGGAGGTTCCTGATAGGAAGTTCAACAAATACATTTTTGGCTGTTTAACATTCTTCCCTGGCATACTGATGGATAACACCAACAACATATTTTACATATTAATTGATTATTTAACACAAACATTTAACTTAGAATAGCACTATTCAAAGTGCATTTCCAAAGCGCTAATTATGACAGGCATGTCAAGTTGTGCACATAAACCCTACTCTGGATATAAAGTTGTCACCATGTTGGCCCCAGATAAGCGATTCAAAAATAAATTATTCTAGCACGTTGGACACACTTTAATTAGCTTAGCAGTCTGCAGAAGTTCTGTACAACTTCAAAGCTTGCAAATTTTCACTAACAGATATAGGGAGGGAATAAAACATGGGTCATGGGTGCCCCCTCCCAAGAAAGCCTGTATTTCTGTTTCTGCAAATTTGTTCTAGATCATTTCTAAGATCAGCAGATCAAAACTAAGATCTACATGCTAACATTCTGCAGGCCATACATCTGTTATAGGAAAAAGCATTAGGATATTTACAATATTAATATCTGATACAAGCCAAGGCACAGCCTGTAATGATACAAAAATATTAAAAGCATGTTCATTTAAGGTTGCCAGTCAACCAGAAATCTAACCCTTGAGTAGTTACCAAAAATGAGAAAGACAGGTATGGGTTGGGAACATTTGATATTCTTATTATTTCTATTTTTCTATAAGATGCACTAATACAGCACTCTTCAGAGAAAAACGCTTTCTATCAGAATGGAGAGGGTTCTTTGCACACTATTATCATTTGAGTGCATCTTACAAAAAAGTGGAGAAACAATAAATGAACACTAATAACATTTATTAAACAATAACTTTAATAATTGTATTTCTCCACTTTCTGTGCAAGAGCCGACAGGAAGCAGCTTTTAAAAGAAACTTTGTACGTGCAGTGTCACCCTCTGAAGCACGTTATTTTATTGCTTCTTACATCCTATAAGAAATTGATTAAATATTATTAACAATTATTTCCACAGCACCCCTATGAACTAGACAGTATATATATAGCTGGTTTCCCTTCAAAACGATTGGGGAGGGAGAACTTTTAAAAAGCTTTAACTTTCGTTTTTTGGGGGGGGGAGGCGAGAAAAAGAAAATGTGCTCTACATATGCTCAGAGGTAATCAGATGAAAGCACCAGAATTTAGAAACACTTAAGGTGAGCAACCATCTACTGTTCCCAGAAGAAACGCCCGCCCCTTAGCCTGAACGTACCAGTCGGAAACTTCTTCACCTCCCCCTCCTTCTCCTCCTCCTTCTCTTTCTCCTGCTGCTCCGTCATTGGGTTAGAAATGACACCACAGTAGAATGATAAGCCGATAACTGTCCACACGCCGAACCCGTACACGAAAGCGAGCCGTGTTTTCCAGACACGGGCAAATTGCGCCTTATCAAAACTTTTCATTCCCGCTGGCTTTCACGGCCGAAGCACGCTGCTTCCTTAGAGACTCGGGAATATGAGGGAGAGGGCGCAAAGGGCACGACTCACCTCAGAACATCCGCTGCTTCTTTACTGGCTAACGTCGTGGTTGGTTTTCACCTTCTCCTTCCGGGTCGCCGGAGGACGTCATCTTCTCATTGGCCGTCTCAGAAGCCAATCGCGGTGTTCTGTCCTGTGCCGTTGACATAGACTTCATGATGATTTCATTGTTAAAGCTGTGCCTTACCAGCACCTTACTCCGCCCCGGAAATGGTAGAAATTAGAAAGCGAAACTCCACGACGCTGAAGTTGGTTCCTAGTTCCTTATTTGCTTGAAAGTTCAAAACACTAAAAAAGGAGAAAAGTTGACAACTACAGCAGCTTCAAGCCAAACTGAACATATCTCTGAACCCCAAAATATATGTTGGGGTACCCTGTATGATATATCACTGTGATCGGGGGACTCTCCCCGTCAAGACTAACAATACATTTATAAAATCAAAATCATCAGGCTTCTGATATTATCATAAATACATAAGGATGTCATAAAATCATAAAGAATAAGTGACTGGGGGTGCCCACCCCAAAAATTGATCTGGGCCAGGACAAATCATACACCCCAGGAAAGGGGAGGGTGTCCTCTACGAGATGCCACTGTGTCCCACCTGGCCCAGAGCTTCTGTTGGGTGCAGGGCACAGAGGAGCGCATCTATGCAAAATCAAAGCAGACAAAAGCATAGAGGGAAAAATAAGTAACTGGGGGTACCTACCCCAAAATCTGCTCTGGGCCAGGACAAATCATATACCCCAGGAAAGGGGAGGGTGTCCTCTACGAGATGCCACTGCATCCCGCCTGGCCCAGAGCTTCTGCGCAGGGCACCCTGAGGAGCATATATGCAACATCGAAGTAGACACAAAAAACACAGAAAAAAGTAAGTAACTGGGGGTGCCCACGCCAAACTCTGCTCTGGGCCAGGACAAATCATATACCCCAGGAAAGGGGAGGGTGTCTTCTACGAGATGCCAGTGCATGCCACCTGGCCCAGAGCTTTTGCTGGGCACAGGGCATGGAGAAGGGGATCTGTGCAAAATCAAAGCAGACAAAAACAGGAAAAAATAAGTAACTGGGGGGTACCTACCCCAAAATCTCTGGGCCAGGACAAATCATGCACTCCAGGAAAGGGGAGGGTGTCCTCTATAACATAACAGTGCGTCCTGCCTGGCCCAGAGCTTCTGCAGGGCACGGGGTGCGGATGAGGGCATCTACGCACAACAAAAATGGACAAAAACATTGTCTATGACAATCCATGGCTTCCTGACTGGCCCAGAGTTTCTTGTGGGCAGAAGGAGTGGATCTGAGCAACTATACACATCAAGATATTTAAATAAGGTAGGGGGGAAAGGATCTGGTGGTGCCCACCCCAAAACTTTCTTCCAAGTACCATAAATCATACACATATTCATACAGGACAAGGTCCTCTGCAAGATGACACTGGTTCCAGCCCAGTTACCCAGGTCAGAGCTTTTTGTTCAGTCATGGCACAGACAAGATCTTTATCATTTCTGATTTTAGAGTGTGTTTAACTGTATTGAATTATGCATTTTTAAACTTTTGTGATCCACCCTGGAACATTTTAGTTAATGGCAGGGAATAAATCTAAACACCAACAACATTAATCTATGTATCAGAAGAATAGCCAAAATCTATAGGAAACATTATAAGGAACTTGGATGCCCATCCCAAAATATGATTTGGCACCACAAATCATAGTTCCACACATCAGGGATACTGTCTTCTATTAGATGCTGTCCATGCATAGGCTAGACTCTCATCTATGAAATTACATCTTTATCCTTCTTGAGTGAATCATTGTCTGGTGATCCGGCCAAGTTTCCTTCTGCCATGGCATCAGATAACATACAGTCATACTTTGAGAAGAATTGTTGTGCATTTGATTTATTATATCTCTAAATAACTTACTACATATATATATATTATATTTCTCCAACAGGTAACAACCAAGTATACAAATGAACAGATAAACTGTTGGGGAGTGCGTGTGTAGGTCAGACATGGTTTGAATCCAAAAGCCGTTTAGAACAGGAATAAGACAGGCCAGGCAAGTTTCATGTAAGAGTCTTTACTAGGCAAAGACATTAGACACGTCTCTCTCCATTGACATTTCTTCCCCCACTCTGAGTTCCTGCCAGTTCCCACCTTATCACACTCTCAGCCAGCCACACTGACCTTGATTGTCTGGAACTCTGTTCTCACAGCTTAACCCTTCTGCTTCAGGTTTTTCTCTGTCTGCTAAAAACGTTGTCTGTGAGTCTCACAACCTGCGTCACTGACCAACAGCCCCCACCTGAGACTTACAGACTACAAAACTTCATGTTACAATTATTACATTTTCTACAACATTAACTTTTTGTTACAAATACATTTCAGTACATGGTTTGTGTTCTTACAGTTTCTATTTACAGTTTCAGTTCAGTTCAGTTTCTCTTTATTCTTTATTTACACAAGTTTCACAGATTCATGTTTGTTCACTTTTATTTGATGATACATTTACATTTCATTCTTCAACACAAAACTTCCACATTAGATCCATTGTTTCTTTATCTATTGGTCCCTCTTTTTCCCATTCTACTGGAATTTCATCTGTTTCATTATTCTGTTGTGTAACATTAAATGCAAATCTCTGAGGAGGTTGACCTTTCGTTTTTCTCTCTGATTTCCTGACATTATCTATTTCCATTTCTTCTTCACTCTCAATTTTATTCGGACCTGCACCACTAGTACTTGGTGTTTCTGTATCATGTGTTGTTATGTCTTCACCTCTCAGTCTTTTAACAGTACGTTTGCCACTATGAATTAAATCTTTTAATGCAGTTTTTAATGGAATTTGCTGCCCGAAAGGAACATCCGCAGCTTCCTGTTTGCTTTCACTATCTAAGATCACTGTTTGACTGTCTCTCCAAGGTTTATCTATCACTTTTATGTTTCTGCTTAACACTACTTGTTGTTTCTCAGGTAACCAAACTCTGTAATATGAATTCTGAAATCCCAAAATGCGTCCTGCTTGCTCTCTTGACTGTTTTGCAACATGTACCCAGCCTTTTGCCCCAAAACGTTCTATGTGTTTCACCCTGGGTTTTCTTCCAGTCAGTTTCTCATAGGGAGACATGCCTATTGTTCTGTGCATTAGGCGGTTCTGAATATAAACAGTGTACAGAATACATTCACCCCAATAAGATTGATTCATATCAGCATCTGCTAGCATTGCTCTCATTGAATCCTGCAATGACCGGTTCCTCCTCTCTGCCGTTCCGTTGGAGGATGGGCTGAAGGGAGCAGTTAGACTTTGAATTATTCCCTTCTTTTCCAAATATGTTTGAAATAAATTACTGGTAAATTCACCACCTCTATCTGATCTGATATTTTTGATAACAACCCCATGTTGTGTTTCTGTTCTCTGTATGAATGCCTTTAATTTCTCTTCTGCATCACTTTTCTTTTTCAATAAGAACACATGTGTAAATCTGGAGAAATCATCCACAATCACTAAATAAAACCTTGCTCCACCTTTTGAGCACTGAAAAGGTCCAGCTAAATCCACATGTATAAGCTGATATGGTTCTGTAGTCGTGCTTTCACAGCTCTTATTTACTGGATTCACAGTCATTTTTGTTTTATAGCATACCTCACACTCATCCACATTCTCACAGTGTGTTAACTTCAAATCTTGACTATATTTTGGGGTGTTTTGTATCTTTTGGAAATGGGCGTGTGCCAGTTTTCTGTGCCATTCATGGACACAATTATCATGTTTCTCTTTATTTACTGCTATCCAAGCACACATGTCTTTATCAAGCTTGCACTCAACCATAAACATATTGTTCTGTAATTTCCCTTGCATGCATATTTCACCATCTTTTCTCACAAAACATCTATCCCCTTCAAATGTAACTTTACAACCTATTTGAGCCAATTTTCTCACTGATAGAATGTTATATTTTAAACCAGAAATCAATAATACATCTGTTAAAATTCCCAAATTACCCATCTTCAGCGTTCCTCTCGCAGTCGCGTCCTGAGTCGATCCGTCAGCCAGATAAAGCTTCTCCTGCGTCGGCTTTGAAGTGTAAAATAAACTAGAGTCTGTGATTAGGCAATTAGACGCTCCACTGTCAAGAAGCCATTTAGAGTTAATGAGTTTATTGCTCTCCTTAGAAACAAAGTTCACGCTTGCCCTCTGACTTTCAAAGTTTCTGTTATTCCTCTTCTTTAAACAATGTCTCTGTATATGCCCACGTGATCCACAAAAATAACATGTTTTAGTCTCTTCCCTGCTTCTTTGATTTCGATGTTGTACAGACACAGTCTCAGCTTCTTTTAATTCCATTTTCTTATTCTCTTGCCTCCTATTCCACTCTTGTGGAAGTTTCTGTTCCACAAAGTCCAAAGTTAGATTCCCGTCAGGTTGACTTTCCAGACCAGATACCAGCACGTCCCATTTTTGATCAAATGAAGATAACAGGAGATAAACCATCTGTAAGTCATTATGATGAACGCCTCGATCTTGGAGCTCTGCATTTAATCTACGAAATTCAGCCAAATGCTCTTCCATAGTCACATCATCTGTAAAACGCATCTGATATAGCTTCCGTGCTAAACACAGCCTGCTTCCCGCAGTTTGCTGTACATGCGCGGCTCTTAACTTTTCCCACATCTGATTAGCTGTCGGCTCATTACTCACCAGCAACAGTTGTGAATCTGATAGCCCCAGAGTAATAAAACCCTTTGCTTTCTCGTCTTTCTTCAGCCACGCTGCTGAAGGAGCTGCCGGAGGGGGTTTTTCCACGACATCATTCAAATCCTCTTTAATCAGAACTGCTCTCATTCTCCACTTCCAGCTGGAGTAATTTACAGCATTCAGCCTTTCTATCGTCATCCCGGAAGATAGATTTACAGCCATGTTGCCCACTCTTACTTGCCTCTTACTTGCGCTTTGTTTCTCTCTGCAACAATGCCACTTCACCGGCTCTCGAACCCGCTACCACGCCTGATAATCTGGGCCCATAACCCCTGTTGGCGAGTGCGTGTGTAGGTCAGACATGGTTTGAATCCAAAAGCCGTTTAGAACAGGAATAAGACAGGCCAGGCAAGTTTCATGTAAGAGTCTTTACTAGGCAAAGACATTAGACACGTCTCTCTCCATTGACATTTCTTCCCCCACTCTGAGTTCCTGCCAGTTCCCACCTTATCACACTCTCAGCCAGCCACACTGACCGTGATTGTCTGGAACTCTGTTCTCACAGCTTAACCCTTCTGCTTCAGGTTTTTCTCTCTCTGCTAAAAACCTTGTCTGTGAGTCTCACAACCTGCGTCACTGACCAACATAAACAAGTGCAGACTTAATTTTAAAAAATAATAATAAGGAAGTCATCAGAACTGGTAAAACAGTAAAAAACATTTTTCTTAAAAATATATTAGAACATTTTTGCAGTTCACAAAATCAACAGCATTTCACATGGGCTGGAATTAAACAATTTCACCCATTCGAAATAATCTCCTGGTTTTTAATCATCTCTGAAATAGTAGGAGATTTAGAAGAGCATCTTCTAAATTGTACATTGCACATCATCATTATTATTTGGCCTTTATAGCCTCATTGCTACAATATGACTTGGAGTACTATTTTTCTTTGTGAAGTCTTGGAACTACTCATTTGTTGCACAAACATCGCTACGTCCTGTGTTTTGAAGTTTCCTAATTCCATCCTAGAAGTTCCAATCACTTGCATTTCCCAGATTGTGGAAAGAAACAAAGTGATTTCCAGTGTTGAAAGTTATCCCTACCACTTTGTACCTGGGCCGGACGGGATGCACTGGCATCTCGTAGAGGACACCCTCCTCTTTCCTTGGGTATATGATTTGTCCTGACCCAGAGCAGATTTTGGGGTTGGCACCCCCAGTTACTTATTTTTTCCTGTATGTTTTTGTCTGCTTTGGTTTTGCATAGATGCCCTCCTCCGTGCCCCGCGCCCAACAGAAGCTCTGGGCCAGGCAGGACGCAGTGGCATCTCATAGAGGACACCCTCCCCTTTCATGGGGTGTATGAGTTGTCGTGGCCCAGAGCAGATTTTGGGGTGGGCACCTCCACTTACTTATTTTTTTTCTGCGTGTTTTTGTCTATTTCAATGTTGCATAGAGGCTCCCCAGGGTGCCCTGCACCCAACAGAAGCTCTGGGCCAGGTGGGACACAGTGGCATCTCATAGAGGACACCCTCCCCTTTCCTGGGGTATATGATTTGTCCTGGCCCAGAGCAGATCTTGGGGTGGGCACCCCCAGTTACTTATTTTTTCCTGTATATTTTTCTCTGCTTTGGTTTTGCATAGATGTTCTCCTCCATGCCCTGCGCCCAGCAGAAGCTCTGGGCCAGGTGGGACACAGCAGCATCTTCTAGAGGCCACCCTCCCCTTTCCTGGGGTATATGATTTGTCCTTGCCCAGAGCAGAGTTCAGGGTGGGCACCCCCAGTTACTTATTTTTTTCTGCGTGTTTTTGTTTATTTCGATGTTGCATAGATGCTCCTCAGGATGCCCTGCGCCCAGCAGACGTTCTGGGCCAGGGGGGACTCAGTCACAGTGGCATCTTGTAGAGGACACCCTCCCCTTTCCTGGGGTATATGATTTGTCCTGACCCAGAGCAGATTTTGGGGTGGGCACCCTCAGTTACTTATTTTTCCCTCTATGCTTTTGTCTGCTTTGATTTTGCACAGATGCCCTCATCCATGCCCTGCGCCCAGCAGAAGCTCTGGGCCAGACAGGATGCACTGGCATCTCGTAGAGAACACCCTCCCCTTTCATGGGGTGTATGATTTGTCCTGACCCAGAGCAGATTTTGGGGTGGGCACCCCCAGTTACTTATTTTTTATGATTTTATGACATCATTATGTATTTATTAGGGAAGTTTCCTTAGGGAAACCATGGCCGCCATCTTCATTAAGGGCAATGGTAAAGACTAGACAGGTAGGGGGGCCGTGGGGGCACACGTGCGGGGCCAGGGCAAGCTGATGCCCGAGGACCCCCACATGCCTGGAGCTGGCCCTGATGATGAGATCAAATTGGGAGTCCCAATAAAAAGCAGCACATGAGCAACAGTTTCCACATCTCCCATATCACAGGGGCATAAGGACTCTTTTACTGGCACCTTGTTAAATCTGCCTTCTAAAAGTGCAGAAGGTACAACACTGAGCCTAGCGAGTGTGAAAACTTTTCTATTCTTGAGAATTGACAAATGTGTCATATAATTTGTTGTTGTGAACTTTGTCGCATAATCTCCATAAAGTGTGGCCAAGCTCCAGGGCCGGCTCCAGGAATGCAGGGGGTCTTGGGCATTAGCCTGCCCCGGGCCCCTCTGCTTCCCTTCTGCGATCCCGTGGATCGCAAGACGACCTTCCGAACCGGCCACCATCCCCAGTGCATCACCTACTTTTCTCTGCTGTTCGCGCAGGTTTCCGTAAGGGACTGAAGCCTTTGCCGCCATCTTGATTGATGGCATGCAGGGCGATCTGCGGGATTGTGGAAGGGGAGCAGAGGGCCCCTCGGGGGCCCCCCCAGGGGCTCCTAGAGCTGCGGGGCCCTCGGGCCAGTGCCCAACCTGGCCGCCCTTTAGAACCAGCCCTGCCAAGCTCAAATGATTTTGTAGATCTATGTCCATGATTTGCTGGGAGACAGCAGTTTTAGCTTGGGTATAGCCTAATGCCATAACAGTGGCAGTAGAAAAACCCAAATACAGCAATTTCACAGACAATTCTCTTTTCCATCTAGATTGAAAAGGGTCTGTCAGAGTTAAAAGGAGCTAAACCCACTGAGAAAAACATCAGCTTTAGCCAGACGTTTATCTTATATATCAGTGCACGTGCCTCTATACAGAATAGGCCCACCTCCAGCCGCAAAATTATATTAGGGACACATAAAGGGGTTCCTAATATTGCTCTTTTATATTTAGTTTGTACAACCTCAAAGTTACAATTCCAAAGCAGGGCAAGGGCTCCCTCCTGTGGTGATTTTGTGCAACTACAATTCAAGCCAGCGAAAGGGCTCCTTACTGTGGCAATTTTATGCAACTACAAGGCAGAGCAGGGCAAGGGCTCCCTCCTGTAGTGATTTTATGTGACTACAATGTGAAGAAGACCCTCCGTGGCGCAGAGTGGTAAGCAGCGGTAACGCAGCCAAAGCTCTGTTCACGGCCGGAGTTTGATTCCAACGGAAGGAGGAAGTCGAATCTCTGGTAAAAGGGGTTGAGGTCCACTCAGCCTTCCATCCATCCATGGTCGGTAAAATGAGTACCCGGCCTATGCTGGGGGGTAAAGAAAGGCCGGGAAAGGAACTGGCAATCCCACTCTATATATATGGTCTGCCTAGTAAACGTTGCAAGACATCACCCTAAGAGTCGGAAACGACTCGCACTACAAGTGTGGGGACACCTTTACCTTTACAATGCCAAAGCAGCGCAAGGGCTCCCTCCTGTGGCGATGTTATGCTATTACAATGCCAAAGCAGGGCAAGGGCCCCCTCCGTTGTCGATGTTATGCAACTATAACGCAAAGCAGGGCAAAGGCTCCCTCCTGTGTTGATCTTATGCAACTACAATGAAAAGCAGCGCAAATACTCCTTCCTGTGGCAATTTTATGCAATTACAAGGCCAACGCAGTGTAAGGGCCCCCTCCTGTGGCAGTTTTATGCAACTACAAGGCAAAGCAGGGCAAGGGCTCCCTCCTGTGGTTTTTTTATGCAACTACAATGCAAAGCAGGGCAAGGGCTCCCTCCTGTGGTGATTTTATGCAACTACAAGGTAAAGCAGGGCAAGGGCTCCCTCCTGTGATGATTTTATGCAATTACAAGGCCAACACAGGGAAAAGGCCCCCTCCATTGGTGATCTTATGCAACTACAATGCAAAGCAGGGCAAGGGCTAGCTCCTGCGGTGATTTTATGCAACTACAATGTAAAGCATGGCAAGGGCTCCCTCCTGTGGTGATTTCATGCAACTACAATGCAAAGGAGGACAAGGGCTCCCTCCTGTGCCGATCTTATACAACTACAATGCAAAGTAGGGAAAGGGCTCCCTCCTGTGGTGATTTTATGCAATTACAATGCAAAGCAGGAAAGGGCTCCCTCCTGTGGTGATTTTATGCAATTACAATGCAAAGCAGGGAAGGGCTCCCTCCTGCGGCGATTTTATGCAACTACAATGCAAAGCAGGGCAAGTGCTCCCTCCTGTGGTGATTTTACACAATTACAATGCAAAGCAAGGCAAGGGGTCCCTCCTGTGGTGATCTTATGCAATAACAATGCAAAGCAGGGAAGGGCTCCCTCCTGTGGCTATCTTATGGAAGAACAATGCAAAGCAGGGAAGGGCTCCCTGCTGTGGCAATTTTATGCAATAACAATGCAAAGCAGGGAAGGGCTGCCTCCTGTGTTGATTTTAAGCAATTACAATGTCAAATCAGGGAAAGGGCCCCCTCAGTTGGTGATTTTATGCAACTACAATATAAAGCAGGGCAAGGGTTCCCTCCAGTGGTAATTTTATGCAATTACAATGCAAAGCAAGGCAAGGGCTCCCTCCTGTGGTGATTTTATACAATTACAATGCAAAGCAGGGCAAGGGCTCCCTCCTGTGGCGATTTTATGTAATAAAAATGCAAAGCTCTTAGTCATTCCTTAACTCTTACTCATTTCTCAAGCCACTCTCTGCAGTGAAGGGTCAAGTTTGTAAACAAGTTTGGAGCAGCCATGTTAAAAGGCAGGCAGGACATTCCAGGCAGGGGGTTGCCAACCCTGCTTTGATATGTATATTGTTGCCGAGGATCCCTAGTCAAGCCTTATCAACAGCACAATCCTAACAATATCTACTCAGAAGTAAGTCCTGTTGAGTTCTATGGGGCATAGTCCCTTAGTAAGCTTGCTTAGAATTGGAGCCTTCAAGGTCTTTTCTCCTGATTGCTCCCATCTAACATCTCCATGCTAGCAATAATTAGGAAAGGTATTGAAAATAAAACAGCCGATATCATAATGCTGTTGTATAAATCTATGGTGCGGCCGCATTTGGAATACTGTGTACAGTTCTGGTCGCCTCATCTCAAAAAGGATATTATAGAGTTGGAAAAGGTTCAGAAGAGGGCAACCAGAATGATCAAGGGGATGGAGCGACTCCCTTATGAGGAAAGGTTGCAGCATTTGGGGCTTTTTAGTTTAGAGAAAAGGCGGGTCAGAGGAGACATGATAGAAGTGTATAAAATTATGCACGGCATTGAGAAAGTGGATAGAGAAAAGTTCCTCTCTCATAATACTAGAACTCGTGGACATTCAAAGAAGCTGAATGTTGGAAGATTCAGGACAGACAAAAGGAAGTACTTCTTTACTCAGCGCATAGTTAAACTATGGAATTTGCTCCCACAAGATGCAGTAATGGCCACCAGCTTGGATGGCTTTAAAAGAAGATTAGACCAATTCATGGAGGACAGGGCTATCAATGGCTACTAGCCATGATGGCTGTGCTCTGCCACCCTAGTCAGAGGCAGCATGCTTCTGAAAACCAGTTGCCGGAAGCCTCAGGAGGGGAGAGTGTTCTTGCACTCGGGTCCTGCTTGCGGGCTTCCCGCAGGTACCTGGTTGGCCACTGTGAGAACAGGATGCTGGACTAGATGGGCCACTGGCCTGATCCAGCAGGCTCTTCTTATGTTCTCCACAACACTAGGCTCTCTTTTTCCTACAATGGCTTTCTGGTGACTGGCCTGGGCTGAAGGCACTTAAACCCTTCTTGTCAGAAGCAAGTAGGCTAGATTAAATGCTCCCTACCCAGGCTCCCTAAGCAGGTGAGGAAATGATCCCATTGCCTCAGCTGGACCTGGGAACACCCTTATTTAGCTATCTTGATTTCCAGTCATACATTTTTTTTGTTTGAGTAAGATGCTCTGAGCAACTGTGGTTGATGCTTAATGTATCATGCTTAATGACATCACAAGAAACAAACTCCGTGACAACACTTGGGCCTACCCCTGAAATCTCAGGGTTTGGGATGCTTCTTACCTGGTGTCCCTACCCCCACCCTCTTCCTCCTCCCCCTTCCCCGCCCCTACCTGCCCTTCACTGAGGTCAGTTTCATTTTTTCTAAGCATGATTGCACAGGAGTAAATCCCGTTTAACTCAGTAAGCATGCAAATGATCAAACCTGCTCTCCCTCTCCTTTCCTTTCCCCTCCCCAATCCAGCCCCCCTCCCCCAGGTCAGTTTCACCTGTCCTAAGCATGATTGCACTGCAGTAATTCCCACTGAACTCGATAACCTTGCAAAGGATCAAACCTGCCCTTCCTGCTTCCTTTCCCTCCCTCTCTTCCCTCTTTCTCCCTTCCTTCCTACCCTATCCCCTATAGTCAGTTTCACCTATCCCCCCAATGGTCAGTGTCACCTATCCTAAGCATGATTGCACATGAGTACATCCCACTGAACTCAGTAAGCATGCAAACGATCATTCCATTCTCAGCAAACTTGCACAGGATCCCATTTCTTACCTTCCAGATTAAAATGCAGAAAAATTAACTAATAGTTTAAAAAAACTCTTACAGCTTAAGAATGTACCTATAGTCAACAGGTATTTCTATCAAATGTTAAAAAGTAGGGAAATTGGGCAGTTATAGTGAATGCACCAGGGGAGGAGGAGACCTGACCTCTCTGAGGTATTGTAGTGCTCTACAAATTTGTAAAAATGCAAACACAATTTGAGTTGGTATTTCACAGTCCAATCCCTGTGTAGCTTGGAGGAATTTGGTAACATGTGCCTCTGAGCATATGGTGAGTGGTGCCAGCACCTGCAACCAGCACAGATAATAAAACAAGATATGTACTGTGCTGATCTTGTTTTAGTAGCGAGGAAGCAACAATATTAAGATAGTTTATGTAGTTCAGATAGTCACTTTAAATATGTTTGATTTACTTTGCAATTTTATTGGCTTCTATGGTAAATTATTATTTTTTTCTTCTGTTTCTGTGAATATGTGAAGTACAGCAACACTTCACAGAATTTACACCAAAAAAATCAAAAAGCAATTCTGGAATGATGACACTATTCTGTAGGATAGTCTCCAGTGGACATGAGGAGTGTCTCAGTTTGCACAAGATAAAACAGTGGGAGGTGAAAAATATTCTAGAAAATTTCTAGGTGTGCTCTATGTTTTTAATTGACTATATCCATCCTTCCTTAAGTAGAGTGGCTTAAATATAGCAGGCTGAACACATGCATCTTGGGCACAGCAAGTTTGTTTTGTCAACAGCTAGATTCATTGCTTAAGTAGCAACATATTGTAATCAGTCTGATTTTACATCAAAGCTCTAGTTTCAGATTCAACTGTTAATGCACCCAAATTAGAAATACAACTTCCAGTTTGAAACACAAAAGGCTGTCTTCACCATCATATGATATTGACCAATAAATAGGCTTTGAAAATAATAAAAATATATTTGACACAGATTTCTAGGATGAATAATAAGAGAAATATAATTTTCTAGGTTAGATTCTCTGTAGAAACAGAAGTAACACAGGAAAGAAGCAAAGTACGAAGAACGCCAACAAACTAAAAATGTAATTCTCCATCTTCAGAGATGCAGTCCTGATTGCAGGTGTTGCCACCGCTCACCATATCCTCAGAGGCAAATGTTACCAAATGATCCCAAGCTACACAGGAAGTGGATTGGACTGTAAAAGGCCAATCCAAGTTGTATTTGCATTTTTACAAATGTGTAGGGTAGTGCAATACCTCAGAAAGGTCAGGTCTCCTACTCCCCTGGTGCATTCACTATAGCTTCCCAATTTTCCCTACTTTTTAAAGTTTCATAGAAATATCTGTTGGCTATATATACATCTTTAAACCGCAAAGGGTTTTTTGCCTATTAGTGATACCATCTCATAACTCTTCTGTATGAGTTGGTGTATGATTTATGTCTAAAGCATATTTTGGATGGGCATTCCCATTTTTCCCTTACAAATTTAGGCTCTCTTTGAGGTGCACAGATGTGCTATGCCACACAGAGAGAAAGCTCTGGGCCAGGCTGGATCCAATACCATCTCACTCTCCCAGGTGTGTGAGGGTACTATTTTTTGTGGCCCAGTGCATATTTTGAAGTGGTCACCACCACTATTTTCCCCCTCTGTGCATATTATGACAGCGGTGTGCATAGATGCACCTGACTCTGCCATGCATCCAAAGAAAGCTACAGGCTGAGCAGGATCCAACAGTATCTTTGTAGAAGACATTCTCTTGTGTGTATGGTTGTATGATCTGTGGTGGCCCAAAGCATACTTTGTTCCTTATTTTTTTTCCTACAAATTTTGGCTATTTTTGGTGAGCATGCACCTCCTTGAAAATGCCATCCACCCACATAAGTTCTGGGCTGGGCAGGATCCCATGTCATCTTGCAGACAACACTCTCCTGGATGAGTATGTGATCTGTGGTGACCCAAAGCATATTCTGGGATGTGGATATCCACATACTTTTTTCCCTACATATTTGACTATTTTTGATGTGCATAAACTCACAAGCCTGTGACGTGTCCCTGGCAAAAGCTCTGGGTCAGGTGGAATTCAATGCCATCTCATAGAGGACACTTTCCTGGATGCATGGGTGTATGAATTGTGGTGGTCTAAGACATATTTTGAGATGGGCACTCCTAGTTCCTTATGTTATGGTCTTATGATGGTATCATGCATTTATGAGCATTTCAGAAGCATAATTTTGATTGGAAAAAATTATTGTTGGGCTCAAAGGAGAGACACCCCGCCTAAGATTATGGAAATACACAATATGGGGTATTCCAAAGTTGATTTTGGGGTTCAGGAGCATATAAGGTTTACTTTGCAATTTAGGGACAGTTAAACTTTCCTTCTTTCCTGTTGTTTCAAACTTTCAAGCAAACAAGGAATTGCAAACTAGTAACCAACTTCTGCATTGTATTAAACAAGCTAATCCAAATGCACCTAAAGTTGGGGGGGGCACTGTGGTTGAGTGACTCATGAAAACCCTGCAGTATAATCTGTTTTAATTATATTACAGGTGTGGAGCAACTGAAGAAGTCCTAGACAACAATCTTGCAGTACAGTCAAACATTTACAGGAAATGCAGTGGGGGGTATTACAAAGTAGTTAAGGAGGGGAGACAGATTAAGAGCACAATCCTAACCTGTCTATTTAGAAATGTCCTACTGAAGTCAATAGGGTTGACTCTTAGATAAGTGGGATGAGGATTGCTGCCTAACTCTCTGTGGGCCATTTCTCAATTAAAATGCTGTCCCGGAATCCTCCTATTTTTTTTCCCTGCTCACGGATAGGAAAGCAGATGGGTTAGGCATTAAGCACAACAATAAATAGCCTGCAAGCACACGTTTATACACACACAATTTCTCTTAAAATACATACTCAGTGTTGTACAGCTCGAGCTTCAGAATTGTTAGATAATGCTTTCAGTAATCCCTCCCCAGCCTGGTTATTTCCTGGATTTCATTTCAAAACCTCCTTCTGTGCAAAAACAGAGGATACAGCAAAGACCAATTAAGCCCCATCCTGTTAGCCTGTTAAGGTGCCTGCAGCCTCATTTAGCTTTTACTGCTAAACATCACACAGCATGAACATTTTCATGACTTAAACCAGAAACTGGACAGTGAATGTCAATCTAAAGTGTTTTTTAGAGTTGCATCTGTCTACCTAAAATAATTGCACCTTGAGCACTTACCTCTGTATCCTCTCTTAGGAAGTACAGCAGTCACAATCATCATCCCCAGATGCTTCAACATCACACCAAATCATTTTTGTTTTATCAAATAAAACTATGAATTAAAGATACTTAATTGACTGTCAATTTAATTTAATGTACATTTATAAAAACATTAACAAAATAGCCAAGCACCATAATAACTAGAGCAAGAAAATTGAGAAGGCTTGAAAGTTCTGGTACAGGAAACAACTTCTTGGAAAGCAGTTCTTTAAAATTATAGAGACTGAAAAACAAACTTACATAAAGGGTATCCATAGCTGAGGTTCCTCTAAACTCAAGACTGTAAGTCCCACTGCTATCTACAGGCACATAACACCCCTCCAAACATCTTAATAAAGAGTGAAAGAAATATGGGAAGAAGCATTCCTTCAAAGCCCAGACTATTTAGGCCTTTATAAAAGGCTAAAGCCAGCATCTTGAGTTGTGCCCAGAAACCAACTGGTAACCAAAGCTTTAAAGGATGGGTATATGGTGCCCCAAACTCTTCAGGAACATGACTGATGCATTCTGGAATAGTTGTTGTTTCTGAACAACCCTCAAGGGCACACACAAGGGACATTACAATAATTGAATGGCTTGGAACCCTAGATGAATCACAGAGGCAAGGTTTCCATCATTCAGGAGAGAACGCCACTAGTTACCAAGTGAAGAGGGAAAGAAGCATGCCTAACCACAGCTGCCACTTGAGACTCAAGCACGTAAACTAGATCCAGGAGCATCTTCAGCTGCTCTTTCAACGGGACTGGGACACCATCCAGAGCAGCTGTAGCCCATTCACATCTGATCAAATGACTAACTTAAAAGCATATATTATCTGGATTGATAGGCTTGATCTCATTAATAATTCTATACTTTGGTATCAGTATCTAAAGAAAAAGGAGAGAATTGAGTATCTTCAGGTGCACAGAATGCACTAATGCCAAATCGTCCCGCAACCTCTTCCGGCAATTTCACTGATGTTATAGCTTGGCAGACAGCAGAGAGCTCTGTGGTATACTGTGGGAGAGTCTCCCAGCACAGTTGTCCTTTAGACTTACTTAGGAGTAACCCCTACTGAATGCAGTTGGGTGTGAACCTCCAAGCAACTGACTATGTTTCTTATTGTTACTGTGACATTTGGAATATTTGTGCCGATTCTCTCCCAACCTTCCCATTAAAGTTCAAACATGTCTTCAGTGTGCAGCCGTAAACACAATGATATGAACACTGACTTAATATGGTACTGAACAAAACTCTTTAAAAACCTTATCAAACACCTGAGCTCAGGAATGACAATGGCCTTATAGGCCCCTTCAAACTCTATTATTCTATAATTCCATGATAATTTTCCACTCAGTAGTGACTCCTGAAGAGTGAAGACTCTAGGAAAAATTTCAGTTCTGCACTTCATAGTGCAATTTGGTGCCTTCAGCAGAAGGCAGTATTCAACTAACATGTGCCCCATCAGTACAAGGACTTCTGCTTGTACAATGCGACTGCCCCCCTCCTTCCCCTGAGCCCTCCCCAAATCTGTTCCAGAGGGTTTCAGGAACCCTTAAAACAGATTTAGGGGCACATGGGGGACAGGAGAGGGGAGAAAGTCTCATTGTGCAAACTGAAATCCTTGCGCTGACAAAATCCTGACCCAGCCCTGTTAGATATAACCCAGAAAGCCCAAATAGCAAATCCTCAGTTTTAATGTAGAGGAGAAAAGCTATTTATTGCCCTTTAACAATATCTCAAAATACATTGTTTGAGGAGGCTGTCTCACCCAGCCAATAGTAGGGTGAACCTTCCTCCTACGCCAGTGGTTTTCAGCTCCTACATTTAGGAAATCCTTTTTATATTGATTTTGTCTCTCAATGAATTCCACGGAGGGCACATTCTTAACAGTTTGTGCAAGCCAGCCAGACCTGCAGGACTTAGTTGTTGACCCAACATAAACGCAAAGTGGTTTCAGACATACTCAAAACACTCCCTAATTGCGTGTTGCAGGGAAAACTGGTAACTGTAGACACAATATTTATCAGATGCTTTTTTGCTATTATCAAACTTCTCATCAAGGAAGCCCAGGGTTCCTTGCAATCCAGTCTGAAGACCATGAAAAGGGAGAAAGCCAGCCCTTCACATTTTTCATAGGGCACTGAATTATAGAATGCTATTGGCTTTCCTAGTGCTGGTGTTGCAGAGGAAGCTACATTAATGTAAACCACCATTTTAAAATGGGAAAACATAAGAACAAACACTGCTTCCATTCTGACAGGGAATAGCTATGGGGATGTCCATTCATCTTCTTAAGGTCTAACCTGTATTATCACACTTGACCCAAAATTGAGAAGCTCAAAGACATTTTTTCATCTCTCCCAACAGGGAAGCTAGTAGCTGCCTGTCAACTACTATTTTTGGCACACAATACCCACACACTTTTTCTTCTCCCCTTTCATCCCACTAGACTTCCTTCACTTCCCATGGGAACCTCTATGCCTTATTAAAGTTGTTTCAGATACATCATGATGTAACAAAATACCCTGAATACACAAGAAAAAGTTAGAATTTGCAAAATTATCAGGGATTAAAAAAAATAGTTTTAGTATGTATTATTCTGGGTTGACAATAGAAAAAGGTAAAAATATCTAATATATGACAGCAGGATCTCTGCCACGCTGTCTCAAGAAATACTAAAGTGAGTCATACTGAAAGATCAAGAGAAAAAGAAGGCTGAACAGCTTAATCTTCATAATGAAACAACACCTCCTCTTTTCTCCCTCACTATCCAACAGTTAAACTAATGCCATCATCAGCCTCTCAAGCCAGGGGTTTAGTACCACCTCAGCCCACACACAAGCTAGAGAAGGTAAAGAATCCATCCACTACAAGGGTGTAGGGAATTCCCTTTTGCTGTGGGTTCAAGGCTCAGGGGTAGCCAGGTTCAATACCTGGCATCCCTGGTAGCATGACCAGGAAAGATCTCTGCTTAAGACCTTGAGAGCTGTGGCCAGGCCTAGTAGATAGCTTTGAACTAGATGGATTGATGATACCTTCATATTAAGCAGCTCCAGATAGCCCTCCCTTCCACTTACAACCTCCCATTCTCTGTGCCTAGTTAATTTTAGCTAATACTGTTGTGGATAAGAGATATTTTCAAAGGTAAAGCAAGAACATCCACGTTTTCCGAGAAGCAACTGGCCTCCTGTTCAGCATCCAGAGTATGTCCACAGATTTGAAGTTGACACCAACTCTAAACAGTTCATAAAAGCATACAATCTAATGATTTGGGAGATGCTGGGGATTTCTTCAGAAAAAATGTTTACAACTTCTAATCAGTTTGTTTTAACACACTCATGCCAATAGTTTCACTCCATTTATCTAAACCAGACAATTAAGAAGTTAGCTGGTTGCAGCACTAACCATTAATACCCTCCTCAGTTTTTATTTTTCTTAAGTACAAGTGCAGAAAGTGAATTATAGGACATTATAAGCGAGATAAATCAGTCTTGGAATAATTACATGAATGAAGAAGTAGAACTGGCCGAAAAGAAACAAAAGGAATACCAATAAGTTAAATCTAAAATACAAAACTCCCTCACATCTTTGTTATGTAGAATCAGTAAAAATTGATTTAGGAGAAGGGAAGGAATGTTATCAGTTTCTTGGCAGATTGTAATTAATCAGCAGCATGATTCACTTAGTTCACTGATTTCTGAGATTTCTTTAGCAGGTCAAAATTATGATGCACTTGATACAGCCAGCTTCTTCAGATGATCCATGAATACCTGCAGACTAACATCGTCTGTTAGGATCGGAGCACCAGATTCCTAGAATAAGAAGCGACAGTTTGACATCAAAACCAGAGCTAGTGTGACTAGCATGGGGAAAACTGGGCAGATTAAGTACAATTAACCATGGAACATGAAGCTACCAAATCTAACTCTGCGATTAATCTAAGTTACAATTTTTACTCTAATTTCTTCCAGACATCTTAACAGACTTTTTCTGAGGATTAGCCATGTTTGTTGTTTTACTGCAACACAGAGTAAGTCTTGCAGCACATTAAAGACTACATTTATTATGACATAAGCTTTTGTGGCCTAGAATCCACTTTAGGTGCATGAAGTGTAATCCTCATTTGCCAGGTATACATGATTGTAAGCAGCGAGTTCAGAGGGAAACAAAAGGCAAAAAGTCAGTGACAATTCAATTAAAGCTGAAATTGATACAAAGCAAGCATAATAAACCTTACAACAGCAGTAATAGGTAGAACAATAGTCAACTTAGTAATGCTGGCTTAATTGACATCTGTAATGGGATAGAAAAGCATTGCCTAATCAGACTCAGATTAACAGAGCTGAATTTCTTGATGAATTATGGGGAAGGACCCATAGCTCAGTGTCAGGGTATCTGCCTTGCATACAGAAGGTGCCAGTTTCAATCTGTGGCTTTTCCAGGTAGGGAATCACCTATCCTAAGCATGATTGTACAGGAGTAAATCCCATTGAACTAAAAAAGCATGCGAATGATCAAACCTCCCCTGCCCTCCTCCTCCCTCCTATCCCTTCCCTTTTGCCCCTTCCCTCCCCCTTCCTTCGCCCCTCCTTTCCCCTCCCCCTCCCCTTCCAATCCCCTCCCTTCCCCCTTCACTCTCCTGTCCCCTCCCACTCGTCAGTTTTACCTATTCTAAGAATGACTGCATGGGAGTAAATCCCATTGAACTCAATAAACATGCAAATAATCAGACCTGCCTTTCCCCTCTCCCTCTCTCCTTCCCCTCCCCTCTCCCTTTCTCTTCCCCTCCACTCTTCCTTCTTCCTCCTCCCCTGCCCAATCCAGCCCACCCGCCAACCCCCCCCCATGGTCAGTTTCATCTATCTTAAGCATGATTGCACAAGAGTACATCCCACTGAACTCAATAAGCAAGCAAATGATCAAACCAGCCTTCCTCCTCCCGCTGTTACAGGACCTAATAATTTTAGCCACAACATCATTTAGTTATCCATCTTCTAATGCGATATATGCTACCATCTGGAGAAATATACCTCTGCATTCTGGTTAGGGCAAGCACACCAGTCCCTATAAGAGAAGAATCAATAAACTGCCTTGGGCTTGTACTGGGAGAAAAGGTGGGATATAAATCTAATAAATAAATAAATAAATAAACCCAAATGTGACAAAAATGACAATATTCAGAAACCTGTAGAACATTTCCATCAACCAAGCCACTGTACTACTGATCTTAAGGGGACCATGTTTGAATATGGGAATCTCAAAAGGGAGGTTCCAACGTGAAACTTTAGAACAACAATTCATTAAGAAGAGGAAGGGCTGTAGCTCAGTGGTAGAGTATCTGCACTGCATGCAGAAAGTCCCAGGTTCAGTTCCCAGAATCTTAGGGAAGGTTGGGAAAGACTCCTGCCTGAAGTCCTGGAACGGTGTTGCCAGTCAATGTAGGCAGTACTGAGCTAATGATCCAATGATCTGACTCAGTATAAGGCAGCTTTCTATGCAAGTTAAATTCTATTCATTTGGTTATGAAGAGAGACAATGACTTCCTATCCCACTACAGATGTTAAAATAACCAACTTCTCTGATGTAATTGTTACTTATCACTGCTGTTGTAAAGGGTTACTGTACTCGCTTTGCATTCATATCAGCTCTAAGTGAATTGTCAGCAACTGTACTCTTTGCATTTCATTTCCCTCTGACTTGCTGGTTAGAATTCCTTCTCCGTCCGTCTGTCTCTCTCTGTGTATGCATATAGTTTACAACAGGAGTTCTCACAAAGATCCTCAGCTAAGGATTGTGCAGGCTATCTGGCAAGTTTCTACTCTGCCCAAGGGAAACAGAACCCCATATCATCATCAAACTAATTCTACCGAGCTCAGACTTTATTTACACTTTAGCAGCTAACAAACTTAATACGCAGCCTTCAGTGACACTTAGCTACTCAGTCTCTCTGGATGGAGAAACTCAGTCTCTCTGGATGGAGTTTTATCCCCCCTCCCAACTCTGGATTTCATATATGTTTCACTGTAGTTCTACCCTTCCCAGAGCTTTGACTCTTCAGACATTCCTATACATACTCACTCACTTTGACTTTTAAGATCTGTCCTATTAGCATTCACAGCCAATGTTACAAGCTGGCTGGTCTCGCTATGGAAGAGCCAGTCGATACAATCATTCCTCAGTGTCCTCTTTGGCATTGTAGAGCCCAAGTGGCTCCTTTATATTCTGGGGAGATTTGGGCTATGAAGCAAGTGGTGCAAGTCTTGTTCCAAAGCCCACCAAACACTGGTTAGTGTCATGCCTACCATGTAGTAGCGTGGGCTGTGAAGCTTGCATTGCATCTTCCAGTAGCCAGCCAGCTGAGTTATTTCTAACGGTTCAGAGGTTACTGACTCCTACTGTGTGGGAGGGACATCTGGAGCATTCGAGGACCTGCTGTAAGCACACTTGTAAGAAATAGTCCTTTTAGTGTGGCAGCACTTAGGCTGTGGAACGCCCTACCTACTGACATCATGCAGGCGCCATCACTTTTTCTTTCAGCGCCTGCTTAAAACTTTTTGTTTAGGTAAGCTTATCCAGACATGTAGATGCTGGTCTATTTTAATCTTTTTAGTTAGTAGCTGTTTTTTTTTTTTTAACCTATGTTTTTATTGGTTTTTAACTATTTTATTGATAATTTAATGTTTTTTATAAACCACTTAGAGGTCTTTGTAAGACCCTCCGTGGTGCAGAGTGGTAAGTGGTGGTAATGCAGCCGAAGCTCTGCTCACGGCCAGAGTTCGATTCCAACGGAAGGAGGAAGTCGAATCTCCACTAAAAGTGGTCGAGGTCCACTCAGCCTTCCATCCATCCGTAGTCGGTAAAATGAGTACCCGGCATATGCTGGGGGGTAAAGAAAGACCAGGGAAGGAACTGGCAATCCCACCCCATATATACAGTCTGCCTAGTAAACATCACAAGCCGTCACCCTAAGAGTCGGAAATGACTCGCACTATAAGTGCGGTGGCACCTTTACCTTTTAGAGGTCTTTACATTCAAGCAGTATATTGTTTTTGTTATATTCCTTCAAGTTGATTATGACTTATGGTGACCCTATGAATCAGCGACCTCCAATAGCATCTGTTACAGTAGCAACTGGACTCACTTTCTAGTTTGTCTACAGCTTCCTCTCTGTGTGTACATACAAACATACACAACTGAGGATTACACTATGTTTCTGATGCTTGATGCACAAAACCTTATGCCTTGGTGCCACAAAACATTTTAATGTTTTAAAATCAGGTATGGAAAATGTGGTGCCCTTCAGATCTTGTGGACTCCAAATTCCATCAGCCCTAGCCAGCATGGCTAATGGTCAGGGATGATGAGAGTTATAGTTTGCCATCTTCTGGAGGACCATAGGTTCCCCATGCCTGATGTATGTCTTCAAAACATTGCAGAATATCCTAGTTCTGATTTGTGCAGTTTTATTTACACTTCTTATAGCATACTGGCTGTCCTGCAGCCATTGGAGGAATTTTGCAGTGGATAAAAACCAAGCCTCCTGAACACCCAAAAGCATGTCAAATTCTTACATCCTTGCTCTTTAAGTAGCTTGATATAGTAAATTAAATTGTGAATACACGTACAGGAAGGGAATATAAACTTTAAACACAGGAATAGGTACTTCATTACTTACTTGGCCCCATGCATAGAGATTATTATGAGTCTGAGAAGGATTCACTTTAGACAAGAGAAACCGTGCCTGTAAAAGCCGAAAGGAGAAAGTAGCTTAGACGTAATACAAAAGGAAATGTCAAGCTTGTCACTGTATCCTAAATGTCCACGTGAATTTGCCAAGTGCTGGTACACCTCCCTTAGCTCAGGTGAAATAAAATAAGATAACATGCACAGAGGACATGAAACTTACCTTGGAATGAAGGATGCATTCTGTCTCTATCACAGACAACTAGACTGCTGCCATTTAATATTTCAAGTTGTTCTGGCATATTTCACGTAAGTGATGGGAAAGGTGTCCATAGCAAAAGTAATACACATTGTTTGGGCCAAGACATCTTTTAAGGATGAAATCAAAAGTGATTCATGCCTTCAACTGTAGATGACTGTAATACGCTCTAGACTTTTCTATTAGGTTCAAAAGGCAGAAGCCCCTTTACTGAAAAAGCAAGCTAATGGCAGTGCATAACACACATGCTGAGAGATCTGCATGGACTCCCTGTTTGTTTTGAAGTGTAGTAGAATGTGCTGGTGTTAGCTTTTAAAGTCCTAAATAACCTGGGCCCAGATTATTTTAGAGAACATCTCCTCCTATATAAATATAATATGACCATTCAGGCATTGAGTTTGTCCAAGGGGCCTCTGGTCATAATTAAAGGTAGACTGACCACAACAAGGAACAGGACTTTTTCTATGGTTGCACCTTTATTGTAGAACTTGCTTCCCACAGGCACTCCAAGCCAGCCGACTGTTTACTTTTCGATAGATTCACTGTCTCAATCGGCTGGGCACAACACCTTATTGATGAGCTGGTTTATGTTTTTGGATCTGCTCAATAGATATTTATGCTATTCTATTGCCAATTTCTTGATCTCTTGCTTTCATGTGCTTTTTTAATTGATATTGTTGATTTTATTTGTTTATTTTATATGGTTTGCTATACTGAGTCTCTGTAGAGACATGTTCGGACAGAAACCTTAAAATAAATTCTATCCCAATGAAAATTTTAAAAGGTTGGCAGGAGAAAAACCTAAGAGAAACACTGTTTACATATTAAAGATAAACAAAACAAGAAAAAAAGCCCCAACTGTAAGACTAATGCTTATAAAAGTCTGGTACTAAATCAAGATAGCGAGAGTCAGTGTGGCACCATAGCTCTAGTTCAGCAGTAGGAAATGCAGATTCAATTCCGTAGGAAGCCATGAAGCATACTGAATAATCTTGAGCAAGTCATCTCTTATTCTAATCTAGTCTACAGGGTAGTTGTGTAAAAACACTATTCTAAAGTCCTTGAAGGAATTATATGATATAAATGAATGAAAAAAATAAACCTTTCCAAAACAATGCTGAAATCAATAGACTAATCCAGAAGAATCAGTAGAAGACCAAGAGGTACAAACTATACCAAAACAGATAACTTCCAGGAGTTGGTATCCTAAACAATGACCAGTACAATATTCTTTAATGCAAGTAAGAAACAGATAATACATTGTGTACATAGCTGTGACACACATTTGTTAATATAACCAGTGAAGATAGAACAAAATGTTTTCAAACTCTAGCTGAAGACTAGGTACCTGAACTTGGGACCTGTTCAAAATCCACCCCTGCATATACTTCTAAGTTTTATCACACATCTTTATAATGCTGTGTCTTACCTGACTGCTCCCATGCTCAGTGTTAATGTAACGTGGCATTGGGAATCTTGTCTGCAGAATTTCTTGAGCATCATCCAACGGAGCTTGCAGTAAATGCTTGAAATTTTCATATTCAGGCATATCTTGATAGCCAGCTTTACGCCACTGGGCAATAGTCTTTTTATGAAAGAGAATCAGGGGATTAATTCAAGTGTTTCTACTTTTCTTTTTAGGCACTGGCAGACAAGCCTGTGTTTTTACTACCTAATTTATTTGTAATTCGTATTAGTGCAAAATCTCCAGAAATCTCTTTGTGCACAAACCACTATTTTTACAAGTACTTCCAGACAAGGGTTGTTGTTTTTTGTTTTTTTAAAAGTACCGTACTAGTGCTTGCCAAAATATAATTGGCAATTACATTTTATCTTGTTCAAATACAAAGGAGAAGCCAGATGTTTTTGGAATGGAAGGGAGCCCTTTGCAGCCCCAGGTTCTACCTATCTGTTACTGACGTTATTTGGCAGAGTCCCACTTCCTGCACACACAGCAGCAAGTATTGAAGAGCCTGGTGAAACTGATGAGATGCAGAACAGGCCAGGGCGCTTGCACTTTTAATAGCTGTGTAGAAAAGAGAATTTCAGCAGGGGTAGCTTGTCCTGCACATGCAAGCTACCCCTGGTGAAATTCCATCTTCTCAACAACTTTCAAAGGGTGCAGGAGCCTTGCCCCCTTTAGCATTTGGTCACCCTGCTGAGAAAGAGTGGATATGATATTCAGAACAATACTCTCTGAGACACCACCTCCTTTCCTACAGACCCTCTCAGGTGTTAAGATCAGCAGAGGAAGCCTTCTTGTAGTTCTACCCCCATTAGAAGTTTGGTGGGGGGGTTGCCTGGGAGAGGGAATTCTTTTTGGCAGCTCCTGTGGAATTTCCTCCCCCCAGAGAGGTGTCTGACACCTTCACTCTACAGTTTTCAGCAAATGCTGAAGATATACCTCTTTACCGTGGCCTTTGACACTCGAGATTTGTGTTTTCAGGACCCATCCTATTCCTGTGACTGTAATTTTTAAAATGTTTTAATACTGAATTGTTGTAACTTACCCTGGGTTCTCCTGGTGAAAGGCATGTAACAATACTAATACTAATACTAATAACTTGGCCAACTCAAACGTAAGTCCCATGGAGATCAATGGGACTCACTCCCATGTGGGCATGGAAAGCACTGCAGCCTTGCATTGTTTCCTCAGCGAGATACTTATTTGAGCCTCACCTGTTTGCCTTCTGTGAAATTGATATTTTTATCATGCTATATGAAGTCAAACGTGTAGCTGCCATGTGTGGCTCAGGCCCAACTTCAGGCTTTTACTCAGTGTAACCAACCACATTCTCCATGGCAATTGTTTTGTGACTAGTCACAAGTGTGATGATGTCTATGACAACTCTCATATTTCCATTTGCACCCATGGACCCAAAAACACATATATTATATATTATAGCATTCTATACAAAAAGCACAGCTTTTTCCAGGACAGTGAATTGCTGTAGAACTAGTAGAACTAGCCGCAGGTGGTTTAAAAAGACAGTGGAGTGGGTGGGGAGTCAAATGTCACTAGCAAATATCCTCTGGAAAAGAACCTTTTACAGGTTTGGAATACAAGAGCAAGTGCTTTGAGCTCTCACGTGCCTACAAAAGCCTGGACTCTACAGAACATTTTCCCTTTGCATAAAGGCTTGCCTTAACTGTGGTTTGGCATTATGTCCAAACCAAACAGTGTTGATTAACCATGGTTTGTTTGGCCAACCCACCCCTGATGCTCACATGCTATACAGGCATGAGACAAGAGCAGCAGGAAAACACAATGCTTTGGAGAAACAAGTCATGGCTAGTTTGCTCATCTGTAAAATGAATTGTGATTTGTTGAACAAACCATGGTTAAAAAGAATGTTTTTTTTAACACATGTAAGCATCACCAATGTCAGAGCCCATTGATATAGTAAGGGCAGTTATAACAGAAACACCATTGCCCTAGATCAGGGGATTGCTGATAGTTGCATATCCTTTCTCAATATTAATTTTACCCAGTCAGTTCAAATGAGAGGTCAAGGGGGGAAATCTTTCAAACTCTCTCTCCTTTATATCCCAGTTGCCTTTAATATCCCATCTCATATGCTTCTAAGGCCTGAACAACAATCCTCAACAAAACCAGGCAGAGAGAGACAATATTGAGTAGGACTGTGTATTACTTTAACACTGCCATCTTCTAGCTCTAACAACACAAGCTCTAGGACAGTCAGAATAAGGGACAATACATGAAGGATAATAAAATAGACAGGATATCTAGAAGAAACTCAGAAGAAAACAGTATTTGCACATTACCTCACCAAGGTAGATAACTATATGGAAAAAAGTATCCATCAACAGAATCCTGTCAGCAAGAATGCTGCTGCTATCCAAAAGTACAGGCTAGAAGAGGCAGAAAAGGAATGAATTAATAACTAGCCAAGAAGATATCCTTATAAAGAGAAAAAATAAGGTGGGATGGGGTAAGGGAGAGAGCAGCTTTTGTCAAACTTCACCTTCCAAAACAAAAAAAATAGGCTGGCTTGCATGTAGCCCCTCCTCACAAAAAGTGAAAATCAAAGCAAAGACATGTTTTTAAAAGTACAATATCTTACTGTTATTAATAGCTACTTCTTAATATAAATTTGACATATTTATCAACATACGGTAAGTAGCAAAACTGGACCCCACAATTTGAGGGGAGCAAATTCTATTCTTTTTTTCCAAAATACTATTACATAGATTCATTAAATTTCTTATCAGTGTTTTCCTATTCAGCAACTATGAATTTGGAAAAAGATTTTAGTTCTTCTAACAACTGGGGATGCAATGTACTCCCCTCTATTTGGGAAAAAAATGTTTAGCAATGTTTCACCAAAATATGGATTCTGGAGGGAAGGAAGGGTCAATATCACAGAGTAAGAATTTAAAAACAATGATTTTTGATATTGTAAAATTTAGGATATTTACCCCCAAGCCTAGCATTCTACCAAAAATATACAGAACCATCTTCAAAAACATTTACTACAACTTAGGTCTGAATGAAAGGAAATCACCTCAGGTGGTCCATAGAATGAATAAGAATAGAGTATAGGCTGGATCATGATGAGAGACTGGGTCAAGTCCTGCCTGGCAAAGTTATGACGGTAATAGGAAGATTCATCTGGGCTGTTATTGAACACTTGAAGAAATGGAGATCGCCGCAAATGGAACATGAACTATGTAGGACAGAGAAAGTGGCAGAGATTTTCAGTGCAACTCCAATCAAACCTGATGCCAAAACATTTCCTCCCTCTTTGTTTGTGTGCCATTTCACTGACATGATTCAGAGAGCTGAATTCAAACAAAGTTTCATTGTTTCAGGCATTTATCTAATAGCAGTGGGATTCCAAGACACATATATCTCCTGTTCTAAACGTTTACGCTTCTGAGCAATATTATCTTACCTGGGGATACAGAGAGAATGAATCGGACAATCTAAAAGAATTTGGATCATCCTTGTTGTACTGTCCAAACTTCTGACACTGTTGGAGAAACATAATAAAATAGTGATATAATAATCGGTAAAATATTTCAGATTTAGTCAATGGATGAAACAAGGATGAAACAAGGATGAAATGGATTGAACAAATGTTGTTTCAGACCAGTCAGGCTCTGAAAGAACACAATCCCAAGAACGTTCACTAAAGCACAATTCAATCAACTTAACCAATATTAAAGTCCTAAGATTACACAGGGTTACATTAATTATACTTACAAGTCTGATTAGCTGCCTGTCCAGCCATCGCAAGACATCAGGCCCCTCCTCCGATTCTGCTCTGTAGACCCCGAGTCGGGCCATCAGGACGGCAGCTGCTTCTTGGTCAAATGCAGCTTCTATATGCTGCAGGTGACTCTGTGCATCTGCCCAGCTAAACAAGAAGTACACTTAGATTTATTAAAATTAAAGGCCAAACAGCACTCCTATCCACATCCCTAAATAAATTTATGCATACTGTGTAAAGCAATGACACATTCTATAAAGCATAGACATAAAGCCAATAGACAAACCCTAATTATCAACAAGTTGTGCTTACTTTCTAGCAACTGTAGTCACACGAATGCGCCTCTGTGTGCTGGAATGCTGATAATGTGTAACAAACTGGATAGCTCCTCTGCCACCCTGAGGAATTGGTGCATTGTGCTAAAAACCAGACAAACAGAAGTTGCCTTTAAGGCACAAATTTTAAGGGCAGGTTGAAAACATCATGCAAAGTTACAAACTAAAAGCTGTGCATTATACTCTTGGAACTAGACTGACAGTGTACTCTTAAGAATATTTATTCGAAAATAAAGACCCACAGAGCTCAATGAAGCTTATTTCAAGTAAGCGTGCTTACGATTGCAGCTTGAGTAAAATCTAAATAAGTACATTATGAGAAATAGTAAGGGGGGGGGAGGATAATATGAAGGTAAAGAAAATAAGGATGCCGCTAGGTATCATCTTTTCTTAAGCATGAAGTGTTGCTCAAAAAAGAGCACCTATAATTGCTGGATGGGTAGTTTGCTTGACTTAGGTAGTACAGCAGGGCCTCGCTTATTGGCGCCCCGCTTTTCGGCATTCCGCTGATATGGCGGTGCCAGCAGAGTAATCAGCTGCAGCGCGGGGAGCTCCAGCCACCGCGCTCCAGCTGACAGCAATCAACTGGAGTGCGCAAGCTCCCCGCACTACAGCTGATCACGTGCTCCAGCTGAGCAGCTATAGCGCATGATCAGCTGTAGTGCGGGGAGCTCCCACTGAGTAGGGCCCCACTTTCTGGCGGTTTTTGCTTTGTGGCAGGGGCCTGGAATGGAACCTGCCGTATGAGTGGGGCCCTACTGTACACAGCTAAAAATGTCCAAAATGTGCACACAACACTCCAGACAAAGATATAAAAAAGCAGCCTCACCTGATTTACTACTTCAAAATAAATGGCGAGAGTCATGGTGGGGTCAAGGCTACAAATCTTCCACTGGCATGTGCCACCAATCCCAAGTTCCTGTAAGAGAGTTCACAAACATTCAGATTTTATTCTGAAACCTTAACCAGCTACATCTGTTTACATTATTACATACAGGATATGATCCATAACTCATCTTTGTTGTTGCAGATTCATATGACAGCTTAAGAACCATTAGAAGCCTTAATAAACTGAAGTCTAAAACCAACAACTAACGTAACCATCATATGGCTAGCAACTCTGGGAGAGGCTGCTAACCTGCCATCAGCTGCATACGCTGCTATGAAATGTTTTCCGCTGCTCAAGCTGAAGTAACGCAACACATGGAACAGCAACACCTCCCTCAGAAATCACCCAACATTTTCACAAAGCATCCACTATGGTATAGTGAAGGTTGTCCAAACTGACAAATACTTTGATTGTAACAAAGGCTCTAAGCGGTTTACAAGAAATATTAAAAGGGCTTCAGGGCTGGAAGAAGGGCTCCATCATTCTCTTACAGTCTTAAAACATTTGCCATATGTATGCAAAACTCACCACATCTTGACACAAGCTAAATCTTGGCAACTGCCTCACAGTTACAGATTCAAGTCTCTCTTATTGTCCTGTTTCCGCATCAGCTCACACCCTTTCGCGTAAGAGCTCAGAGGCTAAAATTGTGAAGCATGTTACTCAAAAAATATTGACAATGCTATACTTGGAACTGATTACATGTCAGAAGTACCTGTTTCATAAACATTTTTATTTGTTTGGGGCATTTTTATCCCATCTTTCCATATAAAAATACTCAAGAGGCAAAGAGAAAAACCTGGTGGACATAATCTCTCCCAGTTAACACTCCCCTTCTCCTCTAACATTGTCCTGAATAA
The DNA here is from genome assembly GCF_030035675.1 of Rhineura floridana. Lineage (NCBI taxonomy): Eukaryota > Metazoa > Chordata > Lepidosauria > Squamata > Rhineuridae > Rhineura > Rhineura floridana. Next base: position 176,461,438 of record NC_084480.1, on the reverse strand, counting down.
TGGCGTTTTGCCATTCATGCATCCGACATTCAACAGCAACAGCAATACTGAGACCCCAATGGGCTACTGATATGGTAATCAGGGTATCTCTTTCAATCACCTGAGATCATGATATCAGGGGTCTTTAGAAGACCTTTTTCAAAATGCTATCTCACCCAGCACTTTGTAAGGGGCTTCTGAAGACCTGACAATCCACTGGTTGCAGGCCCCACCAAACCTCCTGCAAATCATATCCAACATCAGGTATAGGGCAGACAGGTGCGGCTTGGCCAAATGAGAACTCATGGGCCAAGTAGGTAAATCTGGTGGGCCTAATTAGGCACATGGGCCAGAGGTTCCCCAACACTGTCTTAAAGGCATAATATTAATCACAACGTTTAACAAATACAGTTTTAAACTAATTTGCAGCAAACAAATACAGTATTAAAATGCCACATGAAGCACAAAAAAGCAAAAACCAAGGACACCATAAACAAAAACCAACTCTTCTCAATGAAGTTATGAAAAAAAAAACCATTCAACACAGAGAGAACTCCAGAGCTCTCAAATCAGGAAACATAAACGTACTCTTCCCTTCTGAACAAGAGAAGCACCAAAACCAACAAAACAGCATTCCTGGGGAAAAACGAAAGGAGATATCATCCACACTCTCACTCCTCTCTGAAGCATAAACTGAAGGGATAATGTCCTTAAGATTGAGCACTGCCTGCAGCAGCCTGGGACAGGAAGAGTCAGCCCCCACCTCCAGAAAGGGCTGCCGAGAACCTACTTCGCAGCCAGAAGTTCTACTGTCCTTCAAGACAAGCTTTCTTCAGCTGGGACAAGATCAATCCTCACAGCTAACCTGGGTTCAATTCTGCTGCTAGTCACAGCAGCAGCAAAAAGGAGCGTCTCTCCCCTGCTGCTCTCTGTAGTGACTCCATAGTTTGAGAAACTGAGCAGTTAAACTCCATGAGACTTATTAAGCTATCTTTCATTTATGACAGCATTTTGTGGTATTATCATATCACTTAAATAACTTAATATATACATTTCAAATAACTATACAACAAATAGAGTTCACACACAAAACTTACATTTTCAGAAACACACGGCCCTTTCGCATTTAAGGATACACACGGTCCAATAGCTCCAGCAATCTTCAGCTCTCTAGAGATCTAAAATGAAAAGAATTTTGAAGTAAACCTAAAATAATAACCACTGCCTTTTGGGTCCTTTGAAGTCCCATCAGGAGCTACCCTGAACACAGCCTGACAAATCCTCCCACCAAGACATCTCATTTTCAGATTGTAAGCTCTCCAAAGTATAGGCAGAGCCTGTGGAATTTTAAGATAAAACTAAATACAAGAAGACAGTCTCATTATGAGGAAACATTCTGTTAAGAAGGGTTATTACCCGCTATTGTGTGGGAATGGTGTGCTCCGCCCCATCTTGAGTGAGTAAGGGGTCTTGACAGAATAGGAAATTATTTTTGAAGCTGGCAATTATATTATCAATTCCTTCCAAGTTAGGAGAGCATAGAAGTAATACCCAACAAGCTGCCCTACAATGTCAAGATATAGCTGGTGCCTGTCACTCACCTTCACTTCTAAAGTGGCCCCAAAAGCCATTAGGAATTCTCCACTGAGATCTTTGCTAAACACTCTCTGGAAAGTTTGCTTGAAAAGAGAAGTGTTGAAGGAGTCCCCCATCACCATGTGACCCCTGGAAAAAAAGTATCAGAGTGAAACACTGACACTGAGTTACAAAATCTCTCTCTCACTCTCCTTTCACTGCTAGATACCAGGGGCGTCACTACCAGGGTGCGGAGGGTGCGGACTGCACCCGGGTGACACCCTGAGGGGGGTGACACCCAGAGCTGCCCCGCCCCGCGCCGTTGGCTGGCAAAGGAGCTGAGAAGCACTCTGGGTCGGCGCAGCCAACTCCTCCTCAGAGGCGGGCGGGCGAGACCGACAGCAGGCGCCCGCTTGCTGGCGGTGAAGCTGGGATGGGCCTTCCACCACCAGCCTGGAGTGCGTGGTGAGTGTGTGCATGCGTGTATGTGCGCGCGCAAGACCAGCCACCCCCATCCATGCACCTGGGAGGGTGCGTGCCGGAGGTCCGCACCCCCCCGCACTCCCGCTAGTGACGCCACTGCTAGATACTAAGACAGTGCCAACCTATGCATTTTTGCTTGGAAGTAAGTCTTACTTGAGGGGCTTACTCATAAGTCGGTGTACATAAGTTTGTGGCCTTAGCGTATAATAACACAGCATGAAAGAAAAAAGGATACCAGATATTGGTTTTATGTACACGAATATGATTTAAGTAAATTATGGCAATTATTTTCATTCTCTTCCTCCTCAACCCCCCTCCCCCCAAAAAACTAGACTGAAAACCTGCACCTCCTACTCCTGGAAAGAGGTGTGGATACAGCTCAAGAGCTAGATTTCCAATCAATAAATCTATCCCTTCTCCATCATGAAAAACAGAAAAGGACAAACAACATACCCAGTTAGATTTGCACAGCATTTCATCTCCAGAAGGCCAGTCTGATCAAGAGCACAGGCATAAATATCAATGCAATGTCCACTGGCAGCTGTGCGATTAGCTAATGTCTCATAGTACTATGAAAACATAGGAAACAAACATCATTACTATTATGATAAAATATTATAATCCTAGGGCAGGGGTAGCCAACATGATGCCTTTCAGATGTTGGACTACAACTCTCATCAACCCAGCCAGCATGGCCAGTGGTTAAGGATGATGGGTTTTGTAGTCCAACATAACTTTCTCCAAGCTCAACAGGTAGACAACAGCATGGACAAAAACGGGATTAATACCAAAGTTCATTAAACCCATAGAAACATATATGACAAACTTAAATGTAACAACTATTTAGATCAAAATCTCTATGCATGCACATGTGTGTGTGCAGTATAGGAATTTGACTCTGGTAGCCAATTATGCAAATATTACCTGTATATTGAAGCAATTGCCCAGAGTTTGTGAAACAACCATTGAGGCAGAAGTGAAAAGTACAGTTTTAGCAAAAACAACAAGGAGGAGAAGAAAGAGTAACTAAAGTTATATGGTCTATAAATGAACAGCTGGCACAACAGATATATGAAAGGTTTTCACTCTGCACCTTCATCAGAGATTTTAGCCATTTCATTTTGCATTAAAAAAATAATATTCAAGCAGAAGCATGTATTTGACCTAAGCTGTTTGAATCCAAGGTGAACATTTCCCATTCCGGATGGAAACTATGTATGTTGCAGGAAAGCCAGTGTTCAGCAGAACCTGTTTACCATTATGCAGAGAGAGTTTAAAGCAGAGGCCAGCCCTTACCTTCATGGCCTTTTTCATAAACCGTGCATTGTCTTTCTCTATATCATGCCAGGAACGGATGGGAATTTTCAGCTCATCTCCTACCACCATGCCTGGCCCTTGAGTCGGTGGACCTCCTGTAAACAACATTATTCTGGCCCCTGTATTTGGAAATGTTCCCTTGGAGGTGGGGACAGAAGAAAAACACATGAAATATTAGCAGGCAGTATATACCACTTTTGTGGACTACATCCATCACAATGGGTATTTTAGTTACTTTTTTCTTAATAAAGGAATCAGTTCTACACACACAGAAAGCATGTATTTTACATTAGGAAGAATAAGAACTGCTTGTGCTGTTTTATCAGTTTTCCAGCCTTAATTTATAATAGTGGAGAAGGCAAGGCATACAGAAAGGAAGCACTTTCAACATGAGGGTTAATAAACTGGATGAGGGTCAATAAACTGAGCCTGAATCCTGGAAAGACAGAGGCCTTGTGGGTGGGTGGTTCCCGTGTCCAGGAGATAAGTAACTTGCCTGTCCTGCATGGAGCTGTACTGACTTTGAAGGAGCAGGTAAGCAGTTTGAGGAGTACTCCTTGGTCCATCTCTGTCACTAGAGGCTCAAGTGAGCTCTGTGTCCGGGAGTACTTTCTTCCAGCTTTGGCTGGTACGCCAGCTGCAACTGTTCTCGGACTGCGACAGCCTGACCACAGTGGTCCATACAATAGTAACCTCTATACTTGATTACTGTAACATGCTTTATGTGGAACTGCCCTTGTAACTGGTCAAGAAGCTGCAACTAGTGCAGAATGCAGTGGCCAAACTGCTTAAGGGAGCCTCCACCAGCGACCAAGCCTTGTGGCAGGTCCTGCCCTCCAGAACTTGCTACCAATAGAGGTTTGGCAGGCACCACCCCTCTTTTCTTTCAGGCATCTTTTAAAAACCAAAGCGTTTAGATGGGCTTTTCAACATGATTCCCCCCCCTCCCCAGCCAATACAATATTACTGATGCTTTTATTATTGTTTTTCACATTTTTTTCTTAATTTGTTTATGCCTTTGCATGTTGCAAGCTGCCGTGATGTACTCTAGGAAAAGTGTAGCCTATAAATAATTTAATAAATAAATAAACATGTCGTTTTCAGACAGTGATTATAAGCGAATGCTTTTCATATTACGATTGGCAGGCGAGGTCTTGTTGGTGCTACCACCACCAGGAACTGCCCAGTTGGCGATGACCCATGACAAGGCCTTTTCAGTGGTAGTTTCCTGTTTGTGGAATGCCCCCCCGGTAAGGTCCATCTGCCTCTATCATTACTGACTTTCAAGAGGAATTTTAAAACATTCCTGTTTACCCAGAAATTTGGTGGCTGAAAGATACTGTTCTTGGCAATCCTGAGATCACTGGATGAAATAATATTTTTAACTGTAACTGTTTTTAGAATGTTTTTAACTATGTTTAATGTGTGTGTTTTAAAATTGTTTTGTTGTAGATGTGTTTGCCACCCCAGGCTCCTTTGGAAGAAGAGGCAGGATATAAATTCACTAAATTAATAAATAGTGTATCACCTATACTATTTATTAATTTATTGAATTTATATCCTGCCCTTCCTCCCAAAGGAGACTAGGGCAGCAAACACATCTACAACAAAACAATTAAAAAAAACCCATAAAACAAAAAAAATAGTATATCATCACCTCCTCTAGGATGCACACCTAAACACAGTGAGGGGTATGAGAGTGTTGAAGAAGCTGAGAGCAATGCCATCAGGAGTCTAGACCAAGAGACTAGACTCCTAGCAAGGGCACCCAAGGCAGAATTGCACCCAAAGCTGAGACACCAGACTAAGATGCATCCAAACTCAGAGGAAGGCAATGATAAACCACCTCTGAATACCTCTTACCATGAAACCGTATGAAGAGAGTATCCAAAATGCAACACAAGATGGTGCTGGAAGATGAGACCCACAGGTCAGAAGGCACTCACCAAGCTACTGGGGAAGGCCAAAGGACAAGTAGGAGGAGTGATGTGACTAATGAAGCAGCTGGGTCAAAGCCAAAAGGAAGCCCGGAGGCTGATGTACACAGATGCAAAAGGAGCGTCCAGAGTTGTACGACATACACAATAGGAACATGGAATGTGAGAAGCATGAACCAGGGAAAGTTAGAAATTGTCAAGCGAGAAATGGAATGTATCAACATTACAATACTTGGCATGAGTGAATTAAAATGGACAGGAATGGGACATTTTCAATCAAGCATTTTCAATTTTTCATAAAAATATTTTATGCAGGAAATGAGAAATTAAGAAAAGGGGTTGGTTTAATAGTGAGAAGTGATGTAGCAAAAGCAATTAAGAGCTATAACGCAAGGTCTGAGTGAGTTATATAAATGAGATTTAATGGGAAACTTATTAACATAACCATCATCAAAGTCTGTGCTCCAACAGCAAATGCAGAAGAGGAATTGGAAAGATTTTATGCAGAAGTATAGGAAGAAATTGATCACACACCAAAATAAGATTCGCTGATAATCATGGGGGACTTGAATGCAAAAGCAGGGAACACAGAAGAACTAGGAACTGTGGGGAAATGGGGCTTAGGAGACAGAAATGAAGCAGGAGAAAGAGTTATTGAATTCTGTGAAGCCAATGATTTGTTTCTTGCAAACACATTTTTTGAGCAACCAAAAAGATGGCTGTACATGTGGACATCACCAAACAATTAATATAGGAATCAAATTGATTATATAATTGGTAGCAGAAAATGGAGAAGTTCCATACTTTCTGCAAAAACAAGACCAGGAGCAGACTGAGGTACAGATCATGAACTGGTCTATCGAAAATCACAGTAAAGCTAAAGAAGAAGAACAAAACAATCATAATGCCAACATACAATTTAAATAACATCCCAGAAGAATATAAACAAGGATAAAAAGAAGAATAAGGAACAGATTTGAGGCTTTAAACATAGTGGACAGTGAACCAGAAGAACTGCGGATTGAAGTCAGAGACATTATCAGGGAAGAATGCAAAAAGACAATACCTCTAGTTAAAAAGAGAGAAAGACCTCAATGGATGATTGAAGAAACTCTTAAAATGATTCAAGAGAGAAGGAAAGCAAAAGCAAAAGGAGATAGAAACACGGTTAGAACTCTAAACGCAACTATACAGCGTCTGGTACGTAGGGACAAAGAGAACTATTACAATAGTTATTGTATAGAAATAGGAGAGGACAACAAAAAGGGACGAACAAGAGCCCTATTCCAAAAGATTAAAGAAATTAAAGGGAAGTTTAAACCAAGAGTAGGGTTGTTGAATAATCAACAAGGGAGCACACTCACTGACCAAGATAAAATAAAAGATGGGAGCTATACACTGAAGAACTCTATAAAAGAGATGCAAGGATGACAGATTCATTCATGGAGGAACCGTATGATGAAGAACAAGACATTTTAGAATGGGAGGGAAAGCTGCTCTCAAAATACTTGGAAGAAACAAATCACCAGGAACAGATGGCATACCAACAGAGTTACTACAAGCTACTGAGACTGAATCTGTCCAAATTTTGACAAAAAAATTGTCAACAAATATGGAAAACAAAGCAACGGCCCACAGACTGGAAGCATTCAATATATATCCCAAGTCCAAAGAAAGGGGATCCCAGGGAATGCAGTAGTTATCGAACTATTGCCTTAATATCCCATGCAAGTCAAGTAATGCTCAAGATTCTACAACAAAGGCTCTTACCATAAATGGAGCGAGAAATGCCAGATGTCCAAGCTGGATTTAGAAAGGGAAGAGGTAGCAGAGATCGTATCGCAAACATATGTTGGATAAAGGAACGGACCAAGGAATTTCAGAAGAAAATCACCCTGTGCTTTATAGATGAAGGAAGTGTGAAAACTGGAGGAAGAAATATCAATAATTTAAGATATGCAGACAATACCATACTCTTAGCAGAAACCAGTAATAATTTGGAATGAGTGCTGATAAAAGTTAGAGGAAAGCACAAAAGCAGGACTACAGCTGAATATCAAAAAGACTAAAGTAATGACAACAGAAGATTTAGGTAACTTTAAAGTTGACAACGAGGACATTGAACTTGTCAAAGATTATCAATACCTTGGCACAGTAATTAACCAAAATGGAGACAATAGTCAAGAAATCAGAAGAACGCTATGTCTGGGGAGAGCAGCTATGAAAGAACTAGAAAAGGTCCTCAAATGCAAAGATGTATCACTGAACACTAAAGTCAGGACCATGGTATTCCCAATCTCTATGGATGGATGTGAAAGTTGGGCAGTGAAAAAAGTGGATGAGAGAAAAAGCAACCCATTTGAAATGTGGTGTTGAAGGAGAGCTTTGCACATACCATGGACTGCAAAAAAGACAAATAATTGGGTGTTAGAACAAATTAAACCAGAACTATCACTAGAAGCTAAAATGATGAAACTGAGGTTATCATACTTTGGACACATAATGAGAAGACATGATTCACTAGAAAAGACATTAATGCTGGGAAAAGCAGAAGGGAGTAGAAAAAGAGAAAGACCACACAAGAGATGGATTGATTCCATAAAGGAAGCCACAGACCTGAACTTACAAGATCTGCACAGGGTGGTTCATGACAGATGCTATTGGAGATCACTGATTCATAGGGTCGCCATAAGTCGAAATTGACTTGAAGGCATATAACAACAACATATCACTTTAAGTAACACTAAAATATCTCATTTCCAAAACTATATTCAAGGGATACTGTATGACATTTTTAAAAATTCAGGCATGTCCAACTGGATTGTTTACTGAATGTATAAAATAATGTTGACTTGTTTCCTCCATCATTTTAAACTGCTAGGATAACAAAGATACCTCCAGTAATCCAACAGCAATTGACAAAGCTACTCCAGTGGATCGCAGGGGCCTCTTTCCCTGAGTGACTGGCCATGGGTCCCTTTGCAGTTCCCCTAGGAGATCCGTCAGGTTCATGTCAATTTTGTGAATGGGCTGCAGAAATCTACAGGAGTTTAAAAGAAAAGTAATAAAGCCATGCTTTATTCTTCAGAGCACTAACCTGATGTGTAAATGTCTCAGGTTGTTTGAGCATCTCACTACTCAAAATATCCATAAATACAAGCAGAAGCAAAGCAAATTGGGCACTGCAGAATACAAATTTTACGTATCAACCAAATACAAACAAACTACAATAACACATTAACACAATAACACATTGCCATCCGCTCTAGTCTATAAAACCTCATACCACAATAAATCTGTCTAAGGGAATCAGCAGTTTATATATATTTACCATGAGAACACAACAAAAAATAAAATTCCACATATTTTTTGGGAGGGGGCAAGAAAGACATACCCAATAGCACTATATTTCATGTATCAGTTTCCAATGAATTCATATCATATATCTTCTAGCCCCGCTGGGGGCTATCATCAGGAGATTTGGGCTGCAGTGTCACCAATATGCGGATGACATGCAGCTCTATCTCTCATTTAAATCTTCACCGAGGTTGGCTGTAGAAACCATGTCCAAGTGCCTGGAGTCAGTGAGTGCCTGGATGGGAAGGAATAAGCTGAAACTTGAACCCTGACAAAACTGAGGTACCGTTCGTGGGAGACAAGGGAAGGTTAGGGGATTTGGACCTGGTGCTCAATGGGGTACAACTGCCCCTGAAAGACCAGGTCCGCAGCCTCGGGGTCATTCTTGACTCCCAACTGTCCATGGAAGCTCAGGTTTCGGCTGTGAGCCGGGCAGCACTGTATCAATTCCATCTGATATGGAGGCTACGCCCCTACCTTCCCAATCATCTGCTCCCATCGGTGGTACATGCCCTGGTCTCTTCTCGCCTTGACAACTGTAATGCGCTCTACGTGGGGTTACCCTTGAAAATGGTCTGGAAGCTGCAACTGGTTCAGAATGCGGCAGAGCGCCTGATTAAAGGCAGCCGCCGGCGAGATTACATAACTCCAGTGCTCAGAGAGTTGCACTGGCTACCAGTTGCTTGCCGGGCCCAATTCAAGGTGTTGGTTTTGACCTTTAAATCCCTACACGGTTTTGGCCCAGTCTATCTGAAGGAGCACCTCCAGCATCATCAGCTATGCCGCCTAACAAGATCGGCCTCAAAAGACCTTCTCTCTATCCCACCAGTCAAAACAGCAAGACTGGTGAGGACTAGAGAGAGGGCTTTTTCAATTGTGGCCCCCACCCTATGGAACTCCCTCCCAAATGATCTCTGCCACGCCCCCTCTATGATGAGTTTCCGCCGGGCCATGAAGACCTGGCTCTTCAGGCAGGCTTTTGGGGTGGGTTAGATTTTATCATTATCGCTTTTAGATTTTAATGTTATTGTACTGGTGTGTCATTTTGTGATATTTTGTTCATTTTGTACGTCGCCCAGAGTGGCTGGATGGCCAGCCAGATGGGTGACTAAGAAATCCAATAAATTCAATTCAATTAAGTGTTAAATTATTTATTCCACTTCAAATAATAGGTTTTCAAATGCTGATTTCCCATCTTTTGGAACTGAAGGTACAGATCCTATAAAATTGGTAGGAGAGGGTCTTGTGATCATAAATGTCACTCAACTTCTAAATATATATAAAAAGAAAAGCAGCTGCTTCTAACAGCCAAAAATGGACTCATTCAATTTATAAAAAGGCATTCCCTTTGAAACATCTATACAGAGACTAGGTTTTTTAGAAGTTTAATGCAAGCCAGCCAACTACATGCTTTCAAATACAGTTTGCTTCACAAGAGCTATATACCTGCTTGAAATGAGAGGCTGTTCCTGAGGCTGATGAGGCCTTCCTTGTTGAACAGGTGCAGCAGGCCTTGTAAGACCCAACATATCCTGACAATCAATACACATCAGAATTAGAGAAACAGAGAAGAATGCATTTTAAAATAATTTTGGAGAAGGAAACAGGCCTGGAAGACCAGATCTGCTTTTTGTAAAAGAAGGCAAATCATACCTGTATTTGTTTTGCAGTCAGATCCTTAGTGCCTCTGAATACATAACTTTTGGAAATGCCTTCACAGCTCAGTTCGTGAACCTGCACCATTCTGCCAAAGGTTATCAACCCTACAAGAGCATCAGGAGGCAGCAAACTCAGAGACATTTGCAGAGACTCCTTCAAAGCTTGCAAGTCCTCCTCTTCCAAACATGTGTCCACCACATAAAGAAAGATCAGGGGTGTCTGAGGACCACGCTTGTGTGGGAAGGGAAAAATTACCATATAAATTATATGCAATAGAATACTCTCATTTCCCCTTATGGAAAACCACAATCAAAACCCTTTAAGAATACTGTTACAGAAATACTGAAATGAACATAATGGAGTCTGAAACATAACATACAAGGGATTACCTGGACTATATATTCAATTGTAGAAAACTGTGGCATAAGCTCTGCTGGTTGATTCACTTCAGATATCCCTGCATATGCTGGAGGAAACTGGAGAAACACACCAAAGATTAGAACATATACTGAAAGATGTCAAAGTTCATTTATAATGCATCATATATGCAAGTATTTTTCTTTCAATAAAACGTGTTAACTTAAATTCACTTTCACTAAAAATGATAGCAGCCAATTTGAAAGGACTATTTTTTTGTTAAAGTGAAGTCAGATTATAGAATTTGCAAAATAGCTCAAGTGTTTGGCCAGTGTCACATACATCACACCAAACCATGGTTAAGAAAGCTCATGTTGTTGGATTGTGTTCGTTGTTGTGTGAAACAGCATACATTACGTTGGAGTTAAGTTGAGCAAGAAACATCCTCAGAGCATGTTAAGAGTCTTTATTAAGACATTAAGGCCAGAGGCTTAAGAGTAAATACATGTAGAGATTCTTCTCACCCCCCTTCTGGTACATCTCTCTCCATAGATGAACACAAAACACAGCCTCTCAGCTCAGAGGCATAATTCAGAAGAGCACAACACATAGTCTCTGTTAGAACTTTCCCAGTCGTTATCAGATGGCTACCATAGCAACGACCCTGGCAGTCCGTTCCCAGACAGATCATAGACATAACTCCCCCTTAACCACAGTTACGTCTTCACACTTGCAGGCTTCATGGAAAACTATTAGAGACAGTAATGCCAACTGGTCACCAGCCCAACAGCCCCCCTTTTTTCCATAAAGACTGCAAAATACACGTGAAATACATCTCCATAATACATAGTCATACTGTCATACATTTCTACAATACCTCTTGCAATACATTTCAGTACATTGCAAACTTACATCTCAGTACAGTTCAAAACTTTATTTCTCAGTACAGTTCAAAACTTTATTCACTCAAACTTTGGTTCATTCCAAGCCTTGTCACCAGTTTGCCAAATTTCTCCTCACACAAAGGCTTGGTCATTATGTCAGCCACCATGTTGTTAGTGTCACAAAATTTTAGGTTAACAAACCCCTGCTGCACACAATCCCTTATGTGAAAGTATCTGACACTAATATGTTTTGTTCTCTTGGTATGAGCTTCTGATGTGGCTATCTTAATGCAGGTCTGATTGTCTTCATATACAGTAATCGGAAATTGCATATCAATGCCTATCTCCTGCATGAGCATTGCGAACCATTGTAGCTCATTACAGGCCTGTGATAGGGCCACATACTCGGCTTCTGCACTTGATGTTGCAACCACATTTTGTTTCTTGCTACTCCAGTCAATGCATGACCCGTGCCACATCACAACTATGCAAGAGGTTGACTTACGACTGCTCAGCTCCCCTGCATGATCTGCATTCACAAAACATTCAAGACCTCCTGTCTTTGCTCCTGACAAAACCAGACCCTTTGTCTTCGTGCCTTTCAGATAACGCACTATCCTTTTAATCCCTTGCCAGTCAGCCTCTGAAGGATGCTCTACCTTCCGGCTTAAAATACTGACTGCATTACATATGTCTGGGCGAGACACCTTCACCAAATATTGCAATTTCCCTATTATACACCTGTACTTCTCAGGATCTGTACAAGGCGTCTCCTGCACATTCTGTTGGAAAGCCACAACCATTGGAGTCTTCACAACATTGCATTCTGTCATGTTGCATTCTTCTATGATCTGATTTATTTTACTTTCCTGACTCAATGTTATGCTTCCGTCTTCTGCACGCACAATATCCGTGCCTAAATAGTGTGTGACAGGCCCCAAAATCTTTGTGTCCACCTGCCTGCTCAGTTGCTCCCTTTGATCCCAAGGTATTTCTGCAACTTTAATGCTTCTGCTCAGAATTAACTGCTGTGTTTCTGGACTAGGTGCCAGTTTGCCACTTCTCTTTCCCTGTGGCTTGTAAACTCGGCTGCGATGCACTCTTTCAGGCATCAGCCTGACTGCATTACATGAATACTGTGGCTGTGTGCTTTTAACAGCTGTCTTCTTACAGCTCTGGCGGTCATTCCCTTTCCGCCTCATTAGACTCAAGGCATCAGCACACTTCACACCCACAGTCATTTTAAACTGCCCTTGTGTCATGAAACCCTGACAGACAACATTTTCTCCTCTTTGCACCCAACATTTTCCTTTATCAAACCAGACTGAAAATTGACAACTCACCAGTTTGCCCACTGATAAAATATTATGAGCCAAGTCCAGAACAAACAAACAGTTTGTCATAATGCCAAGCTTGTCAAATTTCACCAGACCACGTGCTTGTACGGATTTCCGTGATCCATCAGCAAGTAAAACATAGTCCTGCTCATCTGTAGACGTGTAAAACAGACTCCTGTCTTTAATTAGTATATGGCTTGCTCCGCTGTCGACAATAAAGCTAATTTGTTCCAAGTCTTTAGACTTCTGTTTACAAACAAAGTTCACACTGCCTTGCTTCAAGCCTCCGTCCCTGGAGTTTCGCTTGATTGCACAATCTTTACGGAGATGCCCACAGGCCCCACAGGCAAAACAAGACTTCAGCCGTGGCTGCTCCCACTTGTTTCCCTGTCTGCTTTCGGCAGCCTGCTCCGGTTCGGCATATTTCTCCTCCTTGCTTCTGACAGCTCCCACCGGCTGGGCTCTCAGCGCCTCCTGCCTCCGCTGCCATTCCTGGGACATATCCTGCAACGCGTCCCACATCTTTTTAGCCAACGGCTCATCTCTCACACACATCAGTAGAGAATCCGATACAGCCAAGATTATAAATGCCTGCACCCTCTGGTCTCGACGCTTCCAGGCCGCGGTCAGTACCGCCGGGGTTTTTTCTTCAATCACGTCCCATAAATCCTCTGTTATCAGCAAAGCCCTCATCCTCGGCTTCCAGCTGCCAAAATTCTTTTCATTAAGTCGTTCCATCGGCAAGCCTCCCCCAGACAGGTTTACAGCCATGTTGCTCACCTCCGTCTGGTTCAATCAATCAAGCTGCCCTCTCTGGAACTCCATCTGCCATTCAGACCAGCAACTTACTCCCGTGTAATGCGCTGTGGAGCGTAACCATCCTCTGCTACCACTGTTGGATTGTGTTCGTTGTTGTGTGAAACAGCATACATTACGTTGGAGTTAAGTTGAGCAAGAAACATCCTCAGAGCATGTTAAGAGCCTTTATTAAGACATTAAGGCCAGAGGCTTAAGAGTAAATACATGTAGAGATTCTTCTCACCCCCCTTCTGGTACATCTCTCTCCATAGATGAACACAAAACACAGCCTCTCAGCTCAGAGGCATAATTCAGAAGAGCACAACACATAGTCTCTGTTAGAACTTTCCCAGTCGTTATCAGATGGCTACCATAGCAACGACCCTGGCAGTCCGTTCCCAGACAGATCATAGACATAACTCCCCCTTAACCACAGTTACGTCTTCACACTTGCAGGCTTCATGGAAAACTATTAGAGACAGTAATGCCAACTGGTCACCAGCCCAACACATGTATGGTTTAACACAACATCTGAATAGGAGACAACGGTTTAAGTATGGTCAGAAAATCAAAATCTGAAACAATATGGAGTATGTTTGCCAATCATGGTTTGTGCCAACTCTGATCTTGCATGATGTATGAGTTGACAAACCATTGTTATGGCTGTCAAGAGTATCAAGAGTATCAAGAGACCGGTGTGCTGAGCAGTTAGAAAATGAAAGCAGTCAAGCTTTCCCTTTGTAGGTTTGGAAGCTCAAGCTACTGTTAAGGCACTAAACTATGACTGGCACAAACCATAGCTTGGTGCAACGTCAGAACTGGGCCACTGCCATTTCGCTAAGGCATCGCATAATGATGGTCCATAAAGACAACCAAAAGACATGGTTAATCAACGACAGAAGCTAAATGTTTTTCTGAGCCATTTTGTCAACATCACCAGTCACATTTAATCAAGAATATGAGACAACAGTGGCCTGTTAGACATTCACAGCACACATGAAACAGTTGTACTGATCTGGGCACATGGGAGAGGACCAATGGAATCACTTCAGCACCAAGATTTTTTTAAAAAAAGTTACTGAAGAGATAACCTAGATTTTTTTGCACCCACCTGGTTTCGCTGAAAGCAGAAGTTACAGGCCCAAAGCTTGGCTCGGTAATCAACTTGACTGTAAAAACGAAATAAGGTTGCTACAATCATACTGTGAAATATCAAAGCTTGTCTTTTTAGAAAATAGATGTCAGGGTGCTCCATTTCTCTCAAATAATTGGTATTAGGGATTTGACAGATATCCTCAAGGTAAATGTATGACAAACAAAACTCTAATAATATTAAGAGGAAATTAGTACTATTAGTACTGCCTCATAAAAGTCAACTTTCATTTCCCATTTAATGTTTCTAATAGCTAGTAGTATTTTCAGCTAATCCCAGTTAGGCAAGGATGCATTTCTTCAACAAGTGGTTCCTCAAAAAGGAGAGCTATTTCTAATTAAATTCTGGCAAGTATTAAGGTTTCTGTGTCTCTGGGGTGAAGTAGTTTTTTCAGACTTATTTGTTGCCTTGTCATTCATTATGGGCAAGAATAAGTATTGCCAGATGAGTTTCCTTACATTTGACAGGACTGTGCTTAGTCCTCCTACCCCTACCATGCATGGATTCTTTCTCAATCCTCTCTAGCTAGGTTCTGTGTCACTTCCGAACAGGGTTCTCCAAGAGCATTTAAAGGACATACCAGGGCTTATTTAATACATACAGTATTGCAAAACCCAGAATTGGGGGGGAGGGATGGGGGAAGAGAAGAGATCCAATTTGCAAACAAGAGAAAAGGGGCAGGGGGAGAACACCCTCAACCCTATGACTCAATTTCTAAATCACAGATAATTGTGTGTTTGTATTAGGCCAATGAGATTTATATTAAAAAAAATTGAGGTCCCAGGCTCACTTTTCAATCTGGAGCTCTAACTACAACATAATGGCCCAAATATCTAACTGACGCAATTATGTTTTCTCAGGACAGATTATCTAGTTTCTCGGTTCTGACACACATCACAGAACTTACTTGCTTAAACTATTTAGGCTTGCATCCCCCTCTCTGTCTTAATGTACTTGGCTAAGTCAGTTTATTAGTGGGCCCAGACTCAATGTGAACGGATCATAATGCCATCTTCATGCATCACACTTGTCTGTTAGGAATACTAGAGCATGGAACAATCTGCCATATGTCTTAATTATAAACTCCAATCTTTACCTGCAGAAAAATATGCAATTTTGAGTTTTGCAGAATGAGGCCACTAGCAAAATACGGCCCCATCAAATACAAAACAAAATCCATACAACATATCTACTTCTCCTATATAAAACAGAAGACATTAAATAAATCCATACCAAAGTGGGTTAAGAACAGTTTTGCAAGTTGGTCTGCTGCATAGTACTGGCTCATACTGGACAGGAGGCAGGTCTAATCGTTCTTTCAAGGGAGTCAGTAGACAGGCCAATGGGACAACCATTCTTGTGGCCTCCAGTCGGCTGGAGGGCCATACATTCCAGCTGAAACGCACCCCATCACGCTCTTCATTTTGCTGAATGAACTCCAGGTAAGTAGCCATAGAATTTTAATGTTTCTGCAAAGACAGACAACAAATTTGTTCATCAACATTTAGCACCACAGATCCACAACAGCCATTCCAATTTTCTTCCTACTCACTGCATTCGCAGGTAGTTAATACTTTATTCAAATGTATTCAGAAACAATGATGTGAACTGATTCGAGACAGTGCATATGTAAGGCACATAATGCTGATCTACTGCTAACGCTGAGTGAATCTGTCTCAGCCTGGTAGAAAACTATCTACGAACCATATCTAAGCCATTCAAAGGACAGAAGTGTAAAAAAGTAAAAATAAAAGTGGCAAGGTTTTTCTAAAAGCAAGCTATGAGATTTGAACCACTACATGGCATATCTGTTGATCTCAAAAAAAAGCATTGCCAAAAAATGGGGGGAGCAGCAGAAAATAGGGAACAGCTAAAATGGATCTCATCTCTCTTTTTTTGTGGGAACTCTTTCAGAGAAAAGTGCTCAAATGAATTATTGTTGTAAGAAGTGTCAGATTCCATTGACCTAAAGACGATTTCTAATTATTTATTTATTTATTTATTGTATTTATATACCACCCCATAGCCGAAGCTCTCTGGGTGGTTTACAGTAACTAAGCACATTGGACAGTGGGTGATTTTAATTGTTCTAGACTTATCTTTTCAGTTAAGCATCAGCTCTTATTTAGTTTCTAAAAATGAATTATGACAACTATTTCATCCCAGCATTTCCCTTACAATAACCCATTTTTGGGAGGCCTGAAGAAAAAAGAACCAAGTTGCATGGTGGTTTCACACTTCTTGACTTAGAGACTTCTCTTTGCAAAATTTAGGGCATCAAGGAGACCAAGATAAATCTCAAAACAAAAGTTCCTTCTCTGTTTGCATAATTCCACTTACTTGCATTGACAAAGAACAACAGATACATTTATATTACAAGAGAAGCTTATAAAACCATCGGGGTCTACATATCTTCACTCAGAGTAGAGATGGGCAACTAGTGCACTATAGGCCAACTCCAGCCGAGGAGACACTTTCACCTGATCCCTGGGAGTCCTACCAAATTTTGATTAAAGCAACATTAAAATTTTGCACACAGGTTCATTTGCAAGAATCCCAAAAGCAGTGCAAAGAAGAGATGTTCTATATTTCAATTTTGCCTCTTGCAGTTTTGTATATAATGTCTGCACCATGCACACATGATGCCCTTGCTGACAGGTGAAGCCAACTAGCAAATAAAAAATATTCCTTATGAAGATGTCACATTGCGCATTAAAATGTGCTTCCAGTACTCAGACTACTGAGAATTTCTCCAGAAAATATTGAGCCAGGCTATAGTCTTTCAAATAACTACATGAAATAAAGGATGCCCTGTGATTTCACATTAAGTCTCCTCCTTCAACATTATACCATGCACATAAGTTGAACACTGACATCAGCAACTTGCTGAAGTTTATCCAGATTAACATTGTCAGAATGAACTCTGGCCAACAGAGCTGCCTCCCAAGAATACTGTCACTGGCCATCCTGACCTGGACGAAACTTAAAGACAGACTAGAGAAACAAGGCAAGACTTTCAAACAGAGAAATTCTCATTTCCTGTTCAGCACTGAGCCACTTGGTCTACAAAAAAGAAATCATGATCTAGACTGGCAGGCAAAATTCAGCAGCTGCTCTGTGGTTAAGAGGAAAGCTGTGCTTTTTTACAGCCATTGGATAGGAGCTTAAGGCTGCAATCCTTAACAGACTTGCCTTGAAATAAATCCCATTAAATCAGTGGGGCTTACCTTTGAATAAATGTGGAAAGGATTGGGCTGCAAGAATGGATCTACCAACTGGTGTCTAAAAATCTCTGTACAAGGGGCCACACATGGGTACATACATGATGAAACTCAGTTTATCACTATCACCACAACAGCTCCCAGAGATCTAACCAAACAACTTCCAGATTTGTCCTCTGGGCTTTCAAACAAAGGATGAAGGCAAACAGTATTCCCCAATTGCCTGACCACAGTATTTAAGGTACACTGTTTCTAAATATGGAAGGTCCATGTGGCTATCCTGCCTAATACCCACTTCTTTCCTCAAGCCTCACAAAAGAGTCAACCTGTATCTGGGCTGTACTAGTTCAGACAGCAGGTGGTGGCGGGGTTCACATGAGTAAATACTCTTACACTTACACACACAGAGCGCATAGAAAGTAGCACGTCAAGGAGAAACCTGGCCTAACAGTCTTCTCTGTGGCATACCAGTTTTCTACTGGCAAGGAAGGGGGTACTGAGGAGCATTCAATCATGCGATACCCCGCCTGAGTGAGTACAGCGTACCACCAGCTGACCACGTCAGTGAGAACTAGGCCCAAATGCCGGTGCTGCTCAGTTCCTTCCAGAGCACTCTTCCTACCAACATAATCTTTCAAAGGGAAACATCAGCATCCAATTCATGGAGAAATAGTTAGATTTAAACCCACCCCGACAATACCGACCCCACTATTTTTCCCTTTTACCGCAGAGATCCTCTTCCCTTCACAGGTTTCAATCCGTTTGCAAAACCACACCCGCGCCACTAAGGACAACTCAGCGGCGGACCGACCCTTAGTTAAGATGGTGGCGGCAGCAGCAGCTGCACATCAACCATAGATAGGTAATATGTAGGTAAGTACATAGTGCCTGTCCTCCGAGTTGATTTCGAACCCCATGTTTAGAAGTAAAAACTACCATCCAGGAGTGTAAAAGAGTTTAATCAGCAGCGTGTATGTCCTCAGACAAAAGGTAGCAACAAAGATGGAGAGTTTATTCTCTTACTAAGTCAGGATAAGTTCAACAATTACATTAGCCTCTTAATTTTCCTATATCTATGGACTCAAGTATCGTTTAAATATTGGCGGACGCGTCATTTTTGTCGTACTCATGTTAGTAAAACGAATCCTGTCTATATCCCCGCCCCTGGGGAATTGCCCATTTTCAAAATGGTAGACGGATTTTCCCCAAGCAAGTAAGAGATTGTCCAGTTGAGCCATAGACTTCGAAGAGTAGAGGAACTGTTCCTTTAATATGGATGGTACTTCCGGCTCGATTTTTCCCGTTAGTGTAGTAACAGAAATAATTGTTCATAAGAAAAATAGAGAAACCCAAGATGTAGCCGTAAGTTGGCGGCGGCAGCTTATCTCTTCCCCCCCCCAATAGAAAAAAAGGTAGGAGTCATGCTGTTTCTCTCAATCGGGTCTTATTTAATGCGGAATATTTGTGTGTGCTTCCTTTTTTAAAATTAGCTCAACACTGCAGTCAGAGTGAGGAACCGGTACAGGGAGGGGTCGCGGAACCTGAGAAAAATATGCCTTGTTATGTGGACCCTGCAGTATAGTCCAGTATAAGTGGGAATAGGCCCTCCTACCAAAGTGTTGCAGCGTAGCACCCTACTATTCAGGGTTCCCGCCGCTCCAATCCCCCCCCCTCCTCACCGCTACCTGTCAGCCAGCCTTTTGGGTCTACTGAGCATGCTCAGTGTTATTGGTCTGGCGGGGTGAAGAGTGGGTTTGCTATATGTGTCCAGTCCCACATATATATTTTAATTTCTCCATCGATTTCTACAGGCAGCTCTCGGTTCTATCCTTGGGCATAGCAGTGACTTGTCCAGACAACGTACTGGTTCCTTCTATTCTTGCATCTATGCATCTCTCTCTCTCTCCTTTTTCAGGCACTCCATTTCATCCGCCCTCCCACTCAGTTGTCAGGTGGTGATTGGTCGTGGTTTGCCAACTCAGGGTGGCGACATGCTCCCTGTTCCGCTGGTTCCAGCGCCTCTCCACCTCTCTCTTCTGAAAACAGGGGCATGTGATGATAGTCAAACGCCACCCCTTTTTACTGTCAAACCTGGTGGGAGCAGCTCCATTGCGAGGGTTTTTTTTACTTTAGCTTCAAAGAAATTTCACAAGTTCACAACTGATCAGCAGATCAACCTGTTTGTGGCCAACAGAGACGCTTTGCCATAGGCAACTAGTGTGTTCACAGCCTCAGTCTTGCAACATTCCACACCTTTTAATTCTTAGGGGGCTGTTTGGGAGGGATTCTTCTTGAATTTTGTTCTTTTAAAACAATTTTTTTTTCCTGAAAACGGGCACACGATGCTAATCAAAACCCACTCCTTTTTGCTGTAATACGTAATGGGATCCGCTTGAGTACGTGTTTTTTAAAAATTCAGCTTCAAAGAGATTTCACAACTGATTGGCAGATCAACCTATTGCCCCTCCACATGTAGCCAATGAAAACACTTTGCTGTACGTGATTAGTGTGTTCACAGCCTGCTTGAGGCCTAGGCACTCTCTCTTAGCCAGCAAAGTTCCCTTTCAAGCTGTAATTTGAGTATAATGAACATTTGTTTTCATATGTCTGTTCACAGGGCTGTTTTTAAATAAGACTGAGTTAGAAACAACAGAAACTCTTTGCTACTACCTGTTTTGTTGTGCGGGGGGGATGCATATGGTGCTCCGTCACAACTGCATTGAAAGAACTGGATTTTTCCACTGATTTCTAAGGGCAGCTCTCACTTCCATCCCTGGGGACATTTAAAAATAGTTTTTCAGTGTGAAACAGGATGTGAAATATCCAGACAATGCTTCTTTCCCTTTACATGTATCTATTTGTCTCTGTTCTTCTGTTCCAGGTATTCAGTTCCACTCACCTGACCCACCGTTTGTTTTCTTTTTAGCCACACGATATTCTGAGCCGTTATTATTATTATTATGCTGTTTTGAGCTTTGTTGCCTCCCTAGGTTTTTTGCCTCTTGCAGGTTTATTGGTATTCTGCAAACTTTAGGATTATCCCAGGTCTTCTGATATCTCTCACTTGTGTGTGGTGGTGGAGTTTTGGCTACATAAGCACAAGGTGACTTGAATCAAAACCTAATGATAAAGATTCCCATGTTACAAGCGGGGAGGGTGTGGGTCACAATCCACCCTGTACCCTTATCACATATTAGAGGCTAACACAAGTCACAACTCTCCAATAAAGGCTCTAACAACTGTCACCTTTTCGATCTTTATTGGTAAAAAGTCACTTCACAGATCAAAATCACAGTACAAATACTTCAAGCCAACATTTTTCAAAGGTTCAAAATAATAGCACAAGTTGTTGATGACTAATTAATAAACAAAACTTATTTGTTAAGCAGTATGGCAGCATCTCTGTGCATTTCACTTCCTGGCAGCCTAGGTGATGGCACCTTTAGAATAGCAATACACATTTCATGCATGCGACTGATGTTCAGCAAATGTGGCAACATTAGCAAGAGAGAAAAAAATTAATAGCAAATATAACAATTTCTAATTTTATTAATACAATACCTTACCTGTGAATACCAAACAAAGGAGCTATGGCAACATTGGAAAACCTGGGAAATTCCTG
The DNA here is from genome assembly GCF_030035675.1 of Rhineura floridana. NCBI lineage: Eukaryota > Metazoa > Chordata > Lepidosauria > Squamata > Rhineuridae > Rhineura > Rhineura floridana. The sequence goes on along the minus strand of NC_084480.1, from coordinate 176,439,759 downwards.
TTAAGAGCTGTGTTATGGTTTAAGGGGGTTATTATTAGTTAGTAGCAGCTAGTACACTAGGCACCATTTTGCACAACAATCAGGGCTCTTAAATAATGCTTTAAAATGCTGCAGTGGAAGTTATAACTTTTCCCCGTGCCTGAGCAATGTTCTGAAGTTACTCGTAACATGAATGCAGGTGGGTAGGGAGAATAACCCTCCTCCACTCTCTACACATGTACAGCTGTGTTAATGTAGGCTTTGTACACATGATCAAGGGTCATCGATCAAATGTACAGTCTGCACACTGTTTTTTAGACAATATCCCAAATGCATGTTGAGGACAAAGCATATAGATCCCACTCCCCCTTTTAAGCCTCTTCAGTCCTGTGGTCACTTTTGGATTCCCCAACAGATCCCACATTTAAAAAATAGCTCCACTTGCAGCAAGGATAAATTTAAACTAAATTACCACCTTCACACCAGTCCTCTGCAAATCCCAGAGACAAAGCTCAGTTGAATGCACATGTTCTTTTACCTTCTTAACTGCATAAAATATAAATCCCACATCCAACCAGAAAGTAGGCAGAATGTGTTTTTGCGTTGAACAATGTCTTCATTTTGGGGGCATGGCCTTCCCTCCTTCATAAAGCCTTTTTGCCTCTGGGAGACCTACCCATGTGCAAATCAATTGTGTGTGCATCATCAGGTATGAAGTGGGTGCAGGTGATTAAACACTTACATAAGCAAAACAGGACAGTATATTTTTTATTATTTTATGACTGTTTATTTCTAAAATATCCCCTATGAGGAATAGACAAATACAGCTGGAAATCTAGTGTGCTGCTTCACACTTGTATTTCATAATAAATGCATTAAAATAACTGATAACAATTTTGTTTGTTTCACATTGGCTGCATGCAATGCTCTTGTTGGACTATATTAATTTTACTCAAGTGAGCAATTTAAATGAAATTTAAAATCAGACCAGTTAAGCCATTCCAGAGCAATGCATCTAATATTCTCACTGTCAGTAGAGGGGTTTATGGTGACAAATTCCAGAGGGCAGTGTTAGTCTATTGCAGCAAAAAGAACAAGGAGTCTTGTGGCACCACTAGACTTTGTAGTTTAGAGCAACAGATTTATTGTGGTATAATATTTTGTGGCTCAGAGCCCACTTTGTCAGATAAATTATGATTTATGATGATTTTTAGTACACAAAATGTAATGTCATAGATGCCAGCAGGAATTTTATAGCACAAACACATATTAATAAACCACAATCAAAATCAAGAGCAATCCACTCTATCTTGTACTGAGTCAGACCATCGGACTATCTAGCTCAGTATTTTCTGCATAGACAGGCAGCAGATCTCCAGTTTCAGTCAGGAGTTGTACCTGGAGATGCCAGGGACTGAACCTAGGACTTTCTATATGCAAAGCATGTGCTTCACCACTACAGCCCTGCCACTCAATATCTGAATTCTTATGGTGGAACACATTAAGGCTGCAAACCAGTACACATCTACTCAGAAGCAAGCTCCACTGGGTTCAATGGGATTTATTCCCAGGTAAGTGTGTATTGGATCGCAGCCTAAGAGTCTTTTCTCAAAAAGTATGTCATGTAACTCCTTTTTATCTCTTACCCAGATTACTGACCAAGAGGCAGCTTGGATGCATGGAGCCTACGTTTTAAGTGAGCAAACTGTCTGAGACTATAGCATGTGTTTAACTGCTTACATGGTGCATAAGTTAATGTGGGTACCTTAATTTGTGATTTCCATGCTTTTTCCTGCATGAGTAAATTTTAACCTAAGTCTGCTGTCTCTTTCCACAATCTATCTCAAGACTGAGAACAATGGAGAATTTATGGCTGAACGAAGTACCTCTCTTCCCCTTTGCATGCCACCACTGCTGGCAGGTTGGTGCTCTTGAAACAGGAAGGAGTACCCCAGTCTGCTCTGATGTTTCCCAGATTGTTTTAAGAAACATTGCAGTGCTTCTTCCTGTTTCTTTCTGGAACCCTCCAACCTGCTAGGAAGTGGTGACATGCAAAGGGGAAGAAGGGGACCTTTTTCAGCCCTGTAGTCACCAGCGCTGCTGAGATTGCTGCTGCTGGTCATGGGAAATAGCTTGATGGGCCCTGCTTTAGGAGTTAATCATAATGAAGTGTCTAACACTGCAGTCTTCTTCATACTTTGCTAAGATGAAGCCCTACTGAACACTGTAAACATGCACAGGATTGCACTGCATAGGCCTTCTTCTGAGATCCTGTTACATCTTTTTAAATTCCATTAGTTCCTCAAGCCACCCTATTATCCAGTTATAAGACAGTTAGCGTGGAAATACAAAGTAAATCTGGGGCTAATACACTTATTTTTATGTCTACATTATCTCAGAATTTAGGCTGCAATCCTAAACCTACTTGGGAGTAAGCTCCACTGAATTCAACCATTTTAAGAGTTTCTTCAGTCATCCATTGAGGTCTTTCTCTCTTTTTAACTAGAGGTATTGTCTTTTTGTATTCTTCACTGATAATGTCTCTGACTTCACTCCATAGTTTTTCTGGTTCTCTGTCAACTAAGTTTAAAGCCTCAAATCTGTTCCTTATTTGAACTTTATATTCTTCTGGGATGTTATTTAAATTGTATTTTGGCATTATGAGTGCTTTGTTGTTCTTTAGCTTTACTCTGATTTTCGATACTACCAGTTCATGATTTGTACCGCAGTCTGCTCCTGGTCTTGTTTTTGCAGAAAGTATGGAACTTCTCCATCTTCTGCTACCAATTATATAATCAATTTGATTCCCATATTGACCATTTGGTGATGTCCACGTGTACAGTCATCTTTTCGGTTGCTCAGAAAATGTGTTGGCAAGAAACAAATTATTGGCTTCACAGAATTCAATAACTCTTTCTCCTGCTTCATTTCTGTCTCCTAAGCCCCATTTCCCCACAATTCCTAGTTCTTCTCTGTTCCCTACTTTTGCATTCCAGTCCCCCATGAATATCAGCACATCTTGTTTTGGTGTGTGATCAATTTCTTCCTATACTTCTGCATAAAATCTTTCCAATTCCTCTTCTGCGTTTGCCGTTGGAGCGTAGACTTGGATGATGTGACTGGGGGTGCTTTAACACAGAAAAACCACAAGCTAAACATGAGAGGACGTTATTATTTACTGTAAATAGCAGTCGCTCAGACATATTAATCCTTTCACAAAAACTAATTCATCTAGGTCCTTAATTTACTGGACCTCTTAAACCTCCTTCTCACCAATGCTTCAGGACCTACCTGCTCTTGAGGCCTTCGAAAAGAGATTAGGGAGGTGGCACAGAGAAGAAAGATTTCATAAGAACATAAATACACATTTTTCTCTGTCAACTACAGATTCTCCAGAGAATAAAGATTCCATTGCCAAAATCCTTTTAATGAAATCAGTACTGTGATGAATAAGGCAACAAAATCAAACAAGGCCTCTGTTTCTCCTTCAGTAGTGCCTGTTCAAAGGGAAGGAAATTAAGAATCTGAAATTACTTTAAAGAGCTAGCGATCAAAATGATTTTAAAAATGTACAGTAGGGCCCCACTCATACGGCGGGTTACGTTCTGGTCCCCCGCTGTAAAGCGAAAACCACTGTAAAGTGGAATCCATTGAATAGAATGGCGTGCAATGCCCGGAAACCGCCATAAAAGCGGAACAAGTGCCGTATGAGTGGGGCTTTAGTCTAATTGCATCTAATTGAGACCGCTCTATTAGCGAATCGCTGTAAAGCGAAGCACTGTAAAGCTGGGCCCTACTGTATTCAAGTTAGAAGAAAATTACAAATTATAAATTGCCAGGTTGACTGCTGCAGTTCTCTGCACTGCAATTGCCTGCATAGTTTTCTACTATTAAATAACTACCTTGAAAAAAGGTTTCTCTGTTCCTGTCTTCCACCTGTTTGCTTGACTTAAGAATGGGCACAGACCTGGATAACAGCTTGTTTTTAGGAATCAACCATTATTTATTTATTTGTTTATTCTATTTATATGCTGCTTTTCCACACAAATGTGCCCAAAGTGGCTCACAACACAAAATAAAAAATACATATCAATATAACATTACAATAACAGTCCAACGACTATTAAAATACAATATAACAATCCAAACAAATCATTTATTTTGATAACATAAATGTTATAACATTTAAAATACATTATAAAATACACATCAGAACATATGAACCAGAGTCAGACATGACATTATGTTTCAACTTCCCAAAAGGCCTTGATGCAACCTGTAGAACACCTATAGAACATAAATTGATGTCTGCGCTCTCTTCCCACATTCCATTTGAAGACTTTTAGTTGTTGGCACATGGCTTTTTTCTTCCCTCACCCTTCAGGATGGATGGTGAACAAAGTAAGAGCACCTGACTTGGAAACAGAAAGAATGTCACCTGACCTAGTGTGGCCTATTGGTGCAAGGCAAATGCCTTGGTTGACTGCCTTGTGCTTCTTTCCCATGGCCAAAACTCTCTGATGGCACATATGCTAAAACCCTGCCTGACATCCGTCATGTCACTACTTCAGGAGATCCATTTTGCAGGCTCAAGACTGATAGAGAGAAGCAAAAGAAGCAGGTAGGTGTGTGTACACAAATCCAAAGAACAACAATGCTTCTATAATTCCTCTTTCAACTCCAGTATTCATACTCCTCTGGTCTATTTGCAGCCTTCTTTTTCTTCTACTCTTAAGAGGGGTGTGGCTGGAGAAGGGGCAAAGAAAAATGGCGGCATCCACCCTAGATCAGTTTTGGGTCATGGCCCATCAGTTGCTTATCGTAGTCTGTGTAGTAATGCAAAATCTTCCATCCTGTTGTCCTTGAAACCACTTTCACCTGGTGATGCTTTTGAATGGTAACAACAAATGCTTCTTAGTATTCAGACACCCCACGCAATCCCTGCTGCTGGTACCCCATTATAAACAATTTTGTGCTATTACTGTAAATTTCTGCTTAGCATCAATCAGCTGCATTTAACAGGTGTCACCAAGGAACCTCAGGAAAGATAGCATTGCTTGTAATCTCCAAACCTATTTCATGCTTGGTCTGCTTGTCCTTTTTATTGTAAGTTAATGGAGAAAGACAAAAATTGTGGGTGCTGAAGAAGAGATCGAAAATCAGCAGTAGTAACAAGCACCATGGGTAACTAGACGCATGCAGTATGAACAGATTGGCTCCTGCATGTCTACATGTATACATGTGAACCCACAGCTTACATGCATGTTTACAGAAGTTTCCTTTCTTTGAGACTCTTCATGGAGACTATGGTGCACCACAGGGGTTATTGCAGTGGACACAGTTACTTTATAAATACTAATCTTGTCTTGTTTACTTGGTGGAATTAGCAAGAACCAACAAATGCCAGTACAAATGAATATAAAATATTTACACAAAATTGCAGTTAATAAAATCGTTTTGTGACTCAAAACACCAGTACGAGAATATAAAGTAGCAAGATAGATAGTTGTTACAAATTGTACAAGATGACCATAAACTCAAACACTTCTTATTACAGAGGTAGAGACAAGTGGAGAGATTGCCTCGTATGCATGGGGGCAGATGCTAGAGCACCAGGTGGAGTTACAGCAGAAGCCTAAACACACCAGGGGAAAAGCTCAAATGAAAATGACTAGAGCTTGGATTAACATGTGGGTTCAGAGGCAATGTGATTAGGGAAATGAGAAAGGCAGAGGTAGGATAAAGGAGTGAGACAGTAATATTTACCTATGCAAGGAAGGGAGAGTAAAAAGAAATGGTCTCCTGAGTTTTCCCATGACCTACAAGTGCATAGTTGTGGCTGAGACTGGAGTTTCTGGCAAGGCTATGCACAAGTTATTTTGTAGCTTGTCTGTCTGGCGCAAGATAACAAGACGCTTGCCTCTTGATACCTGCAGACATCCAGAAAATGACTTCAGGCTCAAGTGATGAAAGACTGAGTGAAGGTAAGCTAGCTTTCATAGGTTACTCTTGAGCTAATTCTGGTCACCACCCTGGATTCTTCAGAACCCTCCAGATACAGTTCCTAAAACAGAAAAAGCTTCCTTTTGGGATACACCAGCTTATGTTTTCTTGAAAAGTCCTGACTAATCCAAATAAAAGAACAAACATGTAGGAGAAGCAGGGAGATGGGGAGAGGAGCAACAATAAAGCTGAAGAGAACAATGCTTCTGCAGGCATTTAGGAACATAGCAATGCATACTTACTGGAGCAGTCCAGTAAAGACTGAAGGTGGAGATGGTGAGGTGCCCAGTTTTAGGAAAGATACTTCTTTGTGTGTGTTAGCTCTACCACAAAGGGTGATCTCTTTAAAGGCAGTGCTGGACCAAAGGGACATTACATGACAAAGAACACAGGTAGGGCACAACTGTCAGCAGGTATCACAATTTTCATGTTGTTGCAAGGAGGCCACAAGGGTTTTCTGGCTATTCAGAATTCACAGCCATATGTCCCTTGTGGAGGGGGACCTTTTCCAGGAAATGTAAATTTAGACTTAATCCAATTATGTGGAAAATGCTTGCTAGAGGAAGCCCTTTCTGTTTGTTTCCTAGATTTTATTAATAGCAGGCATATCCTTGCATAGGATGTTCCTAAGGATCTGGGAAGTGATTAGGCTTGCAGTTATGCTGTAGCTCATGTGAAGGCTGCTGCTATGGAAGGAAACCACACTGATTTCTCCTGATTCATTTGCAGTGGTACAGTACTCTCCTACTACCCAGAGTACAGCCATAACAGACATATAGTTCTGGAACATGTGCAGATTTCCAGCAGTACTGAGTTCAAATCAATGCAAAATTCAGTACTGCACCACATAAATTCTTTGCTCCACGCGACTTCCGGGAAGGGTGACTTAGCCTGTGCCTGCTTTTGAGACGGGCTCCTGCCTCAAAAGAAGCTTATTCAGATATATCAGTCAGTTTTTTCTTTTTTTTTGACTGATTAAACTTCTCCCGGGTAGGGAGAAACGAAGAGATTAACCTCAAAGCCTATTTTTGTTGGGACGACCAGATCTCATTAATTTATGGGACGAGGTCCAGCCGACGAAGGTGGGACGGATTTTCAACAGCAAGCTCTATCTGATAAAGCGAACGTTCACCTTATCTTCTAAGAGAGAACGCACTAACAGGCAAGCACCCTTCTTTCTATATTTTTCTTTTACTTGACTTAAATTGTTGCTGTTTAAAAGAGATTTGCCAGATTGATCGGTTTTTGACATCTCACTGGGGAGCCATAACTTCTCTCTGCTACGCACTAATTAATAGCTTATCTCTGTTTTTGTTGCAAAAAGCTGTCCTGGATCTGCATTCTAAAGATATACACAGAAGAGGGATTTCTATTCCAGATTTTTATTTTGAAGAATATTATATTGTCTGAGACTACTCTCTTTTTGGTCTATTTTATTTTGACGAATCTGTTTCTTGACGATCGCCATTAATTGTTTCGATCCTGGGAACTGCATTTTGTTTACTTAAGTATGGAGAGATAAGGCTGTCTGCTCTGTTTATACTGTGATGTCACCAAGTTTGGAGTATTAACCCAATTGTTGCTGAAATAAGAAGTGGTTTTCCTATATTTTTCTTTTAAAATGGCAATTAAGAAAGTGGCTGAGAATCTGGAAATAACTATGTTTCAGAAAATAATGGATGAGATTGAGATAACGAAACAAAACCTGCGACAGGGTTGTAAGGAGCTGAAAATTGAATTGAGTAAAATGACGCAGGAGATTAAAGATATAGGGGTCCCTGTGAGAGAGGTGACCCTGGAAGGGGTCCCTGTGAGAGAGGAGACCCCGGAGATTGGAACAAACGTGGAACAGGAAAAAGATTTGGAGTCTATGGACTTTAGAAATAAAATCTATTGTTTGGAGACACAGGAGATTAAAGACATAGGGGTCCTTGTGAGAGAGGAGACCCTGGAGACTGGAACAGGGGTCCCTGTGAGAGAGGAGACCCTGGAGACTGGAACAGGGGTCCCTGTGAGAGAGGAGACCCCGGAGATTGGAACAAACGTGGAACAGGAAAAAGATTTGGAGTCTATGGACTTTAGAAATAAAATCTATTGTTTGGAACTCAATGTTATCTCTGAAGAAATTAATGAAGATTCTAGAGATAAAGTTATCAATGGCATGGATAATCTTCTGGACTGGAATGATGTGATGGAGCCCAATATAGAGAAAATCTATGGAATTAACTGCAGCCATGTGACAATGGAAAAACTTTCAAGAGATGACCCAGTGTATTTTGAAAAAAAGAATAGAGATATGATTTTACAGCAGTATTTCAGCAACCTATTCAGAATGGATGGCAAGAAAATATTTGGGATAGAGGTAATTCCCATCAGACTCTTACTATATGACTATGGCTTTGACAGCAAGATTATTATGGAATACTGATAATGGAAGATTGGATACTGAAATTACTGGACTTAACAAGACTACTGAAGATGGAAGATGGAAAATGGAACTAATAGGGATAATAGAACAATGGCTACTGAAATTACTGAACCTAACAGATTCTGATGTGATGGATTAATTGAAATGTTTATTTTGACTATGGTTATGACAATAAGATTATCATAATTAGTAATGAGATGGATTAATCGATATGCTTATCTGGAAAAAAAAAATTGATAGATATATTTCTTAAAGAATTGAAACCTCTCTTTGACTTTTTGTGGAAAGAATAAAGTAATGTTTATGAGATTTGATGATTAAGTAAGATAACTATTGGAGGAAAGTGATTTTATAATATGACTTAAGAGACAGGATTGTTATATATTATAGACTTATAACTGATCTGATCCTTGACAAATGGGAAGTCAATATTTTACTCTTTATTTATTTTTTTTTATTTTTATTTTTTTTTTTATTTTTTTGTTTAACTATTTTTGATTTTGTTTTTTGTCTTTGAATGTTTTATGATTTCGTCTTGTATGTTTTATGAAAATTTGAATAAAAATTATTGAAAAAAAAAAAAATAAATTCTTTGCTCCACTACCCACTTAAGATTGCCAGTGAAGCAACAGTGACAGAATTCCCCCTTTGACACAACACTTAGAATATCTATGAGCCCTCTCTGGGTCTATGTCTGGTAAACTGCTTACTTTGGCTGTCTAGCATATGGGCCCTAAGCCTTTTCATCAGGCCTCTATCTCTCCCATCTGCCCTCCCGCCACTGCCTGATCTGCTCTTTTATTTCAGCTGCCCTGACTTTGTGATTTCCACCCCTTAGATTCCCTAACCTCTGACGTCTCTTCACAGTTCCTAAACCTGCTCCACACAGTGCCTCTTACTATGGAGCCTTTGCAATATTTTAATCCCAGCTAAATAGATGAGTATTTATTTTCACAAAATCTTTTGTTGCAGAAAGCCTTGTTCTTTGACTAGTTTGAATGCTTGTGAAATTCCATGCCATCATAGCAGCGCAACCAATTGCTATTAGAGGTTTTACCACCCCAAGTGCAAAGCAGTATATATTTTGCTATAGAGAAAGGGCTGGAATTGGCATAACTTTAACACCATTTATTTTATTTATTTTTATATTTCCATTTATAGATTGCTTACTATCTGAAAGATCTCAAAGCAGTTTACAATAGAAAATGGTGAAATTAGAAAAACTAACTAGGGAACTGCAGTTAATAATAAAATAATAATAATAAATTTAATTTCTTCGTCGCCTATCTGGCCGATGGCCACTCTAGGCGACTTACAAAATTGTTAAAATACAATTGATAAAATACAATAATACAAGATAAAAACAATACATCTGCAGCAACAATATTAAAACTGGGCAGGAGGCATTACAATTATAACAATTAACCCTCCCCGGATACCCCGAAGTTAAGCCTTGAGATGCAGGAGAATAAAGGCCGTAGAACCAATATTCAATTTAGGGAGATCCTGGAACTTGGACAGGCCGGTCCCCAATGGAGTTTTTGCTACATTGGTGCAAAGAAGTTAATTAATGGTGGAAATAACCCCTCATGAAATTGAGTTCATATATAGAGCACCTGACTCTAGGACCCAAGAAAGAGGCAACATATGAGACCTGGTGGTGCAGTTTGACAAGTATTGTTTGAAGGACAATGTATAATGCTCTCCGTGACTTTAGAGCTCTGAAGTATGCAGACTCAGTCATTTAAATATATTGTGTGCATGGACGTGCTTTAAACCAATTATAGAAATCTTGCTAAAAGCGAGGCTGCCATATCACTGGGATGTTCCTTTTAAATTGATACATCATTATAAGGGTAAGTTCCTTGTAGCGACAATTATGAAGGAAGTGAGATCTATGTTGGTGGAGTTACAACTGGGAACTGCAGGTAATGGAAGGGGGGAACAGCAGGAGGGCTCAGAATCGGGTTGGGAAAGGCAGAAGAAGTAATCAACAGAGCTTGGAAAAGTTACTTTTTTGAACTACAACTCCCATCAGCCCCGGCCAGCGCCATGCTGGCTGGGGCTGATGGGAGTTGTAGTTCAAAAAGTAACTTTTCCAAGCTCTCAAAGAACAGAAAGTGACCCCCACAAAAAATTAATCAAAGAAGAAAATGGGGGTCGCTGCACTGCAATTCCCTCAGCAACAATGATTTGCTTTCTTGACAATAAATTCAAATACAGTTTGGTCTGAAGTTTGACTGACAAAGGTTTCTATGCTTGATAATATTGCATGGATCTATGTTGTTCTGGAAGCTGAATGGCAAAGGCTAGTCCAGTCAGGTGTTCTTTGGATTGTCACAGTTACAGGCCACATTGAGCATGGGGATTTGGGTTGTTTCTCCATCCATTCATATATGTGGCCTGGCCTCCCCATTCCATTCCAGGTTCCTGACGAGCAGAAATATTTCTGTGCTGTGAGGTGCTCATTGTACCCTACCCCCGGAGCTGCTTATTATTTTTTTCTATATGTATTGCCTGTTATCCACATTTACCAACTCTATGTTCCCTAACAGGTGATATTGATATGACAAATGGTGGTTGGGTACTGTGCTGTATGAATGTTTAAATATTAGATATGCGTAGTCTGGAACTCCTTTCATGGCATTTTAAGGGTTTGGACTCTAGATGTAAGCTCACTTGTATTGCAGTGGCGCTCAAAGCTGAAACTCTAGATGTATTTTTTTCTTTTTTAAAATATTTTTATTGATTTTACTAAATATATAAAAAATAATCACTGAACTTACAAAGAAAAAAGGCATACATGTCCTTTAAACATCTAGGACAGCTTTTCCCAACCAGTGTGCCTCTAGATGTTGTTGGACCACAACTCCCATCAGCCTCAGCCAGCATTGCCAATGGCTGAGGCTGATGGGAGTTGTGGTCCAACAACATCTGGAGGCACACCAGTTGGGAAAGGCTGATCTAGGATAATCAAAGAAGAAATAAAAAAGAAAGCAAAAACAAAACCCCCAAAATGAACATGTTCTGATTTCAGAGTCCATTCTAACTGTTCTCTTCTTGGTCAGAGTCATTCAAAAATGGCTGGTGATTCTGGGACTATGGGGGTCATGGGTCAGCTATGGATTGTTCCTGTCATGGCCCTGTCAGAGGACTCATCAGACGAGGATGACTCGGGAGTAACAGCAGCAGACCCAGAAGCAGCAGACCCAGAAGGAGAAATGGAGGAAACTCCTGAGAACCCAGCTCCTTCTCCCCCTCAGCTGCAGAGCACCCCAGACACAGCTGAAGCCCTTCAGCCAGACGCAGAGAGTGAACAGGATACTCCCCCCTCACCTGCAGAACGTAGACAACAGAAGGTCAGGCAGAAGAGGGGCAGGCCTGTCCACTTAAGGCCAAAATGCTGATGGCTCACACCTGCTGACAAACCTGCTCCTTAAAAGTCAAACCTGGGCTTCAGCTTGTTGCTGACTACAATGTCAGGCGTGGCTTCGTGTGTTTCTAGTTTCCCTGAATCTTACCTTGGACTGACCCCTTGGCAATTGAACCCGGACCTCTACTGACCTCGCTTCTGGACTTCTGGCTTGGCACGTAAGCTTAGGAAGGGCCTTGCCCTTATCACGCTTCATCCTCGTTAGCCTGGCAGATTTACGACCAGGCTGCCAGCTAAGGACTTTCCTGCCCTGATAACTACCCAGGAATTTCCAGCCCCCACCTGCACTGCTGTCTCAGTGCAGAGCTGATAGTTCCATATACTTGCCTATCTCCCCAGAGTTAATGGATATCTGGTCAGACACTTCAAGTTGAGATAGAAAGTCTATGAAGTTACTGACTTGGACACATCCCACCCTTTTTTCCAACTGGGTGTAAAATGTACCACTTGAGCTGGCCTTTGCCATGTTTTCTGTATATGATATCTCTCTGATCCGATTCATAACATGGACTGAAAGAGTGGGTGTGTTATGGGATAAGAACATCCTAAATATGAATAATCATGGTTGAGACAGTGGTGAGGGTGGATGCATATTTATTATTATTTTATTTATTTAATTAATTTAATTTATATACCGCCCTAAGCCTAAAAGGCTCTCTGGGCGGTGTACATCAGAAATAAAATGAGCACAATATATAAATACAATAGATATAACAGAATCAAAAAACAAACAAACAAGCAAGGAACCAAACTACACCAAAATACAACAATAATGAAATACTGTTAAAATACACTATAAAATACACATAAGATACAGTTTAAAATGCCTGGGAGTATAAAAAAGTTTTCACCTGGCGCCGAAAAGATAGCAGCGTCGGCGCCAGGTGCACCTCATCAGGAAGACTATTCCACAGTTCGGGGGCCACCACTGAAAAGGCCCTAGTTCTAGTCATTACCCTCCGAGCTTCTCAATGGGATGGTACTCGGAGGAGGGCCTTAGATGTTGAGCGCAGTGTACAGGTAGGTTCGTATTGGGAGAGGCGTTCCACCAGATATTGCGGTCCCATGCCGTGTAGGGCTTTATAGGTCAAAACCAGCACTTTGAATTTAGCCCGGAAACAAATAGGAAGCCAGTGCAGACGGGCCAGAACAGGTGTTATATGGGCGGACCTTTTGGTCCGTGTCAATAATCTGGCCGCTGCATTCTGGACTAACTGTAGTTTCCGAACTGTCTTCAAGGGCAGCCCAACGTAGAGCGCATTGCAGTAGTCCAATCTAGAAGTTACCAGAGCGTGAACAACTGAGGCGAGGTCGTCACTGTCCAGATAGGGACGTAGCTGGGCTACCAATCGAAGATGGTAAAAAGCATGCCGTGCCACCGAGGCCACCTGGGCCTCGAGAGACAAGGAAGGATCGAAAAGAACTCCCAAGCTACGAACCTGTTCCTTCAAGGGGAGTGTAACCCCATCAAGAACAGGATGAACATCCACCATCTGGGCAGTGAAGGCACTCACCAACAGCGTCTCGCTCTTGTCTGGATTGAGCTTCAGTTTGTTCGCTCCCATCCAGTCCATTATCGCGGCCAGGCAACGGTTTAGCATGTTAACAGCCTCATCTGAAGAGGATGAAAAGGAGAAGTAGAGTTGCGTGTCATCAGCGTACTGATGACAACGCATCCCAAAACTCCTGATGACCGCACCCAGCGGCTTCATGTAGATGTTGAAAAGCATGGGGGACAAGACCGATCCCTGCGGGATTCCACAATGGAGAGTCCAGGGTGTCGAGCAATGTTCCCCAAGCACTACCTTCTGGCGACAACCCACCAAGTAGGAGCGGAGCCACTGCCAAGCAGTACCCCCAACTCCCAACTCCGTGAGTCTTCCCAGAAGGATACCATGGTCGATGGTATCAAAAGCCGCTGAGAGATCAAGGAGAATCAACAGAGTCACACTCCCCCTGTCCCTCTCCCGACAAAGGTCATCATACAGGGCGACCAAGGCTGTTTCGGTGCCAAAACCGGGCCTAAAACCGGATTGAAATGGATCAAGATAATCAGTGTCATCCAAGAGCCCCTGGAGCTGGCCAGCAACCACCCGTTCCAGGACCTTGCCCAGGAACGGAACATTTGCCACAGGTCTATGGTTGTTCAAATTATCTGGGTCCAAGGAGGGTTTCTTCAGGAGTGGTCTCATCACCGCCTCTTTTAGGCAGTCAGGAACCACTCCCTCTCTTAGAGAGGCATTTATTACCTCCATGGCCCAGCCGGCGGTTCCAATCCTGCTAGCTTTCACCAGCCAAGAGGGGCAAGGATCCAGTACAGACGTGGTCGCCCGCACCAGTCCAAGGATCTTGTCAACATCCTTGAGCTGCACAAACTGAAACTCATCCAATAAGTAAGGACAAGACCGTGATCTGGATGCTTCATTAGGTCCAACTGCTATAATATTGGAGTCTAAGTCCCGACGAATGCATGCGATCTTATCTTGGAAGTGCCCAGCAAACTCATCACAGCTGGCTACAGATGAATCTGTACTATCCCGAGGGCCAGAATGTAAAAGCCCACGTACAATTTTAAAGAGCTCCGCTGGGCGGGAGAGTGATGACTTAATAATATCAGCAAAATATCTCTTTTTTGCTGCCCTCACCGCCACTATATACTGCTTAGAACAGGCACTCACCAAGGCATAATTGCATTCATCGGGAGTTCGCCTCCATCTGCACTCAAGCCTCCTCCTCTCTTGCTTCATCGCTCTCAGCTCCGAGGTATACCATGGAGCTGTATGAGCTCTACATAGGAGGGGGCGCATGGGAGCAATCGTGTCAACCGCCCGGGTCATCTCCATATTCCACAATTCAACCAGGGCTTCGACAGGAGCACCAGTCTTCTCAGTTGGAAAAACCCCCAGAGCCCTTTGGAAACCTTCAGGATCCATTAGTCTCCGGGGGCGGACCCATTTAATAGGTCCCCCGCCCTTGCAGAGGGAAAGGGTCGCTGTGAGCCTAAACCTCAGCAAGCGGTGATCTGTCCATGACAAGGGTGTAGATGAAAAATCTCCAACCTCCAGATCACCATCTTGATGTCCAGTGACGAAGATCAAATCGAGGGTGTGTCCCGACACATGCGTTGGGCCAGTAACAAATTGAGACAGCCCCATGGTTGTCATGGAAACCATGAAGTCCTGAGCCGCCCCAGATAAAGCAGTCTCGGCATGGACGTTGAAGTCCCCCAGTACCAATAGTCTAGGGGACCGCAACAATACCTCCGAGACTACCTCTGTCAGCTCAGTTAGGGAATTTGTTGAGCAGCAGGGCGGGCGGTACACCAACAAAATTCCCAGTCTGTCTCTCTGGCCCAACACAAGGTGGAGACACTCCAACCCAGTCGTCACTTGGACAGGGTGCTTGGTGAGTGAGAAAGAACTCCTATAGACCACAGCAACCCCACCTCCCCGTCCTTCGGTTCTACCATAATGCTGAACCGAATACCCGGGTGGGCAAATCTGGGAAAGAGCAACTCCTCCCTGATCACCCACCCAGGTCTCGGTTATACACGCCAGGTCGGCAGTCTCCTCCACAATTAAATCATGAACAAGGGAGATTTTATGATGTACCGACCTGGCGTTTAATAACAGCATATGGAGATCTGAAGGCTGACTGACAAAACAACCAGCAGTCCTGGGGATGTGAGGAGAACCGGAACAAGTCACAGCCACTATTTGTCTGGGACGAGTTCCCCTTACCTGGCACGTTCTCCTCACAACACCATACCTCCCATTACCCGTCACTACGCTAATTGGGGGCCCCGAAAGTCTCCCCGGTCGATGTATAATGCTCTCTCCCAGGCATATATTAAATAACTAAAAACTCACATATATACACACACCGGGTTACATTCACACCAGACAATACACATTAACATTAATATACACAAAAATTCACACAGACACACATACACACACTACTTCAATCAAATATACAATAAAAATTCACACAATACAACCAATCAATAATTAAAATAACTATAAAACTTCCAAATGAAAATCACATATATCAGTCACTCAATCATTCATACAGACTCCATACACATTCAACCAAATTGAGCCCAAAACCTGCGTCCCAGTTACCGCATTGAACACTTGGCCAATCCCTCAATTGCTTAATTAAGTTTGGATGTTCTACACCGCCACTCTATGCTATATAGGTACTGCTGTGTGGTTATCTTATCAGTGACCTCCACATTGCTCCTGATCATCTGAATGCGTTCTAGATTATGGCAGGAGTAGCTAATGTGGTGCCTTCCAGATGTTGAACTACAACTCTGATCAGTCCCAGCCCAGCCAGCATGGCCAATGGTCAGGGATTATGGGAGGTGCAGTCCAGCAACATCTGGAGGGAACCATATTAGCTACCCCTGCTCTATACTGATAGTCCTGGCAATGAAGAATCTCTTTTCTGTTGGGTGTACTGAGCATGGAGTATCAGTGTGCACATACATTGCCTTGCAGACTTATCCCCCAACCTGCAATAAGAGATAATTGCCTGGTTATTGTCTATGTGCTTTGTCAGGTACCCTTTGAAGTAGAAGGTATGATTAATGGAAAACCCATGATACACAGAACACAGCGGCAGCTGCCAGATATTCAGAACACGAGGACGCTTTTCATCTCTCCCCTCAACAACAGAGTGTTTTCAAGCAGGTCTGCGGCAAGTCAGAGCGCCCTACTTATAATTTTTTGTTCTCCCAATTTTAACAGCACAAGAAGTGTGACTGCTTTAAAATGGTTCCTGTTTGATCAATCTTGTGGATTTATGTAAGAAACGAAGAACATACACTGAAAATAAAGCTAGCAGCACTGCAGGCAAAAAGTTGCCCTTTACCAGTCATTCACAGATTTTTTTCTCTTTCAGCTGATTTCATTTTAGGTGATGAGAAAATGATTCATACTGCAAGGTCTTGTTGCTGTCAGAAAGAAAGAGCATGCAGTAGGGGAGTAATTGGTTGTATGCTTCGTATACAGTATTTGCTAGTTAAATATGTTACGTTGAAGTTAACTTAATCCAAGATTCTTTCTTTCTTTCTTTCTTTCTTTCTTTCTTTCTTTCTTTCTTTCTTTCTTTCTTTCTATACTTATTAGATTTATATCCTTCTCCCAGTAGGAGCCCAGGGCAGCAAACAAAAGCACTAAACACTTTAATGCATCATAAAAACAGACTTTAAAATATATTAAAACAAAACAGCCATTAAAAACATATTAAAACAAAACATCTTTAAAAACATTTTTAAAAAGCTTTAAAAACATGTTTTTTTAAAAGGTTTAAAAACATATTAAAAAGCGATTCCAACACAGACACAGTTTCTTACTTGGAAACTAGAAGCCTGTAGTAAAATAATAGGGTGGTTAGTTTAATTCTGTAAGACATTCCGTACCCTAATCCAATGGTTTCCAAACTTCCCCCCCCCCCAGACTTGAAAATTGCTGTGGCAGACCACTTAATGACTTTTCTGCCAGTTGTAGCAATTGTAACGAGCTAGATTCTGTATGTTTTTTAATTATATTTTTATTGCTTCTTTTATTTCTTATATATTATATTACAATTTAATTCCATAGAATCAAAGTGTAATACAATAAAATACAACATAATTTATTTATTTATTTTATTTATTTTATTTTATTTATAAACCGCCCTTAGCCAATGGCTCCCTGGGCGGTGTACAACATAATATAATACAATAAATTAGCGAATCACAAAGTGTAAAATACAAATACATAACAACAATAAAATAAATCAGAAAGACCAGAACATTAAAACGTTTAAAATACATTAAAATGCCTGGGAGAATAGGAAGGTTTTAACCTGGCACTGAAAGGATAACAACGTAGGCGCCAGGCGTACCTCCTCGGGGAGACTATTCCACAATTCGGGGGCCACCACCGAAAAGGCCCTGGATCTTGTCACTACCCTCCGAGCTTCTCGATGGGTCGGTACTCGGAGGAGGGCCTTAGATGTCAAACGAAGTGCACGGGTAGGTTCATAGCGGGAGAGGCGTTCCATCAGGTATTGCGGGCCCACACCGTGTAAGGCTTTATAGGTCAGTACCAGCACCTTGAATCTTGCCAGGAAACAAATCGGCAACCAGTGCAAACGGGCCAGAACAGGTGTAATATGTGAGGACCGAGTGGTCCTCGTCAACAGTCTGGCTGCTGCGTTTTGCACTAGCTGCAGCTTCCGAACCATCTTCAAGGGCAGCCCCACGTAGAGTGCATTACAGTAGTCCAATCTAGAGGTCACCAGAGCATGAACAACTGAAGCGAGGTCGTCACCGTCCAGATAGGGGCGTAGTTGGGCTACCAACCGAAGGTGGTAGAATGCATTCCGAGCCACCGAGGCTACCTGAGCCTCAAGTGACAAGGAAGGATCGAAAAGAACCCCCAAACTACGAACTACGAAAAGATACAACGGAAGGTTAGGGGATTTGGACCTGGTGCTCAATGGGGTACAATTGCCCGTGAAAGACCAGGTCCGCAGCCTCGGGGTCATTCTTGACTCCCAACTGTCCATGGAAGCTCAGGTTTCGGCTGTGAGCTGGGCAGCACTGTATCAACTCCATCTGATATGGAGGCTACACCCCTACCTTCCCAATCATCTGCTCCCATCGGTGGTACATGCCCTGGGCTCCTCTCGCCTAGACTACTGTAATGCGCTCTACGTGGGGCTACCCTTGAAAACGGTCCGGAAGCTGCAACTGGTACAGAACGCGGCGGCACACCTGATTAAAGGCAGCCGCCAGCGAGGTCATATCACTCCAGTGCTAAAAGAGTTGCACTGGTTACCAGTTGCTTACCAGGGCAAATTCAAGGTGTTGGTTTTGACCTTTAAATCCCTATACGGTTTCGGCCCAGTCTATCTAAAGGAGCATCTCCAGGATCATCAGCTATCCCACCCAACAAGATCAGCCTCAAAAGACCTTCTCTCCATCCCATCATTCAAAACAGCCAAACTGGTGAGGACTAGAGAGAGGGCTTTTTCAATTGTGGCCCCCACACTGTGGAACTCCCAAATGATCTCCGCCATGCCCCTTCGATGATGAGTTTCCGCCAGGCCTCGAAGACCTGGCTCTTCAGGCAGGCTTTTGGGGTTGACTAGATTTTATCTTCATTGTTTTTAGATTTTTAATGTCTAGGTATTGTATGCCTCATTTGTACGTCACCCAGAGTGGCTGGACAGCCAGCCAGATGGACGACTAATAAATTCAATAAATAAATTAATTAATTAAAATTAAAATTAGAATATAATTAAAAATCAATATGAATATTAAATGTGATGGATGTGCCGCTTCCCTTCTTCAACCACAAATCTGCAGATGTGCCATGGACCACCTGAATGAAGCTTGCGGACCACTAGTAGTCCACAGATCACAGTTTCAGAACTCCTGTCCTAACTAATTACAACTTTGCTGTCACTGCCCCTTGACAGTTGTCTCGTCAAAAAGCAGACCATCACAAGACTCCATATTTTTTATTATTTATTTATTATTTGATTTATATCCCACCTTTTCTCCCGGCAGGAGCCCAGGGCGGCATATGATCATGCCTCAAATGATATTGGAAGTGGGTCGTATGTGGATGACGTATGTACATATCTTCCTCCACCACAGGAATGAGGAAAAAAATGCAATGCAGGTGTGTGAAATTAACAATATTGGCAACTAATGTGAAATAGATGCTCCGGTTAGGCCAGCCCTTCCCTTATATCTTTCTGCCTTTTTTTTTTTAGATCATTGGGCACTGCCTGTGCCACCAAGTCTCCCACCAGCCCCTGGTTGTTCATCATCAGGGGGCTGGGTGTCCCGTTCTTGCAGAATAAGCCCAACTTGCCTTTCATCATTCATATTTTATCCTGGGACTGCATGATCCGCTTAAATGGAAACCCCCAGTGATAGGAGAATCCAGCTTCCTTTAGAGCAGCTGTATATAGTCGGAAGGAATGGCACCTCCTATGAGTTTCAGGACAGATGTCCTGGAAAACTTTAATTGCTATCTCTCCATATTTCAGATCTACTACTATATCTTCGGGAAATTCAGCTGATCAGCCCTTTCGGCCCATCACTCCATATGCCCTCTCAACATCTGCAGGAGTTATGGGTGTCCCTAGATGTAAGCCATTAAACCAATTGATCAAAAAGGACACCATGTCTCCCCCTTCCCCCTTCTCTGGGATCCCGCAAAGGCAAAAATTCTTGCCGTGGTCCTAGTCCAACTGTTCTTTCTGCTTGAGCTCAAGGTCAGTGACCACCATTTTTAGGAGCTCTAACTGATTGATTGCCCAGCCCCAGGTTCATGACTTCATTTGCAGTTTTTGCAATGTCCACTATACCTGTTGTGACTTTGTAATTTAGATTCTAATGGCCGGAGGGCTGCTACACAATCTACCATCAGGGCACACTTCACTTTCAGAATGCATTCATCAGTTTCAGAAGGCTCACCAAGGGTGTTACTCAATTTTGTGCCTTTGGGAGTTTTAGAGTCATCTCACACCATTTTGACAGCTCCCTCTACATCAGAGAGCTCAGGGGAACCTGTGACAATTATCTCGTTGCCTTCAAACCTTTGAATCTTTGCTTGCTGCTCCCATGTTCTCCTCTGCATTCCTTCTTTGTTTCTGTTTTAATTGCCTCTTAATGCTCAAAATAGTTGTCAGTGCAAGCGTTAAACAGTCCTGTGGTTTTGGGAGTGAAACAATTATGCTGCCATTTTCCTCACTGGCTAGTTCCGCCCCCATTTCTAATGTTTTTTTTTTTAAGTTATCAAGAGACTGTTACATACTTCTATCCTAGGTGAAATGTCACCAGCTACATTGCTGTGAGTTTGGGTTCAGGGCCAGCTCCAGATTTCTGGGGCCCTCGGACACAGGTTATTGGTGGGCCCTTGTCCCCTCCCTTTCCTCCTCAAATCACATTCCTCCTCCCTTGTGGCCCCACTCTTTTCAAAGAAAACAAATCATCGCCAAAATTGCAACCCCCTCATAAAATAAAATACAAAGTTTTGATTTATTTTAATATATTGGGGTAAATTTACCTATTTTGTAGGCCTCAGCCCCTAAGAATTTATTCTGGTCTACCATGTTAATGATAGACAGATTATATGAGTAGTATCAGAGCTTGGGATCTTCCACAAAATGTACTGAGAAATAATTCTCATTTTTTGTTGTTTCTGTTGGTTTCTCTACTTTAATGTTTTCACAGACAAAAAAGAATGAGTGTGTGGGTTGAAGCCATCCTTTCCTGTCATTTGCAAAGATCTTTGAAAAAAGCACTTAAAATAAACATTTCAATTCTCTACCAGGATTTTCTACTCACGTAGTAAGCTGCCTTATACTGACTCAGATCCTTGGTCCATCTAGCCCAGTACTGTCTACACTGACTGGCAGCAGCTCTCCCAAGTTTCAGACATGGGTCTTTCCCAGAAGGTCTCTCAGGTTCAGGCCCTGATGGCATCTCTCCTACCTGGAGATGCCATTGGGGAGTGAACCTGAAAGACCTGCTGCTTGCAAGGCAGAAGCTGCAATGGCCCTTTCTCTGAACTCACAACTTAATCAACTGTGCTGAGATATTAGGAGGCATTCTAGAATTAAGCTTAAAACTCCTTGTTGCCACGTGGCACTGTTATATCAGAGCACCAGGGCAAGCCAAGGATGGGCAGGAGATTAAAGGCTGCCCTTTTAAGCAAATACTATTTTTTAAATGTTAAAATTCCATTGCTCAAAAAAAATGGCATTCACAATAATTCAGCTACAATACACCTATATGCTAAGAAGTATGTATAGTGTACAAAAATGACACTAAAGGATACCTCCACATCACAGGGCTTGAAAATGGAAATGGACTGCCTTCAAGTTGATCTTGACTTATGGCGAACCTATAAATAGGGTTTTCATGGTAAGCGGAATTCAGGGGGAGTTTCCCATTGCCTTCCTCGGAGGCTGAGAGGCAGTGACTGGCCCAAGGTCACCCAGTGAGCTTCATGGCTGTGTGGGGATTCAAACCCTGGTCTCCCAGGTCATAGTCCAACACCTTAACGGCTTAACCACTACACCACACTGGCTCTCATGCAGAGAAATCTTTAGAAACTGTAGACCCATATAAATGCAGATGTAACACAATACTCCAGCATGCCTCAGTCCATCAGAAACCCTCATAAAAATGTCTAATAAGATCACCGTTGATGTCTAGTGCAGAATAAGCACACAGCACTGGTGGAGGTTTAATGCTATTAGTATTACTAATATAGCTCTTTGTATGAAGGACAGATAAAAAGGCCTTTCTAGGGACAAACTGTTAGTCTTTGAACATGCTGTGTTTCCACCAAGCATCATAAATGGACAAGTTTCCAAGTTAAAGAGTACACGATATCTAGGACCTCCTGCCAGACCTGGTTACAAATCCCTGCTCAGCCATGAAGCTCACTGGGTTGCCTTGGGCCAGTAACTGTCTCTCAGTGTAACCTACCTCACAGGGGTGTTGAGAGGATAAAATGGGGAGGGGAAGGACCATCTTTGAGCTCCTTATAGTAAAAGCAAGATATCAATGAAAATAATAATAGGAGCTTCCCAGCTACAACTGGGGTGGTGGGGAGGCGGGGAGAGAGGGAATTCATATACAAAAGCCCCAGGACAGACCTGAACAATGGGAAATTGTCTGTAAAAGGAGAGGAAAGCTCTTAACTCACTCTCTCTCTCTCTCTCTCTGATCAATGGGGCAAAGGGAATGAGGGGGTGGGGAGGCAATAATTATGTAATTAAGGCTGCAGTCCAATGCATTTACCTGGAAGTCCCATTGGACCCAATGGAGCTTACTTCTGTTAGATCCAAACCCAACACGCAAGCTGTCCTGTTACCCCAGCTCACTTGTTACACCCCGGGAGAGTGCGGAGCTGAGTAAAAATGAACCCACTATCAGAGATCAAACAACACAAAACAAAGCCTTTGCAAAGGGGACCCAATACTTACAAGCCAAAGCAGGTGAGCATGGGAACCGCGTTTATTGATAGATGGGGGTTTATATAGGTTTACCCCGAAGTTTACAGTATCATGTTCACGTCATAAAACATAAAGAAACAATTGCTAACTGCCCGAGCTTTGGGACGACAAAAAGGGGTACAGGAGAAGAACAAAAGTGGAAACATTGCACTGTCAACTTGTCTACATATTTCACATGTCCTTGAGATAAGCACTATGCAGGAACGGACAAAGGCGCATGGGAAGAGGAGGTTCAATTGCAACCGGGCGCCCTCTAACTTAAACACAGACATGGTATCATTTCGTCTTGCATATCAAAAGGGAGGGATACAACTCGAGAGCTATGAGGGACAATAAAGCAGCCTTTGACATTTCTGTGTGAAACATTTTGACAGTAATAAGCAAAGCCATAAGCATATATACGGTATGAAATGCATAGTAAGGGAGTCTCCAGCGTAATCCGGCTTTTATTATGTGAGCCACTGGAATGTCGGTAAGGGTCAGGTCACAAGGAAATAAATCTACATTTTATACCGAAAGTCAGATAAATGCCACTCTGGTTCTATTTCTCATGAAGCCTAAGCTGGTTTAGGTAAGACCAGTGAATTATAGTTTTATTAACACAGGGGTTTCAATTTGAACACAACAATCCCCCCTTTCAGCCCTGAGAGACTAGTTAGTCTCTCAGGTAGCTGCCTCACCTTGTTTGGATTGCCAAGCCGGTCTCAAAGCCAATTCCATGTAAGTTGGCTGTGGTTTTTTGAAAAGGGACATTGTGAGTCGGTTCAGGAGAACTACAGTTCTAATTTGCCCTTGTTCGTTGGTGAGATCCGAAAAGGCAATGGCCGAATCATTCATAAAACGCTCAAAAGCTTGAGACAATTCTATGAGCTCCTGGTATGTTTTGGCTGCGCCATACTGTGGAAAGAAACCTCTCAGCACTGCCTCCCCTGCGCTTCTTTTGTTACGGCGACGCAGAGTAGGCAATGTGGAGGAAACCCGGAGTCCTGGAACTACCCTTCCCAAAGTACAGGTCCAGGAGCCCGTTACTGGTAATTTCCTTACCGCTGAGTGCCCACAAAGCCACCAGAGTCCAGCTGGGGTTTGATGATCCACTAGATCTGTAAGGAAAGGTACTAAATGGTGGTCCGCAAAAGTCAGGTGTAGTAAATGCTGCCAAATAGAAAGCCACGTTAAACCCGCTGCTTTTCGTGTTTCATTTATAAAAGACCAATTACCTGGTTTTGTAGAGTAAATTAAGCCATCGCATAACATCCCTCCCGCTGGCTGGCTTCCGCTGCCTACGCATACTGATCTAGCGATGGGCCCACTAAGAACCAACCCCCCTTCTAGTTCCTGCGAGCTGGAATGTGAGGCGAAGGAGAGATAGTCATTTAACGGCAATGGGGCCCCCGTCAAGGGGACTCCCGCCTGTCCGTGCGGTGGGGTGTGTGCACAAACATAAAAGGTGCCCTTTTCCGGAGCTGTTTCTTCCATTAAGGCAACAAAAGTATTTCCGTCCCACCCATCGCCTCTTTTAGTGTTTCTATGTTTGAACCCGCCCCATGTTTTCCTGGTTTGTGTAGCTTGTGTCACCTTGTCTTGTATGGGTTTCTGAGCGCCCAGTTTATCTTTTAGCCATGCATAACATGATGGTTCTCCAATACCTACACAAAACTTTGGTCTTTCTGTCATCTTGGGCTGGGTTGTTCCATATTTAACCTGGAAAGTAAGCATGTTATATTCTGAACTTATAGATGTTATGTCTACCTCTGGAGGGCAGCCGTAATTAGGCATATGTCGATATTGCCAGCATCGAAGTGCAAGTCTAATAGGCCATTCGATTTCAGCCTGGGTGCAATGCGTTACCCAGCGGCCAGTATAATTATGTTGCAAGATAACGGCTGTTTTATGACACAACCGTCCCGCTATGTCAGCCTTCACTATCCCTTCCTTTATCTGATTTACATCGTAAAGAAAAGGGTCTGGGCAATCCCGTGTTTTTGGGATTGTTCGTCCAAAGTCTTTCAGGTAGTAATAATCATTATCATTACATATCTTCACGTTTGGGGGGCAGCAAAGGGGTAAGGCATATCGAGCTAACACAGTCATCCCCCATAAGTAAATAGACATCCTTTCTGTTTGTTGGAGCATTTCTGTGTTGATGTCTTATTCAATGTCCGCGTTCTGGAAAGGGAATTGTGCCGCCTGCCACTGGCCGGTTTCTTCGTTCCTCTGCAACCGTATCTTGGGGACCTGGGGTGGTGGCGGTGCCGCTACTACAGCTGGCTTTACGTGGGAATGGTGTATCCACGACTTTCGTCCTTCTAGGAAAACAGCAGCTTGTGTAGTCAACAGGACTTGATGTGGTCCCGTGTATCTTGGCTGCAAGGAATCGCCCCTCATGAATTTCTTTGCCCAAACAAAGTCCCCGGGGTTGTATGGATGCACCTGGTCCTCAAGGGGTACCGTCTTAGTGGATCCGGCAGCTTTCCACAGTTCCCGGAGCCTGGTCTGCAAAGAAAGATACTGGGATACAGTTATGTGATCCCCCCCCAATAGTGAAACCTCCACATTTGGCAGGCACCCCCCTTTTGTGGGAGGCCTGCCATACACTAATTCGAACGGTGAAAGCCCTAACGCCCGGGTAGGGCGGGTACGCAAATGGAAAAGAACGAGAGGGAGTACCTGAGGCCACCTTAAGCCTGTTTCCTGAGTATACTTAGCCAACGCTGTCTTAATTTCCCGGTTCTGTCTTTCCGTCGCTCCGGATGATTGTGGATGGTAAGCGGTATGGAACACATGTTTAATTCCCAGACCTTCTTCAATTTTTGTCAAAATCTGTCCTGTAAAGTGTGTTCCTCGGTCTGAGTCTATTACCTCTGGAATTCCGAGCCGCGGTATTACTTCTTTCAGTAATATTTTGGCCACCGTTGTTGCCGTAGCGTTTGTGGTTGGGAATGCCTCTACCCATGCTGTTAAAGGGCATACCATGACTAGAAGATGTTTCTTTCCTTCCGCTTTAGGGAGATCAACGAAGTCGATTTGGAGCTGAGTAAAAGGTGCAGCCGGCACGGGTCTACCCCCTTGTGGGGCCCTGTTTGGTAAAGCTGGTCCGTTGGCTTGGCAAATGTGGCATGCTTTCACTATTGCGCCGCATACGGGTTGGATTCCAGGGGCATACCAGAAACGTGTGATCGAATCTGATAAGGCAAGTATGCCGTAATGGCCTCCATGGTCATGGAACCATTTTGCTGCTGCGTGATACAACGCTCTGGGTAGACACGCTCGGCCGTCCGGCATGGTCCATAGTTGTTGTTTCAGGATCGCTCCTAGTTCAGTCCATTGCTTCACTTCCTGTGGGGGTATTGAAACAGATACAGGCGGGACAAAAGCAGTGGTCACTAGTGCCAGAGTTGGCATACTCATAGGTAATGATGCTGCGTGGCGTGCAGTCTGGTCAGCTGGGGCATTTCCCAAAGTCACTGGGTCCTGTTCCTTAGTATGTGCCTTGCAATGCACCACTGCTAGCTGTAAGGGATCAAGAATAGTTTGTAACAGTTTTTGCACAAGCTCCAAGTGTTGGATAGGCTTGCCCCCTGCAGTTGTAAACCCCCTGTATTTCCACAGATGAATGTGACAGTGTATAACTCCAAAAGCATACCTGCTGTCGGTAAAAAAATAGTCACTTTCTTACCTGCTGACAATTGACATGCTCTGGCCAGCGCATAAATCTCTGCTGCTTGCGCTCCCCATCGTCCTGGGAGGGCTGTCGCCTCCACCACCTCCCACTGTGTTGTTATCGCAAATCCTGTATATCTTACCCCATTTTGGTAATAGGAGCTGCCATCTGTAAACAGTATAATATCCGATTCTGGCAATGGCTCATCAGACAAGTCTGGTCTGATCTGTAGGGTAGATTGTAAGACTTGCACACAGTCATGCTCCGGGAGGGGCAGGGGTAAATCGGGTAAGAGTGTGGCTGGATTTAATGGTCCACAGCGTTCAAATCTGACATTTGGATCCTCTAGCAGCTCTGCTTCCAGCTGTTGCTGTCTTTGTGCTGAAAACACCTGTGTGGTACCCTTTCAATGCTAAAAAAAAGCATTTTGAGATCAATCACGGTAAACCACTTCGCGTCCCATGGAATCTGACTGATAATCGTTACTGGATCTGGAACAACAGTGTGCAAAGGGATCACATACCTGTTTACCGCCCTCAAGTCTTGGCAAAACCTCCACCGGACTGGATCTCCGGGTTTCTTTGGAGGTTTCTTTATTGGTAGTATTGGCGTGTTGCAGGGGGTCCGCTGCGGCCGGATAACTCCTTTTGCAATGAAGCCTTCTATTATGGGGCGTATGCCTTCTCTTGCTTCTAATGACAGAGGATACTGGGCAACGTTTGGTGGCGGGAGGGATGGCTTTACCTGAATTCGAACGGGGCTTACTGATCGCAATAGCCCCACGTCTGTATCCTCCGTGCCCCACAAGTCAGATGGCAGGTCAGCAAGGTCTCCCGGTAAACCGTCTCCTGCATGTTTGTGTCTAAGTGTATTACCCGCAGGCACCCCTAATACACTCATCAGCAAGCCCACCCCTTCAGGGGTGCAGGTTAAGGTAGCCTCCAGTTTACACAACATGTCACGTCCCATTAAGGAAATGGGACAAGAAACAGAGTAGAGAAAAACGTGGTTAAACATTTTATCATTGTATTTAACTTGCAACGGTAGTGTTGTGCACATGGGCGTGGGGTTTCCATCTACCCCCATTGTCATTTTTACTTCTTTACTCAACCAATTTCCTGGCGCTACATTAATCAGGGAGTATGTAGCTCCCGTATCTACCAGAAAGGTCACCGCTTGTCCTTGCACGTTTAGGGACAGTCTGGGTTCTTGAGTTGGGAGAGAGAGAGAAAGAAACATCCCTGCTAAAGACATCAGATTCATCAGACCGGATCCTGCCCCCTCCCTTTCCACAGTTAGTCATTGTTGATTTGCTGGGCGCCCTCCGTACTGATCCCATGAAGCCGGCGTCTGTTGGACAACGGGAGGGGGTGGAGGTGGGTAATCCGCTTGCGCACCTGTGAAATCTGGGTAAGAAGGGTTGTTAGAAATGTGTTGCACGTTCCCTGTCCTCCACGGACAGTCCTTCTTGAAATGTGTGTACTCTCCGCACTGAAAACAAGCCCTATCTCCTTGCCATGGACTCCTCATTTGTCCTCTTCCTCTCTGATTTCCGGCTCTCGGCCCCCTCGGAAAACCTCTGCCTCTACCTCGAAATCCTCTATTTGGTGGCTGGCCTCTTATAGCAAGAGCCAGCATTTCAAAGTCCTCTTTTTTCTCCTTCTTCCTACTTTTCTCCTTGTCCTTATCTCACACAAAATCCGCTACTTCCAATATCACTGTCACAGCTTCCCCCCCCCATCCGGGTCTGAAATTCAGAAAATAATCCCTCACCGCTGGCTGCGCTTGATGAACGAAATTGGCAATGAGGGTTGGGTGATCCAACACGTTTTCTGGGTTCAGATTTGTATAGCTACGTGCTCCCTCTAACAAGCGCGACCAGAATTTTCTGGGAGGTTCACTGGCTTCTTGTTTTATTGCCATGAATTTAGCTTGGTTGGGGGGTTTCTGTGACATCCGCTCCAAGTGTGTTAACAGCCTATCCCTGTCGGTCTGCAGCTGGGCGCGGCGAGGCTGCGTCCAGTCTCCCGCTACCCGCGCTGCAGCCACCCGTGCTTGGTCCGACCAAGCTCTATTTCCCGCTGCCTCCGCAGCCCATGCAGTCTCCAACGTCCACAACCTGCTACGTTCTTCACCTGTCAGAACCCTTCTCAGCAAATGTTCCACATCCGAGTATGTCGGATTGTGGCTTTCGAACAACCTGCCCAACAACTCTCTTAATTCTCCTTGGCTGCTCACCAAAAGTTCCAGCCATCCTACTCCATTCCTTTAAATCCCATTCCAACCAGCTCTTTAGCTCAACTACTTCGGTACGCTGGATGCCCCCTCGGGCATCTACGTACGGCTGATCATGTACAAGTAATGGCATCTCTAACGCTTCTGCCTCCTGCCTTTTCTTTTCTTTTGTTCGCAGGCGCGTGTCCATACCCCCTGAGGCACCCTTCTCCTCTTCCCTTTCATCTGTGTCATCATCCGACACACATGAAAGAAACCTCTTCTCCGGAGTGGGATTTCTGTTCCCGGGAGCTGGGAGCGGATCCGGAGCAGAAGGTATTATAGATCGGCTCAGGACCGTTCTTTTACTTGACGTATTGTCATTAAAATAAGAAGGAGGGGGTTCCTCAATGGACAGAGTTCTTATTGCCATCAAAGTAAGACTGTCCCATTTTTGTGACCCTATTTTCCATAGGAGCCAGAATTCCAATTGGTCTGGGTGGGTATCCCCAATCCGTCTCCGCAATCCCAACAACGGAACGGTTTCAAAGGACCCATCCCTTGGCCACCGTTCACCCGGCACCGATACTGCAGTCATCCGCGGTTCTTTTTTAAACCTCTCCTCCTCACTGGCAACTCTTCCTCTTGCCACAGCATGCACATAATTCCCAAAGGGCTGTCCTTGACCGGCACACTCTCTGTATTTCCCATGACGTCTGATAGCGGGTTTTTCCTCAACTGTGCTTTATCCCCGAACTGTCAAAGCCGCCCGCTCGCATTGATAACCGAGGAAATCCTCGTGGCGCCTGTTATCAATTTAAGGGGTGCAATGGCAAAAAGGGGGTCCGCACAAGGGATCCCGGACGAGCCCCCAATTGTTAGATCCAAACCCAACACGCAAGCTGTCCTGTTACCCCAGCTCACTTGTTACACCCCGGGAGAGTGCGGAGCTGAGTAAAAATGAACCCACTATCAGAGATCAAACAACACAAAACAAAGCCTTTGCAAAGGGGACCCAATACTTACAAGCCAAAGCAGGTGAGCATGGGAACCGCGTTTATTGATAGATGGGGGTTTATATAGGTTTACCCCGAAGTTTACAGTATCATGTTCACGTCATAAAACATAAAGAAACAATTGCTAACTGCCCGAGCTTTGGGACGACAAAAAGGGGTACAGGAGAAGAACAAAAGTGGAAACATTGCACTGTCAACTTGTCTACATATTTCACATGTCCTTGAGATAAGCACTATGCAGGAACGGACAAAGGCGCATGGGAAGAGGAGGTTCAATTGCAACCGGGCGCCCTCTAACTTAAACACAGACATGGTATCATTTCGTCTTGCATATCAAAAGGGAGGGATACAACTCGAGAGCTATGAGGGACAATAAAGCAGCCTTTGACATTTCTGTGTGAAACATTTTGACAGTAATAAGCAAAGCCATAAGCATATATACGGTATGAAATGCATAGTAAGGGAGTCTCCAGCGTAATCCGGCTTTTATTATGTGAGCCACTGGAATGTCGGTAAGGGTCAGGTCACAAGGAAATAAATCTACATTTTATACCGAAAGTCAGATAAATGCCACTCTGGTTCTATTTCTCATGAAGCCTAAGCTGGTTTAGGTAAGACCAGTGAATTATAGTTTTATTAACACAGGGGTTTCAATTTGAACACAACACTTCTGAGTAGACATTATTGGGTCGCAGCCTAAGAAAGCCTTCTTACCTTCCTTCCAAGCTCCCCAGCCCACTCTTAGGCTGCTATTCCAACTACATTTGCCTGGGAGGAAGCCCTGTGACGATCCCACCTTTGGCTCCACCTGTCAGGTTCCCACTTGCTTGTGGCTACCGCCTTTCACTAGGCACCACCTTAGGACACCACCAGTCAGGATCGTCATTTTTATTTTTTCTCACTCCGCTCCAGCACAGATCTCTCAAGATCCCACTGCTAGGCAGCACCACCAGCCACTCCCTGTAAACAATACTGCTAGAGACTTCACCTTAGTCTCCCTATGACTTGTTACTTTGTGTCTGGGTACCCTTGCTGTCCACAACCCCCCTGTATCTTTGTCTATAAAGCATACAATCCTGGGTTGCTCTGGATACTCGACGATGTTACAATATCTCCCTTCATCGCTGCCACCATATGATACAGTTTCCCTTCAGCCTTGGTAATTACCCTGCCCTCCCTTCTGGTCTGTGTATTCCCAGCCAAGGATCAGGCTTTTGGTAAATCAATCAAAGTATTTATTTGATAACACCAGGAAATAACAAGATTACTTTAGGAATGTTTAACAAGAGTATGGTTTCATGTAGTGTTGCTCTTTATGTTTCTGGTCATATATATACTGTCTAAATGTCAGCCAAATATAACCTAACCCTCCCTCAGAACTCTGCCAACCAACCCATCCAAATAACTCTCCACTAATGACTCTCCAACAACTCTCATTAACCGACCTCCTCTCAACTGTCATCCTCCCATTTATACCTTCAGCCATTCAAACACTCAGCCAATCATCATCCAGCATTCTCCAGCCTTCCAAACCATGCTCTCTCCCCTCTCATTCAATTCACTTACCATATATCCCTTAATAAACCCGCACTTACCATATTTACAGGTTTTAACATATAAATAAGGACATCACAAGCCCTTCTGAACTCAACAGGGCTTACTTCTGAGCAATTAGAATAGACATGGTTAGGCTCTTTTTCAGCACCTTCCTCCTCTCAGCATTGCCTCGCTTCTGCCGGTACAGGCCAGTAAGCTTTGCCCCTCCTCCCATCCCTGAAACTCAGGACAGGTGGCACAGCTCCTTACCAACTGTCCTGGTGCTTTTCTTCCCTGGCAGTGGCGCAGCTGAGCAGGACAGACTCTATTGCTGTAGAGCTGGTGGGACTCACCTGCACCACCACCCTCTGACTTCCTCTGCTGCTGGTCTGCGCTTATCCCAGGAGGGCCCTCTGGGGTCCTGTATGAGATCCTTGGCCCTCGGACCAGTGCCAGGCCTCTTTGGGTTGCCAGTATTAAAGATTTGTGAACAGGGTGAGGGGAAATGATGTGGGCTGAGGCCATTAAAATATCACTTTAGTTCTTCTTTTAAGTTAATATGCTAGTTTCCCCAGATGACATGATTTAAATTCCAGCCTGTGAACACTGTAGGAATCTTTGTCGCTTGGAGAGTCAAGATAATTGTAGTTTGAAAAGGCTTTTGATAGAACATCACTTTTGATCTTTCTGTATACTGTGATTTTTTTTAATGCAGAACAGAAGCCCATGATTAAATTAACTTCTAGTAACATTTCAGGTTATTTGCTACAATTAATATTTAAGGTATTAAGAGTAACCTTTACCAATGAGTATTTTCTGCATTGGTACAGGAGTGTACAATGCTGATTTAAACAGCTTAAGCTCTTTATGCAGGATTTAAAAAAAATAAAATTATCAGCTCATACCTGGGTATTTGCCACCCACCACTGAACTGCCTACTGATTCAAGGATTTTCTGTGTGCAAAATCTGCTAACTGCACTACCAGCTACACTAGAGCTCTAGCCCAGGAGACATGGTGCACCATGACTGTTAAATGTGGAAATAAAATATAGTAGAAAAGTGTTTGGATATTGGCATGTGAGAGGTCAAGGGCAGAGGAGGGCCTCTGTGACTGGAGAGTGTTTGCTGAATTTTACCCTTGTCCATTTCTCCCTTAAATCCCCTAACTTTATTCAGAGTATTTTATGTTGGTAATCTTTACTTGTTCTACTAGGAAGGTTAAGACTTCTATTCATAGAAAAATTGTCTGATAAACTAGCTGCTTCTCTGACATTCTTTGGATTCCAGTCCCTCACAAGCACTCTTATTTCCTGAGGTAACTGAAAAATGAACTGATCCAGAATAATAAGATATCTAATGTCTTCTGTTGTTTTGGCACTGACACTTCCAATCCATTTATCAAAATAGTCAGTAAGTTTAAAACCAGATTCCACGTAAGATTTAGAAGAAGTTACTGTAGTATTTCTACATTTCTTTCTAAAACAATTCAGGTCCAAACCTAAACCTTTGATAGACAGCAGTCTTAAAGGTGTCAAAATCCACTGCCTCCTCAACTGAGAAACTATTCTACATTTCAGATAGTTCTCCTTTTAATAAATTGGAAATATATATCATATATTCCCTAGGATCCAAATTCCACATTTCAGCGGCTTTCTCAAAAGTGTTAAACAATATTTGGGGATCTTCCCTACATTTGTAGGAACTTAAGTCTTTAGGATAAATGTTTACAGGTCTGGCCGCCTCCTCCGCTTGCCTACTCTCTTCCCTCACCATTTTCTCTTTTTTAAATTAAAGTCTTTCAAATTCCAATTCTCTATTTTTTCTCTTTGTCTAAGTTCTCGCTCTTTATGTTGCATTTCTGCCTCTTTATGTTTCTCTCTCTGGAACTCCTGATATTGAGGATTCATTTCCATGGTCTATCTGCCATTCTCTCAGCCTCCCCAGCACCTTTACCCCTGAGATAATCTAAAAGCATCAGCCGGGCATCAGACGGGGGAGTGCATCCCTGTTGGTGCTGCTGGACCTCTCGGCGGCCTTCGATATGATCGACCATGGTATCCTTCTGGACCATCTAGCTGGGATAGGATTGGGAGGCACTGTTTTACAGTAGCTCTGGTCCCACCTGACAGACATGACCCAGAAAGTGGTGCTGGAAGTCTACTGCTCGACCCCCTGGCCATTGGCCTGTGGGGTACCGCAAGGTTCCATTCTGTCTCCCATGCTCTTTAACATTTATATGAAACCGCTGGGAGAGGTCATCAGGAGATTTGGAGTACAATGTCATCAATATGCTGATGACACTCAGCTCTATCTTTCCCTACCACCTGATTGCAGGGAAGGAGTGCTCATCCTAAACTGGTGCCTGGAGACTGTGAAGGGCTGGATGTGGGGTAACAAACTGAAACTTAATCCAGACAAGACAGAAGTACTGCTGGTCAAGGAAAAACTGCATCAGGGATGGGGTTGCACTCCCCTTGAAGGAGCAGGTCTGCAGTTTAGGAGTCCTCCTGGATCCTGCCCTGCTGCTTGAATATCAGGTGGCTGCAGTAGCCAGGAGTGCTTTTGGCCAACTCAGACTGGTCTACCAGCTGCGTCTGTTCCTGGAGGCAGTTGAGTTGGCCACAGTGACACATGCATTGGTGACATCGAGGCTTGATTACTGTAACGCACTCTATGTGGGTCCGCCTTTGAAAACGGTTGGAAATTGCAGTTGGTTCAAAATGCAGCAGCCAGAATGTTAACTGGAGCACGGTGCAGGGAGCATATCACTCTTGTGCTTTATTGACTCCACTGGCTCTCAATTTGTTTCCGGGCCCAATTCAAAGTGCTGGTTCTGACCTTTAAAGCCCTAAATGGCCTTGGACCAATGTACCTGAGGGACTGCTTATGCCCATATGTACCTGCCCGGGATTTCAGATCATCTGCCTCTGGTCTCCTCTGCGTGCCTGGAGTGAATGATGTCAGATTGACAGGCACGCGGGAGAGAGCTTTTTCAGCTGTGGCCCCCAAGCTTTGGTATACTCTACCCCAAGAAGTTCGCTCTGCTCCCTGTTGGTTTTCCAGAGACTTCTGAAAATGATCATGTTCCGGAGAGCCTTTGGGAGGGATTGAAGGTAGAGCCTGACACTGATTTTATGCCTTCTGCATTAAATTTTACCTTTGTAGTCCCTTTAGTACATATATGTGTGTGTGTGTGTATATTGTATTTTAATTGTATTTTATGTATTTTAAATTTATTTTATTTTTTTTGTGATTTTACTGTGTACAATTTTATTATGTACATGTTTGATTTTATTTTTGTAAGCCACCCTGAGTGCCCTATTATAGGGTAGAAGGGCAGGATAGAAATATTTTAAATAAATAAATTTAGCTCATCAGCTGATTTTTAATTGTTTACATTTGTTAATCAATCTCTTTCTTCATTGACATAATCTCCATTTTCCCAAGAGATTTTTTTTCTTTTCCCTTTCACCGTCACAATGTTTCCACTTTCACCATACTGGGTTAGGATTTGATACAGTATATTGTTTCACCAGTGCACTCCTTGCTGGTTACCACCTTGTGACTAAACAAGATTCCTTTTTATTCATTACCATTTAGCTGACCACGAAATAAAACCCTTTTATTTCAGATCTCACAGCTATTGCGGCAACTTGTTACGCCCACCCCTGTGCCTCTCTGGGATTCTACCTCCTGATATCCCACATTTG
This sequence comes from Rhineura floridana, assembly GCF_030035675.1. NCBI lineage: Eukaryota > Metazoa > Chordata > Lepidosauria > Squamata > Rhineuridae > Rhineura > Rhineura floridana. Next base: position 176,404,741 of record NC_084480.1, on the reverse strand, counting down.
GATCAGGAAATTCCCCATGGGAAGTGTGCCTCAGCCTGTGTCAGATATACTCTCTGAACCACAAGCTTCAGCCCACCACCTTTCTCCTCAAAAGGTGATCACTGGTGTGCATTGATAGCAAGATTGGTATAGGCACAGGTGAGGTATGGAATTGGACCCTCTTGTGGTAGTGCGTGTGACCAAGCTGACACGCATGATTTTGACAAACAAAATAAATTTTATTAATTACAAGAAATATTGGAAATAAATAGTGTTGGTATAGTTCCTATGCACTCTTCCTACTCTACCCTTCTAATCTTAATAAAATCCTCCCTCAACACCCTCCCAATCCTATTCCTCCTCAAAACACACCCTGACTTCAAGATCTAATCCCTCTCTCCCTAACTGACAAAACAAACTGCTTTTCTATTCAAAACTCATGGAACTCTCACTCACACACACCCTCCCACCTGGCAGTCTGACATCACACCTCCTAGCATTCCATAAACTATTTCATAACAGAACACATTTTAAAACAAGGTTAAACATATGGTTTTGTCACATTGACAGTTCTGATTGTTCAATTTTTATTAATCATTACCATTCTAATTTTCTGTTTATGAGCAAAACATTGTTCATTTTTTTTGTAGATTAGCTGACCAGCTAAATAATACCTGAGCACTGAAACAAGATTTTATTTATTTATTTATTTATTTATTATTTAACAACTTATATACAGCTAGCTTGTGAAAACCTCTAAGCTATTTACAAAAAACAGTAGATGTCCTACAGGATGTGTGAACAGACTCTCTGGAGGTTTTTACAAAATGCTAATAACCCACCACCACTATTTGGGCTTGCTTGTAGGACAATGAGCAGCTTGGGGAAGGATTTCAATCAGGATGATGGCATGAGGGGAACAGGTTAAACCCTCCTCCCCCAGAACCATAGCCCTAATCCAAATTTGTTTTTTTTAAATTTGTGAGAAATTATTTTCGTATCACCATATCATGTGTAGTTCGACCCTTGCTTGAGAATGTAAGAATTACCTTGCTCAATTAGGTCAAAGTCTATTCTACAGCCAAACTCTATGGTACAATTGCAGATGTTCTGACTTATCCTTAGACTTGCAGCCTACAAATTTACATCAGCAATTTCTTAATCTACTACACTGTCCGTTCATGAAAAGCTAATCAACAACGCTAGATTGGTCTATACTCAGGAATAATCTACTACAGGACAGATCTAGAAGAGGAAGTAATGGAATACCATTTGTTGCCACCTATGGCTCCCACCACTCCAATCTGCAGGGATGTAGTTGTCTGGGGTCCTTGGGGGGGGTCTTAGACCCCTTACCTTTTTTTGGAGCCAGGTCCCAGCAGAGTCTCTATGTCTTCAGCATCCTATGAGCCAATGAACATGAAAAGGGAATGTATTATACACTGAGAAAAGTCCCAATGAGTGTCAATTGCAAGCAAGCCTTTATTAATCCCTATTTAAAAAAGCCAAGACAAGTTGTGGAGAGTGAGAATAATGTAACTACAGAACAAGAGACAGTGAATCCTGATGACAGTATCACATGTACATCATCAAGCAGTTTGGTAGTAGCAGGAAATAAACACGTAGACATTGAATTAAGTAATTCAAGCGATATATCTGACAGTGAGAAAGGACAGTCAAATGGTGACAGTGATAGAGAAGCAGAAAGCAGTATTCAAGACTGGCCAGGCTATTCTATAATTTTAGAAAGTTATTATACAGCCACGAAAGTGGCTGTATGCTATAGCCAGCGTGGATTTTTCACATTCCGCAACAATGTTAAATTGAAAATACCCCCATGCCATTCTAATGCTTCCCATAAGCTCATTTCAAAACAAAACTTTACAAAACATATAGTACTGAACTCAGAAACACTTGCTTAACAACCCTGTACATTTTCATGGTGATACACAAAACAGTCAGAGAGAATCGAGAGTTCAAAGTCTAAAAAGACAGAAAAAAAACTCATGTTACCAAATTCTTGCAAGCTACACAGCAAGTGGATTGGACTGTGAAAGACCAACCCAAATTGTGTTTGCCTTCTGACAAATTTGTAGGGCAGTCCAATATCTCAGAGAGGAGGTCAGGTCTCCTGCTCCCCTGGTGCATTCACTATAGCTGCCCAATTTCCCTGCTTTTTAAAGTTTGATAGAAATATCTGTGGGCTATAGGTACATTCTTAAACCGCAAGGGTTTTTTGCCTATCAGTGAATATAATCTTAGTAAGGGGGCATGGCTGTGACTATCATGAAAGAATCCTGCATTTCTGAATTTGCCAGAACACTACTGCTCATCTGTTGTTAATATAACCCATCCTAGACAATTATGAACCTCTCATGGGCCTTAGATGGTAGGCTTATGTTTGCTTACAGACAGCCCCCAAGCTAACACAAAACAGGAACAAGAAGGAACAGTACCAGGAGCAACAGGCCCCGTAACAGAGACACAGACACAGGGCAACAAGTCCAGATGCCAACTCCGTCATCATCTCTACCTGGCAACACTTTTACATGACCTGATATTAGCCATAAGATCAAGGGTTAATTCACTTGCTCATTTTCCAGTGTGATCAGTTACAGTGCTCCTGCATTCTTCTAAGAACAAATAGGCCAGTCTCTATGCAACGGAATAAATGAACAAATCTGACATCAGAAAGAACAGTATTTAGAAACCAGGGAGGAACAGTTCAACTAACCATGACCATGACACTGTGCTATAGACTTTAAAGTGACAATTCTTGGAAAAAGGGAACATCAGAGGGAAACTCCAGCATGAAAGTATTTAATAGCTTAGGCTATTTACTTATAAAGAGTTCTCTTCACATGTTACTCATGTTAATCATGTGAAGGACAACAGAGGTAGAATGCCTCTGACCATTCACTGCCATCCACACGTTAACATGCCTGAGGTGGGTTGCACAAGGTTCCAGGACTTGAGTAAACATACACACATATAGGCTTCCCCGATTCAGATGTCCACACCAATGTGTGAATGCAGTGTCAGGGCCAGAGGCAGCTGTGCATCATTGGGGGCAGGGCCAGAGGTGCAATCTTTTCTCTCTGTGTTGTCCCTTCACTTGAGTAATGCATGGGAGGGTCTAAGAAGTTCAGTGCTACTGCCAGTGGCCTAAATCAAGGTAAGGGTTTTTTATCCCACTACAGGTGTTACATTACCAATGTAAACATGTCTGTGTTATCTCATCACCACTTCTTTATGAATGTTCACTGGAAATATTTTACATACAGTACGTTTAAGCTTTAACTTAATTGTCACACTCTGTACCTTTTGCATAATAAAATGATAGTGCTTTTAGTGTAACACTGCATGTATCTGACAAAGTAGAGTCTAATCCACAAAAACTTATGCCATAATAAATTTGTTTGTTTTTAAGAGACCACAAGACATAGATATTTCTTTGTAAATAAAGTCCAGCCAAAGATATACAAGGTTGGAATAAGGGACACTGATAAAGTATTGGAAAGCTCACTCTGATTGGGAGAGTGAGGGAATGTAAGCTTTGTTAACATTGTATTCTCAACAGTATATATCAGAGGGCTCTTCTCTTCCCCAAGGATAACACCATTGCAGCCACTGCATATGTTGGAAGTATGCAGTGAAGATGAACGCCTCTTCTATTCCTGCTGATCAAAGGAAAAATGAACTGAAACAATTTATCATCTGCAGCAGCAGCAGCATATATGTGGCATATGGCATCAACTGTCCTTGCTCAAACTAGAAAAGCTCTTGAGAAGTGTACAAGGGAAAATATTAGTAATATTTATTTTAAAAAAAGACCTGGAACCTCTCTCAAAGAATATGTTTTTAGAGCACAATTATATCATTAAGGAATTTTCTTCTTGGGTAATAGACAAACTGAACAAACACAACGCTAACCTAAGATTACAGAGGGAAGTGTAACATGAGTTTGCACAAATACCACACTCACAGATTTTACTGAATAACTTTATTTTCTTTCTCTGCTTCAGCAGGTTGCTTTCCTACATCCTTTCTACATCATTTGTCCGTTTTATTCCATACACTGCATTTCAGCCAACTATAATATTTGTAGTAATCACTTTGTTCTGTATTTCATTGTTTAATAGAAGTGTCTGCTCAGCCCCTTGTCCTAGAGATTTTTTCTTCACTGTATAAGATGGCTGGATGCAAAAGAGCACAGAGTTCTGCACTTTTAATTGTTCTGTAAAATGGAGAATTTCAGCAGGTGTAGTTTGTCATTCAAGTGACATTGGCTGATATAATACTTTGTTCTGCATAACTATTAAGCTCTTTTGCATCTGACCACCACAGTTATGCAGCAATGGGTTACATAAACCTTCCTCAACCTGATGTCCTCCAGATGTTTTTGACTACAGCCTCCATGAGCCCTAGCAAACATGGCCAATGATCAGGAATTATGAGGGTTGTAGTCCAAAATATAAGGGGGCACTGGGTTGGAAAAGGCTGGACTACATAATCTATGTACCTCTGAGATCTCTCTCTTCCTCTCTTTACAACTGTTGTCCTCCTATCTTTCCTTCACCAGATTATTTATTTATTTATTATTTGATTTATATCCCACCCTTCCTCCCAGCAGGAGCCCAGGGCAGCAAACAAAAGCACTAAAACATTTTAAAACATCATAAAAACAGAGTGTAAAATACATTAAAACAAAACATCTTTAAAAACATTTTCAAGAAGCTTTCAAGACATCTTTAAAGAAAAAAAGTTAAAAATATATTGGGTTTTAAAAAAAAAGGTTTAAAAGCATATTGAAAAGCAATTCCAGCATTGAGGTAGACTGGGATAAGATCTCAACTTAAAAGGCTTGTTGAAAGAGGAAGGTCTTCAATAGGTGCCAAAAAGATAACACAGATGGCGCCTGTCTAATATTTAAGGGGAGGGAATTCCACAGGGTAGGTGCCCCCACACTAAAGGTCCGCTTCCTATGTTGTGCAGAACGGACCTCCTGATAAGATGGTATCAGCAGGAGGCCCTCACCTGCAGAGCATAGTGATCGACTGGGTATATAAGGAATAAGATGGTCTTTCAGGTATCCTGTTCCCAAGCTGTAGAGGGCTTTGTACACCAAGACTAGAACCTTGAAGTTGGCCCGGTAGCAAACGGGCAGCCCGGTAGCAAATGGGCAGCCTGGTAGCAAATGGGCCACCATTGGTTAGAGAGGGGAATCTAGTGAAGTGGAATGGATGTAGCCTAGTGGAGAGAGAGGGGATAGCAATGGGTGGGTCAAAGGGCAAAGCCTGGCTATACCAGGTCCCTTATGGGTGGAGCCTGATGGACTGTGTGGGCAGAGCAAAAAAACTCTGAAAGCCATACTATACTGAAAGCCATGGTCTCAAGGGAGTACACTATATACTCCCTTGAGACCATGAGGAAAAGGGTAAATCATTGAAAACTCTAGGTTATAACCCTGAGACCTGGCAACCTCAGCTATAAACTGCTGGGGCAGGAATTTCTTTAGCAACTTTCCTTTAGGCAGCACCTTTCTTTAATGAAGGTCCTCTGCTCCAACTACTGCAGAACATTCACTTAGGATGTAGTTATAGCCACACTTGAGGTGATTATTATATTTTTTGAACAATGTCAGGTAACAATCAAGAAATTGCAAAATGACAAAGGGGTGATAATGCACCTCTGGCAGATAATTAACTATTAGCAATGAGGGACAAGGGCTGACCAAAATGCCACTCACAATGGGTGAGAATTTTTGCTGATTGACTCCATTTGGAGCAGACTTCATTAAGGAGGAATGAATCAGAGAGAGCTCACAGACAAAAGATTTTATCAAGGCAAATCTCTGTCAATCAGCCTGACCAGTCCCAAAGGCTCTAACATGGAGATTTCAGGTCCTTTTAGGATCAGATGCAGGGGACAGAGCCTGGGACCCAAGAGGTGATGTCTCATAGTTAGGTTAGGCTTCTTAAAATTATGTATTGCTTTCCAGTAAAAAGTCCCAAAGTGATTAGAACCTAGTAAAAAGTACAATGATAAAATCAAACAGATTAAAAACAGATTTAACAACACAATAAGATAAATGAAATCTACTAGATTCCTGAGTGCCCTGGGGACACAGGGTTCCAAGAGATAGAGCAGATGACTCTGTTGAAGCCCTGGTCACACTGTGGAACAAGATGAGTCAGGCTCTTACCATGGTTGACCCTAAGCGCCCTCTCTGGCATTGTGGAATGCATTTGCACCTTGGTACACCAGTGAACTAAGGGCAATTAAACATGCTGGGTGATGGCTAGACGTAAGTGGCAAAAGAAATGCTGTGAAGATGACTGGGCATGAGTGAAACAACCGTGCCTACTGTGTGGTGGTGAGGGCAGTGAAGAAGGCCCACTTCTCTGCCTCCATCTCATCCTCAAATAGCCATCCAGTGGAGCTTTTTCGTCTGTTAACATCTATTCCAGAAAACAGAGTTTTAGACCCTTTAGAAGCCCACTGTAAATTGTTCTTGGGATCAGTGTCAGTTGATGTAGCCTGATGATGTGGACAAGGTACTTATAACAATTCAGCCAGCAAGTGTCTTCTCAAGCTTGCCCTTCTTGCCTTATTAAAGCTTGCTGAGGGGGTATGATTAAGTGGATCCAGGGTGTGTCAATGTGTCTTTGCAGGAGAAAGTGAAAGAAGCAGTGATCTGACCGCTCCTGAAAAAGCCCACCCCCTAGACCCACTGTTTTGTGACAACTTCCATCTGGTTGCAAATATCCCCTTTTTAGGGAAAGTGACCGAGAGAATTATTTGTCGTGCTTGCCGAGGCTGATGGGAGTTACAGTTCAGCAACATCTGGAGAGCCAAAGGTTCTCCACACCTGGCTTACCATGTCAGGCTTGTGACAAACCCAGACTTGTGGTTTATCTCTTGCTGACAAACCATAAGCTGTGAACCACAGGACAAAATTTGGTTACAGGTTTGTCCAGAGAGAGCTAGACTACTAACAGCAGCTCTCCAGTGTTCAGTAGTGACTGACAGAGTGGGACAGAGCTGCCCTCCCAATACCAGTGTCACTATAGCTTACCTGGATGGAGTGTTCGGTATTATAAAGATACACACAGAAATAGGAACTAATTTGGTTGGTCCTATTTCTTAGCAGAGTTGTAAAAATACAAGCAGCAGAATGAGAATATAAACCAGCCCCACCTTTCTCTATATAAATAACAACAGACACAATCCTTTAGGTAAAATAAAAGAATATTTACTTACGACCTTTCATATGTTAGGAACATAGGCTCTATAGCTTAGATGAAAGAAAAATAGTCTCAGTCCATCTTGGTCTTTAGTAATGGATGCTGTCAGAGAGAGCATGTGTGCCATGCGGCCTCTCTCAAAGGTAGGAAGATCAGCAATGGAGGTTATTCAAAAATCCCCCAGGACAAAGGAGGAGGAAGTCAGGTAACTAAACCCCACCCATTAGGAAGTTACATCATGGTAAACAGGTACATGGGATATTTCCCAAATATCCCTTAAAGTGAACATGCAATATTTGCCTATTCCAACATGGAGCAGGGCAAGGCAGCAGTGAGGTTGGGTTGCATGGATGCTCTGGTATGGCCAACCTGGCACACGCACTGGTGCATCCACACAGCCCCAACCTCACCACTGCCCTGTCCCGCTTCAGCCCTGTCTAAGTAAGCTGCAGCAATGCTGGTGGTAGGCGGGTGGTTCTGCAGCTCCACCCCACTATGCTAGCTGCTAGTGCTGGTGTCACAACAGTAACAGTCTTTTCCATCACCTTTACCTGATTTTGACAGGACATGCCAGAACCAAATATGGGCATTCTGCATGCAAAGCATGCATTTTACCACTGAATTATGGGTCACATTTACACTGTACATTTAAAGCACAAGGCTTCCCCCAATGAATCCTAGGAACTGTTCTTTACCCCAACACCCTTAACAAATGACAGCTCCCAGGATGCTTTAAATGTACAGTATGGATGTGAAAGGGTGTACCATATCATAATGCAGGTAAGGGTAATCAAGTGATTAAATGCTCCCCACCCTGTTCTATGTCAAAAACCTTCTATGGGATATTTAATGCCAGATTGCTTCTCCTTACTTAAAACAGCTCACCACGTTTTAACATAATAACTGACATCCTAAAGTAAAGATGAGTAATGCTCCAATCTTATTGTTCAGAAAGCTGCTTCGGTAGGTGGCCCTATAATTAGCATCTGCCAGATGCATTGCAGGAGCATTTTACAAAGCTTTGAGCTGGTAACACTGAACAAGTGCCCAAATCCTTTCTTTGACATAGTTAGAAACAGAAAAGGTAAGGTATAACCAACTAGAGACAGATAGGCTAACAGGCTGATAGTTTCTGGAAAAACTTGTCCCACTATTTCATTTGTAAGGAAAAGAACATTATTTTCAAAAATGTTGAGAGGTAGATAATAATAATAATAATAATAATAATAATAATAATAATAATAATAATAATAATAATAATAATAATAATAATAATAATAATTTATTTTTGCCCCACCCTTTTTCCAAAACTGGAACTCAGGGCGGCTTACAAATAAAAACTACACATAGGTAAGAAAACATACAAAAATATACAATTAAAATAGAATTAAACTATTCGTGACATTAAAACCATGAAACATACACTTAAGATACTAAGACAATTTAAAACATTAAGAATAGGACCATAGAACAATACAACAGACCTTATGAGGCCCTATCTTAAACATCTTCTAGTCCAAAAGCCTGTCGGAATAAAAAAGTCTTTGCCTGCCAACAGAAGGATAGCAAGGAAGGGGCCATTCGTACTTCCCTAGGAAGAGAGTTCCAGAACCTGGGGGCAGCCACCGAGAAGGCCCTATCTCGCGTCCCCACCAATCGCACTTGCAAAGGTGTTTGAATCTCTTCTTGGGTTTTTGTTTACCGTCCATCAGCCATGACTGAGAACATCTGGTGAAACTGTTACCAGTAGGCAGCTCCTGTCCATCTGGGTGGGACTCAAATTTGTATAAAGAGGCTTCTGGGGAGTTCTGAAGTTGTCTGTCCCGATCCTGATGCGCTGTTACACCATGTTGTACTATCATACCAACAGTGGCAGTTCAATGTCTTAATACGTCTTTGTTTGCAATAGAACTGTCAGTCATAAAAGGTGGGTAGGAGCCCTCACTGCCACTTTTTGAGGTTTACATGTTTAGTTATGTACCAGTCTTCTTGGTAACAGAACAGCTTGTTAATAAATATATTAAATCATAAAGGATTCTAGAAGGTGGGGATGACTCAAGAACTGCAGGAAGGTCTTTTCCATCACTGATTTGGGCCATTTGCTATCAAAAGAGATAACACATAATTGACTTTGCAAGGAAGTTTCCAACATAATCTGTATATTAAGTCCCACTCTGAAAGTCTGTTTTAATTTTTGTTCCCTGTACAGTACCAGTTTCCTTCCCGTGTTGTGTACATGTCTTTGTGCTTAGGTTATTTCTCCTAAGAGTAACTGGTTTCATATTTTTTTGGTAAAGTCACAAATGTAAGGATGCAATTTAAATGCTTGCATGGCACAACACAACTAGTTTCTAAAAAGCTCAATGCAGAATGAATTTCTCATCTCCAAATTTCTTTGGGAACAAATAACTCTACATATGTTGAAGAAGAAGAGCCTGTGGAGTGTTAACAAACATGGGCTGTGAAAGAACATTCTTTTTGGCAGACAGCTTCTTAACTGATGCTTGATTAAACAATGTGCTGAAATGTGCTGAGGCACTAACTTTCCCTGTGAAGTTCAATGCAATGTCTGATCAGACATTATGAACACGAGGAATATCAGATTTGGAGACTGGGAGGGCCCCAGACTTATGCTTGAAGTAGAGCCCTCTAACCCCTGGAATATCTACTGCATGACTGTTCTCAATCTGCTGGCTGGTGTGGGATAGCTTTGTTGCAAGAGGCAAAAGAAGAGCAATCAAATCCCCACATCTGACTCACCATCGCCAGGATGGACGATTCTGATGCGAGGACCAGCCAGCCGGCATTATCATGATAAGCAGACCACCCCAGGCTACTTATCCATAAATGTTCTGCTACTGCTTTTTACAGAGATTCTATAGGGTAACAGCAGAACAGCGCTCCTCTTTTAGGAAAGGCTCAGTGTGGTGTGCATATACACAGACTGTAAACTCTGAAAGGTACAAGCACTAACAATTAAGGGTTTGACATTTATTTCCATTTGTGTGCAGTGGGTGTTAGACACCGGTGTCACTGTCCTGATGTGGCTGTCCTATAATTTACCACAGCATTCATAATTTGCAAGAAGAATGCTGTGCTCTTAAAGTAACTTTTGTCAGTCCTATATTCCAGATTCCTGTGTGTAGGGCTTTATTAAAAACTTTGGGACTCTTCGCCAGTTTCTGCTTTGAGAGTCCCCTCCCTTTTCATCAATTTAAATTTGGGCATCCCTCGGGTTCACAGGCATACACCCATTCAGACACATACAGCAATCTATTTGCAGTCTTTCTCTTCTGGCCACTTCACACTTTAGAAAGAGATACACTTGCATTTGCCACTGAGTAATAAATACAATTTACAGGCAGCTTCAGAAATTCGCAAGTAGAGTGGCCGCGTAAAAAAAAAAGGATAGGACTCTTGCACTTTTAATAGGTGTGTGGAGGAGGGACTTCCAGCAAGTGTAGCTTGCATAATAAGCTCTATCTGCTGAACTTTCCTCTTCTACACACCTATTAAAGGTGCAAGGGTCACACCCTCTTTTTCACCTGGCCACTCTAAACACAACTTTCTGATGAGTAAATGTGTATGATACACTTGTTTGCAAAAATGTGTTTATTACAGTCACACTATTATTTGTAGAAATGTATCTTTACAGATCTTAGGTGTGTATGCCTAAAACATGTGTTCTCTGCATATGAAAGCTCCTGATAAAAACATAGCTCAGATTGTATCACTCTTATTGCAATTTTCCTTGGACAGTTTTAAATAGCAGGTGGCAATTATAATGTGCAATATTGCATCTACAAAGAAATATCTATTCAAGCATCTTTGCCAGGTTTTGATTTTTTTCAACCTGCATGTTTTACAGAAAAGTCAGTGGAAAGAGGGAAGGGGGGTGGCTATTAATATCTGATTATTCATTCCTTTGAAATTTCACACACTGTACAGTGAATGCTGTAACCAATCCTATGTATGCTTACTCAGAAGAAAGTGAATAGAATTTGTTTCCAAGTTAGTATGCTTAGGACCGCAGCTTACAAATTGAGCTTTGCTTGAAGAATAATAAATTATAAATAATAATAAATTTAATTTATGTGTCGCCTATCTGTCCAATGGCCACTCTAGGCGACGTACATACAATAAATATAGCAGAATACAGTACAAATACAGTGAAATAATATAAATTATAAAAGCAAGCAATACATAATAGGAGGCATTTAAAACAGAAGAATATTAAGCCTCCCCAAAAGTCCTGAAAGCCTGCTGAAAAAGCCAGGTCTTTAAGGCCTTGCAGAACATATTCAGGGAAGAGATGTGCCGAAGATCTTGTGGGAGGGAGTTCCAGAGGGTGGGGGCCGCCACTGAAAAGGCCCTCTCTCTAGTGCCCGCCAACCTAGCTGCTTTGGTTGGCGGGACTGAGAGAAGGCCTTGTGTGGCCGATCTTGTCAGGCGGCATGATTGGTGGCGTTGTAGGCGCTCCTTTAGATAAACTGGGCCGAGACCGTGTAGGGATTTAAAGGTTAATACCAACACCTTGAATTGGGCCCGGAAAACAACTGGAAGCCAGTGCAGATCGAACAACACTGGCGTGATGTGGTCCCGGCGACGACTGTTTGTGAGTAATCGAGCCGCCGCATTCTGAATAAGTTGTAGTTTCCGGACCGTTTTCAAGGGTAACCCCACGTAGAGCGCATTACAGTAATCTAATCGAGAGGTGACCAGGGCATGTACTACCAGTGGGAGCTGATGAACAGGAAGGTAGGGTTGCAGCCTACGTATAAGGTGTAGTTGGTACCAAGCTGCCCGGCTCACAGCCGAAATCTGAGCCTCCATGGACAGCTTGGAATCAAGTACAACCCCGAGGCTGCAGACCTGGTCCTTTAGGGGTAAACTCACCCCATTGAACTTCAGGTCAACGGTTCCCAACCTTCTCTTGTCCCCCACAAGCAGTACCTCGGTCTTGTCGGGGTTCAGTTTCAGCCTATTCCTTCCCATCCATCCACTCACGGACTCCAGGCACTTGGACAAGGTCTCCACAGCCAACTCTGGTGAAGATTTAAATGAGAGATAGAGCTGAGTGTCATCCGCATATTGGTGACACTGCAGCCCAAATCTCCTGATGATTGCCCCCAGCGGCTTCATATAGATGTTAAATAGCATGGGAGAGAGGATAGAGCCCTGTGGCACACCACAGTTGAGAGGCCAAGGGTCTGAAACCTCCTCCCCCAATGCCACCTGTTGGTACCTATCAGAGAGAAAGGATTGGAACCACCGTAATACAGTGCCTCCTATTCCCAATCCCTCTAGGCGATATAAAAGGATACTGTGGTCGACAGTATCAAAAGCCGCTGAGAGATCGAGGAGGACAAGGAAGGTAAATTCTCCCCTATCTAATGCCCTCCTCATATCATCTACCAGAGCGACCAAGGCTGTTTCAGTTCCGTGACCAGTCCTGAAGCCCGATTGGTATGGATCTAAGTAATCCGTTTCATCCAAGTGTGTCGACAACTGATTGAAGAAGGCTATGCACATAAGAACCAAAGGTGACAAGTTGGATGCTGTGACATTTAGGGCTCATCTACATGTTGGTTTACTGTGTGTTTGGTGCTACTCACATTTTTTAATTTGCATGGTTCACATGAGGTTACCGGCAAAGAGAAAGTATCATGCAGTTTCCCCCCTGTAAATCCATCCTAACCCAATCCACTGATATGAAAAGGGAAGAAAAAAAATCTTCCCTTCCTATCTCTAGTGCTTGCAGATGTTTTGCTTTGGTGCTTTTAAGTGGGTGTGTCAATCATTCTCCTATCCATGCCCACTATCTCCTCCCTTCTTTCATTTCATTTCCTGTGAGCTGACAAGCAACTTCTGGCTGCTCTCCTCCATTCTGCTGGCCTTTTTTATGTTGCTACAAATGGTGCCATTATTTTTCTTTGCCCCCTTGTGTGCAAAAGCATAACACTGCTGAAACAAAGATTTGTATTTCAGTTGTATTGTACTGGTGAAAATACAAATAATTGCACTTCCAGGTTGATTTTTTTTTAAATGGAACTTACTGCAGCTGGTAGAACATGCTCGGTTGCCAAATAACCAGAGGGAGTGAAAATGTTAGAGGGCGTGGTCATTAGGAAACTGCATAATTGATCCTTCAGTGTGAATAGGAACACTGTGTTTGCAGCTGGCATTGAGCCCTTACTGTGGACGGTGCAAACAGAAAATGGAGGTAAAAACAGCGTCATTATTACAAAGTAATGCTCCCATGTGGATAAGCCCTTAGTTAAAAATCAAATGAAGGCTACCTACTTAGATCCTCCCTGAGGTTCTGGGCTGCTAACAAATGCCATATCCACGACCATCAGTTACACGAAACATCTCTTTTGCCTCTGGGTTAGGAACTGGGTGGGGGCATCCAGGACTCTTCACGGTGGCTGGATTTGGCCCTAGGGCTTCAGGTATTAGTCCTATTGAATCCTGATTTTTTGGCCATTCAGAAGAGGAATCTATGGACTTGCCTTGCTGGTTGAAAATGCAATTCTAGGCTTGATGTGCCCTTGGCAGTTCCTACAACTAAAAGAGAAGCTGAGTTTAGTTAGCCTGCCTCTATGTCTGTCTGTCAGAGCTTTCAGTTTTCCCCAGTAACCTGGTCACTTTGGAATTTGTTTATATATTTGTAATACTGACTGATCAGAAGATTTCTTTGTCTTGCTTTCCTACCTTCATTAATAAAATCTGTTGGCAGTGAAGCACTGTGGCTGCATGCTATGTTGCTCCAGCATTTCCAGTATCCATAACACTTCTCTTTTTCCCCACCATTTCTCAAAGACTGTTGAGGTTTTAATAAACATGACACATAAAAGCATCAGTTCATCTCCTCAAACAGGAAACTCAGATAATATTGTTAGGACTATGGTTTGAGAAAAACAACAACTGCGTACATGTGCAGGCAAACTCATGCTTCCCTTGTGTTACGAAAGAAAGTGAAAGGGTTGTAGCAGAAAGACTTTAATGGAATGACAGACTCCAAAATAGACAACTAAATTCAGAGATAGAAAGTTAGGAGATCTAGATGCCAAGGTTTTGGGGTGAGGACATGTGTTAACCCTTCTCCTCGATAAGAACTAAAACTCATTGTTGCCATAGCTATTGGTAGAAAATTTATTCTTTTTAAAAACAATTTTTCACTAAATGGAAGAGGGGAGTGAGGGGAAAGAATAATCAAAGGACAAGAATCACTGTTGGCGTAAAGCTTCCGAAAGAACTTGGCTATACAGGTTCTTTTAGAATGTGTAGCCACACAAAGGGAATATTTTGTTCTGTTAATGGGACTATGAGTTTTGAAGTAGGTTTGTTCGGTATAATAGTCACTGAGCAATTCAAGAACAATGAGCACACTGAACTGAATATACATTAGGGTTGTATGTGGTCAGATCCAGCTCAGACCCTTCCACTTTCTTGTGTTAGTGTGGGAGGCTTGTAATACAAAGTCTGAATACTGACAAGCGAGCCTGTCTGCCTGCCTGCCAGCCTGCCTGGAACAAGGGCCTGTTCAGAAAATTTAAATACAGTATTTTTCCTTCCGCCTATGTTGAGCCAAGAGAAGTTATGAGGAGCCCCTGCAGAAACAACTAACACCGGAAACTATGAAAATCTGTTTCTTTACATATATACTTTATCTTATTGCTTCCATTAATCTGTGGGTCCAATCCTGAATGCTAGAGACACAAAGAAATATCCATCCCGCTCCTGCTCCTTTTTAGGGAATATATAGCCTGGTATTTACAGCAACATGCAAACAAGGGCATGCTGCTTCCTGTCGTCGTGTTTGAAAGAGGGAACTTCAGCAGTTTTTCCTCATTCCTGCATAGCAAGCAGCACTTGCTGAAATTCCCCTTTCCTTGATGATAAACTTGTCTCTATGCATGCTGTCAGAAGGAGACTGCACCTTCCTACCCTGCCCCCTGGCATTCCTGTTCTGTGCCCAACAACCTCAGATATCCACATATGAATGCAATGTTTGACAAGGATGTACATGCATAAAACACCAGCACATAGGCTCAAATTGCAGTGTGAATTACAAGAGAAGGGATATTGATTGGATAGTTCAAGTTTGTGTGCGTATGTCCTATATTCAGACCTTGAGTCTGTGCATAATTGTCTGGGGATGCTGGAGGCACAACATACAGGCTCAGTGAACAAGGCAGAAAGATGCTGTTTCATCCCCCCCCCCTTCCCATCACTTGTAGGGAGAATGTGACACAGAATTTTATTTCAGATTTAATTACACATGCACACAGTCCTTTTCCTCAATTGAAGAAATAGAATGAAGTTATTGTGGGTTTGTTTTTCCTGATGCTATCAAAGGTCACATACGGCAAACTTTGCTTACATACCTATGGCTACATAATTACTGCTCCATGCAGAGCATCACGGTGTATGACAAATGGCTTTGTGTTATTATTCGTTGCCATCTTTCAGAAGAGAGCCTCTGATTTATGTCTAGTTCCCTTTTGAAAGGCAACTCACGCACTCCGCCTGAGATGCTTGCAAATAAATTTTCTGGAGTGGCAGAGGCTGCTCCTTACCTACTAGACATTTTGGTTGCTTGTCAGTATGCTTGAAACCTTATTAATGCAGGGCTGTCATTGTTTTTTCTGAGGTGGTTTTTATCAACCCTGAAAAAGTTGGCTTTTTCCACACGGGGAACATGAATTAGTTCTGCTTATATAAGATTGCAAGCTAATGTACATGCATTTGGAAATAAGTCCTACTGAAGTCAATGAGAGTTAGCATGCATAGATTTTTCCTATATGGTTCCTATGCTATGTTAGCATGCATAGAATTTCACTATATGGTAATAGTTTTCAAACTGAGTCCACCGAAATTTCTATCAGGGATTCCTCAAACAACATGCCTAGAAGCTTCTTGACAAATAACTTGTGATGGTCTATGTAATGGTCTCTGTGATGGTATTTTAAAATGCCCTATGCATTGTGTTATGTTATATATGGTGAGTTAGAATATTACAATGAATAAGGTAAGTGATGAGTGTTGGGAGGGGGTAATGAGTGAGACAGAATGTTGTTGTAGGCTGGTTTGTGATTGGCTTTATGTCTTGGGGTTGAATGTTTATAAGGGAGTGCTTGACAGCTGGCAGATAGGGAATTGATGTTTGAAGACATAGGGCACAGACTTGAGAGGGAGAGGGTTGGAGAGGTAGCTGGAAGTGGGTTGGGAGGCAGGGTTGTACTTATAGTAGTTAAGGAACTTAGTGAGTGTACTTTGTATGAACTGAAGAACTACAGTTTGTAACCACACACTTAAGATATGAGTTAAAAGTATTCTTGTTCATTCATATCCTCTGTTAAATAAAACTGTCTGGTTTAAAACATGCTTGATTCTTGGCCAGCTATTGCAAAAAGTTCAAAGGAGGACAAGACATAAACCAAGGTGGACACAGTCTCAATGGTGGCGGCAGAGTACCCGAAGGAGTAACTGTAACAGGTTACAGGGGTCCAACCCAGGGCTGTGATCTTTTAGAGACAAGAGAGATACGGGGGGGGATGTTGAGGCTTGACTGTATACCTGAATGTTGGTTAGCAAAGGCTGGGCGGGGGGGGGGAATAAGGCAAAGTCCCCAAAGTAGCATTATTATAGAGTGTGTGACAGAAAATGTATCCCTTTCTGCTAAAGGCAGAGTGATAGTAGGAGAGAGCAAGACAGACTCCTGTAACATGTGGAGATTGTTGTGTGCTTTCTAGGATGTGTTGTTAGTTTGCATGGTGAACCATGGTCACTCCTGACCAGGGGGATGGACCACTGCAGCCCACAGTGTCCAGCTGTAACCAAGTGGATAAACACTTTGAGGACAAAGTTGTTCAGCTCTGCAGTGATTTAGATGCTACTATTATGGCAGTGCCAGCTGAGGAGTCCAATGCAACATCAAACACAGTGTTGTGGGATCAATTCTAGTTAATGCGGCCTGATGATATGGACAAGATACTTGCAGTGATGCACCTGACCACCTTCTCATTAGATCCTTGTCCATCCTGGCTTATTAAAGCTAGCCAGAGTGGTTCCCTGGCACTTGTGCTATGGGGTTCCTCAGGGTAGTATTCTCTCCCCAATTCTATTCAACATCTATATGAAGCCATTGAGAGTGGTCATTAGGAGTTTTGGAGCAAAGTGTCAGCAACATGCTGATGACACACAGCTCTATTTCTCCATAACATCTGAATCAGGAGAGGCTGTGAACTCACTGGATTGGTGTCTGAATGCTGTAGTGGACTGGATGAGGGCCAATAAACTGTGCTTGAATCCTGAGACGATGGAGGTTCTCTGGTAGGTGGTTCCCATGTCCCGGAGATAGGCAGGTTACCTGTTCCAGATGGGGTCATGCTCCCTCTGAAGGACCAGGTCTGTAGCCTTGGGATACTCCTGGATTTATCTTTGTCACTAGAGGCCCAAGTATCCTCTGTGGCTAGGAGTGCCTTTTAGCAGCTTTGTCTGGTTCATCAGTATGGCCATTCCTGGATAGGGATAGCCTGACCTCTGTAGTCCATGCATTGGTAACCTTGAGGCTGGATTACTGCATTGTGGTCTATGTGGGGCTGCCATTGGCCCTGGTTTGGAAGCTCCAGCTGGTGCAAAATGCCATAGCCAGATTGCTGATGGGAGCTTATGGCCAACAACATGTGACACCACTTTTACAACATCTGCACTGGCTGCCTATCTGCTATCGAGACAGGTTCAAGGTCCTTGTATTAATTTATGAAGCCCTAAACAACTTAGGTCCTGGCTGTCTTTGGGACCGCCTAAACCCTTATATCCCAGCTTGATCACCGAGATCTTCTGCAGGAGCGACTCTGGTTGTCCCCCAAGTTGGTGAGGCTCATTTAACATCAACATGAAATCCAGCCTTGTGTCATCAGCCCAGTTCTCTGGAATGCTCTGCCAACAGAGATTCAGCAGGCACCTTCTGTTTTAACTTTTAGACATCTGCTGAAAACCTTTGTGTTTCACTAGCGATTAAGAATATGCTTTTTTCACAACAATTGGCCTTTGTTTTTATCATACAGTATTTTAAATGTGTTTTTTAAAATAAATTCTATGGTTGCTGTTGTTTTAAACATGTTGTAAACTGCTGTGATGTTTTTAAAGAAATAGCAGTATACAAATATTTTTATAAATAATAAATAAACCAGTAAGACCCAAGAGGTTTTGCCAGCATGCTATGCATGAACCAAGAGTCAGATCTGAAGATGTCCAAGAATCTTCTTCCATGACAGATGTGCAGGTTCCCCCACAGACAAATCAATGTGACATTTCAAAATCACTGAGCTACATTAATGTAATCAGAAAATATTTTATGATCAAAGATTCTAGAGGGAAAATCAACATGTGGCCCAGTGAACAGAAAGTGAGGGCTTTCCTCTGGAAGATCTGGGTTCAAGATCCATCTTTAATGTGGACTCATTGTGTGGCCTTGGGCAAGTTGGTTTCTCTCTCCACTCCAATTCTGTTTGTAAAGGGGGCAGGGTATGATATATGTAAGCCACCTTGTGAAGGTATATACCCTGAAGGGTGGAGTAAAAATAAATACTAATCTATTATATAGGATTGTTGTGGGAACAACAACTCATTTGATTCTATGATCCTGGAAGGATGATCACCACTACAGCTTGGTTTGTTCCAGCACAAGTAGGAAAGGCCTACATTTGTATGTCATATCCTTATTTAGGGATGGAAAGATCTGTCAGTTTCAGTTCTCTCAGTTTCTCATTTTTCCAATCTTAAATCCAGCTCTCCACATTTCTGCAGGAATTTGCGATTTTTAAAATAAAAAATCCTCCACCATTTTAGTACGAATTTATCCTAATAAACACATTTTTGCATGCAGTTTTGACTAATGTGCAATTTCTGCAAGCCACTTATCATTATATAATCCATTTTTGCATGTTATTTTCACTCATATATTCATTGTTAAGAACGCTTTCCCCTAATATATGCATTTTTGTAAACATTGGTTGGCGAACTTCACTACAAAATTCTAGTAAGTGCAAATTTTGAAGGATGGCTTTCTTCTGGTTCTCACATTGTTTTGAGAAGTGCAGATTTGATAGATTCAGCTTGAAATGCAAACTGAATCGCAATTCTCATCCATCCCTGTTCTTATTACCCTGAGCCAGCAGTCCCACACCAACCGTTACATAACTGAAACAACCCGTAATAACAATTTCTAGAGCCAGTGTGGTGTAGTGGTTAGAGTGTTGGACTATGACCTGGGAGACCGGGGTTTGAATCCCCACACAGCTATGAAGCTGACTGGGTGACCTTGGGCCAGTCACTGCCTCTCAGCCTCAGAGGACGGCAATGGTAAACCCCCTCTGAATACCGCTTACCATGAAAACTCTATTCATAGGGTTGCCCATAAGTCGGAATCGACTTGAAGGCAGTCCATTTCCACTCATTTCCATGGAGACCAATTGCGAAAGTGCAGCACCAATCATCGCAAATCACAGCAACAGCACCAAATCAAAAGCCAACAATAGCCCAGTTGTGCTACTAGGAGCCCAGAAGTTAAGCAACTATCACATGGCCAGTAAGAGTTCCATGGATAGGAGACAGCAGGCTTCTCCCTAAGGGCCCTGTTTAGCCCTGGGATTGTAGCAGTGGTTAGGAATGTAACTGTGGGAGCGGGCAGCTGAAATTAAAATCCTGCCTCCAGCTCAAATAATTAATTCCATTAAGAGATTTTTCAGGGATGAAATTTATCCCAAATGATATATATTTAATATTATAAAAAATAAATATGGAAACATACGCACAACCAAAGTAAAATGCCCTTTCATGTCCGGAGGGAGGAGGGATGTTGTGGTGAAGGCCCAGAATTTTATAATGAAGTCTCTTGACACTGAAAAATGGACTGCCTTCAAATCGATCCTGACTTATGGTGACCCTATGAATAGGGTTTTCATGGCAATAGCTTCCCTGCAGAAACTTATCTGTGTGGGGATTTGAACCCTGGTCTCCCAGGTCATAGTCCAACACTCTAACCACTACACCACATTGGCTCTCCTCTTGGCAATAGCTTCCCTACAGAGATTTATCTGTTGTGAAATGACCCCCTTTCCTCACTTTAATATGCAACCTGACAACTTGGGCACAGAGGCTTAAGAGTATGCTCCCATTTTGCTAACTCTGATCACATAAGATCTATCAAGTAGACAAGTTACATGAACCAGCATCTGTTTTTCTTATATTTTAATTAACTGTCTGGACTTGCAAAAAAAAAATAGTTCCGCATCTGTATGTTTAATTCCAATGTACACAATTTTTTTAAAAAAAGAAACAAATTCAGCATTAAAAGCGCCTGAGAGTAGCATCCTTGATTAAAATAAACGTAATGGCTCATTGCAATGCATGGTTTCACAGAAGTCTTTAAAATGTTGCTTCAGGAGATCAAAAGAACATCAAAGGAATAGAAGCATAGGAATACACTGTTGTACACTAAATAAATATTATTTTCAGCTTATCTTTAATATTCATTACATTTTTTACAATATACCCATTACCCACTGAAGTTTATTTCAAGGGGATGTCACTACTAGAGACTGGGGGATGTATCACAGCATTGCTGAGAGTTTCTAAACCAAAAATAAGTTCTTGTGCCATTAGAATGGCATTCCAATGTCCTTTACCAAGCCTCTTGGTCCATGCTGTGATGTGGTAGTTCATGCCTTGCCATGACATTTGTGGACAGGCTTCCTATGTTTAGTTGCAGAAGAAGTCCCTTCATTAAGGAAGAAGCTGCCTGGAAGAGGTGCATGCTTTGCAATTGAGTCATTTTCAGAGTGGGAACAGGGCTAGTCCAAGACACTTTGGCACCTGAGAGGGACAAATCCTCTGATCAGCAATGCACCAGAAAGCTCTATGTAAGCTCCACTTAAATGAACAGGAGCCACACAAGAACATTTCTATTTCTGTGCACCACCGTTTCATCTCAATGGAGCTTATGCAGGGAGCCTTCACAACAGCTTTACTCCATGAGTTTGATCCCCCTCCCTCCTTCTCCGATGATATCGAAAACGTGCTGCCTGCCTTAGGCAGCCAACTCGTTTTGCCTCACGGTTAGCCTCCTCTGGGTATGACAGAACAGAAGAACTGATCATTCTGTTTTTTCCTAAAGCCCTCCCCCTGTGCTATCCTATACTACATGCACTTCGCAGTTCATATTTGTGCCATATACATGAACATGCTCTGAGCCAGCTGTTTTGTTCTCTTAACCATCCACAACCAAGAGAGGAATTGGCTTTCTGATGCAGGAAACAGTCTCTTTAGGGCCATCAAACTTTTGCACTCTACATTCAGATGTCTCTCAACTTTGCACAGATAAATCTCACATTCAGGGGAACAGAGGCGATAACGCTCCCTTTGGGTTTGGTCCAACCCAGCCTAGCAGCAAACTACAGAGCTAGCAAAGTAATGAGTTCTGAAGAGAGAGCTCTTGACCTTGGAAAGAACCTGGATGTCTTGGCTTCTTGCGTGACAGTATTGCCGACATTCAAAGTGAACTGAAGGGGGTGAAAAGATCCAGAACATTCTTCTTCAGAATCCTACTTGAACAAAGTTACAGCATCCCTCCTTACCATCAGAATTAGTGATATTTGAAATAAGATTTGAAATAAGCCTCCTGTGGCTTTTTATAGCAGTCCAATTCTTTGACTTTCATAAGTGATTATTTTTGGACAGGTAGGCTATCAGGGCCACAGCAACCCCTACATAGATTCCTGTTCCAATAGTGACGGATAGCACAGCCAAGAAGAGAGCTCGTCGTGAAGTGGAGCTTGCTTGGTGGAAGTCCCCTTTGGCAATGGCTTTGTTTGTCTGCATGGAGGGGGAAAAAGGCTCTCTTTAGTAAACTTAGATATGGTGCACTATCAGTTTTAAAGAGAAAAAATAATGTTGTACACATAGATTAAAAAGAATAGCAGTATGGGCTTTTAAAATGGTTGCTCAGGTGGAAGTAGCCAAAAACATAGCTGGACAGCCCCATGCTGGATTCTTGCATTGAGCAGGAGGTTGGATTTGATGGGCATATCCCATTTGATGGGATTTCATTCTATGAAATCAAATTCCTCCTATTATTACATCTTGGCACAAGAGGTTAAGGGATCACTCCATCACAGACAAAATGGCACATTTGATGACTTTCTAAGTTTATAATTTAGCTGTCCTCACCACTTGGTATCCATTTCTGGCATGCACAGATGAATCATATCAAGCTGGAGTCAAACAAACCTAGTGAAAACCAAATAAACCTACAATCCATTTGTAAATATTTGTAAACATTGTAAACTGCTCTAGGAACAGCAGGGAGGAACTATACGCTGTCACTAATGTGATACATGGCTCTAACAAAAGGTGCAGGACCAAATGACAAGAGAAAGCTACATTCAACATATCTAAAGAAGAGACCACAGGGACTGTCACTCCCTCTGAAATAAAGGCCTTATTTCAATAGGATTTAGTTACGTTTAATAGGTAAGTTTAAGATTGCAGCATTTGGGCCAAGCCAGATGTGATGCAAGAGATCCGTGATTAATATCTCCCATGGTAGACAAACAAACAAACAATTAATAGAAGCTATAGGAGATTTCTAATTAGATCAAGGCTGTAGTACTGAAGAAGAGGGGTATAACCCTTTACCCCATGCCATTTTCCCAATAAGAATTACTCTTCAGAAGTGAATATTTGTCCAGTGGGGAAAAACAGAATGGTGCCCATATGATACCTTTTAAGTTTTCTCTTATAAGGTAAATAGGTTTTTTTTTGGGGGGGGGGTAATCAAGAAAATAACACAGGGTATAAAAATTAATCATCCTCTCCTAGCACTTAAGTACCTATCTCATTTGGAGGTCCATATTTATTTATTTATTTATTTAAATGAAGGCAATCCTAATCATGAATATCTTGCTAACAGCATTAGTGACACTGTTAAATGTACTGCATACTGTTTTTTAAATTGCTGATGGGTTAATTCACTGTATTACAGCAGAGGATTTAAATGATGACATTATCAGGACAAACCACCATCACGTTTCGAGAAGCATGTCTAAATAAGCATACTGTATTTAAATTATTGCTGTGCTAATAAAGGCTAGGCAGAACTCTTCTGCCATGCTAAGTCATAATAGAACATATGCTTTGCATGTAGAAGTCTCAGGTTCAATCCCTGATGTCTCCAGTTTAAAATGGATGTTAAAAAGGTAAAGGTGTCCCCGCACTTGTAGTGCGAGTCGTTTCCGACTCTTAGGGTGACGTCTTGTGACGTTTACTAGGCAGACCGTATATATGGGGTGGGATTGCCAGTTCCTTCCCCGGTCTTTCTTTACCCCCCAGCGTATGCCGGGTACTCATTTTACCGACCACGGATGGATAGAAGGCTGAGTGGACCTCGACCCCTTTTACCGGAGATTCGACTTCCTCCTTCCATTGGAATTGAACTCCGGCCATGAGCAGAGCTTCGGCTGCATTACCCCCGCTTACCACTCTCCGCTACGGAGGATCCACGGATGGATGTTAGACAGTACATATTATGTGGCTCCATTCTGTTTTTTCAGAGGTTTTTTTTACACATGTAGCAGCTAAAGGTGCAAATTGCAGTGGGAAACTGCTACAAAGTTTCCCATTCCGAGCTTCTTTTACCCTTCTCCATCCCCAACAAGGGAAAAGATATGGGTATCCAGAGTCTATTGAAGAATAATGCTTCTACGGCACAGGACATGCTCACTTTGTCATGCAGATAGACATGGCTTTTCTTGTTAAAGTCTGGCAGAATCTCCCCCCTCTATTGATTGCCTTTCCACTCAGCAAAACACAAATGTCAAAGTACAATATCATCTTACAAACATCATTACCTTCATTAAAATATGTGAATACAAACAATTAATGTAAATACAGACAGCGAATACAACCAGGAGCAGTCCAAAAGATTTTGCTGCCTGTAAAGAAAATTCCAAATGGGAATCCCCTTCCCAGTAATTACACAGGGCACAATCTATTGGTAAGTTATCCTGCACAAGCACAACTGAAATGAATAGGAGCTGCACAAGAGCATTAGTGCATGTTATAGCATGCTCTGACTAGAATAGATCACCTTAGGGTCACTCTGCCATACTTAATGGCAACTTCTGCTACCGGAGACACCCAGGGCCTCGTGCTAAGACACCCCCCCACACACCAACCCTCCTTTGCACCTCTGCAGTGACTATGAGTAGTTTCCTTGTTGAAAAAAACAAACCCATTAGCTAGACTGCAGTTGGCATTGAGATGACTGATGAACCAATTTAACACAGTCTTCAGGCTGAAATGTTTTCAGTAGCAGTCCAAGAGCTTTAATAAAGAAAAGGCAAGCACAAAACACAAACTGAATTCTAAGTTGGGGTCTTCCCATCAGTAATAGCACGGGGCAAGGCAGCTTGTTCAAGAACTGACAGAATTAAAGATAACAGTGCAGCCTTCCTTGTAAAGGTCTTGGATCCTTCAGCATCAATAATCTTTAAATGTCTTTATCATCTAGCATATCATTAAGAGGATCCTCGCCCAGTTGCATAGGATGTTTCCAATATGTTATGGTTTTCTCTGCAGTAATATATTTGCAATAGCACTGTACAAGCTTGCAAATGGAAAGCACGGCAGCAGTTCATAGGGATGGGTGACATTTAGTGATCCCATGGATGATGGGTATATTTTTCGGGGTTTTGTAAGAAGCAACAAAGGAAGCCAGTGGCTTAAATCAGCCTATAAAGAAACTGTAAAATCTCAGTCGCAAGAATGCATATTTGAATCACTTCCTTCCTCCATTTAATTTTATTTCTGTAGTGCTAAAACAAAATAGGCGCTTTATATAAAACTATTCTTTTTTAAAAAAAATCTATGTAAAATAAGACACACACAGTGGAAGGATAGAGGTGTTAGATCAGAGAACAACAGCACCAAGAGGAAAGTTTTACAGTACATTCCTGTACACGTCTACTAACAAGCTCCAATGAGATCAATGGGGCTTACTCTCAGGTAAGTAGGTATAGGATTGCAGCCTTAATCGAGCATTTCAAAATAGCAATGGAAGCGACCAGATGGACTCTTAATCCTATCTTGCATTAACAATATCTGCAGATGGGTGAAATGCACTAAAGAGCCTCTGCAATGCTTTTTTGGTCTCATATTGGAAACAGACTTGGTTTTGTGCTTTGGACTCTATTCTAGGGTCAGAAATACATTCAGTTTGAGAGAAAAATTAAGGGACTTACACATTCACATGGACCAAAAAGCATGAAAATTTACTGCTGCACCATATAGGCAACAACCACGTTCTATAGATTTGCATATTGTGCTTGCACACAACATATCCTCCATGCATCCACACTTTCTCTTAGTCTTTTAGTGCTACTTCTCTTCTTTTGCAGTTTGTAGGGGATGGCACACTGAAGCATTCAGTATTTTATCAAATTTTAATAACAAAGGCTTTTTAAAATTCTAAGCTCTTACTTAATGAAGCTCTGAAGTACAATCTTATGCATGTTCAACCAAAAGTAAAGCCAACAAAGTACCGGGAATAAATAATGTTAACATCCCATCTTCTAACTGACAGCACTCTGGGTATTTCAAATACCAAAGACAGAACTTGTGAATAGTTAGTGGAGCAAGCTTAGAATGTCAAACCAGAGAGAGTAATAGTTGCTATGCAGCATCCTGCTGCAGTATATAAAAATGGAGACACAAGGTCATCCTGCCATCTGCATCAGAAGCCCTACTCAGCTCTGTCTATCTAGTCTTTGGATGCCTTTGGCATGCTCTTACCACAATATAAATGGGACAGTACATGCCTGCACATATTGCTAAATGAGATGATAAAATTTTACATTACCTCATGTGACAAATAGAAGGCAGCAATTCCCAGTGGCCAGAAACAACAGAGCATGGAGAATACACTGAGCCCAAGATGGTCCCTAGGCGGCATCATAAGGAAATGGTCTTCACTGTCGGTGTCAGTTGAGTAATCACTCTGGAACAGCAAGAGGAAGGACGCATAAAGAGGACACTTATTAGAGAGGCAAGTCCCAAGCTGGATCTATCGTTATTTATTTCAAGTCTTCTATCTTCAGAAGGCTGTGTAAAATAACTTATTAAAATGAAGGTGATAAGCTGAAACCATCTTAAAAACAACCCAACCTTAGATGTTAATACTTATTAAGTGTTGAGAGTTTGGCTGGCTTGATCACTGTGAATAAGTCATCAGACGTATAACAAAAGAAAGTTAATATTCCTTAATGATTACGAATGGTTTATTTATTTATTACATTTATATGCCGCCCCATAGCCAAAGCTCTCTGGGCAGTTTCTTCAATGATCGGGGTGGGGTCTCAGGCAGGTGCTCTGGCAAGGTAGGTGGGTGTGTGAATTAGTGAAATGGGCAGCTTGTCTTGGAGATGGAAGGAAAGAAGCTGAGAGAGCTATGAATTTAGCTGAAACTCAGGTGCAGTTATAGAAAGCTGCACGTTGCTCTCTGAGAATCAGCTGCCTGTTTTTAGGAGTCTACTTGTTTCTTATAAGCTTTGCCTTTATCTATCTGTCTGTCTGTCTGTCTGTCTGCTAACATTACAAAGACACCCTCCAGTGCTCTCTTAGTCAAAGAAAAGTAAAAAAAAATGTAAATGTACTGCCCTCAAGTCGATTTCGACTTATGGCGACCCTCTGAATAGGGTTTTCGTGAGGCTGAGAGGCAGTGACTGGCCCAAGGTTCACCCAGTGAGCTTCATGGCTAGGTGGGGATTCAAGCCCTGGTCTCCCAGGTTGTAGTCCAACACCTTAACCGCTACACCACACTGGCTCCCTCAAGAAAAGTAAACCCTGGCTGTAATACCTCTGGCTTCTCACCACTTGGGGAAGCAGAGAGCATCTAACAATATGCATTGTATAGCACATTTCAAGTAATCAAAGTGCCTCATATTAATTATCCTGACAACCACCTTGTAAGGCACCAATATAATTATTCTGTAATATGGATGGGGGGTATAGAGAATAGTAGTTTGTTAAGGCCACCTACTATAGAGGCTCTCCTCTTTCATCTGCCTCAGGTCCTCTGTAAACCAGAAGATCTGTGGGAGTGGTTACATCAATTGACTTAGTCATCCTGCTTTTCATAGGCTGACAGTAATCTGAAAGCTATCAAGATCACTGAGAAAGTCTCCTAAGTCGAGGGGAGGCAGTGTAAAGCCCACAGGGTGCATTCAGTTCATCAGCCCTTCTCCCCAAGAAAGTTATTTCCTCTTTTCCCCCAGAATAACTAACACATGGCTGAGTCACCACATGGCAACGGCTGAAAACTACATGGATCATAAACATGTTAATTAATTATTTAATTAATCATTAATTAATTAATGAAATTAGAAAAAGCACACACACTGGTACATGGTTTGGCTGCAGTTGGAGGCTTCTGAGTCACAAGGCAGATCACAGAGCATGTCCAGTGTGATGCTGTGTAATGATTTGCTGGGTCCAAGAATTGTTGAGGTGAGAAAAACAGCCTTGCTTTTTTAGTAACTGGCCCAAAAGCAAAACACAACAGCCAGACATTTTTTTCCTGGTCATTTGGCAACCCTAGTATGTTGGGAGAAATGCTGGGAGGACTGAATATGGGCAGATGCAGATTGTCTATTCCTCTTCTAGAGAGTTCTAGAATACATTTGGTTCTCTGAGGAACAACCCAACTGCTCTCTTAGTCCAAAAAAACTGGTATTGGGCAGAGTTTGTGGCAATTCCATTGGACCAAACCTATAGGAATACCCCAATTGGAACAAACCAAGTATCTAGGAAAGAATCTATTTATCTTTCAACACCAAATGGGAAAGCATTTGACTGGAAGGGGAATACATTCCCAGGCCTCACCTTCATGATTATATTCTGGAATATGCACATTAATTTTGGCTGCTATATACCCTGTTGAAAATGGGGCACCATATAACCACAGTTAAGTGCTTGTTAGGTACATGGGTTTTCAGTGGAAGAAGGTTAAGGAGATGTTCTTAATATTCCACTCTAGGTACATTTCTCCTCTTCCCCTGATGAATTTATTAAATCTCACTTTAGTTTTTGCATCTTTAGGTACAATGGAGACAGCCTTTAATACACTGCTCTGGACCCCAGTGTCCTATCTGTAAAATGAGGATTGGTTCGTTTCATTTCATCTGTTGTAAATATAAAGCCAGCACAGACCATGAGGTTTTTTATATAGATACCATATATTCTACAGTCACAGTTTTTTAGACAATAAACAATAGGACTAGCAAAAGTATGCTATGGAAAGATACACTTCTGGATATAAGAAAATGTCAGCTCAAGTGAAAAGACACCCCGGTGCATTGACCCTCATACAATGTTAATCTAACTTTTCAAAATTCATATTTTTATTATTCATTATTTTCCAAATCTAAACAGCTGTCTATCAATCAGCAATAAATAGCCTAAAGGAATACTAAATTATTCATAAACATTTGAAGTTTCAGACATTATTCAGGCATAGCAGCTTCAGAATAATCATAAATAGTTTAGTGCTTGAACAGTTAAAAGTCAAACTGCAGCCCCATTTACTGATTTGCAGTGCAATCCAGTACCTGTCTACTTGGAAATAAGTGTTATTCAATAGGGCTTACTCCCAGATAAGTGTTGTAAGGATTGCAGGCAAAGGCATTTGTATGGGCATGTATGCAAGCACGTTTGCATTTCTAAGTACAGTAGGGCCCAGCTCATACAGCAGGTTCCGTTCCAGACCGCCACTGTAAAGCAAAATCCGTTGTAAAGCGGAACGCATTGACTAACATTGTCTAAAATGGCATCCGACGCCCGAAAAATGCCGTAAAAATGGAACAAGCACCGTAGGAGCGGGGCCTTTCTGCAATTGACAACCGCTGTATCGGTGGAAGGCTGCAAAGCGGGGCCCTACTGTAGTCTGCACTACCTTCCCCACCGCCTGTCCATTTCTACAACTGTCTTCCCAAATCATGTGCGTGTTTGTGTGTGTGTGTGTGTGTGTGTGTGTGTGAGAGAGAGAGAGAGAGAGAGAGAGGGGAGAATTGGCTATTACAAAAAAGCACCCCTCCACACATACGTGTAAAAGCTCAAGGTTCTGCCATCCTCTAGCATAACAATCAAACCTGGGTTAGGATTGCGCTTAGTTAGAGCAGGGAGCAAAGTGAGGTGCATGCTCTCTCTATCTCTCCCTCCCTGAAACTGACACCGTGACTAGGTTAAAACTACTCTTAAGGCAAAGGTTCTCAACTGAAAACTTTCAGCATGAAATTAAAGAGAAGCAAATTCACAAGGAGAGATGAAAATGGGAAGTATTTCAGGGGCAACGTAATTCTTCAAAAGGTTCAGCAAAGGCAGTTTACTATGGGTAGTAAATACAGAGCAGCCACTTTTTTCTTTTAAAAAATCTGAAAAGATGATGGTGGACTGTTTCTCAATAGCTATCTGCTGGCAGCTGCCATTTTTGTTTCCCAGAATGCCCCAGACATTGCATTTTTCTGGATATTCTGAGAAACAAAAATGGCAAAAATGAGAAACAAATACTGCCTGCTGGTGCCTATTGAGAGGAGCCCTACCAATTGTGACAGCAGCTTTTAAAAAGAACTGCTGCCACTGTTAATGGTATGAAATTTGTTCTCCTCTAGGAGAAAAAATGGAAACCCTCTTCCATCACCCCCTGTGCACAGTGTAGTGAATTCAGGGTAGTGGCAGTATTTTTGCTCAACCCTAAAATAGCCCACAAATTTATTGATAACAGCTTCACAGAAAAAAATGGTGTGGCATGAGCAGTGATCCCAGTTTACTACCAGCTCATCTGCCAACAGTGGAATCTCCAGCCCATGTGCTGGGTCAGGTGTCATGGAAGGATAACTGACTCAGGACTGGCAATAGGCTGTTCCTTCTGCCCGCCATCAAACTAGGTGTGTGGCTAGCATGCCAGTCTCCTCAAGAGCCCCTTCTGTGGAGATATGTGAGGAGCATCCTTCCTCTCCCCCATGAATATGGACCCTTTCTGGAACCTCAGGCCCAGCATCAAAGCCAGTTGTAGCACAAGAGGAGCCCACTTCATAAAAGTCACTTGTCTGCTCCCAACATCATGTGTGCCCCCAACATCATGCGTTCTGGCTTACCCACCCCTTGGTATCTGAGCACAGAGTGGGTGGTAGCCAACTTAGGCCCCATCTGTGCTATACATTTAAAGTGGTATCATACCACTTTAAACTGTCATAGGGAAACCTGTTTCACTCACAGAGCTACAGTTCCTGGAGTGATTTATCAATCAATCTCTCTTCCTAGAGAACTCTGGCAACTGTAGTTCTGTAAGGGGAAAAGGGGTCTCCTAACAACTCTCAGCACCTTTAACATACTATTGTTCCCATGATTCTTTAGGGGGAAGCCATGGCTGTTCAGTGGTAGAATCATAGAGCAGTAGAGTTGGAACGGGCCTATAAGGCCATTGGGTCCAACACTCTGCTCAGTGCAACAATCCAAATTAAAGCATATCCAACAGGTGGCTGTCCAGCTGCCCCGTGAATGCCGCCAGTGTTGGAGAGCCCACCACCTCCCTAGGTAATTGGTTCTACTGTTGTGCTGCTCAAATAGTTAGGAAGTTTTTCCTGATGTTCATCTGATATCTGGCTTCCTGTAATTTGAGCCCATTATTTTGTCCAGCACTCTGGGATGATTGAGAAGAGATCCTGGCCTTCCTCTGTGTGGCAGCCTTTCAAGTACAGTAGGGCCCCGCTTTACGGCGCTACGCTTTACAGCGCTTCGCTAATGTGGCAGTCTCAGACACAATTAGACTAAAGCCCCACTCATATGGCGCTTGTTCTATTTTACGGCGGTTTTCAGGCGTCGCACGCCATTCTATTCAATGAGTTCCGCTTTTCAGTGGTTTTTGCTTTTCAGAGGGGGTCCAGAACGTAACACGCCGTATGGGTGGGGCCCTACTGTACTTGAAGAGTGCTATCTTATCTCCCCGTGTTCTCTTCTCAAGGCTAAATGTGCTCATTTCTTTCAGTTTCTCCTCACAGGGCTTTGTTTCCAGTCCCCTGATCATCCTGGTTGCCCTTCTCTGAATCTGTTCCAGTTTGTCTGCTTCCTTCTTAAAGTGTGGTGTCTAGAACGCAACGCAGTACTCAAGATGAGGCCTAACAGTGCCGAATAGAGGGGAACTAGACTAGTACTTCAAGCGATTTGGAAACTATACTAATGCAGCCTATAACACTGCTTTATAATACTGGTATAATACTGCTTTAAATACAAATAGGGCCTTAGTTCAACCCAGAGTAGGCCCACTGAAATTAATGGAACCAAGTTAGTCATAATTACAGTGGGTCTGCTCTGGGCATGACTAACATTGGATAGAACCCAGTGCAAACATCTGCAGCAAAGAAGGCTTCGCGGATATAGCTACTGTACGTTCGCACAGGCTTCCACACAATCTAAAGCCCTACACAATTGGGGTTCCAGATTGTGTGGAAACCTTCATATATGAAGGCTTCCCTGCTGATAATCACTCTGCATGTACACATGCCAGAGGCAGAGCAAGCTGGTGTGCGCAGTGTTGAAGGCTGGCTAATCAGTGTGGCCTTGTTCTTATCTCACACATTAATTCAACACATGAGCAGTTCTTTTGAAAGCAAATAAAGTAGAGTGCTGAGTACATAACAAGAGAGCCAATACCAATAAACATAATTTGCTTGAGGAAGGTGAAAGCACCACATCCCAGCAACCAACCAGGAATATGGGTAAACTTCCTTCCCAGCCCTGTCAACTGGCGACTGACAGCTCCTCCATAGAAAAAGAAATCGTCTAACAAAAAAAAATATAGGGATGGTGGGTTGGGAAGAAAGCATCAGCCAGCATCGAGGTTAGGCCTGGAATTTAGGTAGGTTAGGCAGAATGATGGTGTCTGGTCCAAGCTCACCCAGCAAACTTCAAGCTGAGCAGGGACGGAACTTGGGTCTCCCTAAACTTAACTCAGCGCTATCAACTATACCATGCTGGCTCATTTATTTTCCCCTCCCTTCAATATTTGCCTTCGTTCAAATTTGGAATTTGTAGAACATTCTCACTGCTCAGGCTGAATTAAAAATATCCCCTCAATTTCAGTCCAAGAACAGATTCTTATTTCCCTGATGAAAATGAAAATCTCCCAAATATCAGTATTCTGACTTGTATAAATCACTGCTATGGTGAAAAACTCTTAAGACGTTGCCAAGAGTGAACAATTGAAGGTTCAATTGAAGATTAACTGAATAAAAATTAAGGATAAGTACACAAAAGAATTTCAGAAATTGGCATGAGGCAAGGTAACAAAAAGCATTTATGGTAAAAATACAAGTTAGGAGGAGTTCTAATCTCCATTTTAGAAGAACATGGTTATTTAAACAGGGTGGGGAACTTTTTTCAACCTGAAGACCACATTCCCTTGGGAGCAACCTGCCAGGGGCCACATGTGATTGGTGGTTTGGGACAGAGGCAAAAATAGGTGGAGCAACAGATGCAACTCTCACATTTGGACAATAGGCTACATTCCTCCCCCCCCCCGGTCTCTCCAAGCAAGAGGCAGTATCACACTTCAAGGACACATTCCAGCCAGGCAAAAGTACCTGCAACAGATGCGGAGCAGGGCCAGTGAAGGAAGTGGCCTAGAGAGGAGGCATGGCCTAGGGCAGCCTTTCCCAACTAGTGGGCCACCAGGTGTTGCTGGACCACAACTCCCATCAGCCTCAGCCAGCATTGCCAATGGTCAGGAAAGATGGGAATTGTGGTCCAACAACATCTGGTGGCCCACTAGTTGGGAAAGGCTGGCCTAGGGAGAGTCAAGAAGGCCAGATAGAGAGGCCTGGAGAGTTATATTCAGCCAGGTCTGAGGTTCTCCATTCCTGCTGAGTAGAAAGTACACCAGGCACACCAAGGATATTTCCAAGGAAAAGTCACTCAAAGCAATAAATCAGCTGCCAGCAGAGAGGATTATTGCCTATGAGAATCAGTATCTAAACTCCAGATTGCAGGTAGTTACCATATTGCCAAGTAAGCAACTCAGAGGCTTGTAGAGAAAGACTTGGAAAGACTTCCTTTATTTTAAGGGATTTGAAATTAAGCCATGAGGGACTGTGGTTTTCTTCATTTTTTATCAGACTGATTGACTGGCGGAGAGAATGAGAAGAGCGAGATCATTTCCATTGACTGCCTTAACTGAATTAAGCAAGCCAGCCGATTAAATACATCTCCAAGTTTTATACAGTCACCTGGACAATAAGAGCCAACAGACTAGATCAGAATCAATAAACTGAAGCTCAATCCAGATTAGACTAAGGAGCTGCTAGTGAGTGGTTCCCTAGACCGGATTTGGGGGTGTGTATGGGTCCTGGCCTGCTCTGGGTGGGGTTACACTCCCTCAGAAGGAGCAGATGTGTAGCTTGGGGGTACTTCAGGATCCATTACTGTCACTTGACGCACAAGTGGCCTCAGTGGTGCAGCAGCTTTGACTGGTGGCCTAGCTATGCCCCCATCTGGACAGGGTTAGTCTACCTTCTGTTATCTATGCTCTGGTAACCACTCTAGGTTACATTCTTGCAATGCATGAGGCTGCCTTTGAAGACAGCTGGGAATCTGCAGTGGGTGCAGAATTTAACAGCCAGGTTGCTGACCTGGGCAAGACAGTCTGAGCATATAACACCAATTCTGGCTCAACTGCCCTGGCTATCAATTAGTTTCCAGGCTCAATTCAAAGCGTTGGCTTTGACTTAGAAAGCTTTATGTGGCTCAGGACCCAATACATCAAGGACTGCCTCTCTCCAGATGAACCAGCTGGACCATTCATCATCCTTCTTTGTGTGACCTCTCTGAGGGAGGTGCAGAAGGTGGTGACATGAGAATGGGCCATTTCAGTGGTAGCTCCCTGTTTGTGGATTGCTCTCCCCTGAGAAGCATGTATGGAACCATCATTCTCTGTTTTCACGCACCAGGCAAAAACATTATTCTGTAACCTGGCCTATGTTTTTAATTTGGGAGGTTAGTTAATTATGTGAGTAGCCTTTTTTGTATTCATCCTTTAAGTGGAGTGGGTAGGATTTGTTCCTTGAAATATATTTTTCGATTAGTATTTTAGTTTTTGTTTATTGTTGTTTTTTCTAGTTTTAATGTCTTTCTTTTTTATTGTGTAAGTTAATTTGAAACATCTTAGTGCAAAAATGCTTAATAATAATAATAATGGGGGGTATTCAGTGTTAATCCTACTCAGAGTAGATCTACTGATGTTAACAGACATGACTAACTTAGGTTCATTAATTCAGTGGGTCTGCTCTAAGTAGGACTTAGCTGAATACAACACAACAACAACAACATAATAATAATGGAATACAGGAAAGCACAAAAGCAGGACTACAGCTGATCATCAAGAAGACTAAAGTAATAACAGAAGATTTATGTAACTTTAAAGTTGACAATGAGGACATTGAACTTGTCAAGCAAGGACTACCAATACCTTGGCACAGTCATTAATCAAAATGGAGACAATAGTCAATAAATTAGAGAACTAGAAAAGGTCCGCAAATGCAAAGATGTATCACTGAACACTAAAGACAGGATCATTCAGACCATGGTATTCCCAATCTCTATGTATGGATGTGAAAGATGGACAGTGAAAAAAGCGGATAAGAGAAAAATCAACTCATTTGAAATGTGGTGTTGGAGGAGAGCTTTGCTCATACCATGGACTGCGAAAAAGACAAATAATTGGGTGTTAGAACAAGTTAAACCAGAACTACCATTAGAAGCTAAAATGATGAAACTGAGGTTATCATACTTTGGACACATCATGAAAAGACATGATTCACTAGAAAAGACAATAATGCTGGGAAAACAGAAGGGAATAGAAAAAGAGGAAGGCCATTCAAGAGATGGATTAATTCCATAAAGGAAGCCACAGACCTGAACTTACAGGATCTGAACAGGGTGGTTTATAACAGATGCTATTGGAGGTCGCTGATTGATAGGGTCACCATAAGTCGTAATCGACTTGAAGGCACATAACAACAGCCCATACAGCTCTGGTGACCTATCATTGCACTTCAGTTCTTAATTATTTTTGTGTGTGTGCATGCTGATGTCAGTGGTACATGTAGATAATTTTAGACTCTGGACTTAATGGAGGCTCCCTCTTTAGATGGCAACAGTACT
Organism: Rhineura floridana; assembly: GCF_030035675.1. Taxonomy (NCBI): domain Eukaryota; kingdom Metazoa; phylum Chordata; class Lepidosauria; order Squamata; family Rhineuridae; genus Rhineura; species Rhineura floridana. Next base: position 176,369,240 of record NC_084480.1, on the reverse strand, counting down.
TCACTTACTTCAAAATATGGTAAGCCAGCTCTGCTGAGCTGGGGCCCTCCTGCCCATCCAACTAAGAAGAAGCCCTGAACTTCTACCCAAAGTTGGGCCCTGAGGGCACCACTAGCTGGCATGATAAAGGAAACCCTAGTTTTTATTGTGCTTTAACAAATATTGGCTGTGTGGTGGTGTGTAGATTTCTATTTCCCAGTTATAGACACAAGAGTTCGCAGTCATATTAATCTTAGGCATGCCAAAAGAAGACCATTTTCTCTGAAGTAACAGTGATTTTTCCTAACCAATCAAGACAGGGAGAAACAAAATGGAAGACCTTATTTTTGCTATTTTTGATTACTTTTTGTTCTTGATGTGCATTTTAATAATGCTAAATAATTTGGGAGGGGGAGATAGGGAGAAATACATTTGGTTTCTCAGTTTCTCTTGAGAATTGCATTTTAGTTATGAGGAAGAAGTTATGAATCAGAAGGGAGCAGACCATCTCAAAGCATAGCCGCTAGCTGACTACAACAATCCCAAGCTCCTGTTCTGAGTATTCAACAAAGAACTCAAGAAGTTCATGGGAGGCAGGAAAGACCCAAATTTCAACATGGTTCCCAGGCCTACAAAAGCTGTCCTAAAATTCCATGTCTGGGATCCCGTGGGAACCTTCTTGTGAGATTTGGGTGGTAATTTGTGTCTGTTGGACCCTGGGTGAGAGCCAGAAGGTTGAAAATGTGGAGTAGGGAAATTTGAAGGAATGGTTATGTATTTGTTAATTTGTATTATGCATGAATTATTTGTATTCTGGTATTATTGTATATATTTATTTGTTGTTGTTTTATTCTTCTGTACACCACTTAGAGATATTTTTATACATATTAAGCAGTATAGAAATAGACTAAATAAATGAATAAAATATTTTTTCAGACCTGCAGTGTGATTGTTTTTTGCTGTTGCAAAAATTATTTTTAAAAACCTTAACAACTGCATAAAGGAAGAGAAACAGCATCCTAACCTGCCTTATTTTATTTTATATTTTACGTATATTTTGTAATTTGCACTCTTGTTAGTGTGGAAACTTTTGCTGGCTGAAGAATGTATTGCGGGCATTGTTTGAAGTATAGGGGCAGGTCCTTGGAACAACATTAGGTAATTAATAAAATTGTCTGTCAGGGAATCTGTATTTGAGCATATTGGAGATGACTGGACATCTAGGCAAGATTAATTCCTGTGTAAATTGTAAGGCAGTACTTAAGCAGTTTAAATGTGCTTTCTACCAAGATCCAGACAGTACAGTAGACTACAGCCAAAGTGAAGCACTTTCAAGTCTCATTTATTTCAATGGATGGCTAAGCATGCATTTAAATGTATTCCATTAAAATCAACTGGATTTAAAACTGTTTCATTTTGTTTGGATTATGCTCTATAAGTGAAGAATGACACCTTTCCTTCCAAAATAAAAATTAAAACTCACACACAATTTTTTTCCCTCATTTGTTTAAAAGATCTCCAGCTTACATATATTGTGCACAACCTTGCCTAGACAGACAGAATGAAATCTTTTAGAAAGGGGTGGGAAACTGGATCTAGCTTGTGGTCCAGATCCTTACCTCCCCTACCCCCTGTGGGCCAACTTTTGACAGGTGATTAGATTGCCCACCTGTCATTCACCTGATGTCACTATCAGGTTGGGTGACTCATTTTCTGCTCCAAACCATGTAGTCAAAAGATACAGGGCATTGCAAGCGCCAACAATCAGCTGATCAGCAGTGCCTAGAAACCCCACTTTCAGCAAGGAGCCACGGCTTGACCTGCCCCGCACCTGATACCATATATTTTAGGACTTTCCCAAGTGCATCCTACAAATACAAAAACTAAGGATGCAGAGGAAGAAAGTAGTTGTTGAGGAAACTTTCAGTGGGCTTTTATGACTTTATTTATACTTACACTTCACTCATACACTGTCAGGCCCCCAGGCAGGCAGCTGCAAACCTGCCTCTGCCTTCTCATTTGTCAGCAGATGCAAGTCATTATTCAGCCACTAGAGCTGAGCAAAGGCAATAATAATAATAATAAATAATAAAATTTTATTTTTAGGCCGCCTATCTGGCCGAATGAACGGCCACTCTAGGCGGCGTACATAATTAAAAATACAACATATAATACAGTTTTAACATACAAGAGAGTTTTGGCTGGATCCATCAGCCTAGCCCTTGGAACAACACAGCTGAGTTCACTCAAGGGTCATCTCCTTTAGAAGTAGGCTGGAAGGCCAAAGAAGGGTGTGATGTTCCTATATTAATGTATATATGGTAAGTGTTAGTTGTTTAGAAGATACATGGTAAGTGGAGTAAAAGAGGGGGAGTGAATGGGCAGTAGAATGCGAGATGATTGGCTGAGTGTTTAAAATGGCTGAATGTATAAAAGGAAGAGTGAGAGTGGAATCTGGGGGGGGGAGAAGAGAAAGAGTGGATTGCTTGGTGGGGTTTGAGAGAGTCGTTTACCAGGAGGGAGGTGGAGTTCGGATTAGTATTGAGTAAAACCATATGCTTATGTGCCTTAAGAAGAAATCTTGTTAATCTTGTTAGCTTTGTTATCTTTAATAAATACTTAATTTGGTTTACCAAAGGCCTGATCCTTGGCTGGGGTTTCACAGACCAGAAGGGAGGGTAAGGTAATGACCAAGGCTGAAGGGGAACTGTAACAAATGGTGGCAGCGGTGAAGAGAATAACAATACCAGAATTCAGAGTCTCTGGGAATACTAGTATTGGGACGTTACTGGTGATTGCCTAGCAGGGGGATCTGTTGAGATCTGTGCTAGAGCGGGGAGAGAAACCATAAGAGAGTGCGGTCCGGACTGGTGGAGTCCCTGGTGGTGCCTAGTGACAGGCAGTAGCCACGCGCAGGTAGGAACCTGACAGGGAGAGCCAGGGAAGGACGCATCACACGTGGTGTCAGTAGCGGTGGGATACGAACAACAGAGAATCCAGATACGAACCAAAGAGAGTCCCAAAGACACGTGGTGACAAAGGAGACTACATCACTGGTGTTGGCTGTAGCAGTGAGATACGAATACTAGACAATCCCTAATAGTTGTGTGGCAAACAGAAATAACAAAACAAGATTACTTGTGAGAGTGACTGGCAAAGAGTGAGTGAACTCAAACACCATGGCTGAATACATAAAAATGAAAAGAGAGGAGCTGGTGGAGAAGTGCATAACATTCAATTTACCTCACGAGGGTAAAGGGGTAGATGAATGGAGGGTAGCACTTATAGGATTTGCTACTGCCCAGCAAAAACAACCTGTCAGAGAAGAGACCCCGGAAGGATACTTAAGCAATCCCGCTTATATAGAGTACCTGAGAGAGAAGTTGAGGAGGGAGGCTGATGAGAAAGATAAGCAGCGGGTCTTTGAGGCTGAGGAAAAAGATAAACAGCGAGAGTTGGAAGCTGAGAGATTGAGGATGGAAGCTGAGAAGTTGAAGATGGAAACTGAGAGAATGAGATTGGGGTTTGAGGAGAGGGAGAAGCAACGAGCATTGGATGCTGAAATACAAGTAGAAAAGTTAAAATTTGATAGAGAGAAATTTCACTCTGAGGATACAAGGAAAGACAGAGATGGAGCAAAAATAAAAATTACTCCAAAGGACTTTGCTGTCTATGAGACTGGTCAAGATCCTCAAATTTACCTCAGCACCTTTGAAAAAGCAGCTCAGTTGTGGGGGCTACCTGAAGATAAATACATGCAGTATTTATCAAACCTGATTAAAGGGGAATTGGCTGAGGTATACCAATATTTCCCCTCAGACAGGCCCGTCACCTATGCTGAATTCAAAGAAGCAGTGTTTAAAAGATTCAGACTGGGGCCTGATTATTTTAGAAAGCTTTTCAGAAACTGCCAGATACAGACAGGGAGGTCTTTTGTGGAACTGCGAGCAAAGTTGATGGATATATTTGGAAAGTGGATGAGTAGTGCCAAAGCTCAGTCAGTGGAAGAGGTGAAAAGCCTCATGATACTGGATCAATTATACCATCAGCTACCACCAGAAATAAGGCTCCTGGTCAAAGACCGTTCCCCTACATCTGTGCAGGAGGCCGCAGAGATGGCGGATCACTTCGCCTCCAATAGAACTGGCTGGGTGGGGAAAACATCAAGAGAGTTTAAACCCAGACCATATAGTGCTGGCAGAAGGGATGTGGTACCACAGCGAGTGAGTCCTCCAGTAAAATCTGAAGGGCACAGGACACCCCAGAGTGGATCTGTGTACCCTAAAAGTGAGGAGAAATTATGCTACAAATGTGGTAGACGGGGCACCTACGTTTTCAATGTGAGGTTGCCAACCCCATTAGTAATCCTGCTCAGACAAGGGCAGTGAAAACAGAGCCCAAGGCTTTAGAAACAGCGAAAAAGGTTCAGTTCTGCCAGATAAACTGGACAGAAGTAACAGACCTTGATTCAAGTCTGAGAGAGGAAGTGAGTGTACAAGGGGCAAATTATTGGGCATTGCTTGATACTGGTGCCGCTCAGACATTACTGGGGCCAGATTTAATAAAATCTGAAGAAATATTACCTCAGGAAACTGTGACTATCCAAGGAGTGAGAGGTCAACCAGAAAGTTTGCCTGTGGCCCTGGTGGATATGACTTGGAGAGGCCGAGAGGGCCGATATAAAGTAGGCATTAATGCCCAGCAACAAGAACCAGTAATACTGGGAAGGGATGTAATGGGAGCCCAAGGAAAGATCTATGTAGTGACCAGACAGCAAATTGGCAGAGAAAAAGAAGCCATATTAAGGGGGTCTGAAACAAACAGGGTGGAATCTGTTAACCAGCCTCAGGTCACCATAGCAACCACTAGCAGGCCTGCTGAAGAAGACAAACTGTATCAAGTGGTCTCTGGGGAAGAAGCAGATCAATTCAGGGAAGAGCTGCATAAAGATATAAGTTTGAAGCAGATAAAGGAACAAGCCCTGACCCAACAGATTCCTTTCACTGACAAACTGAGGAATCAAGTTGTGTGTGAGAATGGGATTTTATATAGACTATGGTTGCCTGCTGAGAGAAAGGATGAATGTGAACCAGTGAAGCAATTGATAGTACCTAGCAAATACAGAACCAGATTGCTAGAGGTAGCCCACGATGTCCCATGTGCAGGACATCTGGGAATAAAAAAGACCAAGAGGAGATTGGCTGCACATTATTATTGGCCAAATATCTCCAAGGATGTAAAACAACATTGTCTATCTTGTGGAATATGCCAAAAGGTGGGAAAGAGTGGAGTAAAGTCCAAGGCACCCTTAAAGCCCCTTCCTATAATTGGACAACCCTTTTATAGAGTGGGAATAGATTTGGTGGGCCCTTTTTCCAAACCCACAAGGCATGGCAAGAAATATCTAGTGGTGGTGGTGGATTTTGCCACCAGGTACCCAGACGCAGAAGCACTGAGATCTGTAGAAGACCCTGTAGTGGCAGAGGCTTTATTAAAAATCTTTATGAGGCTGGGTTTCCCTCATGAAGTGCTGACAGATCAAGGCAGTGTATTCATGGGAGAAGTGATGCAATGTATGTGGAAATGTTGTGGTCTAAAACATCTAAAGACCACTACTTACCATCTCGGCACTAATGGGCTAACTGAGAGATTCAATGGAGTTTTGAAGGGCATGATAAGAAGCTATGTTCAAGATCACCCACAAGACTGGGATGAACGTTTGGGATGCTTCTTATTTGCATACAGAGAAGTCCCTCAGGAGTCAACAGGCTTCTCACCCTTTGAACTAATGTTTACTAGAAAAGTGAGGGGACCTTTGGAACTGCTAAAAAATTCATGGGAAGGAACTCTGGGAGAGTACAAAACTTCTGTAGTAGATTTTGTATTGGAATTCCGCAATAAATTAACATCAATGATGGAAGTAGTGAAAGAGAATTTGAGTCATGCACAGGAGAAGCAAAGTTACTGGTATGACAGAACAGCCAGGGAACGTGTGTATAATGTGGGAGATATGGTTATGGCGTTCATACCCAGGAAACATGACAAATTACAGGCTAACTGGGAAGGACCATATACCATCAGAGAAAGGCTTGACACAGTGACGTATGTAATTACCACAGACCAATTAAACAAAAGCAAAGTGGTTCATGTAAATATGTTGAAGCCTTACCATACCAGGGATGCACAGGTGTTGCAAGTTACCTTATTCCCTGAGGGAAGTGGGCCTGAACTTCCAGATTTGGTACAGGAAAGCAAAGACAAAGGAGGGGTAGATCAAGTGGAATGGTCAGAGGAGGTGAAGGAGGAAGTAAAAGAGGAGATTCTGAGAGTTTTGAAAACCTATAGGAATCTCTTTAGCAACAAACCTGGCCGAACCAGTATAGTTATACATTCCATTGATACTGGAGATCATGCCCCAATCAGATCTGTTCCGTACCGTGTGAATGGGAAAGTTTTGAATGAGATCAAAAAGGAGGTGGAAGATATGCTGGAATTAGGAGTGATCAGGGAATCCATCAGTCCCTGGGCCTCAAGTATTGTCCTGGTTCCGAAAAAAGATGGAACAACAAGGTTTTGCATTGATTATCGGCTAATCAATAAAATTACTGTCCCAGATGCGTATCCTATGCCTAGGGTAGACGCAATGTTAGAGTTATTGGGGGCAGCAACCATTATCTCTACACTAGATCTCTGTAAAGGATTTTGGCAAATGGAACTAGACGAGCAATCCAGAGCCAAAACCGCCTTCAGTACACCAGATGGGTTATATGAGTTTGTGACCTTACCCATGGGACTAAGGAACTCACCAAGTTCATTTCAGAGGCTAATCAATACTGTGTTGCGAGGCATGTCAGATTTTGCAGTGGCCTATATCGATGACGTGGCCATTTTTAGCAAGTCGGTGCCTGAGCATGTCCAACACCTGACAACAGTATTGGAGGCCTTAAGAAAAGCAGGCCTCACAATAAAAGCTAAGAAATGCCAGTTTGGACTAAAGGAAGTAATCTATTTAGGACATAAGGTGGGGAGTGGGAAAATCACCCCCTTATGGAGCAAGGTGAAGGCAATACAAGCGTGGCCGATCCCCTTAACCAAAAAACAAGTAAGGGCATTTCTGGGTGTGGCTGGATTTTATAGGAAGTTTGTGAGAAATTTTGGGAAAATAGCAACCCCCTTGCATGAATTAACAAAGAAGAAGTGTTCTGAGCGTGTGGTATGGACGGATGAATGTCAGAAGGCTTTTGATCTACTGAAGCAAGCCTTGTGCCAAGGACCCATATTAATAGCACCAGACTATGAGAAACCATTCATCGTGGCTACAGATGCGTCGGACCTGGCGCTGGGAGTCGTCTTGCTACAGGAGAGAGAAGGCACCAGACATCCAGTGGCATACCTGAGTCGCAAGCTGACGCCGAGGGAGAAAAACTATTCGTCGGTCCAGAAGGAGTGCCTAGCGGTCGTGTGGGGACTGAACAAGTTGTGCCCATACATGTGGGGACGAAGATTCACAGTGACTACGGATCATCGGGCCTTGTTATGGTTGCAGACTATGAAAAACCATAACACTATGCTGCAGAGGTGGTCCTGGGCCCTACAGGACTATCAAGTGGACTTCCAGTTCATAAAAGGCAAGGACAATGTACTGGCCGATGGACTTTCCAGGCAAGTGGCTGGGACTGCAGTGACGTGACCAGATGAAGGAACAAAAAAGACATTTTCCCTATAGAGACTTTTATTTGTTAACGCGACGTATAAATCCTGGAACAGGAATAATACTCTGCTGTTGTTTAAGGGGGGGGGGAAATGTGATGTTCCTATATTAATGTATATATGGTAAGTGTCAGTTGTTTAGAAGATACATGGTAAGTGGAGTGAAAGAGGGGGAGTGAATGGGCAGTAGAATGCGAGATGATTGGCTGAGTGTTTAAAATGGCTGAATGTATAAAAGGAAGAGTGAGAGTGGAATCTGGGGGGGAGAAGAGAAAAAGTGGATTGCTTGGTGGGGTTTGAGAGAGTTGTTTACCAGGAGGGAGGTGGAGTTCGGATTAGTATTGAGTAAAACTATATGCTTATGTGCCTTAAGAAGAAATCTTGTTAATCTTGTTAGCTTTGTTATCTGTAATAAATACTTAATTTGGTTTACCAAAGGCCTGATCCTTGGCTGGGGTTTCACAGACCAGAAGGGAGGGTAAGGTAATGACTAAGGCTGAAGGGGAACTGTAACAAATGGTGGCAGCGGTGAAGAGAATAACAATACCAGTATTCAGAGTCTCTGGGAATACTAGTATTGGGACGTTACTGGTGGTTGCCTAGCAGGGGGATCTGTTGAGATCTGTGCTAGAGCGGGGAGAGAAACCATAAGAGAGAGCGGTCTGGACTGGTGGAGTCCCTGGTGGTGCCTAGAGACAGGCAGTAACCACGAGCAGGTAGGAACCTGACAGGGAGAGCCAGGGAAGGACGCCTCACAAAGGGCTCTTTTCCAGAGACACTGTGCAGGGTGAGGGGTACAAAGTGGCAACAGGCCAGGAAGAAGCAGGGACAGCTGTATTCCTCAGCTTGCCTCTGCCCCTTGCTGCTCTTCACTGGTGGGGACTTCTGGGAGAGGCAAGGAAGAGCAACAGACCCGACGCCCATTCTTTCTGAAAGTGAGCAGAGGGTGAGAAGAAGTGCTGCCAGTTAAACTGGGCTCATGGAGGAAGGAATGTGGCCACAGGACAAGCAGGGGTTGCTGCCCACAAGACAACCGGAAGGCAAGTAAAGGGGTAGTGACTGGCAGGCTGGAGAGGTGGACCCCATGAGGTGAATGGAGATCCAGAGACCTCTAGGATCTGGACCCTAAACTGTAGTACATGGACAATAAAGGAGCACTTATAAAGGTCATTGGAGTTTTGGGTTCTTTGGTGGGAAGTGGACTGGATTCTAGATGTTGCAACATGCCCCTCCCTGGAGAACCTGTCTCACACACACCATTTTAATTAACAACATGACATCATGCAAGCTTAATTTAAGTACATGTATTGACCACTCTGAGCACATTTCAACCATATAGATTCTTCCACACTGGTCTAATGAAGTTTTAATGGAACACACAAATAACAATACCAATTGTAATTCACAGACACTACTATATCAGTGGTGTACCTGATTTTTTAAAACTAATTTAAAACATATTTTAAAATGTGCAGTACTTTTCAAAACAAATTCACCACTTAAATAGGGAAGCATTCTCTGACTGTGCATAATTCTGCTATGTCTCTTCACTGGGAATATTTGAATGAGCCAATCATGCCTGATGAAGAGATGTAGCAGAATTACCCACCTGCAATGAAGACCAAGGGGAAAGATGGGAGCCCTGAGCAGCAACTCATGCAGAGAAGAAATGGACAGCCACTTCTGTGGTTGGGTCCTTTGTGCTCCCAGCAGTCTTTAATTATTTAAGAATTTGTTTCGTTGGCACACTAATGGATCAGACCACATTGTTTTGAGAACCCCGGCAACAGATGTCAACAAGAAGACTTCCCTGACCTCTAGTTCCTGAAAGTCATCCTCTTCTTCAGCGTCATAGGAAAGAGTATGGATCTTGATCTCATCTGTGGAGAGACTGACAAATCTGCCATCAGGATATTCCAGACCATCTTTGGTAGGTGACCTATCCTCAATGAAGGTAGTTTCACAGCATTCCGCACTCACACTTTCCCCCCACGATCGCAGCATGCTCTCCGAATACAGGATGATGTTTGGGTGATAACGGGACTCCACTGTCTGTGGCAGAGTATTGGGATCAAGGAGCTGTTGAACTGGGTCATTCATGGGGTAGCCTGGAGAGTACAGAGTACCAATCTGCCGATTCTGATACTGGGGTGTGGGGTACACAGACACCAACCCCTCCCTGCCCTCGGCTATCAAGTTTCTTGTGTTAATCAACCCATTCATCTTCTTGGCATCAGCAGCTTTACTGTGCTTGAGCACACTCTTCTGCTCAACTAAGCCATCCATCCTTTTCCTCTACAGTCTCATTGAAGTGGACTCTTTGTGGATGATTATCACATAGAATTAATAGATCTCATTTTCCTGAGGCGTGGGAAGAAAAAGAATGCAAATTAACACAAATACTCTATACTGATTAACTGATAAAAGATCTTAGAGGCTAAAAATAAACAGCCCTAAGCCTTACATATAACTTTTCCTGGGCAGTTTGCTTTTTTGTGAAAATGACAACAGTTAATGAACTGGAGATAGAGCTGAAAATTATTTCACAATAAAAGAGAATTCTCACATCACTAAACAGCTAGTATAGCAAAGTGAGTAAGAGGCAGAGGTGTGAACCAGGAAATCTGTGGTTCATACCTAACTAAATGCACTTTGACAAGCCATTGCTCTCTCACATTCAGCACTCCCACCCCAATCTGCAAGGTGAAAATAATACTGACCCCCTTGCAGGGTTGTTGTAAGAATTGCTGAGATAATGTATGCAAAGGACTCTAAAGCGCTATAGAAATGCTCCTGTAATTAACAGTACTGTTACATCTCTACATATGGCCTTCATAGGCAAGTTTAAAATATTCCGTTTAAATTAACTGTAGCGGAAAATGCTATACAGGAGGTGGATTATACAAACTTTGCAATTTTTAAAAAATGGATATTGTTTGCAATTGACTGATTTCAATTTATTGTTAAGACTTATTATTAGTATTTGTAATAAATATAAATAGTATGTATTCAAGGAGAAATGAAAATCAATACAACACCAAAATAATTTGTTATTTAAACAAAAATCAACTGTATTATCAGAGAAATTTGACATTTTCTGACTGGAGTTTTTGCAAAGTGACAACTTTGGCAGTTAGATTCCTATTGCTTCCATCAATGTTCAATTTGGCTAAAATCTAATCCAGTGGAAAGACAGAGCTATGTGTTTGTCGTCAATTATATTATTGCAGACATGCTTCAAATCTTTGAACTTTTAGTTGGAAATCAACATAGCATACCTCAGTGAAGCATCCATTATGTACATGTGACAAACAGAATACTAGGCTAGAGGGACTGCTGATTTACCACACACTACCCCTACCACACATTTATGTTCTAACACTGAACATTATACAAATAGAAATATTTACATGCTTACATAAAAATGGGAAGGGAGAGTCAAGAAGTCTGCTGTTGTGTGGAAATGATAATAATGAACTGGAGATAGGGCAATAAGCTAAATTTTAGCAGAGCCTATTTACATTGCATTAGGCACAGATTTGACACTAAAATGCCATAACCTGCTGTGAACATAAACTAATTTGCAGACTAATTTATCAGGCAAATCAGAGCTCAGTTTCGCACAGGTATTAATCCTAATGCTTAAAAATCCCTTTATAGGTACAGCTAACACAGGGAAGATAAAGAAAAGTGTGCTCTAATTTTATAGTCCCAAATTACAAAGGGTTTAATCATGTATGCTTGAAAGTAATTTCCGTAGACAACAGTATTCTTCACCCTTTTATAAATGGGGAAAAATACATTCCTGTTAAGGTTTTCAGATCAAGTCTGGTAAAGGGTCCCATTTAAGTTTGAAGCTGAGAATGCTCCACAGAAGTGGTTTCTCTTCCCATAGTGCAGTAGTGATGGGTGAAGTTTGCACTTTATGAAACCTCTCTCTACTACACCAGCTATTAAAGGCATAGGGCCCTTCCTTGAGTGGGACTGCTGTACTTTGGCTCTTTATTTATTTATGACACTTGTATCCCATCCTTCATTGTACGACCCCAAGGAGACTAACAACAAATACATAAAACTATCAATAAACATTAAAGCACTGTAGCCACTCATCAAATCAGATTAAATATCAATAATTTGCCATTTTTTCTTTTTACTGCTACCTCCTCAGCATTCAAAAACCTGAAGAGAGAGGCAAGTCTTCTGGTAGTACCTAAAGATAGTGTTAGCATTGTGGCACAATTCTGACCTATCACCTAGCCTGTCCCTTTAAGATTATCCAGGTTCTCTAGTCATCCATCATGTATGAGTAAAGGTGCCATGTCTACCCTCCAGTACTCAAGCTTGTCTTCTGCCAGTGAAGCTGATCACCTCCAGGCAGTAATTAAAATGTTGACAACTCCCATCTCCTTGACTTTGCCACCTTGCTTGCTTCCTCCTCTAGCCCCTAGATGTTTTCTGTACTATGTGAAACTCTTGTGATTGGCTGGTCAGAACCACCTGTCAGAGTCTACCTTGTCAAATGTTTGAGGACAACCCTAGCTTTATGTGAGTATCCTACTCCTAGGCTCAGTTAGTTTTCTGAATTATTTTCCTTAAAGCACCATTCTGCCTTTTCCTTTTGATCTCTTGCCTCTTATACTTATTAGGCCAAAAATCTTGCAGTTTAAGAATGTACCTATAGCTGCAGGCACTTCTATCAAACATTAAAAAGCAGGGAAATTGGATGACTATAGGGAGAGCAGGAGACCCAACCTCCTCTCCGAGATATTGTACTGGCTTACAAATCTGTCAAAATGCAAACATAATTTGGGTTGGTCTTTCACATTCCAATCCACTTCCCGTGCAGCACTTTATTATGAACAAAATACAGCTGCCTGAATTCCTATCAATTATAAACTTTTTTTTAAAATGCACATTTAATAGCCTGAGACATATATTAGATTATCTAGGGTTGCCAGGTCCATGGCTGGGCCTGGCAACCAAGAGGTCTTCTGCATCTTTAAAAGTTGTGCAGGGGGAAGGGAGAATTCCACCTTGTGGTTTTTCCCATTACAGAGTTACAAGAACACCTGCACTTGGCTGACTTTCTCTTCTCCTAAAGATACAGGATCAGTCTCAGGCCAAGAACCTGGCAACCCTAAGATTATCAGTATTTTAAAAATCATAGCATTTTACAGCCTAGCTGGGGTACTAGAACTGTTAAAACAAAATGTTAAAACTAAGAGATGCAGCAAAACAGAGGATATTCTACAGTAGATACAAGTAGTCCTCCATCCAAATTTAAACTGAAGCAGACCCTGCTTATTGACTAAATTGACTACATTGGTTTCAAGCCAAGTTGTATTTTAGAACACTGGTTGTTGCTTCTTACTGTACATGCGGTACATTATCATAGACTTCAATGTTAATTTTCTTAAATTAATTTAAAATCAGCCATGCGTTTTTTAAAAACATTTAAACTCTGGAAGGTGAAACTCACAGTATGGGGCAAGGGCAGTGATAGGATTACAGGTACTCTAGGAACATGTCTGATTTTTAATTAATTTCTATAAATTATGACAACCTCTCAGAAAAAAGTCCACCAGGCTTATGGATTTTTCACTCCCAATTTTCACTTTAACCTGTGGATTCTCTGTGTGTGTGGGTGTATCACCATGAAAATTTACAAGGTTATTAAGCAAGCAGTATAAGGTTTATAATCTTTTGTTTTCCAGTGTGGTTATGGGAAGCAGCAGAATGGTGGTGGTGGTGGTTTATTTTTAATTTAACATGGTGGAATGCAAAAAATCCATACACGCTATAATATACATCCATGACCATAGCTGAATAAATATACTTCATAAAATTTACTGTTGGGGTTCTTGTGTGCATTTGTGCCAGACTCAAAGGGATATTTCCCCCTCATTATTGGATTATTTGGCTTTACACTAGGTGTGCATATCAGTGGGATTTGATAAGAGAAAAGCAAGCTACACTGGGCTCTGATGAGAGACTGGAAATCTGGATGCTGTCTGCTTCCCATTTACCTTGCACCCTCAAATTTCATTTTCACCCAGGATTAAAGAAAACACAAGAGAACCTCTAGGGCAGGGGCGGCTGATCTGTGGCTCTGCAGAAGTTGTTGAACTCCAACTCCCATCAGTCACAGCCAGCACAGCTAATGGTCAGGAATCATGGTAGGAGTTGTCCAGCTATAAATGGAAGGCCACAGGTTAGCCACTCATGCTCTAGGGAGAATGCATTACACAACTGGAGAGCTAGTGCTGAGAAGGCTCTTCAGGAAGTCATAGGCCCCTAGACCTCACCCAGTGGTGAAACTATGAGAAGAACCTCCCCATCAGATCTCATTCTAAAGTAAGAATGCAGGGCTGCAGCCAAATTAGAGTTTGACAAAGTATGTATGAACGGAAAAGGAAAGATAAACAATAAATTACAGCACCAACACCTGTAGCTCGACCCTAACGGTCCTGCCCCCAAGAACCAGTACATATTGCCAGTGAAATATTTCAGAAAGGAGTGGTGAACTATTCTGAAAAGCAAGCAGAGCTAAGTGGATATCACAGGCATAGGGTTGCCAGGTTCTTGGCCTGAGACTGATCCTGTATCTTTAGGAGAAGAGAAAGTCAGCCAAGTGCAGGTGTTCTTGCAACTCTGTAATGAGAAACACCACAAGGTGGAATTCTTCCTTCCCCCTCCACAACTTTTAAAGATACAGAAGACCTCTTGGTTGCCAGGCCCGGCCTCCAAGAGGTCTTCTGTATCTTTAAAAATTGTGCAGGGGGAAGGAAGAATTCCTCCTTGTGGTTTTTCCCATTACAGGGTTGCAAGAACACCTGCACTTGGCTGACCTTCTCTTCTCCTAAAGATACAGAATCAGTCTCAGGCCATGGACCTGGCAACCCTACACAGGCATGAAGTGCCTAGCTGATCATTTCTGACCAATGCTGCTGATTAGTTTTGTCTGTTTTGGGGAGCAGCAGCCCAGTATAATGCACAGAGCGATTTTGGTGAGTCTGCTGGCAATTGTGTTCGCCATGATAAACATTTTCTTCTATGGTTTCTCCCCCCCCCCATGAGAAGACTCCTAGTCTGGGAGCACACTAGTTGCTTACAGCAAAGCATTTCCATTGGTCATATCTGGAGGGGGAATGTGTGATCAGTTGCAAAATCTCTTTGGAGCTGAAAATGCCCACTAAAGCTGCTCCCACCAGGTTTTACAGTAAAAAGGGGCGGGGTTTAACTACTACCATTGTGTGCCCCAGTTTTCAGAAAAGAGAAGTGGAGATGCAGAACAGTAAATGTGTCTCTACCCCTAAGCTGAAAGAAGAGATATAACGGGAATTCTTAGAGGGATTTCTTTGTTGTAAATATCAGGCTAAACCACTCCCCAAATTGGTGGGGGGGGAGCTTTTGTTGCTACGGAAGTCTTTAAATGCTAATCTGCTCTCCCAGTTTTGCAATTCCGTTGGGGAGAACTATGGTAAAGTAATTATAGGAGTCAGCACTCTTAATAGCTCTACCATTGCTGCTTACCTTTCTATTTCCCCAGATCTCTATAGTATTCTGAATATTAGCAGTTGGAAAACTGCTACTTCTAGCCATGTGATTTGCTTAAATGTTCCTGCTCTCTTTTATTACTCAGATATGGGCAACCTCTGTACCCTTGGAAGCCACTCTGTTCTCCAGACATTGGGGCAGGGAACGGAGCTGTGTTTTGTTGTATTGGTAGAGTCTGTCATGACTGATCAGGCCACATGATAAAGTTGTTATCATGTAACAGAAAGGGCTTCATGGGTATGAAGCACATGCACTCAGGCCCATAAACACACATATTTATAAAGCTTTAACATTAATGTGTGCCATGTGAAATTGTGGGTGCACATTTTACCACAACTTGAAGGGCCACTAGGGGGCAGATAAGATTGCTCTATGGCTACCAGTTGGCCGTTTCAAGTAAAACATTCTTCACACTAACTCAGTCAATGCTATAATTTGTTCCCTGCTTCTACAGGGCTAAGAAATGCTTCACAAAAAATGACATTCCTACATGAAGAACCATGTACCTGCCATAATCTGTAATGATTATATATATATACACACACACTCTAAATATAAATATGAACATATTTACAAAAAGGAAGGGACTTTTAAATATTATTACCTGTTCATTAAGTCTAATAATTATTCTTAGGCTCCCAAGAATACCAATTATCAGAATAATTCTAGAAACATCATTCTTTAAAGTGCACATTGTATATATCATCAATTGCCAACATAAAAATACCATTACATTTACAACACATGTCCATAATTCTACACTCAATAATACATCAAATTAATAATTATAACAATTGTCCAAATTATACCTTCTTTTCAGATACGGCAACCAATTTTCATGGAACATTCTTATCGATTTTCTTTCTCGTCTCAGTCATTTTTGCCATTTCTGCAGTACACTTACCACACACTTCAGACAGCCCTCCCTCTTTTAAAGAAGGTGCATTATTGCCCCTCCAGTTAAAGGAAAATTCCAGACTAATTCATGATATATAACCTTCACTGCATCTCAGATAACTAACAGCATAACTAAAGAATCCAAGGTATTATATATAAAATCACTACACGAATTGTTACTGAATCTTCCTCCAAGAGTAAAAAAAAATTGGGAGACCATTAAGTAGGTCAGCAATTTGCATTAACTTGAGCATATATCCAACATTAACCCAGCCCATTCTCATACAATTTATTTATCAAGCAGATATTAAATACAAATGTTAATATATTTTATAATGATTTCTTCATATATTTAAGCATGGAGATAATACTAGTCCTTTAGTGAAGATAAATTGATAATGTGTTCTGATCATGTGTTTCTCAGCATATTTTCATGTATATTTCTAAGATTATTACCAGAATAATGACCAATCTTAATAAAATTTCTAAAATGTCAGTCTGTAATCAGCAGCCATACCAGCAAATGCCTCTTAGGCCAGGCACTGAGCCTTCATTACTTGAGGAAGAAGAGAAAGCCACAGGAGGTGACTCTGTTCAGCCATCACCTAATCAGTTCTAATACCACCCCTCCCTTG
The DNA here is from genome assembly GCF_030035675.1 of Rhineura floridana. Classification (NCBI taxonomy): domain Eukaryota; kingdom Metazoa; phylum Chordata; class Lepidosauria; order Squamata; family Rhineuridae; genus Rhineura; species Rhineura floridana. Next base: position 176,352,462 of record NC_084480.1, on the reverse strand, counting down.
GTGAACATTGATAAACCTTCAAATTTAGAGAAATATATATTCATTTTACCCACATTAATATTCCTTGTTACATAATTGGACACTTGCAAATAGCTGGAACCAGTATGCTAGATTCCAAGACTAGCTGAGCCAGGGGCTCAAATACATGCATTTTCTTCATTAGGAGAGTAATGTGTGAATCAGCCCCGTCACCTCTATCTTGAGGAACAGGCTATGTAGGGTTAGTGCTTGCGCTCAAGCGCAACACTGCCTAGTTCTCCCTTTATGTCAAACAAGTTGTTTGAAATGTTTACCATGAGCAGAAGGTGCACTTTTCCATGCTTCCACAGATAGCCTCACTCTCCCTGCATGTGCAAGATCACACTCTTGTGCTTCATGTTAATTAAATCTTGAAAAATACTCTTTGCCTCTGTATTTGCAATAAAAATGCATTTGAACTCCACTTCATGCAAAAACATATAATAAAATAAGTGCATAACAAGATAATGGGTTTATCCAAACCAGCACTCGTGGAAGGCTGCTCACTCAGTGAGAATTCCCCACCCCCTCTCCCCACTGCAAACTCCTGTGTACACCATACAGACCAGCACAAAAACTCTTCTAAGAGATGGGAAGACCTAGGATTCCTACTTGTGCAGTCTGCCTGCCTGTTTGATTTTTCCTGATATCTCCCTTCCACTGCAGCTCCCCCATTCCAGCCCTTTCCTGAGATCACTTGACTCTTAGGAGAGGTTCGTGGGGCAAGGAGTGGGGCGGGGAGGGAGAGAGAGAGACTGCAGTATAAATGCCCTTGTATTCACACTGCAATGGTTACAACTCAATAATACTATTAATAAGCATTTATAGAACCCTTTTTTTTACCATTCAAAGAAATTCAAAGCCACTACTTTCTGCAATCCTGACAAGAACTATCATGATCCTTGGCTACAGATGAGGATGAAGAGCAGAGGCTGAGAGGACAATGGCTTGCCTAGGACACAGAGCAGCATCATAGCAGAATCAAGACTGGAACACGGTACATTTTGATTCACAAATCAGTTGCTCTGCTGCTATGGGATACAGGCTCTCACATACATTTGAGATGCAAAGCAAAGCCATCCTTTCATGACTTCACAACTACCTGACATAGTCTCAGTTGTGGCTAAAGGGGAGAAAAGAGATCACCAATATGCCTTATGACCCTGAATATGCCATAGTTACCACCTTGATTGGTTTTCACAAATGTGGATACCGGATGCCATTGAAGATGCCCACTTTTATTGCAAATAAAATATTGCTAAGACAAGACAACCAGTAATAATCCGTATTATAATTATTATTACCTCACTCTGGAGAGGAAAAGATTGGATATGGAGCAAACTCTGCAATGGTCAGTCACAATTGTTACAAGGTTTTCTGACAAAAGCAGAGTTCCTTAAACTTCACTGAGCTTGCTCATTGCAGAACAATTTTTCTGCCATTATGGCTTCCGGTGGGTTGCCAAAGAAAGGCATCCAAATTAGTTATTTATTTAAAAAAAATATTTAGAAAATTAAATGAGAATTTAACTAGAAAATTAAATGAGAATTTAACTAGAAAATTAAAACTTTGTTGCTTCTTGAAAACCCTTTGAGAAACATTGGGTTCCTTTTGTCTCTTATACACGTTACCATTTCAGTAAGGACATTAATTATATATGACTGTTTCTATGCTATCATAAATATTGACATATTAGATTTTGTAAACTATATTTGGCTATAGGGAGATGGTGTGTGTATATTTCGTGTGTATATTTCTGAATGTTTTTAGTGTTTTTGTTTGCCACCCTGGGCTCCTTTTGGGAAGAAGGGTGGGATATAAATTTAATAAACAAATATAGTTGCATTAAAGTGCAGGAGGTCATTTATCACTGTTGGTTCTGGAAATATCCTCTATTACTGCTGCTGCTTGTGGGAACCACCTAAAATAGCACCATAGACTACAGGTGGTCCATGGACTACAGCTTTAGAACTACTGCAATAACGCATTCGATCTATTTTTAATTGGAAATGAACAGCATTTTTACCACCCCGATCCTACAGAAGTCTACTTACTTCCAAGTTCAATTGAATTTTATGATACCTCCAAAATTCAATGGAACATTGCTAATGACTTGCACTGCAATTGTATTCATACTTACCTGGGAATAAGCCCAACTGAACTCAGTGGGACTTGCCTTAGAGCAGAGATGCACAGGAATGTGCTGTTAGTCATTTCTCCAGAAGTTTGTTTTACATTTTAAGCCAAGGGACTTCCTTTAGCACTTTCCCTTTAATTTTCACCCTCTAGGCAAACCTACATTCATTCCAAGGAATGTTCTGACAGAGGTATTTATTAAGTACTGTCCTCTTGGTCAGTAGTATTCTGGCAAATTCAGAAGTGCAGGGTCCCTTCATGATAGTCCCAGCCACACCCCCTTACTAAGATTATACAACCTTCTAAAATTATAATCTGGCCAGCCTTGAATACTGCTTTCTGCTTCTTTATCACTGTCATTATTTGACTGTCCTTTCACACTGTTAGAGATATTGCTTGAATTATTGGATTCAGTGTCAACACCTTTATCTCCTGCTCCTACCAAACTCCTTGATGATGCAGATGGAATGCTATCATTGGGATTCACTGCCTCTTCTTCTGCAGTTACATAATTCTCACTCTCCACAACTTGTCTTGGTTTTTAATAAAGGCTTACTTGCAATTGACACTCATGCTGATTGGTTTCTAGGATGCCTGAGCTATAGGGACCCTGCTGGGACTTGGCTTGCAAGGAAGTATGAGGTCCAAGACCCCCAGGACCCTGGACAACTGCTCTTGGCAGAGAAATCACCAACAGCTTTAAAGCTGCGCACCCCCCACAGCCATTTTTTATTTTTTTGCTAGATTGCACCACTCCATCTCAAAAGGATTCTACTGTAGTCATAAAGGGCACATATAGCTAGGCGATCCTGGCACGCAGCTACAATTGACTGCCTCTCTGTGTGTGATTTTGCCTGCTGTTCCTTTGAGTTTCTTAACAAGGATGATCCCCTTTGATTTGTCTCACCCAGGAGCCTTTTTGTGTGGTTCCTGATGCGCTTAACTGTGCAGCTCGCCCAAAGCCTAATCAGATAGGAATTACTTGAATGAATGTTTATGGCCAATCGGGGAAGGGGGGTACAATCACCAAAGGTCTATTTCTGAACGTTTCCCAAAAGAAAAACGTGCATTCCTGTATGATTCGTTTTGGATGAGCCGCTCACGCAAAAGGGTCGCATCTCGGCAGTAAAGCCTGCACGTGCAAAAAAAAAAAACACCCACTAAGCGCCTCGGCTCAGCTCTATCGGTAGCGGATCATCCTCAGACCAGCCAGGGGCAGGCAGCTGCTGCTACGCTGAAAGCAGCAAGGTGGCACTGGGGAGGGCTCGGCGCTCGCACGCACATGCCCCGCACGCGGAGAGTCCCAGGTTCGATCCCTGGCAATATCGGAGAGAGTAGCCGGATTGGCCGCGAAAGGTGCTGCATAAGCGGAGCAGCAGACAGCACAGGAGGACCAAACGCCCTGGGTCGGTACAAGGCAAAGCAACCTTCACCGCTGCGGGCAGCTTTAAGCGCATTTTCACAGATACACAAGTCCCGTGCTGGCAAACCCTCCTCGGCGAGGGCCCCTGAGCAGCGCCTCCCGTCCTGCCCAGCAGTTCTGCGCCGCTTTGAAGTCGCTCCACCGCGGGAAGAAATGGAACGCCTCCCTCTTCAGCGGCTTTCCCGGGCGGCGTCGGCGCCTGCCTTCATTCTGGACACAGCTGAGCTTTCCTTCCCGCCCCTGCCCCTTTCTCTATTGGTGGGACTCACCGCCGGGCAGAAGAGCAGCAAGGTGACCTACGGCGCCGTCGAGCCTGAGTCGCTGGCAGCGGCTCTTCGTCAGCCCGACGAGCGCTCTGCGGCTCTCGCCGGCCTCGATCTGCAGCGCCCTGGAGAGGCGCACAAATCAAAGCACTGCGGGGCGGCGGCGGCAGGAGAGAAGACCAGCGGCTCCAGGCAGCGGCAGCCCGCACCCTGCCAGTCCTCGCCTCGTGGCGGGAAAAATACACGGCAGATCGGAAGGCGGCAGCAGCAGAGTAGGGCTAAGTAGTCGCAGCACCTGCCGCATGGTGCGGAGGCTGCAAGCCAGTGCTGAGCAAAACGTGGCAAGATTTCAGAGGTGCAGGTGCTGCTGCTGCATCCGCGGCTTGACATGAAGAATTTACAGCCCTGCACCGAGAATCGGGGAGGGGGGGCAACACAAAGATCCCCCCGGGTCCTAAAGAGCGCCCGGGGCTGCTCGGGTTTACTGCGGGAGGGAGGCTAGGTAGCTGCATCGGATGCCAGGGCCAGAGACGAGGCAGCCCCCACCCGCGCGGACCTCCACGGCAAAGGGTGGGCCGTTGCAAATGAGGGCGACATGGCAGCGCGAAGCGACAAAATGCATGCAATTTACAGTGTTTAGGGTTCGTTCTTTTTATAACGTAAACACAATTAAAACGAAGCAAACATGGCCAAGTGCCCAATCACCCGACTACCATCGCCATCGTTATTATTCAAAGTGGCAAATTTATTTAATGTGCAGTTGAACACAAAATGTGGAGTTGGGAAGCTGGTAATGTGCAGTTTGAAAAATGGGGGAGGAGACAGAATTAAACACATTAGGGTTATGTGTTTATTAAGCACTAAAATTACAGGCAACACGGACCGCATGTACACAGCTTATATAACGGTAGAATGCACTCACTTTCCCTATTTAAAATAAACTGCCCAAATCATATTAAAACACCTTCTCTTTGGCTGGAACTTCTTCTTCACCACCTTCATCTTTGGGCAGGTAATACTTCGTTGCATCCTCCTAAATGCCCTTAAAGTAGTCCCGGTTTTGCAGCTGTTAGTTACTGAACTAAGATTCACAAATAAAGCATTGCTGTATAGTATGTTAGAACTACTGACTCCTGCGGAGAAACCACCACTGATACAGGGGGTAAGCAAGGAGCAAATCATGCTTTGTGTTTATTTGCCTTGAGCCAGTGTGGCATAGTGGCTAGAGCAGCCTTTTCCAACCAGTGTGCCTCCAGATGTTGTTGGACCACAACTCCCATCAGCCTCAGCCAGCATGGCTGAGGCTGATGGGAGTTGTGGTCCAACAACATCTGGAGGCACACTGGTTGGGAAAGGCTGCTAGAGTGTTGGGCTATGACCTGGGAGACCAGGGTTTGAATCCCCACACAGCCATGAAGCTGACTGGGTGACCTTGGGCCAGTCGCTGCCTCTTAACCTCAGAGGAAGGCAATGGTAAACTTCCTCTGAATGCCGCTTACCATTAAAACCCTATTCATAGGGACCGACCTGAAGGAAGTCCATTTCCATTTCTGGGGGGGGGGTATCTGATGGGGAACTTGTGCAGTTGGAAAATCTGCTTTTAAAAAACCTGCAAAGCGGTTTACAAACATTAATCAATAAAAATAGCTTCCAATAAGACAGACAAATCAAATCAATGTAATAGTCTCAATAAACAGCAGCCGGGCCAACTCAACATAGAGAACAAAGGCAAGCTGCATCAAAAAATCAAAGGCCCTCTGAAGAAGAATGGTCTTCATATGTTGCGGGAGGGAGTGGTTCCGGGTGCCTTGAAGGAGGCGGTGATCCGACCACTCCTGAAAAAGCCCACCCTGGACCCACTGGTTTATCACAACTATTGACCGGTTGCAAATATCCCCTGTAATGCAATTGCAAGTACTCTTGGATGAAACAGATTATCTTGACCCATCCCAGTCTGGGTTCAGGCCTGGTTATGGGACTGAATCGGCCTTGGTTGCCCTGATGGATGACCTTTATCAGGAGAAGGACAGGGGGAGTGCGACCCTGTTATTCTTACTTGATCTCTCAGCGGCTTTTGATACCATTGACCATGGTATCCTTCTGGGCCGACTTGGCGAGCTGGGTATTGGAGGAACTGTTTTACAGTAGGGCCCTACTCATATGGCGGGTTATGTTCTGGACCCCTGCTGTAAAGCGAAAACCGCTGTAAAGCGGAACTCATTTAATAGAATGGTGCGCGACACCTGAAAACCACCGTAAAAGCAGAACAAGTGCCGTATGAGTGGGGCTTTAGTCTAATTGCGTCTAATTGAGACCGCTGCATTAGCGAAGCACCGTAAAGCGAAGCACTGTAAAGCGGGGCCCTACTGTACAGTGGTTCCGATCCTATCTCCAAGGTCACTCTCAGAGAATAGCATTGGGTGACTGTCTTTCAGCCCCCTGGCAGTTGTGCTGTGGGGTGCCGCAGGGTACCATCTTGTCCCCCATGCTGTTTAACATCTATATGAAGCCCTTGGGAGCGGTCATCAGGATATTTGGAGCGAGGTGTCAGCCGTATGCTGACAACACCCAGATCTATTTCTCCATAACATCTGAATCAGGAGAGGGCATGCAAGCCCTGGACCGGTGCTTGGACTCGGTGATGGGCTGGATGAGGGCTAATAAACTGAGTCTGAATCCTAGCAAGACTGAGACACTGTGGGTTGGTGGTTCCTGAGTTCGGATAATTGGTCAGTTGCCTGCTTTGGATGAGGTTGTACTCCCTCTGAAAGAGCAGGTCCGTAGTCTGGGGGTGCTCCTGGATCCATCTTTGTCGCTAGAGGCCCAGGTGACCTCTGTGGCTAGGAGTGCCTTTTACCAGCTTCGGCTGATAAGACAGCTGCGGCTGTTTCTGGACCAGGATAGCCTGACCACTGTTGTCCATGCACTGGTAACCTCTAGGCTGGATTACTGTAATGCACTCTATGTGGGGCTGCCCTTGATGCTGATCTGGAAGCTGCAGCTAGTGCAAAATGCAGCAGCGAGACTGCTCACTGGGACAGGGTATCGCCAACATGTCATCCCGCTGCTGAAAGAAGTGCACTGGCTGCCCATTTGCTACTGGGCCAAGTTCAAGGTTCTAGTTTTGGTGTACAAAGCCCTATACAGCTTGGGACCAGCATACCTGAAAGACCATCTTACCCCTTATATGCCCAGCTGATCACTGCGCTCTGCAGGTGAGGGCCTCCTGCAGATACCATCTTATCAGGAGGTTCGTTCTGCACAATATAGGAATCTGACCTTTAGTATGGCGGCACCTACCCTGTGGAATTCCCTCCCCTTAAATATTAGGCAGGCGCCATCTCTGCTATCTTTTCTGCGCCTTTGAAGACTTTCCTCTTCCAACAAGCCTTTTAAGTTGAGACCTATCCCAGTCTGTGTCTGTGTTAGAATTGCTTTTAATATGTCTTTTAATATTTAACCCTTTTTTAAAAAGATGTTTTTAAAGTTTTTAAAAAAATGTTTTTAACGTTTTGTTTTAATGTATTTTAAGGTCTTTTTATGATGTTTTAAGGTGTTTTTGGTGTTTCTGTTTGCTGCCCTGGTCTCCTGCTGGAAGGAAGGGCGGGGTATAAATAAAATAATAAATAAATAAATAGTTGCTGAAAAGACAGAAGGGAAAATGCTGAAGGAGCTGTCACAGAGAAGACCCTGCTCTTTAGAAACTAACCTATCCTGGAGTTTTATGCTCACTGGCCAGAATTCTGGAATAAAAAATAGGCTGGGGGCGGGGGTATGGAATGTATCTGATCCAGCTAAGTTCCTCCTGTACCCTTGACAACTGCTGTGTGGTAATCATGCCTTTCAGGAAACAAAAGAGAGATCTCGTCTCTGATGTGGGTGAGTGGGCTTCGCTGACTGCTGAGCTTCAAAACAAGGATTTATTCTTTGTCTTTGCTCTTGTCCTCCTGCCCAAGGGGTGAAGGTGTAAGGGTGTGTGTCTGTGTCCTGAAGTTATACAGTAACAATGATTCCTCAAATAGCTCATAATTGTCCACATGTGTGTTCCCTTCCCCACCCCCCAGTTAGGGCAGCTTCCTGTTCTGACAGTCAGCTACCTGTGTGGGCTGCCATCTCTGCCCCTTATTCCATGCTGGGCACTGCCACCTTTGTGAAACAATATAAGCTGAAGCTGAAGCCTCTGCCCAACCCATTTACACAGAACAACAGGAGTAGAAGGAGGAAAAGAATGTTCCTAAAATTAGAGCTGTCTAAAATAGCTAAGGCTGGACAGTATGCTCGTGTTTAACGTCTGAGATTTTTACATTCTGTCACTTTTTAGACCACCCAGTAGCCTAAGCAACAGATAGCAGAGAGCTAGAAATTTGACAGTAACTTTCTGTTATATCTGTTTAAAGTGGGTTTTTATGGGCTGGTTCACATTGTTGGCCCTCTAGGAATACCTTGTGTAAAGTGGGAAATAAGATATTTCAATGCAAAAAAATGAGAAAAGCTTACATCTACTAACATGCACTGCATGAAAGGTTCTCTGCATAAACTGCTTAGCATTCCAAGGCCCCAATCCAGCACAGAGTAAAGCACTTAGGCTACAATCCTGTGCACACTTATCTACCTAGGAATAAGTCCCATTGAAATAGCTGGGAATTTCTGATTAAACATGCTTAGGATTGCTCTGCACAATATATTGAAATCAATGTGCTCACACATGCTTAACTCTGTGCTAGATTGTGATCCAAATCTGTAGATACAAGCACGGAGGACTTCATGTATCGTTCATGCATATTTGCGACATTCATATTGAATTTATTTCTTTTTTAATCAGTGCAATTTAGCCATTATAAATGCAAATGTAGTCTACTATTTTCTAAATAGACCTCTGCATTGTTCCAATCTCTAATATACGTTTGAGCACCATTTCCCTTCTCTGAGCACATCTGCAAGGTTTTCTTGGAGAGAAAGGTAGTGAGCACACCTAATGTGTATCCAGTGCCTGCTGTCCACATGCTCTCCTCGGTGCAGCCTGCCCCTCCTTCCCTTAGTCCATTTGGATTGCAGACATGGGAATGTATGAGGCCAAGGCAGGCGCAGGGTTGTCCCACATCACATTTCACCTCTATTTTTAGAGAAGTTTTTAACACATTTCTAGGTTAGTGTTAAAGTGCGAGATCAGAAGTATAGGGAGCTCTTATACAAAGATGCCATCATCCTCCCATTTTAAAAAAACCTAAAAAGGCCAAACTCATTTAACCTGTTCAGGTTACTGTTTCTCCAGGCCTGCAATCTTTCTAGTTGCTCTTCTGCATGTATCAGTTCTAATCTGAATTCACTCCAACACGGGATACACAATTACAAATTAGATTTGCCTTGGCTCGGGTAGAAATAACCATAATACATCCAAGAACTGCACTGGCTTCCTTCCCCCCCCCTTTCCCCCCCAACTGCATCACTTGACTCAAAATTATGAAACTGCTTTAAAATATGAAACAGCTTTAATTTGCACATTTAATAGTTCACATAAGTGGGTTATTTTTGTGTGAGCAGTTTAATGCATGAGAAGGGTACTTACTCAAGACTGCAGTGTGACTAAGTGTACCTTACACTCCTTGTGTGAAAAGAAAAGTCACATGGATTGTTACATATTGTTAGGATTTTTAGAACAAGGGAATTTTTAAATTAAGGATTTTATGCTTTGGCAAAGGTATATAAGTCTGATAGAATTGTTCAATTGCCCAAAGGATTATGGGTAGAAATGTTTTCTTGCAAAAGCAGAGTTTTATCTAAAGTGTTGTTTCTAGGCTTGAAAAGGAGACGTGAAAACGGACTGAATACTCAGAATAAATTAGACATCTGACAGCCTCTTGGTATGGCATACAGTGGAAAGACACAGATTAAAGCTGACATGGGGTGAGTGGAAAATAAGTTGACATGCTAGGATCTGAGAAAAGGAAGAAGTTGCAAGATGGCTCATGTTTGGAACACCTTGTAAAGGCACGAATGAGCCTGTGCATTCTCAAGGGTGATTTGGATCAGATGTTTTTAAGAAACAAGAACAGGGAAGTAAGAACACTCTTGAACATGAGTAAAAACCCATATGATATAAGAGAACTGGTGTCATAGATGACACATGTATTATTTGTGCTGGACCAATGAGGTAGCTAGAAGTTTACCTCATTGGTGGCGCTACAGTGGGTTCAGCGAAGGCAGTTAGAAAGGATATTTGATTAGGTGCAGGGGAAATGATCAGGGTCTTGTTTTTGGAATTCTGATGAGATATCCCACCTTCTGGGGTGTAAAATGTCTACTTCTACTCTGCTTTAATCTTGTAAGTATTTAAGCTTTGGCCGTGTGAGAAGGGCTTCAGAAGGTGTTTGTAAATTTTTCTTGCTAATTAATGAAATGTCTCAGACAACCTTTGGGTGTCTCTGCGTTGGTCCAGTTGGTGTGTTTGCTGAACCTCTCACCTATGGAGTTGGGAGTTGTTTGTTTGTGAAGCTGTGGCCCGTTTGCAGCTTTTAAATAATCAATAACTTTAAAGCCTAACAATATGTAAGTTGGGTCTGATTCACTTTACTGATCCCAGATTCTTTGCCTTTTATGGATTCTTTGACTAAGTTTGCCAATCCTGCTGGCATCCACTTAGACATCTTAGCACCTTTCTGAATCTGATATACATTCTGAGTTTCTGTCATCATGGTTAACCTCCATGTATCACGTAAAAATACTGTATATATGATTTCATAGTACCAAAGCACCTCCTTTTCATGCCTTATAATTTTCCTTTCACTCCCCCGCCCCCAATTTTCCTCTGACATACTCTGTGCTTAGTAGAAGGCTGGGTGTGATTTGCAGTGTTCAGCTTTGCCCAGGAAGAGAGTTACTTGGGTAAATCACCCAATTATAAAATCAAGAGTGAATTCCCTGGAAGCACCTAGCCACACACATTAAGTGGTCGACTGTCTGCCATGCACACCCACCCCACAGGTTGAACAGCCTGTAAGTGACTTTAGTGCTCCCAAGGAACAGCAGAGCACCTTTTAGCTGGTGATGGACAAGGAAATGCAAGCCTCCTCACTACCTAAGGTTGTTACTGTCATTTGACCCTCTCATGATACACACACAAGTGGCAGTGTGTGTGTGTGTTATGTGCCTTCAAGTTGATTATGATTTATGGCAACCCTATGAATCAACAACCTCCAATAGCATCTGTTATAAACCACCCTGTTCAGATCTTGTAAGTTCAGGTCTGTGGCTTCCTTTATGGAATCAATCCATCTCTTATTTGGCCTTTCTCTTTTTCTACTCCCTTCTGTTTTTCCCAGCATTATTGTCTTTTCTAGTGAATCAGGTCTTCTCATTATGTGTCCAAAGTATGATAACCTCAGTTTCATCATTTTAGCTTCTAGTGATAGTTCTGGTTTAGTTTGTTCTAACACCCAATCAGAAGCTACTGTAAGGACAGAATATGGAAAAACCGATTGATTCCCAATTGGAAAGGTTGTGAGATGGGTTATTTTATCACCCTATTTGTTTAATCCATATGCAGAACATATCATACAGAAAGCGGGACTGGACCAAGATGAAGGATGTGTGAAAACTGGAGGGAGAAATATCAATTTAAGATATGCAGACGACACCATACTCTTAGCAGAAACCAGTAATGATTTGAAATGAATGCTGATGAAAGTTAAAGAGGAAAGCACAAAAGCAGGACTACAGCTGAATGTCAAGACTAAAGTAATGACAACACAAGATTTATGTAACTTTAAAATTGACGGGGACACTGAACTTGTCAAAGATTATCAATAACTTGGGACAGTCATTAACCAAAATGGAGACAATAGTAAAGAAATTAGAAGAAGGCTAGGACTGGGGAGGGCAGCTGTGAGAGAACTAGAAAAGGTCCTCAAATGCAAAGATGTATCACTGAACAGCAAAGTCGGGATCATCAGATCATGGTATTCCCAATCTCTACGTATGGATGTGAAAGTTGGACAGTGAAAAAGTCGGTAAGAGAAAAAGCAACTCATTTGAAATGTGGTGTTGGAGAAGAGCTTTGCGGACACCATGGACCGTGAAAAAGACAAAAAATAAGTGGCAATAGACATTTATTAAATGTCAAGGAAAGTAACATTAGTTGTGTTCAGTATTGTAGTAGGGAGAAAGAAAGCTATAGTCCTCCTCAGTGAGCTTCAGGGCATCAGAATGACAAAGAGGTAGGGAAACAAGGGCTGCTCTCTTGCTCGAGTGCCAGAGATTTGTGAACACATATTTGCCGCTGAGGACAGCTGCATCTTCTAGCTGAGGATGTAAATGTAAAGACAGTGTCCTTTCTTGCTTTCAACCTGGCTCTTGCATACGGTAAAAAGTAGGAGGGTACTGACAGCTTTAAAGCTAAAAGGACCATGGCAAAGCATGTATTGCTGGGTGCTCACATTTTATATCACTGTTGTCCATGCAGAAGCAGGATTTTCGAGCGCCTTGAGAAACAGCAAGCCCTGCTTGATAAAAACAACAGTGGGATAAAAGAAATGAGTTTGTTCACAATGGGAAATGGTGCTTTTATCATGCCCAACTTAGTTTTAAAATAATTTGTTACATTCATATCCTGGCTTTCCTACAAAAAGCTTCAAGGTGGTATATCTGTTCCTCTTCTCTTTTTTCCCTTCACACAAACCCTTTGAGGTGGATAAGGGTGGGAGTCGGTGACTGGCCCAAAGTCATTCTGTGACCTTCATGGCTTGAGTGGGGATTTGAACCTGGGCCTCTTCAGTCTTAATCCAATATTCTAACCCAGGGATAGGGTCCCTCCAGATGATATGGACTACAACTCCCATCATCCCTGACCATTGGCCATGCTGGCTGGAGATGATGGCCGTTATTGCCCAAAACTTCTGGAGGGCTCTATATTGGTTACCCCAGCTCTAACCACTATACCACACTGGCAAAACAGTTTTGTCATTCTAGGTGCGGCACCTCTGCCCTCACACAAAAGAGCTTGACTAAGAGGATGGATCAGTGAGAAAAGTGGGGGTAAGTGGGATTTATGGAGAGGACAAAGGATATGTTTCCCAGAGACATATCGTAACAGCAGCACTAGACAATTTGTGTCTAAGCTTGGGAACAGGCAATTGTTTTTAAGAGAATTGATGGTGGTATGGTAGAACCATAATTCCCCGTTATGAACATGCTCATGTCTCACTGCTGTCCCTGGTCAAATAGCATTTGCAGGTTTTTCATGGACAACAAAAACCTGCAAAACTGTTTGATCAGAAATGATGGATGAGTGTTTGGTGATGCTTCTTCTAAACCACTTTCAGCTTTGTGAGGCTGTATCTCTGCATTGCAGACTTAAACTTTCTTCTTCCTAGGACAACACGGGAATTGTATTTCTGTGGAGGGGGAAGGAACTAGGGATCTGAGAGAATTATCAGGACCCTTACCAAATTACAATTTCCAGGATTCTTTAGGAAGCCACAGCACTTAAAGTGATATAAAGATGATATAAGTTTATAGTGGAAATAAGTGCAAAGGGAGGAATAAAACTTCATCTGTCTCTAGTATCATGTGTACTCACAAACTTTTCTTACCTGGATACTCCCTTCCAGATATCTATATTTAATGGCTTTCAAACCATATCATTAACTCCATAGGCATCTCAGGTGGGAAGCATTGCCTCAAATTAATAAGAGTGCCTCCCAGAGTAATTTACATTTTAAATATCACTAATGTATGATGATGTTTAAAATCTCATGTCTGTTTCTCATTATAAAAATGTAAGAACAGCTTTGCTGGATCAGGCCAATGGCCATCTAGTCTAGCATCCTGTTCTCACAGAGGTCAGCCAGATGCCTATGGAATGCTCCTAAGCAGAACTTGAGCTTCAGTGAAGCTTGAATATTGTGAAAATAAGGGCCACCCATTGTGTTAGATGGAGCCACAGACTAGCAAAATAAGAAATCATGTCCTGTTTAAAAGGGGGATGTCTGGCAATTTCATCTTGTTGCACAGAAGCACCAAAGGTAAATTAAGAGCTTACAACACCAATTCAAAGGAGAAGAGTACATGGGGAGCACCAGCATAATCTTTAAAAGTTTCTTTAGAATATGCTAAAGGAAGATGAGGACAGTGTTTACTGTTTTATAAAGTTGTGGCTGTCCTGTCATCCTGTCCAGGAAGGAAGCCCTGCTCCTTCATTCTAGGGGTGTGATCACAAACTACAAGGGCTTAATGGTGAGGAAAATACTCTCTGCATACTCAGACGTATTTTACTATATAGTGTTACTTTATTTATTTACTTTAAAGCATTTTTATCCTGCTATTCTGCGCAAAAGCCTGCTAGGATATAGCAGATCAATAAATACACAACAATCCCTACCTTCCGGCTTACAAAAAAGATCTAACCCTAAAAGGGATGTGGGGTTGGGTGGGAATCTGGGAATCAGGCACCATTTCTTAATATTGAAATGGAAATGGACTGCCTTCAAGTTGATCCCAACTTATGGCGACCCTATGAATAGGGTGTTCATGATAAGCAGTATTCAGAGGGGGGTTACCATTGCCTCCCTCTGAGGCTAGTCCTCCCCGGCTGGCTAGGGCCTGCTCAGCTTGCCACAGCTGCACAAGCCAGCCCCTTCCTCGTCTACAACTGCCAGCTGGGGGGCAACTGGGCTCCTTGGGACTATGCAGCTTGCCCACGGCTGCACAGGTGGCAGGGCACGTAACCCCCTGAGCCACTCACTGTGGGGTGATCTTTAGCTGGCCCTTGACACCCAGGAGACACAAGTGGGGATTTGAACTCACAGACTCTGGACTCCCAGCCAGGCTCTCCTCCCCACTCCTTGTAATGACTAGCTAGGATAAAGACATTTCTGGTAGCATTCTACCATGCTATCCAAACTGTTTCCATCCTACCTGGTTGTTATAAAACTGCAACTTTTAAGAACCAGCTACTGCCAGATGGCAATTGGGAGAGCACCACAGACTGGTGGTCTCTCAGCAAAGTCAATGGAATAGCTGTGCTTCCCTTCTCTTCCTCTGCTCTGCAGTTATGACTAAGTTAGTTATGTTTCTTTACAGCAGGGCTGCAGGGGTAAAAGGTGGGAAAGAGAAGGGAGCTAACTGATGTGACTACAAAGACCAAGGCCAACTGTGAGTCAGACTATTGATCCATTTAGAGCACTGCTGCCTATTCTGTGATCAGTTACTTAATTTCAGGTGGCATGGGAGACACATGTGCTTAAGTCTATTTGGAAATGTCACCCTTGACTCTATGTTGGGAGTTGTTAAGTGGATGAGGGTAGTGTACTCTGCACCTACTCAGGGGCCCTTTTATCTGTTCTTAGTCCACATATCCCAGGGGGCTAAGCTAAGCTACTACTTAGCCCTGGCATTGAAAAGGTTGCTGTGTCTCAGCCCTACGTTGGATCTCATGGGCATCATATCTCTCTATGACTGATACCACAATTTATTTATTTATTAATCTTCTATCCCACTCTTTCTCCCAGTGGAAGCGCAGGGCAGCAAACAAAAACACTAAAAACACTTTAAAACGTCATAAAAACAGATTTTAAAATATATTAAAACATCTTTAAAAACATTTTCTTATGCGCCTTCAAGTTGATGACGACTTATAGTGACCCTATGAATCAATGACCTCCAGTAGCATCTGTCATAACCCCCGTTCAGATCTTGTAAGTTCAGGTCTGTGGCTTTCTTTATAGAATCAATCCATCTCGTGTGGTCTTCCTCTTTTTCTACTCCCTTCTGCTTTTCCCAGCATTAATGTCTTTTCTAGTGAATCATGTCTTCTCATGATGTGTCCAAAGTATGATAACCTCAATTTCATCATTTTAGCTTCTAGTGATAATTCTGATTTAGTTTATTCTAACACCCAATTATTTGTCTTTTTTTGTGGTCCATGGTATCCGCAAAGCTCTCCTCCAACACCACATTTCATATGATTCGCTTTTTCTCTTATCTTTTAAAAGAAGAGATGAGTTTCTTAAAATGGGGTAAAATATACCCAGAAATCTCATCCAGCTACAGCTCCATGGCATGTGTTTGCTGTTGCTTTACACATTCAGACACATATCATTTTAGGAGATGTGCCTTGGAGGAACAGGAACTAATGTGTCCCACAACTGCATGAAGTCCTGAATGAGACTGGGGAAAAATGCATTCCAGGCACAGTACAAGAGGGAAACCTATTATGGGAACAAGGAGGCTCAGGTCTCGGCTGAGAGCCGGGTGGCGCTGTATCAACTCCATCTGATATGGAGGCTGCGCCCCTACCTTCCCAACCATCTGCTCCCAGTGGTGGTACATGCCCTAGTCTCTTCTTGCCTAGATTACTGTAATGCGCTCTACATGGGGTTACCCTTGAAAACGGTCCGGAAGCTGCAACTGGTACAGAATGCGGCAGCTCGCCTGATTAAGGGCAGCCGCCGGAGAGATCACATCACTCCAGTACTGAAGGAGTTGCACTGGTCACCAGTTACTTTCCGGGCCCAGTTCAAGGTGTTGTTTTTGACCTTGAAAACCCTGCACGGTTTCAGCCCAGTCTGTCTGAAAGAGCGCCTCCAACATCATCAGGGATGCCGCTCAACAAGATCAGCCTCAAAAGACCTCTCCATCCCACCAGTTGAAACAGCTAGACTGGGGAGGACTAGGGAGAGGGCTTTTTCAATAGTGGCCCCTACTCTGTGGAATTCCCTCCCAAATGATCTCCGCCATGCCCCCTCTATGATGAGCTTCTGCCGGGCCTTGAAGACCTGGCTCTTCAGGCAGGCTTTTGGGGTGGGTTAGGTTTTATTATCATTGGTTGAGATTTTTTAATGCTTTAATGTAAATTGTATGTTTTTATGTTGTACGTCGCCCAGAGTGGCTGGATAACCAGCTAGATAGGTGACTAATAAATTTAATAAATAAATAAATAAAGCTTCCCTATCACTTCCTTGCCTCATTTTGAATTTTTATTCATCTGTCATATTTCTTTTCCACAGCTCAAAGCTGTTAAGAATCAGGTACCAAACAGTCAATAGCCAAAATAAGATGCATATGTTGGACATATTGGAAGTTGTTTAAAAACACTATATTAGAAGCTCAACTGGAGTGCATACCGCAGATCAGAAAAGGTACCGCCAGGGCCAAGAAGATGCCAGCATGGTTAACGAGCAAAGTCAAGGAAGCTCTTAGAGGCAAAAAGTCTTCCTTCAGAAAATGGAAGTCTTGTCCGAATGAAGAAAATAAAAAAGAACACAAACTCTGGCAAAAGAAATGCAAGAAGACAATAAGGGATGCTAAAAAAGAATTTGAGGAGCACATTGCTAAGAACATAAAAACCAACAACAAAAAATTCTATAAATACATTCAAAGCAGGAGACCATCTAGGGAGACAATTGGACCCTTGGATGATAAGGGAGTCAAAGGTGTACTAAAGAACGATAAGGAGATTGCAGAGAAGCTAAATGAATTCTTTGCATCTGTCTTCACAGTGGAAGATATAGGGCAGATCCCTGAACCTGAACTAACATTTGCAGGAAGGGATTCTGAGGAACTGAGACAAATAGTGGTAACGAGAGAGGAAGTTCTAAGCTTAATGAACAATATAAAAACTGACAAATCACCGGGCCCGGATGGCATCCACCCGAGAGTTCTCAAAGAACTCAAAGGTGAAATTGCTGATCTGCTAACTAAAATATGTAACTTGTCCCTTGGGTCCTCCTCCGTGCCTGAGGACTGGAAAGTGGCAAATGTAACGCCAATCTTCAAAAAGGGATCCAGAGGGGATCCCGGAAATTACAGGCCAGTTAGCTTAACTTCTGTCCCTGGAAAACTGGTAGAAAGTATTATTAAAGCTAGATTAACTAAGCACATAGAAGAACAAGCCTTGCTGAAGCAGAGCCAGCATGGCTTCTGCAAGGGAAAGTCCTGTCTCAGTAACCTATTAGAATTCTTTGAGAGTGTCAACAAGCATATAGATAGAGGTGATCCAGTGGACATAGTGTACTTAGACTTTCAAAAAGCGTTTGACAAGGTACCTCACCAAAGGCTTCTGAGGAAGCTTAGCAGTCATGGAATAAGAGGAGAAGTCCTCTTGTGGATAAGGAATTGGTTAAGAAGCAGAAAGCAGAGAGTAGGAATAAACAGACAGTTCTCCCAATGGAGGGTTGTAGAAAGTGGAGTCCCTCAAGGATCGGTATTGGGACCTGTACTTTTCAACTTGTTCATTAATGACCTAGAATTAGGAGTGAGCAGTGAAGTGGCCAAGTTTGCTGACGACACTAAATTGTTCAGGGTTGTTAAAACAAAAAGGGATTGCGAAGAGCTCCAAAAAGACCTCTCCAAACTGAGTGAATGGGCAGAAAAATGGCAAATGCAATTCAATATAAACAAGTGTAAAATTATGCATATTGGAGCAAAAAATCTGAATTTCACATATACGCTCATGGGGTCTGAACTGGCGGTGACCTACCAGGAGAGAGACCTCGGGGTTGTAGTGGACAGCACGATGAAAATGTCGATCCAGTGTGCGACAGCTGTGAAAAAGGCAAATTCCATGCTAGCGATAATTAGGAAAGGTATTGAAAATAAAACAGCCGATATCATAATGCCGTTGTATAAATCTATGGTGCGCCGCATTTGGAATACTGTGTACAGTTCTGGTCGCCTCATCTCAAAAAGGATATTATAGAGTTGGAAAAGGTTCAGAAGAGGGCAACCAGAATGATCAAGGGGATGGAGCGACTCCCTTACGAGGAAAGGTTGCAGCATTTGGGGCTTTTTAGTTTAGAGAAAAGGCGGGTCAGAGGAGACATGATAGAAGTGTATAAAATTATGCATGGCATTGAGAAAGTGGATAGAGAAAAGTTCTTCTCCCTCTCTCATAATACTAGAACTCGTGGACATTCAAAGAAGCTGAATGTTGGAAGATTCAGGACAGACAAAAGGAAGTACTTCTTTACTCAGCGCATAGTTAAACTATGGAATTTGCTCCCACAAGATGCAGTAATGGCCACCAGCTTGGATGGCTTTAAAAGAAGATTAGACCAATTCATGGAGGACAGGGCTATCAATGGCTACTAGCCATGATGGCTGTGCTCTGCCACCCTAGTCAGAGGCAGCATGCTTCTGAAAACCAGTTGCCGGAAGCCTCAGGAGGGGAGAGTGTTCTTGCACTCGGGTCCTGCTTGCGGGCTTCCCCCAGGCACCTGGTTGGCCACTGTGAGAACAGGATGCTGGACTAGATGGGCCACTGGCCTGATCCAGCAGGCTCTTCTTATGTTCTTATGACATGTGATAGAACCTTACAATGACTACATAAGGGGTGCATGACTACATAAGGAAGATTTTACTTCATTACTGTAATGAAGCTTATTTTGGGAAGCAATTTGTTTGTGTATGCATGCTTGCAAAATTCACTTCTTTGTTCAGGGTACTGATACAATTCTGCATTGAATCACAACTGGAAACTAAGAATTAACTTCAGCTTTGTAGGACTTACTAGAGAATTGTTCTGTCTAGTAACCTCAGCTCTTTCTGCTTCCCAACCAAAGTATTCTTGTCTTCTACAAGCCACTGTGACCATTTTAACAAGGCAGCAAGTCTGTCTAGCCAAAAAAGATGGCACAATAATGTTTATGTAGCGGATAGCCTTCACAAACCCTTTTCATAAAAAGAGTTTCCTTTTCCATAAAAAGGGGAGAAACGAGTTAGATGGAGATGGGACTTCCTGGGCACCCTATATGCCACAGGATTTTCTCTTTAGAGCGGTAAAGGTGACAACTGATCACAGGAGACAATGGAGAAATCCAGGACTTTATATTTATAAGTGCTGTGATTTGGAAGCAGTGTGTTCTCTCATAAAAAGGTACATGAAAAATGAGAAATGGTGTGAGGTTTTTTTACTTACTCTACTGATGTCAGCGCTGTCCTTGGTTATTGTAGGAGAGGATGGTGCCAGTGTTTGAGGGAAAGTAGCTTAGAACAGCCCCTTTAATGTAGTACAGTACTATTATCTTTACACTGCAGTTTGGGAGGAAGGGGCTGAGAGATGGCTCATCCAAACTGACCTTGATAATCCATGTTTTCCGTATGTGCTTTGTCATCTGACAGTCCCCACTAGCCTGTTTGTTCTCTCTTTGACAATATAAAAACAATGCTTTTTTTTTGCGCCAGCACATGCAGCGGGGAGGACCTGTACTTCTTCTCGCTTTTTCCCAGCTCCGCTCCTGATTAGTTCACTTTTCCCGGGCTTCTTCCCCCGGACATTCGCGCACATGCACAAAAGGGATTGGACGGGAATGACGGAAGGGGTGTGGGGAAATGGCCAAGGACCGCCCATGAACCGCCTACATCGCTAAAGTCCGGGGTATTGCATCCCAGTGCTATGTTTGAAGCGGGTGATTCCTGGTTTAAAAAAAGGAAATCGCATTTTTTGCGATACTGCAGATGCGGATTTAAACATTGTATGGACCATGGAAAATTAATAAAGACACAAAGCTATCATATCGCTGATTAAACAGTCGTTTGGACGAGCCCATAATCTACTGTTGATATTGTAATATTGTGGGTTGAAGGTTTCCCCCTCTCAGTATGTCATGCTGCTGCCACCTGGTGAATAAACCACAAAGTCACAACTCCTTTAAAGCCAGCCACCTCACTGGAAATCACATAAATGTGATTTTCTAATCCAGGGTTGTCAGCCTTCCTAGATCAGTGGGCACATTTTGAATTTTCAGAAAATGCTATGGGTGCCAATCACAAAATGGCTGCCATAGGGGCATAGCGTAACACAAAATGACTGCAATGGGGAACATGGCACTACATCATATAGTTGCTGTCTGTAAGGGTGTGTGGCAAAACACAAAATTAGAGAGCAGTAATTTCTGCTCCCCCCCCCCAACAACCTGATATTTACAATGTGAAGTTATCTATGTCCTGCTGGTCCTGATCGTGGAGATCACACAATATTGATTACTTTTACACACTCTCTCTTTCTGTTGCTCTTAATGACAACAGAGAACATTCTCCAGTATCAGGAAAAATATACAAGGTCACCACACCACCCTCTATCACACACACATACTCACCTCACACACTGACCACAAATACATGCACCTCTTTCTCGTACTCACTCACTCACACGTCACATGCACACAGCCACATGTACATCTCTCCCTCTCTCTCTGCTGAAGTGCATCTGTCCCTCTCACACAGAGCACATTTATATTTGCTCCCTCCCTCTCTCTCTCTCACACACAACCATACATTTCTCCCTCACAGCCCAAGCATGCATGCATACATACCTGTCTTTTACATACAGAGACCACATATGCATCTCCCTCCCCATGCAAATGATCCTTTCTACCTCTCTCAGGCTATACATTCATATGTTCTCCCACACACATGCTACACGTACATCTCTCCCTCCCTCTCTGCCCATGTACATCTCTCTCAACCACACATTCACAGAGCCCCTTCATGGGGTGAAGGATGGCCCCCGTCGCCAGCTCCACATGGCCTATGGGCAACAAGCAAGCAATCAGGATGGGCCACATGGTGGGCAGGGAAGCCAACTCTGCCGCTCCCATCTTTAAGCATCCTTCAAAGCCAACCAGAATGCAAAGGGATGGATCTTTCCAGCTCAAGCAACTGCTCTGCCCTGCCATTTATTTATTTATTTATTTTTAAATGGCAATCCCTGTTCCAAACCTTTCTCAGGGCTCTTTATTGCTATCTGGAGAACAAGTTGTACAACTGCGGTCCCAATTTCCCCAAAGGCAGGCTTTCACTATTTTCTGCATGGAATTCAAGTGTATAATGGAACTTTAGGTTTGATCAATAAAAGTGGATTAAATGGTTCTATTGTCCTAGCTCAACAAATCTACTTTATAAAAGGATTGGACTTTTTGCTTGGAAAGTGACAGAGAAGTGCATTAAAAAGTGTGGGATGAACAAATAGAAAGACATATAATCACCCCACAAGCAAATCAGGATGAACGTCAGAATAACACTTATTGCTTTATAACTACCCTGAAAACAAGTCAGAATGAATGCTTAATAAAGACTGGATGCAATATAACCTCTGCATAAGAAGGTGCAGGGAAGGCTGTCTGGCACCCACAGTTCTGTCCTCTAACACTTCCCCATACACTCCAGCATCTGCCACCAAAGGCAGCTGCCTCACATCTAATGGTGAGCTGGCACTGGTGCCCCCCTCCCATCCCCCCTTAATGAAAGAAGTTGGGGTTGCCTATCTCTCCTCCCCAGTTTTGGGCACAGGTCCTGGCTGTATTCCAGTCAGGCTTTTTTCTCCGCACAGTCCTTCTGGATAATAACATAGTCTGAGGTGTGTGAAGTTCCTGGGGTCCCCTCAAGAGCTTCTCCCCAGTGGTCACTAGATCGGTCATTCAGCTACTCTGCTGAGTCCAGACTTTCCTTAAAATACCTGCTGCCACCGCCTACTGACTTAGGCTGCAATCCAATACATGTCTGCTCAGAAGTAGCCTCCATTGGGTTTAATGGCACTTACTCCCAGGTAAGTATGTATTGGGTTGCAGCCTTAGACAGCAGTCAGACTCTCACTTTATGTTATGTGAGTATCCCTGCACCAGACATGTGGAGTAAGATATGTTTAGTACTTTAGAATCCATCTAGACCAGGACAGAGACATTAAAACTTAAACATGCATTTAATTAAAGAACTTAACATCCGAAACAAGTAGTCATTGTATACAGAGTACTCACGAGTTCTACTTCCTGACCCAGCATAACTATCCTAATTTTTGAAAGTTATCATAACCCACATATGCTTTTCTTAATCTCTCATATTCCCTTTCCTTCTGTTTCTCAGTCACTCTCTGACCACTGTCGTTTTCCCAATTGACACTCTCTACCTGTCAGTTTAACACTGCCTAACATTCTATTTTACTCTCCGATTGTCACATATACTTTCATTCACTCTTCTGTCACAAGCTATTTTTCGACGGAGGGGATATTGTTGAGCACTAATTAAACTGAAGAGGGGTGTGAAGTAGGAACTGTCTCCTGCCACCTCCTTTCCACTAAAACTCTCACCTTCTGGAAGATGGGTTGCCTCTTGTGACAGTTGCACATATGTAAGAGTCTTCAGTTACATTGTTGGCAACTTTGTCATAAATGTGCATGGCTGCATATTGAACCAAAAGGTAGAGAAAATACCAGCTGGAAATTAGTTCTGTGGAGAATACACATCACCTTTTGAAGTACGGGAGGTCAGGAGAACCTATGGAAGCAGTCAGCTTTTTAAAAAAATAAATAAAAACAAATTTAAAAGTGGAAGACTTTTTTGGGGGCCTGGGGGTACTAAAAACCTGACATCACAGTGCTGACCTGGAGATGCAGTCAATAATTACAATTTGAAAAACTAAAAAAAATTAATTAAAAATAATTGAGTGGTTGGGGGTATGGGACAGACACAAAAACCAGCTGAGGTTGATAGACCACAGATTAGCCACTCCTACTTTAAGCAAATATTTCTGTAGCTGACACTTGATTCTTCTGGCTCAATTCTGCTACAACATGTAGTCAGACCTTAAAATGTTATGTTGATGAAATCTGGGATGTGAAAGTAACTCATATATATCTCTGAATTATATATCTATCTTTTCATTCACATACAAGTTTTCAATTAGACACAATTGTACCTAGATGTGCATGAAAATAGTTGTTGCCAGTTAGTTATTTAAAAGCTGTGGGGACTCTTTATTTAAAAGTCATATAGACACTTTAAATAAAGAAAATAAAGAAAAGGGTCTGCTGACAGAAACACTGAAGACAGGTTTCTGCGTGTGTTGCATCATTCCAAGATTTTACAAGTCACAGAATATTTAATACACCCAAAGTGCAAAGAGCATGGAATTCTGCCACATTCCCACAAGGTGTCGCCTGAAGCTCAGCTAAATCTAGACAGAAAAAAAATAAAAACAAACTTAATCTTTGTTAAAAATTGGAATGCAAACTTTGACATTTGTTAGCTGTTTGCAGGATTTTTATCCACTAAAACTATATTCAGTCTAAATAATTCCTTCCCTAATTTCAAATATGTCAAATCATTAACTTATGTGATTGTCTAATCTGGGACCAACAACTGCTAGGAACATTATGCAAGACAAAATGAAATGTTCGCCTGTTCTACAAATTGTACCATTTTCTGTACATAACAAAGTCTTTCACAGCTGTAGAAGCCAAGCTACTCCTTACTGGTTTCAAGACGGAACTAGGTAAATTTATGAAGGGTTTTAAATTCTGTTTATTCTGGTCTGTCAAATTCTAGCTCAGGAGTGAATGGAAGGCTCTTTCATGTTCATACTCTTTAGAGGGTCAACCCTTCCTCTGAACATGTGGGACAGCTACAATTAAGAGAGAGGATGTATGGTAATGTGAAGCAGCACCCCACAAAAAAATTGTTTTCAGTAGACTTGTTGAGTAGCTTCACAAGCCTGCTCTGTTCACTTATTTTCTCTGAGAGGCCCTGGAAGATGGGATGCTTGATATGGCTCTTGACACACAAAACATTAATGCCAAGCAGTCTGATCATAAGACTCTGCTCACTGGTCTCTTTGCCTCTGACAAAGGAGGGACATCTGGCAAGGAAGGAATTGCTAACCATGGGGAAGTTCCAAAGAACCGCCAGCCTATGGGGGAAAGCTTCTCAGCTTCTCCCAACAGGACCATGAAGGAGCATAAATGCTAAGGAACGCTCTCTTCCTCGGAGGAGGCGGGAGACCTCTTGATCAGCTGAAGAGTTGGAATTAGGACAGACTTTCCCCAGAGGCCTACATTCTGCTCAAAGGCAGCTGAGGGTTTCGGACAGCCTCGCACTTAGGACAAGTTTAGACCAATGGGAATTTGGTAGAGTCATCTGTGTTCACGCAGACAAGGGCGACTCGACGCCGCACCCAAGTGAGAGCTTAAGTTTAGGGTTCTGGGTCAATTCAGACGAGCCAGAGCAGCACTCGAACGATTTCCTGGCCTTGCCCGGCAGCATGTGCACCGGAACCCCAACTCAGTCCCGGACTCGCAGCGGCACTGGCAAGGCCAAAAGGCGCCCCATTCTTTGGGCACAAGCCAGCATCTCACTACGTTCCGGGGCTGGGAGTGGGCGAGCCTTACCTTCGGCTCACGCCAGCGAAGTGGGCGAGCCACCCCTTCGAGTCGCGCCTAACTAAGCGGAAGCTGGGGGCGGGGGCGTGTGGGCTCACTCCGACTCCAGGAGCCACGCTGCGCTCTGCTCTCGCCGCGGGCATTCCGAATTCCCTGCCTACCCCTAGAGGCAGCTGCGTGCCAGACGGCGCTCAGAGCTTGGGAGGCGCGGCCCGGCCCGGCGCCCGCCTGCTATCTACGTTGTCATTAGGGAAAGACCAGTAGACGAAACCCCCTCCCTGCCATTTCTCCAGGGCTGCCCCCTCCCTCCTTTGTTCTCTCGGGCCCGCCCTTCTCTCTCTCTGTTGCTTGCCATTGGCTCTTGCGGCCGCTACTCGGGTGGGGGCCCGTTTTGGTCCCGCTCCCCGACAGAGAGAAAGTGAGCGAGGGCGCTCGCGGGGCGGGCGTCTCCTTCGCATTTGCTTTCCCCCAGGCTGGAGCTGCAGGAGAAGGCGGGCACCAGGTAAGGGTTTGCGCGCTCCTTTCTGTTGTCTGCCCACCTCCTGCGCCCTATGGCAGCATCCAAGTACGAGGGCGCTCCGGAGTGCGGAGACAAAAGGCGGCCTCTCGCAGTCCTGGCTGGTCCCTCTTTACCGTGGGCTGTTTGGCCAGGCCCGGTGGCTGCCTCTGGGAGGGCGACAGCGCTCGCAACTCGGAGGCTGCCTGCACGAGGCTCGTGCCACTCCCGAGTCCCCGGGTGGTGGGCAGGGAGAGGCGAGCCCTGCCCTGCCCGGATCTTGCCTTGCGATCCCGAAGGAGGGATTGCATCATGTAACAGGGAGGCACTCGGCTGTGTGTCTTCCAGGCCCAAGTACCTCTCCCGCTTCTTGCCCTGGGTTGGCTCGCGGGGCTCTATGAAGGATGGCTGATGTTATGGGTGACTCTTTCGGACAGAGCTTCTGGCGAACAGTAACAAATGAAACCAAGCGGCAATTTTGGAACAACGAACTCAAACAAAACTCCAGATATATTGAGCAAATGTATAAGCAGATCATCCAGCCTGTTTGCCTTTTCTTGTTTATGTTTTTCGGAAGTACTTTTTAGAATGCAGCAGCCGTTATTTGTGAATCACTGAGTCCCACTGGAGGGAATGGAATGAGGCTCTTAGTCATGGCTGACTTAAACTGACATACAGCCCAAATCCTGTGTATATTTGCCTAGATTATAAGCAAGTTGCAGTGTATTCAGTTGGGCTTACTCCCAAATAAGTGTGCATAGAATTGCCCATTGTATTCATACGGATCCTGATGACTTCAGATAAGCTGACTGAAAAGTACAACCCAAAGTAAGAAGCAATTGCTGGTGTCTGACTCAAGGATCAAAGGATGATTTCTAACATATCTGGTAATGGTATTACCAAATTAAGGATACAAGGATAAACTAAACGTTATTAAAATTGCATAAGAGTATTAAGGAAATTGTGTTTTAGAAAGCTGATGTTGAATTGGTTTTTAATTAGTTGAAGTTTGCTGAGACTTGAAAACAAGCACTCGCCTGGTGGTGAAGGGAATTGCTTCCAGGTGACCACACTGGGATAGTTTTGTTGGTTGGAAGACCAGGTTCTTTTCAAAAGCTTTAGTCTGTCATTGATAGCATGTGTATGGGTGAGCAGGCAGGTTAATAAAAAAATGGTGTTGAGATATCAACTTTTGTGATCTTATTTGCAAGGGTGATGTTACCAAAGCCATTGTCACAGAAAACAAATCCAATCACCTGACTAAAGGAATAGTTATGCTACAGTGCCAAATGTGTCAGGTCAGATCCAATTAATAAATTTGCAAGGATTACAGAAAGTACATAATTGGATAATGAATGTGAAAAGAAATGCCACCCTTAAAAGTACATTAGAGAAAGAAATTTGGAGCACATGTCATGATTATAATGTATCTTCCGTTCTTTGAGAAATTGTTTTAATTTCTGTTTTTAAGTTTACTGCTTAAAAAGACAACTATAAACTGTATAACCCAGGGAAGTATTGCTAACAGAAAAGGTTGTATGGAAGAGCATAATGATGAATATAACTTCAAACAGAGCAGAGAATGAAGAAGTAGAATATCCCTTGAACATTTCATTTTTATTTTCTAGTTTAAAAGTTCAAACACTGGTTTCAATCTCCCACAGAAGACACCTTGTTTCTTTCTTTAAATATAAGTGTGTCACTACTTAAGACATTTTCATTGGTTTTCTCTCTGTAATTAACAAATTAGTCCATTGTTTCCTTCCTTACGTTGCTAAAATATATGTTCCTGCAAAACTAGAGAACATAATGGTCTCTAGCCTTGTTTTTTTAATGGCTAATACTGCTTATTTCCAAAAGGCAAAAAAACCCCCAAAACTTTTTAGGTGGACAGCACACAAAAAATGCTATGTTTGAGCCATGTCTTTTATTTATTTGGCTTTGCATTGCTACTCTGGTTTTTTTCCTTCACATTGGAAAGTTATTTTATTTCCCCAGTAATTACTCAATAATTCTGTTCTTGACAGAAGCGTATAAAAATATTGTCAGAAGAAGCATAACACATTATGTTTTAATTCCGTTGAACCAATCATTATGACTCTATAACTTTATGTACTATGACTTTGGTTACACTCCCTATAATCCAACAACATATTTTAATTCTGACGATTTCTGGAAATGTGATTCTGATGACATAGCACTGGGCAGCAAATGCTGTAATTTTTGGCTTTACCATTCTAAAAGAAGTAGCTTGGTTTTTCTGTGCATGTGTGTTGCATTAATCTAGATAAGCAAGAGAAGATACTGCATTTCTTTTGGCAACAAGAAAAATGATGTCCAAATTTCTTGGCAACTGACAGCGATGTTTGCTGATGAGGAACAAGACTGCATCCAGTGTATCTTTGAATGCTTTTCAATGCCGTTTAATAATTTATCTTCTATCTTTCTGTCTTCTGGGGGGGAAAGTCACAGTGTCTCATAAATAAGGAACTGTTGAAAAAGAGAGGCTGCTTTTTCAGGTTCAGCTCTAGTTAAATCTAGGCTAGTAGTTCCCAAATGTTTTCCCCCACAGCCCACTTGAAAATTGCTGAGGGTCTTGGCAGACCACTTAATGATTTTTCTGCCTGTTGTAGCAAATGTAATGTGCTGTGATAGTTGCTGTATGATTTTAATTGTATTTTTATTGCTTCATTTATTTCTTATACATTGTGTTTTATTGTATTACAATTTGAATTGCATAGAATTGTAATACAAATACAATATAAGAAATAAAATAAACAGTAAAATACAATTAAAATGAATATGAATATTTAATCCAATAGATGTGCCAACTCTTCAACCACAAATCCACACACATGCTATGGATCACAGTTTGGGAACTCCTGATCTAGTCCAAGCCATATTTGGAAATATTTGTGCTAAATTTGGGGTGATAGTCTTATTTGGTTTGCAGGAGACTACATTTTCCATTGAAGTGAAGATTACTTGAATGACTATTTTGCCAATACATTTTAGTAGCCAGCCATAGTACTCAAATGGAATTGATATCCGTTCAGTCCTTAACTGGGACAATGTACCTACTTGAAAGGAAATGAAATCTGAAAGTTAATTGGACTACTCATTAACTACAGTTCTGCCAGATGTCCCTGAAACTTCCGCTGGTCATTTTTCTATGGATACTTTTCAGCTTGTAAAGCCTGAGGATGTGGACAGGAGTCTGGGAGAATCAAGGACCACTACTTGTTCCCTTGACCCTTGCCCATCCTGGTTAATCATATCTGCCAAACTGGGAGTGGCTGACTGGTTGGCATATTTAATTAACACCTCCCTAAGGGAAGGTTCTGTGCCAACATGGTTGAAGGAGACTGTGATAAGATAAAAAAAAATACCCTTCATTAGATCCTGAGGATCTTAATAACTTCCACCCAGTCTCTAATCTCCCCTTTCTGGGCAAGGTGACTGAGAGGGTAGCGGCTGCTCAGCTCCAAGTTTTCCTGGATGAATCTGACTATCTAGACCAGCCTTTCCCAACGAGTGTGCCTCCAGATGTTGTTGGACCACAACTCTCATCAGCCTCAGCCAGCATTGCCAATGATCAGGAAGATGGGAGTTGTGGTCCAACAACATCTAGAGGCACACTGGTTGGGAAACACTGATCTAGACCCTTTTCAATCAGGCTTCAGGCCTGGTCATGGGACAGAGAGTGCCTTGGTTGCCCTGCTTGATGACCTATGCCAGTCATCAGACAGGGGGAGTGCATCCCTGCTGATGCTGCTGGACCTCTCGGCGGCCTTCAATATGATCGACCATGGTATCCTTCAGGGCCGTCTAGCTGGGATGAGATTGGGAGGCACTGTTTTACTGTGGCTCCGGTCCTATCTGATGGACAGGACCCAGGAAGTGGTGCTGGGAGACTACTGCTCGACTCCCTGGCCGTTGGCCTATGGGGTACCGCAAGGTTCCATTCAGTTTCCCATGCTCTTTAACATTTATATGAAACCGCTGGGAGAGGTCATCCGGAGATTTGGAGTACAATGTCATCAATATGCTGATGACACTCAGCTCTATCTCTCCCTACCGCCTGATTGCATGGAGGGAGTGCTCATCTTAAACCGGTGCCTGGAGGCTGTGAAGGGCTGGATGTGGGCTAACAAACTGAAACTTAATCCAGACAAGACGGAAGTACTGCTGGTCAAGGGGAAAACTGCACCAGGAACGGGGTTGCAACCTGTTCTGGATGGGGTTGCACTCCCCTTGAAGGAGCAGGTCTGAAGTTTGGGAGTCTGTGACGTCCTCCCCCAGCACCACCTGTGAAGCTCTCTCTTGTGGCTACCAGCAGACAGGAACGTCACGTTTTCTTCTTACCCTTTACAGCTCTAGCACAGATCTCACTAGATCCCACTGCTAGGCAGC
The DNA here is from genome assembly GCF_030035675.1 of Rhineura floridana. Lineage (NCBI taxonomy): Eukaryota > Metazoa > Chordata > Lepidosauria > Squamata > Rhineuridae > Rhineura > Rhineura floridana. The sequence goes on along the minus strand of NC_084480.1, from coordinate 176,322,570 downwards.
ATCACCAGTCACTTTCTGTAACCCAAACTCCCAGAGACTTTGCCTCAGTCTCTCTATAGCTTGTTACTTTGTGACTGTGTGCCTATGCTGTTCCCAACCCCCTTGTATCTTTATATTTAAAGCATACAACTCTGGGTTGCTCTGGATACGTGACTTGTTACAATCTCTCCCTTCACCGCTGCCACCATTAAGATACAGTTTCTGTTCAGTCTTGGTAATTACCTTGCCCTCCCTTCTGGTCTGTATATTCCCCCAGCCAAGGATCAGGCCTTTGGTAAACCAAATAAGTATTTATTTAATATTAGAAATAACAAGATTACTGAAGGAATGTTTCACAAGCGTATAGTTTCATCTATATTCTGTTAGGTACTTGACTTTTTACTAATTGCCTCAGAACTCCGACTCACTCTCAAATACCACCTCTCAATTCACCACTAAACACAACCTCAACCTCCCCTCTCAACCTTCTAAACACCACCCAGATTCAACTGTCATTCTTCCATTTATACTCCCAGCCATTCAAACGCTCAGCCAAACATCCAGCATTCTACTGTTCATGTACTCCCCCCTCCTCTTTCACTCTACTTACCATATATCTTCTATATAAACAGCACTTACCATATTTACAATATTAGCAAGAACATCACAGAGTCCTCCTGGATCCTGCCCTGCTGCTTGAATATCAGGTGGCTGCGGTAGCCAGGAGTGCTTTTGGCCAACTCAAACTGGTCTACTAGCTGCGTCTGTGACTTGGCCACAGTGACACATGCTTTGGTGACATTGAGGCTTGATTACTGTAACACACTCTGTGTGGGTCTGCCTTTGAAAATGGTTCGGAAATTGCAGTTGGTTCAAAATGCAGCAGCCAGAATGTTAACTGGAGCACGGCGCAGGAAGCATATCACCCCTGTGCTTTATTGACTCTACTGGCTCCCAATTTGCTTCTGGGCCCAATTCAAAGTGCTGGTTCTGACCTTTAAAGCCCTAAACGGCCTTGGACCAATATACCTGAGGGACCGCTTACACCCATATGTACCTGTCTGGGATTTAAGATCATCTGCCTCTGGTCTGTGCCTGGAATTAAAGATGTTAGACTGACAGGCATGCGGGAGAGAGCTTTTTCAGCTGTGGCCCCCAAGCTTTGGAATACTCTACCCCAAGAAGTCCGCTTTGCTACTCCCTCCCTGTTGGTTTTCCGGAGACTTCTGAAAACGATCTTGTTCCGGAGAGCCTTTGGGAGGGACTGAAAGTAGAGCCTGACACTGATTTTATGCCTTCTACATTAAATTTTACCTTTGTAGTCCCTTTAGTACCACCCCCTATATATGTATATATATATGTGTGCGTGTGTGCGCGTGTGTATATGTTGTATTTTATGTATTTTAATTGTATTTTATGTATTTTAATATTTTGTGATTTAATTGCTTACAATTTTATTATGTACGTGTTTGATTTTATTTTTGTAAGCCATCCTGAGTGCCCTATTATAGGGTAGAAGGGCGGGATAGAAATATTTTAAACAAATAAATAAAATAAATAAATTGTGAGATTGCCCAATAATAGGTGCCAGAAGTAGAAACATTCCCAGTAGATAACAGTAGATTAACAATACAGGTGAAATTCCAAAATGATTGGCATGAGTACCCAAATGTGTTCACCACTGGCAAACATATGTTTTAGTCTGGCAAGAGTTCCCAATCTTCTCTGGAACCTAGAAAAGGGCAGGGTTGCTCCCTGACCTGATAGCGAACCCTGGAAATACTTGGAAAGCAGGGAGACATCTTAGTGCTGTCCAAATGTCTCTGAAGTCAGTGCAAGTCTGGAGAGACCTCACCCTTCTTTGGGCTCCAGAGAAAGGCAAAAGGCACCCTGCTTTCATCCTGAGCCTCTCTTAGCAAAGTGGTCCTCCTTTTGGTCTACAGAGTCCTGCACCTAAATGGAAAATGTCATCTCCAGTAGGCTATACAAGCCAATACCTCACTATTTAGCATACTTAATGTAAAGTACTATTTGGCCTAAATTTAACTAGAGCTAAAAATCTGCTGGGGAGGATGACAGGTTTATACTTACAGTTCCACTGGTCCTCAGAGGTGCTTGGAATGCTTCCAAAGCTCAATGTGTTGTTACTAGTTTATTAGACCACATGTGGGCAATCTTCAGCTCAAGGGGGTTCATGCTGCTCTGATCTCATTTTATGCAATTCCTTTTTTTTTTACAATAATTTTTATTCACCATTTTATGCAATTCCTGATCCCTCTTGGTTGCCCCATTTTTCCATCCCATCAGAGTTCCTTCTTATTAGTTCCTTCCTTATTTTTCCTGCCTTTTAAAAATGTATTGTCCTTCATTCCTCATGGTTAGAGAACAATTAGAATGGGCAGAATTTTATTTGATAAAAAAGACCCCTTATGGTGGTTTTGGTTTTTTACATTTTTCCTGGTTCTATGATTTGGGGAAACAGTTGTTTTCCCCTGGTGCCTAAGAACAAATTGGTAAGCTTCTGCCATGTGTAGCTCTATGTAGCACACTCAAGTCAGAAAGAAATTACTTTCATTTGCTTTTCAGAACAGTATCTGTATTCATCCATTGTAGATTTAAAAAATCCTCTGCATAGTTATTTGGGAGTAACTTTATCAAAATTTGGGAATTTCAGTCTGCAGCAGCTGTTGTGAGAATTTCAGCAGAATGGTCTTTATACCAGATTAGTTAATCACTACCCTTTTCTCTTTGGTTCAGTTTATAATCTGCTCTGGTTCTGCCCGTTGCCAGCATGTGATTCCCCCCCCCAACATATTGTCCTCAAGAGAGTGCGGTCCTCAACAGAAAAAGTTTGTCCCGTCCTGTGTGAGACATTGCCTCAAGAATATATATTCATTGGGTTGTATCCAGTGTTAGTCCTACTCTGAGAAGACCCATTGAAATTAATAGATATGACTAATTTAGAATATGGATTGAGTAATCTGTCAATTTTATTTTCTCTTGTTTTCTCTTTTTTCCAGTCTTAAGTACTCCACTTTTCTGCATCAGTTTGCAGTTTTTAAAAAAACCTCATTTTAGTGTTCATTTAGTTTAGTTTTAGCGGTAACATTTTAGTGCTGATTTCTCCTGATAGTCACATGTTCGTATGTGATTTTGCCTGTTATGCAGTTTTGCAAGCAATTTCCCTAAATATAATGTATTTTGATATGATTTTCACTAATATATGCATTTCACTAATATATGCACTTCCCCCCGATATGTGCATTTTTGTATACAATGTTTGGCTGGAGAAATGCATCACAAAATTGGGAGAAGAGCAAATTTCGAAGAATAGGTGTGTTTTGGTTTGCATGCTGTTTTGGAAAGTGCAATTTAGGTTCTCATTAAAATCGGAACTAAATAATCCCCCACCCCTATAACTCTTCAGGGGCTGCATGCCAGTGGTGGATGTAGCCAAACGTGATGTGGCTACCATCCAGATTCACATACATACTCTTGGATTCACACACACAGGCAGTTACGGATAAAGGCACACAGGCCCTCCTCTGTTCATCAGTTAATTGATCAGATGACTGGGGAGGATGTAATTTGCATTCCCATCAATGTGCTGGGCTCTGTCTATCTCAATGCAGTATCTACCTTTTTGTTTTTGTTGCTACTGCCAAAATCAATAGGGCCTTGAGGGGAGGGGGAGGAAAAACTTGCTTGAGCCAGATCAGGCCACTGAACTTGGAGTTCGCCACCCCTGCTCTAAATGATCTAATTTCAAAACCTGCAGCTAAAACTAGACACCATCTCTCTTTGACTTAACACCTGGCTTTGACTTGGTAAGGAAAAATTTACTTTGGTTTAAACTGCAACCTGCAAAATACTGTATTTATAAGAAGCTGTAGGCATACATGGTCATCTTACTGATAATATTGTTACTGGTAGGAGAATTAGGGAGCCAAAAGACAACATTGTCTTTCTGTTTAATTTTTCTGCCAATAATTGTATGTCCACAATACTTTTTTAGCTTCCATCTCTTACAGAGCAGTCCAAACACCCTTTGAGCAAGGATGGTGGTTGGATTGTCTGCCCAGCCCTTCTGACCTCTGCCAGCTGCTGCTTGTGGAGTGACACAAGTGTCGCTCCGCAAGTGTGGAGCTCCCCTTCCTCTTGCTGAACATGCTGGTGGGTGGAAGTGCTGGCAGTGACAGCAGCGAGCCCTGAAACAAGGTGTTCTGAGCTGGCCCTGCTGCCCTCGTGTCTGCCTTACCTTCTGCCCTGGCTGCCATGCGTGTCAGGGCTGTGGATGCAACAGTGGCCCTACTGCTGTTCAGCCCTGCTGGACAGCGGGGTCAGTTAGGATTGCAGCCTAAGTGTGCCCTCTCTTTCTCTCTCTCTCTCTCTTTTTCTCTCTCTCTTTCTCTCTCTCTCTCTCTCTCTCTCAAGATCCAGTCCTTATTTCTACCACGCACAGGAATGCGATGGTTCCTCAGAGATTTGAGGTAGTTTTATAACAAAACTGAATTATAACAAAAACAATCTTGTGGTTTCGGAGTACCCAAAGGCTCATATGTAGTGGATCAATAATGCCACTGTTCAGGTTCCATGTAATGGAAAAAAAAAATCTGGGCAAGCATTTGGAAGCAGCAAGGCTCCAAGCTCTCAAAACAATAAATGTGTTAACAACTAATATGTTAAGTGTTGCTTAGCCTAAGGGAAGCAATCTAATTTCCCCCACTTTTAAAGGGCTTTATATGGCAGATTGTTCTTCAGATGTGTTTTGGGACTGTTTGGGAGAACAATGGGCCCCCAATTAAAAAAAATTGGGGGGGGTCTGCTACAGTTAGCACTTTGCGCATAGGAAATGGTGTTGGGGGCTGAGGTAGGATTACAGACAATTAACTCTTAGGTTTGCTTGCATCTCCGTTGTAGCTACAGAAGGTAGAGGTTGTTTGTTTACCAAGAAGTGTTTGGAACTGTCTGCTAAACTGGTAGAGAACAATTGGGTCTAGGGGAGTGAAAACATTAAGTCACATTATGGGTTACTCCCAAATGACTGGAGGGCAAATGATGACAGAGGTAGGAAATGAATTAAGAACATGTTAAAAAGGGAGCTTTCAAGGAGTATATGAAATGCATTTTTAGCATACACTTTTCTTGCTGGTGTGGCCTTTTAAAATCAGCACATATTTTAGAATCTTAAATGTATGTTTTAACATTTAATTCCTTGATAAATCTGTACCGAGCCCTTGATATCCAGACTATCCAGGAACGGGTAAGATCAGTTATCCATATCTTTGAGAGTTTGGTTGGTTTGCTCACTGTGAATTGAGTGGTCATGGCCTTGACAAAAGATATTCTCTTAATGTCTGTTGATTTTCCTGCCCTGAATGGACAATTCATTTACAGGAATAGAGTTTTGGACTTGTCCACTGCACGATGTCTATGTGTGTGCAGTTCTGGAATTTGAATGAATAGAAGCAGGCGAAGAGAGATTGTTGAGAGTTTAGCAGGGATTAGCTGAACAGGAGTACCACTTTAGAGCAGCCTGGCACAGCTGCTGTCTAGTAATATATTCAAGCTGTCTGTTTATAAGACTGCTTTGCTTATATATTTGTAAATAAAACAAATATTGTAAGGGTACCCTAAATTTCCAGTGCTTTCTCATCCAAAGGAAATTTAACCCTGTAGTTCTGGCTTAGAACATTCCACCACTTGGCAATATGTGGGATATGTGATAATGTCCTTGTTGACAACAGTCAATTCAAGATATGGTGTGCTGTTGTTGACTATTGTTTTAATGAATAAAATACCCAACCCTGCTCACTTGCCAGTCGGGGGGGGGGAATGGAAATTTTGTGAAAAATTGAAAAATACGCAGTACTTTTTTTTTTTAGCGCCTCTTACAGATTTAAAGCCACTTTGTTACTTTAGGAACATAAAATGTAGTATGTATATCCTGGTTTGTCCTTAAAATCATCATCTTTGGTATGATACAAAGCACAGTTTATTCAGACAATAATAACAAATGGAAATTACTTTTTAAGTTTTACATTTTTTGTTACAAATTGAGCTAGCAGCTGCTGAACTGTAAGGAAATAGTTGATTTTTGCCAGTTTTTGAGGAGCAGGCAAAAAACAATAAAACCAGAAGAAACATAAATATTGTATTTATTGATTAAATTTATATTCCTCCCTCCCAAAGCAGCCCAAGGTGGCAAACACCCAAGCAATAAAATATCTAAGAAATCTTCAAAGTAAAACAAAGAAAATTATTGTGTATTATGAAAATTATGTTTCCCCCAGCCCTCCAGTGTCAGGAGACATAAGGCACTCATTTCCATAAAAAGAGCTGATAAATAGGAGGAGATTCAATAAATACTAAAAGGTAAAGGTGTCCCCACACTTGGAGTCATTTCCGACTCTTAGGGTGACGTCTTGCGACATTTACTAGGCAGACCATGGGATTGCCAGTTCCTTCCCCGGCCTTTCTTTACCCCCCAGCATATGCCGGGTACTCATTTTACTGACCACGGATGGAAGGAAGGCTGAGTGGACCTTGACCCCTTTTACCAGAGATTTGACTTCCTCCTTCCGTTGGAATCGAACTCCGGCCGTGAGCAGAGCTTCAGCTGCGTTACCGCTGCTTACCACTCTGCGCCACGGAGGGCTGTCAATAAATACTACTATACATGAAAATGAATCAGTCTCATTTTCTGAGCATTACTATTAGTTTCTGCTTCTTTGTGTTGCTCCGTAATTTCTCCCTCTCCCAGTCTTTGAGGCCTACTTAAGAGGATAGAAACAGATCCACCATCTATGCCAACAAGAGGAAGTCCACAAGCAAAGAAGACAAAGAATCCTTCCTTCTCCTGTGGCAATGACCGTACCTCCCAGTGGCAGAAATGCATCTTGTCTTTCATTTGAGAGTTGTACTCGGGATTTGCTTGTCATTATACTGTACAGGAATTGTAATGATCTGATTTTGTACATAGGTCTTCCTCTTACTTGGTTTTTGAAATAATTTTTGGGGAGTAAATGTATGAACACAATGTCTTAAACACTTTATTCATTATTCTAAAGGAAAATATTTCATAATCTTAACATTTTTCAGTTTTTCCATTTGTTTGGAAAAAGGTATAGGGAAAATTTCCCAGGTTTTTTCAGGGCCTTCACAGCTCTAACCAGTACTAGGACAGTATACAAAAGACATGAAATAAAATTGGTACAATTAAAATAATATAAAATAATACAATTAAAAAAACAACAATCAACAAATGAGGCAGCTACAAAGAAGCAGAGCAGACTAAACCATCACCAGCTTTGGAACTTTAAAATGTCTGGGCAGATAAATAAGGTTTGACTTGATGCTAAAATGAAAAATGACTGCAACTTTGGCACCAATCATACTCCTATGGAGAGGGCATTCCACAAAGAAGTCACCACCACAGAGAAAGCTCTCTCATTGCCACATGGCTACGTGATACGTGACTTACCTGGTGACAGGACACGGAGAAGTACTGCTTCTGAAGATCTTAAGACACAGACAAGCTGATGTAGAAAGAGACATTCCTTCAATTATTAGGGTTTGAAGCTATTTAGGTCTCTAAAAGTGAACATGAGCAACTTGATGTGGGCTTGGAAGCAAATAGACAGCCAATGTAGATCTTTCAGAATCTGTGTTATACGATTCCATTTGTCTGTATCAGTTAAAATTCTGGTAGTCGCTTTCTTCAGCAAATTGAAGCATCCAAGGTGTCTTCAAGGTCAGCTCCATGCACAGTGAGTTACAGTAATCCAATTGGGAGCACTGATCACTTGTGGCAATAGTGTTTCATTAGATTCTCTCTCGTCTTTTAGGTTGTTCTAGCATGCTGTCAAGAAATATGGAAAACTAAACAATGGCCCACAGACTGGAAGCATTCAATATATATCCCACTTCCAAAGAAAGGGGATCCCAGAGAATGCAGTAATTACCAAACTATTGCCTTAATATCCCATGCAAGTAAAGTAATGCTCAAGATTCTACAACAAAGGCTCTTACCATATATGGAGCGAGAAATGCCAGACGTCCAAGCTGGATTTAGAAAGGGAAGAGACGCCAGAGATCATATCGCAAACATACGTTGGATAATGGAACGGAGCATGAAATTTCAGAAGAAAATCACCCTGTGCTTTATAGACTACAGCTAAGCCTTTGACTGTGTAGATCATGAAAAACTATGGAATGCTTTAAAAGAAATGGTGCCAGAGCATCTGATTGTCCTGATGCGCAACCTATACTCTGGACAAGAGGCTACTGTAAGGACAGAATATGGAGAAACCGATTGGTTCCCCATCGGAAAGGGTGTGAGACAGGGGTGTATTTTATCACCCTATTTGTTTAATCTATATGCAGAACATATCATATGGAAAGTGGGATTGGACCAAGATGAAGGAGGTGTGAAAATTGGAGGGAGAAACATCAATAATTTAAGATATGCAGACGATACCATACTCTTAGCAGAAACCAGTAATGATTTGCAACGAATGCTGATGAAAGTTCAAGAGGAAAGCACAAAAGCAGGACTACAGCTGAATGTCAAGAAGACTAAAGTAATGACAACAGAAGATTTATGTAACTTTACAGTTGACAATGAGGACATTGAACTTGTCAAGGATTATCAATACCTCGGCACAGTCATTAACTGAACAGCAAAGTCAGGATCATTCAGACCATGGTATTCCCGATCTCTATGTATGGATGTGGAAGTTGGATGGTGAAAAAGGCAGATAAGAGAAAAATCAACTCATTTGAAATCTGGTGCTGGAGGAGAGCTTTGCACATACCATGGACTGCGAAAAAGACAAATAATTGGATGTTAGAACAAATTAAACCAGAACTCTCACTAGAAGCTAAAATGATGAAGCTGAGGTTATCATACTTTGGATACATAATGAGAAGACATGATTCATTAGAAAAGATAATAATGCTTGGAAAAACATCAGGGAGTAGAAAAAGAGGAAGGCCAAACAAGAGATGGATTGCTTCCATAAAGGAAGCCACAGACCTGAACTTACAAGATCTGAACAGGGTAGTTCATGACAGATGCTCTTGGAGGTCACTGATACTTAGGGTCGCCATAAGTCGTATTCGACTTGGAGGCACATAACAACAACAACAAGCATGCTGGTATGGGCTCTGTGCAAGTGAAAATAAAGCGGTGGCTCATTTGGGATGTTCACAAATGGTAACACACCACAAGTAAGGCATTTGCAAATGTGCATAACCCAGTGCTATTATCTGTGGGTGTGATGTGTAGGCATGAAGATGTGCAGAATGGCTAATCTTGCTCTTGGAAGTCAGCCATGTATGTAAGAATCATCCATGTCATAAATGCCATTGAAGTATTTCTGGGTATAATTGGTAATTTACCATTTTAAATTAAATTATATTAAATTACCATTATAATTATATTTTGTATGAAGATATAAGAGATGAACAGTGTTCTGAGAGTTTGGAAAAAATAGCACTGCCGTTGGTTGACTAAAATTACATTTTTATTGCATAACGTGGATCAGTTAGTTACTAAAATGCACTCTATGTGGAGCTGAGCTACCAGGCTCAATTTAGATGTTCATACTGATGTACATAGCCCCTAACAGCTTAGTGCCAAACTAATTAAAAGAGTGCCTCCCTCAACACTGACCATGCTTTTAGATCTGCAGGGATTCCCTGCTAGCAATACCACCAATTGGTATGGCCCATGGGGTAGCGACTTGAAATAGCGCCTTCTTTGTGGCAGTTCTCCAATTGTGGAACTTCCTCCCTGAGAACTTTGTCTGTCCCTTATGTTGTTGATATTTAGATATAAACTAAATGTTTTTTTTTCCAGCTAGATGTTAAAGAATGTCAATTTGGGATCCAGAGGCTTGTTGTTGGATAAGTTTTTATATTAATAAGAACATAAGAAGAGCCTGCTGGATCAGGCCAGTGGCCCATCTAGTCCAGCATCCTGTTCTCACAGTGGCCAACCAGGTGCCTGGGGGAAGCCCGCAAGCAGGACCCGAGTGCAAGAACACTCTCCCCTCCTGAGGCTTCCGGCAACTGGTTTTCAGAAGCATGCTGCCTCTGACTAGGGTGGCAGAGCACAGCCATCATGGCTAGTAGCCATTGATAGCCCTGTCCTCCATGAATTGGTCTAATCTTCTTTTAAAGCCGTCCAAGCTGGTGGCCATTACTGCATCTTGTGGGAGCAAATTCCATAGTTTAACTATGCGCTGAGTAAAGAAGTACTTCCTTTTGTCTGTCCTGAATCTTCCAACATTCAGCTTCTTTGAATGTCCACGAGTTCTAGTATTATGAGAGAGGGAGAAGAACTTTTCTCTATCCACTTTCTCAATGCCATGCATAATTTTATACACTTCTATCATGTCTCCTCTGACCCGCCTTTTCTCTAAACTAAAAAGCCCCAAATGCTGCAACCTTTCCTCGTAAGGGAGTCGCTCCATCCCCTTGATCATTCTGGTTGCCCTCTTCTGAACCTTTTCCAACTCTATAATATCCTTTTTGAGATGAGGCGACCAGAACTGTACACAGTATTCCAAATGCGGCGCACCATAGATTTATACAACGGCATTATGATATCGGCTGTTTTATTTTCAATACCTTTCCTAATTATCGCTAGCATGGAATTTGCCTTTTTCACAGCTGCCGCACACTGGGTCGACATTTTCATCGTGCTGTCCACTACAACCCCGAGGTCTCTCTCCTGGTCGGTCACCGCCAGTTCAGACCCCATGAGTGTATATGTGAAATTCAGATTTTTTGCTCCAATAGGCATAATTTTACACTTGTTTATATTGAATTGCATTTGCCATTTTTCTGCCCATTCACTCAGTTTGGAGAGGTCTTTTTGGAGCTCTTCGCAATCCCTTTTTGTTTTAACAACCCTGAACAATTTAGTGTCGTCAGCAAACTTGGCCACTTCACTACTCACTCCTAATTCTAGGTCATTAATGAACAAGTTGAAAAGTATAGGTCCCAATACCGATCCTTGAGGGACTCCACTTTCTACAGCCCTCCATTGGGAGAACTGTCCGTTTATTCCTACTCTCTGCTTTCTGCTTCTTAACCAATTCCTTATCCACAAGAGGACCTCTCCTCTTATTCCATGACTGCTAAGCTTCCTCAGAAGCCTTTGGTGAGGTACCTTGTCAAACGCTTTTTGAAAGTCTAAGTACACTATGTCCACTGGATCACCTCTATCTATATGCTTGTTGACACTCTCAAAGAATTCTAATAGGTTACTGAGGACTTTCCCTTGCAGAAGCCATGCTGGCTCTGCTTCAGCAAGGCTTGTTCTTCTATATGCTTAGTTAATCTAGCTTTAATCATACTTTCTACCAGTTTTCCAGGGGCAGAAGTTAAGCTAACTGGCCTGTAATTTCCGGGATCCCCTCTGGATCCCTTTTTGAAGATTGGCGTTACATTTGCCACTTTCCAGTCCTCAGGCACAGAGGAGGACCCGAGGGACAAGTTACATATTTTAGTTAGCAGATCAGCAATTTCACCTTTGAGATCTTTGAGAACTCTCGGGTGGATGCCATCCGGGCCCGGTGATTTGTCAGTTTTTATATTGTCCATTAAACTTAGAACTTCCTCTCTCGTTACCACTATTTGTCTCAGTTCCTCAGAATCCCTTCCTGCAAATGTTAGTTCAGGTTCAGGGATCTGCCCTATATCTTCCACTGTGAAGACAGATGCAAAGAATTCATATAGCTTCTCTGCAATCTCCTTATTGTTCTTTAGTACGCCTTTGACTCCCTTATCATCCAAGGGTCCAATCGCCTCCCTAGATTTTCTCCTGCTTTGAATGTATTTATAGAATTTTTTGTTGTTGGTTTTTATGTTCTTAGCAATGTGCTCCTCAAATTCTTTTTTAGCATCCCTTATTGTCTTCTTGCATTTCTTTTGCCAGAGTTTGTGTTCTTTTTTATTTTCTTCATTCGGACAAGACTTCCATTTTCTGAAGGAAGACTTTTTGCCTCTAAGAGCTTCCTTGACTTTGCTCGTTAACCATGCTGGCATCTTCTTGGCCCTGGCGGTACCTTTTCTGATCTGCGGTATGCACTCCAGTTGAACTTCTAATATAGTGTTTTTAAACAACTTCCAAGCATTTTCGAGTGATGTGACCCTCTGGACTTTGTTTTTCAGCTTTCTTTTGACCAATCCCCTCATTTTTGTGAAGTTTCCTCTTTTGAAGTCAAATGTGACCGTGTTGGATTTTCGTGGCAATTGGCCAGTTACATGTATGTTTAATTTAATAGCACTGTGGTCAGTGCTCCCAATCGGTTCAACAACACTTACATCTCGCACCAGGTCCCGGTCCCCACTGAGGATTAAGTCCAGGGTTGCCCTCCCTCTGGTCGGTTCCATGACCAACTGGTCTAGGGAATAGTCATTTAGAATATCTAGAAACTTTGCTTCTTTGTCATGACTGGAACACATATGCGGCCAGTCTATGTCCGGGTAGTTGAAGTCACCCATTACTACCACATTCCCTAGTTTGGATGCTTCCTCAATTTCATATCTCATCTCAAGGTCTCCCTGAGCATTTTGATCAGGGGGACGATAGATCGTTCCCAGTATTAAGTCCCTCCTGGGGCATGGTATCACCACCCACAACGATTCTGTGGAGGAGTCTGCCTCTTTTGGGGTTTCGAGCTTGCTGGATTCAATGCCTTCTTTCACGTATAGAGCGACTCCGCCACCAATACGTCCTTCCCTGTCCTTCCGATATAGTTTATATCCAGGGATAACCGTATCCCACTGGTTTTCTCCATTCCACCAGGTCTCCGTTATGCTCACTATATCAATGCTCTCCTCTAAGACCAAGCACTCCAGTTCTCCCATCTTGGTTCGCAGGCTCCTAGCATTAGCGTACAGGCACTTGTAAGCAGTGTCTCTCTTCAAGTGTCTTTGGCACTTGTGGTTAGGCCTGTGGTAATTTTGCTCTTCTGAATTTATATCCTGTGCCCCTGCTCTCACAATGCCTACTTCTAGGCCTACCCCTTTTAAAATTTCATCATTTCTTTGGTTTTTATCCCAGGGGGGAGGTTTATTCCGAACCGGACCTTTCTCAGCTCCTGTCGGGTTTCCCCCCTCAGTTAGTTTAAAAGCTGCTCTGCCACCTTTTTAATTTTAAGTGCCAGCAGTCTGGTTCCATTCTGGTTCAAGTGGAGCCCGTCCCTTTTGTACAGGCCCGGCTTGTCCCAAAATGTTCCACAGTGCCTAACAAATCCAAACCCTTCCACCCGACACCATCGTCTCATCCACGCATTGAGACTGCAAAGCTGGGCCTGTCTGGCTGGTCCTGCGCGTGGAACCGGTAGCATTTCAGAGAAAGCCACCTTGGAGGTCCTGGCTTTCAGCATCCTACCTAGCAACCTAAATTTTGCTTCCAGGACCTCACGGCTGCATTTCCCCATGTCGTTGGTGCCAACGTGCACCACGACCACTGACTCCTTCCCAGCACTGTCTACCAAACTATCTAAACGACGGGCGATATCCGCAACCTTCGCACCAGGCAGGCAAAACACCTTGCGGTCTACACGCCCATCACACACCCCACTGTCTATGTTCCTAATGATCGAATCACCCACTACAAGGATCCCTCCACCCCCTGGAGATATATCCTCGGCACGAGAGGATAGCTGCTCATCCCCCAAGGAATGGGTCCCTTCTAAGGGATCGTTTCCCTCTTCCTCAGCTGGATGCTCTCCTTCCCCGAGACCATCGTTCTCCATGATAGCAGGAGAGCTATCATCGTTGGAGTGGGACACAGCTATAACGTCCCTGAAGGCCTCCTCCACACACCTCTCTGCCTCTCTCAGCTTTTCCAGGTCCGCCACCTTGGCCTCAAGGAAATGAAGTCGTTCCCGGAGAGCCAGGAGCTCATTGCACCGAGAGCATACCCACGACTTCTGTCCAACAGGCAGATATTAATTAGATACGTAGTTTTACATGTTTTAATTATTGCATGGACTGCATCTATGATGTTTTTCAACCACCCTCTGGGCTCCTTTGGGAGAAAGGGTGGGATAGATTATGATGATGGTGATGATGATGAAGAAGAAGAACAGTGATAATGATGTGGCATGTGTTGCTTTACCTGTTTGAAAAAAATTAAAGAGGTAATAGATGTTATATATCATAGTTATATTAAGGATGCGATTTTCACGTATAATGATGTTATTGTGTTTGTCTTTGCCTTTATCTATTAAAAAAGAAAAGAAAAAGACTTCATATGAATAACTATGCATGCATGATCTTGGAGGACTGAAAAAATGTGTAACTCATTTAAATGCTGTCTCTTCCTTAGATTAATGAAAACTGATAGTTAAATGGAATTAATTTTTACTGTATTTTCTGTAAAGTGATTAAGGAGAATTGTGTCAGGCAGCATCTTCCCTTCATATATAGCCTGAAGATATGCTAAAAAATGAGATTTGAACCAATAAGATAGTTGGAATAGGAATTTCAGTGAAATTGGTCTTAAATGTATTAAGATTTCTCCCCCAGCTATCAGGTAAAGAAAGCTTTATTCACAAAAACCAGGCATACAGTGAGTGATATCTGCACTTTTTTTGTGACGGAAAAGGAGTGCATGTGCTTGGTTTGATTATTTTTGGCAAATTGATGATTGATGTAATATTCTGCTGAGACTTGAAGCCTCTCTAAGCTACACCCTTCTGCTTTTGGCATGTAAGCGACATGTAAGCTTTCCTCAGTTAGGTGTGGTCCTCATGTTTTCAAGTGCTGGGCTAAAGAAACTGTTAGCAACTGACTTATTTCATTTGTTGAGAGGTAGTGCAGAAAAGGAAGGAAGAGGAATAAGAGGAAAGAGGCATATAACATTTCAAGCACCTTGCAGAATTGTAATGCATGCTTGTTCTATGTTAGGTTAAACAATTTGGTTGACAAAATACAATATTTTGTCAATTGAAACCACTTGGAAGTTTTTGCTATTGTCTTGACAGACATCTATGGGTTAGCTTCATGCATTCTAAAAAAGGGTAGCATGTGAACAGAATTCTGTTCACTCTGGTTATTGTGTCAGCTTCAGACTTGTGTACTCGGTTTACAAGTAAAAAATTGAAACTGAGAAAAGAATACAGCATGGAAATTGAATCTAAAACAGAGTAAAACCTGCTACAATGTAATGTGAATTTCCCCTTAGCATTGAGATATCATAGTGAAATGTGGCAATGTTTGTTTATGACATAATTCTCTTTTAGAAGTTCAAACACCTTGTTGATATCCTCCCTTGTTTTGCAGGGGAGGGGGGAGAATTGTGAAACACATTGTAATGTAATATCTGAAGCAAGACTTCTCTAAGATTTGCCTCTACCTAGTTACTTTTGTGTCACAGCTGTTTTCTGTAGACAGCAGCTGCACGCTCAGATTGATAGGACATGTCAAATCCCATAGTGACAATTTCCAGCCATATGTTGATGAACCCTTGATAATGTTGATGGTAATGGGGAGACTTAATGAAGGGTTTTCTTTTTTCTCCTCCCCCATCTGTAGTGCCAGGAAAAATAGTCATGAATCCTATAGATAACTTTTTAGTTATATTTCTAGTAGCAGGTTTGGCTCTGTTCTATAAAAATGTAAAGTCATTTAAAATATTTAAGAGGGAACTCAAGTGTGTTGGAATTCATGGAGGGCTAGGGATGAAATGATCAAATGCAAGATCTAGTAGAGATTTCAGGTTGACAAACTGAACTGGCAAATAAAGTAGTCTTGCTCTTTTTATTTATAAAGGATTATTTTGGCTTAAAGATAATTAAAGTCACCCTGAAAGCTAGAAATATGTGTTTGTTTGCAAAGTTTAGTAATTTTGTTTTAAGGAAGACAGATGGCAGCAACAGCTTCCTAACTCTGATATGAGCCTTATTAATTTTCAAGTGAGCAACAGAAGCAGCTGGCAAGATGAGGAAAGCATCCCAATGTTTGCCCATTTATCTTTGTGTAGCATGGTTGATGATTGTCACTGCCTGAGCCAAAGGACTCAGCTGGGTCAGCCCTGATGGCAAACTAATGAGAGTCTGGGTGTACAGCAAATGTCGTTTCTGTTTTTGAGTCTCTACGGCAATAGGAAATCAGCATTTTTATCCATGTTTTGTTTACACTTCAATTAAAATGCAGCAAGTATGCAGAGTTGCTTCCAGTGTTTCATAAGTTTAAATGCATGCATTCTCTTGTCTTAGCATGAGAATTCCCTTGATGGAAGAGACCAAAGTCCCACGTAGGCTAGCATTCTGTTTCCAACACTGGACAGCCAGATTTCTCTGGGAGCTCACAACCAGTTCATGAAGGTGATGCTTTTTTCTAGCATCTGGTACTCAGGAAGTATAATACCTTTGAACAGGAAGATTTCTAACATGGTTAGCAGCCATTGGTAGGCTTGTCCTCCATGAACATTTCTAATTCTGTTAAAAGCCATCTAAACTTGTGGCCATGATTAATGGTTGTCTAAGTGTACATTGTGCAAAAGTTTGTTTTGATACAACCAACCAAATTAATCTTACATTTTTTTTTGTTCTTGTTGAAAGTTAGCCTTGTTAATTATGGGAGGGCTGCCCCCATTTGACTATCTGCCCAAGAGGCAGATAGTAGAACAAAAGTGCTGCCAAATTAGCAGTCCTTGCTTGCTTAAACACCAGTAGTTTAATCTGGAATTACAATTCATTCACTTTTTAGGAATAATCCAGATGATATCATTTCCAGATCACTGATTTCCAGTGTTCTCTGTGTTTCCTATCTTGAAGGTAAGAGGAATAGCGATTAAGGTCAACTTGGAGGCTGTTCATCAGTAATGCTGCTGCCGTACGGAACAGGAAGCGATAAAAGGGGCAGAAGCTGCAAGGAGGAAGGGATCTTTTGGCTGAATGGGTTTTCTGAGTGATCTTTATAAAAGGATCTTAGAGCCACACTGTTCTAACTATGCTTCCAGCCGATTTTAGAAAAGCAATGCCTTAGGAGTGCTCAGAAGGCCTACTGTGGAAGCAGCCCTTGTAATTATTTTTGCAGTGTCCAAAACTTTTCTTGTCTTGTGAGGACAAAGTTAAGGAACTTATGAACTATATCACAGCAAACTTTGTATTTATTTATTGAATTTATATTTCTCTTTTCCTCCCCGAAGGGTGCCAAGGGCAGATAACAACATAAACCCAGTTAGACCATATCCAGAAACAACAATGTGAACCAGCAATAGGCAGCCATCACTACCAAAGCCATGTGTGCTTTGAGTGACATTTTGGCATTGAGTTTCTCCAGGCTGCAAACCCACTACTTGAGGTGGAGTGCTACCCTATCCAGAACAGGTCAACTCCACCTGCAGAACCTCTGTCTTATGTGGATTCATTTTCAGTTTATTGGTCCTACTGCAGCTCATCACAGACTCCAGACACTGGCTCAGCACTTGCACAACCTCTCATGATTCAGATGGAATTGACAGATAGCATACTGATGACACCTTGCCAGAAATTGCTAGATGGTAGTCCCCAGTGGTATCATATAGTAGTCAAACAGCATAGAGGATAAGATGGAGCCCCATGGGACTCCTTAGCACAAATGACATGGGTCCGAGCAGAAGTCTCCCCCAATTTTATACTCTGGCAGCATCCCTGCAGGTAGGAATGGAACCACTGAAATAGTGCCCTCAACCCATAGAGTCGCTCCAAGAGGATACTATGGTCAATGGTATTGAATGTTGCTAAGAGATCAAGGAGAATCAACAGGTAGCTCTCCACCTGCCTCTGTCCTGGTAAAGATATTAATTAGGGCAATGAAGGCCAGTTGATTGCCATATCGAGGCTTAAAGCCACACTGAAATGGATCTAGATAATCTAGGAACACCTTGCAGTTGATTGACCACTATCCTCTCAATCACTGTACCCCACAAAGGGATATATGTGACTGGGTGGTAGTTGCTTAACACTGCTGGGTTCAGGGAAGGCCTCTTCAGAAGGAGGCACACCACTGTCTTCTTCAACGCAGTGGGTATCTCCCCTCCCATAATGAGGCATTAACCACTCTCTGGAGCCACCCAGTCAATCCGCCACTGCTAAATTTAATGAGACAGGATGGGCAAAAGTTGAGAAGACACATGGTGTGCCTGATCCCTACAAACATCCTGTCTGCATCATCAGTAACTAAAATTGATCCCATGAAACATGACCAGATGATATTCTGAATGTATCCCCCAGATCTGCTCCAATTGGGGCATCACGTTCCGAGCATAGACAGGCAACGTTGCCCTTAAAATGCTTCACAAAATTAGCACAGTGTTCGAACAAACATTTTGCTGATGTTGAGTTAGGGTCTGAGTTCACCAGCCCCTTCACTACCTGAAGAACTTGCTCTTCTGGGCAGTCCATCAAGAATGCAGTGGTGGTAGCAGTGTGAGCCTTCTTCATTGCCACCACCACCTGGTAGACACTATTTTGTGCTGTTACCTGTGTTTGGTTGTATTTTATTATATTAATTACATTTATATCCCACCCTTCCTCCTAGAAGGAGCCCAATATTCACTCCTAGTTTTGCGCCACCTGCTCTCTAGCCATCTACCAGGCCATTTTATAGCCCAGAATTCAGGCTTCCCCAAAAGGGCACTCAGGAGTAATTATGTTCATGTCACCATTCCAAAGCGAAGCAAGGGCCTTGATAGGAGAACCAACTGTGTGAATTGGGAAATGTCACAGCATTTAGAAATCCCTCAGCTTCCATAAGTCTCTGGGGGCAGATCATTTGAAAAGGCCCCTCACCCCTGCAAGAAGAGTCAGTCACAGTGAGATCAAACCTCACCAGGGAGTGATCTGTCCATGACAAGAACCCCCAGTACCATTGGATTTCTCCCAGCCTGCTCTGTAACAAAAACCAGATTGAGGATATGGGCTGCTCTGTGTCTTTGATTTCAGATAGCCCTGTGATCGTTGTAGTGACCATGAAATCCCAAGCTTGCCCTGAGTGGGCCATGATAGATTAACTCTTTTGGGAGAGAGACAGGGGGAGTGCAACCCCGTTGGTTCTCCTTGACCTCTCAGCAGCTTTTGACACACCATTGACTATGGTGTTCTTCTGGAGCGACTCGAGGTGGATTGCAGTGGTTCCGCTCCTTCCTGCAGGCTGCTACCAGAAAGTAAATACTAGGAGATTATTGCTTGGTTCCATGGCTTTGGGGCTGTGGGAACCCACAAGGACCCATACTGTCTCCTATGCTATTTAACATCTATATGAAATCATTGGGAGTTGTCATCTGGGGATTTGGAGCATGATGTTGATGACACACAGTTCTGTCTCTCCATTCCAATGAAGTGTAGATGTTGGACAGGTGTCTGGAGGCAATGATGGACTGGATGGGGTCCAATAAACTGAGGCTGAATCTTGATGATGGAAGTACTGTGTGTGGGTGATCCCCATGTCTGGCAATTAGGTATATGATCTGTTTTGAGAGGGGTTGTATTCCCCCTGAAGGATTCTGGGGGTACTCCTGGATTCCAACTTGTCACTAGACTCCCAAATGGTCTCTGTGATTAGGAGTGCTTATGCCTAGCTTAGGCTGATTTACCAGTTATAGCTGTTCCTAGACCATAACCTGATCTCAGTTGTCCATGCTTTGGTGACCCGCTGTCTGGACTACTGTAATGCGCTATATGTGGGCCTGTCCCTGAAGATGGTCAAGAGGCTGTAGCTAGTGCAGTATGTGGGTGCTAGGCTGGTAAGTAGGACAGCCTGATGGAACCCAGCGAAAGCAGTCTTGAAAGCCTTGCACTGGCTGCTAGTGGGCTTCCAGGCCAAATTCAAGGTGTTAGTACTAGTGTATGGAGCCTTAAATGGCTTGCGACCTAAGTACTTAAAAGAGCACCTTCCCCAATATCAACCATTTGGACTCTGCAATCAGCAAGTGAAGCCTTAGTGGTGCCACCACTGGGGTTGCCCAGTTGGCATTGACCCTTGATAGGGCCTTTTCAGTGACAGTTCCCCATTTGGTGAGGCACATCTCCCTCCCTCATGATTAACTTTCAGGGGGGATTTTAAAACATTCCTATTTACTCAGGCACTTGATGGCTGAAAGACACTGTTTGTGGCAACCGTGAGATCACTGGTTGCAAGAATGTTTTAACTGTTGTTAGAACTAAAAAAAACGTTTTATTGTGTCTGCTGCCCTGGGCTCCTATGGGAGGAAAGGTGGGATATAAACTGCAGTAACAATCATAATAAAGTCCTGAAAAAGCAGCTTCAGCATGGAGATTGAAGTCTAACATCAGACAAGGATACTATTGGGCAGTGGGATGGGCAGTACACCTAGAGAATATCTTTTCTGTCTCTCTGGCCCAACTGCAGACACAACCCCTTGCACTGGGCTCCCAGCTGAACTGATTTTCTACTGCATAGGTGGAATAATGTTGGCTGCATCTATGCTCTTTCTTTCAAATGAAAGGTGGCATATAGTTAAAAAACAATGTTTTTATAGTTTTGTGACATACTAGGGGCTGCCACCCCTGCTCACTTCGCTCGCCAACCCTGCCTACCCTCACCAAACTCCCCCTATGGTAACCCCTCAGTAAGTCCTTTCACCTCCTACAACTGCTAAGCCCCCACCCTTTCTCCCTTTAGACCTCGCTAAGCCCCCCTTCCCCCATAGACATTTAGACCATGCTGCCTGGAGACAGAGCAAATGAGTGAATGATCAGGGTGGAGGTGAACGAGTGGGCAGCGGCAGCCTAGGTGAGCCGAGGAGCCAGCTTCTGGGAGGCCTTGCCCCTACTGTGACGCCTCCCATGAAGCAGGTCGGCCAGACCATCACCAGCCACTGCTGAATTCTGCTGCCCACACACACTTGTGGATGTTTGCTTGGTCTCCTCCCCCTGGCTCAGTCATGCTGCAATTTGCAGCGCTCATTTGCTCCCTTGCCAACCTTCTGCCCCCACCCCACCCCCTGGCATCCACACTCCTCACCCCAAGCCACTTGCCTCAGCTGTTGTGCTGCTGCCGGCCTTCCACCCAGGCTGCAGCCACTGCCACAACATAGCCTGCTTGTTCATTTGCTCACTTGCTACCCCTGTCCTTCACTGCCACCCACCGGCACCCACAGTCCCCACTCCAACCCACTTGCCTTGGCTGTTGTGCCGCCACCGCCCTAGACACCCTACAGCCGGTCAACCATCTTTGTGTCTTGTTGCCCTGCCACTGCGCTCTGCCCTCAATATCACACTGCATTATGTCGTAACTTTTTACATTTTTACAAGCCCTGGACTGGTGCCTGGACTCTGTGGTGCGCTGGTTGAGAGCCAATAAACTGACTCTCAATCCTAGCAAGACAGAGACGCTGTGGGTTGGTGGTTTCTGAGTTCGGATAATTGATCAGTTGCCTGCTTTAGATGGGGTCATACTCTCTCTGAAAGAGGAGGTCCGTAGTCTGGGGGTGTTCCTGCATCCATCTTTGTCGTTAGGGGCCCAGGTGACCTCCGTGGCTAGGAGTGCCTTTCACCAGCTTTGGCTGGTAAGACAGCTGCAGCTGTTTCTGGACTGGGATAGCCTGACCTACTGTTGTCCATACACTGGTAACCTCCAGATTGGATTACTGTAATGCACTCTATGTGGGGCTACCCTTGAGGTTGGTCCGGAAGCTAAAGCTGGTGCAAAATGTGGCAGTGGGACTGCTCACTGGAGCAGGTTATCGCCAATATGTCACTCTGCTACTCAGAGAATTGCACTGGCTACCTATTAGCTACTGGGCTAAGTTCAAGGTTCTAGTTTTGGTGTACAAAGCCCTATACAGCTTGGGACCAGGATATCTGAAAGACTGTCTTATCCCTTATATACCTGGTCGATCACTGCGATCTGCAGGTGAGGGCCTCTTGCAGATACCACCTTATCAGGAGGTCCATTCCACACAACATAGGAAACAGACGTTTAGTGTGGTGGCACCTACCCTGTGGAATTCCCTCCCCTTAAATATTAGCAGAGCTTGGAAAAGTTACTTTTTTGAACTACAACTCCCATCAGCCCCAGCCAACATGGCCACTGGATTGGGCTGATGAGAGTTGTAGTTCAAAAAAGTAACTTTTCCAAGCTCTGAATATTAGACAGGTACCATCTCTGTTATCGTTTTGGTGCCTACTGAAGATCTTTCTCTTTCAACAAGGCTTTTAAGTAGAGACCTTATCCCAGTCTGCATCTGTGTTGGAATTGCTTTTTAATACATTTTTAAACCTTCTTTTAAAAATGTTTTTAAAGCTTTTAAAAAAAAAGTTTTAAAGGATGTTTTGTTTTAATATGTTTTTAATGATGGTTGTGTTTTAATATATTTTGAAGTCTGTTTTTATGATGTTTTAAAGTGTTTGTAGTGCTTTTGTTTGCCACCCTGGGCTCCTACTGGGAGAAAGAGCAGGATATAAATAAATAAATAATAATAACAATAATAATAATAATTTTTATTATATAGTAAGAAATAAATCCAAGAGTCTGGATGAAAACACTTAGTATTGTCATGTGGCCATGTAGCAAAGATCTTCATGAAGCCTTCAAATCACAGTTTTAAAAAAACATTAGCCATTTTGGTTAATGGTTTTGGGAATCCATATAATCATCACCAACAGCTCTGTCCCTTGCTTTTCAGTGGTTTGTGATTGAGTGTTCCATGTCTCTGTATTCCACCTAGATGTATATTGTAGCACATTAGTCTTATTATTCTATTCACTGACAGTTGCAAATGTATACTGTTTGTGCAAATTAAGAGTTCACAGGCTCTCTGCTATTACCCCTGTTTCTCTTTCTTTAGTGGTGCTTAGTGATGGGGAAGAAATTTGATTCGGTTAGCATTTAAAGCTGAATCTATCAAATTCACACTTTCTGAAACAATATGAAAACCTAAACAGCCATCATTTGAAATTCACACATACCCAAATTTTATGATGCAGCTCTCCAACCGAAGAGTTTACAGAAATGCATATATTTGGGGAAAGGATACATAATAATCAATATATGAGTGAAAATGACATACAGAAATGTAGTAGGAGAAATTGCTTGCAAAAATTGTTTAGTCAAACTGCATACAAAAATGTGTTCATTGGGAAAAATGTTCATGAGGATTTTAAAAAATGCAAATTGCTGACAAAATGTGGGGAATAGAATTTAAGATTGGAAAAATGAGAAATTGAGAGAACTGAAATTGACAGATTCTTTTTTATTTATTGAATTTGTATCCCGCGCTTCCTCCCGAAAGAGCCCAGTGGCGCTGCTCCACTTTCATGAGGCTACTGGTTAAAGGGAGGTGCATGCGATGGAGGGGGATCCCATGCGTTCCCTGTAAAAGCACTGAGTTATTGAAGCAAGGGAGAGCCCACCATGGCAGCCATCCAAACCTCTGTTGTCTTTCTGCAGTAGCTCCTGGGACTGTGGGGGAGGGGGAAGGGTAACAGTGGTTGGACCACTGGCATTCCACTTGGTGGGGACAAACATATCACTTGGGGATTGGCTTGCTAGTAATCCATATTGTGTATGTGATCATTCTACTGCTCTCCACTAGGCAATATTACAACATCTTTGATCTCTGTATCTAATTAAACATTGCTTTTCTCAGAAAGTTATCTGGTTATCTTTGTGGATAGCGTTAAAAGGAAGGTTATGTATTTAAAAGCTTTTTATGTCGCATATCCATTCAAATATGTGCAGTGTCCTCCTTCACTGTCAGCAACTGAAAGTGCAGGGCACTTGCAACTCATTCCCTCCCTTGTCTCTGTGCTTCCAGATGTTAATGTTTGCACATGGCGCACCAATACAAGGAATGTGTTTTTAGTGTGCTGTAATGAGGGGGTAGGTAATGCTTGAACTGGCCTTGCCACCCACCATGTCTCCTGTCCATGGGATGAGCACTTTCTGGATTCTTGAAGATTACTCTGCCCTCCTGACAGTTGTCCAGAGGCTGGAAGCATGTTGTACCAAATAATCAGATTGACAACTTCAGTGACCAAAAGGTGGGCTATAAATATGAAATGATGGAAGTGTCATCAATTAGATTTAGAATGCGGTAACATGGTTGTGGAGCACATGTGTTGAGTCATACAAAATACAAAGGGATACATATGGAATTGTGGAATATCCCTATTTCATAGTTAGGCTTTGATAGACTGTCAGTGAAGGGTTAGATGAATTTGTTTTGGGTGCTGGATCTACCAGTTGGGCGTCCTCCCGTTATTGATACAAGTATAAGCATGCTTTCCTTACAGTTGTGGGCCACTGGATTGCCTTGGCATAAATACCATTCCTACCTAGAGGGAAGCTGTGGTCCTAGTGGTCCCAAATCATAATAGACTGGGGAGCTGTCGAGTACAATTTTAACAAGCAGTAGTAGCAGCTTATTTCTAATAGTGCTGCTAGGCTGCCTGTTCTGAATTTCTTTTTTTAGACATAATGTAAGTTTTCAAAAGGGTTTAATTTTGTTTCAGCCATGGAAGAATTAATTGTTGAACTGCAACTGTTTCTTCAGCTTCTGGACCATGAATACTTAACAACCACAGTCAGGGAGAAAAAGGCAGTTTTGAGTAACATTCTTCTGAGGATACAATCATCAAAAGGTCAGTCCCAGATTTGTATTATTGACATATACTATGGGTAAAGCAAAATTGTATTTAACAAAATGCACCAGTAAAACAAAACCTAGCTAACTATTCTCCTTTGCCGTCTTGCTGCAATCGGGCAGATGGGTTTTGCACCTGAGTGGAGCAGCTTTGGAACATTCTATTCATTTATATATTAAATTTATTAGTTGCCCATCTGGCTGGCTGTCCAGCCACTCTGGGCGACATACAAAAAAACCCCATACAAATACATTAAAACATTAAAAATCTCAACAATAATAATAAAACCCACCCCAAAAGCCTGCCTGAAGAGCCAGGTCTTCAAGGGCCGGCGGAAGCTCATCATAGAGGGGGCATGGCGGAGATCATTTGGGAGGGAATTCCTCAAAGTGGGGGCCACAGTTGAAAAAGCCCTCTCCCTAGTCCTCATCAGTCTAGCTGTTTTAACTGGTGGGATAGAGAGAAGGCCTTTTGAGGCTGATCTTGTTGGGCGGCATCGCTGATGATGTTGGAGGCGCTCCTTCAGATAGACTGGGCCAAAACCGTATAGGGTTTTAAAGGTCAGAACCAACACCTTGAATTGGGCCTGGAAAACAACCGGTAACCAGTGCAACTCCTTCAGCGCTGGAGTGATGTGATCTTACCGGCGGCTGCCTTTAATCAGGCGAGCCGCCGCATTCTGTACCAGTTGCAGCTTCCGGACTGTTTTCAAGGGTAATCCCACTTAGAGCGCATTACAATAGTTTGGCGAGAGAAGACCAGGGCATGTACCACAGATGGGAGCAGATGGTTGGGAAGGTAGGGGCGCAGCCTCCATATCAGATGGAGTTGATACAGCGCCGCCCGGCTCACAGCTGAGACCTGAGTCTCCATGGACAGCTGGGTGTCAAGAATGACCCCCCAGGCTGCGGACCTGGTCTTTCAGGGGCAATTGTACCCCATTGAGCACCAGGTCAACATCCCCCAACCTTCCCTTGTCTCCCACAAACAGTACCTCGGTTTTGTCAGGGTTCAGCTTATTCCTTACCATTCAGCCACTCACCGACTCCAGGCACTTGGATAGGGTTTCTACAGCCAACCTCGGTGAAGATTTGAATGAGAGATAGAGCTGCGTGTCATCAGCATACTGGTGACACTGCAGCCCAAATCTTCTGATGATAGCCCCCAGTGGCTTTATATAGATGTTGAACAGCATCGGGGAGAGGATGGAGCCCTGTGGCACCCCACAAGTGAGAGGCCAAGGATCCGAACCCTCATCCCCCAATGCCACTCTCTGGTACCTCCCAGAGAGGAAGGAACGGAACCCCTGCAATACAGTGCTCCCTATGCCTAACCTCTTCAGGTGGTCCAGAAGGATACCTTGGTCAACGGTATCAAAAGCCACTGAGAGATCCAGGAGGACAAGGAGGGTGCATTCGCCTCTATCCAACGCCCTCCTCATATCATTCACCAAGGCAACCAAGGCCGTTTCAGTCCCATGTCCAGGCCTGAAGCCTGATTGAAATGGATCCAGATAATCCGCTTCCTCCAAATGCACTTGCAACTGCTTCGCCACCACCCGCTCAACTGCCTTGCCCAGGAATGGCAGATTTGAGACTGGGCGAAAGTTGTTCAGATCTTGGGGATCCAAGGAGGGCTTCTTTAGAATTGGTTTTATTACTGCCTCCTTGAGAGCTGATGCCATTACTCCCTCTTCCAGGGACGTACTTACCACCATCTTGATCCCCTCGCCCAGTCTGTCCTTGCAGCTCATAATGAGCCACGACGGGAAAGGGTCGAGTAAGCAAGTGGTTGGCTTTAAGGCTGAAAGCACCTTGTCCACTTCATCAGAAGGAAGAAGCTGGAACCGATCCCACACCACCAGAGCACCACTGGCTGCCTCTGGCTCGCTCATTGTGTCCACAACGCACGGAATAGCACTCTTAATACGATCGATTTTCTCCGTAAAGTGCTTTGCAAACTCATCACAGGAGGCTTTAGCATGTTCCATCGGTTCTGGGGCAATTGGACCGACCAGGCTCCGGACCACTTGGAACAGCCTCCTGGGACAGCACTCTGTGGATGCAATAGAAGCAGCATAAAAATCCTTTTTTGCTGCCCTCATTGCCACATGGTAGGCTGCCGCAGCCCCTCTAACCTTTGTAGTCAAAGCGAGATTTCCGCCACCGGCACTCTAGCCGTCTCACCTCCCGCCTCAGAGTTCGCAACCGTGGAGTATATCATGGTGCCGTCTGTGCTCTATTCAGAGGGAGAGGGCATTTCGGAGCCACCCAGTCTAATGCCCCGGTGATTGCAGCATTCCACCCCTCCACCAGGGTCTCAACCGAGTGCCCATGTGCATGCTCCAAAGAATCCCCAAGCGCATTCAGGAATCCATCTGGATCCATTAGACGTCTGGGGCGGACCATCCTAATGGGTCCTCCACCCCCACAGAGGGTTTGCGGCACCAAGAAGTCCACCCTCACCAAGTAGTGATCTGACCATGACAAGGGGGTGATGGATGTACCCCCCAATTTTCAGATCACTCCCCTCCTCTCCTGAGACAAACACAATGTTTTGTGCATGACCAGCTACATGGGTGGGCCCTGTTGGAATAAAGTGCAGCTCCCAGGAAGCTATGGTTTCCATGAAGTCCCGAGGCTCCCCTGTGAGGATGGCCTCCAAATGTACATTAAAGTCTCCCAATACTAACAAGTTTGGGGACTGTGCACGCACTTCCGAGACCACCTCCAGTACCTCAGCCAGGGATTCTGTCGTGCAGCGGGGTGGACGGTACAAGAGCAGAATCCGTAGACTGCTCTTTGGGCCCAACCTCCAGTACATGCAGTCAACAACCTTGGTCTCACAGAGAGGAGGCCTGGTGAGAACCAGGGACCTTTGGTAAATAGCCGCCACTCCCCCTCTCTGACTACTGACCCTCGGCTGCTGTGCATACAAGAACCCAGCTGGACACATGGCCGCAAGGATAGGAGCAGCGGCCTCATCCAGCAAGGTTTCCGTAATACATGCCAGGTCCGCACCCTCATCCAATATCATATCATGGATGAGAGATTTTTTTGGGCAACAGACCTGGCATTGCACAGCAGCAATCGAAGGCCAGAGTATGGAGTCAAGCATCCCCCAGCTATCTTTCGGCTCTGGACAGGCCCGGAACAGGGGACAGATATTACGCATCTCTCCTTAGTTCCTCTTACCTGACGTGGCCTGCCCCTAGCACTCCACCAGCATCTGCCTCCGAGCCTCGTTAAATATTGGCCTCCCCCCTCCCCCCATCACTCCCCTCTGATTGACTCATGCCCCTGACACTGGCTTCCACAACTCAGGCAGGCCACCCACCCTTAAAATCACCAAAAAACAACCCAAAAAAACCACAAAAAAACCCCTTCCCTCCACCAACAATTAATTTAAAATCATTACTTATCGACCAGGCCCCCACTCCTCTGTGGTTCTGCACCCTCCTCCCCTCTTCTGGGCAGCAGGACAAGCCCTTGCCCTTGTGTTCCCCCAAAGTGGCTCCCCCAAAGGGGCAACCCCGCTAGCGGTGGACCCGCCCCTGCAGGAGTTCTGCTTTTATCTGCCAGCCCCTTGACTGCTACAGCTGGGGTAGGTGGTACTTGCTGGCAGAAACTGCTGAGTCACAGCTGATGGGGCCTGGGTCTGCAAGGAGGTAGATCTCTCACAGAAGCCCCACAGGTGGCGTCAACCCGGCAAGAGCAGCAACAGCAGCTAGATGGTACACTTGCCTGGCGTCATCTCTCCTGCAAAGATGTTCTTTGGGGGGATTTCCTCTCCCTGTAGAGTATGCTGGAATGTCTGGAGCAGGGATGGTTTTTCAGCCCATGACGTGCATTCTTTTGTGGCCAACCTTGAGGGAGATGTACTGGGCATGACTGGAGCTGGCTGACTCAGTCACCCACTCTCACTCTCTCCTTTAGACTCTAATTCTCACCCCTTCCCAGCAATGAGGCTTCAAAAAAAGTATTTAGCTTTTTTCAAGTCTAGTTACCTGAGGGTGGAAGAACTTCATGGAGATGGGGGGGGAGGGGGAAGGAGGGTTAACTCTTTGTTTGCTGCCCTTGGCGCCTTCTGGGTGGAAGGGTGGGATATAAATTTAATAAATAAATACTTAAAATAAACTCTTCTCTCCACAGCTGCAGTCTACATGAATATAGCCCTCCCCGCCCCGTCCAAGCACAGCAATTAGGCTGCCTTCCATGGAGCCCCATAAAAGGCTGTTTTCAAGTCTGACTACTGCTTTGGACCCCTCCAAATGTAGCATTTGGTCTTGAAAACAGCCTCCCATCTGTTCCAATGAAGGTCATTTTCTAGTCTAATTGTGGCAGGCGAGGATTGAGGAGGATTGCTGCAGATTGGATGGGGAGGCAGCATGGGCCACATCCAGTTCATGGGTCAGTGGGTTCTTCACTCCTTTTCTAGACCTCTTGTAGGGCAATTGGTACTAGTTCCCTTTTCCCAAGGGAAAGATTTATAGCATTCTTCATACCTCAAGGGGGAGAGATGAGTGTCTTCCCATTCAGTTTGCTTCTGACTGCCATGAGAGTGGCACCACCACCAAGGCTGTTCCCTCATGACAGATTTTAGTGGCTCCTTAGAGTAAGAAATCTTATGCTCCCCCTGTTTTTGATTTTGTTTAGCAGGCCACTGCCCTTGGTTTATTTACTGTGTTGTTTTTCTCCCCTAGTTTGCTATGAGTGCGCTGAAGCCATGGAAAGCCCTCCTATCCGTTGATTAATGTCTATTTTTTCTCCCTCGCATTAGACTTTGAGATAAAAGAAAATGCACAGAAACAAGAGGTTGTCAATAACTTACCTGCCCCTCCTCAGATGCCTCTGCCAGAGATTCCTCAGCAATGGCTGGTGAGTGTATCCTGCTTGTCAATGGCAAAGAGATCTTTTTCCTCATTTTCTTCATAGTACATATTTAGAATCCATTTATCTATCTGTGTATTTGATTGATAGCCTGCCCCCTCTAATATTGGCAGCAGCAGTGCCATGAGGGAGGGCAGAACGGCAGTAGCATTATCTCACCAGGACAGAGAGGAGTGGAAGTATGTCAGGGGAAAAAGCTATGTGTTGGGTAGATAATGCTTGAAAACATTTTAGGATGGATCTAGATGTACAGAGTGCCAAACTGGCAGGCAGTGCGATCAGAAGGATCCCCACCAGCAGCAGCCAACAGAGAGCCCAAAATAGGGCTTTCTGGGGGTGGGGAATGGGCTGAGATGAGCTCGCATTGAATCCGTTGGATCCTGAACTGGCCTTGCTGCTACGTAACACCATCAGGTCCAGTCTGGGTCCAGTTGCTGTGCCAACTCCAGGTGCCTTCTCCTTCTGCCATGGCAGCTGTGGCCCCAACCCTCCATAAAGCACTTCCAAGCTGCAGGTTGCTCCCTTAGTCATTCTTAGAATAGAACTACTGGTTTTAGTAGGGTCTGCCTTAAACATGACTCTGGATCCAACCCTATTTATTTAAATTTCTACCTAAAAGCAACAAAATATTATTCAGCAATGAACTGACAAAAAATTAAAAAAATAACTACTGGACAATGATTTTCACATGAGGTCTCAGAAATCTCTTCATTTCATATACAACAAAAATACTTGTTTTAACATCTTGTTGAGATTTAATTTGAACCTTATGAAATATTACTATTTCTTCAACAGATAACTAGTTTGCTATGTTCTTTCTGAGAGCTATTTAAGATGTGAAAGCTTGTTCACTAGGATTACTTGCCATATCTTTCTTCCTCATTCCTCTACTGATAAAACAATTTGACTTTCACTTTTAGCCAATACTGTTCTTAACAGATTAATCTAACTGCCATTGAAATGAATTTGCATGGTGAATATTCCTGAAATTTTGTTTGTGTTTTCAGTTAATGTATTATACTTGTATTTGATACACCCAATTATATTTTTTTTAGTATTTGATATCTGCCAGTTAATATTTTGCAGTAATTGATAGTTGATATGCAGTAATCAATCACAATGGTTTTCACACTTCTGCCTTCAAAAAATAATTGCCACATCAGCACATGCCAAGGAATCTCTCTGTGTCTTCCATAAATTTCTGAACATTGCAGAAAATGCTGGAGAATGTACTTGGCCTTATACTCGGCTCACACCAGACATTCCTGTGGCTGCACATTGCAGACCAAGATCAGTAGTGGTGGGTGAGCTATCTTTTGTAGCTACCTTTTCAAAGAACTCAGGGTGCCCTGGAACATATCGTGAAAACCACTGTTACAATATACCTGACAATATTTTATGGTTGGAATGCCATTGTATTTAATATATTATTTAATATATTAGACAGTATTTGATAGTTGAATTGGTGCTCACAGTAGTGTTTAAAGCCTTAAATAATTTAGATCCCAAATGTCTGAAAGACCGCCTTCTTCCCTACAGACCCTCTTGGGTGTTGAGAGGAGCAGAGGGGGCCCATTTGGTATTTCTGCCACACTCAAAGACTTGGGGGTGGCATTCTGGAGGATGGCATTCTCTGTGGCAGCCCCTAATTTGTGGAACTCCCTCCCCACCGAGGTGTGTCTGGCAACTTCACTGTACAGTTTTTGGTGAATGCTGAAGACACACCTCTTTACTCTGACCTTTGACACCTGAGATGTATATTTTTGGAACCTACACTTTTGTTGTGATGTGATTTTAGATTGTTTATAACTGTTTTTAATGATGCATTTTAAAACTGGGACCTTTGAGTGAAGGGTGGGCAATAAATCTAAATAATATAATTATTTTTATCTTACAGCATTTGATAGACTATATTTGTTACTATTAAGTATCTTACAGCATTTCGTAGATAACATAAACTGATAATTAGTATTTTGACTGTTGACTATTTATTTGGATAATTTATGTATCATATTTAAACAAATATGACAGCATTTTAGAATATAAATTGTCATCTTAAATAAAAAACAAAAATTCCAGAGGATTGCTATAGTCTATTAAACAGAATTAACAACTACAGAAAGCATCCTATTTAGCATCAAAATAAACATTATGCATAAAAATCAGCTACAAAAATACAAGGAGAATTGCACATTGTAAAACATAGGAAACAGCTAAACAAAGTATCCTCTAAACATCAGAAAATAGAATATTAGAAATGAAAAGCAACTAAAAAGTATACTTTATATTTTAAATAACATGATTAACAATTAGACAAGACAAAATTCAGCTCATTCTTTCCACCACCATATGCCAAATCAATCATACAATTAAGCAAACTAATCCAATTAGCACAGCACAACTAAAATCCATTCTGTTCCACTTAAGCGCTCCCATACATAATCAACACACTCGCATCAACAAAACACATAAACACTCTAAAAACAATACTCTCACACTTATTATTCTAGTACACTCTCAAATTGCACTCCACATGCTCTGCAATCACTCTCATAATACACTCTCACATCCTCAATCAACAACCCACTCCAATGTATACTCCGTGAGAGCAAGATAGTCCTGAACAAATACTGACATACAAGCATGCAGTAATACATAAACATCCCCCTAAATAAAACATTCATACCAAGCACTCCCCTTGGTCTCTCATGGGGGGAATCAATCCTTAGTAAGAGGCTCTCATTGAAGGGGTTATAGAAAACACTTTCTCCAACCCCAACCCCCAATAAAGCATTCATACAAAGCACTCACCTCTCACTGGGTCTGTGTGGCATCCACCCGAGAGTTCTGAAAGAACTCAAATGTGAGATTGCTCATCTTCTAACAAAAATATGTAACTTGTTCCGTAGATCTGCCTCCATACCTGAGGACAGTTCTCCTAATGGTGGGAGGTAGAAAGTGGAGTTTCCCCAAGGATCAGTATTGGGTCCTGTGCTTTTTAACTTGTTCATAAATGATCTAGAGTTAGGGGTGAGCAGTGAGGTGACCACGTTTGCTGATGATACTAAATTGTTCAGGCTTGTTAAAACAAACAGGGATTGCGAAGAGTTCTAGAAGGACTTCTTCAAACTAAATGAATGAGTGGTAAAATGGCAAACACAATTCAGTGTAAACAAGTGTAAAGTTATGCATATTGGAGCAAAATGTAATTTGAGATATATACTCACTGGGTATGAACTGGTGTGATTGACTAGGAATGAGATCTTGGAGTCATAGTGGATAGCTCAATGAAGATGTCGACCCAGCGTGCAGTAGCTGGGATAAAGGCAAATCCCATGCTAGGGATAATTAGGAAAGGCATTGAAAATGAAACCGCTGATATCGTAATACCGTTATATGCATCTATGATGTGGCCACATTTGGAATACTGTGTACAATTCTGGTCACCTCACCTAAAAAAGAGTTGGAAAAGGGCAACCAAAATGATCAAGGGAATGGAGTGAATCCCCTATGTGGAAAGGTTGCAACAATTGGGGCTTTCTAAAGAAAAGGTGAGCGAGAGGGGACCTGATAGAAATGTATAAAATTATGGACAAAGAAAAGTTTGTCTCCCTCTCTCATAACACTAGAACTCACTGACATCGGATGAAGCTGAATGTTGGAAGATTCAGGACAGACAAAAGAAAGTGCTTCTTCACACAGCGCTTCCACAGGAGGCAGTGATGGCCACTAACTTTGATGGTTTAAAAGAGAATTAGCATTGTCCTCCATGAATTTTTCTATCAGTGGCTATTAGCCATGATGGCTGTGCTCTCCCTCGAAGTATGCTTCTGAATACCAGTTGCTGGAAACATCAGGGAAGGATAGTGCTTTTGTGCTTACATCATGCTTGCGGGCTGTTGGGACATCTGCTTGGCCACTGGAGAACAGGATGCTGGGTTAGATGGCCCACTGGCCTGATTCCACTGGCTCTCCTGATGATCTTATGTTCATATACTCTTATCTCTTCAAACTTGATTGAACCTGATTTCACTTCTTTTGTGGTACATATAACTTTTTTTTTTAAAAACAAAGCCTGCATGTTTATTGCAGCTAAATGACTCATCTAGGCATATTTTGCTGTGGGCCATCTCTGAAACTCCTGCTACATCTTAGCGTTGGATTCATATGATTCTTAATAAATTAGACAAGTGCTTAGATAATTTTATTTCTGAATATTTAACATATTTGTATTTCCATTTAAAATTACAAACATTTGTATTATTTTTGCCAACTACCTTGTCCTAAGTAGAGATGTAAAATTTCCATCAATTTTGAAGCCATGGAAAAAACTGGTTTTTTTCCAGAAAAAAATGGAATTTTTTGGAAAAGTTGAAAAAATGCAATATTAGCACTTTTTACAGATTGAAAGTCACTTTGTTACTTCAGGAACATCAAATGTAATTATGTAGAAGTTGGTTTGGCATAAAGTTATCACATTTGGTATATTAAAAGTACATTTTATTCAATTATTACAAATTGAATTTATTTTTTTAAATTTTTACTTTTTTTTGTAACAAATGGATCTACAAGATCCTGAACTGTAAGGAACACCTGAACTGTAAGTAACCTCTTTTGTTTTGCCAGTTTATGAGCAGCAGGCAAAAAACAATTAAAAAACCCAGAAGAAACCATCAACATTAATAACAAAGAAAATTATTTATGTCTCCACTAGTCCTCCACAGTGTCAAGCAGACATAAAGCATCCACTCTCATAAAAAGAATGAAGAAAAGGGGGGGGGCAAGATTCAATGAAACATTTTATTCATCATACTAAAATAAACATTCCATAATCAAATTTTTCTTCATTTTCTCAATTTTTCCAATTTTTCAGAAAAAAAAACAAAAAAGGCTTCAGAAAAAATGGGGAAAAACTGTTTTTTTTCTTAATTTTTCCAGTTTTTTCCCAGGCCTTCACATCTCTAATCCTAGGGGGGTGTCCCATGGGCCATAGGAAGCATCAGATCTCCCCCTCCAAGGGCAGAGACAGAACTCCAGCCTTGCAGAGGGAGATCCAATGTCTTATTCATTTATTACATTTTTATCCCACCTTTCCTGCAAGGAGATCAAGGTGGCATACATCGTTCTCCTCTCTCTCCATTTTATCCTCACAACAACCCTGTGAGGTAGGCTAGGCTAAGAAACTGTGACTGGCCCAAAGTCACCCATCAAGTTTCTTGGCTGAGTGGGGGATTTAAACCCTGGTCTTCCAGGTCCTAGTCCAACACTGTAACCACTACACCACACTGGCTCTCCCTGAATTCCTCCTCCCTGTCACGGAAACTTGCATGGCCCTTGCCCTACCAATGCTGGGTCTTTTTGTTGGGAGTAGACTAAGGGAAGAGCTGGATCGAAGGATCAAATGTATTTCTGGCCCCCCAACGTGTACCTAGACCAGGGGATAAACTATGTCAGCCCTGGAGGTGGCCTAGTTCAGTCCTTTTTATCTCCCTCCCAGTTGTTTCCAATGGAAGGGAAATAGTTAAAGAAAAAATAGAAAAGGCTGGAGGGACACAGGAGCACTCTTCTACCCTCCTGATAAGACTGACATGCCATTGGATGAGTGGTTTAACTGTCGTCAGTTCTCCTTCATCCACACCTTAGGATTGCAGCTTTAAAGTAGTTAATTAATTTTCGGCTTTATAGAATCCATAATAATTGCATATCCCTAATTTGTTACATATTGTCTTGATGTGGAAGAATTTGGAGTATAGTTCTGTGCTGCTAAATAGTGGGTAAATCATTTAGAACACATTTCTCTATTTTAAGTGTTGCTGCTACCTTAGAAGAAAAACCACCCTTGGGGGTTGGGAATGGTCAGCTGTGATTGCACAGAAGGTGCATTGAAAATTTAAATTTCCATTTGGGATTCCTGAAGAAGTCATAAGATCTGAAAACCACATAAAATAGCGTTTCTTTGTTATGTTTTATTTGGTTGTTCAATGTGCTTAATTTTTCTCCCCCTTTTAGCCGCCAGATAATGGCCCACCACCGTTACCTTCCTCATCCCTTCCTGAAGGTTACTATGAAGAGGCAGTGCCACTCAGTCCAGGAAAGGCTCCAGAATACATTACATCCAGTAAGTAAAAGATACACTCAAGAGAGTGCAAAAAAAGTTTATTTTTCAGTAATGTTTACTTTTAGAACATAAAATCAAGGGCAAACACAAACAACAACAGACAATACATAAGTTTAAATTTCTGTATGAAACTGAGACCTGTTTTTAGTTAAGCTAAATTCCATTACACTTGTTAGTAGAATTGGCCAGGTAGTGTTTATTCTGTGACATTTGATCAATATTTTAGGGCTTCCCACTAGGAATTATTTTTACCTACTGTGTACTACTCCTGTACACTACTCAAGTGTTCACAAGTGCCTTGCTGTTACCCAGTAATGATCCAATTTGGCTGTTTTAATGTATCTGTGACTTCATTGGCTACGTATTACCTCCAGTGTTATAGATAGTATGCCTCTGAGCATCAGTTGCTGTGGATCATGAGCAGGAGAGGGCTATTGTTTATGGATTTCCATGGTCATCTGGTTGGTCACTGTGAGAACAGAATAATTGACTAGATGGGCCTTTGGTCTAATGCAGCAGGACTCTTCCTATGTCCTTATGACTTTGCCAAAACAGACCACAGAATGCTCACTAATGAATAGTTGTACTGGAGCCCAGGGGACTAATGGTTCACTCCTGTTGTTGAGCCTTAGTCAAACTCCAAGACAGCCCACAGCTGGGGGTCACTTTGCAGAGCTTTCAGACAAGGATCAAAGGGCATAAAAAGATGTGGTCAGAGACAGAGTGGGGTGGGGTCAGGTTCTAGATGGAGCAGGAAAGACAAGACAAGGGAGTCTGGCTGTTTGATGAGAAGAATTGATCAGGCTGTGGAGCTGAAGTGGATGGAAGTCTTAACTGGCATGTAGTGTCATGCCAGTATTCAGCCTAGAGGGCACCCTTGATTCACAGAACTAATCTGCCTGGTTTGGTGATGGACTAGAGTGCTGGTGTTGAAGAAGGTAAGACACCAGAGACTGGCTGCTGGTACAAAAATAATTGTTTTGTTGCTTTGATGGCTGACTAATTCTAAGTACATATTATTTGTTTTTATTTATTTATTATTTGATTTATATCCTACCCTTCCTCCTAGCAGGAGCCCAGCAGGAGCCCAGTGACTTATACAGTGTGGTTGAAATGAGTGAGATTGTGGGCTCACTTAAGAATGTCCCATTGAATTCACTGGGACATCGGGTAAACACATATAGGATCAGATTGTGGGGCTGCACAGCCTGATTAAATGTTTCACTTCTCATGGGTATATAAAACTTGTTTTATGTAAAAGGAGATTTTGGCCTGGGGTTGGCCAGTTTTCAGACCAGCATTTTCCTTCTCACACTGTGAGAGGACAAGGCCCTTAAACATTCTGCCAAAGCTTCATTGTAATGTTTTTTAGTTACTAAGGCTTTGGCTATTTTTTGTAAGCTAACATTGCTAGTCACAATGGGATGCAAAATACCTGCATTAAACTGACATTATAAATGTGATTATTCAATAAGAAGTTAACGCAATAGAATTAAATCTATTGATCTTTTAATCTTTTAAGAAGATGTAGTTTTCTTTCAGCAGACAAAAGATCACTCTGAACAGGACTGCTCTTTTCCAAATGTTTCTTTGTTGGAATATGCTATTTGGTTGACTTTATCTTAATAGAACCCACCCCACTTCTGTCTTTAAGATTATGATTCTGATGCTATGAGCAGCTCTTACGAGTCTTATGATGAAGAGGATGAGGATGGGAAAGGGAAAAAAATGAGACATCAATGGCCTTCTGAAGAAGCATCAATGGACCTTGTTAAGGATGCTAAAATCTGTGCGTTCCTTTTAAGAAAGAAGCGATTTGGACAGTGGACTAAACTGCTTTGTGTGATCAAAGAAAACAAACTACTGGTAACTAAATTTTATTGCCTTTTAGTGAGAATGCCAGTTACAATGTAATCAAGCCCTGGAAAGCTAGAAAAATAACAGAACTATTTCAGGCCCCATTTTTAGGAAATTGAAGGAATGGGTTGTCATAGATTTGTGCTAAAGAAAGAAGGGGTGAGGATGAGATACTGGTATCTAAAAAGCAAGTTAGACTATCCCAGTACACTGTGCAAGGAAGCAACCAATGCAACTCACCTGCTAAATAGTCACTGGACAAAAGTGCTAGCCTTCTGTCCAGAAAGTCTTCTGGTCTGACTTCATTCAGTAATGATGAGGTGCTTGTGATTATGCGGCCAACCATGTGTTGCCTTGCCCTTCTTGGCTTATTAAAGTTTGCCGAGAGGGTATGTCTGGGTGGATCTAGGATGTTGTCAACACATCTTTGTGGGAGGGAGTGGGTCCACCCTAGATTCTTTGGCTTGTGAGAACTACCATCTGGTCACAAATACCAACTTTTCCAGGAAGGCGATCAAGAATTGTGGTGTGACAGTTGCAAGTACTCTTGGATGAAACTGATTATTTTGACCCATCCCAATCTGGGTTCAGGCCTGGTTATGGGACTGAATCTGCCTCGGTTGCCCTGATGGATGACCTTTGTCAGGAGAATCACAGGATTTATTGATTTATATACTGCTTATATGCCAAAATGGTTTCTCAGCGATTTACAACATAAAATCAGTTGTAGAAGACATACATAATTAAAATATCCAATTGCAATTCAGAACTTTAAAACATCCTTATTTAAAATGTACAATAAAACAAACAAGTTAAAAATATGACAATTAAAACAGTTAAAAATAATCAATCAAACCGGTTAATAAAATCAGAAGTTCAAGTGCAGGGGGACACTTGCCTAAACAGGTGTGTCTTCAGGAGCTGATGGTCAGTTATCTCTTGGTCAGTTGTTCTGTGAGGTGCCTTGGTGTTATCCTGTTGCCAATGCTATTTAATATCTACACGAAGCCATTGGGAGTTATAATTGGGAGATTTGGGACAATGTATCATCAGTATGCTGATGACCCACTCTATTTCTCTGTAACGTACGAATTGGGAAAGGCCATGCAAGACGTGGACTGCTGCCTGGACTCAATAGTGGACTAGATAAGGGCCAGCAAACTTGACTCTGAATCCTAGCAACACAGAGGTGTTCTGGGTGAGCAGTCCTGAGTCCAGATAATTGGTCAATTGCCTGCTTTGAATGGAATTGTACTCCTCCTGAAGGAGCAGGTTCATAGTCTGGGGATGCTCCTGGATCTATCTCTGTCACAAGAGGCCCAGGTGACCTCAGTAGCTAGGAGTGTTTTTTACTAGCTTAGGTTGGTAAAACAACTATGGACGTAGCTGGACTGGGATAGCCTGATCATTGTAATCCATGCACTGGTCATCTCCAGATTAGATTTCTGCAATGCGCTGCGTGTGGGGTTGCCCTTGAGTTTGACTTGGAAGCTGTAGCTATTGCAAAATGCAGTGGCTCAACTGCTCATTGGGACAGAATATCACCATCGTATTACAACACTGCTGAAATAATTGCACTGGCTGCCAATTACTGGCCCTGGTGTACAAAGCCCTAAACAACAAAAACGTATAATTATTTTTTTCCATTTCATTTCATTAATGAATTACTTCTCATGAAGTATCCCAAAGCACTTTACAATATAATAACAAATAAAACAGTTACATATATAAAACAATTTGCATATATATCAATTATGAACATAAAAAACAGTTTAAAACAATAGCACATACATTAAATCAGTTCAATTCCAAGATAGATACCAACTGGGATAAAGATTTTAGAAGACTTGTTGAAAGAGGAATGTCTTTAGCAGCCGCCGAAAAGACAGCTTGGGATTCAGATGCACAAAAGACCATCTTATCTCTTATATACCCAGCTGATCACAGCACTATGCAGGAGAGGACATCCTGCAGATACCACCTTATTAGGAAGTCAGTTCTGCACAATGTTGGAATCAGACCTTTAATGTGGTTGCACCTGTCCTTTGGAACTTCCTCCCATTGCATATCAAACAGGCACCATCTCTACTGTCTTTTTGGTGCCTGTTGAAGACTTTCCTCTTTCAACAAGCCTTCTAAGAGGAAATGTTTATCCCACTCTGTACCTGTATTGGATTTGCAATTTCTTTTATATATGTAATTGTTTCAGCTGTTATAATATAGGAAATTGTTTAATTGTTTTTATGTAAGCAGTTGTTTTATATATGTTTTTTATTGTATTGTGAAATTGCTTCGAGATGCATTCCTTCACTTGAAGTCAGTTACATGCCCTCAACATGTATATGGTTTGTTGTTTTGAGAGGTATGTCAAACTTGATCAGTCAAGTAGAGGCCTGGTGGAAACATAATTAGTACTGCAAGTTACTGATAACAGAATTTCACAGCAACAAAATGCCTTGCCACAGTGCAAAAGTTTTGTAATTTAGAGTACCTGGTTTCAGC
The DNA here is from genome assembly GCF_030035675.1 of Rhineura floridana. Classification (NCBI taxonomy): domain Eukaryota; kingdom Metazoa; phylum Chordata; class Lepidosauria; order Squamata; family Rhineuridae; genus Rhineura; species Rhineura floridana. Next base: position 176,282,608 of record NC_084480.1, on the reverse strand, counting down.
TGGGTCTTCAGTTTCATTAATAGTTGCTAGCAACAAATTTTGTAGTTATTTTAAAAACCATAATGTTTCAAAATAATTGTGTTAAGGTTGATTTTGGTGATCTCTGATTGGTGGAAAGATGAAGCAAATGGGTTTTATGTTTTTAAACTGGAGTTGCTTTTTGCTCATAATGCTTTGTCCTCACAGCATTCTTAATTGTGTCTTTAGTGCTATAAAAGTTCCAAGGACCAGCAGCCTCAGATGGAACTGTTGTTGAGTGGCTGCAATATTACATATATTCCCAAAGACAGTAAAAAGAAGAAGCACGAGCTGAAAATCACACACCAAGGGCAAGATGCTCTAGTGCTTGCTGTACAGAGCAAGGAGCAGGCAGATCAGTGGCTGAAGGTAAGTACTACAATTTTAATCAGTTCCATTTCTCAAGATTCTAACAGTGATCTTGGTGTCATTGAGTGGTGATGAATAAAAGTGTGTTTAAAAATGTGAAATCTTAATATATCAGAGTTAATTTGAAGGTTTGTGTGAAGTGTTGGTACAGTTCCATCACTTGGCCCATTGTAGCATGAGAATTAAATCCCCTAGCATACTTAAGCCATACATAATATTTCCATCTGCTCCTGTCTTGTCATCTAATTTTCTTTCGCAGCATCTCCTTTTTGACCTTTATTTTTTTCCCTGTTCATATGCCTGGTTGTGAAATAGAAGGTGTAATTATTTAGATTTCAGCAAAGTGATCTGAAATAGTTGAAATGTAAATACAGTAGTCCTAGTTTAGCTAAAGTTAGTCCTGGCTCACTCATTCCATTGCTTTTGTTGGGATTTAGTTACAAGCAATTGTAGCTTGGCTACCTGTACCTTGCAGAATGTTAGTGTTTTTTTTCTATAGGCAAAACAATCACATTTTAGAAAAACAAAGGCACAATTATTACGTTAGTATTTTAGATCCTATAATACACTTGATTTTTTCCTGTCCAAGAGACCTGGGTAGTGTCCATATTTTGAAATCTGACTCCATGCTGACACAACACAGTAGAAAGGCAGGTAATTAATTTGGACAAAAAGTTGTCCTTGACTTCAGACACTGACTAAGCAAAGAGCCCAATGCTACTAGTCCGATCAAGGCCCTTTTGCATCAGAGGAGGCAAATGACTAATTCGCTCAATTTTTCATGTAATTCCCCCTCGTTTGAGATGTTGAAGCCTACTCTAGTTTCAGAAAGGCTCTCAGGCAAAGTAACTTTTCTCCATTTGTTTGTTGAAGTTTACTGAAGCAGTTCATGAAGAATTATTTCCCGTTTGCTTTTGTGTACTGTTTTATTTTCAAATTGACACGTTGATTTGTGCCAATTTATATAAGGAGGCAGCTATATTGTAAGGACAAAAGGGCTGTTTTCATACTGCCTGTTCTGCTGGCAGAGACAAGATAGCCAGCTACAGTAGAAGAGTGTCACATATTTGCAGGCTTTTCTCCTTCTAATTCCACACCTTCCTTAGGAGGGAGCTATTTTTCAGTGCAAGAACTTTCCCGGCATTGAATATCTTCATTAAATACATTTTTAAAAAGCTGCAATTTAGCAACCAAGGTACCTGGTGCTGTCAGACTGTAGTGTGAATATCCCTTTCCCTCTTACCCTGTCCTGGGGTGTACTGTTTGTCTCCTCTAAAGTTTTATGTTTCTAGCAGCAGGTTTCCCATTAACTCTCCACACACTTGGTTGGTGCAGCCCTTTGTTCTTTGTCTCAGGTCTGTCATGTATTGTGTTGTCTTGTCCTGTCTAGAACCCTCCTTTGATGAGATCTCCTCCTATGTGTCCGTCCTCCTTTTCAAGTTGGAGTCCTCTTTTGAATAAGTATGTTTTGGAGCTCTCCTAGTAGCGGTAAGCTTCAGAGACCCTTTGAGCTCTTCTGGAGCCATCCTACTATGTCTGTCCTCTTGTTCTGTTGCCTGTTTCTGTTTTGCCTTGAAGCCTAAGCTCTACTACTGATTCTAACTTCCTATCCTGCCCGCATGGCTGCCCCATTCCAGTTCTAACCTTATATACTTTTTCTAAGTTGCTTTGTGTGAGCATGGATCCTGTACCTACTTATTTGTGCTGGGTTCCTTCCTAATATCCTCCCCTGATCCAGAAAAATCTTTCTACTGCACGTTTCAAGAATTCACGTTGGAATTTCTGATACAGGATTCTCTCTCTTTTGCCTCTGCACACCCAATTTCCTGCTATGAACTATGGGTAATGATGTTGATCTACAAGCTTTATTCAGGTTCCTGCACTATTGTCTGGCTCTTGTTAAAGAATGTTTAAATTATTGGGAACAAGTCATTGATGTAAGAGTGTGTTGCAATATGGCCGTGCTGCTGCCTATCAGTATTCCTACCTATCTTCCTACCTTTTTACCTCTGTCCTTCAATTCTGGCTTGATGAGCTATATATGCCTTTTCTCTGGAGTACTAGGAAGGTTCAGATGAATCAGGCAGGTTTGCTTGTCTGCTTTCCCTGCTCTATGTCTTGATCAGGAACATTTGTGGGGATATAAAAGCTTCTCTTTTTAAAAATGCTCTTCTTTCACCATCTGTATGCACGGCCTTTTCCCTTCATCTCTGAGAGGCACTTCACACAAGGCAGGCTTCCTCAGTATGAGTAGGCAAGACACATGTTATTGTTTCATTCTAGTATTTGAGCATGGATCATGTAGCCAAGAACCCCAAAAACCTTGGTTAAACTTTCTCTGTAGATCTCTATTAGTTCTCTTGTTAAAACATATAAAGGTACAGTTCTGTTAAACTGTTTTTTGCACATTGCTCAGTATTACAGAGGATGTGTTATCTTGTGTAACATGCAATAAAACAAATCTTATTTTTCAGATTTTGCTTTTGTATAAAAGTGGTTGAGTCTAGTGATTTAACTTACCCACTTGCATAATATACACCAGATGTCCTTTTTTTGGCCAACTGTTGGATATTGTGAAGTAATCAACTATGTCTCTATTGTGATAAAATGTTTAGAGAAAGCTTTGTCCCCATCGCCTTTTAGCAGTTGTACTCACTATTTCTTGTCTAGATATTTGTGCTTCATTTTAACTCTGTTCAAAGTAGATGGATAGTAACTGTAGGAGACAGTGTGTTTTAAGATAATGGGTTATAGTGGTATCCAAAGTAGTGCTAAGTGAAGGTCCCATCAGTGCAAGGATTTCTGCTTGTGCAACAGGACTTTTCCCCATCCCCTGCACCCCCATAATCTGTTTTAGGGGTTCCCTAACCCTTTGGAGCAGATTTGGGGAGGGTGTGGGGTGTGCATGGGGGGAGGAGGGGGGAAGTCCCATTGCACAAGTGGAAATCCTTATGCTGACGGACATATTAGTTGGATACTGCCCAATATATGTAAACATAATGTGTTTTCCCATGTGTTTTCATAAGAAAATGGTATTTTTTGCAACATTGTAGAGAACAGCATACACAAAGCTAGTATATTCAGAAAAGCTGTATACTAAAAAAAGCAAACACAAGTCATTCTGTTGATAATTTAATGTCTCAACATTTTATTTAATTTGAAACAAAATAAGAATGGGGATGGGAGGGAGAGAGAAATATGCTTGTCCACATATTGTGATCATAGTACTTCAGTGTGGTGAATCTTAAAGTCATCAGAATACAAATATTTAGCAAATTGATTTTTAATTTAAAGATGGGAAGATATCAACGGGTAGTGTTGGGGGATGAGGTTTCAGACCCTTGGCCCCTCAACTGTGGTGTGCCACAGGGTTCTATCCTCTCTCCCATGCTATTTAACATTTATATGAAACCGCTGGGAGCCATCATCAGGAGTTTTGGGCTGCAGTGTCACCAATATGCAGATGACACGCAGCTCTATCTCTCATTTAAATCTTCACCAGAGTTGGCTGTGGATACCTTGTCCAAGTGCCTGGAGTCCGTAAGTGGATGGATGGGAGAGAACAGGCTGAAGCTGAACCCCAATAAGACTGAGGTATTACTAGTGGGGGACAAGGGAAGGTTGGGTGATTTTGACCTGATACTTAATGGGGTGAGTTTGCCCCTGAAGGACCAGGTCCGCAGTCTCGGGGTCATCTTGGACTCCCAGCTGTCTATGGAGGCTCAGGTTTCTGCAGTGAGCTGGGCAGCTTGGTACCAACTTCATCTAGTACAGAGGCTGCGACCCTATCTTCCCATACATCTGCTCCCACGAGTGATACATGCCCTGATCTCCTCTCGATTAGACTACTGTAATGCGCTCTACGTGGGGTTACCCTTGAAGACGGTCCAGAAACTCTAGCTGGTACAAAATGCGGCGGCACGCTTAATAAAGCAGACCCGCCGCCGCGATCATATCACCCCAGTGTTGATTGAATTACACTGGTTGCCAGTTGTATACCGGGCCCAATTCAAGGTGTTGGTTTTAACCTTTAAAACTCTGTACGGTTCCGGCCCAGTTTATCTGAAGGAGCGCCTCCAGTATCACCAAATATGCCGCCAAACAAGATCAGCCTCACAGGACCTTCTCTCGGTCCCACCGACGTAAGACAGATAGGTTGGTGCGGACCAGGGAGAGGGCTTTTTCGATCGTGGCCCCCACCCTCTGGAACTTACTTCCCTTTGACCTTCGGCATGCCCCCTCCCTGTTGACTTTTCGCCAAGCCTTGAAGACCTGGCTCTTCAGGCAGGCCTATGGGATCTCTGGGGTGGGTTAGGTTTTACACTGTATTAATGTAAGATGGTCTTCAGATGAGATGTTATGATATTAATAATGTGATGATTATGTATATGAGCAGATTGTATTTTATATTGTACGTCGCCCAGAGTGTCCGTTCAGTCGGACAGATGGGCGTCTGCTAAATAAAATTTTATTATTTTTATTATTATTATTTATAAAAGACAGTAGAGACTATAGACGAGAAGGACACTCCAGTGGCGGTGACCTGCAAGGTGTGTACAATGTTTGTTTTCTTGCCTGAGAACAACATGGAGTACAAGTGCAATCTGGTGGTGCTGTTGGAAGAAAAATGAGGGACCTGGAATGGCAGATGGCCACACTGAAGAGTATAAGAAAAGATGAAGAGTTCTTAGATAGAACGCTGGACCAACAGCAGCAAGAGAAGTACAGGAGGTGGAAGTACAACAGCATGTTGAAGCAGAAGAGACTGTTGTGGAGAGGAACAATGAAGTGGAGGAAACTTAGTGGACAAGGGTGACAGTTAGGCACAGAAGAGCTAGAAGACACCCTTCACCGGTGGAACTACGGAACCACTTCCAGGCATTTGAGGATGAGACTAGAGGACAGTCTGCAGAAGAAGAATTACAGGAGACCCCATGCAACAGCGAGCAAGAGGCTGAAGCTCAATCAAGCAGAGGCAATGAAACCATGTCCCACGACAAGAAGAGAGGAGTAGTAGCTGTGGGAGACTCCCTGCAGTGTGGAATTGAAACCCAAGTATGCTGAGAAGATCCATGGACTTGCCAGGTATGCTGCCTTCCTGGAGGACGGATTAGAGATGTGACAGAAGAATTGCCATCACTCATAAAGCCCACTTTCTTCTCATCCATGTGGGTATGAATGATACTGCCAAGCAGAGCTACAAAGAAATCTCGTCAGACTTTGAAGATCTGGAAAGGAAAGGACTTTGGGGCCCAGATAGTTTTTTCGTCATCCTTCCATTTCTTAGAAGACGAGTGGAAAGGGAAAGAAAAATACTCCATGTGAATGACTGGCTATGAAGGTTGTGCCGACGTGAGAGATTTGGATTCTGGGACCACGGACTATACTTCCTGGAAGATGGACTGCTGGCAAGTGATGGGTTGCACCTCACAAGGTCTGGGAAGAATGTGTTTGGCCACAGCATGGAGCCCTTCATAAGGAGGGTTTTAAAGTGAATCCTAAGGGGGAGGGAGATATAAACTTGGTGGTAATGACTAACAAAGGCTTGTGCACAGTAAGAGGAATTGAGGGAATGGCTCTGATGGGGCCCAGTAATAGTCGTCATACAAATGTAGGAAGTAAGCCAGACCATATATCACATGGTCTTTGATGTCTGTATACTAATGCCCAGAGTATGGGAAACAGACAGGATGAATGTGAACTCTCAGTACATTAGAGTAAATATGACTTGACAGGTATAACTGAAACTCGGTGGGATGACTCACATGACTAGAATACAGCAATTGAAGGATATAACTTGTTCGAAAAGAACAGAAGGAATAGAAAGGGAGATGAAGTTGTGCTATATGTTAAAAACTATGCATCTCTGCACAGAAATACAGGAGGATGAGCTTGGCAGCTCCACCAAAAGTATCTTGATTAAAATAAATGGTACAAGGAATAAAAGGATCAATCAATCAAGGAGAAGACAAGGATGAAACTTTTACAAAGCAAATTGTCAATGTTTTGAGGAGGCATGATGTGATAGTAATGGGGGACTTCAATTACCCCAGTATCTCTGTTGGGAGATAAATTCTGCCAAACACGGCCCCTCCAAGAAATTCCTGACTTATGTTGGAGATCACTTTCTCCTACAGAAAGTGCAGGAAGCAATTAGAGGATCAGGTATCCTTGACTTAATTCTAACCAATAGAGATGACTTAGTGGATGAAGTGGCAGTTACGGGAACTCCGGGGGAGAGTGACTACGCTATACTTGAGTTCTCTATTTTAAAGGAAGCAAAAGCTGAGAGTAGTCATATGCATACCCTGGACTTCACAAAAGCCAATTTTAATAAACTCAGAACAATGGTAAGTAAGATTCCATGGCAAACAACCCTAATGAGAAAAGGAGTCCAAGATGGGTGGGAGTTTCTAAAACAGGATTTCTAAAAGCACAATGGCAAACAATTCCATCAAGGAAAAAAGAGGGAAGACTGCAGAAGCAGCCAATGTGACTTCACAGAAAGCCTAGAGATGATATGAGATCAAAAAGGGACACATACAGGAAGTGGAAGAAAGGTCAGGTCACAAAGTACAGACAGGTAGTATGGAATTGCAGGGATGACGTCAGGAAGGCTGAAGCTGAGAATAAGCTGAAGTCAGCGAGAGATGCTAAAAGCAACAAAAAAAGCTTTCTTCAGGTACATCCATAGTAAAAGACAGAGAAAAGAAATGATGGTACAGCTACACAGTGAGGATGGGAAAATGATAGCAGATGACAAAGAAAAGGCAGAAGTGCTCAATTCCTACTTTGGCTCAGTCTATGACCCTCCTGGTAAATGTGAAGTTGAAGGGGCAGGATTGCAGGTTGAGATTGATAGACAAATGGTCAAGGAATACCTAGTCACTTTCAATGAGTTCACATCTCCAGGGCCAGATGAACTGCATCCTAGAGTATTGAAAGAACTGGCTGAAGAACTTTCAGAACCACTGTCTATTATCTTTGTGAAATTGTGGAAGATGGGTGAAGTGCCGGATGACTGGAGGAGGGGTAATGTAGTCTCTATCTTCAGAGAGGGAAAAAAGGAGGAACCTGGGAACTATAGACTAGTCAGTCTGACATCTATCCCTGGGAAAATTCTAAAGCAGATTATAGAGGTCAGTCTGTAAGTACCTTGAAAACAATGCAGTGATTACTAGATGCCAACATGGTCAGTCTGTAAGTACCTTGAAAACAATGCAGTGATTACCAGATGCCAACATGGATTTATCAAGAACTAATCCTGCCAGACTAACCTTATCTCATTTTTTGATCAGGCAAGCTCCCTAGTAGACTGTGGGAATGCTGTGGACATAATATATCTCAATTTCAGCAAAGCTTTGACAAACTGTCCCATGATATTCTATTTAGCAAGCTAGTTAAATGTGGGCTGGATGGAACAACTATCAGGTGGATCCACGTTTTGCTATAGAATTGTACTCGATAAGAGTGCTTGCCAGTGGTTCCTTATCAAATTGGGGGAAGGTAACAAGTAGGGTACTGCAGGGCTCGGTACTGGGTCCAGTGCTCTTCAACATTTTTATTAATGACTTGGATGAGGAGGTGCAGGGAATGCTTATCAAATTTGCAGGTGATACAAAATTGGGAGTGGTAGCTAATACCTTGGAAGACAGAAACAAAATTCAAAGGGGTCTTGATAGGCTGGAGCATTGGCCTGAAAACAACAGAATGAAATTTAACAAGGATAAGTGCAAAGTTCTACACCTAGGAAGAAAAACACACACGCAGAGTTGTAAGATGGGGACTACTTGGCTCAGCAATACTAAACGTGAGAAGGATCTTGGGATTGTTGTTGATCACAAACTGAATATGAGTCAACAGTGTGACATGGCTGCAAAAAAGGCAAATGCTGTTTTAGGCTGCATTAACAGAAGTATAGTTTCCAAATCACGTGAAGTACTGGTCCCCCTCTATTCGGTACTGGTTAGGCCTCATCTTAAGTACTGTGTCTAGTTCTGGACACCACACTTTAAGAAGGACTGATTTCTTACAAGAGTAGAACAAGTACTATGTGGCACTCGTAACATGGAAAGCACACCTTGAACTTGGCCAGTCACTTTGAACTGGCAACCAGTGCAGATTTCAGAGCAGAGGTATTATGTGCTGACAGGATCTCACTCGTGTTGGTAATCATGCTGCAGCATTCTGCACTAACTGCAGCCCCCAGGTCAGGTTGTGCTGCATGGGGTTCTGTGACCTTGGTTGTCTGGTTGCCAGGATTCTTTAAGTTTTGGTTATGGCTAGGAACCCTTACTAGTTATGGTATGCTGAGTTTTCTGCGTTACTCACAGGAATCTTGTTGAGGTAAGTATGGTATTGTATTTAGGAAATCATCACTGTCTTCTGTTTTTCTTTTTCTGTTTGCATTTCATTTACCTATGACCTCACTCTCTTACATTCATAGAAGCAACAACAGTGGTTCCATGTGCTCAGCTCAACCCGCATAAACCCACTGATGATGCACCTTGTTGTTTGCATGATAATATGTTTCTTGCCCAATAGTGGTAAAAGAGAATTCACATACTAGGAAGTGTGGCTTCAATTGCTATTGTTTCCAAGCTACTGCCTGTGAAGGTAGACCAAACCATGTCTGTTTTCTCTCTGTCAATTACTACTCACTGGAATTAGGTTGGCTGTCAAAGTGAGTTTATAGCAGCCCACATGGTAGGCAGAAAAGGGTAGAGAATCTTTTTAACTCTTACCCATTTCTGAAACCTCTCTCTGCAGTGAAGGGTCAAATCTTTAAAGAAGCTTGAGGCAGCCACGTTAAAAAGCAGGCAGGGTATTCCAGGCAGGGGATTGCCGACTCTGCTTTGATATCAATATCTTTGCAGAGGATCCATAGACAAGCCTTACCAGCACAATCCTAACTATATCTATTCAGAAGTAAGACCTATTGTGCTCTATGGGGCTTAGTCCATTAGTAAGTGCGTTTAGAATTGCAGCCTTCAGGGGCATCCATCTTTTCTCCTGATTGTTCCCATTTAACATCTCCACAACAGTAGCCTCCCTTCTTCCTACAATGGCCTTCTGGTGGCTGGCCTAGCCTGAGGGCATTTTTACCCTTCCTGTCAGAAGCACTTAGGCTAGATTAAATGTCCCCTGTCCAGGCTTCCTAGTAGGTGAGAAGGAATGATCCTGTCACTTCAGCTGGACCTGGGAACACCCTCTTTTAGCTAAGATTTCTATCTGAATTTCTGATCTGAAAGGGTTGTTTTACTTGAATGGTATGCTCCAAGCAACTGTGGTTGATGCTTAATGTGTCATGCTTAATGACATCACTAGGGCTCATCCTTGAAATCTCAGGGTTTGGAAAGCTTCTGACCTGGCAACTCTAAACAGGATTGTTTTTCAAGGAATTGGTGTCCCCCCTTCCCAGGTTTCCTCCTTAGAAGTTTTTTGTTTTTTTCAAGCACCACCTGCTTTCACCTGAACATTATCCTTTGCAGAATATTCAAAATCCACTAACCCAAGACACTGAGGTCAACTAGAGATGGTTAAGTACAGAATTAAAGTAGCACCAGCACTGAACAGAACTGGAATGAATATATGTTGTAAAATTATCAGTGGCAGTTTAGGCACACATTTTCTTGAGTATTCTTGACCCCAAGATATGCAAACATTGTGATAGCCCCAACTATAGCTGTTAGTTCTTTGGCTGGGGCAAGAATCTAGCATAGCCTCTTTTTTCAATAGTGTAGTTACAGGCAAACGGCCAGTTGGAACGTAAGTATTTCTGGTGAGTCTGGTGGTGTGGAGCAACCTCCCTGCAGCTGCCTACTCTCTGGCCATTGACTGGGGCCTGTTTGGTCTTCTCCTTACCATGGTGTTACCTTCTTAGGAGGGTGGGGTGCAACATCCCAGTGGTCTTTGGTCTTGTGACTGGTGGTGACAGGGCCAGGACGCCTGTCTCTCCCTTCTGGAGGCATAGGACAACTCTTTTTACTATACTGATAATGCTTGAATAGTTCCTGTGCTAGCACCATAGCAGAAAAAATAAAGGAGCCTCTGTCATGCCTGTTGTTTTTTTCTGGCCCGCCTTCAGGCACCATGTCTTAGACCTGAGATACAGGAGTGAGACAACATTGTCAGGGGCTGTCTTGCCTAGGAGCTACTAACTCTTTCTTCAGGTAACACATTTTCACTATCTGGGGTTGCCCAGTGTTGACTGTGCATACAGACCATAAATTCAGAGTTGACTGTACAAACATATATTGGCTTCCCTGCAGTAGGATCTTGTATGAATCATCATGGATACCTTGCAGTAGTTTCAAAGGAAAGCGCCCGTTGTACCTGCAGCGCGTGCATCCAATACCAATAATATATTTAAAGAGAGGGGTAATAGCTGCACAAATCTAGCCTCCTGCTGTGTCACTAAAATAAATGGCTTTGTAATTTATCTGTTACTATTTATTGATTAGCTTGCACCATCCCATGGCCTTGGGGGAGGAAATAAATACTCAAGGAATAAAAGAATTATTTCATTAAGGAATAATGAAATAAAAGAATTAACATTACTCTGCATCTGTGTTATTTCAGCCATTAAAAACCAGCCCAAGTAAAACTCTTACAGTATGTCTAGAAAATATTCTGACTTCGAGTAATCTTCAGGGCACCGAAGGCAGTTCAATGACTGGGGCAGCTACAGAGAATGCCTCTGTGTACAAATGTGTGCAAAATTAGCATGCAGATAGTATAGTCAAGAGGGTGGTTTAGGTTGATCTTAAAGATCATGATGCCGCGCAGTGAAGAAGGGGACCTCAAAGTACTGCAGGATGTAAGTCATTTAGGCCATCACAGGTCAAAAACATGAGAATCAAAATTATGTTTCACAGGTCAAAGTCATGATTTTCCGTTCCTTCCAGAAGATGATAGGAAGCTAGTATTGCAGCATCTGTTCTATGCCTTTATAATTTTCAATGTATTGGTGATTTTATTTCTGTTTTTAATTTGATTTGTTAGTCACTGTGATTGAAGAGCATGATTAAAATGTACTGAACATCAAATAAAAGTAGCACTGTAATGTCCTTGAAGGGGTGGGCAGGTCTGTGTCACAGATTAAGCTTTGGTGGGATGGGGGCAATTAGTTTTGGATGGAAACAGCTGGCTTAATGATAGGGAGGACGCTGGATCCCTTCCAGATGCAGTGATGAAATCAGACTTTTGAAAGAGTGCATGACTCCAAGATACAACTGCATGATCATTGCCAAATTATTCCTTGTGTCCTCTCTTTGACTTCCACTATCCTGTGTGGCCAGAACTAATTGACTCTGTGGTATCAGCAGATGCTGAAAATATGAGCAGTTTTGTCTGGGTCATGAAAGAGGCAGGAACAGAAATACAGAAATTTCTGCACAAGTACAGCAAGTTCTCAGTAAATGGAAGCACAGCCATTTGAATTTTTTAAAATCCTTTCAAATATATTGTACAATTTACATTTTTATGTAGAAAGCAGCCTTAGTGCTTTCTCCAACATAGCAACATTCTTTCCCCTCAATTCTTAAAAAACAAAGAAAGGGAAAAAAGACGTCTAAAAAAATATTAACCGGTCTGGTGGGGATGTATGTGATATAGAAGAAGACAGAAACAGAAAAGAACATGTTATATATACTGGTCCTGCTGAAAAATCCATCAAGTTCTGTTCCATAATGGCAGAATTGTAATGCCAAAATAAGTAGGAAGATTTGACTGGTTCAGAGGGAAGAGACACTTGTTTCTATTGTGTTGATGGGCAGAAGGGCGAAGGTTGCATGCAAGGACATGTCTCCACTCCTGCCCATCTTCTGTTACAATTATATTTGTTCTTGGTGTCTGTCTTTTGCCCCCTTTTTTCGTTCTGTGCTACTCATTGAGTGTTTGCAGGACGTTGTTACAAAGAGCAGCAGAGGGGCAATGAGAGTCAAACAAGATCAGTTTACTAGCTGGTAGGTCCTCCAACTTGCCATTACAGACGCCAAACTCGAAAGAAACAGTTGTCCAGCATCTAGATGCTGTGAGGGACAGAGTGAATTTTAGGACCAATTTAAGGAATCATAAATTTTTCCAGGACAAAACCCATCTGGGATGAAATGTGGAGCAACGGAGCCAACTGTTTATTGGTATGGCCTTCTACAACTGTCATGGAAAAACACATGGCTCACACATTAGCCAGGCAAGTTTCAGTACCTTACAATTAAAAACATTTCAATCAAGCAACATTAGGTTCCTTTATCTGCAGTATTCTGTCTAGAGCTTCCTCCTAAAATAAAAAATAGTGGTTGGGGGGGGGGGTTTCACTGTCATGTAAAGTTGTAAAGCCTACAAGGTAGGATTGTGATAGATACTGTAGCTGTGGGTTTGGGCTTCATTTAATTTAATGCAAGATTGCTATCTACATTGTTAATGTTGGCAAGACACAGTTCCACTGAGAAAATAAAAATACTGCAGAAATTCAGTCAGTGTGACGTTGGGAATAGAATGTTGTGTACACATGCCAAAGAAACTGTGGACCAAAGTGATACCTGCAAGACCAGCCCCCTTGCCAGTGAATGCATAGGGTCGAGGGTTCTTGCTTTCTCTCTTCCTCCATGTATACAAAGGGTCCTTGTATGTCAAATGTTAGGTCACCTAAGCTCACAGGTTATCAATAGCGGTCGTCTAGTGTTGGCTGAGAATAGAATTCTTGAGTCTTGGGAGGTACCAGAATTTTTCTATTTGGGAGTCAGACTTCAGTGAGCAGAACACTCTTTATAATATATGTTTTTAATTCATACCTTGCACACTACAACTAATAATATGCATTCTAGGTGGCCTTAGCCATCATTGCAGAAACAGGACATAGAAAGATATATATCAGTATAAAAGAAGCTGGATATCCATTTAACATCAAAGTATAAGACTCTGAAGGTACATCTTAATTAAAACAAGTTACAATAGTTGAAGGACTGAGTTAAACCCTAAATCATGTCACTGAGCCAAAGTGCAAAGTGCATATCACGATACATCAGCCATCAGATGTTATGGATGGAATGGATGGATGGTTCTCCTGCTTTCTTCAATCCTCCCCTCCCGCTAACATTGCTGACAGGCCCTGAGTGTTATAAAACCTGGCTTTTTATACACTTTCTTGTCTAAGGGAAGGTGTGTTATTCCTATGGTCTTATCTACTTTTAATCAGGCTCTCAGCAGATGCTCCAGAAGGGTCTTCTATTCTCAACTAGTCAGCTTTACCTCACCATATAAGGAATTCCTCTTATGTTATATTGATTGTTTACATGACACACTGGCTGTCTGCCAGACCTGTTATCTTGTACCATACTCAACTTCATGAGAAAATAATGCTTTGTCTATTCGAGTTGTTTCTTAGGAAAATTACAGCTTTAGTCAGGAAATGAAGGAAAAAGGCTACTCCTGTTTTACTGCTTGGCTCTTATACATACAGCAGACTTTATAAACTATTTCAATAATTCTGAAGCATCTTCTAAGCAAATCTAAGCATAGATGTAAATGATTTCAGCACATTATATGCATATTTTAAGCCATAATCTGGGGCTTTCCATTACAAAAGCTTTGGTGGTTTTATCCAATCCTGCACATAAGTCCACAGATGACATTAGCTTACCTGACCATACATATCTGCGCTCAGTCATGTTGACATATAGAGGAACTGATGAAGTTAGTTCCATCCCCCTTAACTGTCTCTCTTAAACTGCTTTGCATTTAGCTTCAGTAAAGGTAAGTGAATAAACCCACCCCAATGCTCTACTCTCAGCCAAACCAGATCTCTAGAAGGTTGTCCTGAGAAGGATTAGCATCAGACCGATAATGACACCTGGGTAATACTTTTCCAGCACATCAAAAGACGGGGGAGGGAATTGCAGTTTTGGAACGTGAAGATATGAAGAGGGCAGCAAAAGTGGATTAAAAATCCAACGATAAAACAATGAAATATAAAAGAAGGTAGTCCAGCTAAAGCACCAATTGCAGCGGTTATTTATGATGCGGATGTCAGTAAGAATTTGCAGTTAGGAGAATTTGATGTGTGGGAAAGAAAAGGTATGTTCAGATACATAGATTTATTTCAAAGGAATCATTGCAGGTTATAGGAGGAAATGAAATAAGCATTTGAAGTAGATTATTTGCCACGGTATGAATATCTTCAGTTAAGAAAGTACCATAGGAAGTTAACACAAAATGGACTTTAAGAGACTGTACAATCTTTGAAAATACATAACTTCTGGGAGATGGAAAAGATGTCTAAAATTTTCATGGGAAGAAAAATAAGTTCAGAACTGTATGATACAATGGACGAATGGAAATTCAAGAATATTTGAAGATTACAAGTACATATGGAAAACTGGCCATACTTTTTCAATATGTGCAAATATATGTGAAAATTGCTATAAAATTAGGTGACATGGTACATAGTGCTAGAAAGGGCACATAGAATAAATAGAAATTTAGAAAATAAATGTTGAAATGTGGGGCAAATGTTTTAAGTTATCTCCATATTTGATGGCTGTGCAACAAGGCCAAAGAATATTGGTTAGAGATGGGCAGAGCCATCCTAAGCCCTGGCCATGAACAGCGGGGCAAAGTGGAGTGGCAAATTGACCTCACATCTGAAGCCTTGCTGGTTTGCACCAGCCAGGGTGGGGTGGGGGGGAGGAGGTGTGGTGTTTTCATCGTTTTTTGCTTTGCCAGTTCCAGGCTGGCACAGCTGAGGAGCCCAAATTAGGCTGTCCTCGGGTGTATGGACAATTTTAGGATCCATGGCTGCTACTACTATGCCCTTGCCCTGCCTCCATAATGCCCTGGCTACCACCTGTGTTTAATTTAAAATGACAGAGTGTATCTGACACTATTTAATTTAATTTGTGTCAGGGCTTAGCCTTTTCATGTAAGCAATTCTCTGTGTGGAAGTCTCATGCGTGGGTTTAACTATTATAGAAGTTGAAACGTTTCAGCTCTTTACTTTGTGGGTCCTCCAAGTCATGCATGAAATGCTGATGAAGCAGAATGGGAAATATGAAATGATAGCATCCTTGACAGAACTCTCTGCATTAGTATTCTTATGATCTTCAGCTTTCAAGATAGCAGCTAACCACAGTCCTAATTTCCTGTATGTTCTCCTCCCCTTCCGTGTAATGTCTTTAGTTTCAAGCAATATATAAATGAGGGCTATTATTTTTTGCATTTCTTTGAAGGTCATTAAGGAAGTCTGCAGCAACTGTGTTGGAGCTCCAGATTCAGATGGCCCTTCATCTAATTCTCCTGTACACAAGACTGAACTGGAAAAGGTGATAGTACAATGAAAGAAAATGCAGTGTATGATTAATTCACAATGGTTAACATTCTCTAATTTGTTTGAGTCTCTCTCCATATATATGTCACTATCTCAAATAATGATTTTTAATTTTTAGATATGTTTTTGCCAATTTTGTCCGAGCATTATTTCTCTGGCCTAATAGCCAGTAGACATAGTGGAGGTGTAGCACAGGACTATGGAATAGGGTTGCCAGGTCAGAAGCATTCCAAAACCTGAGATTTTAGGGGCGGGCCCAAGTGATGTCTTGGGGGTGGGCCTGAGTGATGTCATGGGGCGGGCCCGAGTGATGTCATTAAGCATGATACATTAAGCATCAATCACAGTTGCTTGGAGTGTACCATTAAAAAAAATATTGGACTGGAAATTAAGCTAGACATCTTAGCTAAATGATGGAGCCTGGGTAGGGAACACTTAATCTAGCCTACTTGCTTTCGGCAAGAAGGGTTTAAGTGCCTTCAGGCCAAGCCAGTCACCAGAAGGTCACTGTAGGAAGAAAGGAGCCTAGTGTTGTGGAGATGTTAGATGGGAGCATTCGGGAGTAAAGATGGATGCCCCTGAAGGCTGCAATTCTAAACACACGTACTAAGGGACTAAGCCCCCATAGAACTCAACAGGACTTACTTCTGAGTAGATGTAGTTTGGATTGTGCTGTTGGTAAAGCTTGACTAGGGATCCTCTGCAAAGACATCCATATCCAAGCAGGGTTGGCAACCCCCTGCCTGGAATGCCCTGCCCTTATCTTTTAATGTGGCTGCTCCAAACTTCAGATTTGACCCTTCACTTCACAAAGAGGTCTGAGAAATGAGTAAGAGTAAGAAGATTCTCTACCCTTTCTGTCTGCATAGATGCCTTCATCCTTCCCCTGCTCCCAGCAGAAGCTCTGGGCCAGGCGGGATGCAGTGGCATCTCATAGAGGACACCCTCACCTTTCATTGGGTGTATGATTTGTCCTGGCCTAGAGCAGATTTTGGGGTGGGCACCCCCAGTTACTTATTTTTTTCTACGTGTTTTTGTCCATTTTGATTTTGCATTGATGCACCTGTGCATGCCCGGTGCCCAGCAGAAGCTCTGGGCCGGATGGGATGCACTGGCATCTCGTAGAGGACACCCTCCCCTTTCCTGGGGTATATGATTTGTCCTGGCCCAGAGCAGATTTTGGGGTGGGCACCCCCAGTTACTTATTTTTTCCTGTATGTTTTTGTCTGCTTTGATTTTGCATAGATGCCCTCCTCCATGCCCTGAGCCCAGCAGAAGCTCTGGGCCAGGCGGGACGCAGTGGCATCTCATAGAGGACACCCTCCCCTTTTCTGGGGTATATGATTTGTCCTGTCCCAGAACAGATTTTGAGGTGGGCACCCCGAGTTACTTATTTTTTATGATTTTATGACATCATTATGTATTTATGATAATCTCCGAAGCCTGATGATTTTGATTGCATAAATGTATTGTTATTCTTGACGGGGTGAGTCCCCCGATCACAGTGATATATCATACAGGGTACTGCAACATATATTTTGGGGTTCAGATACATGTAAAGTTTGGTTTGAAGTTGCTGTAGTTGTCATCTCTTCTTTTTTAGTGTTTTGAACTTTCAAGCAAATAAGGAACTGGGAACTAGGAACCAACTTCATTGTTGTTTCAGTTAAATAGATTAAACAGTTGCAGGGGCGGCTGACGTTTTGGTGTATATCTTGGGAACCAGTCCACCTAGAAACTTATTTTTTTTTAAAAATTGAAGCTGAGAGTCCAGAGATTAAGGGGTGCTAGCCGGAGGGCTCCCCCAACAACTGGAGACTCCGGCCAAAAAACAGAGACCTGGTAACCCTACCATGGAAGGTCTTGTCTGTTTTGAGAAATTGGGGAGATTATTGGTGTCCTTAAATGAAAATCGCCTTTCATTTCTGGTTGTCTGATCTGTTGCTAGGGATGGGTAAGAATTTTCATTCAGTTTGCATTTCAAGCAGAATTTATCAAATTCGCAATTTCTGAAACAGTATGAGAACCGAAACACAGCCATCCTTTGAAATTCACGTTTATTAGAATTTTGGGATACAGTTCGCCAACTAAACAACATCTACAAAAATGTGCATACAGTATTAGTGGAAAGTGTGCATAAAAATGAATGCATGAGTGAAAGTAACATGTTTATTTAGAGAAATTTGCACTAAAATGGTGGAGAATTTTCATGAGGATTTTTCTTTTAAAAAATCCACAGATCGCTGCAGAAATGTAGAGAACTGGATTTAACATTGGAAAAATGAGAAACTGAGAGAACTGAGACAGACAGATCTCTCCATCCCTGTCTGTTGCTCCTGGCTTTTTTTCGTGTTTCATCTCTCTTCATACTCCTCCTAGGCTCTGTGTTTCTGTGATATCTATCTTAGTTCAATTAAAGATCACATCTGTTGCTTTGCACTCCTGTCTTCTTTGGTGGCACCTTACCTTTGGCATTCATTGATGGTTGACATTTGTCTGGTTGGGTCCCTCTTGCTCTTAAGAAGCACCTCAAGGCATTTATTTTCACATCTCTTTTCTAACTAAAGGAAATCTTTTTTGATTCAGCATGTCTCTTCCTCTGCTGCATTCCTTTGTGCTTCCTTTTCTTTTTCCTTGTGTGTCTCTTTAGATAATAAACTTGCAGGTCTAGCTCTGTTGTCTTTTATTCCATGTTTTATATTTAACAGGGGGTTGCCTTTAAGCGTTTTAGAAATAATAAATATTTGAAGTGAGTTTATTATTGTTATGTATTACATTTATATCCTGCCTTTCCTCCCAAAAGGAGCCAAGAGTGGCAAATAACAAGTGATAAAACAATAAAAACATCTTAAAAACAAACATCTTAAAAATAATTCTAGTACAGCTGCAGACTTTATCATCAGATTTGACCATCAGTGGGTTATTGTTATATATTATTCCAGCTTCTAATATCCCTGTTTTGGTTTTAAGTTAGGTTTATTAAATGTACTGAATATGCCCTTAGAGCTATTTATTTAATAACTACTTAATTAAATAATTAACATTTCAGTATTTTAGTATGTTTTATGTAATAGATTAATCCCATTTTCTTTAATTATTGTTTTAATTTGCTCTTTGCCTTTGTATGTGTGTGTGTATGCAAAAGGCCTGGTTGGCTATTGTGCAATTAACTGAACTGAACTAAACTGAGCTATATATTATTCCAGCTTCAGTTATCCCTATTTAGGTTAGATTTATTATATGTATATATTACATCCCTTTACAAAAAGTCACAAAGCGATTTACAACCAGAATGAAAAATACAACAGTAAAAATACAAAGGTATAGTTAAAAATGTTTAAATAAGAAATAGCTTCCCAAAAAAAACAATTTACAAAGATTGTTATTATATACCTACTGCTAGTCATTGGAAATGTGTCTTCCTTTACACAGGCTAATTGCCGGGGGGGGGATTTCTGTTACTGAAAAAAGAAAACGGGGAAAAATACTCCCACTCCCTCAATACTACAATAAGCTAATACAGAAATAAAAGCCATCTTCTTCAGCCACTGCTGCAAATGTTATTTTTGGCCCAGTGTTTGCCAAAGAAAGCTGTGACTATTTGTGAGCAGAAGAGTTATAGTATCAGGCAGGATTCCAGCTCCATTATTAAAACATTTTAAGGAAAAAGCACAGCGAAGGAACACTTAAATTTTGGTGCATAGTGAGATCAAGGACTAAAGATATGCATAAGTAACTAAAAAAGAAAATGGGTGTATAAATTGATGGGAATGACAAGAAAGAAACTAAACTGTGTTGTGTGGAAAGGGTTAAGATCTTGTTCAGATTTACATGTGGATAAGCTACATTTCTTTTTTGGGGGGGTAGCATCATAAATATACAAAGCATTGTGTAGTTAGGCTGCCACTTGTTTGGGACCTCTGCATGATTGCAAAACCTACCTGTGAGACTTCTTCCCTGCAGGAATCCACACCAACACATGGGCTTCCAGGGGGCAGGGCCATTGGAAAGCCCAGCACTAGGGGTGGGACCAGCAGCAAGTAACAGCAATGGAGGCTGCCGTTGCATGTAGTTAGGTAATTTTTTTCAGTTGTGGGCAGGAATTTAGAAGTTCAGGCAAATGCGTTGCAGAAAAAGTGATTTCAAGGGAGGGATCTGATGGCAATGAAAGAGGAAGAGGGTATGGGATAAAAGCTGGAATGTGCTCCCAGAACACCAGAGAGAGCCAAGGGTGGTGGAGTTAGAGAAGTGAAGGCCATATGCTTAAGTGTAATGGGAAATAAGGGCAGAAAGATAATTGTTTTTAAGAACTAACAGTATTTAACAATATGTGACTGAACCCCCCTCCCAATAAACTGTTCATGAACCAATCACAGGAGGAAAGTAAGTTTGGCCTGAAGGTGCTATTACAGTAGTAAAGAACTGGACTATGCCTTATAACCAGAGAGTCAAAGCACTTTGGTCATTTTTTAAAAAGAAAAAGCCCACAGTGTAGGAATAATGTGATTTTCAACAGTTTTGGCAAGTCCTGTGTGTTTAATGCTTGTGTGAAGAGGTCAATTCCTAAAAATGAATTCTTGGCTGTCTCACCTTTGTTCCATGGATAGATGAATATCTGGCACATTATCTGGTTCACAATACATCAGTCTAGTCTGACCACATTAATAATGACCGTTCTTTTGTCCATGCAGAAACTGTCTTCAGAAAGACCAAGTTCTGATGGCGAGGGTATTATAGAAAATGGAATAGCTGCAATCTGTAATGGAAAAGAGCAAGGTAATATGCTACTAATGATGTTTGAGTCAGACCATAGAATGTTCACAAATATTCTTAAGTGCTGGGAAAGTGAAAAAGAAAGCATGGAATTTCATAGAGGAAAGTGAGAAATTGGCTTTGCTGGATGTTAAACCTTTTACTGGCTCTAGCAACAGGTGGTGCTTTGTTGGACAGGTAATCAGTCCTAGATGGCAGGGAGTACCATGGGCAGGGAGTACAAAGGCCGTCAGAAATGGACTGAGATAGAGGAGCCCAAAAGAAAATCAAGTAGAGGAGACCAGAGACTTGAAGCCTAAGAAGGGAGAGATCAGTGGAGATGTAGAAAATTGATGAAAGACCTCAAGAATGAGAGTAGAGAAAAATTAGTACTGGACATCAAGGGGATGGAGCGACTCCCTTATGAGGAAAGGTTGCAGCATTTGGGGCTTTTTAGTTTAGAGAAAAGGCGGGTCAGAGGAGACACGATAGAAGTGTATAAAATTATGCATGGCATTGAGAAAGTGGATAGAGAAAAGTTCTTCTCCCTCTCTCATAATACTAGAACTCGTGGACATTCAAAGAAGCTGGATGTTGGAAGATTCAGGACAGACAAAAGGAAGTACTTCTTTACTCAGCGCATAGTTAAACTATGGAATTTGCTCCCACAAGATGCAGTAATGGCCACCAGCTTGGATGGCTTAAAAAGAAGATTAGACAAATTCATGGAGGACAGGGCTATCAGTGGCTACTAGCCATGATGGCTGTGCTCTGCCACCCTAGTCAGAGGCAGCATACTTCTGAAAACCAGTTGCTGGAAGCCTCAGGAGGGGAGAGTGTTCTTGCACTCGGGTCCTGCTTGCGGGCTTCCCCCAGGCACCTGGTTGGCCACTGTGAGAACAGGATGCTGGACTAGATGGGCCACTGGCCTGATCCAGCAGGCTCTTCTTATGTTCTTATGACAATGACTGATACTGGCATGGAGCCAGGGAGATTAAAGAAAGCAGGAGTGAAGGATGACCCAAGAAAAACAGGCTGGAGCATACTTATAGAAAGCTAAGGTTACCAATTTGCAGGACGCGTGGATTTGAAAGCTGACAGGGCACTTTGGTATTTGAAGGCTGCATTGCTGTCAGTAATGCAATAGGTGCACCTTTCCACATAACTGCCTTTCTGTGCCGTGATGAGTTGCAGATGTTACCTTTTTGTCTGTTATGTACCTTCTAAAGACATGGGAACCCTACCATAGGCAGCTCTATACAGCATCTAGGAACTTGAGAGACTGTGAGCTAGGACAAGGAAAGTAGGTTGCCACCTTTCTTCTGGACCTTTTCCTGCACCTTTAACTACAGAATGATAAGCAGGTCAAACAGGTAAAATATTTCATATCATGGAGTATAGGCAGGTGATGCTATGTTTGCTAGCGGCCTCATAATCAGTGCAGTTTTGAAAGGTTCAGTCCACCATCTTGATTCAAATTGGTGTCTGATTGTATCCAAACGTAGATGAAAATCTGCTCCTTGATCTCAAGAACCACCATGCAAAATTTGGCTACAATATCTTAAGAGATGTCGAAATGCATAATGAACAAACAACTTTGCAAAACTTATAGTAGATGTCAGGCTATTAAATATAGCCTGCTGTTCAAGATGCAGGAGTAGGGTCATTAAAAAATCAAAGCAACCTTGCAAGTAATTATCCCTTCATTACAAGTTAATGAGTAGTACAAGGGACATCTTAGGTTCTGGTATGAAAAACCTTAAGGAGGCAGGGAGGTCCAATAGACAGCAAGGAGAAGTGAATTTCACAAATGAAATTTGAATTAACCAGCCAAATTTACTATTGAGGGGGAAAGCGTGGCAAACCTTGAAAGAGAGGCAGGCTTTGCCTCCCATCCATTTGTGGCAGCAACTCTACACATAGGTGTCACCACTGCTGTGGGAAACTAGCAAGGTCAGGATGAACCGTGGTCAGACCTCGCCTCACCTCCTTTCCTTTTTCAGCCCACAGACAAAGTATAATAGTATTCTTTGGTCTCTGATTCAAAGGGATTTTGTGCAAGAAGCAATTATGTGGCAGAAGTGTTTGGAATCTGTTGGCTAAACTGATGTGATGTCATAGAATGTAATGGATATTCTATCTGCTGATGAGTTAACAGGAATTAAATATTCACAACAATCCAGCTTTGTGAACTGAAGTGATGAAATGTCAATGTGAGGGAGAAAAATCACACATGCCACAGGGACAGTGTAAGCTGTAAGGGTAAAATAGGGCAAATGAACTCTGTAAAGGTCAGGGGAAAGACGTTTCAAAAGGCATAGAAGCAAGTCATCACCAAACCACAACCATCTTCCTTGCCTCTGCTCAGGACAGTTTATACGCTGGCCAACCCATCACATTCAGGGCAGATTGATAATATAGTTGACATGATGTGTATTTTAATTTTATATTCGCCTAAATTAACTATAATTTTACACTTGTGGGTTCTAGCAAAAAGTGAAACTTGAAACGGACACTGTTCTTTCTGATTATGGAAAAGCAATTCCTGAGGGAACAATAAAGGGCTGTAGTGTGGAAGCAGCTTCATTTGAAGCCACCCTGTGACTGTCAGTGGCTGAACAGAGATTTTAATTTAAGTCCAAACTTGAGCTCTAGCTATTCAACCACATTGACTTTTCACTAAAGGCAACTCTTTGCATGTGACAGCTACTCATGTTAAGAAATAATACTTTTTTGTACCACATCTCATAACTAGATCTTTTGAAATCTTGTAAGACTTAACATGTCCATTTTTTCTTGATAGTAAAGAGGAAAAAGAGCTCTAAGACAGATTCTAAGGGGACTGTGTCTAAAGTAACAGGAAAGAAAATAACAAAGATAATTGGCTTAGGAAAGAAGAAGCCCTCCACAGATGAGCAAACCTCATCAGCTGAAGAAGATATTCCAACTTGTGGTGAGTAACATCCCATGCTGTCACTGGCAATTAAACTAGAAATGGCAACAGCTAGAAAAAGCTCCACCAAACTAGTATTCAGTGGTATTTCAATCTCCCAGGCTCACTGTTTTGTCTTCTTTCACCCATCAATCTGGGCTCTGATTATTTAATAGTAGCTTTAAACATTGTGGCCCCTTCCACTCTCATCTGTGTCCTTCTGAGCAGTTTAAGCAGTACTAGTGGATTCAGAGAGTATCCGGCCACACACTGATGAATCAGTTGTGAGCATTCAGGCATCTCTCAGCTCTTGCCTCCTCCCTCCCATAGGCAGTGTCCAGTTTCCCTGCTCTCTGGCCTGATGAATGCTCACTATGCCCCACAACGTACCTAAGCAGTTTTTTGATTGGAGAATCAGAACAGTTACAAATATTCATTGCACTGTACTTCATAGCTCCTCCTGTTCTGACTCCTCCACTGCGTTTTGAGACTTTCCCTGTCATTCTTTAAATTTTCCCAGGCCTCTTCCCCTCAGCGGCTTGCTTTCTCATCTTCCTTTTCTTTGTTAATCTTGTCTCCTAAGATGGAA
Organism: Rhineura floridana; assembly: GCF_030035675.1. NCBI lineage: Eukaryota > Metazoa > Chordata > Lepidosauria > Squamata > Rhineuridae > Rhineura > Rhineura floridana. The sequence goes on along the minus strand of NC_084480.1, from coordinate 176,258,623 downwards.
GTCTTGTCCTACCTTGTCACTTCTTCCCATTCAGTGTCTCAGTTCTTGTGCCTTTCCATTCAACTTCACATCTGCTCCAGGATTCCTGTGCTTGTCTCTACTTTCTGCCAGTAACACTCCTGTCCCCAACGTTTGTGTAATTTTCCTTCACAAACTGATTTTTTTTACTTCCCATGTAGCTAGGAGGAGGACTTCAGCAGAGTTTAGTTCGTTTTCCACAACAGCTGACTTCTTATGTATGAACCATAGTTTAAAATAAACCTTGGTCAGTTTTTAAACAAGCCAACTTCAGACTATGAGTTATGAAGCTGGCTATTTAGTTAAACAGAGTTTGTTTTAAATCACAATCTCTGGTTTGTATGTAATGATAGCTAGCTTTTGTGGAAAGCGAAACTAAACTCTGCTGATGGTCTCCTGATGCCTGTATGGCAGGAGGAGAAGGAGGAATTGTTTTGAGCCCAAGGCTTGTGGCTATTTCTTCCTGCTCACATAAGTAGTGCTAAAATAATGGTTTAGTGTTACGTGTAGTATTTGTTTATTCCTGTTAGGTATTTTTTTAAATCTGTGCAGTGTTTTTTAATCTGTGGTCCAGAAACCAAAAGTGGCTCCTCATCCATTTTCACCTTTAAAGAGATGAGAGGCTTCTTTAAAGTTTCCACCACATGTTGGAGAGGTAGCCAGCTTGCTGCAGCAACACCCAAATCCTGGGGAAGGGGAGCACACATCTCACATGTGTGTTGGGGATGGTCATATATCTGTATGGTAAACACTTTTTCTTGCCCTGATGCTGAAGAATGCCAAAAGAGAAGCCTTTCCTGTGGCTCTAGAAAGCTTGAGTAAAAAGCATCCCCATGTTTAGCTGTGCTGTAGTTTTTATTCTTCAGTTACACGTATTTGATTTTGATAAGCTGACTTGATTTTATTTTATAATGTCTTTATTGATTTTTCCATTTAAAAACAGTTAGGATACAACTGAAATAAACCACAACATGAATATATCCTTGAAATATTCATATGAATCTGTGCTGAGGTTCATATATCTTATGCAGGCCTCATGGGTAAGTATAACTCCAAAGAAGGCCATGGTTTTGTGGTGGCACCAGCACAGGGATTCCTTTGCCATTATGTAGAATGAAGGACATCCATATGACGGCAAGTTTGTCTTTTGGGGCCTCTGCTAGCCCTGCAGTGACTTGACTTGAATGAATGAATTTTTGAAATAAAAAGGTGTTGTGTTTTGCAGGATATCTTAATGTGCTGTCAAACAACCGTTGGCGTGAGCGCTGGTGCAGAGTGAAAGATAATAAGCTAATTTTCCATAAAGACAGGACAGATCTGAAGACCCATATTGTCTCAATTCCTCTCCGCGGTTGTGAAGTTATTCCAGGATTGGACTCCAAACATCCCTTGACATTTCGTCTGCTTCGAAATGCACAGGAGGTTGCAGTATTAGAGGTATATTGTTTAATGTGCCGATCCTTTGCAGATACTGACATAAGCAAAATCTGATTCCCTGAGCAAATAACATATTCCATACCTGAGAAAATCTCCAGTTATTTTTTGGAAGCATAGTTTTTCTTTGCTCCCACTCTTGTCAGTGCCTGGAGACTCTAGTCCTATACCTTTCACACTAAACTCAATTTACAGTTTAGCAATATAAAACTTAACACTCATTCTTTATTACAGTGCTTCTATGATTAAAAGTGTCTAATTGCTTCTGTTGTAAAAAACTGATCTCAAAACTCAAGATCCCCCTAATTTATGAGGCAGAATACTATACTATTGATTAATGGCAACAGGCCAGAAAGTGGCTTAAATGGATTCTCTCTTTAGTTTTTAATTTTCATTTATCACTAAGTCCGCGGGGAGAAAATAACTGAGAAACAGAACAGTTACCTTGTAATGTAGTGCTGCTTGTATTTTCTGTATGATGCTAGGCTGTCATTATTAGCTATGTTGTGCTACAACACAAGTCTTCCCACCCCTTAGGTCACCTTTGGGGTGGGGATGCCAACCATCTGAGATGAAGGAAGTGGCCACTGGAGGGAGGGCTTTCTCAATTGTGGTGCCCCACTTATGAAATGCTCTCCTCACCGAGGCTCACCTGGTGCCAGTTTTGATGGCATTTTTTTTGCCAGCCAAATACATTTTTATTTCCTTATGCTTTTAATTCTGTGGTGGCTTGTATTAATTGCTGCTTTTATCCTGCTGCTTAGTTATTGTTTTGTACATTCTTATCTACTCTTGTCATTGTTGTGTTTAGCTTGATTTTGATGAGATGCCCTGGCTCCTCATTGAAGAGTTCACTAAATGCATAAATTTTATAAAGCTTAAAAAAAATAGGTATGCTTGAAATAAAAGCTGTGCATTTTAGTGACAGAGAATGTGTTTGCCTGGAATTTCCCTGCTGTTTGCTTAGGCTTCATCTTCAGAAGATATGGGCAGGTGGATTGGTATTTTGCTGGCTGAAAGTGGCTCATCTGCAGATCCTGGCACTCTGCACTATGACTACATAGATGTGGACATGACAGCAAGTGTCATTCAAGCTGCAAAGCAGACCTTCTGGTAGGTGAAGCTAAACCAGTTAAGGACATTTTCAGGAACCCCAGGTTTTTTTATTGTTTTAATTTTGTTCCTGAAAAGATTTAGCCATCATCCTTTTTTATTACAACCTGTGAAATCTTAGCATCTGCCCTGTGCCTTAGGTTTCCCTGTGTTTGCTTGAAGTTGTGAGTGCATCTAATCCACCAAGCAACTTTAGTTACAACCTTAAGCACATTTGCTACAGAGTAAGTTCCATTGTAATAGGTGAGATTTACTTCTGAGTAAACATTCAGGTGGTCTATGGCATGTCTGTAAAAATACAATTTAAAATTATACTGCAACTAGCACAGCACATTACAATTGTTATAACAGGCAGAAAAATCATTAAGTGATCTGCCAAGACCATCAGCAGTTTTCAAGTGGTCTGTGGGGAAAAAAGTTTGTGAACCACTGCATTATAGGATCGTGTTGTTAATGATTAAACATTTGTGTTCACTCAAAATGCTTCACAAAAAATTGCTGTAAATTATGGCTGCAACCCAGTTAAAGAAATTTAAATTGACTAATAACTTGTATGAGGTAAAAAACAGTATTTCTGAACCAAGAAGCATATGTTCTTTGTTTTTATATGATGTACACATTTTAGAAGACATAATCTAAGAAGAGGATGTTTGAAAAGGGAGGACATTTCTTTTAACATGGTGCTTAGTAATTGCAGTTTTTATAAGAACGTTTATTAAACGTATATGTATATTTAAAAAGTATGCTGGTTAATTAATGGGGGCACCTTTTTAGTCCATTAAAAGTGTTAAAACTGATTAATCTAACTGATTGATCGATTGTGTTGAAGCCCTGCTGTCAATCCATAACCTATTTAAATATCAGATGAGGCATATCTTCCTTATTTGTTAACAAACGTTGAATTACAAAGTACAGAGGACAACAACTTCTCATGGCAGTTTTCAAGTAATATATCAGTGCAGTCATGCGAAGGGCCAGTCTGCCAAAATAGAGAAAGCTCTGGAAATCCTGTACCAATGTCAGACATTTGAAAGAGAAAAATATATGTCAAAAATCACCCTGCATGTCTCTTAGGACTTAAGTTGCATGAGTAATTTGGTCTGGTTATCATGCCAGAGTAAATTTGTGCTGTTGTGCCTATAACAATGGGTCAGTCCTGAAAATTTAGTTATTAAATCATGACAGAGGTATGCTTGTGGGAGACAAGGGAAGGTTGGGAGATGTTGACCTGATGTTCAATGGGGTAAAATTGCCCCTAAAGGACCAGGTCCACAGCCTTCGGGTTGTTCTTGATTCCAGGCTGTCCATGGAAGCTCAGATTTCGGCAGTGAGCCGGGCAGCCTGGTATCAATTACACCTCATTCGTAGGCTGCAACCCTACCTCCCTGTTCATCAGCTCCCACTGGTAGTACATGCCCTGGTCACCTCTCGTTTAGACTACTGCAATGCGCTCTACGTGGGGTTACCCTTGAAAACGGTCTGGAAATTACAACTTATACAAAATGCTGCGGCTCGACTACTTACAAATTGTCGCCGCCGGGAACACATCACTCCAGTGTTATTCGATCTACACTGGCTTCCAGTTATTTTCCGGGCTCAATTCAAGGTGTTGGTACTAACCTTTAAATCCCTACATGGTTTCGGACCAGTTTACCTGATGGAGCGCCTCCAGCGTCACCAATTATGCCGCCCGACAAGATCAGCCTCTCAGGGCCTTCTCTCAGTCCCATCAACTAAAACAGCTAGGTTGGTGGGGACTAGAGAGAGGGCATTTTCAGTGGCGGACCCCACTCTCTGGAACTCCCCGTACGATCTTCGGCATGCCCCTTCCCTGAATGTATTCCGCAAAGCCTTGAAGACCTGGCTTTTCAGACAGGCCTTTGGGACTTCTGGGGAGGGTTAATTTTCAGGACTAACTGCCTATTACTCTGAACTGTTATCATTTCTATTTATAGTTTCCTTGTTATATTGTATTTTATGTGTATTTTATTGTGCTACATTTACTGCAACTGATTTGTACGTCGCCTAGAGTGGCCATTGGCCAGAAAGGCGACACATAAATTAGATTATTATTATTATTATTAGCAGTTCCTAATTGGTATTTTAGCATGTTTAGTATCTAAAGTTCTTTGCAATCTGTATAGGAGTTTTATTTTTTTTTTTCAATAATTTTTATTCAGATTTTCATAAAACATACAAGACAAAATCATAAAACATTCAAAGACAAAAAACAAAATCAAAAATAGTTAAACAAAAAGAAAAAAAGAAAAAAAAAACAAAAATAAAAAATAAAGAGTAAAATATTGACTTCCCATTTGTCAAAGATCAAATCAGTTATAAGTCTATAATATATAACAATCCTGTCTCTTAAGTCATATTATAAAATCACTTTCCTTCAGTAGTTATCTTACTTAATCATCAAATCTCATAAACATTACTTTATTCTTTCCACAAAAAGTCAAAGAGAGGTTTCAATTCTTTAAGAAATATATCTATCAATTTTTTTTTCCAGATAAGCATATCGATTAATCCATCTCATTACTAATTATGATAATCTTATTGTCATAACCATAGTCAAAATAAACATTTCAATTAATCCATCACATCAGAATCTGTTAGGTTCAATAATTTCAGTAGCCATTGTTCTATTATCTCTATTAGTTCCATTTTCCATCTTCCATCTTCAGTAGTCTTGTTAAGTCCAGTAATTTCAATATCCAATCTTCCATTATCAGTATTCCATAATAATCTTGCTGTCAAAGCCATAGTCATATAGTAAGAGTCTGATGGGGATTACCTCTATCCCAAATATTTTCTTGCCATCCATTCTGAATAGGTTGCTGAAATACTGCTGTAAAATCATATCTCTGTTCTTTTTTTCAAAATACACTGGGTCATCTCTTAAAAGTTTTTCCATTGTCACATGGCTGCAGTTAATTCCATAGATTTTCTCTATATTGGGCTCCATCACATCATTCCAGTCCAGAAGATTATCCATGCCATTGATAACTTTATCTCTAGAATCTTCATTCATTTCTTCAGAGATAACATTGAGTTCCAAACAATAGATTTTATTTCTAAAGTCCATAGACTCCAAATCTTGTTCCTGTTCCACGTTGGTTCCAATCTCCGGGATCTCCTCTCTCACAGGGACCCCTATTCCAGTCTCCAGGGTCACCTCTCTCACAGGGACCCCTGTTCCAATCTCCGGGGTCTCCTCTCTCACAGGGACCCCTTCCAGGGTCACCTCTCTCACAGGGACCCTTATATCTTTAATCTCCTGCTTCATTTTACTCAATTCAATTTTCATTATCTCAATCTCATCCATTATTTTCTGAAACATAGTTATTTCCAGATTTTCAGCCACTTTCTTAATTGCCATTTTAAAAGAAAAATATAGGAAAACCACTTCTTATTTCAGCAACAATTGGGTTAATACTCCAAACTTGGTGACATCACAGTATAAACAGAGCAGACAGCCTTATCTCTCCAATAGTTAAGTAAACAAAATGCAGTTCCCAGGATCGAAACAATTAATGGCAATCGTCAAGAAACAGATTCGTCAAAATAAAATAGACCAAAAAGAGAGTAGTCTCAAAACAGTATAATATTTTTCAAAATAAAAATCTGGAATAGAAATCCCTCTTCTGTGTATATCTTTAGAATGCAAATCCAGGACAGCTTTTTGCAACAAAAACAGAGATAAGCTATTAATTAGTGCGTAGCAGAGAGAAGTTATGGCTCCCCAGTGAGATGTCAAAAACTGATCAATCTGGCAAATCTCTTTTAAACAGCAACAATTTAAGTCAAGTAAAAGAAAAATATAGAAAGAAGGGTGCTTGCCTGTTAGTGCGTTCTCTCTTAGAAGATAAGGTGAACGTTCGCTTTATCAGATAGAGCTTGCTGTTAAAAATCCGTCCCACCTTCGTCGGCTGGACCTCGTCCCATAAATTAATGAGATCTGGTCGTCCCAACAAAAATAGGCTTTGAGGTTAATCTCTTCGTTTCTCCCTACCCGGGAGAAGTTTAATCAGTCAAAAAAAAAAGAAAAAACTGACTGATATATCTGAATAAGCTTCTTTTGAGGCAGGAGCCCGTCTCAAAAGCAGGCACAGGCTAAGTCACCCTTCCCGGAAGTCGCAATCTGTATAGGAGTTTTAAATGTTGTGATAAGTTCCTAATTTAATCAAAACAATCTGTATATGGAGCACACCAGTTAGTCCCCCAACATGCCCAAAGCAGCATTAGATTAGAACCTGAAATGTGGATACTAAGCAGAGGGAAGACCTAAATACAAAGCCATGATATTAAAAGGCTAGGCGGCAGATGCTGGAGAGGTGCGGGTGACAGGCCACGCCAGCCTAGGGGAACGAGGGATAGATGCTTAATATCCATCCCCTGTTCCGGGCCTGTTCATCACCAGAAGACAACTGGGGGATGCAGGACTCCAGCCGACCTTCGACTGCTGTTATGAAACGCCAGGTCTGTGGTACAGAAAACACTCATCCATGACATGATCTTGGATGAGAACGCAGACCTGGTGTGTATTATGGAGACCTGGCTGGATGAGGCCTCAGCTCCTGTGCTTGGGGCCATGTGTCCAGCCGGTTTCTAGTACGCACAGCAGCCAAGGGTTGGTAGGCGGGGAGTGGGAGTGGCAGTTATCTATCGGGGGTCCTTGATTTTTGCCAGACCCCCTCTCCACGAGACCAAGTTTATTGATTGCATGTACTGGAGGTTGGGCCCAAAGGGCAGTTTAGGGATTCTCCTGGTGACGGAGTGAAATAGGGAGATCACCAGGGCAATAGACTGGGTGGCCCCGAAACGTCCTCTCCCCCTGAATAGAACTCAGATCGCACCCTGGTATACACCACGGTTGCGAGGTCTGAGACAGGAGGTGAGACAACTAGAGCGCCGGTGGCGGAAATCTCGTTCTGAAGACGATCGGACACTGGTTAGAGCAGCAATAGCTGCCTACCAGGTGGCAACAAAGGCAACAAAGAGGGATTTCTTTGCTGCCTCTATTGCGTCCGCAGAGTGTTGTCTCAGGAGGTTGTTCCAAGTGGTCCGAAGCCTGGTCGGTCCAGTTGTGCAGGAACTTATGGAGCAGTCAAAAGCCTCCTGTGACACATTTGCAAAACACTTTGCCGATAAAATCGAGCGTCTGAAGAGCACAATTCTGTACGCCGTGGATACAGGAAGTGGGCCAGAGTCGGCCAGTTGCATTCCGGTCCGATGGGATCAGTTTCAGCCTCTTCCCTTTGAGGAAGTGGACAAGGTGATCTCTACTGTGAGGCCAACCACCTGTCTGTTTGATCCTTGCCCCACGTGGCTCATTGTGGGCTGCAAAGAGAGACTGAGCAAAGGGATAAAGGCAGTGGTGAATGCTTCCTTGGAAGAGGGTGCTATGCCATTAGCCCTCAAGGAGGCAGTAATAAAGCCCATCTTAAAAAAGTCCTCCTTGGATCCCCAAGAGCTGAATAACTTTCGCCCAGTCTCTAATCTACCATTCTTGGGCAAGGTGACTGAGCGAGTGGTGGCCAAACAGTTACAGACACACTTGGAGGAAACAGACTATCTAGATCCATTCCAGTTGGGCTTCAGGACTGGACATGGAACTGAAACAGCCTTGGTCGCCCTGGTGGATGATATGAGGAGGGCGTTGGATAGGGGAGAATGTACATTCCTTGTCCTCCTAGATCTCTCAGCGGCTTTCGATACCGTCGACCACGGTATCCTTCTGGATCGCCTGGGGGGAATAGGAATAGGGCGCATTGTTTTGCGGTGGTTCCATTCCTATCTCTCAGACAGGCATCAACGGGTAGCATTGGGGGATGAGGTTTCAGACCCTTGGCCTCTCAATTGTGGAGTGCCACAGGGTTCTATCCTCTCCCCCATGCTATTTAACATCTATGTAAAGCCACTGGGGGCCATCATCAGGAGATTTGGGTTGCAGTGTCACCAATATGCGGATGACACTCAGCTCTATCTCTCGTTTAAGTCCTCACCAGAGTTGGCTGTGGATACCATTTCCAAGTGCCTGAAGTCCGTAAGTGAATGGATGGGAAGTAATAGGCTGAAGCTGAACCCCGACAAGACCGAGGTGCTGCTCGTGGGAGATAAGAGAAGGTGAGGAGATATAGACCTGGTGTTTAATGGGGTAAGATTGCCCCTGAAGGACCAGGTCTGCAGTCTCGGGGTCATCCTTGACTCCCAGCTATCCATGGAAACTCAGGTTTCGGCAGTGAGCCGGGCAGCTTGGTATCAATTACATCTAATACAGAGGCTGCGACCCTACCTTCCTGTCTATCTGCTCCCACGGGTAGTACATGCCCTGGTCTCCTCTCGCTTAGAGTACTGTAATGCGCTCTACGTTGGGTTACCCTTGAAAACGGTCCGGAAACTCCAGCTGGTACAGAATGCGGCGGCACGTTTGATTAAAAACAGCTGTCGCCATGATCACATCACTCCGGTGTTAGAAGAACTACACTGGCTACCAGTTGTCTACCGGGCCCAATTCAAGGGGTTGGTGTTAACCTTTAAAGCCCTTTACGGTTTCGGACCAGTTTATCTGAAGGAGCGCCTCCAACATCACCAAATATGCTGCCTGACAAGATCAGCCATGCAAGACCTTCTTTCGGTCCCACCAGTTAAAACAGCTAGGCTGGTGCGGACCAGAGAGAGGGCATTTTCAATTGTGGCCCCCCACCCTCTGGAACTCCCTGCCTTATGATCTTCGCCATGCCCCCTCCCTGGTAGGCTTCCGCCAAGCCTTAAAGACCTGGCTATTCAGGCAGGCATACAGGATTGCTGGGGGGGACTAGGGTTAGCTATACAGATGGGCGGTTTTAGATTTTCATCGACTGTTGTTCTGGTTAAATGTTGTATTTTTATCCTTTTATCTTTTTATGTACGTCGCCTAGAGTGGCCGTTGTCGCGGCCAGATAGGCGACTCAAAAATAAAATTTATTTATTTATTTAAAAAAGGAGGATGCTGAATTCTTTATCCTTTATTTATTTATTTTATTAAATGTATATCCTGCCCTTCCTCCCAGAAGGAGCACAGGTAGCAAGTAGGCACATAAATTTAGCACTAGTCCCAGAACAGTATAAACCTCTCAAGAGGGTTACAGCCCCCTCAGTTGCTTTTTGCTAGTTTGCTGCAAGACTGTAAGCTTTTTTTTTTTCTTTTGCCAGATTTAAACTGCATCTTCCTCCTCAAATCAAAATCTAACTTGGCTTTTTGCTTCCACCTAGGAAGGTGGGTCTGATGTTCCAGTTTAGTCACAAACAGACTACACCAAGCACTTAGGGAAAGAGCTGTAACAGTGCTTTCTTTCTAGGGAGATGAAGTCCATCTGCTCTACCTATAAGTTGTCTTTCTCTGAAAAAAGCCAAAGCCATTTTGTGACACTACTAGCAACAACACATAATACTTGCTACTTCCTGAGAAATTTCCTTCTGCTGTCAGAGGCAGTATGCTTCTGAATACCAGTTGCTAGAAACCACAGGAGGGGAGAGTGCTGTTCTGCCCAAGTCCTGCTTGTGGGCTTCCCATAACTGTCTGGTCGGCCACTGTGAAAACAGGATGCTGGACTAGATGAGCCACTGGCTTTATGTTCTTAAGATATAGGAGAATCTTACCTCATTTCTTAACCTTGCTCCAAAAATCTTCTAGTAATCCTTGGCTTTTTTGTCAGAATTCTTCTGTGGAAAGTATATAGTTATTTTTATTCTGAATCAAATAATGAGGGTTTTGTTTTATTTTTCTGGTGCTAAACAATAGCTTCCCGACTGAAACGTCAGCCTTCAGTACTATACTGTGTGTTTCTATAATGTAAAGTTCACTAGAAGACAGGGGGAAATGCAGTGAGGAATTTGAAGAAGGCAGAGAAAGGGTGAATCATGTTTTCTCCCTACATGTGCTTTCAGTGTAAACTAAGCAATGAGTTCTGTTTTTGTTTTAGTTTTATGAACAGACGTGTTCTCTCTACTAATCCTTATCGAGGAAATGCTGCCAATGGCTACGCGTGTCCCAGCGGGATGGCACTTCATTACGATGATGTCCCTTGCATAAATGGATCAGTAAGAATTGATCTTTGTGTAGGTCAAATCACTTACATGTGTTGAGCCCCAAAAGCCTATGAAGTCACTTAACTGAATATTGCTATGCACAGATTCTTTGAAAGCAGACAATATTGTTTTAATACTATGTGTGTGTGTAAACCAACATAAATACAGTATATTCATTGATTGCTTTAAGCCAACATATTAATGTAACTCGCTGGGGAAAGGTCAAATCAAAGATTTGATTAAGTCTGAGCCTCTGCAAAATATGTAAGAATGAAATGAGGAAGAGGATTCTGTTTTTCCGCCCTTTTCTCTTCTTGTGCATCTGAGTGCAGAGGAGACTTCCTGGTTTCTTAAACCTGTTTCCCATGATATCCAAACTCAGAAACTGTGGTTTAAGCACTGTTTATGAATCGGGATCAGATCTTGATTTGCAATTCTGGTTTCTAGGGAGTTCTTAAGCCAGTTTTGTTCTTTGGACATTATTGGAAGCTGTGGTTTGAAAAACCAAGATGTCCAGAGGAGAGCATCCGGGCATGTGAGAAAAGGGAGGATAGAGCATTCACTCTCGGCACCCATTTTAAATTAAAGCAAACTGGTTTGCTGAGCAGCCCCTTTACAACTGAACCAGACAACATCCTAGTATGGGATAGGCAAAAATTATCCATCTTGTTTCCCTCATGGTTTTGACCCACTAGCCAAATTCTTGGCTTATAACATTGACAAATGCAGGTAGCATGAATCCTGCATCTTTAATCATAATATGGATGTGTGGGGAATATAACCAAGGTGGCAGCTCCATGCTGTCCCTTTCAGTAGAGGTTTGAGGGGCCTTACTGCAACGTCCAAAAGTAACAGAGAGACAAAATGGAGAGATTTATGATAAAATATCTTTAAAATAAAAGTAGGTTCTCATAGAGATAATGCATGCTGAGAAGGGGATGTCAGAGTTAACATTCTAATGCTTTCATTTTTTCCCCAGTGCATGAAGCTTGTGTTAATTTACTAAGTATGTGTGTTGCAGTGGGAACCAGAAGATGGCTTTCATACTTCTTGTAGCAGAAACATGGGAGAAGATGGGCTCTATGATAATATGGGCCTGTACGATAACTTGCCGTCTCCGAAAATCTTTGCCTGCTATCCACCAGCAGAGCGAAAAACCAATAGGTTATCTACTGACAAACTGTCTTCTAACCACTATAAATATCCTGTCTCATCCAATCTATCTTCTGCTCAGTCTGTCACTAATACCTCTGCTATGGGGAGGGGATCTGTGTCGCAGGTACTGCATTGCTTAATTCTTTTAATCCAACTTTCTTTTCTTTGTGTATCTCTCATGATAATGCACTAATGCTAAATGCTTGTGGTTTAAATAGGGCCACGTACTACATTGTCACTTTGTTGTTAATAATTGTTTAGAAATGCTGAATATTGGGAAACAAAATCCCCAAAATAAAATTTTAGCCCATCAATCCATGCTGTGCTACCAAGGATTTTTCTTCAGTGGGTTAGCCTAGCTCAGAGGTACCTAACCTCTGACCTTCCAGATGTTGTTGGGCTACAAGTCCCATTATCCCTGACCATTAACCATGTTGATGGGAGTTGGGAATTTAACAACATCTGGAGGGCCATTCCCCTGTGCTAAAGTTTCAATGGAAAAGATTTTATGAGAATGCGAGGTCCCTGGAGTGGAGAGTATAACTATCTCCAATAGTTAACTTGCCAATAACTGTCATTTCAAAGTGTGTGTGCATGCGCTACATGTTGCCAATACTGTATTATCAGTTGAAAGGGTGCAGTAACTATATGCAATTGTTACTGCCTGAGCCCTTCTGCTCTGTGCTGGAGGCATCCTTCAGCTATACAAGGAAGCATACACCAATCTTGATAAGGAAGCTGCATTTCAGAAGCTTAAAATGGTCAGTGAGCCTCATGCACAGTGGGGAATTAAAGTGAGGTGGTGAAACCTCCACAAGTAATTTGGGGAGGGTGGGGGTGTTGACAAGGTGGGCATTTGTTTGACTGCCCTAACATGTTGCAGCCAAGTGGCAAGGTCACAGCTTGTTATCTCTTGGAATTCATTTGAAATGTGGAGTAACCTGACAATGTCTTTAAAAACCACCCTTTGGTGGCTTCGTCAACTCAGTTATTCATCTGAATCCACCCAAAGGTGTTTCCTGGGATCAGGAAGATCACTTGCTGGTGGAATCACTTTTCAAAAGTTTCCACCAGAAAACCGTGTTGGATGAGTTGTAAAATAACCACTGTTGCTTGCTCTAAAACAGTAATATATAACATTTTACGAAGAAGTGGATGGGTATTGACATGTTTAATCTGTTTAAGACTAGATACTTGAACACATAACTTGGCTTCTTAGATATTTACAAGTCCTTTCTGGTTAATGTATAGTATATAATATTGAGGCAAAATAAGACACATGGTAGATACATGTTCCCTACATTTGAAATTGTCACGTGCTAAAATCAGCAACTTCCAAATTCTGTAAAACAGCTTTGATACAGAAAAGTTAGGTTATAGCAACGTAGTTGTATGTGAAGCCAACCAGTACAACACCAGATTAGTGTGAAATTCTGCCGCTGGTAAGCAAAACTTGGAATTAGCTTCCTTTGATTTTTTTGGTAAAATCTCACATCAACCTGATTTGCACATCACTTTAAACCATAATTTAAAATGAACAAGCAATGTGCAGATGCTCAGTGCTCAAAAGTCTTCACATCCCTCCTCCCTTGCTCCCTTCTCTAGTGCACCTGGGAGGAAAGAGACCAGAATTTGGCTTGCCATTAAATGCAAACCAGCACTTGGTTTCTTTCTCTCCTAACAAATCATGATGGTAAGCCAAAGTTTGTTCTCAGCTTACCTTCATAAATTGTTAGGAGAGAAACAAACCATAAGTGCTTGTTCGTACGTAACGGCAAGTCAAACTCTAGTTTTTCCACGGGTAGCCTGCCATCACTTTGGGCTTTACTGCCATCTAGCGTCCGAAGGCAAGAATGCACTGGAGTTAAAACCTGGGCGTCGGGCCCCTCCCACTCCAGTCTTCATTCTTGCCTTCGTCTGAGGCGGTTTGGATTTCTGGACAGAGCATAGCTAAGTTATTATTCCTTCTTCCATTTGGCTTTTTTCCTTGTTTTCCCCCCCTCCCCCTTGGTGTTTGGAGGGTGTGGAATTTTTCCTGTATCCTCTTTTTCCCGTTTTTTATTTTTTGGGACCCCCCCTTTTCTCATATTTTTTCTTGTATTTTTCATCGTATTTTTTCTTGTTTTTCTCTGGCGTTTCTTTTCCCTCCTTTTTTGGTGACTGGGGTTATTCGGGGGCGCGTTGCTGAGGCTTCTCAAGCAGCGGCTGCTGCTTCTCTGTTGTGTGGGGGACCCGCAGCTGCGGCTCCCCCCCCGGTTCGGTCTCGGCGTAGGGTAGCTTGTGGCTGCGGCTCCCTTGTGGGTCCTCCGCCCGTTGCCGCACTCCCAGGACAGCGTTTTGCTCTCCTCGCCAGGAGCCTGCTGCAGCGGTTCCAGCCTCCGTTTTGGTTTTTCCCTCGGAGGCGGAGGCGAGCCCCCCGCCACCTCTTTTCCTCCGACAACGTTTTTCCTCGCGGAGGCCTTTTTTGCAGCCCTACACGGCAGCGGCTCCTCTCAGCTGCTTCTTAAGCCCTGCTGGGGCTCTGTTTAGGCTGCCCGATCTCGCGGCTGCCATTTTGATTTTTCATTTTTTATTTTTGGTTTCACTTTTGAAGGTTTCGTTTTTGCGGTCTCAGCCAATTCAGTGTTTGCCTAACTTTGCTGCATGTGAGACCTGTGTAGTTGGAGCAAGCTGTATTTAAGTGATACCACACCTTCCCCATTGTGTGTGTGTATCCTCTTATGTGCACCACTTTTTGATGCAAGCCCCTTCTTCTGGTGGCGCTCTAGTTTTGTCAGTGCACATTGGTGATACCGCACCTTCCCCATTGTGTGTGTGTATCTAGCCCTGGCCACGCTGCACTTTTAAAAGCAACATTTTTCCTGGCAGTGTACGTAGCGGTCTCGCACCTTCCCCATTGTGTGCATGTACCTAGCTGGTGGCCAATATTGCATCTCGACTTCCCCTTTTTGGAGTCCTGATTGCTTAGTGTGATATCAGTACTTTATTTGTGGGCGTGCACCCACTTATTTTTGGATGCCATAGTGAACCTAGTCAATTTTCTCTTGGCACCTTGCTCCCCAGAGGTGGCACAACCTTCAGGGGCAAGTCGTCAGGGCATCGCCCCACCTCAACACAAACCATCTAAACATAAGCACACTAAAGCCTTAGCCAAGACTAAACACCTGTCTGCCCATGGTGTGCCCAAGAGGGCATGATATGTCTCAGCCCCTATCCTGGAGAAGCCTGCGCAAGAAGCGGTACCTGTGCTCTTTCAATCTCCTTCTGGGTCATCAGAGAATGAGTTTGAAGGCTTCCCCAGCCAAACTCCTTGTCACTCTGATATCTCCCTTACTCCTCTGACTCCATCTGTGCAGACTCACCTGCCTACTCAGGAGCATGCTGCACCTGCTCCTCCTCCTTCAGGGCTACAATTGACTCCAGAATTCCTGCTACAGCTGCGAGAGGTGCTCGGGTGCCTCTCTCAACCTCAGCCTCCAGCACAGCTGTCCCCTCAGCCTGGAGTCTCGCGGCAGTCCAGTTCTGCAAGACAACCTGGCTGTCATGATGATGCCCCTCTACCCTCGCCTAACCCATTCGATGTGGTCAGGGGCAGATTTGGCGTGGAGCCCTCACGGATGGACGACTACTTAAACTTCTTGCAGGCCGACCCTGACGAATGGAGTGGGGAATCTGATCCAGATGAGGACTACTCTTAACGCCTCTTTGACCCGGCTGATTTCACCCCTTTCTCGCAGAGTAATGGACACCCTTGGCATTCAACCAGCACAAACGCAACCTACTGCCCCTCCTGTGAAGGGTGCCAGAGTTCTCAAGTCCCCCAGATTAGTGGATCACTTTATCCCTGTGCCAGATCCCATTAACAAGCTGGCCAGAGAAGAATGGGCCCGCCCTCTCCGCCTGCGCCGCTTCTCTCCATTGGCCAACAAGCTGTATACCCTGGCCCCAGAATTCATGTCGTTCCTGAATGTCCCTGGGGTGGACCAACCTATCTCCAATCTTGTTTCTCGGTCTCTCCTCCCGAAAGAGGGAGACTCACAGTTCAAAGATCCCTCTGAGAGGCGGCTCGACTTTGTTCTACGAAAGAACCACGAGGCTTCTGCTCATTCCATCTGGGCCTCCGCTGCCGCCTCCATCTTCTCACGGGCCTCCATGATGTGGCTCGATGACCTTTTGGACGACCCTAATCCGGATCCCGCCAAGTTATGAAAGGGCCTACTCAAATTACACAAGGCAGCTGCATTTGTGGCAGACTCCACGCTAGACGTGACCCACCAAGGAGCATGGGCCCTCGCTGCTGAAATTGTAGCTCGTTGAACCCTATGGCTCCGACATTGGGACGCTGACACTACCGCCAAAACTAACTTGTCTATGGCTCCATACTCGGGCTCTATGCTTTTTGGTGAGGATGCACTTAAAGCTGTCTTGGTTGACCCCAAGGACAATCGTAAGCCTACGTTAGCCACAGCCAGAAGAGACGATCGCAGGCCTTTTCGGCGGTTTACTCCTTACCGCTCCTTCCAGCCCTTTCGGGGGGGGCGACCTGGTGGGCGAGGACGGGACACCAGGTCTACAGATTTCCGTTCCTCCAAGGCACCCTGGCCCAGACAACGCTTCCAGCTCAGAGCCCAATACCAAGGCAGGCAAGCCCCCTTGGCCTCTTATGGCAGAGGAGCCCGTCAGCGCAGGCAGTTCTGATGCCATGCCCATTGGAGGCAGACTCTCCTTCTTCTCCAGCTCCTGGCTCACTCTGACACACATCTCTTGGGTCAGGGTCATCTTCACCCAGGGGTACAACACAGAATTTTGGACCCCCCTGGACAGATTTTGCCTCTCCCCCGTCTCCAAGTCACGCAGGACGGTTATGCAGGATGCCCTACACCATTTGCTAGACATAGCCGCTATAGAGCCAGTACCACCATCCGAAAGGCTGCAAGGCGTCTACTCCATCCTTTTCGCGGTCCCCAAACGAGATTCTTCATGGAGGGCGGTCTTAGACCTCAAGTTTGTCAACCGCTTTGTCGCTTCAAGATGGAGTCACTGGCGTCAATTGTGGAAGCACTGCAACAAGGGGATTTCCTCGCATCCATCGACTTAAAGGATGCTTATTTACACATACCAATTTGCCCGGATCACAGATGATTCCTGAGATTCTCACTAGGCCAGCACCACTTCCAATACCGTGCCATGCCATTCGGCCTCTCCTCGGCTCCTCGAGTCTTCACCAAAGTGATGGCCACCATGGTGGCATTTCTTCGTCTACAGGGGGTTCACATTTACCCCTATCTGGACGACCTGCTCCTTCGAGCATGCTCCCAGGACTTGGCCAACAGACAACTCCAGTTCACCCTAGAGGCCCTAGACTCTCACGGCTGGCTGGTCAACACCAAAAAGAGTCATCTGCAGCCAACCCAGCGCCTCCAGCACCTGAGAGCCATACTGGACACATCTGTAGCCATGTTTTTTCTGTCCCCAGACCGTATTGCCTCCATCACAGCCATGGCAACCTTATTGATACATCTCTCAAGGGCAGATGTCATGCTCCTGGCGCAGCTTCTCGGGTCAATGATTTCCACAGTTCACATCGTCCCGTGGGCTCGACGTCACTCGAGACCTCTACAATGGGCCCTCCTACCATTTCAGGCGGACATTGCCAAGTCCAACCATCGTGTGATTCCTCTGGACCGATCGCTGAAGGACTCATTCCGCTGGTGGGCAACGACAGCACACCTCAGCAAGGGTACGCCATTTCGGGATCCAGTCAGGGACTTAATCACCACAGATGCCAGTTTGTCGGGCTGGGGAGCCCATTGCAACTCCACCTTCATCCAGGGCGTGTGGTCCACAGTGGACCTAACTCACAACATAAACTGGCTGGAGCTCAGGGCTGCTCATCTGGCCCTTCGGCACTTCCAGCCACTGTTCTCTCTGCAGTACGTTCTCATCCGTACGGACAATGTTTGCATGAAATCTCATCTCAACAGACAGGGGGGTACCAGGTCCAGGGTTCTTCAGGCAGAGGCGACCCGAATCTTCGACTGGGCCGAGAGCCATCTATTGTCCTTACGGGTGGAACATCTCAGCGGGGTTCTGAACATGACCGCCAATTGGCTCAGCAGACAGCAGGTCAGCCTGGGAGAATGGAAGCTTCATCCAGCAGTGTTCCACCTTCTCCAGCTCCGGTTTGGCACCCTCTCGGTGGACCTCTTCGCTTCCAGCCACAACTGCCAGCTGCCTCGTTACTTCTCGAGGTACCTAGAGCCGACGGCAGAAGCAGTGGATGCACTGATAGCACCATGGCCAGGCGGGCTTCTGTATGCCTTCCCTCCGATATCCCTCCTGGGCAGGACATTGACGAAACTCCGACATGAAGGGGCTTGGATTCTCCTGATAGCACCATACTGGCCTCGCAGACCTTGGTTCTCGGACCTTCTCTCGATGTCAGTTGCGGATCCCTGGACCCTTCCGGTCAGGCCGGATCTTCTCACTCAGGGACCAATTTGGCATCCAGACCCAACCTGGTTGAGCCTGACGGCCTGGCTTTTGAATGGACGCAGTTGAATACTGCCGGACTTTCTCAGGGGGTGATCGACACTATCTTAGCATCGAGACGGCCGTCAACAATTCGCATTTACCAGAGTACCTGGCGTGCCTTTTCCAACTGATGTACCACCAAAAGTTTACAGCATGTTCTTCAGTTCCTATACAGAGGTCTGACATTGGGACTGCGGCCGAACACTCTGCGTCGCCATGCCTCCACCATCTCTTCAATCCTGTCCGTTTCCTCATTGGCCACCCCCTTGGGAGCTCACCCGCTCATCAAACGCTTCCTAAGAGGGGCTGCCCGCCTCTCTCCAGCTGTGCACCACCACTTTCCCCCCTGGAGCCTCTCCAAAGTCTTGCAAGCCTTACAGCGCCCTCCGTTTGAACCTCTTGCCTCAGTACCTCTCAGACTGTTGTCTTTCAAAGTCCTTTTCCTCATTGCTATTACTTCTGCGAGGCGGATCTCGGAGGTACAGGCCTTGTCATTGGCCCGTCACCTCTGCATCTTTCATAAGGACTCAGTAGTTCTGAGGCTGGACCCATCCTTCCGTCCTAAGGTCAACTCAGTATTCCACTGTAGCCAGGACATTGTGCTTCCATCATTCTGCCCAAAGCCAGTCCATCCCCTCAAAAAGGCCTGGCATTCGCTGGATGTTAGGAGAGCACTCAAAATTTACCTCTCTCGCACCCAAGACATCCGGCAGACAGAATCCTTATTTGTATCCTTTCACCATAGGACTTTGGGGAAAAAGGTTTCCAAATCCACGTTGTCCTGTTGGCTACGGGCCTGTATCGCCCTGGCATATCAGTCCCTTAATTTGCCAGTGCCGTCTAACATCACGGCTCATTCCACCAGGTCAGCAGCCGCTTCGGCGGCATTTGTAACTAATGCACCTCTTGCTGACATATGTAGAGCTGCGGTATGGGCTACCCCTAACTCCTTTGTGAAGCATTATAAGACTGATCGCTATGCTTCGGCTGACGCCTCCTTCGGGAGACGTGTCCTCCAACATGTCCTTTCTGAATCGTAAACTGCTGGTAGTCCCTCCCTATTAGGGGGCTGTGTTGGTACATCCCAAGGTGATGGCAGGCTACCTGTGGAAAATGGTCCATTGGACTCACCTGAAGGGTGATTTTCACAAGTATGCCTGCCATCACGTCCCTCCCTTGTGGGGGATCTCTGGATGACTTGTTCCATTTTTATATTCTATCTGCTATAGGTTTTGTGCTCTGCCCTGTATTAACCCTCAGTTAAAACCTGTATTATTAGGTTGCAATTTCTATAGTGTTCCCTGCTCCAGTTTTCTTCTCTCTGTTTTCCTTGCTGCTGGGGCCTTTGGCTTTTTGTTCCTTTCAGATATACCACTTCGGACTCGTCGCAAATGAAGACTGGAGTGGGAGGGGCCCGAGGCCCAGGTTTTAACTCCAGTGCATTCTTGCCTTCGGACGCTAGATGGCAGTAAAGCCCAAAGTGATGGCAGGCATACCTGTGAAAATCACCCTTCAGGTGAGTCCAATGGACCATTCTTTCCTTCCTGGGGTACTGCAGTAAGCAGCAGAGGAGGAGTGAAGCACAGTCTTTTGAGTGGTATGCACTAGGATCATACTTACTGTATGCAAACTGGGTCATTCGTATGCAGAATTGAATTTTCATTTTAAACATTGTCATAGCTCTAATAATAACAGCCAATGTTACTGATTTAATATTTTGTAATTGGAACCAACACCAGCTTGCCTAAATCTGTGCATTTGCCTGTGATTGTTGTGTAACACATACCTTTTCAAAACCACGTAGCACATTCTGAAAGATAGCTTAAAATTTTGAATACTCACCTATGTCCTATGGCTTAAGAAACGTGTGATCTCATTGTTGCATGCTCCTCAATAAGCAGCTGGAGATGCTCTTTGTTTGGTCTTGTTGCTTGAGAAGGAGCACCTTTTTCAGCCAAGCTAGTTCTAAACTTGTAATCAGAAATGACCTGCTTTCAATTGGGCAGTTCTGGACAGTTTTGAAGCTTTGATCTAGGAAAAGTGTGAACACTGTCATCCAGTAATTTCTGCTAAATATATATTTAATTTTTTCTAACAGTTTAAAGGAAAGAAGGCTTCTGCAGCTGCAAATGGGATTATGGGGAAAGGAAGAACATTAAACCCACAAAAGAAATCAGAATTTTCTTCAAATGTGAAACGCAGTACTTCTAGTGAGTGTTCCCTGTTTATGGAAGGCCTTATCCTGGGAAACTACTGTAAAAGTAGTCTAAATCTATCCAGTAAGCCACATTGGCTTTCTAGTGGCGGGGAGGGAGAGAGGGGAGTAGAAACAGGTGGGGGCATGACCAACTTTTGCAGGCTGGAAGGGTAATAAGTATCGGGATCAGTTCTGGAAAGGAAATACTGTGATGTCACACAGGAGCCCATTCTGTTCCCACAAATTTCAACATCATTAGAAGTAGCCTCATTCTGAGACCCAATTACTAGGTTGTCACTTCGTTAAGGTTGTGATCCTGTACCCACCTGCATGGCAGGAAACCCCACTGAACTCATTGGGACTTATTTCTGAGTAAACATACATATGATTGCCCTGCAAAGAATTCTTAGTCATATAATCATAATGTTTACTGTATTTATTGATTCATTAATTCAGACTGCATATAATAAAAATAGTTCTGAAGAAAAACCCCACTTTTTAAAGATGATGCATACACATTTTCGAGGAGGCATCTCTTTTCAAATAGTGCTTGCTATCATTTTTTATAAGAACTTGTATTAAAAAGATTTTGTAAAAGATCTGTTGACTCATTACTTGGAGGAATCTTTTCAATCAATTAAAATAGTTTTATTGACTAATTGATTACACATTATAGTCCTACCAATTACCATTAGTAATTGAACAACTAGGAAACTGAATTAAACTCTTGTCTTCCTTTGTCAGTGACACCGTTCATTACCTCAGAGCTTTGGAAATGTTTTGGACTCTTTACATGTAACTTTGCTGGCATGTTTGTCACTGTCTCCATGACTGCTCCCACTCTGGTCCAGGTAACTAAGCCACATGGATTGGATTCCTGGTATGTTTTACAAAACATTCAAGTGATAGTCCTCCCAGGAGGCCAGGTGATGTGTGGTTTGTAAACACACCAGGAACTTGAACCAAATGCATGGAACTGTTTACATTGGACCACTGTTGGCATGGCTACAAATATAGCAACAACCACACTGGAAATGTACAAGGAGAGAGATCTTAGAATGGGGTTCACTGGTGGTTAATCAGATATTTGAGTAAGGGTTTGTATGTCTCAGAAAACAGCCACAAATATTGGGTTGTCATTAGAATGCCTAGATTGGGACGCATCATTCGTTTACATTATTAAGAACACAGGAAGCCAGCTTATACTGAGTCAGACCTTCATCCATCTAGTGCAGTATTGTCTACACTGACTGGCAGTGACTCTTTAGAGTTTTAGACATGGGACATTCCCAGCCTTACCTGGAGGTGCCAGAGATTGAACCTGGGATCTCCTGTATGCAAAGCCAATGCTCTTCTGCTGAGCTAAAGTCCTTCCCTCTATAGGAATGTAGGATTAATGTCATTGGTCTCGGGTATCTAAATAATTAACCTGTGTCTGTAGACGCTGAACAGTACAAATATGGGAAGAACCGTGTTGAAGCAGATGCAAAGAGGTTACAGACCAAAGAGGAGGAGTTGTTAAGGAGAAAAGAAACTCTGAGGAATCGCCTAGCTCAGCTTCGAAAGGAAAGGAAAGACCTTCGAGCAGCCCTTGAAGTGAATGCTGGTATGTTGGGTATTTGATTTTCCTAGGGATTCAGCCATGTATCTGATCAAATTACAGTGACTCGTACTTCATGCTTACACCTCAATCTTGAAGTTGGTTGCAGTGATGTGGCCTCATTGACTAACTAGGAGTGTACAAATCTTCCCCTGCCTCAAATATCACTTATCTTGTCTCTGGATTTCAGGTAGGAAAACTCTAATTATTCTTGAAGATAAACTAAAGAAGTTAGAAGAAGAGTGTAAGTTGAAAGAGTCCGAACGTGTTACTCTGGAACTAGAGTTAACAGAGGTGAAAGAGAACCTGAAGAAAGCCTTGGCTGGTGGTATCACATTGGGACTGGCAATTGAGCCTAAATCGGGAACCTCAACTGCACAGGTATTTCCATGCTTCTGATCTTGTTACTAAATAAAGGCGATTAATAAACTGTTTTAGTTCAGTCATGCCATGGAGCCCATCTACTATACATTTTTGAAAGTTATTTGTTGATTTGAACACCTCTTAAGATACCATAACCAAAATTTGCATGATGGGGGCCCCCTGGGTCGTAAGGTCCTGGACTTCAGTCCCAAGATCCAGCCCTCGCTACACTGGGAAGCATGGCATAAGAGCTGCAACCAAGTTTGCTTTATAAGCAGAGGACAGTCTAGGGTTACCTCCCTATACTGAGCAATCTGGCATATTATACAGCCCCTGAGTTGGGAATAATACAATTTCTGCAAGATTTTATTCCTTTGCAAAGAAGTGACTGTAGTAAAACAATTTTACTAATTTCCTATTGGATCCACAATGTATTCCACCAGACATCATTTCCTGATGTACCATTGAGAAAGTGCAATTTCAACCAATGTGGACTATCCGTAGTCCACCTTTTTCCCATCATCCAGTGTGATGCTTTGCAGCAGGCCAGCTTTGTGATGACTCCAGGTCGCATGTATTTTATATGATTTTATTCATGATGAGGGATTTACACTTATATCCTCCTTTGACAGCTGCCATCATTTCAAGTTGTTTTGTATTATTATGCAGTCTCCAGTTCTAAAGCATCAGACCCTAGAGAATTCACCTATCTCCAGCTGTGATACAAGTGATACAGAATGTTCTGTGCCTGTGAACAGTGCTGTAGTCCTGAAAAGACATTCCTCCTCAAGCACTTCTCCATGCAGAGGCCATGTGCTTCAGAAAGCAAAGGTGAGATTCTCCTCAGTGCCTGACGTTATTCTGCCATTATTAATTGGCTTATTTGTTTTTTGTCCACAGTAGAGGAGCCAGATTTCTCTCTAACTGTAGTTCTAGATGAGTTACCACTGTTCAGAAAAGAAAAGAAAAATTGATAGCTGTCTTGTCTTACAAGGCTCTGATTGCTCTTTTAGCATACATTGAAGGCAGGAAAAGCTGAACATTTTCATTGACGCTTCAGCTTCTTGTGTGGGACTTTTTTGCTTTAAGGATTGAAACTTTGATAAATTATTGAATTTCCCAGGACTTCAAGATTGTCGATCGTCAGAGTCGTACTTTGTTGGTCTCAATAACTGATTGCATCCCATGCTCTGTTTTCATCCTAAGATGTGTATCATTTTGGCACAGGAAGGTTACTTTCTGAATTTTATCTTGGTATTTTTCTCTTGTATTTTAGTGAATAGGTGTGACCTCACTGTTTTAATAATACACAGAAGGTCAAATTAGTCAATTGCTTCAAAATCAAAATTGGGAATTGGCTCTACTTTGATTACGTACTATTTTGCATACACTTGGGATTAACATTAATTCCTGTTAAAGGTTTATATTTCTCCCATTAGACTGTTGTGCTGGCATTGCATTGGATATACTTCACCAGTCAATGCTTTTAAAAAGGAATTTTCACTGGCAAAGAATAAACTCGATTGGGTCTATGACTGTAAATTAAATAAAGTAAGTAAAGTAAAGTAAGAATAAACTCAAAAAGGGCACTTTTAACCATGAAAAAAGGCACTTTAAGACTTTCATTCAAAATCAAATTACATATTAAATCTACTATCATAAATGTATTTTTACATTAAATGTGATTTAAAGAAATTTAGCACTTACATTTAACAACAGTTTTCTTTGTCAGCTTCTAACAGTTGGAACACTTCTAACCATTGGAATAGTCCCATGAGCCGAGCATTTTTTTAATCCTGTATTCTTGCCACTATTTATGGGCCACATACACACTTTTTCCCATTCTCAACAGCCTCAAACAATTTTAATTCTGGGATTTTTTCAAAAATAAACCTCATATCACAACTTGTGTCTTGATAATAACTGATTCCCTCCATTTTCACTAGTTGCCTCTTTTGTCTAGCGCTGCTGGTCAGTTTTTGGTATATGCTGTGATTCTAATTCTTGTTGGAGGGAAGTGATTTGTCCTCAGTTTTTAGTTGGGTATTCTCTGGTTTGTTTGAGGAGTATCACATCTCTCTTTTAATCTCAAATGAGCTTTGTCTGACACTGTGGAGGTACCAACAGTGGCAACTGAAGTGCTTGGCTAAAATATTGGTAACTTGGATTCCTGCACTGAGCAAGGGGTTGGACTTGATGGCCTTATTAGACCCCTTCCAACTCTACTATTCTATGATTCAGTTTAAGATACATTGTACAAGCCTGCTGCTTTCTATATGCCATGGATAGCTAATGTGGTGCCCTCCAGGTGTTGCTGGACTATAACTCCCATCATCCTTGACCATTGGGCATGCTGGTTGGGGCTGATAGTTTTCAGTCCAGTGCGACTTCTGGAGGGCACTGTGTTGGCTAACTTCAGTATGTGCTTTCTTTTTGCATTTCTTTCAGCATTTAGCATCATGGATATACCTTACTCTCTTAGGCTGCTTGGCTACAGACTTCCCATCATGGTCAGGCCACTTCCTGGTGAAGTTGAGACTTACAGCTCCACTCCTCCCCTGCAGGGGTGGTGGACAGATTAAGATGGTCCACCCCTGGAGACTAATGTAATCCGCTGGATTCCCGAATGCCCTGGGGGAGTTCCTGTTGGGTAGAGCAGTTGACCCTGTTGAAGCCTTTCTCTTGCTGTGGAACAGTGAAACACATCAGGTTCTCAACTTGGTTGCCCCTGAGTGCCCTCTCTGGCATTGTGGAGCCCAGTTTGCACCTGGATGACAGCTAGAGCGCAAGTGGCATGTGGTGAAAGACGTGCTGTGAGGCTTATCGGGCACAAGTAGAACATCTTCAAGTTGCTGTCCAGTAGAGCTTTTCCATATTGTCAGAGGTCTACTGACCAAAAAGAAGAGAAGCAAGCTCTGGTGCTAAGTGTAGATTTATTGAAATGCTCTACACATTTTGGAAATGCTTTCCTTCCTCAGGAACTAAAAACATTCAAACAAACCCAAATTAGTGTCATGGAGACAACACAGTGGTCATACACATAAACATAACATTTTTAAAGACCACATTCAATATAAATCACTTAAAAAACATATAAAATATTTTTATGCTAATCAACAATGATACATCTCTGATCAGTAATGTTAAACTGATATATTAAAAACATAATGTGTGGCTTAAATGAAACAGAACCTTATATTCACTATTACAAAGCAGCTTAAAAAACTCCACCCAGAAAAACAAACAAACATACTAACCTGTGGAGCTGTATTTCCTTAGCTCTATCAAAGCAATGAAATTTCTTTACCAAAGCCCCACGCTGAACATGAATCAAACTCAAAGGCTGCTAGTGTTCATACTGAGTATATAGGTTAGCTTAGCTGTACAATCACTTCATTTGTGAATTTTATTGATCCAGCTAGTACTTACAGTGAATAACTCACATATACAGTTGTCACAGACAGTAAACCGATTTCCATATAGAAACCATGTTATTTAAACTTGGAAAAATCCAAGTCCCCATTTAACCCTAGAGATCCAAAGCTTTTCAGAGAGATTATCCGAAATAACTCTCTGTTACTAAGTAGTCTATCATTGCCCACATTTCTTTCAGTGGCCCAGAATGTAATATCATTTGGCTTATGTTGTTTCTCAACAAAATGTCTGACCAACACGTTATTTGGTGCCTTAGATTACAGAGATGTTCCCCAATTCTAAGTTTCAATGGTCTCAATGTCTTTCCAATGTAGGTCCGATTGCAGGGACAGGAGATCAGATAAATCCCTTCTGCAGAGTTGCAGGTGAAAAAATCCTGGATTTGAATATGCTTTCCAGTGTGGGGATTGACAAAGAATTTTTTCTTTTGAGTAAACTAATGGATGGTGTCATGTTGGCTTAGATGTATGAAAAACCATCGTTGTCCATACACTAGTAGCCTCCAGGCTGGATTACTGTAATGCGTTCTATGTGGGGCTGCCCTTGAGGTTGGTCCAGAAGCTGCAGCTGGTGCAAAATGTGGCACTGCTCACTGGGGCAGGGTATCGCCAACTTGTCACCTGGCTGCTGAAAGAATTGCACTGGCTGCCCGTTAGCTACCGGGCCAAATTCAAGGTTCTGGTTTTGGTGTACAAAGCCCTATGCAGCTTGGGACCAGGATACTTGAAAGATCATCTTACCCCTTATATACCCAGTCGATCACTACACTCTACAGGTGAGGGCCTCCTGCAGATACCATCTTATCAAGAGGTCTGTTCCATACAACGTAAGAAGCATACCATTAGTGTAGTGGCACCTACCCTTTGGAATTCCATCCCCTTAAATATTAGGCACCACCTCTGTTATCTTTCTGGCACCTACTGAAAACCTTCCTATTTCAACAAGCCTTTTAAGTAGAGACCTTAATCCCAGTCTGCGTCTTTGTTGGAATTGCTTTTTAAGATGCTTTTAAAGCTTTTTCAAAAAGATGTTTTGTTTTAATATATTTTAAAGTCTGTTTTTAAGATGTTTTAGAGTGTTTTTAGTGCTTGTTTGCCGCCCCGGGCTCCTGGGAGGAAAGGTGGTGATAATAATAATAATAATAATAATAATGATAGTGATAGTGATAGTGATAGTGGTCATTGTCGTCATGAATCGCTCCCGGTTCAGTCCGAGGACTCAATTCCCATACCCAGGGCAATTGATCCTGGCAAGGCACAACCCATGCCTCCCTTACCAGGGTTGGTGTTGGTTTACTCAAGGTAGGTAGACTGCCACCACCCCTTAATCCTGGTTACCCACTCTGGGCCAAGGGGAAACTTAAAGTGCCAGAAAAAACCCTGCCAAGGATTCCAGAAGACAAGAGCCAAAGGTGCACTCCTTGTCCTGGAGCCTTAGGCAAGATAACCATGGTTAAATGGCCAAGGTGTTGGATTTAGAGCCAAATCTCCCCTGCAATTAACACACACTGGTAAATAAGAAGTAGCTTTATTAAATAAAATATAAGTGCACAAATATAGCCGCAAAATAGTTCCTTAAAACCCACACCTCTGAGGGCCAGGTAAAATACAGAGAGTTACAGTCACAGACAAAATAAAACTGTCTAGCCTAACCTATACTTACAATAGAGGAAAACAGCAAACCACCTCCTGGTTCTATATCTCCCCAGAGATGCATAGCCTGGACAGCAGATAAAAGATGGAACCCCACCTAGGTAGCATCAGTAACCATAGGAGAACATTGGGGAACAAAGGCTAAGGTCTGAATCCTGTTCTTATGGGAAAATGTACAGCAGCAGCCAGGGATTAATTAGCCATTCAGGGGGCTTTCTGATGATGAAATCTTCTGGAGCTTTCGTGCTTAACGGTCATGCACTCACCAACCTTCCCAGGCTGCTTGGCCTTGAAGTACCAGTCTCCACTGATAAGCAGGTGTTCTTGCTTGTAGCCTAATTAACTAGCTTCACTGTGAGAACTGCAAAGTCATGGCCTTCTCAGAGGCCCCATTTCAGACAAGATGTTTCCCCAACAATACCTTGCCTTAAACCATTTTAGAAACCAGGCATTCTTGACAATCATCATCTCACAACTGAGTCCCAAACCTCGGCTTTGGTGTCTCTATGCACTCTTCCTGGTTGTCAGAGATGCTTTCTTGCACTCTGATTGGCTCCTGCTTTCCAATAAAATCTCCCTATTGGCCTCTAAGGCTGCCTGTTTATTATGATGGTGTAAGGCCAGTTTTTAGGAGTGCAAGGAGTTAAATACATACTGGGCACTCAATCTATAGACTAGGGGGAAAAGGGGGATTGGCAGAGGATTCAAAGAATGCATGCATTGTGTGGGAACCCCTAAAGTAGATGAAAACAAGCTAATTCTCTCAACTTTCTCTTGATCTGAAAGCACTCCCTTTTTTATTGCCTGACAGGCAGGGTTAGACTCCCCCCCCCAATTCCTTTTAGTACTAGGGACAATACAAAAGTCTGAGCATGAGAAAATTTTCCAGATGCGCGCCCCCTCTCTCTTCTTTTGGTCCACTTCCTGTTCCAAGGTAGAAAGTTACTAAAGTGGGCAGTTAATGTATCTCATCAAGTTTTCATCACATTTACGTTTCAAGCTTACATTTATTTCAGCATAGCTGTTCATCTCAACTGACATTCCCAGCTCCCATTTTTTCCAATGGGTCGTCAACTAAGGTCCCATTGTTTGCAGTGGGCAATCTTTTCATTTGTTTTAGCATGCCTATATCTGTGTGGCACTCTGAACAATACATTTTGGAGGAAGCCATGAGAAAACGGCTCTTGAGGATGGGAACCTGATTTTACTGAGAAGGGCACAGGATGGGTGAGATGGGCAGAGGAGCGATGAGACCTGTGTCCTCATGCTGAAGAAGGAAGCTGAGTGGATGGAAAAGGGCACTTTACTGGTGGGAGAGTTTGAGTTCACTGGTGGGGAGCTCATGAGGGTTGGTGAGGAATTTCCTCACTATTTTATATGTTTTTTAAAAATGCCCTGAAACATGAAGACTGGAATATGAAGAGTTCAGTGTTAAATTTTATACTGATGCCAAAGCAGTTCAGAAGTTCTTATAAATACAGCTTTTCAGTAATTTCAAAGGATGCAAAGGAATGTGGAGCTGCCTCTCCAGTTGAAACAAGCAGGAAAACATGCCAGGAAGGGTGTGTGTGTGTGTGTGAGGGGCTCCATTTGAATTCACCAGAGTCCCTCACAGCAGACAGCTGAATCAGAGAATGTTAATGCAAACTACCAGAGGTACAAACAAAAATGGTAGTGCTTCTGGTGTGGTATATGGTCTAGAATTAAAATCCAATAATTACAGACTCCTACATGTGTGTATATACACCACACGCCTCTGCATGTGCCCCTTGTGACTCCGACAGGAAAGGCTGCTGCTCCAGCTGCTCGTCTTGGCTGAGCATGGTAACAGAAAGAAAAACGCATCTGCACAAAAACGGTCTTTCTAGAACCGTTTTAATATGCCTCAGAATGCAACTAATGCAAACGGCAGTTTTAGAAGGGTTTTTTTTTTTTTTAAATACCCTATGATTTAAGACTCTGTCCTTGTGGCAGTGGCTCTGTGGAGGAAGTACCGCATTATTTGTTTTACTGCCCAGTCTTCTGTGTGATCTGAACTAAATGTTTAGACCCACTTCTTGAGGAGAAAGCCAATAGGTCTGAATTGTAAAGAATTGACTTTTGATCGGCTTCTTGTAATAAAGACACTCTTTTAGGTGTGGTAAGATTTGCTTTGGCAGCTGCCAAAGCTCGAAGCTAATTTTTATCTGTTCATAACCTGATAAATAAAATTTTATATTATTGCGACTATTATTTTTTTGTAATTGTTGTTAATTGCTTTCTTCTGTTGCGGCCTGTGGTTAAAACTTTCAAGACTGATTGACTGACTGACAAACACTGTCTCTCTGCTCTGCATCCTTAACTACCTCAGAGGTAGAAAGGCAACTGAGTTGGATTGGAGTGGCTCTTCCGCTCTCCATCATTCTATAAAGTCCACATATACTTATCCCCCAGGCCCCTACTTGCAATACCCTGTGGAAATGGTATCATTTACAATAGGGATGGGGAATCTTTTTCAGCCGGAGGGCCACATTGCCACAGCAGAAAGCCTTCAGGGGGTCATATTCCAGCAGTGAGTAGGACCAGACATACAAAGAATCAAACATCCTTAACAGTATAATTGTGTTTTCAAGTAAATAAAAATTCCAGGGTCTGAAATTTCTCTCTGGAATTGTGAGGTTTCTTTCCTTCCAGCAAGCTGCAAATAATGGAATTACAGCCTATCTCGCTTGTGTATTAATCTAGTGATTAAATACAGATTTGAGGAAGGTTGCTTTTAGCTTGCATAAATTGTAATTTAGCACATTTTGTATTGGACTGTGGCAGTCTGAAGTTCACCGAATGACTCTTGCATTGAGATATACTGAACCAGCTCTTACGAGACTTGAATATAATATTTTTCCCCTTCCTTCTAGGAATGGGAGCTGAAAAATGGAACATAAAGAAGCAAAATCATCACTAGCACTCTACTTTAAGGCTCTGTTTGGTATGTCTCAGGATGGACTGAGGAAGATTTATCTACACAATGATACAAATGGTTTGTCAATCCTGTTCAGTTAATGGTCAGTACAGTTTAAACAGCCAAGAGGAGGGCCATCTTGCATGTGTCATTTTTATTACAGTGACACTTCTCCCGGAATACTAGTAATATAAAAGAAACAATTTAAGTGTATGTAGCTGGGTCAGGTTAAACTAGCACTAGCAATTGTGTTGGATGGGAATGGAGATTGGTATGTTTTAGATAGCTTTAATCATTTGGTATGGAAGTTGTCTCCCTATAGAAGTTGCCAGATAAATATGGGGATTCACAGCTCTGACATTCATTCATTCATTTTCAGTCCTTACTGTAGCTGTAGCTGTTGCTGAAGTTGTGCACCTGCTTGTTTTCCACGGTGATTGGAGACCACAGAAGGATACAATGCACCTGGAAAGTTACCTTGGTACTAATAGAAAGGCTCCTTCCAGTTCTAAGTAAAAAGAGCTGCCATAGTTTTTAACTGTTAATTTTAAAGATGTCTTTATTTATTTTTTCAAAGGTTTTAAATCTTTTTTTAGTTTTAAACGCCCCCAATAAAAATAGGTATCACTTCATACATCTCTTCACTTAAAAGTAACAGAAGTAACTTTCCCTCCAGAGTAACAGAAATTTTGAGGGGAATATATGGGGAAAAATATGAAACAGCCAAAAGAACAAATGAAGCATTATTGTATTCTGAAACTTTCCAAGGAAAAGACCAAATCTGATTTTTTAAAATAAAATCTAACTTCCTCTTTAAAAAAAAAAATGAACTTTTTTCTCCTTGCTAAAAGGCAACATTCTTTCAACTACTAATTAATGTTTAGAACAAACTGTTTCTTCTTCTTCTTCAGCTCCTCTTATTAGTGACCTGTTTAAAAGATATGTGTCCCTGTGTTTTTTTAAAGAGAACGATGTAATGTTTATTTTTCTAAGTTTCTTTTCTTTTTTGAAGTTTCTTTCGCCTG
Organism: Rhineura floridana; assembly: GCF_030035675.1. Taxonomy (NCBI): domain Eukaryota; kingdom Metazoa; phylum Chordata; class Lepidosauria; order Squamata; family Rhineuridae; genus Rhineura; species Rhineura floridana. The sequence goes on along the minus strand of NC_084480.1, from coordinate 176,227,086 downwards.
CTGTAGTGTAGTGGCTAAGAGCAAGACTTGTGAGCCAGGAAGTTTGCAACTGAAATCTCACTTCAGCTGTGAACTCGCTATGAAGCCACAGGCAAGCCTCACTGCCTTAGCCTCACCACCAATCTGCAATATGGGAATAATAATAATGATGATACTGGTCTATCTTGCAGGGTTGTTGTAAGGATTACTAAGATAATTATGTGAAGTATTCTAAATGCTTGAAATGTGTAATATAAATGATCATTTATTATTCTGCATCTCCCAAAGAAACATCTTGTGTCAGTAATAAAATGTTTCCTCTGGTAGTCCTTAGTATATATGTTGCCCCAATCCAGAGTTTTGTGTGATCTGATGAACACACACAGCTGCTGTGCACATGGGCTTCTTTCACTCTTCAGGCATAACATGCAAGGCAGCTGGACAGCAACATCCAACACTGGGCAATAGACTGACAGGGGCCTTAGGGAAGTTCAACAAGTTCTGTTTCTTCCCTGAGAACAGATAGAAGAGACCAGGATAGGGAGGTTTACAGTGCAATCCTAACCATGTCTACTCAGAAGTAAATTCTATTGAATTAGGGAGGTATCTGCTCTCTACCATTTATCTCTTTCTATCAGCAGTCAGCCCTTACAGGGGCTTTCTGATAAAGAGTGACTTTTCCTCCCTTCTACTGATCTGAGCTCAGGTTAAGTTACAAGACAGCCAGGACTTCCCCACTGTCCACTGGTCAGGAGGCTGCTCCTCTGATCTTCTGCCTGCCACTTCGAGGATGCTGTGGTAAGAAACAGAGCAGGCAGAGCCCCTATGGAAATGGCAAGGTTTCCAGCTTGCACTATACCTGTGACACAGAGTTCAAGGCACCCCATCATTGTGATAAACCTGGATAAATAGGCCCCTGGAGCTCAAATCAGAATGCAAGCAACAGTTACAGGGATGAGCTATTCAGGGCCCGTAAGACTATTAATTTTTTGTATGCATTTATTTATCTTATTTTTAGGAACACCTAATGTTGTGCTAAACCGAAAAGAAAAAACCTGCTCCAAAGAGGATGCAAAATGCCTTGGGCATCAGACCTTTTTTGATCCTTCTATCCTTCCCCATGAGATCATCCAGGGATTTTCCAGAAAGAGATCTCAGACCCAAAGTGAAAATTCCAGTCAATATGGATCACAATATAAAATTGGGTTTAGGGAAAACTAGGTCATAAGCAACTGGCACCTTCTGGATGGGCTGTTACAGACAAATGTAATGGAATGCCTTTGCCTTTAATTTGTTGTTTCAACAAGATCTAAAGATGCAAATATGATAATATATTAGCAGCAGCAGCATCTCCTAGGCCAGGGGTGGGGAACTGGATTTGGTGGGTGGGCAGGATCCTTATGCTCCAACTCTCCACAGGCCAAGTTTGACAGGTGGGCAGGACTACCCACATGTCAATCACATGACCTCCCATCAGGTGACCCATTTTTGTCCATGTTGAAAATCAAACTGGGGGCAAAGGGACAGCGCTGACCTTCAGAGCTTGTAAAGCACTGTACATGTAGCTTTGCAGGTGCCACCAGTCAGGTGATCAGCATTGTCTACAACCCCCCTTTGTCCCAACCACAGGAAAAGGGGAGCAGGTGGGTGTGGCTTGGCTGAAATGGCCTCATGGGCCAAATGGAGAGGCTTGACGGGACTAATCAGGCCTACAGGCCGGAGGTGGTCCTTGTATATACTGCAACTCCATGGAGTCAGTGTCCAGATGAGGAAGGATTAAAATCCCCATAAAAGTTCGCAGATGTTTCTCATACTTGAGTTCCAACCCGACCATCCACATTGCCCAGGTTTGGATTCCTGCTCTGTTTGAAGTGCTGCCATATTCAGAATGGTAGAGACGGTATAGACCAAACCAGATCCGAGTACAATACTGTTTGTTTTGCTACTTTATCGGTTGCTTGAATATGTCATTGCTGTCAGTAGTCATCACTGTGTGCATACAATCACTTTATTCTTTTCAAAGAGCTAGCTTGGTTTGTTTCTTGAGAATCCTGCTTCTGATTAGAAAGGCAATCTGTTATCTTCAGCCAGAAGCACCCTACTGGCCAGCTGACTTGGATTTTCTGCCTGTGGAGACAGAAAAATATCCCCATTATGTTTTCCTTTCATATTGAGGAAGTGAGGAGGGTAGCTCTGTGCATGCAGATGAATTTGTGTATGGAACAGTCTCCAGTAGTGTAACGAATGGAGCAGCCCATGTAAAGAGTGGGGTAATCTCTATACACATCACATGTACCAAGTTGTTTACATAAAATGGTTACTGTTAATTTCAGAAAGATGGAAGAGGATAAATTGCTCCACGAAGGGAGTAAATTTTTCCTGAGAACCTGTAGATATATGGAGTGGGTTGGTGCCACTGCCAACTTCTTTTTTCATTCTGTTGTCATTTTTCCTCTACCACTTGTCTGGATTGTATGATAATTTGACAGGGTTTTATAAACTGAGCAAAAATATCTGTATCCCATCAATTGTTCCATGCAAGGAAGTGTATACAAAAGTTATTTTATTTAGGCAAATTATTTTTAAACTAATTTATTTGTATATTACATTAAATGTTTAATTTATAGATGTACATATTTATGATATATACTAGATTTCGATCAGCACGTTTAATAAGGAAGCAACGTCTGTTATTGTCCCATTTAAACAGATCACACATCATGTAACACAGAGTATAATAACTAGAATAAATTACCAGATATGTGCAATTTTATTTTTCCGTTGTGAAAATTATTTTGAGCAGAGGGTGCATTTTAAAGTTTAATTGCTGCATCTTCATATCTTTTCCTAGGCTGGTAAATTCCACTAAACTCGGGCCCAAGACAGATGTGCAGATCTTGGAGAGTCTGCTGTTCTCTGCAGCTTTTTAAGGACAGATGCAAACATTTCCAAAGTGAATGAAATGCAGGGGAACTGGTTCTTCCTGTTTCTAGGAAAAATTGGCTTGGCAGAGTTCTGATTAGCTAACTCTTTTGACGATACTTTGCTACCTCCTCATCTAGCTAAGCAGAGTACTAATCGACTGGCTTGTGTGACAGACCACCCCCAATTAATTTAAAATAAAAAAACCAAATGCTCGTCCTACACAGAGTGGATCCATTGAAGTTAACAGACATGACTGACTTAGGTTCAATCATTTCAGTGGGTCTACTCCAAGTAGAACGAATTCAACCTTAAATGTATTGGCATCTTTTTCTTAAGGTACCAAATACATATCTTAAAAAGTTAAGACATGATGGGCATACATGCACACAAAGATTTTTTTAAAATACAAAAGCTTGCCTATACCAGATAATGAGTGGGGTACACATGAGTGGAGAGGGAAAATGCAGCAGAAATACATGAACCCCCTTTCTGTCTTGGGCCTGAGAGGGAAATGAGTCTCTGTGTAACTCAGTTTGAGCAAAACCTTCCAACAGAATGTTTGTTACCCTTAATACAGAGGTGGGAATTTGTTTAGCAAATGTCTTATTTTGTAGGAAGTAGTTTTGCTACAATATTATTAAATTTCATCTCCTTGAGGGTTAGTACTTTTCAAAAACAAGACACTGGGCAATGGTTGGTATAATACACCTGTGCCCACCTTTCCCCCCTCCCCACCCTTTGAGTCCTTCTGATGACAGTGCTGTTACTGGTTGGTTTTTTTTATCTTGCCAGTGTTTGATACAGATAATGCGCAGTATGGATGTATACAGATAAAACTGCAGAAACAAAAACAGAGCCTCTTCATAGACCACATTAAATACTGTGAAATATACTCCATCCCCTTTCTTAGTGTCTTATGTTTACTTATGCGGTAAAGTGCTTTGGCATTCCTCTGTATGGACAAGGGGTGTTTTACATGCCTCCTCTTGAATAATTTCATTGGCTTTCGCCTGAGTAGAAGGGTTGGCATGCTCATGGGCTCCTTGTGCAATCTTCTCTTTTGATAAACCAGTTACCAGCATTCTGTCACACACTGCCATGAATCCAGGATAAAGGCTATGCAGATTGGAGACAATGCCTCATCTGTTTCCCTTTCCCATCATGCATTTCACACAGGCCTTTAGCAAGTTTTTTAAAATAACAACCAAGAGGGCTTTTATGTAATAATTTATCAGGCTGCCTTGACAACAGTGCTCCCAATTGCTTTAAAAATGTTTTTGTACATTACATTTCTATGTGAGGAACATTTTACTGATCTAGGTTTTCAAACTAAAGGATAAACCAGGAACTATTTTTTATTTTTGTTCTAGAAGCTGCATTATGTCATCAGGTCACAATGTGGGTGTTTTTTAAATGTCAGGTTATAGTTTGGGGAACAAGAGAGTTTTAAAAAATATTTGTAATAATACATTTTGTACCAGTCTTCCATTATTACTATACCTACCAATGAATCTGAGCTGTTTGGCCTAAAATAATGTCCTTGTATTAAGACTGTAATTATTTTTCTTACTGTATTTTCAAAGACAAGATCATATTTAAAGTTTCCCATGAAGAAGGAACAAAAAAGCAAGAAAAAACATTTATTTTGTGAGCTTTTGGTATGTTCTCATGTAATGTTTCTGTATTTTATTTTACATTTTATTTCTCTGGAATTTCTCAGTATATGGCTGCTGTTAGGAATGAAATGCTGGACTAGAGAAACCTTGGCCAGCAGGGTGATCATTATCTTCTGAGAAAAACATTTCAGATTTTAAAGAGTCCAAATGGAAAAAATGGCCCACAAGAAACCTAGGCCTTACTAGCTTTGATTAACTTTTTACCTTTCTGTCCCAGAAAGTAATATGACAGGCACCTAATTGGTGTAACATATTAATTGATATTACCAATAAAGATATCATGTGAAAATTCAGCCTTTTTATCTTAAGTGTTTGGTGTTTTGATCTGTTGCATGACAGCTTTTTAGTGATGTCTTAAAGAACTAGGAAGTCTTTTATGTCTCTGGGCCACATTGCCAACTTGAAATTGTTTAGTGGGATGGACACAAGAACATGTTCATACTCCCTTTCTTCCTGTATCTCTGATTGGCAGTTGCCATCTGTGTACCACTTTGGTTTGATCTGGATGCTGCTAGTGGAAATGAAAGGAAGAGTGGAAGCATGTTTTTGTTTCCTTTCTTGTACCTTTTTCCTTTGTATGAGCCAGATTTGGGATTGCTTTTGAAGTTGGCAGAGACTGGCTCATATATTAGAGTGGGCAGTAGGAAAAGTAAAGAAGCCTGGATTTGACATACAAGGTTAAGTTTGGTTCAGAAGATGAGAGCAGAATACCTTCACTGACAGAGCATATTTTTGCTTTTACCATCTTGGGCATAAACTAGTTTACTTCTGGAATGATCATCCATGAACTGAGTGTCCATGTACCTTCTTGCTCAATATTCCTCATGGCTACATAGGAGAGATTCATATGATGGCAATGATCCAACACGTTATAATCAGAGAATGGCTGTTTGCCATAGAAAGGCCAGATTTTCTAGAAGCCTTCCCATGGTGTATGTAACATGCTCCAGACCTGAGACATAGATGGCTTGGTTAGAGGCAAGTCTGTTTTAATGTGTTTTCCTCATTACTTTAACTGCAGTAGTAACTCATGCTATTGAAGGTCGCTGATTCATAGGGTCTCCATAAGTTGTAATTGACTTGAAGGCACATAACACCACCAACAATAAAGTAACTCCACAAAACCATTATCCCAGAGTAAGAGATGCCACTATAAAAATATTTGCAACCACAATTTTACCAATAGTGTACTTCACGGACTCATAGTATCTGTTCCAGTATTGGAACACATCATACGCGGGGTCAGAATCAGAAGGGAGGTGTGAGGTAACTTAGAAAGAATAAACTGAGATTCATGATGGCATCTCAAAATAAATGTTATGGTCAGATCACTCTTAGGCAGTATTACTGGACATGTTCAGTCTTGGCAGCAGGGACAGGTGCCCTAGAGTCATGTGTTTTCTTAGTCACCTAGGGCTATGTATGTGGAAGGCTGATTTCATCCCTAGGCAGAACAGGTTGCATTTCTCCAGCTGATGTTGGACTCCCAAGAAGAATCAAGAATTAGATTAGCTATAGAAATATAACAAATATGTTTGTACATGTCCTCTATGATCCAGAGATACTTGCAGGCAATCTGCCATTGATGCAGGACTTTAAAAAAAACCTGGGCAGCACCTCTGCTCATCATAACCTATATGAAATCCCATGCTTAAAAAGCAGCCTTCAAGTATGTGGGGTGTGTGTGTGTAATTATTGTGCAGGAAAAGGTTATAACTTTTATTTATTTATTGAATTTATAACCCGTCCTTCCTCCTGCAGGAGCCATGGGCAGCAAACATACAACAAGAAAAAAAAACATACTAAAAACAGTTAAAAGCATTCCAAAATACAATGTTTTAACTGCGTTTTAGATTAAAAATATTCTAAAGGACAGTTAAAGATATTTGTTCATTACCCCTTCCAAGACACCTAATGTTGTACACCTAATTCCCAGACACGGGAACCACCCACCCACAGCATTTCTGTCTTACCGGGATTCAGCCTTAGTTTCTTGGCCCCCATCCAGCCCATCGCTGCCTCCAAACACACCTGCCCAACACCTTTGCAGCCTCTCCTGATTTGGATGGAATGAAGAGTTGCCTGTCATCAGCATACTGATGACACTGTATTCCAAATCCTTGGACCAAAGGTCTCATATAGATGTTTCAATAGCATAGGAGACAGTAAGCCCAAAACCCATGGAGCCAAGCAACAATCTCTTAGTATTTACTTTCTGGTAGTGGCCCTGCAAGTAGGAGTGGAACCACAGCACTACAATGCCTCCATACCTGGAGCTGGCTGACCACTAGCCTCTTGATCACCTTGCCCAGGAAAGAAATATTACAGACTGGACAGTACTTTTTTTAAAACCTCTGGATGCAGGGAGGACCTCCTCTTTCAAGGCAGTGGACATAACTCCCTCTTGTAGTGAGGTATTAACTACTCCCTGGGCCCATCCAGTCAATGCCCTCCTACTAGATTTTACCAATCATGATGAGTACGGATCAAGAGGACACTCACTGCCACATCCCGGGGCTGCAACAACTGAAACTGATAAATGCCCCACCATGTACCCTGAAAGGTGCTGTCTGGCTCATAGCCATACTTTATCCCTTCTAAAATAAAGACAAAATCAATAATTAGAGTGTCAAACAACTTTTAATAAAGCAAATTTTGTGGTACAGTTTCTCAAGTTTCTAAGAACAGATGCATTCCTTTGTACTTGACCTGCTAATGTGTTTTGATGCAGTTGAGTATAAGGCTGCATGATGCAGCTTATATTTCATTATCAATTCTGTGGCAACTTCTAATTCAGAGTCTTGGCTATTTAGATTGAATTGTTTGTGCAATTGAACCATAGTTAAGTGTTAACACAAAGCATCTTCAAACATATTTGCTGCTGTTTCTCAAATCCAGAACACATCACTACAAAACTGCCATTTCATCTGTTACATATATACAAAAATATACACACTCCTCCATCCCACCCACCAACCCATTTTGACAATTATGAATCCCTTTTATTTCCCTTTGGATACAAAGAGACTTGGATAAAGTTATCTAAAATAGTAACAGGAAAGTGTCTGGTATTCTCACATCAAAAGTAAAAGATGGAGGAAACTTGTGAGGGTTACTAAAAATATTTAAGAAAATTGAGCATATTTTCAGAATTTGAGTACAAATCAGTGATTAGAAATTATTCCCTGTGCTCCTGTAGGTTCAGGAAGTTTGGAAAGTGAATTACATCTTCATGGCTATCTCTGTACATTGTACACTGTACAGTGTTAATTTATTTTGATATCCAGAGGCTCTAGCATTTTTTACAGAGCCTAAAGTCTACTTCACATCAATGGACCAATGTCATGGTTACTACAAGGACAGAGGTTTGCTGTGGGAAATTGGTACAATATGCTGTGAAGCCACGCATCACCAAACACTCGGGCTGGTAGATGTGCACCTTGGAGTTGGGTCGACTGTGGCTCTCTGATGGTGTAATTTGCATCTTTACAGATTTGCACCTGCCTTTCAGTACCACAAATGCCACATAAAGCACTATGTCAGCTGAAGGACCTAGACAACTGCAACATCTGTACCACCACCACATAATGCAGAACTCCAGGAGGTCAAGTCAAGCAAAAATCCCTGCTTGATATGAAATAAATACTTTTTATATGTTTAGCAAAGGGGGGGGGGAATAAATCAGATACACATCCCCATTGTTTCCAAGAGGTGGGGGTTGTCTCAGGGCCAAATAACACAAGGGTGATCAATTGAAGGAGGACATTAAGCTATTATGCTAGTGAGCCTTGGCAAAGTAAGGGAACCAAACCTCTGGAAAAATCAAATATGGGCTATTTAAGCTTGCAGTGATTGCTGTTCTCCACTGCTAGTGGAAAGGGTATGGAACAGGAACAGAAATACTCCAAATATACTAAAGGCCCAGGTGAAACATAGGACCATAGAAAGCTGCCTTATACTGAGTGACCATTGTTCACACTCACTGGCAACAGCTTTCCAGGGTTTCCGGCAGGGACTCTCTCCCAGGTCTACCTGGAGATGCCAGGGATTGAACCTCAGTCCTTCTGCCTACTAAGGTAGATGCTCTCCCACTGAGCTATGGCCCTTCCACCAAAGGAACGGGGCCAGGGAAACAAGGGAGGCAAAGGAATGTCCCTGGGGGCTTCATGTTACCGGCTGCATTTTGTTCATGAAGTTTTCAGATCATGGCCCAGTCATCTAGGGTTGACAATTCTAGACCAGATCGTTACAAAGCTCTGAGGCAGGGACAACTTGTCCAAGAATGCTCAAAGCACACTCTGGACCGATAGTTTGAATCAAACCCTCACTCAAACATAACTGCTGTGCACATAAAAAAGACTTGCCTTCCAAAGCAACAGAGCCAGTGTTCACTGGGCTGAATGAGGCCTACAGGAAACATGGCCTCAAGTCTAATCTCAACGATAAATGTAAGCATCCTCACAGTGCAATCCTATACACATCTACTTAAAAGTGAACCCTATTGAGTTCAGTAAGGTAAGTTTGGGATTCCAGCCTTAGATAAATTAATGACTCCATCAAAAGACTTATGAGTAGATGTCAACATGCTTTCAGAAATATTTGCAAAACAGCAAAATCAATGAAGAGCTGTGTGGCACCGTAAAAACTAAAGCATTTCTTAGGACATAAACTTTTGTGGACTACAGTTTGTTGTTTTTGATGCAACTGAGTAACATGGTTCCCCCATGGAAATTGTTCAAAAAGAGCAGCCCTCTCAGAATACTACTTCAAAGGAGCTGCTGTCTGGGTGGGAAAGTTTACTTATAGTCTTAACCTTTCCCTTTTAGTGCACACACAGAAAGGCACACTGGCATGGAGTAAATGTGACATATCACATAGTTGTGGTTAGGCTAAGACAAATGAAGATTATAAAGCACTGTACAGCTGCCACAAATGACCCCCTATTACCAGACTCGCACTCCTCCCTCCCTCTCAGCTCAGTCACCAAGTTCTCTGGGTCCCTTGGCACATAATGTGAACCTAAGGGCATAAACACACATAGTTAGCAGCTAGAGAGAAGGGCTTGGGGAAGAGGGTCATTTGAGGTTGTGATGAACAGGTGCTGGTATGATTGGAAAGATGCTAGGAGATTGTGGTTAATGGCGCTTTTCTCTTTCTGAGGGCTGATCAATGGAATGTGGATGATGAATGAAATACCATCCAGCCACCATGTGACTTTGAATGAGGTAATTGACCATGTGTGTATCACAAGGACATGGTTTGACAGTGCATCTGAGCCAATGTTTGCCCAATTGTTCCAGGCCAGATCTCTGTGCAAAACTGCCCAAGGTATCCAAGGATTTAATAGCAGTTACTTGTAAACACCTTAGCTTATATGTGAGGTCTAGTGCCAAATATATCCATGATGGACTATGCATTCCTGAGGAGGCATGGAGAGCCTATTAATGTACTGACCACTTTGCTACATTGATGACTCCTTAGTTAAATTAACTGATTTTGTATCAGAGGTTGTACACAAGTTGACTAAATTATTCTGGGACACTTCAGCACACATGCCAAGGCTATCTCTTCATGGCCTCCAAGAACCTCTCCAATAATTGGTTCCACACATGCCAGGGCATATTTTTAAATAAGGCTTTCTACTTGACTTGGAAAAAGGTGGTCCTGTTCTGGAATGTATGTTTTTACAATAATCTGAAGGTGATATTCCAATCTTCCTATGTCCTTATACTGCGCACCTAGATTTCTTCCTGTCAAGCTTTTGGACTGGGAATGTCACGTCAGCCTCTTCTTCTTGTCTTTACTGATTATCTTCCTGCAGAGTACTTGAGGCAGCTGTATCCTATCAATCCTTTCACACCTTTCTGCAATCTTTTATCATGAGATATTGGTTACAAGTGTGTGGGGCCTTGCAAAGATCTCTTGGACCTCTTCTGAGTGGCTCTACTCATTTCCGGTAAGGAGGTCCAAGAAAGTACTGATGAGTAGCTCCTTCTTCCCTCTCCAGGATCCTCCCTATAGTATCCCCCAAGAGTCCACCTTGTCATCTTTTCTGTTTGTCATGTGCCAATCTGGAGTGCTTGTACTTTGTGTTAGGCCAGTGGGACAGATTGGGGATTCTTTTGGTGTACTGTCCACCCCTCTGCCCAACAGTCTCCCTACCTGAGCTGACAGATGTGGTCTCAGACATGGTGCTGAGAACCCCAAGACTGTTAGTCTTGGGAGATATCAACATTAATCCTGAGTCTGTTCTGTCTGGGGGCAGCTCAGGACTTCATGGGGCTGTCCCAACATGACATCGGGCCAACACATGTAGCAGGACACACCCTGGATTTGGTTTTCTCAGTCAGGCAGAGAGGGCGATCTGAAGGTTTCTTGGCCGTCATCTATTAAGATGGTCTGCCTGCAGAGACTGATGGATCCTATTGTTTTTCAGAGGGCTCTGTGGAGTTTTCCAGTTCGCATGGCTGACTTCTGTTGAAGCCCTGATTATCCGTGGAATACAGAAATCACCTGGGCAATTGACACAATTGCACCTGAGCATCCTCTCCCAACTGGCCGGAACTCATAAAGCTCCATGGTATACCCCAGAGCTGAGAGCAATGAAGCGAGACTGCTTGAGCCCAGGTGGAGAAAAACTCCCAACAAATGTAACCAAATACTGGTATATGCTCTTGTTTAAACCTACTCAGTGGCAGTGAAGGTGAAGAAAACTTACTTCTCCGCCTCCATTGCATTCTCAGCTTGCCATCCAGCTGAGCTGTTTAGAGTGGCTAGGGGTTTTATTTATTTATTATACTTGTATACCGTCCCATAGCCGAAGCATACTGGTCCTAAGGAGGTGGTAGAGACACGTTTTTGTGACACATTTTTGAGGATAACATTGCTTCCATCCACAGGGATTTGGACTCCATTGTTGATGGTGATGGTCTGGGTGAGGTGTCTGGAGTGCTTTCTTGTCTGATATTATTGAATGAGTTTCAGTTGCTGGGCCCGAGGATGTGGACAAGGTACTTGGTCAGGTTTGTGCAACCACTTGTTTCTTGGACCCTTGCCCTTCATGGCTGATAAAATCAGCCAGGGAGGGGACAGCTGGGTGGGCCAGGGAGATAATTAATGCTTCTCCCCAAGGAGTGGTTCCAGACTGCCTGAAGGAGACAGTAGTAAGACCACTCCTGAAGAAGTCTTCCCTGGACCCAGAAGATCCTAATAATTTTAGACCAGTAGCAAATGTTCCCTTTCTGGGAAAGGTTCTTGAGAAGGTGGTTGCCAATTAGATCCGGTATTCTTGGAGGAGAGATTTTCTAGATCCATTTCAATCAGGATTCAGGCCTAGGTTTGGTACAGAAACTGCCTTGGTTACCCTGTATGATAACCTGTACTGGGAGAAAGGCAGGGGAAATGTGACTCTGTTGATCCTCCCTGATCTTTTAGCAGCTTTTGATACCAATGACCACAGTATCTATCTAGGGCGTCAATTCCAAGTTGGGCATTGGAGGCACCATATTGCAGTGGTTCCACTCTTACTTGGATGGCCAGCTCCACAAGATGGTTCGTAGGGAGCATTGCTCGGCTCCATGGGCTCTCCAGTAGGGGGTCCCACAGGGGTCAGTTCTGTTCCCCATGTTATTTAACATCTACATGAAACAGCTGAATGGGGTCACATGGAATTTTGGAGTATGTTGTCATCAGTATGCTGATGACACAAAGCTCCATTTCTCCTTTTCATCTTCTGCAGGTGAGGCAGTGAATGTGCCGAATCAGTGCTTGTTTGACATAATGGACTGGAAGAGGGCCAAGAAATGAAAGCTTAATCCAACAAGACAGATTCTGTTGGTGGGTGGTTTCTCTGACCAGCTGATTGGTGTGTGACCTGCTCTAGATGGAGTCCCACTCCCTCTGAAGGAGTAGGTTGGTAGTGTGAGGGTTTTCCTGGATCCACTGTTGTCACTTGAGACACAGGTGGCCTCAGTGGCACGGAATGCCTTCAATCTGCTTAGGTTGGTGGCCCAACTGCGACCCTATCTGGATAGGGATAACCTGGCTAAAGTAGTTTATGTTCTGGTAACCTCAAGGTTGGATTATTGCAATGTGCTTTACATGGGACTGCCTTTGGAAATGGTTAGGGAGCTTCAATCAGTGCAGAATGCAGCTACCTGATTGTTGACTGATTCAAGGCAAACAGAGCATATAACACCTATCCTGTTCCAATTGCACCGGCTGCCTGTACTCTTCCAAGCCCAATTCAAAGTGCTGGTTTTGACCTATAAAGCTCTTTACGGCTCAGGACCCCAATACCTTCTGGAACACCTCTCCCTATATGAACCTACCTGGACCCTTAGATCTTCCTCTGAAGCCCTTCTCCAAGTCCCCCCTCTGAGGGAGGCTCCAAGGGTGGTGACAAGGGAGACGGCCTTTTCAGTTGTGGCTCCCCATCTATGAAATACATTCCCCAGTGTATGGGGACCTGGCACCTTCATTGTCATCTTTTCGGCTCCAGGGAAAGATGTACCTTTTCTTCCAAGCATTTGATGTTTGTTTTAATATGCTACTAAACCTTCTTGTGGCTGTGGTGGTGGGGTGCTATTGCTACTGTTTTGTTGTTATTTATTGTTATGTTTTTACAGTGTGTTTTATTTATTTTTGTTTTCACATTGTGTAAGTTGCTTGGGGACCTTCGGGTATCAAGCAACTAATAAATCTAATAAATAATACTTGAGGATTCTCTGCTCTCAGGCATTGTTCACACTGGTGTCAAGAGCAAGTCATGGAACAAGCTTCTTCCATGGAGTTTTTGGGCTGGGGGCACATGACCCATAGAACTATTTTAGAATACCAACCAGGACAGACAAATTGGTTGGTGCCAGGCCATTCTCACTGCTAAATCTTTTATACATATAACTTTGGAGACATCAGATTAATTCCTCTCACGAGTTATGATTGAGGCTCAGGGTGGGGAGCAAGAATTAACAAAATAAAACAAAGTCCATTACAATACACACATCTCACTTCTAACACTTGCCAAAGCCTGAAGTGTACACACACAGTGGATGAAATCCAGAGTACGCTAGGCGTGCCTAAGTCCCACTGAAACCAACAGAATGAAAACATACAATAAGATCCTCAAGTCTCCACTTAGCCACACCTCATTTTGGCTGGATAGCTCCAAGGTTCCTAAAATGCACTTTGGGCAGATTTCTGACAAGCCTTCATGGAGAACAAATTCCATAAACATGAAGCAGCTATCAAGGCCTCTCTTAATTGCCTTTATGTTTGTAGGCAGTGCACAGATAGAATCTTTAACAGAAAACTCCTCTTGGGGAATGATAACAGCCGAGCAAAAAAGAAGAGTGTGATAATTAAATAAAAAGGCCTAGAGGCAAGACACAATGCCTGAGCTTTCTGTGAGTTCATGGTAAACCATTAAATATGGATGGATGGGGAGCCTTAACATGCTGATTGGCCTACGTACCCCAAGTACCTCTTACATACTGGTTGTGAATGATTGAAACTGCACCAGGAAAGTAGAATGGGGCTAATCCTAAGCAGCCTTACTTGGAAAACTTACACCTCTGATGTCAAATCAATGGGCTTGGCCATTTCTTTGTTTATTTTATTATGAGAATTTAATAGCCCCATTCTTCAGCCCAGAGGCTCCCAGAGTGCCCAAAAACAATACAAATCACATCATATCAAATAGGAGCAGATTTGTCTCTGAAGTAGGCAGCAAACATCACACACAGGTGGCAAATTAGAGATGCTTTTGCAGTAGCAAAGATTCTGTTTGCGATGTCACCACCGTGGTATAGATCTTTTCAAAAGGGTGTTGATGGATAGACTCTTATTTTGGCTCTTGCTCTGAAGTATTAATTTAGAAAGGGCCATGAAACTTGGACAGAAACATACATATCCAAGTCCATCTGCCTCTAAAAATTAAAAATATCAGGAAATATCTGTTCTAGTGGAGTGATCTAAAAGCCTGTCTCATTATATATTTTAACATGCAAATAGAAACCTGTGAAAATGGATGAAAATGCACAAGCCCCTTCTGTCCTTTCTAAGTACGTGTTATCAATTTTGGTGGTATACTGGACAGAATCTTCAGGTGTGGTTTATTCTTGTCACAGACCCTCCCATTTTCTCTGAATGGTTAGGGCAGCCATGGTTTATATGCATTAGCAAAGGTACAATCCAGTCAAAGTAGCTTTAATTCCATTGATTTCAGTAAAAAAGATGGAAAGGTTTATATCTCCCACTGAAATCAACTGAACTTAATCATGACTGAATTTGCACCAATTAGTAATTTAATCAATTATATCAATTTGTCTGCTCTTAATTCTCTTGCCACCATCTTAATCAGTTCATTTAGGATTGATTCATTTCCCCCTTCAAAATGTCAATTTTCCTCAACATTATGAGCAAACAAAGCAATTATCTGTTAATTCTCCTCACACTCCCAAGATGAACAGATGTCTGATTCATCAGTTTAACTAAGGAGAATCTCTTAGATTTATCTGACCCAGTATTGTTTACATAACTGCTCACACATACTCTAAAATGTGTCAGCTCCCCTGATATGCTTCATCCACCACAGTTTCAACTAGAAATAAAGTAACTTGACAATAGAGGACAGTGCCCTTAGCTGATCCTGGCAAACTAAACAGAGGCAGGAGGGTCAGCCACCTCCTTTGACGTAATTTAATCTAAGGAGCAAGTGCCATGAGCTACTGCCTACAAAAACAGAGATAAGTTATAGCAGAATGAGCTGGGGGAAGCTGAGCTTTGCATTTGCTGTTGATTGTACATGTACATGTCTTCTGTTTCTGTTTTATGTGGCTCAGGTCTTTCTACCAGTTCAAGAATTCAAATCAAGCATGTCAGAGCTTAGCAAGCACTGTCACATGGCATCTGCTTAGAGTGGGGGGGTGCAGGTACAGACTGGTGCTTATTATGATATACAGAATGCAAAGGGAAACACATGAGAAAATTGCAGCATGTGTTTTGGGAGGGGTGAAACACGGGGTCACCACAAAGCAATGAGCCAGTGCTAGAGCCGCTATGTTGCTTTTAGAAAAGAGGTTCTCCTGGCAGGCAGCTTCTTAAATTCCTGCCTTCTTGTGGTTCAAAGTCTGACAGTGAGTCTCAATGATCAGCTGATGAATGGGATCATCCACCCTTTTGAAAGTGATGGACCCTGCATTGTCCCTTTCTTTTCAGACCTCTGGGTTTTTTTATGCCCAGCTGGCTCAGCGCTGGTCACCATTGCTCAAAGTTTCTACTCATTAGTCATGTTTTTAGCTTGCTAGCATTCCTACTTCCTGCTTCTTCCAGCCACTTTTACTGTGGAGCTTTGCAGCAGGTAAAGGAGCATGTACCATCCCCTTATTGTTATTATTTGTATCATGCCATCAGTGTGCATTATGCTTTGCAGAGTAAAAATAGTAAGTTACATTCCTATGTCAAGGAGTTTGCAATCTAATATTAGACAAAAGGAGGAAGGAGGAGGCAAGAGTAAACAGGAAGTCCCCTTTTTACAAATGGTGAGACATAAACTCTTAAGAAATAACAGCACAATCCTAGCCATGCCTACTCAGAAGTAAGTCTTACTGAATTCAATGTGGCTTCCTTCCAGGTAAGTGGGGTTAGGATTGCAGCCTTCTCTGTCAGTAAAAGAGATGCCTGTATTTAAGAAACAGAACTGTTAAAGGAATCCAACATTACACAGAAAAAACCTTGCAATTAGCACTGCTCCCATCTATGAGATACAAGGTTCATTCACAGGTTACACTGAAAACAGGTACAAGCTGTCTCTACACATACACAAATATTTGTTCAGCTCAGCTGTTGTATACACAGACTGTATACTCACTGAACACTCCATGCAGTGGAGGGTCCTCATTAAAGGCAGGTGGAGCACTGCCCATCCCAAACCTCCAAACCTATAGCCCAGTGCCCTTTTCCTGCTCCTTATATTAATATTCAATACAGTACCTCACATTTAGAGACACTCTGGACTTTTTTCTGTCCACCTTCTGTTCTGGCCAATCATCTCTGGACAGCACAGCCAATCACAATCATTGCTATGGTCCTACCCCTGTTTTCACCCATCTTCACTCTAGTAGGAGTGGCTTAGGGAGGGCAGGGGTCCCCTCAGCACTTCCAGGACTTCCATTTTGATTTTATTTCCCTTACAATAAGCTCTAACCAATCAGGACGAGTCCCTCAGAAATGAAGTGGAAGTTCCATAGCATTGGGGCAGGACTATGATGAGCCTCCCCAATGCATTTCAACCTGAACCAATCTGAGCCAATCTGATGCATGCATGCGCAATCTGCATGGGCTCCTCTCTTAGCTTGCGTTGCGTTGGTATTCCCTCGCTTTTGCAAGCAGCAGGCTAAAGCAGCAGAATGCACTATTCTTTCTCTGCAGCCAGCCTATGAAAGTAGCAGCAAAATTTCTGCATGAGTTCAGTTCAGCATTTGATTGTGCAGAGTAGGTGGGTGGATGTATGTTGCTGCATAGGGAGCAACGGGAAAAAATGCAGAGTGTTGCGGGAACAGTATGCTTTGGTGCTGATGGGCTTTTTGCTGCCTATTGGAGGAGGAAGATGGGAGTGGCGGGATAGGCCCTCATGGGCCTTTTGCTGGCTCTTGGAGGGGGAGAGGGAGAGGAGGGGGAGAGAAAAGCAGGACCCAAATGTATCATTGCGTGCGTGCGTGTGGGGGTGATTGATGTTTTGCATCTAACCAGATGTAGCTTGAGAGAAAAGAGCGCCGCTGTGCTCTCTGTGTGTGTAGGCAGGCAGAAGGAGAGAGATGTTTAAGAGTTTATATTATTGTTCATGGCTGAGTGAGGATCTTCCAGATCCTAGTCCAATGGTGTAACCATTGTATTTATACATATATAAATGTTTTATTGTCTTTTGTGGACCCCTTCTTAACCAAACTAAGGCACTTTACAGCTTCTTTAGGTTCTATTTGTAAAACTGCAATGTTTAAGCATCCACAGGATCTTTCAGCGCAGGAGGATGGGAAGAAAGCCAGACGTTGGCTACACAATCCGGGACCTCATAGCAGCCCCACCAGTTTTAGAGGGCAGCAGCTGCCACCACCCAGATGTGAATAACTATCCTAGTGTACAGCTCAACCATTTGTAGTATCAACAGATTGCACACTCTTTGAGTGTAACATGTGAACATCTCTATTATGTCAAAATTTGTTTGTTGGCTCTTAGCCATGGCATTAAAGCAGAAAGCTGCTTACCGTTGATTTGCACAAAAATAAGCCTCGCTCTATGTTTTAAAGAGGGGAGGACTTACAGAGATATTAGAAAAATGTACCTCTGCATTGCACTTTAGTAACCAAAGTCTAAGGGTTTTTTACACATGCAGAAGGATGTAGAAGATTATGGAAATGAATGCTCAGTCAGTTCATTAAAAAGGGTGTGGCACTTTTGCACACTTTCTTCTGGGTGTGCAAACCTGCTCCCTCCACCAAAGCAAGTAAGACGCAGGAGTCCCATGTGTGCATAGGAATGCCCATGGAACTCTAGGCTGGAAACTACGAGTCATGAATTGTAACACATACACACCCAGCATGAACTATACACCTTACAAAAAACAAAAGGAAGATACTGAAATCAAGTGTGAGTTTTGGATAAATGCATGCTAATGTTAAATAAACAAAACAAGAATATAACAACAGAAATACCCCAAACAAAAACACCATTTAGATTCTCCCTATTCTGACTGGGGGAAGAGCAGAACTGGAATTTCCTCTCTGTAGAATCAGGATGGGGAGTTTCCATTCCAGAAGCAAGATTTTCACATTAGGCAATATTAAAAATCTAAAATTAAGAGAGAACACTGGAAATCAGCTGAGTGGCATTTTATATAGTTATTCTAGTAATCCACTTCTCCAGAAAGCATTCCAAAGAACTATTAAGTGGCATAAGACTCAAATATGACAGAGGTGTAAAACAGACTTATGAACACTGTTTACTAATCGGTTATGGATCTGCAGGTATGGGACCTTGAGTGACTGAAGATAGGGGTTTAATACTGTAAAGAAGCTGTTCGGATGTGGCAAATGGGTAGTTGGCAACAGGCTTTTTAAATTTATTGGATTTTCCCAGAAAGGGTAAATCCAGATTTGATAGGGGGAATGTAAAAGTTGGCATTTTACATCATGTGAATCCTGTGAAAAATTTGCATGCATGAAGGGCACCCATCCCACAACAAACACCCATCTGGAAGCATCCCTAGACTCTAGGTGATTTGCCTTTCTCATAGGGTTTCCAGGATTTCTCAGCACTGCTGTCCAGCCTGGTGGACAGGTTTTCTCCTATCACATATTCTGTCTGGAGACGTTTTGCTGTTTTCAGTGCCAGCAGTACTGTGAACAGCAAAATGAAGAGTTTGGTCTCTTAGTGCAACTATTCCAGAGATTCCAAAGCACAAAAATGCTCTATGAGAAATCCCTTTTTCTTTTAAAGCCCTTCAGACTCTTTGTACCCATGTTTTCTCAACTGTTGTTAGGTAAGGCAGCATCTTGCTCTTTTATAAGCAAATGTTCAAGGTGTTACTAGGTCTGCTGCTTGGACAAAGACAGTCTGAGATCCTGAGCAAGTGGTAAACAAGACGCCATTCATTCCCAGCAGTATTATTATCCATTTGGATAGTTCCTGAATGCATTGTGCTTAATACAGTTCTGCAGGATTTTAGTACTCACAAGAGGACAAAATATAACGTGACAAAATGGAATGTGCTTTTTGCAAAAAGAATACATTGGCATCTTGGAGACATAATCATCTAATACATACAATACCGGTCAGTGTAGCATAACTGATTCTTATTAAAATGCTTGGTTATCCACTGGTATTCAGTATCAGGGTCATTCTGCTAGCTGAGTGCAAAAGTGAGTCAATGAGAAAGATGCTCAGTGCATTAATTCCAAGCAGTCTTGAGGTTCATTTCCTACACATGACTCTCAAAGCAAATAACATTAGACGCAAGTTTGGCTGCAACCTTGCAATTCTTGCTCCGTGAAGCCACTAGGGGTAGAATAAGCAAGCACAACACCTAACTTGCACACCTTCAAAATAACAATCACAATCACAGGAGACAATTGTCCTGTGTACAGAAATAAGGTTTGGCTTAACACCAGTCTCAGGAATGAGGCATGACACCTAGGGGTAAAATTGAGAAAGTGCAATCATTTAAATGGAATTAATTCTCAAATTTAATTCACCAGATTGTCAAACACATCCAAGGCAGCGATATTTTCAGTCTGTTCCACCCCACAGTAGAAAAAGGAAAATGAATAAAATAGCAAGTTCCAAATATGCTGCTCTGACAGCACTATCCTGAGACAGGAATGCTTGTATAGCTATAAAAATATAAAAAGATACAAAAAAAGGTTACAGAAATAAAAAAGTAATTACACTTGCTGTTATGGAGACCAAAAGATGGTAAGGCAGCCCAACTGTATACTATATAATTATGTGGGTTGCAAACTACCAGTCAGTCTAGTGGTACCCTCTTATGGAAGAGTGGGTGGTGTCTGGATAGCAAGAAACCTGGTCTGGGAGCAAAACAAAGCAGAGAGCTTCTTAGTGGTGATGTGTACACTTACACAGAGCTTTCATACGTTTTCCCACTTCAACGTCACCTTATAAGATGTTCTGAAACAGATGTCGTAACCTGAAGGACTTGCACTGGGCCTGAAGAGAGATTCTAGTGCATCATCAGTGTGCGTCTTGATGGCACCTCTCTGAATTCTTCGGTTATGCCATATCAGACCCAGGAGTCACTTCTTTTTAATAGGAAACAATTCCCAACATTCTGCCAGATTTCTGCTTCTAGCCAACATTTTAAATCAGTCTTCATGGCTCAAGAATTGCAGCCTCCTACTTGATACCGCCACAGTGAGTTAAGTGCTGAATGCATTCAATTAATGAATATAGAGAACTAAAGGGACACAGGAGACAGAAATGGTGGTTGCAAGTGTGCCTAGAGCTACAGATCTGCTATCTTAGTTTGAGGTGTAAAAAAAAAGTTAACAGCCATGTACACAAATTATATTATCTTTCTCTCCAAGTAATATGGCTGTGTCTGTCTTCAAGATAATTTAAGACTCGCCATCCCACCAGCAGTTAGATCTTCAGAGGGAGAAGGAGGGACTCAACAGAAGAGTCTTGCCTATGTATATGGTTGTATCAGCTAATCAGGTAACTGTGCTTCTCCCTGGAATTAATGCTCAGAACCATGCCTGAGATATTGCCTAAGGAACAGAAAAACAAAGCATCAAGATTAGCAAATTACCGGATTTTGACATTACACCTCCCCCCCTCTATTCCAGGAATAGTTCCACCAAATGAGCTAGTGGTCTTATCAAATCACATCACGTGAGAACGGTGCAGCAGTTCTGTTTTGCTGTGCTAAAAATGTTGGCTTTTGATGAATTGTGGTGAAATCCTGTATTTCCAAGCAAAGTAGCATCATAAAGTGATTTGAGGGGAGCAGGTGAGGGAGGAGAATGGAACCACAGGCTTCCTTTTAAGATGACACTGACCTGGGACTGGACACTGACTGCCATCAGCAATAAGGGAACTCTGTAGCTGTTCAAGTTTCCACCTCTCCCAGGAGGAGTCACTGCAAGGTAATGGTGTGGAGGAGTCCCAAGGTGGGGGTGGCGATAAAGTAGGCAACATAAAATATATAAAAACAAAAGAAATGGATGGGTGAGTCTGAAAATATGCCATTGTAAAAATTCCAAAGTTATGAGAAGAGAGAACAGAAAGCTAGGATTTGTTTAATCACACTGTGCTGCAAACAGAGAAGAGTCTGTTCGAACTATCTCACTGATGAGAAGGGAATAGCATACATGAGGATTCCTGCAGCACATCCAACATTTGTCACAAGTATTTCAGATCTTAATCAGAGAAAGTAGAGGAATCTAACTCTGTAGTTAACTAAGAAAATTCTTCAACAAAAAGGATGAGTGGATAATTCAAAAGTTTGCTTACACAATGGCCCTGACCTAACTATACATTTGCACCGCATCAGGGCTACGCAAGCATCTCCAGTTAATCAACAGCAAGAGTACCAATCATCTGTGTGCAGGGGGAGGGGGAGGAAGCAGGGAAGGCTGAATCCAAATTCTGCTTCCCTTTTCAAAATAGTAAATGTGGTCTATTGTCTAAGACACCACGAGGGTGAGGGGAACTAAGTATGGCAGCTGTTTCTCATCCACCCAGGGATACTGCACTCAAGTTTATAGACCCCTACGCTGGATCAGATTGTATCACAGGAATCTCTGTCAAACAAACAGCACATCACTATATCTGGATAAAGAGAATGTGTGTCAAACTTCTATCAGGGGCTAGTTAGCAAAATGAAGTTACTGAAACAAAAAGAAAAACACATTCTGGAATAGACTATTTATCAGAAGGACATGACTTATCAGACAGTTGTTCCGTCCCTCCTGAGCAAACACTTGCATTTTTGTTAAGACCATGAGTTAAACAGGAGGTTGAAAGAACAATACCATTTTTCAAAGTACTATCAGTGCCTTAACTTCCACAATCAAGGAGTCTATTCTACTGTCCACTTTTAATTCAGAGCAGAATGGCTCAGTTTATAACTTATCAGGCCAGCAATTCTCTTTGCAAGTGTGATGGGAGACAAGGAGCATATTTAGGGCGGCCACTTACACATTGCCAAAAAAGAGAACAAAGGAGGACACTCACCTGCATGTGTTAATTTATATGCATACATGCACATTTAGAAATAACTAATAAAATTTGAGTTTGGCACAAAGAAGCCAATTAATTCTTTCTCCAAATGACTCAATTAATATTCATCCTTGCCCAGGTGACCCAAATCAGTTCTTCAATTAATTCACCAGTTTAATTTCCTACCATATGGCGATCCTAATCCAAAACCCATTTCCCTTCAATTAATTACCCCCATTAGGAAATCATCATCACTACCCCCTTAAATTCAAAATAAATAGGGGGCAGTGGCAGTGTTGCGCAATTCCTTTCAGGTAGGGGTTATTCTTACTATGAGACAAAGTGGCCAGCAGTAGGTTTTCTCTCTCTCTTAACTTAACAGAGTGCCTTGCCTTCCTTCCTTCCTTCTCTTATAACTCGGCTTGCAGGTCCCCGGTGTTTGCAAACTCAAACCTCAAAGCATCCCTGGGGCAGGAAGGGAAGGAAACAACATTGTTTCTGCTATTTTTTCATGGGGAAAACGTCCCTGTCCTATGTATATTTATTACCCCCCTGTAACCATAAGGTTCTGGGGCAAGCTGCAATATACATGTAATCTAAAATTATAAAGACAGATATAACCGTTGTAGTTATAAAAACAAGTAAAACCACTGCAGCCAGAACCAAGGAATATAAATTCAGCATAAGGAATGGATCTCACAAAGGAAAATACCTGCAGACACTGCAGTGACTGAATGTAAGATACCATAGGGGTCAATTTTATCTCCCATGCTCTTTGACATCTACATGAAACTGCTGAGTGAGGTCATCCAGAGACGTGGAGTGCGTTGCGATCAATATGCAACAGGCTCTATTTCTCCTTTATATCCGCAGGTGTGGCCGTTGATGTGCTAGACTGGTGTCAGTAATGGATTGGAGGAGAGCCAATAAGCTGAAGCTCAATCCAGATAACACTGAGGCACTGTTAGTGGGTGATTCCCTAGAACAGATGGATGGAGCTCAACCTGTTCTGGATAGGGTTGCACTCCCCTGAAATTTGCTGGTGTATAGTTTGGGGATATTAGATCTACTACTGTCACTGAAAGCTCAAGTGGCCCTCATGGCACTGAGTGCCTTCCATCAGCTTTGGCTGGTGACCCAGCTGTGACCCTATTTGGACAAGGATAGCCTAGCTTGCGTTGCCTATGCTCTGGTAACTTCAAAGATAGATTACTGCATTGTGTTATACATGCGGGTGACTTCGAAGACAGTTTGGAAACTGCAGTTAGTGCAGAATTCAGGGACAAGATTGTTGACTGGGTGTAGGAAGTCTGAACATAATACCGATCCTAGTTTGAGTACATTGACTACCAATAGGTTTCCGGGCTCAATTCGAAGTGCTGACCAATAACGCTTTATGTAATTTGGCTTAGGACCCAAATACCTTAGGCACCGCTTCTCTCCACCTCAACCCAACTGGACCCTGCATTCAGCATTTGACTACCTTCTTTGTTTGGCCCCCTGAGGGAGGCGTGGAGGGCAAAAACACAACAGGCTTTTCAGATGTGACTTCCTGGCTGTAGAAGTATGCCTGACACCATCATTATCAACTGTCCAACAAGGTAGAAATCCCAGAAGGGGCAGACTCTACCACAGAATCATTGTGGGTGCTGATAATGGGCCCCAAGTAATTCAGTACTGCGGGGAATACTGGGGAGACACTATCATTTCCCTGATCAAAATACTCAAGAGAGACACTGAGATGGAGAATGAGATCAAGGAGGCATCCAAAACAGAGAATGCTGTAGTAATTTATTTATTTATTTAAATTTATAAATTTCCTCCCAGAAGGAGCCCAGGGCAACAAACAAAACACTAAAAACACTCTAAAACATCTTAAAAATAGACTTTAAAATATATTAAAACATTTAAAAAATGCTTTAAAAACATCTTAAAAAGCAATTCCAATACAGACACAGGTTGTAATAAGTGACTTCAGCTACCCTCACTAGACTGGGTGCATGCATGTTTCACTCATGACAAAGAGATAAAAATCCTAGATACCCTAAATGACTGTGCCCTAGAATAGTTGGGTCATGAAATCAACCAAGGGGTGGCAAACCTGTACTTAATTTTAAGATATAAGTATTGTTGAACTGGTTGGGAAGAGTATCCATAGCACTATTAAATGTACATGTAAATGGTCAATTGCCAAGAAAATCCAACATGGTTCCAGAAAAAGTAGCGATGACCACCAACTGGAAAAGAGGATTAGCCAAATACATAGAGGATAAAGCTATCAATGGCTACTAGCCATGATGGCTGTCTCCTGCCTCCAGTGTTGGAGCCAGTATGCCTCTGAATGCCAACTTTTGAAATCACAAGTGGGAAGAGTACTGTTCTGCTCAGGTCATATTGCAGGCTTCCCATATGCATCTGGTTGGCCACTGTGAAAATAGGATACTGGAGTAGATGGGCCACTGGCCTGACCCAGAAGGCTCTTATGTTCTTATATATCATGTTATCCTCTGGGTGTGGAGCAGTCTCAGAGTCTTGGAAAAAAGTATGTATAATGGTTATACTTAAAAGACGAAAAGATCCACTGGCTCTGGGATCATGCTGTCCAAGATAAGTCTAAGATTTTGGTGAACTGAATTTTGCAGTATGTTCATCCCAGCCAAAGAGCAGGTGGCCAATGCAACACAAAGAACACTGAACATACTGCACTGGTGGTAGGTAAAAGGGTAATCTCTGACCCTGATATCTGTAGACATATATAAGGCCTTCAACAAGGTTGAAGGGAAGTTTTTGTGTACCATATTAACAAAAATGCGATTTAGGGAGCAAATGTATGAATTGGATTTGACAAATTTACTCAGTATCAGAGGGAGTGGTTAAGAAACAATGGGCTTAACTAAGGGCTTATCCACATGGGAGCATAACTTTGTACTAAAGACATTGTTTTTACCTTCATTTTCTGTTTGCATTGTCTACAGTAAGAGATCGATGACAGCTGCAAACATGGTGTTTTGCAATCACACTTGAGGGGAAGCATCAATCATGCAGTTTCCTAAAGACCACGCCCTCTAATTTAACATTTCCACTCCTTCTGTTTACCTGGCAACCGAGCATGCTACCAGTAAGTTTCATTTAAAAACAACAACAACTCGGAAGTGCGATTATTTGTATTTTTACTGGTACAATACAGATGAAGTACAAATCTTTGTTTGAGCAGTGTTATGCTTTTGTGCACAAGTTAAGGGGGGAAAGAAAATAAAGGCACCATTTGCAGCAACATAAAAGAAGCTTACAGAATGGGAGAGAGAAGCAGAAGATTCCCTTCATCCCACAGGAAATGAAACGAAAGAAGGGAGGAGGAGGGAGTGGGCGTGGAGAGGGGAACGATTAACACACCCACCTAAAAGCATTGGTGCACAGCATCTGCAAGCCCTAGAGATACGGAGTGGAGACTTTTTCCTTCCTTTTTCGGATTATCAGAGGATTGGGTTAGTATGGATTTACAAGGGGGAAACTGCATGATAGCTTCTGTTTGCCAGTAACGTCATGTGAACCATGCAAATTAAAAAGGGATGCAAATACCACCAGACACACAGTAAATCGTCATGTGGATAAGCCCTAACAGTGGTTTCATATTCATAAGGGTGTCTGTTGTCACCCCACTTATTTACCTTGGTGATCGAAGACTTCACCACAGCAATCAGAAGGAATCCAAAAATGGAGGGGGTCAAGATTGGCAGGCAGCAGACAGTGATCAGCTTGTTTGTGGGTGACATTTTATTAACATCAACAAACCCGAGAAGCACTGGCAGATGTCAGGAACATATTGAATGAATTTCAGATGGCTTGTGGGTTGGAAGTGAATTTTGGTAAGTCAGAAATGTTATGAATTAATATGCCATGGGGTAAACAAAAGAGGTTACAAGATTTGGCTAATATAAAAATATAACCAAGCAGTATGATGAACCTGAGAATAACATGAACCTAGGATCTGAATCAAATGATAAGAATTTATAAGCCAATGATTAAGGAGTTAAGGGTGTAGGCTAGGATGAAATTATCATGGTAAGGTTGTGTTAAAGATGATGATGCTCCCCCGTTTTCTCTTCTTATTTCAACATTTATCAACAGAAATCCCAGCAGCTTGTTTTAGGAAATGGCAAAGATGTTTGAAAAGTTTTGGGCCAGCAAAGAAGAAAGCTGGTCTGAACAGGAAGGGCTATGTATAGGAAGATGGAGAAGACAGGGTCCAATTTCCCTAATCTACAGCTATATTATGATGCTGCTCAACTGAAACAATTGGTGATGATGGTCAGGAATGATTTGGGGATACAATGGACAGGTATGGAAATGAATGGTGGTATACCAACACTGCAGACTATGCCCTTTTAAACTTTGATGTCCCATTCACTTCAGGGAATTAGTAACCCTTTTTAAAGGCAATGTAAATCCTGGCCCCTTCAGTGTTGCCACCGTTATAGATTCTAGATCATCCCCCATTCAAACATGATGACAAGTATGGTCAATTTGCAGGGTGGGAATCGAAAGGAGTGTACAGAATTAGACATTATTGAAGGAGGGCAATCAACTTCAGAAAACAAAATAGAGCTATTAAGGGAGATTCAAGTTACATAGTTTCAGAAACTACAAATATAATTGTTTGCCAGGAAGCTAATCAATAATGGAGAGGGATTGAGATCCTTAAGGTTTGGAAGTTTATGAATTCAGCAATACAAGGACAGAAAAAGGTAACATCCAGGTAGTATAATTTTTTTACTTTTGGAACAGGATGGAGACTCAGCCAGTTTGCACATGGTATGGAAAACTGAGAAGGTCAAAGTTTTATAAATTTTCCCACAGTCTCAATAAAGAATCCAGTAAATAACCAATCCATCTTGAAAGTAGGAAAGTTTAAGTTCTAACATATACCAAAAAGCTAAAAGAGAAATATTTCCTCAGCTTCTCTTGGATCTATTCAAAGGGCCACTCTGCCCCCAAGAACTTCAATATTGTCATTCTAGTAAACCTGAAGTGATAGAAAGGTAAGATTTCTGGTTCACTTCTTCCTGTGGTACTTGGTGGGGAAGACCTCCTAAGCAGCATCTCTTTGTGGTAGCGCTATGCTGGTGAGCACTGACCAGGGACAGCCTTCTTCTCTCCCTCTTCAAGGAGGAGGATTTGGCTGTGGCTGCAGCTGCAGTCATCACCACAAAGACCTTTTAAAAGCATCTGTACTGCTGGTATCATTGCAAGTCTAGATGTGGGAGCAGGCAGAGGCTTATCTCTGATCTTGGCACTGTACTAAGCATTTGCTTGCCCTTTAACAGTAAAAAAGCAGCACCATGCTGCTGGGGGCCCACAGTACTGATATCAGAGACAAGGTTCTGCTGCCACCTTCTTTCCCTGCCAGCTGCCTTTTAAAGAGCAGACAGAGGCTTATCTTCAATCTTAGCACTGTGGTCCCACAACATTAAGACTGCAGATAAGAGAATTTCTGCCTGAAATTTAGTCAAACAAATGCTTCCATAATGTATATATTTCTTTAAAAAACTCCACTCACAGTCATATAGCACTTGTCAAACATATAGTTAGTTGTGATTTACACTTATTACCATTATAATTTTCCTTATTTTCTTCATCCAGCATTTGGATTCTAAATAACATCTGTGCCAATGTATTGACAATGGTGCAACATATTTTGTGGATGCTGTAATAATATAGCAATTGGTATTATTGACCATGACATCCCTCTAAGAGCTGAGCAGCAAAATGCCAGTAAAAAAAAGTGAATGTGTACTTACCTCTTGCATTTCCTAGTGTTTGACAATCAAGATCATCATCAATAAATTCCTCCCCTTGGATGATATTTTGGGTGTCTTCTCTGTGGTTTACTGGGTTAGTCATCTCTTGTTCTTTTTCATTTTGCATCTGGGCATAGACATTTCTGCCTGGTAATTTCCTTAAGAGCACAAGATAGAATTGCAATGTAAAGTTGTACAATGTCACCCTGATCCTTCACCGGGTATCCACAGTTGGATATGGATATGCATATATTCATTCAGATTCCACTTACGTGGCCCGAGGCATCTCAAGCATCCCTAGATCCAACCCAATGTTTGTGACACAAACTGACTAAATAAAAAAAAACTGTCCAAAAGAACTTTTCTATTTGGATTTCTAGTGTTATGGTTGCTCCTTACTCACTCACATAAAGGAAAACTTTATGTCAAATTTAGGCCTTGGAACACTGCTTATTAAAATTCCTGCTTACTCATTATCATGAACAACTGTTGGACTGTTCTGCCTGCTGGACAGAAGTTGTGGGTGTGCCCGCAGTGCTATGAGCTCCTGGCTCTCTAGGAACAAGTTTGTTTCCTTGAGGCCAAGGTAGCTAACCTGGAAAAGCTGAGAGAGGCAGAGAGGTTTGTGGATGAGGCCTTTGAGGACATTATAGCAGTGTCCCATTCCGGTATGGGATAGCTGCCCTATCATGGAGAATGACGGCCTCAGGAAAAGGGAGCATCTATCCAAGAAAAAGGGAAGTGAACCCTTACAAGGAACCCATTCTTTAGAGGTCAAGCAGATGCCCTCTCATGCTGAGGATACTTCTCCAGGGGGTGGAAGGATCCTCATAGTGGGCGATTTGATCATTAGGAACATAAATAGTAGGGTGTGTGATGGGCATGCAGACCACAGGGTGATTGGCCCATCTGGTATGAAGCCTGCAGATGTCAGTGAAGTTGCACCAATGACATAGGGAAATGCAGTCATGAGGTCCTGGAAGCAAAATTTAGGTTGCTGTGGGATGTTGAAATACAGGACCTCCAAGGTAGCTTTCTCTGAAATGCTACCGGTTCCATGCGCAGGGCCAGCTAGACAGGCGCAGCTTTGTAGCCTCAATGCATGGATGGGGTGATGGTGTTGGGAAGAGGAGTTTGAATCTGTTAGGCACCAGGGACCATTTTGGGACAAACCAGGCCCGTACAAAAGGGATGGTCTCCACTTGAACCAGGATGGAACCTGACTGCTGGTGCTTAAAATCAAAAAGGTGGCACAGCAGCTTTTAAACTGATTGAGGTTGTAAAGCTGACAGGATCTGAGGAGGGTCTGGTTCGGAACAAATCTTCCCCCTGGGATAAAGGCATAAAAATAATGAACATTTAAATGGGATAGGCCTACTAGTAGGAATTATGAGTGCAGGGATACAGGGTAACAATCCAGAGAGGTCGAAGTACTACCGGCCAAACCAAAAGTGCCAAAGCCACTTGAAGAGAGACACTGTACACAAGTTTTTTCACACTAATGCTAGAAGCCTCAGTGCCAAGTTACGAAAACTAGAGTGCTTGGTCTTAGAGGACACCATTGACATAATGAGCAAAACGGAAACATGGTGGAATGGAGAAAACTAGTGGGGCGGTAATTCCTGGATATAAACTATATCAGAAGGACAGGGAAGGACATATTGGAGGTGGAGTTGCTCTGTACAACATGAAAGATGGCACTGAATCCAGCAAGCTAGAAACTCCCAAGCAGGCAGACTCCTCCAAAGAATCATTGTGGGTGGTGATACTGGGCCCCATGAGTAATTTAGTACTGGGGACGTTCTATTGCCCCCCTAACCAAAATGCTCAGAGATATCTTGAGATGCAAAATAAAATTGAGGAAGCATCCAAACATGGAAATGTTGTAGTACAGGGTGACTTCAACTTCCCTGACATAGAGTGGTCACATATATGTTCCAGTCATGACAAAAGAGGTAAAATGTCTAGATACCCTAAATGACTGTGCCCTAGAATCATGGAACCAACCAGAGGGATGTCGACCCTAGACTTAATCCACTATTTTTTCTTCCACTGTCAGGAGCTATGATATGTAATCTTTCCTTTTTGTGACTTCTACCTGTTTACAAAAATGTGGAAAACTGTAATTCACACATGACATGTGTGAAATTATAAATGTATAATACACACACATATATGTTGCTATGTAAGTGTTTGTTATATTGAAAATTGTTAGGTTTCAAAAACGTTGGCTACAGGTGACTGAAACTTCAAAAGAAAAAAGACAAGCTTCCCCTCCTGCTTGCTATGATTCCTGTGGGGATTTCCAATGGAGTGGGACTCCGCCCTCTTCCCTACTGAAGCACAAAAGATTTATAGCCCCAGAAGGCTGTGATTTCCAAATGACTTCTGCTTTATATACATATACTGCATACCATACCACTTTTAAGATTGCTTACCTTTTAAACTTGTAGAGGATGATAGCACCTACAGCCACCAGAGAGACAACAAAAAGGACCGTTATCGCCCAGCACCCTCCTCCTCCAATACTCTCAGAATCTGTAATCAAAGGCACACACTGATAAGTTTAGTCCTGAGCATAATCAATCACCTTCTTCCTTTAGCATTAGCACAAACACTTAAAACCATGCCCCAAAGAGTATCTGAAGTGCTTTTCCCTTCAAAGGGATTTTCTTACATATATGTTTATGACCAAGGTTTAAATCTTATTCAAGGCAATTGCCTTAATTTTAATTACAGGTGGAATGGTTTCAAAAAAAATTATTTTCAATTCTGGAAGAGAAAGGTAATTTGTTGCAATCAATATCCTCAAGATTATAAGGTGTGATTCCCTATCAATGCAACTTCAAGCACTGAAGAATTCTGAACTCTTCAATATTATCTTAAAGGTGAAGGAAAAATTTTCTCTAGAGAAGACTCAACTAACTGTCAAAAAGGGGCATGTGTTTTACCTGAATCAGAGCTATCTAAGGTCACAAAGACCCAGTATCCTCCTTTCATGAAGAAACTGATGTTATGGGCATTCAAAGACTGCTTAATAGCAGCAATTCTCTGGAAACATAAGAAAAAACTATGTTAGACAGGTCCCACCTCAGAAAGTACCAAAAAACCTCCATAGTTAATTACATTTCAAGAAATCCAGAACAGCAAGAAAGCAGTGAAACTCGCTGCAGTACATATTGAGAGAAAGAGAAATGATCAAAGAAGACATTGCTTGTGCGGGTGAAGAAACAAGTTGTTCACTGCTAAGCTGCTACGAAAATTCTGCCAAAAGTAAAATTCAAAACAAATTGGGGATTTCTTATATTTAAACCTAGGTTGCCAGTGAATTTTGCCTAAAGCAAAATTTGAGATAGATTTTAAAGTTTGTCCTCAGGCAGAACAGAAGGAAGTAAATCCTGATATTTCAGAATCTGAAATAATTGCTATTTCACCAACTGAAAAAGATTAAGGTTTTAAATATCCTGTAACTTAAGGTCAAGTGACTTCAGGAATATAGATTTTGTTCAGTGATACTCACAAGGACTTTTCACATCATGCTTCAGCTGGAACAGAGGTGAGGCATGATTGCATATCCAGCATTTTGTATATAAAATACAAAAAAACCAAAAACAAATAATGAGGCAAGTTTGAGTGGTGTTTGTCAGGTTAATGTTTGCATCAATGCAGAGTGCATATCAGCACAGGATTCATACCTTCTCCAAGACTGGTGTTGTGCATGCCTTCCAAGAAGGAGGAGGAGAAATAAGAAAACAGGCATGTAAATCTAGAGCCAATTCATACCTTACAATTGCACCCTAATTGGATAGTTGTTTCCTGTGCTAGTGCTGCAGCCCTCCAGGTATTAGGAGTATGCAGACATTACCTCTATCCTGTAGGACTCAGTCACATGGAAAAGATGCAATACTAGTGATGCATCAGCTGTTAGAGGGACAATGCAATGTCGCTGTCCCCTCCTAAAGATTCTCTATTTTACTAGATGTAATGCAAAATTGCTCATTGCTCTTTGTTTGATAAGGACAGGAGTGAGATAGTCAATGAGTATTGTGCTTCACATTAATACGTGTTAGTGTCCTTACCTTATCACCAGACATGGTTATTTTGTTTTTTTGGGGGGTTGTAGATAGAAGCACGTGTAAATCTGCAGTTGTGGGCAATCCAGGTTTTACCACTGTCACAAGACTTTCTTCAGGTACGCCTGTTTCCTGAAGAGAGAAAGACCATTCAGAAATGCACTGGGCCTGCATGCCTACCTTTGAACTGCTCTACTATAGTTCCTTTAATACAATTTACATTTGACCCTGCTGGTTTATGAAAGATTTTATTCAGATCTAAGCACACAAATTGCTTGCAGCCTGCCTCACATTAATTAGACAAGATTTGAAAAAACTCTTGGTAAGTAAGTAAGTAAGTAAGTAAGTAAGTAAGAAAGAAAGAAAGAAAGAAAGAAAGAAAGGAAGGAAGGAAGGAAGGAAGGAAGGAAGGAAGGAAGGAAGGAAGGAAGGAAGGAAGGAAGGAAGGAAGGAAGGAAGGAAGGAAGGAAGGCATTAGAAATGGTATTAGAAAATGTTGGGCAATTTATATAAAAAATGAAAAACAATTATTATACATTAAGTCCAAGAGTCTTGCATTTCATCTGGCACTAAAGACACATTTTGTGCAGTGTGCTCTACGACAACAATTCCCCCCCTCCCAATTTTAACTGATCATTATGCAGCCCGATCTTATGCATTTTCACTCTGAAGTAAGTCCCACTTCAGTGATAAGTATGCAAAAGGCTGCAGCTCTACTTTCTAATATAAGTGATATGTGTGTGTGTGTGTGAAAAAAGAAACAAGATTTGTGTATATGTGTATATTCTAAAAAAAAAAGAATTCAGGTGTAAAAGATTTTCTTGTGGGGAAGGGATATTGAGCAACACATAGGTTGATGTGTCTGAAATTTAGTGTGAGAGGAGTGAAACCTAAGTAGTCATAATGATTTTGTCCACTATACTTTTGTCGGACAGGCATTTATGTCTAGCCATTTTAGGCATTTTAGGAAAATTACCCTTCTGATAATTAGTTAATGATATTCCTCTCAAGGGAAGTCAATTTACAGTCCTCACTGATGTATATCTAAGCAGTTTTGTACTTCCTGTCTTTATTGCTTGAATCCTAATTTATATATCATAATTTCAAATCTATGATATTTGACAGCTCATATTATGCAGTATCACTGAATCCAGACAAAGTTTTGTTTGACAAATAAGCATGTGTGGGGACTTCCGGGAAGGATGACTTCGCTTGTGCCTGCTTTTTGAGACAAGCTCTCGTCTCAGAAGAAACTTTTTCAGTATTAATCAGTCAGAACGTTCTTTTTTGACTGGTGATGATTTTTTCCCGGGCAGGGAAAAACGTAGAGATTAACCATTAAAGCCTGTTTTTGTTTGGGAGGACTGGATCTCATTAATTTATGAGAGAAGGTTCAGCCAGCAATGCCGGAGGACGTCCATCAAGCTCTAACTGACTAAGTGACACGTTTATCTTTTCTTCAAAGAAAACGAACTTAAACAAGCAAGCATCCTTCTTTCTATATATTTTTTTTCATTTGGTTTAAATCGTTGCAGCAAAAAAGAGATTTGTCAATGAATCGGCTATATAAGAACTGCTGGGTGAGTTAAAAATTTTCTCTGTTATTCACGAAACTAAGGAGGAAAGAAACTGAAAAAGCTTATCTTAGTTTTTATTGCAAAAAGCTGGCTGGGAAGTGCATTCTAAAGATATAAACGTTAGAGGGATTCCTATTTCGAGGAGGGAAAAGAAATAAATAAATTTGATTTATGAACTTTGGAGCATTATATGTCTGGGATTATTTTTTTTTTGGTCTATTTCATTTTGACGAATCTGCTTGTTCACGACACCACTAACTCTTTTGAAGCTGGGAACTAAATTTGTTTTGTATTCCTGAATATAAGAGATAAGGCAGGCTGTACTGTCTACACTGTGACTTCATCAAGCCTGGAATATTAACCCAATTGTGACTGAAATAATTTTTGTTTTTGTGGTTTTAAGAATGGCAATCAGGAAAGTGGCTGAGACCATGGAAGAAATTATGTTTCAGAAAATAATAGATGAGATTGAGATAACGAAACAAACCCTGAGACAGGGTAGACAGGAGATGAAAAATGAATTTAGTAAAATGACGCAGGATGAGATTAGAGATGAAAAAAGAAAAACTAAAGGGAAGATGCAAGCTCTGGAGATTGGAACAAATGTGAAACTGGAAAAAGATCTGGAGTTTATGGATACTAGAAATAAAGTTTACTGTTTGGAAATCAACGTTGTCTCTGTAGAAATTAATGAAGATAATAGAGATAAAGTTATTAATGTCTTGGATAATTTTTTGGACTGGAATGATGTGATGGAGCTTGACATAGAAAAAATCTATGGAATGGACTACAGATATGTGACAATGGAAAAATTCTTAAGAGATGAGCCAGTGCATTTTGTAAAAAAGAAGAACAGAGATATGATTTTACAACAATATTTTAGCAACATATTCAGAATTGATGGCAAGAAAATATTTGTGATAAAGGAAATTCCCATCAGACTCTTACTATATGACTATGGCTATGACAGCAAGATTAATATGGGATACTGATAATGGAAGAATGGATACTGAAATTACTGGACTGAACAGGACTATCGAAGACGGAAGATGGAATTAATATTGACAATGGAAGAATGGCTATTGAAATTATTGGCTCAAACAGGTTTGGCGAGACGGATTAATCTATATATTTATTTGGACTATGACTATGACAACAAGATTATTATGGGATACTGATAATGGAAGAATGGCTACTGAAATTATTGGATTCAATAGGATTATTGATAATGGAAGAATGGTTACTGAAATTATTGGACTTAATAGGATTATTGAAGATAGAAGATGGAATTAACACTGATAATGAGAATGGCTATTGAAATTATTGGACCTAACAGATTTGAATGAGATGGATTAATCGACATGTTTATTTGGAGAAAAATTGAAAGATATATCTCTCAAGGAACTGAAACCTCTCTTTGACTTTTTGTGGGAAGAATAAAGTAATGTTTATGAGATTTGATGATTAATTAAGATAACTACTGGAGGAAAGTGATTTTATAATATAATTTAGGAGACATTTTATTTTATTGTTTAATTATTTTTGTTTTGTGTTTTTTTTTTGTCTTTGAAAATTTGAATAAAAATTAATAATAAAAAAAACAAATAAGCATGTGTGGGCAGAAAACCAACGCATTCCAACTGTTAGCAATATATGGGGAGTTTCCACACAATTTAAATCTAACACAATTCAAATCACAGGTGATATTTGCACAGACGCCAGCACAGTCTTCTTAAACATTGACAGATTCTAATATCTCAGCATTAAAGCTGGCATTATTTGAAAATATTTGCAAAAACTGCTGGCAGCGTTCTATGATCAGACAGCGCTACTAACAGCAACATAGCTGTAGACCATATGAAATGGTCAGCGGCAGCTGATTACCCAAACAACATTGACCTGACTCGAGATATATGCTTACATTGTTGACAACTCTACAGCACTGCTGTAGAACAAAGTCTTATGAAGCACTCACATTTATTTCACTGTGGGACAAAAATCATAGTGAATAACAAAATATCTACAAAAGCAAATCAACAGCATTAATATACAATTGCTGTTAAAATAGAAACATGATAAATAAATCATGTAAAAGCACATTCTCAATTTAAAAAGAAGAAAAAAAGACTAGGTCTGAAAAAGTTCTCTACCTCACATGAACACACAGACACACACAGAAGAAAACAAAACCCAGTGATAAAGTCACATCATTCTCATTCGCTAGCTCTCTACAGGCTTCTACAGAGGCCCTGTTCCCTCTGCTGCTTCCCCATCAGACATGTTCATAAACAGTAAGAATACCTTTGCAATTCGTTGTGTTACCACACGGCCAACATCCTCCCGCCAGGCAGGTATGTTTGGGTTGTAGAAATCCAGGTGTTCAGAAAACTTTAGAGGAAGTACTTGAAAATTATCTGGAAACAGGAAGAGAGAACAAGACTAACCCATCATAAACTTAAAGACAAATTTTGGGGGGAAAATAGCAATTCTGCAATCATGCAAAAATCTCTGCACACAAAGCTTCTATGCCAAAGTAGCATTCTGAAATCACATTCTGTATTTCTCCCTGTCTGAAAAATCTTGACACCAGAAAACAGGCAACTAAGGGCAGAACAACCTATTACACGAGCACAGGTGTGCAATAAAACCATGACAATCACTGGAAGAGTAGCATTAATTCCCCAGAGCACTGAATATGCCAGGATTTGTCATTTTCACAGCTGAAGCACCCAGGACCACAAGCTTTAATCCAAACTCTCTCTGTCTACAATAGGACGAAGGTGGCAGAATCTGCATAGTTTAAAACATATGATTAAAAGGAAAGTGCCTCACCCAAAACCTGGATAATTTTGGAATCCTGAAGCATGGAGTTCCCACAGGAAGCTTGAACTGTAACTCTGGCTTCCCCCACCTCTCCAAAACTGGTTACCAAAAAATTCTCGAGTGAAAGAAGTGGCTGGAAAAAAAACAAGAGAGGAAATAAAGTTAAGCAGAGTCAAAAGTACTCAACTAAGAACTTTCAACTTAAAATTGGGGGGACACAAAACTGGGGGCAATTCCCGCAAAATTATTTGAAACATCTGAAGGGGTTTACCATTGGCAGCAGCAATAGTCTTTTCCCCCTTTTAATGTTTTTTTTTTAAGTGTCCATGCCATAGATATTACTGGAGGAGCTTCCCATGGTCACCATCAGCAGGCAGTTGCCTTTTTTGTTCCCCACAATGTCCCAGACATAGTGTGATTTCAGAGCACTGTGAAACAAAAAACGTAGTCAACAACTGGCCACTGCCAAGAGGAGCTTCAATGCCTGTGACTGTGGCATTAAAAAAAAGTGTAAAAAACAAAACAGAAGTCTGGTAGCACCAATTCACCAAAGTGGGCCTGCAAATGGTGTGTTGATTGGGGGCCATTTTCTTTCAGCCCTAGTGGAAAAAAAGTTAATGAAGGATTAAGAAAAATACTAAAGAATGCTGGCAACATTGCAGCTGTGAAAGGATAGGTGTTGAAGTATCTCATTAAGATACAAACTGTATATGTAATTTGGTCTAAGCAGGACGTGGTTTGTGTGAAAGCTCAATAGGGCATAGCTTGTGAACTTTTATTCACTGCCAGGTCTCAACCCTGGAAAGTGCATCTGGGTATTTCTCTGAGTAACAATAGACTGTTTCACGACATCAGGGATCTAGAGCAAGTGATCCAAGATCAGGGAGCATGATTTCCAGATGAGCATGAGCTCCATATGCTCCTTTTCAAGGAATTAAGCATGGGGTCCAATGGGGAAAAGAGATGCTACATGCAAATGTGTGTGACAAAACCCTATCAGATTTTTTTAAAGGAAAAGAGCTTCAGGAGTCTGCAATTTTAAGTGGAAGAGCAGCAGGGGAAGAGAGGTGCTTAACCATTTCTCCACTGGCTATTTGTTTTTGCTCCAAATCCTCCCATGGCTGCTTTTCCAGTTTTAAATGCATATTTATCCTTGCAAACATGCACCTAGGACACATTGGTGAGGGGGGGAAGGAGCTTGGGCAGTGACAGATTTGAGCAGAAAAAGTACTACCTGAGAAAGTGGCTTCTCCCCATCCATCTTCACCTCACTGCTACTTTCCTAAAATTGCAGCCTCCTGAGACTGCTTTTCATTTCAAAATGTATTTTTACACACATATGTAAGTAATGTCTATTTTGCCTTTGTGATGATCCAGGGAATACATTCCTTAAGCTCCCCACCCTACTGGTATTGATCCCCTGGGACAGGTATGGGGAACCTTTGGCCCTCTAGGTGTTGCTGAACTACAACTCTCATCAGCCTCAGCAACGATAGCCAATGCCAGACCTGATGGGAGTTGTAGTTCAGCAACATCTGGAGGACTGAAGGTTCCCCATATCTCCTGTAGGGTAATTTAAAAAAATAAATATCCAAAATTATCAGGTATGTGTTAGCCATAGCAAGCATGAGTAGAAGTATGAAAGATCTAAGGCACAAAATTGTAAGTAAAAAGCAAAATATTAAATATATTATGCAGGAAATCTCAGATTTACATTTGAGTGGAATATAAAATAAAGAAAATACTTCATTGGCAAAAGAGCATAAAAAGTAGCAAAACATTAGTTTCCTTAGACAAAAAGCCTTTTTTCCACTGTCTGGCTTGATGTTGTATCTGGGCAAGGCCCCAAACTTACTTAGTTTCATAAGTCGTTTGGGTTTCAACCATTTCCAGTGCTTTCGGTGTTTGTGTACAACTGTGTGTATATGTGCAGATGGCTGTCTGCCATAGCTCCCAAGCAAATGTAATCTCAAAACAAAGAAGCAAGGAAATGCAGAAAGCTTACATCATGGGCAGAACAAGTTCCACTTGGAAGGTACTCTCTGGATCTGCCAAGAGATTGCTAATTGAATTGCCCAAATTCTCTCTGTTATTTTAAAATCTTATCTAATTGGAAATGGAAGACAGAACTCATTAGCCAATGAGGGAAAGAACTGAAAAACTAGTCAACAGCAGAAAAGTAGGCAAAATAGCTTTTGAAACTTAAAGTAGATGAAGTCTCTCTCTCTCCCTCTCACGTGCGTGTGTGTGTGTGTGTGTGAGTGACAGTTATTCACCCTTATGTGATTTGTACACAGGAAATTAAACATACATCCGAATCAGCTTGCTTGAGAATGTGCATGCTTTAAAGGAAATTGTGCTGGACAAGTTAAGTTGGCCAAACTCAGAAATCTAGCCAATTTCTATCAGAGCACCTAAATCAGCCTCTTACCCTGTCATACACTGAATTCCTATAAAAATATTATTCACAATTTATAAAAGGAGGATCACTCTTCAGTATTACTATATAGTTTAAAAACCAAAAGATAAAAAAGGAGGTAAATCGTGATGAAATTGGGATCCCTCTGGGAAAAAATGGCCTGCAATGCTAAGGTCAATGCAAAGGCAACTTACTAGAGATACACAAAAGTTTAACAGAATGGTATTACATGAAATGGCAAAAGTTTCTCGTTACGTACTATTGTAAAAAAAAAAAAAGTAAAGTTTTAAAACAGAGATTGGGAATCTGGTCCTCCAGACGTTGCTGGACTAGAACTCCCTGAGTGTTAGCCATGCTGGCTGGGGCTGATGGGAGTTGGAGAATCAGTATCTTGAAGTCCACAGGCTAGGCAGCCTTGTTCTAAATGCTGAAGAAGTCAGAGTTAATTGCTAGTCAATACCTGAAGATTGTTTCCAATCCACCAGTAAAAGAGTGTAAAGTTAGGGTTTCTTGGAAGGATGATGGCTGTCAGGTTCACGTCCCGATTTTTGCCAACAACAGGAACTACTTCTAGATGTAAAACCTGCAGTGGAGCTGAAAAGAGTTCCAACCATTAATTAAGAAGCCATTAATTTATCAAGCACTTTGGGTCCTCAAATTACTCAACAATTCATCAGCAATAACATCCAAACAAGACTGCAGTGCTGAAAGACACTGGTAATGCATTTGAAGCAAATCCCAGAGACCACATTATCAGGAGGCTGAGACAAACGGCCAAAGCTATGCAGTTAATCACTTTCCTCCAGCGCTTTCTCTTGCTCAACAGTATAAGAAAAGGAACAAGGAATTAACTCTTTCAAAATTAGATTGTCTTGGGTATTTGGGATGTATATTTGAGACATATCAAGATTTCCATCAAAAAACCAAAAAGTGGAAGTTATTCTCTTTAGAAGTACTAAGTGGATTTCCAAAGCCTGTATGGAGACCCACACATCCATGTTCAGGAAACAAGGAACACACTAATTTTGTGATTATATTAAAGCCTGAGCTGATGGTATTTGGGCTTGATGAAGACAGCTTCTATGTATGTACACAGTGGTATAGCAGTCACTTGAAATCCAGCAGTGTAGGCAACCTCCTCAAGAGGTTCTGGTGCCTTTCATACCAATGTCTCTTTTTGTCTCCTACTGGGAGGAAGGGTGGGATATAAATTTAATAAATAAATATTTAGTTTTTGTACTTTGCAGGGAAATGATGACCACCACTGAAGTAGCACCAGAATATGTTTCCCTGCAACAGCATCTGGTGCTACAAATCCATTGGAAACAGAGTTTGAAACTGTCCAGCTTTATCCTCCCCTGGGTCAGTGATTGTAAAATATAATGGGGCCAAATGTCCTGATGGAATTTGCTACTATTTGCCTGTGTTGTACCTCTGTGGACATCCAGTAAGGGCCAAACATTGTAACAGAATTTACAACCTTTTGCCTTTACTCTCCTTGGGTACAAAGGTGAAGGGTTGGAAATTCTATTACAGATTCTGCAGGGGACTGTCTGAAAACAAAACCTTACAAATGCTGTGAAGACATTTCATCCCACTGGATTTATCTTCCCTTTTACATTAAAGAGATAGCATTATTTGGCAGCTTCTCTTTGAACCATCCGATGTTACAGTCCCATTCTCACTACCTTCTTTTATTGACTGTCTTGATCTGCACAAATTAATAACTGCGATGTGTTCTAGCTCCTCATTTTGCAATAAGTTGGGGGACGTTTAACAAACTTTGGCAAAACTGCATCTGAAGAAAAAGATTCTTACCTCTTAGCACATAAATCTAGTATTTCTTGGTGTCCAAATCTGGAGGTGTGCAAAGAAACCCCTAAGAGTGGGGTTTAAGGTTTCAGAGAATGGAGACTCCTTGGCATAGCTCATGGAGTTCTCCAAGCCTTGGAGAAAAGGAGATGGCTATCCCTGAGCTTGACAGACCAAGCTATGGTGAGGCTCCCAAAACATTGACAGAGTCCTTTTCTACACTCTGTGGGCCAGAGAGTATACAAAGGGATTTTGCTTTAGCTTTAGCTTAATGCAACGGGGAAAATTTCCCCATCCTGGCCAGACAACCTCAAGGATTGCACATCTCCTTCTCTGCCAAGGCTTGGAAGCTGCACAGTTCCCTAGCTGACAAATCAGCCATCAGGATGTTTTGCACACTTCCTTCCGTGTCTAGGACTTGGATGAAAAACATGCCAACTTTTTGAGGGGGACAGTTGAAAGCACATTTAAAAAACAGAGGTGCTCTTGGGCAATAAGCAGAGCAAAAACAAATGTAAAAGACTGTTTTGGTTCAGCTCTGCTAAGTGGGTGAGGGTGTGATATCCCTCCAGCATCAGCCTACTCAGCATCTCCTTAGTCCACCTCCTGTTTTACAACTTTAAGGCATGGTTCTGCTGCAACTCCACACATGGAAGTCTGATTGACTGGAGCTCTGTAAACAGCCTCTATCTCCACGCTAGCTTGATGCTATGGCAACAAAAAGAGATTGGTTCAAAGATTCAGCAGCAGGAGGAACTGATGGACTGAAACATTATCTGTTTTGTGTATCGGCATAAAAGAGGTACCATATAAGCAAAAGCTAATGATGTAGCACAGGGATTTGTGCCACAACAGTATTCCATGTGCCACTTCCCTGCATTTGTTGATTCACAGAGGTTAGACTGGGTGCTGGACCGCTTTCAGGGATCTTGTGGGCTGAGTAGATATGCCAGAGATCAGCAGACAGCAGTCTATGGACCTTTGTCAGCTTCAAATATCCCCCATTCCCCACCACAGGCATACCTTGTGCTCATAAACAAGAGCAACCAGGTGGTCAAAGATAGGTCACAGTTTCTGTTCCTTTCTGATGTGACAAAAGCCTCCATTTCACTGATTGCTAAGAAGCTTT
The DNA here is from genome assembly GCF_030035675.1 of Rhineura floridana. Lineage (NCBI taxonomy): Eukaryota > Metazoa > Chordata > Lepidosauria > Squamata > Rhineuridae > Rhineura > Rhineura floridana. The sequence continues at coordinate 176,185,142 of NC_084480.1, read as the reverse complement.
ATTAGACTGAACTACTTCAATAGTAGTATGGCTACTACTGTGACAACTATTACTAACGATGATGGCAAAAGACTAGAGAAAAATTAAGGAAAATTCAAGACTTACAATGAACCTGAACAAACACAACTGCTTCGTCTCGGCCTGCAGCATTCTCAGCTATCACTGAGACACGGTAAACCCCAGGGTTCGCATAGCGGTGTTGAATGGGTTCCCCTGTCAATGTGAGATTCACATATATCGCCTTAACGCCATCACCAAGGTTCACCTGGTACTTGGTGTTTAAAATATCTCCCTATGAAAAGCCAAGAATAACAAAAATAAGAGACAGACAAAACAAAAACCTGCACATACACTTACATTGAGCTCCATCACAAAAACTGAAAATAGGAAACAAACAAATTTGTTCATCAACAGGATTATTACTGCAAGTTCTTTTACAGTACTGAAGACTATAATTTTCATCTGCTTTAATACACAGACATTTAGAAGATGTTTAAATGAATCAGATCAAATGTGTGAGAACACTTCTGGAATATTCCTGTTTGCTTGTAGGCATTCCTGGATGTAACTGGAGATGCTGTGGGAATTTATCCAAGCTTGGCTTGGATATAAATACCAAGGAAGACCCTCCTCAAAATGGGAAGCAAGCTTTCCAGCCCCAAAATCTCCTCTCCATGCTCAGATCAAAATACAAGCACTTGGGATAGGAAGTCCTGTGTCCACTTCCCCATTTTGGTCAGAAACAAAGAGTGCCGCATAATCAGCATATATTTTAAGTCTGTGTTGAAGAATGGGTAAGCAAATCTTCCAAAGCTGTCCTCAGATTGTTTTAGATTTTTCTGATAGTTCCCCCCCAACTTAGAAAACATTGAAATATTCCCAAACCAATCTGAGGGTCCAAGACACCTCAAGACCTGTCAGATTTTAAAACAGCTAGATGGCAACACCTAATATCCGACTTTATCTGAGCTAATAAACTCTCCACACTACAAAGACCCCAATGGAGTGGTGGCTCAGCTGCTCCTGATCTGTCAGAATAGTATATGACAGCCCAGAACAGATATCTGATGAGCTGAATGCAACACACAAGAGATGTTATTTGGAAATTTCAAAAGCAGTGAGGCCACCCTCTCCCATTGTACTTGAAAATGTACTTTGGTTTAGGAGAGATAGGCCTTATTATCAAGGACTACATCGATCCATGACCAACCCTGGAAAGGCCACACGGTAAAGTGGACACTGCTGAAGCAGAAAAGTGGGTGTGGACAAAGCAGAATATTAATACCTTTTATCTTCTTTCCATCCAAAGTCAGTCTGGTCCTTTCCTTAATTCCCCAATCTCATTCCATGTTCATTTCCTTTTAGTTTTTAAATTTTCCTTTATTTTTAACTGATGATTCTTCCTTATTATTATTCCATCAGAATCTCTCCCCCCCCCAAATGCTGCCAAACAAATTTAATTTGCTTATCAATGCAGCCAACAGGTGATGCTGACTTCATTATTTCCATTCACTTCTCTTATTTGTATTCACTTCTCACTGCGTTGTTTCTCCTGCTTTGATGCTGAAGGCATCAGTCAGAAAAACTATGCAGTCAGCAGTAAATAGTAGTGAAGTGAATAAGCTGCTAATGAGTAGCACTATTAATAGCAGACGTAGAAAAAATAATACGAAAAAATTAATTAAAGTTTTTACAAGTTCCAATTGACTTAACACTACTTTAAAATTGACTTATAATTACTGTTTAAAAAACCCAATAGTGCCACCAAATTATTGGGGGTGTGTGTATGTTTAAGGCCACCCAAAACCTGTTGGCAGACCATAGACAGTCATGAGTTACCCATCTGTCTTACATCATACATCATACATACACACATTTAGCTCCATCCCTGAGGCCTTGATGGCTATGCTCTACCTCTGTAGTCAGAGGCATTGTGCTTCTGAATACCAGTTGCTGGAAACAACAAAGGAGAAGAGTGCTCTTGCACTCAGGTCCTGTGTGTGGGCTTCCCATGGGCATCTGCTTGGTCAGTGTAAGAACAGGATGTTGAACTAGATGGGCCAATAGCCTGATCCAGCAGGCTCTTCTTATGTTCTTATGAGAAATATGTGACCTCAGGTATGGGATTAAACACATATCCCTACAGTCCTGCTTGTATCCATGTTGGTTCTTATGGTGAGTAAGACCAGAATATGGCTAATGTTTGGGACAAATGGCAGAGAAGCTAGTTCAGGATCTCTCCAACATAGCCTTAGATTGATCCATCTTTTTATGTACACCAGAGAACCAATAATAAATAATAAATATTATTTCTCTGAACATTTACCATCCCCACTGTATGTTGATTCCACTGTGATTTTGGATCTTGATGGGGAATGATCCATTAAAGGACACTGTCCTTTGCCTAATGGGGAAATATTCTTTTCATTGTCCCTTGAAAGAAGCCCCTTCTGTTTCTTCTCAGAGGATGATTCAGCATTGCCCTAGATCAGGGATGGGAAACCCTTCAGATATTGTTGGACTCCTACTCCCATCAGTCCCAACCATGGGAGTTGTAGTCCAACAACATCTGCAAGGGCACAGGCTCTCCATCCCTGCCCCAAGATACATAGGCCAATTCAGGGACTTCAGTATTGGTGGCAAACCACAGACCCTGACTCTGAGTGTCTGGGTATGGTTGCCCTAAGGCAGTCTTAGCAAGAATTTGAGTCATATGAAGCTCTTCCTAAAGAGTTAATTAATTAATTAATTTTTTATGCAACTTTTCCAAAACTAGCCCACAATAGACCAAAAAATGCAAAGCAATATATCATACAATAACAACCAAATAGTAAATTATTTCAAAACATAGCAAAACAAAAAACAACTCAGCTTGATTATATGAACATTATGACATCAAAGTCATCATAAAATAATCAATAAATTAAAACATATCAATTAATGAAAATATAATAAATATTCCAATGCAATCACATGTCAACAATAATATAAGCAGCACCCACAAGATGGCAGTGCTATGCCAAATGGTACAAAAACTAATAAAGTATATACTTTCATAGAGTCTAAAACATCTTAAAAGTGCACGCAGTTCCTAGCAGCTTGATTATGTTATGAAGTACACAGTAATTAATAAATGTATAATATAAAGTGCATTATATAATATAAAGTGCTGCCCTGGGCGCCTTCTGGGAGAAAGGGCAGGATGTAAATCCAATCAATCAATATATATAAAGAGAGAGACTAAAAGTTAAAGTGCAAATATTTCATAGCAGCTTGATCATATAAAGTTCTCCAAAAATAATGACTTCATCCATTCTTTTAGGGAGCCATTCTTCTCTCAACTATAGATGGCTTCAATCACCTCCATCTGGCCTCTCATGCCAAATTCTCATTAAAGGCATCACCTAAACCCAAAAAAGTAGAGTGCATATTTGAAACCAACTCACCTCTCACATGGAGAGGTCCCACCAACACCCCTCCTTCCCCAGCTCTCATCCAGGGAGGCGGGACCATAGCAAATAAAACAAAGAGAGTGTCCCAGTCCCAAAGAGACAACCTCAAGAGAAGGCTTCCTTAGTTGTTGCCCCTTGTTGGGGCTGCCCCACTCCCCGCAATGATGCCTTCTTTTATCCCTGACCCAAAGGCCACCCAGAGCCCTCCCAAGGAAGCACCTATAGCTGACTTAGGTGTTGCTGGTCAGAAAGTCAACGGTTAGAGTCACCTCCCTTCACATGCACTCTTGAGCTTCTGGAAAAGTTCCCACTGCACTTAAAGTGCTGCCAGGCCTCAACAGAGTAAGTGTTTCAGAAGTAAGGGGGGGAAATACACAAAATAGTCTACCACACCAGCTCAAATGTTACAGCTTCTGCTAGACACCATCAAAGTAGCAGAAGTAGTAGTTGCTGCTCCTGCTGCCTGGAAAGGGTTCCCAGTGGTGCCTCCTTTATCCCTGATCCAAACAACCGCCAGAGCCTTTCCAAGCAAGTGTCTAGAGCTGCCTCGGGTGTTCTTGGTAAGGAAATAAAGGGTTAGAGTCACCTCCCTTCATTTGCCAGAGTTGCCAGAAGAGTGGCTGATGGAGGCAGAACTGTCTCATCCTATACATGGAACTGGAGTAGCTTTAGCGGCTCTTGCACTGGATCAAAACTGGGGAATATGTGGGTTCCCTTCCCCAGGTTTTAACAACTCTGCAAGTGCAGCGTTTTGTTACAAGCTTTTTGTAACAACCCATTTCAGCACTGGGAGAAAGTTGTACTGTTCCAAAAAGGCTGTCACTATTCCCATGCTGTCAGGGCCAGGCCAAGATATTTTGATGAGGTGAAGGACAATAAGGTGTTCCCCATTCCATGCACAGAAGCCAATCTGGACTAGCAGCTGGATCTTACTTCAGCACTGGCAAAAGGACAGCAGCCTCCACAGCATCTTGAGGGCAACAGGGGGCTTAGGGGGCACAGGGCAGGCCATGAATCACATACAATATAGAGGAGAATGGCTGGAGGGCTCAGAAGGAATAGCTGGAAGGGGCTGCTGCTACTCCCCCCCCCAGCATTTCCCCTCCTGAGACAGCTGCCTCATTCCACCTAATGCCAGGGCTATCTTGCAACCCTTTCCTGCCCTGATATCAGGGCAGGAAGCAGAGGAGAGATGCTTACAGCTTGTTATTTCTGCTGTATCTCAAAAAGAAGTGGTTCTGCAGTGCTCATAACAGCCTGGACTTGAGGGGAAAAAAGCAGTGTATGGGAAGGAAGGGAGATTGGTTGGCATTATGGGAGATAGGATACTTGGATTGCCCAAACAAACTAATAAAGGGCCATTTTCTCCCTAACGTGTCAGGAAGAAGTTATGTAAAGTCAGCTGGGGGGGGGATCAATAGCAAAGTTCTGTGGCATACCTCCTTCCAGACAATAGGCAGGGCTGGATCTGGAAGGACGAGGATCTCCTTCCCCTGAAAGAATTGGTCAAAGTTTTTTGCCCTGCCCCTCCTCCTGATCCTGAGTGGAAGTGCTATCCTGAAAGACTAAAAAAAAGTCCTCCTGTCTCCAAATGACACTTGCCCACAGCTGTATAGGCCATGGGCAATGTGTGTCACTGAACTCCTCTAGTAATTATATTCTCATACGGGGGTGTTTTACAATATGTTAAGTGTGCTAATAATGGAACAGTCAGTGTCTTGTTTAATATGCATTTTCTACTGTGGTCAGCTGATAAGCAGAACATCATACCCTTTCCCAATTCATTCCCCAAGCAGATGAGTGGCAAATAAAAAGACATGGGAAATTTCAGCTACCTGATCTTGTTTGACCATAAAGGTGACATCATTTCCGGGCTTAACAGCGAAGCTCTCCCCTTTGATGCTTATCTGCAGTCCTCTGGGAGCAGTCAATGGACACAGATGCTGAGATACATTTCGCTGCAAATCCACACCACCCTCACACACATTAGATATAACTTTGCGATATCTGTAGAAAAAAGTAGATAGAGAGCATATCTAAGTGCAGAGGGAGTGAACATCAAACACAGCATGTGGCACAACTTGGAAGGGTCTGACAGTGGGGACTGGTGGCTCTGATGTCAGTAAGGCCGTGAATTCACTCCAGGTTTTAGTCTGAACTTTCAGTGAGCTGTTCAAGGTGCTGAAACCTAATACCTGAGTAGTTTCAGCACCTTTGACAGCTCCTTGAAAGTTTAAACTAAAACCAAGGGCAGTTTCAGTGCCCCACTGACATAAGAACCACCTGTTTCCATTGCTATCTGATATCTCCCCATAGGATCAAGCAGGAAGGCAGATAGGAAGAGAGCCAATCCAAGGTAACTAACAGCACAATCCAGAAACAAGAACACAGGAAGCTGTTGTCTATTCCATTGGCCCATCTAGCTCAGCTTTGCCCACAATGACTGGTAACAGTTCTCCAGGGTTTCAGACAGGGCACATTTCTAGCCTTACCTGGAGATGTTGGGAACTGAACCTTGGACCTTTCGCAGGCAAAGCTTGTGCTTGACCAAAATAATTCCCATTCAGTTCAATGGGACTTCCATATAAGCATGTACAGAACTGTAGCCTAATTTAGGGAGGAGACAGGGCTTGTAGTTAGGAAGCCAAGCTGAAGTCAATGTCAAGGGGTAGGTGACACAAGATGTGGTAACGTATGGAATTTCCTAGAATTTGCTGTCATGAGATGTGTTGATGGCCACTGACTTAGAGGGCTTTAAAAAAAGGATCAGACAAATTCACAAATGATAGATCTGTCAGTGGCCATTAGCCAAGCAGTGTACCTCTGTATACCAAGAAACAGACAACAGGAGAGGTCTGCTGCCTTCATACATCTCTCTGGGCCTTCTCTGCTACTCCTGACATCACCATGGAGTCATCCAAGGCTATAAGGGTGTTGGAGAGGGCTCAAACCATGGTTTTGTTTGTGGAATGAGCTGCTAGGCCTTAGGTACCTTTTGGAACACTTGATATTTTGGAATTGGTAGCATTCATATGAATTATGAAGAGGAGCAAATAAGCATACCTTCAATTGAAAGAGCCAATATTATATATTATAATGTATTGTCCAGCTATGGAGTTTGGAGGGGTTTACCTTTGTATGTGCCTTGGAGAACATTCCTAGGGCAATCCACAGGAAAATTTATTGAAATAAGTTGTTCTCAATATTCAATCAGGGATGGGTAACCTTACCAACTGTTGAATATCCATTTGGAAAGGCAATACATTAACTAAAAAAGGGAAGAAGATATGGGACTCCTTTCCACAGTAAAACACTACCCAGTTACTTACCCTGTGCTACTTCTATAGGTCTGCCCCAAGATACAGTCTTCAGGAGGAGTTTCGGGGTTGAACCAGAAGTCAGCAAAGCACATGTTAGATTCAGATTTCAACAGTGCTGAATGCTCAAATCCATAATCACTACAGAACAACAAACATTAATTGTTCAATAGACTTATATTTGCTAGGAGTTTGTCAGACATTGTGAGCAATCTGTAGCGCATGTCGCTTGGGTAGTACAGATACACAGCTGACATCTTTTGTAGCCCTTTGGGAGGCCATCTCATGCCAAGTGTGCGAAGGTCTAACAGCACACACACAGAGAGACAGAGAGAGAGAGACAGACAAGAGACAGAGAGCATCTCTTGTACTTACTATGGTAGGAGTCTTCTGGGTCCTGCAACCAGAATGTAGTCATAGGACCCAGGAGCGCCAATGCAGGCAAACTGACTATCAACTGCAAATAGCTTTCAAATCTGGAGTGTGCTGTCTGGTAAGTATAAAGTGCCTGGGAAGATATGTGTGACACCTCTTTCTACCACCACGGGATGACCCTTCGGCACTCTATGCAGGAACAACCTTTATATAAAGGCTGGTCCAGGCCTACTCAAGTAGTACAATCCTAGCATGCGTGTGACATGGTGTAGTGAACTCCACAGGCTTAACTGGCCCCCTGTGGAATAATAATAATATAATAATAATAAAAATTTTATTTCTGAGTCGCCTATCTGGCCGAGTTAACGGCCACTCTAGGCGACGTACATAAAAAGAATAAAAACACAACATTTAAAACCAAAACCTCAGTCAATAGATAATCTAAAACTGCCCGTCTATAACAGATAGCATTAGTCCACCCCAGCAATCCTATAGGCCTGCCTGAATAGCCAGGTCTTTAAGGCTTGGCGGAAGCCTACCAGGGAGGGGGCATGGCGAAGATCATAGGGCAGGGAGTTCCAGAGGGTGGGGGCCACAATCGAAAATGCCCTCTCTCTGGTCCGCACCAGCCTAGCTGTTTTAACTGGTGGGACCGAGAGAAGGTCTTGCGTGGCTGATCTCGTCAGGCGGCATATTTGATGATGTTGGAGGCGCTCCTTCAGACAAACTGGTCCGAAACCGTATAGGGCTTTAAAGGTTAACACCAACCCCTTGAATTGGGCCCGGTAAACAACTGGTAGCCAGTGTAGTTCTTCTAACACTGGAGTGATATGATCACGGCGACGGCTGTTCTTAATCAAACGTGCAGGTTCTGCCAGCTGCCGGGATCATTTATGATTGTAGAGGCTCAGCATGCAGGGCCTAGGTGTTACACCATGCCTACCGTCAGTGCACTATAGACGCAATCCATATTTCACTGATTGGAGTAACTGCAAGCCTCCAACATGTTGTAACCGACTTGAATTATGTATTTTGGATTATACAATTATGTGATGCGTTCAGTGAAGACCTGAGGTTTAATCTCATGGGTAAAGGAGAGCAAAGTTGGGTTCAGAAGGTTTATGTTCCCATAACTGACAGCTGTGTGATATGTAATTCTTGAGAATGTGAGCCACATATGATCTTTTTCTTTAGGATCTGCCATCTACATTCAGTTTAACTGGGTAGGATTTTAACAAAACAAAAAGTTACATGCAGGAGGGAGAAGGGCAAGGCATGCTACTGGTTTATTGCTAAAGTGTTTGCTGTCATTTGTTTGTGGATTTTATATATATATATATTTAAATACTGTATGGAAGTCGCCTGGTGAGGGTAGTTATCCTAAAAGGCAGTTTATAAATATTTTAAATAAATGAAAATGGAATGGGAGAGAAAAGAAGACACATTCAGCAACTTGATCTCTATATAAAATGTGTGGTCCCAGCGGAAAATACATAACTTTGATATGACTCCATCTGCACTGGTTACCAATAAATAGATAGATAGTTAGGTAGGCAGGCAGAATTTAATAAACAACAATTCATTCCGTGGGCCAATTCATTGTGCTGGTCTTGACCTTTAAAGCCCTACAACAGGAGTGGCTACGTTTTTTTGGTTTGAGGGCCAAACTCATCATCAGCCATCTTTGAGCGTTATGTGCCAGTGAGAGTGCACTTATGCACCCATGTGTGTCAATGCACACATGCAGACCTTACATACAGCACTCTTGTTCTCTCTTACACACACACAAACAGAGCACTCTCTCTCCGAAACTCTGATAGTGTTTGAGAGAGACAGTCCCCATCCTGTGATGGGGGTGGGGGAGGGAGTAGAAACACTGGATGGTTTCAATGCTAGTTCTACTCAGAGTAGATGCACTGAAATTAATAGACATGCCTAGCTTAGGTTCATTAATTTCAATGGGTCTGCTCTGAGTAAAACTTAGTTGAATACAACTCACTGTCTCCCATTCTGTGATGAAGGGGATGTGAAGAGATGCTATCTCTGACCCTGAGAGAACAATGGGGCTCAATATTGCCCCCTCCCCCTGCTCACTGATCTGAGGAGCAGAGGAAGGAGATCCATATCTGCATGGTTATGATAGTCTTTGCTCACACACTGCCACCTCCTGCTCAGTTAAAATAACAACAACAATAACAAAATTGCCAACACAATCTTTTTTCAACAAGCCTTTTAAGTGGAGATCTTTAGACCAGTCTGTTTCTGTACTGGATTTGTAACTGTTTTTCCATATGAAATTGTTTTTAATTGTTTTTCCATATGAAAATGAAATGGACTGCCTTCAAGTCAATCCCAACTTATGGCTACCCTATGAATAGGGTTTTCATGGTAAGCGGTATTCAGAGGGGGTTGACCATTGCCTCCCTCTGAGGCTAGTCCTCCCCAGCTGGCCAGGGCCTGCTCAGCTTGCCACAGCTGCACAAGCCAGCCCCTTCCTTGTCCGCAAATTGTTCTTAATGTTGATGTTCTTACTGCGAAATTGCTTTCAGCTATTTTAGGAGAAGCAATTCATAAATAGAATCAATCAATCAAACACACACAGCAGACAAATTTGGTGGGAGGAGCCCTTGGGGACCACCAGAAACTGCTTCAGAGGGTGGACACATGCTGCGGTCCATACAGTATTTCCCAAGTGTACTATATTGTTTGAAAACTCTGTTTGTAAGGAGCTATGGGGGTCCTTTGGAACAGAAAAGTGGGTATGAAATCTTCTAACTAATGCTGATAAATCACCATGAGTGACACATGGGTGGGATTATGAACAGAAGGGTCAGCTAGAAATTTTTATATGATAAAATAAAAATTAAAAGGAAGTGTTGACTAACTATTACCACTACCTCCTCCTCCTCCAAGTTAAAAATAATTTTCTCTTATTAACTAGTACATAACCACCTCTTCTGTTAAATATAGGGGTTTCAATAAGTCCAAGAATCATGCAGAGTATCTAGATTTAAGCCACAACAAAGACCTACAGACAAGCTCACCATAAAAAATCAGAAGGCCTACACTCACAAACTTTGGAAGTGAGTGCTGACGTAAAGCTTCTTCCTTTAATGCACCATGATGAACTCTTCCTCTTCCGAAAACTTCTCTGCTGACCCATGATACAGCGGTCGCCCTGAAGAACATTAAAGTATTAATTCTCATAACTGCCAGTTATGAGTAAACATGCATAGGCCATGCACTACATGCCATTTATAAGGCAGACTGTTTCACTTTACCTAACAGCAAGCTATTTCTCTTTACCACGTTTTAAACTGAAACATTAGAAATATAAATTGAAATATGACAGACATTAGTAAAAGTAATATTTGATTTTTACTAATCAAGGTTGGTGACTCCTTGCTGTCAATCCAAATTTCCTGGGATAAACTAGACACAGATTTAGAAACAAACAATAAAATCCAAAGGTAGGAAACTTTCAGGCCATGGACTGCATGTGGCCAATGAGGCTTCCCTGTTTGGCCTAAAACCTCTTCTCCTTCCCCCTTCCCTCAGTACAGTAGGGCCCCACTCATACGGCGGGTTACGTTGTGGCCCCCCACTGTAAAGTGATAACCGCTGTAAAGCAGAACCCATTGAACAGAATGGCGCGTGATGCCCGAAAACCGCCGTAAAAGCAGAACAAGTGCCGTATGAGTGGGGCTTTAGTCTAATTGTATCTAATTGAGACCTCTGTATTAGCAAATCGCTGTAAAGCGAATCGCTGTAAAGTGGGGCCCTACTGTACAGTAATTAGGCTTGAGGCTCTTATGGGGCCAACAGGGGGCTTTTTAAGTTTAGTTCCTGGGTGGGGGCTATCTAATTACTGTGAGGGGCTGTTTTTGTGGGGGAGTCACACTGGGGAGGGGAAAGGGTTAAAATGTGCTCTGTGACCCCTGCTGAAAATCCCACCCCTTCACCTACAATTATACATGAAAAAAAATCCTATTGGCTCCAGCAGGTCTTTTATTCAAAATTGACTGCTGCACAGGGCATGTTCAGGAAGATCACAGCAGGAGAGGCAAGTGTTAACCCTTGACAATTGCTGCATGAGGAAGAATCTTAATGGTGTATTTATGTGTGTGTTCTATGAGTATATGGTATGAGTGTGTGCGTGCTATATGTCTGCATGTGAGTATGTGTTATGTGAGGTGTGTGTGTGAGGTGTGCTTATGTGTAGTGTGTCTTACATGTGCATGGTGCAGATATGTGCATGTGCAAGACTGGGGGGTGGCATTGCCTACAGCCAGATCTGGCCCTGCCTACTTTGGCCACATCTACTTTTGTTTTGGCCCCACTCACCGTCATGCAGCCCTCAGAAGGTTGACTGTGATGAAATGTGACCCTCAGACTGAAAAAGGTTCCCAACCTCTGATACAGTCTTCCAGACTATTCTGATTCAGATGTAATGCTAAACTATGGTTTACAGCAATGTACTCCAAATCCTGAGCATATCTACTCAGAAATAAGTTCAACTGAGTTTAATGGGACTTACTCATAAGGTTAGCAGCCTTAGTGTTACACGCATGAACTCTGTGAGCCTTAGGCTCCAATACTCCCTACTCCCCTTCCTCTCCAAGAAGGGAAAATCAAAAGCTTCCAATGGATGCTTGTAACAAACTTCAGTTTCATATTTTAGTGAGTGAAGAAACCAGGATATTAAACCAGGATCAAGCTGTGGCTTATTAACTAATTATGGTTTGTGCAATCTACAGTTTTCTGTAATCAAATTAAACACAAAACTGCAGTTTGTTCTATCTAGACTATATCTAGAAACTTTTAGTGACAAAAGGAGGAGGAAGGCGAGGGAAAAGGAATAGGACTGAGGTTCTCTGCAGTTTGCACAAGTAAGGCTAAACCATGCTTTAACAATGCATCTGAATCAAGCCATGTTCACCAGTTATGACAGTGGTTATTTTCTATGAGATCGTACCTGTAGATTTGTCAGGTCCCATGATTCATAATCTTCATCGGTGCATTCTCGGGGAAAACAAGGACGGAAATCTACCTTCACTAACTCCCAATCTGAGCGGAAACTGATGTGTCCAAAGATTCTAAGAGAATGATCAAAAGCTTCAGAATGAGAATAAAATGCAAGAGAGCAACACCAAGCAATAACAGCTTTTTGACTGTTAAATGTAAATATGTTGCATTTTCTAACTTATTTAATATAAGGTCTTGTGGCAATTTTTATGTATCAATGGCTAATTGTCCCTATTTCTCCCCTTCTCAGTGCCTAGAGACAATTAGTCACTACAAGAGCTAAACGGGAAAATGAGCGCCAGCAACTCCTGCTTCCACTATGTTTCCCTATGATTTTCTGCTTATATCTAGAGGAGCTTCAGAATTCTCAGCAGTCAGAATCCAGCTTACATGTGGATATTTATGATCTGGTTAATGTAACATATATGTATACCCAGGTGTGTGCATATGCACACACAGGAGTTATCTTCTAAAGGTATAGTTACCTTCCAACTTTGCCCATGTAGTTCGTGTGCGGGTGCACCAGATACTACTTACGTCATGACTAAAGTCTCGTCTCCAGGTTCACTGAGTAGGCCATCCACAAAAACAGAGGTACTAGTGAAGTTATGAGTACTCCATGTTTGGCCTTCGTCTACGCTGAACCTGTAAAGGAAACAATATTCTTTTCTATTTACTGCAGATCTCATGTATATAGAATGGGTTTACAAATTATTGATCATCATCACCATTATTAGTAATAATTATTTAACTATGCCATAGGACTTACAAAGCCCAAAGAAGTTGGAACTGCAAATGTACTGACTCCATTCCCTGAAGATCATGAAGAGAGAAGACAGCAACCTGTTCTTGTCCACAACCATTTCTGCATGCATGTCTATTAAGGCTATCACCCCAATCAGCTAATATCTCGCCACCGATACATCTCCCCTTAACAGCTATATCAGTTCTCCAAACTTGCACATTTGAAATGGCAGGGATTTCACATTCCCTTGTGGAACAGCGTCCTGCACAGTGCAGCAGGAAAGACTGCTAAGCACCCCAAAGGAAAGACATAGAAAAGTGCTTTGTCATGCATGGACAAATTGTAGTGATTTAGTGTGTAGTTTCTCATTCAGCCTTTTACTTTTGATTTAATTTTGCCTTGATTCTTAGATTTCTCCCAGAAACTAACATCCACTTAGGTGATCTGTTCCGGCAGTCCAACTTCAGGCATGAGGAAGTTGCTCATACTTACAGTGCCAGAAAATGGAAGTCAACAACAAAGATAGAGACTTCTCTGGACTTCAGTCTATCAGAGGATCATAATACAAGCTGCAACTTAAAGTCAGTGTTAACTCTTCTCCTCCAATAAAATAACTTATGGTGCGGGTTATAGTTATCCTGACTCAATCCTCAGAATTCTCTGGGAAGAGGGGCTGTGAAGCCATTCTGGTCACTGGAGGTGAAACTGACCATGGGGGAGAAGGAGGGGGGAGTAGGGGAGGGGAGTAGGGCAGGTTTAATCATTTGCATGGTTATTGAGTTCAGTGGGATTTACTCCAGTGTGATCATGCTTAGGATAGCTGAAACTGACCATGGGGGAGGAGGAGAAGAGGAAGGGAGGGAGGGCTGGAGTGGGCAGGGGAGGAGGAAGTAGGAGAGGAGGAGGGGAGGAAGAAGGGAGGAGGAAGAAGAAAGAGGGGGAAGGGAGGAACGAGGAGGGAAGGGGAGAGGGAAAGGGGGAGGGGAAGGAGGAGAGGGGGAAGGCAGGGAGAGTGGGGGGGAGGGAAAGGCAGGTCTGATCATTTGCATGCTTATTGAGTTCAATGGGATTTACTCCTGTGCAATCATGCTTAGGATAGGTGAAACTGACAATGGGGGAGGAGGAGGAGGAGGGGAGAGGGATGGAAGAAGAGGGGTGAAAACAGGGGAAGGGGCAAGAGGGAAGGATAGGAGGGAGGGTGATGGGAGGGCAGGTTTGATCATTTGCATGCTGTTTGAGTTCAGTGGGATTTTCTCCCATGCAATCATGCTTAGGATAGGTGAAACTGACAATGGGGAGGAGAAGGGGGAGGGGAGAGAACAGCAAAGGAGGAAGGAAGGGGAGGGGGAGGGATTAGGAGAAGGAGGGGGATGGAGGGAAGGAGATTGGGTGGGTGGGCACTGAGAAGAAGGAAAGCCTCATGGCACTGTATAATGCAGCATATAGAGAAAGTTTAGAACCCAACTATTTTTCCACTATGGCTGATGAAGAATCCTCCATAACTCAAAAGCTTACACATTCCTACACCAACATAGAAACACAGGGCCACAAGGGAGTCTCTAGTTAACATATCCAAATCTGCAGCTTATGCCAAGGACCTCCATGCATCGACTCTGTGCAAACTGACTCATGAAATCCAGACTAGTGCACCCCAAGAAGAAACCAGATTCAAAGTTGTCTCCCACCTATTGGGCACATACACATAGCTCAAGGAAAAATGGGTGACATTCAACTAAATAATTGCATAAGCAGAACAACATTCACTTGCACAAAGGGACTTTCCCTCTCTCCTTCCCCTGAGCATGCCCCACACCATCCTCAAATCTGCTCCAGAGGATTAGGGAAAACCCCAGAGAGATTGGAGGGCGCAGGAGGAGAAGAGGGGGAGAATGTTCTGTTGTACAAGGAGAAATACTGGCACTTACGAAATGTTCACCTTAGCGCTACATTGTGAAATGGAAATGGACTGCCTTCAAGTCGATCCCGACTTATGGCTACCTTATGAATAGGGTTTTCATGGTAAGTGGTATTCAGAGGGGGTTACCATTGCCTCCCTCTGAGACTAGTCCTCCCCAGCTGGCTGGGGCCTGCTTGGCTTGCCACAGCTGCACAAGCCAGCCCCTTCCTTGTCCACAACTGCCAGCTGGGGGGCAACTGGGCTCCTTGGGACTATGAAACTTGCCCACGGCTGCACAGAGGTGGCAGGACATGTAACCCCTGAGCCACTCACAGTGGGCGTGATCTTTAGCTGGCCCTTTACACCCAGGAGACACAAGTATACAACCCAATTAATTTCTATTAACAAAAATTTAAATGACTCAAGCAAATAATGCCAACAACGCAAAGAAACAAAACAAACAATGCACAGAAATATTTATTAGCCACTTTATCCTGGGGGGGGGGGAGTCCTTCACAGTCTCAATTCCTAGCCATTATAACACTGTTCAGATGGTCATCAAGCCAACAGTGAAGAAGGGAAGTGGCGCTGCAGTGATGTTCTGCCCCTGAGCTACTCAAGTCACACAATGGTCTGTGCAGTATGTATTTATGCTTTGTATGTGCAGCTGGGGATCCTACAGAAAGTGCAATAATCATCTGAATGAACGGTGCCCATCTTACTTAAATATTTCACTGGGATCAAAGGCATGCCCACTCAGCATCCTGTAACAGACTCTGTTAACCCAGAGGAAGTAGACTCAATGAAATGTCTACCATCCTTACCTATTTTGTGCATTCTGATCTTCATATCATTCACAGAGATCTGGTGTTTATTAGCATATCAACATAACCAAACCATCACTGCTGCTGAGCAAATGTTAGATTAGCAAAATTGACTCTCTTGGAGGGAAAAACTCATTTCAACTGATGGAATATGCTTGGTCCTGAAAATAAGGCATATGAATGTATGTTTATTTTAGAATTACTTGAGTATTTTCAGAGGAATAGAAGTGTCTTTGATGGCCACAATCACTCCACCATGATCCAGATACAAGATGTGATGCTCCTCTTCAAAAACCTAGAAGCCAGGAAAAATCTCAATAAATAACCATGCTTTCAGGAAAACGTATTACTAAAATGATTGGCTTTATTGTATCCCATGTTACATATTTAAATAAATGAACCAGCTGTTAAAACACTGAAATTGTTACAAATTTCCTTGAACTGACTACATATTGTGCTAGGCATAGAGTTTAGGATGGGATATAGACTTGTTTAAATACATAAGAAATATTTCTTTTCTAATCCTTGCTGCATCTCCATACACACTGGCATGTATGTATGCATTTATTTATGATTAGATTTATATCCTGCCCTTCCTCCCAATAGGAGCCCAGCGCGGCAATACATTAAAATACATTAATAATGTATATTAATACATATATGTGTATGATGATGTGTTCACATACAAGCAGATCTCTCTGCACATCCACATATATATGTTTATTTGAATGTGTGGAAAGATTAAAATGGACTGCCTTCAAGTTGATCCTGACTTATGGCAACCCTCTGAACAGGGTTTTCATGGTAAGAGGTATTCAGAGGAGGTTTACCATTGCCTTCCTCTGAGGCTGAGAGGCAGTGACTGGCCCAAGGTCGCCCAGTGAACTTCAGGGCTGTGTGGGGATTCGAACCCTGGTCTCCCAGGTTATACTTTAACCACTACACCACATTGAAAGATAGCATGATTTAAAAGATTTGATAAAAGAACAATAGCAGGTTATGTGAGTTATATACTGAATATTCAGAATTTTCTGTTCATAGTTAACCATTTTATGTTTCTATGTTATATTGCAAAAATTAAAAAAACTGAGGGAGGGGGAGATAAAAAGCCTCTCACAATATCTTCTCTCACAGAAGGAAGATTTCTTCTCCCTGGCTCATGCTTCTCTTCTCACATTATAGTCACAGCACTCCCCCAGTCAAACTAAGGCTGCTACTACTCTTACTTGGATGTAAGCTCCACTGAACTGAGACTTGCTGCTGGTAAATATTAACATGATTGGACTATAACAGGACTATAACAGGATCAGTGTAAACATATACTTCATGCAATGTTATTAATATTTTGTCATTGTAGCCATATTGAGATCTCCTATCTTTCTGTTAACACATCTGTCTAATGATCCTCCTTAGTGAGGTCTTTTTTATGTAGGTAGATAGTCTTTCTGCCTGAATATTCCCAAGACAATGTACAATATTAAAAATAATCAAGATGTATATGGAACATCTGTATGAAGGGAATTAAGCAGGAAGTAGAATGATCATCCTTTTTAAGGATTGTGCTAATGTGACGGTGGCAAAATAAATCTGACATTATCAGTAACTGTTCTGTGTTGTAAATCTTGTGATTAATCTCAGTTGGCTCAGCTAAGCCTGGAATTAAATTTTGCAGAAATTTAAAATATGGCCCTTTAAAAATATATATATATTTTTTTACAAAATCCAAATTGAAAATTTTGGGGGGGGGGATCCCATTTGAAGCACCTATTCCCATATCAATATGCCAGTGCTTTAAGATGTTCTCCAGTGCCTCCTTTATCAGAGGTACACTATTTAATGAGAGAGGAAAGGGGCTTTCTCAGCAATGGCGCCCCAGTTATGGAATGCCTTCCCTAAATAGGATCGCCTGGAGTCTATGTTGCAATCCTTTCAACACCAACACATGGGCATTTTAACTTGTAATTTTAGTTGTTTTAAAGATTGTATCTGTTGTTTTATTACTGTAATTATATTGTGACACAACTGGCTATAAACTACCCTGAAATCTAAAATAGGATGGAGGGTACTATAAAAATCTTTGATAAATAAATAAATAATAATATATTATTACTATTACTATTTTATACATCACCATCAACGTGTATAGTGTTTTTATAGGGTCTTGAACACAAGTCCTTGCCCCCAGGAAGTCTAAAACTAACAACAGGAAAGACAATGGGGAGCAAATACAACTACAAATACTTAAACTTGGTTTATTTTGGTATTTGAATGACACCTCATAACACAAAGTGTTCAGTAAGTGGTTATATTTGCCAATAATAATTCAGTCCCAGGCCTTCCAGAAAAAGTAGGCTTTGGGGAGGAATTTGAAAGTGGCACTATGTAGATCAGGGAAGAAGAATCTGTGGCTTTCCACATGTCAAAATCCCATCAACTCCAGCCAGCATGGACTATGGTTGGAAGTTGTAGTCCAGCAACAGTTGGAGGAATGTAGTATGGACATTGTGAGAAGGAGTACCTGAGATATAGTACTGCAGTAGTAAATGGAAAGGAGTTGTGCTATGAGAGCAGGGGAAGGGAATGATGATCTTACCTGAAGGGTGTTTCTCTGTGGTGTTATAATGGACTCAAGTGGGGTTGAAGGCAGGAATGGCGTTGCTTCACAGGAAATTTTTTGGCTCTGTTCCTCTGAAGCGATCAGTTAGATTCTTGACAAACTAAGGAGTAAAGAATAAAAAACCCAACCCACCCATAACAGCCAACATGAAAACAATGGATAAAAAACAAAAAATACTAAAACTCCTGAACACAGCAGAGCACCAGCTTGAGTTAAAAGCATCAAACTGCTTCCAACTCAGGCAGCCAACTTAACAATGTATAGGGTGAGGCCTTGAGTTCATTATAACACCAGAGAAACACCTTTCAGATATGACCAATGGTCCCTTTCCCTCAAGTGGGATGTTCAAAAACTGCCCAACAAAATTAGGATAGGAACCTGAGGCTGCTTAAGTTAAAGTGAGAACATTCTGCAAAACCTACCTCCCGAATGCTGCCTCAGCAGAGGCATACAAATCTATTTTATAGTGGCATATATGTATGTTAGCATTCGCCCAAATAGTTACCCTGCATGTCATGAGAAGCATTAGTAGAAAAGGTGATAGTAGCAGTTCTGGTGGAATGTGCTGTTATTGGCAAGAAGGGAATGGTATATGCAGAAAATCATATGCCATAACTATACAGGCCCTGATCTACCTAGCTAATGGAGAAACAGAGACCTTTCCCCCAAAATTTGATGGTAGAAAAAAAAGTCAATCTGCCTAAACGGACAAGTTCTATTGATACACACTTTTAAGGCCCTGTGTACACCCAGGGAGTGCCAAGCTTTTTCAGACAGATGGAAAGGACAGAAGATCAGGAGAATATGCTGCTGCTGACAATGGAATTTAGAGTCAACTTTCAGAATGAAGGCAGGATCCATCCACAATATTACCCTGTCCTTATGGAACACACACAGATGTTTAACCACTGAAAAAACATTCATCTCTGATACTTATCTTTTCAATGTGATGGCAGTCAAAAATAGGACCTTAAATGGCATCAGACAGACTGACTTCAAATGTTTGAAGAGTGGCTTCTGTAAAGCAGAGACCACTTTATGAAGATCACACAATGGGAAACTATGTTGAACAGGCAGATTCCACTGCTGAGCCCCCAGAGAAATCTTTTCACTGAAGGTCATGTTCCCAAAGGCTGATTTGGATCACAAGACACCACATATGACAAGGGGGGCATGTGCCTTTCCCAGGTATTGGACTTGAGCCCTATTCTTGAACCATGGGAATGCCAGTTGTTCTGGGTACATCAATGGGTGAATACAGCACAGGTGTTCTGACATGAGCAAATTGTAAAAGGATGTCATGATGAGAAGATCATGCCCACTATGTCAGAGAAAAGCCCTTGCTTCAGGAGACATTTCCTCTTAACCTCCATATAGTCAGATGGAACAAGGTGGGATCTGAATGCTTTAGCACTCTGTTCTTTAACCTTGGGTTTCCAGATGCTAAGAGACTACAACTCCCATTATCCCTGACCATTGACCATGCTGTTGTAGCCCAACAACATCTAGAAACCCAAGCTGAAGAACAGTTCTTTAGCGTAACTTCAGTGAGAAGGTTTGGTGACACCAGCAGGTGCCATGGAGGTTCCACCACCAGGTGAACAATGTCCGAGAACCAAAGCTTTTGATGCCAATATGGGGCCACAAGGACATCCCTCCCACACCTTCTTATTTTATTTATTTTATTTATTGAATTTCTTAGTTGCCCATCTGGCTGGCTATCCAGCCACTCTGGGCTACATTCAAAATAAACATACAAATACAATAAGCATTAAAAATCTGGAAACAAGAAGAATAAAATCTAGCCCTTCTTTAGTATTCTGGCCAGCAACGGAGTCAGCAGGAAGACATATAGAAGTCCTTTCAGTCATCCAAAATGCAGTCCATCCATCACTTCCACTTGAGAATGGAAGAATGTGCTGAAGAACTGCCCTCTCTGATGGTTGAGATGAGATGCAAACGAGTCCATTCATATCTGACTAAACTGGTCTTGGATCTGCTGACAAACTTTGTGAGATGGTCTCCACTCTCCAGGAAGCAGAGCTTGTATGTTTGTGTCTCTGCTGATGCATTCTGCTATCAAAGATGTTATGTGCATTGCTTCCCATGTGAGGAGTCGCACAGCTTCATCTTGAAGAGTCTGTGATCAAGCCCCCCACTTGCAATGATGAGGAATTTTGCTGTTGTGTTGTCCATTCTCAACAGGACATGCTGCCCCATGAAGAACTCCTGGCAAGAATTCTCAAAGGAGGAGGAGAAGGCCTGGATTCCTGGCGCAGGTCCCAATGGTCTGGGCATGAGGAATGAGGATATCAGTGTGGGGCCAGCAATCTGCCCACGGACAGCCCCTCCCATTCATGGCAGACTTCCACTTTGTACACTGGAAGCAGAGAACCCAGCTTTGACCTTGTTTTAAAATCTGGCATAACTGTTGCTCCCCCTAGATGTTGAAGAGATGGGCTTGCTAGAAGGCTGCCATAGCCTTGAACAGTAAAGGCAAATATTGGCTTCGCTTGAACAGTCTATTGGAAGTAAATTCTTCCATATCAGAATCATCACTCCACTCTCCCTCTTCAACGTCCAGTTGCTAAATATTGTGTAACTGAGGTGTTGAATTAGCATCCACATCATGCGGAAACTGAGCAATAGACAAATTTCTATGCCATTTATTAGCTTGGCCCCAAGGCACAGTGTGGGGATCCGGAGATCTGGGCAATTATGTATCAGTTACGCTGTGCCACAGCGGTGACACAGGTGCTGATTGAGTGTCACTATCTGCCACTGCAGATGGAGGGTTACATGCAGAAGTGCCATTTAACGCTTTTGCCAAATCAGCTAGGAGAGCTTCCTTAATTGTTTTTAACGTATCCCCAATATAGGGGCTGGCTAAGGAACAGGAAGAGAAGGTTGGCTTTTCGAATAAGGTAAAACTCTCCCCCTGAATTTGAGTGAGAATTATAAACTTTTACAGTCCCTAGCCAATGAATGCCTTCACCCTGTGAGAGATCTTTCTCAGCTCACCTAAGCAGGAAGGATCAACGGCTGCCCTCCTCCCTCAGCTCTGGGCTCCTATTTATTAATTAATAAATAAAATAATAAGAAGCCTCATTAAGAGCCACCACTGCTGCAAGAGTTCAGGAAGCACTTGGTCCCTGGCCACCACATCCTGAAAGAATGCTGCTGGAGACTCCTTTGCCTGTTCATTTGGCCATAATCTCTTCATGATAAGGAGCACAGATTGTGTTTTCAGTGATACTTGATCCAGAAGCTCCAGAGTCTGAACTGCCCACAAGCACGAGTCTCTCCCCAGATACAGCCAAACTTGAGGCTTGAGTATGGTGCAGGGCTGCTGGAAGCACATGCATCTTGTTTTTGGATGTGGTGCACCTATTCTTCCCCACTGCTGGTACAGTGGAATGGCTCAGAGGAGATGAGGTGGGACACAGAATAAAACAGGAAGCCACACAAGAAACTCAAATGGTGGCACAGGAGGAATGCAAATGGTGTCTAACAAAGCAGGAACAAACACTAATGAGATGCTACACAGTGAGGCTTCACAGTAAAAAATAAACAAACCATACAGAGGATTAAAATGAACTGAAGTCTTAATAAGGGAGAATCACTGAGGGAGAATCAAACTTGGAGGAGAAAAGATTGGAGGAATGTAGTTTTAGGAAAATCAATGAGGGGAAAAAATCACAGAATTAATTTCTGATCAAATCAGTAGAGGAATTAATTGAAAAAGTAATTAATGAGGGAATATATGTGAGGAAAATCACCAACATAAATTAACTTGTTGTTGTGTCAATTTGTATATTTGTTAACCAGAGAACAACAGCGGTCTGAAATGTATGTGTGCCAGTGTGTGCGTTTACCTAAGAAAGCAGGCTGTTACCCTGCATTGAGATCACAGACCACTGAAAATAAGAAAAGCTACTTTATTTATAGAAATACATAGTAGAGAGAAAAGCATACCTAGTTCTAACTAACTAACTAAGCTGGAGGCGCAGCGCCCAGGCTTGAGAGTTGCCCTCATGGCTAGGAGAGAGAGCGCAGAGACAAAGGTGTCTCCTGTCTCTTGGACAGTCAGAGAAGAGAAGAGAGGAAAGGGAGGAAGGAGGAGGGGCAGATAAGCTTCCTTAAGACGTATCAGTAACAATGGAAGGAAGTCAGTCAGAGCATCACAGGTAAAGGTAATCAAGCGTAGCCATCTGGAGGACCCTAGCTCTATCTCCCTTCTGGAACATAGACAAAAGAACAAAACAGGAGTTGCTCTTGCCCCACTTCCAACATAACTGAATATAAAAATCACTGCAGAATGAGAAGGGAAAGATAAAAACTCCACAATAAACAAGCACAGATCAAGACAGTAAAAAACAAATGTAGGATCCTGACAAACAAAGAGTCCAAATATAGGCCTGAGCCACAAAGAATTAAAAATGAAATCCAGAGAATATTTCTGAAGCTACTGCCCTAAGCAAAGGCAGGAACATAACTGGTCACTTCAGGGGAACAGAGCCAAAAGTCTTCCTCGAAGATGACTGTGTTCCTGCCTTGGAGCACTAGGGGGAGTCAAACCAATTTGAATCCACAGGAGAACTTCAGCATCAGAGGGTGGTAGAGTTGGAGAAGTGAAGGTCACAAGCGGGGATATAGGAAAGACACAAAGGTAGAAACACAGGATGGGGATTTCAAGACAAGGACCAAGAGCATATACTACATATGAAAGGAGTTGGGAAGCCAGTAGAGAATACAGTAAATAAATAAAAGAGACAAATTTTGAGAAGGGACATAATATGGTGTAAACAACAGCAGAGAGAAGTATTTTGGCAGAAGTGCTTTGGACAGAGGAGACAGTATTGAGGCATGAAAAAGGAACAATAGAATGCAGGATATTGCAATAGCCAAAGCAGAAGATGACAAGAACATGGACCAGAATTTCAGCCAAGGGGATGGAGAAGAGTGGACAGATTTTTGCAGTATTGTACAAGGAAAAGCAACATAACTTGGCAACCGATTGAATGTGGGGAGCAAAGAACAGAGAAGAATCAAAGATAAAATCAATGCTGCATGCCTACTCGACAGAGCAGATAGCAATGTTGGTTGTTGATGCATGTGGTGACCAGTTGAACAGGAAGGCATACGTGGAGAACAATTTTCTCACCTGGGCAGCAAAAAGATTATCTGCAACTTTAGCAAGAGTAGTTTCAATGGAAGGCAAAAGGTGGATGCCAGATTATAAAGGCTCAAGAGTGGATTTAGAGAAGTTAATGCAGTAGGAATAAACAAACAGAGCATTCCAAGAGTTTGGAAGAAAGAAGAATTAAGTAGTTAGAATTGAGGAGGTGACAAGGGAGGTTTCATATGTATTGAGATGGTAACATCTTGAATAAAGAAAGAGCCAGAGCAAAGGGATAGGTTCATTACAGTAGAGGAAAGAGAGTAGGAAAGAAAATGGCAATGAGGACTGCTTGTGGGTTTCCCATAGGCATCTGGGTGGTCACCTTGAGAACAGGGTGCTGGGCTGGATGGGCCATTGACCTGATCCAGCAGACTCTTCTTATGAGGAGCTTGGAGGGGATAGGAGCAAAAGGGCAGGGACCTGCAGAAACCCGGTGACAACAGTGTGGCCATCTCATCAAAAAACACTGGCAGGAAGGGAATGGGAGAAAAGACTGGGAATACAGAGGACAGAATGTACAGAGAATGAAATGGACAATTTTATGTCGGAGAGTATCAAAATGCTGCACTGCGGAATGGAGAGTTTTGAGCGAGCTTATGTGTGTGTGTTTGAATCTTTGCTAAGATTCTACCTTCCCTGCAAATTAGTCAGACAGAGACTTTAAGCTTTAAAATAAGAAATAACTACTTTATTCTGGAAGTACATACTTGATAGGAAAGAGTTCTATATCTAGCTAACTAGCTATGTTGGAGCAGCAGACTCTGATCCCAGGGTCTGCCCACATGCTGAACGAGAGGAGAGACAAAAAGAAAGATGTCTGCTCCCCTCTCGAGAAAGAAGACTGGGAAGGAGGGAAGGAACTGAGATCAACATTCCTTGCATATCAGTAAAGCAGGAAGGAAGAGACAGCAGGAGATCAAAGGACAGGTGTAGCCTAGCAACCAAGAGGTCTCCTCTCTAGCTACGCCTTTAGCCCCATGCAGCCTCAACCCACAAGTTGGAGTTGAACCTCATACATTCCAACATTTTATAACTGGAAAAAAAGAGGAAAGGTTTTGGGCAGAAAGGGGAATGAGAGAAAAAGGAAGGAGGCAGAGGAGAAAGCCTCAGTAGATCATATAAGATAGAGAAGTTGGGATTGTGAGAATGGGTCAGGGTAATCTAACTGTGTTGCTTAGGCAGTTAGATGGTAAAAGAAGGAGCAAAGCATCAATTTCAAATGATCAAAATCATACAAAGCTTTTGATTTCCTTCAAATGTCCTCAGCAGACCAAGAGCATGACTGGAGACAACAAACACAGGGAATAAGCCAGAGCTGGGTATTGTGGGATGAGCATTTTATTAGGACAGTGGGAAAAATGAATAAAGCGCTGATGACTGGAAGGAGGTTGAAGGATTGAAAGACTGGAGAACTTAAGATGTGGGAAGAAGTTGCAGATCATGGAAGAAGAAAAAGGCAGAGCAGGAAGAATGTGGACAGCTTGAAATGCTGAAGCAGATACAGTGATTCTTGGAGAGGGGGCTTCTGCAACACAGAGGTGTAATACAGAACAAATTAAGAGTGCAGAAGATCAAGAGAGTGGCTATGGAAGTGAGTGAGTAGCACTCTAAAAAGCACACTCACTCTAAAATAGATTTAGTTTTAGTAATAAATAAGAATTATGAATAAATCATTAATTACTTTCATTATATATCATGGCTCCTATTTATGGGGTTGTGAGATTCCCCTATGTAGATATACATAATGAATGGAAATGAATCCATTATGTTGGGCTCATGTACAGATTACTATTTCCATTTACTTACTTGTCTCCAGGTTCTGCCACAGTCAGATGTTATATACATTTCTTCTTTATATTCAACAAGCTGGGAACCCAGATTTCCTGAGAACAAAGGTAAAATAAGCAAGGATTACTAGGCCTACGTAATAAGTTATTTGTAGTCAGTTCTGAAAAACCTACTCCCCAAAAATGAAGCACTTTCATGTTATGATTAGAATTAGCTCAAGGGCTGCTTCACAAAAGCTGCGTACCAGCAAAAGGCTGTCTACGTATTCCAGGTTCTCAGCAGCAACTCAAACACCCAATAATGAGTCAAGGATCACGTTAAGGAATTTTAAATTACCAAAGCATGTAACTATAGGACTGAAAAGGAATGAATAGTGGTCAGAGTTTTGCCTTGAAGCAGGATATCTTATCATCCCTGCCAGGTACCTGCTCAACTTATGCTGTACAAACTGTTCTTCCTAATGTTACCTTTTCCTAATGTTTGTATCTGTAATTTACAGTAATCTCTTTCAGATATAACCTCAGTGTTAAGATAAACTAACTATTCCCTCTCTTCAATATGAGAGCCTCTTAAAATTTTGAACATGTCCTTTTCATCATTTTTGTTGATTAAAAGTGCCCAGTTCCTTCCCAGCTTTGCAATGGCAAACACCCATGGTAATTTCAGCAGAAATACCCACTATTGCACCAGACATCTGCACAATTCCTTTCCCACTGATCAAAAGTACAAATTTGGGGGCAGGGTAACAACTAAATTGCCCAAGGCCTAGCCATTGTTACTCCTTCCCATTCCTCATAGCAGTAGCAGCAGCAGCAGCAGAATTCCACCAGCATATAGGCAAATATAAATCATACAACCTTCAAATGTATTCACATAATGGGGCCCCACCCCTGCATGTTTCGTGTGCCAACCCCTCCAGGTCGCCAAGGCACCCCATCTCTTCCTTCCCCAGGTCACCAAGGCACCTTCCCCCCTTCCTGGGTTACCAAGGCACCCCACCTCCCCCCATGATGCTAAGGTACCTGCCCCCAGACCTTCTCCCACGGAGGAAGGAGGCAGGCAGCAGAGGCAAGCTGCAAAAGAAGGACCGGT
This sequence comes from Rhineura floridana, assembly GCF_030035675.1. NCBI lineage: Eukaryota > Metazoa > Chordata > Lepidosauria > Squamata > Rhineuridae > Rhineura > Rhineura floridana. Next base: position 176,158,828 of record NC_084480.1, on the reverse strand, counting down.
GACATAGGCCTAGGTAGCTCCGCAGTCCTGCTCTTCTGCCATTGAGGAGCTACCTTGCCTTGTCACTCCATGGCTCACCCAGGCCACCACCTGCTGCTGCTGCCCACTCACGCACATGCTCTCTGCCCAGTCTCACCCACATGCTCTCTGCCCAGTCTCACCCACTTACCTTCCTTCCTCCCCACCACTACTTGGCCTCCCATGAACCATGGCTCACATGGGCTGCTGCCAGCCACCACCTGCTCGCGTATTCACTCTCCTGCTTGCCATCCAGTTTGGCCCTATGTATGCTGCTGTCCACTAGCTCTCTAACTCTGACTGGTCTTATTCTCCTACCCTACCCTCGCCACGACTTAAGCTGCCAGCCACTGTCCACCCACCCACCCTGTGCGCGGTCTGCCCCCCTCACTGCTGCCTGCTCACTCTCCTACTATCCGCCCAGTCTCACCTCCTCACTTGCCCTCACCACCAGATGGCTCCTTTGAGTCGTCACACTGTACTTAGCAGTTCCACCTGTCTGTGGTCAAGTGAACTGCAGAGATACAACACTTACAAAAATATTAGAATCACAGAATAGTAGACTTGGAAGGGACCTATAAGGCCATTGAGTCCAACCCCCTGCTCTGGTCATGCCTCCATCGGATGAGTCCTCAGAGGAGGATGAGGAGCAGTGGAGAGTCACAGCAGACCCAGGAGAGGGAACAAGCAGAATCTCCCAAGACATAGCTCCAGACCTCCTGCTGTTGGAAAATGTTCAAGACACAGCTGGAGCCCCTTAGACTCAGAGATTGAAGAGGAGGTTCCTCTGCCCCCTGCAGAGCAAAGATGCCAGGGAGTAACCAAGCAACACAGGAGTTCTGGCTGTTTAAGGTTGCAAACTTCTAGGAGCCGGAGGACTGATTGCAATCACCTGAACCAAGGAGTGGAGTTTAAAAGGCAGTGAGAGGCCTATTGCCCTCCACAGGAAGCAACGTTGGACACCAGTGTCAAACCTTTGCCAGCTGTGTCTGGACCCTGGATTGATTTACTAGAATATTGGACCCTTATATTTTCTACTGACATTGCTTTCAGAAACTGAACTGGTACGTGGTGCTTGAAACGAAACCCTAGATCTTCTCTCACTTCTCCTTGTTATCCTCAAGCCTTGACAGATTTACAACCCAGCCATTGCCTGGCCAACTAATTGTTTTATGGCACCATTAATCACGGCACCCAATTTCTCCCAACTTATTGGATTATCCCCATTATCAGGTAAACCCAAATTTATAGGGGAAAAGCATTGAGACTGGTGTTGTTTGAGGGCAACATTATGTGGACTATGTAAATTAAATGGGAAAGCAAACACACAGTAAACTCCAGAGTAGACAAGCCCTTAGTTGGATTTCTGATTCCTTTTAATTTTTTCATTGCCACAACAGGCAGCAATAGAGTTTTACTTTGGCCACCCTGGCAGTCATCCAGCATTTTTTCATAAGATATTGTGTTATTTAAAACGGCAGTACTATATAACACGGCAAACAATATTTCTACCCTGAATGCCACAAAACAATACAAAATCCAGGGTATTTTTTTTGGGGGGGTGGGGGAATAGCAGCCATTCGGCTGAGCCACTGAAGTTAGCTCACTACCATCACTGCCACTCTTGAATGTAAGCCCCCACCTCAGAATGGAACAGATGAATAGCAAATGGCTACAAATGTGACTAAGAAGAACCGTTTTCATTCATACCTATTCGATACTCTGTGCATTTGTTTTGGAATGAATGAAAAGTGAACTGAATGGGCCCCTTGTGGCTCAATTGCTAATTCATTCTGAAAAAATGCACACCCCTATTAAGAGCAAGGACAAAATTAGTTCTTCTCCAGTCTTCCAGAAGGACACTGGTTTTAATAAGAGTTTTGTTAAGATAGCAAAAAAATGGGGAAAGCTCACCTCTTCTGGACATTTACTGGGTCATGCTCATCTGAATTCATTTAGGGTTAACAAATTATTATTATTATTTTATTATTATTATATTTATTAGTCGCCCATCTGGCTGGTTGTCCAGCCACTCTGGGCGACGTACAAAGTAAAATACATTAAACATTAAAATGTTAAAATATTAGAACCCAACCATAAAAACTTAACCCAACCCAAAGGCTTGCCTGAAGAACCAGGTCTTCAAAGTCCGGCAGAAGCTCATCATCGAAGGGGCATGGCGGAGATCATTTGGGAGAGAATTCCAAAGGGTGGGGCCCACTATTGAAAAGGCCCTCCCTCTGGTCCTCACCAGTCTGGCTGTTTTAACCGGTGGGATCGAGAGAAGGTCTTCTGAGGCTGATCTTGTTGAGCGGCATCCCTGCCGATGCTGGAGGTGCTCCTTCAGATAGACTGGCACGAAACCGTATAGGGATTTAAAGGTCAGAACCAACACCTTGAATTGCGCTCGGTAAGCAACTGGTAACCAGTGCAACTCCTTTAGCACTGGAGTGATGTGATCTTGCCGCTTTAATCAGACGAGCCGCTGCATTCTGTACCAGTTGCAATTTCCAGACCGTTTTCAAGGGTAACCCCACGTAGAGCGCATTACAGTAGTCTAGGCGAGAGGTGACCAGGGCATGTACTACTGGTGGGAGGAGATGGTTGGGAAGGTAGGGGCGCAGCCTCCGTATCAGATGGAGTTGATACAGCGCCGCCCGGCTCACAGCCGAAACCTGAGCCTCCATGGACAGCTGGGAATCAAGAATGACCCCCAGGCTGCGGACCTGGTCTTTCAGGGGCAATCGTACCCCATTGAGCACCAGGTCTATATCCCCTAACCTTCCCTTGTCTCCCACAAACAGTACCTCAGTTTTGTCTGGATTCAGCTTCAGCATATTCCTTCCCATCCAGCCACTCACCGACTTCAGGCACTTGGATAGGGTTTCTACAGCCAACCTTGGTGAAGATTTAAATGAGAGATAGAGCTGCGTGTCATCCGCATATTGATGACACCGCAGCCCAAAACTCCTGATGATTGCCCCCAGCGGCTTTATATAGATGTTAAACAGCATCGGAGAGAGGATAGAACCCTGTGGCACCCCACAAGTGAGAGGCCAAGGATCCGACATCTCCTCCTCCAATGCTACTCTTTGGTACCTACCAGAGAGGAAGGAGTGGAACCACTGCAATACAGTGCCTCCTACTCCTAACCTCTCCAGGCTGTCCAAGAGAATAGCGTGGTCAACGGTATCAAAAGCCGCTGAGAGATCAAGGAGGACAAGGAAGGTGCATTCGCCTCTATCCCACGCCCTCCTCATATCATCCACCAAGGCGACCAAGGCTGTTTCAGTCCCATGTCCAGGCCTGAAGCCCGATTGAGATGGATCCAGATAATCTGCTTCCTCCAAGTGCGCTTGCAATTGCTTTGCCACCACCCGCTCAATCGCCTTGCCTAAGAATGGTAAATTTGAAACTGGGCGGAAGTTGTTCAAATTTCGAGGGTCCAAGGAGGGCTTCTTTAAAACTGGTTTTATTATTGCCTCCTTGAGCGCTGATGGCATTACTCCCTCTTCGAGTGAAACATTTACCACCAGCTTAATCCCCTCACCCAGTCTATCTTTGCAGCTCATAATGAGCCACGATGGGCAAGGGTCGAGTAAGCAGGTGGTTGGCTTTAAGGTTGAAAGCACCTTGTCCACTTCATCAGATTACTGAACAAGCTTTTGGTTAGCCTCATCATTGTTGGATCAACATGGCTAAATATCACCTCCCAACTTTCCTTCTGGAGCAGTTTGAGTAATTCAGGTTTGGCTTTATTGCCTGTTCCTCTCCTTCTGAGCTGAACAATGGTCCCACTGTCTTTCTTGACCTCTGTTTCTAACAACTGTGTAATAACCCTTCTTGCTATTTCTAGCACCCTGTGCTAGCTGCAGCCCGTTCTCTGCCTCTGCTTTCTGATTCTGTCCTTACAAGCTTGAGCTACATCAGTATCTACTTCCATGGAAGTTTCTTCTCTGACATTACCGTTTGTTGTCACATAATTTAAAAGATCCCTGTGCAACCAGTTAGGTTTTCCACTATTATTTTTCTTCATTAGTATGTACCTTTGGTCTCACTCTGAGTTGATGAGCCCTTTTAGCAATTCTTTCCATAGGGATATACTTTCTAACTTTTGGCACTTGTAATAAAATTATAAATTACAAAATTATATTATGTTATATAAAATTATAACATAAATATATTTTTGCTGTTTCAAAGCCCTATCTTGATCCCTAGGTTGAGTGTATCCTCTAAGGGGACTTCCTGTTGGTCAAATCCAGAATTTTAATAGCTGAGCCTCTGCCTGTCTTTATTGACTACTAGAAAACTGACCATTTTCTGCACTGTGTGTAAAGACTTCTGTCTCTAGAAAACACTGTAAAAAGGTAAAGGTGCCCCCGCACTTATAGTGCGAGTCGTTTCCGACTCTTAGGGTGACGTCTTGCGACGTTTACTAGGCAGACCATATATATGGGGTGGGATTGCCAGTTCCGTCCCCTGCCTTTCTTTACCCCCCCAGTCATGAGAAATATGCTGTATCATCCCAATAATATGAACTATATTTTAAATTCTAGTTTGTTCCTCAAACTCTTTCAACTGGTATAAAACAACCCATATTACTGATAGGAAGCCACCAATGATATCATGCTGTACTGTAAAATTATTATAAACCTCAAAACAAAAGTTATTTCCTTTGATGCCAGTCCCTGGGCTTCCTATACTTCCCCAGTGGTTCTATACTGAGTGTGTTCTGACATTACTCACACATGTCTCTATGTTTTGTAAGTTCAGGAACAGAAAAGGAGCAAGTCCAAGTTGAACAGTAAAGAGAGATCCAAGGTACAAATACATGCAAGATTCTCCACTTTCAGGAGTTCACTTCTATATGCCATGCAGGAGAGTAAAGGAAGCCAAGTGAGGAAGCAGGCAGGAAGCGTGTGAGCCAAAGGTCCGCTCTCAGTCTCCCTGCATGCAGAAGAGCCATGCATTTTGTGCAAAAGTGAAGTGAGAGTGAAGTGGTAGAATTTTGGACTATTCTACTTCAGTCTATTTTGAATGGCCCCATATAACAAACTCTCTGCATGTACAGACATATTAGAGAAAGGCCAAGCCCTCTGCTATATTTTTGAGTACTCCCAAATTGTTATTATTTAAATTTAGGGATATCAAAGATTATTACTTCCACCTACTCTCTGAAGTGATACAGCCCAGAAAACTATACATTCATTCTGCATAAAATGGCTCTATGTGACCTGGAACAGAGTTAAGGGTCCCCTAAGAGGGCTTCTCATTGTGTTTGCCTTTTGTATGTTTTTAAATTGTAGGCCATTGGTAGGAACTTGTTTTACTTTTGCTTTTAATTCATACAGTCCTAGTGCAACATAAGGCACTTTATAAGTAATTAACAATGACTATATTTGCACTAAATGTTTGTTCATTTCCATTTTCTGACTTAGGGGCAGGGAGGATTAGTGAAAAACACGTCCATTTCAATCCATTGTTGTCCTTAGCTGCTGCTGTTCGTATTCACTATTTTCTTCCTGGGTGTTGCTACTGTCTCTTTCCTGGATTAGTCCTATGTGTGATCCAAGCTAATCAGGATCATACAGTGAGCAGGATGACATCACTACACTACATACCCAATAATATTTGGTTATGTGGTATCACTGAGGCGAAATGAAGTCAACTGACAAAGACAGCAAGAAAAAGGCAATGCAAATGAATAGGCAAAGGCTTTTCCCCATGTCTCTGATGGTCCTGCTTTTGTATCAGTGTTTTCAGGTTAACAGTACTATAGTGGTATTCACTAATAGGCAAAAAAACCTTGCGGTTTAAGAACATGCCTATAGCCAACAAATATTTCTATCAAACTATAAAAAACAGGGAAATTGGGCAGCTATAGTGAAGGCACCAGGGGAGCAGGAGACCTGACCTCCTCTCTGAGATATTGTATTGCCCTACAAATTTGTAAAAATGCAAACACAATTTGGATTCACAGTCCAATCCACTTCCTGTGTAGCTTGGAAGAATTTGGTAACTTGGTGAATGTCTCTGCTTTTTAATCTAGGAGGTAAGAAATGGGATCATGTGCAAGTTTGTTGAGAACGGGTTGATCATTTGCATGCTTATTGAGTTCTGGCCCCGATTAGCCAAGCCAAATAGATGTTAGTCTGGCTTTTAGAACACTTACAGTTGGTTCTTACTGAGCATGCCCCTGCCTTATCACTGACTTTAATGTTAAATTTCTTAAATTAATGAAAAATCAGCCATGCATTTTTTAAATTTTTAAATTGCAGAAGATGAAGGTCAGAGTATGGGATAAGGCCAGTAATAGGATTACAGGTATTCTGTGAACATGGCTGATTTTTAATTAATTTCAATAAATTATGAAACCACTGACAGAAAAAAGTCCAACAGGGGTCTGGATTGTTTTTCTTGTTTTACACTTTGAATTCTAGATTCTCTTTGAGCGTTCTGTGTGTTGCCATGAAAACTCAGAGGGTTGTTAAGCAAGCATTTCTGAGTTCAAGGCTATAAGTTTTGTAAGGTTTTGTTTTGAAATGAGCTTATGGGAAGCATGAGAATGGCATGGGGGATATTTTCAATTTTACATTGCAGAATGTGAAAAATCCATGCTGGCTATAGTATACAGCCACTCTCATGGCTGTAAAATTACTGTGGGGGAAAATTGCAATTCATTCTTGTTGCTCCAGATGTGGAGCCTGGCTTTCCATTCAGATGGAGTTGAATCACCTTAAACCAAGGTAGGTCAGCATGATGCATTGTGGGTGAGACTATAAAGCATTTGCAAGCACTTGGTTGATTGTGTTCCAGAATATCTTGGGTTACTGTCAAACTTCAGTTAATTCATACCTGAACTACAGTAGTGAAAAGAAGGAATGGACAGATTCAGCTTCTCCCCCTTGCTCCCACAGGATGTTCTGCACTCAGGGTGAGAGGGGAGGCGTGGGTGACTCTGGGAATTGTAGAGAGGCACCTGGCTTTCCCACAGTCTCTCTTATGGGTGCAGTGGGCTTGGAGCACAACTTGCCTGGAGAAAGGGGGGAACACAATACTCCACACAGCCCCCAGTGGCTCCCACCTTCCTCCTACCAAGTGCTTGTTGCTGCCACTGCCTCTTCTTTCTCTAGTCAAGACTAAAAGGAATTTAGAGAGGCTGCATCCCCCTCCCTGCAAGGTTGTGACATCTGTGGTGATGGCATCAATGGGTGAAGGAATGTCAGCGTAAGAAGGTAAAAGCAAAATAGAGAAGATATCCTCCACCCTGGGCATTTCTTCTTATCTCCCCCTCAAAGCAGAATGGAAATAACAAGACACAATTGAAGTGAATTAACTAGCTTATATAGATAGACAATATACAAGGAATTGGTTAAAATTAAATTAATATAATATAGTATTATGTAACTTTAGATCAATGAACACCAAAAACAAAGTGCACTCTCTTTTTTTACCTGCCCCCATTATGAGTCCTGGTGCTGTATCCTTGGTATGAACCATTCCTGACACATATGGATTGTCTGGCCAGCGAAGATGGAGGTGAAGGTGGCAATCAGGCTATAAAGATAACAAAGAAAAGTCTTTGTTTTTAACAGAGTGGCAGGAATGCCTCTAATTTTTAAAACAGCCACACACTATGGGGAAATGGTATGTAATGACAGCTCCCTGTAGAGAGACAAGGTTAATAAGCTCATGAAAATACACTATTACTCCTACTACTCCTATTTCTACTTCTGCTACTGTGCTAATGTACTGTGTGCTAGTGCCAACAGCACAATGGAACAAATACTGTACTGAGATGTCTCATGATTCCATTTCTAGGGCATTAGCACTGTTATGCTTTGGTGGTCTTCGAAAAAAGTCACCCACTCCTTGCTTCATCACAGTGAAATTGTACCAGTGTGCTATACAGCGACTGACTGGACACTTTAAAATAGCAACAGCAGCAACAAACTAACCAGCAAAAATGTGTTATCACAGGAATGTTTTCAGTCACCATCACTATGGGAAATATATTTTAAGAGTTTTTAGAGCATTCTCCTAGCTCAGAGTAGTTCAATTTATACTTTTTTTCTGCACTGCAAACTCACATGTATCTCCCATAGAGATATATCTGATAGCCATGTGAGGTTTCCTCCTTGTCTAATCTCCTCTTCCAGACTTGGAAATTATTGTGAATTGTTTTTATTTATTTGTTATTGAGATTTCTATTCCACCCTTCACTCTAAGGTTGCATCAACAGAAATAAAAACAAGTTATATCTAAAACCAACATCCACTGGGGATGATTAAAGGATCTCATAAAAATACATTTTGCATTTTTTTCAACATCTGCTATCAAAAGAATCATCGTATCACTCACTCACAATCACTGGAGGTACTTCCAAGCTTAGACCTGGGATTAAATTGCTTTTTAAAAATGTGTTTTTAAATCTGTATATTTGTTTTTAATTATTAACCGACCAGAGAGCTTCGGCTATGGGCGGTATACAAATGCAATAAATGAATAAATTTCACAAATGTATTAACGCAGACGATCATGCCAACCGCTAGGGATGGGCGAATCTGTCCATTCCCGTTTTTCTCAGTTTCTCATTTTTCCAGTCTTAAGTTCAGTTCTCCACATTTCTGCATCAGTTTAGAATTGTTTTTTTAAAAAGAATTCCTTATGCAAATGCAACAGATAATTTTTCCTTACATATACAAGTTGGTATACAATTTTGCTTCATGTGCATTTTTGTACACACTACCTGGCTGCAGTACTGCAAAATTCAGAGAAGTGTGAATTTCAAAGGATGGCTGTGTTTCAGTGTGTTGTTTCAGAAGGTGTAAATCTGATGCAAACTGAATGGATTTTCTCCCCCATCCCTATTAAGAGCATCCACTCAGCCAAACCTTCGACTCCGACTCCTCTATTTTTCTACTGTCCGACTCCACCCAAAATTGCTTCCAACTCCACAGCCCTGGAAAGGGCTGTAAATGTCTTTTTAAACTGGAAGCTCTTGTAGGAGCATTTTTATCGCTGCCTGAATATGCGCTGATCTTGGCATCACAGCATTTGTCTTCATCTGGGTCCTGGGTCATACACTGACACACAAAATGTTTTCCATCTTGAGTTATGGTGAAATGCTCAACTACAGCTGACTTCATGGGAAGCTTCTTTGACATTTTGAATTTATATTTTAAAAAATGTGTCAATCAAAATTTATTTTGAAGCCGGAGTCGGTACATTTCTACCAACTCCGACTCCACCCAAAATTGCTTCCAACTCCACGACTCCGACTCCACAGCCCTGCACTCAGGACCATTGCTCCTTCAAAACAGGCATCTTGGCCTTGATCTTATTCTTCCTTCAAGGAATGTAACTACACTGATAAAAAAAAGTTTCAGGGATAACTAGGGGTAGAAATTAGCTTGTTGAAGCTGGGATTCATTGTCTGGTTGTGACTGAAATGTTGTACAGCTGTACATTAATATATTCTGGAATCACAGAACCAAACCACCTGTGATGCGGGAAATCTATGAATACATCTTTATTAACATTTTTTCTCATCAAAATCCACCTCCCAAAATGTGCTTTTACCTTTGCCCAAAGAAGGGAAGACAGGTACCCATTTTGTATCCTTTTTTAAATAGCAGCTTTGGGATGGGTAGATTTTGATGAGGAAATTTATGCAGAGAAGAAAGGACTGACAAGCCCTTCATTTCACAGTAGCTGTTTTTCAGCTTAAAAAGAATCCAGCAGATATAATTAAGAATCTCCCAGGTCACTTGTAGTTTGACCTCATCTAAAATACAGGCCCTGATCTCTATGTATGGATGTGAAAGCTGGACAGTGAAAAAAGTGGGTAAGAGAAAAATCAACTCCTTTGAAATGTGATGTAGGAGGAGAGCATTGTACACTCCATGGACTGCGAAAAAGACAAATAATTGGGTGTTAGAACAAATTAAACCAGAACTATCACTAGAAGCTAAAATGATGAAACTGAGGTTATCATACTTTGGACACATCATGAGAAGGCATGATTCACTAGAAAAGCCAATAATGCTGGCAAAAACAGAAGGGAGTAGAAAAAGAGGAAGGCCAAACAAGAGATGGATTGATTCTATAAAGGAAGCCACAGACCTGAACTTACAAGATATGAAGAGGGCGGTTTATAACAGATACTGTTGGAGGTCACTGATTCATAGGATTCCCATAAGTCAAAATCGACTTGAAGGCACATAACAACAAAAAATACAATAGGGTCAGAAACAACCCCCTGCCCAATGTGCAGGAGCAAGATATTGGATGAGGCAAACTTTCACCCAAATAAAAATGTCCTAAGTGGCCTTTTTGGAGCCAGTTGCACTACACACAGTATGCAGCTAACCATTATGTTTGCCATGCAAGAAACGTTTCCTCCTATTAAGACTGAGTGGCAGCCCTACAGAGCTCTGCTTGCAGCTGAACTATGACATGTAAAAGTGTGAGAGAATGATACATTAAGGCACCTCCACCATTATAGTGTTCTTATCATTGGAAGTATGCATGGGATCACAATCCTACCAAGTAAAATTTTTAAATGTGAAGAGCCTTGCACAAAATGCAATTTGGAAGGGAATCTCTTTAATTCTTACTCAACTGACATGAGATTTATGACACAAACACTTGGTACACTATTGCTGAGTAACTACCCTTTCAAGAATAGCATGGTCGATACTCTTCCATAGCCAGATCCTAAGCCACTTTCGAAACAGCTGAAGGTTAGAATCCTGTGAAGTAGGGTTAACACACAGATCCTCATTACAACAAAAGCAAGGCTCAGATCAAGCCATGGGGGAAAACCATGAGGCTCTGGTAGCATATCAATGGAGACAGTAGCAAACATCAATGGTGAAGTAAAAGAATACAATACTGACAGGCTGGGAGACTAAGCTCCCAATTTCAGCCATACTGTGGACTATATTCTTGAAGCAAATAGGTGTGGCCTGAGCCAAACATGAGCTTCTCTTCAAGTCATCTTTGGCTCTGATAGGAGCTCCAAAGGCAAAGTTGCTTTGCCACTGTCAGAGTGGTAGGAAGGGAGGGAAGCAAAGGAAAAACTCTTTGCGACTACTGGAGCTGCCCCTTATTCCACTTTCTCAATCCTTACTGAAACAGGCTGCCTGTATAAACTCTGCCTCTCCTGTCTTCCCCTGCCATACCTAGTTAGTTCAGATGAATTTATGAAATCGAGTTTTTCTCCATTGCCTTTTGGGGTCAACTGCCTCTTTACATCCAGACCTCAAGAGGACCCCTGTACTTTTAACGTATTTTACAAGGCTGCACAAAAGGAAAATCACTATGTTGTAGGTTCTCTCTTTATAATGTTGCGATGATAGGAAAAGAAACACCCAGCAGAATGCTCCCTTCTGTGCAACACTAAAATCAACATTTGTAAGAAGTTATTTTAGCAAACTCACACTTTTTTGGCTCCTTAGCCCACAGAACAGCTTCCACTTCCCTCCTTCCTGCTGTAAGTTTAGAGCCTCTCCTGGACCTGGGGTCTCTTGACGATGTGCTTCAAACTACTTCCTCTTTTGCCACTCTTTCTTTGGCTCCGTGCTGTCACTACCCACTGCTTCTTCTGCAAGTCCCTGCTTCTCAATGTGTTCTGTCTCATGTCCTTAAGCTTTTTGGCATAATTGCAAGCCAGGCTCCTTGTCTGTTCAAAATTTAGGGTAGAAACACACTCACTGTTCTGCCACTTCCAGTGCATCTCCACCTCTCTCTTCTGAAAATGGGGACACATGACACTAGTCAAACACTGCTCCTTTTTGCCGTGAAACTTAGTGGGAGCAGCTTGAGTGTTGTTTTTTAAATTCCGTTTCAGAGATTTCACAACTGATTGGCAGATCAACTCATTCTCCCTCAGATGCAGCTAACTGAAGTGCTTTGCACTAGCGACTAGTGTGTTCAAAGCCTTAGACTCCCCTCTCTCCTGTCAATGGCATATAGCCTGTCTTGCCTTAAGGAGCGGCTAAGTTTTCCCAAGCTCCTCCTCTTTTCTCTGGCCTCTCCTTTCCTGTCTCTTCTGTCCTTTTGCCTTCTGGTTCTTGTTTTTAGTTCACTGCTCTCCCCCCTTCCTCCAACCACCCCACATCTTCATTTCCTACCACTTAGTATCACTTTCTCCTGGGTCACCATCTCACAGATTTTCCTATTCTTTATCCTCCTGTTTTGCCTACATAGCTCCTCCTGTTCTTGGGTGCTTCCACACCAGACACTCAATCGCTTACCTTTATGGAGCATCCACATAACAAGCCTTATCTACATGGTGGTTTACTGTGTGTTTGCTGCTTCTAACATCTCCTCTTAATTCACATTGTTCACATGATGTTACTGGCAAACAGAAGCTATTACACAGTTTTCTCCCTGTAAATGTGTACTAACCCAATCCGCTGATAATACAAAAAGTGGAGAGAAAAAAAGTCTCCACTCTGCTCCACTAGTGGTTGCAGATGCTTTGCTTCAAAGTTTTTAGGCTGGTGTGTCAATCATTACTTTTTTAAACATCCTTTTCCACACCCACTATATCCTCCCTTCTTTCATTTTGTTTCCTGTGGATTGACAAGCAACTTCTGGCTGCTCTCCTCAGTTCTTCTGGCTGCTCTCCTCAGTTCTTCTGGCCTTTTTTATGTGGCTCAAACAGCCACAGGGAGCAGACCACTGCCAGTGTTCTACAGATATTTACTGCAACAAGCAGCCCCACTTGGTAGATTAATGGTGCCTTAATTTTTTTCTTTTCCCCCTAACTTGTGTGAGGTGTGACACTGTTCAAACAAAGGTTTGTACTTTCAGCTGTATCAATGCAAAATAAAAAATAATCAGTTAATTGGGTTAGTACTAACATCATGCTAGTAGCATGGTTTATCGTATGTTTGCTGCTACTCACATAGATGGCATCACCTATTTCTCCCTTATTTGCAGACACCTAAAAAGAATGGATTGTTTGTTTTCTTTCCCCCCTAACTTGTGCACAAAGGTGCAATACTGCTCAAACAAAGGTTTGTACTTTTACCTGTATCAACTAAAAAAAACTTTCTTTGTAATTGCTATACTGGATACCCGATTTAACATATCTAAAGGCAGGTGACTATCTGGAGTAGCTTTTGTGTAGATGAAAGTTGAAAAAGTATCAATATATAAGCACTCAAAACAGAAATAATAGCATCAATACAAATAAATTTTAAAGTCATAGATAATCTAGCACACCATATTACAATGGCTAAAACAGGAATAAAATCAATTCATTTGCCCCCAAAGACCATTGGCAATTCAGATGAGTTACAGTAGGGGACTACGTTTCAGAACTGATGATCTGGAATGTTTACACTAATTTTGGGTCCGCCCCCCCATGGGGTATAAACAGAGGAAGATGTGTTCTTTCTCCACCCCCTTTTGCCCACATTTTTGGTTTTTTCCCCAGTTCTTTTTTAAAAGGAATCTACTATAGCTGGTAAAATAAAATGAGCATGCTCAGTTCCCTAGCAACTAGAGGAAGTAGAAATGAAAAATTAGAGAATGTGGTAATTAGGAAACTGCATGACTGATCCTTCATAGAGGAAGGACTGCTGGTGCGAATTGAAAAGATCATATTTGCAGCTAGTATTAAGCACTCACTGCAGATAGTGCAAACAGAAAACAAAGGTAAAAACAGTGTCTTTAGTATGAAATAATAATCCCGTGTAGATATGCCCATAGTGTCATCTAATCATCTTTGTCCATCTTTTTTCAGGAGAATGGAAGTGTAGCACAATTTCCATAGGTGTAGATGCCTTTAGCACTACACTTCTGTTTTTTTTTAAAAGGGTGAGGCTTGATGTAGGCAGTAACAATTTGGGCAGATGAACCTATTACAGCTCAGCACACGTTCACTATAATCTTTGCAGTAGGTGCCATTTTATTATCCCTTTCCTTTTTAATCAATATTTTAATTAGTGCAAAAATGTTTCTCCAGCTATATTTATTTTTTAAGTAAAAGAGTACTATAGCACTATAATCCTACAAAGCTAATTGGTTTAAAAATCATAGTGCTATAACATTATAATAATATTACATTATAGTGTTGTAATACTATAACACTACCTATATCCTAATACAGAAGCAAGTCTTCCTGTGCTCGTATTTATATAACTAAACAGCACCATTGGCATACAAGAGAGAAGTACTGCCAGACTTGGAGTAATCTCATGTTACACACAAGTACACCCCCCCCCGAAGAACCCTCCCCGGGGGGTGACTCTCAAAACAGCCCCATAAGAAATCAGTGGCATGCATGCATGGCCAATGGTCAGGATGGAAGTTGTAGTGCACCAACATCTGGAGGGCCACAGGTTCCTGATCCCTGCTCTAAGGTCTGTGTGAGCCTATTTTTCAGTCAAATTGGCCTCTTACATCAACTTAGAAAGCTAGACTGATGTTAAACTTTCCACTGCTAACTCCATGAATAAAATGTTTGAGTATTCCATGGCATCTCCTCAGCTCAGCAAATTGTTACGAGACGCTTCAGCATTACCATAATTGCTGCCGCCACCACACCCACCCACCCATACACACTTAACACCTAATAGTATAGATAAACTGAGTGACTCTTATCCAGAACAAATAAGTGTGAGAGACAGAGGAGCAAAGAAGTCCTATTCAGGTGTTCTGAAGTACAACACACTAGAGGAGGACCTGTGGGGTCAAGCATGCTAGCTCTGCCCTACGTCCCCATCCCCTCCATGAATTGGAGGGTGACTGAAATAGGGAGCTTCCTGTACTTGCTGAGGCTCCCCACACTATTTGGAAGCCCAGAAAATCAGGTTTTCACATTACTTGCACAGCCTGCTCAGCCTTTACCAAGGACTGAGCCTTTAGTGTGGCAGGCACTGCCCTGTGGAACTTTTTGCCAGTTGAAGTTTGGCAGGAGTCCTCCCTGCTGCCTTTTAGATATCTTTTGAAACCTGTATTGTTCAGACAGTCTTTTGGAACATGATTTTTTTTTATCAATCAGCTTTTATTGATACGTTATGGATGTTTTTGCTGCTGTTATTGTAGTACTGTGTTTTTATGTTGTACATCACCTTGCTACATTTTCTGTGAAAGTACACTTATAAATATTTAAATATAAATAAATAAATAATGCAAGAGAACAAAGAAAAGCACCACACAATCAAATAAAAAGCGAGGAAGATATACAGACATGAAAAGATGGCACATCTTTATAGTACACAGGATAAAGCAAGGAATTGGAAATAAAAATTAATGATTTTTAATAATTTTGTATAACACTTTCAAAGTGTTTAAAGGACTTCCCACACACATTTTCTTGCTGTTATCCTAATAACAACATGTTATTCCCATGTTGCAGATGGGCAAGTGAGGTAGAGAAAGAATGACGACACAGAAATTCATTATATTTACATGCATTATTTAACAAAGAAATGTTCCATATGAAGTCTTTACTCTGTATTGTAAGGAAGATGAAAGCAAAATTATTACAATGACTTAAATAATTTCTGTAAAGGAATGCCAACAGCCTTTCTTAAAAAAGACAGGCTAAGTCTGAAGCCCATTTCACTACAGACTCCTCCCCACTTCCTTCTGTTTATTGATCAAGTTCTGCCTTCTTTCCCCAAATGCCAAATAATGCTGGAGTTTTGTAAAGAAAAGGAAAAAAAAGGACAAAAAACAGAAAGGAAAAATGAAAATTAGTTATTTCCAGGGTGTGTGTGTGTGTGTGTGTGTGCGTGTGTGTGTGTGTGTGTGAGAGAGAGAGAGAGAGAGAGAGAGAAAGAGAGAGAGATTAGTATATATTTATTGCAGCCGATGGCCAATACAAAATCATCACACAGTTAAAACCATTTTTTAAAACAAATTAAAACCAGTGTCGATACTCTTTATATGGACTTTTGATTTAGCAGTGTTCTACGAATTATAATTGCTGTGGTGCAGAACTTAGCAACAATGTATGTAATCTGAGGGTGGCGATCTTGCAGTAAATGTCTTGTATAGTATAATGAGTTGCGGCCAGGTATCGATTGAATGATAGGAGTGATGCTGCAAGTGCAGATATCTTGGTAGAAAGTACAGTATAAAAGGACATGGGATATTGTCTCAGTTTCTCCAGTTCCACATGGGCACAGCTTATCCGAGCACGGGACCCCACGAAACCTACCCTCAAGTAAAGCTGACGGTATCACGTTGAATCTCGCCATGGTAAAAGCTCTTCTATATCTGGCAATAAGTAGGTTACTAAGGTATTGAGCAAGGGCAAAGCCCCTGGAAAAGGTGATGGTATCGAGCTTGCTAGATGACACAGATAGTTGGGTTTGCAGTTCTATGTCCATAATGAGTTGGGACATAGCTGACCATGCTTTAACATATCCTAAGTTGTAAATGTTGGCAGGCGAAAAGCCGAGAGATGACACTTTCTTAATCACCGACTTGTGCCAGGACGATTGAAAGGTGTCAGAGAGTACTAAGGGAGCCAAGCCTACAGGTGAGAATTGGAGTTTTAGCCACCACTTTATTTTAAGTTTCCAAATTCGAGCTTCGATGGAAGGGAGACCGGCTTCCATTCTTACTATCGCATTTGAGACGCATGATGGGATCCCAAAAACAGCCCTCAGGAATTTTGTCTGTATAGGTTCGAAAGGGACTGATTTTGGAAAAGTTAATATCTGTGTGCCATACATCAATTGGGAAATAACCTTCGCCACAAACACTTGGATGGTAGAAGAGATGTGTTGTCTACCCTTAGTATGAAAGAAAGAGATAAGTGCTTTGGAGGTCCTCCGCGTGATCAAAATGGTATTCTTGATATGAAAATGCCATGAACCTGAAGAGTGGAAAGTCACCCCCAGGTATCGGAAGGATGAAACCTGTTCGATTTTCAATCCATTCAATTGCCAGTTATGTCTCACCTTACTTTTAGTAAACACCAGTACTTTTGTTTTAGTATGGTTAATAATTAGGTGGTCTTTGGCACAATGATCCGCCAATGCACGCAACAGGCGTCGTAATCCACTGCAAGTTAGTGATAACAGAATTGCATCATCAGCGTAAAGTAATGTAGATATCATTCTATTAGCTAGAGTCGGTGGTTGTGATGCAGTCTGCGCCAAAGAATCGATCATGGAGTTTACATAAAAGTTAAATAAAGAGGGAGCTAAAACACATCCCTGTTTGACTCCCTCGTAGGTGGGAATTGGTTTAGTCAAATGTCCGATGTTATCGCATCTGACCTGTAGTCTGGTATTTTCATGGAGTGAACGTATCAACATTAAAAGTCGTCTATCTATGTTGGTTGTCTCAAACTTTTCCCACAGTTTATTTCTGGGTATAAGATCAAAAGCTTGTTTAAAATCTATAAAAGCCACATATAGGGCACTCCCCTTTTTAGCTGAATATTTCTCCACCAGGTGTTGTATAACAAATAGGTGGTCAATTGTGGAGCGTTCTCCTCTGAACCCTGCTTGTTCATCTGCCAATATGTTCTCCTGGGCCAACCAAGTCTGTAATTTATCCAGAAGATGTAAGGCATATAGTTTACTGATTGTATTCAGCAGGCTGATTGGCCTGTAGTTAGCTGGGTCAGATCGAGATCCTCTTTTATAGATTGGGATTACAGTAGCTAGCCCCCAATCTTCTGGAATTTTGGCCGTATGATCGATTGCCGTGAAAAGAGCGGCTAAAACTGGGGCCCACCATTCAGTGTGTCGCTTAAATGTTTCTGGCGGGATATTGTCCGGACCAGGGGCCTTGCCTTCTTTCAATCTTGCTATTAAAGAGGTTACTTCTTTAGGAGAGACAGGGGGCCAAAGAGAATCATGGGGATTTTTTAAAAATCCCATATAACCCAAATGGAAGAACACATGACTCTCCAGACAAGCTATAGCAGTGAACAGCAGTAATTCGTTTGGCCTAATGGGAAATACTGATGCAGATCAATTCCTGTTACAGAAATCTTGTTATCTTTATTTGATACTCCTACTTTTCAGAAATATAAGTTAATATAACATTTTTACATAATTCCCACTAAAGTTTCAAATATGTGTGTGTGTCTGGCCATTGAAACAAATAAATGGGATTGTTAAGCCTAAACCTTTGCTGCTTTAAGTTGAATAGAGTATGCATATGTATTTTTTCCTACTATGGGTCCAGTTCTTTGTTTCATTTATTTTAAACTGATTGTACAGAACATCAAAATGGAAGAAGAAAAATCACATGGCCTCAAGGAACAATGAGATTATAGGATAAAGACATGTCCAAATTTCATATCCATATTTCCAGACAATTTTACTTGAAAATATTTAGAAATTATTTTCTCACTCATTCTAATCAAATTAGTATATTTAATCAATCAAAACCTGTTCCATATCCAGGTTATCCACTCTAAATATGAACAGGTATTTAGAGTTCTTGATATACCCAGGTCTCATAGAACAAAATGGAGGGCAGCACCAATTAAAAAAGGAAAGCTGAGAGGAGAAGATCTCAAAAGTTTGTATCAGCTTAAATTTGTGGAACAGAGTCATTCAATATATTTGTTATCCCTGAAAAACATTTTTTTACATGAAACATTTTGGGTTACAGAAAACATTCCCTAACACCTGCTGATTCTCTTATTTTCTGTTTCTCCCCTGGCAAATGTTAAAAAATTAATATTACTCTCCCTCCCTTTGATTGTTATCCTCAACACATTTAAGGTGCTTAAATTCCATTGACCAGCTGCAACTTGTAGCCATGGATGGTGACTGAGCCTGGAGACTGAAAAGGACCATTGTACTCCACAAAGACCTAGCAGTCCATCTCACAAACTTTAACAACGTGAATCATGAAGATGCAGATGTAACACAGGCTCTATACCAAAAATTAATATATTCCAGAGCATGAGAAACAATCTGAATATGCAGCAGAATCATATAATACCTCCTGCAGGGCCCCCTGCAGATACCATCTCATCAGCAGGTCTGTTCAGCACAAGATAGGAAGCGGACCTTTAGGGTTGTGGCACCAACCCTTTAGAATTCCCTCCCCTTAAATATTAGACAAGTGCGGTCTCTGTTGTCTTTTCAGCGCCTATTGAAAACCTTTCACTTTCAGGAAGCCCTTTAAGTAGAGACCATACCTGAGTCTGTGTTGGAATTGTTAAGATATTTTTACAGACTTTCAAAAAATATATTTTGAAGATGTTTTGCTTCTAAGATGTTTTATAGATGTTTTTAGTGTTTTATCTCGTTTCCTGCTCTGAGCTCCTTCTGGAAGGAAGGGCAGGACAGAAATTTAATAATAAATAAATAAATAAGATGCAGCTGTTGCTGGACCATATCATTTTCAGACCATATGCTTGAATGCTCTCCTAGGGAAAAAAAATCACTGTGCCTAGAAAACTTGCACTTCAAGGAGAAGCATTCAAGGCTGGCCTTCTCACTGACTGCTAGCTTTCTATGTGCAGGAATTGTCTCATGGAGGAGCATTAAAGCATGAGATAATTTGCCTGGAATTTAAAAAGGTACCAGGAAAATTAAGTTATTATGCTACACGTTTAGACTAATCTGAACAAATGTTTTAAGGGTGAAAAAAAACTAAACATCTGTAATACATCATAACTATTTTTGCCATTTCAAGGTAGGAATGGAAATGCTTACCAGTTTGCATTCGGTTGCTTTACCATTCATATCAACAGTTGGAGGTGTAAGATAGTCCCAATTACGGCCTTTGTTGAATGTTATAAGAGTGGTAACTTTTCCATCAATTTTTTGATTGGCCAAAAACACTCCTTTGACACCCCTAATCTGCATTATAAATACAAAATGCAGGAAAGTTAATAAGTAGTATTCACAAACCTATCTAGCATACATTTGATCAACTGTCTTTTGCTGCTGAATTAATGGAAAAGTAAGTATGCCAGTTGCTTTTCAATTATAGTCTTATAACTACACATTTTTATTTCGCTGAAAGTTCTCTACATGAAATGATGTGAAATTCATAGAGGAAACAAGTTCATCCAGCTCCCTTGCAATACAAATATGATTGTTCCATTACAGCAAAATAGGAACAATGCTTCTGAGTCAACAACAGCCAAGGAAGGAATGGCTAAGAAACAAGAAGAGTCAGCAAAATTAGGGTCTAGTAAGGTATGAGCATTTTACCTCCAAAATATCTATCAGCACATTCTCCTCAGGCTGTTTGGTACTCCTGACATTCTCTAACACGATGGAATAGGAGATGCCCTGTGGGTCAGACTGATAAAGGTTGTACGTGTCCGTCTGATACCATTCCTGGATAGCCGCAAACACTTGGCTCTCATCAGTGCTGATAATTTGTAAATCCTGCAGGGGAAAAGATCAATATAAAATACAATGTATAACCAGACAACACAGAATTTACAACCAAGTCATGCCTGCCAGATGTCAGAAAAAACAAATTAGAATTCCCACTCTACTTATTTACAAATTGATATCCCAGGCTTCATTTCTAGTATTTCCAGGGCAACTCATAAGCAAAAATTACAGTAAAACAATCTACTAGAACAGCAGAAGAATAAAAACTAGATTATAGCAATATAAAAAATTTGCAGGAGTCTGTGAAAATAAAACTGTCTTTGCCTTGTACTAAAAAGTACATAAGAGTAGGCACCAGGCAAGCCTCCCTGGAGAGAGCATTTTAGAGAGGGAGAACCACAACTGAAAGTGCTTTCAGATTGTTGCTATTTTTGGAGGGGATTTCATCGCATACCAGCAAATTCAGGTTGTACAATGAAAGGTGATTTGGAGCTCTTGCGCAACAAATCCACTCTCTCCAAAATCTGACTTTTTGCAATAAGGGATAGGAAAATGCACTGGGGTAACATTGGCTGGACACAATGCTGCCTAAGATCCCCACAGACAAATAATAATGAATGCTCAATAAACAGCCAACATCATCTAATAACCTTGCAAAAGAAATCGGGATGAACCCTCAGCAAATAGGTTGTATGACAGCAACCTAAGAAGGCCCTGTCCCCAGTCACCATCTGCCATACCTCAGAGAGTGGGGACATACGGAGGAGGGCTTCCAAAGATTATCCCAATACACTGACAACTTGATGTTGGGAGTAGGGGATCCTTCGGGTACCTAGGTCTCAAGCTCTGCGAAGAATATATTTCCTTCAGGAGGAATATGGGAATGCATTCATCACAAGATCATGCAAGGATATTCTAGTAACTGGGCTGTGGGTGAAGCATAATGTCCACTGGCATTTGAGGAGAAGAATGAGTAACTGTACTTAATGCACAGAAGAATTTGTTAAAAGCTCATTTCCAACAAAGCACAGAATGTGTCTATTCTAGGCTAGGGAAGACAGACAGTAATAATGTATTTTGTAGGTGATTACCTTAGGTAATGCATACTTTGGCAATTTCATCTGTACAAATTCATTCCGAAGATAAGACACATAATAGTTTGTTTGATTTGCTGATGATGTCTGTGAAAGAGAAAAGGTTGATACAATTTTATAATGAGTATTTCATCAATTTGTAACTGCCAAAGAAACAAGGGTATAGATCATTACTGATGATTAAAAATTGAGGATGGTATTTAATGCTAGTCCTACTCAAAGCAGACCCATTGAGGTTAACAGACATGTCTAGGCTCATTAATGTTAATGGGTCTATTCTGAGCATGACTTAGTTGCATACAACCAGAGATTTCAATGCCACTATATCATTCATTCATTCATTCATTCATTGGCGATCACTCGTGGCCGAGTAAGATTGTCTTCCAAGATAAGGTCTTTAACAGCGGGTCTGTAAGTGACTGTGGAGGCCAATTCTGGATCCACACAGCCTCACCACTATATAGCACTGCAACATAATGCTGGTATAGTGAAGTGGCTAAAAAGTACAAATCAGGACGCCCTCAGCTCATATCTTACTTCTGCCATGAATTCACTAGGTGGCCTTAAAAAAACTCTCTCTCAAGAAATTTACTCTTTCAGTATGAAATTTGACATGGAGATTCTATCCAGTAGTAGAGATGGAGTAAGTTTTCAAAAGTGGGACTTGAAATGTACATTCCTCCACTTGAATAAGGAACCCCCAAGTTGACTCATTCAAGCCCCATCTTAGCTTAGTGTAACTCAAATTGCTATTCCCACCTCCTACGCACACGCACACACACCATGTCTTCAACCTTTTGTTACCCCTCCCCTAAACTGAGGTATGGCAGATGGTGACTGGGGACAGGGCGTTCGCAACATTACCTGAAGGAATATGTAGTCATCCTGTACTGTCAAGGAGTTTTTGTCAATGCTACCAATGAAGAGGGTTCTCTGTGTTTTCTCAGAACAATTCTGAATTTGGCAGGCCATATAGTGAAAACCTAAAGAGGGCAGGAAACATTTAGTAGGTAGAATGTAAATAAACAGCAGACATAATGTTTCAAATGTACGAACATCCTCTTCCAGAAAAGTGGATCCACTGTAAAAATGCACATGCCACAAAATGTTCACCGAGCAAATGGAATCACCCAGTAGTGATCTGTGAATGTGAGTGGGAGTCCTCCTCCAGAAGTTTGGGATTCTGGGGAAGGGAAGCCCACTAACATTTAGAATAGTAAAATCAGGACAGTGGACTGTTTGTGGACTGTCATGCTGTCTCATTGCCCCACATTCTCTGAAATGAGCTTGCACCACTATTACACGATACTGTTGAGCCCTTGCTATCCCAAGTGCATCAGGGAGAATGGGCAGAGGAGGACGAGTCTTTTGAGAGCTTTGAGGGAGGGGGAGTGCTAGCAGCTCTCTAGTTTCTCTGGACAATCCCCCGGGTGACTTAGACCCCGCTCCACCTAAAGGCGCATTGCCACCTGCAAGAGCTTCGCCAGAGCCATTGCGGAGCGATCTCGTGCACACACCAACTCCACACACACCCAGGACTCCCCGCCTGGACCTTCAAACGTTTCCCCACCAACTTGCTTCCCGCCCCCTGAAGTCGAGCCGGCACCTAGCGAGCCTTTACTGTTCAATGAGCAGTCGGAGGCTCGCCCCCCCTCGCCCTGCGCGAGACGACGCGAGAAGTGGGACAGTCAGAGGGTGGAACCACACAGGAGTCGGAGATTATGGGCGAAGACCTTCCCTACTTAAGGCGGCGCCCCCCTGATTGAGGTGCTAAGTCAACTTACTCCACATGCTGCAGAAAATGCTTAGTTAGCATCAGTAGTGAGTCAGCCTAGATAGGTCTATGAAGCGCACTGCTTTTGATGTAACCGTGACTCTAATAAAGCAAGAATTATTGCCAGTCTCGCCTCCGTCTCCTGTGTCGGGCTCTGGGCAGGACAGATACTCATCTGTCTTCTTCGGCAGCTGCTTATTTCCTCTTAAAACAGTTGCTTTTTATTTGCTAGTGGTGAGGCAAACCAGAACTGCCGCTTTAAGAGAGTAAACAGAAGGCCAAACACGTCACTTCAAGCTGCATGAATCTTTTTACAAATGCATAGAGCAGCTGTGGGAAACCCTTGGAATTACAGATGTAGGGAGAGATCAACCCTTTCCACCCTGTGCAGACCAGAGATAAATTCCCTCAAGGCTGCTATTTGTACAGGGATGGAAGCTCCCATTGGTACTAACAACTTCCCTCACAATGCAAATAGCAGCCTTGTGCGGGGGGTGGGGATGGTGATTTTTGTTGAAACTACGGTAGGGGTAGAAAGGTTCAAATTACCTCCTCACTCCTTCAAGTCCTAAGCCTGGATTATTATTATGTGCAGTTCGGCCTACATCTTCTGAGGAGGTTGGTGTTGTGTAGCAGCAGCAGCAGCAGCAACCTGTTCTGCCTCTCTTAGAGCATTGGGTGAGGTTAAAGTAAGCCAGTTTCTAAAGCCTCTATTGTCTGAAGTGGCTGTTCTAAACACTGGTAGAAGGAAGCGTCCTTCTTTCTCAGGTCTCCAAATACCCTGAGAAGGACACCATCCACATATTCTTTCAGCGTACCTTAGACTAACACTCACTTAGCATAAGCCACTGAATTTCAAAATTAGGACTGTCAAGAATAGCTAAGTTTGGTTAAGTTAAAATGGCTCAACCAGAGGGAATTCTCGGGGGCTTTGTTGCAAAGACCTCCGGGATACTCTGTGCTAGGGAAACCCAAGTGTTTTAGTGCCAGACAGCTGCAAATTGCTAATGTTAAGAAGATGTAGCTATGTCCTATCTGTTATCTCTTATCTGCTTCCTGAGATTGAAGTCAGGAGTTTGGGTATTGCGGATCAGTGACTGCTTGGGATGGACTGTCTAGCCCTCCTTATCTTCAAAAAAGGTGATCACGGAAGGGGCGCATAGGATAGCTAAATGCCCCCCTTCCTGTTGCCAGCTAAACCCATAAAATGAAAAGTGATCCCTCAGTAGCTTGTTCCCCCATTTCATCTATCTCGTTTTGTCTATGGATTTCAGTCAAAGCCTTCAGGAACCAGGCTATCAGATTACAAAGTGAATATTAGCTAGGATAGGTAAGCTTTCGTATTTTCTTTGTCTGTTTTGAATCTCTCTCAGTGATATGTAAATGTATCTCTTACTCAGCACTGTTGAGGGTAATTGGCTTTAAAGGAAAGTAATGCTGCTCTCTTTTATATGTACCTTTCTTTTCTTTTAAATAAACTACCTTTTCTTATTGGTGTGTATTGCTTGGGGCTTTGGCTCTAAATCCAGTCCTTGACCACACGCTACTGACTACTGTTGATTAATTTAGGTTAATGCTCCAGAGCAAAGAGTTTAACAATAGATCTGCTCTAGGATTTCAAATAGTGCTCTGAGTTTCCCCTTACTCAAAGTGAAGGACTATTTAAAGGGGTAGTGGCAATCTAACTTCTAGGGCTGGTGTTAGGTATAAACTAACCCTGGGAAAGTGAGTGTTTGCCCGGGAAGCAGTGGCCCAGGGAATTGGGACTGTTCTCGGAAGCAAAGTCACCTCCTTGGGGTTGCTGAGGTCGAAGGACCCCAGGGGGCAATCTTTGACAAGGACTAAATGTTCATCATTTTAAAAGTGCCAAACACAATATTAACAGTCTTTTCAATGAAGCACAGTACAGTGGCTTCACTTTAACTATTTTTTTAAAAAAATCGTATTATAGCTCTACATTATAGTAATGTAGAAAACATTCCTAATACAGTGGTCTTATAAATATATCAGATGCCTGCCATAGTGAGTATACTTAACGGAACTCGAAATTGCTGGGTTGGATTGCATGGCCCACATGGAAGCCTCTCATATCCCTTATTGTTGATTGTGTTAACTTCCTTAAACTATATTATTAAGAGATATTGTTAACAGCAACCCTAACCCCACTTACCTGGAAGTAAGTGCATTAATGAGAGCTTACTTCTGAGTAAATGATTCCAGTTCGCCTATCCTCATCTGTAATTGTGTACAAAGAAGGCATGCACTGTGCCTCGCTCTACACATATTTGCCATATAAGTAAGGTTGTCTATAGTCAAGGATTTGCCTTATCTCATGTGAAAAACCGTATCAAAG
Organism: Rhineura floridana; assembly: GCF_030035675.1. NCBI lineage: Eukaryota > Metazoa > Chordata > Lepidosauria > Squamata > Rhineuridae > Rhineura > Rhineura floridana. The sequence goes on along the minus strand of NC_084480.1, from coordinate 176,133,295 downwards.
AGGGCCCCATCCAGCAATGGGGCAACAGAGATAAAAGAACCTTGCTGAATACAAATAAATAAAATGAATTTGCGAAACAAAAAGTTAACTTCCCAATTTTGTATGAATCTAAACAAAACAAAACAGAAAATGCCCATCACATCCCAATGCCTACCTCCTCTGGGATCCTGGACTTCCATATGAACCAAATCAGGGTCTTCATCAACACTGTCAACTGCCCTGGGAGCAAAATCCAAAGTTATCACAGGACAGCAATAGTCACTGGGAGGGTGGGTATTTATTTATTTAAATTTATATTCTACCCTTCCTCCCAAAGGAGCCCAAGGAATGAAATAAGCCCATGAATTTGTATTTATCTGCTCCCAGCATCATGGCACATTTCAGTAGAATATGTAAAAAAAAAAGTGTAAAAGGACAGAAACAGATTTGGAAAAGCCAATAGTGTTTAATTTTTTTAAATTCTTTTACAAATTATATACATATTTATAACATGGTGCAGAGAGTGGTATTGCATACTTTGTTATACTATACACTGGAGATAAAATACTGTATTCTCTTATAACACTGTGTAAGTTTCATGAAACCAAGATATTTGTCCATAGCTTGCCACGAGTGACTGGTGGTTTTGGTTGTCCCTTGTTTTCATTTCCATATTCTTTTTTTATTTTTATTTTTCAATATTTTCAATCCAACAATAAACACAAAAAGAACAAATAAATGAATAAACTTCCCCCCTCCCATCTCTCCCTCTTTAAATCCTTCTCACCCATTTCCACATAAATAATCATGCTCTTTTATCTTCTTTTACAGATACTGCCTTGAGGAGTTTCAATTTTCATGTTATCCAGAGAGTTTTGAAAGGCAAGGGAACCTGTCCTACACTGTTGTCTGCTGTTGAAGCCAAAATAAAAGGCCACCATTCTGCTTCAAATAAGTCTTTATTCTTCTTTATTCCTTTTGCCGGAGTCAGTTTATGTAATAATTTCCCTAGTAGGGCAATTTCCCAAAGCTTTTGTTGCCACTTATGGCAGACCATCCAGGGATTTTCATTGTCTAGCTATTACTGACCTGGCTGCTGCCAGCATGACCCTATCAGTTTTTTATATTTTAAATCTGAGTTATGGCCTGTGAAGGTGTTTAATAAGGCCAGTTCTGTTTTGTTAGTCTCTGTATTTTTTCCTTAATCTCTGTCACAGAGTCTGTGATTTTGCTGTAATCCCACCACATATGTAAATATGAGCCTTGTGTATCACTATCCACACCAACATTCATAAAAATTTTATTTGCATATTCCATGAAATGCCACTGTTCCAAAAAGGCATCAGTATGAGCTTGTCCCTTTGCCAATCGTCCTTGCTTTGTTAGTTTTTCTGCAATAGTTATGTTCCATACAATGCTGTGTCAATGAACTACTGGGGAATATGAAGGAAGGAATTTTAAATCCCATTTCCAACAGGATATCACTTGGCCTCAAACAGCTATTAGTTATTTGCTTATCACTTTTGTATTGTACCTTTGCCTAATGAGCTCACAGTAGGAGGTTTCATTTAGGCCTGGAGAAGGTGACTGGACCAAGGTCAATCAGGCTGTAATCCTAATCATACCTTCATGAGTACAAGTCCCATTGAACTCACTAGGGCCCTGAAGAAACCATATCTTCATGAAAAGAAATGTAAATGTAAGAAGGACATCTTCTTTAGACTGCAAATAGTTAACTATGAGAAGGGGGAAAACTGGTCTTTTACTTAGGATGTTAGATAATTCCATCAGACACAGAAATGGAAATTGCTGCATGTTTGCCGGAGGTCAGAAATGGAAATCACACAAACAAATACCAACGGTATTAGCTATCGTTGTCTGAAATGTTATGTAAACAATTAAAGGGAAATTTAAACCAAGAGTAGGGATGTTGAATAATCAACAGGGGAGCACACTGACTGAACGAGATGAAATGAAAGGAAGATGGAAGCAATACACTGAAGAATTATATAAAAGAGATGCAAGGATGATAGATTCATTCATGGAGGAACCATATGATGAAGAACCAGAAATTTTAGAATGTGAGGTGAAAGCTGCTCTTAAAATACTTGGAAGAAAAAATCTCCAGGAATAGATAGCATACCAATAGAGTTGCTACAAGCTACTGAGACTGAATCTTTCCAAATTTTGACAAAAATTTGGCAACAAATATGGAAAACTAAACAATGGCCCGCAGACTGGAAGTGTTCAATATACATCCCAATTCCAAAGAAAGGGGATCCCAGGGAATGCAGTAATTATTGAACTATTGCCTTAATATCCTGGGCAAGTAAAGTAATGCTCAAGATTCTACAACAAAGACTGTTATTATATATGGAGCCAGAAATGCCAGACGTCCAAACTGGGGAAGAGGCACCAGAGATCATACTGCAAACATACGTTGGATAATGGAACAGATCAAGGCATTTCAGAAGGAAATCACCCTGTGCTTTATAGATTACAGCAAAGCCTTTGATTGTGTAGATCATGAAAAACTATGGAATGCTTTAAAAGAAATGGGGGTGCCAACGCATCTAATTGTTCTGATGCACAACCTGTACTATGGACAAGAGGCTACTGTAAGGACAGAATATGGAGAAACCAATTGGTTCCCAATCGGAAAGGGTGTGAGATGGGTTATTTTATCATCCTATTTGTTTAATCTATATGCAGAATATATCATAAGGAAAGCAGGATTGGACCAAGATGAAGGAGGTGTGAAAATTGGAGGGGGAAATATCAATAATTTATACAGACAATACCATTCTATTAGCAGAAACCAGTAACGATTTGAAATGAATGCTGATGAAAGTTAAAGAGGAAAGCACAAAAGCAGGACTATAGCTGAATGTCAAGAAGACTAAAGTAATGACAACAGAAGATTTATGTAACTTTGAAGTTGACAATGAGGTCATTGAATTTGTCAAGGATTATCAATACCTTGGCACAGTCATTAACCAAAATGGAGACAATAGTCAAGAAATCAGAAGAAGGCTAGGACCGGGGAGGGCAGCTAGGAGAGAACTAGAAAAGGTCCTCAAATACAAAGATGTATCACTGAACACTAAAGTCAGGATCATTCAGACCATGGTATTTCAAATCTCTAATGGATGTGAAAGTTGAACAGTGAAAAAAGCGGGTAAGAGAAAAATCAATTCATTTGAAATGTGGTGTTGGAGGAGAGCTTTGCGTATACCATGGACTGCAAAAAAGACAAATAATTGGGTGTTAGAACAAATTAAACCAGAACTATCACTAGAAGCTAAAATGATGAAACTAAGGTTATTATACTTTGGACACATCATGAGAAAACATGATTCACTAGAAAAGACAATAATGCTGGGAAAAACAGAAGGGAGTAGAAAAGGAGGAAGGCCAAACAAGAGATGGATTGATTCCATAAAGGAAGCCACAGACCTGAACTTACAAGATCTGATCAGGGTGGTTCATGACAGATGCTGTTGGAGGTAGCTGATTCATAGGGTCGCCATAAGTCATAATCAACTTGAAGGCACATAACAACAAAAATGTAGCAGAACGGAAACAGCACTGATTGTGATGAACACAGGATGGGATGGTAATCAGTACCTCCTTACAGCCGTACCCTTAACTGAAGCCAATTGTATTGGGGTTCGATTGGCAGTCTGCCAAGAGACAGTTAAACAAATACTGTTGCTGAATTGATGAGTATGTAACTTGTGAAATTTCAGTTATGGCAGTTGGCTGGAGAATGCAGTTTTTATACAATTCTGTAGAATGCAAAATGTCTGTATTTGATAGGTCCTGTTGTGGACATTACATTCAAACTGATTGATCCACTATAATAGACGAACGAGGATTCAGAAATCCAGTGAGGACCTAGCCATTGCCTGTAGGGTTTTGACCGGAGAGAATAAAAGGACAGGCTGAGCACTGTTTAAGAATTCAGTCAGACAATCTGGTAAAGGCCTTAGACTGTAAGGTAACTATGGGAAAGAGTTCCTGACCAGAGAGGATTTTTGGGAAAGTAAAGTCTGTAAAGTAACTATGAAGAAGAGAACCTGACCAGAGAGAAGCCTTCTGTAATTTAACTGGGATGGAAATTAAAAGGGTAATTGGCTAATGGTTTACTATAGGGGTGAGAACTAGAGAGAGGCTATAAATGTCTCTAAAGCAACACTAACGTCATTCATGTAAACCATGATTAAAGTAAAGGCCATATTTTTAAAGCAACACTGATATCAGTAAACTGTAAACTTAGTATTGTTATATAAACAGCTTGCAAATAACCCTATTTTTAGTGCTATAGTAAGCTTTTATACATTATATTTGTTTTGACTTATAAACCTTAGACTCCTGTTCTCTTCGCCCATGCCTATACACAGTCAGTGTATGTGAGAAGACGCGTACAAAAGCATTATTCCTTGGAAATTAAATGATGGCAGCAGGAAGATAAATAGCTAATGACAGCAGGTATGTTTAATCTATGGTGTACATGGCAGGGAACCTATATATAATAATATAAAAGTAGGATAAGTAAACCACCGCAAATCCTCTGTCACAAACTGGCGGTAGCTGTGGGATTGTAAAACCCAATGGCCTGCGCAAATTGGAAGGAAGTGATGGAATTATAAGCACCAGCCCTCCACAATTTGGTGGAAGCAGGGGCTTACTTCTGAGTACACATGTATATGAGTGCACTGTCAGTGAGCTACATAGCTGAGTAGGGTTTTGAACTCATGTTTCTGAAGTCATAAACCCAACACTATCCACTATAGCACTCGGTATTTTAAGGTATAAAAAGACCTGTAAATGCTGCAGTGCAGGACTGGGACACCCAGGGGTGTAGTCATCCGAGGTCACATGGGTCATAGATGTTTTACTTTTTTGGGAGCAGCATCTCAGCCAAGTCCCTCTGTATGAGCCAATCAGCACAAAAAGGAAGCATGCTAGCCACTGAAGAGTCCTTGCCCTTTAATGCTGATTGGAGTCAATCAGAGTGAAAGGAGGCGAGTCAACTACTGAAAAAGACTCCTCTCAGTAGCTAACACACAGCGTCCCTTTTCATGCTGATTGGCTGCTAGGGACATCTGTTGCAGTGGATTGTGGACTCGCAAGACAACAGGGAGAGCAAGGGAGATGATGGAAAGTGAAAAAGGGAGACTGGCTGTGAGGTGGTGTGGTATGACTATCATGAAGGGACCCTGCACTTCTGAATTTGCCACTTCACTACTGGGACACCTCAGGCTTGGTGGCTGAATGCAGCCCTCCTGGTCTCTCTTTCTGGCCCTTGGTACTGTCCCCAGGCGACATCATTCATTGGCCTCACTTTACACCCCAAGTGTTTTTTGCCTATCTGGAATGTGCCCTTAAACCAGCCTTTCCCAACCAGTGTGCCTCCAGATGTTGTTGGACCACAACTCCCATCAGCCTCAGCCAGCATTGCCAATGGTCAGGAAAGATGGGAGTTGTGGTCCAATAACATCTGGAGGCACACTGGTTGGGAAAGGCTGCCTTAAACTATGATAATGCTTCTTTTTTGACTTTATAGAGGACAGAGAGACGTGTGTGTAGAACGAGCCTACTGTACAAAGGTACAATTCATATTTATTGCTCCACCCACTTTTGCTTCTGGCCCAGCCCACCACTGGCATGTGGCCCCCTGGAAAGGTGCTCAGAAGGGAATGCAACCCTTGGACTGAAAAAAGGTTCCCTATCCCTGCTACACATAGTATATCAACTTCCTGGCTTCCCATACCAGGAAGTGCTTGTGTCAGCTCTCAGGAACCTTGCTTTCAGTTTCATTTCTGTATTGCATCAAGAAGGGAGACCTGAGGGGGCCCCAATTGCCGTAGTGATGGGTAGAGGGAGGTATGGTGATATGAGAGGGACGTGCCAGGTAAGGAGAACGCGGCCCAGACATGTAGTGGCTGTGCCGCGTTCTGGTCCTTCTCATACCTGCAGGGTTGTTGGTTGTCCTATCAGCCAACTCTCAGATCTCCAGTTGCTGCTCTTTAATGCCAGATCGGTACATAATAAAACCTCCCTCGTCCATGATTTGATTGTGGACGAGGTGGCCGATCTGGCATGTATAACCGAGACCTGGGTGGGCGAACAGGGAGGAGTTAGTCTCTCCCAGCTCTGCCCACCGGGGTATCTGGTTCAGCATCATGGTAGATCTGAGGGTCGGGGAGGTGGGGTTGCTGTGGCCTATAAGAGTTCAATCTCACTCACCAAGCACCATGTCCATGCAATCACTGGTCTGGAGTGTTTGCACCTTGTGCTGGGCCAGAGGGACAGACTGGGGATCCTTTTGGTGTACCGCCCACCTTGCTGCCCAATGGCTTCCCTAACTGAGCTGACGGAAGTGGTCTCGGAGGTACTGTTGAGATCCCCCAGACTATTAGTACTGGGAGATCTCAACAGTCATGCTAAGGCTACTTTGTCTGGGGCAGCTCAGGACTTCATGGCCGCCATGACAACCATGGGGCTGTCTCAATATGTTAGTGGCCCAACACATACATCGGGGCATACTCTTGACCTGGTCTTTGCTACCGGACATGGGGATAGTGATCTGGATGTGGGGAGTTTTACATCTCTCCCGTTGTCATGGACAGATCATTGCTTGCTGAAGTTTAGACTTTCAGTAGCCTTTTCCCTCTGCAAGGGTGGGGGACCTATTAAATTGGTCCGCCCCCGGAGACTAATGAATTCTGAAGGTTTTCAAAAGGCTCTGGGGGTTTTTCTGGCTGATAAGACTGGCGCTCCTGTCGAAGCCCTGGCCGATCTGTGGAATGCAGAGATGACCCGGGCTGTTGACACGATCGCTCCTGCGCGCCCTCTCCTATGTAGAGCTCATACAGCTCCTTGGTATACTCTGGAGCTGACAGCGATGAAACAAGACAGGAGGCGGCTTGAGCGGAGATGGAGACGAACTCCCGACGAATGCAATTATGAGCTGGTTCGTGCTTCTACTAAGCTCTATGTAGGAGCGGTGAGGGCGGCAAAAAAACAACATTTCGCCGCCACTATTCAGTCATCTCTCTCACGCCCACGGGAGCTTTTTAAAGTGGTTCGTGGCCTACTCCATCCAGGCCTACAAGATACGGCAGATACATCAGTAGCTCGATGTAATAAATTTGCTGAACACTTCCAGCATAAAATCTCATGCATTCGCCGGGACTTAGACTCCTATTTAATAGCAGTTAATCCTACTGAGGTGTCCGGAGCACAGTCTTGTCATGTTTTGTTGGATGAGTTTCAGTTGGTTCAGTTCGAGGACGTGGACAAGGTGCTTGGACAAGTTCGTGCGACCACTTTGGTACTGGATCCTTGCCCCTCTTGGCTAATTAAAACTAGCAAGGAAGGAACAGTTGGCTGGGCCAAGGAAGTGATTAATGCCTCTTTACGAGAGGGAGTGGTCCCTGGCTGTCTGAAAGAGGCAGCAGTGAGACCACTCCTGAAAAAACCTTCCTTGGACCCAGAGGATTTCAGCAGCTACAGACCAGTAGCCAATGTTCCGTTCCTGGGCAAGATCCTGGAACGTGTGGTGCTGACCAGCTCCAGGCGCTATTGGATGAAACCGATTATCTAGATCCATTTCAATCGGGGTTCAGGCCTGGTTTTGGCACTGAGACTGCCTTGGTCGCCCTGTTTGATGACCTATGTCGGGAGAGAGACAGAGGGAGTGTAACTCTGTTGATTCTCCTTGACCTCTCAGCGGTTTTTGACACCATCGACCATGGTATCCTTCTGGAGAGGCTTGCGGAGTTGGGAGTTGGAGGCACTGCTTGGCAGTGGTTCTGCTCCTACTTAGCGGGTCGTCTCCAGAAGATAGTGCTTGGGGAACATTGCTCGACACCGTGGGTTCTCCAATGTGGGGTCCCGCAGGGTTCGGTTCTGTCTCCCATGCTTTTTAACATTTATATGAAGCCGCTGGGGGCGGTCATCAAGAGTTTTGGAGTGCGTTGTCATCAGTATGCTGATGACACGCAGCTCTACTTCTCCTTTACATCTTCTTCAGGTGAGGCAGTCGACGTGCTGAACCGTTGCCTGGCTGCGACAATGGACTGGATGAGAACTAACAAACTGAGACTCAATCCTGACAAGACTGAGATGCTGTTGGTGGATGGTTTCTCTGATCGGATGGTGGATATATACCCTGTCGTGGATGCGGTTACACTCCCACTAAAGGAACAGGTGCGTAGTCTGGGAGTCATCTTAGACTCTTCCCTCACACTTGAGGCTCATGTAGCCTCGGTGGCCCGGAATGCGTTCTACCAACTTCGGTTGGTAGCCCAGCTACGTCCCTATCTGAGTAAGGAGGACCTCACATCAGTGGTACATGCTATGGTAACCTCGCGTCTGGACTACTGCAATGCGCTTTACGTAGGGCTACCTTTGAAGACGATTCGGAAGCTACAGCTAGTGCAAAATGCGGCGGCCAGACTGCTAACAAGAACTAAGCGGTCTGAGCATATAACACCTGTGCTAGCCCGTTTGCACTGGCTTCCAGTATGCTTCCGGGCCAGATTCAAAGTGTTGGTACTTACCTATAAAGCCTTATATGGCGCGGGACCACGATATCTGTCGGAACGCCTCTCCCGATATGAACAGGCCTGTATACTATGGTCTACTACGAAGGCCCTCCTCCGGGTTCCGACTCATAGAGAAGCCCGGAGAATGGTGACAAGATCTAGGGCCTTCTCAGTGGTGGCTCCCGAACTATGGAATGGTCTCTCTGAGGAGGTGCGCCTGGCGCCGACACTATCATCTTTTCGGCGCCAGGTTAAAACCTTTCTCTTCTCTGAGGCATTTTAATTCCTGTTAATTCTAAATTATTATATTTTGATTTTAGACTGTACAGTTTTGTGTACAGTTTTGTGTTATTTTTATTGTATTTTTAATGTTCACCGCCCAGAGAGCTGTTGCTAGTCGGGCGGTATATAAGCTTAATTAAATAAATAAATAAATACATACATAAATAAATACATAAATAAGTCCACTGCATGTTTTTTTCCCTCCATAGAGAAAGGCCGGGGAAGGAACTGGCAATCCCACCCCATATATACGGTCTGCCTTGTAAACGTCGCAAGACGTCACCCTAAGAGTCGGAAACAACTTGCACTATAAGTGCGGGGACACCTTTACTTTTTTTAAGCCTCTTAAATAAAAATTCTTGTTGATGCACCCTCTGTGAGGCCTCCTCTTCATGACACTTATTATTTCTTTTCACATATTTTTTTCTTTTCTACAAATTAATTCTTTTGATTGATTGATTGATTGATATTTGCCAAATAAAAAACAGGTAACAGAGCAAACATTCAACATCAACACATAAATATTTCTAACAGTGATTTCCAGTGCTTTTTTTGAGATGGTATTCACTGGTATGGAGTACCGCTACTTTATTTTTTGCTACTCCTGGCAAACATTTTGCGCTAGCACCCATAGCACTTTTATCAAGATATGAGTCCTGGCACCTCATTTTTTACCAAAAAACCCCACCACTGATTATTTCTAATTATTTCTAGCAAGTACAACTGTCACCAAGTTCAATTAAATATGAGCAATGCCTTGGTGGATGATATGAGGAGGGTGTTGGATAGGGGCGAATGTACCTTCCTTGTCCTCCTGGATCTCTCAGCGGCTTTTGATACCGCTGACCACGGTATCCTCCTGGACCGCCTGGAGAGGCTGGGCATAGGGGGCACTGTAATGCAGTGGTTCCACTCCTTCCTCTCTGATAGGTACCAGAGGGTGGCACTGGGGGACGATGTCTTGGACACATGGCCTCTCACTTGTGGGGTACCACAGGGTTCCATCCTCTCCCCTATGCTGTTTAACATCTATATAAAGCCGCTGGGAGCTATCATCAGGAGATGTGGGCTGCAATGTCATCAGTATGCGGATGACATGCAGCTCTATCTCTCGTTCAAGTCTTCACCGGCGTTGGCTGTGTAAATCCTGTCCAAGTGCCTGGAGTCGGTGAGTGGTTGGATGGGAAGGAATAAGCTGAAGCTGAACCCTGACAAAATCGAGGTACTGTTCGTGGGAGACAAGAGAAGGCTGGGGGATGTTAACTTGGTGCTTGATGGGGTACAATTGCCCCTGAAAGACCAAGTCCGCAGCCTGGGGGTCATTCGTGACTCCCAGCTGTCCATGGAGGCTCAGGTCTCGGCTGTGAGCCGGCGGAGTTGTATGAACTCCACTTGATATGAAGTCTGCGCCCCTGCCTTCCAAACCATCTGCTCCCATTCGTGGTACACGCCCTGGTCTCCTCTCGCCTAGACTACTGTAATGCGCTCTACATGGGGTTACCCTTGAAAATGGTCCGGAAGCTGCAACTGGTACAGAATGTGGCAGTTCGCCTGATTAAGGGTAGCCGCTGGCAAGACCACATTACTCCAGTGCTGAAGGAGTTGCACTGGTTACCAGTTGCTTTCCGAGCCCAATTCAAGGTGTTGGTTTTGACCTTTAAAACCCTGTATGGTTTCGGCCCAGTCTATCTGAAAGAGCGCCTCCAGCATCATCAATGTTGCCGCCCAACAAGATCAGCCTCAAAAGACCTTCTCTCCATCCCACCAGTTAAAACAGCTAGACTGGTGAGAACTAGGGAGAGGGCTTTTTCAATCGTGGCACCCACTCTATGGAATTCCTTCCCAAATGACATCCGCCATGCCTCCTCCATGATGAGCTTCCGCCGGACCCTGAAAACCTGGCTCTTCAGGCAGGCCTTTGGGGTGGGTTAGATTTTAGTGTTACTGTTGGGATTTTAAGGCTCTAATGTGAACTATGTTTTTATGTTGTGCATCACCCAGAGTGGCTGGACAACCAGCCAGATGGGCGAGTAATAAATTTAATAAATTTAATAAAATCAATCAATCAATCAATCAATCAATCAATCAATCAATAAAGCCCTAAATGTTAGGTTAGATCTGTGGGTGTTCAGGACAGGACAGCTAGAAAGGCCTCCCTGAGTACTGCATCCAGTTCTGGACACCATACTTTTAAGAAGGCTGCAGACAAACTGAACGGGTTCAGAGGAGGGCAATGAGGATGATCAGGGGACTAGAAACAAAGCCCTATGAGGAGAGACTGAAAGAACTGGGCATGTTTAGCCTGGAGAAGAGGGGACATACGTTAGCACTGTTCAAGTACCTAAAGGTTGTCACACAGAGGAGGGCCAGGATCTCTTCTCAATTGTCCCAGAGTGCAGGACACAGAATAATTGGCTCAAGTTACAGGAAGCCAGATTTCAACTGAACATGAGGAAAAACTTCCTAACTGTTAGAGCGGTACAACAATGGAACCAATGACCTAGAGAGGTGGTGGGCTCTCCAACCCTGGAGGCATTGAAGAGGCAGCTGGACAGCCATCTGTCGGGTATGCTTTAATTTGGATTCCTGCATTTATTATTTATTATTTCAGTCAAAGACCAGCAAAGGGCTCTCATGTATCCCAATGTGCAGTAAAGCACAAGCATCTAAAAAGTGATCTTTGCGTTTCAACAGCATCCCCTGATGAGAGGGTCAACCTTAAGATTGCAGTGGCAGGAAATCCATCCCCTCGCCTTACATGACAGAATCCCCTTAGGAGGATAGATCAAGTATCTATGATGTCTTGGAATGTTGCCGGTTGGTCAAATAGGATTACTGCATTGAGCAGGGGGGTGGACTTGATGGCCTTATAGGTCCTTTCCAACTCTATGATTCTATGAAAGACTTCCTAGAGAATGCTGCCAGGCGATGGGTTGTATCCTACACTGTGTGAGCGCATTCCACTTGTGCAACGGGACTTTATCTCTCCTCTGGTTGTGTACTCCCCCAAATCTACAAGATGTCCCCAATACTCTAGGGTGTATGGAATGGGTGCAGAGGAGAGGAGAAGAATGTTCCGTTGTATAAGCTGAAGTCTGGTGCATGACTGGAAAAGCAGCTTTGGATACAATCCAGTATCATTATTCAGTTTTGAAGGCAGGTTAAGCTATTTCTATTCTACATATTTAAAAAAATTGTGATTTGAATGTGAAGATTCTGTTTTTATTTATGATGGGCTACTTCTGATATTTGTGTTTTATGCTGCCTGATTTCAGATTTCTTTGTATAGCTATTTTTACTTTTGGACATCACCATGGGTATTTTTAATAGAAAGTAAATTAATTTTTATAACTAAATAAAATCAGTAAGATTTCAAAGTAATAGATTTACGTACAACCCTCCCTGGGCAAAGTCTGAAATCTTCGGAAAGTAAGGTTTTAATTTTGCAACTCTAATATTCAGTACTATTTCCTAACAGACACACACAAGCCTGTCAAGAAAAATCTGAAATGCCACTTTTGTAGTGGGGCCATTTGCTTCCATTTCATAAGACAGGCGTTATTAGAAAATTAGGCTGCCTCCAAAACGCACCTTGAACAGAGCATTGGGGCTGCATTATACTAAAAACCTTTGGTCAAGTTTGTGTTGCCTCTAAGCAATGGTTAAAACTGTGCAAGGAATGCTCTTGTGCAAATGTAGTTCTTGTAAACTCATGTTATACAAATGAAGCTTTCTAACCAGACTGAATCTGTCATCGCTCTGTAATTAATCTTTTCTAATTGGGGCCCCAAGACATTCACTTTTATGTCTCTGATCAAGAGAGATCTCAGAAATGTCATCCTTAAAATAACAACCTAAAGCCTTCAGTTACATCACAGATGCCCTTAGAGAATTTTCTCCCATTTGTGCTTCTGCAACATAGCTAGAAAATCTGCTAATGTTAAACTTGTCCAAACACATGAAGGGAGTAAAGATCTGTCATTCACAGTATTGGTTCTCGAGGAAACCATTGCTTAATCATCCAGTCAAAACAGCATTATTCATAAGTACAATAAAACAACTAGCTCAAAACATGTTGCTGCTGCTCCATGCTGTTCTATTGGGGATTTTTTTTTAAGTGTACTGAATAAACAGTCTGCTCTAATTAGCATGAAAGGCTAATGTCTTCTGGTACTTTGAGTTACATGGTGAGAAGAAAAATAACTCGATCTTCACAACAGAATGTTTAATTTATGAACGTTTTTTACCAAACAGACTTTCTTATGATATTTCTGTCCAGTGTTCCATGATATATCCTTAATTTACCTTTATTTTAATTATTTATTTCTATAAAAAATACAGAAGAAAAAAACAAAAGGTATAAATAGGATATAAAGTAATACAAAAGTACAAGATATTAAAGATTTCATATAAATTTTGAAATTAATTAAAAGATTTCGATATTAAAGATTTTTAAAAATATGCCAAAGAACATATGAAGACAATACAGTAGGGCCCCACTTTATGGCACTTTGCTTTACAGCGCTTCGCTAATGCGGCGGTCTGAATTAGATGCAATTAGACGAAAGCCCCACTCATACGGCGCTTGTTCCGCTTTTATGCCGGTTTTCAGGCATTGCACGCCATTCTATTCAATGAGTTCCGCTTTTCAGCGGGGGTCCAGAACGTAACCCGCCGTATGAGTGGGGCCCTACTGTACTAAGGAGATATAATTAAACATCAGAAAAACAAATAATGATCTGAACCCTTCTGGCCTAATCTTCCAAATCTATCATTAACATTTTCACAGAATCATGAAGTCAATCCCTATTCCTATAGTTCTTTACCGCCACTTAATGCAGGTAGGCACAGGCTTCCAGTCAACCAGTGCTTCTTTATACTCCTGCATTTTCTTAATCATAGTTAGTTTTACTATTTATTTATTACACATCTATCCCACCCTCCCTTCCAAAGGAGCCCAGGGCAGCAAACACCAAAGTGGTAAAACGATACAATTAAAATAATAAAAACAAATTTAAAATATTTTAAAACAGTTAAAAACATCCAAAAAATATAAAAGAGTCGCATACTCACAGCTAATAATTTCAAGGTTTTCTAACTAGTTCTATTTTAGTTGGAGGGGGGGTTGTTAGTCTTTCAATACTTAGCATATATTGTACATCACAAATTGAAAAAACATGTTAATGACTTCATTGTCATTTGGATTTGTGAGAGTTCCTTTATTACCTCAGTAACCATATACCAAAAGCTTTCCGCCTTAGGGCACTTCCACCACATATGGTAGAAGTTTTGCTTACAAAGCCAGCAATGGCCATCTCCAACCTCCCTACGATATTACCTTTCCAAGGTGACCAGTGCCATGATGTGTTTTCAGTGTCTTCTATACTTCCCATATCCAATTTTCCTTAATGAATGTACTATTTCAGTCCTTCTTATATGAACAGTAGTTTTTTGGGGGGTTTGTCACATAAAACTTAAAATAATTATTCAAATGAAAAACTAGAATTACTGTATCAGATTGTGGAATCAATTAAGAAATTACTTAGAAACAAAAAGTTATTATATAGAGTTTAGTGGTAGTTGAGCATGTTTCTTAATTATCTTCAATGTAGGGCTCAGATCCACAGGTGCAAAGTTTTCCCCTTTGTTGCAATGAATCGGGAAGCCCTTGGAAATATGGAAATTCTTTGTCTAAATTAGTGCTCATGCGCTGCTACAGAATCAGTGGATGAAGATGACACCTCTTTCACTGGGCAATTGAAGAACCAGGAACTTACAACTGATGTACAATTGCAGCTGTGACTTATATTACTTACCTGTCTAAGACAGGGTTTGCACCATCTTAGATGACTCAACTGTATGGTGCAGAATTTGGAAACATGTGGCCCTCCAGATGTTGCTGGACTCCCAGCTTCCATCATCCTTGACCACTGACCGTGCAGGACTCATAGGTGTTTGAGTCCAACAATATCTGAAGGACCAAGGATTTCCCAGCCCTGGAGTAGCGTATTCCTCTACCCAATGATAACTTTCACCAAACCATACTAACAAATCAACAAAAGTTTTTCCTTAACTCTAACCTAAGATCTGTAAGGCTCTCCTATTTATGAAGGTATTCTGTGATCTTCATAACTTATAAAAACATTTTAAATAAATATTTTGTATTTGCCTCTTTTTAAGAAACATGGTATTTGGAGTTTGACACATACTGTATGGAACACACGTTGCCTATTAAAGTCAGTTATAATTCCTCATAGACAATCTATTTTGCAAGTTCCATCAAGCAAGCTGTAGAACTGAGATGAAGCATTATATACAGTATAGATGATATTAGACTATAATGTTGTTAGTTGCCTTGAACATTGGTATGAAAAGGTGGAATAGAAATGATTCAAATAAAAATATAAGTGCATGATCCCTGGTTAATCACAGTCGCTTTTGTATATCTCATTAGTGAATATGTGATGCTCAGATTGCTCACCATGTATCATTCTGCGCACTCATTTAATCTCATATGCCATTCTGTTGTCTCACCACGTATGAAGAGATGAGTTAGAAGCTCTTCACAGTCTGTTAGAGAGTTCACCATTCTAAATAATTTGGTGTCATCTACAAACATTACTAGCTCACAAACTCAGATGGCTTTAACAAATGGATTAAACACATTTATGGATAACAATTAACCATGACTGATGCTCTTCCTCCAAGGAGCAAACAGTGACGTTTTATCCTCCCAACAATTCTGCAAGATAGCTTATGCTGAGAGATAGCGGCTGGCCCAAGGTGAGCTTCATAGCTGAGTGGGGATTTGAAGCCAAGACTCTCTGGTCCCAGTTTGACAGGAGGAGAAGGGCTTGGTCAACCCCCTCCATAATGCCCCCTCTAAAATAGTCCAATTTTACAGTTAGGGAGCACTGAAGCAGACAGAATGTAATTTGCTGACAACTAGAAAGTCCATACAGAAAATTCTTCAGCAAACCTAAATGAGCTCATGACTTAGTATAAATTGTCTAATCAAAGAAGACAGAATAAGAGCCAATCTGTCATTAAAACAAAAATAAATAAATGTGCAGTCTTGACTGTAAAATACCAAAAGAGTATTAAAATCAGAAAATCTTGAGGAAGTCTGTCTCACCTGTATGAATAGTTAAGATATAGATATATTAAACAGTTTTGCAACCATGCTATTCTATTGCCTCAGAAAAATCTCAGAGATTGATTAGTATATATTTTTTTCTCTGTCCATGTTGGTATTTCTGGAGAGCAACATTATGTCTCTTACCAAAAAATATGGTCTTTTGACACATGATCCTGCAGGAGTGTCCATTTTGTCCCCAAGTCAAGAGAGACATAAAGCTTAAAATAAAACAAAAACAAAACATGTTAGTACAGTTCTTATTTAATTTTCACAAAGTACAAAATGCACAGACAAATGAGTTTTGGAGGCTGGGAGTAATACAAGACAGAGCTGTCCAGGTGATCAAATTACTGGGTGCCAAACCTCAGTTTATTTCAATTCATTTAAAAATCAACAAGATATTACCATGAATGAAACAAAAATGAGATTCATATAGATAATCACAGCATATAAACTGGTTCACATATGCACATTCATCACTTGGTGAATGCAGTATCAAGTGACGACTTGCATATGTGAATGAACTATTGGAGATCTAATACCACGTTCATATCAGCTGGCATCACCTCAAACACAATTATTTTCAATGGCCTATTCACTTACTTAGCTCTGAAGCACCAACTGTTGAAGAATAGTGTGATATGCATGCATGTGTGATACAACCTACAGTGAATGACTTGAAAGTAGGTTGTATTTTTCCATTGCTAAACAATGTCATAGTCATTTAAGGCTATCCCTCTAAAATGATTAGAACTTCTTTGGGGTAACATTTGAAAAATATCAAAATACTATATGACATCTCTTAGGTTTTTTTGTTTACCTGTCCCTCCTTGGTGTAGGCAAGCACCTTATCCTCCTGCTTTGGATGAAAAATCAGAGTTTCCACAAAGAAATTAATGGGCTGCTTTTGAAAGGTAGCTCCTTCATCTGTGCTAATAAAAAGACTCTGATCCAGGTCATTATGGGAAGAACTTACAAGAATTATCTACAAAAGAAAAGAATAAGAGGCTCTAGTACTATTTGCTCTAGTACTCTTTTTTATCTTGTTAAAAGGCAAAGAAATGAAGGAACTGAAAATAAGCACATGTTTTGAGCTGTATCAAGCAACACAATAACTAAATCTACCACAAACTTCAACTTTGTGCATTGGTTCAGAGATCAAAAGAGGAATTGTACCAACCATAAATGACAATACCATAAAGACAGATAATAAAATCTACAATTACAACTATTGGTTTCATATCACTTCAACTGTCATGGATTCCTCTAAAAAATTGTGGCATTTGTAGCTTGAAGATGCAGGGGATTTGGTATCAATGATCCCCCAGTGCCACTTCTTCTCATAATGACAGTTCCCAGAATCCCCTGAGGTGAGGATGTGACTTTTTTTTGTGCAATCTTATGAACATCAACTCAAAAGTAAGTCCCTCTTCATTCAATGGCGCTTACTCCCTAGTGGGATTTCAGCCTAGAACTAGCTAGAGTCTATACTGTAGAATTATCATTATGCTTTATCTGTATCACAATTAGCACAAGACTGTTGGAAAGAGGCAAGATCCTGGGGGACAGGGACAGGGACAGGGGAAGAGATAATAAAATGATGGAGGGATAGTATATCCATTATGTAAACAACAAATCACCTAATACTACCATTAATGTTACAAGTTACATTAGGACAATATTTTCCTTACTCATTTTATACAATAAAATGACAATTCTTTGTCCATGGGTTCACAATCTAAAAAATGTCACCACGTGCATGGTGAATCTCTAGCGGTGGTGTCAGCCAGCTGTAAATTCTTTGTCTAGGTCATAATTCACTGCAAACTATGCACAAAGGGGCTAACTGAATTCTATAAGAGGGTTGTCTCATGGAGGTCCTCATGGAGGTATACTGCAGTACTGTACCTTTTATTATTCTCACTGGTAAACCTATTCAGGCATTTATAATCTTCACATTTAAACAAACAGGCAGCAAAATGTCCTGGAGTGGCCCTGAAGTAAAGGAGGCCCCCTGAATCAGAACTTTGCCATCAAACTCATGGAATACTTTAAACTATGTATATGTGACACACCAGAGAGGGTGGGACATGCTGAGGTCTCAATCCCTCTTGGAAGTGGAGCAGCTGCTATTGTTAAAAGGGGAAAACCAGCCAAGTTAAATGCATTCACATGTTCATCATGTCTTTTGGGGTCATGTATTATGGATGTAATGCTTAACATTACATACAGCATGGGGCCACAGGATGGCAAAAAAGCATTTGCTGCTATCCACGCTAAAAGCAGCAGCAACAACAACAACCAAGCCAGAGCCATCTAGCGTCACAACCTCTTTCAACACACTGCTGGATGCTTGCAATGGACACTCCTAAAATACTGTTGCATGCCACCCCAATCTCCAAGAGGTGAGAGATCTACAGGGGTCCCTGCACTTGCCCAGGGTTTGGTTTCCTTGGAAAGAAGGTCAGCAGAGATTGTGGTGTCTTTTAGGAAATATGGTTTTTATTTACACACATTCCAACCTGAGCTTAAGATGGAGGGGTTCAAAGCATAAGCAGCCCAACAGATATTGCTTTTCCATCAGGCTTACAGGAGACATCCTAAAGCCATGGTGCAAGGAGCCAACCTCTCTTCATGTCTCTAGCTCCCAGCCTTTCCTCAGACTCAACTAAAAACACAAGCCTCTCTTTTGGCCCTAGGAGGGGGGGCTCTCCTGAAGAGTTTCAGTAACAATAGGATCACCCTGGCCCATTTGCCAGTTAATGGGCACTTTATAAATCCATTAGCCCACCTGGCCACTCAATTCAACTAACAAAGGAGATTTATCTGATCTACAGAGCAGGTTTCTCAGATGCAGAGCCCACCTCCAGGTGTAGGGTCCCTATCAGAGGCTGGAAGGGGACTCATAGAAATCATATATCTCAACCCCCAAACCCATAACAATAACTAGAGCTCATTTTCATTGTTTACCCTGAACCTTAACTACAATGTGAAGCAATGAAGGAAAGACTGATTTTGGTCTTCAGCAGGAGAAATCCTAATTTGACTATGAATTAACTAGCTCACTATTTGGCATTTTGCTGTTTCTCAATCTCCATCCACTGTAAATAAAATTAAAATACTGAGTTACCTCTAACATTAAAAGAATTGGTAAGATAAAGATTGTAAAGCATTGTGCAAATTAAACATGATCTAACATGATTCATAACAGCAAAACTGTGGTTCCAAGTTAATCTTCTGTAGCACACTTTACACACTTCAATCAGCCTCAGATAAGGGGAGGGAGGAATTTTAGTGGAAGCCAAGAATTACTGGGTCCATTCTAGAAGACAATTATTTATGCATTGAATTCATTTTCCATCCCTCCCATTCCCAAGCGTTGCAGCCTAGTAACAACAGTTTAGAAGGGTAATATAATGAAAGCAGAATGCTCAATTAACATGCAAATCATGCAGAATTAAATTATACCCCATGTCTGCGCAACACTGGCTCACACAGGAAGACTTTTAACACTCCCTGGAGGTATTCAGACTGCATGTGTTCCAATGCTCCGTACCAAATGGAAGTGAAGAGAGCCCCTCAAAGATGAAGCTATGTTGCACTGACAAGCTATACAGAAGAGGAGCTGGTAATCAAGCAGCTCCCAATGATTCTGACATAATAGTTCAGATATGTGAGCCACTGCTCCTGGAAAAAACAATCATGGTTACATTTTCAGAGGTCGTTGCTAGTCTATAGCCTGGGGACAAAGCAAAATAATTTCATGTTTTACATCACTTTCCAGTGAAATGCCAATGTAACACCAAAAGAAATGTACATGAAATGAAATGTGGCATACAGTAGGGCCCCGCTTATATGGCGGGTTAGGGACCAGGCCCCGGCCGCAAAGCGGAAATCGCCGTAAAGCGGAACCCATTGACTATAATGGGTTGCGCCACGCGAAAATGCCGCAAAATCGGCTTTAAAACGAGGAATTTCCCCTAATTGAAAGCCACCGCATAAGCGGAATGCCGGAAAACAGAACACCGTAAAGCAGGGCCCTACTGTACCCATAAATGCAGAAGTAAATCCACAATGTTCAAAGATTCCTATCCATAGCCTTTTGATGCACCACAAGCATACAAGCCTTGTTTGCAACTATACCACAAACTGCCAAGGACATTTGTAATAAAATAGAATGAGGAGGAAGTGGTCAGATTTGCACACTGAAGAAAAATGACATAAAATTGCCCTGTTAATGAGCTTCTGGGATAAGAAATGTACAAATGTTCCATGGCAGTCTGCTCTTCAGATATGAATGGTCAGTTTAGTTTCTTAAATTTCTCCGCAAGTGATCTACTGTGATCCCCAGTCTGCACATGTAGGGAGCCTGCAGCATTCATCTCTGCCATGCTCTTTTCAGCCATAGTGATCATAGAGGTGGCTGTTGACTTCCTACATGTACTTCCAGTTCACACTTTCTCCACATGGTAGTGCCCCTGTGCACTCAATCGCATGGAGGAATTTGATAGGAAAGTGTTTACTATATTACTCATAAAAAAAGTCAATTCAGGTAAATTTACTTTTAGTTGGCTTATGCTATTCTACATACTTCCTAAAGATGGCAACATTAAATTTCCCTTTGTATCTCTCTAGCCTATGTCCCATATTATTTTATGCAATCTCACCTTCCTAATATGCTTTGCTGTAACATTTGATTACTACATGACAGAAATATTATGCAACTGCAGGTAATCCAGGAGCTTTATGCTAAATAATTGGCTTATTTTTGTTTTTTGTTATTTTTGTGCAAATGCCTGCAAATGTTTTATATAGCAGGTGATATATACATATTTTAAATAAAATAAATAAAAATAAATATTTTAAACATCATGTAACAGAGTTTATATCACCCAATTTTTGCCTATTTGAAAATTTTCAGTGGGAGATATAAATTTTGTGCACTCCTTCTGATAACATGCTGCAGGTATGATCCCATTTAAACAGTATTTCTGTATACCAAAATGACTGAAAGTTTTGCCTGTTTCCCCAGCTGAGGCGGGGCCTCAGCTTCAGTCCTGTTCTCTCCCTCTGCAGGGGGGGGAGCTGTCTGACGGCAGTGCAAGTGCAGGGAGAGGTGCCACATCAGGTGGAGGAGTGGGCGGCTGGTCCAGGAGTCTGTCCTGGGAGGGTCTGGGATGGCTCCAAAGCAGGGGCTTCTTCGACGTCTCCCCCTTCGCTGGGTCGTTCTCCGAAGGGAATGTACCAGTCCAAGTCTTCCTTGTCCCCCTCCTGCACATCGGTCCACCCCCTGCTAGCATAGCTCACAACACACAGACTAATCAGGTCATGCGTATGCCGGCACCAAGCAAAAAACTCAGCATAGATCAGGCTTTGTCATTCAAGCATAACCGCAGCAGTTTGTTCCTACATTGTATCTTAGGGATTTCCTAAGATGATATATAGCACGATTGCCACTTTTGCATACAGAAGTGTCAGAAATGAATGAGAAAATGGTGGCTTCCAGAAGACAATAAAAGCACTTTTTAAAATGATTAACATGATATTAGAGCTGGCTGTGCTGTGTTAATTGCATATTCTCTAGTCCTCCACTGTTAACCCTCCTGGTCATTTTGGGGCTGTTATTTGAAAGCAGAAAAGTGCAGCTTCTTTACTGGTAAGGGTAAAAATGTGTTCTTTTACAAAACAGAGAAGAAAAAGGTTTTCAATATAGCAACACATTTCTGCCTCAAAGAAAGCCACTTGGGCAAAGTCTACTGAATACTCTAGCTACGGCTAAATATATGGTTTTGTGCTCAAATATTTGGATATAGGAGAGCAAGTGCTCTGCTCACATCTGTCAGCTCAGCAGTTTCCATCTATGCTGTCTTGATCTTTACAAAAGTTATCTCCACACTCATAGAATTATCTGCCTTCCTTCATGTAACCTCAGGCAGATTTGGCCAGCTACTTCTTGGCTTTATTTTTGTGGGAAAGCATCACCATCAAACTCACTGATTTAAAGGGGAGAGTTATGTAGGTGCTTAGCTTTTTTATTTGAAATCAATGAGACTTAACTTTGGCTGGATTATGCCCAAAGTCATTACTGTAATTAGCAGTGTTTATAGCAGCCTCAAAGCAATAGCCCAGACTGCATGTGTCAAAGTGGCATCTGTAAAGAGAATAAGATGACAATTGGGGAGGAAAGTCATGGCTTGTGTACAAAATTACAACCAATGAAAGTGCTCAAGGACCCAGAGCCACATCATGTCATTATAATTCACATCAGTTGTTCTTTTCATTTGTCGTAGGAGGCTGTAGAAAGTGGAGTCCCTCAAGGATCGATATTGGGACCTGTACTTTTCAACTTGTTCATTAATGACCTAGAATTAGGAGTGAGCAGTGAAGTGGCCAAGTTTGCTGACGACACTAAATTGTTCAGGGTTGTTAAAACAAAAAGGGATTGCAAAGAGCTCCAAAAAGACCTCTCCAAACTGAGTGAATGGGCGGAAAAATGGCAAATGCAATTCAATATAAACAAGTGTAAAGTTATGCATATTGGAGCAAAAAATCTGAATTTCACATATACGCTCATGGGGTCTGAACTGGCGGTGACCGACCAGGAGAGAGACCTCGGGGTTGTAGTGGACAGCACGATGAAAATGTCGACCCAGTGTGCGGCAGCTGTGAAAAAGGCAAATTCCATGCTAGCGATAATTAGGAAAGGTATTGAAAATAAAACTGCCGATATCTTAATGCCGTTGTATAAATCTATGGTGTGGCCGCATTTGGAATACTGTGTACAGTTCTGGTCGCCTCATCTCAAAAAGGATATTATAGAGTTGGAAAAGGTTCAGAAGAGGGCAACCAGAATGATCAAGGGGATGGAGCGACTCCCTTACGAGGAAAGGTTGCAGCATTTGGGGCTTTTTAGTTTAGAGAAAAGGCGGGTCAGAGGAGACATGATAGAAGTGTATAAAATTATGCATGGCATTGAGAAAGTGGATAGACAAAAGTTCTTCTCCCTCTCTCATAATACTAGAACTCGTGGACATTCAAAGAAGCTGAATGTTGGAAGATTCAGGACAGACAAAAGGAAATACTTCTTTACTCTGTGCATAGTGTGTGTGTGCGTTACTGTTGGGTGAATGATTGTATGATTGCTTGTCTGTGTGAGTTTGTGTATTTTTAACATGTGCCTGGGAGAAAAGATTCCATCCTTCATGGGGGGGCTTTCGGGGGCCCCAATTAACGTAGTGACGGGTAATGGGAGGTATGGCGTTAGGAGGAGAACAGGCCAGGTAAGGGGAACTCGTCCCAGACAAATTGTGTCTGTGCCTTGTTCCGGTTCTCCTCATACCCACAGGTTTGTTGGTTATCCTATCAGCCAGCTCTCAGATCTCCAAGTGCTGCTTTTGAATGCCAGGTCAGTACATAATAAAACCTCACTTGTCCATGATTTAATTCTGGAGGAGGGTGCCGACCTGGCATGTATAACCGAAACCTGGGTGGCTGATCAGGGAGGAGTTGCTCTTTCCCAGCTTTGTCCACCCGGGTATCTGGTTCAGCACTGTGGTAGATCTGAGGGCCGGGGAGGAGGGGTTGCTGTGGTCTATAGGAGTTCTTTCCCTCTCACCAAGCACCCTGTCCAGATGGCGACTGGTCTGGAATGTCTCCACCTTGTATTGGGCCAGGGAGACAGACTAGGAATACTGTTGGTGTACCGTCCACCTTGCTGCCCAACAGCTTCCTTAGCTGAGCTGACAGAGATAGTCTCGGAGGTGCTCTTGAGATCCCCTAGACTTTTGGTACTGGGGGATTTCAACGTCCATGCCGAGGCTGTCTTATCTGGCGCAGCTCAGGACTTGATTGCCTCCATGACAACCATGGGGCTGTCTCAATTTTCTACCGGCCCAACGCATGTGTCAGGACATACTCTTGATTTGATCTTCGCCACTGGACATGGAGATGGTGATCTGGTGGTGGGGTGTTTTTCATCTACCCCATTGTCATGGACAGATCACCGCTTGCTGAGATTTAGACTCACAGCGGCTCTTTCCCTCTGCAAAGGTGGAGGATCTATTAAGTTGATCCGCTCCCGGAGCCGGATGGATCCCGCAGGTTTTCAGAGGGCTCTGGGAGATTTTCTGGCTGATAGGACCGGTGCTCCTGTCGAGGCCCTGGTCGCACTGTGGAATACGGAAATGACCCGGGCTATTGACACGATCGCTCCCGCGCGCCCCCTCCGCTGTAGAGCTCATACAGCTCCATGGTATACCCCGGAGCTGAGAGCGATGAAACATGAGAGGAGGAGGCTGGAGTGCAGATGGAGGAAAACTCCCAGTGGATACAATCATGCCTTGGTAAGTGCCACCAATAAGTTGTATACAAAAGCGGTAAGGACAGCAAAGAAGCTTTATTTTGCTGCCTCTATTAGATCATCCCTATGCCGCCCAGCGGAGCTTTTTAAAGTCGTGCGTGGGCTCTTACACTCTGGCCCCCATGATACTACAGAAACATCGGAAGCCCGCTGCAACGAAATTGCTGGACACTTTCAAGATAAGATCGCATGTATCCGCAGGAATCTTAACTCCGATGTTGCGACAGATGAATCCATTGAAGTGTCTGGAGCACGGCCTTGTCCTTCATTATTGGATGAGTTTCAGTTGGTGCAGCTCGAGGAAGTGGACAAGGTGCTTGGAATGGTTCGGGCAACCACGTCTGTTCTGGATCCTTGCCCATCTTGGCTAGTGAAAGCTAGCAGGGCTGGGACCACCGGTTGGGCCAAGGAAGTGGTTAATGCCTCCTTGAGGGAGGGAGTAGTCCCTGGTAGCCTCAAGGAGGCAGTAGTGAGACCTCTTTTAAAGAAACCCTCCTTGGACCCAGATAACTTGAACAACTATAGACCGGTGGCGAATGTCCCTTTTTTGGGCAAGGTTTTGGAACGGGTGGTTGCCGGCCAGCTCCAGGTGCTCTTGGATGAAACCGATTATCTAGATCCGTTTCAATCCGGTTTTAGGCCCGGTTTTGGCACCGAAACAGCCTTGGTCGCCCTGTATGATGACCTTTGTCGGGAGAGGGACAGGGGGAGTGTGACTCTGTTGATTCTCCTTGATCTCTCAGCGGCGTTTGATACCATCGACCATGGTATCCTTCTGGGGAGACTCGCGGAGTTGGGTGTCGGGGGCACTGCTTGGCTGTGGTTCCGCTCCTACTTCGCGGACCGTCACCAGAAGGTAGTGCTTGGGGAACATCACTCGACACCATGGACTCTCCATTGTGGAGTCCCTCAGGGGTCGGTCTTGTCCCCCATGCTTTTCAACATCTACATGCAGCCGCTGGGTGTGGTCATCAGGAGTTTTGGAGTGCGTTGCCATCAATATGCTGATGACACGCAGCTCTATTTCTCCTTTTCATCTTCTTCAGGTGAGTCTGTTGATGTGCTGAACCGTTGCCTGACCGCGATAATGGACTGGATGAGAGCTAATAAACTGAGACTCAATCCAGACAAGACCGAGACACTGCTGGTGAACGCCTTCCCTGCTCAGATGGTGGATGTTCACCCTGTTCTGGATGGGGTTACACTCCCCCTGAAAGAACAGGTACGTAGTTTGGGGGTTCTTTTCGATTCTTCCTTGTCTCTCGAGGCCCAAGTGGCCTCGGTGGCACGGAATGCATTTTACCATCTTCGTCTGGTAGCCCAACTACGCCCCTATCTGGACAGGGACGACCTCGCCTCCGTTGTTCATGCTCTGGTAACTTCAAGATTGGATTACTGTAATGCGCTCTACGTAGGGCTGCCCTTGAAGACAGTTCGGAAGCTTCAGCTGGTGCAGAACGCGGCTGCCAGACTATTGACGAGGACCAGTCAGTCTTCGCATATAACACCTATTCTGGCGCGTCTGCACTGGCTCCCTATTTGCTTCCGGGCGAGATTCAAGGTGCTGGTTTTGACCTATAAAGCCTTACACGGCGTGGGACCTCAATACCTTGTGGAACGCCTCTCTCGCTATGAACCTACCCGTTCACTTCGTTCAGAATCTAAGGCCCTCCTCCGGGTACCAGCTCATCGGGAAGCCCGGAGGGTGGTTACTAGATCTAGGGCCTTTTCTGTGGTGGCCCCTGAGTTGTGGAACAGCCTCCCCGAAGAGGTACGCCTGGCGCCTACACTTCTATCTTTCCGGCGCCAGGTAAAGACCTTTTTATGCTCCCAGGCATTTTAATCGTTTAATTTTCTTAATCTTTCTACTTTTAACATGTATCCTTCTTAATTTGTGTTGTATTTCGTTTTTGTTGTGCTTTCTGTTGTTTGTTTGTACATGTTTTTGTTTTTTTTTACTATGATATATTGTATTTTATCTTGTTTGTTCACCGCCCTGAGAGCTATTCTGCTAAGGGCGGCATATAAATTGAAATAATAAATAAATAAATAAATAGTTAAACTATGGAATTTGCTCCCACAAGATGCAGTAATGGCCACCAGCTTGGATGGCTTTAAAAGAAGATTAGACAAATTCATGGAGGACAGGGCTATCAATGGCTACTAGCCGTGATGGCTGTGCTCTGCCACCCTAGTCAGAGGCAGCATGCTTCTGAAAACCAGTTGCTGGAAGCCTCAGGAGGGTAGAGTGTTCTTGCACTCGGGTCCTGTTTGCAGGCTTCCCCCAGGCACCTGGTTGGCCACTGTGAGAACAGGATGCTGGACTAGATGGGCCACTGGCCTGATCCAGCAGGCTCTTCTTATGTTCTTATGTTCTTAAAATAAGAATGCACAATTTCAGAAGGTAAGATAAAGAATGCAGGTTACATTGTCAGATTTGGTAGCTTCCCTTTAATACAAAATACACTGAGATGGATGCTAGAAAAATCTTTATATTTAATAAAAGTACAAGAAGCAAGATTACAGGTTGTATTCAACTAAGTCCCATCGAAATTAATCAGCCTAAATTAGTCGTGTCTATTAACCTCAATGGGTCAACCCTGAGCAAGACTTGCATGGAATACCACTCTATTTATATTGGGGGGGGGAGGAAAGGGGCATAAGCTTTGTTATCAGTGTTCTGCCAAGCTTCCTGTGGCTGTTATGGGGGTTGCTTGTTCTGTTTTACAATATTATGTATTTCTATTTATGCTTCTAATGTGCTGCAAGTCATTTGGAGATCTTCAGGTAACAAGCAACTAACAAACAGACAGACAAACAAAGAAACATCTTGAAAATTTATGTTGAATTCATATTACACGTTTACATTTCAAAATGTGCAGACTAAAGGCCAATCTCCTTTGCCCTCAGAAAGTATTCATAACTAAAAGGTTGATTTCTTGTATATTATACTGCTTGTCTTAGTAGCATCCTAGAAAATTCTAGCTATACATCCTAACACACTGTATGGGAGGGGGTCTGCCTTTGAAAAACTGGCAAGATTCTAACCATCAGATCATATAAAACCAATATTGAATCAATAGTTTCTGGATCCAATTCAACATGCTGTTTTTAACTTTTAAAGACTTAAAACAGTTTGGGAGCAGGATATTTAACGAAAGGCCTCTTTCACAAGTCTACCCACATGTTTCAATCAACAGACTTTGGAACTCCCTGCCCCAAAAGATTTTGCTGACTTACTTCCTTGTTTGCTTTCTGGTGACTGGTTAAGACATTGTTGTTTAGACAGGTTTTTGCTCTGAGCACTCCCTGAAGTAAGTTGTTGGTTTCCTCTGCTTCTTATTTTTGGCCAACCGCTGTTGTTTTAACACTGCTGTAGTTCTTTAAATTGTTCTTATGTTTTGTTGGTAGCTGTTTTTATGATGATTGTCAGCCACTTTGAAAGTCCCATTAAGGACATAAAGACAGGGTATAAATATTCCAATAAATAAATAATTATTACCCAGGTAAATGAAAAACCTTGTGTTATATTTATTATGTTGTTAAACAATGTATTTATATGCACCTTCATTTAAAACAGTTGATTGTAATAGCCAATCAAATATTTGTACAAGACTAATTTCAAATTTTATTTTGAATTGGAGTTCATCCAAACGCTCTGACTGGGGTGAGGGTGGGAACACATGGAAGGCTGAAATTGCTCAAGACGAACTAAGTCAATTTGTCCCCGTGGCAGATCGTTCCACACCACCTCCCATCCCCTACTGGTTTGGTTTGACTGTGTGGCTTAAAGGATGTCACCAAGAGCTTTCCTTATCACTGGCTATGGCAGCCTGATTTGAACCCAATGCACCTCACTTCAGGCTTATCTCCTCCTGCCCTCTACATAATTGTGCCTTCTGGTGAAAAGAGAAGTTGATTGGGTTGCCTCCTAAACCCAATCTCATTCCAGGCCTCTACTAAAATGGGGCAATGGAAGGACCAGTTACAATGGAGTTCTGGATATGGGATCAATTAAAAGTGTTGTGTTGATGGATCTCGGGGTTCTAGTAAAAAAATAAAGCAGATCCTGCAAGCCTGATTTCTGTCCATCTCTGTAGACAAAACAGAGCTAAATGGGTTAATGGTCTAACTTGGTATAAGGCAGCCCCCTAGGCTTCACTAGGCTCACAAAATACAGCACTACCACTCTCCCATAAGTCCAGGGTGTGAAGAACTCTGCCAGGGAATCTAATCCCAAACCCAGGGCAGCTGATCCTGGCCAGGCTGAGTTAAACCAATGCCAATCCTGTAAAGTAGGTAGACCGCCACCACCCCTTAAACCTGGTCACCCACTCTAGGCCAAGGGGAAACCCAAAGTGTGAGAAATAGACCTGCCAAGGATTCCAAAAGACAAGAGGCAAAGATGCACTTCTTGTCTTGGAGCCTTTAGGCAAAATACCCAGTTATACGGTCATCTGTGGCTAAATGGCCAAGGTGCTGGATTCAGAGCTAAAATTCCCCTGCAATGAACACACACTGGTGAATAAGATACAGTCTTTATTACGATAAAATTATAAATGTAAAAATATAGCAGCAAAATAGTTCCTTAAACCAAACACCCAGAAGGTTAAATACAAAAAAAAAGAGAACTCAATCGCAGGACAAAAATAACAAATCTGTCTAGCCTATTCTATACTTACACATCATAGGAACACAGGCAAAGTAACTTCATGGTTCCACATCTCCCCAAGAGATGTATGGCCTGGATAGCAATAGGAAGATAGAACCCCAACATTAGGTGGCACCAAGGAACATTGGGGAACAAAAACCAAAATCTTAGCTCTACTTTTATAGTGAAAAAGCCCGGCAACAGCCAGAAATTAGTCAATCAGAGGGCTTTCTAATGATGAAACCTTCCAGAGCTTTCACGCCTAATGGCTGTGCGGTTTCTCCAGCCTGTGGCCTTGAGGTACCAGTCTCGAGCTGATAAGCACATGTTCTCACTCACTGCCTAATAAATTGGATTCAGCTGTGGGAATTGACAGTGTCATAGCCTTCTAGAAGCCCTAATTCAGGCAAGATTTCCCCCCACAATTTCCTGCCACAGAACCATCTTTATTAGCAAATCTTAGCAAACCTGGGGTTGTTGACACAGGGAGGACTTATAGAGGAGCTACAACAAACCACAATTTTATCATGCACCTATTAACAGCACCCTCCTCTTCGGATGCACACCTTAACGTGGTGAGGGGGTTTGAGTGTGTTGAAGAAGCTGAGAGCAAAGCCGCCAGGAGTCTAGACCAAGAGGCTAGACTCCTAGCAGGGGCACCCAAGGCGGAATGGTCAAAGCTGAAACACCAGACTAAGATGCATCCAAACTCAGAGGAAGGCAATGGTAAACCACCTCTGAATATCTCTTACCACGAAAACCCTATGAAGAGAGTATCCAAAATGCAACACGAGATAGTGCTGGAAGATGAGACCCCCAGGTCAGAAGGCACTCACTGAGCTACTGGGGAAGAACAAAGGACAAGTACGAGTAGCGCTGTGACTAATGACGCAGCTGGGTCAAAGCCGAAAGGAAGCCCAGAGGCTGATGCACACAGATGCAAAAGGAGAGTCCTGAGTTGTACGACGCACACAACAGGAACATGGTATGTGAGAAGCATGAACCAGGGAAAATTAGAAATTGTCAAGCAAGAAATGGAACGCATCAACATTACAATACTTGGCGTGAGCGAACTAAAATGGACGGGAATGGAACATTTACAATCAGGCAACTACAAAATATTTTATGCAGGAAATGAGAAATTAAGAAGAAATGGGGTTGCTTTAATAGTGAGAAGTGATGTAGCAAGAACAATTAGGAGCTACAACGCAAGGTCTGAGCGAGTGATATCAATGAGATTAAATGGGAAACCTATCAATATAACCATCATCTAATTCTATGCTCCGACGGCAAATGCAGAAGAGGAGGAATTGGAGAGATTTTATGCAGAAGTACAGGAAGAACTTGATCACACACCAAAACAAGATGTGCTGATAATCATGGGGGCCTGGAATGCAAAAGTAAGGAACAGAAGAACTAGGAATTGTGGGAAAATGGGGCTTAGGGGATAGAAATGAAGCAGGAGAAAGACTTATTGAATTCTGTGAAGTCAATAATTTGTTTTTCGCAAATACATTTTTTGAGCAACCGAAAAGATGACTGTACGTATGGACCAAATGGTCAATATAGGAATCAAATTGATTATATAATTGGTAGCAGAAGATGGAGAAGTTCCATACTTTCTGCGAAAACAAGACCAGGAGCAGATGTGGTACAGATAATGAACTGGTCACATCGAAAATAGGAGTAAAGCTAAAGAACAACAACAAAGCAATCGTAATGCCAAAATACAATTTAAATAACATCCCAGAAGAATATAAAGATCAAAGATGGAAGCTACACACTGAAGAACTCTATAAAAGAGATGCAAGGATGACAGATTCATTCATGGAGGAACCATATGATGAAGAACCAGAAATTTTAGAATGTAAGGTGAGAGCTGCTCTTAAAATACTTGGAAGAAACAAATCACCAGGAATAGATGGCATACCAATAGAGTTGCTACAAGCTATTGAGACTAAATCTGTCCAGATTTTGACAAAAACCTGTCAAGAAATATGGAAAACTAAACAATGGCCCACAGACTGGAAGCATTCCATATACATCCCAATTCCAAAGAAAGGGGATCCCAGGAATGCAGTAATTATCGAACTATTGCCTTAATATCCCATGCAAGTAAAGTAATGCTCAAGATTCTACAACAAAGGCTCTTACCATATATGGAGCGAGAAATGCCAGATGTCCAAGCTGGATTTAGAAAGGGAAGAGGTACCAGAGATCATATCGCAAACGTATGTTGGAAAATGGAACAGACCAAGGAATTTCAGAAGAAAATCACCCTGTGCTTTATAGATTACAGCAAAGCCTTTGACTGTGTAGATCAGGAAAAACTATGGAATGCTTTAAAAGAAATGGGGGTGCCACAGCATGATTGTCCTGTTAAGCAACCTATACTCTGGACAAGAGGCTACTGTAAGGACAGAATATGGAGAAACCGATTGGTTCCCCATCGGAAAGGGTGTGAGACACGGGTGTATTTTATCACCCTGTTTATTTAATCTATATGCAGAACATATCATATGGAAAGCAGGATTGGACCAAGATGAAGGAGGTTCGAAAATTGGAGGGAGAAATATCAATAATTTAAGATATACAGACGATACCATACTACTAGCAGAAACCAGTAATGATTTGAAACGAATGCTGATGAAAGTTATAGAAGAAAGCACAAAAGCAGGACTACAGCTGAACATCAAAAAGACTAAAGTAATGACAACAGAAGATTTATGTAACTTTAAAGTTGACAATGAGGACATTGAACTTGTCAAGGATTATCAATACCTTGGCACAATCATTAACCATAATGGAGACAATAGTCAAGAAATCAGAAGAAGGCTAGGACTGGGGAGGGCAGCTATGAGAGAACTAGAAAAGGTCCTCAAATGCAAAGATGTATCACTGAACACTAAAGCCAGGACCATTCAGACCATGGTATTTCCGATCTCTATGTATGGATGTGAAAGCTGAACAGTGAAAAAGGCGGATAAGAGAAAAATCAACTCATTTGAAATGTGGTGTTGGAGAACAGCTTTGCGTGTACCATGGACTTCAAAAAAGACCAATAATTGGGTGTCAGAACAAATTAAACCAGAACTATCACTAGAAGCTAAAATGATGAAACTGAGGTTATCATACTTTGGACACATCATGAGAAGACCTGATTCACTAGAAAAGACAATAATGCTGGGAAAAACAGAAGGGAGTAGAAAAAGAGGAAGGCCAAACAAGAGATGGATTGATTCCATAAAGGAAGCCACAGACCTGAACTTACAAGATCTGAACAGGGTGGTTCATGACAGATGCTCTTGGAGGTCACTGATTCATAGGGTCGCCATAAGTCGTAGTTGACTTGGAGGCACATAACAACAACAACAACATTAACAGCACATGGAACTTCTTCATGCTTTAACAATAGGACTGTCTGCTATCATCTATTTATGATAGGTCCCATTCTGAGAGACCTTTGGAGAACAAGTGACTAACAAGTCAAATAAACAAAATTCACTAATAGGCAAAACACCTTGTGGTTTAAGACCATGCCTATGGCCAACAGACATTTCTAACAAACTTTAAAAAGCAGGGGAAATAGGTTGATATAATGAATGCACCAGGGGAGGGGGAGACCTCTGAGATATTGTCTCTGAGATATTGTACTGCCCTTTAAATTTTTAAAAATTAAAAACACAATTTGGGTTGCTCAACCCCTTAGGGACGTCCCTGCTGCCATCTTGGGTGATGGTAGATGTGCGCACTGACATGATGACACACTGATATGACAGGTAGGTGGGGCAGGTGGGCTGATTTAAGTCCTGCACTGCCTCTATCGGGCGGGGGTGTTTGGCTTTATGGCACTGTGGACCCAGGGCAGGCTGGTGCCCAAGGGCCAAGTCATGCCTGGCACCTGCCCTGCTTTGATGGATGTTAAGTAGGGATGGGATCCGCATTTCGGTGCCAGTTCGATTTTTGCCCTGTCAAACTTCCTTCTGGTACTGCTTCGTAAGGGATCAATGTTTGCTATTTGTGATAAATACTAATATGGGTTTTTTTCTGCAAAAATATCGATATTAACATCAATATTTTAAATATATTTTTCATATTTTTAAAAAATATTGCTATTTTCCCTCAGAATATTAATAGTGATATTTTGAGGGGAAATTTTCAGGCAATTTTTCTTTAAAAATCCACTTGAGCCGTTGAAAACTGCTAGAAAAAAACCCAATCTGCGAGGACAAAAAAGCGAATAAATAGGAAATCCAGTGTCAAATTCAAATTTTGTGAATTTTGATTATACCCCTACTGTTAAGCAAGCATTTCTGAGTTCAGGACTACAGGTTTTGTAAGACTTTGTTTTGAAATGAGCTTAATGGAAGTAACAGAATGACATGGGGGATATTTTCAATTTAGTGTGGTAGAATGCGAAAAATCCAAACTAGCATAGTATACAGCCACTCTGAGCCAAACGGAAATCGTGCATTCTCCCTCTCTCTTTAGTTGTTGTTTTTAAAACTCTCAGACATATGAGCCCAGGGAACTAACTGTAGCAATAATTGAGTGTTGATGCAACTGTGAGATAAATGTGACATTCTTGTGTTTATCTCTGAAGTGTCTTCCAGATAAACAGTCCAACCTGAAAACCAGTCTTTTGCTATTTTAAAAACATAAAACAAAACAAGTTAATTTTCTACCTGAAAGGCTGCAAGGTTGACATGTTGAAAATGGAAATGGACTGCCTTCAAGTCAATTCCGACTTATGAGGACCCTATGAATAGGGTTTTCATGGTAAGCGGTATTCAGAGGGGGTTTGCCATTGCTTTCCTCTGAGGCAGCTGAGAGGCAGTGACTGCCCCAAGGTCACCCAGTGAGCTTCATGGCTGTGTGGGGATTCGAACCCTGGTCTCCCAGGTCGTAGCCCAACACCTTAACCACTATACCACACTTGCTCTCAGGTTGACATGTTAGAAGAACATTAAAGGAGGGAGCCCAATTTGAAGAAAATAAAGTTTTGCATGTAAGAGAGAATGCAATGCATTTTTGGTTACTGCAAAATTACTGCAGTTTACATTGTCAGTCCTATATACATTTAAACCATGGTAATGCATGAAGGGCAAGTTATGAACTGCACAACAATCGTGAGAAGGGAGGAACTAACATTTTGGTGGCATAGGAGCACTCAGGTGTGCAACAATGCCTTGACAAGATGTGAAACTAACTACTGGAGTATGTGATTTTCAGCAGAGAACCTAAAGGAAAGGGATGCTTAGCCCTTTTGTGACCCACTGATTTTCAACTCCAAATCTCCCACCCCAGATGCTTCTCCCTTTGCAGGGTTCCACATGCTTATCCTTGCAAACATGCATGTGAAAGACGACAGGGGGGGAACCACTAGAGGGTGATTTGAAATAGAAATCAGGCAATGATGTTTTAAGCATCACCCCCTTGACTCCCCACTTCTCCACCCAAGAGTCACCTCTCTCTCAAAGCTGCTTTTCTTGCAAACAACAAAGAAAAAAATCTGTTGGGGCATCATTACATGAGTTTCTGTGCAACTTGGATCTAACAACGCATGATGTGGGAGAGTAGTGAGCAGGGTCTCTTACAATGTTTAAATGTAATTCTTAGCAGCTCCACATGGTGACTCTGACAAATAGGAAAATTAGTCAGGTGTGTGTGTCCCCACACCATTTCCCAATCTAAATTCTACCCCACCCCCCAGCAAGAAGTTGTTATGAGCTCAACAGGGGAAACAGAGGCATCTATGTGTTTTTCCCAACGGGACAAATAGCTTCCAGTGGGAGGCAATTCAGACTGAACAATGCCATTGGGATAAGGATTAAAACCCATAAAGTCCCCCATGACTTCTTCTTTTTAAGGAAACTTGAGGAGACCTAATCATGGATCTTCAAGGGTTCGTCTCCGTTGGTCCTTAGATGCTTGGTTTATCTTGTAAAACCTTGGTCAAGAAAAACAAATGCTTAAACTTATTCCCAACAACCTTGTCTCCAGCGTCCTTGTACTCATGCATGTAGCAGTAATGGCCACCAGCTTGGATGGCTTTAAAAGAAGATTAGACAAATTCATGGAGGACAGGGCTATCAATGACTACTAGCCATGATGGCTGTGCTCTGCCACCCTAGTCAGAAGGCAGCATGCTTCTGAAAACCAGTTGCCGGAAGCCTCAGGAGGGAAGAGTGTTTTGCACCAGCTGCAGCTTCTGGACCAACCTCAAGGGCAGCCCCACATAGGGCGCATTACAGTAATCCAGCCTGGAGGTTACCAGTGCGTGGACAACAGTGATCAGGCTATCCCGATCCAGAAACAGCCGCAGCTATCTTACCAGTCAGAGCTGGTAAAAAGCACTCCTAGCCACTGATGCCTCCTGGGCCTCTAGCAACAAAGATGGCTCCAGGAGCACCCCCAGGCTACGGACCTGCTCTTTCAGAGGGAGTACAACTCCATCCAAAGCAGGCAACTGACCAATTATCCGAACTCGGGAACCACCAACCCACAGTGTCTCCATCTTGCGAGGATTCAGACTCAGTTTATTGGCCCTCATCCAGCCCTCCGCAGAGTCCAGGCAGTGGTCCAGGGCTTGCATGGCCTCTCCCGATTCAGATGTTACAGAGAAATATAGCTGGGTATCATCAGTGTACTGCTGACACCTCACCCCAAATCTTCTGATGACTGCTCCCAAGGATGCATATTAGAAGACTCTTCTCAGTCACCAACACACTCCCCTTTCATGCTGATTGTTTCATAGGATGCTAGAGACATAGGCCCCCTGCTGACACCCTGCTCTAAAAAAAGAAAGGGGTCTAAGACACCCCCCAAGACCCTGAATGACTAGACCCCTGGTTTCTGTGTTCAAGACTATAAGTTTTGTAAGATCTTGTTTTGAAATGAGCTTATGGGAAGCAGCAGAATGGCATGAGGGGTATTTTCAATTTAACATGGCGGAATGTGAAAAATCCATGGGGGCTATAGTATACCGCCACTCTCATGGCTGTATAATACAGGGGCATTTACAAAGTGCACTGACCTTTTTGGGTAGCCTCTGGGTGAGCCTATTTTGTTTGTGCTATCCACATATTTAGTCAACTGTTGCTCCTAAGGCTGATTCAAAGTATATCTTTGCAGCAAGAGTGTGATTGCTGCATGTTCCAGTCCACACAGCTCCAGTAACATGTTACCATATGTGTGGGCAGGACAGTGTGGCTACCTTCCACACCAGCACAACCAGCCCCTCTTAAGCAACAATGGTACGGGAAGTTACCTCATTGTCCACCTGCATGGGACTAGACCCCACAAAAGCAACTCCCACACCGCAAATGGAACATGCCCTTGGTCCTGCACTATTCCTTGAACTAGCTTCTTTTTGTATGACTCTATGTCTTTGTTTCCTCCTGCCTACCTTTGCTACATTTACTGTCCTGATTCTCTCTTCTCCCATTCTTTATCCATTGGCAGTCACTACTTTCTATCTTCACATCTGATTGGTCTTAATCTGACAACTTCCTATTTTTTCTCTTCTCTTTTTCTGTGGCCTTCTTAATTGCTGTTCAGCATTTAACAAATTTGTAATTGTCAGCAATTCTTTTTGTTGGACCATCTCCACATGTTGGCTCATACTCAAACTTGGCTCTCCCAAGCCAATTCTGGGGCTCATGTTGCCCAAAATGCTGGCTCTCTGTCATTTTCCCACGCTCCGCACCATGATAATCATGAGAAATATCTTTCAAGCAGGCTACAGTATTCCTCTTTCCAAATAACTTTCATCTTTATATGTTTTCCTCCTATTCCATTGTTATATTTTCCTTATAAATGGTTTATCACCTTTAGCCTATTCCCATTATTTTCCACCCTCTATTGCTCTTCTTGAATCCCAGCAATCTAGTTTCTATTCACACTATTCTACTAAACCCTCACTTACAAAAAATGTCAAATGATCTTTTGGTAGGTAAAGGTCAAGGTGCTTTCTTTGTCCTTGTGTTCCTTGATCTCTTATTTGTGTGTGCTCTCACTAATCTTCTGGAATTCTTGCCTGGCCTTTGTTTTTCTCTTATGTTTCCCTTTCGGAGGCTCAACTGCACAGATGATGCAGGAAATCTATGAATTGATTCAAAGTTCCCTATAAGATTATTCCCCATTTTCTCTCCTTGAGATTCTTTCATTAAGTTATCTTCTATTCACATTTTTCTCTTTGCGATCTTATTGCTGCATTTGATCTGCATTGTCTCTGCGCAGATCATCAGCTTTATCTTTCTGTTCTCCCTCTCTTTCTCATACCTCAACTGCCTTTTGCCATTTCCTTCTGGATATTCCAGTCTCCCTTCAAGATCAACACAGCTAAAGCAGAATACATTGGGTAGACTCTCTTTCATCTGCTTTCCCTGGTCTTTACCTCTAATGGTGAAAGGATCTGTCAACTTAAGTTCTCTCAGTTTATCATTTTTCCAATCGTAAATTCAGTTCTCCACGTTTCTGCATCAATTTGCACTTTTTAAAAAAATCCTCATGAAAATTTTTCAGCATTTTAGCGTGAATTTCTAATAAACCTTTTTGTATGCATTTTTTACTAAAGTATACATTTTGTTAGCAATTTCTCTGAATATAATGCATTTTTGTATATTGTTTTCACTAATATATTCATTTTTATGCACACTGTCCCCAGATATATGCATTTTTTAAAACATTGGTTGGAGAATTACATTCAGAAATTCGGATAAGTGCAAATTTTGAAAGATGGCTGTGTTTTAGTTCTCATATAGTTTCAGAAAGTGCAAATTTGATAGACTCGGCTTTAAATGCAAACCTAATTTCTCCCCTCCCATCCCTATCTCTTACTATTAATGGTTTTGTGGTCCATCCTTCTTCTTCTGCTCGAAGTCATATCTTATCCCCACCTTTCTTTTCTCTCCAAACCTGTTCAGTCACCAAGTCTGGTGTCTTCTTATTTTCTCTAAGGGCAGCAGTACACATTGCGTGTGCAACATATATGCACATGGGTCTTCAGAACCCCTTGTTCATGCACCTGGGAAAGCTCAATTGGCCCATTTTTCTCAGCATGTAAGCACATATTTTACTTCAACACTTGCTGCAGAAAATGCCAGTAGAACACCAATGTGCTCAACAACAATTGCAAAGGGTAGTCGGTGTCCCTTAAATCTATCAACTATTAATTGGATAAGATTTTGATTGAATAATCAAGCCCTTATCATTTCTTGCCTTGTCTATTGTGATAAGTGCAATTTATTGTATTGCTGTAACACAGCACTACAATCAATGAACAAACTACAAAGGCACTAACAATTCTTTTGTCCCATAATTAATGACATCTGCCATGAGAACTAAGCAGTATTCATTACAGTCCAAACTCCAGCTTTATACGTCTTTGGCACCAGCATAACAGACAGCAGGCCTTCAAATGTCATTCTGAAGCAACTGATTGACAAATAAGCCAAATTACCAGGCATTATCAATATGCTTCCAGCTCGTATCACCTCGTTTAACAGCAGCCTGTAATTTATCCCAGTCCTTCAAGCTTGCCTGATGATCCCATCCTAACAAGACGTCAATTCTTGTCTGTCTTGGGCACTAAAACAAGGGTGACACACAGAAAGCCAGGAAGTCCTGCAATCTTAGAAATGCTCAATTCCTTTCCTAACAAAGGGACCAGTGTGGTAAGAAGAGGAAATGGAAACTAGACTTTTTTAAAAGCTCGGAGTGAGAAGTGAAATTTCAGAGGTTTTGCCAACTTCAAAGCTAACAAAACTGAGGGAACTCAGTGCTTGTACAGTTCATTAGTATCAAAAGAACTGAAATAAAAAATGTCAGATTGAAAGAAATCAAGGGGTCTTCCTAGGAGAAGCCAGAGTTCAACTTGTGAACCAGAAAACTGAGGTTCACTCCACATGCGCTGAAGAATATAGATGCTAACTCTCTACGTTGTAGATATGCTCGGCATACCATTGATTGCAACATAAGCGGGACACTTATATTCGCCCGCTGGTAGCCAATTCACAACATCACACAAAAGCCACCAGCACGCGTGCTTTAACTGCTTTCTACCAACCTCAAAATCTACTAAATGTACTCGTAAGAGCTGTAAATAGAACTACCAATCAATAATTCTGGGTCACATCACTGTAAACTGAGTTGTTGTAGCATTTGAACCTCCTTTGGGGAATCAGGATCAGTGATAAAGTGTATTTCATAAAGCAAAACGTTACCTGCAAATCTAACAACGTTATACATTATTAAACACAGACACCATGAATGCCACATCCAGGACACTGAATAGATAAGTACGGACCTCTGTACATGATTTAGAGACCACATATCAGCAATCTTGACCCAAACAAAATTAACAACCTGTTTCAAAACACTTTAATTTTATGGTCACACCCACTCTGACCTGGAGATATTTCCTATAGTGCAACCATTAAATCCAGGGATACCAGAAGAGACAACTTCTGGATCCATAGACAAAAGGCATTAACACCGTGGACTTAATGTGGAAGACAACACAATTTCTATCTGCCTTTTTAAAAAATGAAAGCCCTCTCTTGCCCATGCCACACTCCTTAGAATTATTCCATTCTGACCAGAGCTTGGAAAAGTTACTTTTTTGAACTACAACTCCCATCAGCCCCAGCCAGCATGGCCACTGGATTGGGCTGATGGGAGTTGTAGTTCAAAAAAGTAACTTTTCCAAGCTCTGCTCTTCTCAGAGTATTCTTCTGAAATCTAAACAATGATATTAAAAATGTACATTGAGCATTGTCTCTGTTTCCAGAGTTCAAGAGCTAAGATAGGAAATTCATGTGTGCATCCACAAAAAGTCATAGCATTTCAGACAACAAAGATGAGATTTCTTCCACTGTACTGCGCAATGTTTTTGAATAAATTATATTTACCTCCTGCTCATGTCAGTGCATATCTCCAGCTTTCTTTATGCATTAGATAATGACTCTGCAGGCAAGGTTGTCTAAGACTATAACTTTTCATGTGTTTTATTGTTGTTTCTTTCCCCCCTTTATGTCCCTTTCCAGACACGTAAAGATATTTATGTATCTCACAGTGTAAGGTTGAGTAAGCCAAACTATGGCTAACACAAAAACTATTTAATGCTAGCACCCTTCAAACTTTGTATTTAGGTCATTTGTTACAAAGTTCTACAGTATACCATCAATATGCATCTTACAATTGCTCTTTTATGAGCTAAACATGATCTGCTAGAATCTTAATTCTGCTAAATAGAAAATAAACACAGCCATTTTCTGATATGATGTTGTTCTATTGAAAGGAAAAAGCCCATACCTTTTTTTTGTTAGCCGGACAGATGTAGAAATTTTCAATGACTGTAGCAATCCCAGGCTGTAGATTCAACTTGGTATATAATGTTCCAAAATCTGAGGACCTGAGGAGATGGAAAACAGAACTTTAAGCCAGTACAGGAATACTCCGAATAACAGTCACTCGTTTAACAGACACTCACTATAACAGACATTCTCCAACTCCACCATACCCCAATTAACATACGCAATTATGGACACTTAATGGCATGATGCCGCTGCCATCTAGTGGCGACTGCAGTGCAGTACATGCATAGATAATTGCTTCACTTTAAGTACATTTTCACTTTACATACACGCTCCGGTCCCATTGCGTATGTTAATGCGGGGTATTCCTGTATTTTCTAATTCAAAAAGGTGATGGAGCAGATGTATATATGGCTCACATATTATGCATTTGAAAATTAGTGTAAAGATTGATTGATTGACTGACTGACTGACTGAATTTGGATCCTGCCGTTTTTCCCAAAGGAGCCCAGGTAAAACTGATAGGTAAAGTAATAATCAAATTCTGAAGGCCCTGCTCAAGTACAACATATGAATGAAACAAACTTGAGATCAAGTCACAACATATTGATTCACCCACATGTTGATATGCTTTATCCACATTTACAAAACAGAAGTTAACCTTTTCTTGTGGAGAGGGCCTGTCGGAAAACAAGATAAGCTCTCCAACAACAACAACAAAACCTGTCAAGTACAAATACATGAGAGGAAAAAGACAATAAAAGCTTTAAAACAAGTAAGGGCACTAAAGGTACTACATAGACCCTCTTAGTGACATCCCAAGAATTTGATGAACATGTTTTCAAAGAGGGATTATATTGAGAAATAGTGTAGTTTTTCATGTGTTGTTTTAAAAAAAACCTTACACGTGCATTAGCAGATACAGTAGGGCCCCACTTTACAGTGCTTTGCTTTACAGTGCTTCGCTAACACAGCGGTCTCAGATGCAATTAGACTAAAGCCCCACTCCATATGGCGCTTGTCCCGCTTTTACGGCGGTTTTCAGGCATTGCACGCCATTCTATTCAATGAGTTCTGCTTTACAGCGGTTTTTGCTTTACAGCAGGGGTCCAGAACATAACCTGCTGTATGAGTGGGGCCCTACAGTATTTTTATTTTTTATTTTACAAAATACAATTATTTACAGACACATATTTGAAATGATATCATAATGAAAAGATGGTAGGGATTATCATGATCATTCAACATTATAATTTGTGACTAGAACATTGTTGTGGTTGTTGTTTTATCACTACATTTGTATTCCACTTTTCCTTCAAGGAGCTCAAGGTGATGTACCAGTGTACTCCCCCTCACATTTTATCCTCACAACAACCCTGTGAGGTAGGTTAGGCTGAGAGATAGTGAGTGGCCCCAGGTCACCCTTTTAGCTTCACAGCTGAGTAGGGATTTGAAACTTGGTCTCCCAGGTCCTAGTCTGACTTAGCCCAAGGAGACCTAGGTTCCAATACCTGTTCATCCATACAGTTCAGGATAGAACTGTATAGTTCGTAATCCCCTGTACAGACGTTTTGTATAGAAAAAGCAGCTGCTAAGGCTACAATTTAAAGGGGAAGAGGATCT
Source organism: Rhineura floridana (assembly GCF_030035675.1). Taxonomy (NCBI): domain Eukaryota; kingdom Metazoa; phylum Chordata; class Lepidosauria; order Squamata; family Rhineuridae; genus Rhineura; species Rhineura floridana. Next base: position 176,091,390 of record NC_084480.1, on the reverse strand, counting down.
TCTGAACACTTTCTACATACACCACTTTCCTGCTGAAAATACAGCTGCTTTTGCCTTCACAAGTGAAAATATATACGTACCCTTAAAACTGTAGCCTTAGCATTTAAATTTCAAAATAAAACAGCCAATAAAAAGAATCCTGGAAGGAAGTACATATAACTGTGAGTTCTGCCTTAACTGGAGCAAAGAGAAGGAAGAGACAGGGAAGGACCATGATCCACATGCCATTCCATATAATAATACCAACACAGGTAGCTGAATAAGTGCATCAGTACCATCTCCACCCAGATGTGAATGTCTATTACAGTGAAGCTACATCAGTGATGTCTCTACATCTTGAGATAGTCATGCATGCTCATCAAGATACTCATTTGTTTTATACCCCTTGGAGCCTGCTGCAGGTTAATGGAGATTGTGTGAAGTGGCATTGATTATGAAAAGCACCTCTAGAAGAACAGGTGAGGATATTTTAATGCATTTTAACCTGAAATATATCTCCATCCCTTTTGACCCTTTCAGGTGTTAAAAGACTGGTACAGCAGACTCTCTTGATAATTCTGCCACCCTCAGAAGTTTGGGCTTCCTCTGCGGCAGTTCCTAAATTGTGTAGCTGTCTCCGCACAGAGGTGCGTCTAACATCTTGTTGTATAGCTTTGGCCAAATGTTAAATTTATTTATTTATTTATTATATTTCTATACCGCCCAATAGCCGTAGCTCTCTGGGCGGTGCACAACATAAAGCTGCACCTCTTACCCTGGCCCTTTTCAGTTAGGGTATTTTGTTTTGTGGGTCCCACCTCTTTTGCTGAATAATTTTTGTCCTGTTCTGGCTGAAATGGTTTTACTTGTTTTATATGTTTTTATGATTGCATATTATATTTCTGTAACCCACCTTGGGACCTTACGATTAAGAGAGAGTAAGAAAACATATAAATAATGAAAAAGAAACTGCAGGGGAGGAGTGCAAAGTCACCATGGAAATAATAGTAAGTATGTAAAAATAAGTCTCTAGTTAGATTAACATCTGAAAGATACCCATGACTGTGAAGATTAAAAATTATCTGTAATCTGTTCACAGCCCTTGACATGCAGGAGGAAAATAGCTTTTTGGGGAGTGGGGAAGACCATTTAAAAGCTTCTTACTTGCGTCTCCTTTGTGCTTTAAGGGTTTTAAAAATAACTGAATTTAATAACTGAATTTTAAGGGATTTTTCATCAGCACAGAAACTAGAACTTGCGAAGGAAAATTGGACAGGAGTGCATGCATAACATACATTACAATAGCTTCTCAAAACACCTACAGAATCCACACAGAGCTTGGAAAAGTTACTTTTTTGAACTACAACTCCCATCAGCCCAATCCAGTGGCCATGCTGGCTGGGGCTGATGGGAGTTGTAGTTCAAAAAAGTAACTTTTCCAAGCTCTGATCCATATATATTCTCAATATATTTCTAATTCAAAGTGACATTGATCGTTATTCTGCTCAGTCACATGTAACCAAAAGAAACTAAGGGGCTTTCTAATTGGTATAATCAATCAGTTAACTTGTCCGCCTGCACACTTCTTGAGGGTTCTTTTAGGCCTTCTCAGAGCACGCAGCATGAAAAATACCAGACCATTAAAGGTACAATGTCCATAAAATATGTTCAGCAGAGAAGCTCAGATCTGCTAGCATAGGAAGATAAGTCAGTCCAGTGTTGATGGGTGACAGAGGGCTGGGCCAAAATGGCTCTTGTCATTTCCATTTCAATTACAATTTCTGCAGAGGGGAGGCTGGGTTTCTGATCCGACTTGGAATGTCTTGTCTAGATATTCTTTTCAGTTTGATTGCAGTTAATCAAGATGTAGGAGGAGGATCCCCCCCCCTTCGCTGATCCACACTACACAAGCTGACAAGGCAATAGAGAAATACAGTTTCCTCTGTTGGTCTGTAGTTGATGTTGTTTTGCAAAACACATGCACTGAAAGGACTGAATCCATTCAATCAATGAAAGCAAGGATGACAAAAACCAAAATGGTTGAGTTTCCCCTCATCCCTTTCAGCCTCTGTCAGGAAAGGAGGTAAAAGGGAAAGAAATCTGCACCCCAACTCTTAGTGAGCTTTGCAGATTTATTTGACTTTAAATCAGGTGTGATAGCATGGTCAGGACTCAGGAGGCGATCCCAAAAGGATCCATTTGAAATATAATGTTTAATTAAGAGTAGGTGCAGATCAAGCACTTTCAGAGCATTAAGAACAAGACAGATGAATCCATTCATATTCAAAATGTGAGAACATTTCTCAGAATGCTGTTCTAGAAAACAAATACTGTAAAACTCATATATGGAATCAAGCACCAAATGTTCAAATCAGTCCCACTATAGAATAACATCCAAAATAGATTATCATGCTGCCAGAATGGATATGGACTGCTTTGCATCTTACTCTAATACCCAGAGATAGGATTCACTGTTTATAAAATCTTGCAGAGATTAATGCACCTGATCCTGTAGCATTTTCAACATAGGATATTGTATATTTTCTTTAGGTATTCCTTTTTCTTTCTTTCCTTTATTTTTAGTTCTCTAGTTATGAGCATATACATGTTAAGATCATCTTGAATAACCTTAAATATCAAAATACATTTATACAGTCTTAAATAACACTGAAGATACTATAATAGCCAACTACAGCTGCACACATACCATACATTTAAAATACATCAGGCACATTTCCACCCCAAAGAATCTAGGGAACTATAGTTTACTCCTCACAGAGCTTCAATTCCCAGAATCCTTAACACACTATACTCACCAGGATTTTGGGGGGGGGTGCCCTTTTGATGTGCTTTAAATGTATGTTAGTATACGAAGAACCTTCTGGATCAGGTCAACAGCCCATCTAGTCCAGCATCCTGTTCTCACAGCGGCCACCAGCAGCCCATGCGAAGCCCAGAAGCAGGACCTGAGTGCAAGAGCACTCTCCCCTCCTGAGAAGCATACTGCATCTGACTATGGTGAAAGAGCACAGCCATCATGGCTAGTAGCCATTAATAGCCTACATATTGACAGTCTATACTCTATGACTTAGCCAGATACCACATTGTATAGTTTATTTCATCATCAGAAATATCCACATCATCGAGAAATTCTATAATCAATTCATTTCATGAAAATCTTAAATTGCATCCAATATTGTTTGTGGCTGGAAAAGATTCACATAGTATCTTTCTGCTTGGGGGGGGGGGGGCTGAGCTGCAGCATAGGACTATATAAATCTGCAGCAGATTTTTATGAATTTCTCTTGTTTATTTAATCTATTACATTTATGTCCCACTTTTCCTCCAAGGTGCTCTGGATGGCATACATGGTTCTCTTCTCCCTTTCTCCGTATTATCCTCTGTGTGTGTTTCAGGGGAGACGAACTGTTCCTCAGAAGAGCAGAAAGCCCTCAAAAGAACACAATTACATTTCATTGCTAAACTGTGTGGGTCAAAAATAATTTCTGGGTTTTTGAACTACAATTTCCAGTCCTGGATGAATTTTTTAGTTCTTTTGATTTTGTCTCTGCTGTTCAACCCACTATATCTAAAGGCGTGCAAAACTATGCATTTATTCTTGCCCTAAATTTGGTGCATTACTTTTAAAATATGAAGGGTGACACAGTTTGATACTGCTAGGATCAAACATTTTACTTTGCTTTCTCTGTCTTCACTTATGTGGGAATTAAACCAAGGTCTGAGCATTAGCAGCATAAGTTTTTCAACTGAATTAATTCCAGTTATCTACTTTTTAAAAAAATCCTACATTTGATGGGAACAAATTGTGAGCATGCGATACATTCCTTGCGATATAATGGGGGGGGGAGAGAGATTTTTCAATGAATTGCCTGGATTTGTTCTTTCTCTCATTCTTGAAGGCATGTTAGCACTGTTTGATTGGATCCTCACATCCAGAAGTCTACCTTATTTTGCCTTCAAGTCCAGCATTGTAAGAAGCAGTTAACATGGTAAGTTTAAAATAACTGCTTTTTATTTAAGTATACTTAGCTATATCAATAATTTAATGTTTAGATGTAATTTATTTTTTAAAAATAATTCACTTGTACTGCAATTCTATAGTTGTCTACTCAGAGGTAAGCCCCATTGAATTCAATAGGATTTACTCCTAGTAAATCACAGAGAATTGCAGCTTTAATGATTTATTTAAATTCATTACATTTAATTCTTAACATTATTTACAATACAGTAGGGCCCTGCTTTCCGGCACTTCGCTTCTCGTCTCTTCACTAATGCGGCGGTTTTAAATTGTATCCATGTTCCATATGTCTGGTGCTTGTTCCGTTTTTGCGGCGGAAAATTGCCAGAATACTGAGAGATGCTGAGTGCACAAATTGATGGCTCCCGACGCCCTTCTCGGACTCAGCTGCTGAGCGTGTCATCAGAGCTTGGAAATGTTCCTTTTTTAAACGACAATTGGGCTGATGGGAGTTGTAGTTCAAAAAAGGAACGTTTCCAAGCTCTGACAACGCGCTCAGCAGCTGAGTTTGAGAAGGGCATCCGGCGCGATTTTATTGTCAAGGGAGGTGGCAAAGGGTGAGCGAGAGAGCAGGCAGGGGGGAGGGTGAGCAGGCAAGGGGGCGAGCGAGGGAGGCGGCAGAGGGCAAGCGAGCGAGCGAGCAGGTGGGGGGAGGGTGAGCGGGCAAGGGGGGAATGAGGGAGGGAGGCAGCAGAGGGCGAGCAAGCAGGTGCGGGCAGGCAGGCAGCTCTCTCCCTGTGATCTGCGGCAGGCTCCCTGCCCCAGAAGGGGAGCACGCCTCCTCCACCATAATGAGGGCGAGTGAGCGAGCAAGCGGGGTGAGAGGGCGATGCACAGAAGGGTGGAACATTGATTAGCTGTAGCACGGGGAGCTTCAGGGGCCAAGCACTGTCATCTGGAGCTCACCGCGCTACAGCTGATTGATGTTCCACTTTTCGGTGGTTTTTGCTTTTCAGTGGGGGTCTGATCCCTAACCTGCCATATAAGTGGGGCCCTACTGTATAGATTGTTTAAAGAATCATTTACACTCAAGTAATGTAATTTCTTCAAATTATTTGCATTAAAATCTGAATCTAATTTCATTATGTAATTTGCTTCTTTATCCCCACCACAGTCTCTTATCTTTCTCTGCTTCAGTGTTCTGCTGCCTCACTTTGGCAAGATTGGCAAGAAACCTCACACAAAAAAACCTGAGATACAGTAGGCCCCACTCATACGGCAGGTTAGGTTCCAGAGCCCCGCCGGAAAGCAGATCAGCTGTAACACGGGGGTCTGGAACCTAACCCGCTGATTGCACCAGAGGAGGAGAAGGCCAGATCTTCCCCTCCTCAGGTGCGATCAGCTCAAGCGGGAGTTTGATCATGCCAGAAGAGGAGAAGCTCAGCTGTAGCACGCTACAGCTGATCTTCCTTCCTCCGGCATGATCAGCTGGAGTGCGGGAGTCTGACCACCCCCGAGGAAGAGAAGATCAGCTGTAGCATGCTACAGCTGATCTTCCCCTCCTCTGGCGCCATCAGCTGAAGCGGGGGAGTCTGATCGTGCCAGAAGAGGAAAAGATCAGTTGTAGCACGCTACAGCTGATCTTCCCCTCCTCCGGCGCCATCAGCTCAAGCGGGGGAGTCTGATCGTGCCAGAAGAGGAAAAGATCAGTTGTAGCACGCTACAGCTGATCTTCCCCTCCTCCGGCGCCATCAGCTCAAGCGGGGGAGTCTGATCGTGCTAGAAGAGGAAAAGATCAGTTGTAGCACGCTACAGCTGATCTTCCCCTCCTCCGGCGCCATCAGCTGGAGTGCGAGGAGCTCCAGCCCCCCCTCCAGTTGATTGCCCCGCTGGAGCCGTATTAGCAGAACACTGAAAAGCGGGGCACCAAGGAGCGAGGCCCTACTGTACGATGGTTTTGAGAGACTGCAGGAGGAGCCCTCTGTGTCACACGGCATTGTTCTGTGCCATCATCTTCCAGACTCAGGCCAGCAATTTCAACTGTTATGCCTTCAGTGGTGTTGCCATCCCTTCCACCACTACCTTTTGGTACTACCAAATGGTATCATACACTTCCTGACTTGTACCAGACCATATGAAGAAAGCTGAAGGAGGATGCATTACAATTCGTCTCTTCGTATCATCCAACATGTCATCTAAATGTGCAAACTGGGAACCCAGCCAAAGGTGGCAAGGATTACCTCTTCTGCTTGGAATTACTTCACACACAACTCAAACGACAAGTTCAAGATCTCATACATCAGCTGAGTCAAGGTGTAGTGGGGGAAACCAGGTGAGTGTCCGCATGTTAAAACACCCATAGTCCACAGCTATTACTGAAGAAAATGACACCTAGGAAGCAATTCCAGCAGCTCACTATAAAAGAAGCAGGGGAACAGAGTACTCAGCAACAGACAAGCTGAGGTTGTCAAGACAGTACGTTCCTACATGATTCCAGTGGACATGGATGTAGAAGTTAAAAGACACCTGGACTTCACATATGCAACACTGCCTTACTGGAAGGAATCCTACTAACCCTACTTTCCTAGGAAAGCTGTGCCAGACCTGCTTAAGCAGTGGCAGATGATCAGTATCCAAAGATCAGCATTAGCAGTAAGGCGCACATCACAACTGACATGTGGGCTAGCTCGAATACACTGGGTTACATGTCTGTGACAGTGAAATCAGGATCCAAGGCTTGCAAGAGAGGAAGCTACCTTATCTCTATAAGATTTCCCCAGGATTCTCAGTGGAACAAATTAGGAAATGGCTGATACAATATCTGCTGGCTGGCAATTATATTGTTCGATATCTGCTGGCCAGCAATTATATTGTTATTGCTGCTGATAATGGTGCAAAAGTAAAGGCTCTTAGTGAACCGAGTTTCAACATGTGCTATGCATGACACATTACATAAATATGGTAGTGAAGTACCAACCTGAGGGTAGATAGCTAGAAGTAAGTGCAGTTCTCATAACTGCAAGAAATGTGTGCAGCACTTTAGATGCTCTCCAAAAGCATAATAGGACCAGTGTGAACTTGCTCTACAAGAAATACTGCAACAACACTGTTGCAGCTCAATAACAGAGTGCCTGCTTTGCAGGCAGACCATCCCATAGAACTGGGAAAGATCTTTGTGCCTGAAGCCCTGGCGAGCCTGGTGTCAGTCAGCTTCATATATTTGTATGGTCAGCCGCGTGCAGGGTTCTAAATGCCACTATGGACATTTAGAACCTCCTTCCAGCTGCAGTGGAGGGAGAGGTCCCCGAGGAGCAGGGACACCTCGAAGAGAAACTCCATGAAGGCTTCTACACAGACTGCAGTACTTTGAGAAAGATGTACCAACATCAGGGTTTTTATGTCATTTTAGTAGGGAAAAAAACAGAAAATTGTTGTTTTGGTATAAAATGTTTATTGCTCTGCTTTAAAACATACATTTTTCAGATAGGGAAAATATACTTTCCAGCAGCAACTGTTCCAAAAAGAAATAGATAATAAATTAGCAGCTTAAATAAAACATGCAAAGAGCAAAAGGGTCCAATTCAGATTTTTTCAGGCTAGCTCTTTCATGGCCTTGGTGAGCTCCTGTAGGGCGGCTGGTGCTGCTGCCTGCCTTCCTGCCGGCAGTAGTATTTCTTTCTCATGCTGCCTTTATTGCTCCCTTTTGTATGGCTGAGGTATTGTCAAGGAAAACAAAAAAAGTTGGTAGATTTGTAGTCCACCTACTGTTCAACATTTGTAAGTATTCAATAAGACCTAAGTGTACTATTTGTACTTTTTAATCAGGTATGAAAACAGTTTAACTGTTCATTATCTAGTTTTGTTTCAGTTAAGATTTTAATTCTTAACACTTGTAGAGTTGTTTCATTTACAGTGTTGTATTTACAACTTCTTTTGTACCTTGATGCTATACAATAATGAGTAGAGCAATCCAACGCAATGGAGGACAGCAGAAGTGGAGCTGGTGGAAGTAGAGGTGGCGGAAGGGGCCTCCCAGGGGCTGCTGGGAGGGGAGGATGCTGGCTGCATCAGCAGGGCACAGCAGAAGAAAACAAATGCATGTTTCCTTCTGCCACTGCTTGCTTTTCCCAGTGTAGCTGTTGCCACAATGGAAGCCCGCAGGATTGAGCTGAACAGGATCAGAACATGGCATTAGTCCCCCTCCTCTTGGTATAACCTCATAGGGATATTCATATCGGAGTTCTATTGAGTTGCGTAGCAGAGAGTTTTGAGCGAGCTTGTTTGTGTGTTTGAATCTTTGCTAAGATTCTACCTTCCCTGCAACTTAGTCAGACAGAGACTTTAATCTTTAAAATAAGAAATAACTACTTTATTCTGGAAGTACATGCTTCATAGGAAAGAGTTCTATATCTAGCTAACTGGCTATATTGGAGCGGTCTGCACTGGTCCCAGTGCAGCTCTCATGCTGGTTGAGAGGGAGAGACAAAGGAAAGATGTCTGCTCCCCTCTCGAGAGAGAAGAAGAAAACTGGGAAGGCGGGAAGGAACTGGGATCAACATCCTTTGCATATCAGTCTAGCAGGAAGGGGAGAGACGGCAAAGATCAAAGGACAGGTATAGCCTAGCAACGAAGAGGTCTCCTCCCTAGCTACCCTTTTTAACCCCATGCAGCCTCAACCCACCAAGTTGGAGTTGAACCTCATACATTCCAACACCCCTTCTCAACAAGAACTTGGTTCATTCTACAAGGTGCATCTTGCCTCGTAGTTTCTGGTGTCGGACTTTGCCCAATGGTTTGGTCAAAGCATCAGCTGTCATCTCTTCTGTTGGACTGTAGGTCATCTCTAGAAGTTCTTTCTCCCTTATGTCCTTGAGGTAGTGGAACTTCACATCAATGTGCTTCATGCGAGAACTTTGCCCTTCTGATTCTGCGAGTCTTATGCAGGCTTGATTGTCCTCAAGCATTCTGATAGGCTCTGGTTCAGATATGCCCAAGTCTCCTAGAAGCTTGCGTAGCCACAGCATTTCCTTGCATGCCTCATCAGCTGATACATATTCAGCCTCAGTAGATGAGTGTGCTACAGTCTCTTGCTTTCGACTTGTCCAGCAGATAAGCGACTGTCCATAGTAGAACAAGTTTCCACTGGTTGACTTACGATCTTTGGTGTCTCCAGCCCAGTCAGCATCAGCATATCATAGAAGTTTAGGATCTCGAGTAGCTGCCAGCTTTAGTTTTAAGTTTGCAGTGCCTTTCAGATATCTTTCCACTCTCTTGACTGCCTCCCAGTCTTTCTTGTTTGGCAAGCTGTTTTTTCTGCAAAGGTATCCCACTGCTACCGCCACGTCTGGTTATTGTGCTGATGTACAGGAGTTTCCCTATAGCTTGTCTGTACCTTTCGTTGTCTTCCCATGGTTGATTGTTCTGGTCTGGTTTCAAGTATCCTACTTCCATTGGTGTAGGTGCTGGATGTGCATCCTTCAGTCCTAGACTCTCAAGTAGGTCTTGAATCTTTTGTTTTTGGTTTAGAAGAAAGGATCCATCATCCCCTCTTTCAATTTGTATTCCAAGGTAGTACGTGATATTGCCTAGACATTTCACTTCAACTTCTGCTTAGATTATTTACTTGTCTTGTGGATTCTCATAAGCCAGTAGTAAATCATCTACATAAATCAAAACATAAGTCCATTTGTTGTTCTTGAATCTGCTATATAGGCATTGGTCTGCTTCGCCTCTTTTATAGCCTTGTTTCAAGAGCATTTGGTTCAGTTTGTCATTCCCTAAACAATGATTTTGATGAAATGTACTTCCAACTTTTGATACTGTCATGGGCCCAGCAGAACGGGGGTGGAGCAGCGAGACGGCAGAGGAGGAGGACTTTGAATGGAGTGACGCTTCCCATGTTGAGCCACTGGGCTATCTGAAGCTGCTGGGAGCTGTCACGAAGAGATCAGGAGTGAAGTGTCCCCAGTATATGAATGACACCCATCTCTATATCTCTGTTCTTTTTGAATCAGGAGTGGTGACTAAGGTGCTAGACTGGTGCTTGGAGATGGTGATGGGCTAGATTGGGCCAATAACAATAGCAATGGATAATAATAAAAGATATGAAAGAGAAAAATTATAGCTAATAGAACAACATGTGTGTTTTTTTAAACCCACCGATATATTCACCTTTGGATGGTACAAAATTATTAAGAAGCAAAATTGTTTTATATTGTTTTAAATTTTTAAATTGTGTTTTAAATTGTTTTTAAAATACGTGTTTTAAATTGTATATTTGTTTTAATGTTTTTGGTTGCTGAAAAGCGCCCAGAGAGCTTCGGTTATGGGGCGGTATACAAGTGCAATAAATAAATAAAATAAAATAAATTCCATGCTCTTGCCCCGATCCCTGGGGCTGATGGGAGTTGTAGTTTAAAAAAGTAACTTTTCCAAGCTCTGGATTCATGTGGTGGTGATGAAATGCCTTGTGCTACCATTTTACTACAGTAAATTTGTTATTACTAGTTAATATACCTTTGCCATTTATGAAGGAGTCGGAATCAGAGTCGGAGTCGGAACATTTCTACCGACTCTGACTCCACCCAAAATTGCTCCCGACTCCGACTCCACAGCCCTGATGCAGACAAACTGGAACGGGTTCAGAGGAGGGCAACAAAGATGATCAGGGGACTGGAAACAAAGCCCTATGAAGCAAGACTGAAAGAACTGGGCATGTTTAGCCTGGAGAAGAGAAGACTGAGGGGAGATATGATAGCACTCTTCAAGTACATGAAAGGTTGTCACATAGAGGAGCGCCGGGATCTCTTCTTGATTGTCCCAGAGTGCAGGACATGGAATAATGGGCTCAAGTTGCAGGAAGCCAGATTTCGACTGGACATCAGGAAAAACTTCCTAACTGTTAGAGCCATACGACAATGGAACCAATTACCTAGAGAGGTGGTGGGCTCTCCGACACTGGAGGCATTCAAGAGGCAGCTGGACAGCCATCTGTCAGGAATGCTTTGATTTGGATTCCTGCATTGAGCAGGGGGTTGGACTTGATGGCCTTATAGGCCCCTTCCAACTCTACTATTCTATGATTCTATGACACCAGTACAGTACACAAATATAAAAACCAATATGTGTGAATTACATGACTCACTGAACATTGCCTTACTGGAGCAATCCTATATGAAGGTCAACTCAGCTCCAGACCCGTGGGGTTTGGAGATGGAGATGTGTTCTTAAAAAAGGTGTTCACAAATATTAACAGTCTTAACCTTATTGGGGCATCTCACCCATAATAACATTGCAGAGCACCACCAGAATACGTGTTTAACCTTTACACGCACTATCCATCACCACTACACCACTACAAATCTACGATTTTTCTTTGAGTCGGAAGGACACAACAGATCAAGTCTCCCCTTGACAACTTAGCTCTGGTTTGCCAACGACCTCGCACCCAGTTACTGTTACTTCATGGAATGTTGCGGGTTGGGCAAATAAGTTGCCAGATGCTTCCTTTCGGGATTTCTGTGTTCAATCACAGGTGTTATGTCTCCAGGAAACCTGGGCAACTGATGTAGGTCCTTCCCTCCCGGGTTATGAGTCGTTTTTCTGTCCAGCAACTCCCTCACCTAAGGGTGGCAGACCACTAGGTGGCTTAGTCACAATGATCTCTTCTGATTTAAATTTATCTATTACGCAGCTTTCATCCTCAACCATTAATAATATCTTGGTTATTCAGACGGTATGGCCATCAAATTTTAAACTATTCCTCATAAACATCTATGCCCCCCCTGTAAACAACAAGCAAAAAGCTGTGGCATTCTGGTCAGATTTAGACTCGATCCTTAGTGAAATTTTTCAGATAGAGAGTGACCCCTATATAATAATAAATAATAATAATAAATTTAATTTATGTGTTGCCTATCTGGCCAGTGGATTATACTTATGACCGGGGATTTCAATGCTCGATTGGGGGCAAATAATTTGGCTATTGGGGAGAAATTAGGCTTATCTTCAGAGGATCTGTCTTTTTGCCCTCTAAGGTTCTCCTGTGATTCAGTAATATCATTGTCAGGAAGTTCACTTTTTGCTCTTCTTGTTAAATTTCGTTTTTTTATTTGTAATGGTTTTTCTAAAAACATGGGTGCTGATTCATATACTTTTTTTGGCCCTAGAGGGCTGAGTGTTATTGACTTTACGTTCCTTTCACCAGCATTAGGTGGTTCCTTTGTGAACTTCACAGTTCTCTCTAGATCTGAAAGTGACCACATGCCCATATGTACTTTTCTTTCTCTCCCTACCCCTTTGAAAACTCCCAGTGGCATCCATACAGGAAACCTCACTCTAGTTGGGCCCAGGAGGTTACGCTGGGATAGGAGGCTTCAAGATGGTTTGATAGCCTTTCTTTTCTCCCCAGCATTACTCTCTTGGAGAGATCAGTTCTTAAGCACTGATGTTCCTCTTGCTTTATATGAGGACCTCATTGAGGTCTTGAGACCTCTGGTATCTTCTTCTAGACCCCTCGCCAAGAGGCAGCACGGTTGGTTTGATGGTCAATGTGCGCAACTTAAAAGGTTGTTAGCTAGCGCCATTAGATCCCTGAGAAAAGTTGATTCCTCTGATAATTTTAGTCGTTTTATTTCTCTTCGTAGGACGTACAAAAACCTGTTGCGCAAAAAGAAAGCGAATTTTGCCCACCATCAATGGTTGGATTTGACCCACTCTTTGGCTGATCGCAACTCCACTAAATTTTCGACCCTGATTTCTCGAGGGTTAAAAGGGGACTATTCTACAATAGACAACCAAATTATTCCTTCTCAATGGTGTCAACATTTCAGGGAACTTTTTGCAGTGGCCCCTTTATTGGAAACCCCTTTTAGTACAGTGGAAGTGACCTTGTGGGCTTGTAAAGAATGGACTCCTGTGAGTCCGCATGAAGTCTCTTTGTTGATTAAAGCATTACCTCTTAAGAAAGCCCTGGGACAGGATATGATCCCTGCCAAACTTTTTAAAGCTGCCCCAGATTGGTGGGCTCCTATTTTCGCTAAACTATTTACTTTTATAAATCAATTTGGCACTATACCTAAGGGCTGGATGGAAAGTATTGTGATTCCGACTCATAAAAAGGGAACCAAAGCTGACCCCAAAAACTACAGACCCATTAGTCTTATTGATATCGCTGCAAAATTGTATGCTAGATATTTACTAGGGAAACTACAGCATTGGGCCCGTGAAAACAAGAGCACTGCAGAGGAGCAAGCGGGTTTCGAGAAGGGCAAGTCTACTTTAGACCATTGTTTTACTCTTGCTCATTTAGTCCAGAAATATGCTCTCCGTAAGAGAAGAGAGCTATTTGTAACATTTGTGGACTTTTCTTCGGCATTCGATTTAATCGATAGGGCGAGACTCTGGCAAAAACTGGCCTCTACAAATATCGATCGCCGTCTCCTTTGCTTGCTTCAGTTATTCCACCATAACACGTCCCTTAGAGTTAGAGCTGGTGCGCATGGGTTCCTTTCTGATTCAGTACCTATAAGGAGAGGTGTATGGCAGGGGTGTCTTTTGGCGCCATTGCTTTTTAATTTATATGTAAATAGCATTGTTGATGTTCTGGCTGGACCAGATTTTTTTCCGCCCTCAATCTTAGATGTAAGGCTGTCAGTACTCCTCTGTGCCGACGATTTAGCGTTGATTTCTACTACCCTAGTCAGCATGAGGAGATTACTGCACACCCTTGGTTCCTTCTGTCAGAAGGAACAGCTTTCCATCAACTACTCCAAAATGGTTGTAGTGGTTTTTGGTAAGAAGATCAAGCAACATGCCTGGAAATTAAATGGAAGGACCATTCAACAGCAACGCCAATTCCCGTTATCTGGGTCTTATCCTCACCGCTCCCCTCTCCTGGAATCCCCATGTTTCAGCAAGAAACTTAAAGACTCTTTACTCCATGCAACTACTTCTCCGCTTTTTTCAATTTAAAGGCGGAAGGTTAGTTCCCCCCGTGACTGAGGTTTTCCAAAAGAAATTCATCCCTATGTTACTTTATGGTGCTGAGATTTGGGGCTACGTGAAGATACCATCTTTAGAGAAACTTCAAAACGCCTTTATGCAAAGGATCCTGGCCCTACCAAAGGGGACCCTGACGGTCTTTATGAGACTGGAAACTGGATTACAGCCCTTAGAAGCATTGGCCGATGCGGCCCTTGCCTCTTACTGGTTAAGATTAGTGGCTTTGGATGACTCTAGGTTACCAAATAAATGTTTTCTTGAACAACTTTGAAATTCAGGGGAAAATAACTGGCTGAGTAGGACCAAAGGGATTTTAGCGTTCTATGGGATTAGCATTGAATCAGCCCCAATTCATGTCTCAGCTAGTGCAAAGGCTTGACTGAGAGACAGAATATTTGCCCACGCTAAAAAGTGGGACTTGGTGGCTGCTTCCCAATCCTCTTTCTCATATTGGTTTCCTATGTATAAAACTAACTCTCTATTGGAGCCTTACCTCTCTTCCCTAGAACTGCCGTGGCTAAGAACTGCGTTTACCGCCCTGCGTTTTCAGACAATGCCTTCGGCGCTCCTAGATGGGAGATATAGACGCATTCCATTACATCTCCGTTGCTGCTTGTGCAATTCAGGGGAAGTGGAGGATATACGATCTGCCACACAGGGCCTTCTCTCAATCCCGCCAACAAAAACAGCGGGAACTAGAGAGAGGGCATTTTCAGTGGCGGCCCCCACTCTTTGGAACTCCCTCCCACAAGATCTACAGCACGCCTCTTCCCTAAACACATTTCGTAAAGCCTTAAAGACCTGGCTCTTTCAACAGGCCTTTGGGACTTCCGGGGAGGGTTAACTGTTATGAACAAATGCCTTCTACCCTACATTATTATTATTGCTGCTGTATTGTTTTATTTTTATTATTGTATTTTATTGTATTGTATTTTAATTCTTCATGTACGTCGCCTAGAGTGGTCATTGGCCAGATAGGCGACATATAAATTAAATTTATTATTATTTATTATTATTTTATTTCCCATTATATACTGAGTTGTCCCCTTTATAATGAGCCACGGATTAAATTTTTATCCCCTATCAGCAACTATATAAAGGATAGGCCCTTACTTGAGCAAGTTTGTTTCTTATTTGCGGGAAATGATACTTTTACTACGCGTCAAGTCGCTAAGTTTGCTGTTGCTGCGGCAAAAATAAGAGCAAACCTTTTAAAATAGCCTCATCTTTTATCTGTTTAAAATTGTTTATATTTTGTATGTATTCTTCTTTATGACTTATCTGTGTTTTAGCTAATTTTAACTTTATATATACTCGGCGGAATTTGCATTGTTTGGATGAATTTTTATATGTATTTGCGGTGGTCTTTGGGCCGTGAGCAATAAACTTAAACTTAAAATATTTACTTGATTGAAAAGGATAAAACTAGGCACTGCTTTCCTACTTAAGACACCAGAAACGTACAAGTCGATGGAAATAGATTGTGAAGTACTAGTTGAATGGAATATGTATAATAAACTAATAAGCACTATGACTGTGAAAAAGTATGCCTGATGGCTTTCGATAATTGGCAGGGATGTAGGTGCACTGTCACTGTGAATCAAAAAGTGGACAATGCACAATGCAAAAAGACACTGAAGGGACAGAAAGGATTAAATAAAGGCAGGAAAAATAATTTAGGATGGGGTACGGCACTGCACTGCACTAAAACAGAACAAAGAAACAAAGGAATGAGAGACAAACATAATGACCAAGCATCACAAGGGAAAGGTTGTTTTTACATCCGGAAAAGGTAGTAGTCACTGATGCAAACACGCATGCACAAGAAGTTATTTCCAACATTCTTTTGAACACTGTGAACCCCCCCCCTTCATGAGGTGGGAAATTTATCACTCAAAAAAAATGAATTTTGGTCGATTGGTGGTACAACACAGGACCAATTCACACATCCCTAATCACAGTACATGCACACCACACATTCAAGAATGGTACTTGGTCTTCCAATATCCATGAACCTCATCTCATGGGTGCCACCATAACTCTCTTGGTAATACAACCCCATTCCCAAATCTCTTGCATTGACATCTATACAAAACTTCATTATAGTAAGACCTATTTTTAATAACAAGACTGGTAAAATCCGGTCATAATTATGCTATTGTTGTAAATTATGGCTTTAATTTTGTTTTTTGTTTTTGTTGTTAATTTTGTTAGCTGCCTTGGTCTCTGCATGAAGAAGGATGGGATAAAGAAATAAAATAATAATAATATACACTTTTAAGCTCCATTGATTTCAGTGGAAGAGTTAAACAAGTTCTTAACAGTGCAAGAATACATATATTTAAGTATTTATAATCTATACTTCATAAAAGTATATCAAGGAAATATGCAACATACAAAGTTATGATAAAATCTGTAAAAGTATCAATAAAAACATAATTAAAATATCAATAATACTGGCTGATTAAAAAAAGGCATTCATATAGCGAAGCCCTGTCTAAACAATACAGTTTTCAGAACACTAAAAGAAGACAGGAATGGTTCCTGCTGAACTTCTACTAACAGGGAGTTCCACTCGGTCCCTAGTGAAGGCCAACCTCAAGGGCATCGGGAACCACCAGAAGTACCCTATCAAGAGGATCTCAGTGACTGAGGTGGGGCATAAGGGATCAGATAGTCCTTAAGGTACTTTGGGCCCAAGTTGTTTAAGGCTTTGTGAATTCACTTAAGAATCTTGAACCTGCCAGTAGGAAATTGGCAACCAGTGCACCTCTCTCAGCAGTGGAGTAATATGTTGCCACTAGGCCTCCATCTTTCCAGGGTTCAAGGTTAGTGGCAGTCTATTCAGAAGTCAGAATTCCATCCCAGAGTTCAGTGGACTTTACTCCCAGGTAAGTGGGCATAAGGTTGCAGCCTAAGTCTCTTGTATAACAGTAATATTCTACACAAACAGTAATGTTTTCTTTGCTTTTAATACTTTTTTTAATGCTCACTGTTTTTCATTAAGATTTTTCCTCTATTTTAGAATTTTTTTCCAGAAAACTTGCATTAACCTTTAAAACGAAAAACACCTTTAAAAATATCAGTACTTACATTGCACATAAAATATTACTTTACACCCATATTTCTGTTGGTTCTTTTAAAAAACCCTAAACGATCTCTTTCATTATATTGTTCATTTGTTCTGCTATTTCTTCCTGTCTTTTAAGGATAGCAACAAATGCTGCTTCAGATTTCAAGTTGAGGACTTGCTTTGCAACAGTAACTAGTCTCTTCTCCTCTAGCCTTTTCTCCTCAACTCTATACTTGCTTCTGTTATTTCCATAAAGTATTTCCTTACTTTTTTTCTTCTTCTTCATCAGGGATGCCCAGCCATTTATTTATTTATTTGGTACAAAGGCTGTAATCACCTTTGGCCAACCCACCAGGAGCCACATGCTAGTGGTGGGTTGGTCACAGTGATGGGCTCCGTTTTCGCAGTAATCGGACTTGCCATCGGATTATCCATTATTTCTGATATTCTCTATCTTTGTGAATAAACATCAATTGTAATATTGGTAATTCTCTTGCAAAGCAAAAAAAAATATTGGAGGAGATCAGAAAAAGGATAAGATAGCGGAGGAAAACGGAATACGATCATTAACAACCACCAGGAGGCCACACTTGAAATGGAAATGGACTGCCTTCAAGTCGATCCCAACTTATGGCGACCCTATGAATACGGTTTTCATGGTAAACAGTATTCAGAGGTATTACCATTGCCTCCCTCTGAGGCTAGTCCTCCCCAGCTGCCTAGGGCCTGCTCAGCTTGCCACAGCTGCACAAGCCAGCCCCTTCCTTGTCCACAACTCCCAGCTGGGGGGCAACTGGGCTCCTTGGGACTATGCAGCTTGCCCACAGCTGCACAGGTGGCAGGGCATGTAACCCCTGAGTCACTCACTGAGGGGGTGATCTTAGGCTGGCCCTTTATATCCAGGAGACATGAGCGGGCATTTGAACTCACAGACTCTGGCCTTCCAGCCAGGCTCTCCTCCCCACTGTGCTATAAAGGTAAAGATGTCCCCGCACTTGTAGTGCGAGTTGTTTCCGACTCTTAGGGTGACGTCTTGCGACGTTTACTAGGCAGACCGTATATACAGGGTGGGATTGCCAGTTCCATCCCCGGCCTTTCTTTACCCCCCAGCATATGCCGGGTACTCATTTTACCGACCACGGATGGATGGAAGGCTGAGTGGACCTCGACCCCTTTTACCGGAGATTCGACTTCCTCCTTCCACTGGAATCGAACTCCGGCCGTGAGCAGAGCTTTCGGCTTCGTTACCGCCGCTTACCACTCTGCACCACGGAGGATCTGTGCTATACCACACTTAAAAATGAAACATAAAAAAGGAGAGGATTCCATCCCTAGTTGGGTAGAAAGGGGTATAGCCACCTCTTACTCTCACCTGCAAATCATACACAGGACACAAGCAGGACACACGAAGTGCATATCACACATACAGATGCGTGTGCGCGCACACAAGCACACAGACTCCTCCTCAGCTGATCTGAGCCAACTCCAGCCCCATGTTGGGAATGAAAATGGTTCCATCTCCACCTTAACTCTGCAGCCCTCAGCAGTGGCAGCACTGGGGGAGGATGATGGGCCATTGAGGAAGGCTTGGTGGGCTGAATCAGGCCTGCAGTATAGTAGCCTTCCACCTCTGCTCTACACCCTCTAATAACGTAGATTACTCAAGTGCCCTGCCTGCAGAAACCAGTACTACCTGTTCTTTTTTTTAAAAAGTTTTATATTATTCTTCCCAGTTATACCAATTTATAGGGCACTCTTTCCAAGGAAATGGAAGTGGACTGCCTTCAAGTCAATCCCGACTTATGGCGACCCTATGAATAGGGTTTTCATGGTAAGTGGTATTCAGAGGGTGTTGACCATTGCCTCCCTCTGGGGCTAGTCCTCCCCAGCTGGCTAGGGCCTGCTCAGCTTGCCACAGCTGCACAAGCCAGCCCCTTCCTTGTCTGCAACTGCCAGCTGGGGGGCAACTTGGCTCCTCGGGACTGTGCAACTTGTCCACGGCTGCACAGGTGGCAGGGCATGTAACCCCTGAGCCACTCACTGTGGGGGTGATCTTTAGTTGGCCCTTGACACCCAGGAGACATGAGCGGGGATTTGAACTCATAGACTCTGGTCTCCCAACCAGGCTCTCCTCCCCACTGTGCTATACCAGGATAGAACCATAAAACTTCCTGACTCTTGGGGTTTCAGTTCAATAGTGTCCTTTCCTTTTCTTCCCTTTGCTTTTAGGCTTCTGCTTTGGCTTTATAAAATTGTTGCTTTTCCTTCTCTTTTAAAAAATAATTATTGTGTCTGGATACTCAATTTATTTAGATTAGCTTAATCTCTATGCTTACCTTTTTCTGTCTGCTTTTCTACATTCACTTTGGTTTTGTATTCTCCGTAGGGCAGGATATGCCATTTTTAGTTTGCCTCAATTCTGCAAAAGATATTGTATTTATTTAATTTTTATCTATTTCTAAAGTGGAATCAGACACGAATCTTTTCCCCCTTGTTTTGCTTATCAAACTCTTAATTGTTTCAAATATTTCTAAAGAGTATGCCAAATCGTATGTATCTCCTCTTAAGAGTTCACTTGACTTTTTATGAAAATTGTTTCTAGCAGAAATTATTATAGCAAAGACAATGTGAACCAATTTTGAAGCTATTCTTGGAAGTGACAAGTTTCACTTGGGGATTGTTAGATACAATAAAAACTCCTGATTGCCATCTCACCTAATGTTATCTCCTCTTTATACCACTTTTTATTCTTTTTGCCATTTATAGATATTTTCCTTCTTTTAAATGCCCAGTACATTCTGGTTTCTTTAAATAAATTCATTTTTACTTTTTAATTATAATCCTATGATTTGATCCATCCATACTTACTCTGGCCACATGCTACTAGAACCTAGCTTCTTACATAATACTAAAATAATTTCTTGGAAGAGGGTCAAAGCATTCCTGTAACTTCTCAATAACAGACAATGGCAGCCTACTAACATTTTTGCAACTTTGGGGCTTTGTGGAAGTCCAGAAAGGGAAGAGGAGTTGTAGGTCAGGACAATCCTCCCTCCCACCCATCCCAATTCTCCAGATCTCACTTCTCTCAAGAACATTTCTTAAAAGGTGCCTGCCAGAGGTCTGAGTCAAACATCCATAACAGCATGCTTATAGCCAAAGATAATTTCTGCATGGTGATGGCACCATGAGGTTACAGAAACACAGAAGCAGAATCCACTTCTGCGGAGGATCATCCACTGGAAATAGCCCATTTCCCTAGTTTTCTTTGCACTAGTTCTTAGTTTAGCTAAAATTCTTTGGCATTCCAGGATGCTGCACAGAGCTTCTACAATCAGACAGTATAACAGTGAAATCTGTAACCAAAGCAATCTTACCAAACTACTCTAAACCTTGAGACTATGGATTCTAGACAAAAAAAGAGATATTTCTAATTATGATTTGCCACCCTAATTCAGTAGGAAATGACAGTATGTTTATTTTTGTTTATTTATAAAGAGTAAGAATAGCAACATTATAATTAGACAGAACACACAGCAGCAGAGAATGAGGTAATTCACTATCACACTGCTTAGTTGTGACATTTCACACTCCTTTAGCGTCATGGGAATGCCTGTCAATCTATGTGACACTAAAGACAGGTTCCATCTGTTGTTCAGTTTTTTCTCTCAACCTATCTTCCAGTTCATTTATCTGTTTCCTAGCAACCCATCTCCGTTCTCTGTTCTTACATGTCCTCTTTCAGTTCCTGCTGAGAGGCAGGAAAAGCAGTCCTCTTTCAAAGCAGTTGAGCTTTAATTTTTTCCTTCACAGTTTGAACCCCATCAAGTCTTCCTCCTTTGCCCTTCCTGTTGTGCAACCAAGAGCTTGCATACTGAAACAGTGAACGCATTTGAAAAGCCTGACTGCAAAACAACAGGGAACTTTCTGAGGGGGTGGGAGACAACAAGCAACTAATGAATGACTGAATGACTTGGCAGCAAAATTGTGACACACATGAAGCTATGGGAGTAGAAACAGCAAAATCTGAAACAGTTCTAAATTTTATGATTTTGAATACTTCTGTCCCACCTCATAGCTAAAAAGGCTCAAGGTGACCATCAAAGAGTTTTAAAAGAAACATTAAAATAAAATCTCTGAGGATGCCAAATTAATGGGAAAGGATTAAATAAAGAAGATAAATTGATACACTGGGCCAGTTCATTGATGTTGGAATATATTTTCAAGTTTCAATTAGTCATTTTTAAATGGTGGTAGAAAATTCACAGATGCAAGTAAATGAACTCAGATTCACCTGTGTGCACAGACATCACCATTCAACCTCATTAAAACAGCATCACTATTGACACTTGTATTTATCATTATCATAATTAACAAGAACAGATGTCTTTCAACTCTTACATTTCCATATCTTGCATTCCAATATTCAACAAAACAGTTCCTTCAGAAAAATCAGCATTCCATAACCTTCCACTTCTCCTCTGAACTAGTTGAGTTAACATCCATTTCAGCCAGTTCCATAATTTTTAATAACCATTCCCACTTCATTGGAATTGGTTGACAATTCCACTTTCTGGCCCACGCTATCTCAACTGGTACCAACAAGATGTATACTTATGGTTTCATACTTTCCCCCAAGTTGTCTCTTGTCTTAATATTGGACTCAGTATTTCCAACAAGAAATTTCTTGTTTGACAGTCTTGGTACCATGGTGGTTGCCACTCTACTGTCTTCTGAGAAATTTCCTGCCTTGTTAATAACTGTCCAATCTGTATGTATTCTGTATGTACATACATTCTGTATGTAAACCAAAGTGCCTCATCAGCAGGTGCGAACTTGTCCCTCTATAGCACCATCAATCCAGTTTAATGGTGTGACACTGGAGAATGTTGATCACTTTTCTTATCTTGGCAGTCATCTCTCTGTAAAAACTGATATTGATGTTGAAACTCAACATTGTTTGAGCTGTGCCAATGCCACATTCTCCCAAGTGAAGCGTAGAGTGTTCAAGGATTGGGATGTTTTTATCTTTTAAATTCTTTTATTCTCACTTTCTTATATGTGTATGCACATATATACATATATGTATGTTTGTATGTGTATACGTAATGCATTTTATGTATGTATGTGCATAATGCATTTTATGTATTTTAACAGTATTTTATGCATTTTAATTTACTGTAATGTTGTGTTTTTATTGTGTATTTTATTATATATGTGTGCAATTTTATTGTAGCCGCCCTGAGTGCCCTATTGTAGGGTAGAAGGGTGGGATAGAAATATTTTAAATAAATAAATAATTTAAATAAATATTCACAGGGATACCAAAATGCCTTTTTACAAAGCCATTGTACTACAGACCTTACTGTACGCCAGTGAAACATGGACCATTTATAAAAGCCACTCCCAACTTCTTGAAAGATTCCACCAGCACTGCCTCTGGAAAATTCTGCAAATTACTTGGGAAGATAGATGGACTAATGTTAGTGTTTTGGAAATGTGAGTGGCTCAGGGGTTATGTGCCCTGCCACCTGTGCAGCCGTGGGCAACCTGCATAGTCCCAAGGAGCCCAGTTGCCCCCCAGCTGGCAGTTGCGGACAAGGAAGGGCTGGCTTGTGCAGCTGTGGCAAGCTGAGCATGCCCTAGCCAGCTGGGGAGGACTAGCCCCAGAGGGAGGCAATGGTAAACCCCCTCTGAATACTGCTTACCATGAAATCCCTATTCATAGGGTCGCCATAAGTCAGGATCGACTTGAAGGCAGTCCATTTCCAGTGTTTTGGAAGAAGCAAAGACTACCAGTATTGAAACAATGATCTTTCAACATCAACTTTGCTGGACCGGGCATGTTGTTCGAATGCCTGATTGCTGTTTTCCAAAGCAGCTCCTTTACTCCCAACTTAAGAATGGAAAACGGAATATCAGTGGACAGCAAAAGAGGTTCAAAGACGTTCTTAAAGATAACCTTTAAAAAATAGCATGAACATCAAGAACTGGGAAGCTCTGGCCCATGAGCATCTCAATTGGAGGTCAACTATTATCAAAGGTGCTATGGACTTTGAAGAAGCATGAATATAGGGTGAAAGGGACAAACGAGCTAAGTGGAAGGCACATCAAGCAAATCCTCATTGCGACTGTATTTCATCTGGAAACCTATGTCCTCACTATGGGAGGTTGTGTGGATCTACATTTGGCCTCCACAGACATTTACGGACCCACCATTAAAGACCTTATTTTGGAAGACAATCTTACTTGGTCACAAGTGAGCCCCATAGTTTTCTGAGAAATTTCCTGCTTTGTTAATAACTGTCTATTCTCCAAATCTGGAGCTTCCCTACCTTTCACAATTAAAATCTGCTACCCAGATTCCCCTACAGTATCTAAGATGTTTTATTACAGAGGCTAATCAAGAGATATCTGGACTCAATTTGGTTTCATACCTCTCTGATATTTTCAGCAATTGGGTTGGTATGACATTTTGTTTCACAGCCTCACCTCTCTCATTCCTTAATGTCCACATAAAAATTTCTAAATGGGATTCAATAAATAGTTATTCAAGATGGTAAAGATCTTCCTCTATCTGATGCAACCTCAGCCAAGCTAGCTGCACTGCCTCATAATATACCCTTAAAATGGGTATTGTAAACCTCCCAGTTGTTTCAGGGCTTGCATGGTAATGACATCTATTCTAGGCCACGTGTTCCACCAAAAACAGCTGTTCAGAATCTTTTGCCAGATTTTTAGTTCTCTTGAATCTACTGTTAAGGGTAGTGTAATGAACAAAAATAAGAATCTTGGTAAGATAAACAACTTGATTGAATCTACCATTGCCAACCATGGTAAATTTTGTTCTTCCCCATCTTTCTAAATCAGACTTAATAGCTTGAGCTAAGTTCTCATAATTGATTTTACCTTTTTTTTACATTGTCTATTAGTCTCACCCCTAAATATTTTACTACGCTATTAGTTATTTTCAATGCAAATTATTGTGTGTAACATAGAACTTGTATTGCATATCAACACTGTTCCATATTTTGTTTATTTACATATTACCCAGAAATTCCATTGATAACATGATATTGTCTGCATATAACGTTATCATAATTTGCCCAGTCTTTTTTTTTTATCCCCTGTGTTTGTGGGACTCCTCTTATCACCCAGGCTAATGGTCCAATTGCATACGGAGATAATAAAGGTGCAGTGGTCACCCTTTTCTCGCACCTCTCCTTAAACCTAATTCTTTTATCACTTGTCTGTCTATTAATCTTTTTGCTGTTGATGTCAAATAAATAGCATTTACCTGTCATATAAACTGTGAAGAACTATTAAATGCTTTCTTTATTTCAAATGAATAGGACCATTCTACCCTATCAAAATCTTTAGTGGCATCTATAAATAACAGCACAGTAAGGATTTTATTTATCTAGGCTTTATTTATATTTATTGCCTTCCTGATATTGGGATTTAATTGCCTTCCTTTTATAAAGCCAGTCTGATCTGATTTGATTTGATATATCTTTTAATTATTTCAGTTAATCTCTTTGCTAAGATTCCTGCCAATATTTTATAATAGCAATTTAACTAAGAGATAGATCTAAGAATCTATACTTGCTGGATCCCCCCCCCCCAATTTTTTAGAAATACTATTTTTGCTTGATTCCAACTTTGTGGAATACCTCCACTGCTTAAAGCAATTGTTATACAATTCTCTCGTTATTGGTGCCAATTCCTCTTTAAATACTTGATAGATTTGTACCCTTTTATTACTTTTAGGTCTTTTTATGTTTTTTATGATTTCTTCAACTTTTATAGGCTTATTCAATTCCTGATTATCTACTTGTGAAAAAACAGGTAGATGTAATTCCCCCTAGAATCTTATGTGTGGTTGCTGCATCCCATACAATTCATTATAATATTTATAAAATTCCTCCTTGACATCTTCCATATACTCCTACTATCCCCCCCCTTTCACAGGTGCAGGCAAAGGAACTCAGATTCACACATTTGCATAGACATCACCATTCAACCTCATTAAAAGAGCATCACTATGAACATTAGTGTTGAGAGATAAGGCTCCTTCAAATATACATATAGTGGAAAAGGTGCCAACAATGATTTTTTCAACATGCAATGCACAGGTACTATAATGGTATTTTGTTTTTTGTATTTAAAGCTACCCAGAATATTAAACTACCTTGTGAAAATAAAAGCAACGTTGCTTAGTTTTTGTTTATCTTTTTTCTTCATTAAAGATAGTTTGTTATAAAGACATCTCGTACTAGAATTACTGCACTGCCTGCCCCTTTTCATCACTTCTTCTCTGGCTCATTCACTTCTTCTCTGGCTCATACACACATGGCCTTGGGAGCCAGGTGCAGCTGCTGAAAGATAAAGGCCATTGCTCCTCTTCCTACTAATGTACCAGAAAGCCAATTGATGGAAGTTGTTTCGTACTCAACTTCCTATATCCAAACCATTTTGGTTAAGAAAGAGAAAACCAAAAGTCAGAATTATATGTTGATGTCTCCAACACCAACTTCTACCCAAAGTTCTCACTGAGACTTACGAGGAGGTAGTCAGTAAAAATAGGCTCTGCAACCATAGATGGCTATTTTGAATGTGATTACATATGAATACCTGTAATCAAAGAGATAAATGGGACCATCTTTCTTCCAGAAAAGGCCAAAATTTTCATATAATCTCCAGCAAATCATCCATTTCTAAGACAAATCTCTTCCTGCCTTTGTGTTCACTAAAATCCAGCAGGCTTTAAGGGACTGCAGCAACTACTAGACTTCTATTATACAGCAATAGAACTCACAGCACATGCACAAAGGCCTACTGTGACAATGTCATCACATCTAGTAAGTGTGGAAAGACCTCTACACTTATGTAATAAGGTCTTCTGGAAGACTAGGGCACTGGAATGGAACGGTACCAGATTCCATTAAAATCACATATGTTCTGGCATAGTTCATAGCCATGGAACATGACTAACATTTCTATACTCCTCAACTAAGCTCTTGGTTGAGCTTATTTAATTCACTGCTTGTAAAACAGGGATGGGGAATCTCCAACCTGTGGGACAATCATGGTCCACCAGGAGGTCCAATTTGGTATGAAAGGCCATTTTCCCTAAACCATGCCCACCTGTCAATCAGCTGGTGTCACTTAGGATGTCCGCTGATGGTTGGGAGGACAGGGTTCAATTCTGCATTGGCTACAGGTGCCTGTTCCCAGCAGGGAACAGGCACACTCTGCCAATACAGCAGGATTTAACCCCTGTTGCACAGCTGATGAGCAGGAGTGAAATCCTGCTTAGTCTGGTTGCATGCCAGGTACACACAGCCGAAGAAAGCCTGCAAAATGCAGCCTTGTTTCTTCCATCCGGATTAACACATGTCCTGATAAGGATCTGGCCCTTGGAGCCAAAAACGTTCCCCACCTCTGTTGTAAAGAAAGGTAAGTCATTGAAAGAGTTTAGGTAGGTGAGAAATGGCCATATTTTAACTGAGGTTCAAATCCTCAGAAAATTCTATCTATATCTTGTTGTAATGTCTCAGGGTGGAAATCCATGCTACACACATATGCATATAATGAAAGCTGAACAGCTGTTTTTCTTTGGGGAACATATGAAATGGGGAAGCAGCAAAGAGAAGGGTCCATGCCCTTGAAAACATGTGTCTGCAATTCCACAAGGACAAAGCAGTTTGGAAGGCAGTTTTGAGTGGAGACACAGCAGTCAAATAAAAGGATAAGCACCCACTCTTCCTCCCTGCCCCCAATTGCAGCTCTCTGTTCCCTTAAGTTCTTTAAAAGCATGCTATTAAATACTGTCATTCTATTCAGATACAGAGGCATACATTCAGGGCCAGCATGAGGAGCTGGCACTGTGGGACAGCTGCCAAGGACTCATTCTCTCAAGAGGGCCTACTGCTGCCCATTGCAGGCCAACCACCATTTCTAACCTGCAAGCAGTCCTCCTGCATGTGTCAAGTGCCCCCTCCCCTTCCCAGCACAATCTTCCACTGCTGACATCATCTGTGGCTGCTGGAAAGCTGAGCATCAGCAGGAAGCTCAGGATGAGTTGGCTGGGGAGGCAGCAGCCCGGGAGGCTTCAAAGTGCTATTCATCAACTGCAAGGGAGACCAGCTAGGAGAGAATAAGAAGAGGCAAGAGGAGTGCAGCTTGGTAGAGGCTGCTGTGCAGCATCTGCGCCTCTTTCCCCCAGAAGACATGAGGCTCCCCTTCTGAGCGAGGCTGGGTGCTTGACAGACGGGGGAGTGTAAAAGTAGCCCTCAAAAGGGAATGTGGCAGAAGGACCAAGGGAACAAAGGAAAATGAAGAATTCCATAGAGATGTAAAATGTAGCGTGAGTCATTACACTGTCTGGTGGTAGCTCATTTCCTAGCTTACACACTGAGAAATCATTTTTAAATGTCCGTCTCAACAGAAGTGAGAGCTGCCCTTTGGAACAGAATGAGTGGGGCTCATAGGGAAGGGTCACAGAAAGAAGGGTGTGGTAAGGAGCAGAAGGGACAGTGGCAAACGGGACCCAAAGATATTCTGTTGACCTAGGGCCCACAAAAACCTGGAGCTAGCCCTCAACATAATTAAATGGATACCCTTCTGAATTCTTGCATTAGATTCATCAACCGGTCAATCATGCACTGTAGTACATCTATTCTTATTTTTAAAATGTTAACACCACTCTTCTTCAGGAGAAAAAAACCAGTAGTCTCAGTTCCTCAGTCTCAACATAAACTTTTTCCAGGCAAATTAAGCACAATAGCACAACTGTCTGTGCCTGAAGATCTACATCCTCTATTAAGTAATAAAATGCATGCAAGAATGCTGCCCTCAGGTTTCCATTGCTGGAGAAGGGGGGCTATGGGACAATGTAATCTTTTGACAGGCACAGAAATAGTTATAATCTATGGGCTGCTTCTCATATTACAACGTAAAGCCATTAGATAACTTCCATAGGTTATTCCTATATGTGCAGAGATGTAGCAATTTCTTGCTTGAATTAATAACGCAAGTAACTGCAGGCTCTTCCTGGCCCTGTTTTAATTCAGATCTCGTATATATGATCAAGTGCGTATGACTGAATGTTGTGAAGGGTATATGGTTATGTATATATGTTGTTAATAGGTTACCACTAGTAAGAAGGATAATAATCAGAAGGGAGAGTTAATGGAGCAACTTTGCTCCCCTCTGACTTCCTAAACCAGCTTGGAAAGCTAGTGAAGAACTTTCCAAAGCAATTGGAGAGGAGAGTGGGAAATATTTGAGAATCTTTTTCTTAGTAGCCTTTTCTTCCTGGCCTATACCTGCCTGCCCTAGTACCAAAGCACCTGACCAATGTGTGGAAGCTTTCTCTTCCTCTAAAAGAAGAAGCAACACAACTGCTCATAGAAGGTGCTTCTTGTTACTGAACTAATTTTTTTTCTACACCGGCAAATTGGCCCCAACTGCATTTGACCATTTATATGATACTTGTAAAAAACGCCACAAAAAACCAATATTTTGTCTTAACATAATGCACAGGGCGGGAGTGGGAAGAAGAGGGTCTTGTTGTGGAGGAGGCAGCTTGGCTGCAGAGGATGTGTCATACTTCTCTTGGCCTCCCTTTGGAAAACATCTGGCTAGATATGTTGTACACTAGGGATGAAGCGGACATTTTCCAAAGAATGAAAAATTTCCCTGAATAGTTCACCAAATAAGGAGGGAGAGGAGTTACCATGGTGCCACTTTAAAATAATTAGGCAAGGCTATTATAAGAAGGATTGTAATGATTTTAAATATTCACTAAATGTGTTTAACATTCACTAAAGGGTAAAGACATGGTGGAAATTATGCTGTTTATCACTTGTGACTGTACATTACAAATTACATGTACATTACAAATTACATATCTGTGAAACTTGTACAGCCGCATTCAGGGGTATCACATTTTCCCAATTACAAAATATTGCATCTATATGGGCAATCAATCAATGTTGCAAGAAGTCCTGTTGAAAGGACAAAAACATAGCCACACATATCTGAGAGGAATACTGAAAGATACATGGTCCCATATGGAGTTTTCCTCAGTCCTCAGAGTTGTAAAGAAAGCTTCAGGAAAGCTAGGATGCGTCCAGATGGTAACAATGGATTCCACAGGAAGTACAAACCAGCAGGCCACAGAATAGATTTTCAGGAAGAGATAACCTGGCAAAAGCTGGCTCACAACAATAACAGCGCAACCACTCCTGAATGATAGTACTTTCTTCATGAAAAAGTTATTCAATCTACAAAACTGCTATGCACTGCTGGATTTATTGTAAGCAAAATCTAGGTTGATAGACAGTTGGAATTAGAACATTAACTGTCAAACGCGGGGGGTTCACAGAGGCGAGCGGCTAATTAACAGATACCAGCCGCAGGCCAGACCATAAATCTGCCAGGCAGTGTGTTACCATTTGGGAGGTGCCGAAGGGGAATACAGAGAGTCAAGTCCTTAAGGTAGTCCAAATGTCCATAAACCTAGAGACTCCGATCAGGCAGGGCAGGGTCCAAGCGTACCGGTCAACAGGAGAGCTGGAGTAATGTCTGCGGCAAGGCTTGACATTGACTCTAGCAGGGAGTCTCCCTTTCCTTCCAGTCTTTTATACTCTGCGTTCTGGGCCAGGTGCTTACAATCAGCCTGTGTTCTTGCGAGCTCTCTTGCTCCTTAATCGAGCCGATTGCCTTCGTTGCTGCAACACCTGTTGGCGTCTTCTCTCTGCTGGGGAAGGGGCAGCCTCCTGGTCACTTCCTGACTCTGAGAGGCGGTCTCCCTCAGGGGCTTGCCCCTAGTCTGGCGAAGGGTCCTGGGCTGTCTCCCTGCTTGTCCCCTCTCCTGGGTCTGTGGTCTCCCATTACACGTCTTCCTCGGATGAGTCCTCTGAGGGGGGCATGACACTGACTGATGTATTTGATGTCAACAGAATAGGTTGAAAGATAGAGACCCTCAGCTGTGGCAGGAGAGGTGCAGCAGCCAGAACATCTGCACAGCGGGTCAACTTTTTTGTCATTTGCTACTGCCCTTCCTATATGAAGAGAATTGCCGCCAGACCATCTCTGGAGGAAGACCCTCCCCCCCTCCACTTTATTGCAGCAGCTGGCCTTGAGTCCAAGACATCTGGGTGGGGAGTGGAGGATAAAACTCCCAGGGTAATACAACTGATTTGGGATGGGGTTGTTTGTGTTTTATTTTAATCATTGGAGGCAGGGAGTTATTTTTTCTGAGGCAGCCAGTAGTTGCTATTTATCATGTACCTGGGAGAGTGAACTTTGGAGTACTTTGGGGCAGCAGGGGGAGCCCAATTCCAGTGATCTTGGGTAAGGGAAAATATGGCACTGAATCGAGGTGAGCTGGATGGGGGGGACTCAATCCAGAGAGCTGAAGTCTGGACCATGACAGACAGTTATAGCCTGTGCTATTCTGACCCTTTTTCCAGCCTAGGGTTTGGTGGCGGCTGTGCCAGCTTGTCCTTGGGTCTCCAGATGCTGCCTGTAAATGCCAGGTCGGTACATAACAACATATCCCTCATCTATGATTTAATCAAGAACAGGGATGAGATCCATCGGCCGGTGCCAGTTTGAAAGTGTTCTGTCGACCTAACACACCAGTATCAGTTCAAGTTTGTTCTTTGTCCATTAGCCACTGCTTTTACTGATCCGTTTTTTCCCTTTCAAAAAAAATTGATATATTGATATTTTAAAGGAAATTTTGATAACATAAAATGAAATATTGTTATTTTGGAAGGAAATACTAATATTCTAAAAGGAAATGTTGATAAATGAAATTTATGATAAATACTTATAGAAATCATTCTTAATACTGATATTTTGAAATCAGTTTTCAAAAAGCGATGGAAACTTTCTGTGTAAAAATCTGATCCACAACAATAGAGGATAAGGGAATTAATGGAAAATTCAGTACCAAATCCAAATTGGGTAGAATTCTAGCACATTCCTAGTCAAGAATTAGGATGGTGTCCTGGCATGTATAACTGAGATGTGGGTGGAGGAGCAGGGTGAGGTTGGCCTCTCCCAATTGTGCCCACCCAGATACTTGGTTCAGCACCAGGGTAGGCTTGAGGGCTGGTGAGGAGGGTGCTGTTGTCTATACGGATACCATCATACTCTCCAGGTTCCCTATACATCTGAGTACCAATCTGGTTTTCTCCTTGCATTAGGCCAGCGGGACAGACTGGGGATTCTGTTGGTTTACTGTTCATCCTGCTGCCCAACAAACTCCCCACTTGAGCTGACTGATGTGGTCTCAGAGATAGTGTTGAGGACCCTAAGACTGTCAGTCTTGGGAGATATCAACATTCATGTTGAGGCCACTCTGTCTGGGGTGGCTCAGGACTTCATGGTCTCCATGACAACCTTGGGCCTGTCCCAACATGTCACTGGGCCAACACATGTAGCAGGGCATGCTGTGAATTTGATTTTCTCAGTTAGGCAGGGAAAGGATGATCTGAAGGTGGGAGACATTAAAACAGAGCCTATGTCATGATCATATCACCTCCTGATGAGTTTTAGACTTATCCCAGGGTGTAAGTGGGGAGCCCTGTTCTGTTCCGTAGGTTTTCTAGTAGGGGGTCCTGCAGGAGTCAGTTTTGTCCCCCATGGTGTTTACCACCTACATGAAACTGCTGAGTGGGGTCATGCAGTATTTTAGAGTGCTATGTCATCAGTGACCCCTCAAAAAAGGATGTTTCTTATTTTAAAAATTAAGTTTATTCATTTTATTGCAACAAAAGAACATGACTAGTGTCCTCCCTCTGCACCTGATTCATTGTGGAGGGATGTTATTGAATAAATACTCTCTTGGTATTATGAAATTCTGACCCTTACCCTCTTAAAACACTCCATCTTATAACCTATTCCCAGTGTCACTGTTTACCATGTTTATGGAAATTTTGTTGAAACTTAGTATATGAAATGTCTCAAATGGATGCTGCTGATTGTGTTACGATAACCGTGTACTGTATTATTTTGAAGTCTATCAAATTTCCAGCCCCCCCTTTTTTTTCTATTCCTCTTTTTGTTAATCTATTCATTCCTTTTTATACTTTCATTGTATTTCAGTCCTCTTTTATGCATATAATGAGTAGCAGGGATCACATATGCTTATGTTATGTAATGTTTTCTGTCAAGTTAAAATTACAACAAAAATTCTTTAAAAATTGTGCGGGGAAAAATTATAATATGTTTGATAGGATTATTTTCTATGAAGATTTTGATATTTTGGAAGTGCTGTGGGGAATATAATACATGTTGGCTGGTTGTTTGCATTCTCTGTTTCAAGCTGGTAACTTGAAGTTTTTACAAATCAATTTTCATACTTGTGGAACAGTTTCCTGGTTAGTCAGTTTCTCATAGAATGTGGCTGTTGTTGGATGCTGACATATGTGGCCTGACCATGCTATGAACTTTGTAAGAATTCTGTCACAATTGTTCTGTTTCATTCAATGTATACAGCAACAATTTGCCACAGTATAGCATGCTTGATGCTATGAAACAACTGCTCACAGATTTTCATTTTGTATTGCATACTTTATTACTACAGTATATTAGTACAACAAAATGCCATCAAGCAAGTGCTGGCTCTCTAGCATTAGGCATTTGGAATAGTGTTTTAGTTTTAACAAACAAATGGGTGGCAACAGAGTATGTTTGCTCATTTGTGGCACCCCAGCTGCGGAACTCTCTTCCCAAAGATGCATCCATTTTATTGTCTGTCAGGTGTCAGAGGAAGATATTTTATGCTCTTATACATTTTAATTGGTTTGCTTTTAAGTAGTTTGGGAAAGCTCCTATATTTTAAAACACTGGAACTGAAGTTTTCACTTTGTTTAATTGATATTTTTGTGTTTATTGTGCCAATTATGGTTTTTTTCATTACCTTTAAATAATTTATTGTAGTTTATTATTGTTTTATTATAAATAACACTGTAAAACAAATTTGGATAAATATTATGTATGATGATATATAAGCATATAAATACTTTTAAATAAATAAGGAGCTCCCAGGAGGGAGGTCTGTGCTCAGAGGCCACCCCAGTGTGGGGCATTCCAGGGGTGTGTTGGATCCACCAAAACTAAAGCCCCTCTCACCCAACACACTGTCAGGCTGAAAAAAGGTATGCTTGCCCTGGAGCTGGCCATTATTTTCTCTCCCATTAGTGTCAATCAGAGATGTTTTTTAAAAAGGCTAAATGGGGGAGGGGGACACCTGGAAAATCCACCTCCCCTTCCTCTCAAACTGATGTTAACAGGGAGGCCTTCCACAGAATTCCAGCACCAACATCGCTGTAGGATTGCATGTTCACTGATGATACCCAGCATACTAGCCAGAACTTTCTTCCTCTTTCCAATTGTATCTCCAACAGTCTGTTTGTTATTTCTCACTGGCACTAAAGATATAAATAAATACATATAGAGTTTGCATTTCCCCTGTTCATAGCTGCATGGTCTAATCACCAACCATCTAAAATATCATGTTTAGAAAAAAGATCCCTAAGTTTATCCCCAAGAAGATAAAATTCCTCTGTTTTCTTTCCAGTTTTACCCAGGCATGGATTTGGTACCAAATTCAGATACCCTCCCTCCCAAAATGGTTGCACCTTCCTTAAATACCTCCAACTCTTAAAATACATGTGTCAAGAAAAATAATTGGTTTGGATTGGGGGCATAAATTCTTTCTCACACAATTAATACCATTTAATTCTCTACATTTTTCTACCTCTTCCCCAAATAGAAAATATGGTATTTCTATGGCAATAAGATAGCGAGGGAGGGGTGCACACATTCCACACATACCATCTGGGTGTTCTGGGGGAGAACTTTCTGTAAATGAGGCATGTGGAACATGAGCACAGAAGCTTTGGATTCAACCCCATATCTACAATAGTTAAAGGATGTACATTGCAGTTTCAGTAAAGTTTATTTCCATGATATACCATTTTTTCCCATGACAATACTTTTTTTTAAAAAAACTTTCTGCTAAAACATATAATAATAATAAAATTTTATTTGTTAGTCGCCCATCTGTCTGAATTAACAGACACTCTGGGCGACGTACAACAATATAAAGTACAATATAAAACATATACAATCACCAATCACAATATTAACATCAATTCATCTAAAACCATCCTTCAATTAATACAGTATAAAAACCTAACCCGCCCCAGAAATCCCATAGGCCTGCCTGAATAGCCAGGTCTTTAAGGCTCGGCGAAAAGCCATCAGGGAGGAGGCATGTCGGAGGTCAAACAGAAGCAAGTTCCAGAGGGTAGGGGCCACGATCGAAAACGCCCTCTCTCTGGTCTGCACCAGCCTAGCTGTTTTCACCGGTGGGACCGAGAGAAGGTCTTGTGAGGCTGATCTTGTTTGGCGGCATATTTGGTGATACTGGAGGCGTTCCTTCAGATAAACTGGGCCGAAACCGTATAGGGTTTTAAAGGTTAGTACCAACACCTTGAATTGGGCCCGGTATACAACTGGCAACCAGTGTAGCTCTATCAACACTGGGGTGACATGATCCCGGCGACGGCTCTGCTTTATCAAGCGTGCCGCCGCATTCTGTACCAGCTGCAGTTTCCGGACCGTCTTCAAGGGTAACCCCATGTAGAGCGCATTACAGTAGTCTAGTCGAGAGGAGACCAGGGCATGTATCACCCGTGGGAGCAGATGAATAGGAAGGTAGGGTCGCAGCCTCTGTACTAGATGTAATTGGTACCAAGCTGCCCCGCTCACTGCCGCAACCTGAGCCTCCATAGACAGCTGGGAGTCCAAAATGACCCCTAGGCTGCGGACCTGGTCCTTTAGGGGTAATCTCACCCCATTAAGTACCAAATCGAAATTATGAAAGCCTTGATTTAATGTGCTCACAGATCTTCCAATACTTAGTTGACTGGCAAAATGAGGTACAAGATAGGGTTCCAAGAAGAAAGAGCAAGTCAAAGGGAGGAAAAGGCTAATTCCCTAAAATGAGGGACTGGGAGCCCATTCAGGTATGGTTTATCATTATAACCATATTTCAATAGAACTTGGCAGGCATCTTGCTAGTAAAATATAATTTTATGTTAGTGTTACTTTTTAAACCACATACATGGAGTTAGCCCCATCCTTAACAATGTGCCTTTGGTCCTCACATAGACAATGTTGTTGCTTTTAATCTCTGGCATTTTAAATTTGCTTATTACCATAGCATTTAGTTGCAGCCGGCTAAATCCATGGAAGCTTAACAGAACACTGACATTTTGTTTCCTCTAAGCCTCCAACACCAGTTTATCACCATGGTACCACCCTGAATAGGCCTAACATAAATTCTGCCATCTACTGAGAGCCTGAGAACACTTTCTTTTTAAAATCACATTGGCACTTTAGAAACTACCATGGAAATTGTTGTATACTTGAAGCACCCTTGAATTTTGGGGAATATAATGAAATTATAACTTTTAAAGTATATGATTTGATGTTTTTCTGACAGCCAGGAGAGTCTCCCAACCACCAAATATCTTTCAATATTGTCTTTATGTGTTAAAAAAAAGTTATTCCTTTTTCTTCTTTAGGCAAATTAAACACTGAAAGCAGAACACTATGCAGATAGTCGGGGGGGGAGGTGACAGCAGGTTCTGCGGACCTGTGGCTGCTTCCTAAAAGACACAACTAGCCTCCCTCCCTTTCTCTGCAGTACAGAGTCAGGCCAGCTCTCTCTGAGGGCTGTTGCCATGGCTGACATGAGCAAGAAAGGACAGCCTTGCCCTGGTGAAGCCATGTTGTCCCGCCTGGCCTCCCTTTCCTCAGCAGTGCCAGCAGCATTCATTGTCTGAGAGTTCCTCTTGTGGATGGCAGGGACAGGATCAAGGAAGGCAGAGACTCCTGCCTCTCAGGAGTGGCAAAGATACCGAAAGAGCCAGAGAACAAGGATTCAGCCTAATGTAGCCTGCAACTATCTGCCATAAAACTGAAGGGAGCCATTTCATTCCTATAACAGAAAGTAAAACCACTGCTTTCGGGGATGCCATGTGAATGAGAGCAGAACCTGTCCACTGCCTACATGGGCAGGGGGGAGTTTTTATTTTCCCCATATTCCTGACAGAAGCTGATCATTTTCCCCCCAATAAAGTGAACAGCATCCATTCACTTACATGGGGGGGGAGGAAAGCAGTGGTCTCAGGGACACTGCAGCCGGCTCTGCTCACATAATGCTGCCAGCTCCATCCTGGCAAAAGGAACACAGGGGAAAAGTTGTCTTTAAGCCAGCCCCCTTGCTGGCAAACAAAATGTGCTTCTCCTGTGGTGGCTGGACGGCACTGCAATTAAGAAGGCAGACAGAGCAGCTGATGGCAGCTGGGAGGACATCTCATCAAAGTGGTGGGGAAAGGAGAGTAGGGCCTTCCGTTTCAAGAATACAGGCAGAGGGGGGAGGCAGAGAGAAACAGCTGGAAGGAGGCTGAATGGAGGAGGAAAAAGGAAGGGAGAGAGGCAGGATGTGTGACTAGAGAAGCCCAGATCTGGCAACCCTCCCCAGCCACGGTGGAAGCAACCAGGGCAGCTTTTAACCAAAGTGAAATGTTTGCCTTTCCTCCCAGAAACTTTTTGTTTGGTGCACGTGCCCAGGGATGGAGTGGCAGAACTACCCCCCCCCAATATTTTTGTTGCTATCCCTCCCATTTTTTCTCTATGGAGTACCACACAAAAGGTCTTTGGCCCCTACACACTGGAGTCCCACTGCTCTATAATGCAAACAAAAGGATTCAGTTTGCCTTTTGCTTTGGGTATATCCCCCTGTGAATTGTCCCCTGAAGCACCTGGTACATGCCCTGTAACAGATACACTGAAGCGGTGGTAAAGCTGCCCCCTCCTTCCAATGTTAAGTCACTAGTCCCAGGGGCAAACAGCAAATCTGGCATGCCAGTTATGTCTCCATTGCATTATTTACTCTCATATGAGTTGATGGTTCTATTGAATTCTGCAGGGCAAGTAGACCAGCTGTCACAACGAGTAGAGTTCAGTAGGGATGGGTGAATATATCAATTTTAATTTCTCTCAGTTTCTCGTTTTTCCAATCTTAAGTTCAGTTCTCCACATCAGTTTGCAACATTTTGTTTTAAAAGGTCCTCATGAAAATTCATCTGCATTTTAATGCAACTTTATCCTAATGTACACACGTTTGCATGCAATTTTGCCAAATGCACACATTTTTACAAAGCCATTTTCCCTAAACAATGAATTTGTGTATGTTATTTTTACTACTATATGCATTGAATGTGTATACCCTAGTACAGTGGTTCCCCTTTATAAGCTGAAAATTTTTTGTGACCCCCTCCCCCCAGGGAGGCAGGCTGGCTGCCAGGAAGGAAGAGGGAAAGCAGCCTTTCTTTGCAGGCTTGCTTCTTTTTGCTTCACAAAAATCCCTCTCCTCTCATTCTGAGTAAGGGCTATGCCAGTAGCGGCAGTACAAGGAGACAGGAATCAGTGATAGCAATCCCCTCTTCTTCCTGGTGGCTCCACCCTCAGCCTCCTTTGGCATCTGCCATGTATTTTACAGGCAGATGCCTGCCCTTAGTGCGCCTGAAAGACGCTCTGGCGCTTCAGCAAAAGGCCTCCCCTCTCGTTTGGAGCAAGGGGGAGGCGTCATCTGCAGCGGCAGTGGGAAACAGACAGTGTCGAGGGAGTGAAGACTTTTAAAAAAAAATTAATAAATAATTCATTTCTTTACTGTTTGTGGCCCCCTCTGGATTACTTCGCGGCCCCCAGGATGGGAACCACTGCCCTAGTATACACACTACTTGTCTGGACAAATGCAAATTTTGAAGGATGGCTGTGTTCCAGTCTGCGTATCGTTTCGGAAAGTGCAAATTAGGTAAAGCTGCCTTTAAACGCAAACTGAATCAAATTTCTCCTCCACCTCTACAGCTCAGGTAGTTAAGTTCCTATACCAACAATTCCTTAATTTTCTCGCATGTAGGTGGATAGCTTTCATTTACGTGTATGGCAAAAAGAAAAGTGTGGCAGAAGTGGTAGCAGTAGCCCAAAATCTGCCCTTGACACTGGACACAGGAGCCTCACCGTCCATAGCATACAGAAAGACTTTTTGTCCCCTTCAGGGGCTGCCACAATATACATGACTTCCCTCTACCACCCCCTATCATCGTACCAGGAATTTTGGTAGTATCTATATAATTTCATCAAAGGAATTTTGGAATCAAACCACCACAATATTTGCTGGTGCCCTGCCGTGCGGATAAAATTGCAGAAGTGGGCAGATACTACAAATGCTTTCAAAAGCATACATCTGTACTTTGACACAAACCTTGTCATGTCTGCATTGTCTACACACAATCATAATGGACTGGATGAGGATCAACAAACCAATGTTCAATGCAGGTAAGACAGAGGCAGTGTTGGTTTGTCTACTCTGGAAGGTGGCGTTTAATCTGTCTGAGTTGGGGTTGTATTCCATCTAGAGCAGGGGTAAGGAACCTGCGGCCCTCCAGAGGTTGCTGGATTACAACTCCCATCAGTCTTGACATTGGCCATGCTAGCTGAGGCCGACGGGAGTTACAGTCCAACAACATCTGGAGGGCCAACAATTCCCCACCCCTGTTCTAAAAGATCAACTCTACAGTCTGAAGTACTCTTAAATCAGCCTCTGTGTTTGGAGGCCCAAGTGGCTTCCATGACATAAAGCTCCTTTTATCAGTTACAGCTGGTGCACCAGGTCAAGCCCCTCCTGGACAAAGATACTGTATTCTGCTCTCAGTGATCCATGCTCTGTGACATCCCCTCTACGTTATAATAATGCTTTTTAAGCGGAGTTGCCTTTGAAGACGCTTTGGAAAATACAGTTAGTTCAAACTGCAGTAGCTGGAGTAAGCAGGTGACTGGAATTTATCACCCTAGTTTTAAAACAACTACATTAGCTCTTGATCCCTTTCTGGGCACATATCAAAGTGCTGGAATTGACAGCTGGAGAGCCAGATCGCTTACGACAACATACCTAAAGTGCTGTCTCTTCTCACCGGAGCCTCACTATGCATTAAGATCTGCCTTAAAGGTTCTTTCGCTGGGTCCCTGCATCTTCACATTACAAAGGTGGTGAAGAAATGTTTAAAAGCTTTATCA
Source organism: Rhineura floridana (assembly GCF_030035675.1). Taxonomy (NCBI): domain Eukaryota; kingdom Metazoa; phylum Chordata; class Lepidosauria; order Squamata; family Rhineuridae; genus Rhineura; species Rhineura floridana. The sequence continues at coordinate 176,052,184 of NC_084480.1, read as the reverse complement.
AAAAGATTCCTGCAAAGAGATTAGGAGTTCCTGAGGAGGTATCTCCCTTGGTGTGTTTCCTGCTCTCTCCAGCTGCCTCTTTTATAACTGGAGAAACGGTGAGGATTGATGGTAGACAGGGCATATATAGTTGCCCCTGGGAAGTTCCAGATCATAACAGGTGGCCATCTACTCCAGATGGAGATAATTCCAAAGAACTCAAGATGATGCTTTCAGGAAAACCTTTGTCAAAGCTGTAAATCAAAGAAATGGGGTTAGCCCCTTTCCATCCCTATCAATGGAGAAATGCTGCCTTTCAGTAACTGACTGCAGTCTTAAGGAACCCAGCCTCACTGGGATAAAAAGCTGTGCTTTACTTTCTTATAATGATTGCTCCAAAAGTCCTCGCAGGAACAATTACTTGTCAATATGTGCTGTTGCTGGCTTTGATGTAAAAGAGTAAATTTGTCTTGCACAACTTCTGCTTTTGCAATTTGTACATTGCATTAGCAAGGAACTTGGGGGTGGAGTAGTAATTTTGATGTTTTAATCGATGTTTTGATGTTGGATAAATCGATGATTGTGTTTTGATTATACTGTATTTTAATTATTGTTGTGAGTCGCCTAGAGTGTCCGTTAATTCGGACAGATAGGCGACCAAGAAATAAAATTTTATTATTATTATTATTATTATTCACAGGCAAGGCTGATGGTGACTGGAGAAAAGACTTCCTGTGAGGTAGTACAAAGGAGGGGTTCGTCTGGTGGTGAGTTTACGGTCTTTTCATGACACATGAAAACCTTTATATTTTCCCAGGCTGTAATCTTAACTATGCACTTTATCTAGTTAGCTGCAGCTGTGTCTTACAGTTTTTTATATTACCTTTGTTTTTTATTTGCTGGACAGAGAGAAGTAGAAAGGGTGAAGAATCGACAGGAAGTGACAGAGGTGGTGCCCTGTCAGGGTCAAATTCCATCTTGCTCTGGCAAGTGTTGCACTGAAAAGACAAGTGCCATCTCAAAACAAATGTCCTGCCAACAGACAGTCACAGAACACTCTCTCTCTTTTTGTCTTTCTGCTGGAACAAGCATTTTGGAGCAGGACAGGAGGATTGCACGAAGAGGCTTACATTCTTATCATGGCACAGTGCTGGGATATGCTTCACTAAGTGAAATAAGACAAGCACAAGGGGCCACATTACTTAGCACCTAAATCTATCAGAATTAACTTACAAGCCCAGAAGAGGGAAAGAAAAGAAAGTGATGATAATGAAAAATGGTGAACAGACACAAAGCACAAAACTTGCACAAACAATTGTCATCAACCAAAGGCTAGAGAATTCTCCAGTTACAAAAAGTGGAACCATATAACACTTAGGTTGTCAGAATCACCACAGATAGCGCTCAGACTGTTCTAGCACATTCCAATGCATATTAACTTGGAAATACATTCCAACGCACATAGACAATTTCCAGTGGCTGTTCAGGTGAACTGGCTCTCAGTGAGTGATGCAAAAGCATTTGGCACACGTTCAAAAGAAATGTGTTTTTATTTGCTCCAATATTTCCGGGCTTAGTCCTAGTAACACTCATTATTTATTTAATAATTTTGTATCCTGCCTGTTAGAAAAACTTTCTTACAGTAATATCGGCTTGCAAATTGTACAATAAATTATATATAAATTAAACAAATGTAATATAAAATATCATAATTAAAACCAATAACACACAATCACAGTAAAAGTAAACACCAGCCATAAAGGATATTAACACCTTATTATTATTGTTGTTATTGTTATTATTTACTTGTTACATAAATATCTGCAGACTTACAGCATATTTAAAAACTTAAGCATAAGTATGTAAAATGCATTAAAATATCAACAAATTCACATAAAACTCATACAATTCACAAAGCACACACACGTGAAACAAACTCCCCCGCCCCCCATAGCAGCAACACACTAACAGCACTCAGCTTAATAAAAACTGACATCACTAAAAGCAGTACTGCAATAAGAGCAACGCAATCAAAAACCTTAATGGCACAATCCTGTGGTCCCTGGGAGAGAGTCTCAGGGACTGTAAGAGTTGGTGGATCTCTCTCTCCACAGGTGAGGGAGAGAAGAGGGAGATCTGCAGACAGAGCAGGAGGTCCACCCATGGAGATCTCCTTGTTACAACTATGGAAATCATTAAAAACATAAGAAGAGCCTGCTGGATCAGGCCATCTGGTCCAGCATCCTGTTCCCACAGTGGCCAACCAGATGCCTATGGGAAGCCTGCAAACAGGACCTGACCACAAGAGCACTCTCCCCATCTCTGGTTCCCAGCAACTGGTATTCAGAGGCATACTGCCTTTGACCATGGAGGCAGAGCATAGCTATCATGGCTAGCAACCACTGATAGCCTTATCCTTCATGAATTCATCGAATCCTCTTTCAAAGCCATCCAAGTTGGTGGCCATCACTACTCTTGAGGGAGTGAATTCCATAGTTCGATTGTCTGTCCCAAGTTTTTCAACCTTCCGCTTCAATAGATGTACACGTTTTAGTTTTATAAGAGAGAGAGAAAACTTTTCTCTATCTGCTTTTTCCATGCCATGCATAATTTTATACACTTTTATCAGTCACCTCTGACTCACCTTTTCTCTAAGCTACAAAGTCCCAAATGCTTCAAACTTTCCTCATAGGGGAATGGCTCCATCCCTGTGATCATCGTGGTTGCCCTTTTCTGAACCTTTTTCCAACTGTACAGTATCCTTTTTGAGATGAGGTAACTAGAACTGTACACTGTACTCCAAATGTGGTCACACTACAGATTTGTATAATGGCATTATGACTCTATATATCCGCAGGAATAAGCAAGCCCTGGAGCTGGCATACTCCACCCTTCTGCCCTGGCTAGGGTGAGACCAGCAAGGGTTGGGATTTGGCAGTTCTACTGCCACATAGTCTCTCTCCCCTCACTGGATTGCTGGGTAAAATTATGAAAAGGCAGCTGTAAAGAAGAAACTTTAAATGTTCATTTAAAGACCTATAATGATGGAGCTTTTCAAATCCCAAGGGAACAGAGTTCCACAAATATTGGAACAGAGATCCCCACAGGGTCCAGATTAAAATTCCCACAGAAGTATGACCTAAAACTGTCTGTTGTAAGAGTGAATAAATAAGACAGGAATTGTAAATCAATTGAAAAGAGTTAAAGAACTTTTCAATATTCCGAATTCACTTCCACTGAGCTTTTAGCTATAAATTAAATTACATGATCAACCAAGAAACATTTAACTGATTGACAGTATATATTACTGAGGCGTTTTTATATTAAAGGTATACATTAAAAAGCTAAATAATCAGTAGAAAAGGATTGTCGTGGTATGATCTATTCATTCAGAATGACCTCTCTCACCTTTGTGATTATTCTGGATTGCCAGTTTTAGACAAAATTTGTTTGCACTGTTTTTCTACTTGTGAGGATAGAAAAGCAATTCCATGGAGACCCAACAAAACTGAACTGAGTTTTAAAACCAATCGGGATCTCTAACACAAGTCCTAGACCACATGGACGGTGCACTGAAATCAAGCTGCACCATATAGATCAACCTGTATGCCAACAACATATATATGAAGCAACTGGGAACTGTTATTAGGAGTTTTGGAGCATGGTGTCATCAGTATGCTGATGATAAGCAGCTCCACTTTTCCATAACATCTGAATCAGGAGAGGCTGTGCAAGCTCTGGATCAGTGTCTTAATGCAGTAGTGGAGGCGGACCAATAAACTAAGTTTGAATCCTAGGAAGACAGAGGCTATTTGGGTAGGTGGTTCCCGTGTCCAGAAGATAGGCCAGTCCTTCAAAAGGAGCAGGTACTCTCTTTGTCATTGGCTAGGAGTGCCTTCTACCAGGTTTGTCTGGTGCGCCAGCTACAGCTGTATCTGGATTGGGATAACTTGGCCACTGTTGTCTATGCATTTGGTAACCTTGAGACTGGATTACTGCAATGTACTCTATGTGACTCTCCCCTTGAGCCTAGTGTGGAATGCAGCAGCCAGACTGCTGATGGGAACAGATGACTGACAGCATGTGACATCACTGTTAAAACATCTGCGCTGGCTGACTGTTCATAACCTACCGGGCCAGGTTCAAGGCTCTCGAGCTGATATACTTGGCCCTGAACAACTTGGGTCCAGCATACCTTAAGGAACCTAAGCCTTCATATTGCTTTTAAATGTTTTTATTTTGCTGTACAATGCCCTGATGTTTTGTGAGAGACTGATCTATAAATACTTTTATAAATAAATAAAACAGAGTGCAGCAGTCTATCACCAACTTGCTGTACGGTCTTGGGCAAATTGTTCTCTTGAAGTTTTAGTGTCATCTGTAAGGAATACTAATACAGTAGGGCCCCACTCATACGACAGGTTAAGTGAAAACCACCAAAAGGCAGATCAGCTGTAGCGCGGGGGTCTGGAACCTAACCCCCTGATCGCACCAGAGGAGGAGAAGACCAGATCTTCCCCTCCCCGGGCGCGATCAGCTCGAGCGGGAGTCTGATCGCGCCAGAAAAGGAGATCAGCTGTAGCACGCTACAGCTGATCTTCCCCTCCTCCGGCACGATCAGCTGGAGTGCAGGAGTCACTCTGCCCCAGGAGGAGAAGATCAGTTGTAGCACAGTACAGCTGATCTTCCCCTCCTCCGGCACGATCAGCTGGAGTGCAGGAGTCACTCTGCCCCAGGAGGAGAAGATCAGTTGTAGCACAGTACAGCTGATCTTCCCCTCCTCCGGCACGATCAGCTGGAGTGCAGGAGTCACTCTGCCCCAGGAGGAGAAGATCAGTTGTAGCACAGTACAGCTGATCTTCCCCTCCTCCAGCACGATCAGCTCAAGCAGGGGAGTCTGATCACACCAGAAGAGGAGATTAGCTGTGGCACGCTACAGCTGATCTTCCCCTCCTCCAGCGTGATCAGCTGGAGTGCAGGAGTCACTCTGCCCCAGGAGGAGAAGATCAGTTGTAGCACAGTACAGCTGATCTTCCCCTCCTCCAGCGTGATCAGCTGGAGTGCAGGAGTCACTCTGCCCCAGGAGGAGAAGATCAGTTGTAGCACGCTACAGCTGATCTTCCCCTCCTCCAGCGTGATCAGCTGGAGTGCGGGGAGCTCCAGCCCCCACTCCAGCTGATCGCCCCGCTGGCGCCGTATTAGAGGAACACTGAAAAGCGGGACACCAAGCAGCGGGGCCCTACTATAACATACATCAAAAAGCTGTTGGGTGGGGGGGAAACACAATTCAGATATGAGCTCAAGGTGGTGTATAGTAGGGCCCCGCTTTTCGATGATCCACTAATACGGAGGCGCCAGTGGGGTGATCAGCTGTAGCATGGGGAGCTCATGCACTACAGCTGATCACTGTCAGCTGGAGTGCGGCAGCTGGAATACAGTAGGGCCCCCTTTCCGGCGGTTTTCGCTTTTTGGCGGAGGCCTGGAACATAACCTGCCGTATGTGTGGGGCCCTACTATACATGGTTTCCCATTTTATCTTCACAACAATCCTGACGTAGGTTACTGGTCAAGGTCACCTAGTGAGCTTCATGGCTCAGTGGGGATCTGAAACCTGTTCTCCCAGATCCTAGCCCAACACTAACCACTATGACATACTGCAACTTAGCTGTCTTCTTTTTGCTAAAAATGTGTGTCCAGCAATCCTCAAGTCTCAAACCCAATTCATCAGGCTCTTAGGTGAAGTCGTTCCAACCCTGCTGAGCAAGGAATTTTAAATGGAGATACTAGGCATCAAATCACATAGATGTGCAAGCTGTATTTATCTACATTTCTATTTGATTTACCAACACATAATGATCCATAGTTTCAAGAGGATGCTTAATAACAGTTCCTGTATGAAAAGAACCACAATTCAAAGTTACACAACGTGCAAACAAAGATATGGATTATGATCCTGCATCCAGCCAGAATAAATCACACTGAAGGGAATGTAATCTTAAATAATCTGTGTACAGGATTACAGTTATCATAGCTTTCTGTCCCATTTAAATCAGTGGATAATTAATAGAAATGCATTAATATATTAGGAACTTCCTTAGGTCCGTTATGAACAGCTAGAAGCATTAAGTAGGTGTGCTTGTGTGCATTTGATCAAGCTTTTAAAAGTTTATCATAGTAAAGCTGTTCAACACAGTTACCTAAGAGTGTTCCATTGAATTCAGTATGATTTACCTTTAAGTAAACACGCACAGGACCTGGGCTGAAAAAAGTTCCTAAGTAATCTAACACACCAAACACTAGACACACCACATTCTGAGTTTATTTATTTTTCATTTCATTTCTATACCGCTTCACATTATTTGGGAAACAAATCTCAAACCGGTTTACAACCTAGATTAAAACGTTGAACAAAACATAACAAAATATTAAAAGAAAATATTACAAATTCAGGCCAAGTATAAAAGACACATTCAAAACAGCACAATTAACAGAAAAATAAAAATATTCTCTTAAACATAAACATTATGAGTTAAAAATCAAATACAAAATGCAAACTCCCAAAACAGCATCATTAGTTAATTAATTAAAACAACTATACTAGGAGCTGCACCCCCCCCAATAACCCCTCTGAAATATGTCCTCAGTTCCTCCATGTCTAAATCCCACTCTGATTCATCCCCACAAACCATACAGATAACTTATCTCCAGCCAAACCACCATAAGGAACAAATGCTTAGCCTACAAAAACACATACCAGTCAAAGCAACCACTCCGTCTGTCACCCAGGTAGGGCCATACTCAATACCAGTTCAGTTTCTCATACTGAGTGGTATTGGGCATCTTTGAAGCAAACAAAAACGTGACAACCTAGACTCTCACTCTGGGCAGGACATGCACAATTCAACTATAACCCAATAATACAGCATCACTTGCTCTCTCTCTACTGGATAATACATTCAACGGTACAATATTAAAGGGTGTGATTTACTAGCGTATTTATTTACACAGCTAAAATAAATAAAAAGAATTAAGAGAAAATAAGAATAATGTGTACATATCAAGAAGGCTAGAAGAGTTTTGAGTAAAATAGAAATTTACAAATATGTTCCACATCTGAAAAAGAAATTCAATCCAGTATTCCCATTTTATTAAAATTATGACATCAGAGCGGTATCCTTTGCCCTGAACCTTTATATGTCTTTTAAAGTTTTTTAAGCTGTTATTTTAAAAGAAAAAGAAAAAAATTGAAAGCCTAGCAGGATGTGAATTTAGTGTCTCGTATATGGAGTGCATCACATACAACGTGCTCCACTGAAAAGCTTCACGTGTCAGACAGTCCCATAGAACAGCAGGGAACATAAATCTGCAGCAATAAACATACCTCCACAAAGTGCTCTTCAATACTTTGCCTGTATCACTGTGGTAATACTTGGTAAGGATCAGAATCACCTAAAGGGAAAAAGATGGATAAGAGAACTAAGCTGTATGTGCCAAACAACCAAAATAATAAACAGCTGCATACAATAAAAGAAATTGTAAATAGTAACTATCCAGATTTTGAGTTATTAGAATCATTTTTATTATTTAAGATTGTCCCACTGAATTCAGGACTAGGCTGTATGCTTTTTACATAAATAAATAACATAACACATCAGGAATTATGCACATAATACATCCTGAGCTAATTTACTAGCATATTTATTTACACAGCTAAAATAAATAAGAAAAAAGTAATTGGTATTTCTCCCACATACGTATTTCCAGAATTGCACCTCAAAGGATACACATAAGTCCAGAAGGATTTTCTTTTAAATATTATAAACAAATTATTTCTCTACTATATTGAGCCTCTATAAAAACTTGAGAGTCTACAAGAAAAGAATAAATAATTTTTTTTGGAATGAGGTGAGAATTGCATAATGCTTAAAGAAAGAAATGATTAATTAATTCCTTAGTTGCTTCATACTATCCAGTAATATTAGAACTCTGCAATGCATTCTGGCCAGCGGGCTGCCAATTTGAATCAAGGTTTTAAAAATTATAGTCATCAATAAATTTGGGCCATAAATTAGGACAAGAAACTGGGTAAGAGGTTATCACTAAGGAGAAGATAAAAATTTAGGAAGCCAATCATAAAAGAGACAGTCCAATTTGAGTAGGGATAGTTAAAGGGGCTAAAAGAAGGGGCGGTGGTATTCAACCAAATAATTAAGCTAGTGCAAAGATTAACGCTAGGGCAACAGAACTTTTCCCACTCTCCTCCCCTTACCTAAGAAGAGGGATTGTTAAACCACTCAGGGAATTGTAGCTCTGTGAAGGGAACAGGGTCTCCTAACAACTCTCAGCATCCTTAACAAACTACAGTTCCCAGGATTCTTTGGGGGAAAGCCATGACTGCTTAAAATGGTAAAATACTGCTTTAAATGTATGGTGTGGATGTGACCCTAGTCAGTCAAATACTCTGACTCTGAGTGAGTCACTCAAACTAGCTAGAGGCTCTGAGTTGCTATTGGTCATCAATCAATAACAAGAGTGCTTGTTTATTCTAAAAATGTTTCATACCCTACTTCTGAGTTCAACATTGTGTATAATGAGAAAAAATATGGTCTGCCTTCTTTTAAAAAAGCATTTGGTAGACTACTGGGGAGGGGGGCACTGAGGGGTTCTGCTATGAAAGCATGGCAATGCCACTGAAAACTAACCACTAAGGACCCTTCCACGGTGGAGTGGAATCTTGGAGCCATGGCTCTTTCCTCCCCTAAGTTTTTAAACGTGACTATACTGTAAGTTAAAAATCCTCAGTGACTGACAGAAATACAGTTCTGTATAACAGTGTAGGACACATCTTTTAAAGAAGGCATTCAGAGGCTTATGAGAAATGACCTGGTATATGGGATGTTAAACAGCTACTGTTGTTTTTGTTCTTTTCTGTGTTTTTATTATACTTTATATACTGTGTTTTTATTTCTAACATGTATGCTGTTTAATGTTGACACCAAACCTTCTCTGAAGATCCTTAAGCTAACTTATCTTAGGACCTGAGCCATGAGATTCAATCTACCTCTTTCAAGCAATTTTTTTCCAGAGCAATTTATATATAGGCTTTGAAATGGGAAGGGACTCGAAAAGTAACACTAAAACCACTATATTTCTTACAAGCAATGATCTACAAGGAAAACTGCAAGAGCTGAAATATAGTTTCCCTCCATTTTCACTCCAAGCTATTTTCCTTGAGTCAATGACTGAGTTTCAATTGCAAATTCTTCATTCAATATATACTTTTATATCACCTGACCCATCAATCCTTTCGCTTTGAAGAAGAAAGTGTCAGATCTGCTATTTTTGCTACACTGACGAAGCAAAGAGAAATCTAGGTAAACTCAGAGCTTGGAAGTAACTAGTTACAAGTAACGAATTACTTGTAATTTATTACTTTTTTGAGTAATGAGCGGGTAACTTCATTACATTTTGCTGGTAATAGAACAAGTAGTAACTTCATTACTTTTGAGGAGTAATTGTAATGTTTCCAGCATTACTTTTGTGCATTACTTGGGGGGGGGGAGCAGGGGAAGTCTTCTGCTCCTCTGATTTGTGAATAAAAATCATGTGCTTCAAATTGGGCTTCTGTGCAGCGTTGTTCTTCCTTCATGCTCTATGGGTGCTTAGGAGGCGACAAGGGAGGAGGTGGAGAGCGAGATGGGGTGGAGAAAACAATTGTTTAAAAATTGGCAGGAGTGGAAGGAGAAAAGAGCTGGAGGCAATATATATACACAAAAAATATGTGTGTTGGGGTATCATCATTGCTGGGGGTAGGGTGAGGGGATGTGAGATTCTGTTATCCCATTCTGTTAATCTTATGGATAAAAAAAAATTCTACTACCCTCTGTGTGTGGGTGCTTATTTGTTTTAGGCTACTTAGATGTGCAGCAGCCAAGGCCAGCACCTTGTAGACAATTCTTTTTTAAAAAGTAACTAAAATGTAATTGTAGCAATTACTTTTGAGTAAAAGTAAAGTAACCAGTTACTTTCAGAGCAATTGTAATTGTAACGGTAATTACCACTTTTGGGGGGCCATGTAACTGTAACTGTAACTGTAATTTATTACTTTTTAAAAGTAATCTTCCAAGCTCTGGGTAAACTTGCCAAGAAAAAGGAAAAGTAGACTGAAAAGCCGGAATGAAGGCTTTTGAATATGTACTAACAAGATAGATATGGTTCTATCTCTATATTTAAATTAACCGCAAGTCACCTATACAATGGAAAGGCCAAATTTTAAAAACTAATGAAGTCAGTAATTCATGCCCAAATAAGGGTCCGTTCTGGATTTTTTGTGTGTGCGCGTGAGTGCGTTTAACATGCTAAGGAGATAAGAGCAGCCCTGCTGGATCAGACCAAAATGTCCATCTAGCCCAGCATCCTGTTCCCAACAGTGGCCAGTCAGATACTTCTGGAAAGTCTTCAAGCAGCACTTGAAGGCAACAGTCCAGACCAACCCATTGTTTGTTCCTGGCATCTGGTCTTTACTGGTAAACTGGGTAGTATCCAACAAAGTCTGATCAGAGAAGATGCACTGAAATCAACGGACTAAGTTTGTCATGGCAAACTTAAATAACTTTAATGGGCCTACTTCGAGTATGACTTAGTGGTCCACCACCCACCAGCTCTGAAGGTGAAGACTCCATTTAGCTATCATAGCAAATTAAATTAAAGACATTTAATATGTTCATGGGAAGGCAACCCTAATCCTCTTAAAAACTATTTAACCTATTGGCCAGCACCATATTTTGCTGCTGAGAATTGCATTATTAATTATATGTTGTGTGAACACTTTCTTTTGTCTGTCAAGCAGTACTGCCAATCCTTTTCACTGACTGTTATGGAAGTGGGAGAAAAAATATTTCTATCCACTTTTTCTATACCATACACAATTTTGTAAAAGCTCTGTCATGTCTTCTTCTCTTGCTTAGTGGTATTTTCTAAACTGAAAAGCCTCACCACTTTAGCCTTTCCTCAGAGTGAAGGTGGCCAATGGGTCCCAAAACACAAGGCCTCAAGCCCCCCATAGACTATGCTTGGGTGGGCTGAGCCCCCCCTGAAATGACCAGGCAAATTTGATAGTGGTACAGCAGAGTTCTCAACTCAGACATTGTGTGAACCCCTAAATAGTTTAGCTGACCTGCATAGAAAACAAACCCTGTTTAGCATCAAAAGAGATTTTAGGTTATAGTTGTGGCATGAATAAATAAGGGATGCAAAAACAAGCTATGCAGCCCGATTTGTATGTGTGTTTACACAGAAGTCCATCAAGTTATGAGATTTACTCCAAGGTAAATGTACACAGGAAGCAGCTGTTTAAGCCACAATTCCCAACACAGAGTTCCTACTGGGGAGAAAGATCCCCAGTATGCTCAGGGATTCTGTAAAAACATGAAAAATTCATTTTTTGTTGTAGAGCCACAGTGACAGCATGGCTTCTTTGTAGCATGCACTGATTTTTCAATACACACACAAACAGAAAGAAAAAATGGTTGCTTTTTTGATTACTTGCAGGACAATGTCCAAAAAAAGGCCACTGCCTGATGCCTGGCTGCTGCCATCAAAGAAAACAGCTTCTGCCTCAGAAGAATTGCCTAAAGACAAGCTGAATGAAGACAATCAAAACCTTGAGGCTGATCCTCAAGAAAGAGATGGACCGCCATATTTGTCCACCAGATTTGTGCCAACAAAATCCTATAAATTTCCAAAAAGTAAGGGTAATAGATCTTGTCAGCTGAAATGGTTTGAGAAGTTCACCTGGCCTAATTATGATGTGGTTCTTTCCCATGATTGCAGCAGAGCATTTATAGAGAAGAAGGATTCTTCAAATGTAGAAGTGAGTTTTATTCTAAAAGGTTTCTCAAATTGGAAACATGCTGTTGAAAAATTCCAGGCTCATGAAAAGAGCATTTACCACATGGATTCTGTGAGATACCATCTAACAAAAGAGAAAGGTATGAATATTGTTATGCTCCTTACAAAGCATTCCAGTAAACAGCAGCAAGAGGCTCGAGAAGCACTATGCGCCATTGTTAGTTCTGTGCACTACCTCTGCTGCACAGGTCAAGCACTGCAGGGGCACACCAAAGAAGATGGTAACTTGACTGACCTTTGGAGGAATGCTCAGAAGATGTACCTGCCCTTAAAAGATGGCTGACACAAAGAGACAAATGGCTGAGTGGCAATATCCAAAATGAGCTACTTGAAATTATGGCTCAAAAACTGCAAAGTGACATCATTAAAGAGGTGAAATCAAGCCTTTTTTTTAATAATTGCTGATGGGACAAACAGATGTGACTGGAGATGAGTAGTTTACATTGTGTCTGCGTTGGGTAGAGAGTGAATCATTGAACCTACGAGAAGAATAACTTGGTGTTTATAACCTTCCTGACTCTATAGCTTGTACTCTCTTTGCTGCTGTGAAAGACATGATCATTTGACTGGGGATTGATTTCCATGCTTTGTGTGGACACTGCTTTGATGGTGCAGCTAATATGTCTGGGCGTTTCTCTGGAGTTCAAAAAAAGATCACTGATATTCAACCCAAGTCAGTTTACATACACTGTGGCAACCACACACTAGATTTGGCTCTGCAAGATGTTGCCCGCAGCTGTGACATGGTTGGTTATGCACTAAGTTCTGTTAAGGATGTAACAAATATGATATTGACCTCAGTAAAAAGGAAGAGCATATATTCCAACATTGTTCTTCCTGGAGCCATAGAAAATGCTGAGGGGATATATAAACCAAACAGTCTCCTTCCAGCACGTTGGGCTGTCAGAGTGAAGTCCACAGAGAGGTTCCTTGAGAACTATGAAAGAATTCAAGCAACACTCCATGAAATCCTGGAACATCCAGGGTCCTTCCAAGATGACAAAAGGGCAACAATGAAAGGCTCCTACAAAATCCTTGGTAAATTTGAAACAACATTTGGGCTAAATACATCCAAAGCAGGGTTTGGGCCATGTGAAGAGCTTGCAAGAACCCTACAGGGCAGGGGCAAAGCAAGCAGCAGAAATGCTTATTTGTACCCTGTCAAACCTAAGATCAAAGAATGCATTTGAAACAATTTGGCAAGACACAAAAATTGCTGCTGGAAAACTGGGCTTGAAGATGCCCAGATTTTGCCCAAGAGGTAGAAAACCACCAGCACCTTTTGAGCATACAAAGACGCCGCCACCACCAGTGGTCCTAGATGCAAAGAAAACTCTCCAGAAGGATTTCTTTGATGTAACTGATCACATAACATTTGAAATGTTCAACTGGCCTGGAATGGACCAACTAGTGAAACTGGAAAATGCTTTAGTAACTACGGCATGTGGAAGGCATTTCAGCAGCACAGAAGAGCTAAGAGAGGCCCTTGGAGTTCACAGCTGTGACTTTGACTTGAACAGGCTTCTGGCACAGCTGTTACTCCTCCCAACAGTCATTTCAACTGCTGAAGTAAAGACTATTAAAGACATCTCACAATCATTGAGACGACAACCTCAGACAGTCTGAAATCTCTTAGACCAAGTCGTCATGCTGGTACAGCTCTTACACACCATACCTGCATCAGCAGCATCAGGAGAACGTTCTTTCAGTGCTCTGAGGATGCGCAATCGCATGACACAGAAGTGCCTTGAACATCTGCTCCTTCTCCATGTGCACAAGCAAAACACTGAACAAATTCCTTTGGAAAACATTATGAATGAATTCATCACCAGAATTGCTGAACACCAAGCCACCCTTGGCTTAAGTGTGCCACAGTAATGTTTATGGTTTATTAATACACAAACAAGGTGTCTATGGCATCTTAAAGATTCACAAATTTATTTAAGATGCAGCAGACTCGTTTGTGTTTTCATAACTCAGACTAACATGGCTATCCCTTCTGAACCTATTTTTAAGGTTTGTTGTTATTAAGTATAATACATGCCTGTTATGATATCCATATTATAAATAATACAAGAAACAACTATACTATTTATTTTAAAATCTTTATTTTATTTATTACATATTTTAACATCTTTTTATTTATGTTATTGTTCTTTAATTTAAAATTTATTCTAACATCTTTTTATTTATTTATTTTAATTTATTGTACTTTTAATTAATTTAAGATTTTTATACATCTTTATTTTAAAGATGGTACGTGAAGTTCCAGTAATAAATGGAAAGCTCCTAATGTTCTACAAAAGACCTTGCTTTCTTCTTTTCCATCTCTGAAGCACAAACAGGTTAGTTGGAACTTACAAAGGGTATTCCATTATCCATAAGCATTCTGTAATTTTTACTTTGAGCAATTACTGTTTTTCTCTTTTTTATTCAAGTGTATTTATGGTTGTGACAGTGCTAGAATATGACGGACTTATTGTTTACTTAACCCATTAAATAAGCAAATGTAAAAAGGCTGGACCCACCAGCCATGATGTGCAGAGATCCAAAGAGCATGTAGTCAGGCACACACCTGTCAGCACCCTGACCACATCATCATAAATCAAAGTGAGTAAAACATAGTGTAAAAAAAAAACGGCAGCAAGAATTAAACAGAAATCTCACACTTAAAATAATATACCCCGTCTAGGATTCACACCTTAAAGTGGTGAGGGGGGTTTGAGAGTGTTGAAGAAGCTGAGAGCAAAGCCGCCAGGAGTCTAGACCAAGAGGCTAGACTCCTAGCAGGGGCACCCAAGGCGGAATGGTCAAAGCTGAGACACCAGACTAAGATGCATCCAAGCTCAGAGGAAGGCAATGGTAAACCACCTCTGAATATCTCTTACCACAAAAACCCTATGAACAGAGTACCCAAAATGCAACACGAGATAGTGCTGGAAGATGAGACCCCCAGGTCAGAAGGCACTCACTGAGCTACTGGGGAAGAACAAAGGACAAGTACGAGTAGCGCTGTGACTAATAACAAAGCGGGGTCAAAGCTGAAAGGAAGCCCAGAGGCTGATGTACACAGATGCAAAAGGAGAGTCCGGAGTTGTACGACGCACACAATAGGAACATGGAATGTGAGAAGCATGAAGCAGGGAAAGTTAGAAATTGTCAAGCAAGAAATGGAACGCATCAACATTACAATACTTGGCGTGAGTGAACTAAAATGGATGGGAATGGGACATTTCCAGTCAGGCAACTACAAAATATTTTATGCAGGCAATGAGAAATTAAGAAGAAATGGGGTTGCTTTAATAGCAAGAAGTGATGTAGAAAGAGCAATTACGAGTTACAACGCAAGGTCTGAGCGAGTTATATCAATGAGATTAAATGGGAAACCTATCAACATAACCATCATCCAAGTCTATGCTCTGACGGCAAATGCAGAAGAAGAGGAATTGGGGAGATTTTACGCAGAAGTACAGGAAGAAATTGATCACACACCAAAACAAGATGTGCTGATAATCATGGGGGACTGGAATGCAAAAGTAAGCAACAGAAGAACTAGGAATTGTGGGGAAATGGGGCTTAGGGGATAGAAATGAAGCAGGAGAAAGACTTATTGATTTCTGCAAAGCCAATAACTTTCATCAGCATTTAAATCTATACGCAGAACATATCATACGGAAAGTGGGATTGGACCAAGATGAAGGAGGTTCGAAAATTGGAGGGAGAAATATCAATAATCTAAGATATGCAGACAATACCATACTACTAGCAGAAACCAGTAATGATTTGAAATGAATGCTGATGAAATTTAGAGAAGAAAGCACAAAAGCAGGACTACAGCTGAACGTCAAAAAGACTAAAGTAATGACAACAGAAGATTTATGTAACTTTAAAGTTGACAATGAGGACATTGAACTTGTCAAGGATTATCAATACCTTGGCACAGTCATTAACCAAAATGGAGACAATAGTCAAGTAATCAGAAGAAGGCAAGGACTGGAGAGGGCGGCTAGGAGAGAACTAGAAAAGGTCCTCAAATGCAAAGATGTATCACTCAACACTAAAGTCAGGACCATTCAGACAATGGTATTCCCGATCTCTATGTATGGATGTGAAAGTTGGGCAGTCAAAAAAGCGGATAGGAGAAAAATCAACTCATCTGAAATGTGGTGTTGGAGGAGAGCTTTGCGGATACCATAGACTGCGAAAAAGACCAATAATTGGGTGTTAGAACAAATTAAACCAGAACTATCACTAGAAGCTAAAATGATGAAACTGAGGTTATCATACTTTGAACACATTATGAGAAGACATGATTCACTAGAAAAGACAATAATGCTGGGGAAAACAGAAGGGAGTAGAAAAAGAGGAAGGCCAAACAAGAGATGGATTGATTCCATAAAGGAAGCCACAGACATGAATTTACAAGATCTGAACAGGGTGGTTCACGACAGATGTTGTTGGAGGTCGCCAATTCAAGTCATAGTCGACTTGAAGGCACATAACAAAATAATATAATCCTAATATGCCTACAGCCTAGCTCTTCCCACTCACAGTTCCTTTTAATGCTCCAGCCTTGTCTCTAAACTCAGATGTGAAATATGCACACCTCACTTGCTTCCTGTTTCTGCACAGGTAAGCCATCTTTCCCAGTGGTCTAGTGGTATTCTCAGAAACACTCCACTTAATTAGTAACAGTCCAGAATTAGACTTCATAACTTTATTTGATTATTCAAGTGTAGCATGGACCCACTTACTTTCTGGGATGGCAGAATCAGCCAAGGAATCTGCCACTTCTGTTGTTTCCACCCAGATATCTCAAGTCCTCCAAGACAAACACAGTAGGCTCTGCCCAGTCCTGAGAGAAAACGTCAAAGCGGCATCTACTCAAAACAGCCAATCAAGGTGGAGAGGAAATATGAAGTGCCCCTCCTCTTCAGCACTGACAAGGGAGATATCACCCTCAGGCATACTGTAAACAGCAGTATTCTATAGCTGCACACTGCAAGACATCAGGTCATCAGCCAGTGAGACAGCTACAGCAGCTCAAGGCAAGATGGTATCATGGAAGCAGGTGCAAGTTCCAGCTACACCAACAAATAATCCATCACCTGAAGATCAAGATGTGGCACGCAGTCTCAACAGTAGCAATGACAGGTAAGGCATATACAATACCCGCCAGAGGCAGCAAGTCCATGTTTGCTGCAGCAGATCCTGATCCCACAGAGGCAGCTGAAAAAGCTGTACTTGGACCAAGGTGGAGGGCAGGCATGGAGAACCTGTGGTCTTGCAGATGTTGTTAGACTCCAGTTCCCCCAAGCCTCAGCCAGTGTGGCCAATGGTCAAGGATTATGGGAGGTGTAGTCCAACAACATCTGGAGAACCTTAAGTTCCCCATAGTTGGTATAGGGACAACAGTATCTCCAGAACCTGCATAAGGCCACTGTTCATCCACAGCATTTCATTCAAGTAAATGTCTTAATGGTCTTAGTCCTTCCTGTTGCTTATATCTGCATGGTCTCTTCACTCTTCAGATACAGTACTAAATCACCTTTTCAACCTTTCATCTTCCATGTGCTATTTCGTGGGTTTATTCTTATGTCACTACTCAAAGGTGGCCAGAATGCTCTGCCACATCGGGTTACTGGCAGATTCTTTTTCTTTTATTTTAGAAAATATTGAACATTCATATTTTGTGCTTTTTCTACTCTTTCATTTCCTTTATCACCATTTTATTTTATTTTTCTGTATACATTTCTATACTACTAAATCAAGAAAAATATATTCTCTAAACTCCTATGCCCCTCACTGTCAGCAGTCTAGTCAGTGCCCAAACCCAGGGAAGTGTGCTGCTACAGACTGCTTGAAATAGCTCCTTGCAAGGTAAGTGGTCCAACCAGACCATGTTGCAGCCTCCTCCTCCTCCTCCTCCTCCTGACAGGTTCTTCACTACAAGTGATCTAAACGAGGTCTTTAAGGCAAGAGTTATAGCGCAGGTTAAGGGATTAGTCTTTCCCTCCACTCCCCCCACCCTCACTGCCAGCAATCTCTGTTTTTCCTGATTAACATTTCACATATTATCCCTCCCCCCTTTCCCTTATGTGTTGCATTGCCAAGATTGCAAGCCTGCAGGCAGGGCCATGTCTATTAATTTTTTGTTTGGAATTTAGTACAGTGATAGACATGGTATAATTCATACTGGATAATGTCTAATCCTTTTTAAGACATCTAATCTAGTGGGGTTTTTTGATAGGAACCTTTGGATGCAACAGGCCATTGCTCTAATTTGATATTTTTTGTTATTGTTTGAGTAAAATAAACGCACGTTTATATTTCATAAATCCATTAAACAGTACACTTTTATGTGCAAAGTTATACACAATGCATTTTATGTTCTTAGTGCTGTATAGATCTGATATGCAGTTATATATTTCGTATCTTGCAGTCTCTCCCAATGTTTCCTCTCTTTACTGTCAGCATTACCCAGAAAGAGAAGTAACAATTTAAAAACCTCAACACCTCCCTTTAAATTAGCAACAGGATGACTACACATAACGTATCATTAAACAATCCCTCTTGCAAACTGCTTCCTGATCTCTGAGAGAAGAAAAAACACCTAATATCAGCCTCCAGCTTAACAAATCACAGTATTAAAGACTACAAGCAGGACCTGTACAAAATGTTGCAGTGTAGAGTGCTTCTGTTCAGGATTCTAGCTACGCCATTCTATTTCCACCTCTTTTCCATTTCTCCTCCCCAAGCAGTCAGTCAACATCACATGGCAACTTAGTATGCTCATTCAACTGGCTTTTTTTGGGGGGGGTGTCCCCTATTAAGAACTATGCTTAGAGGGAGCCAATACCTCCCTCTTGGGTGTATGTGG
Source organism: Rhineura floridana (assembly GCF_030035675.1). NCBI lineage: Eukaryota > Metazoa > Chordata > Lepidosauria > Squamata > Rhineuridae > Rhineura > Rhineura floridana. Next base: position 176,033,415 of record NC_084480.1, on the reverse strand, counting down.
ATCCATTTTGGTGACATAAGCAACAGCACTCACAGCCTGAATGTCAGCTGTGCATTTATCTCTGCTCCTGAGCATGAATAGCTGGAAGGGTCTTTAGCAGCAATTTTTAAATTATTTTTACCTTGCACTTTGCTTATCGCTCTGGCTTCTTTCTTCCCAAATTGTTTTAATAAAATCTTTCTTAAAGAGAATTCTGAGGATTTGGCTGTTTATTTACAGACACACTAGGAAAAAGTCTCACCTACCTAGCTGTTTGAGTCACATTACAAACTTTGAGGTAAAGGGGAAAAAAGGGGGAGACAACAGTAGAAGCCTCTCAGCAGCACCTGGAGCTCCTGCTGGCAATGTCTCAATCTCAACTTACGCACCCGACTGGTTGCAGGCAACCCTGCCCACCCCACCCCACAAGCCAAGGGGGATTGTGGCAGCAAAGAAAGGACTTTGCAAGGTAGTCAGCTGCCTTTCAGAGCTGTTGACTACAGAGATGCTTCTTTACATTGTTATTTAGCATTACGTCTCAACCCTAAACTGTAGTTAACATTAAGGTTTATTGAAACGAGCCCACATCTTAAACTATGCTTAGAAGTCAGTTTGTTTCAACAAACCATAGTTAAGATTAACCATCACTGTGCCTTTGTCAAGAGGTTAATCTGAAATGGAAGCAAAAGCTTCCGAAATTCTACTTCCAATGCAGCCCATTCTTGAAAGCTAAACTATGGCTTAATGTTACATCTGAAATGATATCAACTTCATTGGAGAATTCCTTGTTGTTATTACGTGCCTTCAAGTCGATTATGACTTACGGCGACCCTATGAATCAGCGACCTCCAATAGCATCCGTTATAAACCACCCTGTTCAGATCCTGTACATTCAGGTCTGTGGCTTCCTTTCTGGAATCAATCCATCTTGTTTGGTCTTCCGCTTTTTCTACTCCCTTCTGTTTTTCCCAGCGCTATTGTCTTTTCTAATGAATCATGTCTTCTCATGATGTGTTCAAAGTATGATAACCTCAGTTTCATCATTTTAGCTTCTAGTGATAGTTCTGGTTTAATTTGTTCTAACACCCAATTATTTGTCTTTTTCACAGTCCATGGCATGCACAAAGCTCTCCTCCAGCACCACATTTCAAATGAATTTTTCTCTTATCGACTTTTTTCAGTGTCTAACTTCACATCCATACATAGAGATTGAGAATACCATGGTCTGAATGATCCTGACTTTAGTATTCAGTGATACATCTTTGCATTTGAGGACTTTTTCTAGTTCTCTCATAGCCGCCCTCCCCAGTCCTAGCCTTTCTCAGATTTCTTGACTGTCTCCATTTTGGTTAATGACTGTGCCAAGGTATTTGACAAGTTCAATGTCCTCATTGTCAACTTTAAAGTTACATACATCTTCTGTTATTACTTTAGTCTTTTTGACATTCAGCTGTAGTCCTGTTTTTGTGCTTTCCTCTTATATTTCATCAGCATTCATTTCAAATCATTACTAGTTTCTGCTAGTAGTATGGTCTCATCTGCATATCTTAAATTATTGATATTTCTCCCTCCAGTTTTCACACCTCCTTCATCTTGGTCTAATCCTGATTTCCGTGTATGTTCTGCATATAGATTAAACAAATAGGGTGATAAAATACACCCGTCTCACAACATTTCCAATTAGGAACCAATCAGTTTTTCCATATTCTGTCCTTACAGTAGCCTCTAGTCCAGAGTATAGGCTGCGCATCAGGACAGTCAGATGCTGTGGCACCCCCATTTCTTTTAAAGAGTCCCATAGTTTTTCATGATCTACACAATCAAAGGCTTTACTGTAATCTAAAAAGCACAGGGTGATTTTCTTCTGAAATTCCTTGGTCCATTCCATCATCCAACTTATGTTTGTGATATGATCTCTGGTACTTCTTCCTTGGACTTCTGGCATTTCTCGCTCCATATATGCTAAGAGCCTTTGTTGTAGAATCTTGAGCATTACTTTATCTGCATGGGATATTAAGGCAATTGTTTGATAATTACTGCATTCCCTGGGATCCCTTTTTTGGAATTGGGATATATATTGAATGCTTCCAGTATGTGGGCTGTTGTTTAGTTTTTGATATTTGTTGCCAAATTTCTGTCAGATTCAGTCTCAGTAACTTGTAGCAACTCTACTGGTATGCCATCTGTTCCTGGTGATTTGTTTCTTCCAAGTATTTTGAGAGCAGCTTTCACCTCACATTCTAAAATTTCTGGTTCTTCATCATACGGTTCCTCCATGAATGAATCTGTCATCCTTGCATCACTTTTACATAATTCTTCAGTGTATTGCTTCCATCTTCCTTTTATTTCATCTCGGTCAGTCAGTGTGTTCCCCTGTTGATTATTCAGCATTCCTACTCTTGTTTTCAATTTCCCTTTAATTTTTCTAATCTTTTGGAACAGGGCTCTTGTTCTACCTTTTTTGTTGTCGTATTTCTACACAATAACTATTGTAATAGTTCTCTTTGTTCCTAACTACTAGTCGCTGTATTTAGAGTTCTGACCATGTTTCTATCTCCTTTCGCTTTTGCTTTCCTTCTTTCTTTAACCATTTTAAGAGTTTATTCAGTCATCCATTGAGGTCTTTCTCTCTTTTTAACTAGAGGTATTGTCTTTTTGCATTGTTCCCCGATAATGTCTCTGACTTTAATCCATAGTTCTTCTGGTTCTCTAACAACTAAGTTTAAAGGCTCAAATCTGTTCCTTATTTGATCTTTATATTCTTCTGGGATGTTATTTAAATTGTATATTAGCATTATGATTGCTTTGACAATTTCTAACTTTCCCTGGTTCATGCTTCTCACATTCCATGTTACTATTGTGCATGTCTCCTTTTGCATCTGTGTGCATCAGCCTCCAGGCTTCCTTTCGGAAGAAAGGAACAATGCCATCAGTAGTCTAGACCAAGAGGCTAGATTCCTAGCATGGTCACCCAAGGCGGAATGGTCAAAGCTGAGACACCAGACCAAGATGCATCCAAACTCAGACGAAGTCAATGGTAAACCACTTCTGAATACCTCTTACCACAAAAACCCTATGAACAGAGTATCTAAAATGCAGTACAAGATAGTGCTGGAAGATGAGACCCCCAGGTCAGAAGGCACTCACCAAGCTACTGGGGAAGAACAAAGGACAAGTACGAGTAGCGCTAGTTGCAAACTACTGTTTTAATTGCTAAGCATGCTTAAATATTTGTGTGCACATTTGTACAAGAATGGTTTACCAAATGGGAAAATTAGTTAAATTTGTTATTAAGTCATATTTTTTCTTGGTGATCTAATAAAAATCAATCAACCCACGGAGTGCATAAACAAAGAGGAAGAAACAAAAGGCAAGCATGAGGCAATGCTGCAATATATTCTGAGTCTCTGAGAGTATGCCCCATGTGGGCATACTAGATACCTTCAGGTATGTCTGGGAGAATCCACCCACTAATAGAAACTATCTGTCCTATGGGATCCTGGTGCCATCCAAAAACCAGAATTGTATATGTACGGTCTTTCTTTTCCTGCTTTTTGTACACGCCAGTAGAAAACTGGTCAAGGAAATGTGATGTGGCCGTCTCTTCTGTATTCCTTTCCTGCTTTCCCTACATGCTAATGCAGTAGGGCCCCGCTTTGCGGCGCTCCGCTTTACAGTGTTCCACTGATACAGCGGTTGTCAGTTGCAGAAAGGCCCTGCTCCTACGGCGCTTGTTCCGGTTTTACGGTGTTTTTTGGGCATCAGGCGCCATTTTTGTCAATGTTTGTCAATGTGTTCCACTTTACAGCAGCGATCTGGAACAGAACCCGCCGCAAGAGCGGGGCCCTACTGTAAAGGAAAGGTGATGTTGCCAACACTTCTGTACTCCATATCATCTATCTTGTAAAATACGGGGGGGGGGATGACACCAAATGGCCAGCTGAACACACTGAATACATCCAAACAGACAAAACCTGCCTTTCAAGATCTACCATTGGTTTTCTTTGAAATGGTTACTGAATTGCACTTGAGCTGCCCACAAGAACTTTGGGTTGCTTTGTTGCCTTGAGCCCCACCATTGCACCATCCCTTTGGAAATACATTGTCCTTCAAAAACGGCCAGAGAAGAGGAAGGGGAATGGAATCACAGTTTTAAGGAATATTAGGAAACCCAACAACAAATCCTCAACCTCCACGGAAATGAGTTGTCCTCCAGAATAGCCGGTGGGGTATAGCACAATTCCCTTCGGTAAACACCACAACGTATGGAGTTTCTCCCACCACCATGAACTTGGGAATGCCTTGGAACTTGGAAGTCTCTGCTCCACCCCAACTCCATCACTGTCTTTCTGTATGGCTCCAGGAACAGATTGAGATGTGCTGGCAACAGTCCTACAACCAACTATAAGAGATGTCCAGGACTCTGTTGGAACCACAAAAGATTGCGAGGATGCCGCAGTATTTGCATACACAAACTATGTATTTATATTGTTATTATGCTATTGACCTGCTAGCTCAGGGTAGAAATGGCTTTCCAAAAGACAAATTATTGGACGTATGTGTCCATGTGTGTTAGGACTAGGCATACCATTAGTTTGAGATGTCCACTTCCAGCAGCTGATTTTGGTTGTCATTAAAAGGCAGAGTGTTGTTTTGTTATTAGTGAGCTGCCAAGCTTCCTGTGGCTGTTATGAAGTAACAGATAATTCCAGATTCAGACCATTCACTGGATCCAAGTGGGATGGGCCCAAGTTCATAATTGGTGTCACCCATGACCCAAATATCTCATAGATGCCATTTATTTATTACATTTATATAATGCCCCATAGCTGAAGCTCTCTGGACGGTTTACAGCAAAGCCATGGTGCTTAGGGCACCACCATCCCTCAATACCCACAGAAAAGTACTGTTCTTACAATATATAAATATTGTATAGTTATAGGAAATATCAAAACCTCTTCCTTCAAACACTCTGAACTTTCAGGGCAATGAAATTAGTGTGTGGGTGTGTAACCAGCAAGACATTTTGTGTGTGTGCAGGTGCGCGTTTGCATGCACCCCCCCCAAAGAAGCTCCCAATTTGGTCCTATGCTCCCTGAAGAGTCAAACAACAGCCAAGGCACTCTGGGAAGGAGAGGACATTCCTAGGAAGATGTAAGGGAGAGGTGCTGGGGGCAAGCATTAAGGTCTTTGATAGCGCAGGCAACGTTTTCTATTACTACCTTGAAGGCTAGACTGATACCTCTAACTATAATTTGGAAGGATCCCAGCATGACTAATTTCCATTGGCATTTGGAAATACAATACACTTCCATGAGGAATCTCGGGGAAGGGGGTGGGACGAAGAGAGCAGGGGTGTTTCCCATTGTTTCTCTGTAACGTATTACAGGGCTCTCGATGTTTTCAGAAAGCTCCGTACAGGGTTTCAATTTATGCAGGTCCAATTTAGAAGCAAAGAGCGTATGTATGCCTTAATAACAAGACATCCCTAACCAAGAGGCTCTGAACCTTGAAGGTGAAGGTGCTGAACCTTGAAGATGAACCCATTTGCCCTCTCAAGCTTTCTACCTTGGCAGATGCATGAAGTGATCTCCTGAGTAAGCACTACTTGGCCAGTTTGGGACGGTCCCTAAAGACCATTGAACAGGCAACCAATCAATCATCCTCGGATTAACTCCTGCAGCACCAGAGCCATTTGGAAGGCATGCATGCATTCCCACGTCATCCCGTTAACTAAGTCTCTAGAGGGTCTTCCTCCTACCCGCCCGAATTTGGCACGTGACAATCCCCCCTTCTGCGGACGAGGGCGCAACGGGGACCCAACTCTACAGGGAAAGCCGGCGGGTAGCTACAGCTCGGATGGTGAGCGGCCCCAGCCTGGCACTTACGCTGCTGTTTTCGCCTGTCCAGTGCACCATCGCCTGATTGTGAGCCGCATCGCCTTTGAGAACGAAGGAGGTGGTGAGCAGCGAGGCCGCCACTGGAGCTCCCACAGCGCGATCCCGCAGGCCCGCCTCCTCTCGCGGACTGCTCCGTCTGTGGCGGCTCACCCAGGCTTCGGGGTGCGCTGCCCAGGAGGCGCCCAGCCCAAGCACCAGCAGCAGAGGAGCCATGCGGCTGGGCGCTCCGCTCACTCTGGGAGCTGCTGCCGCCATGCTCGGCCTCCGTTGAGGTGCTGCCGCGGGGCAGGGATACGAGTCTGGCCGAGGAGGGAGGGAAGGAAGGAGGGAGGGAGGCTGAGCCCTAGATGGAGAGCGCGTCGCGTTGTTGCGCTGCGTGGGAAACAACGTGCTGGGGGCTTCCACGCCCAGTCAAGAAGCTTCGCCGCCCTCTACCGGCTGCTCGCTGCACGGGCTGATGGATCCCGAAGAGCGGAGGGGCGCATTTCCGGACGTCTTCTCTTCAGAAAGAGGCAGCGCTGCAGCGGAACAATTAGACTTAGAGCCTGGGAAATTGAATTCATTATTATTATTGTTATTATTAGGAGCGCCCCTTCTGTTCTGAGTACGGCCTCCAAAAGCGCACGTCTCCATCAAAGTGGTACGCATCGGACCGACAGACCGTAAGAAGCAGTTGCTCTATGTTCGGTTGAGAATGTGGCCAGTTGTTCTTTTGCACTGCGAACTTGCCATATAGGTGTTTGGTTGGCCGCTGTGAGAACAGGATGCTGGTCTACATGGGCCTTTGGCCTGACCCAGCAGGTTCTCATGTTCTTATTGGGAAAAGACTCAGAGCATGGCTAGCTCTTGAGAAGATCCAGGACTTGAAGATATTTCCTTTTTTATCCCACCCTTCTGCCATGGAGGTCAAGGTGCCATGCACATTCCACCTCTTTTTCATGACAACAGCCCTCTGTGGTAGGTTATACTAAGGCTTGCAGGAACTGGCATGTCACTGTGTGGTGTCTATAATAAGGTCAGACTTATGATCAAACCATAACCCTCATACATATTCTGGTATACAAACATAAGCATATACAAACTGAATTGTTACAATAAGGTGTACAAAATTGGCCTGAAATATACAACTCGTTACACCCAGGCATAAATAGTCCTGAGCAACAGAGAACAATTTCAGTACAGTATCTTTTCAAGTCCATGTGTTGTTAGTTTCTAATTGCTTGAGAAAAGCTTTTTCTGGTGATTTCCAGTTTGAGCTGTTGCTGCTAGGCTTGAAATGCTCCCACACATCTGGTGAGTAAATGTAATTCCTCCTGCAACCTCAACCTCCAAAAAGTACTTCCTATAAAACATTATTTCCACTTAATATGAAACAATATATTCAATTAGCACTTACATGCCAAGTGCCAAATAGATGTTTACAATTACCAATTTATCTGTTTTTCTTCACAACACCAGCTTTTCACAACATTAATCCAGGGAAAGCTTCAAGCTAAACTAAACTTATGTCAGCTGTAACACTCCCTTCATAAGACAGTTATCAATAAAGCATTTTAAAGAGCCAACCACCTCTGTGTATTTGTATGTACATCAAAACAGGTTACATAAAAACAAATATGCAGAGAATCATTTTTTTCATTCATTCCATTAGGCACACACACTCACATGCACGCACACAAACACCGCATCTTTACATAGTCTCTATGCAGCCTTGCCTCCTCACCCCAAATATCATTTAGGCTTGGAGACAACATTCAGATTGTTTTCAGGCCCTATTCCAATATGGGGAGGCATTTTCAAAGGAGCAGTTGGAGAACTGATGGGGGCATGGCAGAGAAAAGCAGTTGGGTAGAAGGGGGGGTTCATGTCTTGGAAGGGACTGCAACCATAGGTGCATGGAGCAGGCGCTTACCTACAAGATAGGCATTGTGATTGATGGGGGAGAGGAGGGCATGCCAAGGGCCACAGCAGTCAAGTGGATTGGCTATAGTCACAGTATGAAGAACCCCTGGCTATCCATAGTGACGTACCATGGGGTTCTGACCCTGAAGCAACTCCCCCTCAACCTCTTCATCCACACCTGCTCCATCCACTGCCAGGGATGTCTCCCTAAGACCATCCTCACCCATGGGTAACTCCTTGTGTAAGACAATGCTGTGCAGCATAACACAGGCCATCCCCTCTTTGGAGACCTTCTCAGGGAAGAGTGCCACATAAGCCCCTTTGGGGGGGCAGAAAAGTTAGCAATACCCTTTGCACCCTGGGTATTCCACAGCAGTTGTCTCCCTCATCACTGCAACTTTCCCAGGAGCCACCCAGGGCTCCCAGGCCACATTCCAGCAGATGTAGCAAGCTGCAGACCTCAAGGACATGGGAATTTTGAACATGCTGTGGCACTGTGACATTCATGTAAGTGAAGGTAGCCTGGGTATTGCATGTTGCCTTCATGCTGATTGCATATTGATAATTATGGTAGAAGTGAGGCCTGTTCTTGGGTGCAAGGATGGACATAAATGTATTGCCTAGGACCCCAAAGTCTGAGGGAAAGCCTGCTGTTGCATAGAAACATCCTTAGTCCTGGTGAACTCTGCATGGGATGTAGGCAAGTAGATAAACTCCTAGCAGTGCACCACCATGGCACTGATGAATCTGCTGCCAGACAATAACAACAATACATTTATATCTCACCTTTCCTCCACAGAACTCAAGTGGTATACATGGTTCTCCTCCTCCCCCTTTTTGTCTTCACAACAGCCCCATAAGGTGGGTTAAGCTAAGAGTCAGTGACTGGCCCAAGGTCACCCAAGTGAGCTTCATTGCTGACTTGGTATTTGAACTAGGTCTCCCAGATCTTAGCCCAACATGTTAACCACACCACCACACTGGCTCTAATGCAAACCCAGGAAGGCCCAAGGATCTCACAGAGCGCCTCAGTGGTTTCCTTGACTAGTTAGAAGCCCTGGATGCATGCCACATTGGACATGTGAGAGCCCACGGTGAGGAATGAACAGCTGCCTCTTCTGCTGGTAGCACTCCTGGAGGTCCAGAATATATGCCAATAGAATGGAGGTGTATAGCTCGTACTGGTAGATCCAGGTCATCTATGTGAGGTCCGATGACCAGGGGGTGAAGACGGCTGGCTCTGAGAGTTCAGGTGAGGGAATGTTCTGTGCTGAGGGAGAATTATTTTGAGGCCAGTGGGAATGTGACTAAGAAGGATGCAAGCCTCCAATTCAATTATATGGTATTAAAAAGATGTCCAAGTATTTCTTCAACTTGTTTTCACAGAGGGGTGGGTGAGCAAGGGAAAGCATGAGAGGCACTGAGGCCACTTCCTCAGCCACATGGAAGCCCAGCTTATCTGAACTGTGAGCTATCAATCCAGCAAACATCCACCCATCCACATTTGAAAGAGGGTTTGGCTAGCAAGGTCAGTCAAATATTTGCGAGGGCTTTAAACACATATGAAATACCTTACAGTTCTGCTAGCTACAACGCTTTGCTATGGAAGGCCATGTTTGGTCTCTGGGGATGAGGTTCTTTACCCCCAGTGTAGAGGATGATAGCCTTACCCATAATTAATTCCTACAGGTTCTAAATATAATAACAAGCAAGAATGAGTTGTTGCCAACACACCTCCCACTTCCTAGGAAGAGAAACCAAGAGGGAAGAGACTTGATGGATAAGAATTAGATGGATTTGGAAGTTTGTTTTCTCTCTCCATCACCTTTCCCCTTCCTTGCAAGCAGGTTATCTTTCCTTTGGATTTTGAAGGGGGAACACTCTTCTGCCTTAACTTTTCTTCAGGCCTTGATAATATGCAGCTCTTAACCATCCCTCCGTGGTGCAGAGTGGTAAGTGGCGGTAACGCAGCCGAAGCTCTGCTCACGGCCGCAGTTCGGTTCCAACAGAAGGAGGAAGTCGAATCTCCGGTAAAAGGGGTTGAGGTCCACTCAGCCTTCCATCCATCCGTGGTCGGTAAAATGGGTACCTGGCATACGCTGGGGGGTAAAGAAAGGCCGGGGAAGGAACTGGCAATCCCACCCCATATATACGGTCTGCGTAGTAAAAGTTGCAAGACATCACCCTAAGAGTCGGAAACGACTCGCACTACAAGTGCGGAGACACCTTTACTTTTTATCTGAGTACTGATGACATGAACTAGCATTGGCTCTCCAGGATTTCAGGCAATAGTATTTTCCAGATATTGGATATTGTACAGTACTCAGCTAGATGTACCAAATAGCCAGTGTTGATATAAGGCAGATTCCTTTGTTCCTAAAAGAGGAAAGAGACTCAAGGGCCACAGTGATAAGGAAAGAGACCCAAGGGCCACATCCCTGATGGATGACCTTTATCGGGAGAAGAACAGGGGGAGTGTGACCTTGTTGTTCTTACTTCATCTCTCAGCGGCTTTTGATACCATTGACCATGGTATCCTTCTGGGCCGACTTGGTGAGATGGGTATTGGAGGCACTGTTTTACAGTGGTTCCGATCCTATCTCCAGGGTCATTCTCAGAGAATAGCATTGTGTGACTGTCTTTCAGCCCCCTGGCAGCTGTGCTGTGGGGTGCCGCAGGGTACTATCTTGTCCCCAATGCTGTTTAACATCTATATGAAGCCCTTGGGAGCAGTTATCAGGAGCTTTGGGGCAAGATGTCAGCAATATGCTGATGATACCCAGCTGTATTTCTCTGTAACATCTGAATCAGGAGAGACCGTGCAAGCCCTGGACCGCTGCCTGGACTCGGTGGTGGGCTAGATGAGGGCCAATAAACTGAGTCTGAATCCTAGCAAGATGGAGGCGCTGTGGATTGGTGGTTCCCAAGTTCGGATAATTGGTCAGTTGCCTGCTTTGGATGGGGTCATACTCCCTCTGAAAGAGCAGGTCCGTAGCCTGGGTGTGCTCCTGGATCCATCATTGTTGCTGGAGGCCCAGGTGACCTGTGGCTAAGAGTGCCTTTTACCAGCTTTGGCTGGTGAGACAGCTACAGCCATTTCTGAACCGGGATAGCCTGACCACTGTTGTCCACGCACTGGAAACCTCTAGGCTGGATTGCACTCTATGTGGGGCTGTCCTTGAGGTTGGTCCGGAAGCTAAAGCTGGTGCAAAATGCAGCGGCGAGACTGTTCACTGGGGCAGGGTATCGCCAACATGTCACCCGGCTGCTGAAAGAATTGCACTGGCTGCCCATTTGCTACCGGGCCAAGTTCTTTATCATTAATTTTATTCAAATTTTCAAACACAAAACAAAACAAAACAAAAAAGAAACAGATTAAACAATAAAATAAAATGTTGAGTTCTGATTTGTCGCAGATCAGTTATAGGTCTATGATATATAACAAACCTGTCTCTTAATATATTACAAAATCACTTTCCTCCAGTAATTATCTTAATTAATCATCAAATCTCATTAACATCACTTTATTCTTTCCGCAAAAAGTCAAAGAAAGGTTTCCACTCCTTGAGAAATATATCCATCAATTTTTCTCCAAATAAACATGTCAATTAATCCATCTCATCAAGTCTGCTAGGTCCAATAATTTCAATAGCCATTTTTCCATTATCAGTGTTAATTCCATCTTCCAACTTCCATCCATAATAATCTTGCTGTCATAGTCATATAGTAAGAGTCTGATGGGAATTTCCTTCATCACAAATATTTCCTTGCCGTCAATTCTGAATGTGTTGCTGAAATATTGTTGTAAAGTCATATCTCTGTTCCTCTTTTTTACGAAATGCACTAGCACATCTCTTGAGAGTTTTTCCATTGTCACATATCTGGAATTAATTCTATAAATTTTCTCTTTTTCAAGTTCCATCAAATCATTCCAGTCCAGAAATTCCATCGAAGCATTGATAACTTTATCTCTGATATCTTCATCAATTTCTCCAGGGACAACGCCGAATTCCAAACAGTAATCTTTATCTCCAGGATCCACAAACTCCAAATATTTTTCCAGTTCCACACTTGATATATCTGTTCCAATCTCCAGGACTTGCATCCTCCCGTTAATTTTTGCCATAAAGTCCAAATCTTTTTCCAATTCCACATTTGATATATCTGATCCAATCTCCAGAATTTGCTCCTTCCCTTTAATTTCTTTTTCATCTTCTATTACTTGTCCATCTGCTCCTTTTCTCATATAATCCTTTATTTCTTTCAGCTCCTGTTTCACTTTACCAAATTCAGTTGCCATCTCTTGTCTACTCTGTCCCAGTTCTTGTTTCATTATCTTAATCTCATCCATTATCTTCTGAAACATATCCAGAGGGGAAAACCCTTCCAGGGATACATCCAGGGTCTCTGCCACTTCTTTGATTGTCATTCTTAAAGCCGAAGAAAAAACCCTTCAAATTTCCAATATAGCCACAATTCCCAAGCAAAGAATAATTTGCTTCTTTTTCCAGCAATAAGGGAGTTAATATTCCACGCCTGTTGACATCATCTGGCCAGCACAGTTCTTATCTCCCGCACATCCAAGAATGCAAAACAAATTTGGTTCACAGCGCCGAACAATTAGTAACATACACAAACAGCAGATTCGTCTAAAGAAAGTAGTCCAAGAAAAAGTAGTCCCAGACATATATCAATCAAATAATCATCTAGATCAGATTTTCTCTTCGGGTAAGTTGCCCCTCATCCGTTTTAATCTTTATAGTTTCCAAATTCAGGCCAGCTTTTTGCCATAAAAAATAAGATAAGCTTTTTAAATTTTCTTTCCTCCTCCTTAATTCCTTATATAAAAGAGAGAAGTGTAACTCACCCAGGTATCTTGATTTCTGATTCTTAAACAAATCTCTTTTACTGTAGTAATTTAAGCCAAATGATAAGATTAGACAGAAGAAAGCTCGCTACCGGGCCAAGTTCAAGGTTCTAGTTTTGGCGTACAAAGCCCTATACAGCTCAGGACTAGGATACCTGAAAGATTGTCTTATCCCTTACATACCCAGTCGATCACTGCGGTCTGCAGGTGAGGGCCTCCTGCAGATACCATCTTATCAGGAGGTTCGTTCTGCACAATTTAGGAAACGGACCTTTAGTGTGGCAACACCTACGCTGTGGAATTCCCTCCCCTTGAATATTAGGCAGGCGCCATCTCTGCTATCTTTTCGGTGCCTTTTGAAGACTTTCCTCTTTCAACAAGCCTTTTAAGTTAAGACCTATCCCAGTCTGCATCTGTGTCAATTGTTTAATATGTTTTTTATAATGTTTTTAACCCTTTTTTAAGGTTGTTTTTAAAAATGTTTTTAATGCTGTTTTGTTTTAATGTATTTTAAGATCTGTTTTTATTATGTTTTGAAGTGTTTTAGTGCTTTGTTTGCCGCCCTGGGCTCCTGCTGGGAGGAAGGGCAGAATACAAATTAAATTAATTAATAAATAATAAATAAATAAATTGTCAAGCAAGAAATGGAACATATCAACATTACAATACTTGCTGTGAGTGAATTAAAATGGACAGGAATGGGACATTTTCAATCAGGCAACTACAAAATATTTTATGTAGGAAATGAGAAATTAAGAAGAAATGGGGTTGCTCTAATAGTGAGAAATGATGTAGCAAAAGCAATTAGGAGTTATAACACAAGGTCTGAGCAAGTGATATCAATGAGATTTAATGGGAAACCTATCAACATAACCATCACCCAAGTCTATGCTCCAATGGCAAATATAGAAGAAGAGGAAATGGAGAGATTTTATGTAGAAGTACAGGAAGATCACACACCAAAACAGGATGTTCTGATAATCATGGGGGACTGGAACGCAAAAGTAGGGAACAGAGAAAAACTAGAAATTGTGGGAAAATGAGGCTTAGGAGATAGAAACGAAGCAGGAGAAAGACTTATTGAATTCTGTGAAACCAATAATTTGTTTCTTGCAAACATTTTTTTGAGCAACCAAAAAGACAACTGTACACATGGACATCACCAAATGGTCAATATAGGAATCAAATTTATTATATTGGTAGCAGAAGATGGAGAAGTTCCATTCTTTCTGTGAAAACAAGACCAGGAGCATACTGCGGTACAGATAATGAACTAGTCGTATCGAAAATCAGAGTAAAGCTAAAGAAGAAGAACAAAGCAAACATAAAGCCAAAATACAGTTTAAATAACATCCCAGAAAAATATAAGGTTCGAGGCTTTAAACATAGTTGATAGAGAACCAGAAGAACTATGGAGTGAGGTCAGAGACATTATCAGGGAAGAATGCAAAAAGACAATACCTCTAATTAAAAAGAGAGAAAGACCTCAATGGATGACTGACAAAACTCTTAAAATGGTTAAAGAAAGAAGGAAAGAAAAAGCAAAAAGAGATAGAAACATGGTCAGAACCCTAAATACAACAATACAGTGACTAGTACGTAGGGACAAAGAGAACTATTACAATAGTTATTGTGTAGAAATAGAAGAGGACAGCAAACAGGGACAGTATGATGGAGATCCAGAAATTTTAGAATGTGAGGTGAAAGCTGCTCTTAAAATACTTGGAAGAAACAAATCACCAGGAACAGATGGTATACCAATTATTTATTATTTATTATTATTAAAATAAATTGGAAAGAAATACAATAATGCTGGGGGGGAAAGAAGGGAATAGAAAAAGAGGAAGACCAAACAAGAGATGGATTGATTCCATAAAGGAAGCCACAGACCTGAGTTTACAAGATCTGAACAGGGTGGTTTACAACAGGTACTATTAGAGGTTGCTGATTCATAGGGTCACCATAAGTCATAATCGACTTGAAGGCACATAACACACACACATATACCGTTTATTGTAAACAAACAAACCCTCAAAGCGGTTTACAGAACTAATTAAAACAATGACAATATTGGCAAAAACCGTTAAAGACAGGTATTTAAAAACATTCAAAATAATAAAATGTACAATGAGTTAAAAACAGATAAAAAACATAATAGCTTCTACATGCCTGTGTAGGCTTGCCTAAACAAAAATGTTTTTAGCAGGTGCCAGAAAGAGTGCAATAAAGATGCATGCCACACTCAAGGACTGATTTCTTAGAGCAGAACAAGTACTATGTTGCACCTGTAACATGGAAAGCACACCATGAACTTGGCCTGGTAGCAAATCAGCCACCAGTACAGATTTCAGAGCAGGGTATTATGTGCTGATAGGATATCACTCTTGTCAGCAATCGTGCCACAGCAATTCTGCACTAACTGCAGTCCCTGGGTCAGGTTGTGCTGCTTGGGGATTTCTGTGACCTTGGCTGACTGGCTGCCAGGATATTTTTAGCTTTGGTTAGGAACCGTGACTGGCTGTGGGATGCTGAGTTTTCTGCCTTACTCGTAGGAGTCTTGTTGTGGTTGGTATGGTATTGCATTTAGGAAATCATCACTGTCTTTTGTTTTTCTATTTGCATTTCACTTACCTCTGATCTCACTTCCTTACATCCACAGAAACAACAACAGTGGTCCCATGTGCTCAGCTCAACCTCCTTAAACACACTGATGATGCAACTTGTTGGTTGCATGATGGGTTTTTTCTTGCCCAATAGTGGTAAAAGAGAATGCACATACTGGGAAGTGTGGCTTCAATAGCTGTTGTTTCCAAGCTACTGCCTGTGAAAGTAGACCAAACCCCATTTGTTTTTTCTCTGTCAATTATTACTCACTGGAATTGGGCTGGTGAGTTTATTGAAGCCCACAGGTAGGCAGAAAAGGCAGAGACTCTTCTTAACTCTTACTCATTTCTCAAACTTCTGTCTACAGTGAAGGGTGAAGTCTGTAAAGAAGTTTGGAGTAGCCATGTTAAAGGCAGGCAGGGTATTCCATACAGGGGGTTGCCAAACCCTACTTTGATGTGGGTACTTTTGCCGAGGATCCCTGGGCAGTTTAAGTATGGAAATTTCCTCTTTCAACAAGCCTTTTAAGTTGAGACCTATCCCAGTCTGCGTCTGTGTTAGAATTGCTTGTTAATATGTGTTTTTTTAATAATATGTTTTAAACCTTTTTTTAAAGATGTTTTAAAGCTTTTTAAAATGTTTTTAACGTTGTTTTTTTTTAATGTATTTTAAGGTCTGTTTTTATGATGTTTTAAAGTATTTTAGCATTTCTGTTTGCCGCCCTGCTGTTTACTTGTTAACCTGAGCCTTGGAGGTGGCTGTGTCTCCTCCTTGTGGCTGTGGTGTAGAGACTGCTGAATGGTGGGATTGGCAATAGTCCTGGGCAGTGAGTGTGTGAACTGCTCATGGTATTGATTATCATTCCCCTTTCTGCACACGAGCATGCTACTTACTGCTCCAGGGCCCAGCAGCCATCACACCAGATGCCTGCTAGATTCTGGGACTGCCATTTGGCAGGGTACCCTTCCCCAGGATGCCTAAGTCCCACCAGTGTAACCTATAGAAGACCCTTAACCAATTCTTCTGCCACCACCGATGCCATCTTTAGATCTGCCCGGGGGGGGGGGCAGGGAATGGAAGAGGATGAGCAGGAGCAGCCAGTTCAAATGCCTGTAAGAGGAAGCTCCTGTTATGACAGTTTGGGAGGGACTGGATATTTATTATTTATTTATTATTTGATTTATATCCCACCCTTCCTCCCAGCAGGAGCCATGGGAAGCAAGTAATGACAGGGCAAGGGATGCTGCTACCCTTTCAGGGCTGAGGGTGAGGTCATTGGCTGGTAATGCTGTCAAGGAGGAGGAGGAGAGAGGGATTGGTGGTAGTGGAAGCCGGTGGCTCTCTGTTGTTGAAGATCTGGTACCAGTGGAGTTGGGGAAGGGTACCCTCCAAATGGCAATCACAGCATCCAGCAAGCACAGCAAAGCACAGCCTGTTTGAGAACTGGGGTGGTTCTGTGAGGCCATAATGTGTGGGGAAGAATGGAAGTAGTTGCTTGTGCAAGCGGCAACTGCTGCCTTTAAGCCCAACCTCACCATGCACAGAAGAGAGATGGGGATTTGACAGTGCAGGTTCATATGGGCAATGTCATGACACAGGGTCCACATGGTGTGGTGGATTGGAGCTTCAGTGTCTCCATGCAGCAAGGCAACCAGATCCTGCATGAGGTGGTCAGTATGTGTCCCTGCCCTCCCTCATGGAGAAGATGGTGCAAATGGCTGGTGATGCAGCTGAGCATGCTGCTACTGTGCCCATCTGTGCTGCTCCTCCTGCCTTGGTATTAGGGCGAGGAGCCATTGGCTATCTGTGGAGGCCCTTCTTTTGGTACCTGATGTACCTAGTTTTGGCACTGGCAGGACTGGTTCCCATTGCTCAGTGTGTTTCTGCTTGTGGTTTGCCTAGGATGGCTTCACCTCCCTGTCTGGCTGCTCCTTGTCATGTCTGGGTGGGTGCCTGATGGGGCGTGTGCAAGGTTGCATTTTGCATTAATCTCTTTAGTGTTATGTGGTTCCATGACATGGCTGGTGTGCACATCAGAGGGGTAGAGAGCCTGGGGTGGTGGTGAGTGGGAATTCCCATGTGGTTGAGGTGCTCGTACCACCACTTGTTTTGTTTATGACTCAGAGTGTGTGTGTCATATATTGCGTGCCTGATTTGCCATGTGTGTGATGGGTGGCATGCTGGGAGCATGTGTCTAGATGGTTGCCCTCGGTGGGAATGCATGCACAGACTGTTTCTATCCATGTGGGGGCCTTTAAAACCAGTTTTGGTGTTTTTCTCTCCAGGTTTTTATGGTGTTACCACCAGCAGACAAAGACTTCTGTCTTGTTCACGTATTGTCCTCTTTTGGCCACATGAGCAAGGGCACTCTAGGCTGATCAGAAATAGAATGAAATATGATGATGCTAATTTTTATAATCCATACATATAATTATAGATATTAGAAGGTATATGTTTATGAAAAATAAGAAAATCACAAGGAACGAGGCAGGGGGGCCATAGGCCTTTTGAAGACCCCTAAAGATCCAGTCTCACAGAGAAACTTACTTTGAACTCCTGCTGTTGCCAAAATAGGCCTGTCTGTGAATGATGTTAATTAATGAGTATATTGTTTGAAAGCAAATGAGCATGTAAACTATGATTGATTTTTAAACTGTCTGATCCTGGAAAAGTAATTATTAGTTGGCAAATTGTACACATATTTTATTCTTGTTCTAGTACAATGACACCGACTAGTGGAAAAACTTATCAAAAACAGTAATGAGAGAAAACTTTGAGCTTTAAAATTATCTGGTGTGTTTCATTTAATAGGATACAAACTTTGTAAGAGGGTTTTCATGGTAAAAAGGTATTTTTAGGTAGTTTGCCATGTCCATTATTCTGAGGCTGAGAGATAGTGGCTGCCTCAGATCGCCCAGTGCCTTGTCTTAAATGTATGGTCTTCAGTCATAGTCCAGCATTATAGTCATAATCCTTATCTTTAGCTATGCAGTTTCTTTAAGTAGGATTTCTAAGAAAATATAAGAAATCAGAACTCCTATAGCAAACTAATAAAATTGTGGTGCTCATGAACTTCCAGTCACCCTATGTTGAGCCAAACCCAAACCTGGTATTGTTAAGGAACATGTTGAAATATCTCCAGGTGTACCTGGGTCAGCCTGGCTGATCAGGAACAATGGTAATAGAGTACCAGGTATACTTGAAAGCCCACTCACAATAGCAGAATGTAATGTATGGTAGTAACTGGTTTCAACTGACCTGAAAAAGCATTAGTCATGGGGGACAGCAGAACAATGATGATATTAATAAGACAGACAGAAAATTAGAATAAGAAATATATGAAAACAGTGACAAATTACCTGTACATGTAAGAATTACCTAATAGTTTCTGATTGGTTTGGAAAGATTGCAGAGAGAAGGAACTGTTGAGTTATGTGGGAAGGAACTTGTGGGATTAGTAAACTAATGTCACATGTGTATTTAGTACTGTATAAAAGATCCATGCAGACTGTGCTTCATTGCAGTCCTCTCCAGACTCTCTGGGAGGCTGACCCTGCATACGCTGGTAAAGAATAAAGGCCTACCTTTTTGTTTCAAGCCTGTGTCTTCAAATTTCTTGAAGGACCCCCAGTCCAAATTACCCAAAAATTCTCCAACAATGCCAATATGGCTCTGAGTGAAGTTACAGCCAAGATGACAGATTGTGAAAAGAGTCAGTGAATGGAGTGATGGATTCTGAGAGGAAAACCAATGGCAGAGTGCTCAGTGAAATTCCATGTGTGAAAAATGAATGAAAAGGCTTATGTGAAAAATTATCCTTGTTGACAATGCCACAAATAACCTCCAAGATTCACTATGTTCATTTCAGGGGTATCTTCAGGGGCCTATAGTTGGAAGTGGGGCAAGAACAACTCCTGTTTGGTTTCTTTTGCTTGTATTCCAGAAGGAAGATAGAGTTAGGTTCCTCCAGTTGGCTAACAAAAGGTTATGGGCCCAGTAAGCTAAATTGAATTGCAAGTTGTGCCTGAAAGCTAAAAAGGCTAAGTACTGCGTGTGTGACTTACAAAAGAGATCAAAAGGAGACTTGAGGTTAGAGAAAGAAAAGCAGAACAAAAGATAGGAAACCATAGCTGAAGAATCAACACTTAAGACAAGCATCCCAAGGCGGGAGAAAGACAATTATGAGATGTGGAGTCTTCAAATGATGGCACTTTTGGAAGGGGAGAATCTGCATGGAGTCCTGACTGATCCTGAACCCTCAGCAGCAGATGCAGCAGCCACTGCCTCCTGGAAGCGTAAGCATTCCAAAGTGAAGTCTCTTCTTATTTCTGCTTTATTAGATGAGACACTAAATATTTGCATGGCTGTAGGAATGCTAAAGAAATATGGAAGAAGCTTGAAAATGTGTATCACAGAAAATCTAAAAATCATATGACGTTTCTCTATAAGCCGCTGTACATGCTGAAACAGTCTAGCAATCTGAATACACATCTAGAGAGATTTACAAATCTACTCTGAGAATTAGAAAGATGTGGTAGATGGTTGGACAAAGATTTACAAAAAATAATGCTCCTGGCTTCTCTAAATGAACATCATTTAGAACGTCATTTAGAACAGATCAGAATGTGGATCAGATTGTGTCATATTTGAAAGATCAGGACTATAAAGAGAGACAGGAACAAGCTCTGTCTGAAAAAGTAAATTTTACTGTGGACAGAAACAGCAACCAAAGGCAGGATAGAGAGATGAGTCATGCCCTGAAGCCACAGCAGGGTACAGACAAACAAAGGAAGAATAGCTTCAAATGCAAATATCTTAATCCTTCAAAGAGACTGTCTTGGAAGGGACAGAGAAGAAAGAGTTGCTTTTAAACCAAAGCAAGCTGAAAGAAAATCAAATAGGGAAACTAAAGTAAAGCATTGCAGTTACTATGTATCTGATGGAAAGAATGATTATTATAAAACCAGATTTTTAATCGACACTGGCACTAGTGCTCATTTCATAAATGATAAAAATTTCTTTAAGAATTGTAGACCCCATGCACAGAATGTAATTACTGCATCAGGAGATGTTTTCCATTCTCAAGGAATAGGCTTGGTGGAGCTACTTTGCAAAACGCCACAAGGCGCTGGAAAGCTTGAACTGAAAAATTGCCTAGTTGTTCCAGCATTTAAAGATAATTTAATACTTATTAAATTCACTAAAATAATGGAGCTTGGAGATCAACTTTAAGTGACAAAATTTGCCAGGATTTAGACAAAGGAGAAGTACGCTGTACTGCAAAATTGCAAAATTGATTTTCATATGAAAAACTGGCAACTCCAGAGCAGTGTTCTCTCTTTCTCCTACTCCGTCCCAAGTTCAGATGATCTTAAATCCCGGGCAGGTACATATGGGTGTGAGCGGTCCCTCAGGTACATTGATCCAAGGCTGTTTAGGGCTTTAAAGGTCAGAACCAGCACTTTGAATTGGGCCCGGAAACAAGTTGGGAGCCAGTGGAGTCGATAAAGCACAGGAGTGATATGCTCCCTGCACTGTGCTCTAGTTGACATTCTGGCCGCTGCATTTTGGACCAACTGTAATTTCTGAACCATTTTCAAAGGTAGCTCCACATAGAGTGTGTTACAGTAATCAAGCCTCAATGTCACCAATGCATGTGTCACTGTAGCCAAGTCAACTGCTTCCAGAAACGGACGCAGCTGGTAAACTAGTTTGAGTTGGCCAAAAGCACTCCTGGCTACCGCAGCCACCTGGTGTTCAAGCAGCAGGGCAGGATCCAGGAGGACTCCCAAACTGCGGACCTGCTCCTTCAAAGGGAGTGCAACCCCACCCAGAATAGGTTGCAACCCTATCCCTGGTGCAGTTTCCCCCTTGACTAGCAACACTTCTGTCTTGTCTGGATTAAGTTTCAGTTTGTTAGCCCACATCCTGCCCTTCCCAGCCTCCAGGCACCAGTTTAGGATGAGCACTCCCACCCTGCTATCAGATGGAAGGGAGACATAGAGTTGAGCATCATCAGCATATTGATGACATTGTACTCCAAATCTCCAGATGACCTCTCCCAGTGGTTTCATATAAATGTTAAAGAGCATGGGAGACAGAATGGAACCCTGCGGTACCTTGTAGGCCAACAGCCAGGGGGTCGAGCAGTAGTCTCCCAGCACCACTTTCTGGGTCCTGTCCATCAGGTAGGACTGGACCACCATAAAACAGTGCCTCTCAATCCCATTCCAGCTAGACGGCCCAGAAGGATACCATGGTCAATGGTATCGAAGGCTGCTGAGAGGTCCAACAGCACCAACAGGGATGCACTCCCCCTGTCTGATGCCCAGTGTAGATCATCAAGCAGGGTGACCAAAGCAGTCTCTGTCCCATGGCCAGACCTGAAGCCTGATTGAAAAGGGTCTAGATAGTCCGATTCATCCAGGAAAACTTGGAGCTGAGCAGCCACTACCTTCTCAATCACCTTGCCCAAAAAGGGGAGATTAGAGACTGGGCAGAAGTTGTTAAGATCCACAGGAAAGGCTACTTTAGCAAAGGTCTGATCATATCCTCCTTCAACAATGTTGGCAGAGAACCTTCCCTTAGGGAGGTGTTAATTAAATATGCCAAGCAGTCAGCCACTCCCAGTCTGGCAGATTTGATTAACCAGGCTGTGCAAGGGTCAAGAGAACAAGTAGTGGACCTCATTTCTCCCAGAGTCCTGTCCACATCCTCAGGCTTTACAAGCTGAAAAGCATCCACAGAAAAATGACCAGAGGAAGCCTCGGGGACATCTGGCGCAACTGTAGTTACTGAGTCCAAGTCAGTCCGAATGCAGGCAATTTTATCTGCACAGTGCCTCACAAACATGTCACAACAAGCGACTGAGGGCTCAGTCTAATGTAGAGCCAAAGCCCAAAAGACCATGGACCACCCAGAAAAGCATCGCTGGATGACACTGAGCAGACGCAACGGTGGCAGAGAAGTGAACTTTCTTCACTGCCATCACCACCACGATAGGCTCGAAAATGAGCTTATCTAACCTGTGTTCGGTCAGAAGCAGATTGAGTTTTTCTCCATCGTCACTGTAGCCGTCATCCCTACTGTTTCATCAGGCCCAAGGTTCGAGTAAACCGAGGCGTATTATGGGCCTTCCCTGGTGGGAGAGGGCACTTTGGAGCAGTAGTGTCCACCGCCCAGGCCACCTCTGTATTCGAAATTGACCAGGGCTTTGGCAGTATGCTGGGAACATTCCCCAGAGCATTCAGGAAACCATCTGGATCCATGAGTCTCTGGGGGTGGACCATCTTAATCAGCCCTTCATTTAGCCAGGTTTCAGTAACACAAGCAACATCAGTGCATTCATCCAGGATTAAATCCTGAACTAGAGTGCTTTTATTAGTCACTGACCTTGCATTTATCAGCAGAACAGTAAGATCCAGGGAGTTCCCAGCATAGCTAGCAGTGTCCCAGGGGCTGGAAGAGGGACCGGAAGGGATGCAAGCACAAAGATGTCTTGCATCCCTTCCCCTGTAACGGCCAGTCTGCCTCCCACCGCTATTACTTCCCCTGCCCAATATTACCTCAGTGCCAGGCCCCCAACTACTCTTACCCCGACACATGTTAAAAGGAGCCTGATACTGAAAAATTAAGAAGTTAAAATAAATGAGTAAAACCCTCTTATGTCGTTTGCAACAGCAAACCAAATTCTCGCTTCCCCTCTCTCCTGCCCCAAGCAATTTATGTAACCCCACTTGCTGTCTTGGTAAACCTCTGAACAGCCCCTCTGTGTTGGTTCTTATAGACAAGAGAGGGTTCCTCAACTGCCTGCTTTGCACTGGGCAATTCCTTGGTGACTCCAAGTGCTGTGCTAAGTGCGCATTGAGAGACTCCCTTTGCGCACGCCAAGGCGCTTGCCTTGGCTGGAGGTGGCTCTCATGAAGGGGAGCTCTCTTCCCCACCCTCTGGCAGTTGCTCTCTCCCTCGATAGCCCCAACTGGTTTCAGTTGGCACCCAAGGCCTTGCAGGGAGTAGCAGTTGACACCTGAGGAATTCTACAGATGGAGTTATTCAGGAGGCAACAGCAAGGTATAGATTCTGCTGAGTTTCTCTCACCTTTCCTCCCAATTTACAATTGACTTGTCAATTTAGTTCATTTGGCTAGCTCAGAAGTTTGGTGTTTCGGGCTATTTTCCAAAATACTATTTATTGCCTGGAATGGGTACTGGAATGTCATTTTGTGGCTTCTTGAACCAATCCCATCTAGTCATGTGTGACTGGTGTATTTGGTCGGTTTGGCTAGCTTGGAAGTTGGTGTTCTGGCCCATTCTGTTTTGGATGGGTTTTCTGTGTGAAGAGGTATGAAAGTAGAATACCAGAAAGGATTCATTTCTAAATACTGTTCTCAAGTGTCTCTAACACATTTGCTTCTGTGTTGGAATTGCTTTTTAATGTTTTTAAACCTTTTTTTTAAACAATATGTTTTTTATCCTTTTTTTAAGATGTCTTCAAAGCTTTTTTTAAAAAAATGTTTTTAACGTTGTTTTAATGTATTTTAAAGTCTGTTTTTATGATGTTTTAAAGTGTTTTTAGTGCTTTTGTTTGCCGCCCTGGGCTCCTGATGGGAGGAAGGGTGGGATATAAATCAAATAATAAATAAATAGATAAATAAAAATAACACATCCCATTGTTTTTAGAATGAATTTTATAAATAAAGGGGGAATTCTGACCCATTACTTTCCAGCTTTTACACTATCCCGGTTTTTACTGAGAGTTTCCATGCCATGCTATTTGAAGTGTATGGCATGCATGGTAGTTCTCTCTGCGTGGAGAGAGCTCAGCCTTCAAGCCATGAGACAAAAAGGCAAAGCCTCTTGATAATGTCAAGGCACTACAGTTTCACATGGTACTTCCACATAGCACTTCGTGTGGACTCTGTGCATACAGGTTTTGTGCAGTGCCCACACAATATTGTCCTAATCAGAATGCCACCCCATATAATTTCCCATTTAATCTGGATTTACTGTTTCCACATAAAATCCAATGAGTAACTCCTGTGGAAATGGTAAATCTATATTAAATTGGGCAGGGGCAGGACAGATATGGCCTTTTCTTGAGGCCATTGTCATTGTCACCCTGGGCTCCTACTGGGAGAAAGGGCGGTATATAAATAAATAGATATATAGATTAATTAATTAATTAATTGTGTGGACACCCAAAATCTTGCATGCATGAGCTTCACCGAGTCCACAATAAACTGTCATGTGTGGAAGCACCCCCATCTAGTTTTTGGTTTAATTTGTATTCTCCATTTTAACATTGTGACAGGGATAATGACACAGTCCTAGGTCCCCACCTCTGCCATATGGGGATAATATACTGTATTTTTCAGACAGCCAGTGTGGTGCAGTGGTTAAGGTGCTGGACTACAACATGGGAGACCAGGGTTCGAATCCCCATGCAGCCATGAAGCTCACTGGGTGACCTTGGGCTAGTCACTGCCTCTCAGCCTCAGAGGAAAGCAATGGTAAACATAAGAACAGCCTGCTGGATCAGGCCAGTGGCCCATCTAGTCCAGCATCCTGTTCTCACAGTGGCCAGCCAGATGCCTGGGGGAAGCCCGCAAGCAGGACCCGAGTGCAAGAACACTCTCCCCTCCTGAGGCTTCCAGCAACTGGTTTTCAGAAGCATGCTGCCTCTGACTAGGGTGGCAGAGCACAGCCATCACGGCTAGTAGCCATTGATAGCCCTGTCCTCCATGAATTTGTCTAATCTTCTTTTAAAGCCATCCAAGCTGGTGGCCATTACTGCATCTTGTGGGAGCAAATTCCATAGTTTAACTACGCGCTGAGTACTTCCTTTTGTCTGTCCTGAATCTTCCAACATTCAGCTTCTTTGAATGTCCACGAGTTCTAGTATTATGAGAGGGAGAAAAACTTTTCTCTATCCACTTTCTCAATGCCATGCATAATTTTATACACTTCTATCATGTCTCCTCTGACCCGCCTTTTCTCTAAACTAAAAAGCCCCAAATGCTGCAACCTTTCCTCGTAAGGGAGTCGCTCCATCCCCTTGATCATTCTGGTTGCCCTCTTCTGAACCTTTTCCAACTCTATAATATCCTTTTTGAGATGAGGTGACCAGAACTGTACACAGTATTCCAAATGCGGCCGCACCATAGATTTATACAACGGCATTAAGATATCGGCAGTTTTATTTTCAATACCTTTCCTAATTATCGCTAGCATGGAATTTGCCTTTTTCACAGCTGCCGCACACTGGGTCGACATTTTCATTGTGCTGTCCACTACAACCCCGAGGTCTCTCTCCTGGTCGGTCACCGCCAGTTCAGACCCCGTGAGCATATATGTGAAATTAAGATTATTTGCTCCAATATGCATAACTTTACACTTGTTTATATTGAATTGCATTTGCCATTTTCCCGCCCATTCACTCAGTTTGGAGAGGTCTTCTTGGAGCTCTTCGCAATCCCTTTTTGTTTTAACAACCCTGAACACTTTAGTATCGTCAGCAAACTTGGCCACTTCACTGCTCACTCCTAATTCTAGGTCATTAATGAACAAGTTGAAAAGTACAGGTCCCAATACCGATCCTTGAGGGACTCCACTTTCTACAGCCCTCCATTGGGAGAACTGTCCGTTTATTCCTACTCTCTGCTTTTGCTTCTTAACCAATTCCTTATCCACAAGAGGACCTCTCCTCTTATGCCATGACTGCTAAGCTTCCTCAGAAGTCTTTGGTGAGGTACCTTGTCAAACGCTTTTTGAAAGTCTAAGTACACTATGTCCACTGGATCACCTCTATCTATATGCTTGTTGACACTCTCAAAGAATTCTATCGCTTACCATATAGGGTCGTCATAAGTCGGCATCGACTTGAAGGCAACTGTATTTGCACTATTTTTAATTGTTAAAAAATTAAAACATAAGACATTCCATTCAAGAAAAAGATCTGAGAAAGAAAGAGCAGTAACTCTTGGCGGTACCTAACTGCAAGTACGCTAAGCAATAAATAAATCGTAAATTTCTCCATTGTCTCCTATCGCTTCTGCCTCGGGGGGGGGGGGACACAGGATCTAATCGAACCCTGAAGTTGAATGCCTGTGTGTTTCTAATTATTAAGTCTATATTCCCCCCCTTCCGTGAGTCGCAACTTCATTCCCATTTAGAAGTGTATCAGCCCATATCCGCGTCTCGGCCTTCGGCAGTCATGACAAGTTCTGACGCCACAAAAATGATGAGAGTTCCCTTTCCTTCAACGAACTTCAAGCCCTGGACGGCGACATCCTTTTCCCGTACGCACGTGACCCCAAGAGCGTTGCTGATTGGCTATGTGGTTCGCAGAGCCTGCTGGACCTGCCTGCTGATTGGACTATGTTTCTGCTGGGCGTGAGGTGAAGAGGCAGAGTGGCGGCATGGCGGCGGCCGTGTGGGGCGTGCAGCAGCTGATTGGGCGGGCAGGGCGAGCGGTCTTTCTTCTTGCGCGGCCCCCGCAGCGGTAAGATGGAAAAGATAGAGGCCCTCTACTGGGAAGCGTTATGGGGGCAACCGCTCTGTTCGGTCTCCAAAGCCCCAGGGAGGTTGCTGTGGAAGAAATAGAGAGAGGCCCGTATCCTGACGATTAGACGCGCTTCGGGTGGTGGGCCACGTAGTTGGGGAGGAGGTGACCTTTCCTGGCTTCATTTCTCGGCGTTAAGCGGAGACGTTTCAAGGAATGACTGTTCTGTCTTCTTTTTCCTCTTGAAGCAGTTAAAGCTGCCTTTCCTTAGGGCGGTATTCAAAATAATTCTCAGCAACCGATCCACCTTAGTAAATGTTTGGTTCTTTTGAGGAAGGCTTCGGGTATCCTTAGTTCCGCTATGGTTCTGCCGTGTAGAGCTGCTCCTGTGTAGAGCTATTCCTGTTGCCGCATGCCAGTGGGAAGCTTTTGAAACTCACGTAGGTATTACGGCGTATCAGTATCTGTTCTAAAGGAATTTCAATTTTCTAGAGGTCTGTCTGTTAAAAGTCAAATGAGAGGTACGGTGGTCTAGTTCTGCTTGCAAGTGTTTCTCTTGAAGTAGCTGTGGAACCATTTTTCACTCACTACCCTGGAAGCGTGGCCAGAGGGCAGGCCTGACAACCTAAGAAAAGCCCTACTGCAACATTCTAGCATCCTATCCTTACAGCGGCCAACCAAATGCTTACAGGTAGCTCACAAGCAGGACTTGAGTGCGATAGGTGATTCTTGAGTGCGATAGGTGATTCACTTGTGATTCTCAACAAATTGTATTCTTGGGCATACTGCCTCTGATAGTGGAGGGAGAAGATAGCCATCATGTTCCCACTAACTTGTAGAAGTTCATTACAGTGAAGCTTGCAAAACTGCCTTAACTGCCAAACTCTAGATTACTTCAAGGGCTTTAGCCTACACATGCAAATACATCAACTATGCATTTTGCTAAACATTAACTAGCTCAGTTTAAAAATAGTTTTGATGTTTATATGGTTTTCAATATATTATGATGACGCTTGACTTTCAAAGCCCTAAATCGGGTTGCCAACCTTTTTTGAGCACAAAGTTTCGAAACACTCTTCAAAGGTAGCCCTGAATATTTATTTTAAAATTTTATGAACTGTCCTTTATCCAGATGGATCCCAGGGCAATGTACAACAAATAAACATAAAAACAAAGCATAGCCTAGTGTTCCTAGTCAATAGTGGATGTAAACATCCTTGCAAACCAGCTATGATAAATTCACTGAAAAAATATGTCCTTGAAGACCTAGAACCTGAATTTAGTCTTTCCTTTACCAAGGATAAATCAAAATGGGTTATTGGATTGGCCTCCTGTCAAATTTAATATTTGACTATCAGTGTAGAGTTTTGTTGCATGATGATCAATACTCAGTTTACAGAGGTTTCTTTAACAATCAGAAAGGCACATAGATTTGCTAAAGCAGTTCTAGAGCAAATTGTATTAACAAGCAGTTATTTCTCTGGTACAAGGTATGCTATTTTCTTGGTGTAAAGTATTCTGGATTAAGGTGTTCTCTTGTACTCTCAGTCTGAAAAAGTTGCTTTGAATTTTATTAAACCTGATTTTCTTTCAGGACTTCTCAACTGCTTTGCACAGTGACACAGGAGAAAAGCACTGGACCAAACTTGGAAGAGGAGCCAAATCGGACCCAACAGGAACAAAAATCTGATAGTGTCTCTCCTGAAAAGATACTAATAGAAGAAAAGACCAAACTGGAAGAACAATTAAAAGAAGTTACTGTAAGATTCATTTTAGTTTAAATATTTGTACAGCCATCAAATGGTGGATAGGTGTGACACTTGCTTTTCAGTAATTTGTTTTACTGTAGTCCCTACTGGTGGACTAAAGTTAGGTTACCTCTTTGTCTAAAAAGGGAATTGTTAGGTTGTATATAGTTAATAAACTGAGGGTTTCTGAATCGATTTTTATCTTAATTATTTGGGCCCTGATGCCACAAAAAAGGAGTGTTCTGTGGTTTGCAACATGAACTGATGTTGCTTTTAACAGTGGCAGATACTTGTAGGATTTAACAGAACGGCAAATTGTTGAAGTAAATTGTGAGTGTCACTTTAGATTTCTTCCTGTTTTCAACCATTATTCTCCCCTACCCACCCATGGGATCACAACACTGATAAAGTTCTACTGAACACCTTATACTTTACAAATTACACGCAGCAATGGGAGGAAGAGATAGCCCAGTTGATCTGGGAGCACAGTTAGGATGGTGTGTTTTACCTGACTTGCTCATTTTTTTCTTTCCTTTGTCTCCTGGGTGTTTTTAACACAGGGAAGTAGATGCTGCATTTTCACTGTGCATTTCTTCCTTTCCAGGACAAGTATAAACGTGCCCTTGCAGATGCAGAAAATCTGCGACAAAGAACTCAAAAATTGGTAGAAGAAGCAAAGTTATATGGTAGGTGTAGGCTTTACTTGCTGGTACTAGCACTGGGGCATCATAACTACAAATGAAGGCTAAAGCTTGGAAATTTCAGAAACAATACTGCCACTTCTTGCAGTGGTACATGCTGCTTCGAGAGACTGAAACACATAGATGGTTCAAAGTACTTTTTTCAGCTTGTGGGTTGAATGGGTGGACATAACCATACTTCTCTTTTGTTTTGTAAGCATAGGAGAAAAGAAAGAGGCCAGATACAAAGGAGGCCTGATCATTTTTCTTAAGCAAGGGTGCGGAACTAGATCCAGATAGTGGGCTGCTCCCATCTTCCATGTCTGCCATCATGTGAAGTGCTCCCATCTTCCATGTCTGCCATCATGTGAAGTGTTTTTCTTTGCCTGTGTGGTTTGAAATCAAACAATGCTGGCAAAGGTTTGGAAACCCTTTGCAGCTGCTGATGATCAGCAGATTGGTGGCACCTGCAAACCTTGCCTCCTTTGCCCAGGTAGCTTGAAATCAAACCTTGCAATCAAAGAGAAACAGTGTCTTTATGCGCCCCACACCTGTACTTGTATATGATGTCAGGTGTGCCTGGCTTTAGGTAAACTGGTCTCATAGGCCAAATTAGGACCCCAGGCTGGAGGTTCCCCACTGCTGGTTTTAAGTAACTATAGAAAAAGGAATTCCACAAGGTGCAAAATCTCTGAACAACAAACTGCATCTGCCAAGTATCCATTTCCTGTATAGCAGTTAAACGTTCAGGAGACCTGCTGTCATCATGCCATTCTACAGAGAAGAAAAAATTCACATTCCCATATTACAGTTTAGGGCTGAGGGTGGATGTGAAAAGATTTAAGCTGCTTGTAATTTTCCAGCTGAAAGTTTCATGTTCCAGTTCTATAAATGCATACAGATATATTCTCATTATCTTAAGGCTAAATCTGAATGAAGTTGAAATTCAGTTGCTTATCATTTTTGTATTGGTAATAATTGGTAATCTTTAGCATTTATCTCCCTGAACTTTGAATCTTGTGAGAAAATCAGAAATTGTCTTCCTTTCACTGCCCGATGAAATGTTGATACATCTTTAAGGGTTGTCTGAAATTTTATTGTGATTTCCTGTTTTAGGAATTCAGAGTTTCTGCAAGGACTTACTGGAAGTTGCTGATGTTCTGGAAAAAGCAACTGAAAGTGTTCCCAAAGAGGAACTCAAAGATGAAAACCCTTATCTCAAAAACCTTTATGAAGGTCTTGCCATGACTGAAGTTCAAATACAGAAAGTGTTCAAAAAACATGGCTTGATGAAACTGAATCCTCTTGGAGCCAAGTTTGATCCCTATGAACATGAAGCATTATTCCATGTTCCCATGGAAGGCAAAGAGCCTGGCACTGTTGCCTTAGTATCCAAGGTTGGCTATAAGTTGCATGGCCGTACTTTGAGACCCGCTTTAGTAGGTGTTGTGAAAGAACCTTAGCAGTGTAATCTCAAAGAATTAGAGTGCAACAAAATGTATAGATAACCACATAAAGACCCACTAAACATAGTGATGATTCAGCAAAAAATGTGGGAGGCTAAACTAAACGGTGGATGAAGCAATGATGCAAATGAAGTGTAGAAAATGTGTTTTTAAAAATAAATACAGATAATGTGGAAAGGACAACAAAGTGAGTGGGATGAATTGCAAGCATGGGCCATCTATATTCTTTGAATAATAGTATGGTGATTATTGAAAAGTATTCTGCATTGTAATTAAGCAGTTTATTAACAAGAATAATGAAATATTGGTTGTCCAGAATGAAAATATTTGATCTTTCAGTGTCATTTTATATGTATACATTAGCATTTTGCTTTATTCTTTTATGGATACAGAGTTGGACGCCAGCCTATATCTATTTACATTGCTTCTGTTCCCATGGAAAGCATTTAATTGTATTTGAAATAACACAAGTACTTAGTGTAAATGTTCACTTAGTTTAAATAACATTGCACAACTTTGAAATGACAATTGCTATACTGATTTATTGAAGCAATTTCAAAGGATTGGCCAGGCATGTTCATTATGTATGTATTTGCAGGCACTCAACTAAATTATACATTTAAGAGTCCACAAATGTCAGCTGGTTTTCAAACAAACCAGTATTTATATCCACCATTTCTCTCCCTGCTTCATCCCAGTCCTCTGGCACAGCAAAAGGAGTGGATGGGAGGGCTGCAGTCTCACCTGACCGACATAAAATCTGAGTGCTTCCTCTTCACTTCTGAGTTCTCTGTGATACATGGGCAGCTCAGGAAGGGAAGATATACCTGTTCTTTTCCACAAATGCAGTTGCCTGGAAGTGTGTGTTAGGAACAGTGTGTGTAGAATCCTCGCAGTTAACTGTAAGAACATAAGACCCCTACTGGATGAAACCAATATCTAGTCCAACATCCTGTTTCCAACCGTAGCCTTCCAGATGCCTATGGGAAACCCACAAGTGGGATGTGAAGGCAGTAGCCTGATCTCATTGATGTTCCCCAGCAATTGGTAGGCAGAGACATGGTACTTCTGATCCCTAAGGTAGCATAGAGCCAGGCATGGAGAACTAGATCTGTCTGATGGGTCAAATTTGACAGGTGGTGAGGGCTGACATCAAATGAAATTACCCATGAAATTTGAAATCAAACTGCAGGCAAAACAGTCTGCAAAGTGTTTCTGATCAGCTGATCATTGGCAGAACTCCATCTTTACCTGCCCCGCATGTGACATCATGATGTCAAGTGTAGAGCAGATGGGCATGGCTTGACCAAAATGGCCTCACAGGCCAAAGGAGGTCACCTGGTGGGCTTAATTAGACCCATGGGCTGGAGGTTCCTTACCCCTGCATATAGCTGCCATTCTTGCCAGCCTTTTTTTTCCTGTGTCTGTATTGATTCCCACTAGATGCTAAGTAACATCCTATATCTGTTGGGTAATATTTGATCCCAGCTTGACGATGATTGATCTCAACAAGGATAATTGTACAGATAATTAGATGGGTGTATACTTTGCCATTTTGTGTTAGCAAAAGTGACAAACTGTTTTTTCTAAATGCTTATTTTATTATTCACAAGTCCCACTTTTAGTAGTCTCTGATGCAGGCACATATTACACCCAAGCTTATTTGACTTCAGGCCTAAAACTAGTAACATCAGGTGCTCCCAGACCGGGAATGGGGAACTTTTTGGCTCAGTGTCCAAATCTCCCCACCACCACCTCCATGGGCCAACTTTGATAGGTAGATGAAAAGGAGCTTATTTATGAATAGTTCTCCCAGGGGAGGGGTATACAAAATGGGAGTCTCCCAAAGGATCAGTATTGAGATGTGCTTTTGAACTTGTTTATAAATAATATAGAGTTAGGAATGAGCATTGAGGAAGCCAAGTTTACTGATGATACTAAATTGTTCAAGACTCCTAAAACAAAAAAAGATTAACAGGGGCTCCGAAACCAGGCAACCACCCCCTAATTTCACACATACGATGAGGTCTGAATTTGCAGTGACTGATGAAAGAGACCTTGGAGTTGCAGGAGATAATTTGATGAAAACCCAATGTACAGCAGCTGAATTATGTCTTGGGTATCATTAGGAATGCAGCTGAAACTAAAACTGCCAATATAATAATGCCATTATTTAGAGCTATGGGGCAACCACACTTTCAATAATATGTACAATTCTGGTTGCCTCACCTCAAAAAGGATATTGCGGAGCTAGAAAAGGGCAACCAACGTGATCAAGGGGCTCTCCCCTTTGAGGAAATATGACATTTGGGGCTTTTTAGTTTAGAAAAAAAAAGCAAGTGAAGGTGGGACATGGTAGAGATGATATTATGCATGGGGTGGAGAAAGTGGATAGGAAGCTGAATGGTGAGAGATTCAACACACTTCTTCACACAGCGTATCGTTAATCTGTGGGATTGGCTCCCACAAGGTTTAGTGATGGCTGCCATGTTGAATGACTTTAAAATGATTAGGCAAATTAATGGAGGATAAGGCTATCGATCACTACTAGCCATGATGGCTATATACTACCTTGACAATTGGACGCAGTGTGGTTCTATACCAGTAATCAAGACTTACAAAAGCAGGGAGGAGCACTGTTGCACCTAGGGATCTAGTTGGCCACTGTAAAAACAACTTGGTGAACTAGAGGGGCCTTTGGTCTCATGGTCTTAGCCTTTTTTAAAAAAAACAGACTTGGGTATTGACTCTTTTTTTAAGGCCAGATTGGATGCCACATTTTAAATTTTGCCTATAGTTTGACTTGCATGTGATACTCTTCCATACACTTGCAGAACGTTCTGCTCCATAGAGGAATCATACAGCGAGCTGTGGCTCCTGTAGCCCTGTTAAATTCCATATATACAAAAACATGACTGAAACTGTTTTGACACTTGAAGCTTGGGGTACAAGCCTAAAGCTGCTAGTAGAAGAAATCAGGTTTTCTTTTCCATTGGAAAGTGTCCCACTTGAGCTGGTCTAAATCTTTCTCTGGTTTCGATGAGGGGGGTTGGGCCACCAAGATGGCTTTGGGCTTTGACTACAAGTGTTTGGGGTTTTTTTTTTACTCCTGGCCAAAATCAAGATGGTGATAGAGGTGCTAACAACTCAAGCCTTTAAAATATGACCATGGTTTTCCCTTTTTATTTCTATTTTGAAAGAAACAAGCTTTTTTGGATACATAAATATTTCTAAGTATCATTAATGAAGTACTCTAATGTGCTTTTCTTCAGAAACAACCATACATGCTTTGTACAAACGTTGCTGTTTATTGGGTGGTGAAATGTTATATACTACCTGTTCTTCCGCATAATTTTATGTATGCACTGATTTAGAGAAGTCCATTGACCCAGTCCCACAAAAAATCCATGTTCCTACACTGTCTTTAGTATGTCTCTAGTCAGAAGCACATTATAATGATCATCAAGCCTGCATGTGTCTTTATTTCAATGGGGATGCCCATCTAGGGCTAGCTGTGGCATGGTAATAGGCTATGTGCTGCTATAATGGAACACACATATGTTTAAAAGCACTAAAATACACAGCCAAGTTCAGTTAGAATCATGCTCCAGAGACAGATGTATGTAACTGTGCTTTTGCCAGCTTGCTGGAGTTCCTAGCAAGTGTTAGAACAAGTAGACATAGCTCTACCGCCTCCCTCCAGCCCATGGCAAAAACTGCAGGTACAGACCCAAAACATCATAGACTTCCAACTGTGAGGGTATGAGGATTACCATTCTCTTCATACTTCTGAGAGTTGTCATTACTCCCTAGGAGCTAGCTGAGCACTTTTTGGAATCCTGCTCAACATTCATTGTGTGGTAAAGGGACTATTGGTATAGGATATTAACTCCTGGGTGGTAGCCTATATTGCTTGAAAATTATTTGCCTCTAATGTGCACAAATACTTGATCAAATAAGAAAAGATCAGTGGCAAAAACCAAAGCAATAAGGTGAAAATAACACCCCCATCAAATTAGGAACTGGGCTAGGACTGGTAATTTGACATATGCACATGAAAAGTACATTTGATGCCTTTCCTGAAGTATTTCAGTTTGAGTAGAGAATCTTTTCCAAGAGTTACATTCCCTTGTGGGCAACATTCAGAAGTCACATTCCAGTGGTGGGTAGGGCCACAGCCAAAAGGTAGGCATGGTTAGAGGCAAAAAGGGTGGAGCAACATGCGACTCTTGCCTTCATACAGTAGCTGCATTCTAGTCATGCAAAAGTCAGGGGTTGTAGCCAGTGAAGTCATCCTATTGGTGAGAAGACTTCTGTCTGTGCAACACAGCTGCTGCTTGTTCTCTTCCTGTGTGCCTCTCCAGAGCAGATCTAGGTGGGCACATGAGGAGAGGAAGTCCCATTGTGCAGATGGAAGTCCTTGTGCTAATGGGAGTTCACTGGCTACAACCCCAGGTTTCTACAACATCCACATCATCTGGCTTGCAAGAAGCATTATCATAGTTCAGGAACACATCCCACCAGGCAAAAACAAGGGTGTGTAGCATGGTTGTGTGTAAGAGCAGGGCAGGATCCTGAGGGCTGCATTTGGCCCTCACGTCTGAGGCCCCCCATGCACAGTAAGCATTAGTCTCAATGCTACATATGTGCATGCACTTTTTTACTGTTAAAAATTGTTTCTTAAATTTCTCTAGTAGATTTCAGTCATTGTAGGTGAGAAGTTCTAAATGATTGATTTTAATGCAACATTAGTTATATTAAAGTATTTATTCACTATAGTTTTGTTAAAAAGGTTTTGCAGGAATGTTTCCTTTCATGTGAAAGTGCTCACTGTAAAAATCCTTGCAGAAGTGTAATAAATATTCACACATTTAAAAATTGTTCAAATTATCAAATAAGTTATATTTAGCACCAGTTGCTCTTCTCAGGCAACATTAAAAGGGCTACCACAAAATGTAAGGCATACATGAGTCTTGCGTAGCAGATGTATTAACATACAAGGGACTACAATCAATTATGGATCTAGAGCTAAATAAAGCCATTTAGATAATGGCACCCATGTAACAAAGTTTAAGAATGTTTAAAAGGGCAGGAAGAACAAGATAATTCTGTCATTCAGAAGGGTTAGTTGTGCTTCAGTCCCACCGGCAACAGGACTAACCTCTGGAAGGAGCAGTATTTACCACATAACACCTCATAGCCTGTGACCAGAGTAGACTTGCTGTCAAAACAAAGCAGCATAATTAAAGTCACTTATGAGACAAAAACTGAACTTGGACAATCTGAAAAGAAGCACATACACTGATAAGGAGCCCTAATGTTTCCTCAGGGACCACAGCATTTGTGTCATTAGTATTTCATTAGCAACTGGAAAGTGGAATGTGCTACAGTTGCTGAACTATGCATGTAGAGTTGAAAAGATTAGGGATTAAAAACAAGCATCTACAATGCCAGACTACTCAAAGCAGATAGGCTAGATCTACAGGTGCAAAAGAGTGAAATGGTAGTGTGAACTGTACTACTATTAACTACAAGTGGTATGTCATTTCTAGACACTTCTAACTACCAGATGTGTAAGGAGCCATACATCAATGAGAAGGCTGTGCTACACCACCCTCTGATAAATTATTGATTGCATTGGGAGGTGAAACCTTTAAAATGCATCGCACCTGCTCGTGTGTAAAAAGAATTCTGTGTAAGATGTATCTCAGCTCTAAATTCACAAGACATAAGGAACTACGTTTGTAATCCTAAACACAGTCGGGACTAAGTCTTTCTTAGTCATCAGGGAACTACTGATGAAACCTACTTAAGGTTTTACTGTACATGAAGCCTGCATTCTTAAGGCCCAGAGATACACTTCATTTGTAGACAAGTTCAGTAACAAGCAGCAAGGCTCACAATTCACCACCAAAGTTAGTAGACCAGAAGCATCACTTTAGCCTCTGGCATTACCACCACAAGCCATTGAACCCCTTTGGCATGCATAGGTGGGCTTGCATACATGCAAGGGTGCTAACTTTTTCCATTTACATCATCCAGGGAAACCACTTAGCACCCCCCAAATTTATAAATCAGCTTATAGGATGGTGCAAGAGGTGCTGTTCTTATAAACAAGGCCCAGCCCGGGGGGGAGGGAAGAGAGAGAAGATCCCTCTATTTGTTCCAATTGCTGACAAAAGAGAAACAAATGTGTGAACATTTGCATTTGGCATAGCTGTTTTGAAGCTAACAGCCCACATCTTTGGATTTAGATGATGAATATGCTACCTGTTAAGAGAAAGAGGCAACTGGTCCTAAATCAGGCCTGCACAACTTGTAAATCAAGCAGCTGCTCAGAAAACCTCAAATTTCTGCTTCTTGCCAAAGACTGAAAAATTGTGCCCCCCTCACAATTAAATTGGTGCTGGGCTTGGTCAGTTTCAAGGGGTGCAAACTTGCCATAAGCACATTTTGTGGCAGTGGATTCCACTGAATACAGTACTGCCTACTGTCACATAATGGATGCAGTCCAAATAATGTATGTGTACAGTATGAGGTTTCTACTTGAATCAAAAGAAACTCTGTGCATGCTCAGATTCTTCACTGTGTTTCTCTAGTC
This sequence comes from Rhineura floridana, assembly GCF_030035675.1. Taxonomy (NCBI): domain Eukaryota; kingdom Metazoa; phylum Chordata; class Lepidosauria; order Squamata; family Rhineuridae; genus Rhineura; species Rhineura floridana. The sequence continues at coordinate 175,996,169 of NC_084480.1, read as the reverse complement.
ATAGAAAAGGCACACATCAGAGCTCCTACACAACCACCTCTGTGTTTAAAGTTGCAATGCCAGTTATTTGCCAAATGCCATATTCAACTAGATGGCAGAGCCAGTCTACCATGTGCACTCAAGAAAGTGACCAGACAACCTTTAACACCCTCTTGCCTTGAGTTCTTTATGTTTTTGCTACATGTAGCAAAACACATAGCTTTGCCAATGAACAATAAGGGTAGGCTCACAGCTGATACTCAATAAAAATCCTAATTTTCTGTGCTTTTGTAGTTCAGTATCCATGGTTCAGTAAAAGAAGACACATGCAGCCTAATCCTATGCAAGTTTACTTGACAGCGAAGTTCTACTGAATTTAGTCAGATTTACTCCCCAAGTGAAGTGTGCAGAGGATTGCAGCCTCACCCAGCACTATGTCCATAACACAAGCTCAAGTTTTTCACCCTCAGTCTATACAAATAGCTTGTATAGCACAGGTGGCGCTCAGTAACTACTATCACATTTGCTATACTAGTCAAAGTTAAGTGAGTCACCTGTCCCACAATATTTTTCGAAGATGACTTCCTCCCCCAAGGAAGTTGTGCGGATCACAAAGTGGGATTTAGTATTTGCATGATTCAATACAGAAGAATCCAGTTGAGGATTTTAAGCTCTTACTAGAAAAATCCTGTTTTAAGAAAAAGGGACGCAAGTAAACAGACTATTTGTTCATACTGATGCTATTTCAAAGCAGACAGAACAAGATTCAAGAAGCATCTCTGGATATCCAACCGCTTTCAGTTAAGAAGTTCAAAATTCTTTTCTTTAGTACCTTATCTAAGTAACTAGGAAGGCGACTTTTTGACGGAATGCCCTGCCTTTTTTGGAGATGATCTTTAATGATAATGGTTTTAACAGTCACATAACGTGCTGGACTCAGGTTAATAGAGCTACAGAGTACTTTCTCTCGGTCAGATAACAGTTCAAATCCAGGTAGGTTTTCAATTGCAGCAAATTCCCCATCTTTACCATCTTCTTTTCCCCTCTTAGTAGTACCAATATTTTTATTTTCTTTCCTTTTCTCTCGTTTGTGTCTAGCTGCTTCATATTCTGCAGATTCTTCCATTTTTGTTATACCATTCCTCCGATACCGCTGTAGTTCCCTAATCTTGGTTCGAAGTATCTTCTCCTTGTGCAAGTTTTCAAAGAAATCATCAAACTCCTTGCAAGACATAAACTGATAGAGAGACCTCAATTTTAACCTCAGTTCTTTTTCTTCTTTTGTGATCTTGCGTTTTGAAGGTTTTTCTTTGTCTCTTCTATCCTTGCCTAAAAAAGCAGGGACCAGGTTGTAGTCACGGGCAATGTTCTTTCGTCTCTGCCTTTCCTTCAGTTTTCTTACGTACATGTCTACATGAGCTCTTTTTAATTCTATTTCCACATCATCATCATCATAGTTTACTGAAAGGCCACTAATAAGGGTCTCAGCATCTTGGTCATATTCAATCTCATAATCATCTCTAAGTGGCATATATCCCAGTTGTTGTTGTTCAGCCACTGATATGTCGAGAGGTGGCAGAGGCATGGTTAAGCTAGGAGAAAGTGGGCCACCACTTGGGCAGGTGTGATCAGTCACTCTGTTTGGAATAATGTCAGGGATGCAGGCTTTCCCAAGGTTACCATGTATATACATGCTTACATAGTGTTCCATAACTTCCTGAGGTGTTCGTGATGCTCCAACATGAGCAGCCATATCTTCCTAAAATAAAATTAAAGAAATGAGAAACCTTAAGATTACAAGAACATATATGTACTAAATATCAATTTATAGATATGAGTACAGTGACGTTCCTTCATAAAACTAGGGTAATATTCCACATTATTTTCAATTTTACAGCTGCTGAATGCCAGGCCTTGTTCATACCAAGGAAGTATCCCAAAATAGCAACTATAGTTTATTGCATTCACAGATAAAGATTACAGTCCCAAAATGGAGCTTTTGTATCCATTCATTTCCCTATAAATTCACATTTTACTACGTACACATGAACCTGGAGCTCTAACAAAACATAGTAAATTGTATCCAATTGTGGCTTTGTCTTAGTGTAGGGGTTCTCATATTTTCTACCCCCAGGCCCACTTGGGATGGCTGTAAATTATTGCGGCCCACCACTTGCAAAATAGTAGGGGAAGAGTTTTGCCAGTCACAAATGATGACAGATGAAGGCAGTTTGTCCTAATCAACTGGAGGTTACTGACACCATTTTCTACTGATATTTGGAAATTGCTTAATTATTTGCTACAGCATTTTCATTGTGGTAAGAAATTCTGTAAGCTCAGCTTTCTTCAAGCTAAGTACCAACATTATTAGTATTGAGACAGCCTTCCTATTTTAGGCAGAATGTATTGATCCAGAGACTCTACATGGAGGCCTTTTTTTTATATTTTTCCCTTCCCACTCCCACAAGCCCCCATTCACCTTTCACACTCAACTTGTACCATATTCCCCACCCACAAACTACCACATTCATCCCTCCCCCTTGGTCCTTCTACACTCATTTCTTCCTCCTACTACAGCTTTCTTCTTGTATCCTTTCCAGTCCCAATTAATTATTAATAAATATGACCCTTTTATTTCATTTTCTGGTTTCCTTCAACACCTCAGGTCCTTTCCCCTCAGAGGAGGGAAATCTTTCCTCCCATTCCTATCCCTCCCCTGAACTTTTCTGTCTCCTGGTCACTTTTACTCAGTATGCCATGAGCTGCTGTTGTTGACACTGGCCCAACCAAGGGCTATGGCATAGCTAGGGGGCGAGACAGGCAAATGAGGAGCTACTGGGCAAGCCGTGGCACTGAGGTTCACCTGAAAGTGGCCCCAAGTCCACTGGTGAGTTCCAGCTCACTGTTTGAGAAACACTGTGCTACTGGAAAACACTTTTGTTTGCATAAGGTGAGGCATCTGATGTTCACATAACCCCCCAACCCAGCCTAGCCTCCCACATCCCCTCATATGTTGCTCCTGATGATTGGAGAAACCTCTGGAACAGTATGGGATATGGTGCAAAAGACTGCACTAAATGGAGGGAATTGGGGAAAAATTGGAGTCCTGCCTTGCACAAACAGAAGCGCTTTCTACTACCACAGCATTGAGCAGGGGGTTGGACTGAATGGCCTTATAGACCCCTTTCAACTCTACTATTTTGTGATTCTACCACAAAGCCACCATTGGCTACAATTCAATATTCGCAAAATTGCATTGAAGTGAGGACCGGAAGTATTTTATTTACCTTGCTTCTGACTCCAAGAAACATATTTATAACAGATTGCACAACTGTTGCCTCAGAATGCCAAAAGTGTAAGAATTTCCAAGACAGACTATTTTCAGACTGCAATTCTATGGGGCAAGGGGAGAGAGAACTGAAGACAGATTAACCACTTCACCCAGTGCTCTGCTGGGTTTGTGGAAGAGATGGAAGAGTATTCTAGCATTCCTTTGGCTTTTTCCAGGTTTTTAAAAAAACTAATTTCCCTCCTATTGTGAACCAGGGGAGGGAAATAAAGTAAACCAGCTCCTGGGCTGGAGTAGCTTTCTTGGGGAGTGTCAGGGGACTGGGAATGTATTGGATTTTTCAGATCCAAGTCTTCCTTTGATCTGCCCTTTTCAGCCCTATCAATGGAGCGCCAATGCTGCCACAGGAAGGAGGAAATCAGATACCTGGTCTCCCTCTCAAAACTCTCTCTCGGGGATTATAGAATTACAGGGACCAAGTATTAAGATATATTTAACTGTAATGATAACACCATCTCTGCCATCTTTTCGGCGCCTTTTGAAGACTTTCCTCTTTCAACAAGCCTTTTAAGTTGAGATCTATCCCAGTCTGCATCTGTGTTGGAATTGCTTTTTAATATGTTTTTTAACCCTTTTTTAAAGATGTTTTTAAAGCTTTTTAAAAAATGTTTTTAAAGTCGTTTTGTTTTGGTGTATTTTAAGGTCTGTTTTTATGATGTTTTGATGTGTTTTTAGTGCTTTTGTTTGCTGCCCTGGGCTCCTGCTGGGAGGAAAGGCGGGATATAAATCAAATAAAAAAATAAACACAGAATATGTCAATAGGCTCAAGGCAAGACCCTCAAGCAACCTTAATATTTCTTGTTTTAAGAAACAGAAAGAAAACTGAATTCTCCAGTTTTATCTATATAATCAAATACTGGCTTTGGAGCAGATATTCAGATACAAATAAAAAGAATTTCAGTGGAGAGTGTTACTTTATGTTACAATCAAATAATGTTATATCAAGTTTTTAAAGTGATGTTGTTGGGTAATGTTTTTATTGCCATTTTTCAGTCTGCCTTACATAACAAACAATACATACCATACGTAAGTGTGCAGTGATATATATTAGTATGCATGAAATACCCACTAAAACAGTAAAACAAACAAACAGAAAATGTGGTAAGAATGATTTTATTTTTCTTCAGCTGGTAAGTATACATTTGCTTTGCCTGATTTTATCTATACTTCTTTAGAAGTACATTTTACTATACTTGTCAGGCTCCAAAAAGCAGGTCTGTCAGCTCTGCAACTGCAGCACTCTGTCCCAGCTGAATTTTCAGAACCAAAGCATACATGTTACCAAGGTGGATATGACAATGATCATATGCCTTTTGCAAGAAAAAGTTGTGCAAAAACACTCCTGGCCACAGATGCCCCCTGACCATCCAGGACTGCTCCTAAATTGCAGCTTTGGGCCTTTAGAAGTGCAGCTCCATCAAAATCCCAGATCAGTTGTCAATTAGGAGAAAACACTTGGAATTAAATTACTATTTCCTCTTACAAGAAAGTTAACTTGGGAAAGAAGAACTTCTCCAAATAAAATTCACATAGCCAAAAGCAAGTACACAAGGCCACGGGAAAGGTTGGGTCAACAATTTGCTAATTTTCCTCAGAGAATTCTCACAATTTTTACCATTTCCCAAGGCATGATTAAAGAATGGTGCGGAGGGGAAAACTGTAGAGGAGGTAGCCGGTTATATTTGGAACTGGTGAGGACGCCACTTACTATCAATGGACCCTGAAAGGGGATATTGAGCCGTAACACCAGCTGAACAAGGGCCCACTACCCTGAGCTACAGCCATGGGGGCGGGGGGCGCCCAGGAAACCAGAGAGGCGCCCCCCCCCCGATGTGGGGAGAGCTGGATAATAGTTTTGGAAACGACCCGCTTTCCTCTCCTCCTCACCCAGTTGCCGAAGCCGAACTGTTCAATGGCGTCCAGGAGGAGCTGCTCCTCACGGCTGCTCCAACCGCCCTCGGCCTCAGCACCCCAGAGCGTAAAGCGCCCGCCGTCCACCAGCTGGTAGCCGTGCCAGCGCCGATGAGGTCCAATCTCAGCGCCTGCCGAGAAGCACTCAGGACAGAGCTCGATATCGGCACACTCGGTGCAGCGGAAGCGGAGCGAGCTCACCTCGGCCAAGCAATACACGCAATACTTTTTTCCTAGCTCCGCCATTTTGCTTCCCCTTCAAAGGAAAGAACTGGCGCAGCGCTGACGTTACAGATCGCGACGGGCAAGCTGCTCGCCCCCTATTAGCCTCCAGAAAGCTCTGTGGGCGCGGAGGGTTCCCCAAGCGAGAACGGCCAATCAGCTTGGACTCTTAGAACGCGTTTCCCTCGCAACCTCCAACCGAACCTCCCTCGCCTTTGATCGAGCAAGTGAAGTCTTGTTGCCCTAGAAACGGGACGAAACAGGTGGACTGGGAAGGGGACCCAAATCAAGAGATCGCTAAGTTGGATAAGCGAAAAAAGGATGATGGAGGCGGAGGGGGCAGTCCCGCCGATTCCCACCGAACCAGCGGAGGTGCCTGAGCATGCGGCTACGGCAGAAGTCGTGGAGGATTCCCGCGCCACTGGTACCGAGGAGGCGCCACTAGCAGTAGCGGAGGCGGCGGCAGAGGTTGCTGCTGCTGCTGAATTGGCGAGCGAAGGAGAGAGGATGGAACCAGTCGCCGAAGAGCCACCAGCATCGGAGGAAGCGGGCGAGGGCACGGCGGCGGACGAGGAAGAGCCGCCGCCGCCAGACGGAGCAGCCTCCAGCGATGGCGCGGGAGGAGGGGAGGGAGAGGAGGAGGAGGAGGGCGAGGGGGGTCCGGCTCCTCCTCCGGCCATAGTGGAGAGCGTGGTGAGGGAGGCGCCCTCGAACATCTCCCTGCGCGACGAGCTGCCCACCAGCGCCTCCTTCACCGAGGTGGAGCTGCTGGAGCCGCCGCCGCTGCAGGTGGGCGTGGAGCTGGGGCGCAGGATCAGCCTCAGCCTGCGGGAGCTGGAGCAGCGGCGCTTGAGCGGGGCATCGCTGGACGTCGGCAGCAGCTTAGAGAGCGACGAAGTCGAAGAGGCGGAAGCGGAGACCGAGCAGCAACGCGAGCAGCGCCTGGCGCAGGAGCAGCGGCATCGAGCGGAGCTGATCGAGCAGTACCGGCAGCTGGTGGCGGAGCGGAGCCGCCTCCACATCTACAACACGAAGCTGCAGGGCAAGCTGGGCGAGCTGCTGAACAAGGCCAAGGGCAAGGAGCGGGCCCGCGCCGAGCTAGAGCAGCACATATCGGACAAAGAGCAGCGCTACAGCCGCTACTTGGCCATGCTGGACGAGCTGCGGAACCAGCAGGCGGATGAGGTGACCTGGTTCCAGAAGCAGATCGATGCCGCTCAGGGCTCCTGCCATGAGAAGCTGACCAAGGTGGAGAGGGAGTGGAAGGCCTACCAGGCGGTCAAGAAGGAGGTGGCAGTATACACCATGGGGCGGCGTTTGGGGGGCAAGCAGGCGGCCATCCAGGAAGTCGACCAGATCCAAGCCAGAGAGCAGAGCAAAGAAAAGGAGATGACGGAGGTGAGACCAGTCTGCAAAAGGATGACCTAGATAGCCAGGTGCCACAGTGTAATGTGCTTGCTACTGTGATCGTTCACTCTAAACACCCCGCCCCCGAACCTCCGGCAATTTCATATCTCCATCTCCGTTAGTAGAGTGAACCAATGCATTTTAATCGTCTCCCTAAACGTAGATTGAAGGTGCCAGACTAATAAACTGTAAATGTCTCTCCTAACAACTTCTAAAGTAAAATTTGACAGTGGGAAAAATGGAAGGGGAGAGAGTTGGAGGCAGCGGCAAACAGGGAAAGACTAGTCATTTCCATTACCTGTATGTGGGCTTAGTAGCTATAGATGATGGAAGGAAGCTTATTACGGTGAGAGAAAAATAACAGATGACTTCCCAAGTTTCTGGTATTCAGAAGTATTTTAAAACTCAATATGATAGAGGTTTGTTCTTGGGGATCACAGCTGGTAATCACTGACAACATTCATGGGTTTGTAATAGAGTTTAACATAAGCTTCCAGCAGTTCCTATTACATCCCCAGTCACCACCCCCACCACCCCGCAATACTTTCTCTCACCTGGAAGAATTTAATCCCAAGCCAACTGTTCCACACAATCTCAGTGGGGGAATTGTGGCTGCTTCTATTCCATTTTTCCAATTCTTCAAATCTGCTTTGAGTTAAATTCTTTGGTAGGAGATTAGTAAGCTCACTTCAGCTTTTATCATTCTAGGTTCATCTGGAAAATATAAAGTTGAAACACAGGATCCAAAAACTTGAAGTAAGTTTAAAAGCCCAAGAGGAGTTGGCGGAAGGTCTGCATTTGATAGACTTTGAGCAGCTGAAGATAGAGAACCAAACCTACAATGAAAAGATTGAAGAGCGGAACGAGGAGCTTCTGAAACTTCGGAGAAAGATCACTAACACAGTGCAAGTTCTGACTCAAGTGAAGGAAAAATTGCAATTTGTGGAAGCAGAGAATCATGGTAAAAAGACTCAGCTAATGGCAATTGAGGCTCTGGTAGCCCAAAAACGAGATCTCCTGACTAAGACTAAACAGGCTCGGGATAAGCTGCGAATGGACAATCAGAGGCTTTGCCAGAAGTGTGGCTTACTTGGGAATGCACTATTGCTAAGGGACTTTGAAAGTAAGGTGGCTGCTGCTGAAATACTGAATGATAGGCTGGAGGTGCTGAAACGTCATCATGCTGCACTCTCCCTTACTTGCAAAGGAGTAAAGAAAAAAATCAGAGGGGTGAGATCTTTTCTACCACTCTAAACTATTTTGCTTTAAATGTCAAAAAGGGCAAAGTAGAGAGTGAATATGAGAAACTATAAAAGTTATTAAATAGCACATTGTTGTTTGTTCCTAGAATCTTTGTTCCAATATTGTGTATAAATCAGGAGACAAATCAACTTGTCTACAACTGTCAATTAAATTTTTTCAAAGTCAAACAGATAGTTGTGCTTAGTTTAATTAATTTCAAAAGGGTCTGGATCTGAGGATCAGTGTGAAACTATTAATGCCTTGATGTAAAAATAATTTTAATCAACTATTTAGGTGCTTCAGCACCCTTTCTGGGCCCTTTGTTGCTTTCAATGCATTTCCACCAAGCAATGTGGTAGATAATGTACCTTTATTTTTTTACTTGCCTTGTTCAAAAAAAATTAAAGGAAATATGTCATCTTGTCCTTGCCATTTTAACCAACTATCTGTTGTATGTGTATTAGCCTATATTTAAAACTTCAATGCATTTTGTGGTACTAATCTAATGCTATGGTTGCTCTTTACTTCCTTTGACTTTTCTAAGAGAAGCCTTTTCCCTCAGCAATGACAGCTCTTGAAAGTTGAGAAGCTGCCCCTAAGTAGGTCAGAGAAAAGTTGGATGTTCAGTGGAGGGTGAGAGAAATACTCGAGAGATTGTAAGGAGCGCGTGTATATGTTTGAAGGGCTTGGGGGGGGTTGTGAACAGCTTTTGTTTAGGTAATGGGGGTGGAAGAAAGATCCCTTTTCAACCGGGTTGAGGTTGGGAGTGATCTTTGAGTAGCAGAGATCGTTTCCCTAACCCACAGCCTAAGTATTGACAAAGGGAGCCTTTATTTCTAGCTTCAAGAAAGAAACTCAAGTCATGAATTTTCTAGATGTTTTTAGACAAACTCTGTGTGTCAAACCTCCAGTTTCAGGGTAATACTGACACACCTCAGTAATAACAATCCTGTAAGGTAATTGACATCAGTGTGGTATAAGAGGGGGGCCAGGACCATGAATAAGGGCCCCACTAATGGTCTGTTTTTGCACGGGTTTCTAACCTTTGAGCCTGTGGGCACATTTGACATTTTGAAAAGTGTTGGAGTGTTACCCCAAAATGCCGGGGGGGGGAGGCATGGCCATTCACAAGATGTTGGGAGTGACCTCTCTCGCGCGCACGCGCGAGAAACTATCCTATCCATCTGCAATCCTGTGTTCAGTGGGACTTCAAAGTAGTTCTACATAAGATTTGCTTGTCATCCCAAGGAAAGGAAAACGCCCCAAGTCCCCAAGAAAATAAAATGGTGCTCTTACTCTTCCCACTAGCTTGGCCATTCCTCCTGGCTGGTTCTGCTGCCATCAAGAGTCACCACCTTGGGATGTGGAGAAAGAGTGAATAAAGCCGGAAGCCAGTTTTTCTAGGTTTTAACAGTCCTCTCCCTCAACAGTCATCACCAAGCTGCTCCATCAGGCTATAGAAGGGCAGAGAGATGGGACTGTGGGCCCTTTGCATCAACTCTGCTGAAAAACACACATTTGGCTCCTCCAAATTTTCCCATGTGTGCTATTCACTACAAGAGCTCTGCAACTAAGCACCAATAGTGCCTCAGCTTGCTTGTCCCTTTTCCTTTTGTATAACATCTCCTGCTGGGAGAAAGGGCGGGATATAAATTTAATAAGTAAATCAATAAATAATGTGCCTGAGGACAGCTGATATTTGTGGAGCTTGTTTTTGTTGAGGAATAAAATGACAATGCTAACAGCACCAACGAATCTTCCAGTGCCTGTACTGGTGCACAGTAGTTCAAGAGCTGGAAAGAGAGAGCCTGGTGCTTTTTTTTTTTTTTAGCCTTGAGAAAAACCCATCTTGTTGAGAACTTGCTAGGTGCTTTGGCTATTGTTCATGTGTGTATAGTGTCTGAAGGACACTGAGTGACCAGCGTCAGAACACCCAGAGCACTCTTGATGACCAAGTAATGAACTGAACCTGGACTGCACCCAGCATTTCATGTATATGGTAATACAGGGCAAGTTGCTAAGTAGGAAATGATGAATGTAACACTTAAGCACTGTTTGCTGCTTTAGTTAACATCTTCTGAATTCTTCAATATACATAGACCTGCACAACAAAGCTGATATACAAAAGTGGTTCCTTCCCTATTTGTGGCTAACAGGAGAAATTTCAGATACCTATTGCTTGGCACCCTCTCTCATTTCTTTGTGGGAATAACCAAGGCCTGCTCAAACCCATCAAAAAGATAATGCCTAAATCACAGTGTCTGCATTGCTTCTCCTTTCCTTGGATTAATAGGTGTGCAAGGAAGCTGGTGTCAATTTTTCTAGTCTTTGCAGCCATCCATTTCTTAGGAGAGCTTAAGTCCATGAGAGCTACTGATATCAAAGCAGATGAGGTAAAGGGCAAGGTGGGAACAAAAAAAGAAACCACACTAAACAAAGTCTGAAGAGAAAAAGGAGGAAATGGGGAGAGTTGTTTGCAGTGGACCTATGGAGTGCTGAGAGCAGGGAAGAAGAAAAAAGTGCTATGGGATATCAAAATATCTGTGGGATGGGGAAAAGAAAAAGGGTGGTAGCAGACCTGTGATGTGGGAGAGTGAAGAGAATCCACAGAGAAGAGAATATTCTATAGGGCACAGAGAGAAAAAGGGGATTAACATAAAATGAGTTAAAAATAACAAGAATGGTGACAAAAATACTTTCTTACAATTACTATGTGGCCAATCTTGAGTTAATAGAAGTGACTACCAGCAAATTTTGAATTGTCTGCCCTAGGCTACTTAAACAGCTCATCTAACTAAAGGAGTCTGAAAAGAGTGGAAGCACAGTGTTACAAAGAACTTCAAGATGAAATAAAAGGAACCAGTAAGGAAGCTTTACAACTGCAAGCACAAAAGCACAATAAACTAGAGACTCAGATCTTGATGGTATAACTGCTGTGATTTAATCGGTGAACAGAGATGAGATTGCTGGTTATGACTGTGAAATGTGGCACCTACCCTTTGGAATTTTCTCCCCATAAATATTAGACAGGCACCATCTGTTATCTTTTGGGTGCCTACTGAAGACCTTCCTCTTTTAACCAGCCTTTTAAGTAGAGACCTGATTCCAATCTGTGTCTTTATTGGAATTGCTTTTTAAGATATTTTATTAGATGCTTTGTTTTAAGATACTTTAAGGTCTGTTTTTAAGATATTTTAGAGTGTTTTTAGTGCTTTATTTGCTGCCCTGGGCTCCTTCTGAGAAGAAGGGTGGGATATAAATTTGATAAATAAATAGGTGTACAGTAAGGCCCCGCTTTACAGTGCTTCGCTAATGCAGTGGTCTCAGTTAGATGCAATTAGACTAAAGCGCCTCATACGGCGGTTTTCAGGCATCGTGCACCATTCTATTCAATGAGTTCCGCTTTTCAGCAGGGGTCCGGAACATAACCCGCCGTATGAGTGGGTCCCTACTGTATTAGAAGGCTCAAATCAGTAACAATGTTGCTCTGAGCAGAAATTTTGTACGTTGATAAGAATACAGACAAAACAATGGAACTGTTCTTTTATCTTTTATTTGGTGTTAAGTAACTCCACAAAAAACAAATTCAGTTACTCTGGTGTATGTGAAATCAGAACAATACCACCACTTGAAGCAAAAAAGTAGAAACAAATTCAGCCCAGGAATGAAAAACTGATACTTCAGTGCTATGGATATGCAATGCGCTTCATACCACAGTGCATTTCAGCATCTCCACTTTTAAATTATCCTTGCGAAAAAACAAAAACAAACTCACACATCAACCTCCTCACTGGAAAGCTTCAGAATTTTATCCATTCAGTTACAGAACAAATAAATATCTGTTATTGCCCACATGTGTAACGTACATTTTCAAAGGTGTTAAAATATTAAATCATAATGTAACCAAACTGCCTTTCACTGAGATCTATCTAAATAAGCTGAGTTTTAAAAGGTGTGGGTTCTCCCCGCATCCTAATGTTTCCATTTGGGCATTTCTTATGCTAATAATGACTTACTAGTTAAGTTAATCATTATGATTTATCAGTTTCATTCTTTTTGTTTTCATGTTGACAGACAATATTCTCAGTGCATGTGCTATACAACATTGTTAAGGAAGCTCCAGAAGAAAGTAAATTTATAAAAATTTATCCAGAATCCCAAATAAGAAAAAAAACCCAACACTGTAAAGATTTGTTGTATGAATGCTAAAATAATGTAGCTTAAAAGCAATTATTAACATTTCCCTGGAAAGTACAAACGAAGCCAATGGAGTAAAAGTGTCAACAGAAAGCATACATGCAAGCTTACAAGGTGTTGATACCCTAGATCTTAAGTCATGTACTATCAATTAAGAAAAGGCAACAAAACTCAGACTCAGTTCAGCTCACTAGCACAGAATAAAAATTTCAAAGCCAGTTCTGCTTACTATTTCAAACAACTATAATTGTTAGGAGTTTCTTGCCTATCAAAATTAATGGCTTAGCATTTTCAAGTCAATAGTAAACTTTCTGCACTTTCCGATGTCTTAAACATGCTGCTATTGTATAGATCTTTTTTAAAAATCATGAAATGGTATAAACCAATATTGCTCCTCCTGGCTCTTATGATTTGCATAATACGTTAGTAGCACAGGGAGTTGATAGTCTTGCACAGTTACAACTTGACAGATGCACTGACATGTTAAAATAAACTTTAAGAGCAAGTCACATAAAGCAACAATCACTACTGCAATCATACATGTAAGTCGTCATCATGTTCCCCACTCCCACCCACAACACACAACTTACTCCTAACATTCTCTCAGGACACAAAGATCGCTACAAGGTTTACTAAATTAGAGCCACAATAGCAGCTAACTGCAGGAGCCACTGGATTTATTTTGAGTGACACACTAATCTGTGCATACAAAATATTGAACATTGACTCTTGAGATTGTTTCATTCAGGCCAAATCTTTGCAGCTTGTGAAAAAGCTCATTGTCTGCTAAATTTATCCAAGGGGTTTCACAATAGAATCCAAAGTACACTTACTAGTAAGTACCATTGAAATAAGTGTGCTCGGCAATCAAGCCATAGAGTCATTTTGTTTTTAATCTACTTTACAGCAGTGAGCCTTGAAAGAGATGAATGAGGAAGAGATGAGAGGGAAGAAAAGAAAAAAATAGTGTCTTTCTCATGCCAGCAAAAATCCTTGGCTTCTTCAGTTAGCAAGAACAAACAATAATTTCAACTGTGTTAGTTTATATTGAGTTAAGAGGAGAGATCCTAGAAGAGAAAACACAGTTTCTGAAAGTCTCTAAAGCACAGCCCTAGTATTCTTACTCCCAACGTTTTATAAGATCTCAAAGACTGGACAAGCCATACATGCTTTCCTCTCACATTCAGAAAGGCACTGATAGATTACAGTGTTAAGTATTTATCTCCCAAATCTTAAAAGCCTAAATGTGCCAAAAGATAAAATCTCTGAATAGCTGTAGACACTGCAATGCTAGTAAGATAGTAATACTGATAGGGCTACAGTTAAAAATAAAAATAAGTGCAGCTAGGATGCAAAGAGCAGTGATACTACCAAGACAAATCACATGCACGTCCATTCTTGATTTGACAACACAATCTACTCTAGGTCCAAATAGCCAAGGAGCTAACAGTTTGGAGGGAGAAAAAAAGCCTTTAATGGGACCATGTTCAATGGGACTATTGAAAATAAAATATCAAAAAGAGAAAGATAAATACACTTCTGAATCCATTAACTGAAGGGGAAACTTAATTCATTGTTGAGTCAGACCCTCAGGAAGAGTTTTCCATCTCATGTTTTTAAAGCCATCTTTTTTTATTCTGCTGTTCTTATAGGTGAGTTCGAGAGAAAAGCTCATCTTCACAAGGATCTGCCCATCCATTTCCACCTTCTGATGCTGTGCCTTCAGAGCTGGAGCTGTCACTGGAATACAGTTTCTTTCTAAAGCCATTTGATTTTGTTTCAGAACTTCTAGGATCCGCACACCTTGCTTCATGTACAGAGGAAACCTAAAGGTTTAAGAAATCTTAATGTTATTACATTATGATTACACATCTTGACCAGGATCCATGGGAAGTTCTATGTACATAATAGGGGCTTTCCTTCTCCATCACCATCCTTCTAACAGTATCCCGAGGCCTGTCAAATCTATAGTAGGATTCAATATGATGTGAAGAGCTGTGGCTGAAAAGGAAAGAAAGCAATCCTTCCCCTGCAACCGGAAGTGTTTCCATTCACACATGAGCCCTCTTTAGGCATTCTTCTCATGTAAACATACTCAAGTAAGGGCATGCTTACTAAGTCCCCCCACCTTCAGCCCTTTGCACAAGTTGAGGATCAAACTTTTGAAGCAGGGAGCCACTTGTACTTGTGAAGGCTCCCTGTGCAATTTAGAACCCAAACATTCCAGAGCTTGTCCTTGCTTGCATGCTGGTTTTGCACATGAGTAGAACACCTGAAGAGGGCTATGGAATTCTTTGGATCTGAGCCTTTAAACTTTTCATTGAGAATATCTCTACCACAAACTTACAGACTAAAAGGATGATTCTCATCCCATTCCTGATCTTATCGCTATCTTACAAGAAATATGGCATGGCTTTATTCAGCTGAAATAATGTATTTATTTTAGATGAATCTGTCCTATTCTGGCAATATTAGATGACAGTAAATCCTTTTCATTCCTAACCCTACAAAGAGGGGAAATTCTGAATTCTCTCTTTTACCTTATTTCCAAGTATGATTGCTATGGTGAAATAGATGCCATAACCATTTTTTTAAACTTACCATGTTAAAATCTAGAAGATGTTCCTCACTGTGCGGCATTGCTTTTATATCTGTGAATTCTCCAACACCATTCTCCCTCTTGACATTTGTACAGCATTCTTTCAAAGTTTTATTTCAGAGGGGGAGGGGGAAGAGAAAACACAATTCCATTACAAATGTTTTTTTTAAAATAGTTACATTTAATATATCTTTATGATGTGCTAAATAAAAGTCTCTGGTTAGGACAATGACAATGTCAAAAGACAAGCAGAACTGCAATGCAGGCTAGTGAAGGAAACAGAGGTGTCCCTAGCCAGTTCAACTGGTCAAATGACTAAACAGCTGTCATGATTTAGAAATATTACTACTTGTACCTTATTTTTTGATATCTTATTTTCATTTTTGCCCTCTTGTTCAGGCCAGTTCCATGATGCTGCCATGTCGGTGCTTATAATGCCCACTAATTATGGACACGAACATGTGATGGTCAAGACACCGTGATGCTGTCACAGAATCCAGTCTAAAAACACAACGCACATGCATGCACCCAGGAAGAGTTCACAGTGTCTACTCATCAGAGCCACTCATAGCTGTATGGATAGGAGGACAGCAAGTGATATTTGCAACTGGAAGCTCAAACACTATGGCAGCTTACAAAGTAACCCTTTGCCAGATAAGCAGCCACACCCGGACAGAGAAGGAAGGATTACCATTCCAAATCTCAGCAGCCAGCCTGCATACAGAACATATACGTAGGTAACAGGCCGCCCAGGAGATAGTATCTCAACAGCACTGAAACCCAAGGATTCCACATAGACAGTGTGCACTTAATAGCACACATGTTGGATATTGGTGTCTGCCCTCCCCTTGTAAAAGGCTTGTTTCCCCCACAAAGACATGGAAGAATGCATATTAAAAAGTGAGGAGACAACACTTTGTTTTAGCTGACGGCTCAGTGAAAAAAAGAGTTATGGTACTGTGAATGGGAGATGAGAGTTCCAATAAATGAGGCTGCCATGACACTAAGCAAACCCTGTGGCACCTGCCACAAATAATGATTTGCACAGAAAAGGGAGAAGCTGCAACACTGAAGCCCAGTCCTTCCACCCCTAAGAGCAACTGCCACAAGAACAGACAGAAGCGGAGCTCATTATGGGATTTTTGTACTCTCTCAGAGCTTAGCCCAAGACATATTCCCTTCCCCTCATCCCCGAGAATGCGGTCCAAAGATGTCAATCATATTGTCTAGTACCAAAGAGGCCTTATGTAAGGCTGTAGTTAAATGGAATACCACATAAGCAGTACATAAAAAGATCCCAGATTATCTCTTGCTACAGACTGGCAAGACAAGACACTGGAAAGAGCTGCCTCTCCCCTACAGTTCAGGAAAATGTACCATCATACAGACTGGCAAGGACACAAACCAACATTCAGGTAACTGCCCGACTCACTCATGCCCAGGAACATCTTCCATTTCATCTAGCCCTGGTCACTACATTTAGCAACTTTTATTCTCCCATGCTTGTTTTGATGATAGCCTGTTATTCTTCATAGACATTTTGTTATCAGGGCCAGCCTGACATTTTGCTGCCTAAAGCAGTAAATGGTGCTCCCACACCCAGTCAGGGTGAACAGTACTCAAGGCTAGTCAACTTTGTTTTGGCAGAAAATCAATCTCAAAAGTAAAATTACAATGACAGAGAACAATTTGCTGTGCATTCATGACACTCAAGATGAGCTGGTTGAGACAGCCAGTTCAGTCTGCTCAATGGGAGGGCCAGACTTGTTGTCCATTTTCCCCTCCACATAATGGCAGCAGTACTGTTTATCATAGTAACATTAACAGAGAAGGAGGGAGAGTTAGGGCGACACAGAATTGTTGGGACTGCCTCCCTTACTGGTGCTCCAGTAGTAAGGCCATGGGTGATACACAGACCTTCAACCCTGATGGGCTGTTGTGGTGGATAATCCCTTCCACTGTATGCCTTCTGATGACATCTGAGGTGAGTAATAAGGGGAAGGGTTTCTTTAACTGCTAAGCCATCCTAAGAAAAGTGATTCAGCCACAGATTTTATCGAACGGTATTAGTTGTGGAGTGAGGTGTGACAGTACCACAGAGTGGGGGTTGCCACATTTTCACAGGATTCCTATGCCTTTGAAAACAGCATTAATAGACAGAGGGGCAAAGCAGTGCAATTTCCCCAACATTATATCCCTACGCTGAGTACAGTTGCACCTACTGCCACTCTGCCTGTCATATAGCTTTCAAGGGCACAGAAACCTTGTAGGAACAAAATGGTGGTAACCGCAGAGAGAAATAGTTGGCTTCTCACTGGTGGTTGCTGAAGCTGTAGACATCCCTTGTGGCCTGCATGTCATGGCTTGTGAGGAACATTCTTGCTTCTTTATATGTGGGATGGCTGCCTGGTTGCCTGTGGGTAGAAAAGAGAAACATGGGGAAGGTGACACAATTGACATCACCTGTGACCCAGGCAATGAGCAGTAGTAAATGAGAATGGGCACCATCACTTAAGAACCTTTCCATTCTACTTGCCTCTGCCTGTTTCCTTCTCCTTCCAACAACAATACACTTGCCTATTAGCTCTCCCGGTGTCTATATTTGGAAAGTCCCGTTGGAGATAACATGGCTCTGGACACAATACTTACTCTTCAAATGTACAGAGTCTCTCTCCAGTGACTGTTCTGCTTCAACATGTCCTGGTTCTGATTCTGCAAGGAAGAACACATCATAGGAGTTTGGCTGGCATTAACAGAAAGGAGGAGTAGATTGGTTGGTTTTTACTAACAGGGGGCTGCCCTTCCCATTGCCTTTTCCACTGCATGGGGGGCACTCTCTGGTTACTCTGCATCCTGTTTGGGAAAGGTAGTCTAGCTATTAAGTAAGGGAAGGTTCTTCAGCCATTTTAGACTCTTTCTATATTCTAGGCCACGGGTGCAAGGGCTTGCACCTTGTGGGGTACTTACAAGGAATAGATTATGTTCAGGAATCTTTGAGGTACCATCCCATCTCTGGTTGTCCACCCCCCACCCCAATTACCTATGCGAGGTGGCTTGTCCTTTAACCTCCAGCTGCAGCAGAGTTGGGATTCCTGGTGCATGTGTGCGTCTGGAGTCCGGAAGCAGAGCACCTGTAAGGGGTCTGAGAACATAAAAGTTACCCATCTATCTTTCCTATATTTGCTATTAGCATTGGTGCTGTATTGTTCATACAGGCGAGCAGGTGGTGGGTGGGCAGGCAGCAGCGACAATGTGGGAGACAGGTAAGCATTTGAGGTGGGGCAAAAGCAGCAGCCTGGACAGGCACGATGCCAGTAAGCTGCCTTAACAGGGTGGCAGTGAGTGCCTGGGGGGGTGGCATTTTGGGTGTTGCCTGTGTGTGTGTGTTTGGGAGTCCTGGGGGGTTGAGAGTCCATGTGTGGGTATATATATGTGTATGTGTATATGTATGTGGGGTTGGTGGGCAAAGGATGCAGGAACAAAGCCCCTAGTATAAAATATTTCTTAAAAAGGTAAATGCATCATATGTTCATCCAAAATAAGGCAGTTAGGATTCTTCCCATTGTTTCATTCTTTCAATCTCAAGCTGAACCAAATCAGTATCAGGTAAACACAAGTGGGTCCTGCAACAAAACTTTGCAGTGTATCCTCAGTCCCTTACAAAAGTGCTCCTGTTCAGGATTCTTGCCAGCCAAACAGACAGGCTCTCCTTCAGGGAATTATAAGATGAACTGGCCTGACTGAGCCCCTCTCATTCTCCCCGGACCGTTTCCAATTTTTCTTTTCAAACTGGTGATGTTCTTGGAGACCACTGAGTGTGCTCAGTCCTCATTGGGCTTTTTTTTAATAGGGAAAATTATCTCCTTTTGGTATTTTTGAAACATGTCTGTACCTCTGCATATCTTTGATTCACCAAGCATGCTCTCATGGGTGCTACTCTGGCTCAAATCCTGTTGGCACTCAGCCATGTGTATTCACTGTTAGAGGAAACATGAGACCTGCAACGAAGTGTTGGTAGAGTATTCTCCCTTCCTAAGAGGACTAGGTAGCCATTCCCTTCAATCAGGATATTCTCCTCTTTCCCCTTGTCCATTTCAAATTTTCCAACCACCATCCAACACTCCATAGTTACTGAGCATCATCAGTAAATACCTATTATTTGCCCTATTATTTTTTTAAAGCTTTTTTTTTTGTACTTCTGCAAACAAGGTTAGGCAAAATCACCTGCCAGGCTCTCCACACTCTGGTGAGTAAATGAGGTGATCACAATGCTTTCAAATACATGGCTCAAATTAAAAAGGTACAGAGAATGGTGATTGGCTCTGCTTCCTCCTCCTCACCTATGCTAATCAGAGCAAGAAAAGAACCCACTGAGGGCATGGAGGATGGTGTGTAAGCTTTCAGTGTCACAGAAAGAACAAAAAAAAGTAAGTGAGGAAAAGAATCAAACAGAGGTGAAGTAGGAAGCCAATTTAAATGTAACACTCCTTCGTAAGATTGTTTGCACTTCTAATTTAAAGCTAGAAGTTGCATTTCAGCTAGCTGAAGAATCGTTGTTAAAACTGTGTGTGTTTTACAAGTAAAACGTAAGCAGTAGGAAGTAAAGCACCACCAAGTTCAATGAGGCTTACTCTCAGGGAAGCACACGTAGAATTGTAGCCGTACCACAAAAAAGTTTGGTCTTTGAAATAACACAGGACTCCTTGAAATACTGGTTATTCTTAAAGAAAAAAGTATTAAATAGGCCAAAATCCACATGTTCCCATATTCTGAGGTTTATACTAGAAACATTCACATTACGGTTTTTAAACATTTTAATATATAGAATGGCATTAAATGCTAGTCTTAGTCAGAGTAGACCCACTGACATTAATAGACAAAATTAACTAAGGTTCATTAATTTCAATGAGCTTACTCTGCATGAGACTTAGGTAAATACAACCAATAGTCCTCAAAACATGAAGAAAAAAAACCTGTTAAAAACAGTGCAATTAATTGGAAGTTAAAAGTTTAAAAAATCATGTAAAACTGTAGCTATATAACTCCAGTTTTTATCAAACAATACAGTGTTGATAAAATGCTTATAGTATTGTTGTGCTCTGTGAAAAGTTAGACATAATTTGTAGGACACCCCTCCCCGTCTGAAACATCTCAGAACTTGCCCCTAATGTGCCAATGCCTCCCTTTTGTTTTTCCTTTGCTCCATTGTAGCTCCATTCTCTGTCAGCACTCACCACCTCAATTTGCTATTAGAGAGTGATGATGCAGACCACTTGTTAGATGACAGCTAAGATTAAATACAGGTGACCATTAGTTTTCTTGGTATGCATGTAACTATTTGGGTAACCTAATCAGAAGCATCATCCTGTCAAGTGTCTTTTTTACCACACTACTGCAGTGGTAAGAAAGTATGGGAAGCAGATGAATGGCAAAATTTTCCTGAATGTGGCTGGTATACTAAGTTGTTACAACTTGGTACATGCTCATCTGTATTCACCTTCTATTTCAGCCCAACTGTAAAGTGTTCAGTCCATTTTTAAAAAGTTAAAAATGCTGCTACCTTCATATTGTGATGCAGGAAAGAGTGGTGTATAAAGAGCTTTCTCCCACCAGCACTGTTTCGCTTGATTGTAGCTGATTTTCTGAAGATCATTATTCAATATAGGAAACTGTTTTGAGAATAATGGTATTTTAGTTTAAGGCATAGAACACCACACTATGCTACACTTCTGGTTATAGATTAATCTGTCACCAAAATAAGTTTCGATGCTGTTAAAAAATTACAATGGCAAAGTAAGCTTTTTCATAGACTGGCTATATGCACAAGTTCTACTAAAACTTATGCAATGCAATCTTATGCATGTTTACTCAGACATCAGTCTCACTGAGGTTTACTCCCAGGTAAACATGCATAGGATTTCAGAAGCAGAGTATTTTCTTGAGCAGTTTTAGTGGATGATGCTTAATCTTAGTTATGAAAATTCTCTGGAAAACCCAAGTAGTCTTGCTCTGCATTTTTTGGCTGCATATTTTCATATTCAATTGCAACTCTCTCTTCCTCCTACTTTTGCTAGAAGCCAAAAGATTAAAGACTTTTTGGACTGGACAAAAAGCTTAACAAAGCCTGATGCCTAGGCAAACGATTTCCAAGAAGGAAGTGTTGGAGCTCAACACACCATCACTTCCTACAAGATCAAAGGCATGGCATCTCTACAGGCTCCTTATACTTCTCCTCCATATACTCATCTATGAGCAGGTTTCATTTTCCCTTGCAAATTCATCTTCAGCGCAATATTTAAAACAAAATTATACTGCTTTTCGAAAGGAGTTGAAAAATTTAGAGAAGTACATAAAATATGGGACATGTCCAGTTCGAATTATTGATTTTGCTTGAGAGACCGGGATAAAGCAATCATCTATATAAAGCAGGGATAGGGAATCTTTCAGCCTAGCATTCCCTCAAGACCAAACTTCTGGGGGCCACACAACATTAGTGGCCTTAGCTCATTCACACATATCCATCCATACACACTTGCATTCTGTCACCCAATTCTCTCCCCTTCCTTTCATCATCCAATAATCTTCTCATTCATTTTCACCATACACGCACACACACCTATTTGCCTATCAACCATTCTTTTACATCCCCCCCATCTAGATATCTAGTTATTCAGTCACACATAATCTCTATTTCCAGCACTGTGTTGTTCTTTTAAGAAACATCCAAGGGGTTGTCCTTCTAAGAAGCTTGGATGCTGCAGTTGTTCTTAATCGTTTGTTAGACAAAGGAATTGAAGGCAGCTTTAGAGATTTAATTTTGGCGATCTGGGCAGCTGTTACTATCTTCCTTCTCATGTTTCCACCTGAAGAGCCAGATGCAATGGGAAACTTGAAGAGCTTCCTATATATTAAGAAGTGAATTGGGTAATGTTTTTCTTCTCTGCTCCCAGCAGCTTGCTTCGAGGGTGGGGCAAGATTGCGGAGGAGAGAAAAGGTAATGGGCCACACAGAACCCTCTTGGGGATGTGGGGTGCAACATAAAGGATTGCTAAGCTGAACTTGCAATATGGAAAGACATCTGATATTTCTCCTAGATACCAGGATGTGACACTGAAATGACAAGTCAGGAGGAGAAAAGCAGAGGGCTTTTATTCCAGACATTCTGAGGATAAGAAAAATATGAATGTAAAGGCAAGGGAAGAGGCATGGGTTTGGTGCCGTCTCAGCTTATGTAGGTGGGGGCAGTGATTAAGTTTATCTGAATTATACCAGATACCAGGGACAGGGGTCAGTTGCACTTGGGGGCTCCTGATCAGGAACTCTGGAGTGCAGCCAATCCCAGCAAGAGTTGCAGGCAGTGCAGATCAGCACTTTCAGCAGGGCTTGTTTGGCCCAAGTGGAACCAATACCAGTGGGGATATTTGGCACCAAACTTAAAAGGCTTGCTAAAGAGCAACTGGGAGCACAGTTTAAGACTCCCAATTGTTCCACAGCAGCTGTATCTTTATTTGGTCCATACCTGGTGTCATATGACAATTCATGTAGGTGTAGTTTGGGGAAATGGACTCATAAGCCAAATTAGAACCCTTGCTGGGCATAATTTGGCCCCTGGGCTGACAATTGCTCACTGATGTTAATAAGGCATTAAATAACCAGTTTAAGCATTCTTATATGCAACGATAACTTTAGGGCTCAATCTCTATAGCACCCTTATCTCATGCTGGGAGACAGTACATTGTTCATGATCACTGAGCAAGCATCATGGCTGAGCTGTGGATTTAAACTCTCAGTTTTAAGTTGAACATCATATCCAGTGTACCACATTGCTTTGGCTCCCTTTCCTGGCATGGCAGTCTCTGCCCTCACCTCTCTCCTCAGCCTGCAAGCCCTTGCAGCATCCTCCTGTGCTGGGAGGCTCACAGAAGAGCCTTTAACAGAAGCCCCCATTTAAGAATGCTCTCTCTTTTCTTTTCTCCTTCATTCTGTGCTCCTACTTTGGCAGCTTTTGCAAGAAGCATGAAGTTAGCCAAGGGGACATCCCCAAGCAGCAGCCCATTTCTCAAGATGCAAAAGCGAACAGGAGAAGGCTTAGGATGAACACCAAAAATGGGGCTGGGGTCCTGCTCACATTTAAGACCTGTTTGGTGATTATAGGTGGAAAGCCACGTGTGTGGTCTTTGCTGCTCTGTAGTTCTCTGGCTTGGGAGCTTCAGAAATTCTCATCTCATACTGATAAAAGGGGCCATTTAAAAACCCACATGGCTAATACTTAATGCTATCATTCAGTTGGATCAGTACCATACATTTTAGGCAAGTCCTCCAATAAGCGCTGGCTAACTTTTTTCCCTTTCCTTCCAAAGTAGATTTATGCCTGTTTCAATAATTCTCTATTAATCCAGGTATTTTATTTTGGACTACCCAATTTAGACTATTTTAGTGAAACCACTTATTCGTCAGTTTATCCATCCCATACTTAGCTAGATATTTAAGGAGGAGGAAAAACACATAGTAATCAAATTAGGGAAAGAATTAATACCTGCTCTAAAAAATGTTCCCAAGAAAAGGAAAAGAACTGAGTAATTATTTTAGAGCACCTTGGAGTATTTGCACACAACCTTCCAACTGATTGATATAGTGCAACAATGTCACTGCCATAGGAAGGGCAGCAATAACAGGGGTAGACAGCAAGCTGCAAGACCACTCGTACAGTGCCTACTAATGGAGTCTCACTCTCTTAGCAGTTTGGATGTCAATCCTATCTCCCATTTTCCACTAGTGCTTTCCTGAGCACCCTTGAATTTACAAGCACATGAACACTGTTGATTGCAAACTTTATCTTTTAAGATTTTAATTTGATTTATACCAAACATGCCTTTTGCAATGGCATTAAGGGCTTGTTTATCTGGACAATGCTACCTCTTTATTGACAAATATCACACACGCGCGCACACACACACACAGAATACATCTCTGAAGAACATACCTCTTTCAACTCTGCTGAAGTAACAAGATTATCTTCATATGAATTCTCTCTATAATCGCAAGACTTGTCTTCCTCTTCTTGCGGTTCTACAACGTTGCAACTAGCTTTAGAGTTTTCCACAGCCATCACATCTTGCAGGTCTTTTATACCACACTCTAAACAAGAATTATCATTTTCTAATAGCAATATTCCAGATGATTCTTCCTGGGAATCCAGAGATGTCTGTGCACTCTTTTCCATTCCACACTTTTTTAATCTAGGAAGGAACTTTCCAGATTCAAGTTCCGATTTACCATAATAATGCCCTTCTTGTTCTGCATCTTCTTCCAGTGGTTTGAGATCTGCTTGTGGATCATCAAACACTTCTGCTTGAGAAGGGGCAGGAATATTCCCCTCGTCTTTCTCTGATTCAAAGTCAGATTCACTTCCACCACACGGAGAAAGTTCAGATGCAGAAATAGGGCGAAAATGAGTTCTAGGAGAAATTCGTATAGCTCTGTATTGTGTCCTCCCAGCACCACATATTCTAGGATGAAAAACTTCCCTATCAGAATCGGAGCAAAGAATAGATTTGGGTTTAAAGCAAGGGCTGAAGGACGCAATTCTTTCTGGTTCAAATGTACATTCTACATGAAGAACTTGCGAAAATGGATTATTCAAATCAAAGGAAGAGAATGAATATTCAAGACCAGACTCTTCACCTTGAAAATTACCACATGCTTCTAACAAGTCTTCATGGAAGATAAATGAAAAACCCCTATTTAATCCACGATCACCACACTTCAACTGCTCACTCTGTTCAAATGATACTAAGGGTCGCCATAATTGTCTGTGACCTGGGGCAAAGCTGTTTCCTGGTGTCATGAAAACATCTGTACCAGCTATTGTAACTACATCAGAAGCTGCACATTGCAGTAAGTTTCCTTTTGGATGGCTGGGTGGCACCACTGCCCACTCTCCATCACTGTTAAAAGTTTTGAGCTCCCCATACACACCACCAAGAATAAATGAACTTTCTTTATCTTGGTTAACTTCCCATGGTTTGGAGGGTGTAGTATAATCCCCACAATCCACTTTTGATAAATTGTTTGAAGCAAAAGCTCTTTTATCCAAATTCTCTTTCTGTCCTTCCCACAGATGATATTCCGATCTTTGCACTGCTTTGTTAGGATGCTGAAGAATTTCTACCTTTGCGTCGTTCAAACAGCAATAATGATTCACATCAGTTGAAAATAGCTCCTCTTCTATTCCATCTATTTCTATAATTGCTGCAGAATTTCTGTCTGTCATATTTGTCCAGATGTCTTTAATAACCCCTGAGCCATACTCATCTTCATGTGGACTGCTGTCACTACACACTTGTGTAGTTTCATATTCTTTATCATCAGCTTTTTGTTCTAACTGAATACCACAGATAGATTCTAGTTTAGATTTTTTTGTAAAAATTAAG
The DNA here is from genome assembly GCF_030035675.1 of Rhineura floridana. Taxonomy (NCBI): domain Eukaryota; kingdom Metazoa; phylum Chordata; class Lepidosauria; order Squamata; family Rhineuridae; genus Rhineura; species Rhineura floridana. The sequence continues at coordinate 175,970,830 of NC_084480.1, read as the reverse complement.
GTAGGCATTTCTCCTAAAGATCTAGCCTGTTCCTGGCAAGTTTCCTCCTGCAAAAAATCTACAATTTCTTCATCTATGTAACCTGAAGTTACTCTGGGAACTACATAATTAATATCATCCGAGTTAAATTGAGGAGATTCTTCAAATGGAATATTTAGAGTCTCATTGTCTGAACGTGTTTCTTCAGAGTATGACCATGGACTACAAGTTCTTGTTGATAAATTAGAACAGTGTTCATTTTCATCAAAGGCACTATTTTTGGTCCATATTAACAATCTAGACTGTGTTTTCCCAAACATACCAACATTGCTACTAGAATCTGTATTTTCATTTCCCAAACTGAGTTTTTCAAAAGGAAATGGTAAGACAGAATTACTGCATTGCACTTCAAACACTGAAAAAGAATTTAAACCAGACCCTTCATTAGTATCTGAAAACAGCTCTTGATTGCCTGCAAGCATGTGAGAATTAAGCATTGTGCTGTCTAAAGGAGGAGAAAGTCTAACAGGAGAATCTCCTCCAAAGCTTTCCCCATCTGCATCACCAGAGCTAGAAGATGAACAGCACTCCCAAAATTGAGCTAAATTACTAAGATCTTGCAAGAACCATCCTTCAGCCCCAGTAGTGGCTGAATCTGCCCATATTGCACTTTCCCCTTGCAACTCCATTCCATCAAACACTATGCAACATTCTGCCTCAAAATTAGTCCCCTCTTTACTTTTCTGCCGAATCATATTCAAAATCCGACTTTCTCCTTCCATCTTGCCTGAGGCACCAGAATCCAACATGGATTGGTCAATATCCACTTCATAGAAGTGTGTTAGTTCTGACAGATGAACACCATCTAAGTGTATATCGTCCTCTGGTTGAGAACACATTGAGGTCCTAGTGAGGCCAATATCCTCATTTAGAACTGCAGGCATTTCCACAAAATGGCCATCGATGAAAGTACCTGCTGCGAGGTATGTTTTATTAATATTATTGTTGCTAACGCAGAGACCTTGCACCGATTCAGCTAATTCTTCTACAGCCTCCGATGTTGCATCACATGCATCTTGCCTGTTGCGGTACGTTGTCTCCAACTTACTTTTTCTACTCAGGGGAACAAAGTACTCTGTAATTGGCTCAGTATACCATAAGGGCTCTTCCTTATATTCTTTCTCATTTCTGCTATCAAAATATAGCTCTTTTCTCTCATAGTTCCCAGATTCTTTTCTTCTAATTTCTTTTAATGGCCGTTTACCTCTTTTACAGAGTTGTTTGATGGATCCACTGCTGCTGCCACCACCATGAAATTTTCTTTCAGCCTTCTCACCAAATTTTGCCAAATGCCTGCTCTGTCCATTCCGTCCTTTTTTACTCCGAACCTCCCTTGTTTTATGCCTGACTTTAATACATTTTGTATTTGCCTTTAATTCATCTTGATTACCACTAGAATCGGAACCTTCTTCACTGGAGCCAGAAGACCAGGATCGGGGACGTATCTTTCCCTCAGATTTATGTCGCACTTGCTTTTTATATAAAGCAGGTTTCTCTTCAAATCTATTTCCAAATTTATTCTCTTTTTCTATTTCATCTTTATCTTTTTTCTGTGTGGCTCTCTCATGTAGAGTGACATGTAGTTTGTTACCATTTCTCTCTTTGGATATTTCACTTTCACTAATACAGTCCTTTGGAGATGATGTATCTGTGCTAGTTGCTGGGGCAGTAGAAGAAGAGGAGGAGCTGGAGTAAGAACAAATTTTGGATTTATTCCATACTGTCATAATTTCTTGCAGGCAAACTGGTTTCTTGGAAAGAGGTGGAAATGCTTCATAATACCTGCGGGGGGAGGAAAAAAAAGATCAATACTAACTTTTATATGCTGGATTTCTGGAGGGAGGTGAGGAAGAAAGTGAGGTTTACCTATTTGGTAGATTGGGTGGCAGTAGCCAGACCACAAAATGGAACCAAAAGAGGCCCAGGAAGGATCAGGCCTCTAGACTCTGGCTCACACTGGTGAAAACAGGGGTATATATAAGGTATAGAAGCCTTTAGATTTGTTATGTACGTCTGACAAGGATTAACTCACCTAGGCCTTTCCCAAGTCTTGGTATGTCTCTGGGTGGCAGAGAAAGCCTACTCAGCACTGGGGGGAGGCTAGTATATTCTGAAGCCTCTGGGTTTCAATACACCTCTATATAACCAGACATGGATATGGCCCTCCCCTCGCTTCCTCACTGCTTACCAGTGGAAAGTGGATGACAGAGAAGGGGCAAGTGGAATGTCTCACAATACTCCTATACATATATTCTGTGTTTGAGATGGACGGGCATCAGGGAGAGCATGATTCATCATACCCAGCCATCCTGGATCATGTACATGCACAGAGGATCCAAGGTGTCACTGTGAGAATGGATGGGTTCTTTCTGCCACCTCTGAAAAGTTGTGTGAAGTGGGAGGCAGCAGGAAGGGCTCCACTCATGTCAGAAGGGGCACAGGGAGACCTCTGGAGCTACTAGGCTCCCAATGTTGTCATCAGATAGAAAGGGACAAAGAAGACAGGCTCATTTATAATTCATCCAGCAGGATGTCTGGACAGTTATCTTGTTATTTCTCAATGGCTGGTGTCCACTCATCACTATACTGCATATCATGAAAAATCCAAAGAGTGCCACTGAAGGTAACATGTTTGGCATGACAAAACTAACATCTCCAGGACAAAGGGTTGTGGTTCAGCCAATCAACAGCTTGTCGCTGCCTTTTCTTCTCATCCTCAGCAACTTGTTTGGTAGGATTGATGACAAACTGTATACCTGGGAAGCCTTAATAAATAACTGCTGTAATTTTGAGATATAGATGCTATTGCTTGAGGATGAAAGTCAATATTGCCCTTCATTTAAGCAAAAAGTAAGGAGGATCTGTTGTAATAAGCTGTGTTGCTCAGGTACTAAATAAAGTTAGATTTTAACAAAATGATTCCTATGCAGAAGGAAACATTTTAATACAAAATAAGAGACTGAATTCTTATTTTAAGGCAAGTAACTGTACTCAATTGCCTGTTTAAAATAGCACTTGCCTTTACATCTGCATACCAGAAAACAGGATACTTAAATTTAATGAAGGATACATACATTTCCACTTGATCCTTTGCTGCAGGAGATAAATCAACTTCAGGAGGCAAAGGGCCCTCAAGCTTTTTGTGAATCTTGTCCTCTGCTGTAAAAATAAAGAAAATCACCTGAAAATGTGATCTCAAACGTTCATGTCCAGTCTATCTCCTTAGTGTCATTATATTTACAATAATATAATTCTGTATGTACTAGCTTAAGCCCTTTAAAAAAGACCTTCCATAAAATGAAATTTGTCCTTTTCCAAATGTGATAAAATATTATCTGAACACACACAATCAGGGTGGGTTTGTTTAAATTATTGATTTAAATACATTTTCTTTTAATAAATGTATCTTCTAAAATATACTCGCATGTTCATGAAGGCATTAAATATACAGGATTTACAAAAAGAGCCTTCATATCAGCTAGGAGTATTTCAAAACTTTTGCTCAAGTAATCCATATTCCTTTTACAATTTAGTATTCTGCTTGGAGACAAGCTGGAGTAGTTACGAAAGTAATGGATTAATAAATTTCAAGGAAACCAAGCCAGTTTATTTACTTGAACTTTCCAGTAGCGATAGCTAGTAGATACAGATAAAAAATACAGATTGGTGGATAGAGTGGATTGGTGGATGGAGTAAAACACTTGGGGTTTGAGAACTGAACTAAACTGAGAGTTCAAATAGTTAAGAGCATTCATTCACCCAGACAGGCCTGGTTGTTTGTTTATTCATTCAATTTTTATCCCACCCTTCCTCCTGAAGGAGCCCAAGGCTTCAATAACATTAATGAGACACAACATGCCATTTTCTGGAGCCAATGCATGGACCCTAGTGGGATGCTGGCTTGCCAGTATCTGGCCCTTCGTATCAATCCCACAACTGTAAATACAATACTTTACTACAAATATCACACCTTAAGTATATAGCCTGAAAAGACAGATATTGAGGATGGATCCAGATGAAATTATTCATACTTAAGTCTCTTTGATTTCAATAATACTAAAGTTGATCATGGCTAACTAAAGTCCTGGTTTCAATGAGACCTAAGCATGAATAAATAAATCTGAATCTAATCCACTGTCATCATCATTCTCTCATTATTCACTTGAGTGATGATTCAGAGGTTAGAACCTATACTTAAACTTGCTTATGTTTAGATTTCATTTTAATCTAGGCTTAAAAAAAAGATAGTAACCTGATGTAATATACACTTATTTTCTTAGTTTTGTTATATTTTTTCAAGTGTATCTGCAGACTTTTAACAACCACCATTAGAAATCCTAGATTACACTGAGCTGATGTGGCACCCTCCAGATGTTGCTGGTCTACAACTTCCATCAGTCCCAATGATAAGGGATGATAGGAATCACAATTCAGCAATATCAGGAGGGCACGGTCACCCCTAGATTACATTCTCCCAATATGGCTTCATAACGTTTTTTACATAGTGTAAGGATCTCAATGTTACTAAGAAATGTCACACATTATGACCCAACATTACAGCTACAGTCCTGAAAGAATTTAGATATAGTTCTCACAAACAGCCAATAAAGTAGATTGTACTATTTCAGGCTGCAGTGGAGACTCACATGACTGAATGCTCTGCCATATAAAAAAACGCCTGTACTTACCAAACCAGTTGCCAGGGAAAAGGCTAGACTTCAATGTCTACATTTGGGGGGGGGGAGCACTTTAACATGTGAACTCTCACCAGCAATTGGAATGTCACGGTGCAAACCCAGATTTACCACCTCACTATTTGTGAGAACTGGACCTTATTCTAGTCTAGCAGGATCAGTACAATCATGTGAGGTATTGGCCTAATGCATCTCAGAAAGGTCTAATCCCTGAAATCATTTATTCTAAACGTTTCTCTCACCTTGTTCACTCTGGAGATCTTTCAGCCTGCAGCAGAGCTCCTCCACTAGAGTCTCGATCCCAGAGCTCTGTACAATGATAAAGCTTAAATTACTACCTGGCATTTACATAATAATTTCAAATATTGGAAGTGATTCACATACATTATTCGCAGAAATCTTTACAACAGCCCTTTAAGTATAGTCTTAGTATATATACACCCTACCCCAAGATAATGCTGAGAAAGAGAATAGTGGCTTGTCTCTAGCCAAATGGTTAACTTCTGTTTGCAGCATGATGAAGTAGACCCTTCCCCAGTATTTGCTCTAATCAAATTTGGAGCAACTGCAGCTGCTTTTAAACAAATTAGAATAGTCATGAATCTCAGTGTAATGTGTAGTTTGACCTTAAAGTCAGGGGTGTCAAACTAAAACAGAATGGATTGGAGGGCCACCTTACCCATTCAAAATATGCCTAAGGATCACACTTCTTTAAAACAAACAAACAAAAAGTCAGTATTTGTTTCAAATTCTGTCCCAATTAAACAAAAAAGGCAATTTCCAACAACCTTCTAATTTTGAAATACTAGCAATATTTCAGAGTTGGGACTACAGATATAGCAGTACAGTGGGGGACAGTGACCAAGCAGCTATATTTTACTTGATCCTCACATCGAATCACCCACTGCTTGTTTTCCTTAACATTTAGTCTACAAACTGCTCTACTTGAGTATTTCCAATCATTACTTCAACCCAATTCTCTAGCTCAAGTCTAGCCTTTAGCACAACCATCTAGATCATTGGTCTTCAACTGGTGGGACAAGATCCACTACTGGGTCATGGCCTGATCTAAGACTGGTCACAACAGCAGTACTACCACCATACAAGTACACGGTAAAAGAAATTAAGAAATGGGTCCCCAAATGCATGTTTGGCTTAAAGGTGGGTCCCATATCTAAAAAGGCTGAAGACTACTGCCTTAGATCCTATGTCCTACTGCAGTGGTGCAGAACCTCTGGCCCCTGGGCCTAATTAGATCCACCAAGCTGCTGAAGTTGGCCTGTAACAACATTCTGGCTAAGCCACACTCATCTGACATCAGGTGCAGTACAGGAAAAGCTGCAGTTGTATAAGAATGTTCATCACCCTGTGATCAAACTCCTGTTTCCTCTGCAGCAAGACTTGCATTCCATTTAAAAAAAAATGGCGTTGAATGCTAACTGCACTACTTTTGGGCAGATATCAAGTCCACTCAAAAGCTCTGATCCTTTGTTCCTTTACAGTGGCCTGCTGAAGACTGGCCACTTTTGGATCTGGTCCTCTGTGCAAAAGTGGTTCCCCACCTCTGCCTGACTACAACTCAGCTTGCAAATACGTCTAAGCACATGCATCCTGTTTACCCTTTCCTCCCCTTTTTATATCCCCTGTGCCAATTTTAAATTGTAAACTCCTTAGGGTAGTATCTTGTTCTCTAATATTCAGTAAAGCAGCATGTCCAATTATGGTGCTACAGAAACAACAGACATCTCTGCAAAGCAACCCAAAAAGCTTATTTAGAGCTATTAAAATTCCACATGGCAACTGAAAATTACATGTAACCACTACACCCTCTACATGCCCCATTTCTTATTGCTTCAAACTGCACAAGCTGCAGATGTGGGAGAAAAAACCTATCCTGGGTGCATTCTTTGTTGCAGAGTTTATACAGAAGTAAATTTACACCATAGGCTTTCTAGGACATTGTTTGCTACTGTGCATGTGACAATGTCCCCAAATTTCAGCCACTCATCATTTACAATTTTCTCTCTGTAAACAATAAAGTCTTTAAAAACAAACAATTGATGTCTTGGGATATTTTGCCACCAGATGCTTTTTTTTTGTCCCAGCTAGCGTAACATACTGGAGTAAAAATGTTTCAATTTAAAAAAAAAAACTTATCCAAGTAAGCAGACTTAAGTGTCCTTCTACATATATGGAATTGTCTTGAAACATTTTACTATTCTAAAATACATTGGGATTTGGCTTGGGGTGGTAAAATATCCAAAATAGTGTTTGTATATGGTTTTCAGTTTTGGTTTAAGATTTCATGTTAAATCAGGTTATTCTGAAGGATTTATTGTAACTGAAGTTAACAAACATTTAAAATCAGGTTTAAATAAAAAGTGAATTAAATTTATCCACCCCAATACCAGAGTTAAGAATGAGAAGTTAAAAAGGATTCAATAGTAGTGCTAATTCTTACTTCATCAGAAGCAGAGCGAAGACACTGAACAGCAGCCTGTTTTTTCATTTCTTCTAGTGTTAGATCAGAACATTTTTTCTTACTCTTCCCCCATTTCTTGTAAGCTCCTTTTTCCCAACCCAGGAAGATGTCATTCTCCTAAAATAAATGAAGGAAATAATTAGTTAACAGAAGTATTTTACTGTATATTGTTTTAAGATGCTGAAGGCTTTTCTAGCAGGATGGCACAAATACCAGGCGAGAGAAAGAAGCACAAGTACATACATGGGTTCCATTATCCTATCTCTTACCCTCCTGACTCTTAGTTTTGTTTATAGTACATATTTATACCCATCCTTCAAATAAAGTTTGCCAGTACAACTTTACAATAAAGGTAAATGGAAATGAACTGCCTTCAAGTCTACACAGATGTAAAAATGCCTACGTGAATAAGCATCAAAGCTACATCAAAGTAAGCTGCAGGAAAGCCTCACTGGGAAAAGTATTCCAGAAATGGAGTGCAACCACAGAGAAGGCTCTTCCCCTGATCACTACCTGATATACCTGTGACAGCAGAGGCGGCAAAAAGAAGGTCTCTAAAAGGTAAGCTCAGTGCCCAGGTAGACTTATAAGGAGACAAGTGATCCATTATATATCCTGCCTGTAAGCGGTGAAGGACATTTAAAAAACTAAATGATCAGGAACCAGTACAGATTTTGGTAGCTTCAGAATGTGTCTCCAATGCCTGGTCCCGGTTAGTGTGGAAATTTTGAAGTGCCTTCAAAAAGCAGCTGGATATATAATGCAGTACAACTAATCTAATCTGCAGAATACCAAAGCACAAATAACTAAAACTAGGCTGTCCCAGCAGTTGGCATACTAGCCAAAGCTGATAAAGGTACTTCATTCCACGGAGGCTACTCGTACCTCCAGCAAGAGCACCAATCAATGAACTCACTCTTATGGGGATAGTGCAACTCCACTTGAACAGTTTGAACATTACCAACCAGGACAGATAAACCACCCACCAACAGCTCCTCCATCTTATCTGAACTGAACTTCGAATGAAGTCTTTATTGTTCAGAGCCATAGGCTACCACAATTAAACAGATATAAAAGAAGATACAAAATACATATTTAAAAACAGATCATATTACAATAATACACAGTTCGACATCATAGAGTGGAAGAGCAGCAGTACAGTTCAAATAAAATTTCTCCTCCTGAGAGGGAGATACGCTGCCCCACCCCACAGAGTATAGATACTACGGTCAGAATAGCACAGGGGAACATCCCACTCACCCCACAAGGTGTTTTAGGTAACTAACTAACTTTTCCTGCAGCTAGAGCAAATTTATATTTATAGTTATAAATATGTCATTGCCTGCTAACAGGGCGCATATCTGCTCCAGGGGAGGTCTATTCAACAAGGAGCGAAGGATGCAGGAAAGAAATTTTAATCGTCAATCTACTGATCCTTATCCAGTCCATTACTGAGCTTATCGATTCAGTACTTCTGCCACCTCACCTAATGAATCTAATATAACCTAGATTTGTTCCCAAGGGTCCTCTCTGGTGCTATGGAGATCACAGTACTCCCTGGTATTCCACGGAACTAGAACTGATGAAGTGGGCTGGGTGAAGACTGGAGCACACATGGTAGAAATCTCGCTCCGAAGCTGAATGAACATGTGTTAGGACAAAATTGCGCCTACCACAAGGTAGCAAATTCTTACTCCACTACATCCATTGCATCCTTGATGAGTCAGCCAGATTTATTCATGTGGTCTAGAATGCCTTTTACCAGCTTTGTTTGGAATGTCAGCTATGGCCGTATCTGGATTGGACTAGCCTGGCCACCGTAGTCCATGCATTGATAACCTCAATATTGGGTTACTGTAATACACTCTACATGGGGCTCTCCTTGGGCCGGGTCCAGAAGCTCCAGCTAGTGCAGAGTATAGTGGCTAAATTGCTGATGGGGCCAGACGGCTGACAGCATGTCTAAAACACTACCCATATCCTACTGGGCCTGATTCAAGACACTTGCGTTGACAAACAAAGCCCTGAACAATTTGGGTCCAAGATACCTTAAGGACTGCCTGAGGCTTTATATCCCAGCTCAATCAATGAGATCATCTGGGGAAGCACTGTCATTGTTCCCTACTTCACTGAGATTTGACAAGCCTCAACAAGAAGTTGGGTATTTATTGTTCCTGGTCCTATGCTATAGAAAATTTCCACTCTTTTGACTTTCAGGCATCTCTTGAAGACTCTTTATGCTGACAGGCATATGCAGCTGTTTAAAACATTTTCATTAGCCACTTTTGTACTGTTTTTAACTGAATTTTGTTTTTTATTATTGTACACTGCCCTGATATTTTATATGGCGGTATAGAAAGTTTTATAAATAAATATCTTATTTGTATTTATAAATGACCAGTAGCATTTGGTATTGTCAGTGTATTGCTGACCACTCAACTTGATCCAAGTTACTAGATGAACTCACTCCACTGTTTCATATAGTTATAAACAGCATGGGGAACAAGATGGAATCCTGTGGAATGCCACAGCATAGGGGCCATGGGGTAGTGCTAAAGAACAGTATTCCCCTAGTACCACTTCTTGAAATTCGCTATCTGGGTACGAACAGGACCACTATAACACAGTGCCCCCAATTCTCAGCATAGTAAGCCTAGTCAGAAGGATACTATGCCAGTGGTATTGAAAGAAGCTGAAAGGTCCCAGAAAATTAGTATGGTCTCACCCCTCCTTATTTGTCTCCCAGCATTAGTCATCCCACGGTGCAACTCAAATAGTTTTTGCATCAAAGCTATATTTGCATTCATTTCAATCAGATTTCAAGTCATCAGTCTCATCCAGGAATATTTGGACATCCGTAACACTTCAGAAAGGGAAATTATCAGCAACCAACTGATAGTTGCTAACTTCTGGATTCACAGAGTTTCTTTAGGAGCAGCTGTAGTTACTTCCTTCAGAGCTGGAAACCCTCCCTTACAAAGTGAAGCATTCATCACTTCTTGGACCCAGCTAGTCAATCCCTCCCTGCTTATTTCTTGTCTTGATACAAGAAAAGAATGGCAAGGATCAAGCATACAAGCAATAGTTTGTCCTCATTCACACACCCCAAACAACTGAAATTCATCTGTAGCATATTGGATTTGATTTAAATCATGATTTAAATAGCTTCTCTGAAGGACCTAATTTTAATGATTTAACCATTTTTATTAATTCTATTAATCATTTTTAGTAGAAGTATATTATTGTTTAATATAATCTTAATACATATTCAGAGATGTAGGTTTCATTAGAGGGCAAGTACACACCAAGCAATTATTCTGAATTGTTTTCAAATTAATTTTCATGAATAAACGGGATGATAATTTAGTACTAAAGCAGAATGAACTTGTAAAGTCATTTAGGAGATGAACCAGCTCCAACTTTCAATTAATCATGATATTTTTGTCATGATGTGCCAACCACCAAACAGGCATTTAAATTGTACTAATAAGATTGTTTAGTCTTCCGGTTAGTTTTCTTCTTCAACAACTATTTCAGTTTTTAAATAAATGTAAAGTTCTTTAAAATGATAAAATTTAGGCAATTTCAACCAAGTCAACCCGAAACTTAAAACACTGGGTGGTACAGTTAACTCAATCTTTTTCACCTTTATCTTCCTTGTTTATTATCTGGTAAATAAATACAAACTTTCCTGCTTTTCCAGTTCCCAATTTATTTCTCAATTTAGAATGAATTAGTCCAAAGGAAGAAAAAAAAATTCTCTACACCTGCAGAAGAGGCTACTGCTGTTAAGAACTGGATTACCACTTCAGTGGTCTCCTCCTTGTTCAGATCTACTCCATCTCCCCAAATTCTCTATTCCTTGATCTTGCCTCTCTCTAAGTGCAAAGACAGAAAAGGCCTTGAAAAAGAGAAAGTGTGTATGCACTTCATATATACCACCTGCAGAATAGAACTGATCCCATCTCCATGAACTGCTAACATATTCATAGAATATAATTAGCAGTTGTGTAATTAGTATTCCCCTCTAGGATGCACACCTTAACGTGGTGAGGGGGTTTGAGAGTGTTGAAGAAGCTTAGAGCAATGCTGTCAGGAGTCTAAAACCAAGGAGTCTATAACCAAGAGGCTTGACTCCTAGCAGGGGCACCAAGATGGAATGGCACCCAAAGCTGAGACACCAGACTAAGATGTATCCAAACTCAGAGGATGGCAATGGTAAACCACCTCTGAATACCTCTTACCACGAAAACCCTATGAACAGAGTATCTAAAATGCAGCACGAGATAGTGCTGGAAGATGAGACCCCCAGGTTAGAAGGCACTAACCGAGCTACTGGGGAAGAATAAAGGATAAGTATGAGTAGCACTGTGACTAATGATGCAGCTGGGTCAAAGCCGAAAGGAAGCCCAGAGGCACAGATGCACAGATGCAACAGGAAAGTCCAGAGTTGTACAATGCACACAATAGAAACATGGAATGTGAGAAGCATGAAACATGGAAAGAAATTGTCAAGCAAGAGTCCCTCATGTCCCCCATGCTCTTTAACATCTACATGCAGCCTCTGGGTGCGGTCATCAGGAGTTTTGGAGTGCGTTGCCATCAGTACGCTGATGACACGCAACTCTACTTCTCCTTTTCACCTTCTTCAGGTGAGGCTGTTGATGTGCTGAACCGTTGCCTGACCGCGATAATGGACTGGATGAGAGCTAATAAACTGAAACTTAATCCAGACAAGACTGAGACACTGTTGGTGAGCTCTTTACCTGCCCAGATGGTGGATGTTCATCCTGTTCTAGATGGGGTTACACTCCCCTTGAAGGAACAGGTTCGTAGCTTGGGGGTCCTTTTTGACCCTTCCTTGTCGCTTGAGGCTCAAGTGGCCTCAGTGGCACGGAATGCGTTTTACCATCTTCGCTTAGTAGCCCAACTACGCCCCTATCTGGACAGTGACGATCTCGCCTCAGTTGTTCACGCTCTGGTAACCTCTAGACTGGACTACTGTAATGCGCTCTACGTAGGGCTGCCCTTGAAGACCATTCGGAAACTTCAGCTAGTGCAAAATGCGGCAGCCAGGTTGTTAACGAGGACCCGCTAGTCTGCGCATATAACATCTGTCCTGGCCCGCCTGCACTGGCTGCCTATTTGTTTCCGAGCCAGATTCAAGGTGCTGGTTTTGACCTATAAAGCCTTACATGGTGTGGGACCACAATACCTTGTGGAACGCCTCTCCCGCTATGAACCTACCCGTTCACTTCGTTCAATATCCAAGGCCCTCCTCCGGGTACCAACTCATCAGGATGCCCGGAGGATTGTTATTAGATCTAGGGCCTTTTCTGTGGTGGCCCCCGAACTGTGGAACAGCCTACCTGTGGAGATACGCCTGGCGCCTTCGGTACTTTCTTTTAGGCGCCAGGTTAAGACCTGGCTATACTCCCAGGCATTTTAATGTTCAATGTGTTTCATTTAATTTTTTTTCCGTTTAACTTGTTGCTGATTTTATTGTAATTTTATTGTAATATTGTATTTTAATCTTGTTTTGTTCACCGCCCAGAGAGCTATTCGCTATGGGTGGTTTAAAAATGAAATAAATAAAATAAAATAAAATAAATAAGAAATGGAACGTATCAACATTACAATACTTCGTATGAGTGATTTAAAATGGATGGGAATGGGACATTTTCAATCAGGCAACTACAAAATATTTTATGCAGGAAATGAGAAATTAAGAGGAAATAGGGTTGCTTTAATAGTGACAAGTGATGTAGCAAAAGCAATGAGGAGCTACAACGCACGGTCTGAGCAAGTTATATCAATGAGATTAAATGGGAAACCTATCAACATAACCATCATGCAAGTCTAAATTCAACAGCAAATGCAGAAGAGGAATTGGAGAGATTTTATGCAGATGTACAGGAAGAAATTGATCACACACCAAAACAAGATGTGCTGATAATCATGGGGGACTGGAATGCAAAACTAGGGAACACAGAAGAACTAGGAATTGTGGGAAAATAGGGCTTAGGAGACAGAAATGAAGCAGGAGAAAGACTTATTGAATTCTGTGAAGCCAATAATTTGTTTCTTGCAAACACATTTTTCAAGCAACCGAAAAGATGACTGTGCACGTGGACATCACCAAATGGTCAATATAGGAATCAAATCAATTATATAATTGGAAGCAGAAAATGGGGAAGTTCCATACTTTCTGCAAAAACAAGACCAGGAGCAGACTGCGGTATAGATCATGAACTAGTAATATCGAAAATCAGAGTAATTGTATTGTAATTTTTATTTTAATTTGTATTCTAATTCTGTTCTTATACATGTTTTATAATCCACACTTGTTCGTATTTTAATTGTGGTTTTATCTTGTGTACACCGCCCTGAGAGCTTGTTGCTATAGGGCGGTTTAAAAATGTAATAAATAAATATAAATAAAGCTAAAGAAGAACAAACCAATCATAATGCCAAAATACAATTTAAATAACATCCCAGAAGAATATAAAAATCAAATAAGGAAAGGTTTGAGGCTTTAAACTAGCTGACAGAGAACCAGAATAACTATGGAGTGAAATCAGAGACATTATCAGGGAAGAATGCAAAAAGACAATACCTCTAGTTAAAAAGAGAGAAAGACCTCAATGGATGACTGAAGAAACTCTTAAAATGGTTAGAGAGAGAAGGAAAGCAAAACCAAAGGGAGATAGAAACACGGTCAGAACCCTAAATGCAACAATACAACAACTAGTACGTAGGGACAAAGAAAACTATTACAATTGTTATTGTATAGAAACAGAAGAGGACAACAAAAAGGGAAGAACAAGGGCCCTATTCCAAAAAATTAAAGAAATGAAACGGAAATTTAAATCAAGAATAGGGATGTTGAATAATCAACAGGGGAACACACTGACTGACAGAGATACAATAAAAGGAAGATGGAAGCAATACACGGAATAACTCTATAAAAGTGATGCCAGCATGACAGACTCATGAAGAACCAGAAATTCTAGAATGTGAGGTGAAAGTTGCTCTTAAAATACTTGGAAAAAACAAATCACAAGGAACAGATGGCATACCAACAAAGTTGCTACAAGCTACTGAGACTGAATCTGTCCAAATTTTGAGTAAAATCTGTCAAGAAATATGAAAAACTAAACAATGGCCCACAGACTGGAAGTATTCCATATACATCCCAATTCCAAAGAAAGGGGATCCCAGGAATGCAGTAATTTGAACTATTGCCTTAATATCCCATGCAAGTCAAGTAATGCTCAAGATTCTACAACAAAGGCTCTTACCACATATGGAGCGAGAAATCCCAGACGTCCAAGCTGGATTTAGAAAGGGAAGAGGCACCAGAGATCATGTAGCAAACATATGTTGGATAATGGAATGGACCAAGGAATTTCAGAATATAGGTTACATCAAAGCCTTTGACTCTGTAGATCATGAAAAACTATGGAATGTCTTAAAAGAAATGGGGGTGCCACAGCATCTGATTGTCCTGATGTGCAACCTATACTCTGGACAAGAGGCTACTGTAAGGACAGAATCTGGAGAAACCGATTGGTTCCCCATCGGAAAGGGTGTGAGACAGGGGTGTATTTTATCACCCTATTTATTTAACCTGTACGCAGAACATATCATATGGAAAGCGGGACTGGACCAAGATGGAGATGTGAAAATTGGAGGAAGAAATATCAATAATTTTAGATATGCAAACGATACCATACTACTAGCAGAAACCAGTAATGATTTAAAACAAATGTTGATGAAAGTTAAAGAGGAAAGCACAAAAGCAGGACTACAGCTGAATGTCAAGAAGACTAAAGTAATAACAGAGATTTATGTGACTTTAAAGTTGACAATGAGGACATCGAACTTGTCAAGGATTATCAATACCTTGACACAGTCATTAACCAAAATGGAGACAATAGTCAAGAAATCAGAAGAAGACTAGGACTGGGAAGGGGAGCTGTGAGAGAAGTAGAAAAGGTCTTCAAATGCAAAGATGTATCACTGAACACTAAAGTCAGGATCATTCAGACCATGGTGTTCCCAATCTCTATGTATGGATGTGAAAGTTGGACAATGAAAAAAGTGGGTAAGAGAAAAATCAACTCATCTGAAATGTGGTGTTGGAGGAGAGCTTTGCACATACCATGGACTGCAAGAAAAATAGAGGAGTTGGAGTCGAGGGTTTGGCGTACCGATTCCACAGCCCTGGCTTTGATCACAGAACATGGTGAACAAACAGAAGATTGCACCTGTGCTAAATTGTGTTGCTTCTGTCTACACAAGACATGGCAAAGAAACACTGGCTCCTCTTTATTTGCTATGTTCAGACCAGTTACTTACTCCTCTCAGGATCTTCTTGTCATATATTTGCCCTTTCTCCTCTGCCCAAGACTCCACTGCCAAAGAAATTTGTCCCTTTTGTTGCTCAGAGTATGCGATACAGGTTCTCAGCTCCCTACACTGATATCCCATCCTTTTCCACAATCAACACAAACATCACATCTTTACTTTTTAAAACTTCCAAAAGGCTCGCCATCTCTGTATGCTTCCAGTTATATCCTACTGAGGATTTTCTGCAAGCAATAACCCCACTGGACGTTGCCATGTTTTATTTTCAGAAGTTCTCTTGGAAAGATGCTACATAGGAATGCTCAGATGCATTCTGGGATGGGAAAAACTGGCCATCTGCCACTAGAAAGAAAAAAAGTAACATTTCCGTTTTCCTCAGCTTATTTTTGACTTCAATTTGAATGCACTTGAATGTTTTTTATTTTCAAGTGGCAGCTGTAAGAAGTTGCAACACTGAAATTTATTACATTAGATGCTGCAGAGTAATTATATATTTCATGCAAAGCCATGTAACCAACTTTCACAAACATACTCCTGTAACCTCACAAGAGAAGTGACTGGGGTGGAGGTGATCCTATCACTTCTGTGCTCCAAAACCTGGTGCTTCTCTACTGCAAATCATCCCCTCCTGAAGCTGCTTTTCCTACGCATGGTATAGTCTTAACTATACACTCCCAGGTAAGTAGCTATTGTTGTGGTTTGCTGAGACATATTTGCATTGAATATATAGTTAGGACCTACATGTAATCCTTTAAGGATTATGACTCTTTCTTTAAATACATTGTATGTTACAAAAAAATGTTTATGAGCCAATAAAGACGTAAAGAAAAGCAACGAAAAATCTTATAATACAGTTCAATAATACCATAAATTAATCCAAGTCCCCAGTGCAGCCAACAGCATTACACAAAGCAAACTTTGTTGCCGATTTTTTAACAATAAATGAGGAAAATGAGCCACTATGTTGAAGTTACAGATGATTTACCTACAGTGGGTTGCATCTGAGTTACACAAGCAGGACACTTGTGCAAGCAAGTTTCTGTAACACTCTGAATACTCCCAGCTCTTTGCTGAGGGTCCCCAAGATTCAGGAGAGGCTTTGAGGTGGAAAGTCTTGTTGCAAGAGCAGCCTTCAGCCTGTATAACATTTGGATGCATCTGTGTGAAGCTGCTGGGTGAAGCCATCAGGAGTTTTGGAGATGACCATCACCAGTATGCTGATGACACCCACTAACTTCAGAATCAGGTGAAGCTGTGTAGGATCTAATGCTTGGGTGCAGTGGTGAGCTGGAAAGGCAATTAGCCGAAACTGAATCCCAAGAAAACAGAGGTCCTGTGAGCGAGTAGTACCCAGGTCCAATAATTAGGTTGGCCTGTTCTAGATGGAGATACATTCTTTTTAAAGGAGCAGACTGTTAGGGTGCTCATGGATTCATCTTTAGCACTGGAAGCCCAGGTCATTTCAGTGCTAGGAGTACCTTTTACCAGCTTGGGCTGTTTCATGAGCTATGACCACTCTGGGACATGGATAATCTTGCCACAGTGGTCCATGAACTGGTAATCTCCTGGATAGAGAACTGTAATGTGCTGTGTGGGGGTATCTTTGAAAATGGTCTGGAAGCTGAAGATTGTGCAAAATACAGCCATTCAATCAGGGCTGTGGAGTTGGTACACCAAACCTTCTACTCCAACTTCACTATTTTTCTACTGTCCGACTCCCAACTCCAACTCCACCCAAAATTGCTTCCGACTCCGACTCCACAGCCCTGTTACCATATATTGTTATAATAATATATAATAAAATTTATTATAGTATTTTTCATTTTGAAGCCGGAGTCAGAACATTTCTACTGACTACAACTCCACCCAAAATTCCTTCCGACTCCACAGCCCTGAATTCAATTGAATGAATGGGAATTTAGGTACAATGTAAGACCAAACCTAATGGAGTTGCATTGGCTAATGGTTTGATACCATGCAATATTCAGCATTCTGACAGTGGTTTATAGAGTTCGAAATAATTCGGAACCTAAATACTTAAAGAAGCACTTTCTCCCATATCAACCTACCTGCGAGTTGATCTGGTGGGGAGGACTCCTTGGTTGTTCCACAGCTGAACAACATCTGTTATGTGACAACCTGGGAGAGGGATTTCTCAGTAGCAGCACCCCCACGTTTGGAATACCCTTCCCCTTCCAGGTATAGTTGGTGTGACTTTGTTAAGCTTTCAATGACAAATGAAGATACATCTTTTCCCCGCAACATTTGTTGCTTGTATTGATATCAGATTTGTTGCTGCCTGCAGCTTCAACTCATTGTTTCACATGCCCTACTGATGCTGTTTAACTAGGAATTACTTTTGGTCTGCTCTGCTCTGAGATAATTCACTTGATGAAAGGCAGGTTCAAAAGGACAGTTAAACACAGCCGGAAGCTTACACACTTGCTGGAAATTAGCCTTCCTATCCATCTGAATTGGACATCCTTGCTCTCTCCCTCTCTATATACTCTATGTATATATGATTATGACTACCAGTTCTGTGAACTTGCATATACCAGAAAACAAATGAAAGATTTTTTCAAAGCTTACATTCCTCATCAAAACCACCATGTTCTTTATAGCTGAACAGATCACATATGAATTGGATCTAAAAATCTGCACAACTCACTCCATGTTGAATCTATACTGTTCTGGTTGGAACAGTTTCATTTGTTTTTATAACTGTATATTGTTTTGTTTATAACTATATATTACAGTGAAGATCAGGTAAGAAGTCTTATTACAAATAATAACTCATGTTGCCAAGGAGATTTTTTCCAAAAATAAGCCCTGCACTACCATGCAAGCTACTTTTGAAAATGAAACGTTCTAAAGCAGTTCATGGCAATTAGTTCATCAAAGTCATAAGATATTGTGTAAGGTCTTTAACATTGGATTGTATTACTGAATAATTCTGATTCACTGGCTGTGGCCAGAGTCTTATATGTGACATATATCTATATAGCCTACTGTGTAATCAATAAAAAGTATAAAATTCTTTCGCTATGGAACTCCCATTATTTTTCTTGACACACCCTCAATCCTGTGTTCACGAGAAGGAGGTTGTTCAGGCGATTTCACATCTAATTCACAGGGTATGCCCAAACCCTTGGCAACACGGAGTTCCATGTGTTCATTTCTATCTGTAATCAAGATTTACTATTTAAATAGAAATCTGAAATTAGTTAACACAGAGAATTTCAAGAATGTATTACACAAGCAAAACATGCACTCATTTTCATTCAAACAATATCCAAAATATGCAAATACCTGTTCCTGCAGGTCGTAGTCATAACTATCATGCAGTAGAAGACTAAGGACATAGCGAGTATAAATCATGGCATCAATGCCACATTTTTCTAGCTCTTGTCCCAGCCAGGTCTGCACAGGGCCCAAAGCATGAAGCAGAGACATTTCAGAAACAGGTACAGGGCCCAGACAGGAGCTTGAGGAGCTTTCTGATGGCAAACCATCCACAACAACTGTATAGATTGGGTGCATGAATCTAGGTGGCTGTCATCCTTAGAACATGATGCATTTTCTGTAGACGATATTCCGTAGGAACCTGGAGATGGATATTTTTTCACTCCAGTAAGGAGGAGAGAAGCTTGACTTCTAGGATAATCATTTATATTTCCTGGCAGTTATCAGTCTAAAGACAAGACCCACTCTTCAGGCATAACCACTGAGTACACTGAATCTTAACAGGAAACACACGTTTATGTGCATTTTTCTACCTTAATTTCACATTGACGCCAGATGTAAATCCCCAGCAGGACCTGTAAGAGGGAAAAAAAGGCTGTGATGCATATGAAGAAAAAATCACAAATTAAGTAAAATACACAAATGTATAAAGATAACTAGAGTTTGTTTCCTAGAAATCTACATTATAAAAAAACAAAGCCTTTCATAAAGAAGGAACTGAGACACGCACCTAAAGTGAATACTATGAGCTTGACAACTAAAGAAAGCCTTGAGAACTTTCAGTTGAGGTGAGGGAGCCTTATTTCCCTCTCCCTAATTCTGGGCAAATCTTTATTTAACCATAATAAAGCAATTCTTAGCTCAGGGGTGATTAAATATTATAATGCAAGATCCATCTGTAAAACTTACTCAGCTTTTTAGAACTCACTTGAACACCTAACTACCTATGAGCACTACTTTCCCAAAATACCACATCAGAAGCTAACTTTGAACAAGTTTATATTTCAGTTCTGAATTTAATCTAGATATATTTAGGTAGCATACATTTAAACTGAAACATATGATAAGAAGAGAGGGAGCATGTCTTTTAAAGGTGACATAACAGTAGTGGTGCGCTGTCAGCCTGTTTAAATAAATGAGTCCCCAGAAAAGGGGGGTAAAACTCATTGTGCAATCTACCCAGAGACACATTGGAACCCATCTGCCAGTATGAACTCAGTTTGACTAAAATATTTAAATACTGAATTAAGAGACTGAATGATGCATTTTAAGAATGAGGGTTTCTTCAAAGAGGTAGGATGAACTATGATGTAGATCACAGCACACCATCATGCTGTATTTTTTTTATTAAAAGTGCGGTCTACAGATATTTAAATAAAATAAATAAATACCCAAGTCCTATGCAATTATGGCATGCCAATTGCTACCCACATGACTACTAGTAACTAGAAGTTGCTCTGTGTAATTAGCAAATCACTTCCTCACTGCAGGTCCTAGTCGTAACTACGTAGTCAAAGGCTGGTATATTTGAGGTTCTATATCAGCCTTTGCCATCCTGGTGCCCTACAACTCTCATCAGCCCCATGCTGGCTGGGGTTGTAATCCATAACATCTGGAGGGTACCAAGTTGGCAAAGGCTACTCAATACAAGTACAGAGCAAAGCCCATCACAATAACCAGGAAATATAGACTGGGCAGAAAAAGTTGGGTCCATAGAAGTTTGAACTGGCAATAAGGAGATGTAGTCAGAAAGGAAACAAAGGCAGCAAGCAACTCAGCAGTCCCATTCCATTCAAAAATTATTTATTGCATTTATATCCCACCAATGAGCAGCCAAAGGTGGCATATATGGTTCTCCCCCTCCATTTAATCCCCACAACAACCCTGTGAATTAGGTTAGGTTGAGAGGCAGTTACTGGCCCAAGTTCACCCAATCAGTTTCATGTCCGAATGGGGATTCACCTGGTCTCCCAGTCCAACACTGTAACCCAGCCTTTCCCAACCAGTGTGCCTCCAGATGTTGTTGGACCACAACTCCCATCAGCCTCAGCCAGCATTGCCAATGGTCAGGAAAGATGGGAATTGTGGTCCAACAACATCTGGAGGCACACTGGTTGGGAAAGGCTGCTCTAACCACTATACCACATTGGCTAAAAATAGAAAGAAACCACACACAAAAAGAGGATGAGAGAAGATAAGAAATTAGAGGACAAACAACATTCTGTAGTGCAGGAGAAGAAAATGGAAAAAGTATAGGAAAAAGGTAAACACAGACAGCAGTTTTGTATTTGAATGATGTACAAATTAAGTGTCTCCGTATTCTGGATATAAGATAAACAGATTTGTGCAAGAAACACACCAACAATCTTTATACTGCATTTACTGAAGGAATGCTATGTAGGAATGCTATGGCGTGTTTAACCACTCTAGTTGTATACAGGCATACCCCGCTCAACGTCGCTTCATTTAACGTCGCCTCGCTATAACGTACATGCTCCATACGCCACCATACCCCGCTTAACGTATGCGTGCTTCGCAATTATGGACACTTAATGGCATGACGCCACTGCCATCTAGTGGCGATTTCAGTGCAGTACATGCAGATAATTGCTTCACTTTAAGTACATTTTCACTTTACATACACGCTCCAGTCCCATTGCGTATGTTAAAGCGAGGTATGCCTGTATCCATGCTCCTCTATCTGGTTTTAGCAAGATTTGCACTCCCAGTAGATGGCTAGTTTTGTTTTTTATTTTTACCAAGAGAAGCCAAAGGTTTTATCTTTTGGTCTTGGTTTTATTTTATGGTGGCATTTTAAACCTAGCAATCCTAGAGTTTGAGCTGAATATAAGGGAAATGAAATTTAATTATGCTCATACACACAATGACAAGATGTACAGAAATAGACGTTAATGTGCTCTCTGGAGACATCTACTCTGACCCATTCATATTGCTCCTTTGTCTTACACATATATGGTTCTCAGCTCTGGGATCACTTTGTTGTTTTAGGGTCTAAAGCTGACCTTTCTCAAGCTGCAATAAATCAACTGCAGTTTCTGTCTGAGACTGAAGGACAGCATTAGCAAGAGGCTGCATTTCTTCATCATAACCATTAACAACATTAATATTAGATTTTTAAAAATCCAAACTCCATGTTGACATTCTATAGAAGCAATGTGTAACTAACTTGTAGAAGCATGTCAGTAATTAACTTTGAGCGTAAGTATTGTTGTGGGCATAAGGTTGGCAGCCCTATCAGAGCCCTGTACATCATACAGCTAGCATATCAATCTGAGTTCTACAAGGCAATTCGCAATGCTCAGGCATCAAGATTCACTGAGTTACAAGTCCTATTTCTCATCTTAATTCGACTATGTGCCAAGAACTAGGGGCTGTGCCCCATTTACCTTCTCTCCTATTGCTTGCCAATCTCATGTTAGAGAATCAACAATTATAACTAGTTTTATACAAGTCAGCTGAATCTCACACTCTCTCTGGCAAGAGAATTGTACTGGACAATGCAGACAGGGGACCACAAAGCAGCAAGTTAGAAGCAAAATAATTCAGAAAAGCCCAGAAAATATTCTGAAGTTACACAGAGGCAGTGCCCAACTTATTTTGAATGGGCAGCACTTCCCCTAAAGGGCCAGGTTTACAATCTGAAGCTGCTCAAATATTCAGCTTTGCCATTGGAAACCCTAGAGGTGGACAATATATTTCAGCAGCTGAGGCTAGCATGCCAAATGCAATACCTCCTGGACATAGTTATCCGGAACAACCTCCTGATTAGTCTGTTGCAATCTGATGTATATGGGACTACCTTTGAAGAGTGGCCAGAAACTGCAGTTAGTTAAAATTGCAGCTGCTTACTCCAGGGCTGACTAATATTTCCCAAGGACCCCACTTACCCTTGGCTAGCCATTGGGGGTTGCATGCCAGTGGCAGGTGTGACCACCTTGCTTCATTCTCTCTCAACTTGATTAACTATTTTATGCTGCTTTTTTATTCTGGTCTTTTATTGTTCTCTCTATGTGAACCAGCCAAAAAATACTTACTGAAGGATGCCATACAAAACCAATAATTAGGAAAGGGACAGAAAATAAGACAGCAATATCATATTACATTTTAAATGTATCTATGCATATTTGTATGATGTGGCTGGAATACAAATATCAGGGATGGGGAACCTGTGGCTCCCTAGATGTTTTTAGACTACAACTCACACAATCCCTGCCATCGGCCATGTAGGGGCCAATGGGAGTTGGAAGTCCGTCATTCAGAGGGCCACAGATTCTCCATCCTTGTATATAATTCTGGTCACCTCATCTTAGAAAGGATATCATAGATCTAGAAAGGTTGCATGGGGGGGGGGAATCAACCAAAATCAGAGAGAATTGAAACATGTTTACTAAAAACAAAAAAGCTAAAGTGTTTGGGGCTTTTTAGTTCAGAAAATACAACTAAGCTGGGGGGAGGGGAGGAGAAAGGAACATGATGGTGGTATAGAGAAAGTTGTTTTTTCTCCCTCACTAAACACTAGAACTTTAAACAGACCAATGCTAATCAAGGAGCACTTATTCAGGCAATTTATTGAATTTGCTTCCACAAGATGTGGTGATGGCTACTATCCTGGAAGGGGGATTAGATGTACTGAATGCATTGCAAATGAAGGACTGTTGGTATGTTTTACTCAGCTTCAGATGCTCTTGGAGAAAGTGATTATCTTGACCCATTCCAGTCTGGGTTCAACTCCATTTCTGAGACCAATTCAGCCTTGGTCACCTCTATCAGGATGACCCCAATGAGAAAAAGGACAGGGCTGTTTCCAGAATGTGAAATTGGAGCACTGTACCTCAACCCCATGGCACTTTGTGCTTTGGAGTTCCAGTGTTTTCATTTTGTCCCTCGTGCTATTTAAGCCACTGGGAGCGATAATTAAGAGATCTGGAGAGAGGAGACACCAGTATGCAGATGGCAAACCAGTTCTATTCTTCATTTCAGTCAAGCAAAGCTGTACAAGTCCTGGACCTGTGCTTGGGTGCAGTTGTGAGCTAGACAAAGGCCAATAAAGGCAGATTTAATTTCAACAAGACTGAGGCCCTATGAGTGGGTGGTTCCAGGGTCTAAGAATTAGGCTGCCTGTTCTGGATGGGTTCACTCCCTCTGAAGAAACAGGAGTGTAGCTTGCGGGTGCTCCTGGATGCAGTACTGTTCATTACATATGTATGTTGGAATCACTGTGAGCATGTTCACCACCCCCATGACCCCTAAAACACATTTCAGAAGAATATTTAAGGGTTTCATTTAATTAGGTCTGAGATACTAGCCAACAGCAGGCAGACACTGGCAGTCATCAGCATGAAGCTATGCACAGAGGTGGGTGGGAATAACACGTGTACAGGAATCTTTTGAGAGGCAGATTGTCAGCAATGAAAAAAGGTAATATTCATTGGAGTCACAGAAAAGACTCTGTCATATATGCCGCCCTGGGCTCCTGCTGGGAGGAAGGGTGGATATAAATCAAATAATAATATAGGGGGCAGATTGCCAGCAGGAGCAGTAGGGAGGGGAAAATAAAAATATTATCTCATATTAATAATATCCACTGTGATTAGCAATTGAAACTAATGATGATGATGATAATTCTGAAGTAAAAAAATTTGGCTAACATGCCCACAAGGTTTGGCAGGTTGGCTGGCTAACAATATTAAAATAAAATTATGTAATCCCTCTAGGTTACAAAACACAAGCTGAGTCCTTCTTATGGTCTATGGCTAGCAAGTGGAAATAATGATAACAACAGTAACAACAACAATAATAAATTCAGAAGGCATTCTAGGCTAGCCCTGGAGTTCTCATTAACCAAGTCCAGCACTTCCCCGCAAACACTGTACCTTCCTTGAACTTCCCTCTTCCTCTCTAGCATTCTCCTTATATGATGTTGTAATTAATAAAGTATGACTTGCTGAGAAACTGTTTCGGGCTACAGCTTGGCAGAGATCTCTGCAAATAGATTTGGGACACGCTAATCCGCTCTGTAGCGATTTGTAGCTGCTTCAACCTGATCGGGACAGGATACAAACAGGCCCGATTCAGTTCAGGATTCAGCCAAATCTGGTGCACAGCCCTATTGTTTATTATAAAGAGAGAATTTAACAATACATTGATTAAAACAGTGCAGCAGATACATGAAATCATGGGTGCACTTAAACTGATATTCTAACACATTCATACACCTAGTCTAAAGCAGCCAAAGTTCCTATACTACGGCTGCAATCCAATACATGTCTACTCAGAAGTAAGCTCCATTGGGTTCAATGGCACTGACAGGTATGTGTGGACGGGATTGCAGCCTACACAGGAATATATCATGAGACTCTCAAGAAGATATAGTTTATCAAAGTTATCTATCCTGCCTATGTGAGGTAAGGATGAGATGAAACCAGGATCCCGACTCAAGGTCAGGAGTCCTACACCTGGAGTGATTTCAGCTCTTTGAGGTCTATCTGGGGCCTCCAGTGGCCAGGCGATAGAACCAAGCCTCAGGATCCAAGGTCCAGTGCTGCACAAAAGTAGTTCTGAGAGTGATGTGGAGTTTTGTGCAGTTTGTTGGAGTTACGAAATGGCTCTCTCAATTAGGCTAAAACCTAATTTTAAATAGACTTTTGGGGGATTCAAAAGTGTGCCTGTTTATGGGTGTGCATATTGGCACAGTGACCAATAAGGTCAAAATGATGTCATGAAGGGGGATTCGATAATGTATAGGTGGGTGTGTATGTGCACAGGGGAGGGGTTTGGTGAGGCAGATATTAGTGTGCAAGGGGGGATTTGTGTGTTGAGGAAGTGGCATCAAGAGAGATCATCTCTCAAGATGACTCCTGAATAATTTTCTGGCTGGTACAGACACCTGGAGTGACCTGCCATTGTTTTACGCATACTACATTTGCATCTCAACAGTACCTGAATCTGACAAGAGGAAACCTGGTTCTGGAGGTCAAGATAAGGATCTCAAGTTTTGCATTCAGTGACCTTTACTGTGCCAATGTCTTTAATAATGTCAGCATCACAATCCAGCAGTTTTAGTTTACATCAGTCACTTTTGCTAAAAAGACGGTCTAAAAAGAAACAGGCAGGTGAGAGATTATCCAGGGTCCAATGATGCTCTTGCCAACTCTGGTCCAAATATGAACACAAAATGGAGGCTGGCCACAGGCCCTCCTAATATGTTGCTTACGTGGCCTCTGCGGTAAAGAGCACCTTTTGCCAGCTATGGGTGTTCCTGGATTGGGACAGCCTGGCCATGGTGACCCAGATGCTGGAAACAGTTCAGAAGCTGCAGCTAGTACAGAACGTGAAGGCTAGGGTGCTATCTGGGACAGCCTACCAGAAGCATATGCTATTTTGAAAGAGCAGCATTGGCTGCAAATTGCTAGTGAGCCAACTTCAGGATACTAAAGCCCTAAACAACTTGGAACCTGAATATTTGGAGAATCTTCTCCCATACAAACCTGATATTGTTGATTAAATTTGTTATTATTTATCTGCTCTGAGAAAGCTAGGGCAATCATAAATGGGTAATAATCAAATATTAAAAAATAAAATAAATTTTACATTGAGGAGAAAAGGTTTTTTCCCCTCAGCAGCACATTGAACTTAAAGGATCGATTTGTTCTTTGCAACACCTGTAGAAAATAGACTAAGGCAGCAATCCAATACACGTCTACTCAGAAGTAAGGTCTATTGGGTTTAATGGAACTTACTCCCAGGTAAGTGTCTATTGGATTGCAGCCTAAGATATTAAAGTAAAATATATCAGGTCTTGCTCTACTATATATAAAGATGTGAGTAATGGAACAAGTTGATATGATAGAGTTAAAACCAGTCACTTATAACAGATACCAGCATAGCAGATAAACTGCATAAGGAGGTTTAGGCTGCAATCCAATACACACTTACCTGGGAGTAAGTCCCATTGAACACAATGGAGCTTACTTCTGAGTAGACATGTATTGGATTGCACTGTAAATTGTTTTTTCCAATTAATACCATTTCAGGAACACAATATATTTAAATGTTTCCACAGAGGGTATTTTATATCCACTTCAGGCTTTAGAAGCCAGAAAAGCAATGGAATGAGGGGCAGCATTATTTTAAAAATGAGAAATGCAAGGAATAAGATAGGAAGAATGGAGGGAATCAAAAATACTCCAAGAGCAATTAAAGATGCTAGAAATAAGTGAAGAAGTCTGTCTTTGGTTTTCTCAAAACAAAGGTTTTTCAAGCTGGGCAACAGATCAGGGAAACTGTTGGCTCATATGGTTAAACAAAGAAAACCTGTTAATACTATCAACATAAACTTGAGCTGGGATGAGGTTAAACAGCAAATTATTTCTGGAGAGTAAAGAATTTTATATACAGACATTGAAACAGACAGTCACGACACCAAACAGAAAAACTTCCAATTCATAATTTCCCAGCAAACCCACATCATAGATAGATATCTTTTAAACTATTTTTATATAATTGGAGTTCTTTTTTACAATTATTGCAACTCTCTCTCATGCACAGAACGGAGAGTGTAAAAATTTCTCTGAGGTTCTATGACAGCTAATTGCCACCAAGTGACCAGATGAATCCATAAACTTTACTGGAGTAGGAAAGAAACAGCACCACCACTAGAATGCATATTTTTGTTAAAAAGGCTGCAGTCTCTCATTCTTCCTTCTAGTCTTTAGACGACACCTCTCTGAAAAGATTGCCTCATGTACAGCTCCTAGCCACAATGTCTTCCTCTGGCCCTCAGGAGAATACAGATATCAGCAGTTGTGTTTACAAGTTAAGAATCACGGCTTGGATATAACCTCCCCCCCCCACGACTCGAGTGTAGCAGCAGAGAGACATGGAAGATAGCAGTTGCCCAAGTGCCATGCTACACTCTGCAATAGTTTCTCCCCTCTCTGTTGGGACATGATAGGGATATAGACAGCTGTAAAATGCATGGCCTGGCACTCAAGCAGCTGCTAGCCATTTGGTACTTTTAGGTTAATGCTTGAAGGCATGATCTCCATGCCTTCCTGCCTTTACCAAAGTGCAGAGCGTACTAATTGGGGCCAGGCCATGCACTCTGCAGCTGTTCTTTCCCCATCTCCACCTCTTGACAGCGAAGGAAAAAGGACAGCTGCAGAGTGAATGGTACGTGCTCAGGTGGCTGCTAGGCTGAGAGGACTGGGGCCAATTCATACAGGAGGAATAAGCTCTTCTTATGATCCCCACAACTTTGCCTTCTGGTCACATTCCCTACATGCCTCTGAAAGGTATATGGCAAGGGACAGAATGGAGAAAGAAGGGGAAGAAAACAAGTAACACCACCTTATTTACATCACTGAATGCAAGTAAGAAAATGACTTTTTCTTAATAGAAAAGATCTATACAGGATCTATATGATTTTTGTAGCAAAAAGCAAAGACACTAGAGCAGCTCCTAGTAATTTATTTTACATCTATCTTGGACAGGAGTGGGGAACTGGATTTAGCCAGTGTGCCAGATCATTATCTCCTCCAAACTTGTAGGCTGCCCACCTGTTAATCACCTGATGTCACAACCCACCTGCCAATCATATGACATATCATATGACTGACAGATGGGTTGCCCTGCCCATCTGTCAAAGCTGGCCCACAGAATAGGGCTGGATAAAAACAGCCCTTGAAGCCAAAAAGATCCCCCACCCTGATTTATTGGATCATCTGAACCCAGCCCAGTGGATTAACCATGGTTTATTAACCACAGACAAATCACTTCCATGTGCAATGGTTGTTATTAGTTGTTAACCATGGTTAGCATTATGTGTGAACTCAGCCCAGAGGCTTAACCAAGGTTTGTGCCCAAGCTACAGGTGTAAGTGAAAGCAGTTGGAAAACTAAACTACTCAGAAGGCTGAGTAGATCTCATTGGTGCTTTTCCAAAGGGCCCAGCTTTCAACTCTGTCTGGCAACAAGCACTCTTCTCCTACCCCCTCCTCTACAACGAGCACTTTTCTAGCTTCATCTCATGGCTTCTACACTGTGCAGGGTCAATTAAAAGGAAATTTAAAGGGACTGGGGACCACACTGGCCAGCTTTCATCTATGGATGGAGTAACAGGAAAATGCCAATGCACAATAAAAAGCTGCCCAACAAGTAATTAGTTTAAGTCACTTTTTAAAAAAACCCATAAACCAATTTTAAAAAAACCTGTAAACCAATAAGGAAGATTTTACCAGTTGACACATTTTAGAAAAATAAGCCCTAAAAAGATGAACTCTTCCCATGTACCACATGGCCAAAACTTCCATGGTTTTAAAATTTCACGCTTCCTAAGGTACCCACCAAGGGTAAAAAAAAATCCCCATCATTTTGCACTAAAAGGCTGTTGACGGTAGCAGGCAACTAAAGGGCCATCTGCATCTTTTGTTCAACCACAGCAAAACAGTTAACAGGGCGCCTGCACTACCTCGCCTAACCTTGGTGACTTGATGTGCATAGCTGCTGGAAGAAAATGGTTTAGGGAGGGAAGCAAGTGATCCTTTAGTACTAGAGGTTCAGCATTTTTTGGATCTGAGCCAGTGACCATTTCTGGGTGATCATACCAAGTCTAAGAACACATAGTTGACCCTCAAGCTAAGGCCTACAGAATTCCCAAGTCTAAGGCACCCTCCCACATGGATGAAGAGACCCAGAACAACCAGTCCCTGGCATCCTTGGAGAACCAGCAGTTGGCTTACTACAGGCTAAGGGGCAAAGTGTGGTGTGATTAGGAGATTAAGCTCTTCACTGAACTGTGGGCATCTTCACACAACCAGGAAGAAATAGTTCATTTCGTCTGCAGAGATGCCACATTCACCCTGCTCCCTGAGATGTGCTGGTGGGGCTACCACAACAATGCCGTCCAGTGGAAAATAAATGCCTGGAAGAAGTCAAGGAAATCACCAACAACAATAAATGCTCAGGGTTTGAGTCCAAGTCTATGCCTTTTTACAATGAGCGGGAAATTATCCTTCTAAGCTGGAGGGACAAGGCCACAGGAAACACATGAGGAAATAGTACCGGTGTTCCCAATCAACATCAGAGGACCTGTCCAAAACCAGCCACAGAGGCAGCAAGTATTCTTTGAAGCAGTTTTCCATCCCTTCAAAGATCACTCCAGCAACCTTTAAAGGGGGATAAAGATCTGACCCCTGGAGCCGAGAAGGTTCCGCACTCCTGGCTTAGTATTTCAGGCAAACCAGGTCAATGTCCAACTCCTGCTTGTCACTTGCCTCTTCCACATCAAGTGAGGTATACTAACAAATGTTTGAAAATACACATGCTATCAGGAACAGATTAACATGCAAAAGTTGAGAAACTTGTTCAGTCCCTGGACAGTTTCAATTTTCTAAAGTCTATGAGGCTCAAAGCTGAAACAGAACTTTTAGACACCAATTCTAATTAAATCTGAATTAAGCCAATTACACCCCCAGCAGCATAGACAAGCTGTTCATAGAGACAGGGCTTGCCAGTTCAGGATAGCTAGTTTTCTCTAGTTACTAGGATACTGGGCAGCCTGATTCCATGCATATTTACTCAAAAGTCCCACTAAGTCCAATGTGTTTAGTGCTAGCGTATGTGTGCATATGAATGAAACTTTACTGTGTATGGTGACACACTACTGAAGGGTTAACTTCATAACATTTAACTGAATGAGCAAATGTATTACTGCTTCTTAGTTATATTATAGAGATTTTCTGAGCTCTTTAAAAGTGAGGGCTTTTTAAACAAAATAATAAATTTATTCAAGTATATCTATCATGGCAATAATAAACACAAGAAGCAAATGAACTGGAAAAATTAAGTGTTATGCTATTTAATGACAGAGGTGGGTGAATTAGAACTGCATGCAAGTCAGGGGTTGCCAACCTTTTTGGCCTAGTGGGCATATTTTGAATTTTTAGAGAGTACTGTGGGCACCAGTTACTACATGGCTGTCAGGGGACTTGACATAACACAAAATTAGAAAGTACAGTTATGGTGAAGCTTTTCCATAACTGTATTTTCATACTAGAAAAAGCTTAACCTGTTGAGGTTCTGCCTGCAGTACAGCTGTTAAATGCACAAGAACCTTGTTTCTCCTCCAATGCCAACCCTAAACCAAAGCCTAGGTTGCCCCATTAAACACAAAGAGACTTAGTTTTGAATGGACATGGATGCTATACTGTAAGTTAACTATACAATGAATGATTGCTTGGTCTTTAGCTCTTGCACAGCAGGAGACATGCCTAAGCCTCTCTGCAAAGTTTCCACATTTGCTTTTTTTTGGGGGGGGGAGGGAAGGTGGATCCTTTAACAGCTACCCACACTTATTCTGTAGGTGTAATTGCAGAAAACATCTAGAGCCCAGCCTGCCTCTGTGTTGGAATTGCTTTTAGTATGTTTTTTAAAAAAAATCTAAACAATATGTTTTAACACTTTTTATTTAAGATGTTTTTAAAGCTTTTTTAAAGAATGTTTTAAAATGTGTTTTGTTTTAATGTATTTTAAGGTCTGTTTTTATGATATTTTAAAATGTTTTTACTGCTTTTGTTTGCCACCCTGGGCTTCTGCTGGGAGGAAGGGCAGGATATAAGTTTAATAATAAATAAAATAAATAACTAGAAGCAGAAAACAACATCTGATCTCAGATGAACCCACCACAGGAAAGATACATCCTAGTTGCTAGGGGAAAAGGCCTAGAAAGTGAGACAGAAGCAGGAGAAATGGACCAAAGAAAGGGAAAAGCAGCAGTTCTTTAAGACCCCAGTGATTCCTATTGCCTGGTGTCCAAACAACTTATCAATCACAGTTCTGACTTCACTCATTAGCTAATAACATTGACAAGCAGAAGCAGTGAGGCTGGCTCATTTCACAGAAATTGCCTAGAAGGGTACCTGCACATTTTCTAGGAGGACTAGAGAGGAGTTGTTTTTTTTTTAAAGGAAGTTCAGAGACTCAAGGCCCTGCTCAGGGGTGTCATCACAGGTGCCCTGGTGTCCATGGGTGGCAGGTTGGCAACCTCCAACTTATGCCACTTACTCCATTTTAACTTCACTTAATACACATTATCACTGTTCACTGATTATACTTCTCAGCTCTGAAATATCACCTCACCCCTGCAGCCAGGGCCAGCATTAGAAAGAAGCCAGGTGAGGCCCTGGACAAGGGACCCAGTGGCCCAGAGGTGCTCCTGAAGGGCCCCTCTTGAGGGTGGGAGGGTAGAGCTCCCATTCCATGGCTGCAACAACCCTTGACCCTGCCGCAGATAGCGGCGTGGAAACTCCCAGGTACCCCCTCCATACAGACTGTGCGAGCTTCAATAAGACCACATGCATGACCCAACTACCTCTTCCGCTGCTGTGAATGCTGTGCGCACACATGCCTACCATCCATCAAGATAGCAATAGAGGCTTCCCTATGGGGCTGGCACCCCGGCTGCCATCCTGGTTGATAGTAGGCATGCATACCCAGCATTCATATGAGGCAATGGGAGAGGTAGGTGAGGTGTGCAGGTGGGCACAGTGGGGCCAGGGCAGGCTGGTGCCCAAAAGCCCAGTCATGCCTTGTGCCAGCCCTTCCTGCAGCTAGTGCAGGAGAAAAGACTTCTAAACTATGAGTGGTGCCTGATTAAGTTAAGACAATTTATTTCAATAGGTCTACTTTGAATATGACAAATGAGATACTATGTTAAGCTACTCTGAATGTTTGACCACACTGCACTGCAACTAAATTGTTTTAAATTGTTCTAAATTTTTAAATTGTGTTTTAAATTGTTTTTAAAAGATGCGTTTTTAAATTTGTATATTTGTTTTAATTTTTTTAGTTACTGTAAATCGCCCAGAGAGCTTCGGCTATGGGGCGGTATATAAGTACAATAAATAAATAAACAAACTAGATTTGGATGTAATTCCATCACAACATGGCTAGTGCTAGTTTTATAGTCTAAAAGCCTACAAGTATATAGGCTCATTTTCTTCATTACTTGCTTATATACCCCGCTACCATTTCCTTCCTCACCTCTGGTCTTCAATGACACTGACAAGGTTGAGGGCTGGAAAAAGATGTGTCTTATTGCAATGGTGGCGTGCTCTTTGTCTCCCCCTTCAAAAGGACAGATATGTATGTAATAGCACTCGTGTGCATAAATAGGAGCTTTCTGAAGGAAACAGGCTAGAAGCCATTCCATTAAATTGACATGACTATCCATTAAACTTGCCAGTTCTACCAGAAAACACAAAGAAGCAAACAATCACAATTGCTCACAATCATAAGGAAAGAGCAGCGATGTAGTAAAGGAGCACTGTCAAACTTGTCAACATTGACCAAATATTAGTTTTCCTACATGATGTTGACATTAAAATACGAGAACCACCATTTTCAGACATGTATGTAGAAAATGTGGCTGAGAGAAGAATAAAGATGCATTTCACTGACATGTCTATTTACACTAGGTTTTGTTTTACAATACAGTAAGGCTTAAATACAATGGTAAATCCATTTTACTGTGCAGACAACAATTTTGAAAATGTTATACAAGGGCTTTTTAAATCACATTTCTGTCTTTCAAAAATTTATTATTTATTTATTAAATTTATATCCCGCCCTTCCTCCCAGAAATGCATACCGGCAATACAAGAAAGGATCAAATGTGGTTTTAATGTAATGTGTGGTAAAGGTCCAAGTCCTGGCTCAATTAAACCCTAGTGGTAGCAGTGGAGATTTATTATAGCCAGCATGGATTTTTTGCATTCTGCAATTTTAAATTGAAAATACCCCCCATGCCATTCTGATGCTTCCCATAAGCTCATTTTAAAACAAAACCTTACAAAACGTATAGTCCTGAACTCAGAAATGTTTGCTTAACAACCCTCTAAATTTTCATGGCAATACACAAAACAGTCAGAGAGAATAGAGAGTTCAAAGTGTAAAAAGAAAGACAAAAAAAGACCCCTTTGGGACTTTTTTCTGTCAGAGTTCTCATAATTTATTGAAATTAATTAAAAAACAGCCATGTTCACAGAGCACCTGTAATCCTATTACTGACCTTATCCCATAGTCTGACTTTCATCTTCTGCACTTTAAAAAATGCATGTCTGTTTTTTAATTAATTTAAATTTAGCGCTGAAGTTAATGATAAGCCTGGGCATGTTCAGTAAGGACAGCCAGTGTGGTGTAGTGGTTAAGGTGTTGGACTACGACCTGGGAGACCAGGGTTCGAATCCCCACACAGCCATGAAGCTCACTGGGTGACCTTGTGCCAGTCACTGCCTCTCAGCCTCAGAGGAAGGCAATGGTAAACCCCCTCTGAATACCGCTTACCATGAAAACCCTATTCATAGGGTCGCCATAAGTCAGAATCGGCTTGAAGGCAGTCCATTTCCATTTTTCATGCTCAGTAAGAACCAACTGTCAGTATTTTAAAAGCTGGAGCCACAGCTGCTGGGCTTGCCTAATCAGGGGGCCACACCCACCACACCAGACCTTTATTTCACTTTAGATAGTCATGGCTTCCCCCAAAGAACCCTGGGAAGTGTAGCTTGTGAAGGGTGCTGAGAGGAGACTCCTATTCCCCTGACAAAGCTCCAGTGGCTAGAGGGGTTTAAGTCAGCCACTCTGATTGAAGCTCTGTGAGGCGAACAAGTCATGTGTTGAAAAATGGTCTTGATTCTTCTGGATATTTTATAATTTTAAAGTTTTTTTAAAAGTTTTAAATTTGTTTATATGTGACCTATTGTATTTTTATGTTTGAATGTTGTGCACCGCCCAGAGAGCTTCGGCTATGGGGCGGTATAGAAATCTAATAAATAAATAAATAAATCTCCTAGAAACTCTCA
Organism: Rhineura floridana; assembly: GCF_030035675.1. NCBI lineage: Eukaryota > Metazoa > Chordata > Lepidosauria > Squamata > Rhineuridae > Rhineura > Rhineura floridana. Next base: position 175,936,125 of record NC_084480.1, on the reverse strand, counting down.
GCACCCTTCACAAACTACACTTCCCAGGATTCTTTGGGAGAAGCCATGACTGTCCAAAGTGAAATAAAGGCATGGTGTAGATGTGGTCAGGGACAGCTTTGGTTTAAATTTCGGTTGAAGGCTACATGTGCGTGCTGTAGAATAAAAAGGTGGGGGAAACCCTGAAAAAGAATGATACTGTTCACAATGTTTTCCTTTTGGAAAGGAAAGGCGCTTCCCCTCTACCCAGTGCCCACCCACCCAATTTCCTCCCCACCCCTCCCCCTCGTCAGTTTCACCTATCCTAAGCATGATTGCAGGGTAGTAAATCCCATTGAGCTCAATAAGCATGCAAATGATCAATCCACTCTCAGCAAACTTGGACAGGATCCCACTTCTTAGCTACTGGATTAAAAAGTAGGGAAATTAACTAATATGCAAAAAACCTTACAGTTTAAGAACATACCTATAGCCAACAGATATTTCTATCAAACTTTAAAAAGCAGGGAAATTGGGCAGCTATAGTGAGCAGGAGACCTGACCTCCTCTCTGAGATATTGTACTGCCCTACAAATTTGTAAAAATGCAAACACAATTTGGGTTAGTCTTTCATAGTCCAATCCACTTCCTGTGTAGCTTGGAAGAATTTGGTAACATGTGCCTCTGAGCATAGGGTGAGTGGTGGCAACACCTGTAATCAGCCCAAAGAACAGAAACAAGACATGTGCTGTGCTCATCTTGTTTCAGCAGGGAAGAAGCAACAAAATTAAGACAGTTGATATAGTTCAGATGGTCACTTTAAATCTGTTTGATTTACTTTGCAATTTTAGTGAAGTTTCCTATGGTAAATTACTTTCTTTTGCTTCTGTTTCTGTGAGTATGTGAAGTACAGCAACATTTTACAACACTAAAAAAAGCACCAAAAACAATTGTGAATAATGGCACTGACTATTCTGCAGAATAGTTTCCAATGGACGTGAGGAGTGTCTCAGTTTGCACAAGATAAAACAGTGGGAGGTGAAATATATTCTAGCAAAATTCTAGGTGTGCTCTATGTTTTTAATTGACCATGCCCACTTTTATTTAAGTGGAATACTTTAAGTATAGCAGGCTGAAAACATGCATCTTGGGCAGGCCAAGTTTGTTTTTTCCAACAGGTAGAGCCATTGCTTAAGTAGCAACATATTGTAATCAGTCTGATTTTACAGCAAACTGCAGTTTCAGATTCAACTGTTAATGCACCCAAAATAGAAAAAGAACATAACCTCTAGTTTGAAACACAAAAAGCTGTCTTCACCATCATACGACACTGACCAATCAAAAGGCTTTGAAATGAATAAAAATAAATTTGACACAGATTTCTAGGATGAGTAATGAAATATATTTTTCTAGCTGAGATTCTCTGTAGAAACAGTAGTAACACAGGAAAGAAGCAAAGTAAGAAGAACACCAACAAACATACAAAAATATAATTCTCCATCTTTGGAGATGGCAGGTGTTGCCACCACTCACCCTATGCTCAGAGACATGTTACCAAATTCTTCCAAGCTACACAGGAAGTGGATTGGACTGTGAAAGACTAACCCAAATTGTGTTTGTATTTTTACAACTTTGTAGGGCAGTACAGTATCTCAGAGAGGTGGACAGGTCTCCTGCTCGTCTGGTACATTCACTATAGCTGCCCAATTCCCTGCTTTTTAAGGTTTGATAGAAATATCTGTTGCCTATAGGTACGTTCTTAAACTGCAAGTTTTTTTGCCTATTAGTAAATCAGCATTCACCTTGCAAATACTTCTATAAGCTGTTCTGCAATGAACTAGGTACTTCTCTGGGGCAAATAAAAATTAGTTATTCCTCAGAATTTAGTTAAAGATGGAAATACAATTTTAAAACTTTTTCGTTAGGTTTTTTAAAATCCTGTATTTCCACAACAGCCACAGCTTTCTTTTCACCCATTTCTTACCGAAGTCTTAAACAGTAAGATAAAGAACTAAATACAAGTGTTTTAACTGTCTGTTCAGATTTGTTACTCTGTTGATGTAGAATATTCTGCATATGTTCAGAAACAAGTGCTTGCTTAATTCCTAAAAGAGACAGCCATGAGGGCTCCAGAGTGCCTGAAACCCATGCCATCCATACCTATAAATGCTGCTTCTGAACTTAATCTGGTGTGTTGGGTCATACTGTCGTTGTCTACTTAGTCTTAAAGGGACCAAGGCCCTCATACATACTCAAAGACATTTTACTGCTACTTCAGTAGCAGGGATTGAATACTGTACTGTAATATATGGACACAGATTCTGAGACAGAACAAGTTAATCTGTCAGAGGCACCCTTTTACTCCACATTAGCACTGGGGCCTAGCAAGTCCTGGTTTAATTAGGGGTAGGGATGGTCGTTTTTAGTTACAACCCCTAATCTAAACAATACTTGTAAACAGGTGTCAGCTGGATAAGAAAACTATTTCACGGATATGTAGAAAAATCCCTCCTTTGAAATCTCAGGGCAGAAGTGAAATGCCAAGTATTTTTCCCTTTAGATTTTTCTTTTCAATCCTGTACAGTGTCAGAATCACTTTCCCCTCTCCCTAAATTCTGAGATTAAAAAGTTCTTTAAATAAAACAAATTCTATAAGCTTTTCCACCATCATTTTCAGAGCAGCCACAGCAGTCCTCCTCAGGACTTCAAGCCACATTCTAAAGGAATGTTAAAGCAGCTCTATTACAAAACACCAAGCTTTGCTTTAAAGCAGCAGCACTCTTTACAGTGTATATAATTCAATCAACTCAAGTTATACACTGCCCTTTTGACTCATACTTTTATGTGTTTAAACATACCAATAATTTGGATGTTTGGCACAGGTACCTAACCTTTTCAACATACTGATGTGCCATAGGTGATTAACAGCACAAACATACCTATGTATGTTTGCCCGAACTAAATCCCACTACGTTCAGTAGGGCTTACTCCACATTGACTGTGTTTAGGATGTCAGCCTACATATATGTTTTAAGGACAGGCAAACTACTAAAATTATTTGGAAAGGCTACATTAAATACACACTTAACTTAAACTATCTGTAAAATATGCTACTGATTTAACTAATATTTTCAAAACCAATATAAACCAAGGATTACATAACCTAAGTTTGAAACCAAAATGGTTCTGTAGTTTTCTAGTCAACTCCCAAAGAAACTGGATAATAGAGGAAATGAAAGACTATTAAGAATATTAAGATTCTACATACTTCGGAAGTTATAGTAAAGCTAGATAACTATACTACCTCCACCGCACTTAGCACAAGAACCGCATATAAACAAAATACCAAATACATGAGAGCACTCAACAATACTTTTTTAGCAATCCCACCAGATGCAAGGTCTGCAAGATCAACGCGGGGCCCCAGTCAAAACGAGTTGCACTCCCACAGAAAAGTCTCTGGCCCGTTTTTACCCTTATCTGAGTCGGCACCGTAGTGCCATATCAGCAACGGGGGAAGAAACAAACCCACAGGAACGTTGTTAAATGAGTGCAGAAGCATTTGTTATTTGCGGAACGAAGCCGATAAAATCCAGAACAGAGAAAAGGCCACCTGCTGAGGTAACAGATGCCGAAATAGCCTCCCCTCCAAGCCCACCCTAGCCTCTCGTCCCAGTTTGCAAGGTCTAGTCACGGCGCGGATAGCGCGAAGTGGCGGGGCCCAGCTACTCATTTAATCACCCTTCCCCTCACCCGGGTCTTCTGACACCGCTCGCTCAGAGGGCAGCCGGGGAAGCTCAGTCGACCGACCGGCTGTCGGTCACTGTGCCCTCCGAGTACAGCCGGGCTGCCTCCATACCAACTCGTCTCTGAAAAGCCGGCGTGGCCCCAAGTCACTCCACAGCAGAGGCCTTCAGGTCAACTCAGAAACCAGACCAGGCCGCCCCGGCTAGTCCTGCCTGTCGCCCTACCGCGCTGCAGGCCTCAACCCAGGTCGAGGCGGGGGGGAGAGAAGACAGCCACGACATACCACAGTGTCCCCCTCGACGAAGCGTAGCAGCCTCCCCCAAGGTCGCATTTACCTGCTGGGGCCTCTGGCGACCCGTCCCGAGTCAGGCGGCGGGACCGAGCCGGAATTTGCCCGGAGAGGCGTTACGTAAACCGGCGCCGGCCCCGCCGAGGGGAGGACCAGAGGAGTAAGGCGGAGCACTCTCTTCTTCCACTGCGCAAGCGATTTAAAGCAGCTGACTTAGCCCATATCCTTCCGCCTGGCCACCCTGAATGTAAAGTATTTGTGGCGGAAGGAGGAGGTCGCTTTTCCTTGGGCGCAGCTGAACTCGGAAATGGGGAGAGACAACGGCAGGACCTCTTGGCTTTCCTTTGAGGGTTTTGGCTATGAGGGAGGGATGGCATAAAGCGATCCGATTATTCATCCTCTTACATTTCGCCTTTTTTTTTGGTCAGTTTCTGCCACATTGATGCAATTTAGTATAATCTAAACAAACTTCAAAGGAATAACCTTTTCTGAGATAATTTCAGAAGGATTTTCTTGATAATTAATTTCCATTAACAAAATGCAAGTGTAGAACAACATAGTCCATAAATATTAAAATAGCTAGATTATTTAGAATGGAAATACTTTTTTTACTTCAAGTCTGCACAGCGTGACTACACCCCACCAAACACGTATGGTCCCCCCACCCCTTACTAAACCACCTGGTTTTGCTATAGGACTGGACAAGCAAGCCATGGTGAGTTTCATCAGCTTGTAGTCTTACCCTTTCTAGAGTTGCAAGTGCTTAACCTCATTGATTTAGGCTTTAATCCTGAACCTGAACACACTAACCTGGGACTAAGCCCCACTTAACTCTGAGTAGATATACAGAGCTTTAGAAGTTGCCTTATGCCAAATCAGACAGCTGATTGACCAAACTCAGAAGTATCTATGCTGACTGAGTGTGTAGCTCTCTAACATTTTGGACAGAAGTCTTTCCAAGTCCTACTTGGAGACATTGGGATTTTAACCTGTATATGATTGCCCTGTATATTGTACAAGCCTGATCTACTCTATTTGAATAATGCTTTTCATCATTCCAGTACTTTACAAATAAAACCCAGTTTCTCTTAAAAGGAACGTTACCAGCTTTTCTTTCTTCAGTAAAATAAGTTAAGTGTAAAACTATATAGTTTTCCAGACTTTCACTAATTCTTGTTGATTGGCATCTTGCAAACAATACTGTTGCTGGGTATAAATTCTATCTTACGTTTAGGAATAACTGGAAATTCATTTTGTACTGTAGTCTGCATTGCTTTCCTATCTTGCCCCCTGGCTCTTGCTCAACTTTTATTTCACAGTTTTATTTTATTTATTATCACAATTACATTTATATGCTGTTTTTCATAATGGAACTCAAGGTAACATTCATAGGGTTCCCAGGTAATCTCCCATCAACCATTGACTGGACCCAGACCTTAGCTTCAGCAAGAATGTGCCTTGAAACCATTCTCTGGGCCTTGGAATTTCTTTCTTTCTTTCTTTCTTTCTTTCTTTCTTTCTTTCTTTCTTTCTTTCTTTCTTTCTTTCTTTCTGGCTAATCAGTGGGCCTCCAGATGTTGCTAGAGTACAACTCTAGTCATCGACCATTGGCCATACTGGCTGAGGCTGAGGGGAGTTGGAATCCAGCAACATCTGTATGGCCATAAGTTAGTCACCTCTCCTTTATTACAAGATCCCCCTTGCTGGATCGTCACCTTGTAGTGGTGAGTGGGCTTGCGTGTTCCAATGAACCCTGTGAGCGATGCCGTCGGGAGTCATGTGCTCCCAGCAGGGTCACCCATGGTGGTAAGGTCGAGGGAGAGGAACCAGACAAAGAGCGATCCAAGAATGTCCTCAACAGCAGAACAGGCGGAGGATAACAATGTGTATGTTACAACGGCTGTGAAGGCGGATAAAAGACTTTCAATCGTCGTGGCACCCATGCCATTGGATCAAAGTCTTTTTCTGTCAAGACTGTGTGTTGATCATCATGCGCCCATCTACCCACATAAAACAAATTCACGCACAGGCATCCTCCAACCAAATTATCTTGGAAGACAATCTTACTCGGCCACGAGTGATCACCAACCAATTACAAGATCACGCCTAGCCCCTCAGTGACTTCAACATTCATATTAATAATTCTAAAATTAAATAAAATGTTTGGCTTAATCAAATAATTATTTACAGTTCACTCATGCACCAAGAAGCACGGAAGTTAATGCTAAGGTACTCGGGCTTAACATAGGTGTCATGTAAGCAATAAATATGTTACAATTTTATGCATTATGCTCAAAACATAGCCTCCTTGCACTCCCACTTTCCTTTGTTCTTTCAGCCCCAATCCTCTTCCTTTGCAGGCTGAGTTATTGATGGAACGTTTATTTGAAAACATTTATAAACAGCTGAATATTTTAAAAATCTCTAAGCAGTATAAAATATAAAAACACACAATATCATTAAAACAAAAATACAACCTAAAACCAATAAAAGAGTAGTATAAAACCATGTAAAATCATATAAAAGCAAATAAAACAAAATCAAAAGATTCAAGCACATAAAACAGGATCCAATCGTATGGGTCAGGGAAAGCCTGGATGAAAAGACAAGTCTTTAGTCTTTACAAGCAGCTAGTATAGCACAGTGGGGAGGAGAGCCTAGCTGGGAGCCCAGAGTCTGTGAGTTCAAACCCCCACTCATGTCTCCTGGGTGTCAAGGGCCAGCTAAAGATTACAGTGAGTGGCTCAGGGGTTACGTGCCCTGCCACCTGTGCAGCCGTGGGCATAGTCCCAAGGAGCCCAGTTGCCCCTCAGCTGGCAGTTGGGGTCAAGGAAGGGGCTGGCTTGTGCAGCTGTGGAAAGCTGAGCAGGCCCAAGCCAGTTGGGGAGGACTAGCCTCGGAGGCAATGGTAAACCCTCTCTGAATACTGCTTACCATGGAAACCCTATTCATAGGGTCGCCATAAGTTGGGATCAACTTGAAGGCAGTCCATTTCCATCTTTTAGTCTTTACAAGACATCTGAGGCAACTGATGATTGCTCCATCACCTATAGCAGAGAAGAGCATTCCATAGTATAGGACCAACAGCAGATAATGCCTGTTTTTGGATCACCACCCTATTATATTCTGTAGGATGCAGTGCTACAAGTAGAAGTTCTCCAGATGATGTAAGTCAGGATTGGGGACCCCTTGGACCCCAGATGTTTCTGAACTACAATTCCCATCACCCCTGGCTATTGGCCATGCTTGCTACAGCCGATGGGAGCTGTAGTTTAGCAACATCTGGAGGACCAAAGGCTCCCCACTCCAGATCTATTTAGGGACAGGTAGTCTTTCAGGTAACCTGGCCCCAAGTAGTTCAGGCTTTTAATGTTAGCAACAAGACCTTGAACATGATCTGCTAACTGACTGGCAACCACTGCAGTTTCCTCAACACAGCTATAATGTGTGCGCACTCAGGTGCTCCACACAACAATGTAGTCACAGCATTTTGCACCAGCTGCAGCTACTGGACCAATCCCAAGGAAAGCCCCACATAGAGTGCATTACAGTAGTCCAATTGTGAGGTTGCCAACACATGCATCACAGTGGGTAAACTATCCCTGTCCAGGAAAGTACACAGCTGGCATTCCAGTATAATAGAATTCAATGTCTTGCCATCAGAAACAAGTTTATAAGGGAGATTGGTTGTTAAGTAACTGCGCTTCTATTTCAAGCAATTATTTTGCAATCCACATTGCGTCTGAGGTCTACAAAATAGCAGCATGGGCATATAAACAAAAGAAGAGTAGAGTCTTGCTTACAAGGTTCTTCTACAGAAGAGATGTCTGTAGGAAACAAATGGTTCTGCTTTCTTTACAGCACTGAGAAAGAAGTTGTTGCAGTGCTATCCTATATATGTCTGCTTAGAAGTCCCATTGAATTCAGTGAGACTTACTCCAAGGTAAGCATGTTTTAGGATTGCAGCCTTTGTGAGCTTTTGAATTAGATAAAATAGCAAAAAGGAAGTATCAGTTCCCTTTATTTTAACAGAAGGAGAGTATACCTGGGTTCTTACATGTAGTGACATGTACAAACAGTGCAACTATGAGGAGAGTGACACACATGGCCTTTCATGATGTGAGATCTTTCTCTTCCATACTGGTGGTGGTATCCATCAAGACCCCAGCCCAAGAGCAACAGCCAAGGCTCTGATTAAAATGAGGAGGGCCCAGCTGGATTTACCAGCCAAGTGGCTTTGGAGACAGATTCTCAGGACCCCTGCTTGAAGCAGCAGCCTAAGCCCTTACTTCAACTCTGATGGGCAGCCCAAATCCATGAAGTCAGTGATACTGGAGAATTTCCTAGCCCCTAATATGATGATCAGGCCTGACCCAGATAATCAGGGGCTTTAGAGCTTGAGTCCCCTGGAGTCTGTACCCTCTCAAATGGCACCTCTCAAGGAAGTGATCTATCCATCTCAGGTGTGCACACCCCTAACTATCAATGTATGCAACATTCCTAGAGGAACTTGTTAGAAAGGAGACATGCTGCTTCAAGTAAGAGGGCTTATCTTCTATGACGGGGTGTAGTCATCCGGGATCACGGGACGATGTATACCTGTTACTTTTTTGGGAGCAGAGTCCCAGCCAAGTCCCTATCTATGAGCCAATCAGCATGAAAAGGGAGCATGTTAGCCACAGAGGTGAGTCAGCCACTGAGAAGACTCTTCTTAGTAGCTAACACACAATCTCCCCTTTCATGCTGATTGGCTCATAGGAACATCTGGGGTAGTGAAGTGGACTTGGAGATGACATGGAGAGCAAGGGAGATGAAGGAAAGTGGAAAAGGGGGCATGGCTGTGAGAGGGGCATGGCATGACTCTCATAAAGAGACCCTGCACTTCTGAATTTGTCACTATACTACTGTTCTAAGGTCTTCCATCCTTCAAGAAGGGGGTAGAACTTTGGCAAGGTCATCGGCCTTAAGTCCACTCTAAGACTCTGATAGAATAAATTGCTCACTTGGTGGTGTGCGTCTTGCTGCATTATGCTGCGTTGTTCTTCCTTAAGGACAGGACAGGCTATAGGTGTTCTTAGTTTACATGTATTCAGTAACACATGAGATGGAAAAGTTGGAACCATCGTTTGCAAAAGTGAATGGAGACCCACATATTAATGCAAAGATAATTTGTGACATCTTATGATCGGGTGTCTACCTGAGCCTGTCTACCATATATGCAGCTATTTGATATAACAGGTTTTTTTCTTATTTAGAATCAGCAAAACAAAGGCTTTAAAAACATTATATGACATCCAAAATGAGTAAGCTTCCGCCAAAATAGCAGACTGAAAGCCAGTCTCAGGGAAAAAAAAGTTGGACAAGGTGGTATGCGGCTCCTCCAGTGCAATTGTTATGAGGATAACAAGGACTAGGATTTATAATAGGGAGGACCAAACAACCCAGATGCTACTTCCTGATTCTGTAAGTGCACTGCAAGTTAATTAATAAATAGATTAATATTGTAGCATACTTTTGACACAACTACATCAAATCAGTAGTTGATTATCCATATTCAGATGCCAGTAGCTAGAGACGGGCAAACTATATGGTTTGCAGTTCGTGGTTTTCAAAGTGTCAATGGGAGGGAGGGAGAAAGTAAAAGTTGTATTTTGTTATTTATATCTCAGGTGTGTTAAAGAGAATGCTGACAAAGAAAGAAAGATGCAACAAAGCAGCCAGAAAAACAAAAAGCTGCTTTGGAAGGTTTTACCTACTACACTAAACAAGGTATGAGGCATATACTGATATTAATATATTAACCATCGCTTACCATGAAAAGAAGACAATTCATATAGCAGTGAAAGTGAATTCACCTTGGAAAAATCAGACTGTGATGGTGTAGACACTAACACTGAATATGCAAGTCTTAAAACTGTGTAGAAAGGTAGAGGCAAAAATGCAAGGTCTGCTCTTAATGTACCTGTGTACATGAGCTCCTCACAGAGTTTCATGTTCTGATAAGGCAGGGTTCCCAATGGTGCTGAGGCTTCTAAGTGTGTTCAGTGGAACACACTCAGAAACCCACTCCAGACCTTCATGCTCACTGTGTTTGGGGACATTAGGAATGGGGCATATTTGTGTGCCATTGCCCATCTACACAGGTTTAACCTCAAGTGAGTGCCTGAAGACAGAAGTTTGTAGAACTGTATTGGAAACAGTGGTTTAAGTGTGTAGCTGTCTTTTATTCCAAATCTAATGCTTATTTGTTAAATTAATTGTTTAAATAGCAAATTTAACAAAGAAAAAACAAAAAAGAGACAGAAAAGTAAAGGGAAGGAGAAAAATAACAAAAAAAACACTGTCAGTTCATATTAAGGATACAAAAACCATCAATACATCCATCTTAAATTAAAATGTAAATTGATACAGTATAAGCTCTCCAGATGTCCACATAGGTGTCCACATGAGAATGATGTTCATAGGAAATATGTTCAAATGCAACAACATTGGCTACTAGCTTATGAACCTAGGAGACACTCTGCCCCAACATTCCCTGTATGGTTTTTAAATTGGCTTCACTTTGGTTCACTTTGCAAAGAGGCTGCTTGACACCTAAAGGAAAAAGTAGCTGAAAGAGTTAAGTTTGACATATCAACTGAGATGATGTCGCCAGTCACATGCACAGGATGTGACCTTTGTAAACCCAGTCAATGTAATCCAAAATGATTGTAATCATTTGACCCTCTGGAGATTGTTGAATCTAGATATGATAATCAAACTAGCTGATGGGTAATTACCACCACCAGTCTCCACAATAGAAAATCCCATCACCCTGACCACATGACTCATACTGTACTAGGAATTGAGAAATGATTCCTCCCTGATCCAGTTAATGTTAGAATTTAATTTGAGGCCTTTGTTCAGAAAGGTGTTAAAATCTGGAGTCTAGACTCCTACAGCCACTTTTGTTCTGTATTCTAGTTATCTAGTTCCCCTATGAACTCACTTGCTGAGTCATTTGTGTGGGTTCTAGCTTTCCAGTTCCACTCTGCTGAGTATCACTGCGTTATGTGACCGCAAGGAGCTGCAGGCCACGCAGGATGCACTGCCATTTCATACTGGTGTATGATTTTTCCTGCCACACAGGAGACTTTGGAGTGGGCACCCCCAGTTACTTTTTTTTAAATGTTTTGGTTATTTTGGTTATGCATAGATGCCCATATCTGTGCTGTGTGCCCAGGTGGGATGCACTGGCATCTCAAAAAGGACACCTTCCCCTTTCCTCAGGTGTATGATTTGTCCTGGCCCAGAGCAGATTTTAGGGTGGGCACCCCTGGTTAATTATTTTATGACATCATCATGCATTTATGAGTATTTTGGGAGTCTGATAATTTTGATTCAATAACTTTATAGTTGTCCTTGAGGGGGAGAGTCCCCCAATCATAGATTGGGTATATCCCAACATGTATTTTGGGGTTCAGGGAGTTGTGAACTTTCCTCTCTTTTTTTAGTGTTTCCTTCTCTGAAGCAAATAAGGAACTGGGAACTAGTAACCAACTTGAGTTATACAAACAAGTTTATGCGGCTGATGTCTGCCATCTCAGCCACCATGTCAAAGTCCATAAATGAGGTAGACGGATTTGGATTCGGCAGGTAATAAAAAAAAAAAAACTAAAGCAAAGTATCCTCAAATAAACTCAAAACTTCAGAACTCTCTCTGATTATTCGGAGTGGAATATTTACCTAGGCTACAAATAGAAAACTAGCACCGGAGGGTTTTTTACATGTGAGAACATTCAAAATGATATCCCCTTCCTGCAGCCTAAAGTCTACCTCAGGGCTCTACTACCTCGTTCTGTGGCACTAAACCGTCTTCCTTACAACCCACGGGATGAGTTTGGTTTTGAAACAGAAGCCGCAGGAACTGTGTGACGTCAAGAATAAGTCTCAGTGGTACCACTCCGCCACTGTAAGTAAGTAAATACATAAATAAATAGTGCTTCCTCAGCTACACGATTTGTAGCGGATAAATCTTTCCATGAATAGAACTGGAGCGGCCATGTAGAACTTTGCGCGGGGTGATATGATCATAGCACCTGGAAAAAGAGGAACGACTGCCTCAAGTGGAGCCGGCAGGAATTGCTCCATCCCGCCGCTGCTTCGTCTTCCTCCGCAGTCTCTTGCCTCGCTTTCTGGCCTACACGCGCGTTGCCGCTGAGGACAATTCCTGAGGTGAGATGGGGTGCCGAAGGCCTTTTGAGCCTCCCGCTTCACCTGCATGCCTGCCGCGGTGCCGGATTGAGAGATGGCCGGCATTTTTTTCCTCCTTTCTTTACAAGCCGCCGTTGAAGGGTGGAGGAAAACTCTTTAGCCGCCTCCCCCCTTGGAAGAGCTGAGCCTGCTTATGGGCGGCCTGGCGTAGCTTCCTTCCTTTCATCTCCCCAGGCCGCTCTTGACTTTGGGCCTATAAGGCCGGCCCCAGGCCTCCCTTTGTTTCTTGCCTGTTTTACGGATGAGGGAGGTCGTAGCCCCGTTACGTCTTTTCTCTCTCTTGCCCCCCCCCCCGTTCATTTCTGTGCAGAGAGTCTTCTAGAGTTTCCTTTTTGTTCCGAGGGGAGTTTTCTAAATGGTTGTGTGTAGTTTGAGGTTTCGTTTCGGAGGCTTGACATGCGAAGAACGCCAAAACCTTTAGCTACTCGAATTGTGTTTAATAATTTTGCTGCTCTGAAGAGATCCTCAAGTATATTCATCCACTAGACGTCTACTCTAGACAATGCTATAGCTTGGTTTATTTAAAAGACTTATTGCTCGCTGTTCATCGGGGTGCGAGGTAAAACTTTGATTCTCCAGAGAAGAGACCTCTTAGCACCTTTTGCTAGTACAGTTTGGCTTGAGGTCTTGCGGGTTGTAATGTTCTTTATAGTTTTTGTCTAAACTCTTATCTTCAAAATAGTAGAGGCGACTGTTCATTGAAAATAAGGTTTTAACACTACTGTGAGGACCCAACTCAAATAAAATAGGAATTCTGCAAATGTGAGGAAGTATATAAGGGCCTCAAAAGATCTCATCTTATTTTTCCTGTGTTTAAATTACTTTTCATCCCTCAGTCTTGATGAACAGTACTTTTCTCACTAACGTTTTCAGAAGTAATGTTCTCCTTTGATAAAGTAAACTTTCATGGTTACATGTGGAAAGCAATTCTATGGTTCCGAGAAGATTACATCTGTGAAAGCCTAAATGTTTGTGAAGGAGAAATGCCTCCCTCCCTCGGTGTCATTCAGAGCAGAAATCCCCAGACTGCAGTGACAAATAAAAGCTGCTGTGAGCCTCCCAAAAGGGTGCTGTCTGGGACATCTTTGCATGGCTTTGCTTGCCTTCTTTTCAGTTGCAGTCCTTTGGGGGCAAGTAATTTTTCCTGTATCTCTACACTGAATGTCACTCAGTCATTCTTGACATAGGCACAGCAAAAATGTTTCATTTCATAGCTTTTACTTTTCTATGTGAGAATTGGCTTCTCTGCATTGTTCTGGATTTTTCTTCTATTCGGATAGCGTTGTCAGATCAGTGACTTCTAAAAATGAGGCGTAAGCTTCTCTTGGGGCAGATAATTCCTACACACCCTAAGAGTACATTTTTAGATATGGGTGAAGTCTGTTTCCAGTTTTAATTCAGCAAACTGCTTCAGGTATCAGAGTTATAAATATTAATCTTGCATTTTGGTAGGGATCCCCCCTTTTTTGTGTAGGAGAGAGGTGTGAACTGTGCAGGGCCTAGTCTGGAGACTGGTGTTAGTCTGGAGACCAGTGTGCTGTGTCAGGTTTGAGAAGATGGCCTGAGCCAAGTAGGTACACTAAGTGTATCATAGCTGCTCTGGGAATTGGGAATTGGGAAGTGGTGGCCAAAGGGAAAAATGAAATTGCTGTTGACCAGCAAGGACATTGTGCTTCCATTTCTTATACACACATAGAAAAAATTCATTCTTCTTAATGTAGTATATATGTGCATTGTAAAGGGTAATTTCCAGCTGTTTGTATTGTGTTTCCAAGTTTAAAACAGAAGTGTGGGGTATTTGGACTGCCATTCCAGACTTTAAAATGATGGGCTAGGCTACTATAGCTTGGTGGTAAGTGATAGTGATAGAAACAGTGTGTAGAGAGTTGGAGCAGGAAATGGTTTATCATTAGGTTTTCTTCTAAGGACATCTAGAATGGTGATTACAAGTGTGACATACAATATTCTGCAAATAGTGATATCTTTGCATCTGCAGTTCTATAGCAACAGTCCACATGAATGTTCACAATAAAGTTTGTTCCTATTTCCCTTCATGCCCCTAATTTTTCCATATTTCCGAAAGAGCCCAGATACTTCATGTGTGATAGTGCCTTTGTTTCTGTGATTCAGTGTTGCAATGAAATGTTGTTTGTTTGTTAGCTACTGTTTTCAAAATGAAACTCAAGGCAACTTACAACATTAACACTGATACAAAAACAAGAATACAATTAGCCTACAATATTCATGAATTACGTATGCTTTTGTATTGTGGCTTTATTATATAGTTTTATAATATTTGCTGTTTTATCTTCTGTAAACCGCTTAGAGATTTATATATAAAGCTGTATGGAAATGGCTTAAATAAAACAAACAGAAAATTGAACTCCAAAGGCCTGGGTGAATAAAAATGTTTTCACCTGGTGCCTAAAAACAAGCAATGATGGCACCAGGCATGCTTTCTAGGGGAGAGCATTCCACAAATGGAGAGCCACCACTGAGAAGGTCTGTTTTTGTGTTGCTACCCTCTGTACTTTGCTCAGAAAGGGCATATGGAGAAGGGCCTCAATGAATGCAGCATCCGGGGTGGTTCATGTGGGGAGAGGCAGTCCTTGAGCTACTTGGTTCCTGAGCTACATAAGGCTTTATAGGTCAAAACCAGTACTTTGAATTTGGCCCAGAAACTAAATTGGCAGCCAGTTGCAGCCATGTCAGAATTGGTATTATATGTTCTGACTGTCTTGCCTTGGTCAGCAGTCTGAACTCTGAATTCTGCACCAGCTGCAGCTTCCAAACCATCTTTAAAGGCAGCTCCAGGTATCATGCATTGCAATAACCTAACCTAGAGGTTATAGAGGTTACTAGAGCATAGACAACAGATGCTAGGCTATCCCTGTCCACACAGGCTCATTCAGATTACATATTCCCTAGAGAAATGTTCCAGAAATGCTCACGTTTTGTGATACAGCAATAGTATAGGGCATATTTCACTCAAAGTAGCTGACTATAGACATATTTTTTATCTGTTGAGAATTGAGAATAAAAATGGGTCTGTAAATTCCTGGAGTTCTTCCAAAAGAGCCCTGATATCATCTTCAAATGCTTTTTGTGTACTTGGATTTGGTCATTATTTTGTATATCTTCTTATTTTTGTAAGCGCTTCCTTGAATTTGCCTATTATTCTACTAATATAGTAGCCATTCAACATTTAAGGTGTGATGGAATTTCAGCCAGACCTCCATGAAATGGCTGAGAATGCTTGCTTGTAAATTTTCCAGAATTAATGATAAAATTGGGAAACCAAACTAACTTTTTACTGTAGTTTAAACTCATTAGTTAATTTCTTTAGGCCTGCAGAACACCTTGCAACATAAAATGTGCATTAATTTTATATTTTCATTATTTATTAAAAATGTGTTTATATTACCATACAGTCTACAACATTATATCTCAAAAGTAAGGTTAAGTTTTCTCATTTTTTAAATCCATTTGTTGGAGTTGACTAAGTTAGCTCTCAAATATCTTTTAATTCAGTTTCAACACAATTTAATTTTAACTCAAGATAGTTGTAACCTTATCCAACTCCATGAAAAAAACCAATTCTGACAAAGGTATGGACCAATAAACAAAATTCCTGATTTGGAATTATGTGATAACAGGATTTCTGGAATCTGGAATAAAGTAAAAATGCTAGCTGACACAACTAAATACTTTAATATAGTTTAGTTAAGACTTACATAAGAAAATACTTGTTGTTATGTGCCTTCAAGTCGATTACAACTTATGGCGACCCTATAAATCAGCGACCTCCAATAGCATCTGTCATGAACCACCCTGTTCAGATCTTGTAAGTTCAGGTCTGTGGCTTCCTTTATGGAATCAATCCATCTCTTGTTTGGTCTTCCTCTTTTTCTACTCCTTTCTGTTTTTCCCAGCATTATTGTCTTTTCTAGTGAATCAGGTCTTCTCATGATGTGTCCAAAGTATGATAACCTCAGTCTCATCATTTTAGTTTCCAGTGATAGTTCTGGTTTAATTTGTTCTAACACCTTATTATTGTCTTTTTCGCAGTCCATGGTATGCGTGAAGCTCTCCTCCAACACCACATTTCAAATGAGTTGATTTTTCTCTTATCCACTTTTTTCACTGTCCATCTTTCACATCCATACATAGAGATCCTGACTTTAGTGTTCAGTGATACATCTTTGCATTTGAGGACCTTTTCTAGTTCTCTCATTGCTGCCCTCCCTAGTCCTAGCCTTCTTCTGATTTCTTGACAGTTGTCTCCATTTTGGTTAATGCCTGTGCCAAAGTATTGATAATCTTTGACAAGTTAAGTGTCCTCATTGTCAACTTTAAAGTTACATAAATCTTCTGTTGTCATTAGTTTAGTCTTCTTGTAGTCCTCCTTTTGTACCTTCCTCTTTAACTTTCATCAGCATTTGTTTCAAATCATTACTGGTTTCTGCTGGTAGTATGGTATTACCTGCATATCTTAAATTATTGTTATTTCTCTCTCCAGTTTTTGCACCTCCTTCATCTTTGTCCAATCCTGCTTTCTGTATGATACGTTCTGTGTATAGATTAAACAAATAAGGTGATAAAATATACCCCTGTTTCACATCCTTTCCGATTGGGAATCAATCAGTTTCTCGATATTCTGTCCTTACAGTAGCCTCTTGTTCAGAGTATAGGCTGAGCATCAGGACAATAAAATACTGTGGCACCCCTATTTCTTTTAAAGCATTCCGTAGGCTTTCATGATAGACAGTCAAAGGCTTTGCTGTAATCTACAAAGCAGAGGGTAATTTCCTTCTGAAGTGCCTTGGTCCGTTCCATTATCCAACGTATGTTTGCGATATGATCTCTGTTGCCTCTTCCCTTTCTAAATCCAGCTTGGACATCTGGCATTTCTCACTCCATATGTGGTAAGAGCCTTTGTTGTAGAATCTTGAGCATTACTTGACTTGCATGGGACATTAAGGCAATAGTTCGATAATTACTGCATTCCCTGGGATCCCCTTTCTTTGTGATTGGGATGTATATTGAACACTTCCAGTCTGTGGGCCAGTTTTCCATATTTCTTGACAAATGTTTGTCAAAATTTGGACAGATTCAGTCTCAATAGCTTGTAGCAACTCTGTTGGTATGCCATCTGTTCCTGGTGATTTGTTTCTTCCAAGTATTTTAAGAGCAGCTTTCACCTCGCATTCTAAAATCTCTGGGTCTTTATCATACGGTTCCTCCATGAATGAATCTATCATCCTTGCATCTCTGTTATACAGTTCTTCAGTGTATTGCTTTCATCTTCCTTTTATTTCATCTTGGTCAGTCTGTGTTCCCTTGTTGATTATTCAACATCCCTATTCTTGGTTTAAATTTGCCTTTAATTTCTCTAATCTTTTGGAATAGGGCTCTTGTTCTTCCCTTTTTGTTGTCCTCTTCTATTTCGGTACAGTAGCTATTGTAATAGTTCTCTTTGTCCCTACGTACTAGTCGCTGTATAGTTGCATTTAGGGTTCTAACAGTGTTTCTGTCTCCTTTTCCTTTTCCTTTCCTTCTGTCTTGAACCATTTTAAGCATTTCTTCAGTCATGCATTGTGGTCTTTCTCTCTTTCTAACAAGAGGTATTGTCTTTTTGCATTCTTTCCTGATAATGTCTCTGACCTCACTCCAGAGTTCTTCTGGTTCTCTGTCAACTAAGTTTAAAGCCTCAAACCTGTTCCTTATTTGATCTTTATATTCGTCTGGGATGTTATTTAAATTGTATTTTGGCATTATGATTGGTTTGTTCTTCTTTAGCTTTACTCTGATTTTCGATATTACTAGTTCATGATCTGTACCTCAGTCTCTTGCTTAACAATTTCTAACTTTCCCTGGTTCGTGCTTCCCACATTCCATGTTCCTATTGTGTGCGTCGTACAACATAAATACTTACTGTTATCTTAATTTTTAGGCTACGAGTAATACATGATTCCTATAGTGAAGATACCTACAGTATCTTGCTTCAGAAGTGTTGCCAGTCGGAACAAGAGATGGGTCAAGTTGCCGAAGCATGGCTTGAATGCCAGAAAAGAATAGATGATTATGTTGATGAACAGGTAAGTAAATTATATTGACTTTTTGTCTTAATTAGAAGGTGCAGATTTATGTTAAAACTGTAGGGCATTCACATGTCTATGTGTGTGCATACATCAGTTTATTTTAGTTTATGTTTATGTTATATATGTTTGGTTTTGTAGGGGTCAGCAGGTGGCAAGAAAGGTAAAAAAATGGAGGAGTTGGGGATGCTAGTTGCATTCTTCCTATCACTTCATAGCCTGGCGTGGAAACTTGCCTACTGTTGACTGTCTTCATGAAGCATTAACTGAAGACTCTCTCTGTGGGGGGGGAGGGAGGGGGGATATTTGTGTGTGTGGTCGGTTGCTGGGCAGTCGTGTGGATACATTGTTGCTCCCAGATTGAAAGGGTTTCTGTATGTTTGAAGACTGCACCTTAAATTTGTGGCAGTGGTAGCACCTTTACCACCTCTGTGTGGCCTGTTGTGGTTGCTGCCCAGGGTATCAACTTGTAGAAATGATTAAATATGTATTTCATTTTATATTTATACAGAATTTAAATAGAAAGTAATAATAAGAAAACACTATACAGTATTGATAAACCAGTAATAGAACAGTAAATAATGGGCAGAGCAATCCAACTCAGGGGAAGATGGCGTAAGTGGTGCCGGTGAAACGGAAGCCATCACATCCAGTTGCTGTTCAGGAGCCTCAGGGGTGGTTGAATGCTAGCTCAGACGTGACCTGTGCACAGGGACCAGAAAGTATAAAAGCCTTCTCTCTTAAATACCCCTACTGGGGAGTAAGCTCTCTTCATTGACTTAAGAACATAAGAAGAGCCTGCTGGATCAGGCCAGTGGCCCATCTAGTCTAGCATCTTGTTCTCACAGTGGCCAACCAGGTGCCTGGTTGTATTTATTGTACTTTCTTAGACCGATCTTTTTCCTGGTGTAACTTTTGCCTGAATTGGGATCTGCAGGAGCGCTCTAAACATGAGTTAGATGGGGCCTAAGTCAACTCACCTTGGCCCCTCCTCTGACACACCCCTGGAACACCCCTTATTGGGAGCTTATACCAACTTCACTTATGCCAGTGTAGCCTGGTTGAACCAGGACCTAGCTGGCTCAGCTGGAGATTTGCTGCATCCAACTCTCCTCAGCCCAGCATAAATGCAAGTTGTATTGCACTGTGAGCAGTTAAAAATTTAGCAATGTAACAACTGATGTTATCAGGCAGTTAAACAAATAGTGGTGGTGGTGGTAGTAATAGTAATAATAATAAATTATTATACATAAGATGATATTTGAATAATTTTATTACATTTATATACTCTTATTTTTAATTTAGAATTTATAATTAGAAACTTGAGGGAGAGCTTAATTGTTTTTTTTTTAAATATCAAAAAAGGATTGTAACTGTTTTCCCTGTGCTTATTATTCTAAAGTTCTTTAAACATTGCCCAATCTTGTTCAGATCTATTTCTTTTTCCTTTGTTGAACCCAAAGGATCCAGTTGATCTTACTCAAAGCTGCCAGTTCCCATAATTTAATGTACCAATTCCTTAAATACGGATGTTCTTTATTTCCCCAGTATGTTGCATATAAAATCCTTATGTGGATTTTATCCTTATATGGATATTAAAATAATATGAAATAGCAGAACTATTCTTAACCACTTTTTTCATGAAACGTTATTTTTTGTGTGAAAGAAATGTGTCCAACAAGATATTTTAGTAGGTCAATCATGGGAGAACCAAAAAAAGAAGAACCATGCTCAAAGATCCTGAAGAGTAATGGCATTTTTATTAATGCCCAATGCCTTTTGGCCTTCAAAAACCTGCCTAAGGGTATATATTAGTGTATTTTTCTGTGGATTCCTTAGAGTTTGCCTTGCAATGATTTTAAAATGGATGTTTTTGAGGTGTTTACAAGGAAGCATGGAAGGTATGTCTGTGTATGGAAAAAATTGGTGTTGCTAATAAGCATTTTCTATGAGAAATATGATAATAAGTGTTTTGCAAATACGTAATTCTTGAGATTGTGTTTTAGTTATGCACTTGTGAATGTGTGTACTTGTTTTAAGCATGGTTTATTAATTGTTAAAAATTTTGTTGAAAAGGCCTGACTGGGCCAAAAAATGTTCGGCATTACTTTAAAAATGCATTACTTTTCAATGTTTTTGAGATTGGTTCTCCTTCCCCCCCCCATTGGATGCTTCCTTTTTTTCATGTGTGCAGTAATAGGAAATGACACATCTGAGATGTATTGGAGCATTTTAATAACTTGTATAATTTTTACCAAATTAATTTAAGTACTGTGTTTTATTAATCAGTGTATGATGCCTGTACCGTCTTCACTTTTGCATGCTAAATAGATTTTAAAAATACTACTTTTGAAATGTCAGAAACACTGAATTGCTCTTGAAAGAAAGATGTATAAATAATGAGATGTATAAATAAACAGAAATTACCAAACTTCACAGTGGCCTCTGAACTTGTTTGCAAGAAAAACAAGTTGCAAGAGAGTTTTTTTTAGTTCAAGAGTTTTTGAATTAAATTTAATGTGGATTATACCAATAAAGAAGAGAGCTGGTTGGCAAAGATGTGAGCGCTGGTACAACTTCAAATTCCCATTCAGCCATGAGGCTTACTGGCTCACCTTAGGCTAATTGTGCTCTTACTATTGCTGGATATTTGTGAGGTTTAGAAAGAATGGAGAACCATGTGTACAACCTTGAGTTCCTTAGAGGAAGAAATAAGGAATGAAAATGCAGCATTTAAAACCCATTTAATTTTTTTTCTGTTGGTTAGATCAAAATCAACAGCAGTACAGAAGGTTCTCTGAGATGCTGTAGTCTAGAATTCTTTTAAAAGAGATCTTAAAATTTTCCAGTAAGATTGTTTTATTTGAGCTAAGGACATGTAAGGTGAAGCTACTCCTGAGTTGGGTGAACAGGATCCAGGTATGGCTTAGATTTAGACCATTTTGAACATTCTTCAATAAGGAGATAATTTTGAGTGAAAAAACCATGGTCATATCTTGCAGTTTGGCAATATCAATATTGAGCAGTTCATTTATCTTGTGTTAAAATTCATACAATTCATGAAGTTTTAACAATACTTCATTAAAGTATTGAGCGTGGTTTCCTCAAACATTAGTAATATCTTTTATGTATAGATATTTTAAATGTCTCATTTTAGAACACCTAGCAAGTTGGCATTGATAGTAATATGAAGCTGTACTCTTTTAATGAATAACCATGGATAGATTTAAGAAAGGCTCAGAAGTAGCCTTAAGAAAAGTTTTTGCATGGATTTAAGCTGTTTTGTAGGATGAGGAGCTCCATACAATACTTGTATTCTATAACTTTATGGTCTGAATAAGGTGGTAATAGGAGTACAAAGTCAGGCCGTTGGTCCATCTACCTCTTTACTGACTCTACACCAGCAGTGGGGGGGCCCTAGCCTGCAGGTCTCTACATTTATTTGTTTAGTAGATTTATATTTCGCTTTTCAACTAGAGTTCTCAAAGCAGCTAACAGCATTTATAAAACACAAGATACACCAAGAACCATATGCTTACAAAACAACAGCCAGCCCCTCTGAAGCGGGAGCTGGCATCTGGTATTCCTTCCCATAGGGCAGGTGGTGTCTGTTGGCTGGGGGAGGGGGGAAAGGGGAGTTGATACATCAGGTCTCCCCATCGGCTATTTCAGTCAAGCCGTACCCACTTGTTGCCAATAGAAGTTGGGTGTGGGACAGGTAAAGCTGCACCTGCTAAATACACTAACTTCAAAAGGAAGAATCTGGAACACACCACTTCTGATTTTCCCTTTGCAGCTACGACTTGAAGTAGGCCTTTTATTTTCTGTCACCCTGTGTAGTGTCAGAAAAAGGTGCAAAATTGTAACTTCAGTTTGCAATTTTAGATGAAGAACTGGGAGTGATGTGCTCCTGATTCATCCTTTGCAGCCAGGGTTACAATCTGCAGTTGCAATTACAATCACCTGACATCGTATGCTGTCAGATGATTGACAGCTGGGTGGCCACCTGTCAACAAGACCTGCAGAGGGTTGGCCATTTTTACTCTACACTAACTGGCACAGCATTCAGACATGTGTCTCTCCAGCCATATCTAGGGATGCTGGGTACTGAATCTGGGACCTAATGTTTAATTTATATCGTGTTGACTGGATATCTACTCCAGACAACTTAGAAAACCACAGGAAAAATTCATACAATCGGCATTTGTTTATTTGTTATCTTCATTGTGCAGATGCAGAAGAGACAAACTGAGATGTCAGGCAGGGTAGGAGAAGATTTCCCAGTTACTTTTA
Source organism: Rhineura floridana (assembly GCF_030035675.1). Lineage (NCBI taxonomy): Eukaryota > Metazoa > Chordata > Lepidosauria > Squamata > Rhineuridae > Rhineura > Rhineura floridana. The sequence continues at coordinate 175,913,487 of NC_084480.1, read as the reverse complement.
CCCAAGAATATGGAAGTATCAACATGACCCCCACTTTTTCCAATTCCAGTATTCCCCAGTGTGATAGGCTGAGAGTTTCCTTGTGTGCTGCTTTCATGCTTCTGGTGAATATCCTCAGAACATTCAGACCTAAGCCCCTGGTCTGAAGAAGTAGGCAATTTAGGTGGATGGGGTGGTTATCTACTACTGACTTCGCTTCCACCAAGAAAAAGAATTCAGTTGATATTTCAATGACCCAAGGTTGAGTGAGGATGCTCAGCTGTTCAGAGCACATGAAACAATCATGGGGGGGAGAGTCCTGTTGGACTTGATAGAATGTATATCATGGTGTGCTGCTTCTGAGCTCTATCCCCTTTGATCTTATAAAACACATTATTTTGTTTTTTATTCATTCTATATAACTGAGTAGCCATGTAACTGTTTATATAGGGTATTTGTAACCAGTTTCTCAGTTTTTTTGCCTGAAAATAGGTTTCTACATTAGAAAAGATGGAAAGTAGCTCAATTCTATATAATGAAGTTGATCAATTTTTTGTTTGCATACAAATATCATAGCTTTAGCTGATAATATAAATCTTGTTATGGCATTAAGCTGCTAAATTCCTTAAGAATCGGATACAGGCATGTATTTTCTGAAATTGGTAAGGTAGAAATCAGGCAGCGTTAATCAGTGAACTTAGCTTAATTTTGTTCCAGGTGGCAGTGAGAACAAAACAACGCTTTCTGAAAGAAGACTGGGAAGTTTTTAAACAGAGGCATTTCATAGAACAGGTAAAATGATATATTTTCATCAAACACAGCTCAGTTGAATGCATGTTTACTCAGAAGTAAGTTCTACTTTATTTGGTGAATCTTACTTCTAGTCAGATGTGCATGGGGTTGTTGCATTAATTGTATATAAAGAACTGGAAGATCCTTTGGCAAGATGGTACTTGGCAAAAATATTTTTCTTTCTTCAAGTGTTCCTATTGTGCAAACAGCTGACACTGGAAGTGGATTTAGAACATAATGCTCCTCCATCATTTGTTTTCCATTATTTTAAAAGAAAACCCATAACATGTACAGATTCTTATAACCATTTAAATATCCTTTATAGGAAATTAAGTAGCACAATACTAGGTTTTTAATATGTTCTGGTTCCTGTAACTTTGGTTAAGATTTTGTTAACTGTTTACAATTTTTCTACTAAGATATCTGCAAATATGTTACAATTGGAACCTGAAGACTTACTAATGAAAATTCCTAATAACCTCCTTGTCAGCTCTACGCTGCATCAGCAGTGTCAGGGGGGGCTGGAAATTCCTGGGTCTTTGGCAGGGAAGGAAAGTCTCCTTAGCCAGCAGTCGGGTTGTAAATCTGCCAGGCCTATCCGAAGCGTACTTGCCGAGTCAGAAGTCCAGAAGCGAGGTCAGTGGAGGTCCGGGATCAATTGCCAAGGAGGTCAGTCAAAGAGATGCTGCAGGGAAACTAGGTCTACACAAAGCCACGCCTGACGTTGCAGTCAGCAACAAGCTGCAGCCAAGGTGTGCCTTATAAAGAGCAGGATGGACAGCAGGTGTGAGCCCTCAGCGTTTGGGCCTTAAGGAGACAGGCCTGCCTCTCTTCTGCCTGACCTTCTGCTGTCTACGTTCTGCAGGTGAGGGGGGAGTATCCTGTTCACTGTCTGTGTCTGGCTGCAGGGCCTCTGCTGTATCTGGGGTGCTCTGCAGCTGAGGGGGAGAAGGAGCTGGATTCTCAGGAGGCTCCTCCGTGTCTCCTTCTGAGTCTGCTGCTCCTGGGTCTGCTGCTGTTACTCCCGAGTCGTCCTCATCTGAGGAGTCCTCTGACGGGGCCATGACACTCCTTCACTTCCACTTCTGTAACAGACTCACTTTAATGAGTTGTATCCTCTGACAAAAACTTCAGAATGGTCATCTGATTCATAACTTGGCAATACTCCAGTGGGTTCTCAAGATAAGCAAAATTCCTGATGTTCCGTCATGTTTCTTCTGCGATCCATAATGATCAATCTCTTGGAAGACGGACTGCTGGCAAGTGATAGGTTGCACCTCAGAAGGGCTGGGAAAAATGTGTTCAGCCACAGCATGAATACATTCATCAGGAGAGCTTTAAACTGAATCCTAGGGTGGAGAGAAATGTAAACTTCGTGGTAATGACTAACAAAGGCTGTTGCACAGTAAGAGGAACTGAGAGAATGGCTCTAATGAGGCCTAGTAATAATTTTCATTAAAATGTGGGAAGGAAACCAGGTCATAAATCACATGGTCTTCGATGTCAGTATACTAATGCCCAGAGTATGGGCAACAAACAGGATGAATTTGGACTGTTAATACAGGAGAGTAAATATGATTGGATAGGTATAACTGAAACTTGGTGGGATGACTCCCATGACTGGACTATAGCATTTGAATGATATAACTTCTTCAAAAAGAACAGAAGGAATACAAAGGGAGGCATAGTTGTGCTATATGTTAACGACATATATCCCTGCACAGAAATACAGGAGCATGAGCTTGGTAGCCCCACCAAGAGTATCTGGATTAAAATAAATGGGGCAAGGAATAAAAGGATCCTGGTAGTTGGAGTCTACTACTGACCACCCAATCGGAGAAGATGAGAATGAAACTTTTGCAAAGCAAATTGCCAATGTTTTGAGGAGGCATGATGTAGTAGTAATGGAGGACTTCAATTACCCTGATATCTGTTGGGAGACAAACATGGCCCCTCCAAGAAATTCCTGACTTGTGTGAGAGATAACGTTCTCCTACAAAAAGTGGAGGAAGCAACTAGAGGATCAGCTCTCTTTGACTTGATTCTAACCAACAGATGACTTTGTGTCCTGCCCAGAGTCCAAGAGACGAGATGGAGATGAGGCTGGAATTAATTATTGTTTTATTAGAGTAACATTTACATCGAAAGCAGTGCGCTTCATAGACCTCTCTATGCTGACTTACTACTGACCCTAACTAGAGTACCTAAGCATGCTCTGCAGCATGTGAAGTAAGTTGACTCAGCACCCCAATCCGGGGGGTGCCGCCTTAAATAGGAAAGGTCTTTGCCCGTAATCTCTGATTCCTTCATAGTTCCACTTCTGACCGACCTGCTTCTTGCAGCATCTCGCGCGGGGCGAGCCTCCGCCTGCTCATCTGACAGTGCAGGCTCGCTAGGTGGTGGCTCGACTTCAAGGGGCAGGGAACAGCTGGCGGGGAAGTGTTCATAGTGCCAGGCGGGGAGTCGGGGTGGTGGATGTGGTGCACGCGTGAGGTCGTTCCCCAACGGCTCTGTTGCGGTGCTTGTAGGTGGAGCGAGCTCTGCGTTGACGGGAGGACTGTCTGTGGGAACTGGTGGGCTGTGGACTTCATCCCCTCCCTCAATGCCCTCGAAAACCTCATCCACCTGTGGTTCCTTTCCCTGATCTATCTGGGGAAGCTGGGGCTCAACCAACTCCTCTTCCTGCTCCTCCTGGGGGAGTTGGGGCTCAACACTTGGTGGATGAAGTGGCAGTTATGGGACCTCTGGAGGAAAGTGACCACGCTATACTTCAGTTCTTGATTTTAAAGGAAGCAAAAGCTGAGAGTAGCCATGTGTGTACCCTGGACTTCAGGAAAGGCAATTTTAATAAAAGAACAATGGTAAGTAAGGTTCTGTGGCAAGTGACCCTAATGAGAAAAGGAGTCCAAGATGGGTAGGAGTTTCTAAAAAAGGGAATTCTAAATGCGCAATGGCAAACAATTCCATCAAGGAAAAAAGGTGGAAGACAGTAGAAGACGCCAATGTGGCTTCACAGAAAGCTTAGAGCTGACTTGAAAACAAAAAAGGACACATACAGGAAGTGGAGGGAAGGCCAGACCACAAAGGAAGAGTACAGACAGGTAGCACGGAATTGCAGGGATGGTGTCAGAAAAGCTGAAGCCGAGAATGAGCTGAACTTAGTGAGTGATGCCAAAAGCAACAAAATCCTGAAGAACAAATCCTGCCAGATGAATCTTATCTCACTTTTTGATCGGGTAACTTCTCTCTTAGACTCTGGGAATGTGGTGGATATAATATATCTCGACTTCAGCAAAGCTGTTGATGAAGTGCCCCATGATATTCTGATTAGCAAGCTAGCTAAATGTGCGTTGGATGGAACAACTATCAGGTGGATCCACAGTGTGCTACAGAATCATACTCAAAGAGTACTTATCAATGGCTCCTTCTCAAATTGGGGTACTGCAGGGCTCAGTCCAGGGCCCAGTGCTCTTCAATATTTTTATTAATGACTTGGATGAGGAGGTGTAGGAAATCCTTATCAAATCTGCAGATGACACAAGATTGGGAGGGATAGCTAATACCCTGAAAAACAAACAAAATTCAAAGTGATCTTGATAGGCTGGAGCATTGGGCTGAAAATAACAGAATGAAATTTAACAGGGATAATGCACAGTTCTACACCTAGGAAAAAGAAGCCAAATGCATAGTTATAAGATGGGGATACTTGGGTAAGCAATAACACATACGAGAAGGATATTGGGATTGTTGATCACAAGCTGAATATGAACCAACAGTGCAATACGGCTGCAAAAGGTGAATGCTATTTTAGGCTGCATTAACAGAAGTCTAGTTTCCAAATCATGTGAAGTATTGTTTCCCCTCTATTCGTCACTGGTTAAGCCTCATCTTGAGTACTGCGTCCAGTCCTGGACACCACACTTTAAGAATGATGCAGACAAACTGGAACAGGTTCAGAGGAGGGCAACAAGGATGATCAGGGGACTGGAAACAAAGCCCTATGAGGAGAGACTGAGAGAACTGGGCATGTTCAACCTTGAGAAGAGAAAACTTGAGGGGAGATATGATAGCTCTCTTCAAGTACTTGAAAGGTTACCACACAGAGGAGGGCCAGGATCTCTTCTCAATCATTCCAGAGTGCAGGACACTGAATAATGGGCTCAAGTTATTGGAAGCCAGATTTCAACTGAACATCAGGAAAAATCTCTTGTTAGAGCAGTACGACAGTGGAACCAATTACCTAGAGAGGTAGTAGGCCCTCCAACACTGGAGGCATTCAAGAGGCAGCTGGACATCCACCTGTCGGGTATGCTTTAATTTGGATTCCTGCAATGAGCAGGGGGTTGGACTCGATGGCATTGTAGGCCCCTTCCAGCTCTATGATTCTAAATTTTATTTATATTACTAAAGTCATTGGGCTGTATTCAGTTAAATTGTCGCACTGGAGGAAGCCAGCGCAACGATTTCTGCTAATGTAGCGGGACTTCCCACCCTCTTCTCCCCTGTATGTCCTCCTAATCTGCTCTGGAGGGCTGGGGAGCCCCCAGAACAGTGCGTGGGGCGAGGAGTGGGAAGATTGTTTTGTCAGACAAGCAGAAATGGCTCTGCTGACTGAACAATCTGCTTAGCACTATGCTCAATACAATCCATTAACTTTAAGCTAATGGTTTTGCAAGGACTTTTTTTTTTGCAAGCCCCAAAAAATGAGAAATATACCTCTTCTAGACTTTGTAGCCCAATAAGTCTATTTTGTCATTGCAACTGTAGTCCTTTGTAATGCACCTCTTGTACTGCCACTTTTTGTTTTTCCTCTTGTATTTCCCTTTTTATTCCTTTCATAATTGTATCTGTTCCATTCTTCTCCTCTTAGGCTGCAATCCTAAGCACACTTTCCTGGGAATAGGCCCCATTTGAACACAGTGGGACTTGCTTCTGAGTAGACATAGGCAGAATATGTTTGGCAGTAGGAAGATGTAAGATTTCAGCAAGGGTCCTTTCAGTGGCATGTGAAGGGGCAGAAGCAAAGTTATAGGGAGCCAAGGGTTGAGTTAGAAGGAAGAAAAACAAGGAATAAACTAAGTTATAGCAGTTTGGAGATAAAGGGAAGAAGCAAGGCAAGCCAGTAGTTAGAGGGTGAATCATTGGTCACGGGAGAGGCTTCTTAGACTAGGAAAAGGTAGTGGCATGCTTGAATGCAGCAAGGAAAGGGATAGGTTGATGGAATGGCAAGCAGATGACCACTGTTATATTCTCTTCTAGTGCCTCGACATATACATCCTTGATCATACTCCTTCTCTGCTCCTAGTTACCAATAATGGGGGAGATGGTAACCTGGAGTAGGGTGATGATGTGAAGGAATTAGATGAAGACAGCAGAATAGCTAAGACAAATTTGAGGGGTGGGGGAGAATTGAGAAATATGACACAAAGGGCAAGGTGGGCAAAGAGATAATTGTGGATAAAATTGAAGTTGTCATAGGAGGAGGAGGTGAGGTCCTGGGTGGAGAAAAGCCCTGCACCTCAGCACAAGCACCCTCCAGATGTTGGACTAAAATTGCCATCACCCTGAACCATCCTCGAAAAAATGTTGCTCAGGTTGTTAAAATCAAGTTTAATAGAAGAATGTAAAACTGTATTGGTTAGCAAGGATAAACTCGATCACAATGTCTATTCTTCTGAGATTTCTGTTTTTGTTTGTAATCTTACCTCTCTGTATTGAAAGGATGGCAGAAAGATACTGACGGTTTTAATTGGCAAGGCAAGCGACCAGAATTGACACACATGTGCTCAAAGATATGAAACAATGTGGGGACTTGTCAGTGCCTAATCTTAAAAGTATATTATGAGGCCATACAACTTTCACGGCTATCCTTACGGTAATACCTAGGTGAAAACCAATTATTATATGAGTTGGAATAACAATTTGTGAAGATATCTCTGTCTTCCTCTTTGTGGTGTGCAAAAAGAGAAAGAGGCTATCTTGTCCCATCACAGTTGTTGAAACGTGGAATAGAGGGCTAGACTGAGCCCAGGAATACCAAGCTGGACATCTGTTATTAGACATCCTAGGTTTTTAAGGAATGTTCAGCTACAGTTCATGAATTGGGAAGCAAGAGGCGTCTTGAAAGTTGGAGAATTGATTCATCAGGAGAATATGTTAATGAGACAGATTATAAATAGAATGGAATGGTTTCCACCTTGGTTCTAATACTTCCAAATCAGGAACTTTCTGGGGGAATTATTGGGAACAAGGTTCATTCTGAGGGATAACACCACTTGGGAGAAAGCAGTAGAAACAGGCATGGGGCTGTTGTCATAAAATATCAATGGACTTCAACTAAAAGAACTTATTTTGAGGAAAAGATGGCATAATGACATTGGTAGGCCAATTGCTAATACAATGTGGACTGGGACATGGAGACAAGAGCTCCTATTCTTTATCAATTTGGGAATCCCAGTATAAATTAATACTGAAGTGGTATCTGACTCCTGAAAGAGTAGACAAAATGCATGTGGTAAATCACTTTAAATGTTGAAAGTGTCAGTTGCCAAACGCTAATTTATGCATATGTGATGGGACTGCCCAGCAGCTACATTGTATTGGTCATGAAACTTGCAAGTTATATCAAATATAATTGTCTATCCCTTAAGATCTGATGTAATGTTGGTTTTATTTCAAATTATTCCTGAGTTACCAGAAGTTGTTAAATCATTAGTACTGATCATGATAGTGGTGGCTGAGACTGTTTGGGCTTGAAGCTGGAAATCGCCCCAACCACTCACAGAAAGTAAATGTCTAGGCAAATGCCTAGAATTAGCAAGAATTATGGACAAGATACCTGACAGTATTCAGAGAAGAGATGGGAGAGCAAGCAAGTCAGTTTTCCTGGAGAAATTGTCATGTTTTTTTCTATTCCGGAATAATAGGCACGGAAACATAAGTCTGGAAAGATTTTTATTTCAATAATTAATTTTAAGCTGAAATATTAAGCGTTATATCTATTTTTGTATTATATATTTTGTTCTTTTTTCTTATACTTAATGTATTATTGTTTGTATTCTGTGAATTGGTAAAAAAAATAAAGATAAGGTGGGCAGAGAGATAATTGATTGTGGATAAAATGTAAGTTGTCATTGAAGTCCTGGATGGTGAGAAGCCCTGGATCTCAGCACAGGAGTCCTCCAGATGTTCTGTCATCATCCTTGACCATTGCGCATGCTGGCTGAGATGGGAGTTGGAGCTCATGGACACTTGGAGGTTGTTCTCCCCTGCCTTAGAACAGCAACTGTAGATAAGAAATGGGATAGTTAGAATTGGTGTGGTTTTGAGTAGAGCAGGCCATGTTGCTCGGTCAGATAGATAACAGAGGAGAACATGAATTTAAAGTAAGCAAAGTTGAGGCAGGTCTCTTAATTTTGTCTAAATTTTGTTTTCCACAAGCCTTTTAAGTCAAGACCTATCCCAGTCTGTGTCTGTGTTAGAATTGCTTGTTACTATGTTTTTCTTAATACACTAATGTTTTTAACCCTTTTTAAAGATGTTTTTAAAGCGTTTTGAAAAAAATGTTTTCAACATTGTTTTGTTTTAATGTATTTTAAGGTCTGTTTTTATGATGTTTTAAAGTGTTTTTAGCGCTTCTGTTTGCCACCCTGGGCTCCTGCTGGGAGGAAGGGCGGGATATAAATCAAATAATTATACAGCCACAAGAGTGGCTGTGTACTATAGCCAGTGTGGATTTTTCACATTCTGCAGTGTTAAATTGAAAATACCCCCATGCCATTCTGATGCTTCCCATAAGCTCATTTCAAAACAAAAAGTTACAAAACGTATAGTCCTGAACTCAGAAACGCTTGCTTAACAACTCTCTCAATTTTCATGGCAATACGCAAAACAGTCAGAGAGAATAGAGAGTTCAAAGTCTAAAAAGAGAAGGGAAAAAAAACCAGAGCCCTTTCGGACTTTTTTCTCTGAGAGTTCTCATAATCTGTTGAAATTCATTAAAAATCAGCCATGTTCACAGAGTACCTGTAATCCTAATACTGACGTTGCCCCATACTCTGACCTTGATCTTCTGCAGTTTAAAAAATGCCTCGCTGAGTTTTAATTAGTTTAAGAAGTTTTGGCTGGAACCCTATGTTAACGCGGGGCATGCTCAGTAAGAACCAGTAAGTTGCTTTGAGTTCTGCTGTTGAAAAAAAGTGACTAACAAATGCCAGTAATAAATAAATAATAGATAATAGATAAGAACCAACTGTCAGTGCCTCTGAGCATATGTTGAGTGTGGCAACCCCTGCAATCAGCAGAAATAATAGAAACAAGACATGTGCTGTGCTGATCTTGTTTTAGCAGAAAGGAAGCAACATTATTAAAACAGTTGATATAGTTCAGATGGCCACTTTAAATATGTCTGATTTACTTTGCAATTTTAGTGAAGTTTCCTATAGGAAATCATTTTCTTTTGTTTCTATTTCTGTGAATATGTGAAGTACAGCAACACTTTGCAAAATTTACACTAATAAACTCCAAACATAATTGTGGAATAATGGCACTGACATCTGCTGAATAGTCTCCAGCGGACCTCAGGAGTGTCTCAATTTGCACAAGATAAAACAGTGGGAGGTGAAATATATTCTAGCAAAATGCTAGGTGTGCTCTATGTTTTTAATTGACCATGCCCACCTTGCCTTAAATGAAGTGGTTTAAACATAGCAGGCTGAAAACATGCATCCTCTTTTTTCCAACAGCTACAGTCATTGCTGAAGTAGCAACATATTGTAATCAGTCTGATTTTACATCAAACTGCAGTTTCAGATTCAACTGTTAATGCACCCAAAATAGAAATAGAACATAACCAACCATTTGAAATACAAAAGGCTGTCTTCACCATCATATGACATTGACCAATAACAAGGCTTTGAAATTAATAAAAATAAATTTGACACAGATTTGTAGGATGAATAATGAGGGAAATAAATTTTCTAGTTTAGATTCTCTGTAGAAACAGTAGTAACACAGGAAAGAAGCAAAGTAAGAACACCAACAAACATACAAAACTATAATTCTCCATCTTTGGAGATGGCAGGTGTTGCCACCACTCACCATATGCTCAGAGGCACATGTTACCAAATTCTTCCAAGCTACACAGGAAGTGGATTGGACTGTGAAAGACCAACCCAAATGGTGTTTGCATTTTGACCAATTTGTAGGGCAATCCAGTATCTCAGAGGGGAGTTCAGGTCTCCTGCTCCCCTGGTGCATTCACTATAGCTGCCCAATTTCCCTGCTTTTTAAAGTTTGATAGAAATATCTGTGGGCTATAGGTACATTCTTAAACCATAAGGTTTTTTGCCTATTAATAAATAAATAAATAAAGGTGTTCAAAGGCCTGAAAGCATGAGTGGAGATAATTAATGAAGGGAATAAGTCAGGGCTGGGATTAGGACAGTGGTAGTCATAGGACAAAGGAGCAAGACGAGTGAGCAGTGAAAGATAGAAAGAAATGGAAGATTAACGTTGAGAATGGAGAGAATGGGCAGAAATGATGGAGGAGATAATCGGTCATAATGCTCCTGAGAGCTGCTGTGTCGATAGGTAACATTGCAAAGGCCAAATTATAGGGGAGAGTTTTTGCTGGAGATTCTGTTACAAAGGAAATTGATTAAACGGCGGAATAACATGGTGTAACATCTTAGACTACAGCTGTTGCTGGAGCATGCTGCCTAGTGCCTTAGGGTGGGTCTGGCCCTCCTGAGACAAGATAAATGATGTCTGGCTTTGGCCAGGGAGGCAAAGACAACATGGCAAGGATTTTTTGGGAGGAGCACTGTAAGGTGCCAGGTCTCTCAATTTGGATATACTGTCACCAGACTCTGGCAATTCATTCTCGGGATGACCATAGCAGTTTGCTAGAAGATAAAAGCTATTTGTGCTTTAAGCCTGTTATCCACTTCCTCTTGGGTGTTACTAAAGCAGCTAGCTGGAAAATGTACTTCTGGGGCTGGGAGCAGTTTGTCAGGTGACACAACAACCAATGGCATTTCACCATTAATTCATAATTCCTTTGGGCTCTTGAGTGCAAGCACAACATCTCCACACTAGAATGGCTTGCTTACTCATTCATCTGCTTACTAAGTGAGGTCAAATGGAGATTAGGGGTTGAATCCAATGAAGTCATTGTGCATCTGGAACAACTTTTGCTTGTGTAAGGGAACTTCCCCTCCCTCTTGCCCAAATCTGCTCTGCGATTTCCTCCAGAGCAGATTTGGGAGGGGGCAGGGGGCACATGTAGGGAGACTTTCCATTACCCTCAGTGCCAACAGTATGCCTAGCTAATCTTATTGCATTTCCCCCCCCACACTTAGCATATTTCTCCATGGGGGATGATTATATAAGCTAACAATATTAGGCAGATATCATGACCTGGGAAGGATAGATTCCCAAATAATTGAGAGTTGGACCTCGACTGATTACCTAATTTTAATCTTGATATGATCTTAGACCCATTGCACCTAGTCTGGTTGCAGCAGGGTCTCAAAATTTCACTAATTTCATCAGATAGGATGATTTCAGCTTTAAATTTTACAGCAAGTGTCAGTCAAATCATGAAGAGACAAATATTATATGTTGTACATGAGACTGCTGCTGTACATGGGATGTTGCTAAGTACACATGACAGCTTCTCTGCAACGTAGCTAGGTCCCCGCATGGTTTTCTAGCATAGTCTTCTGGGCACAATTCAAGAAGCTGTGTTTGATCTATTGCTTGAGTTGGTGGCCTCCGTTATGTCCTGACCTTATTTCTATTATTAACTGAAGATTGCCACTTGATAATGCTATTAATGCATAATATACAAGCAGTGAGGTATACTTGATTTGCTGATATTTTGGTAGATTTGTCAGAGTTGCAAGTGTAAGTTGGTTTTACTGAGGAAGAACTTTATGGTGAGAACTAAATATGTGTTGTGTTTGTATATATGTGGTTCTGTAATTTAAACTATTACTTTCGATGTAATGCTTAGTTGGAGTACTCAGTTGTTGCCCTGAGCCTTAGACCTTAGGTTCTGCGTATAGATTAAATAAATAGGGTGATAAATTATACCGTCTCACACCCTTTCTGATGGGGAACCAATTGGTTTCTCCATACTCTGTCCTTATAGTTGCCTCTTGTGCAGAGTATAGGTTGCACATCAGGACAATCAGATGCTGTGGCACCCCCATTTCTTTTAAAGCATTCCATAGTTTCTCATGATCTACACAAAGGCTTTGGTGTAATCTATAAAGCACAGGGTGATTTTCTCCTGAAATTCCTTGGTCCATTCCATTATCCAACATATGTTTGCAACATAATCTCAGGTGCCTCTTCCCTTTCTAAATCCAGCTTGGACGTCTGGCATTTCTCGCTCCATATATGGTAAGAGCCTTTGTTGTAGAATCTTGAGCATTACTTTACTTGCATTGTATTGCTTAATCTCTCTTAATTTATCTCTTGGGACTTGTTTTCCCCTCCCTGCAAAATATGGTCCTAGCACTCTTCTGGGAAGTAAACACAGAACCTTTCCAGTGGTTCTTATAGTCCATGATGATTTTGCCCATGTACTTTTTCTACAACCAGTTTTCGAAGTATTACATTGAACCCTTGTGTATGTGTACAAGAAATATGAATTTATGATGTAACTTGTAGCCTTTTAGGCCACAGAGCACCCCCAAGGTACTCTTAATTTGTTATAATGTATATCAAACCTGCACTATTTTGTATAATTGGTACTAAACTAGGTGTTGGGGTGCCTGTGGGGTTGGCAAGCGGAGTGAGCAAAGGGGCAGAGTCCCCCTAGTATTACAGTAATTTAAGAGAACTGCCAAAAGCAATCTGGGTTCCCCACACTGAACCCAGAAAATAGCCAATCTGTGATGCAAGGGTTTTGCACAGTTCACAACAAATTCACTTGAATGTACCATATCACTACCATCTTCATCACTACCAGAATTTCCCATTTCCATGTTGCTGTTTTTGCCCTTCTTAACTGCAGTGTTGACTCTTAAGAAGAATGTTCTCAAGTGAGGATGGAATTTGCTGTTCTTCAAAATAAATTCCTCAAAAGCTTCATTTGGGAACTAGTCATGCAATACTTGATGAGATATGGAAGGGAAATTGATGGACCAAAGCCACAGAATAATTTGATGTACAACAGAACCACATGGAGAAGATGAGTTTCCATTTACCCCTTTGATTTCTGCAATGGAACAGTCTTGACGAGCCTAGCTTTAACAGAAAATACAAGGGAGGCCCTCTCAATAAATCATGAACCACTTGATATAATGCAACATTATAAAAAATACAAGTATTAAATATACAGTCCCCAAGCTGCTATAATCTGCCACGATGGATCTGAGCTCCAGTGGGGTCCTGGTCTTAATCATGAAGCCAGAGTTCAGTACAATCTAAGTATGCTATTAAAAGTAATACTCCAACAGTAATGAACACATCTAATTGATAACTGAAGCAAGGCTGGAATAGCATGTATCATTTCTTCAAAAATTTAAAATATGATCGAACTTGTATTGCTAAAGTTCTTCCTTATTCATATTATTATTATTGTTATTATTGATTAGAATTATCAGCTGTTTGTTATCCAGAGGTCTCCAAGCAGCTTAAAACACTGTTAAAAATGCATATAATTATTTTATTCTTTCCAAATTTTAACAAACATTTGTCAATAAATAAGCAAAAGAAAACAATGGTCCACAGACTGGAAACGTTCAATATACATCCCAATTCCAAAGAAAGGGGATCCCAGGGAATGCAGTAATTATCGAACTATTGCCTTAATGTCCCATGCAAGTCAAGTAATGCTCAAGATTCTACAACAAAGGCTCTTACCATATATGGAGTGAGAAATGCCAGATGTCCAAGCTGGATTTAGAAAGGGAAGAGGCAACAGAGATCATATTGCAAACATACGTTGGATGATGGAACGGACCAAGGCATTTCAGAAGGAAATTACCCTCTGCTTTATGGATTACAGCAAAGCCTTTGACTGTGTAGATCATGAAAGCCTATGGAATGCTTTAAAAGAAATAGGGGTGCCACAGTATTTGATTGTCCTGATACATGGTCTACACTCTGGACAAGAGGCTACTGTAAGGACAGAATATCGAGAAACCTATTGGTTCCCAATTGGAAAGGGTGTGAGATGGGTGTATTTTATCACCTTATTTGTTTAATCTATATGCAGAACATGTCATATGGAAAGCGGGATTGCACCAAGATAAAGGAGGTGTGAAAACTGGAGGGAGAAATATCAATAATTTAAGATATGCAGATGATACTATACTACTAGCAGAAACCAGTAATGATCTGAAATGAATGCTGATGAAAGTTAACGAGGAAGGCACAAAAGCACGACTACAGCTAAATATCAAGAAAACTAAACTAACGACAACAGAAGATTTATGTAAATTTAATGTTGACAATGAGGACATTGAACTTGTCAAAGACTATCAATACCTTGTACAATCATTAACCAAAATGGAGACTATAGTCAAGAAATTAGAAGAAGGCTAGGACTGGGGAGGGCAGCAATGAGAAGAACTAGAAAGGTCCTCAGATGCAAAGATGTATCACTGAACATTAAAGTCAGGATCATTCAGACCACGGTATTCCCAATATCTATGTATGGATGTGAAAGCTGGACAGTGAAAAAGTGAATAAGAGAAAAATCAACTCATTTGAAATGTTGTGTTGGAGGAGAGCTTCACGCATACCATGGACTGCGAAAAAGACAATAAGGTGTTAGAACAAATTAAACCAGAACTATCATTAAAAGCTAAAATAATGAAACATATTATCATATTTGGACACATAATGAGAAGGCATGATTCACTAGAAAAGACAATAATGCTGGGGAAAAACAGAAGGGAGTAGAAAAAGAGGAAGGCCAAACAAGAGATGGAATGATTCCATAAATGAAGCCACAGACCTGAACTTACAAGATCTCAGGGTGGTTTATGACCAATGCTATTGGATGCCATTTGGATCATCATAAGGGAAAAGACAGTATGCGGTTTGATGAGCAACACATTTGACAATAGCAATTCAGATTATAATGTAATGCTTATAGCATTCTGTAAGCATTTTTCATTTCTTTTGACATGAGTCATCTTCAGTAATTATAATTGAGATCTCATCCTTTCAAAAGAAACCAAAGGTTTGGTGTTGGGATATATTTTTTTCACCCTTAACATTAAACAGTTGTTTTTTGCAGTGCTGTACTTATCTCTAATTAAAAATCCAATTTCAAGAGTTCAGAGGGTAAAAATACTAAAAATGAGAGACAGGAATTCCAGAGGAAAAATTAAGCCTCTCTTTTCACTCGTGATAAAAACAAACATTATGTCAGAACCATTTTGTAGCTACATAACAGGCATCTAAACATTAATAAGGCCTTTTCAAAACCCTAAAATTATTCTTCGTTGGTCATGACTTGGCTGAAACGATTAGCACAGTTTATAAAGATTGTATTATTTTCTGAAAATGTAAATTTGACTTTTCCTAAACAGATCCATTTAGGCACTGTGTTGTTAAATACCTTTCTTTATCATCTGAGAGTTACAATATTCAAGTTTATACAGATCTCATCCCCACAAAATGACAAATTCCAATTTGGGCTGGAGAAGGGAGGGGCTGCAAGCTCTCCTTTAAGTTATTTACTGATCTCAAGCCTCCCTCCAGAGAGCAGGGGAAGAGGAGGCGTTGAACATATGCTTCAGCTACATGCTCAAGTCACCTAGGCAAACCTGTGTTTTGCTCATGAGTCAGACAGCAGGAAAACATTCTCACATCATTATTTAGACAACACTTCATTTCCGTTTCAGTGAAAGAATCTATAACATCTCATTTGGGTTTGTTTTACTCACATGGGAAAGGCTTATTTTGGAAGTCCATTTCTGATCATGGGGTCTGTCACAGCACAGCATTGTCCACGCAATGCACAGAGGCAAAACTGTGAGACAGCGGCACAAAGAGCGTTTTCCCACAGTTAGATCTGGCTCATAAACCAGAATACACCAGAGGAAAGGGGAGGGAAACTCATTCAGTCAAGTCTCCGTTTATTAGGAGAGCACTCAATCAATTCACACAAGGGGGTATATGAATCAAAAAGGGGGGTGCAAAAACAAACCAACGTTTCCTTTTTCCTAAATATACTTTTAATAAACCAATTGCAAAAGCTTGGACCTCCTTTTTGGTGTTTTAGGCAGTATGCTTGACTTCCTCTAAGCTTTTCACCAGTAGTTTGTTGATTTGTGTCATTGGTAAATGTGAATTGGGGTGCAGCACCAGCCATGGTGTACATTCTGTCAATGTGTGCCCTTCTATTGCCAGTGGTAGTCTGCCCCGAGGCAGAAATGCTGTTTTAACCATGCTGGGGCCTGCCCAGAACCCTGTTATTGGAGAATCTAATGGGAAAGTAGCTATTGTTATGCTGTTTCCCATGTAGATAGTTAACATTAGTTCATCTGCTTGATTCCTCCTGACCCATATCAGGGTGTGGCCATTTGGATAAGCTTTTGGAAAATCTCTCATGAAATAATTGGGGTTCTCTTGTATCATTTCAATAATTTGTTTACCAGTCAAGCCTACCATCTTCAGCATTATGAATTTTACCCTTTTATTCCTTATTTTTCTTTGTTTTTTTTCTTTGTTTTTCTGTTTTCTATTTTTGTTTTATTTTCTGCTTTATTCATTTAGGTTCAGTCTCTCCAAGGCTTGAACTGGGGCTGCCACTATTAATACCAATACCAATATAGGTTCAGCCTATCAGAAACTGAACTGGAACTTTTTCTTAAAAGCCGCCGAAACCAACTTAATGGTTTCAGCCTGGCCAAGACTGAAACTGGGCCGCCAATATTACATGTTCAGCCTATCCAAGGTTTGAACTGGGGCCGTCAAAACCTATTCCTAGTCTGTCCAAGACATAGGGCAGGACCTCCATTCGCATCCAGTCACACAATCTGTTTGGGTGTATGTTTGCATGAGGAACTCCATCCTGGGTCAGCCTCTTACAAGGTGGGCATGCCTTATCTTTACCGGGTCAGCAGGTTTCCCCTAGCTGGCTAGACAGGTCGTCTTCCCCCTTTCAAACACTCAGCAACATGCACTCACAACACTCAGGCCTGCGTAAGAGCTCCTGCAATACCATCAACAACAGAACTGCAGTAATGAAACAGGAACAAAGAAAGCCCCACAATGCCCCCCCTTTTCCCCTTAATCCATTTGCTACAAGCCTGTATCAATATAACATAGGAATGGACTCTTATCGCCAATGGAAACAGGAGCCCAGAGGAACTGGGAAGAATGGACAGCCAGGAATGAGATTTTGGAATGGATCTCTTACCAAGTGCTAGGTTGTGAGGCGCCTCCGCTATTCCTTCATCCCATCTCCATCCAGTCTCTGTGTTTCATCTGGTGTCCCAGTCACATTCCACTTCTGCCACCAGATGTGACGGGGAATTTTGGGGTCTGCTGGACCGGGGGTCCAAAGAAATTGAAAACACAGGCATGCAACACAGGTAGGCCTTTATTAGTTATGTGCGCACGGTCAGTCTCTCATCATGTTTGGTGGAGCTCTGCAATGTGGCACTGGTTGCATAGGGTTTTTATACATTTTAGAACAAAAATATTAGCATATCCAATCAAGGGGTTATACATGATCATTACATAGCTGTTACATAGTGATTACATAGTGGTTACACTGTCTACATTAACTTCTAGCCAATCAGGTAATTTCTCAGTAATTTTAATACCAGCGCATTTCAGCTATGAGCTAGCTACATTACAGTGTTATTTTGTCCCAGGCCTTGGAGAGCTGGAATGTTCAGTACAAGTCCTGTTCCATTTATCATATCATACCTGGGGGGGGGGGGTCGGTCAAGCTGTACCAAGTATTCCAGGCATACTAGTCTCCATGGATACCCGGCAAAGGAGACAGCACCAAAGCGAGAATGAGAGGATGTTAGCTGAGAGAATGAGGGAATTTTTATAATAGAAAATATTAGAAAAATTCTAGTTCTCTAAAGAAATATATTTGTATATAAAAACAATCTTCCTTCAGTGATATCTAATTCACTGTTCTTCAACCTTGGTTGTTAAAACAAAAACCGGTTGTGAAGAGCTCCAATAGAATCTTTCCAAACTGAGAGAGTGGTTGGTAAAATGGCAAATGCAGTTTTATGTGAACAAGTGTAAAGTGATGCATGTTGGGGCAAAAAACTTAATTTCACTTATATGCTCATGGGGTCTGAACTGACAGTGACTGAGAAAGGAAAGAGGCCATGGGGTCATAGTGGATAGCTCAATGAAGAAGTCAGCCCAGTGTGCAGCAGCTGTGAAAAATGCAAATTACATGCTAAGGATCATTAGGAAAGGTATTGAAAATAAAACTGCTGAAATCATGCCATTATGCAAATCCATTGTGTGAGCGCATTTGGACAGGGTGAATTGATTTAAATCATGATTTCAATCGCCAAATGAAACAGTTGATTTAATCAAGCTTGTCACTTAAAGTTCTTCACGTTTCTTAAACAATGGTGTAAATCTGATTACTAAAACATGTTAATTTACAACTCAGTATAGCATTTTACAATGAGGGTACACTGTGTAATTCTTTAGATAGCTTGATTTTTTATCAGTTTAGGAAATAGTACATAATATTGCCTATGTCAAGCTGCAGATGCTTTTTTTTTGAGTTCTAGGGAAGCTGAGTTGTGCTGAAGTAAAACAGGAACAGACATAGGGCATTTTCATCATGGTCTGTCATGATGTTCCAACATAAGGGGCGTGTTATGCAACATAAAATAAGAAAATGACACCCAGTGGCAACTTTTAACTGCATCTTTCTGTGCTGTAAACTTGGCTTATAGATTCTGAACCTAGTTAATTGATTAAACCAGCCATAAGGAGCTAAGCTTTTCTCCCCCTATTAATATCCAACATAGTAAACAGCTTATTGAATTAACAGTAACACTAAAAGACAGTCTTGACAAATGATGCATTCCCATAATGCATTACAAAGTGAATTATTCATTTTACTAACCAGTTGATCCATGTTGTTCTTCAGACCTGTACATACTTTCATCTACTTCATTTTCTCTCATTAAGCAGGTTTCATTATGGTGTTTCATCATTCTTGCAACTAGGCCCTGCATCTCCTTCTTGCACTGTTTACACTTCACACATTTTCCTTTCTTTCCTAGAGAAGGAATTTTTTCAAAATATTCCCGGATAGGGCCTCTCTTATGCCCAGAAGCCATGACAGTTCTTCTGTGGCAAAAGTGTGGGGCAATATAGGAACTGAAGCTGTGTCTATACTATAATGTATTTCCAGTCCTCTCCACTGTTTCTTTCTATCTACTCTGCCTCCAACTCTCCTTTTCTATATTGCCTCTCCTTTGCCTTGTGTGGCCCAGCTCCATGACCACATAGGCTCAGAACAACAACAGTCCCATTCTCATCCAGCCTGTGTCTTTGCACATGTAACGTTAGTTAGAGTAACAGAAACTGAACGTCCAGAACTGCCAAGAGTCCCTGTCATCTCCAGGTGGGGCGGGTGAGTTTCCTTTCAAAAACCCTAGAGACCCACTACCAGTCAGTATAGATAGTACTGAGCTAGATGGACCAGTGGGTCTGACTCAGTATAAGGCAGCTTCCTGTGTTCCTTCCTAAGAAGCGAGAGATTGTAGTTTGGCTGGGCAGAGACATTTTCATGAGATGAAAAACTGAAGTGAATGCCCATGTTTGATTGGTAGGTAATTCAATGTGTGTGAGAGTAATAGATCCATTAATTTGTTGTAATGAAACAATAAGTGTATGTTTAGCATGTTTGTAATAAGAATTGAATGAGAAATTTAGTATTTTATTAAAGTTGTTTTAAAAAAATGATTTAAATTTTTAAAAACTGGATTTTTTGACATTTATTTTTGAGATCACTGATTTTTATCCACCCTGCTTGATGGGCCACTAGGCTGATCCAGAAGGCTGTTCTTATGTTCTTAGGGTGATGTCAAGAAAATGGCTTCTCCAATTAAGAAAATGTTTCCTTCCTCAGACCTCTGAGTAAAATCTTACCTCTGGGATAAAATTTGTTCTCACTAAATGGAATGATCTCCGGCTAGTTGAGCCCCTGTGTTATCTGTGCTTCAAGCTCAGGGAATGAGGCCTGCTAATTAGGAACCTGGGTGTAGCTGTAGAACTGCCAGCCCACCATGGCATTGGAAATTTGTGGTTTTATAAGCTTATGATTCATCAGTGAGACTCACCCCAGTTGCTGTGCTTTGAACTATAAAGTTAGCTCTCATTGTTCTTTCAGTGCCCCACACTTTTGCTTCATACCTCTGCAACACTTTGCATGCTGTGTCCTTTGTTCCTGGTAGAGTGAATGCTCCAGTGCTCTTTAGGATATGCATTAGAGCTAGGACCAGTTAACTTACTTGTTTTATTCAGTTATACAATTCCCAACTGTATTCTTTTTATTTTCTAACTATATTTCTTATTGGTGTTACGGTTCTCTTTTATGCTAGCTTTGGCCTTCTTGGTTCTAGCAAAAATCTATCAGAGCCTGGTCAGTTTCTCCATGGAAAGTAAGGTTTGGTGGTACAAGGGAGTCCAGATGACCCACACACCCCACACAAGTGTTGGCAGTCCTCCAAGAAATAGCCTTCAGTAGGCTCCGAAAAGGTAACAGAGATGGTGCTGTCTAATATTTAAGAGGAGGGGATTCCAAAGGGTAGGTGCCGCAGCACTAAAGGTCTGCTTCCTATGTTGTGCAGAACAGACCTCCTCATAAGATGGTATCTGCAGGAGGCCTTCACCTGTAGACCACAGTGATCAGCTAGGTATATAAGGGGTTAGATGATCTTTCACGTGTCCTGGTCCTGAGCTGTATAGGGCTTTGTATACCAAAACCAGAATTTTGAACTTAGCCTGGTAGCTAATGGGCAGCCAGTGCAATTCTTTCAGCAGTAGGGTGACATGTTGGCAATAACCTGCCCCAGCAAACAGTTGTGCTGCTGCATTTTGCACCAACTGCAGCTTCCAGACCAACCTCAAAGGCAGCCGCACATAGAGCGCATTACAATAATCCAGCCTGGAGGCTACCAGTGCATGGACAACAGTGGTCAGACTATTCCGGTCCAGAAACGGCCAAAGCTGGTAAACAGCACTCCTAGGCATTGAGGTCATCAACGCTTCTAATGATGATGGATCCAGGAGCATGCCCAGACGATGGACTTGCTGTTTCAAAGGGAATACGATCCCATCCAAAGCAAGCAATTGACCAGTTATCTAAACTTTGGAACCACCAACCCACAGCGCCTTCATCTTGCTAGGATTCAGACTTAGTTTATTGGCCCTCATCCAGCCCACCACTGAGTCCAGGGATTGATCTAGGGCTTGCTTTCCTGCTTCAGATGTTACAGAGAAATAGAGCTGGGTATCATCAGCGTACTGCTGACATGTCGCTCCAAATCTCCTGATGACTGCTCCCAAGGGCTTCATATAGATGTTAAGCAGCAGTGGGGACAAAATGGTACCCTGTGGCACCCCACAGCACAACTGCCAGGGAGCTGAAA
This sequence comes from Rhineura floridana, assembly GCF_030035675.1. Classification (NCBI taxonomy): domain Eukaryota; kingdom Metazoa; phylum Chordata; class Lepidosauria; order Squamata; family Rhineuridae; genus Rhineura; species Rhineura floridana. Next base: position 175,892,095 of record NC_084480.1, on the reverse strand, counting down.
GACAATCACCTGGAGCTGTTCTCTGAAAACAACTCTGGAGGTAGGATGGGAACCACTGTAAAACAGTGTCTCCGATACCCATCTCACTAAGTTGGCTCAAAAGGATACCATAGTCAATAGTATCAAAAGCCGCTGAAAGATCAAGTAGGAATAACAGTGTTGCACTCCCCCTGTCCTCCTTCCAATAAAGGTCATGCATAACCAGGCCTGAACCCAGATTGGAATGGGGCAAGATAATCTGTTTCATCCAAGAGTATTTGCAATTACTACATCACAACCTTCTCGATCACCTTCCCTAAAAAGAGGGTATTTGCAACTGGGCGATAGTTGTCACAAACCAATGGATCCAGGATAGGCTTTTTCAGGAGCGATTGGATCACTGTCTCTTTCAGGGCAGCTGTGACCACTGCCGTAAAGATACGTTGACCACACCCTGGGTCCACTCAGTCATACCCCAAGCTTTAATAAGCCAAGAAGGACAAGGGTCAAGAGACCATGTTGGTCACATCGTCATAAGCACCTTGTCAATGTGATCAGCCCGCATCAACTGAAACTGATCCCACGAAATTGCAGCAGGCATTGCACTGGATACCTCAATGGGGACTACAGTAATGTGGATGGGTCATCATGTTTCCTACGGGGGCAAGCAACTTTACCCTCAAAGTGCCTTGCAAACAATTCACAGTGGGCCTCCGAAGGGTCTAAAACTCCCTTTCTTGGAGTTGATGTCAACAGACCCCTGACAATACGAAAAAGCTCCACTGGATGGCTACTTGGGGATGCAATGGAGGCAGAGAAGTAGGCCTTCTTCGCTGTCCTCACCGCCACACAGTTGTAGTATATCTGCATTCCCTGTAAAAATTCTTGTCCTCATATTGTAGATTGGCAGTAATAGGGAACAAAGGCTGAGAGAGAGTGGCTTTCATAAGACCACCTAGTGAGTTCATGGCAGATAGGAAATCCCTGTTTTAAATTTCTTAAGTCTCTTATCTTCTAATCACCCTCCTCTTATTTATGCCCCTAAATGACTATCATATTAAATGAGACCTAGACCTTCCTGGTGCAAATAGTGCCATCCTTCTTCAACCCCTTAATTACACATAAAACTAGTGATTGATTACAGTTGTTCTGCAGTGTTTTCAAAAGTCATCTGATAAGCTGCATCAGAAATCTTGAACTGTAACCCTTTCTCTTCAGCGTTACATATTTTGTCTTGCTACAAAACGTTAATAGATGGTGAAATAGCTCTGCCTCATACGGCATCAAATCATTAAGCTGTTATACTGCACTTTTCACAGAATGTGGAGAGAAAGTTGCCCAAACATGATTGGCAATTTTCTAAAGAGATGAAAAGAAAACATTCCATCTTCACAGACCGCAGTAATTGGTGGATCACTTGTCACACAATTTTCTAAGTGCCTTTACAGAATGGACTTGTCACATTTGTTTATCAAGTTACCAACAGGACACAAAGCAAATGGTATGAGAGTTGATGGATGTGAGCACTCATGCCTTGCCCATTTTTTCTTTCAAATATACTCTACTGGATTCTCTTCATTACATCTCCAGTTTTATTTGAAGGTATTTTCTGTTAAACATTGTTGTATATTTTTGCTTTAGGATGCACGAAGACATCTTTTGCGGGAGAGTTTCTAAAATCTACCAGGATCTTCTAGTCCGTAATGAGTGCTTTCTGATGAAGCTCACCATTTTCTGCAGAATTCGGGGAGATAACCCTGACTGCAATCCTAATAGCCTTTCCAGAACTGATATTAAAAAGTGGTGTTCCTTGCTTTTTTACTGTCATAAAAGGAATCGAGGTGCTCTTTGTGCCAGCAGACACTTCCCTCATGTTCTTTAAGTTTTTTGGAGCTGTCCTTGTTAAAATCGAAACAAAACCAAATTGGTCAAACACAAGCAGGCAGATTCTGATGTAGCAACTTGAATCTACCATTGTATTGTCGAATTGGGTTAATAAATTCTTTAATTGCAGCGTACTTACAGCATCAACATTGACTGTGCTAGTCAAATCAACAGGACTCAGCAAAAATTACTTAAGTTACATATTCTTCAGGTTGTAAAGGAATACTTGTGGAATTCAGTTTTGATTCCGGAATGAAATTCCTGATTTTTCAGAAAGTTGTCATGAAATTGCATCAATTCTCTTGCATAATCTTAAATTCAAAGAATGGATGTGAAAGCCTCAGTGGGCAGTAGTAGTCAAAGAGTCCTAGTGCTTGAAAATTTGTGAAAGAAATGTAAGAACTTTTTGTAAACTATCCAGTACTATGCTGTGTTTCCAACTGAACACCTTCAGTTGCCTTGCAGAATTCTTCACGTCCGACAAGAATATCTTGCAGTATTGAAGAATGTTCACTCAGTGCAATGAATGTGTTTGATGTATCAAGAAAAGCTGCAATAAAAAAATAAATACATAAAGCAGTCATATGCCCATTATGTCATATGGCCAGTTCTGCATACTTTACAAAAAAAGAAAAGCTGCCAGTTCTCTGAAGACCACATCAGGTATGGGGTCTCAATATTTATGAACATATTTATATACTGCTATTTCATTTCAAAAAACATCAAAGTGGTTTACAACAAATGAAAACCATACAGTAAAAACCATTAATAATACAGTGAAGACAAAGGTCAACTACTGCAAAAAAGATGTCTTTTTAATGGCCCGTGTAAGCCTGGTGGAACAGAAACATTTTTAGCAGGTATTTAAAGGTCAAAACAGAAAGCGCCTGCTGAATCTCTGTTGGTAGAGCAACTGGGCTGATAACACTGAAGGTTTGATTTCGTGGTGATGTTAAATTTATTTATTTATTTATTGGATTTCTTAGTCACCCATCTGGCTGGCTAACCAGTCACCACAAATGAGCCTCACCAACTCGGGATGACCAAGGCTGCTCCTGCAGATGATCTTGGTGATTAAGATGGGATATGAGACTCTGGACCCAAGGGATTTGTAAATTAATGCAAGGACCTTGAACCTGGCTCGGTAATAGATGGGGAGCCAGTGCAGATGTTTTAACAGTGGTGTCACATATTGGCCGCCATGTGTCCTCATCAGCAGTCTGGCTGCTGTATTTTGCACCAGCTGAACCTCTGAACCATGCCCTAGGGCAACCACACATAAAGCACATTGCAATAATCCAGCCTTGAGATCACCAGTGCATGGATTACAGTGGTCAGGCTATCTCTGTCCAGGAGCAGCTATAGCTAACAAACTAGACAAAGCTGGTAAAAGGCACTCCTAGCCACAGAGGATACATGGGCCTCTAGTGACAAGGATTAATCCAGGAGTATCCTGAAGCTATGGATCTGCTCCTTCAGAGGGAGCACGACCCCATCCAAAACAGGTAACTTGCCTATCTCCTGGACGTGGGAATCATCTGCCTAAAAACCCCTCCATCTTCCTAGGATTCAAGCACAGAGCGCGGTTCCCTACTGCTGCTGCCCGAGTCTTTTCGCCAAAAGTCCTCCAGCAACGCCGCCGCTGCCTCCAGCGCTCCCAGTCTTTTTTTGTATCTAGTTTCTTTTTTGATCTAGCTGTTCTTGGATTAGTGGAGTAAGAAAAAGTGAACCAGAAGATGGACTCCTAAAAATATATCTTTCTTGAGATATGTTCAAAGAAACAATTCTCCTTCTCCCTGTCCTGACAAAAAAAAAAAGCATGTTTAGACTGACACATGAAGCCTGATCTTGCATTTACTCAGGAGAAATTCTGCTTTGCTCACTGGGGCTAACTCTCAGATATATGTGTATAGGGTTGCAGTCCCAACTATGTTTGTTTGGAAATTAGCCCTTTTGATGTCAGACTTAGTTCCAAGTAAAGTTTCAGCCTGTTTCTTATTAAAATATAAGTAGCTGCATCTTTTTTCAAATACAAATAATGACTAGCCTAGCAAATTTCAAACAGCTTAGTTTCAGGGCATGCTGCTGGTAAATAGCCAATACATCAGTACAGTAGGGCCCCACTCATACGGCGGGTGACGTTCCAAACCTCCGCATAAAAGTAAAACCTGCTGAAAAGCGGAACTCCATCAATAAAATGGTGCCTGACGCCCGACCAATGCCGTAAAAGCAGAACAAGTGCCGTATGAGTGGGGCCTTACTCTATTTGAAAGCCGCCGTATTAGCGGAACACCGAAAAGCGGGGCCCTACTGTACTGATAAATAGCCAGAAATCAGTTTAATAATTGTAGGCTCACAATTAGCTACAAAAAGGCAGCTGCAATAGCTTTGCTATTTTAAAAACAAACCAGAAGGCTTTGACATGTCAGTGTGAAAGTATTAATCAATTATTATGCATGGGTATTGAATCTTCATTAAGTTCTGAACCGAATGTTTGTAATATTTTTTTTATTTAAGAGCAGGCTCATATTTAACCTAACTACAGACATGAGTCTTGATGAATCCTTGTCACCTGAGGGTAACTTATCCTCTCCCCAGGAAATGTAATTTGTAAGCCTCTGAAGGAGGCTTTGGTTTGGTTTTTGAAGAGATGTGCTGACTAGCATTTGCTATTTCTAACTTGAGAATTTTTTAGGTACAGTGTGTGTATTATCATATGAGGGTATTTTTAATTGAGTCTATTGACTACAGGTAAACATTGTACTGAAAATAGCTCATAGTACTTCTCTTCCTAATTCTAGCGAAACAGCAAGAAAGCAGTATCTGAAGAAAATAACTTTACAGACACAATGAGACATCTGTTGTCATCACGACTAAGTATTTCTGACTGTCCCAATTGCAATTACAGGCACAAGTAAGTAGATAATATTTTACTATTATAGTAATTAAATACTACTTAAATATTATTTTATAATAAATTATTAAACCTTCAGACATTGTTGTTTGTTGTTATGTGCCTTCAAGTTGATTACGACTTAAGGCGACCCTATAAATCAGTGACCTCCAAGAGCATCTGTCATGAACCACCCTGTTCAGATCTTGTAAGTTCAGGTCTGTGACTTCCTTTATGGAATCAATCCATCTCTCCTTTGGCCTTCCTCTTTTTCTACTCCCTTCTGTTTTTCCCAGCGTTATGGTCTTTTCTAGTGAATCATGGCTTCTCATTATGTGTCCAAAGTATGATAACCTCAGTTTTACTATTTTAGCTTATAACGATAGTACTGGTTTAATTTGTTCTAACACCCAATTATTTGTCTTTTTCACGATCCATGGTATCCACAAAGCTCTCCTCCAACACTACATTTCAAATGAGTCGATTTTTCTCTTATCCACTTTTTTCACTGTCCAACTTTCACATCTGCACATAGAGATTGGGAATACCGTGGTCTGAATGATCCTGACTTTAGTGTTCAGTGATACATCTTTGCATTTGAGGACCTTTTCTAGTTCTCTCATTGCTGCCCTCCCCAGTCCTAGCCTTCTTCTGATTTCTTGAATATTGTCTCCATTTTGGTTAATGACTGTGCCAAGGTATTGATAATCCTTGACAAGTTCGATGTGCTCATTGTCAACTTTAAAGTTACATAAATCTTTTGTTGTCATTACTTTAGTCTTCTTGACGTTCAGCTGTAGTCCTCCTTTTGTGCTTTTCTCTTTAACTTCCAACAGCATTCATTTCAGATATTACTGGTTTCTGCTAATAGTATGGTATCGTCTGTGTATCTTAAATTATTGATATTTCTCCCTCCAATTTTCACATCTCCTTCATCTTGGTCCAATCCCGCTTTCTGTACGGTATCGGTTTCTCGATATTCTGTCCTTACAGTAGCCTCTTGTGCAGAGTATAGGCTGCGCATCAGGACAATCAAATACGGTGGCACCTCCATTTCTTTTAAAACATTCCATAGGCTTTCATGATCTACACAGTCAAAGGCTTTGCTGTAACCTACAAAGCAGAGGGTAATTTCCTTCTGAAATTCCTTGGTCTGTTCCATTATCCAACGTATGTTTGCAGTATGATCTCTGGTACCTCTTCCCTTTCTAAATCCGGCTTGGACATCTGGCATTTCTCACTCCATATAGGGTAAGAGCCTTTGTTGTAGAATCCTGAGCATTACTTGACTTGCATGGGACATTAAGGCACTAGTTTGATAATTACTGCATTTCCTGGGATCCCCTTTCTTTGGGATTGGGATGTATATTGAACACTCCTGGTCTGTGGGCCATTGTTTAGTTTCCATATTTCGTGACAGATTTTTGTCAAAATTTGGACAGATTCAGTCTCGGTAGCTTGTAGCAACTCTATCGGTATGCCATCTGTTCCGGGTGATTTTTTTTCTTCCAAGTTTTTAAGAGCAGCTTTCACCTCACATTCTAATATTTCTGGTTTGAATAAATGACATAAAACACAGTTGCTGTGCTCTGATGTGCATATAAGCAGCCTACAACATATGGTGTCTGTGTGGATGTGCATCTGGACACACATTGTCATGCTAACTGAGGCACTATTGATCTGGATGCATACTTTAATGAAAATGGGAATGCAATTAGTATTAGGATACTGGCTGCTATGTGTGATTGTCCAGTACTACAGCTGGATCAAGGCTAGTATGTTTAATGTAACTTAATAAAAATTGTTTTGCTGATGCTATATTTTAAATTCATAAACAGATGTACTTGTGATGACTGCAGCCTTTCTCATATTCTGATGTGTGGAATCATGGATTCACGGGCTACAGATGATCTCCATAGTAATCACCTGCCACTTCAGATTGATCCTGCTCCTGATTATTTGTCTCAAATGCACTTACGTGGTATGTCATCCGGAAGCTCAGGGTCCAGGTCGAGTTCCCCTTTCACTGACCAGCAGATAGACAGACCAAGACTCATTCTTACAGATAACTGCTCTGGATCAACTTTGTAAGTGTGGTCTTGTTCTTTTGATCATAGCAAAATGTTAACTTTTAAGACCAGACTCTAAAAGGCACTGGAAAGAACATCTGTGTGTATTCTGGGATTTCCAGGTGTTTACCTCTTTCCAGTGGCAGTTCTATGTGCTACCTGACAAACTACTGATGTTGAGGAGGGAGTGCAGCATTGACGCAGGAATGGAACTACATGTCAGAAGACAAAGAAGATGAAATCCTAGTGTAAACATAGAAGCATTTACATACACTTAAGGCTCTTCTGGACCCGATCTTTAGAAATACTACATATTTTAAAATTTATGATGACACTAAGATTGTTGTTTGTAGCAATTACAAGAAAGCTATGAGAGCATCATTTTTTGTGTTTGAATAATTTTCCCCAGGTAGCATGCCATCACGTGGGTTATAGCACCATCTAGCATCCGAAGGCAAGAATGTACTGAAGTCAAGACCTGGGCTGCTCATGCCCCTCTCACTCCAGTTCATTCTTGTCTTGGTCTGAGGCTGTTTGTTCTTCCTATTTTGTGTATGTAGGCTGTATTTTGTGTGTGTTGTTTGGGGTTAGTGTGTGAGTTTTTTAGTCTGTTCTTAAGGGAGTTTTAATAATTAGTGGATTATTTCAACCCTTCCTTTTAGGTTGCTGGCTTGTGGCTGAGGCTGGCAAGCCTTGCCTTTTGTTTAAAACTCATTGATTATTTTCACACACCCTTTTTAGGTTGTCGGCTTTCTGCTGCGACCTGCAAACCTCTCTCTTTCTTAGGGTTGTGGGGCCGTTTTCAGCTCCTTGCCTCTGAGGAAGTAGTTAGGGTCCTCTCCTCGCTTAAACCAACCTCCTGCATACTCGACCCTTGCCCAGCGTGGCTCATTATGAGCTGCAAAGACAAACTGAGCAAGGGGATCAAGGCAGTGGTTAATGCATCCCTTGACGAAGGTCATCTGCCATCTGCCTTTAAGGAGGCAGTAATAACTCCAATTCTGAAAAAGGCCTCCTTAGACCCCCAGAATTTAAACAACTTCCGCCCAGTTTCAAACTTACCATTCCTTGGTAAGGTGGTCGAGCAGGTGGTGGCAAACCAACTACAAGCGTACTTAGAGGAAGTGAATTACCTTGACCCATTTCAATCAGGTTTCAGACCCAGACATGGGACAGAAACAGCGCTGGTTGCTGTGGTGGACAATATGAGAAGGGCACTGGATAGAGGGGAATTTACCCTCCTTGTTCTCTTGGATCTGTCAGCAGCCTTTGACACTGTTGACCACGCTATCTTGTTGAATTGCCTAGAGAATCTAGGTATTGGAGGCACATTTTTACGGTGCTTCCATTCCTCTTTGGGAGATACCAGAGAGTGGTGTTGGGAGATGAGGTCTCTGAGCCCTGGCCCCTCACTTGCGGGGTGCTACAGGGCTCCATCCTCTCCCCAATGTTATTCAACGTCTATATAAGGCCGCTGGGAGATATCATTAGGAGATCCGGTATGCAATTCCATCAATATGCAGACGATACACAGATTTTCCTCTCATTTAAATCCTCCCCACTGGCAGTGATAGAAATGTTATCTAAGTGTCTGGAGTCGTTGAGGGATTGGATGAGCAGGAATAAGCTTAGGCTGAATCCTGATAAAACTGAGGTACTGTTGGTGGGTGACAAAGACAGGTTGGGGATCACTGATGTGGTGCTCAACGGGGTACAATTGCCCCTGAGAGACCAGGTCCCGAGTTTGGGGGTCATTTTTGACTCCCAGTTATCTGTGGAGGTGCAGGTGACAGCCATTACTCGGGCAGCTCTTTATCAACTTCTCCTCATACGTAGGATACGCCCTTACCTCCCGAGCTGCCTGCTCCCTTCAGTAGTACATGCTTTGGTTCTGTCTCGTTTGGACTACTGTAATGCTTTATATGTGGGTCTTCCCTGGAAAACGGTTCGTAAGCTGCAGCTAGTGCAGAATGCGGCGGCTCGCCTGATTAAAGGCAGCCACCGCCGAGATCATATTACCCCAGTCCTCAAGGAGCTGCACTGGTTACCGGTGGCTGCTCGGGCCAAATTCAAGGTCCTGGTTTTAACATTTAAGGCCCTATTTGAAGCTGGCCCACTCTACCTAAAGGGACGTCTCCACTCTCACCAAGGGTGTCAGCTAACAAGATCGTCCATGAATGGTCTACTCCTTATTCCCCCCATAAAAGCAGCTAGATTGGTGAGGACCAGGTCTAGAGCCTTCTCAGTCGTGGCTCCCTAACTTTGGAACTCCTTGCCAATCAACCTTTGCCAGGCCCCCTCCTTGCTGTGTTTTCGATGGGCCTTGAAGACCTGGCTCTTTAACCAGGCATGGGAGGGAGGTTAGGCTGGCAGATTGCAGTTCTAGGGGGGGTTAATTTTTTAATGTTTTCTGTTTATGTTTTTATGTGGAATGTATTTGTGTTTTGTTGTACGTCGCCCAGAGTGGCAGATTAATCTCTGCCAGATGGGCGTCTAACAAATCTAATAAATAATAATAATAATGATTTCTTTTGCAGACACTCCATGCAGGGCTTGTGGCCACGGCCCCACAGATCTCGCCTTGCTCCTCGCGGGGTCTTTTTACCTTTTTTTACTTTGGGCTCGCAGCTGTGGACCCAATTTCCCCCCTGCCTGTTGGGAGCTCGCAGCTGCAGCTTTATTAGGCTGCCTTTGATGCTGCGTGTGGTTGCCTTGGCCTTGTGGTGGTGGGCCCGACTTCTCCCCTTGTCTGGGTGGAGTTTGTGGCTGCGGATCCAACCAGTGGCCTCAGAGTTCAGGGTCTTTTGGGCTTGCGGCTGCGGGCCCGATTCACACCTTTGCTGGTTTGGAGTTCGCAGCGGCGACTCCAACTGGCAGCTTTTGACTGCAGCTGGCGTTTTGGCAGCGCTCCCTGCCAGCTCTGTCTGATGGGGCCTTGTGGCTGTGGCCCATTTAGCGGCTTTTGCTCACCACTTTCACTCTGGGACTCGCCGGTGCGGCCTGACTCCTGAGGCCTCTCCATTAGCTGTAGGGTGCTTGGGGTTTCTCTCCCCCTGTGGGACGCCTCTTTTCCCGCCCTTTGAAGGCTGCCATTTTGCTTGTCCTTTTTCTTTCGCCGCCTGCCCGCCCACCATTTTGTGTGATTTTTCCTGCCTTTTGTTGTTGTTTAGCCTTCTGTCTGCACCTTTCTTCATTTATTCTCTACCCTCTTCCTATTTCAGCCGAAGGCAGGGAGGGTATAGATTGCCTCATTCTAGATTTTTTTTTTTTTTTTAAAAGCGGTGTGAGACGACCAAGAATTTGAGAATTCATTGGAGCTGTACTGCCCCCTTCTACCTTGTGCATGTACCTGAGCTCCTACTTCATCATACTCAGCGCTAGAAGTGAAACTGGGGCTGTACCTCTCCCCTTGTCCGTGGCCGTGTACCCGTGCTCTCTATTCACATCACACTCCTCTTCCAGTGCATGTGTTTGACTAAAGATACCGCACCCCTCGCTCATGTGTGTGTATAACATGGCAGATCAAGCTCCAGCTGCAGGCCAGGCACTGGCGGTACAACAGCAGTGCACAGTCACCACCACGCCTCGTCACAAGGCTACTAGGCACAAGACTTCCAAGCACCGTTCCATGGCTGGCCAAAACTAAACACACTTCTACCCAGCTGGCTGCTAGACGAGCACACTATGTGTCTTCTCCAACCTCGCCGGAAGTGCCGTCTACCTCGGCCACTGTTATTGAGCAGGAGACTGGTCAGGAGAGATTAACAGCCCTCTTTCACTCACCTGCAGGGTCATTGGTGGAGGACTTCGAAGGCTTTCCTACTCAGACATCCTTGGACCATCAGCCCACTTCAATGGCTAGCGCCCAAGGTTCTTACCAGTCTGATGCGACTGTCTCATCTCTGCCTCAACAGGTGAATTCAGTGACTCTGGAACCTCAGGTGGGCACACAAGTTCCTCTGCTGGGGTTGCAGTTGACTCCAGAATTTGTCTCTCAGCTGAAGGACACCCTGTTGGGTTCTTTTTTTGAAAGCGCAGTCGCTGCCACTGGTGAACCCTCTGGCCCAGGCCGTGCCAGCCTCTCAGGGATTGGCTTATATGCAACTTTGCACCAGCTCTACTATGAATCGCTGCCATCCAGATGAAGCTTGAGTAGTCTCACCGAATCCCATTGATGTTACCAGAGGCAGAATTGGAGGCAAGGTGATAGATTCAGGGGATCCCTCATTCCTACTCAAGGCTGATGGAGATGAGTGGAGTGATGAATCAGAGGTGGAGTATACCTCTTACTGCTTGTTTGACTCGACAGACTACTTTCCATTATTTTGCAGAACACTGGAAACTCTTGGTCTCCAATCCCCGCAGGCCAAACCAACCTCTTCCCCAGTGAAGGGGGCCAGGATTCTGAAAACCCCCAGATCATAAGATAATTATCTCCCCATTCCAGACCCCATTGATAAACTGGCTAAGGAGGAATGGGATCAACCCCTGGATGCTCAAAGATTTTTGGCCCTGGCTAGTAAACATTATGCCTTGGCTTCAGACTTTATGAATTGCCTGAACATTCCACTCATGGATGGGCCAATTTTGAGTTTGGTATCCAGGTCTCTCCTTCCAAAAGAAGGGGACTCTCAGGTCAAGGACCTGTCAGAATGGAGACTGTACTTCATAAAAACCATGAGGAAACTGCCCATACCATCCAGGCTTCTTGTGCAGCTTTGAATTTTACCAGAGCTTCCATGATGTGGCTAGACAAACTTCTCGACGACCCCAATCCTGACCCTGCTAAACTCAGAAGGGTTCTTTTGAAACTTCACAAGTCAGCTGCATTTGTGGCCGACACCACCCTGGACCCGACTCACTATGCAGCACAGGCTCTGGCGGCCAAAGTAGTTGCATGGAAGACACTCTGGCTCCGGCACTAGGATGTAGATATCACGGCCAGAGTCAATCTGTCTATGGCTCCATATACAGGGGCAATGCTTGTTTGGGGAAGAGGCCCTCAAAGCAGTTTTTGTAGACCCCAAGGAAAAGCAGAAGCCGGTCTTAGACGCAAACAAAAAGGAGGACCGAAGGTCGTTTAGGAGATTAGATCCATACCATCCATTTCAGCCATTTTGAGGAACGCAGCCTGGTGGGAGAGGCTGCGATTTTCGATGCACCAATTTTCAATCTTCTAGTGGAACTTGGCCCAAACAACGATTCCAGGGCCAATCTGACACCAGGGAAGACAAGGTTCCTTGTCCTCATCATCTGGAAGGGGAGCTCGTCAGCTGAGGCAATGCTGACGCCATTCACGTCAGAGACAGATTACTGCATAATGCAGAAAAGTGGCTACGTTTGATGATGGACTCTTGGGTCAGAGGCCTCATAGGACATGGTTACAAAATAGTTTTGGTTAACCCCCCCCAACAGGTTTCTTGCCTACCCTCTGCCCCATTCTCAAGAGAGGCAAAGGACAATGAAGGAAGCCATAAGGCACCTTCTCGAGATAGCAGCCATAGAACCAGTACCGCTAGCTAAACATTCTGCGAGGGTCCACTCTGTCTTGTTTGCAGTTCCCAAGAGAGATCTTTTGTGGAGTGGTGTGCTAGACCTCAAGTTTCTCAACAGGTTTGTGAAATACAGGCACTTCAAAATGGAGTCCATAGCCTCGATCATAGAAGCTCTGCATGAGGGGGACTTCTTGGCCTCCATCAACCTGAAGGAGGCGTATTTCCATGTTCCGATCTGCCCTGACCATAGATGCTTCCTCAGGTTTGTGTTTGGCCAGCAACATTTTCAATATTGGGCCATGCTGTTCTGTCTCTCGTCAGCTCCGAGAGTGTTTACCAAGGTAATGGTCATCCTGGTTAATCATCTCTGTCTCCAGGGGGTCCATATTTATCCATATCTGGATGACCTACTGCTCTGGGTGGAATCCAGGGACCAGGCCTCGATTCACGTTTGTTGCACCGTCAAAACCCTGATGGACCATGGATTCTTGGCCAACTTCGAAAAGAGTCACCTAGATCCTACGCAACATTTACAACACTTGGGAGCTACTCTAGACACAGCTCAGGTCATGGTTTTCCTATTACCAGAGTGGATTACAACCATCAGGGACGTGGCACGACTCCTGTTGCATCGCTCGAGGGCGGACGTGATGTTGCTGGCGAAGGTGCTGAGCGTATTTGTATCCACCACATCGTATCTTGGGTTCGTCACCATACTCATCCACTCCAATGGGCCTTACTGCTGTTTCAATTGGACATTGCCAATTCCACGCATCAGGAAATTCGTCTACCCCTCATCACTGCGTTGTTCCTTCCACTGGTGGTCTGCAACTCGGAATCTCCAAAAAGGAACACCATTTAGAGAGCCAGACAGGACAGTAATTACGACAGATGCCAGTCTGATTGGTTGGGGGCCCCACTGCAACTCCCGATTTGCTCAAGGTACCATGTCAGAGAAGGGTCACTGCATAAACTGACTGGAGCTGAGGGCGGTCCATCTGGCCCTTTGTCATTTCCAGCCGCTGTTCTATCTGATCCACGTGTTGATCTGGACAGACAACATCTGTGTAAAATTGCATTTGAACTGGCAGGGGGGCACCGGGTCCCAAATCCTCCATGCAGAGGCCACTCTGATATTCAGCTGGGCTGAGAGTTACCTGCTATCTTTGAGGGCAGAACACCCCAGCAGGGTTCTGAATGTCACTGCAGATTGGCTCAGCAGATAGCAAGTGATTCCGGGAGAGTGGAGATTACATCTGGCAGTGTTTTGCCTCCTCCGGTTCGACACCTTGACAGTGGATCTGTTTGCTACGAGTCACAACTCTCAGCTTCCCCAGTACTTCTCAAGGAACCTAGAGACAAGGGTGGAGTCTGTGAATGCTCTTCTGTCTCTTTGGCTGCTTCCCTTTCTCCAGCACTGTGTCACCATTTTCCATCCTGGACTCTACAGAAGGTGCTGAAAGCACTGAAGCACCCTCCTTTTGAGCCTCTCAGGGTGGTGCCTTTGCGACTGCTTTCCTTCAAGGTCCTTTTTCTGGTGGTTGTCAGTTTGGTGAGAAAAGTGACAGAGTTGGGAGCGTTGTCATCAGCCCATCATCTCTACTTATTCCATAAGGACTCAGTGGTGTTATGCCCTGATCTGTCCTTTTTACCTGAAATAAGCTCTCGTGTTCCACTGTAATCAAGACATTGTACTTCTATCATTTTGTCCTAATCCCGTTCATCCACTCAAGAAAGCTTAGCACTCATTAAATGTTCGCAGAGCCCTCAAATTTACCTGGTCCGTAATGGACGAATTGACTCCTTTTTTGTATCCTTTCATCCAAGAACAGGGAAAAAAGTAACTAAATCCACCTTGTCTTGTTGGTTGCACACCTGCATTGCACTGGTCTATGAGTCCCTTAAGCTTCTGGTGCCTTGCAATATTGCTGCACACTTGACTTGATTAGCGGCCACTATGGCTGTGTTTGCAACCAATGCACCTCTTGCAAATATTTTCAGAGCTGCGGTGTGGTCTACCCCAGACTCATTTATCAGGCATTATAAGATACACCGATATGCCTCTGTCGATGCTTCTTTCGGGAGGTGTGTCCTGCAACAGGTTGCTTCTTATATGTAGGCAGCGGGTGGTCCCTCCCTATTGGGGCTGCTTTGGTACATCCCACATGATGGCGTGCTACCTGGGGAAAACAGACTGTTGGTCTCACCTAAAAGGTGGTTTTCCTAGATATCATGCCATCACAGCCCTCCCTGTTGGAGGCTGCCTGGGTGTATTGCATTGTATCATCTGGTCTTACATAGTTTTACTAGTACAATTTCAAATTTACAATTTTACACTTTCAATAGGTCTATAATGTGTGAATGAGTCAAGACCTTGTATATGTTCTGGAGTGTGCCGCTCCTTCGTTTGGGCAGTTGCCCTTATTTTCCTTGCTGTTTTGCCTGTTCTGTTTATTACTAATACTCCGATATCTCTCACTTCGGTCTTGTCACAAACAAACTGGAGTGGGAGGGGCATGAGTAGCCCAGGTCTTGACTGCAGTACATTTTTGCCTTCAGATGCTAGATGGTGCTATAATCCCTGTGATGGCATGATACCTGGGAAAACCACCTTTCAGATGAGACCAACGATCCGTTTTCCTAAAAATGCACAATAAACCCTTGCATGCCAGTTGGAAATTCTAAATGCAAAACAAAATACTGAGCTTTTGAGTTAGCAAAATATTTTTTTTTTGTATTCATACTATAGAAACGCTCTAGCTTTATTAGGCAGGTGTATCTTTTTGAATGCTATCAGAAGGTAGTGTGTCCACATCTAACATTACTGATAATGTATGTGTAGACAAACTCTTACTGAAAAGACAGAGGTGTTATGTGTCCCGAGTTCTGACATCCAGGAGGTGGGGATTCAACATTGTCATAGCAGGCTCAAGTGGCCTCAGTGGCTGGGAGTGCCTTTTTCTATCTGTGGCTGGGAGTGCCAGCTACAGCTCCTTTCGGGCAGAAATGACTGGGCCACCGTACTCCATACTGTCATAACTTCCAGCTTGGATTATTGCAACGTGCCCTATGTGGGGTTGCCCTTTAAGGCCACTCAGAAATGTCAACTGGCCCAAAATGCAGCAGCCAGATTACTGGCTGGGGTTCCATTTTGATCTCAGATGATCCCTGTTTTAAAAAAGCTGCATTGGTTGCCTGTTTGTTTCTGCATGCAATGTAAGGTGCCATCTACTTCCCTACAGACCCTCTCGTGTTAAGATTAGCAGAGGGGGTCCTCTTGGTAGTTCCATCGCCCTCAGATGATTTGAGGTGGTGGAAGCCCTTAAATTGTGGAACTCCCTCCCCACAGAAGTGTAGCTGGCAACCTCATTGTACAGTTTTGGCAAATGCTGAAGATATACCTCTTTGCTGTAGCCTTTGACACCTGAGATGTATATTTTTAGGACCCACTTTTTTGTATTGTATTTTAATTGTTTTTAATAATGTATTTTAAATTATTATTACCCACCCTGGGACCTAAGGGTCGATAGCAAATTAAAACAACAACAACAATAGAAGGAAGCTTGTAAGTTACAAGGATCCCTGAATGAAAGATGCAACTACACTTAAGGGATGGGGGCAGGTTTTCCCCTTGTTTTAACATTGTCCTGTAGTGCATTGCTTTGACCTTTCCTAATATATATTTATATTGTATTTGTACTCGACTTTAGAGCCCAAACTCTATAAGCCATTTGCAGTTTGTCTACAATATAATAAAAGCAGTAATATATAAAATAATACTTCATAGAAATTACAATCTAACTAATAATGGATAATATTGGGGTCCTTTGTGAGGGAAGGATATAAATGTAATAATAATAATAGATTTATTTATTATTTGATTTGTATCCTACCCTTCCTCCCAGGAGGAGCCCAGGGCAGGAAACAAAAGCACTAAAAACACATAAAAACATCAGACCTTAAAATACACCAAAACAAAACAACTTTAAAAACATCTTTAAAAAAGGGTAAAAAACATTTTAAAAAAAAAATATTAAAAAGCAATTCCAACACAGACACAGACTGGGATAGGTCTTAACTTAAAAGGCTTGTTGAAAGAGGAAAGTTTTCAAAAGGCGCCAAAAAGATAACCTGCCTAATATTTAAGGGGAGGAAATTCCACAGGGTAGGTGCCGCCACACTAAAGGTCCGTTTCCTATGTTGTGCAGAATGGACCTCCTGATAAGATGGTATCTGCAGAAGGCCCTCACCTGCAGAATGCAGTGATCAACTGGGTATATAAGGGGTAAGACCGTCTTTCAGGTATCCTGGTCCCAAGCTGTATAGGGCTTTGTACACCAAAAGTAGAACCTTGAACTTGGCCTGGTAATAATACTTGAATAACAAAAGCAGAACTATTATCTTCAATATAGTATTACTAGGAAGCTTATCCCTGCGCACTTTGCATGACCCCCACAAATATGCATGCATACACAAGGACCCCCAACCCCACACCCACCCAGGGGCTCCCAAACACACATACACACATGAACACAGGGACTTCCAACACTTCCGCCCTCCGGGACTTGAAACACACACGCACCACGCACTCTTAATCACATACACAGAAACTACCAAACACATACACACACACCCAGGCAACTCGCCACCCCTACCCTGTTTAGGCAACTTACTAGCCTCCTGCTTGCCCAGGCTGCCGCCACCCCATTTAGGCAGCTTTTGACAGCTTAGAAAAATATTAGATAGATAGATAGATATTGAGCTCATTGAAAGTACTAATAGCTCCCATTTCTGTTAGTGCTGGTTTTGATAAACTATTTTAATATAGCCAAAAGCTATAACAAAGATCTTATCAGTGATTCATCTTTGCAAATAAATACATATCTTACATACGATTTAGTAATGCATAAGCTCGTAAGTGTAATACTAGTTGTATGAGATCCTAAAATTGTGGATAATGGTAAAGCCAGCATAAGATTGTATCCATTATTAGTCCTACTCAGAATAAGCCCAATGAAAATGGATATTAGGTCCATTTATTTCAAGGGGTCTATTCTAAGAACAGTTTAGTTGGATACAACCCAAGTTCTAGAAGTGAGAGGTTTGGAATTTCCAAGCTAATTACAAGCTGAGCCCAACTCCTATGAAGTTTGGGCTTTGTCAATTATTAACTTGTCCCCAGCACTAGCCAACACTGAAGCATCTTCGTACCCTTCTCTTTCTTGCTGAGATTTGTGTGGTGGTGATAGTGCAGCAAGAAGGGCAGTGGCAGCATTGTAATGTCCCGGGCATATCCCTTTTATATTCCCAGGTGTCTTGATACACACAGAGCTGATAGTGGCTAATTAATGCTAGGAGAACAGCTCTTTTTCGTCCCTGCAACTGCTGCCATGATGGACTTATAAGGGGATTGAGGTGGGCTGTATTCCAAGCCTCCTCATGTTCCCCAATTGGGGATAGGAGTGGAGAGATTGAGAATGGCAGGGGAGGCATGTGGGTCTCATTTGTGTTTATGGTGACATAGGGTTGCATCCCAATTAATACATCCAGTTACTGGAAAGATTTCTGTTTGCGCTACAAGATATCCCCCTATCCTCCACCTGTGCATGCCCTGCACATTCCCAAAATCTGCTTTTGGAGGATTGGGGAAACCCCTAGAATAGATTTAGGGGACATGCGGGTGAGGTAAAGGGGAGAACTCCTATTGTGCAAGCAGACTTAGTGCTGCTTTGGATACAACTCATAATTTGGGAGCATTACTAAACCTGGAACTTGGAATAGGCCCAAGATTAAAATAAACTAAGTATGGCTTGATGTGCCAAAACCCAAGTTAACTCATTTTACATGAGCCCATCTCCAAACTGAGCCTAGGAAATCTCACCCATTGCTAAGAGATAGTAGTGTAAAGTGCTTGAATTTTTTTAGCTTAAAAACTGTGACCAGTGACAGAATTGCATGTGTGTGTATTGCCATGGTTAGTATCTAGAATTGCTGGTGGGAGATTTTGATGAGGAAGCTGTTGATACCATCCTCTCTTTCCCATAACGCTGCTACTCTGCTACCTCCCACACCTTTCCTCTTGTTTCAATTTGTTGTGCATTCCTTATTTTTTCTTCCTATACCTGTTTCTCCAAACATTTGTTTCTGGGAAGGTCAATAAGGAGTAGGAATGGTAAACTTGTAGCCATTGCCTTGTGCTCTCTAATTGTGTCACAAATCAGTAAAAAAGCAGATGAGGTCATTGTTTGGGTAGAAGTTGTTTTTTTAATTGCATCCTGCTGAAGCTTCTGCTGTGGCTCTTCAGCTCTCCAAAATAGGTTCAGAATGACCAATAGACTTTGAGTATGTTTTGTAGGTTGATAGCATCATTTTCCATCATTGATTTGTGACATTCTTGAGACACTGTGAAGCCTGTGATCATAATTGGGCCTTTCCATGCAAATATAGCAAGTCTGTATTGATATGGTGGTTGATATATAGTTCTGCTGCTCATGCATGGCATGGACCAGCATGTCCCCAAAGGCTCTGGAACTGTGCAGAAATAATGAAATTTGAAGTATGGGGCTTATCCTGGTGTAATTCAATGAGGGCAAAACAGCAGATTTCTTCCTGAGCTACTTCAGTTACATGGGAGCAGAAACTGATCTTTAAGTGAGCTGTAAAGAAGCCCCATACCAATCTTATACATAGCAGCAAGCTTTCAGACATTGCCTGGAGTCTGTATCTGGACTGCCAAGGTGACATTCATAAGGAGCTTGAGTGTACCTTGAGATTTGCCAGTATTCAGCTGTGATGCAAGTCCTGTATTGAAGCCATAGAACTCTGCCTCACAGGGGCCAAAGTATTCATTGCTGAGACATGGGACGGAAGAGGACAATATCCCAACTAACCCTTTTCCCACAGCAGAGCTATCCGTTATGCATGTAGCTTGTATCATGGTTTTGAATAGATACCGTCTAGGCCAAAATGCAGTATGACATCCTTTTTAAATGGAAAATCTGGATATGCTCTAAGTGTCTATATTTGGATTTGCACCCAGAGGTTTTATTTCTGTTACAAATTTCTATTACAAATTCCACTGAAGTAGTGTTAAAATAACAAACACCAACTCCTATTTCTAGATGAAAATGTTACATTCTAAACTAGTGGGAATTGTGTGGTATACTTTCATTTTAGTTTTCTAATACTTGGCTTAATGAGCATGTTGCAAAAATACAACTTTTTCTTCACAGTAATATTGAAGATGAAGATGTTTCACCAGTATCAGAAAAACCTGCTGATATTTGTTTGATTAATCATTCTGATAGTGCTGAGGCTGTCAGAAATGTGAATGAAATCCAACGACAGTTAAATAATAGAGTCAAGAACATGGCATTAAAGTATGAGGTACCAATATTTTGAAACATATTTCATACATTTATTATTTACATTTATATACTGCTGTTCATCCTGTAGGATCCCAGGGTGAACGCATACGGTAAAACAACAAAACAATTTAAATGTAATTTAAAATCACGTTAAACCTGAACTATTTATCAGTCTCTCCAGCAGAATTGTAGTACTAGTAGCAGTTCATCAGAAGCAGATGCTGAAGAAGCAGATGAGGAGAATGCTAGTAATTTATCAAGGACTCACGAAAGTGATTTAATGCTTGGAAGAAATGTGAGAAGGAAGGATGAAGCCAAAATAGACAGTTCTCTGCCATCATACTCCACTCAGCAGGTAAAGCACATTTAGTTCTTAGGACCAGTGTAAGTGAACCTCAAAATAATGTTCTTCTGGAATTGTTTCAAAATTCTAACACCGGACTTTCTCTGGTTTTGATCTTCTCAGAATCTCTCCACTCCCTAATGCCCTTATTGAAGTCTTTCGGTGATAGTTGTCTGTAAAGGGTCGTTCTCTTATAGATACAGGTTTGCTGGAAAGTGTTTAGATAACTTCATCTAAATGGGTGCAGTCAGCCAGGCATCAATGTAACAGACTTATATAGCCTTGTTAGTTATAGACTATTAACAGACCTTGCCAATATGACCATATTGCACCAGTACTATCCCATCTGAACTAGCTGCCATTCCATTTCCTGACCCATTCAAAGTGTTGTATTAAACTTTAAACCCCTAAATGGCTTAAGATCCAGTTACCTGACAATTCACCCCACATGCCATCACCAAATGAAGAGGAAGAGGTAGGTTCTAGAGAGTAGTATCTTTTCAGTGGTGGTGCCCCATTTGTGCAATGCGTGCTCACTTGGAGCTCAGGTTATGGTCTTTTCAGTTCCAGGTGAATATCTTTTTATTTTCCCAGGCATTTACTATTTTAATCTTAAGAGCTTATGGTGCTTTTTTGCTGCTGGTGGTTTTATTTTATTTATTTATTTATTTATTCAATTTATATACCGCCCCATAGCCGAAGCTGTCTGGGCGGTTCACAACAAGTAAAACATCTGATATACAATTAAAACCACATATCAAGCAATTTAAACATACATTAATAATATCAAAAAAATTAAAACATTTTAGCCTTTATGTTGTGCTTCACTTCTTATAGTGTTAATCTTATGGTTAAACGACAAGAGAATATTTGTTATTTTGAGTGTAAAAAAAAGATAAAATAATAGATATTGCTCGTTTACCGTGGTTAGTTGTCTGTTCTTTTGATGGATAGTGTGCCTTTTAGGGATTAGCCCATGGTACAGCAACTCAGCAGGAAACCTTCTGTAACATAAACCGATAAGGGGACAGATCCCCCCTTTCAAGATCCACTTTATCATTGACTTCTTCCTCTTTTTTGCTCTTTATATTCAATTCATTGCTGAGATGTCAACTTTTTCCCTGTATACAACTGAGAAAATCCAACCTTTCCTGTCTGCCCTCTCAGCTAAAACTCTTATTTCATGCTCTGTTCACCACTTTCCTTGACTACTGCAATCGTCTCCCCTCTCATGTCTCACCTCCAACCATATTTCTGCTGTCAAAATTATTCACTTTAGACTGTGAGATGCCTCTCCATAAATCCTTACACTGTCCACTTCCATATCAAGCACAAGTGCCTTAATTTCATATCCCACCTCGCAGCCTTGCACACATTTTGTTTTTGCCCTTATTTCCTAAGATAGCTCTGTCACTGGATTCCAGTCTTTTATCTCTACTGAAATTCAGAAAATAATACATCATCCCTTGGACAGAACCCCACAATTAGCCCTACTTAATGTATTTACGGGCAATAATACTGACCTTAAAAATAAAGAAGTGATTCATTACTTGCTTGTGGCATCTCATTAGCAATTGCCAAACACTGGAAGATCTTGGAGGATATTAGTTTAGACTATTGGTATCAAAAAGTCTGGCAGCTGGCCATAGCAGAGAATATTAACAGTTAAAAGCTTCAGAGTGGGCAGGAGAAAAAAGACTACTCTGTAGGGGAATGGTTTGATTTATTACTTTTAAGAACACTGTGGAAACAATAGACGTCTACCCACATAGTTGCTGTGGATATGAAATTCTTGAAGTGCATAGTTGTGATTGGGCATAATGATTACATATAAGAGGGAACAGAGGCTGAAACATGTGTCTTATTTTTATTTGTTTTCCGCTTGGAGATTGATGACACCAATGTCATTTTTTTCAGTTTGTTATGTATATATGGACTTGCTTTCTAGCTTTCTTGCCTTTAGTCCTGGAATAAGCAGAATCGTCTCGATGATATGGGTTGGTTCAACTCGAAAGGCCCACTCGAAAGAGAGGGTTACTCTTGTTCTTTGGGAGGGAAGGCTGTTTTTTCTGTTTGGTATCACTTTGAAACCAGTAAAAATTTATATTAAAAAACCTAATCCTTTATCTCTGCTACCTTCAGCCACTTTGAAGGTCTTTTGTTCCCTTAAGTGACTCCACCCATTCTCCCTTATGATTCCTTTTACCTGGAACTCCCTGTCATAATACTTTGATAGTACTACCATTTCCCTCAAGTATCGCCTCAAAACCCATGTTGCGTAGGAAGCCTTTGACTCAACACCTTAGTCCTCTTTCCTCAGCTAAAACAAAATGTAAGTCATTGTAATAGCATTTGATCCTATTCATTATTTGTTACCTTTGCCTCTTTCTGCTCCCATCTCCTCAGGCAGGTGTCTTTCTTATTACGAATATTGTTCTATAGAGCATCATGTATGTATAATCTGTAACTATGAATTCAAAAGTCAAGAAGATATTTTAGTTATACCAGTATCCTCTTAAAACAGATGCTGTTAATATTTAGAAAAATGAATGCTGTAGAACTCTCTCTCGGAATCCCAAGCATGTATTCTCTAATACTAGTGAAGTCCTACGTTTCGGTCTAACGTCAGTAGGAGTAAGTGCCATTGAACTCAATGGGAATTACTTATGAGTAAGCATATGGTCATACTGTTAATGTAACTTTCAGGTAAGGAAGTGGACTGTCACTGGAAATGTGATGTCCTTCAATCACATTTTATGAACACTGGAAATCAATCAGGATTCTGCCACCTTATATCAATAGAGTAGGTTGGAGACCCAGGTGCTAACGGAAACAATTGAAGTGGTTTTGACCTTGTTTTGTAACATGTGGACATATATTGTACAGGACATGTGTAATTTCTGTCATTTTTTAAAATACTAAATTGCATTTAAGTAATTTATTCTTCTAAGATGAAAGGAAATGTTTCACTAACTTTGCTGTGTGATTAAAGTTGCACACTCTTCATTTTTAACAGGCTGATCAAGGGCCAGTTTGTTGTGAGTGCCATATCTGTACACAGGAAGCCTCAGGCTCCTCTTCTTCAGACACTGAAGTGAGATGTCTTCCTGCTGGGCATCGGTTTAGAATCCCAGAAAAACCTGCCCATCCTGCTCTTCATCTTTATCCTCATATCCATGGACAAATACCACTTCATACTATTCCCCATATATCTCCTCCACTAATCCATCCCTCCTTATATACAGCTTCCCCCTTTGCACAGAATAAGGTAAGTCTGTCAAAGTGGTTTTCAGAGTTCAAGGAAATTTCCTGTGCAACTGCATCTGTTAACACTGAACAGATGTTATCAGAGAACACTACCAGTGAAACTGTAGTCATTAGACAATATTTTATAGGTTTTACAAAAATCAGATCCATAAGCTGTTTTCAACCCAGAAACACATGAAGCTAATTGAAGTACAAAAATTAAGTAGTTATATTTTAATAATAATAATTTTATATTAAGATTGCCATATTGTTCCAGCGTACAGTGCTACGATTACCTTTTTGTTGCAAAATATTCTGGAAAAAATGGGTGGTGTTCAACCAGTGCATCCCATCAGCACAAGGATTTCTGCTTGCACAATGGGATTCTCACCCTCTGTGTGTCCCGCATCCTCACAGATTTGCTCTGCAGGGTTGGAACCCCTGGAACATTTTAAGGGGTCTGTAGAGAAGGAGAGGGGAAGTCCCATTGTGCAAGTTGAAATCCTGCTGATAGGACCATGACTGAGCTGTACATTGGATACAACCAAATGCATTCAAGGCTCGTTGGGTATAAGTGTTTATACGCACACATGTAGCAGAGTGCAGATGACATAGAAAAACGGGGGAAGAATTTGATCCTTTCTGCAAAAACAATGTGGTCCTGAGGATAACCTGTCATTGATCATTCCTTGCTCTCTAGCTCTTTTTTTGAGCCAATTGGCACATTTGGAATTTTGAAAAAGTGCTGTGGGCACCAGTCACAAAATGGCTGTCATAGGGGTTGGTATAACACAAAATGGCTGCCACATTTAAAAGAGCAGAAAAAGAAACACGGTCACAGAAAAGTGAAATGTGAGCGTGTTTGAGGGAGCATGTTCAATGTAGGATAGGCCAAGCCAAGTGCGAACAGGAACTGAGTAGGACTAGCAAACAGTCTCTCATGCATTGTTGATTTTTGAGGGAATATATATATATACTGAAACCTTCTTGGGTGCCATGGGAGGTACTGGCGGGGATACTGGTGCCTGTGAGCACTATATTGGTGATCTCTGTACTAGCCTGCTGAATCACTTTTCAAATTGGTCAATCATAGTCTTAGGACCTTCTTAGCTGGTTTTCTTTAACGAGCTTGATCCCCAATTAATGTTACATGTTAATTTCGGGGTGGGGTCCCATGTCTGCTCCACAATAAGTAGGACTCCAGCTCTGCAGCTATGCTGTTGAATTCCTCCATCAACAGAGGATGCTGATTTGAATCCCTGAGGCCATCCAATGCGTTTCTTAGAACATGACAGCCCAAGCTCCAGTCCAGCACCTCAGAGTGCATTCCAACATCATAGTAACACTCCTGGATGTAGCACTTGAAAGAAATACCACATTTGGAGCACCAATGAACATTGTAGCAGCTAAACCTAGATGTTACCAATTGCCAGGCTATCTCTGTCCAAGGGGTCTGTAATTAGCTCTAACCAGCCTCAGTAAAGAGTGCTTCATTGTTATGGAAGCCACTTAAACACCTAGAGTGAGGTTTGGATCTAACAGTACCCCTAAACTGTAAACTTTGCCTTTTATGGGGAGCACAAACTGTGCAGAATAGGTGGAGCACCACCTCCTTTGTCAGTCAAATCACCTACCAGCAATACCTCTGTCTTATGTGGATTGAGCTTCAGTTTAGCTCTCATTCTCTCTATGGTTGCCTTCATAATCTGTTCAGCACATCCATCACCTCATCTGCATTTGATGAAAAGAAGAAAAACTGGGTGTCATCAGTATACTTCACTCAGATGAGCACATGCAGCATTTTCTTGAAGATCTTAGACAGCAATAAAACAATCCATGCAGAACTCTACAGCACACGTGATATGGGGCAGAGTAGTAGTTCTCCAGTACCACTGCCAGATAGAAACAAAACCACCGACCATCTCTGACATCTCCTAGTAACAGACTGTTTAAAGCCCTAAACTTTAAAGGTGAACTAGCACTTTGAACTATGCCTGCTGCATTTTTATAGACTGGATGAAAGAGAAAGAAGCAAGTGATTATGGAAAAAACATTATAGGAGCAAAAACAGGAGCGTGTGTGAGTTTGGAAAGGAAGATGAAGAGACAGGTACTGAGCATGCAGATAGCTGGTTCACAGTCACTGGCTAAAGCGTGTGTGAGATGCTATTGGAGGCAACACTATATTAGGGCCCCGCTTTACGGCGCTTCGCTAATGCGGTGGTCTCAATTAGACACAATTAGACCAAAGCCCCACTCATACGCCGCTTGTTCCGCTTTTCAGCGGGGGTCCGGAACGTAACCCACTGTATGAGTGGGGCCCTACTGTACTGCAAAGCAGGTGTCTGGGGAGACAGTGGGCAGTGGATGCTTGGAACTAAAGAAAGGAGAGGCCAAGGAGAAGCTGGGACAAACCTTACAGTGTGGGTAAGGAACTATGAGTTGATGCTGGAGAGTGTTAATAAGCCTCCTTCATAGACACATGTTTCACATACACAATCTCTACGTGTCTCATGAATTAGGACCTTTAGACAGTGGCAATAATGCATCTTGACAGATTTATCCAGTAACTTAAACAGGTCTTAAAATGGAGATGTTTATCGCGTACACACAGAGAATCAAAATATACAAATTTCTTTGGTGTGAGGGAATTGGCTAAATATATTTAACCGTGGTAAACTAACACAAACAACATATATACAAGAAGAAGTAAGAACACAAGGCATGAAGGAGGTTGAGTATGTATTTGCATTCTGTGGAATTCAAATTGTAGTACAATAAAATACAATATAGGAAATGAAGTAGTAAAATACAATTAAAAATAAATATGAATAATATGATTGATGTGCTGCAAATCCACAAACATGCTAATGGACCACCTGGATGAAGCTCGCAGACCACAGTTTGGGAACCCCTGCAGTAGCTTGCTCATTCTCTGGGCTTACATTGCAGACTAAGCCTCAGTCATGTGCAGCTGGGTTAGGGAGGACCAGAGAGTGGCATCTAAAACAGTCTCTCACAGGGACGCACAGGGAGGAAATGTGGAGGCTGCAACTTGTAGTGAAAGCATCTCCAGAAGACAGGATAGAGAGCAAGGAGTCACATTTCCTGTCCCTAGTGGTCAGTCCTGAAGTAGAACTAGGATGTGTTGAAACCCCTGGGTTATAGGGCAATCCTAAATGAAGCCAGCGGAATTCATGCTGGCTTAAAGTATGCCACATCCAAATCTCATTCGGGAGCCTCCGGGAGGGGTAAACGCCAAGTGAGCTGATGCCAGCCTAGCAGAGTGAAAAGAAGCAGTCAACACGCAGGGAGCCAGCTCAGCCAGCATTGCAATTGGAACTGTGTTCACCTGTTGACAAACACCTTTTTGGGTGTGTACAAATTCTTGAGACCACTCAGAGATAGCTCAGGGGAAGTGTTCACAATTTTCAGCACCAAAATGCAAACAAATGGGGAACAGGGCATGTATGGGGTACCTAGCAATTGTCGTCATGGCAGCCAATTGGCGTGCACAGCAGACACCCCAGACATGCCCACCACACCCTCTGTTAATCGCAGTGCCACACGTGAGCAGTGTGATCAAGTAAACAAATGTACAAACAAAACCAGCACACCCCATGCCCCACATTGCCACCCCACAAGCACACCAAACACACAGGCTGCCACCACCTGCACACCTCCAAAGAAAGTGCAGCACGCACTATGACGTGGTAAATGACATTTTTTTGAAAGTACCCTATGACACAACTGAAGGCACAGCAGAGGCAGCAAGCAAGAAGGAAACACACGTGCATCCTGCTCCAAAAACCCCAGAACAAGCCATTAGAGGCAGCAAGGATGACCTGGCCATGGGTAGCAGGAACCTCCTCCTCTGCAACAACAGCAACAGTGTAAGCACCTGCTGCTCTCCCCTGATTTGGATGCTGTAGCTAGTTTGCTCCCCCTCCGCCTGGATCAGGTTGCAGATGAGAGAGGCATCTCCTGAATCTCTGCAGCCACTACAGTCATGCCTTGGTGATCTGGAGGACACTCTGGTGGATGACGTCTGACTGGCCGTGGGTAGCAATGATGCTCTCATACACTGCACCCCAGAGACCCCACAAGGACGTTGACATCTTCCCCAGCTGCACTGCTACTGCCCCTGCCCCATTAGCATTACCATTACATGTTTGTGGCAGTGGCTACCTCTTGCCATAGATGCCTAACTTCACAGTACCCATTCTCCACCTAGGCCAATAATGCTGCCTGTGTCAAGGGAGGAGTGAGCAGGGCAGAGCACATGGGCGGATCAGCTCTCCCTTCTCCAAATTGTGCTCATCCTCTTTGTCAACTTCGTCTCTACCCCCACCATCACCACTGCTTTTCCTGAGTAAAGATGGCTAGAAATCAGAGAAGTTCAATGGGGTGGAGGGAAGGAAGGAAGCTCTGCCTCTTCTGAGGAAAAAGGGCTGAAGGAAATTGGAAAGTGAGATAAGTGGTGGTGGTTAGCAGCAAACAAACTGGAAATAGAAAGGAAGGGAATAAGAGAGCAAAACTTACAGGAGGAAGAAGAGAATGTAAAAAGACCGGGGGTGGGGGGAGGATAAAAGAGACTGGCAGTTTGAGTGAGTGGGGATAAGGTACAAGTTAAGTGTGAAAGTAGAAGGGGAAGAAACATTACAGGAGATGAGTAAAAATGAGAGACTTGTGAGGATGGAAAGGAAAAAATAGAGCAAGCCTCCATTTAGAGCCTCTGGATCAGCAATTTGTGCCTCAAATCACAATACCTCAAATCACAAGTCACAATACCTCCAGAGCAAATATCTGTACTTAGCTTGAGGAAAGCTGAGTGATGGAACTCCTTGCCACAGGGAAAGTGCTGTGGCAAAGAATTTAGCCATTTCCAAAGATTAATTCAATATCGGCAGAAAATTATGCCATTAATTATCAGCTGATTAAGACAAACTGTGCCTCTGTCGCCATTTTGTGACTGGCTGTGCCCTTGCACCACCATTTTGTGACTTGCAGGCCTCAATAATTTCCAGCTGTCCCAAGTGAGCCTTAGTGTTGGAAGGTTTGGAAACCCCTGTTTTAGATCTATAGCCACACATGGGCTGCAGTTGTGGCCCTACTGCTCTACTGATGGTACAATGGCTGTGTGGAAATGACATGATAAATTGTGGTTCATTGTAATGGGAAAGAGCTTAGGTGGTGAAACAAGCTGTAGTTAGGAAGTAAAAGCTTCCAAACTCATTGCAGCCATGCTGGAGCAGATGAAGGAAAGCACGTGGACCCAAGGATTGCCTGGCTCATTCTAGTCATGATAAACTGTAGTTTATCATCCGAATACACCCATTGATTAGGGGTATTTACATAACACAGCTTATTGCAGCATTTTTTCTTTTTATGTGCCTAATAATTTTGATGGATGTAAACAAGCAAAATACTCTTGTTGTAGGCCCTGGTTCAGAATCATGCAAATAATCAGCAAGTTCTCAGTACATCATTCCAAGATAATATGTACCCAAATGATTTTGGGAGTACTGCAGACTGGAAGAGTTCTAAATTTCTAAGTATTTGGGAATCTGAAGTCATGAATGAGAAAAACTGGACTGTCTCCACCTTTTTGCAAGATGAACTTCCTGGTGAGAGTATAATTCTTTACTAAGAAAAGTGGCATTTGTTTCTGGATGTTCTAGTAAACTGAACTGGATTTACTCTTTATTCCACATTTGGTCTGTGATATTTATAGATATGCTGGGGTTGTCAGAACTGTGAAGTTGCATAGATATAATATAGGCTTTGCCTTCAGTGGAAATTTTAGTAAAACTAGTGGGATCTGCAAAATGTTTTTAAGTGTAGACTGCTGCTCTTTAGTATTGCAGCCACTGCATTCCCTTCTATTTTCACCTAAAATTCAGTGTATTCCTAGTGTGTTTGTGTTTCCTGAGCCTATGGCCAAAGGGGTTGAAAAAAAAGAAGTCAGCATCAAAGACGAGTCCTTGCTCTGATTTGCTTCTTACCTCATGTGCATTTTTTAACATTTAAATATGAGTCAGTATTGGCTCTTTAATGAGCACAGGGCTTCAACAAAATCCCATCCCTGCTGTCATATTTTTAGATGATTTAGTACTTTATAGATTGTGGTTTATTATTTGTTATAATGAATTTTATTACTTCCTTTGGAAAGTGTAACCTGAAAGGCAGTCCATAAATACTGAAATAAGTTTTGGGCAGTCATTCTGCGTACAAAACTATCAACTTGAAATAGCTTTTGTGATTATTAGGAATGTCGTGAACATTATGATTACATTTGTCGAGATTTAAAAACTTAATAATACCAATTCTAAACGTATTTTTGATCATACATATCTCTGTTACAGCAGATAGTATAAGAAGTTAACTTCAGTACGTTGCATAATCTTATATTAAATAGTATTGGTAATACAGGGTTAATGAAGTTTCTGTGAGACTGAACCTAGGTGTCATTAAAGCAATATTAACAATACTAAACTATTGAACCTAGTTTATGTCTCTCTCTCTCATTTAAAGGAAGTGATACACTAGCATCAGTTCTCTCAGAACTGAAATCTAATGTTTTTCCTGTAACATCTAAAAATGAAGGAATGGTAGTCACTGATAGCAAAAACAGAGAAAATATTTTAAAGAAAAAATATCTGTATCATTGTCAAGATGCTTCTTTTATAGACACTAAAAAAGTAGTTATGGCGACATCTTCGGCAACCTCTTCAGTTTCATGCACTGCTACTACAGTACAGTCAAGCAACAACCAATTTAAAGTTTCATCTAAAAGATCATCATCACTGGGTAATTACTGTTTAATATACTTCTTATCCTGCTCTTTAGCCAACAGAGTTCCCAGAGCAACTTAAAAATGTAAATGTACTGCCTTCAAGTCGATTCCGACTTATGGCGACCCTACGAATAGGGTTTACATGAGGCTGAGAGGCAGTGACTGGCCCAAGGTCACCCAGTGAGCTTCATGGCTGTGTGGGGATTCGAACCCTGGTCTCCCAGGTCATAGTCCAACACCTTAACCATTACACCATTTTAATTCGCAATTACACAGTAAAATCACAGTACGAAATAGTAGACCAGCAAAGCAGATAGAATTCCAGCATTAAAATAAATTAACTTGATTAGCTGTAAAAGTCCTGGGCAAATTATAGTCTTCATCTGGCACTGACTAGAAGACAGGCTCTGCACCAGGCAAACCTTGTTGGGGAGTGAGTTCCAAAGTTGGAGCACCACAGCTGAAAAAAACAAACCTGTTTCAGTAACCACCCGCATTACTTCTGATGGTTGAAACCTGCAGAAGGGCTTCTTGAGGATGATCTTACTGTTTTGGCAGATTTGTGTGGGAGAAGGCCTCTTGCTGGTACAGTGTTTTCAGAACAGAATCATAGTGGTCAACCAGAGACCTATGGGAAGCACACAAGCTTCTGGCCTATGGGAAACACACAAGCAGATTCTGAGTAGAACAGCACTCTTCCAGCTTGTGATTCCTAGCAACTTGTATGCAGAAACCAACTGCATCTGACAGTGGCAACAGAACATAGCCATCATGGTTAATAGCCACTGATAGCCATCCTCTATGAATCTGTCTAATTTAAAACCTTCCAAATTGGTGGTCCTCATTACCTCTTGTGGGAACAAATTTCATGGTTGTAACTATATACTGTGTGAAGAAGTACTTTATTTGGTCTGTATTTAACATTCAGCTTCATTGCATGCCCCAAGTCCTAGAATTATTGAGAATCCACTTTGTCCACACCATGCATAATTTTATACACCTCTGTTATGTCCCCTCTCACTCACCTTTTCTCCAGATTAAAAAGCCCCAAATGTTGTAATCTTTCCTCAAAGGGGAGTTGCTTCAGCCCCTTGTGTTCACAAACCACCCTGGTGGTGCATCTCTGGCTCCAGAGGATCCATATCTGTCTCTACTTGGATGGCCTCCTGGTATGGGCAAGCACCAGATTGTTGACATCCACTCACTCACACATCATCCTTGCAGCTCTGAGGGACCGTGGCTTCTTGGACAACCTGGAAAAGAGCCATTTAACTCCAATGCAAAGTCTTCAGCACCTTGGAGCTATATTGGACATAGCTCATGCAATGAGTTTTCTTTCCCCGGAGCGGATCTTGGCCACCATTGAGACAGCTCACCATCTGATGTCTCAAAGAGCAGCGGGCATGATGTTCCTTGCCAAGGCATTGGGCCTTTCAGCTCTTCCATTCACATTGTTCCTTGGGCCCGCCATCATTCCTGGCCACTCCAGTGGGCTCTTCTGCCTTTTCAGTTGGACACTGCCAATTCCAGGCACAGAAGGATGCAGCTGTTCCCATTCCTGCGGTCCTCTTTTTGCTGGTGGTTGGTGGAGAATCTGCAGAGGGCATCCCCTTCCAAGAACCAAGAGGACTCTGATTACAACCAATTTTGGTATACTAGTACTGTTGTGGTGGGACATTGCAATTCCCTCTTTGTTCAAGGTATTTGGACAGGGGCCAAGCAAGTTCTAAGCATAAACTTACTAGAATTGTGAGCGGTGCATCTGGCCCTCCTTCATTTTGATCAGAAGTTCCATCTGACCAATGTTCTCATCCAGACCAACAACATAAGTATGAAGATGCATTTGAACTGTCAAGGCACTTGATCAAGGGTTCTTCAAGCAGAATCAACTCTCATCTTCAACTGGGCTGAATGTCACCCCTCGCTGAGGACAGTGCGCAAGTTCTACCTCAGGAGTGGAAACTGCATCCCAAAATGTTTCATCAACTGCATTGCTGGTTCAGTCCTTTAGCGGTAGTAGACCTCTTTGCCTTGTCTCAGAATGCACAACTCCTACGGTTCTTCACAAGGTATCATTGAGTGGGCACTGAGGTAGTTGATGCACTCTCAACTCCATGGCCAAAAGGGCTTCTTTACGCCTTCCCTTCCATCCCTCTCCTGGGACTGACCATCCATCAGGAATGCACACAGATGATCCTTCTGGCACCCTGTTAGTGGCATTGTCCGTGGTACTCGAATCTGTTGGCACACTCAATTGGGGATCCATGGTGGATACCTTCAAGGCCAGATTTCCTTCCAGGTCCAATCTGCCAACAACATCCCGAGCAGTTGAGGTCTGACAGCCTGGATGTTGAGTGGCACCATTTGAGACTTTCAGGGTTCTCTAAGGATATATCGCTACCATTTTGGCTTCCAGATGGCCTTCCACTGTTCGCATTTATCAAGGCACATGGTTGGCCTTTGCCAAATGGTGCTCCAAAAAGCAGGTTTGTCTGTTGGATGCCATGGTTAAGCACCTACTTGATTTCCTCCATGCGGGACTTTCGATGGGGCTATGGCCTAACTCTACACAGGCATGCCTAAGCAATTTCTTCCATTTTGTTGGCATGGCCAGATCAGGCTCCCCTTGGAACACAGTTGTGGTCAAGCAGTTCCTGAAAGGGACGTCTCTTCTCTCACCACCTGTGGCTCATCCATTTCCCACTTGGAGTCTTCAGAAGATCCTGCAGGCTTTGCAGTGCCCCCCTTTGAGCCTCTTCAGTCTGTTCCATTATGTCTGCTCTCATTCAAAGTCCTCTTTCTCATGAGAATTACTTCATCCTGCAGAGTGTCAGATCTGGGGGCTTTGCCCATCATCTGTTTGTGTTCCATGAAGACTCTGTGGTGTTACATACTAATCCTGCCTTTCAACCCAAGGTGTCTTCTTTTCATTGCAGTCAGAATATCATATTACCCTCCTTTTGTCCTCAGCCAGCACACCCCCTTGAGAGAACCTGGCATTCTCTGGATGTATGTTGAGCCCTTAAAGTATACATGGCCAATACTCAGGCCATTCATTTGATGGAATCTCCATTTGTCTTCTTTCACCCAAAGACCTTGGGAAGGAAGGTTATCAATACAACGGTGTCATATTGGCTGTGTGCCTACATAACTCTGGCTTATGAGTCTATTTGGATTCTGGTGCCTTGAAATGTTGCAGCCCATTCTACTATGTTGATGGCTGATATGGCTGCCTTTGCAACTAATGCTGCTATTGTGGATATCTGCAAAGCTGCTGTGTGGTCCACACCAAATTCCTTCATTAGATACTATACAGTAGATACATCTGCAGATGCTTCCTTTGGTAGGCATGTCCTACAACAGGTACTGTCCTAGGATAGTCTGGGCTCTGCATACTGGGACTGCTTTGGTACATCTCACCTGATGGCATTCTACCGGGGAAACCAGACTGTTGGGCTCACCTGAAAGGTGGTTTTCCTGGGTATCATGCCATCAGGA
This sequence comes from Rhineura floridana, assembly GCF_030035675.1. Lineage (NCBI taxonomy): Eukaryota > Metazoa > Chordata > Lepidosauria > Squamata > Rhineuridae > Rhineura > Rhineura floridana. The sequence continues at coordinate 175,858,526 of NC_084480.1, read as the reverse complement.
CGCTCCCTGTTGAGAGGGGCTGCCTGTCTTGTTCCGGATAGAACTTTTTCAATAGTGACTTCCTTCGTCAAGCTACTGCTAAGGCTCTTCTTCCCTTTTAAGGATGTTTGGTTTGGGGAGTCAAGATGTATGTTTTGTCTGTTGCTTTTCCTTGCATTCCTTTTTATCCTGAGAGAGCATGGATCTGGTATACAGTTTGTCTGGAATGGACTTGGATGAATACTGGAAAGAGCGGCTGAAGTCTTGATTCCTGTGCGTTCCTGCCTTTGGACATCAGGCAGCGTTACTACCCACCTGATGGCATGATACCCGGGAAAACCACCATTCAGGTGAGACCAACGGTCCCATTTCCCCCCAGTTCCTTTCCTAATGATTCCCAAGATGGAATTTATCTTTCACAACTACTACATACTGAGTTGACATCTTCATCATGCTACCCACTTAGAACCTCAAAGTCTCATTCCTGGTCAGTCACCACCAGTTCAGACCCCATGAGTGTATATGTGAAAGGATTGTCCCAATGTACATCACTTTACACTTGCTTTCATAGAATTATACTTGCCCATTTTACTGCCCACTTACCCAGTTTGGAGCAATCGTTTCGGAGCTCCTTGCTGCACAACTGTCAAGTCCTGTCCCTTAATGGCATGAATCACTTGTATTGATGTATCCATGTCACATTTGCTGTTACCCAAAGTTTGTGTGGTTTGATAGTGAGCTGTTAAAATGATGGGCAGAACAATCCTGTGCTGATGCTGGTGTGAGAAACTCTGTGGCAGAGCTACCACTACTTCCAAAGCCTGCCCTGCTGGTTCACTGTGACCACACACCTGAATTATACTAAAAATAGCCAAGGGATAACTGTACCACTAGGCTTGGGATCCAGCTTATGCAGAAGGTAAATCTATTCCAACAGTTTCCAGTCACCAGTTCTAACACTGACCCTTCAGTGACCTGCGTTTATTGCCTTATGTCATTGAACATCTGGAAAAGAATAGCAATTAGCTGATTTTGACCATTATAAATATATTTTCTTATTTTTTAAATTTATACTCCACCCACAATTTTCTGAGCCCAGTATACTGTATGTAGATTGGGTCCTCCAACCCACTAGCAAAAGAGGATACAGATTTGCAAAACATTTGCATATGGTTTCCATAATATGCAAATCTTTTTTAGGTCCTCTTTTGCAGGTGGGGTGAAGGGTCCAAAAATAAATAATCTTCCCCACACATAACAAAATGTCTGAATGACAGAATCTGAACAGGTAAAGCTTGTTCCATAATTATATTTCCATACTAGAAAAGACAACATGGCACACACCTGTTAAAGGCACAAGAACCCTGTTGTCCCCACATTTCAACCCTCAACTAAAGCCTATGATTCAATCATTTATCAACTCAACCTAGGAGTAAGCCCCATTAAACACGAAGAAACTTCTGAGTAGGCATGTATACTATAGTATTGTAAAATTAACTATACAGTGAATTCTTAATGAGCTCTTACAAAGCCTCTTTGTAGAGTGTTTACATTTTGCATTTGCCATGGGTGAGGGAGTGGAGGTGGAATTAACTTCTAACTACAGTTAATGACTACCTGGTCTTTAGCTTCTGCATAGCAAGAGACATACCTAAGCTTCTTTGCAAAGTTTTCACATTTGTCTTTTGGGGGAAAAGGGATTATTATGTAGTAGTATTTGCAGAAAACAACTTCTAGGGAGCACCTAATCTCAGACAACCACAGGAAACATGCATCCTGGTTTTTTTGAGAAAAGGAAAGGCCAACCAAGTACAAGGACTAGAAAATGAGACAGAAGCATGAAAAATGCACTAAAAGGGAAGACTGCCTGCAGCATGTACAACTATCTGCCTGTTGGACAGAAGTCGTGGGTGTGCTCTCGGTGCAATGAGCTCCTGGCTCTCTGGGAAGCAAAATTTAGGTTGCTAGGTAGGATGCTGAAAGCCAGGACCTCCAAAGTGGCTTTCTCTGAAATGCTACCGGTTCCACGCGCAGGACCAGCCAGACAGGCCCAGCTTTGCAGTCTCAATGCGTGGATGAGACGATGGTGTCGGGTGGAAGGGTTTAGATTTGTTAGGCACTGGGGAACATTTTGGGACAAGCCGGGCCTGTACAAAAGGGACGGGCACCACTTGAACCAGAATGGAACCAGACTGCTGGCACTTAAACTTAAAAAGGTGGCGGAGCAGCTTTTAAACTGACTGAGGGGGGAAACCCGACAGGAGCTGAGGAAGGTCCGGTTTGGAATAAACCTCCCCCCGGGATAAAGACCAAAGAAATGATGAAATTTTAAAAGGGGTAGGCCTAGAAGTAGGCATTGTGAGAGCAGGGGCACAGGATATAAATTCAGAAGAGCAATATTACCACAGGCCAAACCACAAATGCCAAAGACACTTGAAGAGAGACACTGCTTACAAGTGCCTGTACGCTAATGCTAGGAGCCTCCGAACCAAGATGGGAGAACTGGAGTGCTTGGTCTTAGAGGAGAGCATTGATATAGTGAGCATAACGGAGACCTGGTGGAATGGAGAAAACCAGTGGTATACGGTTATCCCTGGATATAAACTATATCGGAAGGACAGGGAAGGACATATTGGTGGCGAAGTCGCTGTATACGTGAAAGAAGGCATTGAATCCAGCAAGCTCGAAACCCCCAAAGAGGCGGACTCCTCCACAGAATTGTTGTGGGTGGTGATACCATGCCCCAGGAGGGATTTAATACTGAGAACGATCTATGCGGTAGTAATGGGTGACTTCAACTACCCGGACATAGACTGGCCACATATGTGTTCCAGTCACGACAAAGAAGCAAAATTTCTAGATATTCTAAATGACTATGCCCTAGACCAGTTGGTCATAGAGCCGACCAGAGGGACGGCAACCCTGGACTTAATCCTCAGTGGGGACCGGGACCTGGTGCGAGATGTAAGTGTTGTCGAACCGATTGGGAGCAGTGACCATAGTGCTATTAAATTAAACATACATGTAACTGGCCAATTGCCAAGAAAATCCAACACGGTCACATTTGACTTCAGAAGAGGAAACTTCACAAAAATGAGGGGATTGGTAAAAAGAAAGCTGAAAAACAAAGTCCAGAGGGTCACATCACTCGAAAATGCTTGGAAGTTGTTTAAAAACACTATATTAGAAGCTCAACTGGAGTGCATACCGCAGATCAGAAAAGGTACCACCAGGGCCAAGAAGATGCCAGCATGGTTAACGAGCAAAGTCAAGGAAGCTCTTAGAGGCAAAAAGTCTTCCTTCAGAAAATGGAAGTCTTGTCTGAATGAAGAAAATAAAAAGGAACACAAACTCTGGCAAAAGAAATGCAAGAAGACAATAAGGGATGCTAAAAAAGAATTTGAGGAGCACATTGCTAAGAACATAAAAACCAACAACAAAAAATTCTATAAATACATTCAAAGCAGGAGACCATCTAGGGAGGCGATTGGACCCTTGGATGATAAGGGAGTCAAAGGTGTACTAAAGAACGATAAGGAGATTGCAGAGAAGCTAAATGAATTCTTTGCATCTGTCTTCACAGTGGAAGATATAGGGCAGATCCCTGAACCTGAACTAACATTTGCAGGAAGGGATTCTGAGAAACTGAGACAAATAGTGGTAACGAGAGAGGAAGTTCTAGGCTTAATGGACAATATAAAAACTGACAAATCACCGGGCCCAGATGGCATCCACCCGAGAGTTCTCAAAGAACTCAAATGTGACATTGGTGCTCTGCTGACTAAAATATGTAACTTGTCCCTTGGGCCCTCCTCTGTGCCTGAAGACTGGAAAGTGGCAAATGTAACACCAATCTTCAAAAAGGGATCCAGGGGGGATCCCGGAAATTACAGGCCAGTTAGCTTAACTTCTGTCCCTGGAAAACTGGTAGAAAGTATTATTAAAGCTAGATTAACTAAGCACATAGAAGAACAAGCCTTGCTGAAGCAGAGCCAGCATGGCTTCTGCAAGGGAAAGTCCATTCTCAGTAACCTATTAGGATTCTTTGAGAGTGTCAACAAGCATATAGATAGAGGTGATCCAGTGGACATAGTGTACTTAGGCTGTGTATAAGGAATAGGTTAAGAAGCAGAGAGTAGGAATAAATGGACAGTTCTCCCAATGGAGAGCTATAGAAAGTGGAGTCCCTCAAGGGTCAATATTGGGACCTGAACTTTTCAACTTGTTCATTAATGACCTAGAATTAGGAGTGAGCAGTGAAGTGGCCAAGTTTGCTGACGATACTAAAGTGTTCAGGGTTGTTAAAACAAAAAGGGATTGCAAAGAGCTCCAAAAAGACCTTTCCAAACTGAGTGAATGGGCGGAAAAATGGCAAATGCAATTCAATATAAACAAGTGTAAAATTATGCATATTGGAGCAAAAAATCTGAATTTCACATATACGCTCATGGAGTCTGAACTGGCAGTGACCGACCAGGAGAGAGACCTCGGGGTTGTAGTGGACAGCACAATGAAAATGTCGACCCAGTGTGCGGCAGCTGTGAAAAAGACAAATTCCATGCTAGCGATAATTAGGAAAGGTATTGAAAATAAAACAGCCGATATCATAATGCTGTTGTATAAATCTATGGTGCGGCCGCATTTGGAATACTGTGTACAGTTCTGGTCGCCTCATCTCAAAAAGGATATTATGGAGTTGGAAAAGGTTCAGAAGAGGGCAACCAGAATGATCAAGGGGATGGAGCGACTCCCTTACGAGGAAAGGTTGCAGCATTTGGGGCTTTTTAGTTTAGAGAAAAGGCGGGTCAGAGGAGACATGATAGAAGTGTATAAAATTATGCATGGCATTGAGAAAGTGGATAGAGAAAAGTTTTTCTCCCTCATAATACTAGAACTCGTGGACATTCAAAGAAGCTGAATGTTGGAAGATTCAGGACAGACAAAAGGAAGTACTTCTTTACTCAGCGCATAGTTAAACTATGGAATTTGCTCCCACAAGATGCAGTAATGGCCACCAGCTTGGATGGCTTTAAAAGAAGATTAGACAAATTCATGGAGGACAGGGCTATCAATGGCTACTAGCCATGATGGCTGTGCTCTGCCACCCTAGTCAGAGGCAGCATGCTTCTGAAAACCAGTTGCCGGAAGCCTCAGGAGGGGAGAGTGTTCTTGCACTCAGGTCCTGCTTGCGGGCTTCCCCCAGGCACCTGGTTGGCCACTGTGAGAACAGGATGCTGGACTAGATGGGCCACTGGCCTGATCCAGCAGGCTCTTCTTATGTTCTTAACTGCAGGCCTATCGCGCGCACAGCAGCTCTTTAGGACCCGAGATTTCTATTGCCTGGTGTCCAAACACTCATCAATCACAGCTCTGACTTCACTCATTGGCTAAAAATACTGATAGGCAAGAGAAGCCAGGCTGGCTCATCTCACAGAAATTGCTTAGAGAGGTACCTACATATTTTGTTTCATAAGTTTATTTCTAGGGGAGCTAGATACTTACTCTTTTTTTTACATGAAAGCTCAGAGTCTAGAGCCCCTGCTGGTAGTGGGCCCATTACATCAGTACCCCCATACCCACCTCTTGGTGGACCTGACTCCAACTTACCTTTTTTAAAAAACAACTTTCTGTTGTTGTTCTCGGAAAACTGATGGAAAGCATTGTTACAGAGAGAATTACCAAGCATACAGAAGAATAAGTCTTGCCGAAGCAAAACCAGCTTCTGCAAGGGTGAATCCTGTCTCAGTAAATTTTTGAGTGTGTTAACAAGCATGTAGATACAGGTGATTGACTTGACATTGTGTACTTAGGCTTTCAAAAAGCTTTTACCAAAGTACCTTCCCATACATTCCAAGTTAAGTGTAGCAGTCATGGAATAAGAGGAGAGGCGTCTTTTGATCAATAACTGGTTAAGAAACAGAAAGCAGGGAGTAGGGATAAAGTGGATAGTTTTCTCAATGGAGGGGTGTAGGAAGTGGAATCTTCCAATAAACAGTATTGAGATGCTTTTTGGCTTGATCATAAATGATCTACAGTTAAGATAAGCAGTAAGGTAGCCAGGTTTACGGATGATACTAAATTGTTCAAGATTGTTAAAATAAAAAGGGATTGGGATGAGTTCCAAAACCATGTTGAAGAGCAGTAAAATGACAAATGCAATTCAGTGTAAGCAAGTTGAAAGTGATGCACGTTGGGCCAAAAAAATCCTAATTTCACATGTATAAGAATAGGGTCTGAACTGACAGTGACTGAGCAAGAACAAGACCTTTGGGTTGCAGTGATAGCTCAATGAAGATGTCAATCCAGTGTGCAGCAGTTGTGAAAAATGCAAATTCCATGCTAGATACCATTAGAAAAGAGATTTTAAAAATGCACAGCTCATAACGACTAGAAGCCATGCTTTTGGTGCAGTGGACCCAAACCTGTGGAACTCTCTCCCTTGGTGATGTTTGGTTTGTGATGAGTTCATTGTTTGTTTTATGTATGGCTTGTTTTTATGTACACCGCTAGAAATGAAAATTACTGAGAGGTATATAAATATTTTAAATAAAATAAATAATAAAAACCTGCCAATATCATAATTCTGTTACACAAATTGATGATAAGGCGATACTTGGAACACTTTGTACAATTCTGGTTGCCTCATCTCAAAAAGGATATTGTAGAGCTGGAAAAGGTTCAGCAAAGGAATATCTTTCCTATGAGAAAACGTTGCAACATTTGAGGCTTTTTAGTATAGAGACAAGGTAAGAGGGGACATGATAGAGACTTATACAATTATTAATGGTGAGAGAAAAATGGGTTCAGAATTCAGACTATATTAATCTGCTCCAGTGAGCATATGGATAATGACCAAAGAGCCAGAACCACACTAAAAAGAACGTTAACTGACAAATGGTGAAAAATTGTACATACTCATATACAAAATAAACAGTAAATGATACATAGAATTGATACAATAATAAAATTATATGAAAATGAACACATGAATTAATGAAACATTTACAATGAGGCTACTACAAGCACGAAACAGAAGGTGTGTGTGTGTGTGTGTGAGAGAGAGAGAGCAGTTATTTTCCTGGCACTCCCCCTCCTGTCCAGCTAACTTAAAGGTAGTAAGAAAGTTTCACTATGTTACAAAGGCATACTTAAACAATAAAGAAAAGGTTACTTGAGATTTTAAAGTAATAGATAGACTTGGAGGTTTTGTGGAATAATGACTCAAAGTTCCATATGTATCAGACTTTGTGCAGTGAAGTCTCCATTGGACGATTCCTGAGCAAAAATAATCCATGATGATTCGGAAAAATAAAAAATAGACTGAAAAAGGAAAGCCCTAAGAAAAATCTTAACCTCTGTGAGACCTGAAAGCAGGACAAGTCTATTCTTAGGGAACAGACAAGTTTGCCCAAAGAAATCTGCTCACCATCTTCCAAGCCAGCATTTCTTCAGGGAGGGTGTATGCCCCCTTCCTGGGCATTCAGGTTTCTGAGGTACCAGAGAGATGAGTAAGGCAGACTCAGCCGTAGGTTTACTTAAAAGGAGACAGTTTATTGAGTAGCTTTCAACCCACAGGTGTACCCAATACACAATAGGACAGGCTGCCAGGCCCTGCATGGACATGGACCAGACTGAACACTGAACCGGGCAGCCAAGAACCCTTTTATAGGATACATGTTTACAGCACAATAATTACTACAAAGGGTTAAGTAATAGCTTTCCCAACATAGCCCTCCCAGTGATGGGGCTCTTTCCCAGGATCATACAGCATAACAATAGCTGATAAGCAAAGCCTCTAATTGCCTGGCGAGGCATTAACTGCTCCAAGGTCTACACTATCTGGTTAACAAGGCACCTTCCCATCATCACACAGACACTCTTGGCACAGCATCAGAGCTTTGCCTGTTAGGAACCCCAGATTAGAACCCAGGTGGCTCTGAGCTCACATTGGCCGTACTGTAGGGTAGAATGGCAGGATAGAAATAGTTTAAATAAATAAAATATGGTTGGCCACTTTGTAAACAAAATGCTGGAATAGATGAGCCTTAGGCCTAATGCAGCAGGCTGTTACATTCTTATGTCTACATTTCTCAAAAAAAACAAAAACCCCACACAACACCAGCAGAAAAACAACAGTTCAAACATAGACAACAAAAAAACCAAAGAATTAATAACAAAAGATAAAAATTGACAACCACCAAGCAAAATAAAAGCAGGGCTAAACCAAAACTGAAACAGTTTCATTTTAAGCCCAAAGCTGTTGGAAAGATCCACTATTTAGCTTGGCACTTGCAACTGTGTGGTGTTTGAGTCTGGTGGGCCTCTCTGGGGAGGGTATTTTTCAGGTTGGGACCACAATTTACAAGGTCCAATTTCTAGTAAACATCTGCCAAAATACTTTCAGCAAATGCACTTAGGCGGCAATCCAATATAAACTTAGTTGGGAGTAAGTCCCATTGAACCTAATGGAGCTTACTTCTGAGTAGACATTGCAGCCTTAAAGTAGGGGTGGCATTCACCCTTGGCCAGCTCTCGGGGGGTGGATGTGGCCAAAAATGGGTACAAGTCTATAAACAATAGGGGTCTTATCTTAGAAGAAGAACCAGAAACATAAGACCCAATCAGATATAAAAACAAAACTTGCACTGTACTCTCAAATATAAAAAAATCAACACATGAAATAATTAATGATGAAACATACAGATAAGCTTATATAATGTACTAAACAACAGAATGCCAGTGTAAAGCCTTTTCGCCTATGCACCATGTTTTTCAAGTTTGTGTGTGTGATTAACTTCTGGTTCCTTGGGAGAAATACTATTTTATGTTGAACTCCAAATGTCTCACTCGTTGGGTGATAAGGAAAATGTCTTTTGCTGTGACTCTGTACAAAACTTGCATACTATCACAACAATTTATAATGATAAACAAAGGTACCACTCAAGTGCCAAACAAATATTTAATATCACCAGCCCATCTTCACATCTCTTCCAGCTTAACCTTCATCAACCCAAAGAGAGAAAGAATGCAGCTGAAGACAGTGCTGAATTTGTCAGCTGCAAAACCACACCTTTAAAATGGATTATTTTAGGAGTGTGGTTTTTGCAGCTGACATATTTAAGGGATTCTTAAAGTTACATAACCTATAACTAATAGAAACAGATGCTACAAAAATGCCAACAAGTCAAATTTTTCATCCAGCCCATTAGGGGTTACAGTTCATAAAGAAGAAATTCAAAAGGCTTCTCACTGACAGAGTAAAATGTGGAGACCTTGCCCCTTTATAAGTGGAAAATAAATCTGTTCAGTCACTAGAAACTTTAGATCTCCAGGAAAATTACTACTTTTCAGAAAATTTGTTAGAGCTAACAGTCTTGATGCTCCACTAATATTACTTTTATGTTTTCTAATCCATACCTGAACTTACAAGATCTGGTGATTCATGACAGATGCTCTTGGAGGTTACTGATTCATAGGGTCGCCATAAGTCGTAATCGACTTGAAGGCACATAACAAGAACAATCCATACAGAGATTTACTTGTCTGTCCTGTGTACACAAAAGAGTAATGACACAAAATTGCATAAATTACAATCAATATATTGCCACACAGTAAAATCTCTCAGAATAAAAACCTCTCTAGGATAGGTAGATTGTTGAAGATCTGTGAATAGACAGAGGAGGATGGTTCTCTGTAGTTCCCCTATAGAGCTAGGTATACAAGTGGTAGCATAAGCCATGAGATTTGATAAAGACAGTCTGTCTGATAATTCTATTTTGATGTTTCATTGCTATGTGAAATTCAGTATCCTTGAGACCAGTTCTCATCTTACCTCTCAAGCCACCTTTTCTCATATATTTCCTACACAGGCTTGCTGTTTGCTTCCAAACCCAACTTCACCCTAACTTCGACACCATCCATAGCTTTGCCTTCTGCTTTCATATCCTGATATATTCCTGCCTGTGGTCTCATCTCTACTACTCTGCCCTGTATGACAATCTCCAACTCGTGCCTGAATTATTCTGCTCTTTCCCGTTTATTGCCTCTTATGCCTGGAAATGCCAGTTAGGAGACCTTTGTAACATCCTCCTTCCCCTGCCTGTGTCTCTTCTTTCATGCTTGGAACAGAATTTTGTCCAGAGCACTCATTTTGAATTCCAGTTATCTCAGTGTTGAGAGTTACCATGGCCTAAACATGCACATTTATTTTATTTGAGAAAATGTATATACTGCTTGATTGTAACAAAACCTAGAAGCAGTTTGCAAAAAACTTGGAACAGGATTGTTCCAAATGCCAAATTGATTGACAAATGGCTTATTAAAGCCAAGGCCTCAGTTCACTCAACCAGTCATTTTAAAATACAGAGATTCATTAAATTAACTGCTTTAAAAAGCAACTATTTGTGAAATATTTTATCTGTATTTGCAATTTAAACTTAAAAAACAATTAGATTATAATTCTATTAAAATTTGACTGCCATTGAAGTGAAGATACTGCTGGTGTAGAGAATATGAGTTAACTTGTCTTTCTTGTATTTAGGTGATGTATTCCACAGTATCATTTCAGAGGATCCCAGATGTTCTGCATTACCTGCACCACAAAACAATCCCATTAGTTTGGCATCACTTCCTTCTCTTTCCCCTGCGTCAGCTCCCCATTTCCCAAGTCCTAATGCTTCATCTTTCTCCAAAGTTACCACGACTGCTCTTGGCTTTGTGGATCCCCATGCAGGTCTTTATCCCACAACAGTTGCACCTCCTTCAACTACAGAGAGCTTGATTAGTGCTCCACCAAGTGTTTGCAGGTGAGATTGTATTTGTTTTTACATTTTTATTTTAAAATAGAAATAAAAATACAAATGACTTTTATTGCTATTATCAAGATACATACAATAGAGAGTCATCACATCAATAATCTGTAAATTATATCCATAAAAATGTAAATGTTCTGCCTTCAAGCTTCCGACTTACGACAACCCTATGAATAGGGTTTTTGTGGTAAGTGGTATTCAGAGGTGGTTTACCGTTTGTGAGGCTGAGAGGCAGTGACTGGCCCAAGGTCACCCAGTACACTTCATGGCTGTGTGGGGATTCGAATCCTGGTCTCCCCGGTCACCACACTGGCTCAAATTATAACCATGAGTTATATTAAATTATAAAACTAACTTGTCTTACAGAGTTCCTAATGAAGTATATGGATTGATTTTATCTTGAATTTCATTATTCCAATACACAATTTAAAAAACCCTCCATTTTTCAATAAATCAAGTATTGGATTGTCTGTTGGCTTTTGTTCTAACTAGATTTGTCATTTTTAATTATATGGACTGTATCCCAAACCTTAATTATCCATCAAGTGAAGGAGATTTGTTTTTTCCAGTTATTATGAATAACTATACAAACAGCTATTGATAAATGTATGATCGTTTGTATGTCCTCTGATAAAACCAAATCCTTAACATAACCAAACAAAATAACTAATAAATTCATTGGCAGAACATATCCAGTGATTACCTCTATCTCTTGGGTTATTTATATCCAAAAAATTAAAATTATTGGGCATGACCAGAATATATGGTCTATATCTGCGTTTGTAGCACTGCATTTCCAACATTTGTTTTTGTATCCCTGTAGATACCTTGAGGAATGTAACTGTCACTCAGCTGCTAATACCCAGTTTTAGGGCAAGGTTCTTGAGAGAGTGATGGCGGTTCAGCTGCAGGCACTTTGGAGGAAACTAATTATCTGGACCCATTTCAATCTGGGTTCAGGCCTGGTTTTGGCATGGAATGGACCTTGGCTGCCCTGATGGATGGCCTTCTCCACAGAGAGATGGATGTGTGTAACCCCAATGCTCCTGCTGGAAGTTTTAGCAGGTTTTGATACCATTGACTATGGTACCCTCCTGAGCACTATCTGTGATTGGGGATTGGAGGCACTGTTCTACAATGGCTCCGATCCTACTTGCATGGTCAGTTTCAGAGAATAGCATTGGTGGACTATGTGTCTATACCCTGGCAACTTAGTTGCAGCATGCAGCAAGGCACTATTTTATCTCCAGTGCTATTTGATAAATAGCAGTCATCAGGAGGTTTGGGGTACACTGTCATTAACACACTGCTGACACTAGAGCTATTTCTCTACGAATTCAGAGTTGGGAGAGCCCATGCACAAGCTAAGCCTCTGCCCATATGCAGTAGTTGGCTGGGTGAGGGTTTAGACTGAAGCTGAATCCTGCTAAGACAGATCTTGTTGGTGAGTGGTTCCCAAGTCTAAGAATTGGCGACATTGCTTGCTCTAGATGAGGTTGCACTCTCTCTGAAGGAGCAGGCACATAGTTAAGAGTGCTCTTTGAACCATCTTTGTCTATGAAGGCCCAAGTGGCCTCTATAGTGAAGATCACCTATCACCAGCTTTGGCTGGTGCATCAACTGTGCATTAACATCAAGAGATGGAACTTGGTTAGTTTTGCCATGGCCTGATGATTATCAGCTTGTGATGATACGGAGCAGGCTTTTTCACTGGTGGCACTGGTGTTGTGGAATGCACTCCCTGCTGAAATACAAGAGGCCCCATTTGTATTGGCATTCTACTGGCTTTTTAAGACACGCCTGCTTACACAGGCATTCCATTGATCTCTTGACCTTAGTCTCCTGATTGAATTTGTTTTAATTATTGTGCTGTTTTAATGGGATTGTTTTATTGTATACTTTATTCATGGATGCTTATGAGCTGATGAGATTGTTTTATGTTTTTTTAATTCTGTATTTTAACAATGTCGTGCAATTGGTTTTTGTGTTTTGAAAATCACTTAAAGGCCATCTGGGCATTAAGTGGCATCTAATGTAATTAATTAATTAGTTATAACGATGATCATAGTAATAATTGTTATTATTGTATTTCCCAATGATTAGGTTAAGTATAGATTGGATCCTTGATAAGATCCTCAAGTCAATTAAAGCCAGTGTTAGTACAAGTAACAATCTAACATTTGTATATTGCCTTAATTACAAAGGCAAGATAGATGACTTAGAAATAAATAAGTCTACAGCTGCTGCTATGGTGTCCTGTCCATTTTTTTAAAATATGGAATAGCTCATTATGATAGATTTTGGAGATGGAGGGAGCTATATGCTAATGCACTCATTTTTTTATTTGGCGCATTTCTGTCCTGCCATTTTCTTTAGAAAGGCATCAGGGTACAAGCCTTAAAAATGCAAAACCCATTCCAGCATCACTAAAATGCAAGTAAAATTAAAAATTAATGACCAACCAAAACATGTACTGGCATTGTTCCAAAATAGTAGTTGAAACCTATCTGTGTGTATTTTTTTTCTTTAATAATCTAGTCTTTAGGTATATCCCTAGTATCTGGGTGCAACTAGAACACACAAAGTGCTGGGTACAAAAGACTGCCTTCTAGCTGTTACCATGCTTACTTCAGACATTTCTGTAAACACATCTGCTTGCTACTTCTCCATGTTCAGGGATTAAGTCCTTCTGGAACATGAATAACTGGAAGAATTTTGCTGAAATTGTGTGAGGGAAAAACTCTTTCTAATGTGACTCTGGAAAGCTCAGTGTCAGTCTAGTGGTATCTGGTCCTACTAACATGCTACCAAAATACTCAGGAGCCAACAGAAGGGTAACATTCAGATTGTTGAGTCGGGGGAGAGGAGTGCCCTTGTAAAGTACTCAGGGAGAAATAGACAAATCTGCAAATAATGTGTTTTAAATAGAAAGAATACTAAAACAGCATCTAACTGGTTATTTATGGGGCTTTCCCCGAAGAGGGGGAGAAGAAGGGAGGATAGTGAGGTGAGTTGATGGCATTGTTATGCAGTAGAGCTTTGATTTGGATGTGGGGGCGGGGGGAAGAAGGGGAAAAGTTGTAGTATGGCAGAGAAAAAGACAGTGAAATAGGATTTGTGGAGGAGCAGGTGATTGCTACTTATCCTTTCACTTGGGCTCTGCATGTAGAAGGGTCGATGATCTTATGATACAAGAAATGCACTAGCTAGGCACTCACGACCTCAGGAAAGGGGGAGAAATCAAGGACTAGAAGGAAGAAGCAGTGCAACTCAGGAAAGGAAGAAAGTATGGTGTGTGTGGAGTCTGGGCTCAAGCACGTTTATTATGGCATAAGCTTTTGTGGAATAGAGCCCACTTCATCAGATGCATAGAGTGTTATGCTTGGTTGATTTTTTGCCTGTTGCTTTCTAGATTGAGTTAAGACTCCAGGTTAAAATACCATTTTTTCTGCTTTGATGTAGTGACCCTGATTGTGAAGGCCATCATTGTGAGAACAGCAGTATATATGATCATCAACAGTATGATGGTGAGGAGAGCCAAGATGAAGATAGCTGTTCAGAGCATAGCTCTAGTACCTCAACATCCACAAACCAAAAAGAAGGAAAATACTGTGACTGTTGCTACTGTGAATTCTTTGGTCATGGAGGAGTAAGTAGTCTGTCTATCACAGATTTTGTTTTTAGATGTTGCCACTTGTATGTTTCACTTTACTGTTACTTTGGCTGGGTTTGGAAACCATACTGAATTAACTAGAATTGCCTGACTTAATCAATTCTCACTTCATGTTGGGCATTGTGGAGAGTCAAAAGCAGGTGGAGAGAGAGTCTCTCTGCTTCTGAACAGAAGGTCCCAGGCTCAATCCCTGGTCTCCAGATAAAGCTCTTGTCTGAAAACCTAGAAAGCCGCTGCCAATCAGAGTAGATGACACTGAGCTAGATGGACCAGTGGTCTGACTCAGTATAAGGCAGCATCCTGTGTTCCAAAGCCTGATGGATGGATGGCTCTGCTCTGCATCAAAAGACTTGACATGGCTTAATGATAATGTGATGATAGAGAGAGAGAGAGTGGCACTCTTGGATAGGTTGGGGAGGTCAGATATTTTGTATTTTGTAAAATGTATTTTAAGAACTATATTCAACTAAGTACTATTCAGAGTAGATCTGTTGAAATTAAAGTTAGCTATGCCTATTAACTTTAATGGATCTACACTAAGTAGGACTAGCTTTGACAACCACCCATTGTATTATGTATTTATTTACATACCATACTCTTGCAAAACATCAGGGCAGTGTAGAAAAGAAATGGACTGCCTTCAAGTTGATTCCGACTTATGACGGCCCTATTTATTTTATTTGTTTATTTATTTGTTTCATTTTTAGACCGCCCATAGCTAGTAGCTCTCTGGGCGGTGTACAAAACAGATTAAAAATACAATATTATAATAAAATCAATCACATATATCAACAACAATATTAAAATAAAGCGTAGACATAAACATTAACATTAAAAACATTAAAAAGCCTGGGAGTATAGCCAGGTCTTAACCTGGCGCCTAAAAGAAAGCACCGTAGGCGCCAGGCGTATCTCTTCAGGTAAGCTGTTCCACAATTCGGGGGCCACTACAGAGAAGGCCCTAGATCTGGTAACAATCCTCCAGGCATCCTGGTGAGATGGTACCCGGAGGAGGGCCTTAGATACTGAACTAAGTGAACGGGTAGGTTCATAGTGGGAGAGGCGTTCCACAAGGTACTGTGGTCCCACACCATGTAAGGCTTTATAGGTCAAAACCAGCACCTTGAATCTGGCTCGGAAACAAATAGGTAGCCAGTGCAAACGGTCCAGGACAGGTGTTATATGCGCAGACCGATTGGTCCTCGTCAATAGCCTGGCTGCCGTGTTTTGCACCAGCTGAAGTTTCCGAACTGTCTTCAAGGGCAGCCCTACGTAGAGTGCATTACAGTAATCCAGTCTAGAAGTTACCAGGGCGTGAACAACTGAAGCGAGATCGTCACTGTCCAGATAGGGGCGTAGTTGGGCTACTAAACGAAAATGGTAAAATGCATTCCGAGCCACCGAGGCCACTTGAGCCTCAAGTGACAAGGAAGGGTCAAAAAAGACCCCCAAACTACAAACCTGTTCTTTCAAGGGGAGTGTAACCCCATCTATGAATAGGGTTTACATGGTAAGCGGTATTCAGAGGGGGGTTACCATTGCCTCCCTCTGAGGCTGAGAGGCAGTGACTGGCAGTGTACAGTGACATATAAATTAAAAACAATCCAAAGCAGTCATTAAAATGACTCAAGATATATTTTAAGCAACTGCGTAGGCTGGTCGACATAAAGTCTTCAAGAAATGCCTGGAGGTCAAAAGCAAGGATGCCTGTTGAATCTCTGCTGGAAGAGTGTTTAGCAGCATGGGACCGGCAACACTAAATGCCCGACTTCTGGTTGGCCTCTGTAACATGGGACAACTAACAGCACTCCTGTGGGTGATCTCAGTGATCAGGCTAAAACACGAGTGCTCAGGTAGTCATTAAGATTTCCTGGACCCAAGTTGTTCAGGGCTTTGTATATTAACACAAAAGTCTTGAACCTTGCCTGGTAGAAGATGTTGGAAGATTCAGGACAGACAAAAGGAAGTACTTCTTTACTCAGCGCATAGTTAAACTATGGAATTTGCTCCCACAAGATGCAGTAATGGCCACCAGCTTGGATGGCTTTAAAAGAAGATTAGACAAATTCATGGAGGACAGGGCTATCAATGGCTACTAGCCATGATGGCTGTGCTCTGCCACCCTAGTCAGAGGCAGCATGCTTCTGAAAACCAGTTGCCGGAAGCCTCAGGAGGGGAGAGTGTTCTTGCACTCGGGTCCTGCTTGCGGGCTTCCCCCAGGCACCTGGTTGGCCACTGTGAGAACAGGATGCTGGACTAGATGGGCCACTGGCCTGATCCAGCAGGCTCTTCTTATGTTCTTATGTAGAATATGGGCAGCCAGTGCAGATGTTTTAGCCTGACAGTATACGACACTTCTGCAATGTGTCCCCATCAGCAGTCCAGCCACTGCATTCTGCACTAGCTTCTGAACCAGGCCCAAGGGCATGCCCGCATAGGGCATTGCAGTAATCCAGTCTTGAGATTACTAATGCATAGACTGCAGTGGCCAAATTATCCAGATACAGCCATAGCTGGCGTTCCAGACAAAGCTGGTAAAAGGCACTCCTGGCCACTGAGGTCACTTGGGCCTCTGCTCCTTTAAGAGGGAGTGCAGCCCCATCCAAGAACAGGCAACTAGCCTGTCTTCTGAACATGGGAACCAGCTGCCCACAGAGCCTCCATCTTCCCAGGATTCAGAGTCAGTTTATTGGCCCTCATCCAGTCCACCAGTACATTAAGACACTGGTCCAGAGCTTGCACAGCCTCTCCTAATTCAAATGTTATGGAGAAGCAGAGCTGCATGTCATCAGCGTACGGATGACACTGTGCTCCAAAACTATAACTGACATCTTCTAGTGGCTTCATGTAATGTTAAATAACATTGGAGGTAAAATAGTGCCCTGCGGAACCCCATAGCGCAGTTGCCAGGGAGTCAAAGAGCACTCTCCCAATGCTACTCTCTGGACTCATCCATGCAGGTAGGAACGGAACCCCTATAGTACAGTGTGTCCAATACTCATCCCACACAGTTGATCTAGGAAGATACCACAGTCAATGGTATCAAAAGCCACAGAGAGAGTGAGTAATAGTAACAGCATCTCACTCTCTCTGTCCCTCCCTCTCCTGCTACAGGTCATCCATCAGGGCTACCAAGGCTGATTCAGTCCCCAAACCAGGCCTAAACCTGGACTGAAGTGGATTCAGCTATTCAGTGTTATCCAGGAACACTTGCAGTTGCTCCACCATCATCCTCTCTACTGCTTTCGCCCAAAATGGAGTATTGGCAACTGGCTGGTAGTTGTTACACACTGTTGGGTCAAGGGTGGGCTTTTTACAGAGCAGCCACACCACACCACAGGTGCCACCTCCCCATCATGCAGTCACACGTTCAGAACATCCTGGGCCCACCTAGCCACCCCACTCTGGCTAGCTTTAACGAGTCAGGAAGGGTTGGGGCCCAGAGGGTATGTGGCTAGAGGCCGCATCATCTGGAAATGGTCCCATAATATGGGCCAACATGGAATTGTGCACATCAACTGGATTTGCTGCAATTGTGGCATCTAAGTCGCTAAGAAGTTGAATGATTTTGTCCTCATAGTGTATTGCAAGCTGCTTGCTGCTGGTCACTCTGTGTTCAAGAGGCCTGCTTCCTTGAATCCAAAGTAATCAATCTCTGGACAACATGGACAACTCTGCTGGCAGGTCAAGGATGTGATGGATATAGTACAGTATTTGTCCTAACATATGTTTGATTGGCCTCAAAGCGCTCCCGTTTTTGTCCAGCCTACTTTATCAACTGTGCCTCCTCAGAAAATCAGGAATAGTGCAATCTGCACAGCACCAAAGGGGACCTTCAGGAGCTAATGTGGTGATGGTCTTACTCTTCTCACCATTCCACAGTGAAACAAAAGCCTCAACAGGATCACTTATGCTCTGGAATACCTCCCAGAGTTATCAGAAATCCATCATCCTCTGATTGCAGACCATCCAGATTGGTCCCCCATCCCTGCACACAGGAGTAATTGGTGCAGTATGAAACTTCACCATGACAACAGGGTAATATCCAGCCCACGTACTCCAGGACCATCCCCCTCCCCACTTGGAGCAAAGACCAAGTTAATGCTCTGTGTACTGGGCTGATGATGATTTGAGAAAGTCCCATGGAAGCCACAAAATCATGTGGTGGACTTTGGTATGGATGTGAAACCAAGGACCACTATCCTGGGCTCTTCCAGCACTACAACGGAGACCACATCAGCCAGCCTGGCCATGGTTGAGCAGCAGGGTGGATGATACACCAACAGTATCCCTAGCCTGTCTATTTGGCCCAGTACCAGATGCAGGTCCTCTAGTCCTGCACCAAGAAGGAGGAGTTTCCTGGTGATGGAGAATGAACTCATGTGGACTGAAGCAACAGGAGGTCCATTCTGCACAACATAGGAAGCGGACCTTTAGTATTGAGGCACTAAACTTCGGTATTCTCTTCCCTTCAGTATTAGGTGCCATCTCTCTTATCTTTTCGGTGCCTATTAAAGACCTTCCTCTTTCAACAAGCCTTTTAAGTAGAGACCTTATCCCAGTCTGCATCTGTGCTGGAATTGCTTTTTAATAGGTTTTCAACGTTGCTTTTTAAAGATGTTTTAAAGATTTTTTTAAAATATATTTTAAAGGCTTTTGTTTTTAAGATGTTTTAAAATGCTTTTAGTGTTTTTGTTTATAAATTTAATAAATAAATAAAATTTAAAAATCTAAGCGGTTTACAAAAAATTTAAATTTCAGTAAAACTGATTAAAACACATCAATATCTATGTGTCTGGATAGGCTTGGCTAAACAGAAGTGTTTTTAGCAGAACATAGTGAAAGTGCCTGGCTGATGCCAATAGTTAGGGAGTCCAAAGTACACGTACCGCCAGTAAAAAAAATAATTTTTAAAAGTGCAGTACAAGTATTATGGAGCATCTGTAACAGCACCAGTTCCGTAGATCGAAGTGGTTGAGTGGTCACATATAGGGTAAGGCAGTCTTGCGCTGGTTAGGCCTCAGTTCTGGACACCACACTTTAAGAAGGATGTAGACAAACTGGAATGCATTCAGAGGAGGGCAATGAGGATAACCAGGGGACTAGAAACAAAGCCCTGTGAGAAGAGACTGAAAGAACTGAGCATGTTTAGCCTTGAGAAGAGAAAACTGAGGGGAGATATGATAGCACTCTTCATGTACATGAAAGGTTGTCACACAGAGGAGGGCCAGGATCTCTTCTCAATTGTCCCAGAGCACAGGACACGGAATAATGGGCTCCAGTTACAGGAAGCCAGATTCAACTGAACCATCAGGAAAAACTTCCTAACTGTTAAAGCGGTATGACAGTGGAACCAATTACCTAGAGGTGGTAGGCTCTCCAACACTGGAGGCCTTCAAGAGGCAACTGGACAGCCACCTGTCGGGTATTCTTTAATTGGGATTCCTGCATTGAGAAAGGGGTTGGACTCTGTGGCCTTAAAGGCCCCTTCCAACTCTATGATTCTGTCATTCTGTTCTGTGATTCTAAGTAAACTAGACCTAAGCTGTTAAGGGCTTTATATACCAATAGTAACACCTTGAAATTGGCCCAGTAATAAATCAGCAACCAGTGCAGATTTCTGAGCAGAGTTTTTATATGCTGACAGAGTTTCACTCCATCAGCAACCGGGCTGCAGCATTCTGTGCTAACTGCAGTTTCCAGGTCAAGTGCAAAGGAAGCCCCACATAGAGTTTATTGCAGTAATCCAGCCTTGAAGTGACCAATGCCTAAACTTCTCTAGTCAAGCTGTCATGTCCAGGAACACTTGTAGCTGTTGTACCAGTTGCAGCTGATAAAAAGTGTTTCTATCCACTGAGGGTACCTAAGCCTCCAGTGACAACCCCCAGACTGCATACCTGCTCCTTCAGGGAGAGTGCAACCCCACGCGGGGAGGCACTTGACCAATTTGTCATACATGGAAACCACTCACCTACACTACCTCTGTCTTGCCACAATTGAAACTGATTGTTTTCCTTCGTCCAGGCACTAGTACAGGGCTGCATGGCCTCTTCTGATTCAGGTGTCATGGAAGAATGCAGCTGAGTATCGTCAGCATACTGATGGCACCTTGCCCCAAAACTCTGAATGACCAGTCTTAGTGGCTTCACTGAGATATTAAATAGCATTGGGGATAAAATATTTTCCTGCAGCACCCCATAGCGTAACTGCGTGGTGGTGGACAGCTTCAGATGGTCCATCCCTGGAGACTAATGAAATCCACTGGATTCCTGAATGCCCTGGGGAGTTTCCAGTAGATAGAGCAGATGACCCTGGTGAAGCCTTTGTTGTGCTGTGGAACAGAGAGACATGTCATTAACATAGTTGCCCCAAGCACCCCCTCCGGCATTGTGGAGTCTGGTTGCACCTTGGTACACCATTGAAGTAAGGGCAATGAAACAGGCTGGATGACAGCTAGAGCACAAGTGGCAAAGGACATGCTGTGAGGCTGATCAGGCACAAGTAAAACATAACTGTGCCTACTGTGTGGTGGTGAGGGTGGCGAAGAAGGCCCACTTCTTTGCCTCCATCGCATTCTCAAGTGCCTGTCCAGTGGAGCTTTTTTGTATTGTCATGGGTCTGTTAATATCAACTCCAGAAAATTGAGTTTTAGACTCTTCAGAAGCTCACTGTGAATTATTTGCAAAGCACTTTGAGGGTAAAGTTGCTTGTCTCTGTAGCAATCTTGATGCCCCATTAGTCCCCACTGAGGTGTCCAGTACAATGTCTGCCACAGCTTCTTGGGATCAGTTTCAGTTGAAGTGGCCTGATGACATGGACAAGGTGCTTGTGATGATGCGGCCAGTAATGTGTCCTCTTAACCCATGCCATTCTTGGCTTATTAAAGCTTGCCGAGGAGGTATGACCAAGTGGATTCAGGGTGTGGTCAATGCATCTTTGCAAGAGGGAGTGGTCCCAGCCACCCTGAAAGAGGCAGTGATTCAACCACTCCTGAAAAAGCCCACCCTGGACCCATTGGTTTGTGAGAACCACCACCTGGTTGCAAATACTCCCTTTTTAAAGGTGTTTCAGAAGGTTGTGGTACAGTAATTGCAAGTACTTTTGGATGAAACAGATTATCTTAACCCGTTCCATTCTGGGTTCAGGCCTGGTTATGGAACTGAATTGACTTTGGTCGCCTTGATGGATGACCTTTATTGGGAGAAGGACAGAGGAAGTGCAACCCTATTGTTATTACCTGATCTCTCAGCGGCTTTTGGTAGCATTGACCATGGTATCCTTCTGAGCCGACTTGATGAGATGGGTATCAAAGGCACTGTTTTACAGTGGTTTGATCCAGTCTCCAGGGTCATTTCCAGAGAATAGCATTGGGTAATTGTCTTTTGGCCCCCTGGCAATTGTGCTGTGGGGGCTGCAGGGTACCATCTTGTCCCCAATGCTGTTTAACATCTATATGAATCCCTTGGGAACGGTTATCAGGAGATTTGGGGTGAGGTGTCAGCAGTACGCTGATGATACCCAGCTCTATTTCTCTATAACATCTGAATTGGGAGAGGCCGTGCAAGCCCTGGACTTGTGCCTGGACTCAGTGGTGGGCTGGATGAGGGCCAATAAACTGAGTCTGAATCCTAGCAAGATGGAAGCACTGTAGATTGGTGCTTCCCGAGTTTGGATAATTGGTCAGTTGCCTCCTTTGGATGGGGTCATACTCCCTCTGAAACAGCAGGTTTGTAGTCTGGATCCATCTTCATCATTAGAGGTCTAGGTGACCTCAGTACCTAGGAGTGCCTTTTACCAGCTTCAGTTTGTAAGACAGCTGCAGCCGTTTCTGGACTGGGATAGCATGTCCATGCACTGGATTACTATAATGGGCTCTATGTGGGGCTGCCCTTGAAGTTGGTCCGGAAGCTGCAACTGGTGCAAAATGCAGCAGCAGAACTGTTTGCTGGGGCAGGTTATTGCCAACATGTCACCCTGCTGCTGAAGGAATTGCACTGGCTGCCCATTAGCTACTGGGCCAAGTTCACAGCTGTAGTTTTGGTGTACAAAGCCCTATACAGCTTGGGACCAGGATACCTGAAAGATTGTCTTACCCCTTATATACCCAGTCAATCACTGCGCTCTGCAGATGAGGGCCTCCTGCAGACAGGAAATAAAAAAGAACACAAACTCTGGCAAAAGAAATGCAAGAAGACAATAAGGGATGCTAAAAAAGAATTTGAGGAGCACATTGCTAAGAACATAAAAACCAACAACAAAAAATTCTATAGATACATTCAAAGCAGGAGACCATCTAGGGAGGCGATTGGACCCTTGGATGATAAGGGAGTCAAAGGTGTACTAAAGAACAATAAGGAGATTGCAGAGAAGCTAAATGAATTCTTTGCATGTGTCTTCACAGTGGAAGATATAGGGCAGATCCCTGAACCTGAACTAACATTTGCAGGAAGGGATTCTGAGGAATTGACACAAATAGTGGTAACGAGAGAGGAAGTTCTATGCTTAATGGACAATATAAAAACTGACAAATCACCGGGCCCGGATGGCATCCACCCGAGAGTTCTCAAAGAACTCAAAGGTGAAATTGCTGATCTGCTAACTAAAATATGTAACTTGTCCCTCGGGTCCTCCTCCGTGCCTGAGGACTGGAAAGTGGCAAATGTAACGCCAATCTTCAAAAAGGGATCCAGAGGGGATCCTGGAAATTACAGGCCAGTTAGCTTAACTTCTGTCCCTGGAAAACTGGTAGAAAGTATTATTAAAGCTAGATTAACTAAGCACATAGAAGAACAAGCTTTACTGAAGCAGAGCCAGCATGGCTTCTGCAAGGGAAAGTCCTGTCCCAGTTACCTATTAGAATTCTTTGAGAGTGTCAACAAACATATAGATAGAGGTGATCCAGTGGACATAGTGTACTTAGACTTTCAAAAAGCGCTTGACAAGGTACCTCACCAAAGACTTCTGAGGAAGCTTAGCAGTCATGGAATAAGAGGAGAGGTCCTCTTGTGGATAAGGAATTGGTTAAGAAGCAGAAAGCAGAGAGTAGGAATAAACGGACAGTTCTCCCAATGGAGGGTTGTAGAAAGTGGAGTCCCTCAAGGATCGGTATTGGGACCTGTACTTTTCAACTTGTTCATTAATGACCTAGAATTAGGAGTGAGCAGTGAAGTGGCCAAGTTTGCTGACAATACTAAAGTGTTCAGGGTTGTTAAAACAAAAAGGGATTGCGAAGAGCTCCAGAAAGATCTCTCCAAACTGAGTTAATGGGCAGAAAAATGGCAAATGCAATTCAATATAAACAAGTGTAAAATTATGCATATTGGAGCAAAAAATCTGAATTTCACATATACGCTCATGGGGTCTGAACTGGCAGTGACCGACCAGGAGAGAGACCTCGGGGTTGTAGTGGACAGCACGATGAAAATGTCGACCCAGTGTGCGACAGCTGTGAAAAAGGCAAATTCCATGCTAGGGATAATTAGGAAAGGTATTGAAAATAAAACAGCCGATATCATAATGCCGTTGTATAAATCTATGGTGCGGCCACATTTGGAATACTGTGTACAGTTCTGGTCGCCTCATCTCAAAAAGGATATTCTAGAGTTGGAAAAGGTTCAGAAGAGGGCAACCAGAATGATCAAGGGGATGGAGCGACTCCCTTACGAGGAAAGGTTGCAGCATTTGGGGCTTTTTAGTTTAGAGAAAAGGCGGGTCAGAGGAGACATGATAGAAGTGTATAAAATTATGCATGGCATTGAGAAAGTGGATAGAGAAAAGTTCTTCTCCCTCTCTGATAATACTAGAACTCGTGGATATTCAAAGAAGCTGAATGTTGGAAGATTCAGGACAGACAAAAGGAAGTACTTCTTTACTCAGCGCATAGTTAAACTATGGAATTTGCTCCCACAAGATGCAGTAATGGCCACCAGCTTGGATGGCTTTAAAAGAAGATTAGACAAATTCATGGAGGACAGGGCTATCAATGGCTGCTAGCCATAATGGCTGTGCTGTGCCATGCTAGTCAGAGGCAGAATGCTTCTGAAAACCAGTTGCCGGAAGCCTCAGGAGGGGAGAGTGTTCTTGCACTCGGGTCCTGCTTGCGGGCTTCCCCCAGGCACCTGGTTGGCCACAGTGAAAACAGGATGCTGGACTAAATGGGCCACTGGCCTGATCCAGCAGGCTCTTGTTATGTTCTTATGACACCATCTTATGCAGAACATAAGAAGCATACCTTTAGTTTTGTGGCACCGACACTTTGGAATTCTCTCCCCTTAAATGTTAGATAGGCACCATCTCTTTTATCTCTTTGGTACCTACTGAAGACCTTCCTCTTGCATCAAGCCTGTTAAGTAGAGACCTTATCCCAGTCTGCCTCTGGTTTCGAATTGCTTTTTAAGATGTTTTAAACGTTGTTTTTTTAAAGATTTTTTTAGATGTTTTGCTTTAATATATTTTCAAAGATACTTTGTTTTAATTTGTTTTAAAGTCTTTTGTTCTTAAGATGTCTTAAAGTATTTTTAGTTATTTTCTTCGCTGTCCTGATCTCCTTCTGGGAGGAAGGGCGGGATATAAAATAAATACATAAGCTGGCGGGGGGGGGCAAAAAACACTCTCCCAGCGCTACTGTCTGGACTTGGTACTGTAGGTCGGTCTGGAATCACTAACACAATGCGCCCAATTCCCATTCTGTAGTGCTGATCCAGGAGGATACCATTCAATTCAATGGTATTGAAACTGCAGTGAGATTGAGAAGCAGGAACAAAGTTGCACTCCACTGTCACGCTGTCTCTACAGGTCATCTATCAGGGTGACCAAGGCCAGCTCAGTCCCATGGCCTGGTTTCAACCTAGATTGGAATGGATGTAAATAATCCATAGAATCATAGAATAGTAGAGTTGGAAGGTGCTTATAAGGCCATCAAGTCCAACCTCTTGCTAAATGCAGGAATCCAAGTTAAAGCATACCCAACAGGTGGATGTCCAGTTGCCTCTTGAATGTCTCCAGTGTTGGAAAGCCCACTTCCTCCCTAGGTAATGGGTTCCATTGTTGTACTTGATGTTCAGCCAAAATCTGGCTTCCTGTAACTTGAGCCTATTATTCTGTGTCCTGCACTCTGGGATGATCAAGAAGAGATCCTGGCCCTCCTTTGAGTGACCTTTTAAGTACTTGAAGAGTGCTATCATATTTTCCCCCAGTCTTCCTTTATCAAGCCTAAACATACCCAGTTCTTTCACTCTCCCCTCATAGGGCTTTGTTGCCAGTCCCCTGATCATCCTTGTTGCCCTCCTCTGAACATGTTTCAGTTTATCTGCATCCTTCTTAAAGTGCAGTGTCCAGAACTGGACGCAGTACTCAAGATGAGGCCTAGCCAGTGCCTAATAGAGAGGAACTCGTCCTTCACGTGATTTGGAAACTATACTTCTTTTAATGCAACCTAAAATATCATTTGCCTTCTGTGCAGCCGCATCTCACTGGTGGCTCATATTCAGCTTGTGATCAATAACAATTTCAAGATCCTTCTCACATGTAGTATTGCTGAGCCAAGTATCCCCCATCTTATAATTGTGCATTTGGTTTCTTTTTCCTAGGTGTAGAACTTTGCACTTATCCCTGTTGAATTTCATTCTGTTGTTTTCAGCCCAGTGCTCCAGCTTATCAAAATGACTTTGAATTTTGTTTCTGTGTTCCAAGGTATTCACTATCCCTCCCAATTTTGTATCATTTTGCTATCCTCATTGAATAGCTGAACCATCATTTCCTTCTTTCTTTTTTACTATAGATGTACCTGAAGAAAGCTTTTTTGTTGTTTTTAGCATACCTTGCTAACCTCAGCTCATTCTCAGCATTAGCTTTCCTGGTGCCACCCCTGCAATTCTCTGCTACCTGTTTATACTATTCTTTTGTGGCCTCGCCTTCCTTCTATTTCCTGTATGTGTCTTCTTTCATTTTCTGGTCACCTCTGTGCTTTTTGTGAAGCCACCTTGGTTTCTTCTGCTGACTTTCGCCTTTTTTCCTTGTTGGCACTCCTACTCATCTTGGACTCTTTTTCTCATTAGAGTTGCTTGCAATGGGACCTTACTTATCATTCTGCGTTTATTTAAATTGGCTTTCCAGAAGTCCAGGGTACACGTATGGCTATATGTCATCAAGAATAGTTGTAGCTGACCAACCGCTATTCTCTCTTCTACCATCTCCCCCAAGAAGGGGGTATTTGTGACTGGTCAATGAGTTATTCCAATCCAAAGGGTCCAGGACCAGTTTCTTTAGGAGTGGCTACACCACCACCACTTTCAAGGCTGCAGGGATCACCTTATGCATTGAAACATTAACCACACTCTGATAGATTTGATAAGCCAAGAGGGTCAGGGGTCAAAAGGATGTGTAGCTGTCAGCACCTTGTTCACATCAGCACACTGCATAAGCTGAAAATGATCCCACAACACTTCATCAACTCCGTCTTTGGGTACTTCATCTGAAACTATAAGAGCTGCAGAGTCAAGGTCACTCCATAGTTTGTTTATTTATTGTATTTGTATACCACCCCATAGCTGAAGTTGAGCGACTTTATCCTCAAAGTGTGTAGCCAGTTGGTCACAGTGGATCCTCAAACGTTCCAGAGTCCCTCCCCCACAGTGTGAGTCAGTAACCTCTGGGCTGTCCAAAATAACTGAGCCAGCTGGCTACTCAGGATGCAGTTCAAGCTGCAAAATGAGCCTTCTTCACAGCCCATATTGCCGCATCATAGACACGATTGTGTGCACTAACCAGTGTTTGGTCAGCTTCAGAGCAAGACTTGCGCCACTTGCGCTATAGTCTTCATCCAGCTTGCTTTATAGCCAAAACTTCCCACAATACCAAGGAGCCACTCGCTCTCCACAGCGCCAGTGAGGACTCTTGGGAGTGGTCATGTCAGCTTTCTCCACTGGAAAATCCCCCAGAGCATTCTGGAATACATCAGTCTGAATACATCTGAACAGGCCCACAGGAGGGAATTGCCCTTCCAGTCTAAAGAGAGATGAGAGCTCAATGCGGTGCACAGGCTGCAAGCATCTGCAATCCCCCTTCAGACTTTCCCTCCACCAGTCATGCCTACCCCTCCCCTCAGTCACTGACATAGACTGTCCTACTGTGGCCCCTTCAAGATTTCTTCCCCCCCCATGCACATTCTGCCTACAATCCACTCACTTGACAAAAGGTGCTCAGCCATTAAAGAACCCAGCCACAGACTTGTTATAGCTGGTACAAACTAAAAGGGCACATCACAATTTATCTCCCCCTCAACTCCTTTCACAGGCATCTCACCCTATCTCTTACCTGCGGCATTACAAACATACTATGTTCTCTGTTTCCCATCTAGGAAATGCTAACTCCCCATGTCCCAGCAGTCTCTTGTGCTTGCATTAAAAAGAAATGGTCACATTTTTTATCATCGGAAAGTATTTGTATTTGAAAGAAATGGTCACTTGTGATAATCAGAAAGGCATCTCTTCACAATTTTTAACAAGTGTGTGCATGTACATTTAGTTCTTTAACAGTAATAACTATTAATTATACTTCTTACAGTACTCTCCAAACAAACCTTTTTTTGTTAAGAAAGGCAGGGAGAGAGCATTCTGGCCTCATCTGATGTTTTTTGAAGAGGCAGTTTGAGCCCCTCTGCTGAGCAAGAAGTGAAGAAGCCCACCCCTTCTCTCTTTTCTGCAGGGGGAAAAGCCACCTTCTTCAGCTGATGCTGAGCAGCAGCACTTAGAGAACAGCAGCCCAAAAACTCCCATCATGCTTTCCTGCCCTGGAGAGGAAAGGGTGGGGTTGGGGACTTGCTGGTTTGGCCGGGGAAGGGGATGGTGGATCAAGGCACTTCAGATGCTAAACCACCTCCAGCCTTCCACCCAACCTTGGAGCACTGCTCAGCTTAAGTGGAATGATTGCCTCCCACTTAAAATATATACTCCTGCAGTGGTTTTGAATGTTCCATGGCTTTGGGGGAGTTGCATCCAAAGACATAGTTAAATTAACTAAGAACACATTAAATCTCTCTGGGACAGGTAGGGGATAAGGAGGGTGTCTCTTTCACCATTTGCTTGGCCTTCAGTTTTTTATGCAGAGAGCAGTGTGCACATGCCCAGTGGCTTCTACAGCAGTTTTGTCCGTTCCAGCAAGTCTAAGGCTCCTAGCATTAAATGAATTTTAGAAATGGCAGTGGCTTGTTGTACTCCATGCCCCCACAGTGGTCTGCTAGGAGAGTGATGTAGCACAGATACCGTACTGCTGCTCTTTGCCCAATGCTCAATACAACTGGTCAGCCACTTTACTGTTCACTCTCATGCAACACCCCTACTTGACACATAGCAGCCACAGTCGCCAGCCCTTCCTATTCTCCTGCCCAGAATAAACAGGGGGAAAGAGCGGTTATCCTTTGATGAGAAATGTGTCACCAGGCCTGAGGTGCCTCCTGCCAGTTCAAACCTCTAATTCTTCTCATTATGCACAATAGATGAACTCCTGCAAGCCTTCCGTTCCCCTCCTCTGGAAATCCAGTCTCAGCAGCCTTCACTTTTGCACCAGGCTCTGTTGCCTAGTCTTTTTTCCCTTGAAGTGGTGCAGGCTGTGATGGTAGACGTTGCTACTGAGCGTTCTAGAGGGGGAACACCCAAATGTGTCATGTCCAAGCCTCAGGAACCTCCAGGAATCTCTGATGTGACATCCCTTCAGCCCATGCACCCTTTGGTGGCAGGGGTAGGTCTGCCTCTCCTAATCCTTTCCATGTAGCCAGAGGGAAAGCTGCATTAAAGGCTAACCCAATTCTTAGATCCTCTAGACAAGCCATGTATGACGTACAATCAGATACTGTGGAAAACAAGATCTTGAGGAGGAAGAATTGAATGATGGCTCATTGCTGGATGACTTGGATCTCCATGGGGTTGTTTACTGATGGTCATTTCCTTTGCCTCTTTTGTTAAGGCAGTGACTGCTTTAGATTTAAACCCACTACAGCAAAAACAACAAGAATCTCATGTCTAAAAGCACTAGTTCTGCCAGTTGCCAAGTGATCCTCAAGGTGCATTCCCCTTTAAGACCATGATCAATCTGAATGGGATTCACCCCTACAGTGTAAAAAAGGATGAATTGTGCAAATAAGTTTATGTTTTAGAGGATGATTTTATCAAATAGCTCAAATCCAACCGTAGATGAGGCCATCACAGCTCTGGTCTCTTGTGTACTCTCACCCACAGATGGAGATGCCCACTTGAAAGATGCCAACAAGCACAGGTCAGATCTAGAAGTTAAATACGCCCATGAAGATACCACCTTGTCTATCAGTGCATCTGTCTCTGCTTCTGTTTTTGCCAGGGTGACTCTACTTTGGCTAGATGACCTATTGAACAATCCAAACCAGAACCTGGATAGGACCTTCTCAAAACCTCCCAGGCCACAGCCTTTGTAGCTGATGCTACAATGGACTCTCCTCATTTCTCCTGCCATACTATGACAGCCAAGATGGTCACCTGTAGAAACCTTTAGGATACTGATGTCTCTTCTTGCACCAATTTAGCAATGGCTTCGGCCCTAGATATCTTGCCTTGGGCATGTTTCCATTCGTGCCTGCTCCAATGGCTGCTTCTTCATTTCCAGGATGACATAGCCTACAGCTATCACCGTTATATTCTCCTGACCAAATCTGTAAAAGACCCCCTCAAGTGATGGAGGCTGGACCAGAACTTAACGAAGGGCGTACCTTTGCAAAAAACCCTTCCCAATTGACAGTCATGACAGATGCCAGTCAGAGGGGTGCCCACTTCCAGGGCCAATATGTCTAAGGTATGTAGTCAGCAGTGGAAGCCCAAAGATGCACCAGCTGGGTAGAACTAAGTAATGCATCTGGCTCTCTCACTTTCACAGTGTCTTCGCCTTGCCAGACATTCTAATATGAACAGACAATATCAATACAAAGGCCCACAAATCCGGCAAAGGGGCAGTCACTCCCAGACTCTCCAAACAGAGGCAATGTTGTTATTCACCTGGGTGGAATAGCACACATGGTTCATCTCAGTAGAATACATCCAAGGTGACCTAAACACAGTGGCGGACTGGCTGAACTGCCCAGGGCTCTTTCCAGGAAAGTGGGTCCTGAATCAAGACGTCTTTTTGTCCCTTCATTGGATGTTTGGTCACTTCCAGGTGGAACTCTTTGCATCCCATCAAAATGTTTAGACCAATGGTTCTTAACCTTTTTTGGGTCACAGACCCCTTTGAGAATCTGATGAAAGCTATGGACCCCCACCCTAGGAAAATGTGCATAAAGATAAAATTTTGCATACAGCTTATTTTATTGCACTGGAAATTGTTTTGGGTTTTTTTGCACCTGGTTCACAGACCCCTGAAGTCCACCCATGGACCACAGGTTGAGAACCCGTACATTAGACAAATTGTTCTATGTCTGTCTCTGTCCCATCCTAGACTTCAGTTTTAATATGTCTTGCTTGGAGATCTGTGACATTCATGAGAGAAGAAACAGTTGTTACCATAAATGGTATAACTTCACGGATGTCAAGAGGCCTCCATGATCCACCCAGAATATGTTTTTAGCTTCATTCCACTCTATGGTTGGTTCAGTGGCCAAGAGTGCCACATTCTTCTGTTAGTTCTCAGTCTGTTCCTTCTTCATGGCCAAGATGGCCTTTGTTGTTAACTTTTGTGTCATCTGTTGTCCTACTGGCTGTTTTTTTTGCCTATATTTAAATATTTGTTTTGTTGAGACCTGTTCTTTACACTTTACCACAAAACGGGACTGAGCCTCAACAGAAAGGGAGAAGTTGAAGCTCTGTTGAAGCTTTGGTGTTTCCTGTCTCCAAGCTGTAGGGGGAGCTACACAACCCTCTTGACATCCATGAAGAAATACTGTTTATGGTAAGAAGAACAACTGTTCCTTCTTCATCCCAGTATACACTTGCCAGCCTATGTTGTAAAGTATTTTACTGATGAAGCTACCAAAGGAAGTATACTAGTGCCAATTGATTCTATATTCACTAACAGGCAAAAAACCTTGTGGTTTAAGAACATAGCTATAGCCCACAGATATTGCTATCAAACTTTAAAAAGCAGGGAAATTGGGCAGCTATAGTGAATGCACCAGGGGAGTAGGAGACCTGACCTCCTCTCTGAGATATTGGACTGCCCTACAGATTTGTCAGAATGCAAACACAATTGCTGTGTAGCTTGGAAGAATTTGGTAACATGTGCCTCTGAGCATATGGTGAGTGGTGGCAACACCTGCCATCCCCAAAGATGGAGAATTATATTTTTGTATGTTTGTTGGTGTTCTTCTTACTTTGCTTCTTTCCTGTGTTACTAATGTTTCTACAGAGAATCTAAACTAGAAAATTTTATTTCCCTCATTATTCATCCTACAAATCTGTGTCAAATTTATTTTTATTAATTTAAAATCCTTTTTATTGGTCAATGTCATATGATGGTGAAGACAGCCTTTTGTGTTTCAAATTGGAGGTTCTGTTTCTATTTTGGGTGCATTAACAGTCGAATCTGAAACTGCAGTTTGATGTAAAATCAGACTGATTACAATATGTTGCTACTTTACCAATGACTCTTACCTGTTGGAAAAAAGAGGATGCATGTTTTCAGCCTGCTATGTTTAAACCACTTCATTTAAGGCAAGGTGGGCATGGTCAATTAAAAACATAGAGCACACCTAGCATTTTGCTAGAATATATTTCACCTCCCACTGTTTTATCTTGTGCAAATTGAGACACTCCTGATGTCCACTGGAGACTATTCTGCAGAAGTCAGTGCCATTATTCCACAATTATGTTTGGAGTTTTTTTAGTGTAAATTTTGCAGTGTTGCTGTACTTCACATACTTACAGAAATAGAAACAAAAGAAAATGATTTCCTATAGGAAACTTCACTAAAATTGCAGAGTAAATCAAACAGATTTAAAGTGACCATCTGAACTATATCAACCGTCTTAATAATGTTGCTTCCTCCCTGCTAAAAGATCAGCACAGCACAGCACATGTCTTGTTTCTATTATTTGGACTGATTCCAGGTGTTGTCACCACCCACCGTATGCTCAGAGGCACATGTTAACCAAATTCTTCCAAGCTACGCAGCAAGTGGATTGGACTGTGAAAGACCAACCGAAATGGTGTTTGCATTTTGACCAATTTGTAGGGCAGTCCAATATCTCAGAGAGGAGGTCAGGTCTCCTGCTCCCCTGGTACATTCACTATAGCTGCCCAATTTCCCTGCTTTTTAAAGTTTGATAGAAATATCTGTGGGCTATAGGTACGTTCTTTGCCTATGGGTGAATTTCCCTGCTTTTTAATCTGGGAGGTAAGAAATGGGATCCTGTCCAAGTTTGCTGAGAATGGATTGATCATTTGCATGCTTATTGAGTTCAGTGGGATTTATTCCCCTGCAATCATGGTTAGGATAGGTGAAACTGACCACAGGGGATGGGGAATAATAATAATAATAATAATATTTAATTTGTGTGTCGCCTATCTGGCAAATAGCCACTCTAGGCGACGTACATTAAAATGGAATAAAATACAATAATATCAAAGCAGTCATATTAGTTACAATAAAATGTTGGACAGTCATCAATACCTTCATAAAACATTTACATTTACAGTATATAATAGATGACAATTCATGGAGATTAACCCATCCCAAGGATCTCAAAGGCCTGTTGAAATAGCCACGTCTTCAGGGCCTTGCGGAATACATCCAGGGAAGGGGCATGTCGAAGATCAAACGGGAGGGAGTTCCAGAGAGTGGGGGCCACCACAGAAAAAGCCCTCTCCCTAGTGCCCACCAACCTAGCTGTTTTGGTTGGTGGGATTGAGAGAAGGCCTTGCGTGGCTGATCTGGTCAGGCAGCATAATTGGTGGCGGTGGAGGCGTTCTTTCAGGTAAACTGGGCCGAAACCGTACAGGGTTTTAAAGGTTAATACCAACACCTTGAATCGGGCCCGGAAAACAACCGGCAACCAGTGTAGATCAAATAACACCGGTGTAATGTGATCACGGCGGCGGCTGTTGGTAAGTAAGCGCGCCGCTGCATTCTGTATAAGTTGCAATTTCCGGGTCATTTTCAAGGGTAACCCCACGTAGAGCGCATTACAGTAGTCCAATCGAGAGGTGACCAGGGCATGTACTACGAGTGGGAGCTGTTGAACAGGGAGGTAGGGTTGTAGCCTACGTATAAGGTGTAATTGATACCAAGCTGCCCGGCTCACGGCCGAAATCTGAGCCTCCATGGACAGCTTGGAATCAAGAACGACCCCGAGGCTGCGGACCTGGTCCTGTAGGGGCAACCTCACCCCGCCAAACACCAGGTCAACATCTCCTAACCCTCCCTTGTCTCCCACAAGCAGTACCTCGGTCTTATCAGGGTTCAGTTTCAGCCTGTTCCTGCCCATCCATCCACTCACGGATTCCAGGCACTTGGATACGGTCTCCACAGCCCTCTCTGGTGAAGATTTGAATGAGAGATAGAGCTGAGTGTCATCCGCATAATGGTGGCACTGCAGCCCAAATCTCCTGATGATCGCTCCCAGCGGCTTTACATAGATGTTAAATAGCATGGGAGAGAGGATAGGACACTGTGGCACACCACAATTGAGAGGCCAAGGGTCTGAAACCTCATCACCCAATGCTACCTGTTGACGCCTATCGGAAAGAAAGGAATGGAACCACCGTAAAACCGTGCCTCCCAATCCCAAACTCTCCAGGCGATCTAAAAGGATACCGTGGTCAACGGTATCAAAAGCCACTGAGAGATCCAGGAGGACAAGGAAGGTGCATTCTCCCCTATCCAATGCCCTCCTCATATCATCTACCAGAGCGACCAAGGCTGTTTCAGTTCCATGTCCAGTCCTGAAACCCGATTGGTATGGATCTAGATAATCCGTTTCATCCAAGTGTGTCTGCAACTGATTTGCCACCACTCGCTCAATGACCTTGCCCAAGAATGGTAAATTTGAAATTGGGCGAAAGGGAAGGGAGGAGGAGGAGGAGGAGGGAGGAGTGGAAAGGCAGAGGGGAGGACTGGGATGGGAGCAGGCTGGATGGGGAGGAGAAGGACAGGTTTGATCATTTGCATGTTTATTGAATTCAGTGCGATTTACTCCCGTGCAATCATTCTTAGGATAGGTAAAACTGACCCGGGGGGAAGAGGAGAGGGCTGGAGTGGGCAAGAGAGGAGGAAGAGGAGAGGAGAGGAGAGGGGAAGGAGGGGAAAAGCAGGTCTGATCATTTGCATGCTTATTGAGTTCAATGGGATTTACTCATATGCAATCATGCTTAGGATAGGAAAAACTGACCATGGGGGAGGAGGAAGGGAAGGGAGAAGGGG
The DNA here is from genome assembly GCF_030035675.1 of Rhineura floridana. Lineage (NCBI taxonomy): Eukaryota > Metazoa > Chordata > Lepidosauria > Squamata > Rhineuridae > Rhineura > Rhineura floridana. The sequence goes on along the minus strand of NC_084480.1, from coordinate 175,823,687 downwards.
AAGGAGCGTATTGGAGGGGGGCAAAGGAAGGGGGAGGGGAGGGCAGGTTCAATCATTTGCAGGCTTATAGAGTTCAATGGTATTTACTTCCATGCAATCATGCTTAAGATAGGTAAAACTGACCATGGAGGGGAGGGGCGAGGGGAAGGAGGGTATTGGAAGGGGAGGGGGATGGGGAGGGGCAAGAGGAAGGGGATAGGAGGGAGGAGAAGGGAGGATGGGTTTGATTGTTTGCATACTTTTTGAGTTCAGTGGGATTTATTTCTGTGCAATCATGTTTGAAAATGGAAATGGACTGCCTTCAAGTCGATCCCGACTTATGTTAACCCTATGAATAGTAAACAGTATTCAGAGGTGGTTTTACCATTGCCTTCCTCTGAGGCAGAGAGGCAGTGACTGGCCCAAGGTCACCCAGTCAGCTTCATGGCTGTGTGGGAATTCAAACCCCGGTCTCCCAGGTTGTAGTCCAACACTCACCTGGGGGAGGGGCAGGGAGGGGAGGGGGAGGAGATTGGGTGGGTGGGCACTGGGCAGAAGGGAAGCCCCTTTCCAAAAGGAAAACATTGTGAACAGTATCATTGTTTTTCAGCGTTTCCCCCACCTTTTTATTCTACAGCAGGCACGTGTAGCCTCCCACCCAAATTTAAACCAAAGCTGTCCCTGGCCACATCCACACCAGGCCTTTATTTCACTTCGGACAGTCATGGCTTCTCTCAAAGAATCCTGGGAAGTGTAGTTAGTGGAGGGTGCTGAGAGTTGCTAGGAGACGCCCTGTTCCCCTCACAGACCTTCAATCAGAGTGGCTGACTGTTAAACCAGTCTGGCCACTGAAGCACTCTAAGTGGAACAGAAGTCTCCTCTCAGCACCCTTCACTAACTACATTTCCCAGGATTCTCTGAGGGAACCCAAGACTGTCTCAAGTGAAATCAAAGTCTGGTGTGGGTGGAGACCCCTGATTAGGCAAGCCAAGCAGCTGTGGGGCTTTTAGAACACTGACAGTTGGTTCTTACTGAGCATGCCTGACTTTATCATAGGGTTCCAGCCAAAATTTCTTAAATTAATTAAAAATCAGCCAGTCATTTTTTAAACTTTTAAACTGCAGAAGATGAAGGTCAGAGTATGGGGCAGTCAGTATTAGGATTACAGGCACTCTGTGAACATGGCTGATTTTTAATTAATTTCAACAGATTATGAGAACTCTGACAGAAAAAAGTCCAAAAGGGCTCTGGGGTTTCTCTCTCTCTTTTTAGACTTTGAACTTGATTCTCTCTGACTGTTTTATGTATCGCCATGAAAATTGAGAGTGTTGTTAAGCAAGCGTTTCTGAGTTCAGGACTATAAGATTTGTAAGGTTTTGTTTTGAAATGAGCTTATGGGGAAGCATCAGAATGGCTTGGGGGGTATTTTCAATTTAACATTGCGGAATGTGAAAGATCCATGCTGGCTATAGTAGACAGCGACTCTCGTGGCTGTATAATTTGGAACATAGGAAGCTGCTTTGCACCAGATCAGATTTTGTCTGTCTATCTCAGTATTGTCTACACTGAATGGCAATGGCTTCCGAGGGTTACCTACAGAGGTCTTTCCTATTACTTGCTCGCCCGATCCTTTTAACTGGAGATGCCAGGGATTGAACCTAGGTCTGTCTGCATGCAAAACATGTGCTCTACCCCATTGAACTACGGTCCTAAGATATATATCTTTAAATTTAAACTTCTGAAAATTAATTATATATATGCCTGAATTATGTTTATTTCTTAAAATTAATTTGAAAACTAATATGTCTTTCTATATGTTGCCTTCCAACTCTAAACCTCAAATTTTCACTCAGTTTGGATAATTATGCTGTTTGCCTTGCTGCCATACTCTTACTTTCCAAACTTTACTTGTAAGCATTCATGGGTTTCTCCCATTTTTAGTTCTAACCATTTTTGCAAGTGTTACTATGATTATATGAATTTCTGGTTGAGACGTTTTAAAGATCAAACAATATAATTTTAGCATAAAAGGTAAAGGTGTCCCCGCACTTGTAGTGCGAGTCGTTTCCGACTCTTAGGATGATGTCTTGCGATGTTTACTAGGCAGACCGTATATATGGGGTGGGATTGCCAGTTCCGTCCCCGGCCTTTCTTTACCCCCCAGCGTATGCCGGGTACTCATTTTACCGACCACGGATGGATGGCAGGCTGAGTGGACCTTGACCCCATTTACTGGAGATTCGACTTCCTCCTTGCGTTGGAATTGAACTCCGGCCATGAGCAGAGCTTCGGCTGCGTTGCTGCCGCTTACCACTCTGCACCACGGAGGATCTCTAAATTTGTTTCTCAATTAGGGGGATGGCCCCTAGGGGCCATATGAAGATCTCAGGAGGGCTGTGTGTGTTTCCAAAATATATGTGCAAAGTAGTTTGGTATTTTTAGGAGAACCAGGGTTGAAAGGGAGGCATGAGATTTTTACGTTATCTAAAAGGGGTTAAAAGGGGACGAGAAACAGTGCTCTAAATTAAGATGGTGTTTAATGTCTGGTCTGAAATATTTTCTTATTGAAATTGTGATTGTTACATTAGAGTACTATTCAGGCATTATTGCTTCCAGAGGCAACATGAGTAGAGGGGGACTACAGGGCCAGGCAACTCCTTCCAACCCTTTGCATGAATAAAGTAACCTTCCATTGTGCAGAGTCTTATGTATCTGTGGAAGCTCCCCACATAATTGAGAACCCTGGAAGATCAGGATTGTCATTCATTCAGGGAATCTGTATGGATACACAAGCCTTCCCACTTTCACACATGGGGCTGGAAGGAATCGTGCGGCCCTGCAGCCCACCTCTGTCCATGTTGCTTCTTAAGCCTGAAGAGGATTTGTGTTTTGTAAAGTTCTGTTATTGTATACCTGTTTTGAACTATTTCTGAATTTGAATGCTGAATTTTGAGTAGTTGTGGCATTTTAGGCAAGTGTATCCAGGCACATAGATACTGGTGTGTGTTAATCTTCAGTCTGTTGCTCTTTTAATTGCTTTAAAAAGTTGTTAATTACTTGTTTTGAACTGTTTTTATTGATAATTTTAATGTTTTTTGGAAACCACTTAGAGGTTTTCTACAATTAAGTAGTATATAAATTCTGTTAAGCAAAACAAAACTTTGGAGCTGCATTTACTATGTGTTTTTATATTCTCTATTAGCCACCAGCAGCACCAACTAGTAGAAATTACTCTGAAATGAGAGAAAAACTTCGCTTACGTTTAACAAAGAAGAAAGAGGGACAACCCAAGCATCCAGAGCTGATACAAGATAGCGAAAATGTTGTTGATAATCGAAAAGTAGAAGACTTGCTACAGTTTATAAACAGCCCTGAGACTAAACCCGTAAGCAGCTCACGGACAGCCAAACGAGCAAGGCATAAGCAAAAAAAGGTACTTCTTTACTTGTATTAGAGGGAGCCATTCAATGAAAGGCATGAAAATTATTCAAGATACTTCAGTGAGGATGATATTTTTAGTAGACCACTTTCTCATTTATGTAGGAAAGTTAATTATTCCAAAAGAAATTCTTCTTGCCTCCTGATTAATAATTTTAACAACATGGTGAAAACCTTTTTCAGAGACAATTTTGGGTCTTACATTTTTAACTCTTCTGAAAATTGTTTTAATGAACACCTTTTATTGTTTTATTCTGATGTTCTTATTTTTTGTCATGTGTTTATCAGTAGATTGTTCTCAACGTTTATTGATTAAAAGTCACTTTAGACTGTTTTTGAGAAAAACTGGATAAAAATTGTTAAAATGGAATAAAAAGTAATTCAAATGGTTTGACACCTATGTCTAATGCAAGGCTGAAGGACAAACTGCCTGTTATATGTATATATATGTCGTGAAGCCCCTATAGGTTTGTTTGTTTAATGAAAAGTAGGAGCAGTTATGAGCAGAAGAGCCACAAGAAAGATGGTTAACTCTTTCTCCACTTAGCATTTCCAAACTCAAAATCACAAAACCCTGGCAGGAGTTCCACATATATGCTACAAGAGTAAAATACACATCAAGTATCTTATCCCGAGGACATTTAGACATTTTGGAAGCTGAATAATTTTATCATATTTGTTCAGAAAAGTTAGCTATAGAATGTATACGTAAACTGGATACTGTTTCCTCAATGTACATCTGAATGTGGTATTCAATAATACATACCATTTTTCACAATCCTAATTGGTATTACTATTTTTGAAGTGCGCAGTTCTTTTTATGCCTGTTGGATTACATTCTTGTTCAGTCTATATTGTTTAATCACTGAAGAAGGCCTTGTGTCGAAACACATTTGGTCATATGTTTTAATCTGCTGTTATTGTTTAAACTTTAATTGTACATATCAGATTTAATCTGTTTGTTACCATACATATCGTTTGCATTTTAGTTCTTTAGACTTCATTACCAGTCTCTTCACATATTTTTCTTTGTCTGAGATTTTGGTACTTATATATGTGTTATAAAGTTAATAGACAGGATTAATTAAGGTTCATTAATTTTAATGGGTCTACCCTGAGTAGAACATAGCTGAATGATGCTACAGGGTTGTGTTCAGCTAAGTTCTACTTAGAGTAGACCCATTGAAATTAATGAACCAAAGTTAGATGTGCCCATTATCTTCAATGTAATTTACATGAAGGGACCCAAAGTGTGCTTATTGGAATTTTTATACAAAATCTATTTTATTAACTGAAAGAAGTTAAGGAACATAACATCTATACTAGATGCCCCAAATATCTGGAAAAATGGGAGAGTCTCCCTCCCCTTAAATATTGGGCATCTGTTATCTTTTTGGTGTCTTTTGAAGGCTTTCCTCTTTCAACAAGCCTTCTAAGTTGAGACCTATCCCAGTCTGTGTCTGCATTGGAATTGCTTTCTAATATGTTTTTTTAAAAAACCTTTTTTTAAAAAAACAATATGTTTTTAACGCCTTTTTAAAGATCTCTTTAAAGCTTTTAAAAATGTTTTTAAAGTTGTTTTGTTTTAATGTATTTTAAGGTCTGTTTTTCTGATGTTTTAAAGTGTTTTTAGTGCTTTTGTTTGCAGCCCTGGGCTCCTGCTGGAAGGAAGGGCAGGATATAAATCAAATAATAAATCAATAAAAATAAATAAACTTCTTAAATGATACGGAATTCTTTTCCTTGGTATCCTCCAAATCTAAAGTAAATTTTACTCCTAATACTTTAGAACAAATTTGTTCTATACTGAAGGCCAAATTACACATGATGATAATCACCCAATTGGCAGTTGTGTGACTAATTTTTTGTTTGTTTAGTAAATAGCAGATGCAGCTGATCCAGATCAGAACTGCAAGAGAGGAGCAGAGATTTAAAATTGTTGTTGTAGCTGCTGCTGTTGTTGTTGTTACCATTCTCCAGAAGGTTCCAGTGCGGGTCACAATAATAAAAAATACAATATTAAAAGCAATAATTTGTTTAAAACAAATTATATACACAACTTGAGAGGGTCCTAAATTTATATCTTTCAAGTGTCAGAGTCCAGGATAAACAGGTGCTTTCTCAACCCTATGATGAAAGATATATAATGAAGGTGTCAAATGACCATTGCGGGGAGAGAATTCCACAACTTAGAGGCTGACACAGAGAATGCCTTCTCCTGGGCCACCCCCATCCCTTTGCACTTGCTGTGGTCCTCATCTAGATTAGTGCCCCCACAGCTAATTCTGCACATATAATAAAAATGTAAGAGCTTTTAATATTTTTGTTGGCATACGAAGCCCCTAGTACTAAACAAAAAAACAATTACCCAACTGCCAGTTTCATGATGATGATTATTTGTCATTTGGTCTGAGACAAGAGAGTATGTGTATAAATTGTTCCTGCGGTATTAACTGAAGCCCTCCATCCAGGAGGGAAGGTGATTTCACTGAATGGATGCCTGATTAACTGTATGGGTGTAAGGAGATAAATCAGCTGTTGTAATCCTACTCGTTGATTGAGGTAATACTTTTTGAGCTTCTGGCCCCACCTCATTCTTTTAGTATATCTCAGCCATAGTCAGTACTACTCAGCATAGTGTAGTGAATGGTCCTTCCCAGCCTTCAGCCCTCCCAGCCCATTGTAGGCCTCTCTAACCAGTGGTTTCCAAGCCTGCAGAACTGTCACATACCTGGTAAAATGCCATTTTCCAACTTATTACAATTCTCAAGAAGAAATTAAGGACATCCTTTTCAAGACAGGTGTACTAATACTGTGAACTGGAACAGCAGAATAGATCCTAGGAATCAGACATTGACACCAAACATTCTTTTTTTGTTTTTTCTAATATACCTAAACTTAGAAGGTATACAAAAAATAAAACTTTTTTCCCCATTAATTGGGCCTTTTTCATTTTATTCCAAATGCCTTCATTGTCATGATATATTATAGGACATAGACCGCAAGAGAAAAGCCCTTGTAGCCATTTTTAAGAGTGAAAAAGTGCATATCCATTTCTGTTTGTTAACCACTATCTTTCAATTGCTAAATAAATTATTTAGAAATATTATAAATAAATAATAATGTGACTTTTAAAATCCAAACTTGATTTTTATTTCACTTTTCTCAGGCCTTTGGGAAATGGCTAAAAGAACACTGCATTTTTGTAAACTATTCCACCCACTGGCTTCCAGGGGTGATTGCTTGATATCGTTGCATAGCCATCCTCGTATAAATCTCGAGACGTTCAAGTTAACAGCTTTATTCAATTTTTGTTCAGGAATATTGCAGTCTAGTTTTCCCTTAGTTTTAAGTGGTGACTCATGTGGGTTACTGTAAAGAAGTTTGATGTAATTTGTTTCCAAGAGACTTGCTTTTTTAATTTTATTATTTATTGCATTTATATCCCACCTTTCCCCAAGCAGTTCAAGGTGGCATACATGGTTCTCCTCCTCTTCATTTAATTGGCACAACAACCCTGTGAGGTAGGCCAGGCTGAGACAGTGACTGGCCCAAGGTGACCCAGTAACCTCCAAGCAAAGTTGGAATTTGAACCTGGGTCTCCCAGCACTAACTACCACGTTGATGATGTTATGCTCCCTGGTTAGGAAGCATCCAAAATTAAGGGAAGGGGCAGAAAGATTTGGAGCCTTGTTAACGAGTGAAATTTACATGACTGAAACTGGCAAGCTTAGATTTTTCTGATTGCTAAGTAATCTGACCAAATAAAAATACTAGGTTATGAATTTGTATATTCAGCTGCAAAAAAACTTGTTCCATATACAGATGTATTCCTTTAGCTCTCATTTTATATACATTTTGCATAATTTGGGTTGTTGCTGACTGTCCTTTGTTTTCTATCATGTTTCATGCATTCTCTGTATGAAAAATAAAATAAACATAATTTTAACACGTAATCTAGACATTTTGTATACATTAATTTATAGTGAATTTCTGTCCCCATCCCCAAGAATATAAAATGCTACTCTGGGCATTGGTTGGAGACCTGAATATATTAGTAGATGAATGGGAGGATAGATACCCAAATGATTCTGTTAGGTGATTTTTTTTAGCTTCCGCCTAGGGAATTATGATGAAGCTGCTACACACTTATTGGCTCAGGATGAAATTGATTTATTTTTCTCTTCTGTTGAATTATGAAGAATAGTAAGATAAATGGCACTGGAGTTAATACTGTTTTTTCTGCCTTACAGTTGTGCTGAGGAGCAAGAATACTGCCTAACTAGTTATAACTAATTTGAAAGATACTTTCTAGAAGGTTTACATATTATTTCTTTATTTGAGATATTTTCTTGCTGCCTTTTGCAACATCCTCAAGGTGGCTTTGCCTTGAATACTTGTGAATAGCAAATGAAAGAGAGGAGAAATATGCCCAGTAAAGTGTTTTATAGAAATGTGTTTAATGTTGGAAGTGAAGCCTGAACTATGTCTGTCTTTGTCTGCACAGTCGTCTGTGTTGAAAAGTATATGATGAACCTGTTTCATATTGTAACAGTGCATGCTAAGGTATGAGCTATAATCAAAACTGTATTTTTGTAGCTATATCAACTTACTTTTGGAATCTCTATTGCCATTTTTAAAAAAGCAAAATGTTGTCTTCACAGTTAAAAGAAAAGGGCCACATTGAAACCAAAGCTGGAGAACAGGAACATCAGCTACTTCAACAGCAAGAAGATGAGGGGACACAACAACCACAAGAGTTACAAACCATAAAGGGGGGAATAAAAGAGAAAACTAACATAAACTGTCAGAAAGTAAAAGTACATACTCAGAATTGTCAAGTAATGAAGAAGCCTTCCCCTGACACCCCAGAAAGCATTCAGAATGAATTACTAGATAAAATAGAAACGTTATCTAATTCACTATCTAAACATGTAAATCATGTTGAACAGGTGCAGGTTTCTGAAAATTGCTATGACCATTCGAATCCAATAAATGGTAGAGACTCAAAACTGCTCTTCAAGACTGAGATGACTGTGAAATCACAAGAACCCCTTTCTTTGCTTCTTAATATAATGCATCAACATGCAGAAGATAGAAACAAAGAGCAGATAACAGAAATAAATAATCTGTTCGCTCAACGATTGAAAAAGTCTTCCAAGGCAGCTGATACCCAGACTCCACCTAAAATTAAAAACAAAATACATTCTAAAATAAAAGTGGCAGAACTTCAGTCACTTGCTGTTTCCAAAAAAGAGAAAAAACTAAGCATTAATAAAATAAAGCAAATTAACCCTGTGACACAGTCACCTTTTGTGGAAGGCTCCTTTTTCCCAAGGGAACAGCTGTACAATAAACTCCAACTGCAAGAGTCTCGTCATCCAAAAAGCAAGAGCAAGAAAAATAAGAAAAAGAAAAGCGACAAAGGGAACTTGTCAGTTGGTAAGCCTTTGTTTAATCAGTAGATTTGTTTGTTTTAAATAGTTCTGCTTCCCAAAGTATCTCCAGTCACACTGATGACTATCTAAAATAATCCTGAAACTATGAATCTTCATCTTCTGTGTTTATTTGAGAAATAGCAGAGCACATGCTTTGCATGGAAACAGTCCCATCTTCAACCCATCATCTCCAAATGGGCATGAGAAGAGCCTGTGTCTGAAATTGTGAAGAACCTCAGCAAGATAGATCCAATGATCTGATATTAGCTTTTAATTTTTAAGTGATTTTCATGGAGATTGCAGCTGCGAAGTTAACTCTTTTCTCCCCAGATGTAATCTTCATGCAGATCACTCATGCAACAGCAGTTCTTGAAAACAGCCTTCCATTGATATAAATAGAAAGCTGTTTTCAAATTTGTCACCCAGGGGTCACCCTCCCCTCCAGTGCAGCAGTTAGGCTTGAAAACAGCCTTCTGTTGGCACTAATAGAAAATTCTTTTCAAGCCTAATTGCTGTCCAGGGTGGGGCAGTGAAGGGAAGTTGTGGCTAGATGGGAAGACACCACAGGTTGCATTTGCCTCGCTGGCTGGCAGTTCCTCACTTCTGCCCTAGAGTGTTTTTAGTGGCCCCATTTCGGTGCCCTACTGGTCATTGCAAATTTGCCGTTTGAGAATATAGTACTGTATAACGTAAGAACTGCGTATGAAAAATGACATGGCAAATGTCAACTGCAGTTTGAAAAATGTATTGCAGAAGTTTTCAAATTTAAGAATGTACATAAATTCTAAAGATTAATGTTCTTAAAGCTACTATACCAGATTAAAGTGTATAATTACTTCAGTTAGTGTGTTTTCATTTCTCTGCTAGGGAAAAGAGCCATCTGAAATTAATCTTGTTTATACAATGTGATTTTGCAGATGATGTGTTTTTGCCAAAAGATGTTGACCTAGACAGTGTGGAAATGGATGAGACAGAGCGGGAAGTGGAATACTTTAAAAGGTAAATAAGTGCCACATGTCTTGTTGCTATTATAGCCTGAATAAAAACTCACATAGGCTTGCATGCTGATGAGGCATGGTAGTGCTCAGGCAAGTCTCTGTACTGATGGAAGGAATTCTCTTGGCATTGATATTGAGATCAGCTAAGATTAGTCATACTCTTTCTTCATCCACCCCTAGTTATGCATCCATCTGCCCATCTCTCTCATTCATCCATCTGCGCATCTCTCAGCCAGCCACACACCTATACATGCAGTCCCTCTCTTATCCACGAACACATCCTTCCCATGTCTCATACATACACAGACATCTTGCTCATTATGTTTTATCCATAAAGAGTTTAATTAAAATGACATCATTTATTTATTTTATTTTATTTACTAATCACTTCCCATAAAACATCCATACAGACACTAACTGAGATAAAAATCCTTACTTTATAAAAGGCTTGGTGGGAAAAGGAAGGTCTTAATAGGTGCCAAAAATATAATAGCGACAATGCCTGTCTAATTTGTAACGGGGGAGTTCCAAAAGGTAGCTCCACCAGAGTAAAGGCCCTAATCCTACACTGTATGAAATAGACCTCATGATGAGATGGTATACACAAGAGGTTCTCTCCTGCAGTGATCAGGTGGTTATATAAGGAGTGAGACAGTCTAGGTATTCTGGTCCCAGGCTTGAATAGGGCTTTGTACATCAGTCCCAGCAAACTTAGCCCAGTAGCTAATTGGCAGCCAATACAATTCCTTCAGAAGCAGCATAACATGATGTCTGCCGCAATGAGAAGTCAGTCCTCTGCACTAGGTGCAGCCTCCAAACTATCCTTGGGTGCAGAGCATATTGCAGTAATCCAGCACATGAAGGACAGTGATCAGGTTATCTCATTCCATTAATGGCCATAATTGTTTAACCAGTCAAAGCTAGTAAAAGACACTCCTAGCCACTGTGATCATCTGGGCCTCTAGTGACAGAGATGGATCCTGGAGCACCCCCACACCATGGACCTGTGCTTTCAGGGGAAGTGTGACCCATCCAAAGTAGACAGTTGACCAGTTATCTGGGCTTGGGAACTGCTCATCCACAGGACTTTTGTCTTGCCAAGATTCAGACTCAGTTTTTTGGTCCTCCATCAGCCCACCACTGAGTCTTGGCACTGGTCCAAGGGCTTGCACGGCCTCTCCTGATTCAGATGTCATAGAGAAATAGAGCTGAATATCACCAACATACTGATGACTACTCCCAAATCTAATGACCACTCCCAGCGAGTTCACATAGATGTTAATATTGCCTTATTGTTCAGTCCATTGTAATATGAATAGGAGGGCTGGCTCCAACTTTGAGGAGGTCTTTGAGAAGTGTCCTTTGATGGCTGCATTGATGGACCCCTAGTGATTTATTGGATGGTGGCAGCAGCAGAGCTTTGAACACTGGCATGTTAAGTTCCTACGGTGCCCCAAAGCAATATTACATTGAGGACACTGTCAGAAATTAAAATGGCACCCTTGATGTTGATCAAATCACTCTGTTTAAAAGGGGATCCCAGGCATCATAAGTGGGCCCTCCCAGGGTTCTGGGCCCCAGCATCTGTCCAGTGATGTTGCATGCTGGTGCCAGGCCTGCCTGTAGGGATTTGTATTGTAGAATATCATTTCTATTGTAGATACTGTAGGCTACTTCATCTCTTACATTTTCATAATTTGCCTCCTTAATAAGTAATTTCTCTGAGCATTAAAATCTTTTTTTGCTTGTTGTGTACAACTGTATCCCTTTCTTCAACTGTTCAAACTCTTCTGTGATAAGATCACATTGTAGTGGTTTTTTTAATCTAAAAGATTTGGTTCAGTACTTTGCTTCTCATTAGCAGCAACCATCCTGAGGCATCTCTATTTCTTTTTCAGGCATATTTTTCATGTCATCTTTATATTATTGTTTTCCTCTCCATTTCACAGAAGTGATGCCCTTTTAACCTGTTTTTTTCTTTTTTGGCTGATTTTCATAGCCAGGGCCAACTTTAAAGTAAAGTTGAAGGTTAACTCTGGTTCAGACAGTAAGTCTCTTCTGCAACTTTTTCTTTGGTCTGGCTCACATAACACTTTAAACCATACTTAAACTTAACTGTATCAAAACAAACTACGGGCAATAACCAAAGTTGTTCTTGATTCAGACATAATGCTCAGTAGTGTAGTGGCAAATTTAGAAGTGCAGGATCCCTTCATGAGTCATCAGGATCGGCCTCACAGGACATATTTGACTGGTAGTGCTACCTACCTATCTATCACTTGACATCATTATGGTGGCATATGATTGATAGGTAGGCTGTCCAACCCACCTATCAAAACCCCTTTTGCAGGGGGTTCCCAAGACACAACAGCCTGGTGGCAATCAGGTACTTGGAAATCACTGCACATGGGGCAGTGCTAGCCCTGTGCTTGGTGCTTCCCAAAACACCAAACATAGGGCTAGCAAAGTGGTTCTTTCTCCCCTCCCCATGGGTGGGTGGGGACAAAGAAGCTGGGATTTTATAGGTATCACTACATGCAAGAGAGGTCCCTCTCACAGCTGATCTGCAAAAAAAAAGTTTCTTCCTCCTGTGTTTTGCGTATCAGCTGAGAGGAGGATGTCTCTTTTACACATGGTGTCTACAAAATACAAGGAGCATTGCTTGACAAGCAATTCTTACTCCTTGACAGACTCACTGCAACCAACACGGAGGGTGCACAGGGAGAGAAAGAAAAAAGGGCTAAGAAGAGTGGGTGGAGGGTGAGGTGAGGTGGCATTTCCTCACAGAGAAGGGGACAGAGGACTGAAGAAAGGAAGAAGGACGTCTGCCTGTAAAATACAAGGGGAATTGTTTGTAAAGTGGTTCTCTTTCCCTCAGTGTGCTTTGTACAGATTGCCTGTGAGAAAGTGGCGGGGGAAGAGAGCCTCACAGAGGCTGGGAGAAGACAGACAGAGCAAAGGGCTGAGACAAGTAGGTGAAGAGTGAGGCTGCTTGTATTTTACAAGGGGAAGAAACCTGCTTTTTGTAAATGAGCTGTGATCTCCACTCTTATTAGCCATTTGCCTCCCCCCCTAGCACCCACTTTCTCACAATCTGTAAAAAGCACCATCGAGAGAGAGAAAAATGCTTTACAAGCAATGCACCTTGTATTTTACAAGCAGCCCTCTTTCTTTTAGCCTTCCTCCTTTGTCTCCCTTCTCTGTGAAAAAATGCTGCTTTACCTCACTCTTAGCCCTAGGCTTCCCCCCCCCCCCCCGCTTTGGCTCTCTTCACCCACCGTTCACTTTGGCTGCTGTAAGTTTGCATGCGACTGTTTGAAAGCCCTTCGTTTTAGTAAGATTCTGATGCAAACCCCTTCTTAAACCAGGCTTGGTTGTCCCCACTCTTCTCTGTAAACCTCTCTCTCAACTCCTACTGACTTCCTCCCTCCTCATGTTTCTCTCCTCCCCACAACAGGGTTGTAGTTGTCCAGGGTCTCAGGGGTCTTACTTTTTTGGGAGCCAGGTCCCAGCAGAGTTACTATGTCTCCAGCATCCTATGAGCCAATCGGCATAAAAGGGGAGTGTGTTAACCACTGAGAAGAGACTTCTACCTTCCTTGCATTTCTGCTGATTGGAGCCAATCAGAGTGAAAGGAGTTCTAATTAGTGCCTACTTCAAAAAGTCAGGTTGTGGAGAGAGAATTCTGTAATTACAGAAGAAGAGACAGTGAATTCTGCTAACATCTCATCTGCATTATCCAAGCAGTTTGGTAGCAGCAGGAGATAAACGTGTAGACACTGAATTCAGTAATTCAAACAATATATCTGACAGTGAGAAAGGACAGTCAAGTGACAGAGAAACAGAAAGCAGTATTCAAGGCTCGCCAGATTATTCTATAATCTTAGAAGGGCGTGAGTGGGCATGACATTGACTGTTATGAAGGGACCCTGCACTTCAGAATTTGTCACTACATTAGTGCCCCACAACAACAGACAGTGGGACCCAATTAGCATGCAAGGAGATTTGTAGATTTGTAGTGACTGCTGAAGTTGCTGGATTCTCCATGTCTCTCCTAAGGCAAGAGGAAAGGGCGTAGCTTTTAAAAGCCAAGCATGCTTGGTGCTTGGGAATTGCGGTGGCTTGATTGGCTGTAGAGACAGGCAGAGGGACACTGGGAGGGGGGCACCTGCAAAAAAAGTAACAGGAATTCATCCCAGAGCATTCCTCCTCCATTACACACCAGTCACTGCCTCTCAGCGTCAGAGGAAGGCAATGGTAAACCCCCTCTGAATACCGCTTACCATGAAAACCCTATTCATAGGGTCGCCATAAGTCAGAATCGACTTGAAAGCAGTCAATTCTTTTTTCAATACTAAGCCAGCCCATGACTTGTTTCTAGGCAGCAGGAGAGGAGTGAAATGCCTTCAATTCCAGGAGTTTATACCATTATCTTGCGCATCCACATGTAAACCATAACTTAGCTTAACCATAGTTCAAAGTGACCTGCAAGCAAGACCAGTAATCCCAACGATTAGTCTTCCTCTTAACATCTGAGATAATCAGTCCTCAGTTCTGCCACAAGCTGTGGTAAAGTCTCCTCAGCCCTCTTTTAAATTTAAATAATTCTACTATTTCACCTAGCGTTAGACTAAAATTATTCTTCAACATAGTTACAAATGGAAAGTTCTGTCTTTTGTTTTGGCTTTTCAGAAATTAACAGATTGCTCATTAAATTGTATGTTTATCCACCACTGCTAAGTAGAATTGCTTTCTTTTTATTTTCACCTGTTACATGGTTAGTAGTGTATTTTTTTAAAAAGCAAGTCAGTATCTCTCTATTCTTCTCGCTGATGAAATTGTGGAAGAATTTCCACGGCTCTTAGCAGCCATCTCTTCTTAGCAGCTTGAAGGGCACATAAAATAAAATGTATTTATTTATTTCTGTCAAAGTCACTCAGTTCTGTTGTGTTACTCATGAATACTTTGGTCTTTAGCAACAAAGTACTCTTTATTCAGTTTTGTCACAAGTAACCCATAACTACAGTGTTCTGAACTATTTTAGAAAGACTACAGAAACACAGGATGGACAAACTAAAACTCACAAAACACCTAGTTACTGCTTTTACACATTACAGCAAAGGGGAGGGAGAGTCCATAAGGCCACTGTTGTACTGTTCTGTCTTTGTATTTATGTAATAATAAATCTGTGACTCAAAGGAAAAACACATAAATGTGTTTATTCTGCATGTGTTAACTGTGTACCCTATTGCTTTTTTTTTACACTATACATATGAGGTAGGTATACTGAAAGCAGAGCTTGGAAAAGTTACTTTTTTGGACTACAACTCCCATCAACCCAATCCAGTGGCTGTGCTGGCTGGGGCTGATGGGAGTTGTAGGTCAAAAAAAGTAACTTTTCCAAGCTCTGACTGAAAGCATGATTTGTCCAAGCAGATGGCTCAGTAGGGATTTGAACCTGTACTCAGATAGTGCTGCATAGTTGCATCAATAATTAGGGTCCAAAGACCTTATGATGAAGACTGGGCATCAGGCAATGTTAGTTATGCTAGTGAAGTCAGTAGTGGAACTGGGATCAAATTCCAATGTGGACCCTTGTGCCAACCTTGGGACCTTTTAGCCCAGGGTTGGGGAACCTGTGGCCCTCCACATGCTGTTGGACTAGAACTTCCATCATTCCTGACCACTGACTATGTAGGCTGGGGCTGATGGGAACTGAAGTCAACATGTGCAGAGCCAAAGATTCCCCATCCCTGTTTTAGCCCAATCAGTGTTTGTTCATAGCCTATAGATCTCAACAACGCATTTTTAATAGTGGCTGTCTTTTGAAAGGAACATTGGCTCTGCTCACTGACTCATTCAGTCACTCCTTGCAAAATGCAAGCAAGGGGCTCTTTAAAATGTATCCCAGTGTGAATAATAGCATTGGGACCAAGTCCTACTCAGAGTAGACCCATTAAAATTAACAAGCCTCAGTTATGTCTAAACTATTCTGTCTATTCTGAGTAGGACTAGCGTTGAATTCCATCCATTATTTTTAGAAGAGTTTTTTTTTACTTAGGACTGTTTTAAGGAATTTTTATCTTTTAGAATACTCACTGATGCTATTTGTTATGTCAAATCATTAGTCCTTCCACATAGAGTTGGTGGTAATGTACCCTTTTTTAATTTTAGACAACTCCACTCAAGTATTAACAAGTTATATTTTAAATAGCTAGTAATTGTATTTTCTCTACAGATTCTGCTTGGATTCTGCCAGACAGACAAGGCAAAGACTTTCCATCAATTGGTCCAACTTTAGCTTGAAGAAAGCTACCTTTGCTGTCCACTAGGGGACACAATATGGATATGAATTACTAACTCCACTCCCTGTGTTGAAAACTGCTGTGGCCTTGAGACGAATAACTTCATTTAGACAGTGCTGTGTGGATCTTCACTGATTACCTAGCCTTTCCCGATTATTTTAGAAGACTGAAAAATTGCTGCTTTCTACCTAGATATGTTAGTTTTTGTGAGTGAAGTCTGTGAACGAGACTTATCTGACTATAGTCTGCAGTTGATGGAATTGAAACAAAACTTAGGCTTTTCCCATTTTGCTATGACTTGTCCTTTATACAGAGCAGTGGATCCAACCAGTTCTGCTCTTTCCTTATAGACTTCTCAAAACAAAATGTCAAGAAAACTACTCTTCTAGGACAAGCATTTACTTTTGTTTTCACAATCAGCTGTTAAGAATGTACAAGTTAAGCTATTTGTGTTTTTGATTCCCAGTTTGTAGGTGGCTCGTGAAAAAAAATCTTGCAGAAGAAAGTTTAGCAAACGAGTAGTCACGTATCAAATCAGTAAAATTGTATAACTGTATTAACACTGAAGCCTACCTGGCTAATTTTTAACATATTGTTAAGTAATATTAAAATCATGCCTTTCTTGTTGAAAGATGGAATACATCAGTAATCATAAAAGACTAATATTCTGTTTTGTGTTTTGTTGTTGCAATAGCAGGAGGTGGTGGGAAGCCAGTGTCTAGATATATTATAGATGAGAGAGGCTTCATGTAGTTTTGGTTTGTATGTGTTTGCAAAGCTAGTAACTACCCTGGGGGAAAAACCTTTTGAAGAGCAGGATAAAAATCCCAAATAGACTAGAACTATGCACAAATCCCTAACAAATATAGCTGTGAAAAGGATTGGCTGTTATGATCAGGCCGTTAGTTTCCACCTAACACATAGACAGCAATTCAGAATGTAACAGGCAGAATAAATTAATTTAGAAGGAAGAGATGAAATTGGTATAATACCTAGATTAATTTGCATTCCAAGTATCAGTGTGATCCTATTGCTGACATGCCCATTGGGTGGGATATAATTGTTCTCAAATACCTGTGTGCTGATTGACCACAGTACTATGCTGGTGGAACAATACCTTTCAGCAGAGAGGATGCTACATCTAGTCTAACTCTTATATTCGTGGGATTTCACCAGCACAATGGAGAAAACTAGGCAGAGGAGCAATGGAAGTTGGACATAATGTTATGCTTCCTAGGAGAGTTGGTCCTGTCCACAACTATGGTGTAATGTTACCTCTGCATTAGAGTTAATGGAGAACCCTAGACAACAGACCCCCTTTCCCCAAACCATCCTCCAACCATATGTGAGGACAAGGTTTTTTGCAGCTGTTTGCAGTACATGCAGGAATATAAAAGAGCCAGCCAGAGAACTTTGCTCTCGTTCATCAAGACATGGGACCACATCATTTTGCCACCAACTCTAGAGAGTAGAGTGGGGACTTTGATGATATGAAACTTTGCATAATAGACAGCAGACACAGGAAACACAAAGAATAAAGGGCAGATAAATAGCACCCATCCTTTCAGATTCCCCTTTCAGATACTCTGCCCAGGATTTCAGACGCAAAAATTTACCAGGAATTTCTATCTCACTCCTACAGCTGGGGTGCAATGACACCTCCCAGCACAGATAAGCAAGGGAGAAGGGAGCTTGTGCATAAAAATATATCTGCATCCGTCCATCCCTCTTCTAAGATAGGTATTTTGTGTGGTCCATTGAAATTAAAAGGGGATTGTAGAGGCATACTATACAACAAAACTAACAACTGCCACAATAAAAAGAACTTGGAGCAAGGAAGTTGTGGTTGGTTCATTTTGCTCTCAAGAATTGGTGGGAATATACTAAAAACCTAATATGAGTACTTTTTAAAAGAAAGAATATAGTATTCTTGGCAGCTGAAAACCATAGCTAAGAAGGATCATAGCTCAATAGTACAGTGTGTACTTTGCATGCAGGAAATGAAAGTCCCAGGTACAATCCGCAGTATCTCCATTTAAAGGATCAGGTGGGAAAGACCTGTGCCTGATACCTTAGAGAGCCACCACAAGCCAAAGTAAACAATATTAGGCTGGATGAACCAATGGTCTGATTTATAAGACAGCTTCACATGTTTATATTCCAGATGGAATAGCAATTAAATACCTTACTGCATCCCCCCACTGTGATTAAAAAAACAATGTTGCAAATTTTAAAAACGTTTTCTCATTCTTCATGTGCAATTGTCACTTTTGCAGCACCTGAAAAAAAAGACAAAATTAGTAGACCTCAGAGGTCTAGTTACAGAACACAAAAGATCCTATTCTTTGGGTTATGCATCTAGATCGGTGTTTAAACAAAACAATTAACCTTAAAAAAGTTTTATCTAAAGAACAGTAGAAATATCCTTCTGCTATCTGTATGAGACAACAGTTGATAGGGAATAATGTACAGCCAACAGCAATAACTTCTTGAATCCTAGCACATAGGAAGTTTAGATTCCCATCAAATTTCTGTTTCACCATGCGGAACCCACTCCATTAACACAACTAGCATTTGGGTCTTCCCTTGCCTGAACTGTTTCCATTCAACCCTAGTTATTAATAAGAACTACTACACAACATTAGGGATTAGTACCTGAATTGCCTTATTTTCCTCTGTAGCTTTTTTTTTTTTTTTTTGCATGATAGTATTTAGATTTTAAGCCTCTAGACAGGTATTGTCTTGTTTTAATGTGTTCAATGCTTAGTAAATTTTAGGTACTTTATAAATGATAAAGAATAATTTGCCAGATTTAAGCACAGGTACAAGGTTCCAGGGACACACTTGTGTGGCCATATGAGCACAGATCTTAGGAAGGGTTTAATAGAGATCTAGCTTCTTGCTATAATTATTTGAGTCTGCCATGGTTATTAAGGGTAAAATATAACCCCAAAATGATCTACAAGAATAACAGTGGATAATTGTGTTATATCACAGAAGAGTCATATAAACACTCCTGAAATGTTTATGTTGCATTTATAGTTAAATTATTTTTCCACTGAGAGAGGTTTACCAGGGTTTTTTGCTTTTATAAATGGTGACTCAGATTATTCCCTCGCACTAAGACTCACACATCAAGTAGAAAAATCTTTGGTTCCCTCCACCCTTAATACTTACCTTGACTGTTGCTTATGTTTAAATCCTTCATGGAGACCAGCATGACATTTTTCTTGCCAACTGCAGCTTCAGCATCAGAGCAGCTGCCAAAAAATAGAGGATGCATTGAAGCACATGTTACTTTGTCTTGCTGCTTCATGGAAGGAAAAAAAGTTCCCTGCAGGTGACTAACACTTAAGGAGCAGACAGCTTAGTGGATTAGGAATCATTCATGTGTGGCTAGCTATTTTAGTTCTGTTCTACCAATACTATAAAGAAAAGGCTCAGCAGATTTTGCTCAAAAACTCTACGTATTCTAAAGGTAGGAGAATTCTGGTTATTTTTAAAGGTTTAGCTCAAGAAGCTTGATAGAAAGTTGGGAGCTATTGATTTGGATCCAGAAATAATAAATATATTGGGGCATATCCTGATACTTATTCATAAAAAATGGACATGGACTGCCTTCAACTTTCCAATTTATGGTGACCCTATGAATAGGGTTTTCATGGTAAGCGGTATTCAGGTGTGGTTTTGCCATTTCTTCCTCTGAGGCTGAGAGACAGTGACTGGCCCAAGGTCACCCAGTGGGCTTCATGGCTGTGTGGGGATTCAAACCCCGGTCTCCCAGGTTGTAGTCCAACACTCAAACCACTACACCACGCTGGCTCTCATATTCATAGATTCCCATTAAATTCCCTAATACTTTTTAGCGGAGGTTGGGATCAGTTCTTATTACCTCTCTTTTATTTAACCAAACAACATGAATATTCTCATGGCTGTGTGTTCTGTTGCTTTGCTGCCAGGGAGGTAGGCAATGCATGATCATACCTTCATTGTGCAAGCCCCTTCTGCCAGTCCCATCGCTCTCTTAAAAAGCAAGTACCACCATATAATCACCATTGCTCCATTAATTAAGTGCCATAATATCCAACAGCTGAGGAACAAAGAAACGGGCATTTTCCCCATCTTCAAAGCACATGAGTTTATACTGGATATGAGAGAAGTACTGGGAGGTTTGAGGGGGGAGGCACTGGACAAGACGCTCCCACTCCACTGCACTAGTTGCCACCACCTTAAACCGGATGACTTTCTCCTTATTATCCTATAAATGTAATTAAACTCTTGTCTCAGCCATTAATTCCACAGGTTTAGCCAAGGGAGGTTTGGAAAGCCAAAGCAAAGTTAACAATATAGAAGTGATAAAACTGCATTACTGAGATAATGCATATGAAGCACTTTGAAAAGTGCTACATAAATAATAGGGCTGCAATCCTATATACCTTCAATTAGAGCATTAATAATAATAATAATAATAATAATAATAATAATAATAATAATAATAATAATAATAATAATAATAGAGCAGCCTTTCCCAACCAGTGTGCCTCCAGATGTTGTTGGATCACAATTCCCATCTTTCCTGACCATTGGCAATGCTGGCTAAGGCTGATGGGAGTTGTGGTCCAACAACATCTGGAGGCACACTGGTTGGGAAAGGCTGAACTAGAGAGTAAGTCTGATGGAACCCAGTGACACTTCTGTATAAATGTGCTTAAGGTTGCAATCCATCTGTGATGAAAGCATTATGGATTGGATGTGTAAGGTTTACAATAAACTTTACTGGAACTTAACTCCTGCAGTGCCACTCTGAAGTGCTCCTAAGGTTTGGAGTGTTTTTTATCATTATTCTTTGTCTTCCCACTCTGCAGCTACAAACAAGTAAGAGTTTGTCTGCCCACAGAGGAAGCATGTCCAGAACAGTTATTCACTCAAACAGGGTGAATGGATGTGTGCTGGGTTTGGGGATTTGAGATGCGCCAGCCTAGGCGCAGGGGCAGCCAGCCAGGGTACACCCCATGGTCTGGGCTGTTAGTGGGGAGAGAAAGGGCACGGAGCAGTATTTCCCACTTCCTTTGATCTCCATCAGAACCACCACTTTGTGTAACTGCAGCTGGGGCTGTTTTGCCCCAAAGGCACCAAAAGCACACTTTTGTTAGTTTCCCCCCTTTTTTTGTTCAGCACAGCAGAAAGGCTTCCTCCATGGCTTGTTCAGCTGCCTCTTCAGTCTCCTGTCCTGGCCAGGATGGGGACACATCTGTGTGCAAAGCTTCTCTGCCTTCTGAACATGGTCATTCAGATGAACTTGGGTCCCCTGCATCCAGTGCAATCAGCGAGACTGCTTCTCATGGAGATGCTTCCAGAGGGTGAGTTTCCAAAATTCTTGAATTGGGTCCAAGGTTATATTCCACAGGAAATCAGGGACTCCTTGCATTCCTCCCAGAGGAAGGAAAGGGATGGCTTTGAGTCTAGAAGGGCTTGCAAGTGCAAGCATAAATACGGGTCTCAGTCAAGGATATATAGAAGCAGGGGGACATAGGGGTGGGAGATCTCACAGACTGCATTCATATGACAGCTCTGTGAGATCTCCTTCCCCTTCTCCCTTGCCTTCCAGATCACCACGCAGTACAAGGTCCAGGGACATGAATTCTCCTGCCTCTCACTCTGACCGCACAGAACTCTTCCTCTGGGGAAGGGGGAGCTCTTCCTCCATTCCAGCTGCAATTCTGTCAGAATGCTGCCTCACGTATTGGAGGATCCTCCCCTTCCTGATCTTTCCTCCCATCCTGCTGCTCCCCAAATTAGGTGGTTTGGATGATGGTGATCCCATGTTGTCAACTGTTCACCTGCCTCAACCCTGCCATGGGGTTGGGAGGAGTTGTGGGGGAGCAAGAGGGTGCTTCAGATGCTGACCACTCCCAGCCTAAAGCTACAGGGGAGGAGGGTGAATTGGTGCCTTCTCAGCCTCAGCTCTTCACAACTGATATTTTTCAGCCTCTTATTAAGGCATGCAGAGTGCTTTAGCTTACTGGGGAAAAGATGTCTCCTGCACTTGTCTCCTCTTCAGTGGGTGCCAAGAAGGTTTTTCCCTTGGCTTTGCACAAGCCTGCTACACTTCCTTTTCCTGTTATTTTTTACTCCACTTGGAAAGCAGAATGGGCCCACCTCAACAAGTCTAAGCTAGTGTCTAGAGCGGTTAAAAAACACTATGTTTTTACGGCAATATTATGCAGCAACTTTGCTTTCCTGCTGTGGATCTGCCCATTGTGACTTTGGCTTCTTCTGCTGTTATTCCTTCAGAGGCAGAAGGAAGCTCCAAGGATACCTGCGACAAGCAGATCAAGGTAGATCTTCGTAGAAGCTTTGAAGCTGCCATGGTGGCCTTTAAGGCTTCAGTTACTGCCTCTGTTTTCGAGGGCTGTTCTTATGCGAGCAGATGAGCTTGGGAGAGCAGGAGATGACATGTGCAAGCCTGTCAAAGACGTTTTGAAGATGTCTCACACTTCTGCTCTGGCTGCAGCTGTTTCTTTGGAATCTTTCCGGTATGCCACATGTTCTGTGGTGTCCACTAATGTTCCATAGTGTCATATCTGGCTTCAACAGTGGAAGGGTTCATTCTGGGTCTCAAATAAACCTTGTCAGTCTTCCATTCTCTTGGGTTAAGTTATTTGGGGAGCCACTCCAGGAACATCCTATTGAGATCAGGCAAAAAGAGGACACTTTCAATTGCTAAGGAGGAGGAGCTCAGGGAGCATCAGTCTCAATTTTTTTGTCCCTCTAGGCATTTCTCAAAATCTTGGGGGTACTCCTCATGCAAGCTTAGAGGGGATAGACAGGATAGAGGATCAGTTGCTCAGTGGCGGTTCCTTCAACCACTCCAAATTTCCTAAAAGCTTGCATATCTGTGGGACAGATCACATTGAACAAGTGGGTTCTGGAGACCTTGACCCTTGGATATACACTGGAATTTGCTCAGAGACCACACGGTCTGTTCATTCCTACCTCACACTCAAGATGCCAGAAAAACATGGGAACTACCAAAATGCCATCACTCATCTTTCGGAGATTTGGGCTATAGAGATGGTCCCTCCCTCCCTCTTAGCAGAGGTCTGGGGTCTATTCAGTTTTTTCTTAGTGCCCCAAAAGAATGGTGACATAAGGGCTACACTCAGTCTCAAATGGCTAAACTGCTCTGTCGCCAAAAAGCATTTTAAAATGGAAACCCTGAAATCAATTGTCATGGCACTAAGGAAGGAAGATGGATGACCTCATTAGATCTCTCTGAGGCATATTTCCACATTGCTTTCAGGCCGGTCCATTGTTGCTTCCTAAGATTCAGTTATGACAGCAGGTATTACCAGTATCAGGCATTACTCTTTGGCCTCTCGTTGGCACTGAGGGTCTTCTCCAAGGTGCTGGTCATGGTAGTAGTTGCAGGTCTCAGAATGAAGGGGATATGTACCCATCCTTACCTCGACGACATCTTGGTTCAGGCCCTCTTTATGGAGAAGTGTCTCAAGACACTCAGTTGATTCTGGATTGTTTCCATCATCTTGGCTTTGCGATCAGTGTGAAGAAGAGCTCTCTGAATCCCACTCAGATTGATGAATCTTGGCGTGCAGCTCAATACACAGAGCTTTTGGATGTTCCTTACCTCAGAAATGGTGGAAAAGATGACCACAGCTCTGCACCAGATCAGGGCAATGGAGATAGTGGATTTGATGTATCTGGCTTGGTTGCAGGGGATGCTGGTGTCATCCTTTGATCTGGTTCTCTGGGCACAGTTTAATTCAGGCAATCTACAGCAACTCCTTCTCCCTTATCAAGATGAGATTGCGGAATGCAAGTATCTCTCAGTCCTAGTCCCCCAGTTATCTCAAGCAGGAGCTTCTTTGGTGGTTGGCCCCTCATTGCCTTTCAGAAGGGGTGAGATTAGATGAACCTCACAGGATAATTTTGATGACAAATGTCAGCTTTTATGGTTGGTGTGCTCACACAGGCCAGTATGTGTTGCAAGGGACATGGTCCCTGGAAGAGACCCAATTGTTGAGCCTCAGCTCTCCCAGAAGGGACAGGAAGGGAAGAGGCATGCGTTTCAGGCGCCTCCACTGCCAGAAGACACAGAAGACTTGGGAGTTGTTGAGTCTGAGCGGGACCTTGGGGGGGGGGGAAGTGAGCCTGAACTCCAGCCAGTTCCCACGGATGGCACAATCTCCGAGGACGAGAGCGCGCTGCCCCCAGTTGCTGCTGAGGACCTGTTGGGGGAGGCTCCTGCGAAAGTGCCAACTCCTCCCTTACCAAGCAGTTCCCAGGATGCCACCAGCGTGACGCAGCCCCCTGAGCTCGAGCCCGTTACTCAGGAGCAGGTGTCTTCTGATGAGCCATTAGAGACACACCCCCCATCACCTCGCTCCCGCCGCCATGAGAAACGGACAGGGCAGAGACAGGATTTGCGAAGGAGTCAGAGATTACGATCGAAGATGTTCCCTACTTAAGCTTGCCGCTCACAGTGGGGATCTGCTGAGTCAACTTCTTTCATACGCAGCAGAGCATGCCTAGGGGGTAGTTAGGGACTTTTAGTGAGTTAATGCAGTTTTTTCTTTGAAGTGCAATGCCTTTGATGTATCCATTACTTTAATAAAACGAGATTTAATTGCACCCGCGTCTCAGTCTCGTGGTTCCGGCTCTGGACGGGACACCAATTGAGCATCAGTATCCTGGAATTGTGTGCAATCTGGTTGGGTCTGAAAGCCTTGACCTCAGAGATCAGGTGGTCCCATCTTTGATTCAAATAGATAACATGTCAGCCCAAGCTTACATGAACAAACAGGGTGGGAATCAATCCCAGACCTTGATCTCTGAGGCCGACAGCCTCTTTTGGTGGGTGGAACTCAATCTTCTCTCCCTCATGGCAAAGCATCTTGCAGGAGACAACAACTTTCTGGGGTGGATGTCATTCTGTGGCCCACTATTGGCTACGGAGATCTTGGTTTTATGGACCTAGTGAACTTGTCAAGCCAGGATCCATGGCATCAACCCAAATGGCAGCATCCTCTTGTTCAGGGTCCAATAGTGCATCCTTGGCCAGAGTTCTTCCATCTGATAGCCTGGAGGCTGAGAGGATCTGGCTAATCCAGATGGGTTACTCTGGGAAGGTTCTGGATACCCTTCTTTCCTCCCAAAATGCCTCTACCAATTGGGTTTATAGCACTAAGTGGAAAGCTTTTTTGTTATGGTGATGCTCTAGGCAAGAGATTGTCCTATCTATGTATATTAAACATGGGCTTGGTTTTCTTTAGGCTGGGGTTGATAAAGGGTCTGACCACCAACAGCATCAAGTGCCGGGCCATTGCCATTAGTAGTATTTTCTCCACTTTGGATCGTGGTATCCTGTTGGCTCACTTCCTCTTCAAGAAGGTCCTCCAAGGAATAGCTTTACTTTCTCCTCCAGTTATTAATGGGTTTCCACTTAGAACCTTAACTGGATTTCTGCACTGATGGGCTCCCCCTTTCAGACGATGGTAGCTTGTCCCTTAAATTTGTTAACATTCATTACTGTTATGTCTGCACAATGGGTTTCAGAATTGGGAGCACTTTCTTCTGATCTCCAGGATTGTTTTTTTCACCAAGATAAAGTTGCGTTACATCCTGGTCCCTCTTTCATTCCCAAAGTTAATTCAGTTTTTCATAGATCCCATGAGATAGTGCTTCCATCTTTTTGTCCTAGGCTTTCATGTCAGCAAGAATGTAGGTATCACTCTCTGGGTCTCAGACGTGCTTTCAGGTTTTACTTGGACAGGTATAGAAGTCCAAGGCTCTGTAGTGTTTCTGGTCCCTCTAAATATAGAAAGGTCTCATCTGTGAAATGTATCCATTTTGCATTGGCTCAGACAATCAATTGCTCAGGATTATGGAGCACTGGGTAAGGATCCTTCTGTGGAGATCACAGCCCATTCTCTCAGGGATACTGCTGTGTCTGCTGCCTACAAAGGCAGTTTTCCTGATTTGGATATTTGCAGGGTGGCTACCTGGGCCTCACTTTACACATATGTAAAACATTACAGAATATATTCCTTTTCATCTTCAGATGCCACTTTTGGCAGGAAGATGCTTCACAATGTGGTTTCGCAGTAGGCGGAGTGCAGAGGAAGCCTACCCAATGTATACTGCTCTGATACATTCCTCTCACGGAATGTCTTCTATCCTCTCGCAAAAATGGAAGTTTATTCATGAATTTCTGTTTGGAGAGAAGGATGGAGGACATTCCACCCTCTTCTTATCCCTCTGCATTTACCCTCTGGGTGGGGTTGGGGTTCTAGGGCTTCTGCCTCTGGTTTAAATATCTCACATTCTGTTTAGGTTGTGTCCTCTCTGTAGTCTCTAACCTATATTGTCCCACATTTGGACGAATTGTGTTTTATTTTCTTGCTGTTGGGTTTTCTTCAGGCTGTTTTTCATCTGCTGCCCTGTTGTGGCTTCTTCTTGTTTTCCATTGCAGTGATTCCGTATTGGATCTTTAGGGCGGACCTGCAGGACAGTTTTCTTCTTTCCTTTGCAGTGGGCTTGAGGGGTTATCTTAGCTCTGCTAGTTCAGTCTGGTGGGTGGGATGACTCCTCCCCATGGAGAGAACGCAAAAAGGCTCTAGGGACCCTGCCTGCCATGACTAGCAGGAGGAGCCATTCCGATCAGGGAATGTCCTCCATCCTTCTCTCCAAATAGAAATTCACAGTAAGGAACAAGTTTCAAGAATCCCAAGGCTGCACAGGAGTTGCAAAGTTGTTGCAACAAGTTTCCTCACTTCCCTGCCAAGCTTTTAAGCAGAGGGGGAAATGCCCAGATACTTGTTGGAATCCCTGATCCTGGGGGAGTTCCTAGCCTAAGGGTGGGTGCTACATATAGGGAAGTGTGTCCTCTTTTCTCTTGATGTGCTGCTACCTTTCCCTGGAAGACAATGCTGGGCCTGCCTCCACCTTGGAATCATCCCAGCCTGTTACAGACCATGCCCAGCAGTTCTCCCCATCCCACAACAGGGCAGCAGCCTCTGACAGCCCCTTCTCCTCCACATGTGAAAGAGAGGAAGCCTCTGGGACTCCTGCTTCAACAGAGGAGTCAGGCACCTCTGGAGGCAGAGGGGCTGCTCAATCAACAAGGCTCTGCTCTGTTGTCTCATCTCTCTCCCACTTGTTGCCCTCTTCCTTCACTATCTGCCACTCCTGGTCTGAATCAGGGTACTCAGAGGGAATTGTGGCAAGTAGGGCCCCTAGGGTCAGCAGGACCTCGGACCTGCACTTCTTTGTCTGGCCCTGGCTGTGCCACAGTCGACTATTTCCTTTTTATGCATTCAAACCCAAAGCTGTAGTACAGCTCATCAAAAGGTTTTAGCTAACCTGGTTTGTCAACAAGGACGACTGTGAAAAGCTACAAACCAACTTTCTAGAACTATTGGCAAAAGGAAACTGCAGGAGGCACAGCAGAATTGGCAGCCACTCTGAAAATATAAGTGGCTGAGAAACAAAATTAGCTGCAACCTAGTAGCAACTAATAAGAAAACAAACAAACAAAAAGAAAGCATAACCTGTATCTTACCTGTAAGATACCATTGGATGATGAGGTTTTTGTTTACCTACCAAGAAAAAAAATCCATTAATATTACACATCACAAGATGTGTACAAATAATATAATACTATCCATTTTTATCCTAGCTTATGATTGGGGGGGGGGATTTCAGAATTGACTGTCTATAATGACCAAACAAGATTGGTGGAACAGCTTCAAGAAGAGATGGGCTGCCTTTGGGTTTCATAACAAGCAAGATTACATCACAGCTTGAGTAACATACAGTGTTGCCCTGCAAACAGCAGTGCAGTGACACATTCAGAAATGCAGGGTCCCTTCATGCTAGTCCCAGCCATGCCCCTCCTTTTGAAAATGTGACCCTTGTTAATGTTAGAATAAGCAAACTTGCATGTTCCCTTGTAAAAAAGGAGATGTTCCCTTTAAGGGATATTTTGGGGGATATCCCTATGTACCTGTTTACCATGATGTAAGTTCCTAATGGGTGGGGCTAGTTACCTGGCTTCCTCCTCCTTTGTCCTGGATATTAGCAGATTCCTGCATATCCATCATTGCTGCTACTTTTTATCTCTGGGAGAGGCAGCATGGAAGATGCTCTCTCCTGAGAGCATCATTACCAAAGACTAATGGACTCCTAATCTTTCCATCTAAGCTAGAGCCTATGTTTCCTGAACATATGAAAGATCATGAGTAAACATTCTTTATCTTTTTACCTAAGAAGATTGTGTCTGCTGATACTTGTGTCTGAGGGGAAAAGGTGGGCTGGTTGATTCTCACTCTACTGCTTGCGTTTATATCTCTGCTAAGAAATAGGACCACGAAACTGATCCTATTTCATTTTTAAAATCCCAGACAGTTAATGCCTTCTCCCTAGGAGCCAACCAGCATGAAAAAGAAGAATGTTAGCTACTGAGAAGAGTCTTCTCAGTAGCTGACTCACCTCCTTTCACTCTGATTGGTTCCAATCAGCAGGAAAGGACAAGAAAGCATGTTAGAAGACTCTTCTCAGTGGCCAGCACACTCTGCTTTCATGCTAATTGGCTCATATGATGCTGGAGACATAGGGACCTTGCTAGGACCCTGCTCCCCAAAAACTAAGGGATCCAAGACTCCCCGAGATCTTGGATGACTACACCCCTGCCTGCAAAGCATCTAAAAGTGGAGTAGTACATATGGTTTAAGCTGCAAGATGATCATGTGCCAGAGCAATCATGGACAGCCAGACCATCAGGCTTGTGGTATCTCCTTAAATTCACTCTGCAGTTGGTTCTGTAGAGTTGCCTTTTGCCTTTTCACTGTAAATGGTCAGTGGCATGCAAAAAGAATTACTCCCAGCTGTGGTGGCCACCATAAAACTTCCAGGGATAATGAGTGATGCAACAGGGCAGTCATCTGGTCCAACATTCTGTGAATGTGTATGTGTATGAACTACATTTATACACTACATTTATACACTATTAAAACAATCTACCCAAAATATTTCACTATAAAGGAGGGGTTGCCAAACTATGGCCTGCAAGCTTCAGTCAAGTGGTCTGCGGTGTTGTCTGTAGATTTATGGTTTAAGATGGGAGATAGCACCTCCACCACATTAATTGTTTATATTGATTTTAACTGTATTTTACTGCTTCTTTTATTTTACTCTACATAGAATTCAAATTCAAATAATACTATATATAAAAACTAGTCACCAGATTAGTCAGCCTCCTTAATGATTATTTTTATTTTTAAATGGTGTTTTATGTTTTAACATTGTACACCACTTTGATGGTTTATGATATGGCAGTATAGAAATATATAATCATCAAAATCAACTTTTATACTCTAGCCGAATATTATATGCGAAGGCATTGAGGGGAAGGATCAGAAACCTAATACATTAGATCTGATAAGGGTGTGGGAACAACTAAGCATTGTTAAATTAACTGCTATGCTCAAGGAGGGAGGAAGATTCAGAGAAAGTTTGAAGGGAGTGGCTGATAGTAACACAGAATATAAAAAAGGAGTTGGGAATTTCAGGGCAGGGAACTGATTATATGTATTTGTGAAGAAAAGCAAATAATATACTCAAGAAAAAGAGGGAAAGGGTTTAAATTAAATGAAGAATAAGCCAGACACTAGTTGAAGTCTTTACTATCGTTATTAAGTATTGCATTTATAGTTATTTATCTATAATATTTATTCCACTGAAGTAAAGGTATGATGCATTTAATAATCTGATTTTAGGTTATTTTTGAGAATCTTTTGATGTTCCTTTAGATTATTGTGATAATGTAAACTGAGTATAGTTTGTATGGATTATGAATAATTAAAAAAATATTCTGGGAAAAACACTGTACAAACAACAGAGGCTTTGCCTTCAGATTTACCATCTGAAAGAGACAGGAATTAGGGAAGGGGTGAGTGAAGTGTGTCGAAAGCCTGAGAAAAGGGCTAGATCTTCAGTTGATGTTTAATTATAGGGTCAGATGGTGAAGAGGCTTACAACTTAAGAGAAATCTGAACTTAATATGACACAATAGAGGAAGCCTGTAAAGACAAACTTCACACTATCAGTGTTCTTAGATTCTCTTTTTAAAATAAAGGAAGTATTTCCATAGATACCTCCTCTGTGAATCAAAATGTAGGAAACGTTTCTATTATGTTGCATTTAAAAATGACACAGATACAGGACTTAATATAAACTGGAGCTGCATCCTTTGCATGTTTTATTTATTTATTTATTTATTATACTTCTATACCGCCCCATAGCCAAAGCTCTCTGGGCGGTTTACAGTACCTAAAAACAAATGTTTTAAATGAATATAAAATGAAGCAGCGTGCTCGTATGCATGATGCACTCCCGTCCCTGCTAAAGAAACACAGTTTGTCCCCTGATCTCAGATCAGAGGGTAAAAGTAACAGAAATACATTTTTCCAACGCTGAGAAGCATGAAACAGCAAGATATGGCTAGGAACTCAATCTGATTAGAAACTGAAAGAGAAAAATCAAATATATGCTACATAGAAAGGAAAGCAATAAGATAATGGCAGAGAAGAATTAAAGATGTGGGGTTTTTTTCTCCCAAGAAGTTTGTTTAAGGAGGACTAGTTGGAGAAGATGCCAAATTGAGAGAAAGGGAGAGAGAGAGTGCTACATGTTGTCATTATAAAAATACAGATAAATGACAGATCTGAGAAGAAGAATAGACAGACTGAAAAGAAGTCAGCATACAAAACTTTCAGGAATGCCAATAACGATAAGGAAAGGGAAGCATTAGGAGAGATATAGAAAGTATGTTGAGAGGACCAAACTAGACATTTAACATGCTCATCTGTGCAATTAACATGCACATTTTAAAAAAAAATACAAATAGCAGTCATATATGTATGAGAGAGAAATGAACATTTTAAAGTTTTTCCTCCTCTGCTGCAGGGTAAATTAAGGAAGATAAGCAGATGGAATAATGGAGAAAATGGGAAGGAAGGAATCAATACAGCAAGTGGTCAAGCTGAAAAGATGAGCATATAGGTTAGAGCAGCGTTTCTCAACCGGTGTGCCTCCAGATGTTGTTGGACCACAACTCCCATCTTTCCTGACCATTGGCAATGCTGGCTGAGGCTGATGGGAGTTGTGGTCCAACAACATCTGGAGGCACACCCGTTGAGAAACACTGGGTTAGAGGTTGAGCAGGGAGAAAAAAGGGGAAATGTGGAGTAGGCATGTCAGAAGAATGAGAAGAAGACACAAAGTGTGGATACATACAATTTTATTAAAAAAAAAGGTCCAGACATGTGGAGAAAAAAATAAAAAGAGTGCAAAAGAGACTCAAGTATGAGAAAAGGATTAATAGTGACGTCACATTAAAAATATATGTCTAATAAGGGAAAGCATAATGACAGGACCAAACATGAATGCATAATGAAAAAAATCAACTGTGGAGCAAATTTATACTTTAGGTGCCCACCACATGGATATACATAAACAAAGATGTTGAAGGAAACAGGGTGAAGGCAGTGACTACAAAGAGAATAAGAAAGAAGAATGCTTAATGGCCTTGTTAAGAGGCTGAAAAATGGGAAAAAAGTAAAGAAAGGAGGTGGGGGAACCAGCACGAGACTATAAATCACAAATGGTTTGGAAAAGGAGAGGGGGTGAAGAATTAGGGAATTACTTTAACCAAGACGATTGTAAGAAGGAAGAAGAGTGGTAAATTGGCAGGTGTTGGAAAAGTAGCAGAATCAAGAGACATGTTACCCTAGACAGGCCAGAAAGAACATAGAACAGAACTAAGCTGAGAGAATTAAGAAATGTGGATAGTGAACCAGGTATATGGTAGAAAACGCAGAGAGAACATTAAATGGATAAAATAAAATGGACAATCAGATACAATATAATGATTTCAGTGCTATTACAACAATGACAAGCATTGTTAAATACCTTCCACATCTTTGCAATGACGACACCTGAATCTTAGGCTGACCACACTGACCAAGATAATTACAATCACCACCAGAATGGCAATGAAGCTGATAACACCTGGATAATGAGGAAAACAAGAACCGTAACGGCAGCCATCTCTAGTTTTCTATTCAACATCTGTTGGAATCAATGACAACAGAGAGGGGTGACAATGGGGCCCATGATTACTGATAAGCCAAAAATGCCAATGCAGTCAACAAAAAGGGGAGGGAGTGCAATCAAGGATAGAAAACTTAACAAGCCTGTCCCCAGACAAATATCAGTGTGATTGTCTAGTCTCTGGAAGGGCATAACTTTCTTTCAAGAGTACAGATGAGTGTAATAGGCCATAATGTTTCAAAAATGTCCTTACAGTCTACATATATTTTAGTTAATTTAAAAGTCAAATGGAAATCTTAGATAACCAGCAATTCTCTTAAGCCTAATAACAAATGTCCCAGAAGAAATTTCACTGGCAAGTCTGTAACAATTGGACCAATGCTGGTGGTGACATATTCTTTAGCACTGGAAACTGACCAAGATGTCATGCCAGCATCGTAGCAATAGACTAGTGCGTGTTCTATCAATAAGAGCATAGCAGTATTGTGCAAAGTGATTAACAGCAGAGATTTTGGTGGCATGCGTGCTCAAAATTGATTGTTCTCCCAGCCCTGTCCACAAACGTCCATGAATATTCTGGCACTCTTTAAACACATCCATGTAGATAATCCTTAGCCATCTGTATCATTACTTTCTACTCACATTGTGACACCTCACCCTGATATCCTCACTTACCAGATGCTGCCACTGTTAGTGCTGCTGATTTCTCTTCTGTAGGGGAAGGGACAGTGAGAAATTCTGTCTTTACATCCAGGAGACCTTTTGTGGGAGGAGTGACCCATTTAGATATACCTGTGGAAGCTTAGAAAGAAGACGATATAGAAACATAAAGAGGAGAATCTCTATACATCAAATAAAGAGACAATAAGTTGGCACAAGACCCTGCATCATCTACTGAGGTAGGCTAGAAAGTGGACCAGCACCAGACTTGCTGTAACGTGGGCAACATCAAAGCTGGTGGTGCTGGTGCCCTTTAAGCCAGGGATAGTTTTTTTCCTTCTTTTCAGAGTTTCTTAGAAAGTCAATGAGAAGACTTTAAAACGATTGCTGGCCAACACAGATAAGTTGGTTATATAGGATAGCTTTATATGCATTATTAGAAAGTTATGAGTGATTTTTTTCTGACTCAAAACAGCATTGCATTGTCAAGTTTTTTGTAAAAAATGAATAAGTGTATTGTACAGCAATCATTTTAATCACTTGTCTCCTGAAATTTTATATGTTAACTCCCTTTTGGATTAATAGTTTTTCTTTTTTTATATATAGCCTGATTAGTTATTTATATTGTAGTGGCCATTGGCTATAAACAATGAAATGTGACTAATTGACTCACCAGTGCTACAGATTACTGGCCCTGGAGGGATGCCCCAGTAGCCACAGCACAGCATGGCTTTTCCACAAAAGCTGCACTTGCTGCTCATCCTGTTCCTCCTCCTCCTCTGCTGCCCAACATGAAATGCACTGCACAAACAAGCATGGATGCCCCAAGCAATATGGAGAACAAAGGAGGCCCAGGGCACAGCAGTGGCTTCATTTGTTTCACGGGTGCTGCCAGGGATACATGCCCACACCTTCTCTCCTGTTCCATCATCCTTGCATGTGTTCTGCACACAGATGCAAAATGAAATGATAATTATATATATATATATATTTGGAAATCAGTCAAGGCCAGAAAAACCTCCCTTCCTGACAAGGGAAGTGGGGGGCAGGAAAGGAGAGGACAGAGGGCATGGCGATACAGCATGAGAGCAAGACTGGAGGTCAATCAACCACTGACCATCTAAAAGGCATTTCTGACTGTCATGAATTTAGCTATGTTGGAACAACTCTCTATATAAAGGGACTGCACCTAATCTAACAAAATAGGTTTACGTTACCTTTCTGACAAAAATCAAGCAACAATAGTTTTTGTACATATAAGAATATTTATTACCACTGAGTAATGCAGTTAGAGATGAAAGGGAGGATAAACAGCAATCATTGATTCTGTTCCTTGTAATATCAGGATCACATAAATCACATAAAGTTGCTTTTAATAGCAGAACAACAGCAGAGAGTATCTACCTGCTGAGGATGGATGTGTGATGTTTCCATTTTTATTGGGCACAGAATCTACAGACAAATGGGAAAATATGAGAGCAATTAGGATATATATTTTTTGTGGGGACATTTTGTGGGGTCATAAATTGTCTGGCATCTAAAGTAAAGACCATGTGATCTGATACGCTTCTCTCCATTTTACCTCCCATTGTTGCTAATGCCTACTTCTTTCCACATATCAGCTTAATATGTTAAATATTCAAACTCAATTCAGTAAAAAATTCTCCTTCTTGCTCCTCAACAAAAATCTCAACATATCAGTCCTTTGTGCATCTCAGTTCACATGTGCAGACCTCTTCAGGTCTACATACTGACATTAGACCCCCACAACAGCACCCCAAAGTTCCCTCTATATTCATCAGAGGGTAAGTCAATAACAACAACCAGACTTAGGTCAAATCAGATCCACATATAATATCAGATATTCATGTCCCCATTCAATCACACATTGAGCTTCAGTACACTGAACCCCCTCCCCCCACACACACACCATATTTGTTCAGATCCCCCCCCCGACATCACTGACTCTCTGAGAGTCTGTTTCTGGCTCCTACTTTCTCTTTCATTCCATTTTTGTCCCTTGTTGTGCCATATTGCAGTCAACTCTCAATTTAATCCCCTCTCCAAAAATGCCCTCTCCAAAAATCGCCCGAGCGATGCCACGGGGCGTTCAGGTGATGTCATGGGCGGGTCTGAGTGATGTCATTAAGCATGATACATTAAGCATCAACCACAGTTGCTTGGCGCATACAATTCAAACAAAAACATTTCTCTGGTTGGAAATTAAGATAGAAATCTTAGCTAAAAGATGGAGCCTAGGTAGGGAACATTTAATCTAGCCAACTCCCTTCTGGCAAAAAGGGTTTAAGTGCCTTCAGGCCAGTCCAGTCACCAGAAGGCCTTTGTAGGAAGAAAGGAGCCTAGTGTTGTGGAAATGTTAGATGGGAGCACTCAGGAGTAAAGATGGATGCCCCTGAAGGCTGCAATTCTAAACACACTTACTAAGGGACTAAGCCCCATAGAACTCAATAGTGTAGTGAAATGTGTCTTTAAGTTAGATGCACAGCAAAGAAAGAGTTAACTTTCTCTAGGTCAGCCTTTCCCAACCAGTGTGCCTCCAGATGTTGTTGGACCACAACTCCCATCAGCCTCAGCCAGCATTGCCAATGGTCAGGAAAGATGGGAATTGTGGTCCAACAACACCTGGAGGCACACTGGTTGGGAAAGGCTGCTCTAGAGGGTATTACACACCCTAGGGGACCTAGACTGATTTAGTCACTGGAGTTAGTCATTGTTGTGTGTGCTGTGTGAGGCCTAGCACAGAACAAGCTCAGATGTTTTACTGTTTACGTTTTATTAAATAAAGAAGCTCTATTTATCCTCGGTCTCATCCTGATCAATATAACAAATAGGACTTCTCAGTAGATATGGTTTGGATTGTGTTGGGCAGTATGCCTTGTCTAAAGATCAGGAGGAGGGGAGGGCTAGTGTGCGCCTGTCCAGTTTAAGATGTTCATGTCCTACTTCTTATGTTCTTATTTTCTTATGATTGAATCCTATAACCCTCACACACTCAAAACGTATCCTTCCCTTTTCCTGTTCCTGCTTCACATCACACTTTGCCAAAGCACTACAACTGTATTACCATCAAATTAAAAGGATTGAAAGAGCTACCCAAGCAGGTGACGTCATGTGCCAGGGTTTGGTTTACGATGAGGTCAAAGCTCTATCTGAAAGCAGCCTTTGAACTACATCATTTGATGGCATCTGGTGTGTTTTCTGCATCAGTACAATCTGAAGGGAGGTTAGAAGCAGCAGGAGACATCCCTCCCCCCACCCCCGTAATTGCTGTCTCTTTCTGCTTAGAAAATTATTGTGGATGGAACTTAGCCCCCCCATCCCACCCTGCGTCCCCCCCACTCTCTCTCACACACACATGAATGCCAGCTACTATCACTGTAATGCACTAAGCATGTGTGCTCTCCCCCAGCCCCCAATGTGATGGCTTATCTGGTCTCCAGGGGAAGCTGAGCTCAGAGGCTGCTTAGACATATCCTCACACAAACACATTATCACTCTTTGGACACAGAGCAGACAACTCTGCTCTTTGTTCTTATCCCCCAGGAAGCCAAACTTTCTCCCTAGACCTTTCCCCTGCATCTCTCCCTGATCAGCAAGGCAAGTGTCCCAGGATGCCAACTCAGGGCTCATTTGCTACTGAGATGTAGTGCCATACCTAATAGTTTACCATATATGGAGCGAGAAATGCCAGACGTACAAGCTGGATTTAGAAAGGGAAGAGGTACCAGACATCGTATTGCAAACATACGTTGGATAATGGAATGGACCAAGGAATTTCAGAAGGAAATCACCCTGTGCTTTATAGCAAAGCCTTTAATTGTGTAGATCATGAAAAACTATGGAATGTGGCAAAAGAAATATGGGTGCCACAGCATCTGA
The DNA here is from genome assembly GCF_030035675.1 of Rhineura floridana. Taxonomy (NCBI): domain Eukaryota; kingdom Metazoa; phylum Chordata; class Lepidosauria; order Squamata; family Rhineuridae; genus Rhineura; species Rhineura floridana. Next base: position 175,786,838 of record NC_084480.1, on the reverse strand, counting down.
TTGTCCTGATGCGCAACCTATACTTTGGACATGAGGCTATTATAAGGACATAATATGGAGAAACCGATTGCTTCCCAGTCGGAAAGGGTGTGAGACAGGGGTGTATTTTATCACTTTCCCTATTTAATCTATACACAGAACATATCATAAGGAAAGCGGGATTGGACCAAGATGAAGGAGGTGTGAAAATTGGAGGGAGAAATATCAATAATTTAAGATATACAGACGATATCATACTACTAGCAGAAACCAATAATGATTTGAAACGAATGCTGATGAAAGTTATAAAAGAAAGCACAAAAGCAGGACTACAGCTGAACATCAAAAAGACTAAAGTAATGACAACAGAAGATTTATATAACTTTAAAGTTGACAATGAAGACATTGAACTTGTCAAGGATTATCAATACCTCAGCACAGTCATTAACCAAAATGGAGACAATAGTCAAGAAATCAGAAGAAGGTTAGGACTAGGGAGGGCAGCAATGAGAGAACTAGAAAAGGTCCTCAAATGCAAAGATGGATCACTGAACACTAAAGTCAGGATCATTCAGACCATGGTATTCCCGATCTCTATGTATGGATGTGAAAGTTGGACAGTGAAAAAAGTGGATAAGAGAAAAATCAACTCATTTGAAACGGGGTGTTGGAGGAGAGCTTTGCGCATACCATGGACTGCGAAAAAATACAAATAATTGGGTGTTAGAACAAATTAAACCAGAACTGTCACTAGAAGTAAAATGATGAAACTGAGGTTATCATACTTTGAACACATAATGAGAAGACCTGATTCACTCGAAAATACCATAATGCTGGGAAAAACAGAAGGGAGTAGAAAAGGAGGAAGGCCAAACAAGAGATGGATAGATTCCATAAAGGAAGCCACAGACCTGAACTTACAAGATCTGATCAGGGTGGTTCATGACAGATGCGGTTGGAGGTTGCTGATTCATAGGGTCGCCATAAGTCGTAATCAACTTGAAGGCACATTAACAACAACAAAAAGCATCACAGTAAATGCATGTTCCTTTCCCTGGAGGCTGGTGGGAAAAGGACAGCATATTGAAATACGCTTTTTAAAAAGGAATTAACAGGCTTCCTTTGGCTGGGCAGGGAGTGGGAGGGAGGGCAACACTCAGGTCCAGGACCACATTTCCCAAGCTGTTGTCAACACTCGGATTATTATCTAACTCCTCAGCCATATATGGGATTTGTGGTCTCTATTACTGCTGCTAACGTGATAAGCTCTCTTCCTGTTGACAGGCTCATCTGCAATAATCACTTTAAAGTGTGATTGCAATCGCTCCATCCAATTACGAAGGGTCAGTCTCTAAAAAAGAGGGCGCAGGGAGACTAAGTGGTATTTTTTAAAAACTGTTGTTAAAGACAAGCTTTCAGAAAAAGCTGGCACAGACTTTTATTTTTTTACTGGTTACTCTGTTGCTTGCTCTGTAGTGTCTCTTAGCAAGACCTTCTGGGGGGAAAGGGGGGGCTCCGCTGAATTTCCCCCCACAGATACCCTGGCATGACCTGCATTTTCTGTTGTTCTATGCCATCCTCTGCTTGGTGGATTCTCCTGCCACAAGGCCCTCTCTGTGCTCCAGGGCAGGTTGTGCGACTGCGCATGCATGTGGATGCATGCACACGCAAAACAGAGGGACAGAGACTGTTGGGCGGTTGGTGCCTTTCCCCCCACCGTCCCCACTGAAGCAAAGTAAGGAGGTACTGGAGGAAACAGCCATGAAGGCGAAAGCCCGGGGGGGGATTTGGTGTATGTGTGGCTGGAAGGTACAACATGCATGCACGGTTGGGCAAGAGTCCAAAAAACCCCCCCAAACCCCAGAGATCAAGGGACATAGGGGTGATCTGGCCAGAGATCCAGAGAGCACTCTGAAAAGCCAGAGTCTCTGGCCGGAAGCTGGACAGCTGGTAACTCTATAAGAAATTTTTAATATAATACAAGGATTCCTTCTCATGGAAAGGAAAATAAAATTTTTGAGCAATTTATAGCACTGCATTCCTACTGTGCAAAATGTTAAACTGCATAATTGTCAACTAAGATCACTTAGGAGGACAAAAACAGATCTGATTTCCTGGCTTTTTAATTTTTTTAAAAAAATGCTGCAGTGGAAATTGGTGGCTCATCCGTACTTCCTTATAATCTGTATTGTAAGCCCTTTGTGTCTCCATTAACCCTTGCCCATATGATGTTCTCCTCCAATCACTGCCTTCCCACACTTTCCCCCTCTCTGAATACACACTTTCTCATACTAGGTTAGAAGCATCCCAAACCCTGAGATTTGATACATTAAGCATCAACCACAGTTGCTTGGAGCATACCACTCAAACAATAAATTTTATCTGATTGGAAATTAAGATAGAAATCATAATTAAATGAGGTTGTTCCCAGGTTCAGCTGAAGTGACAGAATCATTCCTTCTCAACTGCTTAGGGAGCCTGCATAGGGAACATATAATCTAGCCTACTTGCAAGAAGGGTTTAAGTGCCCTCAGGCCAGGCCACTCACAAGAAGGAAGAAGGGAGCCTAGAGTTGTGGAGATGTTAGATGGGAGCGCTCAGGAGTAAAGATGGATGCCCCTGAAGGCTTCAGTTCTAAATACATTTACTAAGGGACTAAGCCCCATAGAACTCTAGGCCTTTTAATGTGGCTGCTCCAAACTTCTTTGCAAACTTGACAGTTCACTGCAGAGAGAAGTTTGAGAAATGAGTAAGAGTTAAGTGAATTCTCTTTTATCACTATTGGGCGTGAAACAAACCATCAGGCAAACAACAAGGTGAATCATTAGTAGGTTTAAGGGGGTTGAGCTGAGTGCATGGAACCATGTGCTTCTATTGATGTAAGGAAGTGAGATCAGAGGTAAATGAAATGCAATTTCTAGAAATAGAAGAAGAAAAGACAGTGATGATTTCTTAAATGCAATACTATACCAACCACAAGATTCCTATGAGTTAGGCAGAAAACTCAGGATCCCACAACCAGTCAGGGTTCCTAACCAAAACTGGATGGGAAGAAATAAGCTGAAGATGAACCCTGACAAAACCGAGGTACTGTTTGTGGGAGACAATGGAAAGTTGGGGGATGTTGACCTGGTGCTCAATGGGATACAATTGCCCCTGAAAGACCAGGTCTGCAGCCTGGGGGGTCATTCTTGACTCCCAGCTGTCCATGGAGACTCAGGTCTCGGCTGTGAGCCGAGGCGCTGTATCAACTCCATCTGATATGGAGGCTGCGCCCCTACCTTCCCAACCATCTGCTCCCATCTGTGGTACAGGCCCTGGTCTCCTCTCGCCTAGACTACTGTAATGCGCTCTACGTGGGGTTACCCTTGAAAACGGTCCGGAAGCTGCAACTGGTACAGAATGCGGCGGCTTGCCTGATTAAAGGCAGCCGCCGGCAAGATCATATCACTCCAGTGCTGAAGGAGTTGCACTGATTACTGGTTGTTTTCCAGGCCCAATTCAAGGTGTTGGTTCTGACCTTTAAAACTCTATACGGTTTTGGCCCAGTCTATCTGAAGGAGCACCTCCAACATCATCAGGGATGCCGCTCAACAAGATCAGCCTCAAAAGGCCTTCTCTCTATCCCACCAGTTAAAACAGCTAGACTGGTGAGGACTAGGGAGAGGGCTTTTTCAATTGTGGCCCCCACTTTGTGGAATTCCCTCCCAAATGATCTCCACCATGCCCCCTCTATGATGAGCTTCCACCGGGCCTTGAAGTCCTGGCTCTTCAGGCAGGCTTTTGGGGTGGGTTAGGTTTCATTATTATTGTTGAGATTTTTAATGTTTTTATGTGTTTGTATGTTTTTATTTTGTATGTCGCCCAGAGTGGCTGGACAGCCAGCCAGATGGGAGACTAATAAATAAATCCTGGCAGCCAGTCAACCAATATCACAGAAATCTCCATGCAGCACAACCTGATCTGGGGTCTGCAGTTAGTGCAGAATGCTGCAGCATGATTGCTGACATGAGTGAGACCCTGTCAGCACATTATGCCTCTGCTCTGAAATCTGCACTGGTTGTCGATTTGCTACCAGGTCAAGTTCAAGGTGTGCTTTCCATGTTACAAGTGCCACATAGTACTTGTTCTGCTTGTGTAAGAAATCGATCCTTTAGTGTGGCAGCACCTACACTTTGGAACTCCCTGCCTATTGTTAGGTAGGTGTCATCATTGTACTCATTTTCTCACCTGCTAAAAACATTTTTGTTTAGGCAAGCCTACCCAGGCACGTAGAAGCTACTGTGTTTTTATCTGTTTATATACTCATTATTAGTTTTATTATTTTGATTTTTTATAAATACCTGTTCTTTTAGTGGTTTTGCCAATAATTTCATTCCCTCTGTAAACCGGTTTGAGAGTTTTTTTAATAATAAAGCGGCATATAATTGTTGCAAGTAAAATACTTTAAAAAATGTCAGAGTCACTGTGGTCCTTAGGTCTCTTTCCTCTTTTAGGAACAAAGAAAGCTGCCTTATATCAGCACTGGTCATTTGGTACCATCTACCTGAGTACTGATGACATGGACTAGCATTGGCTCTCCAGGATTCCTGACAATGGTCTTTTCCAGAGATTGGATTTTGGACCTTTGCATGCAAAGCATGTGCCCTACCACTGAGCTACAGCCCTTCCCCTATTTCAAGAAGTATCTTTTAAAATTGTTCTTTTCAATACACTACTGAATGCACAACATACTTAGGGCAGATCCACACTATGCATTTAAAACACATTCAACATACATTGGAAGCACATGAATCCCACCACAGAATTATGGGAATTGTAGTTTGTTAAGGGTGGTGGGAACTATAACTGTGAGGTGAAAACTACACTTCCCAGGATTCTTTCGGGGACGTCAGGTGCTTTAAATGCAAGTTGGATGTGCTTTAAATGTATTATGTGGATCTGCATTACTTCATGCATTTTATCTGCATATAAACCATTTTAATTAATTTTTTAAATGGAAATCAGCTATACAATTTACTTTGGCTACTCACCATCTCTCAGCTAAATCTGCCCCTTAGGGTGAAAACAACAGAGGGGGGCCATAACCACCTCAAGGAAGAAGGGCACACTTAAAATGTAGAGGATATAATAATGTACAACAATAGTGTGAAATCAGATACATATTGAGACATAGTATGAAGAAATATTTATATAAGTATCAGAGCTTGGAAAAGTTACTTTTTTGAACTACAACTCCCATCAGCCCAATCCAGTGGCCATGCTGGCTGGGGCTGATGGGAGTTGTAGTTCAAAAAAGTAACTTTTCCAAGCTCTAGTATGACTGTCAAATATGTTTATTATTTACACAACCTGTAAAGATATTTACAGTGCAATCCTATGCATGTTTACTCAGAAGCAAGTCCCAATGTATTCAATGGGGCTTACTCAAACAGGGAAGCATGCACAGCACTGCAGCCACAAGTGATCAGGAACTTCACTCACCCAACCCAAAATTCAGAATCATGCCACTTTAAGCTGTTTTGTAAGTGTCTTATACTTGTTTTATGGTTTTTGGATTTTAAATGGATTTATTTCTTGATATGAGGTGCCTTGGTTTCCAACCCTACCTCACAGGGTTGTTGGAAAGATTCCATAAACATACACACTGGAGATGTAAAAAGACACTCCGTATAATAGTTTATTGTCAAAACCAGATGGTCATTGCAGAACTTTTTTAAAAAATCAGTATTAGTTTCCTACCAAATAAAAGCAGTGACATCAAGTAAACCCTGCTGAACTGCTTTTAAAAAAGGATTGGAGGGGGAGAGAAAGACTGACATCACAATCCTTTGCTATGTTAACTCAAAAGTCCCATTGATTTACAGCACAATCCAAACATGTCTACTCAAAAGTAAGTCCTACTGAATTCAATGGGGTTTACTCTCCGCTGTGTGTGATTAGCATTGCAGCGTTACTCCCAGAAAAGTGGGTATAGGATTAAAGCTTCATATTGGGAAATTTTTCAAAACAGGCTATGAATCAGACAAATAAACTGCCCTCTTCCATAGCCCAGGAAAATTTAAACTCGTTTGACTCCTTATAATTAGAAAAGGATAACACATTGTAATCGCATCATAAGCTGCAGCATATACAGTTTTTAAATTTTCTGTTCAAAAATGATTTGAAAGATAAAATGTATAATATGCTATTTTTTGCAAGAAATTAAAAAACCTGCATGTGCACTTGTATTATAATCATAACTGAAATTGTTTATTGTGCATGCCTGCCAAGATCCTGCTGTGTTCTTCTGTTCTAGATCTCTGTACAGCGAAAATACTCTTGATGCTGCTACTGAATTCCTGATATGTAGACAAGCAGGAAAAGGAAGCTATTTTCAGAACTTGCAATGGGTTTTAGCTGTTGCTTGAAAGTCAATAAATCCCTTGTCAATCACAACCCTGACTTCACTTATTGGCTAAAAACCTGAAAGGGTGGGGATTAGAGCAGCCAGTATTTACAGAAGTTGCGGGGTGGGCAGCTGTCATTTTGGTGTATATTGCTTGAACCAGACCACCTAGGAACTTAATTTTTTTTAATGAAAGCTAAGAGTCCAGAGATTAGGATGACTCACCCAGAGATCCAGAGAGGACCCCCAAAAACTGGAGTCTCTGGGCAAAAACTGGAGACTGAGCAACCCTATCTCATACCAGGAATATTCCAAAAAGGAGAGAAAAAGCAATTACAAATTGTTGCTAGAGAGAGACCCCTGACTGTGTAGCCTCACTGTTTCCTATGTGAGTATTCTAACTCCATCTCCTTCTTCTGCTTGGTTCCCATTGGCTCCCCTTCCTTCATCCATCCCCCTTCCTCTTCTGTTATCTGAGCCAAAATATGATGAGATGAGAAGCAAGCAGTATCTCAGAGGCTGAAAAATAATAAAAGGGGAGATGCAGGAGATAGCATCAGAAGAGGCAGATTCTCAGAAAGTGAATGGCATCAACCAAAATAAAAGTGAATGGGTTCCAGAAGCTTCAAATGTATGCTTTGGATCTGATGTTGTGGTGCTTTCACAGGCACAGTAGGGAAGGGAATGGGACTCCCTCCTGGTTTCTCTCATCTCTGCCCCTCCCCATTTTTGCTGATGTGTGTGATGGTCAGTTCTGTGCTGGGAAGGGAGGGAGCATTTGTAAACAAGCCAAGCATACTTTGTCGATTCACAGAAGGAGGGGAGACAGAGTCAGAGGCAGGCAAACAGCAAAAGAGCAAAATAAAAAAGGGCACGCCTACAAGTATGGATGGGGAATTTGTTGAATCCATGTATGAAGAATGTGCAAACTGCAAAGCAATCAATTTGGACTGCCAGGGGACAATTTCAATCAGGAAAATATGGATTTTACACAACAGTAAAATCCCTATTTTCAATGAGCTCTGGGTTGCAGTTTGGATCAATACCCTCACAGCGTTAAGCCTTTCTACCCTTTGTTTTTCTGATGGAAACCCCCAGATGTTCCTCTGTTAGAGAAAACCTACATGTACCCCTGTAAGCTTTCTCCATCAATCAATTAGATTTTCCTTTATATGGTGTTCTCTTGTGACCCAAAGAAGTAGAGAAAGGCAGCAGCCTTGCTTTTTGCCTCTATGTGTGAAGATGCCCTCCAAATGTTGCCTTTTTACTGTTGGCAGGACTTTAATTGTCCTAATAAAAACAGGAAGCCTCCTTCTCAGATATACAGATTTCCAGAGGGGTAGATGGGGTAGTTTGATGTAGCAGAAACAAGAAAGACTCTACATGGCATTTTAATTACTAACAAATTTATTATGGCATAAGCTTTCATGGACTGCAGTCCCCTTCAATGAAAATATTAGTCTGGTGTGTGGAAGCCATGAAAAAAGCCAAATCCATGTTAGGGGCTGAAAAGAAAACTGCCAGTATTGCAGTGTCTTTATAGAAATCTACTGTGACCACACTTGGAATATTGTGTACAGTTCTGGTCATCACATCTCAATAAAGGATACAGCAGGGCCCCGCTAATACGGCGGGTTAGGGACCAGGCCCCCGCTGTAAAGCGGAAATCGCTATAAAGTGGGGCCCCATAGACTATAATGGGCCGCATCGCGCGAAAATGACGTCAAAATGACATAAAAATGGCACGCTACAGAAAAAAAACCCCACCGTATTAGCGGAACAAGCGCTGTAAGAGCGGGACCTTTCCCTAATTGAAAACAGCCGCATGAACGAAGCACCATAAAGCGGAACGCCGTAAAGCAGGGCCCTACCATACTGAAGAGCTGACAAAGGTACAGGCGACAAGCAAACTGATCAATGGACTGGAGCAAGTCCCTGCAACGAAAGATTGTAGCATTGGTGGCTTCTTAGTTGGGGAAAAGGCAAGTAATTATGCACAGTGTGGAGAAAGAAGGTAGAAGTTTTTCTCCCATGCACTACTAGAATGCAGAGTCATCCAGTGAAGTTGCATACTGGAAGATTTAGGACAGACAAAAGGAAGTACTTCCTCACAAAGCCCATAGTTAAACGATGACATTCACTCCCACTAGATGTAGCAATGGCCAAACTGAATGCCTTTAAAAGGGGATTAGACAAATTCATGGAGGATAATGCTATCAATAGCTACTAGTCATGGTGACTTTATACTACCTCCAGGATCAGAGTTGGCATGCCTCTGAATAGCAGTTGCTGTGGAACGATTTTGGGAGAAAAGTTTTGCTCTCATGTCACCACCTCCCCCAAATAATCAGCAATATACTTATTTCTGGGAATGAATGATCTTAACTGGTGTTCTTCCTCTATGTATTGTAAAGGAGCCACAACCCCATATCACAATTCTCCTGACACACGCTGAACACCAGATCAAGAGAATGCCCACCCAAATGTGCGGAGCCAAATTATAATTTCAGACAGGCCCATGGTTGCCATGGCACCCATGAAATCCTGAATACACTATATAAGGAGATGTTGGCATGGATATTGAATTCCCCCAACCAGTCTGGGGTAATACACACACACACATCGAGACCACCTTCACTTGCTTTGCTGAGGTAATTCTTCATTACTGGGGTGGATGGGACATCAATAGAATCCCTATTCTGTTTCAAGAGTCCAACATTTATTTTTGAAACTAGGTGATTACTCAATTGGATAAGTAATGAACAAGGTGGAATCCCTATAGATCACAGGGATGGAGAACCTGTGGCCCTCCACATGTTGCGCTATCATCTCTGATCATTGATCATTTGGGGAAGGGCTGCAGCTCAGTGGTAGTGCATCTGCCTTGCATGCAGAAGGTCTCAAGTTCAATCCCCAGCATCTTCAGGTAGGACTGAGAAGGACTCACTGCCTGAAATCCTGGAGAGCTGCTGCCAGTCAGTGTAGACAATACTGGGCTAGATGGACCAATGGCCTGACTCAGTAGAAGGCAGCTTCCTATTATATTCCTATGTCATGCTGGCTGGGTTGGTGAGAGTTGGAGTCCAACAACATCTGAAGGATCACAGATTCCTCAGCTTTGCCCTGTGCATTATGACAACCCCCACCCTTTGAACCTGGCTTAGTGCTCAACTGAGAACATGAACGGCTATAACCAAGACAGATTACCACCACTCCATTCACTGTGGCTACCAATGTCTTGGTAACATATGCCAGACCAGCTAGCTTATACAGTATTAAATCCTTAATGGCAGGTGTCTTCATATTTTATTTATTGATTTTCATACACTTATACCCTGCCTTTCATCATGGAATCCAAGATGACATGTATGTGTGTGTGTATAACTTGACATTAATGTGCAATATCTTAAGGGCTTCTGGCATGGCAGTCAGAACCAGTGTGGTGTAGCAGTGTCAAATGAGGACTAGGAACATCTAGATTTAAATCCCCACTCAGTCATGAAGCTTATTGGGTGAGCTTGGGCCAGTCATTACTTCCCAGAGTTGTTGTGAGGGTAAAATACCTCACAACACATCTCACAAACAATATGTGGGAAAATACCATGTATATACCATCTTGAGCTCCTTGGAGGAAAGGCAGGAAACAAACAAAGGGATTGTATATGTCTCCCTTTCCCTGTTCTGGTATCCTCTTCTCAGCGCCACATCTGTCTCTACCCCACACATTCCTCTCCTCTCACCCCAATAGGTCTCTGCTGAAACCCCCAATAATAGCGACAAATCATGAAAGACAAATCCTGACAACATAACTGTTACTGAGGACCCATGATTTTTATTTTTTTTAAAAAATGGCAAGCAATTAGTATTCCAAAACAGGGGGAAAAGGGTGGCCTTTGCTCCAAGTCCTCCCTAAAGAGATGGTAAAAGAGATGATCCCCTTGGGCCATCCAGCTGGCAACATCACACCATCCTCAGGTGCGAGGTTGCGGGGAAATACCACTCTACCCAGAAGTGGCGGCTGGGTTCCTAGCCCAGCAGTCTCATATTTCACCGTTTAAAGAAGTAGATCTCTCCTCGTTGCAGAGACAGAGGCGAGTGGTCTTGCAATCTCTTCTGAGCTCTGTCACGGTTCTCTCACTGCTGTGTGGTATTTATTGCTGCTGGTATTCCCACACATCATATTTTAAATTCCTCTCTTTAGAAAGCATTCACTTCACTTCAGATATCAAATGAAAAAAAGTGTGTGTGTGTGTGTGAGAGAGAGAGAGAGAGAGAGAGGTGGGGGGGAAAGGAATTCCATGCCAGGGATCATTTGGAAAGGGACTGAAAATTAAAATGTCATTATCATAATACTACAAATCTATTATTTATTTATTTGATTTATATCCTGTCCTTCCTCCCAGTAGGAAGAAGCCCAGTGTGGCACTATCTATAGTGCAGCCATACTTGGAATACTGTGTTTCAATTGCCTCACCTCAAAACGGATAGTGTAGAGTTGTAAAAGATTCAGTAAAGGGTAAGTGGTATTTTCAGAAGTTATGTTAAAAAACCTGATTTAGATTTTGGGGACAATTCCCTACAAAAGTTGCACATGTCAGAGTCTGTTCTCTGCCAGTATGTGTTTTAACCACCACCATTCACACCACACATTTATTCCACTATTGTTCCGCTTTAAACAGTCATGGCTTTCCCCAAGAATCCTGGGAAGTGCAGTTTGTGAAGGGTGCTGACAGTTGTTAGGAGGCCTCTATTTTCCGTCAGATAGCTACAATTCCTTGAGTGGTTTAACTATCAGTCCTTTTTCCAGGAATCTCCAGGAACTGCAGGTCTGCAAGGGGAATTGGCGTCTCCTTACACCTCTCAGCACCCTTCATGAACTACACTTCCCAGGATTCTTTGGGGAAAGCCATGACTGTTTAAAGTGGAATAATGGTGGAATAAATGTACAGTGTGAATGCAGTCTATAGTTGCCAAAACATCCTGACTTTAGTCGTGTATGTATCCCATTTACATTCAGTATACTTTAAACTTAACAAAAAATGGTGCAGAAGGTTGTTGTTTTTCATATCATATATTCATTCAGCTTTTGTTTCAATTAGCAGCTCCATCAGTTTTTCTTCTACAAATAATTAAACATGCAGCATTGTCCTTTCGGTGAAAAAGCCTCTCCTTTGCTGCAAAAAGTATCATTTGTGTATAAAAGGTCATAGTGAATATGTAATCTCTACGCTCCAAAATCTGTTCATTGCACAATACAACAGTAACAGGTTTTTGGACTGCAGTTTTTAACAGCCAGATGTGTCAAAAGCTCTGCACCTCTTTTGCCCAAAGGAAGGAACCAGTTCTTCATGAATACTGAGTAAGACCTGCTTTAGTTTGTTTCATGATAAATTTATAAAGCTGCCTTATACTTACAGAACACAGATTCATCTAGCATAGCACCGTCCACTCCCACTGGAAGCAGCTCTTTCGGGGTCTCAGGCAGAAAGACATCTTTTGCAGCCCTACTGTCTGAGAAGATTTTAACTGCAGATGCCAAGGACTGAAACATAGGCATGCAAAGCGTAAACTCCAAAGCTGAGCTGTTGCCATAATTAAGGCTGCAATCAAAAACATAATTACTAGGGAGTAGCCCCCATTGGAACCTTCTTCTCAGTAGATGTACATAGATTGTGCAACAAAGTATCTTACCTTGAAGAACACAGTCACATATCCAGAAAAACAGCAGAGTTTTTAAAGCTATCATTGTGTCTTCCACATGTCACTCCTCAGAGCCCCGCAACTCTGTCCATTCTGTAATCGGGGAGAGAGGGGATTAAAAACCAGGAGAGAGGTTTGTCTACATGCGTTGATTGTCCAAGAGCTTCCTGTTAAATAATAGAAGGAAGCAGGCTGAATCAACAAGGGTACTGACGCTGTGGAATTCTTTTCTTGCCCATTATAGTTTCAGAGGATATGAGACAGAATTTACTGAACACAAAAGAAATTTCAGCACTGTTGTTTTCAAGAGACTCTGCACTTTAGACATGAGAACTTTATGGGGAATGAAAATAGTAACAAAGCACACAACAATATTTAACTTGATTGAGAGTCCCTATTTTGGAAGATGGACTAATAGAGTTGGAAGTCTGGTACTCCTGCAGCAATATAGTTCTATTCACAGTGGTTGCATTAGGCAAAGCCCATTCCTTTCCCTGGCCAGTCCTCAAAGCTCTCCATTGGTTCATGCTATATATACTGTATATAAATATATATGAATTAAAGACTACATGGATAGAATGACTCTGAAGCAGGTTACTCAACAATATGCTGTTAGTCTCTCTGCCCACCATTTGCAGTGCTTGGAATGAACTGGTTCAGCTGAACAAAATTCACTGAATTAGGTCAAAAATCTCTGAACTATACTTGAAAGTATTTCCTATAACTGCCTGTGAATTGAACACCAGTTAAGTTCATTTTGGAGAACTCTGAATGATTTCTAGTTCATCTTCTAGTTCATCTGGCCTTGTAGCAGCCATTTTGTGTTAAGCCATCCCCTCCCATGGCAGCCATTTTGTGTTAGGCTACAACTTCCAGTGGCCATTGTGTGAATGGTGCCCATGGCACTCTTTCAAAAATCGAAATGTGTCCCGAACCCCAAGAAGGTTGGCTATCGTTGTTTTCAGAGCTCGGAAGTAACTCGTTAAAAATAACGAGTTACTTGTAATTTATTACTTTTCTAACTAACGAATGGGTAATTCCATTACATTTTGTAAGTAATAGAACGACTAGTAATTTCCCTACTTTTCAACCACCATTTTAATGTTTCCAGCGTTACGTTTGGACGTTACTTGGGGGTGAGATCAACCACATGTCTTCAGCTCCTGTGACTGGTGGACACAAGACATGTGCCTCACACTGAGCTTTTGCGCAGCCTCTCTCTTCCCTCGTGCTCTGTGTTAGGAGGCACGAGGGAGGAGGTGAAGAGGCAGGGAATCGTGGAGCTCTGGAGAGAAAAAAATGGACGGTGGAGGAGAAGGCAGCAGCAGAATGCAGGTGAAGAGCTGTGGAGGTAAGTGATGATGGTGTGTGTGTGTGAGTGTGTGCCTCCCGTGTGTCCTGCCGCCCCCCCGCTCATCACCCCCCTCGTGCTCCCCACACCTCCTGTCGTCCCCCTTGCGTGTCCTGCTGGCCCCCATTGCCGCCCCCGCCCATCCCCCCACTGTTGTCGATTGCTACCGCCACCCATCCCCCCCGCCGCTGCCAATTGCCGCCTCCTCCCATCCCCCCTGCACCTCCGATCGCTGATGCTGCCCATCCCCCCAGCACCTCTGATCGCTGACACCGCCCATCATCGTCACCGATGGGGCGGTGTCGCGCACAGACAGAGGGAGAGAGAGACCCCTTACCTGCAGTGGGACAGGAAACCAGAGAGAGAGAGAGACCGAGAGAGAGAGAGAGAGACCCCTTACCTGCAGTGGGACAGGAAACCAGAGAGAGAGAGAGAGAGAGAGAGAGAGAGAGAGAGAGAGAGAGAGAGAGAGAGACCCCTTACCTGCAGTGGGACAGGAAACCAGAGAGAGAGACAGACAGACAGAGACCCCTTACCTGCAGTGGGACAGGAAACCAGAGAGAGAGAGAGAGAGAGAGAGAGAGAGAGAGAGAGAGAGAGAGAGAGACCCCTTACCTGCAGTGGGACAGGAAACCATTGTCCTTATTTGTACACAGCTCTTAACCAACCCCTGGTGCAGGGAAGGGCTGGGGAACATGAGATCCCTGCATTCTCATAATGAGAAATTCTCCAGTTGCATTTATTGAAGTGTCTTCCACCCCATTAGGGCTAGCTGAGCCTTTAGTGTTCTTTGAACCTTGAGTGAAATTTTACCTATTCATATCATCACCTTATCTCCTCCCTCAGCCATAGACAGTTCTTATTCCTTGTTTGGGAGCTGCCACCTCCTGAAAAATGGAAATCCCCTTCACAGGAGAATGGGTGGTTTCCTATCCTCAGGAGTTTTATGTACCTAGAAGTTTAGGAATACCCCCTTAACAAGAACATAATTTCTTTTACTAGGTGTGTGAGTGGGGGCTTTTTTTTTTTTTTTACTGGCAGGCAAATCTTATCTGGCTGCTGGTTGCTGGGAAATCAGTGTCTTCTGTCAAAATCTTTTTAGAAATGTAATGCTGAATAGTTTGCTGAGGATAAACTGTCCTGGTAATATAATTTAAGGGTGAAATAAAATATTTATAATAAATAAATATGCAAATGATGGATAGAACTTCTCAGTGTGCAGTTAGCATTTTTTTTGTACCACTTCATTCTCCCCTACTAATTTTTTAAAATTTATTAAATTTATATCCCAGCCTTCTTTCTAAAGGAGCCCAAGGCAGAATTTAGACTCTTTCTAAATCCTTGCTTCCAGAAACTGCATGCACTAAAACTGAATTTGCCCTGTTGCACCTGCATGCCAACTAGTAAGTGAAATGCCATATGTTGAAAAGCAGGGTGACAGTCTTCACTTTGAATCAGGAAGGTCCAAATTTGAATCTTGTGGAGGAGCTGTTGCTCAGCTATAGAGCATGTGTTTTTCATGAAGGAGTCTCTAAGTTCATGCATCTCCAGTTTTAAAGGATCTTTGCTAGCAGAGCTGGGAGAAAGTCATGCCTGAGATCTTGAGAAGCAGCTAGCTGCCTGTCAGAGTAAATGATACTGGATGGATTACATGGATCAGTGGTCTAGCTCAGTAGAAGCAGATTTATATGTTCGCATTTCTTTTTTAATCAATTTTCTCACTGTACCTTTGATAACTTGAACCTGTTCTTGTGTAAAAACTGCCTAACTGTAGTAGTAAATGGGAATTGTGGAGTGCAATGTGGGCTGCTTTGACCAACTCGCATGCTTCTTAGTACCAAACTAGACTGAAGATGCTGTTTTGGATGCACTTATAAGTGACTAGCTTCAGAGTGGTATGTGTGTTCGTGTCTTGCAGGAAAAACAAGAGTCCTGTTCTTGGCCTTTTGGCCTCTCTGTGACTCTAAAGCAGGGGGTCTCTGTTCATCATGCTACAATAAATGTAGCAATAAATAAATGAAGGAGGGGGCAGAGAGAGCAATGGGCTGCATAACCTCAGAGAGAGGGGCGGCGGCTGTAGGCTGAACAATTCTCAGCGCTGATGTGCCTGTCCCTCCACCTTTATCTTGCTGTAGATAGCCCGGACGAGGTCCAGAACATCCAAGAAGCATGCACAGCAGGATCATGGTAGGCATGCCTTTATGGAATCATATGGCTTCCTTTATGGAATCAATCCATGTCTTGTTTGGCCTTCCTCTTTTTCTACTCCCTGCTATTTTCCCAAGCATTATTATCTTTTATAAAAGATTATTCTTATTTTGTATAATCTTTTATAAGACGTTTCATCTTGATGCAATTAAAAACCATTCAATTGCTTCAGCAGGCAAAAAAAGTCATTAAGTGGTCTGCCAAGACCCTCAGTAATGTTCAAGTAGTGGTGGTGGTGAGTTTGGAAAGCCCTGGTCTATTTCCTTGCTGTCTGGTTGTGAGCTTACAGGATGCGTTTGACTGGCCAGGGTTGGATGCTGGGTTTGAAGAATATAAGGAGAGCCCTGCTGGATCAGCCAAAGGCCCATTTAGTCCAGCATCTTGTTTGCACAGTGACCACCAAGATGCCTGTGGGAAGCCCACAAGCAGGCCCGAGTGCAGCAGTGCTGTCTCCACTTGTGATTCCCAGCAAATGGTACACAGAGCCATATAGCTTGTGATATGAAGGGCCTTTACTCTGATCCAACAGGGCTCCTCCAGCAGCATTGTGGCATACTTGTGTGCAGGGCTGGATTACCCACTAGGCACCTGCATTAGTGCCTATGAAACTCCTACAGGTCTACAAGAAAGTTTGGGTTCTACAAAATAAGTTAATTAATGCAAATTATTGTCTGATGTAGCAGTTTAATAGTGAATTAAATGTCTGGTGTGAATGTGGCCTGAGTCTTAGCAAATAGTGGCAAATTCAAAAGTGCAGGGTCTCTTCATAATAGTGACTCCATGCCCTCTCACAGCTATGCCCACTTTCCATCTTCTCTCATCTTCCTTGTTCTCCTTGTCATCTCCAAGTCTGCACTTCACTACAATAGATGTCACTTGGAGCTAATAAGGGGGGCTGCATGTTAGCCATTGAGAAGAGTCTTCTCAGGGCCTGGCTCACTTTCTTTCACTCTGTTGGCTCCAATCATCATAAAAGGACAATGACTCAATTCAGTGGCTAATGTGCCCCCCTTTCATGCTGATTGACACATATATAGGAATCTGGCTGGGACCCTGGTCCCAAAAAAGTTAGGGGTCTATGACCCCCCCACAACCCTGGATGACTACATCTCTGGTTAGAAGTAGAAAGAAAATAAAGTGTCTTTTTGTACAACATAAGAACATAAGAACATAAGAAGAGCCTGCTGGATCAGGCCAGTGGCCCATCTAGTCCAGCATCCTGTTCTCACAGTGGCCAACCAGGTGCCTGGGGGAAGCCCGCAAGCAGGACCCGAGTACAAGAACACTCTCCCCTCCTGAGGCTTCCAGCAACTGGTTTTCAGAAGCATGCTGCCTCTGACTAGGGTGGCAGAGCACAGCCATCATGGCTAGTAGCCATTGATAGCCCTGTCCTCCATGAATTTGTCTAATCTTCTTTGAAAGCCATCCAAGCTGGTGGCCATTACTGCATCTTGTGGGAGCAAATTCTATGAAGGATTATGTGTATGAAGCACATGATAGCTAAATGGAATCTACATTCAGAGGCTGTATACTTCTGGTTGGCACATCCTGATTTGCTTATGGGCATTTGAAGTAATTTGTTTGGCTGCTGTTGAAGACAGAGTAGTTATGTTCAGATGTAATGCTAAACCATGGTGGCATATTGTGTGAATGAACAGCTATAGGTCACATACTCTCTTGTCCCATGCAATCAGAAGCAAGGGACACATTTGGGAGATATTTGGGAGCTATTTGTTGTTGTTATGTGTCTCCAAGTTGACTACAACTTATGGCGACCCTACGAATCAGTGACCTCCAAGAGCATCTGTCATGAACCACCCTGTTCAGATCTTGTAAGTTCAAGTCTGTGGCTTCCTTTATGGAATCAATCCATCTCTTGTTTGGTCTTCCTCTTTTCCCACTCCCTTCTGTTTTTCCCAGCATTATGGTCTTTTCTAGTGAATCATGATGTGTCCAAAGTATGATAACCTCAGTTTCATCATTTTAGTTTCTAGTGACAGTTCTGGTTTAATTTGTTCTAACACCCAATTATTTGTCTTTTTCGCACTCCATGGTATGTGCAAAGCTCTCCTCCAACACCACATTTCAAATGAGTTGATGTTTCTCTTACCCTCTTTTTTCACTGTCCAACTTTCACATCCATACCTAGAGATTGGGAATACCATGGTCTGAATGATCCTGACTTTTGTGTTCAGTGATGCATCTTTGCGTTTGAGGATATTTTCTAGTTCTCTCATAGCTGCCCTCCTAGCCTTCCGATTTCTTGACTATTATATCCAGTTTGGTTAATGACTGTGCCAAGGTATTGATAATAATCCTTGACAAGTTCAATGTCCTCATTGTCAACTTTAAAGTTACATAAATCTTCTGTTGTCATTATTTTAGTCTTCTTGACGTTGAGCTGTAGTCCTGCTTTTGTGCTTTACTCTTTAACTTTAATTATCATCATGGTCTGTGGGCGGGTAGGAGGCAACAAGGGAAGAGGTGCAGAATGAGACAGGGTGGAGTGGAGAAAACAATTGTTTTAAAAAATGGAGTGGAGGGGAAAAGGAGCCAGAGGGCACGAACATGGATAAAGGAGGAGAAGGAGGCAGCAGCAGAATGGAGATAAAGAACTGTGGAAGTGAAAGATGACATGTGTGTGTTTGCACTTGGTACACAAAGTGGCCTCCACCACTCTCTCTGGCTACTGTGCTGCATTTGCAGTATTTTAACATTTTTGCATCTCAGGGGAAATGTTTGCTTGGATGAGTCTCCCTTAGTTGGTGGCAGGGCAGGGTCCAGCAGGTGGTTAAGTGAGAGAGATTATGCTTGCTGGCTGAGTGGGGGGGGTTGCACTTGGTTTTACATGCAAAGATCTGAGTAGTGGCCTCTGCCTCCCTCCCTTACCAGTGGAGAGACCACCATTGCTATAAAAAGAATTATTCTACTCCGTCTGTATGTGTGTGTGTTTATTTTTAATGTTGTTTTAGGCTATTTAGATGTGCAGCAGCCAAGGCCAGCACCTTGTAGACTTTTTTTAAAAAGTAACTGAAATGTAACTGTAGTGATTACTTTTGAGAAAAAGTAAAGTAATCAGTTACTTTCAGAGCAATTGTAATTGTGACGGTAATTACTACTTTTTTGGGCCATGTAACTGTAACTGTAACTGATTACTTTTTAAAAGTAATCTTCCAAGCTCTGATTGTTTTACTATGTGTGTATTTTCAGGTTTTCTTAGACCTCTTACATGTGTTTTTTACGCTTTAGGCGCTTTGGGTCTTTAAAAATTATAATTGTTGGGAAAAATAAATTACATAATTCACATTCCACTGTGTGTGTGTGTTTTGTTATTAAATAAATAAATTTATATCCCACCCTTCCCCCCTAAAAGAACCCCGGTCAGCAAACAATAAGTGATGAAACCATAAAAACATCTTAAAAATAAAACATCTTTAAAACATCTTTATAACAATTCCATTACATACTCTTCTTAAGTATATTTTATACTTCAGCATAGCAGCTTGTAACATTCTGAGTGCTAAAAAAATTGTCAAGGGTTATTTGGATGAACTTGAACTGAACCGTGAACTGAACTAGTTCATTTTATAAAGGGATGGACTAGAACTAGTTTCTTTTTAAAATTAACTTTCCAAGCTCTGGCCATTGGACACCTTTTTAAGTGACCTATGCAACATTCTCCTCAATGCCTATATCCACCAACCCATTTCCTGTGAAGCAATGAATTTTCCCAGCGCTCTTCCTCAGGCACGATATTCAGGTAAACAAATTTGGTATAAAAATTATCTTGGGCAAGGCACTTGCTCTCCCTGGCATCAGACTGCTCAGTCCTCAAAGCTCTTCAGTGATTCTCCCTCTCTCCCTCCCTCTCTCTCAGTCTGTCTCTTGGGCATATATATGCTGTGTGTTTAAGCATTGTAGGTGTTTGTATGAGAGTGTTATTTTTATATGAATTTAATGGTATAAATGATTTATGTGCATTTTAGTGGTATAACATATTTATGTTTTTTAAATGTAAGTCACTTGGAGACCTTTTAGGTAACAACTGACTAATAACTCTAAATAATAACAACAATAATAATATATGGAAACACTGGCTTAGAACAAGAGAAGGCTAGGAAATGTGCTAGTAGGTGGCAAGGGAGAATTGCCTGGATGTTTCAGTGGATCAGAGTTTTTTATTTTGATTTCCTTCAAAATCATAATAGGAAATGAAAGCGCCTTACCGGTACTCACAAGTTTATTCTTGGAATGTTGACTGCATTGTAAACAGACCAAGTGAATGAAGGCAGATGTCATGGTGCAAACAATGCCTGCCTTGCAACGTTGAGAACTTCACAGTGGCACACACTGGAGAAGAAAAGAAAAGGCACACCTTTTACACAAGGTTCAGTATTTGATTATTTTTGTCATCCTGCCTTTCTAAAAGAAGAACAGCTCTTCATTGTAGTAAACAGAAATACAAAATTTGAAGGAATCACTAAAATATAATAAAAAAGAGCAGTGCCTTAAATCTGTAACTGAAAATGACAATCAAAGCAGGGAACAGCAGCAGTAAAAAATTAAAGTATCTTTAATAGCGTGCTGAAAGAGACAAGTCTTGGGTGCTCACCAAAAGAGCATAACAACTGAAGCTGGTAAAATGCACTCCCATACCCAGGACACTTCCAAGAGCATTTTAAAGCAGACTTCACCAACCTGGTGCTTTTGGACTACAGTCCTCATCAGCCCGAGCAAGCACTATGGAAAATGTGGCATTTTCATGAATTCTAGCAAAACAGGGAGCACTGGCCCAGTTGCCCTAGCAGTGGAAATATATTTGCTTGCCAGTCCCCTGGACCCATTCAGAAGAAGGGCAAAGCGATTTGCTTGACTGGCTCTCATTGTGTCAGTATGTAGGCAAATTGGGTGCTATAATATAATCTCATTCATGATATGAACTCAGATTGGCTGAGCTGCTGGGATCATCTTTTAGAAGAGAATGAAACTCTAAAAAATATACCAAAGTGGCAGCAGATGGAGGCAATAGGCAGTCATGAAGAAACACAAATAGAGGGAAGGGTAGCTATGGTTGGAAAACTTTTCTGCCCACCCCAAATGTTCATAGGCAATTCTTTAGCTCAGTGCTTTGACACAGTGGAGGCAGGTTAGATAGGGCTAATGTGTCACTGCCCTATCAAACTCAGGCTGCCCTCAGCCAGCCGCCACCTACCTGCCTTCTCACTTACAAGTCCAGAGGGTGGCATTGCCAGCCAGCATTCTCCTCCTTAGCCTCAATATTGACCTTGCAGAACTCAGCAGGCAGGAGCATGGGAACAAAGCTAGAATGATTTGGCTCAGCTTGACATTGACTCTAGCTCTGCCTACTGCTGGCCTCCCCACCTTCTGTCCAACCAGTCTCAACGGGCACCAGCCACTACTGCTGTAACATGTGCATTGCTCTCCTCCCCCACCCTTGACTAGTGTATCCAGCATGTAGGAGAGCAGAGCACCAAGGTCAGAAAGCATAAACATAGGTCTGATTCATACTTAATCAGAGTGATACAGATGCCACATCTATGTAGGTGGATTCTGCACTTCTCAGGGAATGTGTAAAAGATGGAACCACATGAGTATTAAGCATACCATTATCTTACCTGTTTAGAATGCTTATGCTGGTGTGGGTGAACCTGGCACAGCACAGAATTCCATCCATCAAATTTAATAATAATAATAATAATAATAATAATAATAATAATAATAAATTTAATTTATGTGTCGCCTATCTGGCCAGTGGCCACTCTAGGCGACGTACATACAATAAATATGGCAGAATACAATACAAAAATACAGTGAAATATATAAATTATAAGAGCAAACAATACATAATAGGAGGCATTTAAAACAAAAGAATATTAAGCCTCCCCAGATGTCCCGAAAGCCTGCTGAAAAAGCCAGGTCTTTAAGGCCTTGCGGAACATATTCAGGGAAGAGATGTGCCGAAGATCTTGTGGGAGGGAGTTCCAGAGGGTGGGGGCCGCCACTGAAAAGGCCTTCTCTCTAGTGCCCGCCAACCTAGCTGCTTTGGTTGGCGGGACTGAGAGAAGGCCTTGTGTGGCTGATCTTGTCAGGCGGCATGGTGGGCTTACTCGTAAGTTATCCCTGCACTGCTCTGTAATTGGGACAAAAGAGCAGCTCAGGAATCGTTTGGGGGAGAAGGGGTCATTTGCCCCTCCTGGGCCCAGAAGTTAAAGGACCAGGGCTGTTGTAAGGTCACCAAAGTTCACAGGCAGTGCATGGGAACGCATGCGCATGACTCCATTGACACGCAGCTTTGCACGGAAAAGGTCTAGGGTTCTCCCTGGAAGGAAGGCTTTCTTTGGCACCAGAAGCCCCCACCCCCCCTCCTACAGCTTGGCTCCAAAGATTATACTGGAGGAGTGTGAATCCAGCCACAGGAAAGCTGGGAACACAAAAGGTTGATGTAGCAGTATACACAGTCGAATAAACTCTCACTAATTAGGGTTACCAGGTCAGAAACATCCCTGAGATTTCAGGGGTGAGCCGAGTGATGTAACAGGGTGGGCCCTAGTGGTGTCATTAAGCATGATATGTTACGCATCAACCACAGTTGCTTGGAGCATACCACTCAAACAAAAAAAATTCTCTGATTGGAAATTAAAATAGTAATCTTAGCCAAATGAGGGTGATCCTGGGTCCATTCCTTCTCACCTGTTTAGGGAGCCTGGGTAGGGAACATTTAATCTAGCCTACTTGCTAGGCCAGTCACCAGAAGGCCATTGTAGGAAGAAGGGAGCCTAGTGTTATGGAGATGTTAGATGGGAGCACTCTGGAGAAAAGATGGATGCCCCGGAAGGCTGCAATTCTAAACACACTTACTAAGCCCCACAGAACTCAACAGGACGTACTTCTGAGTAGATATGGTTAGGATTGTGCTGTTGGTAAGGCTTGACTAAGGATCTGCTGCAAAGATATTGATATCAAAGCAGGGTTGGCAACCTCCTGCCTGGAATGTCCTGTCTGTCTTTTAATGTGGCTGCTTCAAACCTCTTCACAGACTTCACCCTTCACTGCAGAGATAAGTTTGGGGAATGAGTAAGAGTTAAGAAGATTCTCTACCCTTTCCTGCCTATCTTGTGGGCTGCTATAAACATACTTTTACAGCCAGCCCAATTCCAGTGAGTAATAATTGACAGAGAGAAAACACACATGGTTTGGTCTACCTTCACAGGCAGTAGCTTGGGAACAACAGCAATTGAAGCCACACTTCTCAGTACCAGTATGTGAATTCTCTTTGACCGCTATTGGGCAAAAAACAAATCATCATGCATAACAAGGTGCATCACCAGTGGGTTTAAGGGGGTTGAACTGAGCACATGGAACCACTGTTATTGTTTTTATGGATGTAAGGGAGTGAGGCCAGACGTAAATGAAATGCAAATAGAAAAGAAAAACAAAAGACAGTGATGATTTCCTGAATGCAATACCATACCAACCACAACAAGATTCCTACGAGTAAGACAGAAAACTCAGCATTCCTATGCAAAAATCAAAAGTAAAAAAACTTCGCAGCCAGTCAACTAATGTCACAGAAATCTCCATGCAGCACAACCTGACCTAGGGGCTGAAGTTAGTGCAGAATGCTGTGGCACAAATGGTTTCCAACCCTACCTCACAGGGTTGTTGGAAAGATTCCATATATACACACACTGGAGATGTAGAAATACATACATTCCATATAATAGTTTATTGTCAAAACCAGATGGTCATAGCAGAACTTTTTTTAAAAATCAGTATTAGTTTCCTACCAAATAAAAGCAGTGACATCAAGTAAACCCTGCTGAACTGCTTTTAAAAAAAGAATTGGAGGGGGAGAGAAAGATTGACAACACAATACTTTGCTATGTTCACTCAGAAGTCCCACTGATTTACAGCACAATCCAAACATGTCTACTAAGTCCTGCTGAATTCAATGGGGCTTACTCTCAGGTATGTGGGATTAGCATTGCAGCTTTACTCCCAGAAAAGTGGATAATGAATTAAAATTTCATGTTAGGAAGGTTTTCAAAACAGGCTATGAATATGACAAATAAGCTGCCCTCTTCAACAGCCCAGTAAAATTTATACTTGTTTGACTACTTATAATTAGAAAAGTATAACATATTATACACTCACTCAACTTCTGATGTGCAGACAAACAGGAAAAAGGAAACTGTTTTCAAGATTTGCAATGGGTTCTAGCTCTTGCCTGGAGGTCAGCAAATATCTTGTCAATCACAACCCTGACTTCACTTATTGGCTAAAAACCTGAAAGGGCAGGGATTAGAGCAGCCAGCTTCTAACATAATTTTTTTGGGGGGGGCTGACAGTTTGGTGTATATATCTTGAACTAGACCACCTAGAAACTTAATTTAAAAAAAAAGAAAACTAAGAGTCCAGAGATTAAGGTGAATCGCCCAGATACCTGGAGAAGACCCCCCCAAAACTGGAGTGTCCACACAAAAACTGGAGATCTGACAACCCTATCGCTAATAGAATATTCATAGACAAACATACAAACAAAACTAAACAAAACACTGTGGGCATGGATACATTTCAAATATATAAACAATCTTTGAAACAATAATTTATGACTCAAAACAGTTCCAAATTTGTCCATTTCAGCTTATTTGGTCTACAGACCATAAACACCAAATACAGTGTAGCATTATCAGTACAACCATAACAGGAAAAACAATATACATGCACACAAATTGTTCTATTTAAAATGAGAGTGTAAAAAATGCATGCAACAACCAGAAATAGTCAAAAATACAGACAATTTTGATTCAGAACTCATCTTCCATTTAGTAACTGTGATGTAATTTTGTCGGCTACAGCAAGAAACTTTGTTATGTTGTCTGTTATCCTAGGATTGGAATCTCTTCAAAATTGAGACATATTCATCTGAGTTCCTCAAGTGTAGTGAAAGTACTGGGGAGATAAAGTGGTATCTTAGGGCTTCTACAAACAGTTGTTTTTTTAATTTTATTTAACAACATGTATATACTAATTGATTGTAAAAAAGCCTCTAAGCAGTTTACAAAAAACTTTTATTGCGAGTGTATTCTGTTCTTGACTTAGTAATAGAGTAGTGGATTTATTCTGCTTTATTAGTTGTTCCGCTGTGCTTCCCCAGTTCTACCATATTATTGTTTTCTGGAAGGGCTTTAGAGCAAGAAAAATGGGGCAAAGACCCCCAAACCTTTGCAGGCATAAATAGTATTGAAAGTGAGATTGAATATGACTGCCCCAACTGCATCCTGAGCACAAATCATCACGAATGTTTAATAAAAATCCCTACAGAAATTACAGTATAGGACAAAACTGCTGAGTGCATTTTGACACTCATCTGCATCAGTGGCTATTGTACAGCCTGCAATCCATTTTCTTCAATATACACTCATGAAGGAATTATTTTTAGCTCCTTCATCTTCAGAAAAATAACTGATGTTCCGACTGTCATTTAGAAGTGCTTGGTGCCAGCTAGCTAATTTGGCAGTGATATGAGGTTTATGTCAGACCATTGCATTTCAGTGGCGATTTTAAGGTGTCAAAATTCACCAAACACAAGTGCAGAGAGCAACAAAGGATTATTGAGTTTACAAATGACACATTATTGACTTTTGCCTCACAGATGGAAGCTTAATCTCTAGGTTTCTAGATTATGGTTTTACTCTGATTGAAATGCAAATTCCCAGTCACCGCTGATCACAAATACAGCCTCTTTATTAAGCCCCTTGAGCTGAAAAGGAGCAGATCTTCTTTCAGCTTTCCCATATGTACAAAAATATTCATGATATTTATCAACACTCCATCTCACTGCCAGTCTCCTCAGAAGCCAAGCTGGAGGTAAGGAGTGAGACTGGAGTGTGTGATAGAAGGTGTTTGAAAGATCACCAGCTGTGTTATATGTGTTATATGTGTCTTTACATTCCAGAAAAAAAATTCAGCTGCTGTAACTTAAAATTAAATTAAATTAAATTAAAGCTAATTTCATATAGTTGAGACAGTTCTGAAAGCAACAAACAGAACTTCACTCAAGCTTGCTCTAGATCCCTATAAGGATACCGTTAATCACCTAAAAATATATATGAACGTGACCTCACAGCGATAGAGATGCCAGCAGATCCAGCAGCATTGACCAAAAGGGAGAGCTTTTGGATATACTCTCTGGACACATTGGCCCCACATGGCCTGAACCTGGAGGACAGTACCACCACTACTTAGCTTGTGCAAATGAAGCCCCTCTGAGCGTTCCATCCTCAAAGCTCTATAACTGCCACCTTGGTAACAGCATTTGTATGTTAGCAGCTGATGAAGGTGGAAGCTGAAACGTTTTGTTAATACAATAAAAACCTTTGTGTGTGTGTGTGAAGAATTCTATTTTGCTATATACAGTTGCCACATTTGCAGGCAGTTACAACTTCCCTGTCTATTCCAGGAAACCACAAAAGGTCAATTGATGTGTACATGGACTAATAAACTGGGGGACTTTGCAATATAGACAATGTAATAGTTGCTTTATTTACAAATATGTTTGCAGGGCAACTGGAGGCAAATAGACACTCCTCTAAGCAAATATAACCACTGTGTGTGTCAGATTCCTGAGGAGCAACGTCTACAGTCAGCTGCATCCTGGTTTAGTTAACTCCAGTCCAGCTAAACTCTCAGTGCTCTCTCTCTGCCTCCTCACCTGTTGCTGGTCGTTCTCATGACTTGCTCGGCATGACAAAACTGCCTGCCAGGCTCTGATTGAGCCCAACTGAGCCCAATTCTCTCCGCCCAGCTATCAGCCTCTAGTCTTTCTACTGCTAAGAGAAAGAGGCAGTCTGAGTACTAAAAGGCTTTGTCCTGACCGTCACTTTTACAACTGCACAGCGCATGCATCGGTCACACCTGGCTGATTAGGCACTTCTACAGGAATCCAGGTAAAGTGAATCTGCTCTTAAATGCCTGTGAGTGTGGGGCTTGATGGGACCATGCTGTGATGTGGATGAGGGACGTATGGCAGGGACATATGGCAGGGACATACTCTGCTGTTTCCCATCTGTTATCTCCCATATAAACCATGATGTGGAGATCAGCCCACATTAGAATAATGCTACAAGATCAGAGCATGGAAAAGTTACTTTTTTGAACTACAACTCCCATCAGCCCCAGGTAGCATGGCCACTGGACTGGGCTGATGGGAGTTGTAGTTCAAAAAAGTAACTTTTCCAAGCTCTGTAAGATGCAGTTATTCCGTTGTTTTCACAAAATATTACTCACTTGCTGCATGAACTCATTCCTTCATCTTTACTGTGGCCACATCCTCCTCACTTGCTGACAAAACCAGTATCTTTTATGTTTGGATACGCAGATTTCCCCTGTTCTGTTCCTTTCTTGTGGAATCGGTCTGTCTCATCCTGCACTCTTTCTGAATTCCAGATTGACTAGGAGAATGTCTAATATTCCAGAATCAGACTATGCATAGATGGTCATGGCTTTCCATTCCTTCAGTCCATTTTTTATCTGCTACCATTTTTTTTCGTGTAAAACAGCAGTTTTTACTCCAGGGCACATATTATTGCATGAAGAATGTGTTTTCAAAAAAATATTTTATCAATATGTGCAAATGTACAGGTGAAAACTACAAAAAAAAATATTGATGCAATCATAGGTAGAATCATATAAAAGTAGCTTGCTTGTACAAGTTTGATTAATGTGCATATGCACATTAGAAACAGGATGGGGGGAATTGAATGAACAAAAGTAATTCATAACTGTGATATGCACTGTCTCTGTATAAAAATTGGAAATAAAAAACAGAACAATGGAGGATTCCTAATGCATTGGTTCCACTTTGGAAATATGACCAGATGGTTCAGAACTTTCTCCATGGAGAAAAATCAGATGGGAGGGAGAAGCAGATTTTGGAAGTGCCTTTACTGATTTTTCTTGTCATACCGGTGATTATATTTCCCGAAGGTCTAGTTATCAAAAGAAAAGAAGCTTTGCAAGGTCTTAGGGATTTGTATGAGAAAAGATAGGGCTGTATGTCAGTGACAGAGCACATGCCTTGCATGGATACGCTTCCAGGTTCAGTTTCCAAGATCACAGAATCATAGAATCATAGAGTTGGAAGGGGTCTATTGAATTCACTTGAATCAGGCACCTGGGACAAGGGCCCCGCTTGCGCCACTCTAGTTCTGGCCCTGCTTGCTGGTGGTTTTGAGG
Source organism: Rhineura floridana (assembly GCF_030035675.1). Classification (NCBI taxonomy): domain Eukaryota; kingdom Metazoa; phylum Chordata; class Lepidosauria; order Squamata; family Rhineuridae; genus Rhineura; species Rhineura floridana. The sequence goes on along the minus strand of NC_084480.1, from coordinate 175,758,954 downwards.
TTCTGGCCCTGTCATCCCTTCCTTGATGCCTGTTTATTAAACTGCTTCTTTATCATCATCATCTTCGGTCTGCTGGACCGATATGGCTGTTGAGATTTTATCTCTTTCTGTAAAGAAGTCATAGTTACAGGTCTTTCTGAGCACAAAGGCCCATTAGACATGAAAAGGCCAGTAGTCCAAATGTAATTCAGAAGCTTCCATACTATTTATTAATTGATTATTTAATTTATATCCCGCCCTTCCTCCCGGCAGGAGCCCAGGGTGGCAAACAAAAGCAGTAAAAACACTTTAAAACATCATAAAAACAGACCTTAAAATACATTAAAACAAAACAACTTTAAAAACTTTAAAAACATTATTTTAAAAAGCTTTAAAAACATCTTAAATAAAAAGGGTTAAAAAAACATTGTTTAGGGGGGGAAAAGGTTTTTTTAAAAAAATATTAAAAGCAATTCCAACACAGACTGGGATAGGTCTTAACTTAAAGTTAGTCATATATGTCCCAGTTAGTCATATATATCCCTTGAATCTTGCCATTCTTGCTTTTACCACAGCTATGAAGATTTTGATTTAAGGCAGAATCTAACATGTTCCAGCAATGGTAACAGCCAGTTGAAAAGTGAAGAAGCTTATTTATTACTGAAATGTATTCAACTCTTTCTAATGCAGCCTTCATCAACCTGCTGCCCAACCAGTTGTGCTAGGTGGGACTATTGAGAGTTTTAGTCCAAAAGATGTGGAGGACACCATGTTGGCGAAGGCTGTATGATGAGGCAGATGTTTTAGCAGAAAGCACCAGGGAATTAGGGCAGCAGAGCCTGCAACTCATCTGACAGATACAGTTAACTGAAGCAACCGATTAACATTAAACCATGTTATATTGCATACATTTTAAGACAGTTTTTCTTTGTTGCAGGTGAATACTCTTCCTTCCTAATGCTCAGCAATGAATTTTTCTGTTGCAAACAATCATCTAAGGCAATATGATGACCAAAGTTTTGTTGACTTCACCCCAGGATCTGTAACAAGGAAAGGAGATAGCCTTGCCATGATCTTCATCATTGTTGCTGTTTTTGTCCTCTTGGCTATTGTCATCATTGTAACAGTACATTATGGTCCACAACTACGTGCAATCCAGATCACTCTGTACCATGAACCTATGCCACAGGACTTGGATAATGGGATCCAATTAATATACTGGAGGAAACAAGGTTTGCACAGAAAATGCAGCTTGCAATCTGCTCTGACACTGGAAAATGACCACGCTTCTGGCCTGAACACTCAGTGTGGAAGAGAAGAGCCAAATATTATAGAGATCACTTACCTGTGAAAAGGCCCCTGGTGAAATTTTTGGTTTCTTCTCCACCCCTAGGGAGCTATATCTGTCATGGCAAAGCCCTAGTTGGCCTCTGGTATACAGAGATGACTCAGGCAGCTGGCACAATCCCTCTCTCTTTTCCACTGGTTTAAACCCAGTTGGGTTGCTGGTTCACTGGGAAGTTAGGGTGATGAGACAATAGCAAGGCACAGGAAAGCTCAGGGTGTACATTACAACCCTTTTGGAACAATGATGGCAATGAAGAAAAATTACTTCTCTGCTGTGATTGTGTTCATGCAATGTCTTCCAGTGACCAGAGATCTTCTCCATCTGCTTCCCCAAGATGGATTACAAGAGCCCTTGGTGGCCTACTGTGACTCATTTGTGAAACATTTCACAGATAAAATCACATCCATTCAAACTTGGATGACACTATTGGCAGTACAGATGAGAGTATGCTTGGAAACGTGTGGTGCACCCTCTGTATATTCACCTTTTCCCTATCATGGTTAATATCTGTCTGAGGGGGAATGATTGGCTGGCTTCATTAGGTGGATAGTGGTGTCTTGAGGGAAGGGTGATCCCAGCCACTTTGAAGGTGGCAGCTGTGAGACCACTCCTCAAAATGTCCTTCCTGGAGTGAAGTGATTTTTCTATTGAACACTACCCTCCCTTTCATGGGCAAGGTGCTCAAGTAGGTGGTAGTTGTCCAACTCCAGGAATTCTCAGAGAAATGGATTATCTAGGCTTTTTCCAAACATTTCTATCTAATCCAGATGAAATAGTGGACATTCTGAACAGACATCTGGAGTGTAATAAACTAGATGGTGGGAAATATACACAGAAGCTTAATCCAGACAACACCTGAAATAATACACACCATGAGAGATTTATTATTGGGCTTTTGAGGACCAGCCCAGGCATTCTTATGATGACACATAACTCTCCATAAGAAGTGGTACATAGATCAGCATTCTGCAACCTGTTGCCCTTGGCTAGTGTGTCACCTGTAGCCCTTGGTAACTAAACCTTATCTTGCCACAATTAGCCATGTTTTCGTACCATCAGTCGTGTAGTGGCAAATTCAGAGGTGCATTGTCCCTTCACAGCCATGCTCCCAGGATTCACCGTCTTCTGCAATTGCAGAATTCTAGCACCAGAATAAAACTGCTGTGTGCATCCCCCACTCTCTCTCTCTCTCTCTCTAGAGGCTAAATGTTGCCAGAACAGTTTTGATTTTAAGAATTATGAAATGAAGCCAGGGATGGGACTAGGATTTGGGAGACCAAGGTACTTTGCTATGAAGCTCACTTCTTACTTACCCAAGGAGCCAGTCAGCTTGAGGGGAGCCTTCTGTTAGCTACTGAGAAGAGCTTTCTCAGTGACTGATGCACCTCCTTTCACTCTGATTGGCTCCAATCAGCATGAAAGGACAAGGAAGCATGTTGTTAGCCATGTGAGAAGACTCTTCTCAGTGGCTAACATGCTCCCCCTTTTTATGGTGATTGGATCATACATAGGGACATTTTGCCCATAAAGTTGTTTTTTGGGGGGAAAACTCTCACTTGTCCATCACTGGGTGTCATATGATGTCAGGCACGGGACTGGTGAAGCTGTGGCACTAAATTCCAAAGAAAGAATAGGGGGCACATTTTCAGTGTGTTTTTGATCTTTCCTTTCCAGCCACTGCTTCAGTTTGGCACCTTTTTCTGTTGTCTGCAATATGACATGGAGGGCACAAAGTTCAAGAATTGCCAAATTCAAGCTGGAAAAGAAGAATCAGGAGCACACACCTAGTGCATTTCCGATTCTTCCTTTGCAGCTGTAGCTTGAATTCAAGCTGGGGATGCAAAAAAAAAAAAAGGAAGAATAAGGAGTACATTTGGGGTGACAGGTGATGGATCTGTGGGCAGTCCTACCCACCTGTCAAACTGGCCCATAGAGAGTCGACCGGTTCTGGATCTGGCCTGCTGGCTGGTTCCACTTCTCCATCCCTCATCCAAGTTAGAGTATTTTAGTGCATTATATATTGGGCTGCCTTTGATGCACCAGGTTGGGAAAGGCTGACATAAATTATATAAATAATAAGATCAGCATAAGGATCTTAAAGAGCTGCCTGAAAGGATCAGGGTCTGTAACCAATACAAGATCTCCATGTCCAGTAAATGGGTTGTTCTCTTGGTAAGTCTTGTCATAGGTAGAGATGAATCTAGTGTATTAATTTACCACAATGGAGTACCTTTTTAAGTGAAGGGCCACATTCTCTTCTGGGCAGCCTTTCAGGGGCCACATGCCAGCGACAAAAGTAAGTGGAGTAACAAATGGAAAGGTTACCTTTGTACTGTACGACAGCTTCTACATGAGCTCATCCACCCTTTCTATATTTCCATGGTGGGGAGGGGCATGGCTTGAGAAGAGGGCATGTTGCATGAGGCGAGTCCCAAGGGCCAGACAGAGAGGCCTGTAGGCTCTGAAGGTCCCCATCCCTGCTTTACATTCAGGACTTCCTGCTTGCAGGCAAGGCCCATTTTATGGCTCCTTCTTGATCCCAGCCAAAGGACAAGCTATGAATAGGCTATTATCTGACACCTGAATAATCTTCCCCAATTGTCTCATGTGAATTTCTGTTCCTGTGGGGGTGCAGGGGAGGTTTCAATCACTTCTTTCCTCCTTTCTTTTTCCCTTCTATAGCAAAATAAAATTGTTTCACTGTAAAATGGAAGACTTCCGGGAAGGGTTGCTTTGCCTGTGCTGCCTCTGAGTCGAGCTCTTGTCTCAGAAGAAGCTTTTTCAGCTTTAAAATTAGTCAGAACGCTCTTTTTGACTGGTAAAGATTTTCTCCCGGGCAGGGAGAAACGTAGAGATTAACCACAATGCCTGTTTTTGTGGGGAGGACTGGATTTCATTTATTTATGAGAGAAGGTTCAAACTGCAATGCCGGATGGACTTTCATCAAGCTCTAGCTGATTACAGCGACACGTTTATCTTTTCTTTAAAGAAAAACGGACTCTAACAGGCAGATAAGCATCCTTCTTTCTATTTTCTTTTTTCACTTGGTTTAAATTGGTGCAGCAAAAAAGAGATTTGTCAATGAATCAGCTGTGAAGAACTTCTAGGTGAGTTATGGCTTTTCTCTTTCACTAACGAAATTAAGGAGGAAAGAAATCGAAAAAGCTTATCTTTGTTTTTATCGCAAAAAGCTGTCCTGGAGGTGCATTCTAAAGATACCAACGGAAGAGGGATTTCTATTTCGAGGAGGGGGAAAAAAATTTTTTTTGGTCTATTTCATTTTGACTAATCTGCTTGTTCATGACGCCACTAATTGTTTTGATGTTGGGAACTAAGTTTGTTTTGTATTCCTGAACACATAGAGATAAGGCAGGCTGTACTGTCTACACTGATATAAGCAAGCCTGGAATATTAACCCAATTGTGGCTGAAATAATTTTTGTTTCTGTGGTTTTAAGAATGGCAACCAGGAAAGTGATTGAGACCATGGAAGAAATTATGTTTCAGAAAATAATGGGTGAGATTGAGATAACGAAACAAACCCTGAGACAGGGTGGACAGGAGATGAAAATTGAATTTAACAAAATGACGCAGGAGCTTAAAGAAATAGTGGATTCTGTGAGAGAGGAGTTTGATGGGATAGGGAAGCTACAAGCCCTGGAGATTGGAACAAATGTGAAATTGGAAAAAGATTCAGAGTTTATGGATGTTAGAAATAAAGTTTACTGTTTGGAATTCAACGTTGTCTCTGAAGAAATTAATGAAGATTTTGGTGGTAAAGTTATCAATGTCTTGGATAATTTTCTGGACTGGAATGATGTGATGGAGCTTGACATAGAAAAAATCTATGGAGTTGGCTACAGATATGTGACAGTGGAGAAACTCTTAAGAGATGAGCCAGTGCATTTTGTAAAAAAGAAGAACAGAGATATGACTTTGCAGCAATATTTCAGCAACATATTCAGAATTCTTGACTGGAATGATGTGATGGGGCTTGACATAGAAAAAATTTATGGAATTAACTACAAATATGTGACAGAGCAGAGATGCACCCAGAGCAGAGATGTGACTTTACAACAATATTTCAACAACATATTCAGAATTGATGGCAAAGACATATTTGTGATGGGGGAAATTCCCATCAGACTCTTGTTATATGACTATGGCTATGACAGCAGGATCATCATGGGATACTGATAATGGATGAATGGATACTGAAACCACTGGATTTAACAGGACTATTGAAGATGGAAGATGGAATTAATATTGATAATGGAAGAATGGTTATGGAAATTATTGGACTTAACAGATTTGACGAGATGGATTAATTGATATGTTTACTTGGACTATGGCTATGACAACAAGATTATTATGGGATACTGATAATGGAAGAATGGCTACTGAAATTACTGGACTTAACAGGATTATTGAAGATGGAAGATGGAATTAATATAGATAATGGAAGAATGGCTATTGAAATTATTGGGCCTAACAGATTTGAATCAGATGGATTAAGCGACATGTTTATTTGGAGAAAAATTGAAAGATATATCTCTCAAGGAATTGAAACCTCTCTTTGACTTTTTGTGGAAAGAATAAAATAATGTTTATGAGATTTGATGATTAATTAAGATAACTACTGGAGGAAAGTGATTTTATAATATAATTTTAGAGATAGGATTGTTATATATTGTAGACCTATAACTGATCTGCGACAAATCGGAAGTCAACATCTTATTTTATTGTTTAATTGTTTTTGTTTTGTTTTGTTTTTTGTCTTTGAAAATTTGAATAAAAATTAATGATAAAAAAAATGGAAAAGAAAAAAAGATAACGAAAGGAATCCAGTTCTTAAGGCCTCCCCATGCAGGAGTAGAAACTCACATTGGGACAATGCAGAGACAATATCCAAGGAGCAATTAAGAGGCTATTCATCACTCATTCCCCAGCTGGAATTGACAGGAAACCAAAAATGGGGAGATGGGGAAAGACTTTTAACAGTTGCTCAAGACCTTTGCTGAAGGACGCTTACTTGGAAGTAAACATGACAGAAGGGTCTTGGCCATGAGGAAGGGCATTGCTGCATAATAAAGCTCTAAAGAAAGCAATGCCTGGCTCTGGAGGTTATTAGGGGTGGGAAGATCTGTCCATTTCAGTTATCTCTGTTTCTCAGTTTTCCAATCTCATGTTCGATTCTCCACATTTCAACAGTGATTTGTGAGTTTTTTTTAATGCTCATGAATTTTTTTTGGCATTTTAGTGTGATTTTTCTCCTCATAAACACATTTTTATATGCTGTTCTAACTAATGTATACATTTTTGCAAGCAATATTTTGAAATATAATGCACTTATGAATGCTATTTTCACTAATATATTCATGTTTACACACACTTTCCCTAAGCTGTGCATTTTTTAAAACATTTTTTGGGTTGGAGAACTGGATTGCAAAATTTAGATAAGTGTGAATTTCAAAGGATGGCTGTGTTTCAGTTCTCATGTTATTTCAAAAAGTACAAATTGGATCGATTCAGCTTTAAATAGAACTGAATCAAATCTCTCTCCCATCCCTAGCGTGGATCCAGCCTCTGTTACGCTACACCCAAATGTTTTCTCTTACACACATACACAGACATTCTCTCACAAAGACAACCCCACCCGTTGCCAGATTCTGATTGGCCGGTAAACCTAGAAAAAAGGAAAAGAGAGAACGTTGTGATGGACACTAACAGCACAAGGGGAAAAGATAGACCAATCAGAACTGTAACCTCCCTGGTAGACTGTGGGAATGCTGTGCACATAATATACCTCGACTTCAGCAAAGCTTTTGACAAAGTGCCCCATTATATTCTGACTAGCAAGCTAGCTAAATGTGGGCTGGATGGAACAACTATCAGGTGGAGCCACAGTTGGCTACAGAATTGTGCTCAAAGAGTACTTATCAATGGTTCCTTCTCAAATTGGGGGGAAGTAACAAGCGGGGCACTGCAGGGCTCAGTCTTGGGCCCAGTGCTCTTTAACATTTTTATTAATGATGTGGATATGGAGGTGCAGGGAGTGCTTATCAAATTTGCAGATGATACAAAATTGGAAATGATAGCTAATACCCTGGAAGACAGAAAAAAAATTCAAAGGGATCTTGCTAGGCTGGAGTACTGGGCTGAAAACAACATAATGAACTTTAACAAGGATAAGTGCAAAGTTCCTCACCTAGGAAAAAGAAACCAAATGCACAATTATAAGATGGGGAATATTTGGCTCAGAAACACTATAGGCAAGAAGGATCTTGGGACTGTTATTGATCACAAACTGAATATTAGCCAACTGTGTGATGTGGCTGCACAAAAGGCAAATGCTGTTTTAAGCTGCATTAATAGAAGTATAGTTTCCAAATCACCTAAAGTACTAGTTCTCCTCTATTTGGCACTGGTTAGGCCTCATCTTGAGTACTGTGTCCAGTTCTGGACACCACACTTTAAGAAGGATGCAGTCAAACTGGAACAGGTTCAGAGGAGGGCAACAAGGATGATCAAGGGACTAGAAACAAAGCCCTATGAGGAGAGACTGAGAGAACTGGCATGTTTAGCCTGGAGAAGAGAAAACTGAGGGAAGATATGAGAGTACTCTTCAAGTACTTGAAATGTTGCCACACCAGGAGGGAGGACCAGGATCTCTTCTTGATCATACCAGAGTGCAGGACACAGAATAATGGGCTCAAGTTGCAGGAAGCCAGATTTCATCTGAATATGAGGGAAAACGTCCTAACTATTAGAGCGGTACGACAATGGAACCAATTAACTAAGGAGGTGGTGGGTTTTTCAACACTGGAGGCATTCAAGAGGCAGCTGGACAGCCACCTGTTGGGTATGTTTTGATTTGGATTCCTGCATTGAGCAGGAGGTTGGGTTTGATGGCATTATAGGCCCCTTCCAACTCTACTATTCTATGATTCTGTCTCTCCTGGTAGTATCCAATTTGAAATGTTCTAATTGGATGCTACTACCAGGGACAAGAGAATACAGTATTGATCACTAGTCCAGTCACTCACAAAGAACATGGTCCTGCAGTCACAGAGAAGATGCCACACAGACACTGGTCTTCTCGTATGATTATTTTAGAAACTTTAATAAAAATTGCCAATGATTCTAAAGAGAAATTGTGGTTAGGTTAGAAGCAAACTTTTTGGTAAAAAAATATCCACACACCTGAAAATATTTAAAATATCTTCTATGGCAGCTTTCAAGCATGAAGTCCTACATAGATTTGATTATACCCTACAAAAACAGGCCTTGATATTATGGCAGGGGAAATGTTGTTTTCTTTTCTCATCATCTTTGTCCATAATACTGAAGAAACTGGAGAATAGGGAAAGAAATTAGTCATATTCAGTTGAAAGATCAACAGCATGAGGACACAAATAAACTTTCCCAGATGGAAAAAGACAAATTCAGAGTGGAAACATACTATAGTATATTAGATAAACTTCAGATAGAACTGGAGACATGCTCCTGTGCTTCCACAGAAGTTGTGAATTTATCTGGATTCCTGGCATAACTAGACCATTCTTCCCATAATCATGATATACCGGAAACAGACTCAGAAGCATTAGTAAGAGAGCTTAACCAAGAGTTATTCAAATTTCTCTGTCCACTGAGCTAAAGTATTTCATTTGCTTCTTAGATACTGCAGAGGGAGCAGTCTGAGACAACTGAACATAGTAGTTTGAAGATAATTTACAGTTAGGACCTGAAAGCAGCTTTTCCAGATGTTACCATAGCTTTTTAACTTCATCTCACTCTGCCATTTTCAAATTCTGAAGCAGAAAGAGAATTCTCCAAATTATTTTGTATTAAAAATTAATTATAGTCACCAATACTGTAGTCAAGACTATAATCACTACCTGTTCTCTTTTCAGCAGGGGTGAGGAACCTCAGGCACGTGAACCATATTAGGCCAGCCAATTTGACCCATGTGGCTATTTTCTGCCATTCACACTCACCAGTCACTCACCTGATGTCATGTAGGACATGACATGTAAAGCTTGTCTGGAACAGCTGTGGCTGCCAAAGGACAATCAGGAGCAATGCAGAGCTTGCATTCAGTGCTGTTTAAATTCATAAGGCTTCAAGTGATTGACAGGTGGGTGAACCCACTCACCTGTCAAAAGTGGCCTGCAGAAGAGTGGCCACTTTTGGATCTGGCCCGCTAGACAAAAGTGGTTCTTCACCCCTGAATGCAGACTATATAGAATGCAATCTTCTACGAGAAATGTCTTCCGATGATCTCATATCTGAATTTGTGTCAAGAAGAGTAGAAAAAAGAAGATACAACTTTTACAACAATGAAACGTCTACAAAAATTTGAACGTAGTTTGTCATTGTGCATAAAAATCTTCTTTAACTTTATTGATGTTTATATTTGTTGGTAAAAACGATAAGAGGATCCTATTCCTTCCAAGTGAATTCAATATTGTTTTTGTATTTGTATTTTAGACATAAAATCTTAACATTCTGCTTCTAATGTAAAATATAGTTTTTTAAGGATTATATGCATATTTCTGGAGTATTTTTTGTAGCTGGGGGTGGAACGACATTGACACATGGAACAGTGAGGTGGGGGGAGGTTCAAATGAACATTCTGCCCTCAGAGTTCTTAGAACTGGCCAGACCTTATGTAATGTAAGGTTCAGAATCTTTTTGAGGTAGAGCTAGCCTCTAAATAAATTTCTGATTGAGTACATAGACCACTGATGCCATAGGTGAAGCATCTGTCTTCACTGGGCCAACAACAACTCATCTCCATTAAGAAATTTTAGGGGTCTCAGTCTTCCATAAATATGTAAGATTTTCAGTCTTTGTCTTCTTGGAAATATCTGATGAGTCCAGAGATGCTTTTTCTCAGAGCCTCTTTTGCAATGAACTTTGCACAGGCTCTGAAAACCAAGGATCTGCTCAAGCAAGTAATATGTAGCTGGCTAAGTTAAACTGAATTTATTAATTTTATTTGGAAGCCTCTATGTGTGTTGTCTTCCCTTTCCCTTATTTCACTTGTTTCTCCAAATAAGCTTCATTTTATATTTAGACAGTTGACTTAATTAGTTTAAAAAGTAATTCCTCATAAAACCTTCCCCATGTGTTGACTGCTCGATTGTTAATATTGTCCCCTTTGGGGATTAGGATATTTCACAAGGTTTTGTTGTTCTGTGTCTCCTAGGCTTTGGGAAAGTAAACCCAAAGCTCTTCTCCTGGTTTATTTCCCACCCTAGGGAAGGCTGAAGGGAGGGGTCCTGGTCAATAGAGTGTGGAAACTCCTCAAGCACCTGAACAGATCAGGGGCAGGCAGAAGGTTTGTCCTGTCTGGTGGCAGCCCATTGTGACTGTGGGGTTTTTTTAGGGGGGAGAACTCTTCTTGTATAAAAAAGGGTCTACCAAAAAGAAAAAGCCCTCCAGAGCCATCACACTACCCATACAAAGTGGCTGAGAGAGTCAGCTTGTGGCAAGAGCAAAAAGGAAGGTTTCTGTCCTGTGTTTCTCTTGCAGAACCAATAAGGAGATAATGGTGGGTTTCCATTACAATCGTATATTCTCAGATTGCTGTCTTGCATGGGTTTGTCTTATCCCATCATGTCTCCGTACCCATAAGGTACTGATGCTGCCTCTGCCTCCATTTCTGCTGACACTTTCATATTCTGTAGAAGGGTTTTTAGGTCTTGCTGGGGTCTGGCTTCACAGGTTAAGATTTGGTACTGTTAGGTTTTATTCTCTGGAAGCAGTCCTGGTGATTTCCAGGAGCAGGGACATGAAGATGAACAGGTAAGGTGGCCAGTCTATTTCAGTAGCCATCACTATGCAAAGACATGGGTTGATCTGAGCCGCTTATCAGGAGATCGACTTCAGTAGATTCCAAGTTCTGTGAGCCGGTGTGGTCTCGATCCCTTTCATCCACGGTATACTCCTCCTGGTGCTGCTGCTTTATGTGTTGTAGGATGGCCTTGGACAGAAAGTGCTTGTCATTTGCTTCTGAATCTGGAAAAAACAACAGCAGATGTGGCTGTATTGGTCTTTGCGGAGAAGTGAAGCCCCGGGGCTATCTGCTGCAAGAGCACTCTCAGTTGCATCAATACATGCCATCTTTTGCACTTATTTTTATCACTAACCTGATTTTTGGGGTGGGTGGGTGGGCTTTGGAAATCTTAAGTCCAGCATGTGGTAAAGAACAAGGCATCACCAATACCACCCCTGCAGACTTGCAGCCCTCGAATGTACAACACCAACAATTCCACCAAGGAGCTAAATCTCTAAATTGGATCTATAACATGATGAGGATTTCAAATCCTGCTTGCAGGAAAGGCTGAGTACAGAACTTTGTATCTTAGAAAAGCCTCATTAACTTTGCAGCAGGAAGTCACAAAATTATGTCATAGCAAGTAACCCCAGTCCAGAACAGCAATAATAATTCTGACTTTTAACTGCACGCTTTAAGTGCCATCTTTCCCACTCCTTTACAAAGTTAAAAAACCACAGTGTTATAACTGGAATTAGTCTCAGCTTTGCAGATATGTTATCTGACAAGGAAGGATGCCTTGTTCTTATTAAGATAAGTTCAGAAGGCAAAAATGAAACACACCAGAATACACAGCTGAACAATTATTTTAAAAACATCTCTTTTCAAATATAGTAGACACGTTCAAGGAATTCAATAGCATTGGGAGTGATTTCAGCGCCATTTATGATTTACTGATTAATAACTGCTCTAAGGGAATATACATTTATTTCTAAAAATATTTCTGGCTCTTAGTAAAAATGTTTAATTTTTATTTATTGTATTCATTCCTATACTGCAAATTCATATAAAAATATAAACCAAAGCATCATAACAAATACAAGTTCAACACCAGAAGTAGAGACTACACCTTCTCTTCTCAGAGAATTATTTTTCTCTCTCAAGAATCTAATATTGAATTTCTTTGTTTGAGGAAATCTTTTAATGAATTCTACTGAGCAAACAAAGGTGAATTCATCCTCAGTGCAGGTTATTCTCCACATACCTACCTTATAAGGTGAGGCAAGATATAGGGAAGTTAAATTATCAATGGTTAGACTATATGTATATGTAACCTTTCTTTGGACCCCCATTCAACTATGGACTATGAACAGCTCCAGAAGGATTTCTTCAAACTGAGTACTATGACCATGACATTTTGTGCAACACAATATAAAGTAGCCTTCCTCATCCTTGTGTCTTCCAGCTGTTGTTCAACTCCAAATTCCATCAGCCCCAACAAGCATGGCCAGTGGTCAGGAATTTGGAATTTGGCATGCTCCTGGATACATCTTTGTCACTGGAGGCTCAAGTAGCCTCACTGGCCATGAGTGCCTTTCATTGGCTATTGCTGGTACACCAACTACAGCCGTCCTTGGGTGGGGATGGTCTGACTACTGTGATTCATGCATTGGTAACCTCAGTTATTGCAATGCACTCTTTGTGGGGCTACCCTTGGGCCTGGTGTGGAGGCTTTAGCTGGTGCAAAATGCTACGGCTAGTTGCAGACACACTATCGCCAGTATATTACTCCAGTGCTCAAAAGCTTGCACTGGCTGCCCATACACTATCGGGCCAGATGCTTAAGGACTGCCTGTGCCTGATCCCTTATATCCCTGCTAAATCACTGGGGTATTTGGAGGAGTCACTGTTAGTGGTCCCCAGTGGCTTGGATGCATAGCTCATACCCATCAGGAGCTGTGTGTTTAGTATTGTGGGCCCAGTGTTATGATCTTTCAGCTGAGATCAGACAGGCTGTTGAACTTCCAGTGCCTACTAGAGACTGTTTTTATTCCTGCAGGATTTAAAGTCATTTCTGTTTTTATAATTTTTTAACTGATTTTATCTTTACTGTATTTTTTCACCTTGATGTACACTGCTTAGAGGCAATTAAAATGTATGTAAATTGTCGAAATCAATCAATCAATTAAGGGTGAAATGGTGAGCTGGGCAAGTAAAGAAATCCTTATTCCACAGTTATCATTATAACAGAGCTCCATGCTTCTTGACTATGCTTATTGGTGTACTCTCTATTGTTCTTCTTGATAAAGGAACATTTCCTTAAGCTACACTGAAATAATGGACAGCTCTTTGAGAAGGTACATTTAATCCCATTGCCCTCCCCACTCCAAAACAAGTAACTGGACAGCCATCCCACTTCTTACCATCATACACAATGAGCCGGTAGCAACCAGAACAATCTTTACATCTCTGTAAGATTTCTTCCAGTGCCCTGCAAAAAAGTTTGGCTTGTTCCAAACGGTCTTGACGGCTAAAGGCAGCGTTTTCATCTTGGGACATGGCATAAAGGGACTGCAGAGGGGTGGCATACTCCACAACACAATAATTAATCTAGAGGAATGGAGAAAAGGGCAGTCTCATGTTATCTGGGTGGCATTTGTTTGAGGAATTGCTGGTAACCTCCATATCAACAACAGAACTCTCAAAAGTGTTGTTGCATAAGCTGTACCAGAACCTAAGTGCCTGCATAAGAGGCAAAGGAGCGCTGGCTAGCCTTCCTTGGAAGATAATTATAGGGAGTGTGATCATGTTGATTCTCCTATACCTCTCTATCGCTTTTGATACTATCAGGGGTAGTTTGCTTCTGAACTGATTAGTTGGATTGGGAGTGAGGACACTGTATGTATGTTGGTGATTCTCCTTATAACTAGCAAGATGTCTCCAGAAAGTGATGTTGGAGGACTGTTGTGAAGTCTCAAGGGATTTATTTGGAGAGTTGATGAAAAATTTCATGTTGTCTCCCATATTATTTATCATCTGCACATAGCCAAATAGTAGATGTTCTTGAGGAATTTGGACTGAGGGGTCATCATCCCTATTTCTCTTTTCCCTGAAGGGATGAAAATGTGTAAGGCAGATGAAAATGAACAAGGTTAAGATCAATCTAGACAACATGGAGAGGTTAATGGTAGGTTTGCCCATTTTGGATAGGGCTACTCTCTCACCCTTGAAGAACAAATGCAGGACACAGGGATGCTCCTGAATGTGGCTTTACATCTGGATGCCTTGATAGCATCTGTGGCTAAAATTACCTTTTACAGCTTTGGTTGGTTCAACAACTGTTGTCTATCTAGGGAAGGGCAACTTAAGATGCAATCCTGTACACATTTACCTGCGAGCAAGCCCCATGGAACTTAGTGGGGCTTACATCTGAGTAGGCATACATGGAATTGTGCTACTAGTAGGGATGGGCAAATTAGTCTGTTTCTAGTCTGTGTCAATTTTGCATGTATTTACTCACAACCTGTCCCAACCACTATCTGAATTTTCTTATTAAAAATCATACAAAAATAAAAATGCATACAAAAATTAATATTTAAATGTGTACTGAAATAATATTTTATGACAAAATACATATTTAAATTTGCATTTGATTACCATATATACATTTCTAAATGTATTTTATCCTAAAATATGCATTTCAGCATCTGTTTTCGTATATTTTTCAGTTGAGAACTTTTACAGCAAAATTTGCAGAAGTGCAAAATCCAAAAACTAATTATGGGTTGTATGCAAAGTAGCACTAAGTCATGGTCCCATCAGTGCAAAGTTTACCACTAACTCAACAAGACTTCTCCCTTCCCCCAGGCACCCTAAATCTGTTCTAGAGGTTTTTCAACCCTCCAGAACAGATTTGGGGAGGACATGGAGCACAAATGGGAAGAGGAGAGAGGGAAGTCTTGTTGTGCATCTAGGGGTAATCCTTGCACTGATGGGACACATTAGCTGAATACCACCTCATGTTCTGATCCTTATAATAGTCTGAGGGGTGCAGACTAGAGCAGTTAACTTAAAAATATGAACCAAAAAAAAATTCTCCTCCTTCACTAGCTGTTAGTCTGTCATGCATGTGATTGTAAATTCATGGACCATCTATAAACGCCACTCCCAACTTCTTGAAAGATTCCACCAACGCTGCCTCCGGAAAATCCTGCAAATTACTTGGTAAGATAGGCAGACTAATGCTAGCGTATTGGAAGAAGCAAAGACCACCAGTGTTGAAACAATGATCCTCCAACATCAACTTCGCTGGACCGGCCATGTTGTTCAAATGCCTGACCACCGTCTTCCAAAGCAGCTACTTTACTCCCAACTTAAGGATGGAAAATGGAATATTGGTTGACAGCAAAAGAGGTTTAAAGATGTTCTCAAAGCTAATCTAAAAAAGTGTAACATAAGCATCGAGAACTGGGAAGCCTTGGCCCATGAGCGTCCCAATTGGAGGTCGGCCATTATCAAAGGTGCTATGGACTTTGAAGAAGCACGAGTACAAGGCGAAAGGGACAAATTAGCTAAGCGGAAGGCACATCAAGCAAATCCTCATCGTGACCATCTTCCATCTGGAAACTTATGTCCTCACTGTGGGAGGCTGTGTGGATCCAGAATTGGCCTCCACAGTCACTTATGGACCCACTGTTAAAGACCTTACCCTGGAAGACAATTTTACTCGGCCACGAGTGATCACCAGTAAATGAATGAAATGACATGTGATTGTAAATTTATATATGGATGTCGGTAATGCACCTTACATGGGAATTTCTGTAGGAAAGTTATGCACATGCTCAAATTGCTAAAACTAGGCCTCAGAAGGCATTCACCCTAACCCAGCTGAGGAGATCTGTGCACGTAAACAGCTTACACATTTGGGGTGGTTGGGTGTGCATCATTTTCTGGATTGAGAGTTGCCCTAAACCAGATGTGCATTCAAATGCAAATTCAAATGTGATCCTTTCGGTGCAGTTCTAACAGCCCCCAGATACATAGGAGGTATTAGGATGTGGCATATGTCTCTTTGACTAAGGGCTCATCCAGATGACTGCAAAATGTGTGACACGCCCGCTATGTGTGTTCATTATTTTTCGGTCGTCCAAATGACATCTCGCGCTGTTACGCATTTTCACGGGTTAAATCCGCTCCTTGCAATACTGGCAAAAATGCGATTTGCTGTTTAAAATCAGGAATCATCCGCTGTGCCTTCAGGAGTTAGGATGCAATACTTCGGACTTTACAGCTGATGGGTGGTTTTTGGGCGTTTCCCCTTGCCCCTTCTCCTCATTCCAGCCAATCACGTATCTGCACTTTTGCACATGTGCGAGAATAAGCCTGGGAAAATTGAACCAATCATCGCAATGGTGGGGTGTTGGGGGGGTCTGCAACTACTGCGCAGATGCATTTTATTTTTTGCCAGCCTGCAAACTGGGCGGCCGCTCTGGGTGAGATCTGCAATGCACAGCAAGCGAGCAAGGGGGGGTGGGTCGGTTTCAGCCTGCCTCCAGAAAGCTTTGTCAATTTCATTCTACTTGCTGGGGTTTTTGCTTCAAATCAGAAAAGCAAGTGTAATATGGCAAATACAAACAAGAAAAGGGCTGCTGGTCGGTTTCAAGCCTGCTCCAGAAAGCTTGGTCAATTTCATTCTCCCTCGGAAGGAAAGGGAGAAGGAGGGGGGGTGACATGTTTCTTGCTTTTTTGGAGAAATAAGTGCAATAGCCAGCGTGTGTATCTCCTTAAATATCAATAAAGGCAGAAAAGCATACATTCGTTTAAGTGTAATATCGCAAATACAAACAAGGCAGGCATGAAACCAACCAGCAGCCTTTCCTTCCGAGGCGAGAACTCCTTTACAGCCAAATTGTGCTTTGTTGCAAAGGGGGAGAGGAGCATACCTAATTTTTTTGCTGACCAATTGTTTGATGGGGGAGGTTTTAGAGGCGGAGCTTGGAAAAAGCGAAAAGAATGTAGGG
Organism: Rhineura floridana; assembly: GCF_030035675.1. Lineage (NCBI taxonomy): Eukaryota > Metazoa > Chordata > Lepidosauria > Squamata > Rhineuridae > Rhineura > Rhineura floridana. The sequence goes on along the minus strand of NC_084480.1, from coordinate 175,741,827 downwards.
GTGTGCAGGTGCAAAAAAGCATTTTTTTTAATTGGGAAAGAGCGAACTAAAAGGCAAAGTGAGGACTATCAGATGACAAACCGAATATGGAAACCGTGGATTATTCCGCTCCGTTTGGATAAGCCCTAAATTGGTCTTAAAACAGCATAAATTACTTATCTCTGCTGGTGTATGTTAAGCCGGAAAAAGTTATGCTACCATAGAGGGCAAAAAGAGGCATGTCAAAGGTGGGGAATAAAGATGTCAGGGGCAGGGACAGGGATAAACAAAGTTACAGTGCATCCTAACTCCTTTCATTCACTGATATTACCCACAGAGCTCAATGTATGTCCCCACAAATGCAGGTGTAACGAAATTCACCCCGTAGAAGTCAATGGACGGCAGAAAATAAAAGTTCCCAACCAGAAGCAGTTAGGATCCTGTTTAAATTCTGCAGGAGCTTTGCCAGTTTATCTTTCCCCATTATATCTGACTTGCTCTGTCAGCGAGAGAATGCAGTCTACTAGCCACACTGCATTGTTTTGAGTGGGATGTATATCCTGATAACCGCCCAATGTCCACATGCAGCTGCATTCTCATACAACTAGACACACATGAACTGATTTTTTACACATTGAAAAGCAGTAACAACAGGAAAAAATATTTAAGAAGCCAGCAAGGAAAGGCAATCAGCAAACAAGGACAAATGAAAGAAGACTAGGGGACAAGGCAGTAATAGCAGGGAACAACGGATAATTAATAATCACCTATGTTCACTCTGGCCTCTTGTAGCAGAGTGCCATGTGAGGACTATCCCACTGCCAAGTTTGGTGCCACAATGACACTCACTTGGCTCAGTTATAGCCTGGGACACCCAGATGCAACATCACAGTGTGGGTCAACCCAGAAGTGGGAATCAAGGCAGCTGGGCCTTTCATGGGGGTAGGGAACATGCCTTAGGCTGTCCAGCCAAGGGGAGAGGTGCTTAAAAGAATGGTGCCTGGAACAGTGCCACCAGTGCCAGGTGGAAGCTGCTGAAATTTAGTCTCAGAAGAACTAGTAGCCAGAGGCCCTGATTTCTCCTTGTGAGACTGAAAGCGAAGCCTCTCTCTGTCCTCCCTGACACCCAAGCAATGGATCTGAGGCAGACTGCAAGATGGAGGAGGTCTGTAAACTTGAACCTCTCAAATAAAAAGAGGCTTGGCTGATGTCTGCCTCTATGTTTCCTGAAAGGCAATGCTTGGACTCAATGGGTAAGAAGTCCCCTTATCCCAGCCACAGATCACACTTTCTCAAAGGGAAAATGCTCTTAGGCAGCATCCTTCAGCAGGCACCCAGAAGCATGGCTCCTGGCCACCTGCAGGTGAATGATAGCCAGCCCAAATGGTAGCCTTTTTCCTATGCAAATTGCAGGTGTGGCAGTGGAGGGAAGAGGCAGTCTTTACTGGGACCATAGCAGTGGCAATGGGTTGAAGCTCCTCTGCTCTCATGCTATGGTTCCATCTAGAACACACATGCCCACATGGTGCAGGCTGGGAGGGAGAGCTTGCACTCAGGACAAGCTCTGAAGTAAACATTGTGTGTTTCTGGCTCTCACGATGGAAATTCTTCTAACAGTTCCAGAGGAAGATATTTGGGTAGCCTTCTTGTCTCCTTTCCAGGGAGAAGGGGAGGCTATCAGGTACAAGCTCTCTTGTCCTGTGTGTATGAAGAACACTCCACGCCTGTGCTTGGAGTATCATTAACTTATTAACTGCATTTGTGGACATAGTCAGCAATCATAAGTCATTTCGATTAACCGCTCCCTAAAGGCAGAAAGCATCTTTGATAAATGTCTGTACAAAAAACCCTGACAACACTTGGGATGGAGTGGCATATAAATCAAAGAAAAGAAACAAGGAAGAACTTTCAAAAAACATTTCAGGAAGTAGATTCAGCTTATTCTACTGCTGAATGAAGTTCTGGGAACTTTCATTTGTTTGTTTCTATCCTGTAAGTTAAACAATTGCTTATTTTGTTATCCTCAATGGCATCCTTATAAATATCAACAGATCTCCATTTTCCTTTTCAAAAGCACTGACTATGGTGTCCTGAGAAATTCAGCACCCATTTTCACACAAAGAAACACTGTAGAAATCTTGATTAAGGAAGCATACCTCTTGGTTTTCACCTATTATCCGATAGACGCTATTTTTGTAGCTTCTTCTTTTAATGCCAGCTCGATCCACATTCAGTTTGGGGAGATTCTTTATGAAGTGAAGATGACTGTCAACCTTCTGCAGGTCATCAGATACATCACAGCTTAGAGGAATCAATATGTGTAATTTCCAGGTCTTCTCACAATTCAGCTGACAGTTATTAGCTCTGTTGAAATCTCTAATTGAATCTTTGAGGCCTTCAAAACAAAATGCATGGAGGAAAGACAACTGGGATGGAGATAGCAGGGTTACATTTTTAGCACCATGCATGGTGATCTGCCAGGCATCTGTACACCTAGAATGTCTTCATTGTTCTCTATATACAACAGGGGGAGCCCCAGCTGATGAAGCAACTGGATCCCAGTGACAAAGTAATGGTTAAAAGCGAGCTAGGCAGCTGTGCAAGTTGGCCAGGGCAGAGTGTTCCTCTCCTTTTTTGACCTAGAAAATCTCAAACTTCAAAATAAATGAATAAACAATAACAGGCATGCAGGTAGAAAGCCGGGGGGGGGGCTATCCAGTGTATGTGTACAGGTCACATGTAAAACTATCTGCTTGCTGGACAAAAGTCATAGGTGTGTGCTCCATGCAATGAGCACCTAGCCCTTAGGGAAGAAATTTGTTCCTTTGAGGCCAAGATGGCTGACCCGGAGAAGCTGAGCGAATCAGAGAGGTTGGTGGGTGAGGCTTCCCACTCCCAGGATGACAGCTCCTCATGGAGAATGTGGGTCTCACAGAAGGGGGAAATGATCCCGAGGAGGGGCCCATTCCTTGGGGGACAAACAGATATCCTATTCCACTGATGATACTCCTCCAGGATGCAGGGGGCTCCTGGGAGTGGGCAATTTGATAATTAAGGACATAGATAGCTGAGCTAGTGATTCACATGCAGACAATGTAGTGACTTGCCTGCCTGTCAAGATAGCCTGGTAGATAGGGTTGAGGTGGAGTTAATGGTCATAATGCATGTTGGCACCAAGGATGTGGGGAAATGGAGTTATGCAGTTGTGGAAGCAAAATTTAGGTTGTTAGGTAGAAGGTTGAGAGACAGGACCTTCAAAGTAGCTTTCTCTGAAATGCTACCTGTTCCACACATAGGGCCAGTCAGACAAGTAGAGCTGAGGAGTCTCAATGTGTGGATGAGATGGTGGTATCAGGAGGAGGGTTATGGATTTATTGTTAGGCACTGGGGAATGTTTTGGGACCAGTGAGGCTCTTACAAAAGGGACGGTCCACTTGAACCAGGCTGGAAACAGAATGTTGGTGCTTAAAATCAAAAAGATGACAGAACAGTTTTTAATCAGATCACTTGGGAGAAACTCACAGGAGCTGAGGAACATCCAGTTTGAGATAAATCACCCCTAGAGGGATGAGGGTAAAAACGTTTATGATTGTCCAAGGGGATGCCCTTTCACACTGTCCAGAACACACTCCTTCTGCTCAGGAGTGGGGAACCTCCGACCTCTAGGCCAATCATGGCCTTTCAGGGCATCCCATTTGGCCCCCAAGGCCATTTTCCTCAACCATGCTCACTAGTGACATCAGCTGATGAGTCCTGAGCTGCCGTTTCCTCAAATGAGAGTGTGAGGACTATCTTAAAGCCTTTTCCAAATCTCCCCATGCTTTCCCCAAGATCGGAGGACTTAAAAGGAAAGTGGGGAGAAACTTGCAAAAAACTCTTCCAAGTCTCCCTGTGCTTTCCTTTTAAGTCTCTGACATGGGCATTTGCAAATCTCTCCCCCCCCTTATAAGTCCCAGATCTCAGAGACTTAAAAGGGAAGTACAAGGGATTTTGACAGGTGGGTGGTCCTGTTAAGGATCTGGCCCATGGTGCCAAACAGGTTTCCCACCCCTGTTCTAGTTGGTTCTAAAGAAATAACACCTTTTAGGTTTGGGACTGGCAGCAGCCCTGAACTTCAACACTGTTTCAGGTGAGTGTGGGAAAGATGTTATCTTTCCTTCTCCTCTCCAGAAATCTCCCCCAATCTGGGAGCCCAGATCAGAAAGCTTCTGCTCCAAGGCTGAATGATAATCACTCCCTAAGGACTCTTTAAATTGTGCAGATTATATTTAAAAGTATCCAGAAAGGAGGAAGAGTGAAATTAAAGTATCCAAGAAAGAGACAGAGTCTGGGGCTGATGCATGCCAGAATGGGGTGGCCCCAATTTCCCCTCCCCACAACTCTTTCATATTCCATTGTGTGGGAGAGGCAAATACTGTATTACAAGCATGCACCAACCACAAGATTTGGCTTGGACCCCAATTTGGCACTTCATAAAACAGCTTGATTTGTTTAATTTCTCCCTGCCAAGATTTCTTGCAGGCCAACAACTGCAACAACTTTATACGGATTTTTCAAACTTTGTTCCAACTGAAGATTGTGCTGCACATAATTTTTACTTTAATGGTGTTTCCATCTCAGCCCCAATCTGTGTATTTTCTTAAGTTAAATGTTTTTAAAGAGCTAAACAATGTTTAACGTGTGCCATGTGCTACCAAGTTAAGAAGCCAGACTTGGTTCCTGGCTCCGAGCCTGGTGCTGGTGATCAGGGGACACTGAAGCCAAGGCCACCAGGCAGGAGCTTGCTGAAACAGATAGCACTAGAGCCCATAGAACCAGAGCCAGAACCCTCATGGGCACTTTCCCCTGGACCTGAGGAACTAAGTGTCACCCAGAATATCTCACCAGTCCAATGGTGCAGGAAATGCACCAATCAGGAGGCCATGGAATGCAGAAGAAGTGCCCATCTTCAGGCCAGAGGGCAGGCCTTTTAAGAGACTCTAGTTCTCCATGAGGGGTTGGCGTCTAGGAGATTTGCCTGGCAGCAAAAGCTCCACAGGCCATTTCCAACCCTTACAGGACCAAGTTGCTTACTAGGAGCTCTCCATGGTACTGTGAGACAACTGGCCTGCCTTGCTCCTCCATGGGAGCAGAATAGGACAATATGTGAAGAGACAGAAATATAACAAATGCTAAGAGGTACAAGAGATAATATTGCAGACATACATTGGATAATGGAACAGACCAAGGAACTGCAGAAGAAAATCATCCTGTGCTTTATAGATAACAGCAAAGCCTTTGATTGTGTAGATCATGAAAACCTATGGAATGCTTTAAAAGAAATGGGGGTGCACAGCATCTGATTGTCCTGATGAGCAAGCTATACTCTGGCTACTGTAAGGACAGAATATGGAGAAACTGATTGGTTCCCAATCAGAAAGGGTGTGAGACTCACCCTATTTGTTTAATCTATTCACAGAACATATCATACAGAGAGCAGGATTGGACCAAGATGGAGGAGGTGTGAACACTGGAGGGAGAAATATCAATAATTTAAGATATGCAGATGATACCATACTACTAGCAGAAACCAGTAATGATTTGAAACGAATGCTGATGAAAGTTAACAGGAAGCACAAAAGCAGGACTACAGCTGAATGTCAAGAAGACTAAAGTAATGACAACAGAAGATTTATGTAACTTTAACATTGACAATGAGGACATTGAACTTGTCAAGGATCAGTACCTTGGCACAGTCATTAACCAAAATGGAGACAATAGTCAAGAAATCAGAAGAAGGCTAGGACTAGGGAGGGCAGCTATGAGAGAACTAGAAAAGGTCCTCAAATGCAAAGATGTATCACTGAACACTAAAGTCAGGATCATTCAGACCATGGTATTCCCAATCTGTATTTATGGATGTGAAAGTTAGACAGTGAAAAAGGCGGATAAGAGAAAAATCAACTAATTTGAAATGTGGTGTTGGAGGAGAGCTTTGCTCATACCATGGACCACGAAAAAGACAAATAATTGGGTGTTAGAACAAATTAAACCAGAACTATCACTGGAAGCTAAAATGATGAAACTGAGGTTATCATACTTTGGGCACATCATGAGAAGACATGATTCACTAGAAAAGACCATCATGCTGGGAAAAACAGAAGGGAGTAGAAAGAGAGAAAGGCCAAGCAAGAAATGGATTGATTCCATAAAGGAAGCCACAGACCTGAACTTACAAGATCTGAACAGGGTGGTTTATAACAGATGCTATTGGAGGTTGTTAATATAGAGGGTCGCCATAAGTCGAAATTGACTTCAAGGCATATAACAATAACAACAGCAACTTACTAACTGACTCTGCCTTTGGGATGAGGTGAGCTATAAATCTAAATACAAAAATAAATTAGTAATAAATATGCAAACTGTCACCTACAAATGTATATATTAAGGAGAATGTAAGGTGAGTGGTTCATGAGCATATCAACAGCCATAGTGCACCTTCATGATGGCATGAGACCTCAGTCAGGCTGGCAAAATTTTCCTGCGTCTCTGTTAAGCCATGATGTTACCAGTCTCAGTCCGGGGTCTGGACTATACACATGTGCTGTGTTTCTGACTTGCCAACATCCAGTCCTAGAGCCCTGAAAAAATGACAAGCTAGGAGAGCAGGAGTGGGCTGAATTCTTGTGGAGGTAATCTGGTAATAGTAGATGGGGCCAGAAAAGACAGCAGGTGGGAGCAGGGGTGCTTCATGTGTTTGCTCTCCCAGTTGAGGTTTCCCTGCTGGCAATCATTCTCCAGCTCCCTGGAATGCCAACGATGTTGTTATTAATCTATATATGCATTTTGAATCTGAATGTCTTTGATGTAGAATTTTGGACATTAGAATTCATTTTATATCACTGGCTAATGGAAGAGACTGCTTACAATGAATACTTACAAGGCAAAATGATTTTTAAATACCCAGTGTAGTACGACCAGGCAAGTCCTTGTGCTACATTGCAGTTGTTTTTTTCATACATTTCAGAAATCTCTGCGGCTGAGGGACGCTGCAGATGGAAGGAAAAAAGCTGTAATCAAATGTTAACACATGCAAACTGCAGGTCTCATCCTACCTTGATTAACTTCTGTAATGAGGCTTAAGGCAATGGTGAACCTACACCTGAGATATTTTCAAATCTCTGCTCAGCTATGGAATTGTTAGATTAGCTTTAGACAAGTCGGTGCCACCTCACAATGTCAGAATAGTGACTGACGGCACAAGGATGAGGCATGATAAGACACAGCAGGCTATACAAACACCAACATACTAAAAAGCCACTTCCCAACATTCTGCCACTCTTGTCATGTGACACTCTTTAGTGTGGCTAAGAAAGAGAACTCATGACAGGGCTATTCAGATAGGAGCTGTGTAGATTCTCAATGGCTGGGATCATGGGAGTCATCAGCATCAGGGAGCAGGCTTTTGCCCCTTCTATGTTGATAAGTGCACTTCTTCACTTTCTCCTATATAAGTTAATGGTTGCCATTTGTTCTGATGTGGGAAAATGAACTGTTGAGCATAGGGGCACTGTTATGACAGGGTTAAAACTTTTGATGCTGGGTGGCCCAAACTCCAGTAAATTGAACTTTGCAATGGGAGGTGTCAGGTTTCTCCAACCAGAGCACACAAAGACATGTTGGGCTCCATCAGATTCCTTGCATTTCCTCCTTCTGCACACTCTGCCTTTCATGATGACAAAACATTTAGCTAATACATAAAAACAATAAAATGGAGATGTAGACTTTCTTGTAGTAATTACTTTAGTTAGTCTGCTAGAAAAAGGGCCTTCTCAGTGGTGGCCCCCGAATTGTGGAATAGTCTTGCTGGTGAGGTACACCTGGCGCCAACATTACTATCTTTTCGGTGCCAGGTCAAAAACATTCCTCTTCTCCCAGGCATTTTAAGAAGTGTTTTAATATGTGTTTAATATGTGTTATAAATGTTTTAAATTTAAAAATTTTTAAGGAAGCCCATTTTTAATGTTGTTTTGAATTGTTTTAAATATGTGTTTTATTGTATTTTGATATTGTCTGTTGTGAACCGCCCAGGGAGCTTCGGCTATGGGGCGGTATATAAATTTAATAAATAAATAAATAAATAATAGAAATGCCCAGCAATCATACCATTCTTGGGTACACCAAGATGCCTAAAATACTCAGAAGTGTGTAGACAAACCCAGAGGAAATATAATAACAAAGCTATGACGTGAATTAAGGGGGAAATGTCATAAAGCAGGGACGCCCAGCTTCTTCAGCCTGGAGGGTGGGATCCTTCCAGCCAAGCTGCTTGAAGGCAGTCTCCTCAGGGCAAGATAACATTCAGTGTCCACAGGCTGGGAAGAGTCTGGTTCCTCAAGGTAAAGAACCCTCGCATCTCTGTATCATATTATGCAAACAGAACTTTATTAATCCATTTCTCTGGTTTTATTGTGTTTGTGTTATTTTATTTAAAATATTCATTAAAACACGGAAAGCATATTTTGCAGTACTTATCATGGTCATCCTAATGGCCAAAACCTCAATGTTGTACATTACGCGGATCATACCAGAGAAGAAGCAAATGACAAAAGTATGGGAGATTCCTTCTGAAAGCTTTAAAGGGCATCAAACAACCTTGTTAGTGGTGATATACCACATAGGGAGGCAAAGCTGGCAGGTCTAAAATTCTGTCTTGCCTACCATAAGAAAATTGCTCTGTTCTTTTGGTTTTCCCAGGTCTGTCAACCTAGCTGGAGAACTGCATAGCAGTTCTATCTTATGGTGGCAAACTCACAGCATGGTAACTAGCTCTAAAAAAAGAAAGTCACTTGTGATGCAAGAGAATATAATGATCACCCCGACAGAGACTCTGCAACATATTCATCTACATGGGTAGGCTAGCATTTGCTGAGTGGAGGGGTAGATGTGCATAGTGAATATATCTGATTCCCATAAAATCTATGTACAGTTGCACAATTAAAAATTCTTTAATTGGGTTGCAGCCCTAACATTGATTAAAACATTTTACGCTGCTTTTCCAAAAGTTCACAATGGTACACCACCAACAAAACAAAAATGCTTAAGACAACTACATCATCATACATGAAACAAAACACTTCAGTAAAATACTGTAAAAACCCAAATGGTTGATAAAACAGACATTTTTACAAAAGGGCAATAGAGTGGAAGATCTCCTTATTTCTGCAAGGAGGAAGTTGCACAGATTGGGGGCAGCTGCCAAAAAGGCCCAGCTCCTAATCACCACTATCCAGATCTGTCTAAAGATTGTACCCACATCAAGGCCACTTGATTAGATCTCAGTTGCAGAGTGGACTGATATTGGGAGAAACTATGCTTATGTTTTGAAGGCCAAGCAAGGTTTGATAGTTAAGACCAGTACTTTGGACAAAGTCCACACATTATAGGGTGCCTGTCAAAAAATAACTCATTTATTAAATACGTCTAATACAACCTTTCCACAAAACTCATCCATTTACATGAAACAGCAGGATATAGTTGTTACATTGTTATTAATTGCAAATGAATTAAAGGATTGCTTAATGATCCATGACTCCTACCTGAAGGCCAAAGATGATGCTTAAAAGCTGGCAGAGGCACATAGGGATCAAGTTCCAACACAGTCGAAGCCCAGTTTCTTCTCCAGGGAGCAACAAGTAGGCTACTCCACACAGGCCCAGAAAGAGCAAAGCAGGCCTGTTTAATTCTAGGCAGGCACTCAGGGCCCTTAAGTAGTTCCCATGATACCTATAGGAAAGAGAAAGACAAGATGATAGAATGTGATAGAACATCACAGAGTACCCTTCTCACACAGACCACGGTGACTGCAGAGACGAGGAAAACATCCTTGCTCATCACAACAACCTCCCTTGATTCCAAATGCCTTGGTCCTCTGGGTGGTGGTTACTCTCCACACAAAGAGCATCGACACCTAAATAGGTCAACAAGTCCTGGCAAACAGCAGATGGCAGGGTGTAGGGGTATGTGCAATACTTATGCAGCTCACCAGGGACCAGCAAATCAGTGCTCAGACATTGACTTGGAATGCCTTGTTCATGGAGATGGATACCCAGAGAGCAACACTTAAGTTTAAAGGGTGTGGATCCAGTGATCAAATTATGTCCTGCCAGAACCATTAGCTCAGTAATAAAAATGATTTTTAGGGTTTTCCTTGGAACTCTGTTCCAACCCAGTTTTATCACTCCAGGGTCTATCATGTACCCAAGATGTCATGGGTCTGATGTGGGACAAACTGTCAGGGAGTCCCGTAGAGTCAGAGCTTTTAGTACTAACCACCTTAGCAAATAATGCAGGGGATGAGGCCAAATTCAGCATCCTAAAATTAAAAAAAAAGTCTCACTATCCTTCCTCTTTTCCATTCAGTGTTTAAGACATTTTTTCATCTTCCTCCTGTTTTTCTTCCATGGCTGGTATATCAGATCTTTGCTGCTCCCCAGGGTTACCTCCATGGCGCAGAGTGGTAAGCGGCGGTAACGCAGCCGAATAATAATAATAATAAACTTTATTTCTACCCCGCCCTTTTTCCAATAGGACTCAGAGCGGCTTACAACTAAAAACAACACCATTAAAACATACAGAAATATACAATTAAAATAGAATTAAACTATGAGAAAAATTGAAACCATAAAATATAGGTTAAAAACAGCGGACAATTTAAAATAATAAAATCATATAATGTAATCACCAAACCTATGACACTTAATCCTAGTCGTTCTCTATCCCAAATGCCCATTGAAATAAAACAGTCTTTACTTGTCGCCGGAAAGACGGCAAGGAGGGAGCTGATCACACCTCACTCGGAAGGGAGTTCCATAGCCTAGGGGCGGCCACCGAAAAGGCCCTATCTCGTGTCCGTGTCATATGTGCTTGCGAAGGTGTGGGGAACACAAGAAGGGCCTCACCTGAAGGTCTCAAATCCCGGGCAGGTTCATGTAGGGAGATACGATCTGTCAAATAGTCTGGACCTGAGCCGTATAGGGCTTTGTAGGTCAAAACCAGCACTTTGAATTGTGACCGGAAACAAATTGGCAGCCAGTGGAGCTGTTGTAACAGGGGAGTTGTATGGTCCCTGTAACCAGCCCCGGTTAGCACTCTGGCTGCAGCTCTTTGTACCAATTTAAGTTTCCGAACAGTCTTCAAAGGCAGCCCCACATAGAGCGCGTTACAGTAGTCTAAGCGGGATGTAACCAAGGCATGCATCACCCTAGTCAGATCAGGTAGCTCCAGGAACGGGCGTAGCTGGCGCACCAGTTTTAATTGGGCAAATGCGCTCCTGGATACAGCAGCAATCTGGGCCTCCAAATTCAAAGCTGAGTCCAGGAGTACACCCAAACTGCGAACCTGAGACTTCAGGGGGAGTGCGACCCCATCCAGCACCGGTTGAATCCCTATTCCCTGATCTGCCCTCCGGCTGACCAGGAGTACCTCTGTTTTGTCAGGATTTAATCTCAATTTGTTTGCCCTCATCCAGTCCATTACTGATGCCAGACACTGGTTTAGGACCTGTATGGCTTCCTTGGCTTCAGGTGGAAAAGAGAAATAGAGTTGAGTGTCATCAGCATACTGATGGCACCGAACACCAAAACCCCAGACAACCTCTCCCAGTGGTTTCATGTAGATGTTGAATAACATGGGGGACAAAACGGAACCCTGAGGGACCCCATAGGTCAATGGCCAAGGGGTCGAGCAGGAGTCCCCCAGTACCACCTTCTGGGTTCAGTCCTCCAGGAAGGATTGGAGCCACTGTAACACAGTGCCCCCAAGTCCCATCTTGGCAAGGCGGCCCAGAAGGATACCATGATCGATGGTATCGAAAGCTGCTGAGAGGTCCAGTAGAACCAACAGAGACACACTCCCCCTGTCCAGTTCTCTGCGTAGGTCATCCACCAAGGCGACCAAAGCCGTCTCTGTCCCATAGCCAGGCCTGAAACCAGATTGAAATGGATCCAAATAATCCGTATCATCCAGGAATCTCTGGAGTTGGGCGACCACCACACGCTCTGCTCACGGCCGGAGTTCGATTCCAACAGAAGGAGGAAGTTGAATCTCCGGTAAAAGGGGTCGAGGTCCACTCAGCCTTCCATCCATCCGTGGTCGGTAAAATGAGTACCCGGCACATGCTGGAGGGTAAAGAAAGGCCGGGGAAGGAACTGGCAATCCCACCCCATATATACGGTCTGCCTAGTAAACCTTGCAAGACGTCACCCTAAGAGTCGGAAACGACTCGCACTACAAGTGCGGGGACACCTTTACCTTTTAGGGTTACCAGGTGATGAGGCATGTCAGGCCTCTTTGGGTAAGTGTTAGTCTCAAGGCTTATCATGCCTCCCTTCTTTTTCCTCTTTTTCACTAGGATGATACTGTTTGTTATTACTGTGCTGCCAAAGCTTCCTGTGGCTGCATGGGGGTTGTTGCTGCTGGGTTTTTTTATTGTATGAAATATTTATTTATGTTTTTAACAACGTTGTAAGTCACTTGGAGACCTTCAGGTAACAAGAATCTAACAAATCTAATAAATAATAGTAACTATTAATAATAGTAATGGCCTAGAGTGGCGATTGGCCAGATAGGCGACCCACAAATTAAATTATTATTATTATTATTATTAACTAACAATAACAATAACAAGAATAACAACTATGACTGTCTGGACCCAGGTAATTCTAATCAGCTGGCCTTTGGTGTGCTTGAATATCAACTGCCATCACCACATTATGCTGACACCCATCAGTATTTCCCATAATTTGGCAGCTTTGTCACCTGGATGTCACATGATGGAATTCTTCTGCAAAGTTGCAGATCCCCTTGCACAGTGCTCCAACCTGCAGGGCTGTGAAATGGATGACAATGCATTGGAGGACATGGTCTAGACTTGGTTCAGTGAGGTACAGGAAGAAGACACACATGGCAAGGAAGATGTGGCTCATGTGTTGAGCTCGATTACCCCGGGGTTTGGGGATAACAGAGTCGGTTTCGTCACTGGGTTGTTCCTCTGTATAAGGCATCACACCTACAACACATACAAAAACCCAAAGGATTTATATTGACATGGTTATCCTTATTCATTAAGTGGATGCTCAAGAGACTGCTCCCATAGCCAATTCCTCAAAGTTAGATACATAACTCTAAGTCCTCAGATAATATCCTGGAGATTCTGTGCCAGAAATACCTTCATGAAATGTTGAAGTATTACTAAGAGGGAGGATTACACGTGCATCACTTTTAGATTTCCTCTTCTCTTTTTGATGTGGCAACATGGGAGCGGAATGGCCTAGCAGAGAGTCCCACCTACTCTCGGAGTCCAGTCTCTTCATTCTGCTGCCTTTCCCTCAGCCTCTTTTCTCCATTCCTTTTCCTTTGGACAGCCCTTTCCTTCTCCCTCTTATTTGGGATAGCTGAAGCCACCACCAGAACTACTGCCTAGAGTGCCCTTCAAAAACAAAAATTGTTCCAAGGTCCAATGCTAAAGATCACAGCTCAATGTAGGTGCCCTTTAGGCATTTGCCCATCCACTGGATGCCCAGTCTTGTGGGCAGGACCAATTGTATGAGTATTTCCCATGAGACCAGCAATACTCCTTCTCTGGGAGTGCTGCAAGTTTTCAAACTGTTTCCCCTACTGTGCGGAAGGTCTTAATACAGAGGAGAGTCTCCCTTGCAGCTGGGAGACTCTCTAAAGCACTGGTTCCCAAACATTTTCGGCCATGGACTACTTGAAAATTATTGATGGTCTTGGCAGACCACTTAATGACTTTTCTCTCTGTTGTAACAATTGTAATGCTCTGGGCTTGATGCTGTGTGATTTTTAATTTTATATTTATTGCTTCATTTATTTCTTACATTGTATTTTATTGTATTACAATTTGCATTCCATAGAATTCAAATCTAAATCCAATAAAATACAATATAAGAAATAAAAGAAGCAATAAAAGAAAATTAAAAATTAATATGGATTTTGAATGTGGACATGCTGTGGACTACCTGAATGAAGCTCGTGGACCACTGGTGGTCCATGGACTACAGTTTGGGAACCCCTGCTTTGCAGGATTTCTGGGTTAGGCTCTGCATGCTAACTTGCAAGAACTTTCTACTGAAACTGGAACTTCAGATGAACCTGAGTGCCACAGGCCTGCTATTACTTGCTATAGAAGATGGAGCACCAAAGTCCACAGAGCATTCCCCCTTTCTATAGCTGGGGCTATATTGTGTGACTTTAGTTGGCTGTTCTAAGTTATAGTTGCCAGGCGTCACTAGCGGGAGTGCAGGGGGATGCGGACCTTCAGCGCGCACCCTCCCAGGGGCATGGATGGGGGTGGCTGGTCTTGCGTGTACGCACTCGTGCGCACGCGCACACACACACACATGCACTCACCACACACTCCAGGCTGGCGGTGGGAGGCCTGTACCGGCTTCACCGCCAGCGAGCGGGCGCCTGCTTTTGGTCTCGCCCACCCGCCTCCGAGGAGGAGTTGGCACGGGGCAACGGCACGGGGCAGGGTGGCTCTGGGTGTCACCCCCTCAGGGTGTCACCCGGGTGCGGTCCGCACCCTCCACACCCTGGTAGTGACGCTCCTGGTGTCCAGTTTTTCCCACGAGATGCTGGATTTTTGGAGTCCTCTCCAGGTCTCTGGGTGAGTCACCCTAATCTCTGGACTCTCAGCTTTCATTTTTAAAAAAATTAAGTTTCTAGGTGGTCTGATTCAAGAGATATACACCAAAACATCACCCGCTGCCCCATCACAATTTCTGTTAAATGAGTGCATAGCTGGCTGCTCTAACCACTAATAGCCTAATTCATAGCCTGTTTTGAAAACCTTCCCAATATGAAGCTTTAATCCTATACCCATTTTCCTGGGAGTAAAGCTGCAATGCTAATTACACATACCCAGAGTGAACCCCATTGAATTCAACAGGACTTGCTTTTGAGTAGATATGGTTAGCATTGTGCTGTAAATCAGTAGGACTGTTGAGCGAACATAGCAAAGTATTGTGTTTGTCTTGCAAATCTTTCTCTCCCCCTCCAATCCTATTTTTTAAAACAATTAGGCAAGGCTTACCAAGGTGTCACTGCTTTTATTTTGTAGGAAACTAATAATGATTTTTTTTTAAGTTCTGCAATGACCAACTGGTTTTGACAATAAACTATTACATGGGGTGTATGTATTTTTACATCTCCAGTGTGGGTGAATGGAATCTTTCCAACAACCCTGTGAGGTAGGGTTGGAAACCAAGGCACCTCATATCAAGAAATAAATGCATTTAAAATCCAATAACCATAAAATAAGTATAAAACAGTTGCAAAACAGCTTAAAGTGGCATGATTCTGAATTCTGGGTTGGGTGAGTGAAGTTCCTGATCACTTGAGGTTGCAGTCCTATGTATGCTCCCCTGTTTGAGTAAGCCGCCTCATTGAATACATTGGGATTTGCTTCTGAGTAAACATGCATAGGATTGCACTATAAATATCTTTACAGGTTGTGTAAATAATAAACATATTTGACACTCATACTTCTAAAATTATTTCTTCATATTATGTCCCAATAAGTATCTGATTTCACACTATGGTTGTACATTATTATTTCCTTTACATTTTAAGTGTGCCCTTCTTTCTTGGGGTGGTCATCATCCCCCTCTGTTGTGCAAATTAGGCTGAGAGACAGTGAGTAGCCTATGGGCACCCAGTAAACTTTGTAGCTAATTTTGATTTTAAAAATCTAATTAAAATGATTTACATGCAGGAAAGGTTTATTAAGTAGATCCACACAATACATTTAAAGCACATCCAACTGTAGTTTCCTTGTTGCAGTTATAATTCCCACCACCCTTAACAAACTAGAGTTCCCATTATTCTGTGGTGGGATTCATGTGCTTCAAATGTGTGTTGAATGTGTTTTAAATGAATGGTGTGGATCCTCCCTAGGCATGCTATGCATTCATCAGTGAATTGAAAAGAACAATGTTAAAAGATACTTTTTTATACAGGGGGAGGGCTGTAGCTCAGTGGTAGGGCACATGCTTTGTATGCAAAGGTCCAAAGTCCAATCTCTGGAAAAGGGCGTTGCCTGGAATCCTGGAGATCCAATGCTAGTCCATGTCATCAGTACTCAGGTAGATGGTACCAAATGGCCAGTGTCGATATAAGTCAGATTCCTTTGTTCCTAAAAGACGAAAGAGACCCAAGGGCCACAGTAGGGTTGCCAGGTCGGAGCCATCCAAAAACCTGAGAAAATGGGGGTGGGCCCTAGTGACGTCACGGGGCGGGCCCTAGTGACATCACAGGGCGGGCCCTAGTGACGTCACGGGGCGGGCCCTAGTGATATCATTAAGCATGATACATTGTATCAACCATAGTTGCTTGGAGCATGCCATTCAAAAAAAATTCTCTGGAGATTAAAATAGAAATCTTACCTAAAATAGGGTGTAAAATAAGGTCATTCTTTCTCACAAGCTTAGGGTGATGCAAAATGGAAATGGACTGCCTTCAAGTTGATCCCAGATAGGGTCTTCATGGTAAGCAGTATTCAGACAGAGGTGGTTTACTATTGCCTTCCTCTGAGTCTGAGAGGCGGTGACTGGCCCAAGGTCACCCAGTGAGCTTCATGGCTGTGTGGAGATTTGAACCCTGGTCTCCCAAGTCACAGTTCAACACCTTTAGGGAACATTTAATCTAGCTTCCTTGCTTCTGGCAAGAAGGGTTTACGTGCCCTCAGGCCAGGCCATTATTGGAAGAAAGGAGCCTAGTGTTGCAGAGATGTTAGATGTGAGCACAGATGGATGCTCCTGAAGGCAGCAATTATAAACATGCTTATTAAGGAACTAAGCCCCATAGAACTCAACAGGACTTACTTCTGAGTAGATAGTTTGGATTGTGCTGTTAGTAATGCTTGACTAGGGATCCTCTGCAAAGACATCCATATCCAAGCAGGGTTGACAACCCCCTGCCTGGAATGCCCTGCCCTTATCTTTTAATGTGGCTGCTCCAAACTTCTTTACAGATTTGACCCTTCACTTCAGAAAGAGGTCTGAGAAATGTGTAAGAGAAAGAAGATTCTCTACCCTTTCTGTCTACTCTGTGGGGTGCTATAAACTCACTTGGACAGCCAATCCAATTCCAGTGAGTAATAATTGACAGAGAAAAAACACCCATGGTTTGGTCTACCTTCACAGGCAGCAGCTTGGGAACAACAACTGCAGCCACACTTTCAAATATGTGAATTCTCTTTTACCATTAGTGGGCAAAAAACAAACCATCATGCAACCAACAAGGCACATCATCAATGGGTTTTAGGGGTTTAGTTGACCACATGGAACCACTGTTGTTGCTTCTATGGATGTAAGGGAGGAGGGTCAAAGGTACATGAAATGCAAACAGAAAATGAAAAAAGACAGTGATGCTTCCCTAAATGCAATACCATACCAACCACAGCAACACATACCAAAGGGTCAGCGTAACCCTTCAACTTCTAGGTAGAACTCTTACTAGGACATTAGGGACATTTCTTGGGAGGTGCAGTTCTGATGCCTTCTAGTTTACTTGCTTCTGGCAAGAAGGGTTTACGTGCCCTCAGACTTGGCCATTATTGGAAGAAAGGAGTTTAGTGTTGCAGAGATGTTAGATGGAAGCATAGATAGATGCCCCTGAAGGCAGCAACTGTAAACATGCTTATTAAGGAACTAAGCCCCATAGAACTCAATAGGACTTACTTCTGAGTAGATACGGTTGCAGCCATGTTAAGGACAAGGGAGGACATTCTAGGCAAAACAGACAAATAATTGGGTGTCCGAACAAATTAAACCAGAACTATCACTAGAAGCTAAAATGATGAAACTGAGGTTATCATACTTTGGACACATAATGAGAAGACACGATTCACTAGAAAAGACAATAATGCTGGGAAAAACAGAAGGGAGTACAAAAAGAGGAAGGCCAAACAAGAGATGGATTGATTCCATAAAGGAAGCCACAGACCTGAACTTACAAGATCTGAACTAAATAGGACTTACTTCTGAGTAGATACGGTTGCAGCCATGTTAAGGACAAGGGAGGGCATTCTAGGCAAGCAGTTGGCAATCACAATTATACAATTATACAATTACCTCTAGTATTAAGGTAAAGGTAAAAATGTGACAGAAATCAAACCAATAGCACCAGGTTACAAACAATTTTTTTATTAACAAACACTATCTTTAAGAGAACAAAGGCAGGTTACATCACCAATCAATCTAGTCCCAACTAGAGTAGAGACCCACTGAAGCAATGAAATTGCAGCTGGTTTTAGACATTTATCTCTCTTACAAAAGAGAAGTGGATGACATCCAAGGGATGTTTTCAACCATTATAAACATTATAAACAGTATTACTCTTTATAAAAGAAAAACAGAAAGAATGAACAAGGTGCTTTCACTGTAGGAACTGGTGTTAAATAACTAAACAGGCTGAGTTTAGAATTTGTACTTCTCATTTGAAACACAAGCTTTAAGCAACCTTTGTTCTTCCTTCACATATTTAAAAAACTCAGCACAGTTCATGCCAAAGTTTAATTTGACACAAAGCTCTGCTTTAACAAGGGAAGGTAACATACGGTTCCTGTTGTCAGTCCATACATTGCCCATTAGTGAAAACGCTCTCTCCACGAAAGCATTGCTTACTGGGATGGCAAACACTGCACTGACAACCTTCACCAGAATTCTTGATCTGATGCTCTTTAGCAACTGCACCCATTTCTCATCCAGAGGAAGATCAGATGTTCTGACCTCAGGCACAAACTTTTTAACCAGGCAAAGTTCATCAAAAAGTCCATCAACAGCCGAAGCTCTCTGGGAGGTTTACAGTAACTAAAAACATTAAAAACAAATATACAAATTTAAAACACATCTTTTAAAAACAATTTAAAACACATCTTTTAAAAACAATTTAAAACACAATTTAAAAAATTTAAAACAATTTATAAGCAAAAGTTATTATTAGACAAAAATTACTAAAGAAATTGAATATGGTTTATCAACAATGAGCATTTGACAGCTTTTATAGTAGTGTCAGTCTCACAATTAACCAGTATAGTTGTCTAAACAAGTCTACCTTCTGAGACTTTTGGAACTACATCATGCAAGAGACAAAAGTAGGGCACATACATTGACCATGGTGGGGGATGCTGAAGCTGAGTTCAACATTACTCTTCATTTAACATGGATTCCACCTAGTTTGGAGTATGGTGAAACTCAGTGGGATCACATGGCAGGTAAGTAAACTGACTCCTTCCTTCCCTGGTCAATGAACAAATTGTTCAAGAAGCAGTGTATCATCATGTTTTGGGATGTTTTATTACAATGCCCAATACTAAGGTTGTAACCATATGTAACAACTACTTTTGAATAAAAGTGGAGAGGATTGAGGTGTATGTCATCCTATGTGCTAGCCTGCAGACTTAAAGATGTACTTTTAACTCGCCAACAATTAACTTTAGACCAGAAAAAGATCGTTCAATTTACTTTTTTATGGTTAAAGTATGTAGAAACCGCAATTAAAAAATAAGAAAAAAAGGGGTGGGGAAATGTTGCCAAAGCCATATTGCTCTAATAAAATTATGGCTCTATAAAAATGCAGCTTTCAAACAGGCCAGTTTCTTTCTGTTTTGATAATATTGAACATCTGACAGCTGGTAGTATACATGCTGTCATCATTCAGGGTTTGCAGACAGCAACAGATAACAGAAAGCTTTTTAAAAAAAAAGAAGGGGAGAAGAAAACACAGACTATAGACTGTCTTGCAAAGTTTAATACATGAATTCAGATATGAAGCTAAAGTGGGGAATTCTACAGCCAGATTTAAATCTAACCTGGCAAGAAATAATTAAGCCCCTGGAGGATGGAAGCGCTTAAAAACACATAGTAACACAAAGAGGAGAGAAGAACACAGGAGTCCTGCAGAAACAAATCCTTTCTGCCCTTAACTCTGCTCTTCTTATGGCCCATGTATTTGTATGGAGGCAGCCCCGAGCTAACAAATCCCCAATTTTAGTTTAAGGCAAGGGTCAAGCACAGTAATACCCCAAGAAACATGCTTTCACCACCACGGCTCTGCCCAGAAATAAAGAAGTAAAGACAGTATCGCCGAGCATGTGCAAAGTTATTTCAATAAACAGCGCTTCAAGCACCTGAGATTAAGTTAAAGAGTTGCAGGTGCGAGAGTGTGACATCCAAACAGGCCCTCAAAGCCTTTCAGCACGCTTCCTTAACAGACGTACCAGAAGTGGGCCGGTCAGCCTACCTCCGAACCGGCTGGACTAAGGAGGAGGAGCCGGCCCAGCCTGCCCTCCACGGCTCCTGCTGAGGCTGAGGCTGCAGGCCGCCGCGTCGGCCCTGTCTCGGCAGCGGTTGCCAGGAGACAGGCGTCGCAGCTTGTCAGCCTCAGCAGGAGCCGTGGAGGGCAGGCCGGGCCGGCTCCTTTTTAGCCCCGGAGCCGGTTCCTCTGCTCCAGAAAGGACGGCCGCCGGCTTCACCCCTCCTGCTGTGGGCACCCCTGGGCGGCAGCGGCCGCGATGGGGCCCCCCCAGCAGCGCCAACAGCAGGAGGGGTGAAGCGGCCGGCTGTCCTTTCTGGAGCTGGAGAACCGGCTGGACTAAGGAGGAGGAGCCGCCCCAGCCTGCCCTCCACGGCTCCTGCGCTGAGGCTGCCAGGCAGGCCGCAAGCTGCATGGGATGGGCCCCGGCCCCCATCTTGGCCGGGGCTAAGAGGGAGCCGGCCCAGCCTGGGCTCCACTGCCACCCCACCACTCGCCTCAGTCCACCCACGGCAGCGGCTGCGGCCGCGGCCGTGATCGCGATCGCGATCCCCCCCCACCAGAGACTTCAGCAGCCTGAGCCCCAGGGTGGGGAACTGGCTCCGGGCCGGCTGGGGCTAAGAAAGACGGAGCCAGGCTGGCCCAGCCTAGCCTCCGCTGCTGCCACCGCTCGCCTCCACCCACCCATGGGCCATCAGATCACCCTCACACGCCCGGGCCCCGGCCACCTGTATGTTCTCTCTGTGGGTGGTGATGGGAGTGGGCAGGGGCTGCTGCTGGAGGAGTCCCTCCCTCACTGTGTCAGCTGCTCAAGTCCTGCCTGCGGCCTGCCTGCCTGAAATTGTAAAGAGCAGAAGTCGGCCAGCCGCAGCCCAACGTATGCGTGGTCAATCGTGCATGCGTGGCTGAGGGGGCCAATAAAAAGCCGGAGATCCACCTTTTAAATTGAAGTATAGCCGGAGGCCGGACACAGCCCCCTTTTGCCGGACTCTCCGGCAGATTGCCGGAGACCTGGCAAGCCTAGGCCACAGTGACTCTGAAATTTATTTTTGTATTTTATTTACAACATTTATATATCACTTTATTGAAAACAACAACTTCAAAGCGTATACAGAAAGAATTAAAACAATGATATTATTGGCAAAAACAGTTAAAGACAGGTATTTAAAAACATTCAGAATAATAAAACCAACAATGAGTTAAAAAGTATAATAGCTTCTACATGCCTGGGTAGGCTTGCCTAAACAAAGACGATTTTAGCACGTACCAAAAAGAAGACAATGAAGGTCCCCACCTAATATCAACAGGGAGTTCCAAGGCATAGGTTTATACTTGTTTTTATGGTTATTGGATTTTAAATGGATTTATTTCTTATTGTGAGCTGCCTTGGTTTCCAGTCTGCAACCCCATCTCACAGGGTTGTTGGACAGACTCCATACACACACACACTGGAGATGTAAAAATACATACACCCCATATAATAGTTTATTGTCAAAACCAGTTGGTCACTACCGAACATTAAAAAAAAAAAAATCAGTATTAGTTTCCTACAAAATAAAAGCATTGATTCCCATGTAAGCTCTGCCTATTTGCTTTAAAAATAGGATTGGAGAGAGAGAAAGATTTACAACACAAACAATCCTTTGCCATGTTCACTCAACAGTCCCATTGATTTACAGCACAATGCTAACCACATCTACTCCCAGAAAAGCAAGTACTGGATTAAAGCTTCATATTGGGAAGGTTTTCAAAACAGTGCCCTCTTCAACAACCCAGGAATATTTAAACTTGTTTGACTCCTGCACACAAGAGGGAAAAAGACTGGAAGTGATATACTTACTCAATTAATGAGATTTTCAGAAAAGCAGGAAAAAACAAGTTTTCTGACTTGCAAAGGGCTCTAGTTAGTGTCTTGTCAATCTCAACCATGACTTTACTTATTATTGGCTACAAACCTGAAAGGGTGGGATTAGAGCCGCCAACTACAACCTCATTTAACTGAAGTTGCAGGGGAGCAGCTGACATTTTGGTGTATATCTCGGGAACCAGACCACCTAGAAACTTAATTTTTTAAAAAATGAAAGCTGAGAGTCTGGAGATTAAGGTGATTCACCCAGAGAGACCCGAAGAGCACCCCAAAAATCCTGGGTCTCCAGGTGAAAACCAGGCACCTGGCAACCCTTTGCAAAACTGAGCACCTTGTGGGTGCTTGATTTACTTGGAAGGAGCAAGTTTTTCCCCTGCTTTAAATCACTGATACTTCAGACTTGGCTGAAAAAGAAAATAAAAGCTTCTTTATTTATAGAAATACATAGGAAAGCAGTCTAGTTCTAACTAACTAAGTTGGAGCAACAATGGCTAGGCTTGGTCATTGCCTCCATGCTACAGGAGAGCGAGACAAAGGCAAGATGTCTTCTTCTTTGGCTGGTTGGAGAAGAAAAGAGAAAGGAGAGGTTGGAAGGTGTGGTCAGCTTCCCGAAGGGTATAAGTTTACAATGGAAGGCAGGCAAGTAGATGAGCATAGGTCAGATAGCCTAGTGCCTGGAGGACCCAGGCATGCAGACTTCAACCCAGAATTTGAGTTGCAATCTCCTACACTTCCAGCATGGAATCCATGTTTCCTTAAGCCACTGTTTTGGATTTTGTTTTGGCACAGAGCATGTGTAGCCCTGCTTGTTTCCCTTGAAGTCCTAAGTTTGATTTTTCTTGTGCCAGTGAGTTAGAACAATCCTTTTCTTTCCCATTCTGTTTGGCTTTTATAATGAAGACACAGGCATGGCCAAATCAGACATGACAATCTATTAAAATGAATCCTTTAAAAAAGTAAATAGCTGCTATAAGGACCCTGAGCTAGACAGGGCCTTGAGGAGGGATAGAGCTTTAATTCTTTGCCCCCATTGTGGTCCAAATCTGGATCAGCCCTCGGACATTGCTGCTATTGATACATATAGCAGATATGGAGGTTTACAGGGTTGTGGTGTTTTATTTTGATTTTAAAACAATTTTATTCATTTTAAAGTTAGAAACAGTTAAAATACGGACTTCCCAGGAGGATCCCTACGCCTGTGCAGCCTCTGAGACGAGCTCTCGTCTTGGATGAAACTTTTCCAGTTTAAATTCAGTCAGAAGGCTCTTTTCTGACTGGGAATAATTTCTTCCGGTTAAAGAAGAAACGTGAGATTTCCTACATAGCTTTGTTTTGATTGTTGGAGTCTGGAATTCGTCAGAATTGTCTGTCTTCCAGCAGCTCAGACAGAGCGAGGATTTTTATGCTAGCTCAGCTGGATAAGTGACCCGTTCTTTTATACGGATTAACAGGCAAACATCCTCCTGTCTACATTCATCATTTTCTTATCTATACAGCTAAAGAGATTTGTCAAAGTAACAGCAATTGAGATAACCTAGGTGAGGTAAGACTTTCCTTTTTTTATTCACGGAACTAAGGGGGAAGAAAATATAAATAGCGTATCTTTTTTTTTATTGCAAAAAGCTGACATGGAAAATAGCATTCTAAAGATTAAACGGATGAGAGATTTCTGATTGAAAGAGATAAGACTGGGACTATTTTTCTTGATCTACTTTTTTTTTCTTTTTGACGAATCTGCTCATTCTCTCTGCTACTAGCTATTTCGACGCTGTGAACTAAAGCCGTTCTTACACTTCTGGGCAGATAAGAGATAAGGGCTGTCTAGCGTGTGACGTTAGTTTGCTGGAAAGATTAACTCCTTTGTAACTGGTTAAAGAAATAAGCTGCTCTCTGTTTGGGACATTGAAAATTGAAGGAGTTTTGTTCCTTTGGTTTTAAGAATGACAATTAAGAAGATCATGGATGTACAAGAAGGGACTTTATCTCTAGACATGTTTCAGAAAATAATGAATGGGATTAACTCAATAAAACAAGAACTGAGAAATAATAGACAAGCGTGGAGAATTGAATTTCACGAAATGGGACAGGAGCTGAAAGAAACTCAGGACTCTATGAGAAAGGAGAATAAAGATAGATCTGGAAAACAAAAAAAGGATGGAAGAGAAATTAAAGGCAAGGTTCAAACTATGGAGATTGGCTTAATTATGGACATGAAAAAAGATTTGGATTTTCTGGCTGTGATGGATCCTGGAGACAAATATTATAGTTTGGAATTCAGCGCTGTCCTTGAAGGAATTGAAGAGATTGGAGATAAAGATATTATCGGTTCAAGAAAATTCTTGGACTGGAAGGATTTGATGGAACTTGAAATGGAGAAAGTTAACAGAATTAATCCCTGTTTTGTGTCAATGGAAAAACCTTCAAGAGATGTACTAGTGTATCATGTGGAAAAGAGGAACAGAGATGCGGCTTTGCAACAACACTTCAGTGATACGTTTGGATTTGATGGTAAGAAAACATCTGTGATGGAGGAAATTCCTATCAGACTTTTATTATATGACTATGACAGCAAGATTTTTGGGTGCGTAAAGATGGAAGATGGAAGATGGACCCAATATGGATAATGACAGAAGAGCGATTTAAAATTACTGGACTTAGTAGATTTGATGAGTTGGATTAACTGGCATGTTTATTTAGAAAAAAAATTGATTGACATATATCTCAAGGATTGGAAACTTCTCTTTGACTTTTTGTGGAAGATTAAAATGATATGATGTTAATGAGATTTGAAACCAACTAAGATAACCATTGGAGGAAGGTGATTTTATAATCTATTAAGAGATAGGTTTGTTATATATTATAGATTTATAGCTGAACTATGACAAATCGGAAGTCAATATTCTTTCTTTTTTATATATATATATATTTTTTCTTTCTTTTTGTATTGTACTAGTTATTGATTTGTGTTGTTTTCTTTTGTATTGTTTTGGTTTTGAAAATTGGAATAAAAATTAATTGAAAAAAAAAAAGAAACAGTTAAAATACAGCCAAATCTGCACATACAGTATGTGAAGAAAAAAGGAAAAATGCAGCACCCAGCAGGTTTTAAACCAATTCAGACCAGTCTCTTCCCGACTGGAGAGAACTGAACTTACAGAAAATTAAAAATAAGAAATAAAAGATCAACTGCCCCACCCATCCCTTTCTTTGTGGCAATAACAAGAAAAGGAAAAAAATCCATAACAATATAAGTATCGCTGACAATATCAAGGGTGATCTGACAAAAGTAATCAATATCAACCTAAATAACTAGAAAATCTTATGACTCTCAAGCATTCCACATTCAGGGGTTGTGGGGTTTTAATATATATAATTGGCTGTTGTTTCTTATGGATTGTACTGAAGGTTGGGTATTCTGATTTAAATTATGCTGTTTTATAAATTATTATTAATTTGTTTTTGTGAGATTCACTGAAAGTTTTTTAGAAGGTGGGGTATAAATTCATTAAATAAATAAATACTAAATCAAATAACTATGAATCAGAACTATAGCAGGAGTGAAGAATCAAAGCCCTCTTCTCTCTTATAGTCCTGATCAAGATTTAAGCACTCGCCAAATGCTATTTACTTTTTTAAAAATCATGCATTGCTAATTGCATCACATCTGTCCATCAATCACAGAAAACTGTGCTACTCTGGAGAATTATCTCATCCAAGGGGTTTAGGTTATGTAGCCAAGAGGTTCTCAAATGACCAGGAGTCTACAGTTTCTGACAGTTGCTTCTTAGCCATGCCAAAAATGTAGTTGCTGGTGCCCCCTCTCTCTTAAGCCTCCATGGCATCCCCTGAGGAAAAGGCAAGGAACATGCCCTGTTGGGCATCACTGCATGTAGGCACTATGACGGTGTGGTGTGTGTCCAATGCTCCCCCACTTGTCTATCCTGCTCTGGAAAAGGAAAGACAACTTGCTGGTTTGGCCTCACATGGCCAAGGCTTTGGGGGTTTATCAGGGCATTCAACCCACTAAACAGCCGCCCTCTGTATTAGGTATACTGGTTTTGTGCCAAGGGGTTTTCCATACATTTGGGGATTTTTTCTGAGCAACAGAATTCTATAAAATGAAAGTGCATGTTGCAAAGCTGGAGACAAAACAGAGTTACAATCAGTTGGAGTCATTCCCACTGGGCAGAGAAAGGATCATGACAAAACTCTGCTGTGCCAGTGGAACATAACGTTATGCTGGGGTCATAGATTTACACTGAGGTAGCATATGTGTTGCTGTGATGGTATTCATTGCTAGTGTGGCGTAGCCATGCTGGCAGGACACTAGTCACACACCACCAACGCAGAAAGGAAAATGGACAGAGAAGAGGGAGAAAAATGAAGTTTAGTTGGAATCTTATGCGTGTCAAAAGATTGGTCCCGCTCCCAACAACATCATAGTAGAGCCATAATATCAGCCTGCCTGCCTAGTACACTGTTTTCATAGAACAGAATTGCATAATTTTCCAGTTATGAGAATGTCTGTAGCAGCTCACTTTCCTGTCATCTAATGCACGGTTGAATTTCACTTCTTATCACATTCTCTCAGCATTTCTGCATTTATTTTGAAACTTCCAAATTCCATGGAGATCTAAGCTTTAAAGAGAATAATCAGCACTTTGAATTAACCCCCAAAGCTGGTAGACAACCAGTGTGATTGCAGAAGTAGCATCTAATTTGTTCTCTGTGCCCTTCATTTGATAGAGGGCTGGTTCACACAGCGAGTTAATGTGACATTGGTGTTACTTGCACCCCCCTTTAATTCGCAGGGTTCACATGACGTTGCAGGCAAAGAGAAGCTAGGATGCAGTTTTCCCCTTTAAATCCACATTAAACCAATCCGAGGATAATGCGAAAAGTGAAGGAAAAACCATCTCCGCTTCGCAGTGTTTCTCCCATGTAGGTGCTTTGCTCTGATGTTTTTTGCTGGGGACTGGATCATCACTTTCAGATACTCCCCTTTCTCCACCCACTAAACTCTCCATGAATTCTATTTTGTTTCCGTCGGCTTAACAAGCAACTTCGGACTGACTGCTCCTGAACTGCTGCACCCCTCCTTGCTTTTGCCCCTTTCTCCCCCAGTAAACTGCCTTCCTTCACTCCGGTTCTTTCTTTCCTTCTTTTTAAAACTTCGGCATGGTTCGAACTCTTTCCACACAAACTCCCTCGGGCTTTGCAAAAGTAAAGCTGAACTACCCCCATGACTTTCCCGCACAACGGCGCCGATCTGCAGGAAGGGAATGTGGGGCTTCGAAGTGTGTGGTGGTGGCAGCGGTGGCAGCAGCGGTGGCAGCAGCAGCGGCAGCAGCAGCAGCGGAAGCAGCGGCGGAAGCATCTATGCCTTGGCGCGATAGAAATGGGGCAGCCCAGAGTGCATAATGTGTTTTGCTACATGGGACCCTCAGGTGCAATGAAGGACAATGTCCCATTACCAGTGTTGAGGTAGGATTCAGCTGTGCATCCAGTTGGCTCC
Source organism: Rhineura floridana (assembly GCF_030035675.1). Taxonomy (NCBI): domain Eukaryota; kingdom Metazoa; phylum Chordata; class Lepidosauria; order Squamata; family Rhineuridae; genus Rhineura; species Rhineura floridana. Next base: position 175,714,150 of record NC_084480.1, on the reverse strand, counting down.
TGTACGTGGAATAGGGAGGAGCACCATCTTGTCCTTGGGCAAAATAATGTCTTGGGTCTGCCCTGCCCCCATGGACTATTCCCACCTCCACCCGGCCCAGCTTTTTGTAGTAGAAACAACTGACTAAAATCTGAGATGGGAGGAAACAGCTGGTAGTTTCAAGAAAAAGCCAGCAGGTAGCGGTAAGATTAAGCACCTGTCTTCCATTCACAACTTCTTTGCTGCAAATTGCACCCTCCTACCACCAACTTCTGCAGGAACAGTCAAAACTGCCATTGCATGACAGCAGAATTCTTACTTCTGTATGCAGTGCTGACGATGAACCTATTAAACATGCACAGCAAACACCTCCTACAGCACTTCCTGAATTACATAATTTCAGACAGCAGCATCCCCTAATCACATGTCTGAACATATTCCCATATAAACCAAACACCCCTTCAGGGAGATTTTTGTTGGTTTGTTTAAGCACACAATTCCCACACTTGTAATCTGCAGTAGTAGATTCCAGGAAGAAGTGAGCCAGCTGGATTGGCTGTTCAGTAGCTCTATTTCCATTCTGCCTATGCTGATACAAGAACTTGTATTCTCCATATTAATAGCTCTAAGGCTGCAATCCTACATTTGCCTGGGAGTAAGTCTCACTGAACTCAAGGGGGCTTGATTCTGAGTATGAGATAAAAGGGACAAATTGACAAGGACATATTTGCTGCTGTTTCATCCACCTTGATATCAGTTGTTTTAATTCAGCTATATATAGCGGGAAACGAATCAGAAGTTTGACAAGATAGTGGCCGCTATTTTACTTTTCACAGAAAACCCTGAGCTTTGGGAAATTTCAAATGACTGCCTCTACAAATTCTTTAATAAGAATGTCTTGCAAAACCCCAAAAATGGTTTATTCAAAAGCAGGCTCAAAGCTTTAAAAAGGCATCCCAAGCAGTCCAGTGCATGGCTAATCGGAAATAAGCCCTACTGAGTTCAGTGGGACTTACTCCCAAGTAAATGGGAGAACAAGTCTTATGAGGAAAGGTTGAAGGAACTTGGCATGTTCAGTCTGGTGAAGAGAAGGCTGAGGGGTGACATGATTGCACTCTTTAAGTACCTGAAGAGCTGTCACATAGAGGAGGGTACAGATTTGTTCTCTGCTGCCCCAGAGGGTAGGACTAGGTCTAATGGTTTTGAGTTGCAGGAGCGTAGATTCAGATTGGACATTAGAGGGAACTTCTTGACAGTAAGGGCGGTTCGGCAATGGAACCGACTGCCTAGGGAGGTGATGGGATCCCCTTCGCTGGATGTCTTCAAGCAGAGGCTGGACAGCTATCTGCGGGAGATGCTCTAGCTGTGGATTTCCTGCTGTGAGCAGGGGGTTGGACTCGATGGCCTACAAGGCCCCTTCCAACTCTATGATTCTATGATTCTAAATATACTGATGAATCAGCAAAATGATTTGATGAAAGAAAGAAACAAAATTGTTTCTTCTCATATTACTGGATCAATTTCGACCAAAAATTTGTGAATCACTGTTTCTCTATAGCTAATTATATTGTAAGGGTATGTTCTAGAGGTGTGCAACAAATTTAGACAAATCCTGACTCCCAAGCTGAAGTGAGCTGTCTCAGAGGAGTTTGGGACTGTCAGAGGTGAAGCAGAATCTGTATGAGATAGCACTGGTCAAAGCAAGGACTCCTGAAAGGCTTCATGATGCCTCAGCAGTTCAGACCTAAAAAAAAAAAATGCTGCAGATGAGCATCTACTAAAAGCACATTTCTAAGCTTACCATACAAGGAATAGTGCTATGGTGGGGTGATGCATGAAGGGAAAGCAAATACCAGAGTGAGGAGAAGGCAAAGGGAAATCTCAGTTGTGATTGACAGGTCAAGCTTGTAATCAGAGGAAATTATGTTACCCAGAAAGCAAATCCCCTTAAGTTCTTCCCACCACAAAATAAGATTTAAAGATTCCTAGCACAAATCCCCTTCAATTACTTGCCTGCAATTTGGCAAGTTTCTCACCCAGGGGCACCTCTCTGCAAACTGCATGCAAATTTTATCCAATTCATCTGCCCCAAAATAAAAAAGGTATATATTTGTTTTAAAAAGTTAACTCTAATTGGTGTCCAGTACAAAAGCCCATGGATCTATTTGCCTGTAATTTGGAAGGGTTTATCTGCTTGGAGGGGCTGCTATGCCTGCAAATTTCATCCATCAAAGAAAAGAATTAAGTCTTTTTATATTTCAATAGTGAAGAGGACAGATGAAGCAGACCAAGATGGATCCCAAACCAAATTGGGCAACCTACAAAGCAGTCTAAACCATGGTGGGCTGCTTTCCAAAGCACCAAAATGAGGTCCACATCAAATCTTGGGGTCAGTGCACATCCTTAGTATGTTCCCACAGTTCAGTTTGAAATTCATCTCATCTCTCTCCCTCCCTCTCTCTCTCTGTTTCAGTAACCATTACCCCAGTCTACTCTCAGTATTGCCATATGAATTCCATCCGCACAATTTTATATTTTATAAAAAAAATTTCTCTGTTCAACCACGCCCATGACGGTGTTACTGATTAGGGTTCTGTTTTTTTTTCATTACTTATTTCCACTGCAACATCCCTGAGACAATACATGAGAAACTGAACCCGTAGGAAAATTATTGGTTGAAAAATCAAGCTTAAGACATAGAGGGTGCAATCCTGTGTTTGAGATCTGCTGCATGAGGTGCTTTAGGAAACAGAGCAAGCATGAGCAGGAGCTCAGTATTCAAGTGGCACCGTGCACTCTTCCCTTGCACTTCCTCACAAGCATCTATTCTGCATGAGGGTCTAAGGCTCTCCAGCTGTTGGTCTGCCTATGTCTCCCCTTCTCCTACTACAGGTACAGGATCCACAACACTCCCTGTTCCACCCCATGAAGAGGAAGAGCTCCTGTCTGGCTCAACATCTCCTCTGCTCCTGTGGCCCTGCGGGGGAGATGAGGGAGAGTCTGAGAGCTGACCAGAAGCCACATGGAATGGAGACCTCTAGTCCTGTGGCAGGGATATCCAGATCCAATGGCTCTTCCTGATTACTGGCTGTGTGGAGATCTGCTGGGGGGTCCTGCTCCCCCTCTGAGGATACCTCAGGTTTGAGGTCTGGGCAGGACCAAAGCCTGTCAAGGATGCTCCTGGCTGTTTCTCTGTGAGGGTATTAACCTATTTGCTCCAGGCAGACTCCTTTACTCTTGGATGGTCCACTACAGGCAATTATGCAACAGATGAAGGTGTTCCTAACACGGAATTGGTACCACTGCACCTGGAATCTTGCTGTCTGTCAAGCAACTTGACAGTCAATGAAAAGTTGGCAACTGACCCATGTGTCTTTCCTTTTCAGAATCTCCTTCATCCCAGATACTGATCAATAAAGGCTATGACTTTGCTACACGTTATGTCTCTGGGGTAGTAGAACTCTTCCTCCTACTCTTGAGTGGAGACAGGGAACTGAATGAGCTCAGGGGCAGTGGTCCTTCCATTCTCTGCTTACCCAGGTTTCTTGGACTGGGTGGGGTCAGGCCTCTCAGGGTGCACAAGTGGGATGGGTGCTGCTGTCAAAGTGTATGAAGCAGTTAGTTGAGGGAGGGATGATGAAAGGCTAGGAAGCTACCTGGCAGGGCCAGTCTGTTAAGCAACACAGCAGGGATGGTGATGGACTAGCTATCTGGGTTGCCAGGGGAACTGTGGGCCCAAACAGCTGATGGACACATGCAGGTCCAAGCTATAGGTCGAGGTTGAATTCCTGCAGTTTGGCTCAGGGGTGCCTGAGTGTGAGGGCACCTTCCCCTTTTCCTGTTCTTATTTAAATTTATTACCTACCCTTCACTCTGAGGTCCTAAGGTGGCCTCGGACCACAGTTTAGAATCACAATATTACGACAGTTTAAAATCATGATATTGATGATGATAATAATGGGTTGTATCCTATGTTGCTATTCATTCATGCAGCAGAGTTTGACTTGCGCAATGGAACTTCACTCTCCTCTCCTCTGCAGCCCCGCCAACACCCTCAAAATCTGCTCTAGAGGTTTGGGGGGACCTTCCAGAGCAGATTTGAGGGGGGCAGATATGGAGAGGAGGCAGAAGTCCCATTGTGGAAGCAGAATACGCGTGGCATTTTATATGATCCAATAATGTTGGTGGCGTATCTCAAAATCTAGTGTTGTGTAAGTGTACGATTGCCCAGTTTCTCCTAAATAGATCCACTCACACAGATAACTAATCCAGATTGCCATTTCATGTGGTGAGTTAACTGGTAGACTCTCTTCAAAGGGTGGGCTGCATCACAACCCTTCCTCACAATCAGATGCTTGAAAGCAGCTTCTGGTTCAGTCCATTTCACTCATGGGAAATTTTCTACTCATTTTGCAATCCAGAATCAACACAAATAAGCAGTAGCCATTCTACCCTGCCCGGAAGAGGTGGATGTGACGATGCTATTCAATACTCACCAGTCTCTTGAAGCAAAGTATTAGAGAGCTCCCAGTTCTAATCAGCTTCTTTACTGCTGCTGGGCTGGCTGGGCTGTGCACATCTGTTTCACAAAACTGCAGCATATGCTCTTTGAGGTACAAATAGAGCTCTCTTTTGTCAGCTGAGAAATATGAGTCAGTAGGAGAAAAAATAGGAAAGGGTGGGGTTTATTATATATCTTCTTTTATTGGAAAAGGACGTTTCAGTGATAATGAAAGTAAAACTTGCAGATGGAGCATATTCCGCTCCCATTGACTCATAAGGACATTATGTTGTCCTACAGAGTGCAGAGCATTAGCCAACTCTATTCAACAGACAGTAAGCTAACATATAATTAAACAGAGCACAACATTTGAAGTATATGCCGGGGAGAGGTGAGGAGCAATTCCAGCAACTGTGTGTGTGTGTTATGTGCCTTCAAGTCAATTATGACTTATGGCAACACTATCAATCAGTGACCTCCAAGAGCATCGGTTGTAAACCACCCTGTTCAGATCATTTAAGTTCAAGTCTGTGGCTTCCTTTATGGAATCAATCCAGCTCTTGTTTGGCCTTCCTCCTTTTCTACTCCCTTCTGTTTTTCCCAGCATTACTGTCTTTTCGTATGAGTCATGTCTTCTCATGATGTGCCCAAAGTATGATAACCTCAGTTTCATCATTTTAGCTTCTAGTGACAGTTCTGGTTTAATTTGTTCTAACATCCAATTATTTGTCTTTTTCTTAGTCCAGGGTATGCGCAAAGCTCTCCTCCAGCACCACATTTCAAATGAGTTGATTTTTCTCTTATCCACCTTTTTCACTGTCTAACTTTCACATCTATACATAGAGATTGGGAATGCCATGGTCTGAATGATCCTGACTTTAATGTTCAGTGATACATCTTTGCATTTGAGGACCTTTTCTAGTTCTCTCACAGCTGCCCTCCCTAGTCCTAACCTTCTTCTGATTTCTTGACTATTGTCTCCATTTTGGTTAATGACTGTGTCAAGGTACTGATAATCCTTGACAAGTTCAATGTCCTCATTGTCAACTTTAAAGTTACATAAATCTTCTGTTGTCATTACTTTAGTCTTCTTGACATTCAGCTGTAGTCCTGCTTTTGTGCTTTCCTCTTTAACTTTCATCAGCATTCATTTCAAATCATTACTGGTTTCTGCTAGTAGTATGGTCTCGTCTGCATATCTTTATTGATATTTCACACCTCCTTCATCTTGGTCCAGCCCCTCTTTCTGTATGATATGTTCTGCATCTAGATTAAACAAATAGGGTGATAAAATACACCCCTGTCTCACACCCTTATTATCCAACATATGTTTGCAGTATGATCTCCGGTACCTCTTCCCTTTCTAAAGCCAGCTTGAAAATCTGGCATTTCTCATTCCATATATGGTAAGAGCCTTTGTTGTAGAATCTTGAGCATTACTTTACTTGCATGGGATATTAAGGTGATGGTTCGATAATTACTGCATTCCCTGGGATCCCTTTTCTTTGGAATTGGGATGTATATTGAATGCTTCCAGTCTGTGGACCATTGTTTTATTTTCCATATTTGTTGACAAATTTTTGTCAAAATTTGGACAGATTCAGAGCTACAGACCAACCGCCTAGTCCTAGTCCTGCACCATACACCAGAACTGTAAAGCATGACTGCCTTTGGAAAATACTGTGTCAACAAAGGACTAAGAGTTAACGGGAATTTGGGTATTGTTATAAGTTTTTAAATTAGATTTATATCCTGCTCTTTCTCCCAGCAGGAGCCCAGGGTGGCAAACAAAGGCACTAAAAACACTTTAACACATCATAAAACAGACTTTAAAATATATTAAAACAAAACCACCAATAAAAACATATTAAAATAGAACATCTTTAAAAACATTTTTAAAAGCTTTAAAAACTTTTTTTTAAAAAGGTTTAAAAACATTAAAAAGCAATTCCAACACAGACACAAACTTGGATAAGGGCTCTACTTAAAAGGCTTATTAAAAGAGGTCTTCAGTAGGCACTGAAAAGATGTGGTGTCTGTCTAATATTTAATGGGAGAGAATTTCAAAGGATTGGTGCCACCACACTAAAGGTCCATTTCCTATGTTGTGCAGGACGGACCTCCTGATAAGATGGTATCTGCAGGAGGCCCTCACCTGCAGAGTGCAGTGATCGACTGGGCATATAAGATGGTCTTTCAGGTATCCTAGTCCCAAGCTGTATAGGGCTTTGTACACCAAAACTAGAACCTTGACTTAGACAAGGTGGCTTGTGATGATGTGGCCAGCAACATGTCCTCTCGACCCTTGCCCTTCTTGGCTTATTAAAGCTTGCTGAGGGGGTTTGACCAGAGCTTGGAAGTAATTAGTTACAAGTAATGAATTACTTACTTAATAGAATTAGAAGTAATTTTATTACTTTTGTGGAGTAATTCTAAAGTTTCCAGCATTACTTTTGGGCATTACTTGGGGGGGGGAAGCAGGGGAAACATTCTGCTCCTCTGATTTGTGCATGAAAATCATGTGCCTCAAACTGGGCTTCTGTGCAGCACCGCTGTTCCCTCATGCTCTGTGGGTGGCTAGTAAGCAACGAGGGAGGAGGTGGAGAGTGAGATGGGGTGGAGTGGAGAAAACAATTGTTTAAAAAAATGGATGGTGGTGAAGAATGGAGTGGAGGGAAAAAGGAGCCGGAGGGCAAGAACATGGATAAAGGAGGAGGAGGAGGCAGCAGCGTGGAGGTGAAAGATGACAGTGTGTGTGTGTGTGTGTGTGTGTGTGTGTGTGTGTGTGTGTGTGTGTGAGAGAGAGAGAGAGAGAGAAAGAGAGAGAGAGAGAGAGTATACTGTGTTTGCACTTGGCACACAAAGTGGCCTCTGTGATGTTCCTATATTAATGTATATATGGTAAGTGTTTGTTGTTTAGAAGATACATGGTAAGTGGAGTGAAAGAGGAGGGGGAGTGAATGGGCAGTAGAATGCTAGATGATTGGCTGAGTGTTTAAAATGGCTGAACGTATAAAAGGAAGAGTGAGAGTGGAATCTGGGGGGAGAAGAGAAAGAGTGGGTTGTTTGGTGGGTTTGAGAGAGTGGTTTGCCAGGAGAGAGTGGAGAAGGAGGGGGGTGGAGTTCGGATTAGTATTGAGTAAAACCATATGCTTATGTGCCTTAAGAAGAAATCTTGTTAATCTTGTTAGCTTTGTTATCTTTAATAAATACTTAATTTGGTTTACCAAAGGCCTGATCCTTGGCTGGGGTTTCACAGACCAGAAGGGAGGGTAAGGTAATGACCAAGGCTGAAGGGAAACTGTAACAAATGGTGGCAGCGGTGAAGAGAATAACAATACCAGTATTCAGAGTCTCTGGGAATACTAGTATTAGGACGTGACTGGTGGTTGCCTAGCAGGGGGATCTGTTGAGATCTGTGCTAGAGCGGGGAGAGAAAAAATAAAAAAGAACAGTCCAGACTGGTAGAGTCCCTGGTGGTGCCTAGTGACAGGCAGTAGCCACGCGCAGGTAGGAACCTGACAGGGAGAGCCAGGGAAGGGCGTCACAGCCTCCACCACCCTCTCTGGCTACTGTGCTGCATTTGCAGTATTTTAACTTTTTTGCATCTCAGGGGAAAATGTTTGCTTGGGTGAGTGTCCCTTAGTTGGGGGCAGGGCAGAGTCTGGGAGGTGGTTAAGTGAGAGAGATTATGCTTGCTGGCTGAGTGGGGGGTTGCACTTGGTTTGACATGCAAAGATCTGAGTAGTGGCCTCTGCCTCCCTCCCCACCTCCCTTACTAGCGGAGAGACCACCATTGCTATCTTATGGATAAAAAGAATTGTTCTACTACCTCTGTATGTGTGTGTTTATTTTTAATGTTGTTTTGGGCTACTTATTTTATTTATTTATTTAGTTAATTAGTATCCCGCCCTTCCTCCCAGCAGGAGCCAAGGGTGGCAAACAAAGCACCAAAAAAACTTTAAAACTTCATAAAAACAGATCTTAAAATACATTAATACAAAACAGCATTAAAAACAATTTTAAAAAAAACTTTAAAAAGGGTTTAAAACATCATTTAAAAACATATTAAACAATTCTGACAGAGATGCAGACTGGGATAGGTCGCAACTTAAAAGGCTTGTTGAAAGAGGAAAGTTTTCAAAAGGCGCCTAAAAGATAGCAGAGATGGCGCCTGCCTAATATTCAAAGGGAGGGAATTCCACAGCGTAGGTGCCACCACACTAAAGGTCCGTTTCCTATATTGAGCAGAATGAACCTCCTGATAAGATGGTATCTGCAGGATACTTAGCTGTGCAGCAGCCAAGGCCAGCACCTTGTAGGCATTTTTTTAAAAAGTAAGTGAAATGTAATTGTAGTGATTATTTCTGAGAAAAAATAATCAGTTACTTTCAGAGCAATTGTAATTGTAACAGTAATTACTAGTTTTTGGCCATGTAATTGTAACTGTAATTTATTACTTTTTAAAAGTAATCTTCCAAGCTCTGGGTTTGACCGAGTGGGTCCAGGGTGTGGTCAATGCATCATTGCAGGAGGGAGTGCTTCCAGCTGCCCTGAAAGAGGGGGTGATCTGACCGCTCCTGAAAAAGCCCACCCTGGACCCTCTGGTCTGCCACAATTACTGACTGGTCGCAAATACCCCCTTCTTAGGGAAGGTGATTGAGAGGGTCATGGTGCAGCAACTGCAAGTACTCTTGGATGAAACAGATTATCTTGACCCATTCCAGTCTGGGTTCAGGCCTGGTTATGGGACTGAATCGTGCTTGGTCACCCTGATGGATGACCTTTATCGGGAGAAGGACAGGGGGAGTGTGACCCTGTTACTTTTACTTGATCTCTCAGCAGCTTTTGATATCATTGCCCATGGTATCCTTCTGGGCCAACTTGGTGAGATGAGTATTGGTGGCATTGTTTTAGAGGGGTTCTGAACCTATCTCCAGGGTCATTTTCAGATAATAGCATTGGGTAATTGACTTTCGGCCCCCTGGCAGATATGCTGTGGGGTGCCGCAGGGTACCATCTTGTCCCCCATGCTGTTTAACATCTATATGAAACCCTTGGGAGCGGTCATCAGGAGATTTGGGGTGAGGTGTCAGCAGTACGCTGATGATACCCAGCTCTATTTCTCTATAACATCTGAATTGGGAGAGGCCATGCAAGCCCTGGACCACTGCCTGGATGAGGGGCAATAAACTGACTCTGAATCCTTGCAAGATGGAGGCGCTGTGGGTTGGTGGTTCCTGAGTTCATATAGTTGGTCAGTTGCCTGCTTTGGATGGGGTTGTACTCCCTCTGAAAAAGCAGTTCCGTAGTCTGGGGGTGCTCTTGGATTCGTCTTTGTTGCTAGAGGCCCAGGTGACCTCAGTGGTTAGGAGTGCCTTTTACCAGCTTTGGCTGGTAAGAAAGCTGCGGCCGTTTCTGGACAGCCTGACCACTGTTGTCCATGCACTGGTAACTTCTAGCTGGATTACTGTAATGCGCTCTATGCGGGGCTGCCCTTGAGGTTGGTCCAGAAGCTGCAGGTGGTGCAAAATGCAGTGGCGAGACTGCTCATTGGGGCAGAGTATTGCCAACATGTCACCCTGCTGCTGAAAGAATTGCACTGGCTGCCCATTTGCTACCAGGCCAAGTTCAAGGTTCTAGTCTTGGTGTACAAAGCCCTCTACAGCTTGGGACCAGGATACCTGAAATACCGTCTTATCCCTTATATACCCATTTGATCATTGCACTCTGCAGGTGAGGGCCTCCTGCAGATACCGTCTTATCAGGAGGTCCATTCTGCACAACACAGGAAACGGGCTTTTAATGTGGTGGCACCTACCCTGTGGAATTCTCTCCCCTTAAATATTAGACTGGTGTCATCTCTGTTATATTTTTGGTGCCTATTGAAGACCTTCCTCTTTCAACAAGCCTTTATGTTGAGACGGTCTGCGTCTGTGTTGGAATTGCTTTTTAATATGTTTTTAAACCTTTTCTCTTTTTTTAAAAAAAAGATGTTTTTAAAGCTTAAAATTTTTTTTTAATGTTTTGTTTTAATATATTTTAAAGTCTGTTTTTATGATGTTTTAAAGTGTTTTTAGTGCTTTTTTTGCCGCCCTGAGCTCCTGCTGGGAGGAAGGGCGGGATATAAATCAAACAAACAATAAATAAATAACCCTTGAAGTTAGTTAAGTTGCATTTTGCTGTGCCAGGAGCTCTCTGATATAATTAGCACAGAACTCTGCTACTGAGGACTGGCAGACATCTACTGTTTAATGTTTAAAGTTGACCTACCAAGGAATAAGAAAGCAATCATAGAATGAGTGTACATTGTCTATGGAAGTCTGATTCCTCTCTCCTAGGAACACAGGAAATTGCCTTGCACTGAGTCAGACCACCAGTTCATCCAGCTCAGTATTGTCTACACTGACTGGCAGCAGCTCACCAGGATTTCAGGCAGGGAGTTTTTTCCAGCCGTACCTGGAAGTATCAGGGATTGACCTTGGGACCTTCTGTATACAAAGCAGATGCTCTGCCATGGAGCTATGGCCCTACCCAGCTTCTGGGAAGGGGGTTCTTGTGTTACACCTACATTAGGGGGAAAGGAAGATTACAACAAGAGGAACAGACCAAAGTCCATCCAACATCCTGTTGTTAAAGATGGCAAGCTTACAAACAGGAAGGCAACCGCCTCTCCAAGAAGAACTTGTGAAAATGGAGGTATCCGTTTGTGCTCGTGGCTGATAGACATTGACAAACCTATACATTAGTTTATCTAAAACAATCAAACCGATTTTATCACTACTCCTTGTGGCAGCAAATTCCTCAAGTTAATTATACATTTATTTATTTAAAGCCTTTTTAACCTTCCCTTGATTGCAAGAGATCCCAGGGTGGGGTACTAATAAGGTTAATTAAAAAAACCCATCATTTAACACAATAATATAAGAGGAAGAGCAGATGAACACACTGAAACAACCTGTTAAAACCCTGGCCTGGCCTCCAAGAGGTCTTCTGTATCTTTAAAAGTTGTGCAGGGGGAAGGGAGAATTCCACCTTGTGGTTTTTCCCATTACAGGGTTGCAAGAACACCTGCACTTGGCTGATTTTCTCTTCTCCTAAAGATACAGCATCAGTCTCAGGCCCTGAACCTGGCAACCCTAAGTCATCTACATGGTAATCTGCAAGGAAGAAACTATACATTTGTAAGCTGTTATAAATGTTAACCTCCAGCATGTAAGATGGGAAGAGTTCCACATCACCTAGTCCTTATCAAGCTGAAGTTCTTAATAAACTCAAGCCCAATTGTGTTGGCAGTACTTTAGGATATTTTTTTTAAGATCCAATTCTGAATTGTTCATTTTCTCCTGCCACAAGAACTGTATTCATGTCCCTCCACTGGAAACTCATTTATGGTCATTCTTTATTTAAAGAACCTGATTCTGAACTTTAAATGCAGAATAAACATAAATGAGGAGGGGCAATAAGAACTGGGATGAAAGAGCCAGTGACAGGAATGCTCAGGAGGGGAACCTTATATACTCTGGCCTCCTAGACCCCAACTTGACCATAGCTGCTGGTAGTAAAAGCAGTTCAGGGATTGCTTACTCATGATTATACCCCTTACTCATAAGTAGACTGCCAGCCTTAGGTCTATAAACCAGGTGTGGGGAACCTTTGGCCCTCCAGATATTGCTGAACTACCACTCCCATCATCTCTGGCTATTGGTCATTCATGCTGGCTGGGACTGCTGGGAGTGATAGTTCAGCAACATCTGGAGGGCCAAAGTTTTTTCACACCTGCATAGATTCATACTATGATGTTGCTCTTCAGCCTGGACCCGAACCTTTTGGTCCTGGAGTTCTTGATAATTGGTGATGATGGTTCCACCTCCTTCTCTGCCAGCTCCAGAGGATTCTCAGCGCTGATTTCAGGAGACCCTGCCTGCTCCTCAAGGTCCTTGACCTGTGTGTGTGTGTGTGGGGGGGGTCTGGTTCATCCTCACTCAGTGTCTACTACCATGTCAGGACTACTCATGACACCAACTCAGGGCATCCTCTCTGATGGATAGCATATTTCTGGGCAGCCATTCTGTGTTTTATCAGCAGGAGGTAAATGTGCTGCCATGGTAACTTGACTCCTCAGATTAATGTACATTGGATGCATCTTATTTGTTTCTTATAAATTGTCATTTCTCTTAATGGCCTGATTTGACACAGCTTCTGTCTTATCTGCTGTCATGGAGTAACCACATTCCCAGAAATCAAAACCTAAAATTGTGTATTGATTGTTCCAGGCCTGGCCCTGCAATACAGCAAGGTGCTGTGAGCCGCTGCAGAGCGGAGGGCACCATGTGGGGGCAGGAACTGGCATCTGAAGAGTGCAGCAAGACTTTTTAAAGTGTTGGCTGGAGCAGGGGAGGGCCATTGGCTGGCCTCTGCTTCAGGCAGCAAAATGCCTACAGATCAAAATTACTTAAAATGCTGTTGATCCTGGGTTTTTAATTTGTGACACTGACACTAAAATAGAAATATTTTAACCCATTTAGCACAATGTTTTATCACAAGAAACAATGATCCAGGAAGGTAGTCACATTTTATTTGGTTTTTCCTTTTTACTTCTTTTCAAAGTAAGAGTTTCAAAAAGAAAAGACACGAGCTTTTCTTCTAGAAAAAAAAAGTCTTGATGACTAAACCACTCTGTGCATTATAGTGACTTGTTATGTTGCAATCGAACAGAAGAAAACATTTGGTACTGCTCGGCCTCATTATTTTGTAATAATAATTCTCACTTTACAGAGTTGCTGCAAAGATTACAAGAAGATAAGGTACATGAAGTGTTTGAACACTTAAGAGTGTTACCGAAATGTGTTGTTTTCACCTGCATAGTTTGCAAGTTTGTCCTTGCTCTTTTTCTTACCCAGATAAAACCCATCATTGATTTCTGTAGATGCTGTGCTGCTTTGTGGAACTAACAAAACGTAGAGAACCAAAATAGGATCTTAAGAAAGTACTGTCATTTTTTCCACAGAATCAACATGCTGACCCGAAAAAGTTCAGTTCCTCCAACCGTCCTTAGATCACCCTTAATCTGTTCATTCTTGTAAAGCTGCAAGAAATTTATCCCCAGTTATATCCTTGGGTTGTTATCCCAATAGGAGCTTTTTCCTATCACTAATTGTAGTGTATGTGTGTGTGTCAGTTTCTATCAGGATTGTGCCTGGGGGGGAATGGGTTAAAGCTCACATCCATCTCCACTCGTGATTTCTCTGGAAATCCTCCAGTAGTCCCTAGGATTAATTGTTTTTTTAACCTGCTAATGTTGCCTGACACAATCAAGGTGTAGGCCCTGATGGCTGGAAGTTATTGAGAGATGGAATGTCAGAGTGTCACTTGAAGGAAGCGGGGAAAGGGGAATGGAGGGCAAGTGGTCAGAGAGAACTGGAAGGGGGGTATTAAGGGTGGGGGTATGCATATTGTGAGATTAAAAAGAAAAAGAAAGGGGGAAAGAGGCAGGAGATCCAGGATGCTGGAGGTGGCGGAAGTGGGGTTCCATCACTAGGGAGGCTCCCTCTGTGCCTGTGATCTCTTAAAACATGACGGAGTGCAGGTCACCATGGGCATAAGGCCCTGAAACAGGGTGCTTGGGGGAGGGATGGGGTGGAATCAGAGATGGATCCAACATTCCTGGAGGGGGGCCTGTTCTACATCCCTGTGCTGTGCCAGTCTGGAGTCGATGCATCAAAGTAGGTAAACAAAGCCTTTGGCCCCTACCATCCACCCTGGCTGGAAGAAATCCCGCTACTGCACAACCTACCCCAATTAGGATTGTTCCCTGGATAATTATCTAAGGATGTGTCTTTTCACTCTCACTTTGGAAGAATAGTTCCTCTCCCGCTTCCATAATGAAATATTGCCTAAAAACAATGACAAAAAGAATAAAACATCTAGGGACTACCCACCTCTTGTTGGAGTTTTGATGTTTTTATATTGGCAGATTAAAGGCCTGCTATGGGCAGGGCCGGTGTAACACAGTAAGCAAGGTAAGCATGGCAGGAGGGCGCAAAGCTTGAGGGGCGCCAGAGGCGCCTCTAAGCCCAGAAACTTTTAAAAAAACACCTGGGAAAATTAATAATAAATTACTAACATTTGAATTGAAAAATGAACACAAAAAATTATAAAAGGTAAGGGCGCCAATTCATAATTTGCAGGGGGGCGCCAAACATGTCAGCACCGGCCCTGGCTATGGGTTCTGTGATAATGCATGTGTGATGAAGTTGGCTTTTCCTGAGAAAAGCCCTTTTCTGAAGTAGGGGCTGGTTCACATGGTGATTTAATGTGAGATTGGTGCTACTTGCATCCCCATTTAAATTGCATGGTTCAAATGACGTTGAAGGCAAAGAGAAGCTAGGATGCAGTTTTTCCTCTTTAAATCCGCAGTAAACTAATCCAGGGATAATGAGAATAGTGAAGGAAAACCCGTCTCCACTTCGCAGCGTTACTCCACTTGGTGCTTTGCTCCAATGTTTTTTGCTGGGGGTGTGTGGACTGTCACTTTCAGATACTCCCCTTTCTCCGCCCACTAAACTCTCCATGAATTCTATTTTCTTTCCGAAGGCTCAAACAGCCACTTCCGACTCACTCTGTCCTCTCGCATCGGGAGAAAGTGATTTGTTACTGGTGCTTACTACCACTGTTACTGACTCACAGTTCAAACTCTTTCCACCCTAACTCCCTCAGGCTTTGCAAAAGTGAAGCTGAACTACGCCTGCAACTTTGCCGCACAGCACTGCCGATCTGCAGGAAGGGAACGAATGTTGGGTTGCAAAGCATGTGGCGGCGGCGGCAATGCCCTGACGTGATAGAAACAGGGCAGCCCAGAGTGCATAACAACAAACAACTTTGGCAGCTGCACACAAGCATGCACACATGCATAACCCATGCTGATCTGTCTCTCTCTTCCCCCAATCACCCGTTCTTTCCCCAGAGATCAGCAATAACCGACAGAGAATAAGGAAACTTCAGGGTGGGACCCACAGTTAAGACTTTGCTTTCTGAGCAAGGCCAAGGGGAAAGGAGGGGAGAGAGAGCAGGCAGAACAGGAGGAGGAGGAGAGGAATAATCATTGGCCTTATACTGTGAAAGAGAAAGGCAAGTTCTGGCTCCACATGGAGCGACTGTCCTGAGATAATTAGAAAATAATCCTGTGCACTGTGCGAGTGATGTGACAGAAGGCATGCATGCACGCACACACACACACACTTCTACTAAAAATTGCATTTCATATGTGTAAAGGCCGGCTGGGGTACTCCCCCGTGCCTTCCCTTGTCTCTCTGCAGCCATTTTAGTTGCAGGCCAGGGGCAAGCTGGCATGACAATATGTACTTAATAAAAAATGGGTTTTGCTATAAATATGACAGGAGGAAATGAAACTGACAGAAAAAAGTTTTTTGTGTCAATTGCATCCCCCCTCTTTCTGCTTCAGCATGCAATGACAAGAAACAATGAAACAAAAGTCCCCTGCCCTTCTCCCTTCGCAATACTCCAGAGGGAGTAAACATGTAAATTTGCGGGCAGGGCCACAAGGAAACAGCCGTACTAAACTTTTCCATATGTGAATGGAAAGCAGCGGATTAGAAGGTAGTGTGAACTTTGCTAATCTATAGCAATGGATAAAGCTGTTTCTTTAATCTGAAGTTTACCTCCCGTGTGAATCAGCCCTAGGTAGTCTCTAACCTGCCACAACAATGCATCTTTGCTGTAACTGCTATTGCTCGGCCATCCACACAGAGTGGTTTCTAATGCTATCTATTTTACTTATATCTGATGAAGTGGACTCTAGTCCATGAAAGCTTATGCCATAATAAAATGTATCAGTCTTCAAGGTGTGCAGTGTTTTTCTATCAGGAATGCAAAACACCAAACTGCAATCATTCAAGAGTTAGAGAACATAAAAGTATTATTGAATAAAATCAAGGAACAATTTAACCAATAAATGAGCAATTGTAACAATGAACAAATAATTAACCATCCCACAACGTCCCACGCTCAAATCAGTACTGGGCCAAGTGAACGTCTTGGATAGATGAGTCAATGGTGTTAGATAAGGCAATGATGTCAGGTAACCTGCTGCTGTTTGTGTGGCAGTTTCCATCTCAGCTTGTCAGAGTGCGCTTGACTTCCCACTTTCTTCTCTAACTGCTTCCTTCTCTTCCTTCCTTTTCCTTCTTTGCCAGGTCACTCTCTCCTCAGCTTGTCATCACTCATTTTTCCCCCTCCTTGTCTCCTCTCTCCTTCGTACAGCTTGGAGCAAGGCACCAAGGAGAACTCCTACTGAACAACTTGCTCAGGCAAGGGTTGGAAGCCAACAAAAGCTTAGGTTTGAACCTCTGCTTTCAGTCCACCTTCCCTAGGCTCTGCCCTCTTGTGCAGTCTCAGCACTTCTCCTTGCTCCATGCCCCCTCCCAATTTGGTGTGATCCATGCTGGTGAGGCAATGTGGGAGGAGCTCAACATCTCTGGCCCAGAGAAAGGCACCTGTGAGGGTCCTGGATCCAGTTCTACAGGCTCTGATGCAACGGGAGCTGCTTCAGTGGATTTCTGCTGACAGCCTCAGGTTCAGTGGTCCCTGATCACCAGCATCTGGCTCAGAGCCAAGAAGTCGGTCTAGCTTCTTAGGTGGTAGCCCTGTAACCTCTGACTTGGTGTCCAGATTTCTGCTGGACTGCACAATTCAGAGAGGTTGGGGTTTTTTTTAGTACAACAGAATAATACGGCTAATCCTTTCAAAATTGTTACTTGAATACAGACACCCAGCTGGAAAAGGCATAGGCTTGGTTTACATGTAACATCAAGCTGTGGTTTCCAATTCTGGTCTGAAGGGAAAGTGCAACAATTTACCTATTTTAGCAAACCAGTAAGGAAGTAAGCAAAGTAAATGATAGACCACATGTGTTCAAGGCGCTCTTGCAATAATTAACCATGGTTTGGCATAACATTTTCATTGAGAAGGGTTGGCATTCATAGAAGGCCACATTTCCTGATATAGGCTGACCCCCCATCACTGTTTTTTGTATTTAGAGAGAAGCACTGCTTTTTTTCCTCTGTTGAGCCTGTCTGGGCCAATGGTCTGGATGCAAGCTGGTAGTTGAGGAAGTGGTCAGGGCCTCAGCAATGAATTGCTTACTCTGTGGAACCAGCCCAGATTCACTAGCATAGTATGATTACATGGGACTCAGTTGGCCATCTCACTACTTCTAAACTGACAGCGGCAGTATCACCCTCTATCCAATCAGATGGCCATGGAAAGCCAGCAAACAGGACGTGAGTGCAACAGCTCTCTTCATTGGCGATCACTCGTGGCCGAGTAAGATTGTCTTCCAAGATAAGGCCTTTGCTTGGAAGATGCCTGTGCGTGAATTTGTTTTATGTGGGGAGATTGGCGCACGATGATCAACACACAATCTTGTCAGAAAAAGGCTTTGATCCAATGGCATGGGTACCATGACGACTGGAATTCTTTTATCTGCTGCAACCTTCATCCACCTTCACAGCCGTTGTATTGTACACATTGTTATCCTCCACCTGTTCTGCCATTGAGGACTTTTTTGGATCGTTCTTTGTCTGGTTCCTCTCGACCTTTCCGCCATGGGTGACCCTGCTGGGAGTACATGACTCCTGACGGCATCGCTCACAGGGTTCATTGGAACACGCAAGCCCACTCACCACTACAAGGTGACGATCCAGTGCTCTAGCCACTTGTGAATGCCAGCAACCGATATTCAGAGGAATACAGAAGGAAGCACACAGTCATCATGATTAGTAGCCATTGATAGCCCTTATGCTCCATGAACCTGTCAAATTCTTTTTTAATGCCATTCAAGGTGGCGGCCATTACTGCATCTTGCGGGAGCAAATTCCACTGTTTAACCATGTGCTGTGTGAAAAAGTTCTTCCCTTTGTCCCTTCTGCAATCTTCCAATATTCAGCTTCATTGAATGTCCCCAGATTCTGATATAAGAGACAGAGAAAAAATTCTCTCTATCCACTTTGTATACATCATAAATAATTTTATACACCTGTATCATGTCCTCCC
This sequence comes from Rhineura floridana, assembly GCF_030035675.1. Classification (NCBI taxonomy): domain Eukaryota; kingdom Metazoa; phylum Chordata; class Lepidosauria; order Squamata; family Rhineuridae; genus Rhineura; species Rhineura floridana. The sequence goes on along the minus strand of NC_084480.1, from coordinate 175,695,597 downwards.
CTTTTTTTCAAACAAAAAGCCCCAAATTTTGTAACATTTCTCCATAGGGAAGTTGCTCCAGCCCTTTGATCTTTCTGGTTGATCTCTTCTGCATCCTTTCCAGGTCCACAATTTCCTGTTCTAGGTGTGGCGACCAGAACCATACACAGTATTTCAAGTGTGGTTGCACCATAGATTTCTATGTTTTGGATAAGAGAAAAATCAACTCATTTGAAATGAGGTGCTGGAGGAGAGCTTTGCGCATACCATGGACTGCGAAAAAGACCAATAATTGGGTGTTAGAACAAATTAAACCAGAACTGTCACTGGAAGCTAAAATGATGAAACTGAGGTTATCATACTTTGGACACATAATGAGAAGACATGACTCATTAGAAAAGATAATAATGCTGGGAAAAACAAAAGGGAGTAGAAAAAGAGGAAGGCCAAACAAGAGATGGATTGATTCCATAAAGGAAGCCACAGACCTGAACTTACAAGATCTGAACAGGGTGGTTCATGACAGATGCTGTTGGAGGTCACTGATTCATAGGGTCGCCATAAGTCGTGGTCGACTTGGAGGCAACAACAACATTAGCAGTTTTATTTTCAATTCCTTTCCTAATGATCCCTAACATGGATTTTATCTTTTTCACAGCTGCTGCACACTGGGGTGATGTTTTCATTGAGCTATCCACCACAACCCCAAAACCTCTTTCCTGGTCAGGCACCACGAATTCAGGCTCCATTCGTGTGTATCGGAAGTTATGGTTTTTTTCCCCCATTGTGATTATAAATTTACGCTTGCTTATTTTCTACCATGTTTGCCATTTTAATGCCCATTCACCCAATTTGGAGATATCCTTTTGGAGCTCCTGCTATTCCTACTTGTTTTTCTCGCCATGAACAATTTGGTGCCATCCACAAACTGCCACCTCACTGCTTACACTTAACTCCAGGTCATTAATGAACAAGCTTAAAAGCACGACATCCCACTTCTTTCCTCCATCAATTGTGAGAAGTGTTCCTTTATTCCAGGGATGGGGAGCAGAATCCACTCAGGAACATTTCATCTCGCACCAAGTCCCAGGCACCATCAAAATTTAGCCAAGGGTTGCTAGACCCCTCTTCAGTTCCATGAGTGCACAACCATTTAGGACAGGGGTTGCCAACCTTTTGGGACTAGTGGGCACATTTCAAATTTGGAGAGAGTTCTGCGGGTGTCAATCACAAAATGGCATGACACAAGAAGGCTGCCATGGGGGACATGCAGAGCTTGGAAAAGTTACTTTTTTGAATTACAACTCCCATCAGCCCCAGCCATCATGGCCACTGGATTGGGCTGATGGGAGTTGTAATTCAAAAAAGGAACTTTTCCAAGCTCTGGGGAGATGACAGCATAACAAAATGACAGAGAGTACAGTCATTGCTGCTTCTCTCTCCCCCCCCCCATTCTCCCACCGACAACCTTACGCGTACCATGGGAAGTCAGCTACATGCTGTGTGTCCTGGCTGTCAAAAAAACAGCTGTTAATGGCACAAGAACCCTGCTTTCCCAATGTCAATCCTAAACCAAAGCCTAGGCTGCCATCTTGTACTCACTTACCTGGGAGTAAGCCCCATTAATTAGAAAGACTTACTTCTGAGTAAACATGTATACCATTGTACTATACATTGAATTCTTAATGAGTCCATGGCTTTAGGTCCTGCATGGCAAGTGACATATCTAAGTGTCTTTGAAAAGTTTTCACATTGTATTTGCCATTTGGGGTGAGGATTCTTTAACATCCACCCACACTTATTGTGTAGTAGTATTTGCAGAAAACAACTCCTAGGGAGTACCTGATATCAAGGAAAGATGCATCCTGGTTGCTAGGGAAAAAGGAAGGGCAAACTACAGAGATTCAAAAGACTACTAGAAAATAAGAGAGAAGCAGGTAAAGTGCAATAAAGGGGATGGGAAAACAGCAGCTCTCTAGGAACTCAAGGATTCCTATTCCCTGGTGCCCAAACCTCCACTCATTGGCTAAAACACTGAAAGGTGGGAGAAGCCATGCTGGCTCATCTCACGGAAAATGCTTACAAGGATACTTGCACATTTTGCTTTACAACTTCCTTTCTAGGAGGACTAGAAACTTAACTCTTTTTTAAAAATGAAAGCTTAGAGTATGGGGCTCCTGTCCAGGGGTGCCAATAAAAGCCTTTGTGGGAGACATGGCACCTGCAGATTCTTGTTGGCAATGCCTGATTTGGCCCTTTGATGCGTGATCCTTCTTAATAGCTAGGGCAAATGTATCTAATGGCTATATTTTTAAAGACAATGAAGGAGAACACTTCTCCCTCTTGCAACGATTGCTCCCTTCCATTCTGATGACATACAGCCCAGAATGAAAAAAGGTGGGTGGAAGCCTAACACAGTCAAAGCAGTACAACCTTTTCTTCGCTTATACTGCCATCTCATGGATTTTGAGAAAATGTGTATCTAATCCCAAAATCCATATTAGGGTAATACAGATATTTATTATTTCTGGAATTTGCACATCTCTTCAGTGACTTTTCTTCTCAACTAATCTGATAATACTCCATAGTCATGTTTTGTAAACTGTTTCAGATGCGGTATTTCAAGTAAATTAACAGCAACATAAACGAGTCATTCATGTTATAAAACAGAAAGGTGCTCTGTGGGCATCCTCCGTCTCCCCAAAGGTGGCATCTGATTGGTTGGGATTGCTTCTGCTCTTGGCACTTTTGGAAGTAAATTAAAGGAAACTGTCAGCAACTGGCTGCAGCCTCAGCTGCCGGCACAACACTTTGCTTCCTAGCGTGCCAGCAGGCAGTATTGTCCCCTTTTCCACCCCTTGCTCCAGGCAGGAAACCAGCTGCATAGACTCCAAAGGGCAGTAATAGGGAGGTGGGAGAAAAGCCACCCCATTGTCCAGCAAAGTAAAAACAAAACAAGCCCCCAAATCCTCAGGCTAGCAGAAGGCACCTTGCCCAGGGTCCCCTCAAACCTGGCAAGTGCCTTTCAAGATGAGAAACAGAGAGAGGTGAAGAACTGGATGAGCAAGTGTAGAAGCAAAGGTAGGGAATCAGAAATACAGCTACTAAGGGTGCAATTGGAGGAGCCCAGGACAGTAGTCCTGGGTGATTTCAATGTCCATGCTGAGGCTGCCTCTAGTGTTCCAGCTCAGGACTTCATGGCCTCCATGATGGCTACGGGACTGTCTCAAGTTATCACTTGCCCAACGTATAGGGCAGGGCATACCCTTGACTTGGTTTTTGCTCCAGGTGTAGGAAAGGGTGGTCTAGAGATAGGGAGGGTGAATGTCAGCCCATTGTCATGGTCAGACCACTTCGTGGTGAAGTTTAGACTTACCGCTCCACTCCTTCCCTGCAGGGTGGTGGACAGATTAAGATGGTCCGCCCCTGGAGACTAATGGAATCCATAGGATTCCTGAATGCCCTGGGGGAGTTCCCAGTAGATAGAGCAGGTGACCCTGTTGAAGCCCTTGTCATGCTGGGAAACAGCGAGGTGCATTGGGCTCTTGACATGGTTGCCCCTGAGCACCTTCACTGTCATTGTGGAGCCCGGTTTGCAGCTTGGTACACCAGTGAGCTAAGGGCAATGAAACAGTCTGGACGACGGCTAGAGCGCAAGTGGTAAAAGACGTGCTGTGAGGCTGATGGGGCACAAGTAAAACATCATAACCATGCCTACTGTGCGGCGGTGAGGGTGGCGAAGAAGGCCCACTTCTCCGCCTCCATTGCATCCTCAAGTAGCCGTCCAGTGGAGTTTTTCCATATTGTCAGGGGTCTTTTGACATCAACTCCAGGAAATGGAGGTTTAGACCCTTCGGAGGCCCACTGTGAATTGTTTGCAAGGCATGTTGAGGGAAAAGTTGCTTGCTTCCATAGCAATCTGGTTGCCCCATCCACATCTACTGTAGTCCCCACTGAGGTGCAGTTGAAGTCTGCTGCAACTTCTGGGGATCCATTTCAGTTGATGCGGCCTGATGACATGGACAAGGTGCTTGCGACGATACGGCCAGCAATGTGTACTCTCGACCCTTGCCCTTCTTGGCTTATTAAAGCTTGCCAAGGAGGTTTGACCAAGTGGATCCAGGGTGTAGTCAACATGTCATTGTGGGAGGGAGTGGTTCTAGTTATCCTGAAAGAGGTGGTGATCCAAGTGCTCCTGAAAAAGCCCACCCTGGACCTGGTGACAACTACTGCCTGGTCACAAATAAGGAATGTGATTGAGAGGGTTGTGGCGCAGCAATTGCAAGTACTCTTGGATGAAACAGATTATCTTGACCCATTCCAGTCTAGGTTCAGGCCTGGTTATGGGACTGAATCAGCTTTGATCACCCTAATGGATGACCTTTATTGGGAGAAGGACAGAGGGAGTGCGACTTTGTTATTTTTACTTGATCTCTCGGCAGCTTTTAATACCATTGACCATGGTATCCTTCTGGGCCAACTTGATGAGATGGGTATTGGAGGCACTGTTTTACAGTGGTTCTGATTCTATCTCCAGGGTTGTTTTCAGATAATAGCATTGGGTGATTGTCTTTCAGCCCCCTGGCAGTTGTGCTGTGAGGTGCTGCAGGGTACCATCTTGTCCCCATAATATCTATATGAAGCCCTTGGGAATGGTCATCAGGAGATTTGGGGCAAGGTCTCAGCAATATGCTGATGATATCTAGCTCTATTTCTCTCTAACATCTGAATTGGGAGAGGCCGTGCAAGTCCTGGACGTGCCTCGATGCGGTGGTGGGCTGGATGAGAGCCAATAACCTGAGTCTTAATCCTAGCAAGATGGAGGCGCTGTGGGTTGGTGGTTCCTGAGTTTGGATAATTGGTCAATTGCCTGCTTTGGATGGGTCATATTCCCTCTGAAAGAGCAGTTCTGTAGTCTGGAGGTGCTCCTGGATCCATCTTTGTCACTAGAGGCCCAGGTGACCTCAGTGGCTAGGATTGCCTTTTACCAGCTTCGGCTGGTAAGACAGCTTCATCGTGATGGAATTGGGACCTTGCTGGTTCAGCCAGGGGTCTGCCAGGGAAATCCAGCCTGGCAGAAGGGGTGCTGGTGGAAGCCCGTGTAAGGCCTGAACAAGGGGCGTTCTGGGGACATGTCAGAGGAGGGACTGGGGGGGGGACTTGTGTAACATCCAACTCCCATTTCGAGTGCTCCTGCAGGTCCCAGTCTAGGCCAAAGTTACACTGAGAACAGGGTTGGTCCAAGAAACTTTTTTAAAATATTTTTTTAAAGCTTTAAAAAAAATGTTTTTAAAGGTGTTTTGTTTTAATATGTTTTTAAGGATGTTTATGTTTTAATATATTTTAAAGTCTGTTTTTATGTTGGTTTAAAGTGTTTTTAATGCTTTTGTTTACCGCCTTGGCTCCTACTAGAAGGAAGGGCGGGATATAAATAAAATAAAATAATTCTGCTGGAAGTCTATGGGGAGTGCTTACTTGCCACTAGGAGTATTCGTGAGAGCTGCTTTTTTCTTTTCTGTTCCTGCGCGCAGCTCCTGGCTGAGCTAATGTTCAGCTGGCCTGGCTGTTCCCGAATAGCAAATGGATGCTGCAGTGCTTCCTGCTGGCTCCTCCTCTGACGGCACCCCTTCCACTAGCTTCCCATGAGCTGGATTGCTCTGCCTATGGCCTGCAAGGAGGAACTGCAGCCTTGATGCAGGGGAACTGCAGTTGTGCAGTGCCTCTGAGTTCCAGAATTTATGACGCCCTTGATGACCATTGTAGAAGGGCAAATTTCTCCTTCATGTGGCTCATTTGGATAGCTGCAAACTTATAGCCCTGGTCACCATGGATTACTCCTTCTCAGTTAGCTGGTTCATGGTGCCCCTGTAATAGTCCATTCCAGAGCTGGCCTTGTCTAGACTGCTGATGTCCAAAATGCTTGAGGATCTTTGTAAGTGTAGCTATGGCTGTACTTTGATTCCCCAGGATCTACTTCTGGCTGTCAAGAATTCATTTGCAGGTACTACATGTCACTTCCCACTTGGCAGAAATGATCTGCAGTGTGGCCAGATTCTAGGATTCCTGCAGACACTCCTTTGGGTAGAACATATTCAATAAAGATACAATATATAGTCCATCAACACATATAAAAGAGACCGCTTGTGATCACACCTGGAGCTCTGTTCTACTAACCTAAGCAGCACATGCCAACCATGGGGGCATTTCAAGTCTCTCCTTCCCCAATGTCCATGGTAGACCCTGTTACAACAAAGTATTGCATTATTGTTTTCCCCCCCCGCCATTAGATCCATGAAGGCTTACAATAAGACATGCTATCCTCCTAATGCTATCACTGCCAAGCACTCAGTGGTGGACAGTGGGAGCTGGAACAGTGCCCTTCAGGTATCTGGGTGCAGCCCAGACTGTCTGGAATGGTGGCCAACTGACCCTGGCCAGAACTTCACAACGGGCAAAGGAGGGAACTAACGGTTGTATATCTTCGCTAGGAATGCTAGAAATAGCCTGGCTAGAATCCAGTCACTAAAGTAGGGCCTCATTTTATGTTCTTGGATGTGAATGTCTCTGGACTTTTATGCTGCCTTATCACCATTGACTTCATACAGTGGTGAAAGCCCCTCTATATTCTTTCCTCCTCAATGTTCCTCATTAGAAAACAACAAATTTAGTAGGAGGCAAAATATTTGCAGTGTAAGATCCATGCTGTTGTGGTAGCAAATGCAGAGTTAATTCACTAATAGGAAAAAAACCTTGTGGTTTAAGAATGTACCTATAGCCAACAGATATTTCTGTCAAACTTTAAAAAGCAGGGAAATTGGGCAGCTATAGTGAATGCACCAGGGGAACAGGAGACCTGACCTCTTCTCTGAGATATTGTACTGCCCTACAAATTTGTAAAACTGCAAACACAATTTGGGTTGGTGTTTCACACTCCAGTCCACTTCCTGGGTAGCTTGGAAGAATTTGGTAACACGTGCCTCTGAGCATATGATGAGTGGTGGCAACACCTGCCATCTCCAAAGATGGAGAATTATATTTTTGTATGTTTGTTGGTGTTCTTACTTTGCTTCTTTCCTGTGTCACTACTGTTTCTACAGAGGATCTAAACTACAAAATTACATTTCCCTCATTATTCATCCTAGAAATCTGTGTCAAATTTATTTTTATTCATTTCAAAGCTTTTTTATTGGTCATTGTCATATGATGAAGACAGCCTTTTGTGTTTCAAACTGGAAGTTATGTTCTATTTCTATTTTGGGTGCATTAACAGTTGAATCTGAAGCTGCAGTTTGATGTAAAATCAGACTGATTACAATATGTTGCTACTTAAGCAATGCCTCTAGCTGTTAGAAAAAACAAACTTGGCCTGCCCAAGATGCATGTTTTCAGCCTGCTATGCTTAAACCACTCCACTTAAAGAAAGGTGGGCATGGTTAATGAAAAACATAGAGCACATCTAGAATTTTCCTAGAATACATTTCACCTCCCACTGTTTTATCTTGTGCAAACTGAGACACTCCTCATGTCCATTGGAAACTATTCTGCAGAATAGTCAGTGCCAGTATTCCACAATTGTTTTTGCAGGTTTTTTTAGTGTTGCAAAGTGTTGCTGCACTTCACATATTCATTGAAACAGAAGCAAAAGAAAATAATTTACTATAGGAAATGTCACTCAAATTGCAAACCAAATCAAACATATTTAAAGTGACTATCTGAACTATATCAACTGTATCTTAATATTGTTGCTTCCTCCCTGCTAAAACAAGATCAGCACAGCACATGTCTTGTTTCTGTTCTTTGGGCTGATTGCAGGTGTTGCCACCACTCACCATATGCTCAGAGGCACATGTTACCAAATTCTTCCAAGCTACACAGGAAGTAGATTGGACTGTGAAAGACCAACCCAAATTGTGTTTGCATTTTTGCAAATTTGTAGAGCGGTACAATATCTCAGAGAGGAGGTCAGATCTCCTGCTCCCCTGGAGCATTCACTACAGCTGCCCAATTTCCCTGCTTTTTAAAATTTGATAGAAATATCTGTTGGCTATAGGTATGTTCTTAAACCGCAAGGTTTTTTGTCTATTAGTGAATTTCTCTACTTTTTAATCTGGGAGGCAAGAAATTGGATCCTGTGCAGGTTTGCTGAGAATGGATTGATCATTTGCATGCTTATTGAGTTCAGTGGGATTTACTCCCCTGCAATCATGCTTAGGATAGGTGAAACTGACCACAGGAGATGGGATGGGGAGTGGAGGGGAGGAGAGGAGAGGGAGGAGGAAGGGCAGAGGGGGAGGAGAGGAGAAGGGCAGGTTTGATCATTTGCATGCTTGAGTTCCGTGGGATTTGGAAAATGGAAATGGACTGCTTTCAAGTCGATCCCGACTTATGGAGACCCTATGAATAGGGATTTCATGGTAAGCGGTATTCAGAGGGGGTTTACCATTGCCTCCCTCTCAGGCTAGTCCTCCCCAGCTGGCTATGGCCTGCTCAGCTTGCCACAGCTTCACAAGCCATCCCCTTCCTTGTCTGCAACTGCCAGCTGGGGGGCAACTGGGCTGCACAGGTAGCAGGGCACATAACCCCTGGGCCACTCACTGTGGGGATGATCTTTAGTTGGCCCTTGACACCCAGGAGACACAAGGGGGATTTGAACTCACAGACTCTGGACTCCCAGCCAACCTCTCCTCCCATCGTACAGACATGGTTAAGATAGGTAAAACTGACCTTGGGGGTGAGGAGAAGGGGTGAGGGAGGGCTAGAGTGGGCAGGGGAGGAGGAAGGGAGGAATAAGAGAGGAGAGGTAAAGGAATGGAAAGGCAGGTCTGATCATTTGCATACTTATTGAATTCAATGGGATGTACTCCTGTGCAATCATGGTTAGGATAGGTAAAACTGACCATGGGGGAGGAGGAGAGGGAGGGGAGAGGGAAGGAGGAAGGGAGGATGGGGAGAGGGGAATGGAAGGAGGGGAAGGGGGAAGAAGGGATCCGGAAGGTGAGAGGGAGGGTTGAAGGAAGGGGGAGGGAAGGGGCAAAAGGGAGGTGATGGGAGGGAGGAGGAGGGGAGGGCAGGTTTGATCATTTGCATACTTATTGAGTTCAATAGGATTTACTCCCCTGCAATCATGCTTAAGATAGGTAAAACTGACCATGGGGGAGGGGGAGGGGAGATGGGAGGGGAAGGAGGAGGAAGGGGGGATTGGAAAGGGATGGAGAAGGGGGAAGGAGGGGCAAAAGAAGGGGGAGGGAAGGGGCAAGAGGGAAGGGATAGGAGAGAGGAAGAGGGGAGGGCAGGTTTGATCATTTGCATGCTTTTTGAGTTCAGTGGGATTTACTCCTGTGCAATCATGTTTTGGATAGGTGAAACTGACCTGGGGAGGGGCAGGGAGGGGAGGAGGAGGGCAGGAAGGGGGAGGGGAGGGGTTGGCACTGGGCAGAGGGGAAGACCCTTTCCTTTCCAAAAGGAAAACATTGTGAACAGTATCATTTTTCAGTGTCTCCCCCACCTTTTTATTCTACAGCAGGCACATGTAGCCTCCCACCCAAATTTAAACCAAAGCTGTCCGTGGCCACATCCACACCAGACCTTTATTTTACTTTAGACAGTCATGGCTTCTCTCAAAGAATCCTGGGAAATGTAGTTAGTGAAGGGTGCTGAGAGTTGCTAGGAGACACCCTTGTTCCCCTCACAGACCTTCCATCAGAGCAGCTGACTGTTAAACCACTGTGGCCACTGGAGCTCTGTCAGGGAAATAGGAGTCTCCCTCTCAGCACCCTTCACAAACTACACTTCTCAGGATTCTTTGGGAGAAGCTATGACTGTCTCAAGTGAAATAAAGGTCTGGTGTGGGTGTGGCCCCCGATTAGCCAAGCCCAGCAGCTGTGAGTCTGGCTTTTAGAACACTGACAGCTGGTTCTTTCTGAGCATGCCCGGGCTTATCATTCACTCCATTGATAAATTTCTTAAATTAATTAAAAATTGGCCATGCATTTTTTAACTCTTAAACTACAGAAGATGAAGGTGAGAGTACAGGGCAAGGTCAGTAATAGGATTACAGGTACTCTGTGAACACGGCAGAATTTTAATTAATTTCAACCAATTATGAAAACTCTGACAGAAAAAAGTCCAAAAGGGGGCAGATTTTTCTCTTTCTCTTTTTACACTTTGAACTCTCAATTCTCTCTGTTTTGTGTATTGCCATGAAAATTTAGAGAGTTGTTAAGCAAGCATTTCTGAGTTCAGGACTATAAGTTTTGTAAGGTTTAGTTTTGAGATGAGCTTATGGGAAGCATCAGAATGACACGGGAGGGTGTTTTCACATTAATGTTGTGGAATGCAAATAATCCATGCTGGCTGTAGTATACAGCCACTCTTGTGGCTGGATAGTGTTGATTCTGTCAGTCAGAAGCAGAGCAACATGTAAATCTTTATCTAGCCAAGCACTTAAAATATTCTGGGATGTGAAAAGACAATCCAACTCTCCCACCAAGAAATGTCAGACAATTCATCCATGTCATGAGCCCCGTGAAGACCTCTTGGCAGAGCTGTTCTGAAGAGGAGAACTGGGATCCTGGAGAGGGGCCTAGTAGTTTGAACAGGGTGGCCATTGAGCTCAGTGGCCTGCTGGCATTTCTCTCTCCCCTGCAATGCTGACAGCCACTGAGGAGGGAGAACCAGTAACAACCTGTTCCCCTATGCTACCCTGGTGGACTCCCAGCTTCCTGATCCCACCCTGCTCCACTTACTGCAGTTGACACTTCCTCAGAGCAGGAAGTTTGGTCAGAGGTGGAGCTGGGGAGTGAACTGGCCAAAGGATGTCTTCCTCTGTCACCAAGGATGTGCTACCATTTACGTAGGTGCAAGCAGACCGAGTCTGCTCACAAACCAACTCATTGGAGTGCCCACTTGCTTGCCCAGTCCTGATCTGAGAGACAGTTCCCATGCAAGTAATACATCTGCCCTGACCCTTTACAAGGGGACCCTTGGGGGGGGTGTCTTTTGTTACAACAATGGCTCCGCTTGAGTAGCCATGCCTAGCAGAGCCTTGTAGAAGCCTAGAGACTTGTGTAACTTGTAAACTGATCTATGTACCAGTCTTGTGCTAAGCTCTGGATGAAAGTGTTTGACAAGAAGTACGCCAGTGGTTCCAAGTCTGATTCTACAAGGGGTAGCCAGGACAATCTGTGCACAAATCTCAAGCTATCTGCATACAGGCAGATGATTACTAATATTGGTTAATAGTCAAGATGTTTCTGCTTTGCATGCTAGTTTTGAATTTAGGAAGTATACATTATATGCTGTAAAAAAAGTACTTTATAAAAGGATCTAATAAATAGAGAAGGGCCATAGCGCACTGGTAGAGCATCATGAAATCCTGGAGAGCTGCTGCCAGTCAGTGTGAACAATATTGAGCTAGACAGACCAACAGTTTGACTCAGTATAATGCAACTTCCTATGTTCCTATGATCTCTGGAAGATTTTGACATCCCAAGACTGAGCATCTATTGATCATGTCCACTATCCAGGTGAGCCTGAGAGGATTATCTTCCAGATCTACCTGTGTTGCTTCCAATTGAACATACCATGAAAACATAAAAAAAAAAAATCCTGCTGGATCAAACCAAAAACGTACCTGGTTCAACATCCTGTTTTCTACAGTGACCGTCCAGATGCCTCTGGGGAGCCCAGAAGCAGAACATGAGCACAATAGCCCCCTCCCATTGTTGCTTCCCAGCAACTGGTATTCACTTACTGTCTCCAATACTGAAGGTAATACTGCTTCTGCCAGTGCAAACAGAGGTGCAGTAGCAATCATCTTAACTAGATCCTAGGACTGGAATGCCCATGAGGTGCATTCATGAGGATTTCCCTCATCCTTTTTTTGAACTGCCTAGTTCGCAGGAGTCCTTTACATTCAGGTGCATCTCTGATTTTCAAGAACTGCTCCTACCCTCTCAAATGGTGGTTCCCAACCTGGAGGCCATGACTCCCAGAAGGGTTGGGAAGTCATCCCGCGGGCAGGGGTGAAGAGCCAAGAGAGGGATTATTTATTTATTTATTTATTAAAAGTCTTCATTCTGGCTGAAACGAACTGAGCAGGCACAAGTGGCTTTCATTCATAGCTCCTCTCTCCACCCTCCAAGGACTAAGTCCACAGCAAATCACTGGGAGAGCCTCCTGCCTCTATAGACCAGCTGTTGATTGCTCTTCCTGGGCTTCCAGCTCCTTAGCCCCATACGGAGGAGGGAAACCCCAGCCTGCAGCTTTATTGAAGTAGGCGTTGTTGTCCGGCTGGTTCCTAGTAGGCTCCTGTCTGAGCTTGTCGGGGATGCGAAGGGTGGGAAGGCAGCGGTGAAAGCAACAGGCTCCTACAACCACTCAGTGCAAACCACCCTCCCTTTTGGGTGGGGGGGGAGAGGAGAAGCTGCATTGGGCATTTTAAGAGCTGAGGACGATGTGCTCTTTAATCACCATCTCTTCTATCCCTTAAAGGAGGGGTGAGAGGAAAAGCTGCATACCAGCCAGCTCAGCTGGTGACTACACAAGCTTTTAAAATAACCCTCCCTTTCTTCCTTAGCAACAGGATTGCCTGGTTTGTTCCCCTGGCAACAGTGATGAGGGGAAAAGGCTGGGCTGCCCTGGGTGTATGGAGTTGCTTAGGACTGGGTGCTCAGCCATATGGAAAAGGAAGTTTTCTGATGGCCTCTTAAAACAAAACATCTATCTCTGACTTGCTAGAAAGCAGCGTCCTGGAAACTTAAGGGCTAAACTAGACGTGATGGAGAAGCCACCTGTACTGATGCATTTGTTGGTGTTATTCACATATAAGTAGGGGATGGAGGTGTTGCAACTAGACTTATGAAGATAATGAACCCTGCACTGAGCCCACACTAGGGATGGAAAGATCTGTCAGTTTCGGTCCTCCCAGTGTCTATTTTTTTCAAACTTAAATTAAGTTGTCCAGGGTTCTGCAGCAATCTGCACTGGTTTTTTTTTAAAAAAAAATTATCATGAACATTCTCCAGCATTTTATCCTAATAAACACATTTTTGTAGGCAGTTTTGACTGATGTACACATTTTACAAGCAATTTCTCATCATATAATACATTTTGTGATGTTATTTTCACTCATTCATTTTGATGCACACTTTCCTCTTAACATATGCATTTCTGTAAACTTTGGTTGGTGAACTGCATGACAACATTTGGAGAAATGTGAATTTCAAAGGACGGTCGTGTTTCAGTTCTTAAAATTGTTTTGGAAGGTGTGAATTTGATAGATTCGGCTTGAAATGCAAACTGAATCAAGATTCTCATCCAACCCTAGCCCACGCCCATTATCCTATTTCCCCCACTCAGAGGCACACAAATCTTGTGAATGAGGATGAACAGGACTTTGTTAAATGTATGTTGGGTGTGCGTGTAGGGATCATGTTTGCTTATTTATTTATTAGACTTATATACCGCCCGACTAGCAATTGTATGCTTTTATTATGTATTACTGTCTGTTAGCCACTTTGAGTCTCTTTGGAAAGACAGGTGGGAGAGGCATTTTAAAAATAAATAAAAGATAACCCTGAAGAAAAAAGTATTGAATATGGCCTTTCTGCAATAACAAAGAAGTCATTTTGGGGACAGGGGAATAAAAATGATTTTTGAAGGCTGTGCACAACCTCTTTTATTTTTATTTAGCTACAAACAGGAGTACAGTTATACCTTTACAGTAAGCTACAGGCCACTCCTCTGCCTCTATATTGGCTTTCAGAAATCGGGGTGGCTAGCCTGCAACTCTTCTTCTTGTCAGACTACATCTCCCATCATCCCTGACTATTGGCTATGCAGATTGGGGCCGACAACAAAATCTGGACAGCCGCAAGTTTCCCATTCCTCAATAAAACTGAGGAGGTGCATGCTAAATATTAATGATGATAATTTATTATCTATTTTCAGTATCTAACTCCACTGAGGGTCAAACTTTGATAATGGATTGGTGGTTGAAAAGAGATGCATTGAAAAGAACAAAATGAAAGTAGTGAAACTCTGCAGCACAAACACAAAGTGGGGAAATATTGCAACAGCTTTCTAAATATGGATTTTACATAAGACTGGTTCTGAAAATGACCAAAGACCATTGCTTGTGATTTGAGGGGCTCTTAAATGAAAGCTTAAAATCCAGCAAGCTTAGGCGACATTTAGAAACCAAACACTGTAATTGTGTAGGCAAGCCAGTGGAATTTTTTCAAAGGAAACTCATAGATCTAAATAAAAGTAGCAAAGTGCTGTAGCATATAGTAGCAAGTTCTGATAATTCAAATGCAGTGAAAGCTTCTTTATCAAGTAGTTTTTTTATAGCAAAGGCAGGAAAACCATATACAGTTGGAGAAAAATTAATATTACCAGCAGCAAGGAAAATGGTGAGGGTAGTGCTGGGAGAGAATGCTTGCAAAGAATTGAATGCTGTCTCACTATCAAATAATACAGTTCAATGCATAATTGGAAAGATGGCCAAGAACATTAAGAAACACTTGATAACAAAAGTATGCAGTAGTTGCTTCTTTGCTCTTCAACTTGATGAATTCACAGACATTTCAAACCAATATTCTGACATTTGTTAGATATGATGCAATGGAAATATGAATAAGGACCTTCTCTTTTGCAGATCATTGCATACATGGGCAACTTCAGATGCTATTTATGGCATTCTGAAAGGCTTTATAAAGGACAGCAATATTGACTGGTCAAAATGTGTCAGAATTAGTAGTAATGGGGCTCATGCCATGACAGGGCAGTATAGTAGTGTTCTCACTTGTGTAAAAGCTCTGTCACCAGAAGCAAAATTTATTCACTTCTGTATTTACAGGGAATCACTAGCAACGAAGAAACTGCCCTCTGAGCTCAGGAATGTTTTAGATGAATCCATGAAAACGGTTAATTTCATTAAGGCTCACCTGTTAAATTCAAGAATTTTTGCAGCTCTATGTGAGGAGATGGATATCATCAATTGCCTCTACATACAGAAACCTTTCTCAAGGAAAGGTTCTCACTTGCCTATTTCAGTTACGAGATGGAGGATTTTCCTGCTTGAATCAAATTCTCAGTTTTCACATCACTTCAATGACTTTTCTTGGTTAGCAAAATTGGCAAACTTAGCTGATATTTTCAGCCATTTAAATGGACTCAAGTCTTCAGGAAAAGGGTATATGTATTTCAAAGTTCAGGATTAAATAGAAGCTATGATCAAAAAATTAGGCCTGTGGTCTCATCAACTGAATCAATCCAAGTATGAATCATTTCCATGTCTTTCAGATTTCTTAATCACATCACAAATGCCATTATTGGACAAAGTAGAATGTGACATAAATGAAAAAAGGCAAAGCCTCCAAGTACAGATGTGAAAGTACTTTCCTGTTCCTGAGTCAAGATACAAATGGATCAGAAACTCCTTTGTGAGTGCTGATAATGCTGTACTCTCAGACCTGACACCAAAAGAACAAGACAGCTTAATAGAACTTGCATCATGTGACAACTCTTTAAAGCTACTCTTCACACAAAAGCACGTCTGACTTCTAACTACATGTTTATTCTGAATGCCCAGAATTCTCTGATAAGACTTTGATAAGTTGATTTTTTGCACTTGTTGCACTGAAATCAAAATATCAGAACAAGATTTAAGGTTGAAACTTACATCGCTTCAACCAGACTTCCAATCTCTGACAGCTGCAAAACTGCAGCACGAGCAGTCTTATTAATTCAGTTATACCATGGATGTATGAGACTGGTTTTAAGAAGCTGTTAATGCTTAAATCATTTGGTCACCTGGACATTTTGTTCTTCACATTGTCAGTTTCAGAAGTAATTATCTGGGCAGATTCATTTCAAAACACATCCAACACACATTTAAAGCACACAGAGCAGAACTCAAAGTAGCACTAACGAGATCATTCTGTCAGTGCAAGCATTTCTGCCCAAGCCCTTGTGTAATGGAGCTTCCTGAGCTGAGTGCTGAAGATAAGGTAGTACTGTATACAGTTGGAACACTTAAAACCAGAGTGCAAATGTCCTGGCATCAACCAGGTTCTGTTCACCACTTTGGGTGGTTTACTTTTATCTCCTTCCTTTCATTGCCTCCAAAATTTGTTAAAAGTTGTTTATATTTCTGTAACCTGCCCTCGGACTTTCTGGTAAAGTGCAGGTAATAAATATCATATGTTGTGCTGAATAGAAAGTGTCATTATCCCCCCCCCAGTTAACAGAGACTAAAATTACAAGCAGCATGTGGGGGTCACAACATTTTTGAGGTTACAAAGAGGTCCTGTACTCATAAAGGCTGGGAACCACTGCTCTAGAGTATATTCCACAGATCAGTCCTATATCCCTAAGAGACATTCCATTTGTCTGTCACTGCACAATATTTTCTTTGAAGAGTAAGATACCATAATGAAATTTGTTAGAATACAAATGTGAGAATACAAATGCCTGTCTTTAAGCATGAGATACTAGAAAGCTTGTATGCACATTCAGGACACAATGCTACATTTCAAGTTTGACAAAAACGTGACACATTCATTCGCAAGGAGATCAGTAAAGTTGAAAAGCACACAGTATCTTCCTGGAATATTGAGAAATCACAATGAAAGTTGGGTATGTACATTTACTACACAAATTGTTCAGCAAAGATTAAACTTGGTGTCTGCCATTCCGTTTGTAGTACAATTAGCAGAATTTAGCGGTGTATTCAAGACACCATTATACATTCCCAGTTCAAAAATTTCTGTTGAAGTTTCACGTCCGTTTTCAAGGAAGAAAAAAAGAGTGCACCCGTGAGCGCACCTGTTATACATGAGTAGGTGAAGACGCAAATACACTGCAAAGTAGTACCTGAGGGAAAGAGTTCAGACTTTGTCCTCTGCTTCTTTATAATAATACAATATTTAGACAAATCACGCCCCCTCACATTTATATTTAAACAAAAGGATTCCCAGTCAGCGAGGCACAAGTGCCTGCGAATCAACACGGGCAGGAGGTTCCTGGCGGTGGCGGAACATCGGATGTCATTCCGACCCACCAGTTCCGGGAACCGTTTCCGCCGTATATCTTCTCGCGATAAAAGCTTGAATCTTCGCACGGAGACAAATATCCGCCCGTTTGCTTTCTCTCCCACATCCTTTCCTGGGCCAATATGTGTTAGCGAGCAACGCTCTTCTCCGATTCCCGAGTGCCTTTTCTTGGGCTTGCCGAGAGCCTCTCGCTCGGTTAACCACAATACAGTTTGTCTCATTACTCCCGGCCCATCGCACTAGAGCTGAGAGGCGCATGCGCGGCTTCCCTCGCTCGACTCCGCGTGGCGGAGGAATCCCATTGACCTTACGACGTTGTAGCGTCATAAAGAACTTCGCGCGGGGTGATGCGGCCGGAGTAGCCGCAGCGCTGAGATACAGACCAGTCTTTGAAAAAGAGTCACGGGGGGGCGCCGCCTTCGCAGAGGAGGGGGGGACAGCTCCTGTAAGACGAGTGACGAGGCCGGCGGGGAGGAGGGAGGAGAGTCGGAAGGAAGGAAGAGAGGAAAAAAGAGCGCCCGGCCTCCTGCAAGGCCGGCACCCCCTTCCGGGTCTCCCCGTCCTGCTGTTCGCTTCCGCCAAGCAGTCTCCGCGCTTCCTCCACAGTCGGAAAATAATCCCCCTCCTTCCTTTCCTCCTTCCTGCCTGCCTCCTCGCGCGCCGCCCTCAACAGGCTCCGCCGCCGCGATGGCGCTGAAGAGAATCCACAAGGTAAGGAGCCTTCGGCAGGAGCCCGACCCGGAAGCCCCTCCGCTCCAAGGGCTGGCCCGGGCATGGCTTCCTCCCGCCCTTGTAGGCCGCCGCGCGGGGCTGGCTTAGAGGGCCGAATTACGATGATGGTGATAGTGATGGTGTTGGTGGCCGCGGCGGCGGCCTCCCAGTGATCCCTCCTCGACGCGGCCACCGCTTTTCATGAGCTGGGCCTGGCCTGGGTCGGCCTTCCGCGCTCCTGACTCCCCCCCGGGGAGGCCTCGGAGGTGGCTTTCTACACACGGGCCACTGTTTCTCCTGTCTGAGCGGTCGCCTGCCTCTTTGCATGGCCCGGGAGACGCTCTCTCCCCAGCTCCTGGGTCCAGGCAGGCCGGAAGGCGTTCTTTGGGAGCCTCTGATTCTGTGCCTGCCTGGATCGGTCCTTTCTCGTTGTGAAAAGAGGGTAACTTTGTACGACATAAGGCGCCTCGTTCTTTCTCAGAGTCTTTCCGTTCTCTTGGTCTCTTTCTGGAGGCAACACAATGGCTTTAGTTTCTCTTCCACCTTCCTCATCCGATACATTTAATGCTCTTGGTTATAAAAGGCTAGACTGTCTAAAACTGGTCATACTTGGAAGACGACTTGGGTCAGTTTTGCTTCAAAGCGAGATCTTGAAGGTCGAGTAAAAAAAACCCTTCACCCAATATGCTCAAATTGGCTGCCTTACAGCCACATGTGCATGTGGCTACAGGTGGGTGCTCCTTCTAAATAGGTATTTTGACTGCACATCCTTTTTTTCCATACAAATCAATAGTGAAGTATTTTGAACAAGGGGAAAATACAAGCATCCAGTGAGTGTGGAGCCACATTAGCCTCCTTGATCATTGTGTATTCTTGACTCTTCTATTAGTTGCTCCTGCTGCAGCTATCCTCAGTCGCTGCTTCTACTTCATGTCATTTTGCCCATGCTGCTGCCTCTGTGCTCCAGGTGCATTAACATTCTTTGCTGATTTCACAATGTAAATATTTTGTTTTGTTTCTCAAGATATAAGAGAAGAACAAAAAAGCACATAAAGTCAAGGTCTAATTAGACATTATATGATTCTAAAACACATGTAGAAATAAATGATAGAAAATATAGTCTATGGCTGATAGCCAACAGAATGCCCAATAATGCCCAATTTCTAATGCACATACACTTTACTACACAGAGTGCGATGTGAATTGTTAGTTCTGTTGGCAAGATATACATACACTCCCAGTGACAACACAGCGAAAAAATCCAGAGGTGTACTAATACAGAAATATAAGATGTAAAGATAAACTACACAGCAAATCTCAAATAATATGCCAAATGCGTTTTGACTTGAAACAAGTCTTCTTCATTGGCATCTATTCGGAGACCTTCTCTTTGTGCATGGATTCAGATTATATAATGCTTAAAAATATAAAAAAATTGAAAATGGTTTTTATTAACCTAAAAGAATGTATCAATTCATATTAAAAGTATACTAAAATTTTTAAATCTGGCTTACCATGTGAACTGTGTTGCTGCTGCTGCAGCTATAATTTATGAAAGTTACTTAACAATTCTTCCGTAAAGCAGTATAATATAATCCTCTGTAAGCATAACCACTCAGGATTGTATTCCAATTCAAGCAAAGATTTAAAATAAAATTTGTCTCAATTATCCATGAAAAATTTACTCACCCAAATGTGCTAACTTCTTACTCTCATAGTCACTCTTATACAGCATGCACATGCTTCCTATCAAAAATAAGCTGGTTAATATATTGATTTTTTTTTATAATGACTTGGCATCCAGTATGGGGATGATGCAATGTTGAGTTGTCCAGGGCTGATGCAATAGTTTGTTGTTATATGCCTTCAAATAGATGTTGACTTATGGCGACCCTATGAATCGGTGATCTCCAGTAGCGCCTGTTATAAACCACCCTGTTCAGATCTTGTAAGTTCAGGTATGTGGCTTCCTTTATGGAATCTATCCATCTCTTGTTTGGTCTTCCTCTTTTTCTACTGTTTTTCCCAGCATTATGGTCTTTTCTAGTGAATCAGGTCTTCTCATTCTGTGTCC
Organism: Rhineura floridana; assembly: GCF_030035675.1. NCBI lineage: Eukaryota > Metazoa > Chordata > Lepidosauria > Squamata > Rhineuridae > Rhineura > Rhineura floridana. The sequence goes on along the minus strand of NC_084480.1, from coordinate 175,675,776 downwards.
AAAGTATGATAACCTCAATTTCATCATTTTAGCTTCCAGTGACAGTTCTGGTATTATTTATTCTAACACCCAATTATTTGTCTTTTTCGCAGTCCATGGTATACGCAAAGCTCTCCTCCAACACCACATTTCAGATGTGCTGATTTTCCTCTTACCCACTTTTTTCACTGTCCAACTTTCACACCCATACATAGAGATCAGGAATACCATGGTCTGAATGATCCTGACTTTAGTGTTCAGTGATACTTCTTTGCATTTGAGGACCTTTTCTAGTTCTCTCATAGCTGCCCTCCCAAGTCCTAGCTTTCTTCTGATTTCTTGACTATTGTCTCCATATTGGTTAATGATTGTGCCAACTTTAAAGTTACATAAATCTTCTGTTGTCATTACTTTAGTCTTCTTGATGTTCAGCTGTAGTCCTGCTTTTGTGCTTTCCTCTTTTAATTTTCAGCAGCTTTCGTTTCAAATCATTGTCGGTTTCTGCTGGTAGTATGGTATCTTCTGCATATCTTAAATTATTGATATCTCTCCCTCCAGTTTTTACACCTTATTCATCTTTATCCAATCCCGCTTTCCGTATATGATGTGTTCTGCGTATAGATTAAACAAATAGGGTGATAAAATACACCCCTGTCTCACACCCTTTCTGATTGGAAACCAGTCGGTTTCTCGATATTCTGTCCTTACAGTAGCCTCTTGTCCAGAGAATAGGTTGCGCATCAGGGCAATCAGATGCAGTGGCACCCCCATTTCTTTTAAAGCATTCCATATTTTTCATGATCTACACAGTCAAAGGCTTTGCTGTAATCTATAAAAGCACAGGGTGATTTCCTTCTGAAATTCCTTGCTCCATTCCATCATCCAACATATGTTTGCAATGATCTCTTGTACCTCTTCCCTTTCTAAATCCAACTTGGGCATCTGCCACTTCTTGCTCCATATACGGTGAGAGCCTTTGTTGTAGAATCTTGAGCGTTACTTTACTTGCATGGGATATTAAGGCAATAGTTTGATAATTACTCCCTGACCCAGTGTATTTTGAAAAAAAGAACAGAGATATGATTTTACAGCAGTATTTCAGCAACCTATTCAGAATGGATGGCAAGAAAATATTTGGGATAGAGGTAATTCCCATCAGACTCTTACTATATGACTATGGCTTTGACAGCAAGATTATTATGGAATACTGATAATGGAAGATTGGATATTGAAACTACTGGACTTAACAAGACTACTGAAGATGGAAGATGGAAAATGGAACTAATAGAGATAATAGAACAATGGCTACTGAAATTACTGAACCTAACAGATTCTGATGTGTTGGATTAATTGAAATGTTTATTTTGACTATGGTTATGACAATAAGATTATCATAATTAGTAATGAGATGGATTAATCGATATGCTTATCTGGAAAAAAAATTGATAGATATATTTCTTAAAGAATTGAAACCTCTCTTTGACTTTTTGTGGAAAGAATAAAGTAATGTTTATGAGATTTGATGATTAAGTAAGATAACTATTGGAGGAAAGTGATTTTATAATATGACTTAAGAGACAGGATTGTTATATATTATAGACTTATAACTGATTTGATCTTTGACAAATGGGAAGTCAATATTTTACTCTTTATTTTTTATTTTTGTTTTTTTTTTCTTTTTTTCTTTTTGTTTAACTATTTTTGATTTTGTTTTTTGTCTTTGAATGTTTTATGATTTTGTTTTGTATGTTTTATCAAAATCTGAATAAAAATTATTGAAAAAAAAAAAAGATAATTACTCCCTGGGATCCCCTTTCTTTGGAATTGAGATTTATATTGAACGCTTCCAGTCTGTGGGCCATTGTTTAGTTTTCCATATTTCTTGACAGATTTTAGTCAAAATTTGGAGAGATTCAGTTTCAGTAGTTTGTAGCAGCTCTATTGGTATGCCATCTGTTCGTGGTGATTTGTTTCTTCCATGTATTTTAAGAGCAGCTTTTACCTCACATTCTAAAATGCATGGCTCTTCATCATATGGTTCCTCCCTGAATGAATCTGTCATCCTTGCATCTCTTTTATAGAGTTCTTCAGTGTATTGCTTCCATCTTCCTTTTATTTCATCTCGGTCAGTCAGTGTGTTCCCCTGTTGATTATTCAACATCCCTACTCTTGGTTTAAATTTCCCTTTCATTTCTTTAATCTTTTAGGATAGGGCCCTTGTTCTTCCCTTTTTGTTGTTCTCTTACATTTCTATACAATAACTATTGCAATAGTTTTCTTTGTCCCTATGTACTAGTCTCTGTATTGTTGCATTTAGGGTTCTGACTGTGTTTCTATCTCCTTTTGCTTTTGCTTTCCTTCTCTCTTTAACCATTTTAAGAGTTTCTTCAGTCATCCATTGAGGTCTTTCTCTCTTTTTAACTAGAGGCATTGTCTTTTTGCATCTTCCCTGATGATGTCTCTGACTTCATAGTTCTTCTGGTTCTCTGTCAACTAAGTTTAAAGCCTCAAATCTGTTCCTTATTTGATGTTTATGTTCTTCTGTGATGTTATTTAAATTGTGGTTTGACATTATAATTGCTTTGTTGTTCTTCTTTAGCTTTACTCTGATTTTTTATACTACCAGTTCATGATCTGTACCTCGTCTGCTCCTGGTCTTGTTTTTGCAGAAAGTATGGAACTTCTCCATCTTTTGCTACCAATTATACAATCAATTTGATTCCTGTATTGACTCTTTGGTGATGTGCACGTGTACAGTTGTCTTTTCAGATGCTCAAAAAATGTGTTTGCAAGAAACAAATCATTGGCTTCACAGAATTCAGTAAGCCTTTCTCCTGCTTCATTTCTGTCTCCTAAGCCCCATTTCCCCACAATTTCAAGTTCTTCTCCTTCCTCCTGTTGCATTCCAGTCTCTCATGATTATCAGCACATCTTACTTTGGTGTGTGATCAATTTCTTCCTGTACGTCTGCATAAAATCTTTCCAATTTCTCTTCTGCTTTTGACGTTGCAGCATAGACTTGGATGATGAGCATAGACTTGGATGATGGTTATGTTAATAGGTTTCCCGTTTAATCTCATTGATATAACTTGCTCAGACCTTGTGTTATAGCTCCTAATTGCTGTTGCTACATCACTTCTTACTATTAAAACAACCCTGTTCTTAATTTCGCATTTCCTGCATACAATATTTTATAGTTGCCTTGTTGAAAGTGTCCCATTCTTGTCCATTTTAATTCACTCGAGCCAAGTATTGTAATGTTGATATGTTCCATTTCTTGCTTGACAATCAGGGCTGTGGAGTCGGTACACCAAACCTTCGACTCTGACTCCTCTATTTTTCTACTGTCCAACTCCAAATCTACCCCAAATTGCTTATGACTCCGACTCTACAGCCCTGGCTCAAATACAGCTGACTTCGTGGGAAGCTGCTTTGACATTGTGAATTTATATTTTTTAAAAATTGTCAATCAAAATTACAAATATTTTTCCTGAAAAATAAAAAAGTATAAAAGATAAGTATAAAATGATATCTTTACCATATATTGTTATAATATTACAAGTTTTTATTTTGAAGTCGGAGTCTGTACATTTCTACCCACTCTGACTCCACCCAAAATTGCTTCCGACTCCACAACTCCGACTCTAAAGCCCTGTTGACAATCTCTAACTTTCCCTGGTTCATGCTTCTCACATTCCATGTTCCTATTGTGTACGTCGTACAACTCCGGTCTCTTCTTTTGCATCTGTGGGCATCAGCCTCTGGGTTTCCTTTTGGCTAACACACCTGTATATGGGCTTCATTCCGTCAGTACTTAACATATTTGGTACAATATTTTGAATTTACAGAACTTGACATGTAATGCAATATATATAGAATCATGAACCAATTAAACAGAACAAAAAAAAGACTCACAGACAATAGCTAGGAATAACCAATGAATGAATCTATGAACAGGATAGATAAAATATATATATAATAGGCATCTGGTCTAGTTCTTCAGTTAAACCATTTGGCATTAAAATGTCTAACTTATATATCCAAAATATTTTCCTCCTTCTTAACTGTTTAAAACTTCAGGGAAAGAATTGTGTAATTTGTTCTACACACCAAAATTGAAGAGATTTCTCATCATGTTTGAATTCCAGAAAGTGTTTTACTAATGGGGCATGTACTTTCTTAGTTCTCATACAGCTTTTATGTTCACAGATGTGTATTTTGATTTTCTTTGTGGTCATACCCACATACAAAATTGGGCATGGACAACGCACAATATATATAATCCCTTTAGTATTGCGCTTGAATAAATCTTTGCTGTGATATATCCTCTGGTCTCTGGGGTTAGTAAATGATTTGATTTTATTGCAGTTGGAGCACACACTACAATTGCCACATTGGAATTGACCTACAGCGTTGCTGTTGTCTATAGTCCTGTTGAGCAACTTTCTTGCTCTTATTCTTGAATGTATCAACAAATCCCTTAGATTAGGTGCATGTTTATATGCAAACATCAGATAATTCTTACAGCGTGGAATATCCTCCAGGAGGTGCAGTGTTTATTAATAGTCTCCTTTATGGATGCTGCATATGTGTCATATGTAACAGGGACAGTCATCCTATGCTCTGGAGTACATATGTTCCTGGATGTAAGTAAGGTAATATGGCTGATGTTCTTGGCTTTATATAATGTCTGTTTTAGGATCCTATTAGTACACATCTGCATTTTTTGCTGTGTTGTCATTGGGAGCGTATGTATATCTTGTCTACAGAACCAACAATTCACATCGCACTCTGTGTAGTAAAGTGCATGTGCATTAGAAATTGTGCATCATTATGCATTCTGTTGGCTGTCAGCCATAGACTATATTTTCTACTATTCATTTCTACATATGTTTTTCAGAATCATATGTCTCATTAGACCTTGACTTTATGTGCTTTTTTGTATTTGGTTTTTGGTTGAGGATATAAGAGAACAACACCTAGGGTGCAATCCCAGCAGTGAGTCCCATTGAACTTGGTGGGGTTTATTCCTAAGTAAACATTTATAGGATTTTCTTGCCAGATTACTTTTTAACCACTTAAGTTGGATAATATTGGTCACTGTTCTAAATTGGAATAAAAACAGGCAAAAAATATGCTGAAAGTCTGTATGAGGAAGTCAATACAAAAATCACCCCCTTGAGCACATAGCTTCTAGGAAGGCCTGAAACCTGTGTGGAGAAATTTCCTCTTTCTTCCAGGGCTTTGGTTTAAGTCTTGTTGACGTTGCTAGTACTAAAAATGTGGAAATAATGTAAAGACTCTTTTTCCCGGTCCTAATTAGAGCTAAGGCAGAGTTGTGACATTTCTGATCATGTATTTGATGTTGGGGGAAGTGAGGAATAAGGATACAACAATATTTGTCCACAAGATCAACATTACATTGTTCAGGTGTTGCTGGTTTGGAAATCAGGGTTAGTATCATCACCCTTCACCTGCACTCTTGAGCGGCTAGAAAAGTTCCATTGTGCTTAAAATGCCACAGTGCTGATTTCATCATGTTTCAGTATCTCCCGTGCAAAACTGAAAAAATCTTGAAGTACTTAATGGTGTGTGTGTGTGTATGTACACACACACATGCATACAGAGGAAGGATTAACTCCCAGGTAGTTCCAGTGGCAGGACTAAAGATGGCGTCTCACCTGCCTCCAAAGTCCTCTCATAGGAGATTCCTGGTGCTTTATGGTTGCTATGCTTGGGAGGGAATAGTCCCAGGTGATCTAGCAGCAGCTTCAGCTGTGCTGTCTTTCATAGTAACATACATTGCTGTAGGCCTTGTAGCCTATATATATGTATATATTTTGTATCTAATGCTGTAATTAAGACATGGGAAAATGGGATTTGACCATTTGTTGTGTGTCTTGTTTTTTAATACCCTATATATTCTGGGTTGCTCAGTTAATAGAACTCAGAATGATTAGCAGCTGATGTGAGTGCTCTGTTTCTGGCCTAAGGTACCATACCACCGTGGGTGTCCATGGGGCAGGGGTGGGGTGCAGGCCCTCCCCCGACTATAATATCCAGATCCCCAGCTTTCATTTTTCAAAAGAGTAAATTTCTAGCACTAAGATATGTGGCAAAATGTGCGGGCACTATTTTTCTCAGTTTTTGTGAGAAAATTAACCACCTCCTTTCAGTATATTTGTCCCATCCCCTGAAAAATTCCTGCAGATGCCCATGCCTATTATTCTTATTTCTCTTTTGTGAACTTTACAAGTTCCCTAGATTAGTGGAGGTGAGGAATAATGTGCCTTTAAAGAGATTAATAGGAGGGCTGAAATATTGATCCTTTGGTAGTTTACTGTATTCAACTGAAACACTGGTCATACTTTTTGAAGTGCATTTGTGTTTTGTTTAGTATTTGGGGTTATCTGCTAGTGAACTAGTCAAACATTGGTTGTTGACTAATACTTGACTGGTCAAATATTCCATAAAATTAAGAACAAGGCTATTAGATTGCAGCTTACATGTCTTAACTGTATTGTGATAACTGTATTGCCCTGTGGAAGGAAGTTCAGGATATAAATTTAATAAATAAAATAAATAGTCTCAGACACCAGAGACCCCTTGTTCACCCCACCTCTGTAGTATTTGGGGACGTCAACGCTCAGCTAGGAAGCGGCACCTCTGTCCTGCATTTCTCTTTGGATAACTTTTGACATCTACTATTCCAGTAAAGCCACATGTGTTGGTCCTAACAGGGGTTAGGAGGCAGCATGAATCAAGCACATAAGAAACCATTGTAGGGCTAAGCCACTTAGTGTTTGGTAGCTAGCCATGATTAGCCATTGGGTATGTGAAGCTCTGCTCACGGCCGGAGTTCGATTCCAATGGAAGGAGGAAGTCGAATCTCCAGTAAAAGGGGTCGAGGTCCACTCAGCCTTCCATCCATCCGTGGTGGGTAAAATGAGTACCCGGCATATGCTGGGGGGTAAAGAAAGGCCAGGGACGGAACTGGCAATCCCACCCCATATATACGGTCTGCCTAGTAAAGGTCGCAAGACGTCACTCTAAGAGTTGGAAACGACTCCCACTATAAGTGTGGGGACACCTTTACCTTTTTATGTGCTTGACATGAAGCTGCAACCAATAATGGCTGAGAGTATCTGTTGGTACACACGTTTCTGAATACTTTTGTTGTCCCATGTTACATTTTGTGAATAAACTTACAAATAAAGTCATAGCTGTGCACCCCCAACAGTAAAACTTCTATTTGCCCACTCTGGGACACGTAAGATTAGGAGTCTGGACCACAGGATCTGTTGCATTTAATAGGAGGAGGAAGACCTCCCATGTAATGTGGCATGGATCTTTTCCTGGGAGGAACTGGAGGTTGTTGCAGTTAGCAATATTCTTTGTGTTATAATAAACCGTTGCTTTAAATATCTGATTGCTATGATTTTGTTGTGATGAACTTTTTTCATTTGTTTCAATAGGACAATTTTAACTAGATTGGAGCCTGATATAGCCTGGTGTCTACTATGGTAGTTTTTATCAGGGTGAATAGTTGACTTTACTCCAATTCAAGCTATTAACAATACCTATTATAATTCAATTTTAGTTGCACATTCACATTCCACATATTGCAACAAAACAATAGATTCAAATATTCCAGACCGGATTGTTGCAGTGAGGCTGCCCTTGAAGACAACTTGGAAACTTCAATTGGTCCAGAATGCAGTGGCTGGATTACTGGCTGGGGTTCCATTTAGATCCCGCACAACCCCTGTTTTTTTAAAAGCCGCGTCATTGGCTACCAGTTTGTTTTTGGGCTCAATTCAAGGTGCTCACATTAGTACAAAGCCCTGAACAACCTAAGCCCCAAAGATCTTCTCCTTTCCTACAGACCCTTTCAGGTATTAAGATCAACAGAGGGAGCCCTCTTGGTAGTTCCACCACCCTCAGGAGCTTGGGGGTGGTAGTGGTCTGTGAGAGGGCACTTTCTGTGGTAGCCCCTAAGTTGTGGGAATTGCTTCACATAGAGGTGTGTCTGGCACCTTCACTAGATAGCTTTCGACATAATGCAGAAGATACACTTCTTTACCCTGGCCTTTGACACTTGAGATGTTTATTTTTAGGACCCACCTTATACATGTGATTTTCATGTTTTGCACTCTTTTTAATGTTGTATTTTAAATTATTGTGACCTGCCCTGGGAATTTGGGGTGAAGGTGGGTAATAAATTGAATTAATAATAATAATAGATTAGATTGTAATATTTTAAAAATGACAAGCCCAAACTGTCAGATTGATTTTCAGTATAAAAACTACTTACGCTTAACATCTTACTATATTCTTATTTTTGTGTGTTTATGCTTTTCTTTAAAGATCTGTCACCAGAACTAAGAAAAACATAGTTCAAATCCCCATTTAACCATGAAGTTAACTGGATGATTTTGAGCCAGTTGTGCATGCTTGCTCTTATATGTCGTAGGGCTGTTGTGAAGATAAATTGCCAGACAGAAAGAACCATGAGCGTGTAATACATCTATTACCGATAAATATAATAAACTAAACTCCATACTAGGCAATGCTTTAGTGGTTCTAGTCTTTTTCTTTATTCATTTTGCAAAACCTTTCCTCATATGTTTGCTCTCATACTCCCTTTAAATACCATGAAGGTGCAAAAATGCATGTGCATTCCATCAGATATCAAGAAGCTTCAACAAATGCTGTTGCCACTGTCTCTGACAAGTGACCAGCTTTCCTCCCAACTTTGAAGAACTTCAAAGAGGAGTTCCCCATTGCTGGGGATTGTATGGCAGCTGTGTTGTCAAAATTCTTCAGAAGTTTTGACCACATGAGGCCAAACTGGCAATTCTTTTCTTTCTTTCTCTGGAGCAGGAAAGGTGGAGGTGGGGAGTGTTGCTGCCATGCTGCAAAGGCACACACTCAGTTAGAAAGGGGGGGGGGCTGGCAGCTATATTGTTTGGCTTTGCTAGCAACACTGGCCAAATGTTGGCCCCTGAAGATGTAGAAAACATACCTGTGAAAACCACTGCCCCTTTAAAATATACCCAAGCTGGTATCCTTTCCCACCAATGTTTACCTGTATTTTAAATGGAAAAACAGTTACTTATATATGCACGTTTTCTTTGTTTGACACTGTGTCAGATACATGGATATTTGTATTTGTATTGGCAGTCCAATACAACACATTACCTAAGAAACAGTTTTCAGACCCATCACCATCCATATGAACTTTTAAAATAGCTATGAATTGCATCAGGTGGCCGCTCCTGTTCTCCATCTTTGCTCATACTGAAAATGAAAACCTGCATGTAGTTTGTTGTATTAGCAAAGTTTAGTTGCTGGAGTTGCAGACCAACTTGCCTGTCTAGGAGATAGAGTTAGTTTACAAAGAAACAGCAACAACTTTTCTGACTATTGATGTTCCCTTTATTTGTATAGCCACCTTGTAGGATAACCTTCTGTTTGAGGTACCCACGTAAACAACAATAAGCGAACCTGGTCAGCAGCACTTTTGCGGCAAGCTAGGTCAGCAAGGTGGAAGGTGAGGGCCAAAGCCTAATTTCTTTCCTCCCAAAATTGCATGCTGTCAAATCTCATTGCCGCTGATGCTGCTGTTTGCCTACTGAGATTTGCAATTATGAGAGGGCCACATGGCACCATCCATGATACCAGATTTGATCATATTACCAAACTGCAGCCATTTTGTTTTTCTTGCCGTGCCCTCTTGAATTACATCTTCCCTGGATCATTCCTAGCTGTTCATTTGAGTTGTTTACTTGTCATTACTGCTAATGGGCAAATCTTACAAAGAAATTTTAAGCTTTTCTAAGTCAGCTCAAGCTGCAGTGTTCAAGGTGTGTTCCTTGGAAGAGGCAAGGCAACGGTCCAGATGATTCTTAGCCTGAGTTTGCATTGGGAGCTGTCATCCAGGGATTTGAAACATGCTATAATCAACATACCCTCTCTCTCTCCATTCCATCTGAATCAGGAGGGGGTGCAAAGGTGCTGGACTAGTGGCTGGAGGCAGTGATGGACTGGATAGGGACCAATAAACTGAGACTGAAGCCTGATAAGATGGAAGTGCTGTGGGTGGGTAGTTCCTGTGCCCAGGAATTAGGTAGTCAGCCTGTTCTGGGAGGGATTGCACTCCCCCTGAAGAAACAGGTTCGTAGTCTTGGTGTACTCCTGGATTCCAGCTTGTTACTGGAGTCTAGAGTGGCTTCTGTGGCTAAGAGTGCTTATGCCCAGCTTTGGCTGGTTCACCAGCTGCAGCCATTCCTGGACCAGGAAAGTATAGCCTCAATTGTCCATGCTTTGCTGGCTTTCTTCCTGGACTGCTGTAATGTGTTCTCTGTGGGGCTGTCCTTTAAGATGGTCTGGAGGCTGCAGTTAGTGCATAGTGTGGCTGCTAGGTTGGTATGTGGGCCCATATATCACTGGTACTGAAAGCTCTGCACTGGCTGCTAGTGAGCTACCAGGCTGGATTGAAGGTGTGAATACTCGCGTACAAAGCCCTAAATAGTTTGGGACCCAAGTACCTAAAAGAGCACCTTCTGCAATATTCACCAACTTGGGCCCTGCGATCTGCAGGACCTCCATCTTTGCAACAGGTTTCCCTCTCCCTGCCCTCCCTTCTGTTCTGGGTCCCTCAACCCCTGGAGCAGATTTTTTTTGGTGGGGGGTTGCAGGGAGAGGAGAAGGAAAGGAGGTTCTATTACACAGGTGAAAGTCCTTGCACTAATGGGACGACTTTGTTGGATTCTACCCAAACAAGATATCATGATAATCATGGGGGACTGGAATGCAAAAGTAGGGAACACAGAAGAACTAGGAATTGTGAGGAAATGGGGCTTAGGAGACAGAAATGAAGCAGGACAAAGACTTATTGAATTCTGTGTGGCCAATAATTTGTTTCTTGCGAACACATTTTTCAAGCAACCGAAAAGACTGTACACGTGGCCATCACCAGATGGTCAATATAGGAATCAAATTGATTATATAATTGGTAGCAGAAGATGAGAAGTTCCATACTTTCTGCAAAAACAAGACCAGGAGCAGACTGAGGTACAGATCATGAACTGGTAGTATCAAAAATCAGCGTAAAGCTAAAGAAGAACAACAAAGCAATCATAATGCCAAAATACAATTTAAATAACATTCCAGAAGAATATAAAGATCAAATAAGGAACAGATTTGAGGCTTTAGTTGACAGAGAACCAGAAGAACTATAGAGTGAAGTCAGAGACGTTATCAGGGAAGAATGCAAAAAGACAATACCTCTAGTTAAAAAGAGAGAAAGACCTCAGTGGATGACTGAAGAAACTCTTAAGTTGGTTAAAGAGAAGGAAAGCAAAAGCAAAAGGAGATAGAAACATAGTCAGAACCCTAAATGCAACAATACAGCAACTAGTACGGAGGGACAAAGAGAACTATTACAATAGTTATTGTATAGAAATAGAGGAGAACAACAAAAAGGGTAGAACAAGAGCCCTATTCCAAAACATTAGAGAAATGAAAGGGAAATTTAAACCGAGAGTAGGGATGTTGAATAATCCACAGGGAAACACACTGACTGACCGAGATGAAATAAAAGGAAGATGGAAGCAATACACTGAAGAACTCTATAAAAGAGATGCCAGGATGACATATTCATTCAGGGAGGAACCATATGATGAAGAACCAGAAATTTTAGAATGTGAGGTGAAAGCTGCTCTTAAAATACATGGAAGAAACAAATCACTAGGAATAGATAGCATACCAATAGAGTTGTTCCAAGTTACTGAAACTGCATCTGTCCAAATTTTGACAGAAATTTGTCAACAAATATGGAAAACTAAACAATGGCCCACAGACTAGAAGCATTCAATATATATCCCAATTCTAAAGAAAGGGGATCCCAGGGAATGCAGTAATTATCGAACTATTGCCTTAATATCCCATACAAGTAAAGTAATGCTCAAAATTCTACAACAAAGGCTCTTACCATATATGGAGCAAGAAATGCCAGATGTCCAAGCTGGATTTAGAAAGGGAAGAGGTAGAAGAGATCATATCGCAAGCATACGTTGGATAATGGAACAGACCAAGGAATTTCAGAAGAAAATCACCCTGTGTTTTATAGATTACAGCAAAGCCTTTAACTGTGTAGATCATGAAAAACTATGCCTTAAAAGAAATGGAGGTGCCACAACACCTAATTGTCCTGATGCGCAACCTATACTCTGGACAAGAGGCTGCTGTAAGGACAGAATATGGAGAAACTGATTGTTTCCAATCAGAAAAGGTGTGAGACAGGGGTGTATTTTATCACCCTATTTGTTTAATCTGTATGCAGAACATATACGAAAAGCAGGATTGGACCAAGATGAAGGAGGTATGAAAAGTGGAGGGAGAAATATCAATAATTTAAGATATGCAGTCAATACCATACTATTAGCAGAAAACAGTAATGATTTGAAACGAATGCTAATGAAAGTTAGAGGAAAGCACAAAAGCAGGACTACAGCTGAACATCAAAAACACTAAAGTAATGTCAACAGAAGATTTATGTAACTTTAAAGTTGACAGTGAGGAAACTGAACTTGTCAAGGATTATCAATACCTTGGCACAGTCCTTAACCAAAATGGAAACAATAGTCAAGAAATCAGAAGAAGGCTAGGACTTGGGAGGGCAGCTATGAGAGAGCTAGAAAAGGTCCTCAAATGCAAAGATGTATAATTGAACTCTAAAGTCAGGATCATTCAGACCATGGTCTTCCCAAACTCTATGTATGGATGTGAAAGATGGACAGTGAAAAAAGTGGATAGGAGAAAAATCAACTCCTTTGAAATGTGGTGTTGGAGGAGAGCTTTGCTCATACCATGGACTGCAAAAAAGACAAATAATTGGGTGTTAGAATAAACTAAATCAGAACTGTCACTAGAAGCTAAAATGATGAAACAGGTTATCATACTTTGGACACATAATGAGAAGACCTGATTCACTAGAAAAGACAATGATGCTGGGAAAAACAGAAGGTAGTAGAAAAAGAGGAAGACCAAACAAGAGATGGATTGATTCCATAAAGGAAGCCACAGACCTGAACTTACACTATCTGAACAGGGTGGTTCATGACAGATGCTATTGGAGGCCACCAATTTATAGGGTTGCCATAAGTCAAAATTGACTTGAAGGCACATAACAGCAACAAACCCGTTGTTCTATCACTGATGTGTTTGGTGCTCTGGGCTCTTTTGGGAGGAAGGACAGGATATAAATTTTAGTAATAATAGTGCCATAGAGACATCATTAAAAGTTTATAAGCAAGTAAATTAAAAGCTTGTCTAAATAAAACAGGCTACCTAATTATTAGCTTTTAACTCTGCAGGAGAGTAATCCAAAATGTTTGTGCATTCATTGCACTTGTGAAATCAAAGGGTTTCTGTCTCCATGTTCATAATGCAGATTCTAGTCATTTCACAGCAATTAATAGTCACAAAAAGGAAAACTTAATTTAGGGGCTCCTGGCATTTCTGTGCACTAGTTAGATTCTTTGGCTTGGAATAGCAGACCCCTCTACTGTATCATAAGCTACTTTTGAAACTTTCCTTCACCTCAGAGCAGTTCTTGTGGGATGCTATTTGAGGATAGTCCTCACTTGAGGATAGTGTTCATAGTCCTGCTGTCCATAGTGCTAGTTGGACAGTGCTGTTGGTTGATAAAAGCTGTGATCAGACATTGTGCCAGCCCATAATTTAGGGTGACATGAATGAATCTGGGGGATGCTCCCTGCTCCTCCATTGCAGTTCCTTCATTTGTTTTATTAGTTAGATTATATGGTTTTATTTTTTACTGATTTGTTTGTTGATGACCTATTGTTCACCCGTTGTGATTTTTTAAAAATGTATCCTGCTTTGGATCGACTTGCACAGAAACTCAGCTTAAACAAAGCAGTAACTAAAAAAACCGAGTTTGGAAGTTTTCACATCTGCTTTGGGTTAACTCTGGTTTGTCATTTCTTCTGAACTGACACACTGGTTAACGTTAACTATGCTTTGTTTGAAACAATCCAACTTGAAACAAGGGGGTGGAGCATGAGAGCCCAGGCTTTCTTGGGTCATTATTGTCAAGCCAAATTGTGGTTTGGCTGCAGCCTGCTGTGTGAATGGAGCTGCTGGCTGGACTTGGACATAACAATAAACTGTACTTCATTGTTAGGCGACCAAGACTTGGGCTCACATGCTCCTGTCTCACCCATATCTTGCTCTTGTCCGCAGCCATGCTGAAGCATTCAGCACTAACTGCAGTTTCTAGATCAAGCGCAATGGGTGTCCTACATAAAGTGCATTTCAGTAATTCAGTCTTAAAGTCACCAGTTCCTGAACTGCTATGGTCAGGCTCCTTTGATCCAAGAACAGTTGTAGCTCGCGTACCAGCCAGAGCTGGTAGAAGATGCTTCTAGCTACCAAGGCTTCCAGTGACAAAGATAGATCCAGAACCACCCCCAAACTGCATACATGCTCCTTCTTAGAGAGTGAAACTCCACTCAGGGCAGGTAATTGGCCAATTTCTTGGACACAGGGACCCACCCATAGTGCCTCTGTCTTGCTGGGATTCAAGCTTGAGTCTGTAATGTTGGGTAGGAGTTGAACAGTTCCGTGGAATTGTTTCATTTTTATAAACAGCTGTTACATAAAATTAGTGATACTATGAATGAACACAAATTGGCAACTGAATGTATGTAATACCAGTCACATCTAAAATGTTTCTTAGGTTACTGTACCTGGGAAGACCACCTCTTGAGGCTAGAGTTTTGAGTGCCTTAATTGTTTCAAAATATAAATTATGTAAGGGAAATACGTGCTGTAGAGTTGTTACATCTTAAAGTACATTTTAATGCTTTAGATACTTGGCTCCCTTTGACAGGAAGAGTGGGATATGATGATGATGATGATGATAAAAAATATATAGTGTTTTGATAAAATTTCCAAGTGGAAGTTTGAATTTGAAATTCATTTCAGCTATACTCAGGCCGTGTTATCCCACCCCTATCAAATCAGTTCAGTAATTTTTTTGTTATTGGGAAAACGTTTGGATGGTATCCCACAGGTGTCACTCTTTTGCCAGAAGGCATCAGTCAGTAGAACGGAGAGGGAAGCGGTTTTTGTAGTTCCTCTCCCCTTGCAGTCCCCCTCTCCTCAAATTTGCTTTGAGTTTGGAGAGCCTGGCCAGGAGTCCAGAGTCTATGAGTTCAAATTCCCGCTTGTGTCTCCTGGGTTTAAAGGGCCAGCTAAAGATTACCCCCACAGTGAGTGGCTCGGGTTACATGCCCTGCCACCTGTGCAGCTGTGGGCAAGCTGCATCGTCCCAAGAAGCCCAATTGCCCCCCAGCTGGCAGTTGCGGACAAGCAAGGGGCTGGCTTGTGCAGCTCTGGTAGGCTGAGCAGGCCCTAGCCAGCTGGGGAGGACTAGCCTCAGAGGGAGGAAATGGTCAACCCCCTCTGAATACCGCTTACCATGAAAACCCTATTCATAGGGTAGCCATAAGTCGGGATCAACTTGCAGGCAGTCCATTTCCATTTCTCTCCTTGCAGTCCCCCTCTCCTCAAATTTGCTTTGAGTTTCTCTGTATTTATTAACTTTTGGCTGTTGCCGCCAAGTTGCAATATTAGTTTTAAGGTTCAAAGTTGTGTTTTTAAAACTATTTTGTAAATGTCCATACCTGTCTACTAAATATGTTGAATACTGATAGCTTGATGGGGAGAAAATGAGAGTGAGAATACATGATGGTTCCTCATTCAGAGACTTGTATGTAAGAAATGGCCACCATTGAGCAATAGGGTAAATAGTTGAAATCAGGGTTTGAACTTCCTAATTCATACTTACTAAACAAGCATGAATGCTATAGCTGGTTGCTGTAACTTAAAACTACTGATGCCACTTGATGACAGAAATCTCAGGCAATCTTCAGTTTTAGTTGATAGGAACAATCAATTATATTTGCATATTTATTTAATACCTGTTTTGTCAAAAATACAAACTGTAATATTTGGAGTTGAACATACTTGGTAAATGATTTCTGCACATTTGTCTCTTTCTCTCCAGCAGGGAGAGTGTGATTGGATTCTAGAATTGTAACTGGGATGCTCTACCACAGCCTTTCCCAACCTGTGTGCCTCCAGATGTTGTTGGACCACAACTCCCATCAGCCTCAGCCATTGGCTGAGGCTGATGGGAGTTATGGTCCAACAACATCTGGAGGCACACTGCTTGGGAAAGGCTGCTCTACCAATTGTAAATAAGACTGATAATCCAATGACTCATGGAAGATTGGGTTTTAAAATTTTGTGGAAGCTGATTGTAGTATAAAAACACTTTGGACATGCTCAGAGAGACACTCCTACTTCATTCAGAATGGCAGTGCACAGTGCAAGTCCTAGTCTATTCTGATAAGTGATGTTTGTGAATATTGCTTTCCCTTTGTGTAAGGGTGCAACCCAGCCACTATTAAGTGTGCTTCACCTTCATTTACTTGCATGCATAATATCTCTAAAGCAATATTTTTCTGTACTAGTTGTTGACATGTCCCAATAAAGTCAGTTAGTGGTCAGTTATGCCACCATATGTAAACAGGATTGGACTCATACCAAACTTAAGACAACTGCAAATGAGGGAAGTAAAAAATTGCACCATTTCACCAGGGCAGGGACTTTTAAAAACAAAACTACTAAAAGCTTTCCTTCAGTGGAGGAGGACAATCTGGAGAGGACAGCTCCTCCTCATTGGACTGTTAAGCCAGGGCTGATTAACTAGACTTCTTGCCTTCTTTAGTAGGCAAGTTCCCACTTCTCTATTCTTATCTGGCCTTCATCAGAAAAATAGGGATTTTTAAAAAATTCTTTGCCACTGACCAGGCACATTTCCTGTTGATTGTTCTTGCCTTTCTCGCCTTCTCCCTACTTTCGCCCTTCTGTGAATTAGTCTGCAGATGAAGAAGAGAGTTGCAGCCAGAGAAGAATTAGTCAAGTGCACCTACAGCCTGCTCTGATCAGGTGTGATGTCAGTGCAGTAGGAACAGTTTGTGCTCTTGGAGCTTGTCTCCTTCCCCCGAAGGAGCCCCTACGAGGGCTTCCTGCAATGAAATTCTCTCCCTAGACCACTCCCAATTTCGCTAAGGCCTGCTTGATTAACTCAAATGTAAAATGTGTGCTGATGGAGACAGCAGAACCAGTCACTGTATGAGGATGGGATGAGGAACCTCCAGAACATTATCCTTGATCATTGGCCATGCTGGCTGGGGCTGATGGGGGCTGGGGTCCAACAACATCTGGTGGGCCACAGGTTCTTAATCCCTGGTATAGTAAAATGCTTGCTCAGTTGTTGAAGCTGATCAAGCAAGAATTTCAGCTTAAAAGAAACCTGAGAGAATGGAGGGCAGAGTTTGAGCCTTTTTTTAAAAATCTGCAGTCTTTTTGTAGTTACCTAGTTCTAACATTTCAAAGTACTGGCTTTTGAATTGAGAGGGACTGAATAACAAAAATAAAAATAAGTAAAAGATTTAAGAAAATCTGCTGAAGGTGGATATTTCCCTTTTTTCCTTTGGGCTTCAGGCTGGTAGTTTAAATAGTAACACTTCTTTGTAAAATTGTTTGCATTTCTAATTAAAAACTAAAGGTTGCATTTCAGCTGGCTGAAGAAGAATCTGTGTTAAACAATTCCTCATTGTGTTTTACAATTTGAATCTGTACATGTTTACTCAGAAGTAAGCACCATTGAGTGCTTGGTAACCTACTTTCTAGTATATATAGATCAAAGTATGTAGTCGGGGATGGTTGGAAGTTAGGCAGTGTTTTATCATGGGATACCACGGCATATCTCTCCCACCCAGCTCCCTTTCAAATATACGCCTTTAATTTATTGCTGAAATAGCTCGTTATAGTCTTTTTGAGTGCTGTATCCTGTCAGATTTTTATTTTCTCACTAGGGGTGATATATATCCCTTGTGGCATAGGATCGTGATTGGATCAGGTCATTTGTTATGGATATTATTTAACAATTCATTATTCCAAAGGCCTTAAATACAGGAGCTTCACACCTAAAAGCTGGTTTTCATTTTCTGTTCATTCGTGTAACAAAATTTCTTGGACAGAAAAGTCAAACAAACCGACATAAAGCCCGAGTTGCATAACTTCATCAATCAGTAACTGTATGGATAAATTAATATAATTGTTGTGAGAATAGACTTTGCAACTGTCAGTTAGAAACTGCTGCTTGATTACCAAGCCCAGCCATAATTTGTAATGTCATTCAGGGTGTAGATTAATCTGCTGTAGTGGAGGATATATTCACTAATAGGCAAAAAACCTTGCGGTTTAAGAATGTGCCTATAGCCGACAGATACTTCTATCAAACTTTTAAAAGCAGGGAAATTGGGCAGCTATAGTGAATGCACCAGGGGAGCAGGAGACCTGACCTCCTCTCTGAGATATTGGATTGCCCTACAAATTGGTCAAAATGCAAACACAATTTGGGTTGGTCTTTCACAGTCCAATCCACTTCCTGTGTAGCTTGGCAGAATTTGGTAACGTGCCTCTGAGCATATGGTGAGTGGTGGCAACACCTGCCATCTCCAAAGATGGAGAATTATATTTTTGTATGTTTGTTGGTGTTCTTCTTACTTTGCTTCTTTCCTGTGTTACTAATGTTTCTACAGAGAATCCAGACTAGAAAATTTTATTTCCCTCATTATTCATCCCAGAAATCTGTGTCAAATTTATGTTTATTAATTCCACAGCCTTTTTATTGGTCAATGTCATATGATGGTGAAGACAGCCTTTTGTGTTTCAAATAGGAGGTTATGTTCTATTTCTATTTTGGGTGCATTAACAGTTGAATTTGAAGCTGCAGTTTGATGTAAAATCAGACTGATTCCAATATGTTGCTACTTCACCAATGACTCTAGCTGTTGGAAAAAAGAGGACAGGAAAGAGAGACAAGCTCTGGTGCTAGATGAAATTTATTGTGAGCTCAACGTGTTTCAGAACTTGTCCTTCTTCGGAGCTACAAACATTAAAACAGACTCAAATCAATATAGTGGAGATAACACTGTGGTCTTAAACATAAACAGAATATAATATTTTGGAGACCACACTCCATATGACTCATTTTACAAACATTTAGAAGACATAATAAAATTTTTAAAATGTCATTATATTATATCCTTAAACTTTGACATAAGAACATAAGAAGAGCCTGCTGGATCAGGCCAGTGGCCCATCTAGTCCAGCATCCTGTTCTCACAGTGGCCAACCAGGTGCCTGGGGGAAGCCCGCAAGCAGGACCCGAGTGCAAGAACACTCTCCCCTCCTGAGGCTTCCGGCAACTGGTTTTCAGAAGCATGCTGCCTCTGACTAGGGTGGCAGAGCACAGCCATCATGGCTAGTAGCCATTGATAGCCCTGTCCTCCATGAATTTGTCTAATCTTCTTTTAAAGTCGTCCAAGCTGGTGGCCATTATTGCATCTTGTGGGAGCAAATTCCATAGTTTAACTATGCGCTGAGTAAAGAAGTACTTCCTTTTGTCTGTCCTGAATCTTCCAACATTCAGCTTCTTTGAATGTCCACGAGTTCTAGTATTATGAGAGAGGGAGACATAATACTGACACCTTAAAAAACTGTACTGTGTGACTCAAAAGGGACAGAGTCTTGTGCGAGCTGTGGCAAGACAGCTTCATCATAACGCTGTCAACCCCTCCCCAGGAAAACAGAAGGGAATGGCCCTGTACTGACCTGTGAAGATCTGTTTTTCTCTTTACTCTGTAAGGCAATGCACAGTCTCTGAACAGGGCCACACTAAACACAAACTGAACTCAAATGCTGACAGTATCCACGGGGTATGTGTAAATCAGCTCAGCTGTGCAATCACTGTGCTTGCAGATGATACTGGTCCGGCTGATACTTACAGTGACTGACTGGCAAGCATAATGGTTACAGAGAGTCAGCCAAGTTTCATAAAGACCCTTGGTTTGGATATTATTTAAACTCAGAGAAATCCAACTCCTCATTTAACCCTAAAGGTACCAGACTTTTCAAGGAGATGATCCAAAATAACTCCCTCCTGCTGAGTAGTCTGTTATTACTCACAACTCTTTCAATGGCCCAAAATGTTATGTCGTTTGCCTTGTGATGTTTCTCAACAAAATGTCTAACCAATGGAGCACCCATTCTTTGATGTCTTAAATTGCACAGATGTTCCCCAATTCTTAGTGGTCTCGATGTCTTCCCAACATAAATCCGATTGGAGGGGAAGGAAATGAGGTAAATGACTCCTGCAGAGTTACAGGTCAAGAAATCTTGGATATAAATGTGCTTTCCAGTGTTGGGATTATCAAAGAATTTTTTCTTTTGAGTAAATCTGCAGTATGAACAGTGGCCACATGGATGGTGTCCTGTTGGATTCGATGTGTGAAAAATAGTTGGTTGACGCATGTTGACACCGCTCCTTACATGCTCTGTGTGGATCAACCAGTCCTTAAGATTTCTTGTTCTTTTAAATGCTACCATAGGCCGTGTTGTCAGGCCTGGCAGATCCTGGACCAAATGCCAATTGGAGCGAATGTATGTTTGGAGTCTCTAATTGGATTGAACGGAAGGATGCATGCTGTACGATTCTGCACTGTTCTTTTTTGAGGACATAACAAAATGTCACGTTTGCAGGCATTAGCTCTGTTCATGGCTGTTCTAACCACCTTTGCAGGGTATCCTCTGTCATAGAAACGTTGTGCTTGAGACTGGGATTCCTGGAGGTAATCCTGATTTCTTGAGCAGTTACGCTTTACTCTTAAAAATTGGCTGTATGGTAGGTTATTTTTAAGATGAGCAGGATGATAACTGTCATACTTGAGAAAAGTATTCCTGTCAGTGGGTTTGTGATAAATGGAAGTAATTAGAGTCTTTGAAGATTTTTTGACTACAGTGTCCAAAAAATTGAAGTTGTCTCAAAACTGAGATTGGGAACTTGGACATCAATCCATTGAAAAAAATCTTCCAACTCATGTGTGCCTCACCAAATCAAAAATATGTCATCTATGTATCGTAGCCATGAAATTATATTTTTACCATGTGGGTAGTTGGTAAAAATGAATTGTTGTTCAAACTGTTGCATATATAGATTGGCAACCTCTGGAGCCACGGGAAAAAAGAGGATACATGTTTTCATCCTGCTATGTTTAAACCACTTCATTTAAGGCAAGGTGGGCACGGTCAATTAAAAACATAAAGCACACCTAGCATTTTGCTAGAATATATTTCAACTCCCACTGTTTTATCTTGTGCAAATTGAGACACTCCTGAGGTCCACTGGAGACTATTCTGCAGAAGTAAGTGCCATTATTCCACAGTTATGTTTGGAGTTTTATTAGTGTAAATTTTGCAAAGTGTTGCTGTACTTCACATATTCACAGAAATAGAAACAAAAAAAATTGATTTCCTATAGGAAACTTCACTAAAATTGCAAACGAAATTAGACATATTTAAAGTGACCATCGGAACTGTATCAACTGTCTTAACAATGTTGCTTCCTCCCTGCTAAAACAAGATCAGCACAGCACATGTCTTGTTTCTATTATTTGGGCTGATTGCAGGTGTTGCCACCACTCCCCATATGCTCAGAGGCATGTTACCAAATTCTTGCAAGCTACACAGCAAGTGGATTGGACTGTGAAAGACCAACCCAAATGGTGTTTGCATTTTGACCAGTTTGTAGGGCAGTACAATGTCTCAGAAGAGGTCAGGCCTCCTGCTCCCCTGGTGCATTCACTATAGCTGCCCAATTTCCCTGCTTTTTAAAGTTTGATAGAAATACCTGTGGGCTATAGGCACATTCTTAAATCGCAAGGTTTTTTGCCCATTAGTGAATTTCTCTGCTTTTTAATCCGGGAGGTAAGAAATGGGATCCTGTCCAAGTTTGCTGAGAATGGATTGATCATTTGTATGCTTACTCAGTTCAGTGGGATTTACTCCCCTGCAATCATGCTTAGGATAGATGAACTGACCACAGGGGATGGGGAGGGGAGGAGGAGGAAGAGGAAGAGGAGGAGGGAGGGGAGGACTGGGATGGGAGCAGGCAGGGGGAAGGGGAGGAGAAGGACAGGTTTGATCATTTGCATGTTTATTGAGTTCAGTGGGATTTACTCCCGTGCAATCATGCTTAGGATAGGTAAAACTGACCTGGGGGGGGGACACAGAGGGAGGGCTGGAGTGGGCACGGGAGGAGGAAGGGAGAGGAGAGGGGAAGGAGGGGAAAAGCAGGTCTGATCATTTGCATGCTTATTCGGTTCAGTGGGATTTACTCCTGTGAAGTCATGGTTAGGATAGGAAAAACTGAGCATGGGGAAGGGGGAAGGGGAAGGAGAGTATTGGAGGGGGGCAAAGGAAGGGGGAGGGGAAGGCAGGTCTGATCACTTGCATGCTTATAGAGTTCAATGTTGTTTACTTCCATGCAATCATGCTTAAGATAGGTAAAACTGACAGTGGGGAGGAGGAAGGGGAGGGGGAGGAGGGGATTGGAAGGGGAGAGGGGAGGGAAGGGGCAAGAGGGAGGGGATAGGAGGGAGAAGAAGGGAGGGTGGGTTTGATAATGTGCATACTTTTTTAGTTCAATGGGATTTATTTCTGTGCAGTCGTGTTTGAAAATGGAAATGGACTGCCTTCAAGTCAACCGCACTTATGGCGACCCTTTGAATAAGGTTTTCATGGCAAATAGTATTCAGAGGTGGTTTTACCATCTGAGAGGCAGTGACTGGCCCAAGGTCACCCAGTCAGCTTCATAGCTGTGTGTGGATTCGAACCCTGTTCTTCCAGGTTGTAGTCCAACACTGACCCAGGGGAGGGGAGGAGATTGAGTGGGTGGGCACTGAGCAGAGGGGAAGCCCCTTCCTTTCCAAAAGGAAAACATTGTGAACAGTATCATTACTTTTTAGTGTTTCCGCCAACTTTTTATTATACAGCAGGCACATGTAGCCTCCCACCCAAATGTAAACCAAAGCTGTTGCTGGCCACATCCACACCAGACCTTTATTTCACTTTGGACACTCATGGCTTCTCTCAAAGAATCCTGGGAAGTGTAGTTAGTGAAGGGTGCTGGGAGTTGCTAGAGACGCCCTGTTCCCCTCACAGACCTTCAATCAGAGTGGCTGACTGTTAAACCAGTCTGGCCACTGGAGCTCTGTCAATGGAATAGGAGTCTCCTCTCAGCACCCTTCACAAACTACACTTCCCAGGATTCTTTGGGAGAAACCATGACCGTCTCAAGTGAAATCAAAGTCTGGTGTGGGTGTGGCCCCCTGATTAGGCAAGCCAAGCAGCTGTGAGTCTGGCATTTAGAACACTGACAGTTGGTTCTTACTGAGGCATGCCTGATGTTATCATAGGGTTCCAGCCAAAATTTCTTAAATTAATTAAAAATCAGCCAGGCATTTTTTAAACTTTTAAACTGCAGAAGATAAAGGTCAGAGTATGGGGCAAGGTCAGTAACAGGATTACAGGTACTCTGTGAACATGGCTGATTTTTAATGAATTTCAACAGATTATGCGAACTCTGACAGTCCAAAAGGGCTCTGGGTTTTCCCCCCTCTCTTTTTAGGCTTTGAACTCTATTCTCTCTAACTGTTTTATGTATCGCCATGAAAATTTAGAGGGTTGTTAAGCAAGCATTTCTGAGTTCAGGACTATAAGTTTTTTAAGGTTTTGTTTTGAAATGAGCTTATGGGAAGCATCAGAATGGCATGGGGGGTAGTTTCAATTTAACATTGCGGAATGTGAAAAATCCATGCTAGCTGTATAATACTGATTGAAAACCAGGTGTTGACATAGCTTTTGTAATTAAGCCTCAGATTAATATGGTAGTAATGAGGGCATCAGTTTTCCTATGTCTGGTTTCCTGTCTCAGATGTGAATGAAATTTAGAAACTTACTTTGGGAGGAAAGTCACAAGCATTTTGTGTGTAACTCTTAATAATCTAACCAAAACTAATGGAAATGTTTATCTACTATGTTGGAAGTGTAAATAGCACATTGATACCTTTATTTATTTATGGCGGCATTTGCAAATGAGTCTTGGATAAAATACTATATTTCAAACAAGCAGACTACTGGGATAGGGAATCAAGCTACATTTTTACTGTTTCTGTTGACTAAGAATTCAGCACAAGGAGTTAGTTCTATACGTGATTGTGTGACACATTTATTTGAGAAATAGTAGAAACAAGATAAAACTAAATTTGAAGCAAATGATGTAACAAATTATAGGACTCTGCCTTCTTAATGGTAAGTTAATAAACTTTATTTGAGGCACTGAAAGAGCTGTTATATTTCACTAAAAGCTGAATTGCTTCATCTGTTTGTATTTTGTTTTTAGGTATTTCTATCAATGTTTTCCCAGTTTTTCTGTAACTTTTTAATTAGCATTTAATAATAAAAATAAAGCTATAGTAGAGTGCCTTTTGCTATGACTGTTGTGTAGAAATAAATTACTGTATTTTGAATCAACTGTGGGTTTGTTTTTAGGAACTGAATGATCTGGCACGTGATCCTCCAGCCCAGTGTTCAGCAGGGCCGGTTGGAGATGATAGTAAGTATTTGTAACATGGAGAAGGCCTCAAAGGAGCATGTTTTTAAAAGGCAAAGCATTTTAAGTAAGCAGGCATGGTGAAGTCAGAACCAAAATTGGATAATCTTAATTTTCTTTTAAGATACAGAAGGAGAATGAAAACTGTGACTGCATTGGTTAAACAAATATTACAGTGGAGACCCTGTGCTGAAACTTCTCCAAAGGCTATCCAGCATTGCAACTGAAAACAAATTGGTGGTGGTGGTCTCTTTAAAAAAAAAAGAAGACTTGGGCTTACTGGGCCATATGGTAGAAACTTTAGCTTGAGCAATTTTATTCTTGTTAAACTCTTTGGTACATTATTGTGGGAAGTGAATTGAATAAACCAAACTAAATACAGGTTTATCTGTAATTCTAGGTCATAAGGCTCTCTCTCCAATAAAGTATTTATGGAAAATAAATGCATTTTCAGTGAAGAGTTTAGTGACTAATCTAAGCAAACTTTGATAGGTTTGTTACACATGTTGTGGCAAAGAGGCAACGTTCACACCTTTTTGAGTAGTTATCTGTATTAAAATGCGAAATACCTTTATCTTCTAAAAAGAGTGGTGTTTAACATTAAGGGATGAACAGAACATCCATCTACTTCTGTTAAACAATATGAGGACCTGACTGTCATTACAGTAGTAATTTGTACATGGGGTGGTGCACTTGGGTCCCTTACCCTAATTATGACACAGGATTTGACAAAGCTGAATGTGTAATCTAGACCATGAACTGAAATACTGAATCCTTATTAGAGCTAAGAGTGAAATATTAGTGGCTGGGATCTAACTTTGCTGTACTGTACTCAAGGCATTCTTTATGCATTGATAGATGCAAGTATGTTCATTTGCTTAATGTTAAATATCTTAGAATCTCATTTTCCTTTCCTTCCAGTGTTCCATTGGCAAGCTACAATAATGGGACCAGTAAGTACCACTCCAACCTTAAATAATGTTCGTATAAACTTAACTTTAAACTTTCTTCTAATAGCTTTTTCTTTTCAGAATGACAGTCCCTATCAGGGTGGGGTGTTCTTCTTGACAATTCATTTCCCAACAGATTACCCCTTCAAACCACCTAAGGTGGGTTTCTTGTTTACATCCTGACAATATTGATGTAGTACCTGTTTCAGTAAACAAAATCTGCATGATAGAACTTCTTTATCTTACAGGTTGCATTTACAACAAGAATTTACCATCCAAATATCAACAGTAATGGCAGTATTTGTCTTGATATTCTACGGTCACAGTGGTCTCCAGCATTAACTATTTCAAAAGGTAAGGAACCTGGCTACAAGTGTAAATGATTAGTAACTGGTTTCTGATGTTAATGTTAACTGCATTGCCTATTTCCTCTGATGGTTCATGATGTACCTCTTGTTTACATGCACATACCCTTATTTCACAATTTCCTTCTTACATCTAATTCAGAATTTAAGACTATATATGGTATATTCTACAAAGCTTCCTCTGCCCAACTGGGTTACTAAATTTTGGGCTGGGCAGTCTGCCAATATTCAACAGTTAGAACCCTGCTTCAAGTCTGTGCTATGGTTGAAATCCAAAATTTGTGTGCTAATAGAGAGTACAAATAATCTTACACTTTTGCATCAGAAAATACCTGTATTGCAAAATAGAAGATACTTGTTGCTTACTAAGCATAGTGAATGTCAGAGTGGAGTACCAAAGGGATTTTGGGATATAAAATAAGGGGCAAAAAGGCAGGTAGAAACTACCAGTTAAGCAAATGACGTGGCACCCAATGATGATGGCTTCTGCGCAGTTTTGAATCCAAAAAATTTCTGATGCCCTAAATAGATTGGGATCTGAGTCAGCTTGTTTGATGTATATTTAGTGTACAGAACTAAAATATACCATATTAATGTTATATCCTCTGAATACCTCAAACTTTTCTCCAGTAATATTTTTACTGAAATGTTTGATTATGAAAAAAAAATCAACCAAGTGCATTTAATGTATTTTAAATGTTCTGTTCAAACAAATTCAAAGCTCTACCTGG
This sequence comes from Rhineura floridana, assembly GCF_030035675.1. Lineage (NCBI taxonomy): Eukaryota > Metazoa > Chordata > Lepidosauria > Squamata > Rhineuridae > Rhineura > Rhineura floridana. The sequence goes on along the minus strand of NC_084480.1, from coordinate 175,649,135 downwards.
AAATGATTTGACTAGAATAGTTGGAAATATTTTAATAACTCAGTAGCACACACTTTCCTACATTATTTGAATACTAAGAGGGGGGAAAATGAAGGCTCTGAAACTGCCCAGTTTAACTGGTAATGTGTCAGTTCATTGTACTGCAAACTTTTTAACATATTTTTTCTGTGGAAAAATACGGTACCAGAAAATGTACCATCCCAAGTCATTGATGGCATTTAACTAATCTAAAATGTATAAAAGGACTTGTGTGAGGAGGGAACAGGGCAAGGGGCAGATGGTTGAGGTCTTTAAAAGGATCAGATAAGGCAATATCTACATAAATATAGAAACTATGATCTGAAAACTGGGATTGTGTGGTGGTCATTGGAATAAATGGCTCTTAAAGAGGCTTTTATATGAATTCCTGGTGAGTAGGTTCCTTACTGCCTAGTTACCAGACGTTATCTCCATTTCATTGTGATTGGGTTGCACAGAACATGAGTTAGAACAGATCATTGTCATTGTCATGCAAGCCTCCTTGGGCAAGTGTTCTGAAACCAGGGACTACCGCTGCATAAGAACACCACTGATCTGGTGGATACCATCTTGGAGTAACCTCTGAGAAAATAGGAGTGCTTGATAAAAACCTTTTATGTCAGCATGAATTTTATCTAAATTTTTCTGATTGTATGGTTAATTTTAACTGATTTTATGCCACATCCCTAACTTAGAAACAGTGGTATTAAGTGAATACAGCTCTAGAAACAATATTGTACAATTTTATTTGCACTTTTGTGAGGTTTTTCCTTCTTTCTCGTCTGGAATTGGTGCTGATCTTTCCAGCTACTTGACCACCCTAACACCTTGGAACTCCCTAGACACCTGGCACTATCATTGTTGGATGCCAAGTTAAATTCCTTCTGATCCGAACTTTCAGTAGCAATTATGTTCTTTCTGACTGATTGTGATTACCTGTTACCTATGTATTTGGACACTCTTCTTATATTACATATAAAAAAGCAATTCTATTACGTTTATATTTCACTATTTGAAAGGTTTTTTTAAAAAAATATATGTATTTAAGAAAAAATCTTTAGATAAATAGTTCCACAAACATATTTAGGGGAGAGGGATCCGCTCCTGGCATCCCAGGAGGTTTGGGGTGGGGAGTTAATATCCAGTCGCAAATCTGTAGCCTCCTTCAGGTTGGAGGGGATGGGAGGAGTCAGATTTTGTGTCTCAGGATATGCTTTCTTACAGAATAAAGAGAGTTCAAAGCTGTGAGTGCCTTGAAGCTTTCTTTTCAAAAGTGCAGTAGATCCGGCTGCAAAGTCGGAACTCTTTTTTTTTTTTTGCGGCTCCTTCATGACAACATGACGGTGACAATTTTGGATAACAATGGCTTTCAGAATGATCCATTTAGAGTCGGATCAGGCGTAAAACAGGGATGCATCATTGCTCCAACCTTATTTGCTATTTTCATTACTATGATTCTACACCTTATTAATGGGAAACTCCCACTGGTGTGGAAATCTTATATCAAACAGATGGAAAGACTTTTAATCTCAGTAGGCTGCAAGCAACCTCTGTCGTAGAACTTCAATATGCTGATGATAATGTAGTCTCGCACATTCAGAGAAAGATCTTCAAACTATCCTAAGTGTCTTTGCAGAAGCATATGGAAAGCTTGGCCTCTCACTTAATATAAATAAGACCCAAAGAGCTTCATCAGCAGGTGTGAACTAGTTGCTCTGTAGCACCATCAATCCAGCTTAATGGTGCAATGCTGAAGAATGTTGATCACTTTTCCTATCTTGGCAGCCATCTCTCTGTAAAAGCTGAAAAGACATCAACGCTGAAATTCAACATCGTCTGACCTCTGCAAGTGCTGCATTCTCCTGAATGAAGCGTAGAGTGTTTGAGGATCAGGATATTCACAGGGAGACCAAAATGCTTATTTACAAAGCCATTGTACTACTGACATTACTGTGCACCTGTGAAACATGGACCATTTATAAACGGCACTCCCAACTTCTTGAAAGATTACACCAACACTGCCTCTGGAAAATTTTGCAAATTACTTGGGAAGATAGATGGACTACTGTTAGCATTTTGGAAGAACCAAAGACTACCAGTGTTGAAACAATGATCCTTCAACATCAACTTCGCTGGGCCGGATTACTGGGCCTGATTACTGTCTTCCAAAGCAGCTACTTTACTCCCAATTTAAGGTTGGAAAACGGAATATTGATGGACAGCAAAAGAGGTTTAAAGATGTTCTTAAAGATAATCTTTAAAAAAATGTAACATGAACTTTGAGAACTGGGAAGTTTTGGCCCATGAGCTTCTCATTTGGAGGTCAGCTATTATCAGAGGTGTATGGACTTTGAAGAAGCACGAGTACAGGGTGAAAGTGACAAACGAGCTAAGCGGAAGGCATGTCAAGCAAATCCTCATCGCAACTGTCTTCCGTCTGGAAACCTATGTCCTCATTGTGGGTGGCTGTGTTGATCAAGGATTGGCCTCCGCAGTCACTTACAGACTCGCCATTAAAGACCTTATCTTGGAAGACAATCTCGGTCACGAGTGATCACCAGTAAATGAGATCCACCCACTCACTAGTCTTGCTTACCCCGGGATTTCTCTGCAGTCTTTTTCTAGTACCTCAGAAGCAACTGAAATATCTTTCCCATCTGTCTTTTGATCAGTTAGTGAAAGAGTGGGTGCAGCACACAATTTTAATCTTGGTGGCAGCTTCCTGAAGGACCAAATGGGTATTGTCAGTCCCTGTGAGTTGATGCCCTGGTTGTAACTCTCTTCACTGAAAACAATGCAATTAAATTTTTCTTCAGTTCCATCTCTTGTCAGAACCACCATGCTGTGGGTCACCACCACTTTTGTTCAAGCAGTTTTATGTTGTTCACCATCAGGCTCTTCAGGAAGATCTTCTGAAGTTAGAACTTGCAGCCACTTGCAAACATTCTCAGCCTACTGAGAGGGGGTATTATCAGATACACAACACTGGGAGTGATACATTTTCTACAGTTCCATTTATTTCCAAAGAACAGATTTCTGGCCACTTTCTGGTTGATTGTAGAATTGTCCAACATCAGCAGACCTGATATTGTGGTCCATTGGATCATCATGCCTAAGGAACATTTGATATGACTTTTCTGTCTTCTTTATGGTCCAAAAGGACCAGAGTCACAATTCTCTCTTCACCCTGTTTTTCTTCTGATTCTCATCACTTCTCTTAGAGCCATATTCCTATTATTGCTACATGAAAGCATGTTTATAGTTTGGCTTAAGATTTTAAGATTGACCATTATGCTTGTCACAACCTGCCTATGAGCAAACCCCTTTCCCTGGAATGTAGTCGATTGGGTCTTTCCTCCTGTTGTCCTAGAAAAGGAGATGTCGTAGTTTAGGATACCTTCTTATTCCAAAGTAGAATAGAAACGTTTAAAAGGAAGACTTTTCTCCTATATTAATGATTTCTTTGCTGCTCTCAAAATGGCAATCTCAGCTTAAATTGCCCTACAGATACAGCTTTTGCAGTTCTGTATCTGGTGTTCTTTATATTTGGTTGTTCTCCATACTGGTTTAGTTGGACTTCCTCAGAGGATTGTCCTTGATCCCACTCATTCACTGCTTACTCTTCATTTGTTGCCAACTGTATTTTTAGGTTCCAATACAACTTTTGCACTGATGACAATGGTTCACTTATGCTCTGCCATGTATTCAGTCTAGTCTTATCTTAACCATAAGACATTTGGGAAATAACTGTTAATTCTTCTCTTCTCTTTTACTTTCTACAGGCTCTTGTAGCTGCTTTGCCCCTCCCTGGTTCTTTTTGCTCTCATGCCGAGCTAAACCAGGATTTGGCTTAGCTTGTAATTCACACCGGGACTAGGGGTTCAGCTGTCACCTTGCTAACCACAAACTGTAGCCAAGAACAAATCTTGGCTCACAGCTTGTGGTTAGTGAGGAGAGAGATTAACCATGACTTAGCTTGGCACAGCATGGTGGTGAAAAGGACCAGGGAGGAGCAAAGCAGCTGCAAGCGCCCGGTCTATTCCACCGAACGTGTTTGCAGCCTTTGGATGAGCCTCCAAAATTGGAACATGTGTCTTTGTATCTTCCAGTTCAACTTAGAAATAGTTACATTTGGTATTAAATTCAGATTTCATTTAAAGTAGGCTAGTGGTTTTTTTTTTTTTAAATTTACTACAAAAATGAAAATGTTTCAAAAGATTATCTCCTCAGCTAGTTTTCCCTTCCTCTAACTCTACACTTCCCATTTGATAATCCTGTTTTCCACTGTATGTAAGAAGTCCATGACCTGGTTTTGACCCAGTTTTGTCAGTCTAATTTCACATGAAAACTCTGAATGGGTGACACACAATGTGCTGTGCATGCTGCCTAACATATGCTATTAAGTATTTAGTACTAGGCCCTAGGTTAAATGAATTTGGAAATGTTGCATAGTGGTGGCAGAGGAGATAACCCTCTGGATAATGGGGAGTTCATCTGCACAGCTTCTGATTACCTGAGCTCCGACTGAGAGGAAGGGTGGGATATAAATTTAATAAATAAAAAATAAATATAAGTCCTATATGGTTAATTATTCCAATTTAACTAGTGGTACTTGTGCGTTTTTTTCTTAACTATACTTTACAAGCAATGCTTTGTATTAAGAGACCTCTGTCTTTTTCTGGAACTTTTTCAAATGTAGGAAAAATTTTAAAATATTACAGCACGTTATCATGTTAAAGCCTTTTTGGTATTATTGCCACATAAGATGTTGAGTGGGGATCTTAATACTCAAGGCTTTGGTTCTTGAGAATAAATTTCTTGGATACAGTTTTGCCCTTACAGTAAGTGCCTATCAATATATATGAATTCTATGCAAGTGAGAGTATTGTTCCATGATGGACCTGGTTTATCAGCCATAAATAGTAACAGAAATGTAAAGTAAAAGTTCGGTCTCATTCAGGGTTCAAGAGAAACCCTTGATTTAAATCAAGCTTGTCACTTATAGTTCTTCACATATTACTTAAACAATGCTGCAGATCTTACTAAAACATGTTGATTTACAATATAGGATTTTATAAGAAGGGTACACTTTATGTAATTGTGTAGATAACTTGATTTTTATTAATTTAGGAAATAGTACATAATATTGCCTGTGTCAACCAACAGATGATTTTTTTTGTTGAGAAACAAGTATAGAATGGAGTTTCCTAGGGAAGCTAAGTTACAGTGCCTTGCGAAAGTCATCAAACCCCTGACCAATGCTCTCATATTACTGGATTACAAACGGTATGTTGTAATTTTGTTCTGTATAATATTTTATTTTGGAATACTGAAACTCAAAATCAATTATTGTAATGTGACATTGGTTTTATGTTGGGAAATGTTTGTAAGAAATATTACAAAACTGAGACATGTTGCTTGCATGAGTATTCAACCCCTGTGCTGTGGAAGCTCTCAGTTTGCACAGATGAAAGAAATGTGTCCTTGATAGGACAAGTTACCTTACCCTCAGCCTCCACCTTGTGAACCATTAAAGTTGCTGTCATGTTGCCAGGATAAAAACCCCAGTGTTGAAGGACCGTTGGTCAGGCTGTGAATCTGAAAGAAAATGACCAAAGAGCATTCTACAGAAGTGAGAGATAATATAATACAAATGCATAGATTAGGGAAAAAATAGTGAAAAAAGCAGGTAAGAGAAAAATAAACTCATTTGAAATGTGGTGTTGGAGGAGAGCTTTGTACATACCATGGACTGTGAAAAAGACAAATAATTTGGTGTTAGAACAAATTAAACCAGAACTGTCACTAGAAGATAAAATGATGAAACTGAGGTTATCATACTTTGGACACATCATGAGAAGACATGATTCATTAGAAAAGACAGTAATGCTGGGGAAAACAGAAGGGAGTAGAAAAAGAGGAAGACCAAACAAGAGATGGATTGATTCCATAAAGGAAGCCACAGACCTGAACTTACAAGATCTGAACAGGGTGGTTTATAACAGATACTGGAGGTCACTGATTCATAGGGTTGCCATAAGTCATAATTGACTTGAAGGCATATAACAACAATAGATTAGGAGAAGGGTACAAAATAATATCCAAGTGTTTGGATATCCCAGTGAGCACAGTTGGATCAATAATTGGGAAGTAGAAGCTGTATCACACCATCCAGGCACTGCCAAGAAAAGGCCGTCCCTCAAAACTCAGTGCTCGAACAAGAAGGAGATTTGTGAAAGAAGCCACAGAGAGGCCAAGAATCACTTTGAAGGAGCTACAGAGTTCAGTGGCTGGGAGTGGAGTAATGGTGCACCAGTCAACCATATCAAGAGCTCAGCATAACACTGGACTGTATGGGAGGGTGGCAAGAAAGAAGCTGTTACTCAAAAAGTACCATCTGAAAACACACCTGGGGTTTGCCAGAAAGCATGAGAGTGCCCCAGCTGCAATGTGGGAAAAGGTTTTGTGGTCAGATGAGACCAAAATAGAGGTTTCTGGCCAAAACTCAAAGCGCTGTGTGTGGTGCAAACCTAACACTGCCCATGCCTCAAGACACACCATCCCTACAGTGAAGTATGGTGGTGGTGGCAGCATCATGCTGTGGGGATGCTTCTCATCAGCAGGGACTGGGAATCTTGTTAAAACTGAAGGAAGAACGGATGGAGCAAGATACAGGGAAATACTGCAAGAGAACCTGCTTCAGTCCACTAAAAAACTGAAGCTTGGGAGGAAATTCCCTTTTCAGCAGAACAATGATCCCAATCAGAAGGTCAAAGCAATATTGGAGTGGCTCACGAACAAAAAGGTGAATATCCTACAGTGGCCAAGAAGTCCTGATCTCAGTCCCATTGAGAATCTGTGGCGCTCTTTGAAAATTATGGGCCACAAGCGACATGCAACCAATCTGAATGACCTGCAGTGAATATGCCAAGAAGAATGGGCCAAAATCCCTCCCAACACTGTGCAAAGCTGTTACATACCTACCCCAAAAGACTTAAATCTGTTATTGCAGCAAAAGGTGGCTCTACCAAATATTAATGTGCGGGGGTTGAATATTACACAGTACAAGCAACATGTTTTAGTTTTTTATGTTTCTTACAAACATTTCCAATGTAAATTATTTCCAATAAAACCAATGTCACCTTACAATAATTGCTTTTGAGTTTCAGTGTTTCAAAATGTATCATACAGAATGAAATGAGAATGTACCATTTGCAATTCAGTAATATTAGAGCATTGGTCAGAGGTCTGAGTACTTTTGCAAGGCACTGTATGTTGTAGTAAAACAGGGAATAAACTTACAGCATGACCGTTACGGTTTGCCATGATGTTCCAAAATAAGGGGCATGTGATGTAATATAAAATAAGAAAATGACACCTAGTGGCAACTCTTAACTGCATCTTTCTGTACCATAAACTTGGGTTATAGATTCTGAGCCTAGTTAATTGATCAAACAAGCCATAAGGAGCCAAGCTTTCCCCCTATTAATATCCAACATAGCAAACAGATTGTTGAATAACATTAATACTAAAAGGCACAGAGAGTCTTGCTAAACGATGCATGACAAAGTGAATTGTTCAATTTACTAATGACTTGATCCACGTTGTTCTTCAGACCGATCCACATCTTCATCCACTTCATTTTCTCCCATTAAGCAGGTTCCATTTTGATGTTTCATCATTCTTGCAACTAGGCCCTGCATCTCCTCCTTGCACTGTTTACACTTTGCACATTTCCCTTTTTCCCCAGGGAAGGAATTTTTTCAAAATATTCCCAGAAAGGGCCTCTCTTCAGCCCAGAAGCCATGACAGTTCTTCTGTGGCAAAAGTGTGGGGCAATATAGGAACTGGAAACTGTGTCTATATTATAATCTCTCAGCTTTTTTCTTTCCTGTCCTCTCCATTGATCCTTTCTACTCTGCCTCCAACTGTCCTTTTCTGTATTGTCTCTGTCCTTATTCCTTTCCCTTGTGTGGCTCAGCTCCACCACCACATAAACTCAGAACAACAACAGTCCCGTTCCCTTTCAGCCTGTGTCTTTATACATGTAACTTTAGTCAGAGATACAGAAACTGAAAGTCCAGAACTTCCAAGAAGTCAGAGCTTGTAGTTCGGCTAGGCAGAGCCATTTTTATGAAATGAAAAACTGAAATGAATGCCTGTGTTTGATTACATTACATTTTAATTAATTCATTTTAAATTTTTAAAATCCTTTTTATTATTTTATTTATTCATTTAAATCACTGATTTCTATCCACCCTGGTCCCATAGAAGAGAAATACCAATGTACCTGAAGTCTAGGATCTTTAGTTTTATACATAAACTATGGGATGTCTTATCAAGAAGTGATGATCACATTCCTAGTTTTTGGCAACGTAGTCGGTAAAATGAGTACCTGGAATATGCTGGGGGGTAAAGAATGGCCGGGGAAGGAACTGGCAATCCCACCCCATATATATGGTCTGCCTTGTAAACGTCGCAAGATGTCACCCTAAGAGTCGGAAATGACTCGCACTATAAGTGTGGGGACACCTTTACCTTTATGTATTTTTAGGATAAAGGCTTTTTTTTTTGTTTAAATCCAGTTGTGATCTTGGTCATTCAGAGTCTTTTGGCTTTAAGATAAGGAGGAAGGGAGACAGCATATAACCCCAATGCCTTATGTTGGACTCTTGTGCAATGGAAATTCTATTCTCATGCTCACCAGGCTGCAGCATTTTGATTTCAACTGAGAATGTGGCTGCTGTTCCCCTACATCAATCAGGAAAGATAGGTTTCCTAGTTCTGTGACTAGACCTGATGGGTACAGTTGGAGTAGAGGGACCATTTGTAGGGAAGATATGTTAGATGGGAAGATGCTTGACACACACACCCCTGGTGTTTTCCCTTTACTTGCCTCAAAAATTAGGTTTTCCAGGTGTGGGGGGAGCAGTTTCGGGGACTACTTGTAGGAAAAAAGTTGGCAAGCAAGGAAAGAGTTAAGCATTTGCAATCTACCTTTTCTTTTTGGCAAATGCTCTCCTACTTTGCATGTCAGACATATAACACCTTGTTCTGAATTGCAGGTAACTTGAAACCTGTGTAGGTCACACCTCAGTTCTAGTAGATTATAAAATCAAGAGAAGGTTGGGTAGGCTAAATGAAGAATAGGATTGACTTGCTTCTTACAGGTTTTTCGCTGCAATTAAATCCTAATGTAGTGTGTTCTTCCCTCTAGTACTTTTGTCCATCTGTTCTCTGTTGTGTGATCCCAATCCAGATGATCCTTTAGTGCCTGAGATTGCACGGATCTACAAAACAGATAGAGAAAAGTGAGTATGGAAGCTATTTTTTTAAAGTTGAAAAACCGAAGAATGAATAAACGGAAGACTTTACAGAATAAGGTGTATGCCTTCATCTGTGACTAATGTTGTGTACTTGGCACCATGCTTTCTTTTTACAGAGTGTCATCCACTTTTGTTAGCTATCTAGCATTTATATTTCCAGTTTAAAAGTATTTGATATCTATTAGTCAGTTATAAAGCTTATTTCTCAACTGGGCTAGTTAATCCAATAAAATTTTGGTCAGTGTCATCTGTACCTTTACACGTTACTATTTTGCAGTTGCCTCTCTTAGTCCCTACAGTTTCTGCTTTTAGGCTGCAGAGGGAGGAACAACTTAAACTTCTGCCACAAGAGAACCTGATTCTGTTGGTGGTAGGTGAACAAGAAATACATGAGTTTGGCTTCATGAGTAGCTGCAGGTGTAATAATTGACAGATATCATTGCTAATTGTAGTGAAAAATTCTTGAGGTTCAGTTGGTTCATTTTAAAGATATCATTTTCTAGTCACTTAACTACTATAAATGAATAGTTCAACTTGAAACACTTCTGCTACCACATTGAATAAAGGCTTCATTTAACAGACTGAAATTTAATTCAAACAGGAAAAGTGAGGCTTAACAATAATGACAGTGCACACTCTGAAATTCTGCATCTTTCAACAGCACACCAGTAGACACCAAGACAATTGTAAAGGGGACAAGCCGGGGTTAAAGTTGAAAACTTGGAATTGGCTCTGAACATTTGTGCTCATCTTTGAAGTACAAACATGAAGAGCAGGTGGTTGCTATATAAAATGTTTATTGAAGTCTTCCTGCTATACTTATTAATATTAAAACTGAAAATCTACCAGATTTCATACTTTGCAGCCTACAAAGTAATTGTTCAGATGGTAAGAGTAAATGGAAGCAAAACCTAAAAATCTAGGAGGTATTGCAAGACTATTGCCTGTTTTTTTTTGTTAATGGTCCCCAGCATCATTAATTGCAGGGCTTTCTGAAGTTATCGTTGAATATTCTGTACTGCTTAAGAACTCAGACATTCCATTTGTATCCTAACTGCAATGTTATATATACTTTTATTTTCTTGTTTGTTACTTTTATCTAGTGCTTTAATTACAGAGTGCTTGATTCAGTGTTGGAAATAATTTATGGTTAATATGATCTTAGCAATGTGCTTTACCTGCTTGGTGAAGTTTGCACTTCTTTAATCATCCTTTTTTGTATATACAGGTACAACAGAATAGCTCGAGAATGGACTCAGAAGTATGCGATGTAATTAAAGAAATTATTGGATAACCTCTACAAATAAAGATAGGGGAACTCTGAAAGAGAAAGTCCTTTTGATTTCCATTTGACTGCTTTCTATGAGCCCACGCCTCATCTTCCCCAGTGCACATGTTTACCTGATACAGCAGTGCTGCGTGTTGTACATACGTGGAACAACAAAATACTGTATTCTATACCAACATTGACTCCTAGCAAAGAAATGTGTGTGAAAAGCCAGTTCTTCAGTCAAAGTCTAGTTGTGAGCATAAAAGCATTCCTAAAAGATTTAAATTTGGCATAAAACCAAAAGTGGGGGGAAGGGTAAAGAGCAAAGGCTTCATGTGGGGACTTTCAGTGATTCAGAAGGAGAACTTTTGTTAAAGTGGAATCCTTTTAAACTCATAACTGTTATGAAAATCTTAAGTGAAGAACTTGAAGCTGTTTCTGTATTTTTATTCTGAAGGACCTACTTAGGTAAATGTATGACCAACAAGATCAAACTGTACCCACATCCTGTGTTTAAAGGTCTAAGTTTAATTGGTCAGCATTTAAATGCATTGGAGCTATTAGTGCATCAAGTGATGTTGATTTTGTTTCAACCTCCCTCTCCCCCCCTTCCCTTCATAATTTTGGTTTGTATGTGTTTTCTCAGTTAACATAGCTAATAGCTCTTATTTTCTTAAGTTTTTAACTGCTTAGGTCTTTCTGGATGTAAGGGTAAAAATTCATTTGACAGACTTGTGTATATTTAAAGACCCAAATGCTCCCTTGGAGCTTGTACGTTCAAGAATGATTAATCTGTGTAATAAACTGATTACTACAGTCATTACATACAACTGTGTGAATAGGCTTAATTTTTTATGGGCTAAGGTTAAAGGTATTCTTGTTTTTTGGAAAATTTCATTTGAGAATCATGAATCTTTAAGACTTCATAATAAAACACTGTATCTCAGAATAAACAGGTCAGTGAGACCAACTTCAAGTAAGGTGTGAAAGTACCAATTTCCATGTTAATCCAGCATACTGGAATTCTAGATGCTCGTATGGCAGAACTTGACTGTTAAATAAGCAGCTTGCTATTTGAGCACCATTTCACAAAATTTTGTTTAGCATGGGACTAAACCCTGTCTTAGGTAAGGGATTCCTTATGTAATTGTTAATAATGGCTGTAAAAGGATAAATGTTTTACAAAATGCATCAGCATAAACTGCCACAAAATGTAGCTTTTAAAGATTGTTGCACTAAACACTTGGAAATGTTCACTGTACATGTAATAACTTGAATGGCCTTCATTTGAAAACTAGTGAAAATGTAGTTTGAAGTTCTACGTGTTAAATGAGTGTCCCCCCTCCCCCCAACAACCTTAATGTGAATAAGCTTAATCTGCAGTAGAGAGATGCTGGGCTTCATCTCATTCAGCCACAGTGCTCTTCCCTATCTATTTTCAAATATATCTATACACTCTTGCACAATTAAGGAATAAATGTCCACTACTTTGTTTTATATTTGTTCCATTTGTGTTCTCTCTGAAAGTTCCTTGTTTGTGGATCTGACATTCTTCTGGCGGTCCTTAGCTGTGCAGCTTCTTTGGGAAGACGGGGAAATGTTCAACTGGCTCAGTTGCCAAGAACAAGTCTGGTAGTCAGCTGCTTTGTGGTGATGTTTCAGTTCTTTCCACTTAAATACTGTGCCTTTCAAATCCACCAGGGCCCCTTTATACTTGCATAGCACATTTTTAAAGTTTATATTTAAAGCATTTGGAATTTCACAAAATTATCTCAATGCTTACAACAGCTCAGTAAGAGAATCGAGTGCTACCCCATATTGCTCTTTTTGCTGAGAAAATAATTTGCTTGACAAGGGACACCTAGGGAGTTGATAGGCTGACACTCATATCAGAATTCTGGACTTTAAACTAATTCTTTTTAATCATGATACTGTACAATTAATGGCCTACTCAATCCTTCTGTATGTCACTGAGTGTATGTGTTTCTAGTCATAATGATTAGCTGTAAGTCTGGATAGTAGCATAAGCATGTCTATGAATATGCCAGAATAGTGCCTTTGGCCATAGGACTTACTATGCTCTGTATGGGTAGAATTATTTTTTATTTGTTATTACGGCCTAACAGAAGTTAGGCTGTGTGTCTATTCAGTCAGCTAAATTGTCACCCAATCCTCACTTTTCAGCTTCATTGAGAACTTGAGCAGGAAACCATTTATAAATGCAGATGATCAAATGCTTGCCTGTAAAAAGAGAATTAATGGAAAGCTGGAAGAGGTTTTTAAAAAGTGGTTTGGATGAGATGAAAAGACAATGCAAGACCAGGCCCTCCAAGCTGCAATTCTGAGTGGCAGAGAACAAGGGAGTCTTCTGAGAAGAATTGGTCTACATAGGATTAAATATACTACAGGAACAATCATTCAATGCACGACAAGATGCTGTGTGTTGTATCCAGTGTTAGTCATGCTTGGAATAAGCCCACTGAAGTTAATGGAGATGACTAACTTGGATCTCTTCATTTCACTGGGTCTACTCTGAGTAGATCTTACTTGGATATAATAATGCTAAGGCGTGATCAGTTGCTAACAGATCAGCAATGGGAAAATGAAAGCATTTCTAAATGAGGAGACTATTTCTAAATGAGAAGCAATGTAGCAACACAATAACACAATGCCCAGTTGGGGCAGAATATTATCTTGCATTTATATCCGACCTTTCTTCCATTGTGGAAACCCGGCAGTATAAATGTGGCTCCGTGAATAGCTGCCCCCTGCTGAGTTCTGCTCTTCCTGCGCCTGGTTGTCATTGTCTTAATTTGTACAGTGCCATCTATGTACATGGCACTTCTCAAAGAATGACAGGACGGGGCCTTTACAATCTAAAATGGATACAAGGGAGCTAACCGAAGAAGGGTAGGGAAATCGAAATGGGTTAGACAGAGGAATGATACGCAACTTTGCAGTTTCTCGCATAGGTAAAGTTATGTAATGTACATGGATAGTGCTAATACTTTATCCTGTGTTATCTGATCTGTGCCAGCCAACAGTGGGGAGTAAGCAGAGGCTGAGAAATGTATAACGGCTGATAGAACAACGCTGATAAGAGGCACTTCATGTAGCAGGGGCATGTTTGATTTTTCAGTAGTATGCCAAGGTTGTCCATAATGCATCACTAACATTCTACCTCTTGATATCTTGTGTAAGGGTGATCTATGCTGCTCCTATCCATAGGCAAGTAAAATGGGATATAGAAGGGTGGGAATGGAGCAATGTCATGAACTTAGATGTTGGGATTTAGGTGTGAGGAAACTCCCACCTAAGGGGTATGGAACGGGTGGGGGGAGAAATACTGTCACATGCATGAACCCTTTTTAATTTCTTCATCTACCTATCTCCCAGATGTTAAACCTGCAACAAAACTCAAGAGTCCACTGCACCATGCATAGGCTTATCACGCTGGTTTTTGAGATTCCAACAGGCACATTTTCAAGTATTCATTTCGCAGCCACAACAGCTATAAAGTTGCTTAAAAAGCAAATTCCCAGATGCTAAAGAAGCCAGACTCTGCACTTGTGTGTGTTCCAGAATCGTGGCACAAATGTCGCCTTATGATTGGGTCTGTATAAAATATTTAAAAACTAAGCTAAACTCCAGTTTTTCTAGTAAGAATAGTTTGTATACATAAAACCTCAAAAGTATTCAGTAGTTTCATTATATACTATTTCATTATAAACGTTATTAAAGGAATAAATGATCTGAACTCTACACATATTTCTGCTTTTGTTAGCGAATCAGCTAATCTTAAAACATCCATGCCAAAAAGCAATACCTTTCCTTTTAAAGGTTCTGTAACCTCTTCCCAATGTTCTGTATAAGAAAAATGGCAGCTGAGGAAGGGTGGTAAGGGGTGAGCCTGGCCTTCAAGAGATTATGTGTAGTCTTGAGGGACTTCAAAATGAAGATATGAGCATAATAATGGATTCATGTTACTTTACTTATTATAATTTATTATATATCCACCCTAAGGTCCAAGGGCAGGTTACAACAATTTAAAATACAACATTAAAAACAATTCAAAACAACTTAAACTCACAAACATAGGTGGGTCCCAAATACATACATCTCAGGTATCAAAGGCCAGAGTCAAGAGGCGTGTCTTCAGCATTTGCTGAAAACTGAAGTTGCTAGATGCACCTCTGTGGGGAGGGAATTCCACAACTTCGGGCTGCTACAGAGAATCTCCCGTCCCCCAGCTTCTGAACTACCAAGAGGGTCCTCTCTGCTTATCTTAATCCTGCAAAGGTCTATAGGGAAGAAGACGGTATTTCAGATATTTGGGGCATAAGTTCTTCAGGGCTCTAAACAACAATGTGAGTACCTCAAACTGGGCTCAGAAACAAACTGGCAGCCAATGCAGTTGTAAAGTTTGAGTTGTCTTCAAGGGCTGTCCCACCTAGAGTGCACTGCAGGAATCCAGTTTGGAAGTTACTAGTGCACTAATGCAGCCTGGAAGTTACCAGAGCAGGGAGTACTGTGGCCAAGTCATTTCTGTCCAAAAGGGGGCGGAGCTGGCAAGCCAGCTATAGCTGGAAAAGGGCACTCCTAGCTACTGAGATCACCTGAGCCTCTAGTGACAGTGTTGAATGCAGGACCATCCCCAAGCTATGGACTTCCTCTTTCCAGGGAAGTGCAATCTTGTCCAGAATAGGCCATTTCCCCACCGCCCAGATGTGAGGACTTGGGTCACATAATACTTCCATCTTTTCAGGATTCAGCTTTAATTTATTGACCCACATCCAACCCATTCTTGCCTCCAAGCACTGGTCTTAACATCTCAAGCGCTTCTCGTTATTCAGATAGAACAGAGAGACAGCTGGGTGTCATCTGCATATTGATAACACTTAACTCCAGATCTCCTGGTGACAGCTCTGAGTGGCTTTATATAGATGTTAAATAGCATGGGGAATAGCATGGATGTAACCCTGTGGGACACCACAGGACAACTCCCATGGTGTTAAACAGAAGCATCCCATAACTATTTCCTGGAAACAGTCCTGGAGGTAGGAGTGGAACCACTGAAGCACAGTGCCCCCAACCCCCACCATGAAACAGACCTGATCATAAGACTACAAAGCGGGTCAGTTCCTCCATCCAACTATACTGAGGCTTACACTCATACTCTGGATTCATTAAGTGCATTGCACGTTCCTGAGGTCTGTATTTAATATATACAATCAGTTGCAGTACTGTTAAGTGTACCTTATGATTTGGCTTGGCCTCTGCATCTGATGATCTTAGTTCTGTATATGTTGATCTATGTATGTAGAAGTGCTTCTATTAGCAGCATTGGTCCTTTGCCTGCCTCTCCTTCGTTAGAATGTATGACTGTGGCCCTGGAGGGGTGATGGTGTTAGCCCCTAAAGCACCAATAGATGGGGCCTGGGAGCCTACTTGGTTTCCTCTTTCTGGTTAAGAGAAACTGCCCGAACATGGTGCTCCTATGTGGCCAACTGCCTGGTGGGCTCCTGAAATATGGTCTCTGCTGGTAGCAGCCCCCTGTGCAAGTATTGCTCTGAGCAGGAACAGAAGAGCTCTGGGACGGGGAGGGAAGGGAGACTGCCTGTTGAACCTCTCCTTCCCTTTCCAGCCTTGGGCCAGTGAAGGTAAGATTGGCCATCCATGATGAGCGGGCAGATGAGTCTAAGAGGGCCCGTGACCTATTCAGGGCATTGATGGGGCAATGCAGTGACTTTCACGACAGCTGCTTTTCTTACTGGGACCTAAGTGCATCAGCCACAACAGGTATGGTGCTCTCCTGTTTTGTGTTTTGCTGCACGGCGTGGCTGGGCCGTGGCACGTCTGCCACTACCAGCTTCTTTTGCTACCCCGCTTGAGTGAATGGGGTTCCTCTGTCTTGCTCCCTTCATCAGATTGCTGCAGGATGCACAGTTGCTTTCCCAATATCTTTGGTGCAGTGAATTTGGCTGCCTGGCTGAGGCTGTAGTGAGTGAGTGCCATCTTCACCATCTTATCCCCTTCTCTAAAGCTAGCCTGATAGGGATGCAGACAGACATAGGCTGCAGACACACGTGCAGTTATCCTGGCTTCATTGCTTCTCCACCTGTGTTTCTGGAATCCGGGTACACACAATGTTCATCATGGCCTGTCCCGTTTTACACCAAGATCTGGGATGTTTGAGATTGGATGTGTTTTCTCTTCAAGCCAGCTTTCCGCCGCCATGAAAACTGTTTGGTCTATCAACCAGTTGCGACTCTGAGGTGTGTCCAATAGACACAATTTGCAGTGGTGGTCCTAAAAGCTCTGATGTCAGCAGTGGGGCTATGTGTATTCCATCAAACAATAAAGATGTATACAGCAGGGTGTGGATTTGTTTCAAGCTACACCGACAAAACTGCCTTGCTGCTTTTTAACCAGCTAGTATGTATGTAGCCTCAGGCAGGTACTGTCCTCTGGTCCTTCTTTATTAGTCCTGAGATGCAGTCACAGGCCACAGCACTTTGGAAGCAAGTCCTAACTCTAAGAGGGAAAGGATCCACCATAACTGGATTGTTTCTGCTTCCAGGAAGGAGAAGTAACATCACTCAGACTGCCCTCATGAATAATTTAACTTGTGCTGGCTTTCTATTTCCTTTTAGGTGTGTTCCAAAATACCCATACAACCCCACACAGCCTACATCCAATACACTTATAGTAAACTCCACTTCTTTTCTACATATTAGGGAAGGGGTCATGCTGTTTGACACTTGGAGTAGTCCTTTTCCACCCTAGCCCATCACTAGGGGGAGCCCTGTCTCCATTTCTCTGAATATTCCTTTAGGTGGTAGTCAAAATATTTACATTTAGGTTAGCACACAGGCTCTAAGGCATAACTAAAGTTCTATATTGTTCTATACAGTGTTTAAAGTTGAGTTGTATTTTTTAGAGGCTTTCTGTGAAGTTGTGAGCTGCCTTTTGAGCAACAATATTTTTGGAATGGTGGATGATTTTAAGAAATTCTTATTTAAACATTAACATGTTATAGAAGGATGGAATGGGGGGAAGGGGAGTGGCTGACAAGTTGACAATGCAATTTTTAACAAGCAAGGGGAAGGCATGACTGCTCAAACACAACAAAGGTCTGTGACATGACTGCTAAGTAAAGTCCAGAGGCAATGGCGGGAGCAAACCACACTTGCAGGCAACAAGTGGGGCACACAAGTATGTTTGAGGGAGGAGGGGTTGGCTGGAGCCTGCAAACTCCTTTCTGAGAGCTCCCTCTGGAAGAACGGAAGGAAGGGAGGGAAACCATTTTTAGGAATGTCGGAAGGTATTGCTGCCTCACCTAACCCTCAAAGCATTCAGAGGCAGCTTTGCAAACTTCAGCATGTTCACATACAAGGAGGAGTTGTTTATCCTACCAAACATTGCTTCAGCTCCCAACTTTCATGCTTTCTGGGAAGGTAAGGTTGCTTTTGTCAATCAGTTCTACAAATTCCTAAGCGAGGGAGATGCCTTCTCTCTCCCCTCTGCTCCATCTCCAAACACATACACACACCCATCCCTTTGCCGCTATCAGGGCTGTGTAGGTTCTGGTAAGATTTGCTTTTATTCAGAGAGTGTTTTGCAACTGAAATTGTCAAGTCAAAACAGAGAGAAAACATTCTCATCTCCCACCCCACAAAATACAACAGACTACTGAAATACACCTAACATTGATCCCTACTTTTCTATAATCATGCTGTCATAAAGCATCCGTGCTTAGATGCTTCATACTATTTAGTCCAGTTCGTTCAATAATACTTAATGACTGCCAAGCTTCTCCAGTTAGTACATACCATTCGTGCAAAGGCAAACTTTGGTGAGGACTCCTGTTTGCCACCGTTTTCTCTACAAAACAAAATCAGACACATTTCTTAAAGTGATACATTTTTTAGCTCCCTTGTGTCTGTCATAATAGTTTCTTTGTTAAAACAATGTGCCTGATACTGGCCAACCCTTGTGCTTGAGGAGGGGGAGATTTCCCTTTTCAGTCTGGTCACTGTTAATAAGTAAATTGCAAGCAGCACCTGCAACAAAATGTTGCAGTGTGGGGTGCTTTCTCCAGTGTTTCAGTCAGTCTACCATGCTCTCTTCCATAACGCTCCATTCTATTCTCTCCTTCCCTCCTCCCTGCTCCACAAAGTCAGTATTCTGGGGCCACTGGGTATGCTCAGTTCTTGATGATGATGATGATGATGACAGAGCTATCTGGGGCTTGGTTGGTTTTTTTTGCCTCCCTTAGGATATTAAATTATTTTTCTAGCTCTGCAAACTTTGGGGTTTCCTCCACCTTGATGCTAGCTCATTCTCATCCATTGGTGGTGTTATTTGGCTACCTAAGCTTTGGCACTCACATCTGAACATCAGAAAGAGCAGAATTCATCATTACCTTTTATGTACTTGCTTCTGTTGGGAGAGGGAGGGTGGGAAGGATTCTGTGTGTGAATGAGAGTAGAAGGAGGTGGTACAAGATTCTCTATATAAATATGGAAGAGTGAGATGGGATTGTGTGCGTAATGAAAGAGCTGGCTCAGTTTCTGCAGTTGTCTGTTTTGCATTATTTTGAGTTATCTCCATGAATTAACTTGACTAGTGAATTGAGGTGATCTGTTTTGCATTGATTTTAAATGGCCTTCCAAGGATGCTTTTGATCTGGGGCTTGGCTCACTTCCTTTTGTGCTCTCTTTTGCATTGGTTTTGAACTGTATGCCATTAATTGACATGATTTGGGAGACGGATTACTTTCTTGATATATGTACTTGATTTTGAGTTCTTTGACAGTGATTGTCTTGCAACTGGTCTCACTTGTTTTTAGTTTTTATTTTATTTTTCATGTATGTACTTTTAGTTCTTGCTTTGTATTTGTAAAACACATTTGGAATTTGGAGCATATTTGATTGATCTACATTGAACTGATATAATCATAACATTGATGGCAGGAAACTTGAAAGCATCAAAGGTGCAGACTTCTTCCTGAATCTTTGAGGAGTTCCCTCCTCCATTTTGTATTGTGGGAATGCTGTGGACATAATATATCTCGACTTCAGCAAAGCTTTTGACAAAGTGACCCATGATATTCCGATTAGCAAGCTAGCTAAATGTGGGCTGGATGGAACAACTATCAGGTGGATCCACAGTTGGCTCCAGAATCATACTCAAAGAGTGCTTATCAATGGTTCCTTCTCAAACTGGGTGGAAGTAACGAGTGGGGAACCACAGGGCTCAGTCCTGGGCCCAGTGCTCTTCAACATTTTTATTAATGACTTGGATGAGGAGGTACAGAGCATGCTTATCAAATTTGCAGATGATACAAAATTGGGGGGCACAGCTAATACCGTGGAAGACAGAAACAAAATTCAAAGGGACCTTGATAGGCTGGAGCATTGGCTGAAAACAACAAAATGAGATTCAACAGGGATAAATGCAAAGTTCTACACTTAGGAAAAAGACACCAAATGCAAAGTTATAAGATGGGGGATACTTGGCTCAGCCATACGACATGTGAGAAGGATCTTGGAATTGTCGTTGATCACAAGCTGAATATGAGTCAACAGTGTGATGTGGCTGCAAAAAAGGCAAACACTACATTAGGCTGCATTAACAGAAGTATAGTTTCCAAATCACGTGAAGTATTAGTTCCCCTCTATTCAGCACTGGTTAGGCCTCATCTGGAATACTGTGTCCAGTTTTGGTCTCTGCACTTCAAGAAGGATGCAGACAAACTGGAACAGGTTCAGAGGAGGGCAACAAGGATGATCAGGGGACTAGAAACCAAGCCCTATGAGGAGAGACTGAAAGAACTGGGCATGTTTAGCCTGGAGAAGAGAAGACTGAGGGGGAGATATGATAGCACTCTTCAAGTACATGAAAGGTTGTCACACAGAGGAGGACCGGGATCTTTTCTCAATCATCCCGGAGTGCAGGACACGGAATAATGGGCTCAAGGTGCTGGAAGCCAGATTTTGACTGGACATCAGGAAAAACTTCCTAACTGTTAGAGCCATACAACAAAGGAACCAATTACCTAGAAAGGTAGTGGGCTCTCCAACACTGGAGGCATCCAAGAGGCAGCTGGACAGCCATCTGTCGGGAATGCTTTGATTTGGATACCTGCATTGAGCAGGGGGTTGGACTTGATGGCCTTATAGGCCCTTTCCAACTCTACTATTCTATGATTCTATGAAGTCTCCCCTCCAAAAACAAATCACCAAGTCTTGTGACCTGATTGCATTGAAAGAGAAAGAGTCACAAGGGATTTTTTTTCCTCCCAGAATCGTCAAAAGACATTTTAAAGTTAATGTCTCCATATTATTTTTCTAGCAGAGTCCAGAACAAATGAGTTCCCTTAAAATACATGTTCTGGCTTGGTCTGAAGTTTAAATTAGCCCAAACCTAGTTTTCTCATAAGTAATCCATCACTGTTGCAGTAACAATAAGACAACAGTTTTTACTGGCTTTGAAATGAATATACCAAGATCAGATGGATCAGTGTAGTCAGGCTGGTGGATTACTTTTGCTACTATATTTAGAGAAGAATTGTCCTTTTGCCTTGTAAGTCTACTGTCGAAACCACTTGAATAATTAAACCGTGCCATTCAGCCATCTGTTACAACAGTAGTCAATTTTTGTTGAGCTGTAGAAGCCACAGTTGGATCAATCAGAAAGGCATTGAATTGAAAATGAATTAGAAGAAGCAAAACCTTCAGTCTAGAAATTGACCAATGAAAATACCTGCATTTTGAGACCTTAACTGGGGAGAACAATGGTTTGGATCCTGAAAAGTACTGGCAGAAGGAGGTTGGCAAAAGATGATTTTCCTGCCACATCCTCTGCCCTGCAGCACCCCACCCTCTCCTGAGGGGTGGTGGATCCTCTTGAACGAAATGGTTTTGGCCCAAGGGAGGCTGACAGGAAAAGGGGGTATCACATAAAACTGTGTGGAGGCACTTTCCGTGAACAAAACAGAATTTTGTGTTCTGAAACAAGTCACCTTCTCTATCTGATCAAGTTGATGAACTAATAACTATTCAATTGAAGCCACCTTCTTTGTCTGATCAAGTTGATGAACTAATAACTAATCGATTGAAGGGCTGTCTACTTCCAAGACTGTCTTTGACTTCAGCATTTTACCTGGCTGTACTGGAGGGAAAGATGAGATAACAAGGCCCTCTCCATCAACCTTGCTGTTGCCATTTGGTTCCTCTCCTCCAAGAGGGCGAGTTGGTGATTCAGCTTCAAGGTTCTTGGATGAAATAGTTTATCTGACACCCATTTCAGGCCTGATTTTGAGAAAGAGACTATTTTGTTTGCTCTAGTGGACGACCTACACTGCAAAATAGACAGAGGGAGTTGATCCCTATTGGTTCTGCTGGATCTCTTTGTGGCTTTTAGAAACCATTGACTTTGGTATCCTTCTGGATCACCAGCAACATGAGTTTTAAACTTTGAGAGGTACTATTTTGCAGTGGTTCTAGTACTACTTAGTGGGTCAGATCTGAAAGGTGGTTCTGGAACTGTTTGACACCTTGCCTTTTGGCCTATATGCTGTCCCTCAGGGACTATCTTGTCCCCCATGCTTTTTAACATCTACATGAAACTGCTGGAAGAGGTCCTCGGGGTGATGGTGGCTGGAGTGCTTCATTATCAATATGTAAATGACACACTGCTCTTTCTCCTTTCTCTCTGATGCTAGGGAAATTCTTGAAGTTCTGGATCAGTGCTTGAAGGTGGTCATGGGCAAGATGAAGGCTAACAAGTCTGAAGCCTAATCCAGACAAGACAGGGGTTGCTCCTTGTTAGGAGCTGATCTGGGAATAGGTTTCAGTCTGTTTTGGACAGGGTGACTGATCTGGTTTTGGCGGGTGGCCTTTTCTGTGTCTGTGCCTTTGGTACAAGGGGTCTCAATCCTCAGTCCAACCCCCCCATTTCAATTCCTGAGGAAAACTCCAATTAAGCAAATTTGTAATGTTTGACATAATATAGTGCACTGGGTTTTTTTTAATAGTCTAGACATATTGATAGATGTCACAATTCAGATGTCCCCTTTTATTACATGTATCTTCAGGTTTAGGTCCACACTCATTTAGGGTAAAGACACACTTACTATTCTACCGGCCCCAGCCCGTCGCCACCTCTCTCTTCTGAAAACGGGGGCACACAAATTCCATCCCTTTTTACTGTAAAACCTGGTGGGAGCACTCGATTGAGGTTTTTTTTTTCTAATCAGCTTCAAGCAGAGTTCACAACTGATTGGCAGACCAACCCATTCCCCCTCTAGCTGTGGCCAATGGAAATGCTTTGTTGTAGGCAATCAGTGTGCTCACAGCCAGAGTTCCAGAAGTCCTGTGATATAAGAAGCCCCTGGACTATTTATTCAATGGCCCCAGGTAGGCCCCAGAACTACCTTTTGCAAAGTAAACAAATATCCTCAATGTTCTAGGACTTGGGACATATGATATATAAGGCACTCCCTCCCCCATCACATTTTTAAAAGGAGAAAATGACACTCATTTTTATTCCTACTTTGCCTGACTGTAGCAACTCCATGACTCTTGGGTGTTTTGAGGGCATCAAAGTGCCATTTAAAGCCTGCTGCTTGCCAGCTCCTCTCCTATGCATTTTAAGTGTCTTTGAAAAAGAAGTAAGGCTGGAATTGAATATGAGCAGTGCTCCGGGGCTACAGCTCATAACAGGAGCGCTGATTTTTTTCCTCCTTTCCTTGGTGATGTGTAGCAATGTGGCATCACCATGCCCTGAGATTTCTTGCTCCTGCTCAGTTTCATTCATTGCCACTTTCAGAGGCAAGAGAAACTCTAAGCGTGTTGCCATCATGTTAGATTTTTTTAAAATATACTAGATATGTTACTGGGAGAGAAAGAAGGAAAAAATGCAGTGCTGGTGTTTCAGTGGCAGCCATGCAGCCTCTGTTTATAACCTCAGTATCTGAGCTACCTTTTGCCCTCTTAAGTTTAAAGGCTCGGGAGGTTTCTTTTTGAAGCCTGCTGACTGTGTTCAGCACCTGTGTATGCCCTGCACAGGTGTGTACAGCATCCTTTGAAGGCTGGGCAGCTTAAGAAGGGCTGCAATAGGTACAAAGTAACACATGATGGTGCCAAAGGCTAACAGATCTGGCAAGCAAGCTTGAAAGGGAGACTCCAGCTGAACAAGCATTTATGAGCAAGTATGATTCTGTTATTTTAGGGCTTCACTACTTTTCCACTAGAGAGCCAGTGTGGTGTAGTGGTTAAGGTGTTGGACTACGACCTGGGAGACCAGGGTTCGAATCCCCACATAGCCATGAAGCTCACTGGGTGACCTTGGGCCAGTCACTGCCTCTGAGAGGAAGGTAATGGTAAACCTCCTCTGAATACCGCTTACCATGAAAACCTGGTTCATAGGGTCACCATAAGTCGGAATCGGCTTGAAGGCAGCCCATTTCCATTTTCACTTTTCCACTAGTGGTGCTTGATAACACATGAAGGCAAGAAAGACGGTGCTGTGTATGGTCAATGTGCTCATTTTGTATGTATTTTGCCTCTGCATAGAAATGTTACAATCAGGCGTGTAGTGGCAAATTCAGAAGTGCAGAGTCCCTTCACAGCCACGCCCCCAGGATTCACCATCTTTTCTGCAATTACATGATTACAGAACCAGAAGAAAACTGCTGTGTGCATTCCCAGCTCAGTCTCTCTCCAGAGGCTAAATGTTGTCAGAACAGTTTTGACAAGTGTGGGGCTAGGATTTGGGAGACCAAGGTACTTTGCCATGAAGCTCCCTTCTTGCTTACCCAAGGAGCCAATCAGCATGAAAGGTGAGGCATATGTTAGCTACTGAGAAGAGTCTTCACAGTGACTGATGCACCTCCTTTCACTCTGATTGGCTCCAATCAGCATGAAAGGAAGCATGTTATTAGCTAGGTGAGAAGACTCTTCTCAGTGGCTATCATACTCCCCTTTTATGCTGATTGGCTCATACATAGGGACCCTGCTGGGACCCTACTCCCACAAAAGTAAGGGGTCTATGACCCCTCACAATCCTGGACAATAACATCCCTGGTTACAAGCAGTATGTCTTGCATTTCATGGCTTTTAGCTTCCATGCACTCACATTTGTCTTTGGTCTTTCAGTTCCAATCCTCTTCTGCTGTGGATCAGTGCAACATTAAAACTCAGGACACTATTGGGAGAAGGAGCCTCTTGTTTCTCTTACATGCTTTCATTAGGGCTAGTGAAAGGGTGACCTCACCTCAGCAATATCCTTGAGTTAAAAACAAACAGCCCTCTAAACTGCCAAAAGGAGAAATGTGGTATTGGGGTGCACAAACCAGCACACTGCAGGGGGTGCCAACCTTCTTGGGCCGGTGGACACATTTGGAATGCTTGGGAAGTGCTATGAGTGCAGTCACAAAATGGCTGCCACATCTAAGAACAGAAAGAGAGGCAGGACCACAAAATGCAGCAGGCAAGCACCCACCCATCAATGGGGGGGGGGGGAGGAAGGCACTTACATAAGGCCACTGCCACACTTGCTCATAGAGAAGCTCTTTGCAACTCTCCTCTGCTCAGAACAGAAATGAGGGTAGGCATCCAGTCCTCGCATCCAGTGAAATGTGGGCATGTTTAATGCAACAGGAGAGCCAGTGTGGTGTAGTGGAGTGGTTAAGGTGTTGGACTACGACCTGGGAGACCAGAGTTCGAATCCCCACACAGCCATGAAGCTCACTGGCTGACCTTGGCCAGTCACTACCTCTCAGCCTCAGAGGAAGGCAATGGTAAACCCCCTCTGTATACAGCTTACCATGAAAACCCTATTCAGAGGGTTGCGACTTGAAGGCAGTCCATTTCCTTTTTTTTTTATGGGACATGCTCAGTGTAGGAGAGGCTGGGCCAGTGCAAACTGGAACTGAGCAAGAAGAGCAAAGTTTTTCATGCATTGTGTTTTTTTGGGGGGGATATTTAATGAGACCGTTCCTGTGCCCTGGCAGGCATATAGTACCCCGAGGATATGGGACTGCTGCACTTCAAAACAAAACAAAAATATTAAAACTACCAAACATCAACCATTTTTCATTAGACGTTTCTAAATACTGGCCATATTACAGCCTTTGTTGAGTAAGTTCTTTGTGCCAAATTATATATCAATAGGGCAATTTATCATGATTTAGGAAAGCCTAAAGGCCAGGAACAAGACTAGAAGGGGGGACACTCAACGAGGAGTTAACAAACACACCCTATAGTGTTTATTTAATCTCTGTCTTTCCCTAAACTTGTAGTATGGACAAGTTTGTTTTTCAGGTGGACTCTAAAACTGAGATACCTAATGCAGCATCACATCATGCCCACCTAGAAATGTAGCTATCCCACCTAACAAGGCTGGCTGGCGACAGGGCTGCCTCATGTTTCTTCAGACTGTACAATGTAAAGGTACTGCCTTTCAAGTCGGTTCCGACTTATGGTGACCCTATGAATATGGTTTTCATGAGGCTGAGAGGCAGTGACTTGCCCAAGGTCTCCCAGTGAGCTTCGTGGCTGTGTGGGGATTCAAACCTTGGTCTCCCAGATCGTAGTCCAACACCTTAACCACTACACCACACTGGCTCTCCCTGGGCCAGTTGCCAGGGTTCTCCTGTCCAAATCTCCCCATCCCAAAGCAGCCCTGCTGGTCTGCGGGAAACCGGCAGACTAGTGATATCTCAAAGAACCTACACTTCAGCAGTGAACGACAGAGGTGGCTGAGCACAATAATGACGCAGATGCTGGAGCCCAGGATACTGATGCTAGATATCCCAGACAGCAGTAGCCCAGTCCCCACTGAAAGCCCAGTTTGACCATTAGACAGAAACTTACCCACAAAGAAGCAGAAAAAGAGTGGCCCAGCATTTCAGAACTACATTTAGAAAAGAACTTTGGGGGGTAGGAAGAGTTGAATAATGGCACCTGGAAGGGGACATATTTAATTCTCCCCAGGGATGACAGATCATGAGGCAGCCCTGTAGCCAGCCTAGGTAGGGCAGACCCATTTCTAGGTGAGGTGTGCTGTGATGATGCTGCATTATATAATAATGCCTGTGAAATACAATAGCTGCCCATGAAAATCACACATCTACCTTCCACACATTGATATATTTGAACTGATTTGTGTCATTGGGAGGAAGAGTGCGTTTTCACCCAGCAACATATACTAGGGTGAGTGTTGCAAAAATGCAACATCCCCTTAATAGAAGTGTGATCTTAGGGAAAGAAATTGGGATCCTTGGAAACAAATGTGGAAGAAGTGCACAATTAATGCCCAAAAGTGATCATCTGGAAAAACTCTTGGTGTCTTCATGGTAAGTTTTCATTCTTTGCTTTCGGATATATTTGTCTTTCAGGCCAGACAGATGGCAATGTACAGACAGCACTGAAAACTCCCTTCCTCTGCAGAAGAGCACACAGCAGGATTTGACCATAGTGAGCTTTGGTGGTTGGAACTTGCTACTTCCAACCGTACCTCTGCAGTTGCATTAACAGGGTCTTGTAAGCCATGGCTAATAATAGCTCAGCTCGCCCTCTAGGACATGGAGTACAGCCGAGCGTAATCAAGCAGCTCTAAAATGCAGCATTTATCCTGACATTCAGGAGCATGGGTGCGTGCCATGCAGTGAGAGGGAGACATACAGCAGGCTTGGTGACTGACTGATGAGCAACACAGACAATGAAGAACTGTGCATTATCCATATACTTTTCATTTGATGCATCTGCTTCAGGGTGTAGAAGGTGGCAAATTGGGGGATAAACTGTTAGATTTGGGGGGAGCCTTTTCTCCTTGAAGGAAATGGAGGAGCATTTCCCCCTCTGCAGAGACTTCAAAGGGGTTCCCTCTAACTGACCACCAGCTGATTAGGGAGTCTCTTTGAGGTTTGCCTGGAGCATGTCTTCAGAGCGGTTGCTCTTCAGTGACCCCCTTTAAACCATGATAGGTGTCAATCACCTGATGTCATTAGGATGTCGGATGAATGGGCCAAAGTGGGTGGGAAAGATAAAAGACTTGGCCAGGCAGGCCAAAAATGTTCCCAGTCCTGGTATAAACAATGAAAGGGGTGAATGATTCTGGAGTCAGGGTTTTGGACAAAAGTGAAGTGACTGGGGTGTGACAACGGAAGGCCAAAGAGAAAAGGGGATGCAAGAGCTAAGACAAGAGGTGATCAGAACATGAGCCAGAGTTTTAGCCAAGAGGATGGACAGCAATGAGTAGATTTTTTTGCAGTGATTGAACATGGAAAGCAAAGGTGAGTGTGGAAAGAAAGATAAAGCCAAGGCTTTATATCTGGTCAATAAAGCAGATAGTGACATTGTCAATAGTTAGGGGGAGTAATCAAGAAGAGAGGTTTGGAAGGAAGCCATACATTCTTGGGCGTACTGAGTTTGAGATTGCAATGAGACATCCATGCAGAAATATCAGGAAAGCACTTAGGATGTGGGACTGGCAGAAGGACATAGGACTTAGCCAGAGGGGCCGTGGTACTAGTGATATTTTACAGCACAATGCGATTCTGGTCTCAATTGTTCACTCCGGTGAGGAAATAAAATTATGACAGGACAGAAATCACCAGGTGGCGCTGTTGCTACATGTAATTACCTGTCCTTTGCCTTCGAAAGATGCAGCACCAATTTTATTTCGCCTCTGCAAGACATTGTTAGTTTTGCAAGCATGTGGGGGTGGGGCCAAACAACAGAAGGGTTTTATCTCTCACCTTACATCCTCTAAAAGTTAGAGAGTCCAATGCCACGATAGCATTTTGGTGCAGAGCCTGCAGCCGAGAAGTCTTCAGGAATTGATTGTCTGGATAACAAAACAAGCTATAGTATAAAACAGCAACGGGTGTTGGCCTGAAGAGTGCTTAATTTGTCAGATACAGTGTGCACTCCTTGCAGGTACTTGAGGACTCCTTCCGAATAGTGGGTTGCAAGAGAAAGGGCATGTGTACACGATGGGAAGTCCTTGCCTCTCCAAATAGCCTGCTGGGACTGATAAAGATCATGGGCCCATCTAGGGCTGAACTGAAAGTTCTTCATGAAAAACTTTTGCTCCATATTTTGGGGGACAAACTGGTCCTGTGGCTTGCTTTTTTATTTTTTTAAAAAATCCTGTTTTATGGCAATGTTCCTTGCAGTGGCCAGTGGCTGGCTGGCCCCTTCCCTCTCCCCTCAAATGCCCCTCAAAATGACATTGTTTTTGAAGATGAGGGGGGATGGTGGCCACCAGGAAAAACACCACCGATGTTTTCCTTTTCACCACTGTTTTGCCATGCAAAAATCACCAAGATCCCCACCTAGTTTCATCACTGGCAAATGGGGTTACAATATGGGGGGGGGGCAAACACTTGGGTCACCTTAATCCCACCTAATGCAGTGGCTCTTTCTCACCTAATGCAGTGGCTCTACAGTATTTGAATGGTCCACCCCAGAGGCTGATGGGATCTGAAGGGTTTCTGAACTCTCAAGGACTTTCCTGAATGGCTGCCACTTCTGAGAGAACCTTTCTAAATGTCCTCTCCCTCTGAACAGAGACTGTTCAGCCCCTTAGGAACAATGAAGCAGCTGGGGAAATGGCTTGAACGGAAGTGAAAATTCAGCTGAACATAGGTGAGAATTCCTCATTAATGCCACTCTTTGGTGGTGAAAGAACAATTCTTCACCACCATTGCGCCGGCAGTTCGTAGCAAGCTTTCCCATGTGATTTTTCAGCCTTCTGCAGCGTGGTTTGCAAAACCATATAAAAGAGTTATTGGGGACCCATTGCAACTTATTTGCTAAGCACTTGGAGAACAAAGCTCCTCACATTTACCTTGACTTAAAGGCCACCAGTTTAACAGTTCAGTCTATGGAAGTGTGCCATCTGGGCACCATCTGTTGTGTGGCCTAAGGATGTGGATGAATGAAGTGCTTGGTGGACTGCATACTTGCTCAACCTTGTCCTTGGCTAGTAACATCTAGCAGAAAGGAACTGGCTGGTTGATTGATTGAGTTTATTTACATGCCACCTTTCCACAGCAAGCTGTGCCCAACGTGGCTTACAGCAAAGAGACGTCAGTTTACAAAACAATACATTCACGCAGGACAAAAACCAATAATGTCAAAACATAAAATAAATTCTATACCACAAAAGAAACAATCTGTCTGACCTTCTGAGAGGGAGTGGTCTTGGTCACCTTGAAAGTCGTGCTTCTGTGGCTCCTAAAGAAATCCTCTCTGGTCATCAAGGACTATAACCATTGGTTGGCTGTAAATATCCTTCTTGGACAAGATACTTAAGTAAGTGATGGTGTGCACTTCAAAGCATCTTGGATAAGACTCATTATTTAGATCCATTTCAGTTTGGTTTCAGGACACAGCTATTTACACTCCGGTTATCCCCAGATTAGATTATTATAATGTGCTGTATGTGGGGCTTCCTATGAAAATTTACTGGAAATTCCAGTTAGTTCAGAATACAGCCACTATGCTGCTTAGAAACAGCGGTAGCAAACAGTGTTTGTTTGTTTATTTGAGTGGTGGCCCCCAGTCTGCGGAATGCTCTTTTCAGTGAGACGTGCCAGGCACCATCCTTGTTGGTCTCTAGGTGCCAGACTAAGTCACAATCCTCTGCTTCTCACAAGCAGCTGGCAGTAAAAAAGAAGTATGCTTCAGAGATGCAAGAAACTAGCCAAGACCACATATAGCAGCTACTTTGCCTGTGATTCCTCTGGCTGCAACAGGTTCTCTCTTTACTCCCCCCCCCTCAAATCATGGCCTTTTCACATGGGCCAAAGTGACCTATGCCATGGACCCCAACAGTGTGGTGGAGGCATTAAAGTCATATAAAGTAACTGAAAGTGGACGAGGGGTCATTTCAGATGCCTTAGAACAGTAAGATTGGCATTACAAAGCATTTGTGTGTGTTTTTATGGGCCACAAGCCACAGCAAAACTAAAATACACATCCTAGTGATTAGTGATGGCTGGAGCTGAGCACGAAGGAGATGTCAGTTGGGCTGTGTAGTATGTGATTCAAAGTGTTAGGAATAAGATGTGGAACAGCATGAGGTGGTGGATTTGAAGGACCCACGTGTGTTGTTTATCTATATGTACATGTGTTACTTTAAAAAAAAATACTTAAAAGGATTTTAAAAATGACTGAATTCAACAACCAGTAAAATAACAAAACAGTAAAACACATACTACATTTGATGTTCAATATTTTGGATTCAAAATGGAAGTGTTTTCCAATTGAACAGGTTGTGTGCATCATTCCCCCTAGCTTTCTAGAACAGCCTTCACAATCCTGGTTCCCTTCAAATGTTGTGGACTACACCTCCCATCAGCTCCAGTCCAAAACATCTGGAGGACATCAGGTTGGCAAAAGCTGCCCTAGCCCCATAGCCTTTGTTCTCTCTTGCCACCTGCTATCTGTGCCTCAAAGTCCATCTGTTCCTCTCTGCGCTCAACAGCCTGTGAAGGCTCCTGCTTTCAGATGCAAACCTTTGGGCATCCTTGCAGCAGGCTAAAGGTTCTTGATACATGATCTCTAGTCACTTGGTCTGGCTCAAAATAGGTGCAGATATCATAGGAACCTCAAGGATCCTGACCTGCCAAGTCTCCCAAGTGGTGGGAGCAAGATGGCTCTTCAGTGAGAATATAATTGTATTTGATCAAGTGGAGGATTTATGGCTTATCCAATGATTTAACACACTGCTAAAGAATTTTGAATGGTGCAGTGTGACTTCATGATTGATGCCACAATCAAAATGGGAGTATAGTCTGGCAACCTTGTCAAGTCAAGAGTTTACTTACATGGGGCAAGTAAAGTCCTTCAGATGGGTTTATGGGGTTATATAGTCTATGCTTGACAGTATTCTAGGTGTTGCATATACCTTATGGAATCTTATAGTATACCATGTGGCTGTCCTTTAGTATCATTATCGTATTATGCTGGTATTCCAACTGTTTCTAGTGAACTTTATATATGTTGGACAAGTTAAACTTTTATTTGTGTTCTTTGAGAGCTTATGTTAGCTTGTTCAGCTTTATTATTTAAATAAGTGATCCAACACAATCTGTTTGTTTATGTTGGTGGTGTCACATTATAGGGTGTTATAGAAGGTATCTCTTAATGGTGAACTTTGGTTTTCATCCATCAGAGTGACCAAGGCAGTTTCCATGCCAAAACTAATCTTTGAAACCAGGCTGAAATGGATCCAGATAATCAGTTTAATCAAAAGTGCCTGAAGTTGCATGGCAACTACACCCTTTAGCATCTCGCCCAAAATATTTGCAACTCCTAATAGTTGTTTTAATTCTTGGAGTCCAAAGAGTGTTTCTTTAGGAGCAGCCTCACAACCATCTCTTTTCAAGGTGGCTAGAGCTGCACTCTGCCACAAAGAGGAATTGACCTCCTAGATCCAACTGGTCAATCCTCTTTAACTAGGTGTTAAGAACCAAGAAGGGCAAGGGTCAAGAGGGCAAGTGGTTAGATGCACCCCATTGACCATCTTGCCACATTCTTGTGGTCAACAATCGACATTTATTCAATAAAGGCAGGCACCGGTGCAATGGGTACACCAATAGACTGAACTGCGCAACTGGTAGCATGTGAGTGAGTGAGTGAGTTTGTTAAATGTCTGTCCCACCCTTCATCCCAAAGGAGCCTAGGGCAGAGTTGAAGCAGATGCAAGTGATTTTATCTTGGTGTTTTGGAGACAGATCACAGTGGGCCACTAAGGCATCTTTCCTGAGGTCCTAACTGCAGAAGACTCCAAGCCGTTTGGAAAAGGTCTGCTGGACAGTGCTCTGAGGATACATTGATGAAGTATTTTTTTCTTTGCTGCCGCCACCACCACCACTTAGTAGTCTGGATAATGGGCAATGTAGTGTGTTCAACAGGGTTCACTGTGAATCTTAAGCTGCTTTCATTCTAGCCATCTGCCTGCTTCGTTGCCCCCAGGCCCCTAGTCAACCAGAAGGACACCGGATCCATTCAGTGAAAGAAGGTGCTTAGGGGTGATATTGAAAACCACCTAGGTCATCTTCATATCCCACAGAGCCACATGGGCTTTGACAGAAGCCCTATCTATGTCAATTGGAAACTTCCAAAGGACTGTCAGGAATCCATTAGGGTACACCAACTTCCTAGGGTGGGTCGTCCTAACTGGACTCCTCCCCCCATGGAGGAGATGGTCACTGTAAGCCTGAACTTCATGAGCAAGTGATCAGACTGTGACAAAAAAAGTAAATTTTAGGTCATCATTCTGCCCAGCCCAGAACACACCAGAAGTCTTGAGGATGATCTGCTCCATGTATCTGCCCAATGACATGTTGGTACAGCCCTATGGTCGTCATGGTAACTATGGAGTTCTGAGACTGTCAAGGCCTCCTTATCATAGACACTGAGATCCTCCCAGAATCAAAGGCTGGGAGTCTTCAGTTCAATATTTGAGACCACCTCTGTTAATTTGAGCAAGGAGACTTTTAACTAGGGGGTGGTTGGTACACAAGAAAAATAATCAGTCTGTCCCTAGTGTCCAACGCCATGTGCAAACTTTTAAATCCAGGACTCATCTGGACAGGAAACCTGGAGAGGGAGATTATCTTTTTAGATCACCCCCCTCCACCACCCCAGCTCTTAAGCCTGTGTTAGTGATGAACCAAAAAATAGGTGGACAGAGCTGAAAAACCTCTCAGCTTGTCCACATAGGCCTTCTTAGAAAGGCAAGCCAGGCTGGCTCCCTCATCTAGTATCAAGTCCTGGATTGCCTCTTGCTTATTACAGACTAGCCTGACATTCAGTAGCAGCACCATAAGGCCTGAGACGTGGTGGACAGGGCAATGCAAGTGCCCTTGGCTGGGGAAAGGACCAGAAAGGGAAACAGCTTGTGTATATTTGACTTAAGCTTGCCTTGGAATACCACCTGCATATCTACCTCTACTTGAAGCAGCATGATTTGAGGCATGGATGGCCTGAGAGAGAGACAGGAGCAGTGTGATCCTCCTTGTTCTCCTGGACCCCTCAGTGGCTTTCAGTACCATCAAGCATGATAACCTGGATACACTGTCTGGGCTGAGATAGGGGTGGTTCTTTCCTGAAGGTCATGCTGGGCAATTACTATGTGGTCCTGCTATGGGGTCCCACAGGATTCCATGTTCTATCCCATCCTGTACTTGAAACTGTTGCATGAGGTCATCCAGGGATTGGGAGTGAGGTGTGATCAGTACACTGGCACCACCCAGTGTTATTTCTCTTTTCATTTGATTCAGGTGAAGTGCTTGAGATGCTGAATCAATATCTGGGATCCATAATGGAGCAGATGAGAGCCAATAAGTTAAAACTGTATGCAGACAAGACACAGATACTGTTGGCAGAGTAACTGTCCTTGGAAGGGAGAGGCAGTCACGCTGCTCCAGACAGTGTTCTTCTCTTCTCTCTTTGAAGGAGCCAGTTTCATTATCTGGCGTACTGCTAGATCCAGCAACCTCTCTTGGACAGATAGCTTGACCACAATTATCCTTCCTTCCTTCCTTCCTTCCTTCCTTCCTTCCTTCCATTACTTTACATTTATACCCCGCCTTTCTTTCATCATTGAAACGTAAGTCTTGATTTCAGAAATATGGAGTTGTTTGTGGTATGATTCCCTAAAATGGGGGAGAAATTTGACTCAAGTTGCATTTTAAAGGCAAACTTACCGAATTTGCACTTTCTGAAATACTATGTGAACAAAAACACTGTGTTGCTACATCACTCCCTGCTTAGGAGGTGACACATACCCATCGGAATAAGTAAAGTTCACAAACATACATGATGGTATAAAGAGTATCTGCACATATATAATCACTGCACTCTGCAGGTGAGGGCCTCCTGCAGATACCATCTTATCAGGAGGTCCATTCCGCACAACATAGGAAATGAACCTTTAGTGTGGCGGCACCTACCCTGTGGCATTCCCCCTCCTTAAATATTAGACAGGTGCTGTTACCTTTTCGGTGCCTATTGAAGACCTTCCTCTTTCAACAAGCTTTTAAAGTTGAGACCTTATCCCAGTCTGCGTCTGTGTTGGAATTGCTTTTTAATATGTTTTTAAACCTTTAAAAAAATGTTTTTAACCTTTTTTTAAAGATGTCTTGAAAGCTTTTTAAAAAATGTTTTTAAAGATGTTTTGTTTTAATGTATTTTAATGTCTGTTTTTATGATATTTTAGAGTGTTTTTAGTGCTTTTGTTTGCCTCCCTGGGCTCCCGCTGGGAGGAAGGGCGGGATATAAATCAAATAATAAATAAATAAATAAAATCTGTAAGCATCAAGGAAAGAACACACACTCGGGCACCTAGCAGATATTCTGCAAAAAAGAAAAAAATTAGTTCATACTGAAACATGTAAATATGCAGAGGCAATGTTCCCTATATGCGCTATATGTTCATTCATAAATTCGTGTTGGCAGATCATGGCTCCACATGCACACAACCTTGTCCAGTCACTGGCAAGGTGTAGTGCAAACATTCTCACATACTTTAAAGCATATATATTCACTTGGGACAGACTGTAGTCTCTGTCTGCCTTCTTACACACCCACGTGGACACACTTCACTGTAACAGGTACATATACAGCACACACATAGAACATATTCGTGTATGTGGCAACATGCCACAGAAAGTTTCTCTGTGAATCTATTGCATGCCCACATGATGTGTATGAATCTGCTCTTATACATATCCCACACGTACTCCTGCCTGCACACTCATGCATGCGTGCATGCGCGCTCACACACACACATTCATGTGATCAGCTGGTTGCAGTGTCAAAATGCACTCACATATGTTGTGACATTCTCTTTCTTTCCCTCCCTGTAAAAATAAGCTCAGGTTGTGTCCGGTTGTTTTCTCATGCTTTGCTGTCTCTCTCCCCCCCCCCCCCGCCGGCTGGTGAGGGCTGACTGTGGAATGCTGTTCATGCCTGTCCTGCTCGACTGGACAGGACAGCTGGGAGGGCCCACACAGTGTGTGCTTCGAACGGGTGTGTGTGTGTGTATCACAGGCTGCCTTTGAGTGCATGTCACAGGTGATCCAGATGGGCCCAAAGGAAAGGGATGCATTTGCCGCTCTTCCGTCTGTAACACTCTCTGTTTCCCAAAGTAGTGAGGAACGAGTGGGTGGTGAGCGGCACACACTTTATGCTTGGCTAACAGCTTCCCTTACCCTGGGAGGTGAAGAAAGCTCTGGAAAGGTGCCCAGCACATTGCTGCGTCCCTGATGCGACCTTATTGCTGTGCGTTATTGGGTGGATTCCACCACCGCCTGACAGCGCTGAGAGTAGGCGCTTGGCATGTGGGGAGACATGGGCAGTTGCTATGGAGCCTTCCTTGCCTCCCCTCCCAAATCTCCTTGTTTTCCTTCCATGCAGCTCTGCTGAAACATTTCAGGCTGCAACATCTGTGCTTCTCTCGTTTTGTCTCTCCTGGAAAAGGCCCGGCTGTAAGAGCTGCCAAATTGTGCCACAGTATGGCGAAGAGGAAAATGTCAGGTAAAGAGTGGG
The DNA here is from genome assembly GCF_030035675.1 of Rhineura floridana. Lineage (NCBI taxonomy): Eukaryota > Metazoa > Chordata > Lepidosauria > Squamata > Rhineuridae > Rhineura > Rhineura floridana. Next base: position 175,612,947 of record NC_084480.1, on the reverse strand, counting down.
CAGAGAGCACGCGGGCACCGCAGATCCAAGGCAAGGCCTGTTGCAATAGGAAGAACAATTGTGTCTCACTCTGCTCCCTCTCCCCCCCCCACCAGCAATAGCGCTCTTAAAATATTAACTATGCTGCAATCCTGCAGGGGGCTGAGTGCCTCCTGCAAGAAATGAAAGCCTTCTAGGGGCTGGGAATCTGCCCTTTGGGGATAGAATCTCAGCGGGGAGTACAGCATTTTATGTTCACTAATTATGCTATGGTTTTTCTTCAGGGAGAATCTTGTCCCTCATAAATCAGTGGCAGCTTCTAGTACTGTGAAGCATGAAGGAATGGAGGATATTCTTGTTTCGGTTTTTTGCCATTTTTACTGCGTTGGCTGGAAAGAAGGAAATAATAACTTCTCTTGGTGTTGGTGCAATTGGGGGGAAAGGGCCCTCAGACAACCAAGATCTGGGTATGTCCTAAGAAGATAATAGAATTGGTGTTTTGTTTTATTTTGGGGCTTCCTCTGTGGCTGTTTCAGGTAGTATCAAGATGAAATGGAAGGGTGGGCTTAGTGGGCTTTTTCAGCTGGTATGCAAGATTGCCTTTGCTGTCCTTTGATGAGATAGATTCAGTTGTCCCCTTGAAGAGCAGTCCTTCAGCTTGAAATGTATTAGTCCTTAGTTAAGTGTTTCAGGTTAACCTTTGAGGTCTCCTCTTTCACTTCTCTTAGTCATGGGACAGGTGAACAGGTGACAAAAGGAGTTAATATTAGCACCCAGCATACACTCAAAATGTATTTTGTACGAATTGTATTCTATTTCATGAGCACATATTTTTTACTTGCTGTTCTTCTATTATTGCGAATTATGTCCCAGAGGCCATCCAATTTTGCAGCTCTCTCCATAGGCAGAGTGCAAGGTTTACCCATGGAGCCAGCCTCCTTGGATGCAGCTGTGGAAACCTCTGTGACCCTCCTCTGCCATCAGTGCTCCGATGACAGTAGGAGAAGAAAAGGGGTGTGTGCTGGGAGGAGGTGGTGGATCAGGGATGCTTCAGATCTCCTGGATCCAAAGCCCTTCCATTCTCTGAAATGCACCCAGAACAGGGGCAGAAATTGCTTGCGTATAAGTACTTAGTGCTTATTTTCTCTCCTGTTGGGACCAATGAGAGGGAGTTTTCTTTAAAAAATAAGTCACAGAAAGGGAGGGGTAGGGGAAAGCGATGCCTCCAGCTTCTGCCCTTCCAGCACGAGCCTGGCAGGATTTTGGATCTGGAGGTTCATCCATCTTGGGGTCTCTTTCTCCTGCTCTGTTTTGGATTGCTCTGTCTGGATTTAATATTCATGGAAGGCAAGGCTTTGATTGCTTTAATCTCCATTAATATTAGGCATGATAGTTAGATGTAGAGAGGCAGCATAGTGTTGACTACCAGATGCTGAAGACAAGCAGGAAACGGACATAACCTTCACGCCTCTGCTTGTGGTTGCCCCGGAGCAGAGAGTATGTGTGCATGTGTGTGTTGAAGGCAGAAGGTTGGGAAATATGATCTGGTGCAGCAAGGCAGTTCTCATGTTTTTACATAAACATTTAGAATGAAAACATTTAAGCTAATGAGTGTGAGGGATTGTAATGCCCAGACCTGAGAGGATGAGAGATGGGGAGAGGAGGAAAGGGATTTCATCCCAGTACTGTAACAACAAGCCCACAAATCCTCACTGATCCAAAGTAAGCATCAATCCAGGGTAGATAAACAAAGGGGGAAGATCTGACAGGATGGTGGTGTCTCCCATTATTGTTGAAGGCAGACAATGCATTACAATAGATTTTGCATCCTCCACTCCCCCTAAAAAGCCAGTTCACTGTCTCCATTAGTAGGCATTTTGACTAGTATGTATGTATGTATGTATTTATACATACCCCGCCCTAGAGCTTGGAAAAGTTACTTTTTTAAACTACAACTCCCATCAGCCCCAGCCAGCATGGCCACTGGATTGGGCTGATGGGAGTCGTAGTTCAAAAAAGTAATTTTTCCAAGCTCTGCCAGGAGCAGAGCTCCTTCCTCCCAGCAGGAGCCCAGGGCGTTTGTGAAACTTCATGAAGAATTCATGTTTGCTTGTTTTCCTGTTCCCTCTCCAATCCCTTTTCTTTTTGCATTGTGCCTATATGGCTGTAAACACACTAGTTGCCAGATCAAAGTGTTTCCACTAGCCACACCTGGAGGGAGAACAGATTTATCTGCTGATCAATTGGGAAATCTCTTAGAAACTTTTTTTAAAAAATGCACTCAAGTGGCTCCCACTGGGTTTTACAGGGAAAAGGGGCAATGTTTGAGTAGCGTCATGTGCCCTGGTTTTCAGAAGAGAGAGGGAGATGCGCTGGAAGTGGCAGAGCAGTGAATGTGTTTCTACCCCTGTGATTGTAAGCCTGCAGGCAGAGACTGTGGCTGTGTACACAGCACATTTTTAAAGCACATGACTTCTTCCAAAGAATAATGGGAACTGTAGTTTGCCCTTCACAGAGCTACAATTCCTATCATCCTTAACACACTACCGTTCCCAGGATTCTTTGGAGGAAGTAATGTGCTTTAAATGTATGATGCACACACATCCTTTGCTTTGTTACTCTTCATACCCACTTAAGCTGTGAGCACACTAGTTGCGTACAACAAAGCGTTTCCATTTGCCACACCTGGAGGGGCAATGGGTTGATCTGCTGATAGGGATGGGTGAAAATGTCAATTCAGTTCGCATTTCAAGCAGAATTGATCAGATTGCAGTTTCCTAAACAATATGAGAACCGAAACACAGCCGTCCTTCGAAATTCACATTTATTAGAATTTTGGGATGCATTTCCCAACTAAACAATATTTATATAAATGTATATATTAAGGGAAAGTGTGCATAACAATGAATATGAGTGAAAATAACATGCAAAAAGGCATGAAATTATGAGAAATGGCTTGCAAAAATGTGCACCTTTGTCAAAACGGCCTACAAAAATGTGTTTATTTGGAGAACTTCACACTAAAACAGTGGGGGATTTTCATGAGGATTTTTTTTAAAAAAATTCGCAGGTCGCTGTAGAAATGTAGAGGACTGAATTTAACTTTGGAAAAATGAGAAACTGAGAGAACTGAAACAGATGTCTCCATCCCTCTCTGCCGATCAATTGTGAAATCTGTTTGAAGTGAATGTTATAAAAACCGCACTCAAGGTGCTCCCACCAGGTTTTACAGTAAAAAGGGGTGGGTTTGACTAGCGTCATGTGCCCCCGTTTTCAGAAAACAGAGGTGGAGATGCACTGGAAGCGGCAGAACAGTGAGTGTATCTCTACCCCTAGATAACTTTAAATATATTACGCCCACTAAATATCCTTTTATTTATTTTAAACATTTATATCCCACCCTTTCCTCAATAAAGCCACTGAACCTGAAATGTAGAATTATGCCCTAAAGATACATATCTACTTCATTCCGATATGTCAGTGTTCAACAGAGATGTTGTTGTATTGCTTTTTTTAAAAAAAAAAGGATGGTCAAAAAGGTACAAAGACCGCATACTCCCTCCCAGTTGCTTCAGCAGACACTGGAGGCAAGTGTCCTCAGGATCCCAGCATGGCTGCCACTCATTACCCAATGAATGAGAAAGATCGTTTCCTCAGAGCCATCCATCCACTTCATCTGGACCCAATCCATAAGCTGAAGTGACAACTCACGGGTGGCATTCTATTATTCTTTCAAAGAGACCACCATCCCCATTTCTTATGGCAGGTTTGGTCTGTGGGCCGTGATTGAATCTCCCGCACCTTTTTTCCTGAAGCAAAAAAGCAGCTGCTCGTAGTGGTGGGTTTGGACTGGGGCCACAGACTGGGAGAGGTTTTTTTAAAAAATAATCCTTTTCTTTGCGCTGCTTTTCTGATTAAAATTGCCCATCCAAATGCCTTACTAATAGACAGATAACCATATGGTGCCTGGCTTTAAGTAAATGAGCTTTCTAAAATGTGGGTAGAGACACACTTGCAGCTGTGCTGCCTTCAGTGCATCTCCACCTCCATTATCTGAATGCGGGGATATACGATGCCGGGCAACCTCCTTTTATTCCAAGACCTCAGAATTTGCAGCTCCAGTGCATTTTACCTTGATGTCAGCTTCACACAGACTTCAATACTGATTGGCCATCAACCCAGTTGACACTACACTCCATGTGTGTCCAATGAAAACGCTTTGCCAGACATGGTGACTGCCCCAACATTTTGCTGTGGGAGGTTCTAATCAGCTGTGGGGAAGAGAGATGTGTCCAGCCATGGGCAAATGCATTTGAAACTGCAGCCATACAAAATAGTCTCACTGCTTTTGAAACAACTAGCATGCATGCAGCTGGTATTGGGTAATAAATGACACCTTTTGTATCTCGATCCTGGTAAAGAGGACACAGTATGCAAGACTTGGACACATATAACTTTTTCTTTGTTCTTACAGTCTCTCTTACAAGCGTCTGTCTCATTTTTCTTTCCTCTCTTCCATTAATCCCGCTTCCCCCTCTTCTCTTCCTCATTCTATCAGAGCTGTCTATGGACAAACCTCTGAAAAACCAACTGGGAAGAGACTACAGCTATGAAGATACACCACAACCCTATTATTCAGAACAATGAGCCCATCTATACCTCCTTTTAATCTGCTATCTAACCCGCTTGAGTGTCCATTAATTTGCTGGCATCTATATGACATACTCCACCATTTCAGACTTTTTCTAGAAAAATCTGCCCTTGCAGTACTCTGCTATAAACCGATTATTATTTCTGTCCCGATCATTAACCACTCTAACCTTTGCAGTGAGGACTCTTTCCCTGCTTTTTTGTATTATGGGTGGATGACATTAGATCCCACCCTCTGTCCATGCCTCCTCCTCCTCTCTTACAGATCATTCCTGCTTCCAGTACCTCTTCCTTCTGGCTTCTGTTCCTGTATCGAATTGCTTTTTTTTAACTACTATTTTGCAATCAAACATAAACTTGAATGTTTACTGAATAATATTTTCACTTAAAAGCTATCTGTGATATTACGCAAACAATTCGTTGATGTTAAAATGATTTGCAACTGGTTGCTCCACTTTTTTTGGTCAAAATTGCCGACTTGTGGTTCCTGAAGTGCGTGCGTAGGTCAGTTGTGGTCTTTCCTACGTATTGGATATGACATCCTGGTCTTTTGTACTCGATGATGTAAATTATATTGCAGGACCTGCAGGTGATGTTCTGTTTGATGTAATGTGTCCTGCCTGTCCTAGTGCTTGTAAAAGTGGCTGTCTCCCTGAGGTACACAGAGGTGATACAGCATTTGGAGTGACAAGGATGAGACCCTGGATGGGTGATAGGTGGCTTAAGCACAGCTCTCACCAACAGTCTGTGCAAGTTAGGAGGTTGGCGAAATGCTATAACAGGAGGCCTGCTGATGGCTCTAGTAAGATGTTCAGAGTTTGCCAGCAATGGGTAGCTCTCCCTGATTGCTCGGTGATACTTTGGAGATGCTGGATGGAAATCTACCACAAATGGAATCCGTTGCTCTCTGCTCTTTGACACCTCAGTATGATGGAGGAGGTTTTCTCTGGACAGAATGGAGGCTCGGTGGATGTTGCAATTCATAATATGTGGAGAATATCCTCTTCGAAGAAGGTGTTCTTTAAGTTCACTGATCCTTCTCTGGTATTTATCTTCAGTGTTGCAAATAAGTTTGATTCTCAGAGCTAAGCTATACACAATGTTCTTCTTTATATGCCTAGGATGGCAGGTTTTCCAGTTTAAATAGGTGTGGGCATCAGTGGGTTTGCGGTAGAGATCAGTGGCTATTTTGTTGTTTTCAGTGGTGAGAAGGACATCCTAAAAGGGATGTGTGGATTGTCATTTGTACTATTAAATGTAAACTTAATAGATGGATGGATAGAGTTGATGTAATTGTTAAATTGTTCCAAACTCTCTTTACCATTTGTCCAGACCATAAAGATGTTGTCAATGTATCGCCACCATATGAGTGGTTTGTTGATGGCCTTTTTGAGGATCTCCTGTTCCAGTTTACCCATGAAGAGATTTGCATATGATGGAGCCATGCGAGTCCCCATAGCTGTGCCTTGTAGTTGCAGGTAGTGTTCTCCATTGAATGTAAAGTTGTTACAAGTCAGGACTAGTGTAGCTAAAGTTGTGAGAACCTCTGTTGGAGGACTGTTCATATCTCTGGTGTTAGGGAACTCATTTAAAGCTTGAATCCCATCATTATGTGGTATATTGGTGTAAAGAGATGTGACATCTAAAGTAGCTAGTATAGTATTGTTGTGGAATTGATACTGCTTGTTTAAAGACTCAATTTTAAGCAAGAAGTCCTTGGTGTCTTTGATATATGATGGGAGGTTTTGCACCATGTTTTGTAAATTTAAGTCAATGTACAGATAAATCCTTTCAATAGCTGAGACAATCGGGTGACCAGGATTGTTGGCTTTGTGGATTTTAGGCAGCATGTAAAACATATATATAAAGCATATATATGAAAATGAAATGGACTGCCTTCAAGTCGATTCTGACTTATGGGCAACCCTATGAATAGGGTTTTCATGGTAAGCTGTATTCAGAGGTGGTTTACTTATACACACACACACATATTTTTGTGCTTTTTGGGAAAAGCGGTGAAAAGCAAACTATGATTATGGACCAATCACCGTAAAGGGGTGGACTTAGAGGCATGACAAAATGTGGATTTTGAGGTTAGGTATGGATGGGCCCAATGGTAAAAGGGTAATAAAAGGGGACCAAAAGTCAGTTACAAATTTTAGTCCCCTTTTTATTATTTATTTATTTATTTCAGATATGTGTGTGCACCACTCATGTGCATTACTGTCTTATTTATTTATTTATTTCAGGTGTACAGCTGTTTTGGGGAAGGGCCATGGCTGAATGGCAGAGCATCTGCTTTGAAAGTAGATAGTTCCAGGTTCAATCGCTGGCATCTCCAGGTACGGCTGGGAATGTTTCCTGTCTGAAACCCTGAAGAACTGTTACCACTGCCAATTAGTGTTGACAAGAATGAGCTAGATGGATGAAAGTTCTGACTCAGTATAATGTAGCACCTTGTGTTCCTGGAGAACCTCCCAAAGTGGTTTCCATAAAAGTACACTTATCCACCATCTGCAACAGAAGGTATCAATGTAGATGGCAGAGTTAAAGGACGGGGGTGGTTGATAGTGTTAAGTAACAGAAATAAACAGCTGCCCTTTTATGTTACACTGGTTCTCATGGACAGAGAGACATCTGAGGGCTTGGAAAGCAGAATAGCTTCAGGAACGGTGACTTGTCCTTCCCTCCTCATCAGGTCTTCTGGGTTCTCTAGACTAAGATCCTCTTCATCTGCTGCTTGCTGAGCCTTCACAAGTCTTAAGATACTCCCATTTCTTTCCATCTTCAAGAACAGCTGAAACTCTCATCTGCCTACAATCTGTAAAGGACGTGAATACCTGTAATGTCCCTTTCTGAGTCTGTAGGGCAGTTTCACTCTGATTAAGTCTCCAGTTTCAAATGTGTGAGTTGCGGTTCCTTTTTTATAGTCTACATACTGTTTATATTTGTCTTGTTTTTCTTTTACATATGAATGAAGTGCCACATCAGAAGGTTTTCATGCCAGAGTGTACAGGACAGGTAGTCAGTCCTGTACAAACTTTGTGTTCTCTTAACAGTTCAAAGTATGATTTTCCTGACATTGAGTGTAGATTGTCTCATGTCAGGAAACTTCCCATGGTGCTAACTTCCAATTAGGAAGCTATAGCCTCTCTTTTCTAGATTGATCATTCTGTTAACCAGGCGTTTAGGCTTTGGATGGTACAAGGAAATAATTTTATACTTTATGCCATTACTTTGGAGGTATTTCTATAGAGCTTAACTGAACCCCCTTATCTCTCACAAGAGAAGTGCTTCCGGCAAATAAAATAAAATACAATACAAAAAAATAAAATATGAACACGTGAAGCAAACACTGTTTCTGTTACAATTTTTGAAGAAAATATAACCTCAGGCCATTTTAATTTTACTTATTTAAAAGATTTTAAGGTTGCCCTGTAGGCCAATGTCCTCTCTGGATAACTTCCAAATTTAAAACTGCAATTAAACAGATCTGATAGATGATTTCATAGGCACAAATTTCACAGCCAAAGAACAATGATCACAGTTTTTTAAATGAATACAACCCCAAAATAACCAAATTACCTAAAAAAAGGTTTTGAATGATAGACCACCATTAATATGGTAGGGTCTTTGTCTAGCTATTTGATCATCGAATGACCTCATTATGTCAAGGACCAGCTTCTCCTATGGACAAGGAAGGCTGTCAACAGCAATACAGAGATCTTTTGGCTGATATCCAAATGTGTCCCACTTGCACAATGGACCTTGGTTTGTGCACATGGGATCCGCCCTTCCTCTTCTGCTCCAGAGATTGGGGGATCCTCTAAAATGGGGGGGGGGAGTAAGAAGGCTGCAGAGGGAAGAAAAAGAGAAAGTCTGATTACACCCACAGGCATGACATTGGATCTCATCCTCTGTAAGGTCAGTGATGCACAATTTCTCTTTTCTTTTATTAAGAATTTTTTTAAAAATACAACATATATTAACAAGAACAGAAAGAAGAAATATTAAGTAATGTATAAGATAAGATCCTCCGTGGCGCAGAGTGGTAAGCAGCGGTAATGCAGTCGAGGCTCTGCTCATGGCCGGAGTTCGATTCCAACAGAAGGAGGAAGCCGAATTTCTGGTAAAAGGGGTCGAGGTCCACTCAGCCTTCCATCCATCCGTGGTCAGTAAAATTAGTACCTGGCATATGCTGGGGGGTAAAGAAAGGCTGGGGAAGGAACTGGCAATCCCACCCCATATATACGGTCTGCCTAGTAAACGTCGCAAGACATCACCCTAAGAGTCGGAAACGACTCGCACTGTAAGTGCGGGGACACCTTTACCTTTAAGGTATGTTTAGTAGATTATAAAAATAATGTATATGGATACTTATTATCCTGGTAGTTCTGGTTCCAAACTAAAATAAAAGTTAACAAATTTTCTATATATTTATTCATTTACCTGTTTTTTTCCTCTTTGATAATAAATTTTGTCAAATTTGGATTTTGGCTATTGTTAAGAGAGTTGCAACCATTTCAATATCTGTATCCAGAACTATGTCCTCTAAGTAATTTAACAGGATAACACAAGGACTGTGTGGTAACAAGTATCCTGTCATTTCATATATGTGATTTGAAACCATAGTCCAGTTATGTTTGTATTTTTCAGCAATTTCAGAATATATGGAAGAAGTCAACTTTAGTACCAGCACATCTCCAGCATTTGTATATTGCTCTCTGATAAATGTTGGAAGTTCTGTATGGAGTAAGATACCATTGGTACTGGATCTTAAAATGGTTTTCTTTTAAGTCTGTAGAGATCAATCTTTGCAGTATGTTACTCCACTTCCATTTGTTTATTTCTAAATCATGCTGCAAGTCTTTGACCCATTTTTTAACAAATGCCTTCCCTTCATTCTTTGACTCTGTAATAAGTAGATCTTTTCTGTTAGATTTTTATTTGTGCCACTAGATATCAAAGTTTTGAATTTAGTTTTTTCCCTTTAATGGGCCATATTTTCTTAATAAAGCAGCTTCTCAAATTTTCCAGGTCAGACTTGAGAACTATGTTTGATACTAAATATTTTAGTGCATTTAGAGTGATACCATAGAGTCAGATTACCAAACATACCATATACATGTGAAATGAATTCATTATGAAATAAAGATATGAGAGGTGACAATCCTGGAAAGAGCTTATTCTTAAAACTACCGTAAGTCAAATTGTTAATATAGAATGAACTGTTGGTACTTTATCTGCTATTTCTTTCCATTGTTCTTCTTAATACCATAACATTTCTTTTGGTTGTCACGCCTGGCCAGATTCTTAAATATTATGCTAGGATCCTGACTAAACCATTCCTTAATATCTGCTTTTTTTGCTGCATAATAATGATCCACTATGTTAGGAAGACCCATTGTTTAATTGATCTATACAGAACAGCAATAGCTATTTGCGGTGGGTTTTTGCTCCATATAAAATCTAATATGATTTTTATCATTTTCAAATTATGTAATGGGATTTGTAGAAGTATATTGATAAACATAAATAAAACCTTAGACAAAATATTCATTTTTACTATTGCTATCTGTCCCATCCAGGAAAGTAATAACATGGACCATGATTTTACCTTAATCTCTATTTCTCAAAGTGGATTATCAAAATTAATTTTAACTAATTGTGACAGATTTTGTGTGATCCAAATCCTTAGATATTTAACTGGTTTAGATAGCCATGGTATCTCCATCTGGGATACTGCCTCTTTCTTTTCTTGTTCATTCATACCTAATCCCATCCATTCAGATTGTTTACCATTGATTTTATAACCAGATATTTGACCATACTCTTTCAATATTTATAGATATTTGAAGATTTGTCAAGATTAAGAACACATGATCTGGTATAAAAGAATCTTCATTTTATTCAATCCATATTTAATTCCTGAGATTCCTGGATTCGCTGATAGAAATAGCTATTGCCTCTATAGCGATAGAGAATAAAAGTGGTAACAATGGACAACCTTGTCTCATTCCTCATTGCAGCTGAAGTTCATTAATCACCATTTATAAAAATTGTGCTTTTGGTTGATCATATAACAACTGAATTCAGGTCTTAAAATTTAGTTCAATATTAAATCAATTTATAACTTCAAAATAGATTGGGCCATTCAACCCTATCAAAGACTTTTTCACCATCTAAAAATAACAGCTGCTTTCATTTTTTCCACCTTGAGTTTTCTTAATGAAATTGACCATCTTTTGGTATTTGTGGATAATTTTCTATTTGTTTATAAAATCAGTTTGATCCACATGAATATAGTAAAGCTCTATTTATTTTAAGACTAGTTATATTATTTATTAATTTTAATTGTGATTATTGACATTGTATGAAAATCATTTAATGTCTTAAGTGTTTTGCATTTAGTTCTGGTCTGCAATGGTCTTTGGACTAAGCAATAAACATATTAAACAAACATGAATATAATTTAATAATATTTTGTTTAATCTTTCTGCTATGATTGCTATCCAGATGTTTGAATCTTGATTTAATAGAGATATTGGTCTACATAATTGCAGAACAACTGGATTTTTTTGGCTTTGGAATTACTATCATTTTAGCCATATTCCAGGACCTTGGAGTTTTCTAAATTTTGCAGATTCATTAATAGTCTGCAACAATGCTACTGTCAACTCATCAGTAAAAAATGTATAATATTCAGCCAGAAGTCTATCTAGTCCAGGCACGTTCCCATTTTTAAGTTTCTTGATTATGTGCTTTATGTCAGATAGAGCCTTGGTACCCAACATAGCTGGCAATTCCCACATGTGGCAAAATGCCTATTGACCTGTGGCAAATTGGTGCTTTGCTTCTACCAACTATTTTTTAAACAAAAATTAAAATATTTTTTATACATGTACCATTTCAAAAAAATGTCCACCCTCCACTCTTAACATTCACAGATTTGTCCTTGGATCCTGTATGCTTTTCTGATCTTGAAAAATGCAAAATTCATGCAAGATCCATTTCACCTTGACATCTACAATTCTATCTCAAGAGCTTGTGAGGTTTCTTTCTTTGGAGAGGCACCTTTTCCAGACGGATGTGATTTTACTTCACTCAACATTTGAAAGATGATGCAATTGTTACAATGTGGACTCATATTTTAAATCAAAATGAGTTTGCAGTTCTAAATACAATTATTCTTTCTGTACACCGCCCAGAGAGCCTTCGGGCTTAGGGCGGTATATAAATTAAATAAAATAAATAAATAAAATAAATTCCAACACTGTTTTCAGTGCTTGGTTCAACATGACTCCGCAAGTCAACTTTTTCTGTTAATGGTAAAATCAAGATATAGGTTGCAGCTCTTGGATGAACATTTGGAGGCGGAGTTGAGATGTAGCCTAACTGATTATATGCCTGATTTCCCTGCACTACTTAATGAACATTTATATCAGATTTCTCACTAATTCCATCAATAAATTATTCAAAACATTATTGTGTATTTTTCTACTCTCAACATTTAAAAAACTTTCTTCTTGTGTGGCAAAAATGTTAATACATTTGCCACCATTTTGGCAAGTATGAAAAAGCTGTTGGACACCTCTGAGACAGAGTAAATGGTGCGACTAGTTTATGGTTTATTTACAAATTCAAAATTATTTTGCCTTAAACAAGTCAAAGTTTACTGGCTTATTTATAGCTTCTAATTGAATCTTTACATTTAATAATGACCCATAAATTTGAGGCAAAAGTGTTGACACATGTTGTTCTAATCTTTCAATTTACTTTTTATTGATACTCCTGTTCAAATATTTTTCTCTTATATTCTAGATTCTTTTTTATAAACTTACTTCTGATATAGGCCTTACTAGCATCCCATGTAGTAGGCCAATCTACATCTGGAGTTACATTATGTTGAAAGAATTCTCCTATGGCTTGTCTGATTGCTTGCATAATTCCATCATTTTTCAAATAAATAGTATTTAGTCTCCATTGTTTAAATCTATTCAATTTTTTATCTGCCCACATTAAAGATATTAGTGCATGATTTCCATATAATATGCTCAATGTGGGGCTGCCCTTCAATTGGTCCAGAAGCTGCTGGTGGTGCAAAATGTGGCAGTGCGACTGCTCATTGGGGCAGGATATTGCCAACATGTTAACCCACTGCTGAAAGAATTGTACTGGCTGCCCATTAGCTGCCAAGCCAAATTCAAGGTGCTGGTTTTGGTGTACAAAGCCCTATACAGCTTGGGACCAGGATGCCTGGTCTTTCTCCTTATATATCCAGTCGATCACTGCACTCTGCTGGTGAGGGCCTCCTGCAGATACCATCTGATCAGGAAGTCTCTTCCGCACAACATAAAAAGCAGACCTTTAGTGTTGTGGCACCTGTTCTTCGGAATTCTCTCCCCTGCCATCTCTGTTATCTTTTCAGCACCTATTGAAGACCTTCCTCTTTCAACAAGCTTTTAAGTAGAGACCTTTTTCAGTGTTCATCTGTTCTGGAATTGCTTTTTAAGATGTTTTAAAAAGGTGTTTTTTAAAAAAAATGTTTTTAAGATGTTTTGTTTTTAAGATGTTTTAAGATGTTTTTAGTGTTTTGTCTCTTGTTTGCTTTCCTGGGCTGCTGCTGGAAGGGCAGGATAGAAATTTAATAATAATAATAATAATAATAATAATAATAATAAAAACAATAATAAAAACAATAATAAAAACAATACTAAAACAACAATAATAATAATGCATTAGGTTTAATAATAATTTTAATAATTGTTAAATATTATTATTAAAATAATATTAATAATAATAAGTCTAATCTGTATTGAATTTTTTTTTAAAGAAAAAGGTTGACATTTGAAATAATTCACTTCTAGAGTAAGAATTACAAATAGGAGAGTAAAATGTATAGTTTCTTCCTTTTGGATTTTGAAACCTCCAGGGATCCGTTAATTGGAAATTATTAATTGGTTCAAAAAAGCTCTTAGGCAGATTTCTTGAATTATTATTTCCTCTAGTCCTGTCATATCTGAAATTTACTAAACTACTGAAGTCATCTGCCATAATTATATCTCCTCTACAAAATTAATGCATAAAATCAGTCAAATCTTCATAATATTTTCTTTGTACAGTGTTTGGCACATATACACAGACCATGGTGATATCTCTTCCTGATAACATACCTTTAATCATAACAATACTTCCTTTGTTATCTCTTAACATTTCTTAATGTACGTAGGCTTTGGTGTTTTTTTACTAATATAGCGTCTTCCTCTTTTTTTTCATTTGTTGAAGCAAAAGCTTGTCCTAACTTAAGAGAATCCAGAAAATGTTCATGTTTATATGGGTCTCTTGGAGAAAAACAAAATCCACTTAAAAAAAAATTGTTTAGCATATTTCCTCCACTTGTTTGAAGAATTAAGTCCCTGAACATTCAGTGATATTACCTTCGTTGCATTCATGCTACATCACCTAACAGTTAATTATTTAACACAACACTTAATAAAGAGAAAAAAAATGGTTAGACAAAGAAAAAGAAAGAAGGAAAGGGGGGAAAAGAAAGAAGGAAAAGTATGTCAATATCAAATTTACAACTGAGTAACAAGAATCTTTTCTAGTTGATCTATATTATTAGTTTGATTTTCTACTCTCTGTTGGTTATCTAATTCTTCATTTAAACCTCCAATTGCTTTCTGCTTTCATATTCCAGTTCCTGTTGGTATCTCAGCTTCATTATCTCTTTGAATGCCTTTCTCTCTCATTATGTTCCAGTTGTGTTTTCAAATACATAGCTTCTTCTACTGTGCTAATAGAAATCCAACTGTCTTGCATCTGGAGTGACAGTTTAAATGGTGTACTCCACCTATATTTTATCTTTTTCTGTATTACTGTTTAAAATTTCTTTCATTTATTCAAGATAACAGGGTGAATATCAGCTAATATTTCAATAGGAACATCAATTATTATCAATTTTTGTCCTGCCCAGTATCTATATGTTATGGCTTCTTTTACCCAAAGACTGATAAACGTCACCAGTATATCTCATGGGTACTTGTTTGTCTTGTACTAAGTCCAGATTTCATTTCATTTCCTATTCTGAAAGCGGTCTCAGTGCCTACTGAACAAAGCCTGTCGAGTTGAATACAATTTGACAGATGTTCTTCCAGGAAAACAACCAAATTGGCCCATTCTATACTCTCAGGTACACCTTGCAGTTTCAGGTTTTTCTTCTTAATTCTTCAGACACTTCTTCCAACTTTGCCTTATTGGCTTCTAATTCAATTTCTATTTTTTTTTTTTTGCTTTCACACCTCTCAATATAGCTTTAAATTCATCTTGTACTACTCCCAGGGGGTCTATTTTAGTTGTGTTAATATCAATGCCTTTTTCCAACTCAGCTTTGGCTATTTCAACATTATTTACTTTTTCCATAACTTTTCCAAGTTATTTTTGAGTACTGTTTTTAAGTCTCTTTGCTCCAGATTTTTTTCTATATCAATTATTCAGTTTTGATGTTTCCCCTCTTGATTTTTAAAACCAATTTCCATTTTTAAAATCTTTTTCTGTTTGAGCATGAGTTATTTTTTCTCCATCTTTTAAAATTCGTTTAATAGAGATTGTTGCAATTTTCTCCATGGAACAGGGATTTGCTCTTTTAACGTTCCTTTCTCATCTCTTGTAATTTTTTTGTTTAATTTTCTCTAGTAACTCTGTTAATTTGTTCTTCCTGAATCTCCATGCACCTTCAACATTTTCTTTTACATATATATTGAATTATTCATTTACAAAACAGAAATATTACAAGAAAAATATAACACTTAAATTGCAAATTCAT
The DNA here is from genome assembly GCF_030035675.1 of Rhineura floridana. NCBI lineage: Eukaryota > Metazoa > Chordata > Lepidosauria > Squamata > Rhineuridae > Rhineura > Rhineura floridana. The sequence continues at coordinate 175,597,493 of NC_084480.1, read as the reverse complement.
TATTTGCTGAGCTTTTTATAAGTCTAATAAAAGGTTCCAAAATTTCTATATAATAGTTTCCATCCTCTTCTATTAGTTTTGTTTCTTTTTTCTTCCTCCCTTTTTCCCCTCGTCCCTTTCCCCTTTTTAAACTACATGTCCATATTCAAAGAGATACTTAATTTCATCCAAGAATTCTAAATCAAATAGCTTATTTGTCAGCAGAGAAACAGAGTATCCTAGCTCCCAATCAGAAAAGCAGACTCAAGACTCTAAGCTTCATTCCAGAAGTCAGCACAGGAGTTCAGCATCAAACATTCTAGGCATGATTCAGGATAAGGAGAACTGGCAGGTGCAAACTATTCCTGGAAGCTGCAATGGAGAGTTGTTGCAACAACCTTATTATGCCCAGACACTCTGAACAAAATAGAGGTGGGTGGGTACTATACTTCCCTGAGCTAACTCTAGCATTTTCCAGCCTTTGTGGCAAGGCAGGACCTCCTTCTAGAAGCAGAGAATTTCTTTAACTGTAAATAACTTTTGGCTTTTCTACGTGATCTTGGGGAAATTTTCAGCTGAAAGAGAATCTTATCACTCTGGCCTGGTTCATTATAGTCTGCTTGCTCAACAGCTAAGTCTGGGCTGAGTGCCTGTGATGATTCCTCTCCATTCATCAGAGACGAAGGGGGGGTTATAGCCATCACTAGGCTTGGAACTAGAAGCATGTCTCCTGTGTTTTCCCCAGGCCCCTCCACAACATCTATAACCCACTCTCCATTCTCTCAATCCTGCCAAAGGTTCTCCATTGGGCCCATGAAAGGAAGGGGAGAAAGCACACACAGATACAGACACAAGTAAAGGAAGAAACCCTCCCCACAAAATTATTAATTCATTCCTAATTTATTATCAGTTCTCAGCTATGTTTTTCTAAGTGTACCAGATTAGATCAGAGCAAAAATTGAATTGTTCCATGTAGTCTATTTCAGAAAAGTCTAAGATAATCAATAATCAGATATATATATATATATATATATATATATATATATATATATATATATAATCAGATTTATATTTTTTATATGGCAAGGGTGAGAGGAAAAGTGTTATAGTTCACAGGATATAAAAAAATTAAGCAGCACCTCCTTGGAGTCTATTATGTTCTGCTGAAGTGGCTTGCCGAAGTGGCAAGCCCCTCTGGCTGCACCCTTCTAGTGGTGCCACACTGTACTCCAGTGCCTGGCGGTCTCCTGTTAGGTGCTCATCCTGCCTCCTCTGGCACTGATATGGGTTGAATGGCAGCAGCTGATTCTCCCCCTTGGGACAAGTGGGGTGATGTCATCCACAGTGGCAAGGAGCCCAAGTATGTCTGCGGGGAGGGAAAATCAGTGGTGTGTAGCCCACATTCTCTTGTTGCATGCCCTGGCCAAAATGTTCCTGACTTCTGATGACCTTTTAATTGGCCACGCTCTCTGCTTGCTCCAGCACTAATTACAGAAGCTGATTCTTCCCCCTTGGGATGATCAGGGCATTATCGTCTGTGGCAGCAAAGAACCTAGGTGCAACTGCAGGGAGGGGGAAATCGGTGGCATGGAGTCCTCACTCTCTCCTAACATGCCCTGGCTTCCTCTTTTTCCTGTTAAAAGAATTTTACTGGTTTTCACTGATGCAATAGTACAAACAAATAATGGACAACTAATACTCATCCAAAACTAGTCCACAAGATTTGGGTCACAGTATCTAATTATGTAAAATATCTCAAATTTACTGTACCATGTTGAGGTATCCCCACCGATGATACACAGTTTCTAATAACTTCAACTTGTTTGTCTGTCCCTGGCCACCATAGTCTTGTCACAGTAGTTGTTTAGTTAGAATCATTCCCAGATAAATAAACCAAATATTCCTGCAAGTTTAATAGAACAACAAAATTATTATTTTTAAAAAAACATTTATCTACTACATAGAAATCTGGCAAAACATGTTGAAATGTCTGTCAGTTTTCTAATAACTTCTTGGAAGGCCATATTTTAACTAAATGGGCCTTCAGCTCATTCAATACTTGGTCTTTCCTTATGGATGCTGCCCATTCTGAAACTGAAATCATCACTTGAATGTCTGTGCAATAACTTCTTCATCATCATCGTTAGATTTCACTTCATCCTCTAGTCTAGATAAAGCCTAGGCAAGTGAGGCAAGCAATCAGCAGTCACATTTGTGGCTCTAGGAAGACACACAGTTTCAAAATCAAAGTCCATCAGCTGCACAGTCCATTTAGCAATTCTTGGGTTGGCTTTATTAGAACCTCTTGTGGTAAAGAGGGCTGACAGGGCTTTATGGTCAGATCTTAGTATAAATTTTCTATCCCATACATAAGTCCTTAAGATGTCTTGCATCCCAGGAACATTCTAAAGCTTCATTTCCAATAACTGAGTAAGATTTGTCTGAGTCAGTAACAGCTTGGGAGTGGCAATGAAATGTATAATCTCTGTGCACCTTTTTGGCATGCTGTCTCACTCAAATTTTATACCCTTTTTAAGGTGATAGCACAAGCAAGGGGGCTACTTTAGCAGCAAATTGTTTTACAGACTTTTAGTAGTATTCACAGAATCCAAGGAAAGATTCACATTTGTCTTTGTTATCTGCCTCTGGAGCTTCATGACTCATTTCTACTACATCAGATTTTGACTAACCTTTTCTGGGTATAGTGTAGGAACAGCAATGAATGGACATTTCTTTTTGGCTAGTAGCAGTCCACATTGCTGAAGTTTTTTGAATATATTTATCAGGATAATGCCATATTCAGATTAACTCTTGCCATGTGCTAGGTTGCCATCATGGAATTATCTAATACCTATGGTCTCTCAAAATATTGCATGCATAATTTGCTAGAACATAGATGTGACAGAAACCAAACTAACTGGCATGTGTTCAAACAGGAACAAACTTTCTAGAGTGATGAAGGCAGTGTGCATATGAGATCTTTCCACTAAAGGAATCTGGTGATAGTCTGAGGACATTTGCTTCTTTGAGAAACATTTGCTTCTTTGAGAGTAAGTAGCCTATCACCGATACTGGACAGAGGATGACAGTTCACAATGTTTGAGTTGAGATCTCTCCAGTGTTTCCATTAGCCTTCCTGTCTATAACTATGCAGCAGACGCATTCTGAGGTGTGAACAGGTTAAATTATGTCGGTTGTATATAATGTCACAATTCCTTGAGCGGCTTCCTCAGGACAATTGGTGCATTCCTTACATTATGGTACACTAGCACAGCATTTTCTTTTGGCTGAATTTTGTGTGTGAATTTTCTGGTGACCTCTGGAGTGTCTGTGAAGACTTCCAGAAATGCAACACATATTCCTACATGAGACCTTTGCAGTTTGTAGGACTTGTTCTGCACTGTTTAGAATTGGAACCATTTGAAGATCTCTGATGGTTCCATATTAGTATAGATTAGGGCTGGGCAAAGATTTCACTAATTTCAAATGTGGCACAGAATTTTCCCTAGAGTCCACACATTTATTATCACGTGATAATAAATTATCTTGTGTGCTGCAAGTTTTTGCGACTTTTACTGACACTGGATTTTTCCTTGTCAAATATAATGATATTGATATTGACTGTGTTGGGGAGGAAATGTTTGAAGTGTTTGCTAAGCCAATACTGCAGTTTTTATTTGGCACACTCAACAGTGGCAGCAACAACAGTGCGCGCACACACAGACAGCAAAAACAAAAAACAAAGCCCACCCTGAAGCCTGCAGACAGTGGGAAACAAACAACAGGCAGGGAGACATGCAGTTCTCCTCCCTTGCAGTCTTGGCTCTCTTGGTGCTGCAGATCTCTCAATGAAGCAGCAGCATCTGTTCCAAACTACCAGGATGACAGCCAGCACTGGCAGATGGGCAGAGCATTAGGAGCCATAGTGAAACTGACCAGCCTGCTCTTTGCTTTGCTAATGTGAAATTGACCAGCCGATCACTGTGCTTCTCACACTTTCTCCCATGGTGTGTGTGTGTGGATCCAATACAATTCAGGGTAAGGAGGAGGAACCAGACAAAGGGGGGGTACTGGGTGGGTGGGCACTGGGCAGGCAGAGAGAACTCCCAGGAAAAAAAGGTATTTTTCAGAAGGAAAAGTATCAAAACAGTAAAAGGAGAAGATATCGGAAAACAAACATGGAATGTGATTGAACTGGAAAGAACAAGCAGATCCCAACCTTATACAGATACACCTTTTTGAGCTATATACATTTTCCTGAGTGGTGTGACCTTTGTATTCCAGACATACAGTAAAAATATAGTAATGATGGGTGAGAAGCCATATCCTCTGAGGTACATGTCTGGAAAATGCAGTGATGGAGAAGCAGTAGCAAATCTTACAGATGATAGGGAATAGTGGTGTATGGTGAGCCAGGATCTACTGGCATCCTCATCTCATGGTCATTAACTCACACTAGGCAATGAGGAAAGAATGAATTTGCGTAACACTGAGGATATTGACTGAGTTGCTCAACACCATCAAACTCATCCTTTCCCGTGGAAACTTCTGACTCACTGTGAACTGAAGTCTTACATAATTTAGCAAAATGTCCTTTTAAAATTTTATTTCTTGCATGTTACTGCCTTTGCAGAACACCCTGTAAAGTCTGCCGTGTAGGCAGGATTCCCACAGCAGTAACGCTGATCAGTCATTTTGCAAAGGGGCAAGAATAGCAGGCATTTTCCTTGGAGTTTTCTTGCTTATAGTCTTATGCTGTAATACTGCATGTCTAAGAAATTCAGTCTAGTGGACAGCTATTTAGCACAGTGAAGACCACTTTCTACCTTCCCAAGCAACTGAACAATTTCAGTTGTTTTCTCAAGAACAGACCTTTTGTTATAAGGAGCTTCTCAAAGATTTTTGGATTATTTGTCTTAATTGCAATTTGATCTCTGGCCCAGGCTATGGTCTGAAGGCACATGAGGCCACCACCTTGCTGAAGCTAAGCAGGTCTGGGTCTGGTCAGTGCCGGGATGGGAGACCACCTGGGAACCACATGTATGCCCCTTCCTTGGGTTCCATGGTGAAAGAAAGGTGGGGTATAAATGTAACAAATAAAAAAATAAATCTCATCTGCAAAAAGTAGGAAGCAGACAAGTTGCACTCATGTCATGCAGACCAGGTTTATATTGGTCAGGAAGAATGAAAATAGAATTTAAAACGTTCTGATACATCATTCAATATTAAATTAAAATGTTCATCCAGGACCTATATGACAGTACTAGAGTTGGTTGCACCTTACACCAAAGCAGTGACTGGAGGACAATCCTCTTGCGTTCAGGGCCTAGGCAATGTGTGAACAGAGCCTTCTCTGTTCTGGAGAGAAGACATTAATTGCTACAGCTTGTACATAATTACTAAAAGAAAAATATGTCTTCCATTGTTTTAAAGTATTTATATCCCACCCTTCAAAAATGTTCCCAGGATGACTTGCAATAAAATGGCTCATAAAATACAATTAAATTGCCATCTATTTTGATTGGGTGGGTAATGAATACAGTGTTTCTACCTATCTCCACTCTGTAATGATGTAGAAAAAAGGCCTTTTGTTTACCCAGACCAAGTGTGAAAGTTATCCTGAAGCCCTTCACACTGTGAGATGTACATATTCTGGCAAAGGAGGGTGATTTCTAGATTGAGGGTGGGCAGAAGGAGAAATTGTAGTCTTCTGTTGAATCACTGATGACCAGTTTTGGTGAGTTGCTGGGATTCTTCTTGCAAACAATAACCAAAAGTGAATTCTCAGGATCATGCAAACAAGATGTGTTATGCCTTAAGTGTTATAAGATCCTGAGAATGCACATTTGCTTTGTAATTTTAAGAGATCAGAGGACCAAGAGCTTCTGACTTTTTTTGTAAGGACCACACAAGATAGAAGTCAGCACATTCTGATGTAGATGCTGCTGCAGTGCTAAAGGGCATAAATACCAGTACAGCAGGTAAAATGATGATAGTTGAGTGTAGCTTTGTCCCCTGAAGAGGAAGATTTGCTATTTGTACCTGAGGGACCGCTTACGCCCATATGTACCTGCCTGGGATTTAAGATCATCTGCCTCTGGTCTCCTCTGTGTGCCTGGAATGAAAGATGTTAGACTGACAGGCACATGGGAGTCTTTTCAGCTGTGGACCCCAAGCTCTGGAATACCCTACCCCAAGAAGCCCGCTCTGCTCCCTCCCTGATGGTTTTTCAGAGACTTCTGAAAACGATCTTGTTCCAGAGAGCCTTTGGGAGGGACTGAGGGTAGACCCTGACACTGATCGTATGCCTTCTATGTTAATTTTTACCTCTGTAGTCCATTCAGTACCACTCCCTACATATGTGTGTGTATGTGTGTGTGTGTATAAATATTTTATGTATTTTAATTGCATTTTATGTATTTTAATTAATTTTAATGTTTTGTGATCTTTATTGTGTACAATTTTTATTATGTACGTGTTCTATCTTATTGTAAGCCGCCGTGAGTGCCCTATTATAGGGTAGAAGGGCAGGATAGAAATATTTAAAATAAATAAATTAAATTAATTAATATTTACTAAGCACCTTGAGTTGATTTTCAAGAATATGTTAGTGGTGATAATTGATTGCTACACATTCCACAACATCTGCAGGGGAAACGCGACTGCTGTTTGGTATTTCTGGGCACTGGAAGATAGTGAGGCTTGTTCTTGATATCTTCCCTCCACTATGCATTTTGTTTTGAATTGTTCATTATGAGCACAAGATTGTTGTACAAGCTGGGCAGAATTTTGGGGGTTTTTGGGGGGGGGAATGCAAAATCTCCAAAGTTCTTTTGAGCATTGTTATAAAGGTTGTTTGAGATACTGTTTCCTTCGTTATTCATCTTGGTGCTCCTCTTTCCCCACCCTCAAATTGTCTTTAGGAGGAGGAAAACAGAAAGCAATCCATAAATCTCAACAGGCCATTAAGGATCCTGGAACAATGAGCCATTCTCTCCCCCCCCCCATGTGTCTCCCCATATACTTGACACTACTTTGCAAAACCAATTAAAAACTCAGTCCCAATGATGTGAGATGTGCCCAGTGAAGCTGAAAGGATGGGGATCAATGCTGACAAGGAAGAAGAGGGGCACGTTGCTAATTGTGCCCCACCCCTTACAATTATGCCTCTTTGTCAGAGCGTTCCTGGTCAGAACCATGGGATGCATGTTGCTTTTATGTGTGTGTTGTGGTGACACAGCACTGGGCGATATCTGAGGAAACAGTCACATGCAGTCCGAGTGGTGCTGGGGGATGAAGATGGACAGCTCATGCTTTGGTCAGGGCAAATCCATGGGGGGTATTACAGTATGCAACTAGCTGGTTTAGGCCAGATAGCATGGAGATATTGGTATCCCTAGAGCGCTAGCACTTATCAACAGGTTTAATTTTTTTTTTTTAGCTCTGTCCTCTCTGCCATCATGTCCGTGAGTGTGACATACTTATTTCTGAAAATCCAAAACCACGTAAGTTTGTCTAGGGCAGGTGATCCTCTGTTTCTGTGCTGCTGTGAAACGGATGGTTGGAAGCAAGAAACAGCATGTGGCACAGCAAGCTGTGAGGGTTGTATCCCAAACTGGTTCCTCCATAGAGAAACTGGTCAGGGAAGGGTGATAAGCTCTGTGTCCTTGTAGGAAAAATACAAAACAAAATAATGAAGCAATTTCATTATGGGGGGGTCGCGATGAGAAAGCCCTCTGAGTATAGAAACAGTGGCAGGCAATCACTATAGGAACAGTAGGGTCTGGAAAGTCTAGTGAAGGAAGTGCTAGAAGTCCTATAGCTTATTGCAATCTTCTCTTCTTCACTTCATCCATGTACCATTTTCAATAAAAAAAAATATCCTCATAGCAGCTTCTATGGTCCTCTTTACTCTGCCATTTCATCCTTAGTATCACAACCATTCTGAGCATGGGATACAGGTCTTTTTCTGCCTCACATTGTATTAAAAGGAAACCTTTCCCATCAATATGGATATATTTCTTCATTTCTAGGTTACTGGGAAAAGCATAGCTGTTTCCATTTTATAATCTCCATAGCATGGAGATGGCCTATGGATAGCTCCACCCATTCAGCTTGTTCCACAAAACTACTTTTAAAGAATAACAAGCTAGAGGTACACCCTATGGGTTGAACCTGCAAGGGAGGGTATGCAACCCGAGTGTGACAGCACTAGCAACTTAGAGTTCAAGCCTACACGTGCCTACTCAGAGGTAGATCTCATTCTTTTCAATGGAGCTTACCTCCAGGAAAGTGTCCTAGGATTACAACCTTAGCGATAGCTTTGACAATGCCGTTATTCTGATTACAGTCTGAAATGTGTTTGACAGTTTGTGCAATCACTGAAGACGCTGGCACGTCTCACAGAGGGTGCCACATAAACAGTCATTTGTCATGTCTGTGTGCTGTGTTAATTTCTTTATAAGTAGACAAGCTTAAAGCTACTCATACACTGAGACTAGTCTGAAACTGGCTGGGAGGATAAAAGGCAAGGGTTTGGAAAACTTGCTGGTCCAAAGGAAATCTGGGAATGTACCAGATTCCAGGCTCACCTCCCCAACAAACATCAGGTAGTAGACCCACAGTCCTGGATGATCAGCTTTCAATATAATAAAAGGAAAATTTCTAGCCTTTATAGAAACACCTGAAAAGATATCCATTGTTGGAGTACTTTAGTGAATGAGTAGGATCATGCTGTGGATCTGGATTTCAGTCTCATTAATCTTCTAGAGACTCCCAAGTATGATGTACCATCAAAATCCTAGCCCTCTCTGGAATTGAAATAAATTTTCAAAAGTGAAGTCGGGGGACCCTTCTTCATAGAATATGTTTTCTTTCCAGAATGGAATGTTTGGAGTTTTCTCTCTTTGCATCCCGCATACAGGACTGATGCATTAATTTATAAATCTGGATAAAGTGGTATTTATATTGCTAAGACTATGATCCAGCAAAGTATTATGCTTGAAAGGAGCGAACCATCCACACAACCAGAGGTTTCTTAAGTTTCCAATGCAGCTCCCTCCACTGCTTGCCTTTTCAATAGTGTGGCAAGCAAGTAGATAGAAAGGCAGGCAGACAGACAGATGTGAAAGAAGCTGCTGCCTGCCTGCCTGCAATATTCCCAGTGTTATTCTTTTTCAGCTTCATAACACTTTCTCCCAGAGCGTTGTTATTTCTTTGCTTACTTTGCCAGTATTCTCTTCAGCAGAGGACCTCTCCGCTTCCAGCCTTTACCACCCTGCCTCATCTGAGCTCTTAGTCTTCATGCATTCTCCTGACTACCTCTCCCAGAATGCCTGGCTCTGAAGGGCACCTTTAGCCCTTCCTAAGAGCCTAGGTGGCAGAGAAACCACCAGTGCTGGTGCTGCGATTGCAGCGGTGAAGTTTTTTTTTTTTAAGTAAGAGGTGGCAGAGAAGGAATGGGGGCAATATATGGAGGAGGATGGTGCAGGGGATCTGGTAGTGGCAGGTGGGATTGGTGGTGGGACATTGGGCAGGCTATACTGAGAACCCCCTGAAGTCTGGTGTCGGCCCTGTTTGCTAAGAGTTTTCCATAAGGTCAGTTTATGTGAAATTGTTGTTCGTATCTTGTGGTAATCCCAGACATCTGTCCTCAAAAATGCTTTTTGGGGTCAAAATGTTTCTCCAGAACTCAAACTGGAGTTGTTGCTGGGAATATGTGCTATTAGGAGTATGGCTGTACAAGTGCCACAAATGGATTCCTATTGCTCTGTGCCTCTGCCAGGCAGCACAACTCCCTCATGCTTTCAAATTGCTGTGATACTAATGCCACCCTAATGGATTCCCCCAAATTCAGCTCTCAAGCTGCACCTGCAAGGCTGTGTGGGTCTGTGTGTTTCAGAGGGGCTAAACATGAAGCAGCTTGCTCGTAAGTCCTGAATGCATCCAGGGCTGCATGGCATCATGAGAGCACTGTGAGCTTGGAAGCTCTTGTGGAACCATCCAGTGACACAGAGATGTCTCTGCCTTGCGTAGCACAGATAAGGATCTCCTCCCTTTCACTTTTGGCCCCTGGTTACTCTGTAGGAACAGTGAGGACAGCATGGAGAGCCCAATTTGTCTGGTGCAAATCTAAGCCCTGGTATGCACTGATGATGTGCCAAGTCTTGAAAAGACTTTGGGCAGGCCTAGTGTAGCCTGGTGTGAGGGGAGTATTTTGGGCTCAGGTTGACTCACCACAGCATTTGGTGAATGAATTGTGAAGTAAATTCAGCCCAGCTGATCTCAGACCCACTTGAATTAAGCTGATGACAACCTCTAGATAGCATAACATGGAAATTTCACACCATACAACACAATAAAATACATTTTAGGATCCATAGTCACTACGTCAAGCAGAATATTACTTATTTCTGAAAATTTGCAATTCTGCAACTGAAAGCATGTATTAATCAAGAAAATAGATGGAAGTATTTGGCTACTGATCTTCATCTGCCAGATATTGTTGACATATTCAAAGCTCTGAGCAATTCCACAGACTGGTTACTGCTCCAATATAAGTGATTTCAGGATTATTATCTTTTCATTTTGTAATGAAGTGGCAGTAAGGGAAAGAAGTCCAAGTGAATGCCGCACATCCTGAAATGACACTTCTGGAGTGACATATGAAAAAAAAGGAAGCATCTTGAGCCCTCCACATTCATTTCTATACATTACAGCAGAGGCATGATTAGAGGAAGCACATCTCACATGTACTTTCCTCTATCCCCATTCCTCATAATATGTGAGATCACCCATAGTCTCTGCATCATTTTTATTTCCCCACTGCAATGGTGACCAATGCACAAAAACATCTTGGTTGTGATAGGAGGGATTCTTTTGCTTTCTGCCCGTGAACCTTAATCCGAAGTCCTATACTCCATATCCCATGCAATTACCATCCTTAACCTCCAGTTCCTTTCTTGCTGTCCTAGACATGTTTGTCACAGATTACCTGACCCTTGTGCTCAAAAGGCTTTTGGAGAAGCCTTTTTCTCATATACCCTCCCAAAATCAGGTTATAAGTCAAAAGGTAATGTATCAAAGCATTTAAGCATGGGTAGGCGTAGTCTGTCTAAACCCACCAGCACAATATTCAATAGGTAAAAGCTAGTTGTATTAATTAGGAAATGAGAATGACTCATTTAAACATAAAAGAAAAGGGGGTATTTCTAAGAATGGCTAAAACCAAACTTTCTTTATCCTCATTTGGTGTGAAAAGACAAGGCATGTGCTTGCATAATTCCAGGATGCTATGAGTTTAAAGGCCATTTTCCACAACTATACCCAGGGTCTAAAAAAACCACCCACCCACTCCGTTACATGCATGCAGATGTTCTCCAAAATATTTTTAAAAGCAGGCAATTACCCCATAGACACAGTCTTCAGCAGGAGCTTCAAATGAATTTGAATCTCACCAGCACAGGCAAACTCCCCTTTAATAATTAAAATCTTCACCACTGGGCAAACAAATGTCCATCACTTTGTTGATGTGGACCAAACAATATCTCAGGCAAGCAGAATAATGAATGAGGGCTCAAAAAGGTATGAAAGATGTCATGCAAACTGAATTAGGCAACTACTTCTCTGCCTTCTATCAGATAGATTAGCATTTAAATGGAAGTAAGCATAGGGTCAGGCAAACAGACAATACATAACCATTTCCTAGAAAAGCCTGTTCAGGGGGAAAGGTGTGGCAGGTCCTTTGGTGTGAAACAGGCAGATTACTCATATTACAGACTAGCTTGCCTGATTCTCCAAAATCATTCAGAGCATTTTAAAATAGAAGTCAGAATGTCAATCAGACCAGTATAAGTCACTAAACTCAATGTAGGATCAGTTCATCACAGTGCCTTGATGCACGTGCTTGAGGATAAACACTTGAAATGCTCATGGAGGGAAACAACTTATGGCCAATATAAGACATATTTTCAGGCAAGAGGGAAATGCACATCACCTTTTCTACTGGAATAAATATATGTGGATTGTCAAAGATATCTCTACCTAACAACAAAGTTAAATCAAAGAAAATATACGTGAGCTGTGTTTATCCTCCATCACCCATCTCAAGGTATTCCCTGGACAAGGAGAATAGCTACCTTTAAACCTACATAGCCCGTTCATTCTTTGTCAATTTTCAATTTCAAATGTAGGTGGGGCAAAATATCAAATGACTTACTATGACCACAATATTACCATAGGTATCGTGAACAAGCCATTTAAATTACTTTTGTTGTTTAATATGGTTGAAGATGCCTAATGATCACTATAACCCTTAATTATCTCTTACAATAATTTCAGCTTTCAGTATAGGTATCAGAAATGAAAATAAGCAATGTGCATGATCTGTCTACAAAACAATTTATCCTTATTTGTTCTAAGTTTTTAAAAATGTTGCTCAAACAATCATATTTGAGACTGAAGAAATGAATGATGAAACCCCATTTTTGAATATGTTTCTTTCTTGACAAACTCAGGTAACACCATTTTAAATAACTTAATATGGAAAAAGTTCCCAAAATATGAACAATCTATAAAAATTGAGATGTAAATATTCAAAATACTCCTGTTAGAAACTAGAGATATTTTTCAGTTATCCATTAAATATTATTCTTCTCTGGTTACACTGCAAAGCTTGAGTCTGAAGCCGATTCATATGATGATGATGATGGTAGTAGTAGTAGTAGTAGTAGTAGTAGGGCTCCTGCTGGGATGAAGGGTGGGATATAAATCAAATAATAAATAGATAAATAAATAAATAAATAATAGTAACAGCAGAAACAGCAGTAGATTTGTATTTCACCCTTCCTCCAAAGAGCTGAAGATGTTGTACAGGATGCCATTCCTTTGATCCTCACAATAACTCACTATGATAGGTTAGGCTGAGAGGACAGTGGCTGTGTTCAACCGGTATCTTATGACGAGTAATGGACTGGATGAGGACTAATAAAGCAAAATTCAATCCACACAAGGCAGAGATACTGATGGTAGGTGATTCATCTGGTCTGAGAGGTCATCTCCATTACATTTTGGATGGGATAGTATTCCGCCTGAAGGATCAAGTTCACTGCTTGCAGTGCTGTCAAATTCAGCCCTATTTTTGGATGCCCAGGTGACATGGGTGGCATGAAGTGCCTTCCACCAACTATGGCTGGTGCACCACCTGTGACCATTCCTGGACAGACAGAATCTGGCCACTGTCATTCATGCGTCCAGACTAGACTAGTGCCATGCACTGAATGTGTGGTTACCTTTGAAGACTAGAGTTCATCAAAGAAACAGCTGCTAGACCAGTCCAACCACCTGGGACCAGTCAGACAGAACACTAATTAAGAAACATTTTCTCTAGCTGATGGACTGTCTATTTTCAAGCACAATTCAAAATTTTGGTTTTAACCTTTAAGATCAAAACCAGCCTGGAGCTCCAGGGGTTGAAGAACTGCATACTCTCAAACAAAGCTGCCTAAGGTGCTGGTTTTAACCTATAAAGCCTTACACGGCTTGGGACCACAATGCCTGATGGAATGCCTCTCCCGATACGAACCCACCCGTACACTATGGTCCAGATCAAAGGCCCTCCTCTGGGTGCCTACTCCAAGGGAAGCTCGGAGGGTGGCAACAAGGGAGAGGGCCTTCTCAGTGGTGGCCCCCAAATTGTGGAATGATTTACTTGATGAGGTGTGCCTGGCGCCAACACTGTTTTTTTTGTTTTGGCGCCAGGTCAAGACTTTCCTCTTCTCCCAGGCATTTTAGCATGTGTTTTTAAATTGTTTTTATATTGTTTTGAATTTTAAAATTGTGTTTTAAATTGTTTTTAAAATATGTTTTTAAATTGTGTATTTGTTTTAATGTTTTTGATTGCTGTAAACCGCCCAGAGAGCTTCAGCTATGGGGCGGTATACAAGTGCAATAAATAAATAAATAAATAAGTATTGAGTTCATCTTGGGAAGCCTCTGATGCGACATCTGAGAGAAAAGCCCCTTTTCAGTGCTGCCATCTTAGTGTGGCATAGCTGGCACCAGGCAAAAAGACCTTTCTAGTTATGCAGCCCCTTTAATCTTATTCAGCTATTAGTACTGTTGCTGATGCTCCCTGGCTCCTCCCTTTGGTCTGCCACCATTTTTAGATTGTATTGCATTGTATTGAAATTTCATGTTTGTATCGTTCTTTGGTTTTATTGCAGAACTGTAAGATGCCCAGAGAGTTCCAGTAGGAATGAAAAGACAGACAGACAGACAGACAGATCGATCGATCGATCGATCGATCGATCCAGCAACCTTCATGGTAGGAATTTGAGCCTAGGTCTCTGTAATCCAATTCCGCTTCATGCCACTGACTGTCGAGGTGAAAGAGCTCTCACAGGTTAACATGTGTGTAACATGACTATACACATACACAACTAGTACAGGCCACTATTAGGTACGCTACAGATATCATAACATTCAGAAGATACATTTGTCACTCAGTAGAACTACTCAGTGAGTGAAATAACACAAATCCTTGCTCGTCTTCAACCTAGCAAAGACTTACATTGCAGGATAATGGAGAATGAAACTACTAGCCCAATTATGATGACAGAGATGTTACACAGTTGGTGACCGTCTGACTTTGCCTTTAAATCTGCCCACTTCTGTAGCAGCAAGTAGTCCTAAGGAAAGTCAGGGATCTTGAGCTTGGATAATATGAAATCATAGATCACCTCCGTGGCAATAGCAACCTGGACAAGACTTTCCAAAAAATGAAAGATGCTATCAGCCTGGAAACAAAACTCAAACACTATGACAAGAAAGAATTAACACCACAAGTTGATGCCTCCCCACAGCAGTGGCAGCAGCCCGGTTGCAAGAAGGGGCTTCAGAAGTATATATTTTAAGAGCATTTGATGCTAACTCAGCAAGACTATGCCCAAATAGAGAAGAGACTCTTTGCCATATTGGCAGGATGCCAGAAATTTCACCAGAATGCATATGGCTGTCACAGCGGAAATAGGCCACAAACCACTAGAAAGCCTACTCAACAAACGTCTTGGCTCAGCACACCCAAGACTTCAAGGGATTATTCTGAAACTGCAAAGATAAAACCAACAAGAGATCTTTTCCTGTCTTGCAATCCTCAGAGAAACGAAATGCTAAACTAGAAGGAGAACAAGCACACAATTCAGGTGTGGCTCAAAATGGTGGTTCACCATCCCATGAAAGTGGTCATTTCAGTGATATTTGGGGAGCTGTAATTGGACCGGTAGGAGGGAGTGGATCTGGTGGTTGGATGAATCTCTTACCTTTCCCCCCTTACTTACCAAGTGTTTTTCCTGCTGGCTATTTAAAAGTTTAAAAAGAAAAACAAGGTGGGGGACGTTTAAAAGAAAGTCGGGAAAAGATAAGAAGCCTCCCCAAATATGATAACCTCCCTCCTTCTCTAGAAAAGGCACAAATCATTTCTGGCCACCCCTTCTCTCCATTTGTTTTGGAGTTTACCTCAAAGTGCCTCCCCAACTGAATGATCCCTTAAATAAAAGGAGAGCAGCCCTAGTGCACATAGTCCTGCAACACTTACAGTACCTGCAAGTTCAAGCAGGTGAAAATAGCAAAGACAGACAGTGTTGATCCATTAATTGTCCTGTGAGAAACCACAAAGACAGGATGGCCCATGCACACAAACAACAGGCCTCTGAGGCAATCAAGCATTTTCAGAATGATAGAGCTGACCTATTTATAGGAAACGGTATTGTGCTAAAATGAGAGAAGACAGCAATTCCAAAGGAAATGTGCCCAGAGATGTTGCAGAGGATTCACAAAGTACAACTTAGAATGATATTCTGCAAACGACCAACAATGAATTTGCTGGATTGGACCATCTGGAATACCCGGACTGAAGATGTGTTTTAAAATTGTGTCAGAACTGAGCCACTGATAATCCAAAATCCAAGCAGTGGGGCCTGGCAAGTGCTAGCAACAGATCAGGACTATTGTGTCAAGTAGTACTGTGTCAGCTCCTGTATAAGAAACATTACGAATTTGGGCCTTTTTAGTTTAGAGTATCAGGGGATCATGATAAAGATGTAGAAAATTATGCATGGTGTGGAGAAAGGGTTTTTTCCCCTGCCTCCCTCTCTCATAATACTAGAACCAGGGGGTCCAGTATTCTAATGGAGCTGAGGGGTGGGTGATTTAGGATAGACAAAAGGAAGTACTTCTTCATACAGAGCATAGTTAAACGATGGAATTGCTACCACAAGATTAATGATGGCCACTGATGTGGGCAGCTTTAAAAGGAGATTAGAGAAATTAATGGAGGATAAGAGAACTCCATGATTGCTAGGCATACTCAGGAGTCTTTGATGAAGAACTTTATCAAAAGTTTTCAGAAACAATGTCTGCTGGATCACCCTCTCTACATGCTTATTGACCCTCTCAAAGAATTCTGAACTATTAGTTACCTTTGCAGAAGCCATGCTGGTTTTTATTCAGCAAGACTTATTCCTCAACACACTTAATAATTTTATCTTTAATTATGCTTTCTACCAGTTTTTCTATAACATATATTAAGCTAACCTACCTATAATTTCCTGGATTTCTCCCACACCTCAATCTTTTTTAAAAAAACTGCTGTTACTTTGGCCTCTTTCCAGTCCTCAGGTAAGGAAGCCAATCTTAGAAAACCTAATCAGTAGCCACAGAATGTACAGTGATAGTTGGAGAAGAAAAATGGAATACTGCTTAGGGGGGATGGACTGGCTGGCTGAAATCCAGAATGTGAGCTCTCCATTTAGCTAGGCTACAGTGCAACATTTTGTTGCAGGTCCCACTTGCATGCTTGTAATGTACCTGCCACAAGTCTCCAAGATTATTCAGGCTATAATATAATAATAATTGACAAATTCCAAACTTTTAATGAACAATTAATGTACCACTCAGAATTAATGTTTTCCAAAAATAAAGGAATAGTCTGGAGCTATAGTGTTTGTTCACTAGGGACCCAAGATGTACTAAAATACATATTTTGTTTTATGAAGAGATACTCAGCTTTACAAGGAAAACACATCTGTTTGTATGAGAAAGTGATCTTGGATGTCCAAAATCCTTTGCACCTTTTCTGTGGCCATTGGGAGATTTGAGCAGACGAAGTACACTGGAAAGACAAATGGCTCTTGCTTGCCCTTTCAGACTGGAGTCGCCAGACGTGAGCCAGAGAAGCTGGTGGCTGTGAACAGTTAGAGCCATCCTGTCATTACTAAATAATTCAGAGATTTTTTTCTCTTTCTCAAATCATGGCACTTTCCAACATGAGAAGGTTGCAATACGAAGGTGGACTTGGGGAACATGGCAGAGCAAAGAAGCTTAAGCCTTAACTGCAGCAACCCCTTTTGCCTTTCCGTAGGGTTTGTAAAACAACAGTGGTTCTCACTGAAGCCATTTCCCCCCTCCCTCCTGTGCTGCCTTCATTCCCCCAGCAAAGGTCAACCGTTCTCTGTTCAAAGCAAAAGCACACCCCCTGGTTATCAGATTTAGGAATTCTACAGGGAGACTGCAGATGGAATATGTTTAGAACAGGAAGAATGCTGCAATTCTCCATGAAGAGAGGTTGTTGAGGTCAACATGTAAAAAATCTGAGAATGCTGACAAGCTGTGCAAGTACCAGGAGAGTGTGGTCAGTTTAAAGAGTGCAAAAAAATGAAGGCAGTCACTGTGTGTGGGAGTTGGTGAGGGGGTGGGGTGTCAGGGGGCACCGAATGGGGAAGACAGACACAGTGATCCAGGTGTGCTGATTAGCTAAAGAGCAATAAGATTAGGCAGTAAGAAATCAAAGACTCTGTGTGACTAATGAAGGTTATTATCATATAGGGTTTATTTTTTAAAAAAAATGCAGCTATTGCAATTTCTTGCCTGGTCCACCTCCAGAGAGTTTTAAGCATGAAAAAGAAAAAGTCAGAATGTATTCAGATTCTTAGATAACAAACAGGAATCAAGTGTTTGCCTTCCAGATGCTATTTTTGCTTTTCACATAAGGAATCATAAACTCCTGTGTCTGTCTACACCAGCATCTCCTGATTGCAGTTAACTTTAGAACACAAACATTTATTCCTAGCTGAGATCAAAGGTCCATCCAATGCAGCACTCTGGCTGCCTGCCCACCCCTTGGCAGGTGCTATAGCACACAGGCAAGCCAAGCCAGCCAACTGAGACACTGACAAAACGCATACATTGGGAAGACTGGCAAGTCGCTACCAGAATTTGATGGGAACCAGAAAATGAAGTGATGCATTTCTCCCCTCTTGGCCTGTATCCTTGGCCAACCTCCGAGCACTTGGGGGCTTTTTAGCATTGGATGAAAGTGTGCTGATTTTTATTTTTTGCTGTTTGTCACTTTAAAACACATTCAAGTAGCACCTGATCCTTTTGGTGTCACTCCTCATGTGCATTTTAACGAGTTGTGCTTACAGTGTCAAACCAGGAATTGGAAGATTCTAATTCAAATCCCGCTCAGCAGTGCTGCTCGTTGGGTGACCTTGAGCCTGTCTTTAGCGCTCTGCCTAACCTACCCCACAATGAGGCTTTCCAGACATTACTTGGCAGCTAATCCAGGTTTGTCACTGACTGTACACTCAGTCACTCCTGGCTACCTGATGAGTATACCTGTAGGATACATGTATGTGGAAACAACAGTTTGTCAACATTCACGCTGTTACATATTTAGGGGTACCCTAACACGTAATGTATGAAGAGGCCCTCTCTGTATCAGGCATTCGTGTTTAAGCGTTATTCACATCACATGTCATATTTCCTCTGGAAGGAGGGAGTCGGTGATCTCTGTGACAAATTGCACACCAAGCCATTTTTATAAGGCATGCGCTGGCACAATGTACAGTGCTGAATTTCCCACTTCTGCATAGAAGAGAGTTGCTTCTCAGGCTGTTCCGTCCTCTCTCCTTTTCCCCTGAGGGACCAGGAACAGGCCTTTCAAAGCAATTTCTTCTTCCTCTCAGCATCCTCTTAAAGAGGCCCCTGCACAGCAGGGCCACCCACTGTTTTATGCTTGCTGCCCTTGTTCTGTTGGTATACCTGCAGCTGTGCTCTTGGGAATGAGCCTCCGCTCCCTTCACCTGGGCTAAAGGGATGATGACTTCTGAAATTACCCCCTCTCCCTCTTGAGCTGTGTGGTGACTGGTGCTGGTTTCCTCCCACTGGGAAAACACAACTTTCCGGAGCTAAACCCCTCTCTCTAAAATGACAAAACGGGATCTTCCATTGACAGAAGCCACTATATGCTCAAGCCAAGAAGGAAAGAAAGCAGAAGGGAAAAAAACGACTTTAAAGGGTGTGATTTTGGGAATTGACAGATACACTGAATAAGCCCCACTGCAGAGTATTTCAAGGGGAGTTGTTTCCACTGAGTGCTTGCCTAAATTTCAGCCTGAGGGAGAGGCTCTATTCCCCATTTCCCACTTTTCCCATTTGCCTCACGTTAAACCCCAACTACCTTAAATTTCCCATCCTTGCTTCTTTCTCTCTCGGGGAGGGTTATTTGCAAAGAGTCTTCTCTGCCTTTTCCCAGCCCTCCCCTCCCTTAGACTAGATGGCACCACCATTCAGCAGGTCAAGGCCCGTTACCAGGAACAGTCTTCAAAATTTCAGGAATGGGAAGAGTGAGAGCACTGGGGCTTGCCTTCCCTTCTCCTTACAAGCGCTAGCTTGATCATGCAGATCAGCCTTCCCCAACCTGGTGCCATCCAGATATTTAGTACTACAATTCCCATCAGCCCCAGCCAGCATGGCCAATGGTCAGGTATGACGAGAGCTGTAGTCCAAAACATCTGGACAGCACCAGGGTGGGGAAGGCTGAGAGGCCAGGAATCTCCTGTGAATAAAGCCATTGAAAAAAAACCTGGCAGTCAAGGTTGTCCTTGGCTACCCAGACAGTGAAGCTTGAAGTGGAGCCAAAACAACAAAATTTGAGGATAGGGAGGGTGTTATTTGAAGTTCCGAAACTGAAGCTTTGCAACCCTTTTATCTAAAAAGGCAGAAAGGACGTCTACTCATTAGAAAACAATGCATTTCTTACAAATGGGAACGTTATAAATGACACCAGGAATGCCACAACAGAGATGCTGCAGGAAAGCAGGAGAGAGGAAGGGGTGGCCAAGCTCTCCAATTTCTGGACCTGGCAAAAGTCTCCTTGTAACTCTTTTGCTGTCTTTTCAACAAAGTTCCCTTTACTCACAGCTTCACTTCCGAGGCTCAGGGATGAAATGGGGCTGTTGGAGTTGACTTTAGAACAATCTCCACTTGAGTTCGAGTGCTCTCTGCATTGGAGAGAAGGGGGGAGAGCTATTGCTGAAAGAGTGAGCGAGCAAGTGAGTGAGCAGGTACAGGAGAAAGTAGAAGGGCTCAGCCAAGGAACAAGAGAAGGGGAAAAATGAAAGGCGATCTCTACCTGCAGGTTCATGCCTTCATTCCTCTTTTTAAAACAAAAACAAAAAACACTGTCATTTGCTTATGGCATCCCTTTCTCTTTCAATAGATTTCTGCTGCAAAGCTTGTTAAATTTCCCATCCCACTTTACCCTACTAGAGTGAAAGTAGAACTTGCTGCTTTGTACACCACACTTTCGAGCAGTGAGAGATTCCAGGGGCAATGCTACAGAGTTTATTTTCCTTTAGATGAGAGACTTAGTAGACTGAATATGTAGGGTGTCCTTGTATTTGCTTTATTTATGAATATAAAAGCTGAACATAGAGGAGGCAAAAAGGCACTTCTTCGGCAGGCAGCAAATTCACTGATTCCCAGATAATTCTTACGGCCCCTCCCTGGCTGCACATCCAGTTTCAGGTAATTCCAGACAGAAATTCCCAGCTCTGTCTCGTTTCACACCCACCCACCTACAGTGCATAGCTTCCAGACCCCCATTCAGGAAATGATCCCCTAATCATCAGCACACTGATGAGAGGATTTCAGCTTTATAAAATATGGTCTGTCAGCAATCATAACAACATAAAACTGCCTTATACCAAGTAAAATTGTAGGTGCATTTTATATATTTATTAAATTTATACCCCACCTTTTCATGATAGAAACCCAAGGTGGCTTACATGTGGTTCCCAGGCAGTCTCCCATCCAGGCACTGACCAGACCTGACTCTGCTTAGCTTCAGCAGGGATGCTACCCTCATGTACCTTCAGACCATAGCCTGGGACTAGGTGCATCTAACCTACCGTCTGCTCCAACTGGTAGTGGCTTTCCAAGATCTCACGCACAAGTTTCCCCCAGTCCCACTACCCTTTTAATGAGAGGTTCAACTTGGGACCTTCTATAGACAAAGTGTGTGCTCTACCATTGAGCTATGACCTTCCCCTAATCAGAGAGGTTAATGTGACCTTTGGACATGCCTGCTTTCCCTGGTATCATCAGGAAAGGGGTTTAACAGGTAAGGAAGGAAATAATTTTATCCAGCATTGGGAGTTAGGCCATCTTTCCTTGGCAACTGCAGATTTTGGGGCAACACAGTATAAGTCAGTCAGGGATATCACAACTTTCTCATGCACCAAATGTTGATATTTTGATGTTTCAGCTTGTGAAGGATATTTTCAGGATGGCCACGTTATTCTTCATTTTTAAAAAATGAAACCAACACCAAATACGTGCTCTGTGTCATGGGGCTGTACTCTTTCATTTGTGTTTAGATATTGAACCTTGTACCGCTGTATTTCTAATTGCAACTTATGTGCCTTCAAGTTAATTACGACTTATGGTGACCCTATGAATCAGTGACCTCCAATAACATCTGGTATAAACCACCCTGTTCAGATCTTTTAAGTTCAGGTCTTTGGCTTCCTTTATGGAATCAATCCATCTCCTGTTTGGTCTTCCTCTTTTTCTACTTCCTTCTGTTTTTCCCAGCATTATTGTCTTTTCTAGTGAATCATGTCTTCTTCTTATGTGTCAAAATTATGATAACCTCAGTTTCCTCATTTTAGCTTCTAGTGATAGTTCTGGTTTAATTTGTTCTAACACCCAATTATTTGTCCTTTTTGCAGTCCATGGAATCCGCAAAGCTTTCCTCCAACACCACATTTCAAATGAGTTGATTTTTCTCTTATCCGCTTTTTTCACTGTCCAACTTTCACATCCGTACATGGAGACTGGGAATACCATGGTCTGAATTATCCTGACTTTAGTGTTCAGTGATACATCTTTGCATTTAGGGACCTTTTCTAGTTGTCTCATAGTTGCCCTCCCCAGTCCTAGCCTTCCTTTTGGTTAATGACTGTGCCAAGGTATTGATAATCCTTGACAAGTTCAATGCCCTCATTGTCAACATTAAAGTTACATAAATCTGTTGTCATTACTTTAGTCTTTTTGATGTTCAGCTGTAGTCCTGCTTTTGTGCTTTCCTCTTTAACTTTCATCAGCATTCATTTCAAATCTTTACTGGTTTCTGCTAATAGAATGGTATTGTCTGTATAAATTATTGATATTTCCCCCTCCAATTTTCACACTTCCTTCATCTTGGTCCAATCCCGCTTTCTGTATGATATGTTCTGCATACAGATTAAACAAACAGGGTGATAAAATACACCCGTCTCACACCCTTTCCAATTGTGAACCAATCGGTTTCTCCAAATGCTGTCCTTACAGTAGCCTCTTGTCCAGAGTATAGGTTGAGCATTAGGACAATCAGATGCTGTGGCAACCCCATTTCTTTTAAAGATTCCATAGCTTTTCATGATCTACACAATTAAAGGCTTTGCTGTAATCTATACAGGGTGATTTTCTTCTGAAATTCCTTGGTCCGTTCCATTATCCAATGTATGTTTGTGATATGATCTCTGGTGCCTCTTCGCTTTCTAAATCCAGCTTGGGCATCTGGCACTTCTCATTCCATATACGGTAAGAGCCTTTGTTGTATTACTGTACTAGCGTGGAATATTAAGGCAATAGTTCGGTAATTACTGCATTCCCTGGGATTCCCTTTCTTTGTAACTGGGATGTATATTGAATGCTTCCAGTCTGTGGGCCATTGTTTAGTTTAGTTTAGTTGTCAAAATTTGGAGAGATTCCATCTCAGTAGCTTGTAACAATTCTGTTGGTTTGCCATCTGTTCCTGGTGATTTGTTTCTTCCAAGTATTTTAAGAGCCGCTTTCACTTCACATTCTAAAATGTCTGGTTCTTCATTATATGGTTCCTCCATGAGTGAATCTGTCATCCTTGCATCTCTTTTATAGAGTTCTTCAGTGTATTGCTTCCATCTTCCTTTTATTTTATCTCAGTCAGTGCGTTCCCGTTGATTATTCAGCATCCCTACTCTTGGTTTAAAATTACCTTTCATTTCTCTACTCTTTTGGAATAGGGCTCTTGTTCTACCCTTTTTGTTGTCCTTTTCTGTTTCTATACAATAACTATTGTAATAGTTCTTTGTCCCTACGTACTAATCGCTGTATTGTTGCATTTAGCATTCTGACTGTGTTTCTATCTCCTTCTGCTTTTGCTTTCCTTCTCTCTTTAGCCATTTTAAGAGTTTTGTCAGTCATCTATTGAGATCTTTCTCTTTTTAACTAGAGGTATTGTCTTTTGGCATTCTTCCCTGATAATGTCTGACTTCAATCCATAGTTCTTCCTCTATTGACCATTTGGTGATGTCCATATATACAGTCATCTTTTTGATTGCTCAAAAAATATGTTTGCAAGAAGCAAATTATTGGCTTCAAAGAATTCAATAAGTCTCTCTCCTGCTTCATTTCTATTTCCTGAGCTCCATTTTCCCCATAATTCCTAGTTCTTCTCTGTTTCCTACTTTTGCATTCCAGTCCCCCATGATTATCAGTGTATCTTGTTTTAGTGTGTGATCAATTTCTTCCTGTACTTCTGCGTAAAATCTCTCCAATACCTCTTTTTCTGCGTTTGCTGTTGGAGCATAGACTTGGATGATGGTTTCCCATTTAATCTCATTGATATCACTTGCTCAGACCTTGCGTTGTAGCTCCTAATTGCTTTTGCTACATCACTTCTCAATATTAAAGCAACCCCATTTCTTCTTAGTTTCTCATTTCCTGTATAAAATATTTTGTAGTTGCCTGATTGAAAATGTCCCATTCCCATCCATTTTAATTCGCTCATGCCAAGTATTGTAATGTTGATGTGTTCCATTTCTTGCTTGACAATTTCTAACTTTCCCTGGTTCATGCTTCTCACATTCCATGTTCCTATTGTGTACATCATGCAACTCCGGACTCTCCTTTTGCATCTGTGCACATCAGCCTCTGGGCTTCCTTTCGGCTTTTACCCAGCTACATCATTAGTCACAGCTCTACTCATACTTGTCCTTTGTTCTTCCCCAGTGGCTTGCTGAGTGTCATCTGACCTGGGGGTCTCATCTTCCAGCATTATCTCATGTTGCATTTTGGATACTCTGATCATAGGGTTTTCATGATAAGAGGTATTCAGAGGTGGTTTACCACTGCCTTCCTCTCAGCCTGGATGGATCTTAGTCTGGTGTCTCAGCTTGGACTATTCCGCCTTGGGTGACCCTGCTAGGAGTCTAACCTCTTGGTCTAGACTCCTGATGGCATTGGTTTCAGCTTCTTCAACACTCTCAGTCCCCCTCATCACATTAAGGTGTGCATCATCATCATCATATTCACTTATTCTCATTTGGTGAGAATTTGCCTTAGTTTTGTATGATTTAGTCTGGCCAATGGTTACACGATCTTTCCAGATGAGAAGGGGATGTAAAATGTTGGCAGCTCACCTATCTCAAGGCTGCTACATCTGCTGTTGCTGCTGAATTCTTACATGTACTTTTTTATTATGGCTTTAAATATGTTTCTATGTAAATGCTTCTGAGCATGAGATATCAGCAAATAAACCATTAAAATAAATGATAAATAAGATCTGCTTGCACTAAAGTAGTGGTAGCCTAATGCAGGCTAGCAGTACAGGTTTTTTCTTTTGTCCTGTAACCCCAGGAATGAATGTGAGTGTGGGCGGCTATCATGTGAAAGAATCTTTGTTTTTATTTTCCTATTAAAAATAACAACAATGCATATGCTTTCTACTACTGAAGAAAGGGAGTTTATAAACTCGAAACATATTTTGAAAGGTTCACAAAATGGCAGGTGATACTGAAGGGGAGATAGTACCCTTGATGCCTGGAAGTTTTGTTTTTAAACAAAGCTTTGAACAGACAATGGGAAGTGACCAGCTTTGAATGGACAGAGAAAAGAAAGTGTTTCATTGTTTTTAAGTTTCAAAATTATGCAAACAAGAGTCACAAGTGATACAGAACACAGACTCACACTAAGAAGTACCTGCGGGATTCACAGAACCACTGTCTCGTGTGTGTGTGTGTGTGTGTGTGTGTGTGAGAGAGAGAGAGAGAGAGAGAGAGAGAGAGAGAGAGAGAGAGATCAGCATTCCCAACCACTGTGTAATGAGTAAATATCCATTCATTGTGTATAAAGGCCTGCAATGTTGCATTCTTGTCAGTGAAGTGTAACCTGTATTTAGTTCAGCAATTACCAAATTCTGAGCCACAAGAGAGGTGGAAGTGTGCCTTGAAAATAAAGCCATTGCACTGGATGAAGCAAGTCTGTTGGAGCAGGGAGGCCCAATACAAAATTGATTTCCCTCCCCCCCCCCCCGCTGCCAATATATGGCCACTGATGTGATGCCATACTGAGGGAGAAAGGGCTTTTCACTATTAGTAACATGCAATCCATGTTACAGCTGGGAGGAGCAAGGAATCTAGAAGTATCACCATAACCCAGAGAGCACATTCCATTCCTGAACCTTGTCAGATTGGGCAAAAGGAAGGGCAGGTTGTCTGGAGGTGATGTTAATACGGGGATCCTTGTTGGTGCAAAGAGGATGCATGCCCACTGTTTTGAAAGTTCTTCAAGGGATAAAAAAAAGATATATTTGGATAGAAGTGTGAAACATGGCTCCAGTTATAATCCAGAAAAAAACTGTGCTCCAGGCCCCTAAAGACTAGGGGCACCTCCAGACTGTTGCAATTGTTGGGTGGGTTCAATCACATAATGGCACATTCAAAATCAGTCAAGATTGAAAGTGAAGGGAAAATGCACTGGAAAGTGTGGCATAACAATTGCTTGATGCAACATTGTATATCTTCCCCATAAAGAAATCAAAATGACCTTATCTAACTTCCCTGAAAACTTTGTGCAAATTAAGATGTCATCATGTCTTTGGCAATGATATCTTTCATGAAATGGAAGCAACATTCTCCATAGTACAAAATGACACTAGTCCAACTCTTGCAGCATTGGCTTATTAACTCTACAAACGCGCTGATGCAGCTACGCTCAGATGGATGGACAGACAGATTTAACCCTGGATGCTGAGGCGATGGTTGTGGTCAAGGGTGCCCTTGCCCAGCTTAGACGGATGTGCCAGTTATGCTGGTTCCTGGAAATTGAAGGTTGAGCCACAGTAACATCTGGACTGCTTAAATGTGCTGTTTGTGGGGCTGCCTCTAAAATGTTTCCAGAACTGATCCAGAATGTGGTGGCCAAATGAAGCCACTATCTGAGAGTATGAGATTCCCCTATTAAAACAACTGCAGTGTGGCTTCCAATTTGTTTCCAGACCCAATTCAAAGTCTTGATTATGATCTCTATAGTGACCAGGAAATCTGAAGGACTTCCTTCTCCTGTATGAGTCAGTCCACTTGTTAAAGCCATCAACAGAGGCTCTCCTACATATCCAAACATCCCTTGAAGTATGTCTGGCTGGGATCAGTGAGTTGGTGTTTTTAATGTCTAGGCCATTGGTCCTCCCTTGTTAATGGCTGTCCATAGCACTATGATCTTCCTTTTCAGGAAGGTTTTGGGGTCTCAAAACCCTGCTGAAAGCGTTACTGTGGGGTTTTTTAATGTTCTGTGCTCTACTCTACTGCTTTTAGTTTTGTTATAATTAACCTTTTATTACTTTATATTTCTTCATGGGTTTTTGCCACCTTGGACTCTTTTGCAGAAAGGGAAGACAGAAACATTATAAATAACCACTCTCTTAGTCCAGTAAAAGTAATTTTCCCTCTTTACAAAGTTAAAAATAACACGAGTAAAACAAATCTTTTCAGAGCCAGAAAGAAAACTCTGCAGACATTGGGGGGGGGGCCTTATCACAAGGGTCAAAGGCACTCTGCCCCTAATCACAGGAACAGACGGCAAATCGCATTTTCCAGCTCCCACAGTTGGCAGTTTAAAGCCAGGAAATGGCGATTTCCATGCAACAAAAGGATTGTAAGTACTTGCTGGTTTCCTGGAAAGTTGCACCAAGTACCTAATGGTGGCTATGCTGAGGCTGGTAAGTTTCCCCAGAAGCCTTGGATCGTTAGATGCAGTTTGGGTCTTTCTTTTGTCTAGTACCCCAAACAAATGGCATGTTGCATGTAACAATGCCCCATTTTTTTTAAAAAAAAAATGAGCAGCAGCATAAGTGGGCTGGCAATTTATTTTTCTCAAAATCCCACAGCTGCAATTGTCTTTGTTGGAAGAGCAAACATGCACCTAGAACAGGGAAAAGGGGAAAGCAGCTGGGGAGGGGGTGGGGGTGGATTTTGAATAGAAACTGAGAGTGGGAAAGGGGTTTAGCGCCCCCTCTAAATCAGTCTCCAGAGGCTATTCTTCCTTTTTTTTAAAAAAGTAAGGTGATTTGACACTTGCCCTTCAGAGGAGGGCGGAACAAACTGTAGCTTGTTTGTGCCCAGCAGAAGCAGCTTGCCAGGGGCACAAATGTGCTGAATCAAGAAACAGATTTAAACTAAGCAAGCTCAAAGGTTGTTATTTTCACTCCCTTCCTCTTCCTTTTTACAGTTGTAATGAATGACAAACGGTAACGAAGTTTAATGCCAAGGTGGCTTTCCTGACATTTGGAGAAAACGCTTTGGGCTGCGTATGCACCATACATTTAAAGCACATGTCTCCCTTCAAAGAATCCAGGGGACGGTAGTTTAAGGTGCTAGGAACTGTAGCTCTATGAGGGATGGTGTGTGTGTGCAGCCTCGGCCTCCTTTGCAGCCAGTCACCTACATTTCTGTGGGGGCCTCTTACGCGGTAGGTATTGGCTTGAAGCCGGCCTATGACTCTTTGCCCAGCCGACGTGCGATTCCTTTTATCCGCTTTATCTTTTGCAATCAGTAAGTAAAGCAACTCAGCTGACCAGCCCTGGCGGCGAAGCAACCATTGAATTAAGGAGCAGTCAGGCAAGGATTATGGCCGAGCCTCACTAATAAAGAAACCGGCGGGTTTCCGGTCCTGCCACAACAACAAACGTCGAAGTGTCAATCAACAGGCCCAGAAGCCGCCCGACTGCGCGTCCCTTGCGAGTCTGCAGCAGCCGCGCCTCGAAATTTAATGCGCCGCCCCCGCTCGTCTGGTTCCCACTTCACAGCGCTCGGCCCCGCCGTCGCAAATTGGTTTACGGGGTGAGGCGCCAGAAGGCGACTCTAGAGGATCGCCTCTTTTTTAAAAGGGCAGGAGAGTCGTTTGGCGGCTGCCTATACTACGTGAAGGCCCTCCGCCGCCGCCCCCAAAAAAGTTTCCCGGACAGCCGCGCTACGTTTGGACAAGTGGCCGAGCAAGATATTTACTCGGAAGCAAACCCCTCTGCATTCAGTGGAACTCACTCGCGAGTTGCATATCTAGATTGCAACCTCAGTTTTTTGGTCAGGGACAAAGGGGTAGGTCCCTGGTCTAATGCGCGCTTACTCGGACGTAAAGCCCATTGAAGCTTATCTTCACCTTTGGGCGCACAGCGTCGCTCCCGTGCACTGCGAGCCACTTTTACTAGAAAGGAAGCCCCTGTGAATTCAACGGGGCTGCCGGTTTGGCTGACCCGGGGGCGCTGGCGCCCTGCTTGGCTCCTCCCGCTCCAGGGGGAACCGTCCTCCCGCGGCGCTGTGGAGAAAGAGCGGGCAACGATCGCCTCGCACGAGATGCCTGCCTTGCGGCGTCCAGAGAGAGGCTTCGCTTCCCTTCGGGAGCGAGGACGAAAGCCAAGCAGGGCCGCCGAGAGGGCAGCGGCCGCCCCACACAGACCTGAGAGGAAAGCCTCGCGTCTTCCTTCTGAGGAAACGCGGCTGGCCTCGGGACGCAAGCAACCCACGCAGCTCGTCCTGACAGTCAAAACGTCCTCCGCCCCCCGTTTTAATGAGCGAGCCAGAGCCTCCCGCTTGCCTTCCCGGTGACCTCGTTCTCCGCCGGCTAGAGTTCCGCCCGGCTGACTCCCCGCCGCCCTTCGCAGCCTCGCCAGAATTGGGAGCGCCTGCAGCCCAGCCTCCCCGACCTTCTGAAGTGACTCGTGCGCGCTTTTGTGGGAGACCTTGAAGGCTTCGCCCCTCGACGCCTTTGAGACCGGCCTGCGCGGACGGGCCTGCCCGCAGCTCCCGAGGCCGGCCGGTGGCCTTCAACGCGCTCCCTCAACTGCACGTGCCTGAAAGTGCACCTCCAGCCCCCATCGAAAGCGAAGGCCGGGAGCGGGAAATCAGTTCTCCGGCGGGCGGCGTCCACGTGTGAGTGAGCCACTCACTGTAAAGTCCCCTTGGGTGTCCGCCTGTTTTAAGCCTAAGAGTCCCCTTCGTGAGAAGCACGAAATAAGAAAGGGATCATGGATGCCCCTCTTGTCCCTTCGAAATTTGCGGGGTTGCCAGTAGCCTTGGAGGGAGACCGAAGTGTGATTTCCGAGAAGCCAAAGAGCGAGAAGAGGATGTGGGAAAAGACTGAAATAGCGGGAGATTAGATTAAAATCTCTTTCTGTGCGTGTGTATGCGTGTGACTGCTTGCTGGTGTTGCTGTGTTATTTTCCCAGCCCTGAGCCTAGTCTGAGCAGCTCGATCGATTCTCATTGATTGTCCCTGACGAGCTGCTCCACTTTCCAGCCAATGTCAGCCTGTCTGCATTCGGGAAAGAGAGAAATTAAGGAAAATCTCTGCCGCCCTGGCGGTGTCATTTCCACACACTTCAGCTGGCAGGCTGCCAGGTGCTAGGCTGCAGCCAAGAGCTGGAGCGAACTTTCCCGAGTCGAGGATCAGGATTCACAGGGGGAAAATTAGAGGAAGTCAGAGAGGGGTTACCTGAGGTGCCTGTCTCGGGAAGGCAATAATAATAATAAAGAGATATAGGGCTGTGCACTCCTTTAGGCTGGAGGCAGACACTGACGACGGAGGATTTATTTACAATAGGCCAATGTATACATTTTGTTAAATAAAAATAAATATAAATAGCGCTGACCTGCAGGGGGTGGTGCGGACACTGATCCCACTTTTACTTAGAAACATGGTGGGCAGTGGGGTATTATATCAAAATCCCTGAAAATCTGTACAATCGGAGGCAATTGTGGGAGAGAATAAATAAGTGCGTCAAAATGATTTGTAAGTCTCCAACTTAAGAGGCATTTTTGCAGCATTTGAGTGGGGGTGATATTTCTAAAAGTGATTTCTCTTGACAAGAAGTTGGATTTCTGTGAGCAAATTCAGACCCTTTCACAGGCTCTTCTGCCTGTAAGGAAGATGCTAGCTGCGGCACTTCCCACTGGAGGACTGTGAAGACCATTGTTCCAATGGGTTACTGCTTGACCATGGGGTTTTCATGTGATGTCAGGGACACAAAAACAAGTACAATCTGAATTCCCACGGAATTCATTGGCGTAACTCCAGAGGTAAACTGGTCTCTTCCTTTCTCAGAGCTTTGGACTTTGTGAAATATATTGGGTATCTATAATTGGTTTGTGTCAGGCAATGACCTGTGGACTTCCAGCTCTCGAGGGGCCATCCTTTCTGTAGTATCTCACCTTATCCCTCCCACAAGGCCAGACAGTTTGCAATCCAATTATGTTAGCCCGTTCCCTTTTCAAGCCTGCTGCTCTTTGTCTGAAGGATACTCAGCTGCTCATTTGCCATGTAAAATCACATAAGAACATAAGAACATAAGAAGAGCCTGCTGGATCAGGCCAGTGGCCCATCTAGCCCAGCATCCTGTTCTCACAGTGGCCAACCAGGTGCCTGGGGGAAGCCCGCAAGGAGGACCCAAGTGCAAGAACACTCTCCCCTCCTGAGGCTTCCGGCAACTGGTTTTCAGAAGCATGCTGCCTCTGACTAGGGTGGCAGAACACAGCCATCACGGCTAGTAGCCATTGATAGCCCTGTCCTCCATGAATTTGTCTAATCTTCTTTTAAAGCCGTCCAAGCTGGTGGCCATTACTGCATCTTGTGGGAGCAAATTCCATAGTTTAACTATGCGCTGAGTAAAGAAGTACTTCCTTTTGTCCGTATGAAGCTATCTTATACTGAGTCAGGACATTGGTCCTTTTTGCCCAGAACTGTCTACTCCAACTTGCAGCAGCTCTTCAAGGTCATTGTTGTTGTTTTTCAAAGCATAGCGCAAGTCAATGGATTCCTCTTATCTGAGCCAACTAAGGTTTAACATATTGGAAGCCTGATCTTTGAAATTATGTAGAAGTCTTCTTAGGATGCATTTATTTGAAATAACAACATACAGGTGAAAATTAAGCTCCAGACTGAAGGAGTTCCATTTGGGAAGTGGTAGAAAAGATGCTGAAGCCTGAGCATGTCCCATTTAAAAAACCTCTCAGGTAGCTGGAAGGGCTAGAAAAAGCTCCTGCCTGCCACTGAAAGAGTAGGCAAATATTGTGCCGGGTGGATCAACAGGCTGACTCAGTGCAAAGCAGCAAACTCCTGTTCATAAAAAGTGATGGTTCTGCTGATGGCACATTGCAAGTGAACAGCTGAGTGGTCTTCAAACAAAGAGCAGCAGACTTGAAAGGGGAGCAGGCTAACCTAATTAGATTGCAAACTGTCTGGCCTTCTGGGAGGATCAGGTTACACCTCCTTGAGCACTAAACTCAACATTTTAGGAGGAAAAAAGGGGAAATTTTCAGCACAAGCCAAGATGCAAAGATTCCTTCAGATCTCTTGGGGAGGCTCTGTTCTGCATCCTAACAGTTGCTGAGGTATGCCTAGCCTTGTTATGAATCACTTTGAGTATAATGTTTACAGAAAGCTGTATACAAATAAGGTGACTATGACTATATGATGAATTCTGGAACTCCTTCCTTTGGGAAATCAATGTAGTGCTCTCTCTCTCTTTGCCTTCTGCTGTTTGACTAAGGCTGCAATCCAATACATGGCTAATCAGAAGTAAGTCCATTGGGTTCAATGGGACTTACTCCCATGTAACTGTGTATTGGATGGCAGCCTAAGACATTTTTATTCTGCCAGACATTTGATCTCTCAGGTTGAAGTGTTTCAATCTACCAAACTCGTTTTTAAACTATTTACTTGTGATATCTGGTTCCATTTTATTATCTTTATTGTTCTAGTGTATTTTTAATTTTTATTATTTATTTTGTATTTTTTAATTATTACTTACCCTTCTTTGCTACCCATCAACTATTTACTAACCCCTTGGGTGGTTTACAAACTTACTTTAAAAGACAAAATACAAATTAGAAATTAAAAACCATTAAAAAGCAAATACAGAAAATTCAAAATCAGCACAAAATTTGTTTTGAAATTATTGTTTTGTCAGCTTGAGCCTGGTGACTACTGTGGAAGGGCAGGATATACATTTTCTTAAATAAGAAATAAAAACATATTGCTGTGCCTCACTAAAGGTTAATTTAGTCCAGCATTCTTTTTCCATTGGTGGCCAACCAGGTGCCTTTTGAAGCTTATAAGCAGAGCATAATGTCCCAACATGTCTTTGGATCAATAGTAGCTGGTCCAGAGGTCTGGCAGTAGGGGACATTTTCTCAATTCCCTTGTCTTGCGCAGATCACTTCCTGTTGAGGTTTAGGTTGATGGTGGTGATATTCCTCTGCAGGAATGGTGGGCCTTGTAGGATGAGCTAACCTGAGGGCTTCCCGAGAGCCCTCAGGATTTCCAGTCAGCATGCCTAGCACTCCTGGTTGTGGCCTGGTCTCTCCATAGTATGTGGAGGTGACCCATGTGATAGCAACAATTCCTTTTGCATGCTGTCTTCTGCCAGGCAGAGCTCATTCAGCCCCTGGTTTTCCAGGGAGCTGGCATTAATGAGGTAGGCGGGGAGACAGCTAGAATGTACATTTCTCTGGATGATTTGGGGTCTTCTGCAATCTGGCCTCTTTTGAGGATGTTAACAACCCTTGGAGCCCCCCATAATGTGTTTGCCAAGAACTTCAAAGATGAAATCATGCTTATTCCTTTTGATGGGTGCCTCTGTAGTTGCAGTTCAGTCTTGGGACATGTCCAAAGCATAATCTAACCTCATTTTGTTGCATGTTTTTCAGTTGGTCATGGTGAAAGTACATTGTGAAGTGTGCCCTACTACATGTGTGTTTGACCTATAATCCTCAAGCAGGACAGATTGACCAGCTAGGTCCAGGAGATAGTCAATGTCTCTTTACAGACTGAAAATGTGCTCAGAGGAGATGGTTGTGTAACTGCTCTGAAAAAGGCCTCTGAGGACCTGAAAAATTGCAACAATCAGGCAGTCACAAATATTCCTTTCTTGGTGAGGTCTCAAGAGGATGGTTGCCGTCCAGCTCTAAGCATTCTGGGATTAAACTGATTATTGAGAGAGAGAGAGAGAGAGAGAGAGAGAGAGAGAGAGAGAGAGAGAGTATTTAGCACAATGAGCTGGAAGAGGAATTTTAACTGCAGTTCCACACAATCCCTAAGAAAGTGCTGTCTTTTCAATGAAATCTTGCAGTGCTTTATTTCCACAGCAAAGACAGAAGTTGGTGGTCATCCTGAGCTGGGGTGGTGATGTAGCTGGACACATCTTTACAAACCATGTTCTATAGTTCACACACCCCTCCCCTAGCAAAAGGAGATCATGAGTATTTGGGGTAAGTGAGGGTAGAAGTGGCATGCTGAGACAATGGAATGGACAATCTCCACCCCCAATGGCCATTCTTTATGAGATTGCTGTGAGGGTGTTATCTATGTCATCACTGAGGTGTGCAACTTCCAGCTCCTTGCAGGGTATTTCTTGTTTTCTCTCTTCCCCCCCGCCACCTTTCCTGGCAAAGGCAAAAGTGAGGAAACATTACTGAGTTCGTACTGGCAGCCTCCCTCAAAAGTGTGCTTAGTATTTAAAGCTCCAGTTGAAGAAGATCTCTACTTTGATGTGGCTTAAAATGGCTACTGCTTTCTGCAACATTGTTGAAACTGGTTTTCTATTCTTTTCCCCACATCCCTGAATGGTTGTTTCCTTAATTCCACCATTTCCTCATTCCTCCCCACCCTACTTGGCTGCTTTAAGAAGTGTGGACAGATTGGTTCATACTTCAACCTTTTGTAGGAATATCCAACAGTGCAGTTCTAGGACACAGTTCCGGGTGCTGATTGCTACTAGGAATTTCTCTAAATTAGTCCACAGAACTCTTTAAGCTATGTGGTTTCATCATTTTGAATCCAAAACCAAGGATTCCTGCATAAAGACCTTCTTAAGCAATTGAATACAGCAGCCGTGCCATATATATTGTATACCATGCCAAGTGTGTTGTCCCATCATGGCCCAAAGCTCAGAGGAAGCTGACTACAGTACAGCAGAATATCACATAAAGCAGGGTCTGTCAGGACTCTGGACAGAGCACTGTGGAAGGTGCTGGGTGAATTGTCCCCCCTCACTCAAGGAGAGCTGTTGCCTCAGCAGGGTGCTAAAGTCTTCTGTAGGCTGGTTGGTCTGGTACAGCTATTGGCCTTGCCTCCTCAGAGGAGCAGTCTGTGTTTTTAGAGGGAGTTGCCTGGTTCTGCAGCTGTTGCCATGGGGCAGTATGAACTACACAGGAACATGTCCGAGGAGTTCAGCAAAGCCACATCTTTTGATCTGGAAGGAGTCATGATCCTGGATTCCAGCAGTGACCAGGACACCAAGTCAGAAGCTACAGTGTCACCAGCTAAGGAGCCACCTCAGATTCTTGGCTCTGAGCCTAAGGCTGATGAACAAGGGACTACTAAACCCAAGCTGGCTGGCAGGAGCCCTCTGAACCAGATACCATGAGACCAGGTCCCACAGAACCAGGGCCACATCCCTCATGGCCACTTTCTCATGGGCCTGAGGAACTAATTGCCTTCCACAGGCAGGATGTTTCATAAACACACTGCCAGATCACTGAGATAAATGGTCAGAAATCTGTAGAGATAGCTTTATCATGTGTCACCAGACAAGTTTATCCAGCTCTCGCATTGTGATGTGCAAACAATATAGAACCATTAGCAGCCCCAAAGCTGCAATCCTATGCACCAGGAATGGGGAATCTGCAGCCCTCCAGATATTGCTGTATTCCACCTCCCATCAGCCCCAGCCAGCATGGCCAATGGTCAGGAATGATGAGAGCTGTAATCCAAACAACACCTGGAGGGTGGCAAGTTCCCCATCCCTGCTATATGCACTTACATGGGGTAAGTCCCAATGAACTCTACCGGACTAACTCCTGAGTAGACATTGCACTGTGAGCAGATCAAATTGGGCCATTACACTGATGAAAGCAGATGAATAGGATTTTAAAATGCATTTGTATGCACACAATTTTATGCCGTTGTTGAAAAAGAATTGATTTCAGAAGTTTTGGCATGTGTGGAACAGTATGGTTAATGTCTGTGGGTATTAGATAGGAAAAGGACTGAATAGTTTATATACTGCTTTTCAGCCCAAAGGGTCCCCAAAGTGGTGAACTGAAACCCAGTATTGTGTTTCAAGGGCTGGGCATTTTATTCCTCCCACCCCAAATTCAAGAGGTAAGGAGAGGCAGGTGAGGAAGAATGTGTACCATGAGGGAGGGGCAACTGGGCATGAGATGAATTGCAGTGGGGTGATTTGGAGTAAGGAGGGGTGAATGGGAAAGCAGCAGAGGTGAGTGAATGAAAGAGAGGTACTGATGACTTTTCTTCCCTCTCCCCTTTCCAGGAATGGCTCACTTGAGAGTAATTTTTTCTTCTGCAAACTTCTGAGTGCCTTCCCTGGTTCTACAAACCATTGCGTAAAATGGTATCATCAAATTTCAACCTTTTTGGCATATCTATGATAGCTGTATGGAATAATCTTGAAAGATTTTTGAGTCCTTTAGTCTCTCTGTTGACCTCTATTCTATTACATTTTATTTTATTAAGGGAATTGACTTAACTATGGTATTTCAGGGTTTAATGATGTCACATAGAAGGGAGGTTGTATGAGTCTTTCTGAAATTAAATTAAAAACAACCAATAATGACAATATTCAATAGTTTCATTATTTCCACCTGAGTTTATTTTTAACTAATTTAAGAAATGGGAAATTGATGGCAACCTTTGATTAAATTTGAGCCAACAAAGGTTCCAACTGCATCCTTATACCTTAACCTTAAATGGCATAATCACAGTCATTCTCTGTTAGTATCTTGCCCCACGTAGACAGAACAGAATTACATAAATGTCAAGATCGGTGTTGGCATTATAACAAACCAAGAGTTGAGTTCATGAATGAAACTGTCTCACAACAAGGGAATTTTGGAAGAAAAATAGTATATGTAATTGAATTAACGATAACCTACATATCATGGAATCTTTTTCTGTTTGGTTACATGGACTGGCAAATCGTAAAAAAAACAATTATCAGATTCTTATGTGAAGTCTCCTGATGAGGACATTTTTAATTGCCCCTAAATAGTGCACTTCAGCAGTCCTAATGTTGGAGAATAATCACCAAGCTTGCTGAAGACATACTGCTAATGGAAGGTAGAAAAAACGTTGGTGTACTTTGTTATATTTTGAAATAATTGGCACAATTTATTTATTTATTTATTTATTGCACTTGTATACCGCCCCATAGCTGAAGCTCTCTGGGTGGTTTACAGCAATCAAAAACATTAAAACAAATATACAATTTAAAACATATTTTAAAAACAATTTAAAACAATATAAAAACAATTTAAAACAATATAAAAACAATTTAAAACACATGCTAAAACACATGCAAAAATGCCTGGGAGAAGATATTTAGATAAAGACAACAGTTTCTCTACTTTATAATCCACACAAATATAAAAAGAGTTCTGTCAGATCAGACCAAATGTCCCTCTAGTCCAGCCAAGCATTCTGTTTCCGTAGTGGCAGCCTGATGCTTCTGGAAGTCCTTCACCAGGGGAAAATCTGGCATCGTGGTTTATAGTTCTGTATCTGATATAATGTAATATATTCAATATGATGTGCATGTATGTATGTGCGAGTGTGGGGATGTAAGTTGAGCAGTTAATGTGCATAACAACTGGCCATTGTGGACATTCACTAGGTCTCATGGAGAATGTGTACATAATACATCCATGAAGAGAGAATTCTGCACGTTTCCCAGCCAATATGCATAATGTCCAACAGGTCTTGGGGAATATGTGTATCTCAACTGAATTCTGTATATTCTTCAGTCAGTATGCATAGTCTCCAAGAAACACGCTTCTGTTTTTCTATTTCTAGTTCAGGAGTGTGCAGTCTGCACATTCTGGCCCACAACATATCCTCTCACTGATAAGCTGAGTAGTGGGAAGAAGGAGTGGGGGTCCAAAAAAATTATTTTTTTTCTTCGGTTGAGCCTCCTTTTCACCACTCACAGCTATACCCCAGTCAACTGAGCAGCACAAGGGGGGTTGCAGGATAGAGGCAAATTTTAAACCTTCCCTCCCGCTTCCACCATCCTCCTGATGGAAATTGTCCCCCCTACCCTGCTGCTATTAAGTTTAAGAAAAGCTTGATAGCCATTTTGGGTCAATCTTGAGATTCACATTTCCCTTATATATGGCACCTGGTGTCTGAATCATTTGGGTACATTGCAGTCCTATTGCGTCCACACTGCAGGTGAAAGGCAGGAGCCAGAAAATAGATTCAAGCAGCCCCCTTTCTTTGCTACAGGTGAAGGTGATACAGCCATTGTATCCTTGAGTTTTTCCTTCTTATGGCTTCTCACATGAAATAGATCTCCTGTCCTGGATTGGCAGACATGATTGCACATCTTATGAACATACGTATGGGTGTAAGCGTGAAAAATGGAGTTCAGATTGTTGACCTTACAGCATGTTCTTATCCTGTAGAGCAGCCTTTCCCAACCAGTGTGCCTCCAGATGTTGTTGGACCACAACTCCCATCTTTCCTGACCATTGGCAATGCTGGCTGAGGCTGATGGGAGTTGTGGTCCAACAACATCTGGAGGCACACTGGTTGAAAAAGGCTGCTGTAGAGGCTGCATATGCCACTCCCCCAACACAGATAAAATCTTGTGGCACAGACTGCTCCATTTGATGCACTGAGCTCCCCAGTACGTACAGTATATGTATGAGGCATCTGTTTAAGATTGGTCTTTATAGTCTTTGCTTTTACGGATGGGTCAGCCTCTGGCATTAGCTCATGTACTGTGTGAGAGCACCTTTAAGGTATTTGAGAAGCCTCCACATGGATCACATATTAGACCCAATGAAGCTGTGCTCTTTATGAAAGAGATATGACTCCTTCACAGAATCTCTTGTGTTAAGGAATGTTGTCATTTGATGTTACAGAGGTGTGGTTTGGGAAGGGACCATAACTCAGTGGTAGAGTATAAGCCTTGAATGCGAAGATCTGAAGTTCAAACTGACATTTGATGATGTAAAAAGACCTTAGTGTGAGATCCTGGTGAACCACTGCCAGTCAGAGTGAACAACAGGGAACTATAAGGACAAATAACTTCATCTGGTATAAAGCAGCTTCCCATGTGGTTCTGTTTCTGGAACAGTGAACAGGATCTTGAATCACTTGGCCACTTTTCAGTACTCCTTCACTGTGTATTTATAGCCCATAAAGGCCTTGGGCCCTGCTAATCTGACTCCTTGCACTGATCCAGGTGCAAGTCCACCAGCGCCATCCTATCTAGCTGAGGCAGTCCTTGACAGAGGATAGGATCTCAGCCAAAAGGACATTCAGGCTGATAGATCATGTTTAGAAGAAAAAAGCTGACAAGCACCCAAATGAGGAATGGAGCAGATGTCCCAGTGTCTGCTTTATGTAAAGATTAGGAAAAACTAAACTAAGCTAAGCTGATTGTGTAGTGCCAGGTTCAGTGACTGTTCCCTCTGCAGGGGGATCATCCACTAAAATGAAGGGAGTCTTTGCACAGTGATGATGTCATACTTGTGTTGTTTACAGATGTTTTCATGTCCTCAGTAGGGAGCATTTGCCCATTCTTTTTCAGGGTTGTGCCATACCGGTATAAAGAGGGGAAGTGGCATGTAGAAAGAAGGAGGACTGAACCCCAAGGCACTGCTCCCTAGCCTGGTCTGGGAGTTTGCTTCTGGTTTTGGAGCCTGAACAGGAAAAATGCAGCTGGAGGGCGGGGAGAGTGGACAATACCCAACCCCACTTTTTCCCCACATTAATCCACCCCTACCCACCTTGCTTTATATCTGCTTAGGAATGCCCTGTGTCCTCAAATGCAGTCTGATGTCGCCACAGCTTTTAGAGACGAAAAGGTATGATTACATTAGATTTACATCTAAAATGTAGATTCTATGAGTCAAGGTGAAGAGAGATAACATTGTGCCTCTGGGTCTAGAACAGCTGTATTAGTGAAGAACATACACCAGAGAACATCTGACCAGTGTGGACCTTCCAGGTCTAGTTTACCTCTGTAATTGGGTCTTTCTTCCCTGACCACCTCCTCTTACATTGCCCAACTATTCTGCTTCGCTGACTTGTCTTTTTTTTTTAGATTGTGAGCTTACAGAAACAAACTGTCCTTCATTTTATCATATGCAACGTGTTCAGATTTTAGAATTGCTGTAATAATGATGATGATAATTTTGAAATGATTCTAGCAATCATTTCAAAATGAGATACATATCACCTCTCCCAGCCCAAAATCATTTCCCATTCTAGAAGTACCTAGAATAGCAAGAATTGTGTGAGCTTTATCACCCTTCATATAGCTGACGTGTTAATACATGGGGGGGGTAGGGAGGATCCTGCAGGCCAAGCCTTGGTATGAGCCATTTCACTCTTTTTATAAGTGTTTTTTTCTTGAGAGATACCAACGGGATCTTTCTACAACTTCATTTTGGAAACCATATACAGCTAAGCTATGCCCTTCCTACTATTGAACCCTTCTTTGCAGTGATGGATGAGGTGTTTGGTGGTTTTGCTTAATCATTTAAGACATCTTTGTTTTATTCTTTAGTTTCAAACTTCCCTTCTGAGGAAAGATGGTAACAGAGCAGGGCTGAAGATATTTGAAGATCACAAAACTCACGAGAACATTCCAATCCACTTCGGGCTGCAGAAGCAGCATTGACTTGGGTGATGGATGGCCCTCAGATAATGGGGGTGGTGGGGTGGGCAGACAGCAAGATTAGATCTATCAGCTATTCCAATAACATTGATCCCAACCATAGCTGATTCAGCGCCTTGTAATTTGGATGTGTGATAGTTACTGTACCAATAGTTACTATTGGTCTCAACCACACTCAGTATTTCACAGGTATGTGTTGTAGGAAGAAGGCTCAGTATCTCTGACATGGAGGAAGCTTATAGATGGACACTTATCCATGGGAGTTTGTTGTCACAGGTTGAGCAAATTCTCTAGTCCTTATTCCTTAAATTAAATGCACACATATATGAAAATCAATTCCCAGCATTCCATCACACTCTAGTGTCTCATGAACAAGAAACTGAATCTAGGACAGTGCTATGCACATATGACCCAACTTTATTCACAATTGCTGGCTTATTGGGGCAGAAAGTTGTGTCTTTAGCAGGGGAGGCTGGTCTTTACACTTATTTTTTTAAAGCCAGTCCACCAGAATATCTGGATACCTAATTTAAAATTCTTCCTTGTGTGCCAATGGCTCATTATATGGTATCATATATATTACTTTGGTATACTTGAAAGGCTAG
Organism: Rhineura floridana; assembly: GCF_030035675.1. NCBI lineage: Eukaryota > Metazoa > Chordata > Lepidosauria > Squamata > Rhineuridae > Rhineura > Rhineura floridana. Next base: position 175,556,574 of record NC_084480.1, on the reverse strand, counting down.
CAAACATATTATTATGCATGCTTGCATTGATTATCAAGAATGATGCATCTGAAGAAGCAGACAGTAACACAAGAAAGCTTATACATTTGTTAGTCTTGAAGGTGCTAGTACTGTTCTTTTAATTGTTTTGCTAAAATGGCCTTTTGGTCTACTTTACAGGGTTGTTGTGAGGATAAAAGACTTAAAACACCTTGGCAAATTTAAAATGCTATTTCAAAAAGATGGTACAGGGGATGGATCAGAGGAGAATTCAGTGTGCAGAGCCTATATGTAGTATGGGAGTATAGATTGCGCCCTTCCTCCACAACCCACACGGGTAAACCTGTCCCAGCAGGCAGCCACACATTAGGTTTGCTGAGGACCTGCATGTAAAGTCCAATCTTTGTAAGCAGAAATATTCTGGTTCTATCCCAGATTCTTTTTTTCTTTGATTTTTATGTGTTTTTTCATGATTCGAAACCTACCCCCGCACACCCCTTCCCCATTTCAAAATCAGGCAGACTGGAGATAGACTTTTTGTTATTATCATTCTTTATTGGACAATATTATATTTATGTCAGCTTTTCCTCCAAGGAGCTCAAGGGGGCATTCATGGGTCTCCTTTTCCCCATGTTATCCTCCCAAGAACCCTCTGAGGTAAGTTAGGCTGAGAGACAGTGACTGGGCCAAGGTCTCACAATGAGCTTTATGGTCAATTTTAACCCTGATCTCCCAGGTCCTAGTCCACTTAATATCTCTCCATCTTATTTCACATTCTAGAAAGAAGACATTGAAGTGAATAAGCTGGGGGAGGTGGATAATCTTTTCCCGTAGGTCTGGAAATGTGGGGGGGCCTTGTTAACAGTCCTGTGTGGTGCCTTTAAGACTAACAAATTCAGGCTGAACCAAATTCTGTACATACTTAGCAGGGAGTAATCCCCATGGAATTTAGTAGGGCTTTCTTGTGAGAAATGTATGGTTATTGCGGCATGAACCCACACTAGAAATTGTGATAGCAATTCTGAATCAAGTAAGACACTTAGTTAAGTGCTAAGTATTTATACAACGGCAATTAAGTGTCTACTGTTTCTTTGCAGAGGAGGAGGAGAGGGAGAGAATCAGAACAAGCAGAGGGCACACAGAGAAGCAACTGTGACAGCAGGGGCCCCCTTTGGAACCAAAGTAAGACACATTTCAGTTTAGTTAGGTGCTACGTATTTGTACAACTGCAAATGCTTAAGTGTCCACAATATCTTTGCAAGGGAGAAGGATGGGGAGAAAGCCAGAATAACTTGGCCATGCTTCCATGACCTCAGCAGCCAGGTCCAGTAACCACCAGCTGCCACTGTTCTTAAGTGTGCTGTTACATTCCCTTGTGTAAGCAAATTCACTCCTGTTTGAAAAACTAGAGCCTTATGTTTGAGGACTCCTTTTTCTTCCAGTGCCACTACTGAATCCTAACCTGTGAAATAAGATTGGGGCAAGATAATTTTTGCCCTGCAGGATAGTTCTGGGGAGCTCCTAAGGTCAGGGAGGGACATTCATCTAACACCTCTCAGTCCAGCCATTAGAAAAATGCAAAGCGTTCTGACCCTCAAATTTTGACTTAATGCCTTGGAGCTGCTCTAACAAGCAAGGTGTGATGACTGGTGGCATCACCAGCCAGATCAAATGGTCCATCAGGGTTGTATTTCTTTTTTCAGTGAAGATTGTCTACCTGTAAGTGCTACTAAACCTGCTTCAGGCATGAATAGGATAGATCAGGAAAATCCACGTTCTCCAGGAATGTTTGGAGTTGCCAAATAACCTCCTGCTGCATTACCTTGCCCCAAAATGATAAGCTGGAGAATGCTTGAGCCTTCTTTTCATTCTCACAATCAAGCAAGGCCATTTTGATTTTTGAAGCAGAAGCCTACTAATCGTTTCTTTTTGACAAGAAATAAATTTCTCCTCTTGTGGCTATGCTAAATAGGATCAGACCTTCCCTTAGGATGCCTTAGGTATTCACCAGCATTTGACTGCAACTGATCCAGGCAAACAGGGCAAAAGAGTGACAAGTGCCTCAAATGTGGTATCAACATTTATCTGGACTAGAGTCATTTTGCAGCTCACTTTTACTGAGTTGCCAAGATTTTGTTGTCTAATTGTGGGGAGCAAGGACACTTAGGGCGGTATATAAATAAAATAAAATAAATAATAAATAAAATATGTTGCTGTCTACTGCAAACAACAGCACTGAACAAATACAGTGGTACTAGAGAGGAAAGCACTCTTCACCACCATCACCCCGCAACAAAGACCTTCAGACAGGCTCTATGCAGTGCTTGGTTATACTCAAGGCAACATTTCTGCCACCCATACTGTAACTGTCAGCCCTGCTGATTCAGAAACATAATGCACCCCAGAACATCAGGGAACTGAGCCATGTGCTTTTGCCATGTGTCTTCTGCTTTGTTTGTATCTACTGCCATTGGGAACTCTTGACTCCCCTGTTTCCTGCACTGCCATTGGGGATGCCCAGCCGGTATTTGTCTTCATGAGTACTCATCTATCTTCTCTGAAGTGGTGGTAGGATAGGGCTTCTGTACTTTGGCGATATTGAGATTGTGTATTGAATGCTGTGAACTTCACAGATGCTCTGAAGTAGCCATCTGGTTGCTCTCACATCATTTCACAGATATCATTCTGCCTTCTAACTTAGTTCTTTAAATATGTTGCAGGGGCAGCCAGGGGGTTGGAGCAGTAGGCATCCATCTGAGTTGTTTGACAGTTCTTGAGGAGGATATCACAACTGTGGTGATAGCAGAAATTAGCAGGAAGCTTGTTCTTCCTCTCCTGACTTCCTCTTTAACCTCCCCCCCATCCAACATCCTCTCATGAGTTCCACTAACTGGATCAGACGTACCAAAACCAATGGAGGTTGTAGGTGGAAAATTGACTCTGTCAGGCTCACCCCCACCAATTTAATTGTCTGTTTACTGGGCTCTCAGTATAGACCTTAGTTTGCAGCTTATTTGGTGTCTAGCATGTTCCTTATTGCTCCGTATTGTAGTTCATTATTCATCATAGTGAGTGGCTTAACATACTTCTCTCAAAGTTAGTAAGCTGATACTGTGCTCATTGGTTCAAAATCATGACTTTGGCAAATAACCAAAATATCAACAGTAACACACACGAAAGGACCAGTGTCATGTCTCTTCTGATGCAGCTATTACAAGATGGGATTTTGCTCTGTGAGTTTTCTCATCCCAACAACAGCTAATGATTTAGAATGTGGTTTGGGAAACTCACAGCATGAAACTCGCATCATACAGTGAGTTTTAGTAGATATTACAGAAAAGACATGAGTCTGCCATTTTCAGCAGAAGCCCTGCGTCTTTCATAACATTTAGTTCAACCTCCATTCTCCACATCTTGTATTTTGTTTACCTCAGTTTTGTTACGTTGTTGCTTGCTCCAGGGCTTGATCATTGCATCTGTCATTTGTCTTGGGAACTCCTGATCCTGAGCCCCATTACCCTTTCCATTTCTTTTGGCTAGCCAATTGAATGTGTGAATGTAGATTATTATAAGCTAGCAGCACATATCTGTTGGGCCTCTATTGTTCACCTTGTTATTGGAATTCTTTGCTTGGTGCTTGGCTGAACACCTGATTTACACCATTACATACCTGACTACAGCTTACCTTTGGCAATTTGATCTTTCAAAGGCTACTGATGTGCTTGCAAGTTGTACTCCCAAGTAGCACTCTTGATGAAAAATAATTAATAGGTTGCACCTTGTGAGTTTCTTTGATCAAGTCTGAAAATAACTTCCAACTCCAGCTTATACAATGTTGGTTCTATTACAAGCTATTTCTTTACAAAAAGTACAATATATATTGGTGGTTTGGTACTTTGATCATTGGACAATGGACATAGTGCTGTTCAGTTTTTCATTCATTTTGCCATTTGTTCGTTTCATGATTCATTCGCTTATTTGGGAAATGTTTTGAAATCTCCATAACCCAATGATTGGCTAACTCAGGTAACACCAGGTAACATCTGATAGTGGGGAACTATCTAATAGGAAAGAGCTGCAAAATATGGTTTAATAAAATAACAAAATTTGTGTATTTTGCTAACCTCTGAAAGAAAGGATCAATTACGATGCCTGGTCAGGAACTGGTATTTGTGTGTGAACCCATTTTCTTTATGATGAGCTAAAGGGGAAGAAGGAACACTATTCTTTACAGTGAGACAGACCTGAAGTTGGTCTTTCTGCTGTCAAACAAGTGAGAAGGGAAACTCAAGTTCTGGGATCAACTGAGTATCCTAACTCTCAATTTCTTTAGCAAGGTCCAGAAGTAAATATAATTTTGGTGAAGGTGAGCTTATATCCCATGGTGAGGTCAGTGAGACATCTCAGTTCATTTTGGGATTTGAGATGAGAAATTTCACATCATCCTTAGTTCTGACAGGTGTCACCAGACAATGCAATGGCCTTGTGGAGGGGTAGAGAGTTGGGAGCTTGCTGGCAGGCAACCTTCCCTTCAGTAGCCATTGCTCAGCAGCTCATCTGAGGTACAGCCTTTGCATCTGACTCCTCCCTTTTTGCCTCTGAACAGCACAAAGGCCTGTAGTCCTGAGCAGAAAGAGCAAGGAGTGCCATCAGGCAACTGACCAGTCAACTGCCAGCAATTGAGATAGTGAGATGAAATGAAAAGGGGTGGGAACAGCCACAATGACCTAAGAAGGAGATGGTCACCCCAAATAAAAGTAGAAGGGAGAAACCTCAAAGTAATTCTATTTTATTCCAGTTAATAAGTTGGCATTGGGGATCCTTCTGGATGGAAAGACAGCATAGTAGTCAAATAAATAAACAAAATGTCGCATGTGTCCTGTGCAGTCAGTGCAGTTGTTAGCAAATGGAAGAACAGGCATAGTCACCTGTCATGTGTGCATGATTGAAAATTCAGCCCACGGTATCTTCAGCATATAAATATGTTCTACTCTTACAAGAAGGATGAATTTATTGGAGAGCCTAGTCACAGCTGTATTCCCCCACCCTCTCAATGATTTACAGGAAAGGAGAGCTGGTTTCAGGGGAAGCTGCTGTTTGACCTTTGTGTGTACCCAATCAGTCTAGCCAGAATATGCTGCTGCAGTTTGTCCTCACTAAGTTGAAGACAGACAGCTAGGGTTAAAAATTAACAATTTCTTATGTACACTTCTTACAGAATGGAAGCATGTTGAAGTATACGCATTTTTAGAGTTCGTGCCAGATTCAGATGTGAACTTCAGATGTATAAGGACACTACTTCAGCATTATATCCATAATGTTACTGGCATTGCTTTAAAATATATTAAAAACTAGATGAGTTATTCCAGATTTATAATCTTTCAGTGTAATTACTCTCATGTAAAAGAGTATCAGTGTGATTAAGTGAAACATGCTCACTTGAGACCAACTACCAGCTTCCATTACACTGGAGTAAGTGGAAAGAAAACTCAGGGTCTTGTGCCCCCCCCCCCAATTAGGCTATGAAAACCCATGTTTTCATTTTGCAATAACCTCATTCATCTGCTTCCTAGCTTTTAAAAAAAGTGTTGCTGTATACATTCCTACTTTATACGACTCATCATATAAATGACTAAATGGCCTTACAACATCCACTTTATGTTCTTTAATCAAAAGGATAAGGTTGAAAAGAGATATTACATGCATATGTACAAGAAAAGCCTAGGGCCGAGAAGGAGTTGGGTAGGGGGTGGATGCTTAATCCTCTCCACTCTGACTCAGCCTGCAAGCCACATTTCTCCCCTCCAGAATTCCAAACACATTTGGAGATGCAAATATGCATTAGGAACACTGCAGGGGAAAACAGCTGGTAGACATTTTGGAGCTGAGAAGTAGCAGGTGGGGAAACAGTTAAGCACCTCTCCCTGTGCTGCTGCTCTGCTGTATATTGCCCTCCAAAACTTGCTTTTCCCTAGGAAAAATAGTTCTTGGTCTTTTGCAGTATGCTTTTCATGTATGTGTGGAAAATGGAAATGGACTGCCTTCAAGTCGATCCCAACTTATGGCGACCGTATGAATACGGTTTTCATAGTAAGCAGTATTCAGAGGTATTACCATTGCCTCCCTCTGAGGCTAGTCCTCCCCAGCTGGCTAGGGCCTGCTCAGCCTGCCACAGCTGCACAAGCCAGCCCCTTCCTTGTCTGCAACTGCCAGCTGGGGTGCTCCTTGGGACTCTGCAGCTTGCCCACAGCTGCACAGGTGGCAGGGCACGTACCACTGAGCCACTCACTGTTGGGGTGATCTTTAGCTGGCCCTTGACACCCAGGAGACATGAGTGGGGATTTGAACTCACAGACTCTGGACTCCCAGCCAGGCTCTCCTCCCCACTGTGCTAGGTAGGCTCTAAGTTTCACTTTCAAGTCGTTTGGTAACTTAATTGCTGCCAAACAAGTTTGTTACAAATTATCTGTCTTGAGATGTGTTTTGTTGAAATAGCTCGCTACCCCCATCATCCGAGGTTCTATTTCCAAGCTGTACCCTGTAACGTTGGTAATCATTTTCAAAACATATATTCAATAGTTGGAAACAGGGTGGATTGATTTAAATCAAGGCAATTATTTCAGTCACTTAAATCATCAAGAAAAAGAGACTGAGATTTAATTCACTGATTTCAATCAGCTTTCCCATTTTGAAATCCATGTATTTCCTGAGTAACCAATATGCATCCTAACTGGTTGCTGCAACAATTAAAACATACTGGTTTGTAACTAATTAGAGTCTTTATGCAGCCCAATAGCATAATACAAAATCCTTGCCCATGCAGCCTACATGCATTTGCACTCCTGAATTGTATCTATTCAAAGACATGACACAGATTTCTTTTTGGCTTTCTTTGTACACATGCAGGGATACTATACTAGGGCATGTTTTTGAAGCCTAAGGTTCCATCTATGCAAATGAGTCCCACTGAAGAATACATTTGCATAGGATAAGGCAGCTACAAGTATCTGGAACTTCCAAAAGTTTTCATGAGATGAATGGTAAATGTCCATGTTGTTTGATGCTGGAGACACATATATTCAAAGTTCGAGACCTGAACACATTGTAGATGATGAGGGCATAAAACAGGTGTACAAAGTTATCTGTAGGGGCTCAGTGGGTTTTCATCATTTTATTTATTTATTTATTATTAAATTTGTACCCTCCCTCCTCTCACATGTAGCCCAGGGTGGCTAACAAAAACATGAAAAGCAATTTAAAGCATTTTAAAAACAAAAGACTTAAACATATTAAAACAAAGCATCTTTAAAAGCATATTAAAATAAAACATCTTAACATATTTAAAAAAAACTTTTAAAATATCTTACAAAGCAATTATAGCACAGACACAGACTAGGATAAGGTCTTTACTTAAAAGGCTTGTTGAAAAAGGAAGGTCTTCAATAGGCATTGAAAATATAACAGAGATAGTGCCTGTCTAATATTTAAGGAGAGTGAATTTCAAAGTGTCAGTGCCACAACATTAAATAGCTCCCCAAGCCAATATTGCTGGAGGCAAATTAGCAGCCCAATGTGGCTGCTTTAATTTTAAAAAATTCTGATCATGGATTTAACTTTCCCTCATCAGTTGCTATATTCCTAAACAGTTTGTAGGATCTTAAAAACATCTGCTTTTAATCTGTAAGAATACCGTCAGTTATATGAACATACTTAATCTTCTCCCAGCTATGACTTTCTGACCAAAAAATAACAATAAAAAAATCTTGGGCTGAAAACATTTAGATGATGAGTGGCTGACATTTTGTAAGGCCTGATGCAGTGCTCAAAGTGAGATGGGAGGGGTGGAATGCCATTCTGCTTCTTTTCAGGCAGACATAATTGAGGCTGACCTAACCATCTGACTTCCTTTTCTCTCCAGCTTTGAAACCATCCCACTTCCTTCAAAAGCACCCCAGTTCCTTTTCTCTTCCCGCTTTAGGAACTGACCTGAAAAACGTATCTCTCATAAAGATGTTAATCATCTTTGAGCATAGCCATAAACCTTGAACTTTAGGAGTCACCTATATTCTGAAAAGGAGAGCCAGTGTGGTGTAGTGGTTAATATGTTGAACTACGACCTGGGAGACCAGGGTTCAAATCCCCACACAGCCATGAAGCTCACTGGGTAACCTTGGGCCAGTCATTGCCTGTCAGCCTCAGAGGAAGGCAATAGTAAACCTCCTCAGAATACCGCTTACCATGAAAACCCTATTCATAAGGTCACCATAAGTCGGGATCAACCTGAAGGCAGGCCATTTCCATTTTTATATTCTGAAAAATCCAAAGCTTGCTTGCTTACAAACAATTAAATCAAGAGAATATATATTCAACTTATTTCTATACTACTATACTTGAATTTACAATCTTTTTATTATGTTTATGCCTAATTGGGAACTCAATTGAGATCTTGCCCAATCAGAGTTACTGATTGGTTAGATGGCACCATGCACATTCAGCTATACATGTGTAGGGCTCTTTTCTCATCAGTGATGAAGCGCATCACCACACACATTAACTTGTGAAGGGATTTGTCTGAACATCACTTCCGTCTGACCCACAAACTGCTACTGCTTATCTCCCCCCTTCTCTCTCCCCCCTTACTTCCCTCAAGCTCTAATGGCTAAATCCCTGAAAACACTAAAGAGAAATGTCCAGCTGTCAGAGGACCATCTCCTAACTAAATCCCCCTTGATGAACCATCACCAACCATCTCTGGTAATTAAGCAGTAATCTGCCTAACAAAGGAAGAGGTCAACTGAGCTATGAAACATTCTGCATAGTATATTTTTAATATACCATTTTCATTTTGCTAATTTTTTCTTTACGTTTTTTTCCTGCTTATGTGCTTTCTCTAACTTCTCAACCCCTTTTTTTTTCTCTAAGAAACTCCTTATGCCAATATGGTGAAATATTTCTAAGAATTGATGTTTCCCATATTTAACCTAATGGTGCTCTCCCCTGACATATTGGTATGAAAAAGAACTGTCATTAATTTAAAATATTTACCCAAATATCTTTACCACATAACAGCACAAATATTCTGAATATAGAAGATTCCTTAATTATTAAATATTTTTGAAAAGTTACAGCATTTTTGTGGTGAAAGGGACTGATCTCTGCATTCTGGTCTTTATTGAATATTAATTTCCCCTGTAAAAAATTGTGTCTTTATTTTTTAGACCTTAAAAAATTATTTTTAAAAATATTATTTATTTGGTGCATAAATATGCAAAAATTAACTCTAAAACAACCTTTACTCAAATATAATAAAAACAATCACGATCAGATTTCTCTGTTATATAAACGTAACTGTTCAGGTGATGAAGATAGCTTTAACTTTAGCTTTAGTTACTGTACATATAAAACAAGACAGTTAAGTACAAAGTTGTTTCAATCTCGGTATAACCTCAGTTCTACCTATACTACTCACCCATTTGCCTCACATATGATCCCAAACCGCAACTATTGCTTGCCACGAATGGTCTCTAATCCTGAACTAACATCTATAGTGAATTTGCAAACGTCAGTTTTCCCTTCTATACATGTTCCACTGTGAGCTCTGATTTTTTAGAATTACCTTTACTAGGGCATAGCTCAAAAGCTGGGAAATGAAGCATGTACATTTGATTAAATATTGGCACCTTTGCTGATCCATTACCTTTGTGTATGGGAGCTTCCATGTGGGTTATGCAATGCACTTTAACAATTGTACTGTATTAAATAAAACAGGCCAAAGACCAAACAGTGTGGAAAAGAATGAAAAGTGAAAACCTTCCCTATGTCACATCATAGACTTCACTACAGTCTTAACTGAGTACTGCTTCAAACACAATGTGTTTTAAATGTTAAAATTGTGTGTAGCTTATTGAGTATGGTGACTACATGCATATCTGTTTCATTGCAGGTAGATACGGTGAACATGTGATGGATATTCTAAGGATGTCTATTTTTAAGAGCAATTGCCTCTGTAGTACTACTACAACACCAACCCAAATCCTAAAGCAACAGTACAACAACTGTTAAGAGGTAAGAGTGGAAAACAGTGGCGTCACTATCAGGAGTGCAAGGGGGTGCGGACCTCCGGCGCACGCCCTCCCAGGGGCATGGACGGGGGTGGCTGGTCTTGAGCGCACACGCGCTCAAGACCAGCCACCCCCGTCCATGCCCCTGGGAGGGCGTGCGCTGGAGAAGGCCTGGGAACGCCGGCGCACCTCCCTCGCCCTGCCGACGCTGCTCATGGTCTTGCCCGCCTCCAACGAGGAGTTGGAGCAGCCTTGCCGGGCAACAGCGCGGGGCGGGGCGGCTCTGGGTGTCACCCCCCTCATGGTGACACCCGGGTGCGGGCCGCACCCTCCGCACCCCGGTAGTGACACCCCTGGTGGAAAAGGAGACTCACTGCCACAAAAAGCTGTTCATCCCTTTAAACAAATGAGAATAATTGATGGAAGCACTCCAGGGTGTGGAGAGGTGCATACTGTTCAACGAAAAAAGACCCAACATAACATTTTAAACTGAAAGTGTTTAAAACACCAAAAACCAACTGGGCCTGAGGGACCTCAAAGAGATGCCTATGATAATCACCCACCTACACTGTTCATCCCTAATACATTCACAGAGTTGATGATGCAAAGCTGAAGCCAGGAAAATAAAAGTGAGAAGGAGAGAACCTTGATGGGATATAAACTGCCAAGACCTTTCCAGTAAGAGACCGGCCAGGTATCTCACAAGGATGGCAGACATCCTTCCAAGTGCTCCTTTTCCTAAAGAACTGATTTCTCCCTTTTTTAAAATGTCGTATAGGATTCTCAGTTAGTAGCTGCTTGTGTGGACACACAACCTGTCACTTTGACAGCTCCAGAATAGCAGAGTCTAATAGCAGAGTCTAGAGCAGCCTTTCCCAACTAGTGGGCCACCAGATGTTGTTGGACCACAACTCCCATCAGCCTCAGCCAGCATGGTCAGGAAAGATGGGAATTGTGGTCCAACAGCAGCTGGTGGTCCACTAGTTGGGAAAGGCTGCTCTGGGGTTACCATGGTGCATTCTCCTGACTCCTTTCATGCTAACTTTCAAGAGAACCCTGTGCCTTATCTAGATCAGGCTTCAGCTACTTAGCCCATATTCCATCCATCATTGATTTCAGGCAGTCCTTCAGGACCTCCACAGACTCCTTGGAAGCTGATGAACAGGAGAGACTGAGTTGGATATCATCAGCATATTGACGACATCTGCACTCCAAATCTCTCCCAGGGGTTTCATGTAGATATAAAACAGAACAGGAGACAAGATGGAGTTCTGTGGAAGGCCAAACAGCGGTCTTCAGGCACTGTCTTCTGAGATCCGCCCTCCAGGAATGACAAGAAACACAGCAAAACAGTGGTTTCCAAGCCTGTTCCGGAAGGGTAGCTTGTACAAACTTCATGGTTGAGAGCCACTAAGAAGGCCAGCAGAGCAACAAGGATACACTCTCTCATCCATTTCCTTGTGTAGGTCATCCACCAGGGTGATTAAGGCTGTCTTGGTCCCCAAACCAGGTCAGAAAACAGATCGAAAAGGATCCAGATAATCAGTATTATCCAGAAATAACAAGATCTGTGCTGACATTGTATGCTTGAACACCATTAGCAAAAGTGGTACATAAGACTGACCATGGTTATTTAAAATGGTTGGATCAAATGACAGCTTTTAAAATAATGGTCTTACTATAGTCTCCTTCAGAACTGCCTTCTCTAAAGTTTATAGGCAGTATTCAACTAAAACGTTGTGCTAGCGCAAGGGCTAGCCCTACTGTAATGGGTTTTCCTCCATTCCCCAGTACGTTCCCCATGTCATCCCAGATCTGCTGTGGATGGTTGAAGGAACCCCCAGTACAGATTTAGGAAATCCATGTGGGGAGGAGAGGGAGAGACGGTTCAATTACACAAGGATAAATCTTTGTGCTGATGGAACAACCTGCTTAATGCTACATTATAACCTTATGCCTTCTCCAAATATGGCATCTCTAATAACCCCATCTCTCCAGCTGGTCTGTCTTAATCTGGCTGTTTAATAAGCCAGGAAGGGCAAGGCTCAAGTATGCAAGTGGTGGGCCATATCCTTGCAAAGTTCTTGTCTATATCCTCAGGCTGTACAAACTGAAAAGTGTTCAGAAGGAGGCCAAAGGGACTTCCTAAAAGTATTCTGCAATTAACTCATGCGTCAAAGTTGTAATGCATACAAGTGGTTTTATCTGCAAAGTGCCTTGCAAATAGGTCACAGTTGGCCACCAAGGGATCTTTTACTACACTGTGAGGGGTCAGTATATAAAAGACCCTTCAGCACTCGGAGCAGCTCTGCAGTTGGACATAGCATGAATGCAATGTTGATAGAATTAGTTTACGTCTATGGAGTCGGCTCCAACATTATCTCTACCTCGTCTTCATTTTTTGTTTTGTTTAATAAAATTTATATACCACTGGATTGTAATAAAACCTCTAAGTGGTTAATAAAAATATTGTTATTATTAAATTTATTTCCCACCCTTCACCAGCAGGTCCCTGGGCATATTACAACAATTTAAAATGCAGTATTAAAATAGTTAAAATTATCAATAAGAACAGGTAAGAACTAGCAATTAAAAACATTAAAAGATAGTTAACATTAACAAGGATTTGAACGCCTCCACATCTATATGTCTAGAGAGGCTTGCCTAAACAAGAAGGTTTAAACACACACACACACACACACACACAGAGTGAGAGAGAGAGAGAGAGAGAGAGAGAGAGAGAGCAAGGGCACTTGTGTTATGTTAATAGGCAGGGAGTTCCAAAGTGTGGGTTCTGCCATGCTAAAAGATTGCTTTCTTACAAATATGGAATGAGTATTATGTGGCACCTGTAACGGTGCCCGTTGTGCAGATCAAAGCATTTGAGTGGCATCTGTGGGTTAATATGATCCCACAAATAAACTAGTCCAAAGCTGTTAAGGACTTTATATATCAACATAAACACCTTGGACTTGGCCCAGTAATAAATTGGCATTCAGTGCAGATTTCTGAGCAGAGGTGTCTTATGCTGACAGGATCTCACCCCTCTCAGCAATCTGGCTGCAGGATTCTCCACTAACTGCAGTTTCTGGATCAAGCACAAGGAAAACCCCACCTAGGGCTCTTTGCAGTAGTCCAGTCTTGAAGCCACCAATGCCTGAACTACAGTAGTCAAGCTCTCCCAGCCGGAATGGCTGTAGCTGTCGTACCAGGCACAGTTGGTAAAAGGCACTTCTAGCCACTGAGACTGCCTGGGCCTCCAGTGACAGAGTGGGATCCAGAAGCACCCCAGACTGCATACCTGCTCCCTCAGGGGGAGTGCAACCCTGTCCAGGACAGGCAATTGACCAATCTGTCAGACATGGTAACCACTCACCAAAAGGACTTGCCAGGATTCATGCTCAGCTTATTTCCCCTCATCCATCCCTCATCCATCTGCTCAGTTTCATTGCTTCAGAAGAGGCATAGGAAGCTGGCTTAAACCAGGTCAGACTATTTGTCCATTTAGCCCAATATTATGTAGTCTGTCAGTGGCATTCCAAGGCCTCTGGCAGAGGTCTTTCCCGTTACATGCTACCTACTCCCTTTCAGTGTGGCTACAGTCTGGCTTCAGGCCTGGTCATGGTACCAAAACTGCCTGGGTTTCCTGGTTCATGACCTTTGCCAGGAGGGGGTGAGAGGGAGAGAGTTAGTCCAAGCATATCAGTATAAAAGAGTAAAGGCCAACTGCTCCAGTTTTGGCTGGAAACACAATGGCTCCAGCACTTATAATAGAGTGACCCATGCCTTCACCCCCTCCGCCCCAAACTGATGGCTTAGAGGGGCAACTCCCTTTGGTGTCATCTCTTTCAGGGCAATCCAGTGGTGGTGATCTGTCATGAGAGGCCTTAGCTGCCAGAGGATCTCAAAGGCCCTCACAGGCAAGGCTTCCTTATACTAGTGGCTGATGGTCTTTGGCGGCACTCCTCTGTGGCAAGCAAGACATATGGTGTGTGTGTGTGTTGTCACACTAAAAGATAACCAAAGGCCTCCTCTTAGACCTCAGCTGTCTGGGCTGCCACCATAGTTGAAAGCCCACTGGACATGGGTTTTCAGCTGTTGTTAAAATAATGCAACAGAGTTATGGTCTGAATATCAGGTATTCAGGTAGTAATGGATTCTAAAGGGAGAGTAAGAGAAATAGGGAGCAGTAATACTAGGTTGGGAGCCAGTGTGGTGTAGTGGTTAAGGTGTTGGACTACTACCTGGGAGACCAGGATTTGAATCCCGATACAGCCATGAAACTCACTGGGTGACCTTGGACCAGTCACTACCTCTCAGCCTCAGAGGAAGGCAATGGTAAACTCCCTCTGAATACCGTTTACCATGAAAACCCTATTCATAGGGTCACCATAAGTCAGAATCGAAGGAAGTCCATTTCCATTTTCCCATACTAGGTTTGATAAGTCCAGAGAACCTGAGGAATGAACGGAATGTAAGGGATCAATGACAGAGAACAGGAAAGAAAGTTGTAGCAAGGCTACTTACTGAGTGAAGGCATCCCAAAGCTTGAGGTAGGAATCTGAAATAGGTACAGTTATAGGGAATGGAAGAGAATAGGAAGAGAAGAAATAAGATCAAATTGATTAGTAGAGAAAACAAGAGCAACTTCAGAATAGTAAGAGTGAGATTTGAAGTGAGTGATAGATAGGTACCCTAGAAAGAGGAACATTGCAATAGGTGAAGTCTAGAAAGGATCAGACAATGAAACAAAGTTTGGGCAGTTTCAGTTTAGAGAAATGTAGAAATTGGCTCAAACTTCATGTGATGACAGACATTATGTATTCAAATATAGGCCTACCCTATTCACTTTTAACACAGAGGGAAGGGGAATTAAAGCACCAAGGAGCTTGTGGGCAGGGAGGTGCTGAAGCCTTATCCGCCTGTGATGCTTATACACACCATCTGTCCCTCAAGGCACTTTTCTCCAGCCTGGCTTATTTCTGGTATGTATCTATTCAGCACTCAGGGTGGCTTGCAACAATTTAAAATTGCAGTATTATATGAAAAGAATACACCCAATTATAATTGGGCTCCTGCTGGGAGGAAGGGTGGGATATAAATCAAACAACAACAATAAATAAATGAATAAATAAATAAACAAATACGGTAAAATTGGTAATAGAGCTCAGCTAAGAGAAAATCACCTATAGAAAGGGCTACTGTGGTGCATTTGGAAGGCAGGGGAAAGGTTCAGCAACCCTTGCATACATGCTTGTTTACCTAAGGAGACAATTGGACCCTTGGATGATAAGGGAGTCAAAGGTGTACTAAAGAATGATAAGGAGATTGCAGAGAAGCTAAATGAATTCTTTGCATCTGTCTTCACAGTGGAAGATATAGGGCAGATCCCTGAACCTGAACTAACATTTGCAGGAAGGGATTCTGAGGAACTAAGACAAATAGTGGTAACGAGAGAGGAAGTTCTAAGCTTAATGGACAATATAAAAACTGACAAATCACCGGGCCTGGATGGCATCCACCCGAGAGTTCTCAAAGAACTCAAAGGTGAAATTGCTGATCTGCTAACTAAAATATGTAACTTGTGCCTCGGGTCCTCCTCCGTGCCTGAGGACTGGAAAGTAGCAAATGTAACGCCAATCTTCAAAAAGGGATCCAGAGGGGATCCCGGAAATTACAGGCCAGTTAGCTTAACTTCTGCCCTGGAAAACTGGTAGAAAGTATTATTAAAGCTAGATTAACTAAGCACATAGAAGAACAAGCCTTGCTGAAGCAGAGCCAGCATGGCTTCTGCAAGGGAAAGTCCTGTCTCAGTAACCTATTAGAATTCTTTGAGAGTGTCAACAAGCATATAGATAGAGGTGATCCAGTGGACATAGTGTACTTAGACTTTCAAAAAGCGTTTGACAAGGTACCTCACCAAAGGCTTCTGAGGAAGCTTAGCAGTCATGGAATAAGAGGAGAGGTCCTCTTGTGGATAAGGAATTGGTTAAGAAGCAGAAAGCAGAGAGTAGGAATAAATGGACAGTTCTCCCAATGGAGGGCTGTAGAAAGTGGAGTCCCTCAAGGATCGGTATTGGGACCTGTACTTTTCAACTTGTTCATTAATGACCTAGAATTAGGAGTGAGCAGTGAAGTGGCCAAGTTTGCTGACGACACTAAATTGTTCAGGGTTGTTAAAACAAAAAGGGATTGCGAAGAGCTCCAAAAAGACCTCTCCAAACTGAGTGAATGGGCGGAAAAATGGCAAATGCAATTCAATATAAACAAGTGTAAAATTATGCATATTGGAGCAAAAAATCTTAATTTCACATATACGCTCATGGGGTCTGAACTGGCGGTGACCGACCAGGAGAGAGACCTCGGGGTTGTAGTGGACAGCACGATGAAAATGTCGACCCAGTGTGCGGCAGCTGTGAAAAAGGCAAATTCCATGCTAGCGATAATTAGGAAAGGTATTGAAAATAAAACAGCCGATATCATAATGCTGTTGTATAAATCTATGGTGTGGCCGCATTTGGAATACTGTGTACAGTTCTGGTCGCCTCATCTCAAAAAGGATATTATAGAGTTCGAAAAGGTTCAGGAGAGGGCAACCAGAATGATCAAGGGGATGGAGCGACTCCCTTATGAGGAAAGGTTGCAGCATTTGGGGCTTTTTAGTTTAGAGAAAAGGCGGGTCAGAGGAGACATGATAGAAGTGTATAAAATTATGCATGGCATTGAGAAAGTGGATAGAGAAAAGTTCCTCTCCCTCTCTCATAATACTAGAACTCGTGGACATTCAAAGAAGCTGAATGTTGGAAGATTCAGGACAGACAAAAGGAAGTACTTCTTTACTCAGAGCATAGTTAAACTATGGAATTTGCTCCCACAAGACTTCCGGGAAGGGTGACTTAGCCTGTGCCTGCTTTTGAGACGGGCTCCTGCCTCAAAAGAAGCTTATTCAGATATATCAGTCAGTTTTTTTTTTTTTTTGACTGATTAAACTTCTCCCGGGTAGGGAGAAACGAAGAGATTAACCTCAAAGCCTATTTTTGTTGGGACGACCAGATCTCATTAATTTATGGGACGAGGTCCAGCCGACGAAGGTGGGACGGATTTTCAACAACAAGCTCTATCTGATAAAGCGAACGTTCATCTTATCTTCTAAGAGAGAACGCACTAACAGGCAAGCACCCTTCTTTCTATATTTTTCTTTTACTTGACTTAAATTGTTGCTGTTTAAAAGAGATTTGCCAGATTGATCGGTTTTTGACATCTCACTGGGGAGCCATAACTTCTCTCTGCTACTCACTAATTAATAGCTTATCTCTGTTTTTGTTGCAAAAAGCTGTCCTGGATTTGCATTCTAAAGATATACACAGAAGAGGGATTTCTATTCCAGATTTTTATTTTGAAGAATATTATATTGTCTGAGACTACTCTCTTTTTGGTCTATTTTATTTTGACGAATCTGTTTCCTGACGACCGCCATTAATTGTTTCGATCCTGGGAACTGCATTTTGTTTACTTAAGCATGGAGAGATAAGGCTGTCTGCTCTGTTTATACTGTGATGTCACCAAGTTTGGAGTATTAACCCAATTGTTGCTGAAATAAGAAGTGGTTTTCCTATATTTTTCTTTTAAAATGGCAATTAAGAAAGTGGCTGAGAATCTGGAAATAACTATGTTTCAGAAAATAATGGATGAGATTGAGATAACGAAACAAAACCTGCGACAGGGTTGTAAGGAGCTGAAAATTGAATTGAGTAAAATGAAGCAGGAGATTAAAGATATAGGGGTCCCTGTGAGAGAGGTGACCCTGGAAGGGGTCCCTGTGAGAGAGGAGACCCCGGAGATTGGAACAAACGTGGAACAGGAAAAAGATTTGGAGTCTATGGACTTTAGAAACAAAATCTATTGTTTGGAGACACAGGAGATTAAAGACATAGGGGTCCTTGTGAGAGAGGAGACCCTGGAGACTGGAACAGGGGTCCCTGTGAGAGAGGAGACCCTGGAGACTGGAACAGGGGTCCCTGTGAGAGAGGAGATCCCGGAGATTGGAACAAACGTGGAACAGGAACAAGATTTGGAGTCTATGGACTTTAGAAATAAAATCTATTGTTTGGAACTCAATGTTATCTCTGAAGAAATTAATGAAGATTCTAGAGATAAAGTTATCAATGGCATGGATAATCTTCTGGACTGGAATGATGTGATGGAGCCCAATATAGAGAAAATCTATGGAATTAACTGCAGCCATGTGACAATGGAAAAACTTTCAAGAGATGACCCAGTGTATTTTGAAAAAAAGAACAGAGATATGATTTTACAGCAGTATTTCAGCAACCTATTCAGAATGGATGGCAAGAAAATATTTGGGATAGAGGTAATTCCCATCAGACTCTTACTATATGACTATGGCTTTGACAGCAAGATTATTATGGAATACTGATAATGGAAGATTGGATACTGAAATTACTGGACTTAACAAGACTACTGAAGATGGAAGATGGAAAATGGAACTAATAGGGATAATAGAACAATGGCTACTGAAATTACTGAACCTAACAGATTCTGATGTGATGGATTAATTGAAATGTTTATTTTGACTATGGTTATGACAATAAGATTATCATAATTAGTAATGAGATGGATTAATCGATATGCTTATCTGGAAAAAAAAATTGATAGATATATTTCTTAAAGAATTGAAACCTCTCTTTGACTTTTTGTGGAAAGAATAAAGTAATGTTTATGAGATTTGATGATTAAGTAAGATAACTACTGGAGGAAAGTGATTTTATAATATGACTTAAGAGACAGGATTGTTATATATTATAGACTTATAACTGATTTGATCTTTGACAAATGGGAAGTCAATATTTTACTCTTTATTTTTTATTTTTGTTTTTTTTTTTCTTTTTTTCTTTTTGTTTAACTATTTTTGATTTTGTTTTTTGTCTTTGAATGTTTTATGATTTCGTCTTGTATGTTTTATGAAAATCTGAATAAAAATTATTGAAAAAAAAAAAGGAATTTGCTCCCACAAGATGCAGTAATGGCCACCAGCTTGGATGGCTTTAAAAGAAGATTAGACAAATTCATGGAGGACAGGGCTATCAATGGCTACTAGCCATGATGGCTGTGCTCTGCCACCCTAGTCAGAGGCAGCATGCTTCTGAAAACCAGTTGCTGGAAGCCTCAGGAGGGGAGAGTGTTCTTGCACTCGGGTCCTGCTTGCGGGCTTCCCCCAGGCACCTGGTTGGCCACTGTGAGAACAGGATGCTGGACTAGATGGGCCACTGGCCTGATCCAGCAGGCTCTTCTTATGTTCTTATGTTCTTACCTCATCTCCACTTTATCCATGAGTGGAGCAGATTTGCATTCAAAGCCATGGAGCTACCACCATCACATGTAGTTTGGCACACAGAATTAACAAGAAAGAAACACTAACAGAAGCAGCAGAAGAAGTCAGAATTAGGAAGGAACAGGTCCATGAACCCCAAGCTACTCAAAGAAGGAAAAGAATAAGAAATGAATAAAGAACTCTGCTAGTGGCTACAGGAAAAAGGAGAAGATGGACACCATCACTGTGGTCATAAAGGCAAGATGAATTAGGGGGGGAGAGAGAAAGAAACAAAAACAAGGGCCAAAAGAATGTCTGAATCAGTGGGAATGATCCATGTTTCATACAAGAGCAAGGCTGTGTAAACATTACTAACTTAAAACACAGGTGGGTTGTTCTTTTTCTCAATTCGGATTGAAACTGGTTTGGGGAAAATTCAGTATTTTGTAAGAAACAACAGACAGAGATTAATTGTAGCTAATGTCGTATGTACACTGCATCCCAAACCAGCAGTGGGAGCGCACTGGATGCAGAGTAATTGGGAGTGTGTACACAGACTAAATGTCAGGGTTTCCAAGAAAGTCAGCCCATGAAGGAGTGTGGCTTTATTGATGGAGGAATGGAAATGTAAGAAGGCACAAAAGAAAATGAGTCAGAGCATGGAACACAAATCAAGTATGTAGAAGGAGCAGGGCTTAGGCTGGAAGAGATGTCACCATCTGCTAAGAGCAGCATGCAAAGGAAGAGAAAGAATGCAGATGAAATAATGGTACTCTGAAAAAAGAAGAGGAAGAAAGAACATAGCTTGGATAATAGTTACAAAGCTCTAGAACTAAAGAACAAGAATAGGCAAGATGCCAATAGAAATAGCAAAGCTATTCTGACACTGATGAGCACAGTAATCACGGTGGAAAGTCAGTGATTATCGAGCACACATCCAGTGAATGGGCTTTGCTTTATAGCTCAGTGACTTGCTTCTGGTGGCACTGTCTCTCCCACACCCTTGTGATGAGGCTGACTAACTTGATATTGAGTTGCATGCATGTCGTTTTCATCTTTCAGCACAAGAACTGCACTCTGATGGCACGGGAAGAAAGAAGCTCTGCCCGTGAAGCTGTATAATGTTCCTGACTGATCTCACCCAGGGTGAATTTACATGGTCATAGTCACACTTTACTTTTGTAATTTTAGCATGTGATTTATGTGGTATTTTTACTCCATTCATTGATATGTTCACACAGTCTTAGACCCTGTGCCATTCAGTAGTGTTAGTGGCAAATTCAGAAGTGCAGGGTCCAGTGATGATAGTACTCCATGCCCCAGTCACAGCCCTTTCCCACTTTTCCTTGCTCTCCCTGTCATCTCAAAAGACCACACTCCATTGCAACAGACATCCCTGGGAACCAATCAGCATGAAAGGGGAAGCTATGTCTAACACTCCCCCTTTTCATACTGATTGGCTCATATATAGGGATAGCTGGGACCCTGCTTCCATCTCCTTTCACTCTGATTGGCTCCAAACATCATGAAAGGACAAGGACTCTTCTCAGTGTTTAACACACTTCCTTTTTATACTGATTGGCTCATACATAGGGCCCTGGCTGGGACCCTGCTCTCCAAAATGTAATGGGTCTACGACCCCCTGCGACCCCAGATGACTACACTTCTGGTGCCATTTCAATGTGATTAGTTTAAATGAAGTTACAGATATCTTTTTCAGTTGCCCCAAGAATTTCATTGGTTTTTCCGGTATCTCTCAATAATACATGATACACAAAAAATGAGTGTGTGTGTTAGCTGTGTATAATGTAATATTCAAAAAGCTTTGCCTTCATCTTACAAGGACAACTTCTACACTAGAGCCAGCTTTAGCACTGCTGAGATTTTAGTTCTCTTGATCAGCTGGAAGTGGTATTAACACAGAGATTCCACACAGCACTTTACATAACACTATATTATTCAGCAAGGCCCTTTCTCATGGCCAAGTTTCTTCTCTAATTTTTATTTAGAAGTCCCATTCAGCAATGGTCCCTTCCAACATTAATTAAAAGCTTCTTGCTTGTGGGGACAGCCCTGTCTAGTTCCACTTGAAAATTAGAAATATCTAGACTCATGACCATTTACCATTATGTTGCCTTTAGGAGTAATGAAAGAATGTGATTTATATAAATTATGAATCCATATGAAAAACTAATATCTCCAATTGGAATGACCATTCTATTTTGTCCACTGCCTTCTCAGCATCTAAAAAACATTAACATTTATTCTGATTTGTATTGCTTTGCACAAGTTATGTGCAATATTTTTCTAATTTTGTGCATGATTCAGCCAAAGCTAGACAACTTTAAGGCCAACATTCTACTTGTGAATAAATTCCTTTGAACTCAGTGGTTCTTGCTTCCTGGTAGGGATGCTCCCTCTCCCCCTCTAGCTTTGTAAAATCAAACTGTATATCTCTAGTTTAATGAAAACACGGAGATCAGGAGGAGGAAGGGGAGCACCTTAGCAGCTGATAGATTGTTGTCAGAGGGAATTATTTTACCATAGCTCTCCAATCCCAGTGCTTTGGGGGAGAGGGCAACTTTGCAAGAAGAAAATGTATATCTCCAGCTTGAGGAAGATGCCAGAATAGGGAGGGGGAGAGGGTGGAGGGACAGCTCCATTGTGACTGACAAATGAAGCTTGTAATCAGAGGGAATTATTTTACTTGGAAAATGAATCCCTTTTATTTCTTCCCACCCCAAAACCAACTTTCTAGATGCATAGCACAAAAGCTCTTGGACATTTTTGTCTGTAGTTTGGCAGGTTCCTTACCCCATGGCATCTCTTATGTCTTGCAATTTTCAGACCAATTGCCCACAGAACACTAGGGGGGATTAAGTGATTCCTCTTTACACACTCCCAAACTGTATCAGCTACACTCTCAAGAAAACCACTGCAGCTATCCTCCTGAAATTTGGCAGGATTCATGCACTCAAAAGAGGCAACCTTGTCTGCAAACTTCATCTAACTATGCTGGAATTTTTTTTTATAGAAGTTTTATTTTTAAAAACAATCAAATTAACACCAAACTTTAAAGGTGACCAGCACAAAAGGCGTTATTTGCATGTAGTTTAGCAGGGTTTATCCACTCTGGAGAGGCTACTATGCCTACAGTTTTCGTCACTTATGTAAAAAGGGGAAAAAGTTGTAACAATGTTTCAATCCCAAGTGTGAAGTGGAGGGGGGAGAGCATCGAAGCAGACTTGGACAGATCTGGAGCTGAACTGGGCAGCCTACAAACATCTTGGACTGAGTGAACAAGGCATGAAAACAATCCAAACAGAATATTGCTATTGGTGCTCACCCCTGCTTCCTAATAAACATTCAGAGAAGAGTTAAGCATATGATTAATAATGTGCCAATGAAAACAATAAAAACATTGAATGGACCAATTTTCTTTTAAAATTATGAATCATTTAACCAGTCAATTAATCTAATATATTTTCACCAGCTAGAACGGATATAAAATTGTAGTCATAGTAATAATATAGTTCTTTGGGATTTTTAACAAAATGTTTTATTACTTTACAAAATAAAGAGAATAAATCCATTAGTATAAGAAAGATGTATCAGTTAAGATGGTACTAATCTTGATTAATGCATCTGCATTAAAAACAGCAGCAACCCAGTCATTTGACATCATAGAAATAAGTAATCAGGGCTGGCTCCAGCACGCTATGGGCCCTCAGGCACCAGCTTGCTGCAGCCCCTGACCTCTCCTGTGTGCGTGTGCACATACAGTAGGTCTTACCTCCGAGTAAACATGCATAGGATTGTACTGCATGTCTCCAGAGCAGATAGAGGTTGGAGATATGCTAGTTTTGGCAGCTTCTTGCCCACACAACACCCAGATTTCACCATCAAAAGTCTGCTGTTGGGGCAACTCTGCCAGCAAATGGCCCAAATGTCAAAGATGTATCTGGGTAGGAGGCTGGCTGACTCACCTCAGTGTTCCTTCAAGTCCACTTCCATACTCCCCCTCCCTGCTTCACTCTTGGGAAATAAAAAATGGCTATAAGTTTTCCTTTTGACAGAAGTAGATGGAACTTGCAGAAATAGGGCTCGTTTACATGGGATCATTTCTTTGCATGAAACACACTTCTTTTACCTTAGCTTTTCATTAGCATTGTCTGCAGGTCCTGCTCAATGTTAGCTGCCATCACCTTTTTCCATTCATATAAGCAGGCATTCCTCTAGGGAGGATTAGTCTTGCTTATTCCTTGTGGCCCTCTGGTTGCTAAGGTGACTGAGCATGCTCAGTCTATTTTACCAGCTGCAGTAGCTTCCTTTAAAAAAAAATCCAGAAGTGCGAGTATCTGTGCTTTCCCTGCCTATGGTTGGTAGGATACAGCTGAAATACAAATCTTTGTTTGAGCTTTGTTATGCTTTTGCACACAAGTTAGGGGAAAAAGAAAATAAAGGCAGCATTTGCAGCAACATAAAAAAGGCCAGCAAAATGGAGATCAACTGGAAGTTGCTTGTCAGCCTACAGGAAATAAAATGAATGAAGTGAGAAGGGAGTAGGCGTGAAGAGGGGAACAACTGACACACCCACCTAAAAGCATCAGAGCAAAGCATCTGCAAGTACTAGAAAAAGGAAGTGAAGATTCCCCCCCTTTTTGTATTATCAGTGGATTGGGTTAGTATGGATTTATGGGGGGAAACTGTGTGATAGCTTCTGTTTGCCATGTGAACCATGCAAATTTAAAGGAGATGTGAATAGCACCAAGCACACAATAAACCACCATGTAGATGAGCCCATAGTAGCTGCTCCAGAATAAATAAAGCCAGTGTTTAGGGGCTTTTGTGCTGGGCACCTTTTAAAGTTTGATTTAAAAAAGGAAGAAAGATCTATAACTTTTATATTTGGG
Source organism: Rhineura floridana (assembly GCF_030035675.1). Taxonomy (NCBI): domain Eukaryota; kingdom Metazoa; phylum Chordata; class Lepidosauria; order Squamata; family Rhineuridae; genus Rhineura; species Rhineura floridana. The sequence continues at coordinate 175,532,290 of NC_084480.1, read as the reverse complement.
GACAGAATCGGATGTAATTTTCAAGCAAGGTTACAATAAGGGTGGGAATCTTGCCAAATTTCAAAAGGATAGCTGCAGTGAAAAGGAATCACTTAATATCCCATAGAGTTTTGTGTGCAAATCACAGACATAAAAAAGTTGCTACTGGGTAAGAAAACATATTGCAGACACATAGGTCCAGGTAGTTTTGTGATAGGCACTTTTAGTATTGATTTTGGGGAGGGAAGAACTAAGAGCGATTCACTTTCCTGGTAAAATTATCCCTTCTGATTAAACGTTTGGCTTGTCAATCAAAACAGAGCTCTTCCTGTTCCTTTTATTCATGCTGGTGTTTGCTCTCCCTTGACTCATCACACCCCCTGGTGTTTTCACTTTTAGCAGATGCTTGGGTGAAGCTTGCCAAGTTACTATGAAGTGCTTCCAAGGCATCCCAGTGTTTTCCAAGGCACCCCACTTTGTCTCATGATTTGTCCAGATCTGATGCACACCTCTACTGGAAACTTCAGCTGGTGCAGAATGCCACTGTCCACCTTCTAATAGTTCTGGGGAAGCAGGAACATAAACAACCACTTGGTAGCCTCTGCACTGGTTTCCAGAGTTTCCAGGCCCAAATCAAGGTGCCATTACAGAACGTTAAAGCCCTACAGGGGTTAGGAACTTCATTTACTATACAACATCACTCCCAGTCTTGTTAGGATCAGTATGGAGGGCCCTTCTCTGGATCCCATCTATAGGAGAAATTAAATAACTTTCAAGGATGAGCAGACTTCCATTATACCCCCAAAGTAATAAAATGATCTTCAGGAAGCATGCCATTACACAACCATCTTAGCTTGGGGGGTGCGGAGAGTACAATGCTCACCTTTACCATTGGCTTTTGGGGAATAGTGCTTTTTTTGTATTTCTCATCTTGTTGCTATTTTCAAATATATTCTTATTTTTCATTTTTATTTGTTTAAAAACAATATTTTAAAATAAAATAACTGTAACTATTTGTTTAGTCGAAACAAAGCCATATCTTCCAAGGGATTTCAACCCAAACTCTTCCTAGAGATGTCAGTTTGAAGATAGCTAAAGTGGTTGCACTAAATCTCAATTTCAGAGCACAGAAAAAAAACCTCAGTCTATGTAACTTCTCACTTCCCCAGTTCCAGTTTCAGCAGCTGTGCGTGGTGGAATGTCCTACAGCAAAAGGATGGGCTGAGAACTCTAGCACATGCAGATTCAGAATTCAGTAGCAAGGGAGACTGTTCAAAACATTAAATATTTTAGGTTTTATCCTTTGGAGGCAGCAGGATATAATCAAACAAATGAATAAATAAAAAAAATCTGAAGAATTCAGTAATGTTTGATGCGTTTGTAAAAAGTAACAATTTCACATTTGAGTTCTTTTATGAATGCCACCGGCCCAGTTTATCTTTGTTTTGTCTTGTCAGTAACTTCTAAAATGTCTTCCCCTGCCAGCTCTTCTTCACTTGTGTTTTTAGATATATTCCTGAAAACAAGACCTAGCTCAGTTGTGGGTATTGGCCAAACATGTTCTGCAACAGATTCATTTAGCTTTACTGCAATTTTCATCTTTTCCATCCTTCAACCCCCCCTTATATATATATATATATATATATACCTTTGTCATCTAATGGGTTCTGGCTGCCCCTTAACTTTTGATCTACTTAAATTCTCTAATAGATTATATATTTTTAAAAAGAAAGTTGTTCCTGAAATTCCTCCCAGGCTTATTTGTGATTGTTTTGCCAGATTGTGTGCTTCCCCCCACCCCTTTCTTTCTCATTTGGACAAGACTTCCACCACTGGGAACACAACATCCCCGAGAACTGACTTTTCAGAGAATTGAGTCCAGACGATATTCCCTTCTCTGTTCTCTGATATATATATTCTACATGGACAAGAAACTGTTCACATCTGACTATGACTTCCTCTCATTGTCTTGCATGGAAGACATTCTGTTTCTTGCATAAGAAAAAACTATGATAGAGAGAGGCTCATATGCCCTGAAAAGAATTTTGCTCAGTTTTTTTTTTTACCCAGGTCAATAACTCTGGCACCAGCAATTATCGACTGGCTACATGTTTGCTTGGAGGAGGTCACATGACCTTTTGACCCTAAAATAGAGAGGAAGGAGACTAAAATGTAGTACTGCAAAAGCAACATTTAAGGATTGTAGGACCAGGTGAACTCTGGATCATCCAATGAATTTAGTTAAGAAAAGGTTAAGAACAAACAAGAGAAAGTGCTTCACACAACATATGGAATCCCCTGCCATAATTGTAGGTGGATTTAGAAAGGGTTAACAAAATTAATGAAAGATAGGCCTATCGGTGGCTGTTGAGTATTAGTCATGATAGCTAAATGGAGCCTCAATGTTTAGGGGTAGTATATCTTTGAATGCTAGGATCTGGAGACAAACAAACAGGAGAGGCCGATTGCTTTCATATCCTGCTTTGTGGGATTCCTTGAGGAATCTGGCTGGCCACTATCAGAAATGGAAAAGTAGATAAAATGGGTCCCCTGGTTTGATCCAGCAAGGTTCTTAAATTCTTATATTTAAATGATGCTGTAGTAAGTGTTCCATTAATTTCTGGTGCCTAACTTTCATAGGAACATAAGAGCCTGCTGGATCAGGCCAAAGACCCATCTAATCCAGCATCCTGTTCTCATAGTAACCAACCAGATGCCTGTGGGAAGCCTGCAGGTAGGACCTAAGCACAACTACACTCTCTCCTGCTGTTTCCAGCAATAGGTATTTAGAAACATATTGCCTCCAACCATGGAGGGAGAGCATAGCCACTGATAGCTTATAGTTGAACTATGCAATTCACTCTCACAAGAGGCAACTTGGATGGCTTGAAAAGAGGATGAGACAAATTCATGGTGAATGAGGCTGTGTGAAGAAGTATTTTCTTTTTGTCTGCCCTGAATCTTCCAACAGTTAGCTTCGCAAATTCTAGTGTCAGAGGGAGAAAAACCTTTCTCTGCCCACATTCTCTACATGTTTAATTTATATCATGTCTCCTCTTACTTTTTCTCTAAATTAAAAAGCCCCAAATGCTGCAACCTTTCCTCACAGGGTTGATCATTTTGGTCGCCCTTTTCGGAAATGTTTCCAATTCTACAGTATCTTTTCTGAGGTGAGGCAACCAGAAGTGTACACAATACTCCAAATGCAATTGTACCATAGATTTGCATAACAGCATTATGATTCTGTCAGTTTTATTTTCGGTTCCTTTCCTAATGATCCTTAGCATGGAGTTTGCCTTTTTCACAGCTGCCACACACTGGGTTGACATCTTCATCAAGCTATTCCCACAACCCCAAGGTCTTGTTCCTGGTCAGTCACCGTTAGTTCACACCCGATGAGTGTATATGTGAAATTAAAACTCCCCCCCCCGACATGTATCATTCTACATTTGTTTACATTGAATTACATTTGCCATTTTACTCTGTTTGGAGAAGTTATTTTGGAGCTCTTCGCAATCCCTTTCTGTTTTAATGACCCTGAACAATTTATTATCAGCAGCAAATTTGGCCACCTCACTCCTCATCCCTAACTTGTTTATGAACGAGTTAAAAAGCACAGAGTCCCAATACCGATCCTTGGGGGACTCCACTTTCGACAGCCCTTCATTGGGAGGACTGTCCATCCAGTTCTACTCTCTGCCTTCTGTTACCTAAGCCAGTTCCTGATCCACAAGAAGACCTCCCATCTTATTCCGTAACTGTTGTGCTTACTCAGGAATCTTTGGTGAGGTACCTTGTCAAAAGCTTTTTGAAAGTCCAAAGTACTTTCTGAGTTTTTGAAAGTCCAGGTACACTTCCATGTCACAGTTTAAAATATTGTTGGGTTAGGATGAGAGAACTGGCACTTTTGCCCAGGTTCAGTTGGTGTGCCAGCCTCACTCTTTCACAGAAAAGGCAGACTAGGTCATTGTTACCCATAAATGCCATGGTCACATCTAGATTAATTTACTGTAATATGCTGTATGTGCATCTACCTCTGAAAAGTGTTTGGAAATATTTGTTGGTAAGGAACATGGCAGAACATATTACACTAATTTTATGTCATCTTCATTAGCTTTCCATTTGTTTCCAAGTCTAAATAAAAGTGCTGGGTTTTACCTTTAAAGTCCTAGTGTGTTTGGGATCCAGATATCAGAAGGACCACCCTTACCCATATGTTGAAATCCTTCTGGAGGCCTTTCTTTGTGACCTGCCACTATTTGAGGTATGCTAGATGGGTATATGTGAGAGGCCCTTTTTGATGGTGGCACCCATGCTTTGGAACTTGTTGCCTTAGGGGCTCCCATCCTATTTTTTCTCAAATGCTATTCAGATGAGGGCTTTGTGTTTTTTTAACCAAGCACAGGTTGATTGCTTCATCCTGCTATTGTTGATGTGTTTACTCTTATTGCCTCTCCTGCTTTATTGACTTTTCATTGATTGTTGTTTTATATAATTTTGTGAGGTGTCATGGGTGTTCTGCAGGGATAAAAGTATTTTATTAGGAAAATGAATAACTATTAGAGACATAAATTAAAACCAGTAACTTATTTTTTTAAAAAAAAATCTGTATGTGATTGCAACATCAAGAGGATCTCTGAGAAATCAACAAGGATCCATCAACGAAGTCATCCATCACACACTCTGGTATGCCAACACACCATTATATTAGACTCAATGATACATCATTAAATTAGAGTGCAACCCCACTTGGCACAACCTGTCTTTTTGTGTATTGTGTACTGCTGTTCTGTGTATTTTTTTTTAAAAGGTACTTCACATGTAAGGATTATTTATACATATGGTACCAGATATTGGGACCCTTAAAATGGTTATAGCACTTAAAGCTTCACTGCTGGTATTATATCAGTGAGCAAGATGCAGTCAAAAACAACCACATGCTTAACTTTCTTGTACTGCAAAGAATGGGATTTAAAGCTGCCCAAGATGGTCTCCTGTGACTGCACTCTGTGCCTTAGCCAGAGCTCAGCAGTGTCTTCCAGGCATCTGTTAACCATCCATGCACGATATTGAGGATGGATTCTGACACTATCCACTCTCATTCCTGCCTAAACATCCCACACATATACTTTCTCACGTGCACATGTGCTCAAAGCCTCTGGGCAAGTCCTGAAGAGCTGAGCTTGCTAGAACTAGAACGGAAGGGCTCTGCTCCCTCCCCTTAGTCACTGTTGTTGTGGGCGAGGGCATCTGGTTCTTCAGAGCCCACACACACTGTGCTCCGCCTGTCCCAGCTCTGTGGGAGGAGCTATACCATTTGCAGCTTCCCATGTACCCAGACATAAGAGGAAGGATAGGGTGCAACTGTTTGTGGTGGAGGAGAGAAAATGGAGGTTCCTTTCCAATAGCAGGATGAGTCCATGATCTTTTTGGTCAGGCTGCCACTGGAACTGGGAGAGAGAGATCGAGAGATCTGTATAGATTAGGGCTCTGACCATATAGATCTCAGTGGAAGATGGTTGCTGAAGAGAGTCCAAGCAATAGCTGGCCCTTGCAGTCATTCATACTGGCATCCCCTGTACCTTTAATCTTTGGTTTGGTGCCACATCTAGCAGCTTAGTGGCATTAAAAAAAAAGAACTAAAATTGTCTCTGTGCATAATAAATACAATATCAAATATCACTCTTTAGTAACCAAAAGCTCCTTTCTTCATAACATTTATCAGAGATTCAGTGACTACCATTCTTTCTGAAGCTCCATTTTGGTAAGAGATTTGTTTACACCCTGGCTTATTCCAAAACAACCAGAGCCTTCCCCTCCTCCCCATGTTAGAAGTGCCCTGCGCTGTTATGGCCAAAGCCATGTATTTCAGAAAGGAACTGGAAGCCCCACAAGTATCCACAAAGGCTACATTTGCCTTGGGAGACCTAAACTATAAATAAAGAAACTTCGATATATTTTGAGGCGCGGCACAACTCACATGCCTGCTGTCACTAACCGCGCTTCAAAGTTTTGCATCCTACTTTAGATTGTTGATATGTGCGCGCACGCGTGTTTCTGTGTGTGCATGTGCGTAACTGTTTAAAGGGGAAGGACTGTAACTGGCAACGTCGCTACTGAAATTCCCTCTGATCGGGGCGGAGGGAAGGGGGGGGAAGGAGACGAGCCACAAAGGAAGTGAATGGCAAGGAGCACTGGTTAAGAAGGTGCAAGGACTGAGGTGGATAGCCACTGTTGCGTCGACTAGAGACATAAGCAAAGAGAGAGGGACCTCCTTTAAAGACCAATGGGTCCATGCAAATGACTCCTGCGGAATTAATCTTGGGAAGGCAGAGGGAAGCTCACCATGAAAGCACCGAGGACGGGGCCAAAGAGAGCACGACCCGCAGGAGAAGAGGAGGAGGTGGAGAAAATGGGCAACTAAAACGGTGTCGCGCTGAAAGTCCGGTCCGGGTTTTGTCTACAGCCCCGGGCATCAGCAATAGCGGCAGCAGCAGCAAGAGCAAGCGGCAGCCTTTTGCAATGTGGTCCGCCTGTGTCGGTCCTTGCAGAGCGAGGATGTAGAGGTGGGTTTGCCGAGAAGGAGCTGTTGGCGAGGGATCGAGCACCAGAGAGAGAGAGGGAGGGAAAGAGGAAGACCTGTTCTCGTCCGCTGCCTTTAGCTTTCCTAACTTATCTGCAATTCCGACTTTGCCAGCCCCGACCTCTCCCTTGTATGCCGGCGACCCACCGACTCGCGTTTTGCAGCCACCCCTGATGTACCCGGTGGGGAGGCGGCTGCCCCCGGGGTCCCTTTCTTCTTCGGGAGACCTTTGGGGCAGGTGTTAAGATCATCACCGTTACGGTGTACGGTCCGGATTTGGATCTTTAATCCGGCTGGCGACAGCGCGCGCGCAACACGCACACATCGACTGCCCGGAGTGGCGGCGGCGGCGGCGGCGGCGGCGACTGCAGCTCCCCTTCCTCGCCGCTGCTGCTCCTGTTTTTTTGCTCCGGATCGTTTTGCCTCTGGTAGGTGCAAGAGTCCGAAAAAGGCCTCCTCTGTTGACTAAATATGTAGATACGGGGCGGAGGGGAGGGAGGAAAGTATCGCGGAAAAGTTTGCGGCGGAGAAATAATTTCCTTTCCCTTCGGGGGCTGCCGGTCGAGTGGCGCAGGTCCTCTGGCTCCCCTCCACATTCCCCATCGCCTTCCTCCGTCCCTCCCTGCCTTCCTTCCGGGGAGGTGTTGCTGCTGCTGCCGCTCCTGCAGCAGCCACGCCGGTCTCAGATCAGTGGCTCCAGACAAAAAGCGAGGGGGGATTTGGGGTGTGTGCCGCGTGCGATTCTCAAGAGCGCCAGCGGCAAAAGAGCAGCTTCGGGAGCTCCCCCGAAGAGGGCGGGCTCTCTCCCCACCCCGAAGTCCCCTAAAACCGAACCGGGGCAGAGACCTCCGCGCCTTTCTCGACGAGGCAGGAAGGGAAGCGGACGGAGGTGGGCTCGGAGTCCTGTAAGTGGAGCCTCGAGGGCGGCTCGGGTGATTCTTGGATTCCTGGATGTTGTTGTTGTTGTTGGGGGGGTACATCGGGGGAGGGAGAGTTCGCGCTTGGCTAGTGGCTGCCGAGCAAAGTTTTGTTTGCAAGATTCAGCCCCCACCCCTCCTTCTCTTCAGGTCGACAGATGCCAGTTTCCCGGGTGCAGGATTTATTGCAGGGGTGTTCGCGCGTCCCTTCCCCCTCGCCGGTCACTGCCTCGGAGATCGAGAGCCCCCATCCCCCCCCGTGCCGTCTAATCGGTGGTTCGTTTCCCAGGTTACAGCCGCGGTGTCTGCAGCCAGCCAGGCGTTGGAGGCTGCTGGGTCTGGCTGACCCTCCACGTCGTGCCTGCTCTGCTTGTGTGAGCAGGCGGCGGATTAGAGCGGCGCCCGGCCCGCGAGGAGCGCCACTGCAGGGGCTGTCAGGCGCTGGGTCTCAGCCTTTCTCGGCGAGGGGCCGCCGGGCGGTGGGCGAGCCTGCCTGGCGCTGCCTCGATTGCCTCCCGCAGCGCCTGAAGCTGGGGGAGGGGGAAGAGGCAGCGATTGCCGCCGCCGCTGCTACTGATGACCTTCACCAAAAATGTGGAGGCGGAGGGAAGGGAGAGACTTGCTGGAAGCCCTTTTTCTTTCTCTGTCTTTCTTTTTGAAAAGAGTTGCATCTCACCTTTTTCTATGGCTCCAGACTATTTAGGGGGTTGGAAGCAAGCGAAGTTAGCAGTCCTGAGCGCTTAGTTGTACTTTCAGGCTATCTTCAGGCAAAACCACTTGCTTTGGTTTTACAGTGTGCTTGTTGCCATTCGCCCGTGTGGCGGTGGCGCTTCTTCCTTTTAAGTTTGGCTGTTAGCAGTATGTTTCCAGACTTTCTGGTTGTATGTCATTCCACAGAGTTTGTGCTGGTGCCTGCGAGGGAATCATGTGGGACAAGCCATGCCGTTCTGGCACAGTTGATTTCTTCTTCTCCATGGTCAGCCCCTTTCCACTCCCTGATAAGAGAAACGAAGGCTGTGGGCACACTAGTCGCTTCAAAAGCAACCAGAATGGTTTTTCTGGCTGTGTTTTAAAGCGACTCGGCCCTTGGCTGGACACACCTCCCTTCCCCACTGCTGCCTTCAGACCTTTTAGGACCACCCACAGCAAAGTCTTGGGCCAGTCACTGTCTCAGCCTGAGCCTACAGCAAAACATTTCCATTGGCCATACCTGGAGGGGCAATGGGTTGATCTACCAATCAGTTGTGAAATCTGCCAGAACCTGAATTAAAAAAAAAATACCCAGGAGCTGATCTGACCAGGTTTTAGAGTTAAAAGGGGTAAAGTTTGACAGGCATTATGTGCCCCTGTTTTCAGACGACAGATGTGGAGACACACTGGAACTGGCACAACAGTAAACATGTCTACTTTAAGTTGCTTTGCCTTTCCATACCCATCCAGCCTCATCCCACACCCTACCCCCACACGTAGCAAGCTGCCTCCTCTGGCAGCAGCAGGAAACGACTTCCAAGATGGCACTGGGCATGGTCATGAGGCAAGAGAAAAGCACTCCAGGAAATCGAGTGCAATTGCATGCCTCAGGGCAACTTGGCACTTCCCCTCAACTGAGACTGTGTAGCCAGTGAAGTTAGGGACCAGAGTTGCTACCACTAAATTGATTCCCTATTCCCCAGCCAACGCAGGGCCTTCACAGTCAGGATGTCTTGTCTGTTTTGCCTTTTGGTTTCATGACATGTCATTTGATCCTCTGTTGGTGTTCTGCTGGCTGTTGTGATTGATGGGAAATTCCAAATGGGCACCAAGACGAGATTAGGTGAGAGAACCTGCCAGAAGTATACTATAGTCTCCTTCCATTACTTTTCTTTCTTTTGCTGGTTACTGGACTGGAGATCTAGAGCATTTAAGCATTTAAATATAGCCATATTGTTCTTTAGAAGTCAGGAAGTAATAGTATGTTTTGATGATGGTTTGAGTATTACAAATATTGTATATTAGCAAAGGGTTCATTATTAGGAACTTAGGCTGAGCCTGGTTGCTGGATCAGGCCAATGGTCCATCTAGTCCAGCATCCTGTTCTCACAGTGGCCAGCCCTATGCCTATGGGAAGCCAGCAAGCAGGACCTGAGTGCAAGACCAGCACTCTCCCCACTTGTATTCCCAGCAGCTGATATTCAGCCTCCAACAGTGGAAATTAGAACATAGCCATTATGGCTAGTAACCATTGATTGCATTAGCCTCTATGAATTTGGTCTACTTTTTTTTAAAGAAAAGCCATCTAAATGGGTGGCCATCACTGTCATATAGCTGGCTTTGGGTGTGGGGAGGGAGGACTTTCATAGTGCAAGGACTTTGGGGATGGGGAGAGTGCAGTGGATGTCTCCATACTGTGCACACAGATATTCAGGCAAGGATTTGTATCAATTTGGGCTGTGCCATGTAGTGTCACCAGTAGAGGGCAAGTTTTGACCTCTTCACTAGTATGTATATCCTAGTGCAGCATTTTACTTTCTCCCATAAAAATGAATGGCTTCATTCACTCTTGTGGAAAAAAAGTAAAGGGAACAATATTGAGGTATGCCTGAATTTGCTCACCGCCCCTGGTGACCTCAGCCATTGAGAATCGAGCCTGTTGCATATTCATCTGCAAATGTATTCACTCTGTTTTGGGTCACTTGGTGTAATGAAATTTTGGGAACTGACAATATACTATCCTTAATGCTTGCCCAGCATAATAGTTTATCCAGTCACAGTACCATTAAGGCTGGAGGTTGAGATTACTTTTCCGGCCTTCCTGGTTTATTTGACTTCTTAATATATTTTTTCTTTGCTCAGGTGACCAGTTATTTAACATGTGGCCTTCACTATGGATCATAACCATAGTTATGTATGTACAACAAAATTGTACACAGAGATTGTGATATGAAGTCCTATGTGTTCCCGGCCCTGCTTAACTCAGACCACTGCTGTAATCTTTTGGCAAATGATGGTTAGAGTTCATGGGAATCAGTCTAGCAACGGGAGCAAAGAACTGTAAGAACCAGAATATTTGGGAACCAGCTGCCAGAGTATATCCTTATAGGCCAGGGTCATCCTACAAAAGCTCCTGCTGCCTTCAGCAATTGGGGATCTGGACTCTCCCCCAACAAAGTAAATCGACTTAAACACCGGTTGCTAAGAAATACTAATGATCCTAATATCAGATTTCTTTAAGGTATTGCTGCTGCATCAGAAGGAAGTCTGAAATGACCTGCTACAGCTGGCCTTTAACAGGCATGAGATGAATTCTCTAGGCTTCCCAGTCTTAATCAAGGTGACATTGCCACAACTGAGTGTCTACAGCTATGTAAAAGCCTGCTATCATTTGCTGTGTCGATTAAAATACCTAAGCTTGCCAACTCTAAATATCCAAAAGAAGGAAAACTGGTGTCTTCCGTAGTGCTCTCCTCTACAGAATTTTGCAGTGATGTACTCTATGGAATGTAGTCATGCTGAAATGAAGCTTCCACTGTAGTCTACAAAGCTATCATGTTCTGGGGATGGTAGTTAAGGGACAGACTTTCTAGGTAAGAGATCTCAGGGATACCAGTGCTTTTGCATTCTTAGTGATAGTGGGGAAACACAAAGTACATCCAGATAGACTGGCTGCAGATGATCAGATATCATTGCTCTGATATCTGCCTATGTACAACTGACCCGTCTTCTTACTGTGATTGCCATGATGTTCCAGAGGAAACAGCTACTTCACTTTTTGGGGGGAACTTCTGGTTATAGTATGCTGTGCTGAAGTGGTAACGCAGGATGCTGCTATCTGTGTGAGCCCTAAGAAGTGCAGGTGGGTGAGGCTCAGAAAACTGGGTTTTACCATACTCAACTTGTGTAAGAATCATTTGCATATGAACATTTGCTAGGATATTAATGAGTTGGAGCCACTTAATTTTATTCCAGTTCTAAAATATAAAATGCATATTCATAATTATCTGTATTTCAAGTTAGTGTGTGTGCGCGTGTGTATGAGAGAGAGAGAGAGAGACAGACACACACACACACACACACACACACACATCTCCCATTACAAATTGATGCACCCGTCAGTTAACTGCAAATATGGAAGGAGAGCAGGTAGGTGTTGTTTCCTCAGTTTGCTTCTGCTTGAACACCTTTTGCAGACAGAGCTGGAAATCTGGCTCATAAATGGTTTGGGGAGCAAAAAGTGGCTGAAAATAATTGTGTAAAGCCTTTCTTAAAGTCACCCAAACCAAGAAAATCAGAGCTGAAAGTGCACTTCCTGCTGTTCTTTCCTTTTGTGCTTAGAGAAGTCTTCAAGCCATAGACATTTTTTAATTTTTGCTTTGAAAAACCAAGACCTACCAAACATGGAAGGGAATCGTAAGAGGTCCTCTGTGCTTGCTTTCTGAGTGATGAGTAACCTTCAGCAGGATCACAGGAGACAACATATAAATAACCCTGCTTTTTGTCTCTTAATGAGAGAGCATCTCTCTTGGAGGAAATAATTCTGTACATAAAAAGAAGAATATGGGCATTATATAGGCCTTTACTTTCTACTATGAATACTTTTTGGGATATTTATCCAACTAGATGATGATGATGAGACTGGTGGTATTCCCTGAAAATTAAGAAATGTGAACAGGAACTGATCTTATGGAACATTCAGTTGCTCTAGGAGTAAATAAGATCTCAAGGCAATTTCAAAGGAGAATAACTCATTTTGTTACTTTCTTTGACCTCAGAGGTCTTGAAATAGATGATCTGAGTGGTTTGGACCAAGAGTAATGTAGGCTGCCCTCCTTGCCCCTTTTTATTGTGCTATAATGTGAATTTACCATTTGCTTTTCTTTGTAATGTGCAAAGGTACCCTATACCCTTGTTGTAGAAGCAGGCCTATTTTGTTACCAAATTCAGGAAGATAATCTTCTGAGCCTTTAGGACAGGGCTCAAAATTTGGCCTGCAGGGTTGTTTCCTCCAAAATATGCGAGCCGTATGCAGCAATCCAGTAAGCAACCAAAGCCTGCTGATAGGTGGAAGAGCTGAAGCCTGTTTATTGCAGGCATTGGCTACCTGCTGGATCACTGAGCTGGGCTTGCAAACCTATTTGTAAGCCCTGCACAACAATCCAGCTTTGAGACTCCTGCCTATTATAGGTGCGACAGCTGAAGCCTGCTGCTTTGCAGGGTTGTCCCTCCCACCTGTAAAAGTTTGCTTGCGGAGGCAGGGGGGAAGTAAGGATCTGGCCTCTTGAGCCAAAAAGGTTTCCCACCCCTGCTTTAGGAAGATAGATGGGGTTAACTCAGCATCTATGATGCTGGAAGTAACTTTGCAGGAAAAACCTGCCTATAATCCTTTTGTTTGGGAAAACTATGCCTAAACTCTGTTCTCCATATATTTCAGGTCCTAGGTAATCTGCTTCTGCACATTAAAATACGTTATGATCAAATGACAGTTCAAAACACTGGATGAATGAAATTAATGTAGTAAATGGGAAGAATGATTTAAATGTAGTTACTGGTAATGTGAATGAAAACCAATCTTTGAATGGATAAACTTGTCTGGGAGTGTTGTTGATGTGCTGTAAATGCAAAGCGCACATTGCAAAATTCAAACATCTAAATGTGGATTAGTCAGATGGCAAAGGTTTGTTTTGATAGATCCAAAAGGCACATTTTATGGTTGCAGACGGTATGCTCTCTGTACTGAATATTTCATGTACAAGTGTCTTTCCACTAATGAATTTAAAAAGAACACACACACACACACACACACACACACACCTCTAGTACTTGGAGTTTACTGCTGCTTGGATGGATAGTCAATGAGCTGCTTTGGGCATCAAGATAAACCATGGTTTACCATGATGGGACTGAGCCATAGTAAGCGTCCAGCTTGTGTGTGCCCCCTCCTGCTGCACAGCCATGAGGAGAAGATTGGAAGTGTTTGCTTCCATTTTTTATTAGCTGCAGTTTACTTTTATGTCAGAATCCTAAACTGTGGTTAAACGTAACTATGGTTTGTTGAAACAAGCCAGCTTCATAATCCATAGTTTGAAGTTGGCTTAAACCATAGTTAAGATTAACCACATTTTGTCTAGGTTCAGTTGAAATGACAAGGTGTACCTGTGGTTAATAAAACGAGAAGGAAGCAAAAGTTTCCGATCTCCTCCTTGAAGCTGCACCAGAGGGAGGGGGGAATGCACATGCCCGAGACTCACTGCAGCTCATTGCCATCATGATAGCCTATGGTTTAGCATGATTTCTGAACTGGTTCTATATCCATTGTTTATCTCAGTTTATAAACATAGGAAGTTATATATAGGGTCAGGCCATTTGTCTATTTCATCCAATGTTGTCTAATCTAACTGGAAGTGATTTCTGAGGTCTCAGGCAGAGGTCTTTCCCAGGCCTGCTGTCCTGTTCACTGGATATGTTGTGGTTTGAACTTCGGCCCTTCTCTATGCATAGCATGTGCTTTCCCATTGAACTATGGCCCATCCCTTCATGCTAACATACACTGCTAGTGTAGACTGCATCTCATTCTGTGTCCTGGTCATCAACTTTCCCATGTTATCCCACACCACAATGTCTGCATAAACATAGGGAAATGTCCCTCATTGCATTGTGGCTTCTTTCCTATGACAATGTTTTAGAATTTTTTAAAAATGCATCTGATTGCATACTGATCTGCAGCAGCTGAAATGTAATTCTTTGTTCTCCCCGCCCCCCCCACAAGCTTTGCACAGTTCTGACTGTGGCACCAGCTGTGTTTCTGACCTTGGACTTCCCTAGCTCCCCCCCCCCCGTGTTGTTGTTGTTTTGCACACTCCGGCAATTATTGGTGTCTCTGTGTATGGATGCACAGCTGTCTGTCTGCATATACTACATTATTTTTTTTAAAAAAAGAGATCAGATTGCAGTCCAGAGAGGAAAGTAAATATGGGCAGGAAATCATGAAGAGCAGCAAAGGAAAACTGGAGATAAACCTGGACAAAACAAAATGTGAAGAATTGTGACCGAGGAAGAGTGATGCAGTGTTGCGTAATGTGAAATTAGTTCTAAGGCCATGGCAATGGAGCAGTCACTAAGCTAGCTTGGCACTCTGCACAATAAGCTTTGTTGATCCAGGTGCAGTTGGGTCCACATATGCTCGGATAGAATTTGGCCAGCAAGAAATAGCTGCAGCCTGATGATGACTGAAGCCCCAGGATTGATCCAGCTGCTGCAGCAGCAGCAGCAGCAGCAGCAGCTTGGCAGGCAGACTTGTGAAATTAACAGGCTGAGGAAGCATCCGGAGACATTTGCTTCCAAAAATCTGCTTTCAACTTTGGTAAACAGATATGGCTGTTATGGGTATGGCAGGGGAACAATGGTGGAAAAAACAAAAACGTGGATGGTTTTTTTGTCAGCAGTTCTGAATCAGAATAAGTTCTGTTGCTTTGGGAGAGCTGAAAAGAGTTCTCTTTTCTGAAGGTCCAACATGTTTGCAGTTTCTTAAGGTATGTGGTCTAGACTGTGTGCTCCTGACAAGTAGTGTAGAAGTTCATTTGAGGGTGGTGTTTTTTGATTTTTAATAAAGATGATGGTGATGGTGATGGAGGTTTCAAAAGTGCTGATTTACAATGCACTCTAGTCACTAATGGAAATCAATCAAAATTTAGTGCAGTCAAACAGAATCTTCAACATGAATATCTTTTGGTTCCAAATATTATAGAACATCCAATAAAAACCTGAAAATGCTAATTTCTAATTTCTTCACATTTTTTTAAAAAGCAGGCCAGATTTTGTGTCTGATGCTGTTTAGTGGCCAAAGGCTTTGTCTTCTACAGAGAGTTTGGTCATAACCAAGTCTCGCTGTGGGCTTACTCCCTAGTGCAGGTGTGGAGAACCTTTGGCCCTCCAGATGTTGCTGCACTACAACTCTCATGAGCCCAATCTAATGTGGCCAGTGGCCAGGGATGATGGGAGCTGTAGTTTAGCAACATCTGGAGGGCCAAAGATTCCCCATACCTGTCTTAGTGCACTTAAGATGACTGCCTTAGTGAGGCAGTTAGGTAAAGTGACACAAAGTACTGGTTTATGGTTCTTCTAAACCCCAGTATGGATGGCACCCTATATTACATTTGTGGTGTGATAGGTAAGTGGGAACTGATATATTTTCACTTTGATGGGATTTACTTATTTGGAAATGGTGGAATGCATAGGACAGCTGAGGTTCTGTAGAATATCTGAATTTCTTGTGGAGAGATTTGGATGTAGCTTGTAATATCTTAAAGTTTAGAATACTAGTTTGCTTTTACAAAATATGTTATATCTGAAAAGTCTATAGAAACTTTGCAGGTTTGAAATATGGAAAACACTACTTTTAGATTTAAGCAATTGATTCCTAAAGAAGTTGAACAAATTTAAGTAGATTGCTATAGAACTGCAAATGACATCACAGTATCTTTAGAGATGTTTATAGGAGTTCGTGTTATTTAGACAACATGACAGGCATGGAAGTTTGATTGTACCAAAGTTAAGGTTGGTTGGCTTGAATCTTTCTGGACTAATGGCAGTGTGTGACTGTGTTTGTATGGGAGTTTTGTTTTTTCCAGTACTCTTAAAGTGTTTGTCATGTGATAATGATTTCTAATTAATGCAGTTTTTCAAGGTGGGTTTGGGCAAGTCTGATACGGTGTGTGAGGTTTCCATTCTGGGATTGCTATGGTCAGTATTATTGTGGTGTGTTTGAGGTACACATTATGTATGTGTTGAATTGTGTGTTGATTGGAGTGGGATAAGAGAAGAGAGACTATGTCTGACAACACATTTGCTGGTTATTGCGGGGTTGTGAATGGGTGAAGGGACTGTATGATCAATTATGGGTCTCTCTCAGAGCTTGGAAAAGTTACTTTTTTAAACTACAACGCCCATCAGCCCCAGCCAGCATGCCCACTGGATTGGGCTGATGGGAGTTGTAGTTCAAAAAAGTAACTTTTCCAAGCTCTGGCCCAGTTAAGCCCACTCTAGCATCTGTCCTAACTATCGCTGTTGCTATAGTTGATAAAAAAGAGGAGAGCTCAAGTGTCTGGGAGTGAAGACCTTCCTGGGCAGATCTCCAGAGACACCATCAACTCCTCACCTAGTCTACCCTACTCTGTGGCCTTTAAGAGAAAGGCATTTAGCAGGTCGCGCTCTTGGATGGCTTTTAAAAATTGTTACTCATGGTGTTGTGGTGTTGTTATTTTTTCTTTAAAATTTTTTAATGTTGATAATGTCATGTTCATTTGTCTCTTATTTCCCAATCTGTTCAATAGCCTTAGATGGATTTACTTGCATATTAGGGTTTTAAAACATGTGGGGACCCTCCACGAATATAGAAGGCTCCCTGCTGCAGATCAGAACACCAGGGAAGGGGGAATATGTGCTCATCCCCACTGCCCCTCCCTTATGTTTACCACTAATTTACCACTAATACCTGAGAGGGCTATTACCTAAGAGTTATTAAAAAGTAGCTGATGGTGTTATAGCGGAGGTGTACAGTTGACATATGATGTGGACATTTTCAGTGATTTCAAAATTCAAAATTTTGAAGTGAGATTTATACAAGAAATAATATGACAATACAGATTTTGAAATCTGGTACATTCACATATGAACGTGACGGAGATTGAGATGAATTTTGTGAATGTCTGCAGCCATTTACATTTAGGTAAGCGGTCGGTGTACCTTTTATATTCAAAAAGTGGGAGAAAGATTATTTTTGAGCAACTTCAACTGGGATTGTAGAAAAGAATTATGTGACTCAACTTGAAACCCACAGAACCTCAAAAAATGCTGCTTTTCTGTCAATAACTGCATGTACAAATGGCTTAATTTGGTGTTTATGCATATTATTTGTTAGATTACTTCAGAACACTAGTAGGAGGCTAGGTCTGATGATGTTACAGGAGTTCTTGGGCAGAGCTTGGAAAAGTTACTTTTTTGAACTACAACTCCCATCAGCCCTATCCAGTGGCCATGCTGGCTGGGGCTGATGGGAGTTGTAGTTCAAAAAAGTAACTGTTCCAAGCTCTGTTCTTGGGGTATGCTTTTAAGTTCACTATCCGCTCTCACAGGATGCCAGGCAGGTCAGAAGCAACGTAAAAGCCCAGACTTGCATGCTGCTACTGAAATAACCACTACCCAACATTAACTGAAAGGGTGCCCAAGATAATTTAGTCCCACGAGTGAAGATTCTAAGGGGTACACTTGGAGGCACTTATAAGTTTGCAATGGGCAATGGCCAGGCCGAAAGCTGCATAAGAGTCATGGTTCAGCTCAGTTCAGTTGCATTTATTTGCGTAAAACCAAAAGTCATCACAAAACGAGCCATGACTCATACATTGCTTCTGATGTGCCTGGCAGCCAAGTAGGGTCTGAGTACAGGTCAGAATCCTCTATGGCACCACAGGTGATTCTGGGGTACATTTTCAGTCCTTGACCTCTGTATTCATATGCCAGCGGGCCAACTTGCTAGGGTGGAGGACTGACCAGTGATGGCAAAGCTTTCTTTCTGTGTGTGAAATTCTGTATGCAGCCTGGCATTCGCATTTTTAAGTGTCCACATTTATGCTCATCTCGCTATGCAGCCTATACAGCCTCTTTCTGGCAACTATGACAAGCCCCAGCCTCCTTCCCACCGTTGGGACTGCAGAGGTGGGCAGGGGCTATCCCAGCAGATGTGTAGTGATCCTTTCTCCATCCTCAGCTCCAAGGCTGGGTTTGGGAAGAAGATTGGAGGTTTGGCCTTTGTGTTGCCAAGGTGCTCGGAGTCCCTTGGCCGCCCAGCAAACTTCCTGCCAGCCTTTCTAGCACCAAACGTGTCTCTGGCATTATGCAAAAATGCAGTAAAAAGCCAGCAACAAGGGAGGGGCGGGGTCCTGCTGGCTTGACTGTCAAACGTTTCAGACTCTTGCTGATCATCCCAGAGCAGAACTAGATGTTTGGCAGCAAATGTGGGGTTAGGAATCTCATATTTGCTTCCAGCATTAAAACTGGGCATTTACAGTGGAGAGGTAGCAGGCACCTCTTCCCTCTGGCCATCTTTTTCTCCAGCCTGGTTCTGAGACCAGATTTCCCTGCTGAGAAAAACGATGAAGCACTCTGCTCCTTCCTGGTATCTCCCTTGGAACAGTCTCCTTCCTTCTCTGTCTTGGCACACGGAAGCCAGATGATGGAGGGCTCCTGTATTTACCCCTCAACATCTATTTCATTTCAGCTCTAATTGTTATAGACCTCAGTTTCTATCCCACATTGTCACAGAACTGTGTTTGAAACAGGCTAGCAATCCTTGAGTCCATACATATAACGTCTGCTCCTTTTTTAACGGGTTTTGCAGGAAAACCTCTTAGTACTGAACTGCCCAACTGCTTTTGAAACTTGAAAGAAAAAGTAGTTTGTGCTTCAGTTCTAGCAGTCTCTGCAGGGAAAATCTCAACTCTCTTCCTGCATGATCTCTTGTGGTGTTGACTTCTCTGGTTCTCTGCCATTATGTGCAAAAAGCTCCAGTGTTTACCCCTTGCCCATGATCACCTTTGCCTTACCTGTTGCCTGGCCAGGAAAGGGAAATTGAGGTCCTGGTGGATAGCTCAATGAAAGCGTTAGCCCAGTGTGCAGCAGCTGCGAAAAGGAGGGAATTTTATGCTAGGAATCATTAGGAAGGGGAACAAGAATAAAACTGCCCCTATCATGATGCCTCTATACAAATCTATGGTGCCACTTGGAATATTGTGCACAGTTCTGGTGGCCACACCTCAAAAAGGATATTGGAGAGCTGGAAAAGGGGCAGGAAAGAGCAAACAAAATGATCAAGGGGCTGGAGAACTCCTCTAGGAGAAAAGGTTGTAATGTTTGCGGCTTTTCAGTTGAGGAAAAAGTATAAGGGAAGATATGATAGAGGTGTATAAAATTCTGCATATGGGGGAGAAAGCAGATACAGAGATGTTTTTCTCCTTATTTCATAATGCTAGAAGCTGGGGTCATCCAGTGAAGCTGATTGTTGGAAGATGAAGAACCGTCAAGAGGAGGTACTTCTTCACACTACAGATGGTTAAACTGTGGAAGTTGTTGATGATACAAGATGCAGTGATGCCACCAACCTGGATGGCTTTAAGGAAGGATAAGAGAAATTCTTGGAGGATAAGTCTGTCAGTGGCTACTATTCATAATAATGAAATTAATATCCGACTCTTCCTCCTGAAGGATCCCAGGGCAGCAATGATGGCTATATTACCACCAGTATCAGAGGTAGCATCCCTCTGAATATCATCAACTGCCGGGGATCGCAAGCAAGATCGCAAGCAATGCTACTTGTGCTGCCTGTGGACTTTCCATAGACGTCTGGTTGGCCATTGTGAGATTGAGCATACTGGGCTAGATAGGTCTTCAGTCTGATTTAGCAGGGCTTTTTTTATTTTCATGTTCTTCTCCCGCATCTTCTTATGTAAAAATATCAAAAATATGTAAGATTCCAGCTCAGCATGCCTATTATGCAAGTTCCTGCAAAATGAGCAGATTTCCATAACTTTGGTGCAGATTAGTCAAGTTTTTTTGGTAAAAGCTTAAAAAAAATACTTGGACTCTGGATATAACCTTACAACAGTGCAAACTCTGGTGTTTGAAAACCAAAATTCCTTTCCATCTTAAATTGGCTTTATTCAGGAAGACCTATCCTCTTCTTTACAGCCACACTTTGGCACTTAAAGATTGCCCTGCATTTTCACCTTGCTTTCTTAGCCTCTAGAATGGATTCTCTCCGGCGTTCTACAATTGCTATTCAAATGCCTTCTGTGCTGAGAAGAATCTGAATTTCCTGTCAGCAGTAGGTTTCCATGCTTTGTCTGGCTGCCACTTCATCACATGCTTTAATTGCCACATCCAGGCTTACGAGTAAGCGGGAGCCAGCCACCTCCAACCTCTCAATCCCCAGGGTATGCACCAACCACCTCCTTCTCAGGCTGCTGTGGGCAGTGGATCTCCTTTGCTCTTTGGCAGCTGTAGTGACCTGCTCCAGTCTTTATCTGCCTGCTTCCCCTCCTTTCCTTTGCTATTGGCCAGCTTGCTTTTATAAACCTTTGGTTCCAAATAGGGGTGTAGTCATGCAGGATCTCGAGGGGTCTTAGGCCTTTTAATTTTGGGGGCTGAGCAGGGTTCCTGTGTCTCCAGCATCCTACAAGCTAACTAGCATCAAACAGGAGTGTATTAGTCACAGAGAAGTGTCCTCTAACATGCTTCCTTGCCCTTTCCTGCTGATTGGAGCCAATCAGAGTGAAAGGTGGGAAGTCAGGCACACTCTCCTCTTTCCTGCTTATTGCTTCCTAGGCATTAACAAGGTTCTCATTCTGAATCCCACAGCAAAAAAAAAAAAAAAATGGGGAGGGGGCATAGCTGTGATTAACATGAAGAGACCCTGCACTTCTGAATTTGCCGCCACACTACCGATCCCAAAGCAATTCCAGGATTGCAGTTGCATATGCTTATACATAAAGACAGCAGCCTGATCTGGAAGTGCACTCCACTTTGGAAAAGCACTCCTACCTTCAGGCCAGTTGTCCCTATTCCTATCCAGAACTTAATTCAGAGGAAACTGGTTTTGGTTGGCAGTAGACTTTGGCTGTACCCTGCACTGATTGGATGACAGCTGTGATGCCATACTTTTACCCACAACTTTGTACAGTTTTCCAATTTTTGTTCAGTTGACCAGGCTTTTTATTTTTTTTTTAAATGAAAGTGCTGAACAATCTTTTAATAGTGTAAATGGTATAAAAACAACACCACCAAATTTGCTTCCTGAAGTGTGGGGGAGTGGCAAGGGTGAGGGCTAAGTTGATGTTGGAACTACTGTTAATGTGCATCCACTTAAAGATTGCAGTGGTGGGGGAAAGCCTGTCTCAAAGCCAGTAGGGAAAAAACGTGGTGAGTGCTGTTTTGTTGTACGTTTGTACACACCCTAAGTCCATTAATAGTTAAACTTTCAGCTCATAGCTTAAACTCACTAGACCACGAAAAGCCTCCATTAGTTACTCATGCTCTGTTGCTCAACTAGAATATAATGCTGAAGGGTTTTTTCCTGTCTCTGCTTCAACTTCTGAGGTGTTTTCTGGGACTTAACTTCTGAAAAGTAGCTCAAATAGCTGGAAAATTCTGGCACTTCTCTTTAGTTCTTTCTTCACATTATTTCTCCCTGATAGGGAGATGGGCAGATTCAGAAGCACAAATACTATCACAGATGTGTTAAAGAATCCCCCTCCCCAATATGTCTTTCAATAGAGCTCTAATGTGGCCTGATATGATGACATCACAGCACTGTGTGCTTCCCTGCCATTTAGCAGCCCATAATGTCGGGTGAGAAGGGGATTTGCCAAACAATTTGTGACATCAAATTGCAATACCAATTTCGTTAGATGTTACAGAGGGGGAACTAGATTGGGGCCTGCCATTTTTAGTACCAGCTGCATGCTTACTATCATGTCTGGTTTGGCCTTTGCTGTAAAGCCTTTTAAATTGGGGATGGGTTTGGAACACTATAGGAATATAACATGGATTGAAATGTGTGTATATTTCAAGCTTGTAAGTAGCTGCTTGTGAAGTAAAATTTGACACCATTTTTCCTCCTGTCCTGGAAGGGAACGCTGTGTTGATTGGGAGAGAACTGACACTGTTTTTTTCTTTTAGTTTTTTGATGTAACCAAAGTAAATATGTATCTGGACAGATATTCTGAAAGAGTGAGGGGAAAGACAGGAAGAACATATATTCATAAAATAATTATCGGACATGTTTATAAACAGTATCAATTTTCAAGAAAAATCTGTTCTCAGTGGCTGTATCAAGAGGACTGGAGAGAAAGCAGTAAGGATGGAGGCATTCCACTATAAAGCCGTGCATCCTACAACTGAGAGCCAGTGTGGTATTATGGTTAGTGTATCGGACTAGGACCTGGGAGACCAGGGTTTGAATCCCTACTCAGCCATGAAGCTCACTGGGTGACCTTGGGCCGGTCACTGCCTCTCAGCCTAACCAAACTCACAGGATCGTTGGGGGGGATTAAATGAGGAGGAGAACTGTGTATGGCACCTGGAGCTCCTTGCAGAAAAGTTGGGATATAAGTGCAATAAATAAATAAAATCCTAAATAAAATCTGATATGCCAATCCAGTATCACCATCATTGTACGAGGCTAGATGATACATCATGGGCAGAGCAATCCTCAGGGGGATGAGATTAATTGATGAAGGAGCAAGCACTTTCTAAGCCCCTCTGTTTGTTCTGGTCAAGGTAGAAGATGCAGGAGCATACTTTTCCAATTCCCCCTCTCCATCTTTTTAATCCCTCCCATTGACACTGATGGAAGGTAAAGCAAGTATACCAGCCCCAGGGCTGACATTTTTTTTACCCCTTTCAGGGGAATGAGGGGGATCCAAGATCTTCCCTGCTCTGCCCTGTTTCTGGCCCCACTGCCCACAGAAAATCAACCGTGGCAGGGCTTGTGTCTGCCCTAAGGCTTTACTGCTGTTATGGGAAAATAAAGATCCTCCGTGGCGCAGAGTGGTAAGCGGCGGTAACGCAGCCGAAGCTCTGCTCATGGCTGGAGTTCGATTCCAACGGAAGGAGGAAGTCGAATCTCTGGTAAAAGGGGTCGAGGTCCACTCAGCCTTCCATCCATCCGTGGTCGGTAAAATGAGTACCTGGCATATGCTGGGGGGTAAATAATAATAATAATAATAATAATATTTAATTTGTTTGTCGCCTATCTGGCAAATGGCCACTCTAGGCGACATACATTAAAATGAGATAAAATACAACAATAACAATGCAGTCATATTAATAACAGTAAATAAAAATGCTGGACAGTCATCAATACATATAAAAACAATTATATTAACAGCATACAATGACAAGATCAAGGAGATTTACCCTTCCCAGGCCTGTTGGAATAGCCATGTCTTCAGGGCCTTGCGGAATACCTCTAGGGAAGGGGCATGTCGAAGGTCACATGGGAGGGAGTTCCAGAGAGTGGGGGCCACCACAGAAAAGGCTCTCTCCCTAGTACCCACCAACCTAACTATTTTGGTTGGCGGGATTGAGAGAAGGCCTTGTGTGGCTGATCTAGTTGGGCGGCATAGTTGGTGGCGGTGGAGGCGCTCTTTCAGGTAAGCTGCACCGAAACCGTACAGGATTTTAAAGGTTAAAACCAACACCTTGAATCGGGCCCAGAAAACAACCGGTAGCCAGTGTAGATCAAATAATACTGGCGTAATGTGGTCCCGGCGGCGGCTGTTGGTAAGTAAGCGCGCCGCTGCATTCTGTACAAGTTGTAATTTCCGGGTCGTTTTCAAGGGTAACCCCACGTAGAGCGCATTACAGTAGTCCAGACGAGAGGTGACCAGGGCATGCTGGGGAAAGGCTGGGGAAGAAACTGGCAATCCCACCCCATATATATGGTCTGCCTAGTAAACGTCGCAAGACATCACCCTAAGAGTCGGAAACGACACACACTACAAGTGCGGGGACACCTTTACCTTTTTTATGGGAACATAAGAATAGCCTGGCTGCTGCATCAGGCCAAAGGCCCATCCAGTCCAGACTCCTTTTCTCACAGTGGCCAACCAGATGCCTATGGCCAGCCCACAAGCAAGACATAAGTACAACAGTGCTCTTCCCCCTTGTGATTTCTAGCGGGTGGAATTCAGGGGCATACTGCCTGTAAGAGTGGAGGTACATGCTAAACTTTAAGTACATGCTTAACTTTCTTATACTATAATCAGTGGGACTTGAAACTACCTAAGTAGTTTTTAAAAAGTGTATCTCTGTGTAAGTACTAGCTATCTTAAAATTGGCTAGGTGGGAATGCTTTATATGTTGGGAGAACTTATGAAGACAGAAGTTTGCTACATCCTTTAATTCAGAGCAGAATTCCATTTTATGCATGTACAAGCAGTGCTTTTCTTGGGGAAGAAACAAATGAGGTGCTGGTACTCATATCCTGATAAAAACACGATGGGTGCCAGCACAAAATGTCTGCCAAGGGCAGTAAATATTTTTTTATTTTTTTTAAAATGGTGGATTAGCTGAGAGAGTGTCACCAAATTAACTTTAAAGCTGAATGGCAACTTGAACCCAGGTGGTCTCAACCTGTGTGTCCTACTGCAGAGGGTGCTGGATTTTGGCTGTCTTAGAACCCCCACACTCCATCAGTGGCTTCCCTTCACTCCCACTCCACCATGGGGTTTCAAGCACATTTCCGCTCACAATCATAGATTTAGAACCCCTGGGAGGGGCCACTAAAGGGAGAATTTGAGGCTGGGAAAACTGTGAAGTAAATATTGAATGCCTTTTGTCCTTCTGAGGTTGAAGGTGATCAGGAAGTTACTCATCTAGCCCAAGAGCTCAGCTATTTTTCACTTTTGTGCTATGAGAGAAGGGCTTTTCCAGCCATTTATCTCTCCAGCCCCCATTGCTTGAGGACCTCCAACTGATTCTCTGTAATACTGAACTTGGTTTTCCTGTTCCTGTCAGTAGGACATTGAAATGGGTTCACCCACAGAAAAAGATAGGGAATTTTGCATTATTGAGGAACTTGCTACTTATGCAGAAGTAAAAAAATCATTTGTAAATGAAAGAAGAGTAAAGGGCTTTCAAAAAATAACCTGACAAAAGACTCAGTATACTTTCTGCCTTCCAAGAAATATATGAAATAGATGGCAGTTGAATATCATAGAAAAAAATGAATAAATTAAAAAATATATGTTTGGTGTGTTTGTAGAATTGAGCTCTTTACAGTTTATAGTATCCGGAAGCTTATAATTGGGGTTGGGAGATTATCACAAAGAGGTGTGCACTCCCATTCTTGATTCTCTGTCTCTCTGCCTGCCCGCCCCAGGCCAGGCTGCTATAAGTGTTTTAAGATCTTTGAGCTGGCCCACAAAATCAGCAGTCTCCATGCTATTGCATTATTGGCAAAGAATTACCAATTATGTATTCTTCTCCAATTTTTGTTACAATAGATCAGGCTTTTCTAATTGGTGCCCTTCAAATGTTTTCTGGGCTCTGCTGAAAAGATGGAGTTTATAGGTGAATTTGAAGACAGGAGAGCTGTAGGTTTGATCGTTTGTTTTGTTGGAGGTATGAGTGTGTGTGACCTTTTCAAGTTAAGGTTTACATCTCGAACAAAAAGAGGGTTAAAAGAGCTTCCGGAGGGGTTCATACTGTTTCTGACATGTCATTTACACATCAACAGTGAATTCATCCTCCTGCCCCCTGTCCTTTTAAAAAAATACTTCTTCATTTTGAAAGTGGTACTTCATTTAAAAACACAACAGTTGCTTTTTGCAAGTGAGAAGAATTATCTTCTGAATGCTACCCCTTCCCCCACCCGATGCTTGCTGGAAATGGTCTTGTTTTCCTCATGCATACGGACACTTGTTATGCAAATAAAAGGATTCTGAGGCCAAAAGCTGGTACCATGGCAAACTCTTGCATTTCATGGAAATCTTTGGAATAGCTGGTATTAACAGTTAGCTTACTTGCTACAATGAACTTAAGAGAACAGAGGACTGAGTTTGATCCACAATGTGGAATTGTCATCTTTCAGGTTATTCCTTGGGGACCACTTCCCATGTTATACAAGCCATTCCCTCATTTGAAGTTGCAATATGGGAATCGTTGCAGAAATGAGAATGGAATTTCAGCCAGAGTTACTACCATATTTCTTGACAAAGAATCTGTGCCTTTTAACAGCTGTATAACAGGCAGAAGCTAAACTGTGTTTTCCCAGCATGCAGGTGCGGTGAAAGGAAAAGCCAGACCTGCTGAATTTGTGCCTGTCATGCATCTGATAATGGCACAGTACCTCTATCAGAAAAGAGTTATCATGTGTTGACTGATAGATCACAGCCATATACCTGAAACAGACTCTCATCTGCAGCAGCACTCAGGGATGCATTTGACTGTATGATTTTAAGAAAACTTATCTGGAATTCTCTCAGTGACACTTATCTAAACCTGCTGTAAGGATGGGGCTACAAGTCACATGAGTCATCCCTCATGTCTGAAACAGCAACATTGGAAGTTCAGACTTGTCTACTTGCAAAATGGATTTTCTGTGTCGCATGGTTCAGTAAGTCAAATTTACCACCTCATCTCTCCCCACCCGCATTTCAGGCAGTCCCCTAACTTGTTTGAGCTAATTGTGAATCCAGAGAATTAAGAAACTGCAATCCATGTTATAATTCACCAAGAAAACACTATCGCCAAAAACATCCCCGTAGAGACCAGAATACCCTCCCCACAAACCCAAAACTACAAACCCATAGGGAAAAGTTGGCATGTGTTCCAGTAGAAGTCACATCGATGAAACCAATGAGCCCTTGAGATCTGAAAATTATGTCTATAGAAGATGACTGTGGGCAGGCATATTCTGAGCCTCTATCTCAGACCATCTCTCTATTTTCCTGTGTTGGCCTTTAAATAACCGGTTGCCTGGTAGCTAGGGAAAGTTGTCAACCGGTCATGCTCCTGCAGCCACATGGAAAACTGGGGAAGTCCATAAGACACGTGGCAAGGCTTTAAATGGTCACTGTGCTACAAACAGTGATCTGAAAAACAAACACCAGATTCAGTTCCTCACTGTTTAAAAGGATCTTGTACAATACTTTCTAATGATGAGCTTTGGGAGAAAAATATATTCAGTGGAAGCAACAAAAATTCACAGAACATTGAGTGTTTTTAGGTCCATATTTGTGTATCCTCCCTTCCTTCTCTTTGTTCCCTCATCCACCCACATCCACACCCTGGCATGTGTTTTCTCTATCTTGCATGTTGCAGAATGGTTTCAGACATTATGTCAGTGCAAAAAATAAAAAACCAGGAAGCACATGTGCCCCATGCTGCTTGTTCCTATCATCATACTGCCTGGGGCAAAGCTTTCATACCTTCACATATCTTCATACTGGAAGATGCAACAAACCAACAGATCAGGAACTGGGGAACACTTGTACTTTCTGTGCTCATCACACAGATGTAATAAACGAGGAACTTGCTCCCAGGTTGATTGCCCTATGAGGAGAGACTAGGCCATGAGCACTCAGGCCATACTCAGATACAGGAGTAATCATTAGTTCCCGTACTTGGAAAGGCACATTTAGGGATGCAGAGCTTGGCATCCTGGCATCTTCAGGCTGCTAAACCCTGCGTCATTGAAGGTGCTTCTTACTCTGCTTCTTAGGTCTGCTTGCTGATACTCAGTCCCAGCTCAGTGGCTGTTGCTGCAGCAGCAAGGGAAGTAGGCATTTGGGGAGCACCAACTGCAGTCACCAGCTCTGACCCTGATTAGTACTGTAGGAAATGAAACTGGTGCCAGTGGCTAGTACTGGTGTGGAACCAGGCCAATAGCCAGAAATGTTGTGCTAAGAAAGCATAATGGTTGTGGGTGTGTTTAGCAATTCACAAGTAGTACAAGTAGTCCAGTCAACTATTTATTTGTATTAAATACTAATCAACTTATTATTATTATTTGATTTATTAATCGCTTGTTACCCAAAGGTCTCCAAGTGACTTACAACAGTGTTAAAAACAAATATATCATAGTATCAAAACAAAATAATAAAACAGCAACACTCCCATGCTGTAAAATAAATGGTTATTCTTATAACATTTAAAACGTCAGCGGCTAGTTCTTGTCACTTAACCTTTGCGTTCCATGGCGGGGACGCTGGAAAGTGAGAGCAAGAAACAGTGAACAATTATGTTGAATTGGGTTACCATATTCCAGTCCCCAAATCCAGATGGTCTAGTTTGCATACTATGCAAGTCATGTGGTAGGAAGGAAAAAGGTTATGCAACCCCCCCTCCTGCTGACTTCCTACTCCAGATCACCCCTTTCAAAGTTGCTGTTATAGGAATGAAACGGGTTTATCTAGATCGTTTTCTTGCTTTATTTTACAGTGTTGTTGTTGTTGCTGTTTTGTTTTGTTTGTATACTCTTATTTGTTTTTGTTTTTAACAGTGCAAACAAAAAACAATTCAGGGAAGGGATCTGGAATATACCTGAGAAGGTCAGGCCTCTGTAGGCCTTCTTATGGTTCCAGCCCTGTGGTGATGAATGAGGCGGCTGAGCAGAAGTTTTTCACTTCAAACATTTGAAAACAGCCCGTGTGCTCTTGCAGTGACACAGGGCTCTTTGCGTGCAAGCTTCCAACCCGGCTGCAGTATTTAATTGCGGTTTATAATAGACAGCCAAATATATGACCTGTCAGCTCCATCCAGGTATGAGCTTTTCCAGATGAGAGCATCTGCTTTGGCTTTCATGAGTAGGGCTGCTGCCGGCCCAGCCAATAGGTCTGGTTTTCTGTAGTGTAAAGTCCTTAGCAGCCGCTGCCATGCCACAACCGCCTGCCTACCCGCTGGGCTGGATTCTAATATCTTTCAGTCCTTCCTTTTACTAGAAATCTGAGCATTGGAGCCAAAGAAAACATGGTGCAAGTGAAAGGTAAAGCTCTTATCTGTATGTGTATTCCAGGTATCTCCTACAGTGCTTAAATGCACATGTCACAAGTGTTGGCCCACACCTCCAGTGGATGCCAATTGTCTATGCCAGTGGGATGGCACATGTGGTATGCATTTAAATGTGACCGGGTATATTTTAAATACTTCCATAGATACACTGTTTTACCCTTGGTCCACATCACATTGCTTTCAGCCTGCAATGGAGGGAGGAGTAGAACTGGCAGTCTACAATGCCAGACTTTGTACTTCAAATGTTTTCTTTCCCCTTTCTTACCATTAATTTCCTATTTTCAAAATTTTTTTACTGTTCTATATGCTTCTGTACTATATACTGTATTACTGTTGAAATGTGCATTTTCTTTACAGAACTAATGTAAAAATATCAAATGTTGAGACAGCGTGTGTGTTTTTTTAAAGGATGTTTCTACTTGCCCCAAACGCCAGCATTTTTGTTTTTGCAAAGATATTCACTTACCAGCCTCCCACGCCACCCTTTCCCCATTTAATTTCAGTCATAGCATAAATATAAAACTTGGTTCCCAGTAAGGGTCTGTCAGCCACTGCTGAGCTGGCTATTGTGTTTTATACCTACTTTATGATGCAGTAAACATTTTGTGAATAGCTGACTATCTCCCTTAAACAACTATGCAAGTAGGTTGGTTTTCTGTAATGCTTATTCAGCCTTATGAAAAGTTCCATGTAACATGAAAACTTGTGTATGTTCCACCAATATAAGTTAACACATCTCTTATCTGTCACTCAGTTTTGAAGCAAAAATTTCTGGATTTTGCTGTCAGAAACATTATGGGAATAGGTTGACTTGCATAAATGCTTTTTAGATAATTTTTGCTTGCAAAATAAGAAGTTGGAATTATTCACCAGGATTTGTGTGATGCCTGGGATACAATCAGAGAAGTAACATTTCCAGAAATTGTGAAGAGTGGAAAACATAGAAATTTAAGAAAGGGTTGAACTATATGCAATAGTGACTGGTGTGTCATTTTGCTTTTTTGAAATACATACGGCATGAGCCATCCAAAGTTTATGGGTGATATTGAAAGTAAGTCATACTCAGAGGGTCCATTGATTTCAGTGGAACTATCTGTGTGACTAATGTTGGATATCACCCAATCACTTTTAATTAATGGGAGAAAATTAAGAATGTGCTAACTCTCACAATCAAGTCAGTTGGACTTAAACTTGGTTAGATCATACCTGTTAGGCGTAACTTACAGTGTGTGGCCTACCCTTTGGACCCCTTATATATCGGACAGGGGCCACCACTATTGTATTTTTGGTGCCTGTTGAAGACTTCTCTCTTTCAACAAGCTTTCTAAGTGGAGATTTGTATCCCAGTCAGTATCTGTATTGGATTTTAAATTGTTTTTATACATGCATCATTTTATATGTGTATTTTATTGTGATATCACTTCGAGATTCTTCATAGGCAGTGATTCATAAATGAAATAAATGACAATACAACAGCTCATGCAGTACTATTCCGTGTATTTATAGAATGAAAAATATACTTCTAAAAGCATTTATTCAAACACTAATACAAATATACTGTTTGAGATGGAGCATGTTCAGGCGAATGTGCTTGCAAACCCCCCTGAGATCTTAATGCTAGCACACAAGTCTGGGGGAGGGGCATGCCTGGCAATGTTTGGGAAGGGGCCAATGTACATCCACCGTCCCTCTACGCACTTGTGCCCTTGTGTCCAGGTTGTACAACTGAAGAGAGCTATCATTTTAAGTTGTCCAACAAATTTGATAGTTTGATTCCCATGATGGGTAGGTTTCATACACCCAAGTTTTTGCAGCAGTGAACAGGCAAGAACCACTATGGAACACTTTTGTGGCAGCTGGCCAGGTTCTGGAAGTATGCTTGTTTCCTCTCCTCCCTTCAGGTACGTAAAAGCTCCTTGGCTTGCCTGAAGCACAAGCCCCTGGCATAAGCAGAAGGGCAAGAGCCAAAGGGCTATTGTTTTGTGGCTTGCAACCTTTCCACAGAGGCTGTCAGCAGGTAGTGTACTAGCAGTCGGAATAGTAGAAACGGTGATAGTAGCAGGAAGATTGCAGAGGCAGGGGAAACTGCTGGAAAGCAGGGCTGCTTATTTTGCACCAATCTTGGCACTTCTCTTGGCTGCCATGAGCATTTACCAGCCAGTAGGTTGGGACCAGTGGGAAGGGCATCTGGAGTATCCCACTGAGGGACCCCCCTAGGTTCCATCTGACTCTTCCAACATGCATACATTTGGATTGCACGGTTGGGAAGAATATTCGGATGCACTCCCCGATGGCATGGGATTATCCCATGGAAAAGCACCCCCCATCATTGTATAAGTGCACTTTCTCCCAAAGAGGTTCAAGGCAGCATATGGGAGGCTATCCTGTTTTATGCTCACAACAACAGCGTGAGGTGGGTTATTAATTTATTTGTTTGTTTTACAATATTTATACCGAGCTTCAGACGTTAAATTGAGAAATCTCCACTGCCCCAAGGCCAGGGAGTTTCACAGACAAGTGTGAATTTGAACCCATTTCCCCCCAATTTACATGCAACACTCTTCCCACTCTTCTATCGCACTAGCTGTTATTCGCTACTTTCCCTTGGTCATTAATATTGGAGATTTTGATTTCAACTGGCCAGTATTGTAGAAAGCCCAGAGGAGGAAGCAAGTTTAATTGCAGCTGCAGCATGCATGGCTGACTGAAGCAGAAATAGCATGTGGAGCAGTTAGGTCCGACAGCAATAGACTAACTCAGATGGATTAATCTGAGCCACAATTTAGTCCCAGCACCAATTCTAGATTCTTTTCAACATTGAACAGCAGTGCCACTACTGGTGTGGTAGTGCCACAAAGGATGACTCCTTATAAATCAATACAATATATTCTACGGTCAGCATGCAAATTAAAAAATGTTGCTGTATTACAATTCTTGGGATTAATTAAGTTTTTTTTTTTTTGTAAATGGTGTCCACTCTAAGATGGGGCATACATTATTAAGATATAGTTCTAAATATTCCAGAAGATGTTTGGTGTTGTATTAAGGTTATCTGCCTTAACTCTGATGTGTGAGTCTGGTCTGCTGATCAATTTCAGTTACATTGAAATTAAGATACAAGTAGGTGAGCATCCAACTAGAAAGGCCCACGTGCAAATTGATAATGCCCATGCTAACCTTTCTGCATGCGCAGTAGGTAGTAAGCTTTGTGTCTCCTTGCTGTTAGCCGCCCAGAGAGCTTGCTATGGGCGGTATAAAAGTTCAATCAATCAATCAATCAATCAATCAAATAAATTAATAAATAAATAAACTGTTGAAATGTCACACTGAAGAACACCTAGCCAATTGGGCTAGATTGTATTCCCATACCCCCCCCCAAACCCGAGTATTTTATAGCTATATGGTGGGGGGCACATTTTCCCCCTTTACTCCCTTCAGGATAATTATTAAAACTATTAAAAACTATTTAAACTAATCTGGGGCTTGAGTGCAGGCCTTGTTTGAACGTCATCAAACATTACATTCTGGACTTTTTCCTGGACTCCTATAGAATTGCAAGAGACAAACAGCCCTGCTCATCTATAGCACATGTTGCAGGGCTCTTGGCGAAGGGTGTTGGGGTTAGAATCTGGCTGACCTTTCTAACCCTGAGAAAGCAATGGACAAACCGATACATTTGAGTCACAGCATCTTGCGGCACACATCAGGTCTGTGACCGTGGCCAGCATCTGTCACAGTGCTGATCTCTTGGGAAGCAATGAGAAGGCTGCTGAGCTGCCACAGTACTAATCTGTTTGTGGGCAAGGGGGAATGTTTAGACAAGCCCAAGAGCTCGCTCCTTTCATTCTCCCCATAGATTCCCAAAGGAAATTAATGGGGTGCGGGTGGGGGAAGTAACCTCTGCAAAATGGTTTTATACAATTTTAATTTTTAAAAAGCTGCCTTGGAGCCACTTAGGTCCAAAATTGTGAAGTGTTACATGGCTGGCTGAATGAAGAGCATTTGCTAAAGGGTAGCTTGCAGCCCTTCTGATTCTTTTTGCTATGCAGGTAAAGCACCTGTTGGAAATGCCAGAAGTTAATTATGCTAATTAAGCAAGCAATCCTAATTGGGGCTGGAGAGGTGTGGAGTATCAGATTCTCCATTGCAGCCCTGGTGCAGGTGGGGCATTTTAATATCATTTTTTGCTGCACCAGCTCCAGGCCAATGTAGAAGAGGGGACCAAATCAAACTCCTTGTCAGGAAATGGACTGTCAGGAAATGAATCTGCTCTGCCACATTCAGCGTAATGCCCCACTTTGTTGCTTAAGGCCAACTGTACTGTCAGTGGGTGCACTGGCACCCAACCCCCCCATTAGAGAGCCCACAGAAGGGCACTTCTGCAGTATCCTACCCCCTGCCAATGGATTGGGGGTTAGGTTTTCTTTGCTCTGATGTCTGATTTATTAATCCATACTTTGCATATCCATAACATTGCATATTAGGTAATTTATGCATTCCAAAATTGTTAGGTCTAGATATAGCAACAGTAAGGTATGATTCCATTTCTTTTGGCAGACTTCTAATGGGATATTGGTCGACTGTTCTTTCCTGAAGATTAGAATAATATTTACAGTTTAGATAGTCAACTTTAATTTGTGACTCTGACTTGAATCTTTCCAGAGAGAAAGATCAAAGTAAGTGTCACAAAAGGAAACTTCTCCTTGCGTGTTTGCTGAACAAAATAGCTGAAAGAGGGCAATAAAAATGGTGGACACATTTAAATACTCAATTCTGAATGGCTATATTAGATAGTGGCATCATGTGATTCCATGGCATAATTAGTCAGCTGGTGGTAGCCATTGGTTTTAATCAGCTTGTGATCACTTACTGCTGTGCTGTCACAGACACAAGTGATTCTGTGACTGTGTGTGCCAGTTAACCGAAGAGCAGACTAGGTTGTGACATTTGCTGCAGCATTTTTGAATACTTGTGATTGAATGGCCAAACCAGATTTTCTGTATGTGCATTGCTGGTTGCATGACTGCCTCAGTCCATGACAGCATGGCCAAAAGTCAACATGGGCTGATTAAAAAACACAGCTGCCCCAAGCTGATGAATAATGCCCATGGCTTCATATGACCTGTCTGTCAAGTGGCGCTGCAAACTCCCACAGGCTGAAGCCGTTGTGTGAATGGAGCCAGCGGCAAGATTTGTTTACCAAATGGAAAAGGCATGCTTAGTTTTAGTACCATTAATCAGCAGTGTGTTGACTTGAGTGGCTAATAATTACCTGGATTCACCCATATAGCTTAGCCTCAGGTGGATAACTTGTTTGACTTCTCATCCTCAGTATATGGGGAGAGAAAGATAGAATGTAAAGGCCTACACATATTAATGCTCTTCTCCAGTATGAGCATACTTTTTTGTTATTCCACTCCCATCCTCATCTCTCAGTCGTTGTTGCCTTTCTCAGTGCTTTTTCCTATCTCACCAGTGGAAGACAAAGCAGATTCCAGGGGAGGATCTGCAGCAAGCCAGTTCTGTTCCTTGAATTGCTCCAGTGGTATTGATAGGGTTGTGTTTTCAGCCCCATCCATTATGTTAATATCCACAGAGTACTGTTGAACTGGAATGATGGGCTTTGCTTTAGGCAGGGCTGTGGAGTCGGAGTCATGGAGTCGGAGTCGGAAGCAATTTTGGGTGGAGTCGGAGTCGGTAGAAATGTACCGACTCCGACTCCAGCTTCAAAATAAATTTTGATTGACAAATTTTTTAAAATATAAATTCAAAATGTCAAAGAAGCTTCCCGTGAAGTCAGCTGTAGTTGAGCATTTCACCATAACTCAAGATGGAAAACATTTTGTGTCTCAGTGTATGACCCAGGACCCAGATGAAGTCAAATGCTGTGATGATCAGCACATATTCAGGCAGCGATAAAAATGCTCCTACGAGAGCTTCCAGTTTAAAAAGACATTTACAGAACTTTCCAGGGCTGTGG
The DNA here is from genome assembly GCF_030035675.1 of Rhineura floridana. NCBI lineage: Eukaryota > Metazoa > Chordata > Lepidosauria > Squamata > Rhineuridae > Rhineura > Rhineura floridana. The sequence goes on along the minus strand of NC_084480.1, from coordinate 175,497,291 downwards.
AGTTGGAAGCAATTTTGGGTGGAGTCGGAGTCGGAGAGTAGAAAAATAGAGGAGTCGGAGTCGGAAGTTTGGCGTACCGACTCCACAGCCCTGGCTTTAGGAGGAGGATCATCCTGTTGTTACTGCTGTTTTTCCTGTTCCTTTTTGAAACCTTTGACCTAGTTAGGGTAACTTCTGTGAATGACTGCAACGGCTGGTCCTGGATGTCACTCTGGCTGCCCTCTGGTTACTTTCCTCAGCTATAATCTGATAACCAGAAGTATGCAAAGCATTTCAAATACAGGCTCACAATTTGACTCCTCAGGAAAGGTTTCCTTCACTATTGCTATTTATATTTGTTACTCTCTGTGTTACAATTACCAAATGAGTTGTGTCTTATGTTAGCCCTGGCCTTTTAAAGTGCCTATACAGCGACTTGGTGTGCAAATCAGGTAAGACATGTGCCTGAAGCATTTTTGTTGTCAGCTATTGCAACATTATACAATTTCACATTAAAAAAAAAAAACTTTCACAGCAGTCTCTAAACCCGGATTGAAAAGAAATGTTGGTCACCAGTTGCATGTAAAATTTTTCTCCAGGCAATTAGGTAGGGGCATTTTACAAAAGTTCTTCCTTAGTTTGCCAAAGACCACAATTGACTGATATGGGTATGTTGTGGGCTAGTAAAACAATGTTATGGGCCAGTAGCCTTTGTGAACTTATTTGGAAAGCACAAATAGAAAGACATGGTTAAGCTGCATCTCAGTGTTCTGGTCAGCTAGGATGATGGAATTATGTAGAGTGAGTCAAAGTTCTGCAGATGAGACAAACAATGCAAACCTATTTGGACCCATTATAGAGAAGAAGCATTTGGCACTGAGACAAGGGTTTGGTCCTTGTTGGCTTTATGGCTGGAGAATCATGTTTTATCACCCCATCTCTTCCATTCTGCAAGAGAGCTCTAGGTCCCTTCTCATACTATTCATCCTCCTTCACGTTTTGGCCATCTACAGAGTCTGAATAGCTTTAAAGTCAATTGGTTTTCATTGCCTTGTGTGCGTCAGCTGCTCTGGATTTGATGTCTCTATATTTAATTCAGAATAAATCTGCTCAGTGGCTCATCCTCCTTGCTGAGTTACTCAGAAGTGATCATATCCTGTACATTTCTATCCTCAGTAAACACAGTTCTTACATACACTTTTTTTTTAACTACAAAAATTGGATCTCTGGGGTGCCTAGTCTTCACCTCCCTCCTCCCTAAACAATTAGTGCTTAGAAGGAGTTTAGATTTTTGTATTCCACTCTGAATAACCGTGCATGCAACACAATTCTGTCCATATTTATTTGGACATCGCCTTCACTGGGGAGGACATCTAGGTAAGCATGCACAAGATTGCAGCTTTACTGACCTTGTGTAGTGCTGCATCAATATGCTTCTCTGATGCATGCGGTTTCCATTGATGGTGCTCTACTGCTGTTTTGAACAAATCTTTCTGATTTGTTAGAAAGGTGTGCCCTTTTATTCGTTAGTTAATTCAATTCTTGCTTCTGTACAAGTTCTTATTTGTGATCATCATTATATGGAGATTCTTTGTGGGGAGGAGACTATACAAACACCACCAGACATGTGTAAGAAAAGGGACAGTGTGGACAATGTGGTTGTAGATCACTGGTTTTAAAAGTTTGTTGCAATGAGAACCACTGTCCTGGCTTACTTGTTCTTCACAATCACATATTTTCTTATCCTGTACCTGTCTAGCGGGGAAACACTTTGAACCTATCCCCAACTGCTTTCTATTTTGGAATTCTGAACCTGTCTGTTGGTTCCATGCATTTACTATCCTTCCATTCTTAGATGTTTCAGTTTAAATTATTTTAAATGTACACTGACAAGTAGCTTGCCTATTTAGCATGTAGTGAAACCTTCAAGAGCTCCCCCCAGCTCTAGAGCATTTTCCTTTGTTGTTTTCATCATAGCCTACAAATGCTCACCAGGGACAACGGCACAGTGTAAGAAGAACCACTGATGTGGATTAGAGGAACAAGGAGTCCACATAAAGTCCTATTTCAAAGAGTCCTCTTTTGTTGAGGACTCTCTTCAGCTCCCACCTCTGGCCTATAGGCAGCCTCATGGAGCTCCTCTTGACACATTGACTGCACTGAAAACTTACTGTGGTCAGTCTGGTCAGCCTCCTTCCAAGGCTCCCTAACCTACCATAGGCAAACAATTGCTCCACAACTTGGGCATCGTCACCAGGAGTTCCTCATAAGAGCCCCTTTATGATAGACTGATCATATCAAGTCTTTTTTTTAATGATACCTGGCCCGCCCTGTACAATTGGTATGCAGGTGGAGCGTCTGTCAGCATATTGCAGTTTTTTAAAGATACTATTTTGGCAGAAGGATGTATGTATACATTGGCCACATTCACACCTAGCCAGTCCCAATCCAATAATTTGTTTATAAACAGTCAGCTGTAGTACCATGAATGGAAAGGTCTTGGAAATTTACCAGGATGGTTTTTACTATGAAAAGAACTCCACCCTTTCCATTCTGTCATATCAGCAGCAAAGCTCTTGCCACTTCAGTGGAAAAAGGAAATGTCCTGCCTTCAGAGAAAGATAATTAAAGCTGGTAATATTGTGTCCACTAATATCAGTTTGCATAGGAAGGTTTTCTGCTGGTATCTTCAATTTTGCACTGGGCACCAATAAGGCAATGTTATGTGGGTTTGTAATGTGGATGTGGGTAGGAATGGAATAGTGAACAAAGTGCTCTGAATCATCTTAGAGACCATTGAAGAAGAGGCTCTTTTATTTCAGACTTGGTCCGAAAACTGTAGTGTCCCTGTAATACAAATGCAGCTGTGGTCCTCTCAGGAATATTGACATTGAACATGCCCATTGTTTTCAAAGGATCATGGACCCTATATTTATGGAATAAGTGTGTATGAGGGGTTAGAACATAAGAACATAAGAACATAAGAAGAGCCTGCTGGATCAGGCCAGTGGCCCATCTAGTCCAGCATCCTGTTCTCACAGTGGCCAACCAGGTGCCTGGGGGAAGCCCGCAAGCAGGACCCGAGTGCAAGAACACTCTCCCCTCCTGAGGCTTCCGGCAACTGGTTTTCAGAAGCATGCTGCCTCTGACTAGGGTGGCAGAGCACAGCCATCATGGCTAGTAGCCATTGATAGCCCTGTCCTCCATGAATTTGTCTAATCTTCTTTTAAAGCCATCCAAGCTGGTGGCCATTACTGCATCTTGTGGGAGCAAATTCCATAGTTTAACTATGCGCTGAGTAAAGAAGTACTTCCTTTTGTCTGTCCTGAATCTTCCAACATTCAGCTTCTTTGAATGTCCACGAGTTCTAGTATTATGAGAGAGGGAGAAGAACTTTTCTCTATCCACTTTCTCAATGCCATGCATAATTTTATACACTTCTATCATGTCTCCTCTGACCCGCCTTTTCTCTAAACTAAAAAGCCCCAAATGCTGCAACCTTTCCTCATAAGGGAGTCGCTCCATCCCCTTGATCATTCTGGTTGCCCTCTTCTGAACCTTTTCGAACTCTATAATATCCTTTTTGAGATGAGGCGACCAGAACTGTACACAGTATTCCAAATGCGGCCGCACCATAGATTTATACAACGGCATTATGATATCGGCTGTTTTATTTTCAATACCTTTCCCAATTATCGCTAGCATGGAATTTGCCTTTTTCACAGCTGCCGCACACTGGGTCGACATTTTCATCGTGCTGTCCACTACAACCCCGAGGTCTCTCTCCTGGTCGGTCACCGCCAGTTCAGACCCCATGAGCGTATATGTGAAATTAAGATTTTTTGCTCCAATATGCATAATTTTACACTTGTTTATATTGAATTGCATTTGCCATTTTTCCGCCCATTCACTCAGTTTGGAGAGGTCTTTTTGGAGCTCTTCGCAATCCCTTTTTGTTTTAACAACCCTGAACAATTTAGTGTCGTCAGCAAACTTGGCCACTTCACTGCTCACTCTTAATTCTAGGTCATTAATGAACAAGTTGAAAAGTACAGGTCCCAATACCGATCCTTGAGGGACTCCACTTTCTACAGCCCTCCATTGGGAGAACTGTCCATTTATTCCTACTCTCTGCTTTCTGCTTCTTAACCAATTCCTTATCCACAAGAGGACCTCTCCTCTTATTCCATGACTGCTAAGCTTCCTCAGAAGCCTTTGGTGAGGTACCTTGTCAAACGCTTTTTGAAAGTCTAAGTACACTATGTCCACTGGATCACCTCTATCTATATGCTTGTTGACACTCTCAAAGAATTCTAATAGGTTACTGAGACAGGACTTTCCCTTGCAGAAGCCATGCTGGCTCTGCTTCAGCAAGGCTTGTTCTTCTATGTGCTTAGTTAATCTAGCTTTAATAATACTTTCTACCAGTTTTCCAGGGACAGAAGTTAAGCTAACTGGCCTGTAATTTCCGGGATCCCCTCTGGATCCCTTTTTGAAGATTGGCGTTACATTTGCCACTTTCCAGTCCTCAGGCATGGAGGAGGACCCGAGGGACAAGTTACATATTTTAGTTAGCAGATCAGCAATTTCACCTTTGAGTTCTTTGAGAACTCTCGGGAGGATGCCATCCGGGCCCGGTGATTTGTCAGTTTTTATATTGTCCATTAAGCTTAGAACTTCCTCTCTCGTTACCACTATTTGTCTTAGTTCCTCAGAATCCCTTCCTGCAAATGTTAGTTCAGGTTCAGGGATCTGCCCTATATCTTCCACTGTGAAGACAGATGCAAAGAATTCATTTAGCTTCTCTGCAATCTCCTTATCGTTCTTTAGTACACCTTTGACTCCCTTATCATCCAAGGGTCCAATCGCCTCCCTAGATGGTCTCCTGCTTTGAATGTATTTATAGAATTTTTTGTTGTTGGTTTTTATGTTCTTAGCAATGTGGTCCTCAAATTCTTTTTTAGCATCCCTTATTGTCTTCTTGCATTTCTTTTGCCAGAGTTTGTGTTCTTTTTTATTTTCTTCATTCGGACAAGACTTCCATTTTCTGAAGGAAGACTTTTTGCCTCTAAGAGGTTCTGTAAGGAAAGCAATTCAGTGAATATTCTGTAGCTTACCTACATGTGAAATTTTATGCCCTACAACCCTCCCCCCTTTCTGTATAGTGAGTGCTTGCCCTATGTCCCTATGTGGAATACACAACTACTACCTGTCAAAGGACAAAGGGTTGTTTGACAATACATTTTTTCACATATGACAGGGAGAGGTGTGGAGAGACAGCCTTTGCAACAGTCATGAAAATTCCCACAGCTTGCTCATTTGTGTGGAATGTCTTTCCACCCCCAATTGCAGGTGAGAAGTAGATGTTGGCTGTGTCTCAAGACTTCAAGATCTGTAAGCCTTACAGAAGGGATGGTTCCCCCCCCCCGTGGGCCAACTTTGACAGGTGGTTTCGGGCAGCCAACCTGTCAGCCACCTGACATTACAAGGTGACTCTTTTTCCTTTGTGCGATTTGAAATCAAACTGCTGCAGACAAAGAGTGCTGATGATCAGCTGATGGTTGGCACTTGCAAAGACCAGTGCCCTTGCAAGTGCTGCCCTGATAGTCAGTACTTGAAAAATGCAGGGGTCTGCTGGTGCTGATGATCAGCTGACTGTTGGTGCTTGTGAAACACTGGGCACCCTCACCTGCACTAGGGAGTTCCTGATGTGCAGCCGCTTTGAGCATCAAACAGCTCTGTCAACAACGAGCCTCACTTTCAAAGGAACAATTGGGAGCTCGCTTTAAGCTCTCAGTTGTTCTTTTGGAACCCCATTCTTACCTGGCCCACACCTGACATCGCACAGGACATCAGGTTGGAGCAGGTGGGTGCCGTTTGGAGACAATAGTCCCTTGAGCCAAATTGGGACCCATGCCAGCCCTAATTAGCCCTGTGGGATGGAGCTTCTCTACCTCTGCCCTATAAGCTTCAGAAAAGGCAAGGGTTAACAAATGTTGGAACAGCGCATTACTGTCAGGGCAGGCTGTATATACTGCTGGCCATGCTGCGATTGGCTACAGTTTGTAAAAATCTTACACTCTGTTGTGGCTGTGTGGAAGGAGATGGGGACACTATTTTTTGACTTTCATTGGGAAAGCTTTAATTTATTCCATTCTTTTGCTGGCATAATGTTATCCTGCCACTGGGGACAGGACTGAGATCTGAGGGAGTTTGGGTTACCATCCTGCTCCTTTCCCAACACTACCCAGTTCTGGCTCCTATGCTGACAGAGTTTTGCCTGGGTTACATTGGCACAACCTTGCTGGTATTAGTGTAGCTCCAGGATGCCAGCATATAGATACTCCAGTGCAAGGGACTTCCATATTCTCAGACTTTCATTTTCATGTTCAAAACATCGTTATAGACCATTTAGAACTGCTTAAGTTCTGGGGGGAGCTTTCCTTTTCAGTCACCTTTTAATGTTCAGGATTAGAGATAATCACAGAAGCCCGGTTTTACGGAAGTGGATGCAATGCTGTGCAGAAATCCATATGGAAAACTCTGGTTTCAGTTACGTTATCGTCACCCTTGATTCATGCTTTGTTTTGTTATGGTTTATTTATATATCACATTTTGGCCCAAAGAATCCCAAAGTGGTGAACGGTTTTAGAAGAGCGATCCCCAGCTTTCAATAATGCCTCTGCGTCAACAGGCCAGGAATACAAATATTAAAAACTTTCAGAAATCCATTAAAACAATGCAAAGACAACAGAGGTATTGGTAAGCATAAGGGAGGAGTACTTTCTCATCACCAAACTTGTTAATATGAACAACAGTAGTAAAAATAATGAGTTTATTCTGTGCCTCACATCTTCTATATTAGAAGTGACTATTCATGCTAACCTTAGATGAATGATCACAAAACTGCATCTTTAAAAGTATTCAGTGGGAGGGAGACAGTGATAAATGATGGATTAACTTTTAGCCCTGGACTCCTTCTGGGGAGGAAGGGCAGGATATAAATTTAATAAACAAACAAACTATATTTTAACACATTGTAACCACCCCTTTTGTTTCTATAGATATTGTCTAAAAAGTTTATTCTAGAATTTGCTGGTGATTTTGACAACACTTCAGGTTAATTATTGCCAAACAGAAGACTAGTTTTAAAATAAATAGATGGGGATGTGTGATTGACTCAGGCATTATTGTGTGTGCTTTGCTTATGCACAACAAAGAGTAGAGATATTGCTTCAGCACCTTGACCAGAACTACAGGAAAGCTATAGTTTGTATTCCTGGCCTGTTGATAATTTCAGGCCTGATCTTCTCCAACACAGAATTCCTCTCAGCTCTCGAGGGTTTCATTCATGATGGCATTTAGTTGTTTAGAAAGTCATTGGGAGGGGGAATCTGGAGCTTTAACAACAAGATAAGCTGACATGACCTCAGGTAAATATTGAAAGAGAGGTAATAACCAGCAAATAAATTGTTTTGTGGTGGTTGGGAAAGTGATGTGGGACTTAGATAGGAAAAGAATGGAGATGGGTGAAAAAGTATCAGGATGAGAATGAAGAATCAAAGGAATAAGTAGGAACTCACATGGAATCTCACAGGGTTAGAGTGGAGGCAAACATAAGAAAAGATTTGCTGTATCAAGCCAAAGGCCTATCCGATCAAGCATCCAGTTTCCTTCAGTTGCTGACTGGATACCTTTGGGAAATCCACAAGCAGGGCATAGAGTGGAGAGAGATTTTCCTTGTTCTCTCTCTCCATCTCTTTGCATACATGGAGATACATATACATCCATACATGTTCCCTCTTGCATAATGCACCTATATGCTTTTTCTCACACACATTCTTGGGGCACCCACCCACAAATCCCTCCCCATTTCATCCTTGTCCTTTTCCCTTATCCCCCATCCGTTCCTGTGACCTCTACCTTCTCCCTGCCTTCCTTTCTCCTGCTTACTGAAGGGTGGTGGAAGTAACAGCAGCTTCCCCAAAACTGGAAGCTCTCAAGGCACAGTGATGGCCTTCCCAGGATCCTCCTGCCAAGCAGCTCCTGGCACCAGGTAGGGCATGGACCCTTCTGTCCTTATCTCTCTCTCCCCCCCAGCAACTAGTATTCAGAGGAATACCCAGCTGTGATCCTGTAGGCTCTGTTTAGCTGTCATGGCTAATGCCCTTCGATTGACTTGTCCTCCATACATTTTTCTAAACTGACTTTACAGCCATCTAAAGCAGTGGCCATCATCACGTGGCAAGAAATTACAGAGATTAATTATGCACTGTGTGTATAAGTACTTCGTTTTACATATTCCGAATCTGTTGCCGGTCATTTTCATTGGAGGACCCTGACCTCTAACGTTGTGGAAGAAAACATTCTCTCTGCATTATTTCATAAAACTCTTCTCACAGGGGTGAGTAACATTTTCAGCTAGAGGACAGCATCCACCCTTGGCCAATCCTCAAGGGACCACATGCCAGTGATGGGTGTGGCTGTACCATTCCCCCAGGCACAACACATACAGAACACACAGCCCCTCTCAGCGGATCTGTACAGATCTGTTGAGGACACACACACATAGGGAATACATACAGAGAGGTTCACACACAGAGGCACACACAGGTGCACAGCCCCCTCCTCATCTGATTGTGCAGATTAGCTGAAGAGGAGGGGTCGTTGTTCTCTCTCTGATCATCAGATCATCTGATGAGTGGGGAGGGGGTGATTTGCCTCCACATCATGACACTGGGCTGGAGAGAGGTTTCAACCATAATGGAAATTAAAATCATCCCCTCCCTGCTGAGCACGGTTTATATTAGGGCTGCAGATTGATTAAAGAAATGTTAATTGTTTGAACATCAGCTTTTAATTGATTAATCTATATTAAATCTTCATACATTTGCATACTTATGTAAAGTGATTTTTTTAAAAAAAGTATAACATCTGTATCTAAACTGTAATTCCTGTGGCAGAGGAGGAATCCTAGGTATGACCTCTTATATATAATTTAATTGTATCAGGCCTGCACCCTTGCCCAATCACATTTTGCTTTCTAATCTGCAGTCACTCTCCTTAGTGGGTCATACACAAGTTTACATTCAATATGAAAAAATCCCACCCCGCCACAAGAAACGGTGGTCCGTGGAAGGTACGTATTTATGTATTGCCAAGATACTCCTCCTCCCGAAAGTGATTCCCCTCCTCCCCTGGCTCTCATAAATCATTTAACACAATTTTAATGCCTCTTCCATATTTCTAATGGTGCATATTCATTCACAAAACCAGTCCTTGAAGTTCAGTTGGTTTCTCTTCCCACCAGCAAATTTCCCTCATTGCGGTGGCCTCTGGGTGATCCATTTTTCAGATGGAATATGTACCTGGTGGTAGCAGAGTGCAGCTTTTTTGTAACCCCCACAGATACCAGTAGGGCTTTAAAGAGCAAGAAAGAGCTGCACTGTGCTGATGTCTTTGCATCCTCCAGGCAAGATTCCCAATTCCCAGGAGGAGACTGTGGAGTGTCCTCTTCTCATTCTCAAGGCAGTGCAAAAGAGCTCTGTTCTGCTACCTCCACTTCCTCCCCCAGGCAGCCCTCCTTGGGAGAAATGGGAGATCACCCCAGAGGCCTCTGCACTGTTGGAGGGGATGCTGGGATGATCTTCCATTTTGTGTTGGAAGTGACACCCAGCCAAGGAGAGGAGAGAGGCTGAGACTAGGAGATCCATGGGGGCTTAATCAAAGGCCAGATAAGGTAATGCTCAATTAATACAGCACAGCTTTTTATTCAAGCTGCACCATTGTAATGATTAATCAGTTTGATTAATTGATTAATGCTGCAGCCTGGTTTATATGACAGTATTATTATATTGGATGTTTTGTCAGTCCTTTCTTAATAATTCTGGCCATGGAGTTTGCTTTCTTCACTAGTACAGCATACTCTTTTAATGTTTTTATTAAGTCGTCTAAGGTGACCGCAAGATAACTTTCCTGGTTAGTCATTATCAGTTTAGACTTTATCAGTGTGTATGTGAAGTTAGTACTTTCTGCATCACCATACCCTTCCAATGTATCTGATTTGTTATTTTGTTGCCTATTTGCTCAGTTTAAAGAGGTCCTTTTGTTGTTCCTCACAATATGCTTGGCTTTTCACTATTGTGAATAATTTAGTGCTGTAATGTAAATAGAGCAAATCCCAATACAGATCCTTGGGGGATCCCACAGCTGGTGCCCTTGCATTGCAAGAACTGTCCATTTATACTAACCCTCTGCTTCCTGTTTCTTTGATCAGGTGGCAATCCATATTATTCTGGCACTCCTGTTATTTCCTGACTGTTGTGTTCATTTAGCAAGTTTTGGTGAGGGACTTCATCAAAAACTTTTGAGAAGTTCAAGAATATAATGGAGATGGAGATGATGTGATAGACATGTTTCATTCACACCCTTAGACAATTCTAAACGGCTGGTGGGACGGAACATTCCATGCTGCTTCCCCTGCGAGCCCTGTTTTTCTTTTAGCGTTAGTAATTCTTTCCACCAATTTCCTTGAAGTACACATCAGGTGAACGGGCCTGTAATTTCCTGCCTTTCCTCAAGATCACTTTGTAAACATTGGTGGTGCATTAGCTACTTTCCAATCTTGTGATATGTCAGGCAGTGACAGGTTGCATATTTTTCGTAAAACATCAACCATTTCACATTTTCATTCTTTCAAAATTCTTAGGAGTATATTGTCCATATCTGGTTTTAAATTTGTCAGTTATCTCTAGAACTGAATCTCTTACCACTTCTGTTTGACTTATTCTTCCAACGTCTAGGTAAAAAGAGCAATCCATGTGTCAGCATCTTTCCAGTACCTTCTGCTGTGAAGACCAATGCCAATAATTCATTCAGTTTCTTTGCAGTCTCCCTATAATCTTTTAGTAGTCCTTTCATGCCTTTGTCATCTAGTGGTACAACAGCTTCCTTGGCTGGTTTCCTGTCTTTGAAGTTAAAGACGTTTTATTGTTGTAATGTAAGCCGTAAGCACCACTACTGTCAAAAGAAGAGCAGGGCACCTCCAGGAAGCTTTTCTGCATTCTGGAAGGATTGTGTGTTGGCCAATATGGACAGGAAGCCAATTCCATAATACAGGGGCCATCTCACAACCCATTCTTCTAACGGGTATGAGATATGAAGCTGGGCATTACCTACTCGTCTTAGCTGAAACTGGTTGAATAAAACATGGTGATTAATCTGGGAATTCCTGGAAGTGTGCAATAGCCATTACCTCTATCTATCTTCAAAAAACTGAGGCTTGAAAAGCCTAGAGCTAGATGTGGTTGTGATGCGCAGCAGATTCCTTTTAGATTTTCTACTCCTAATCTTCTTAACCTCACCATCTGTTGTCATCACTGTTAAAGGATAACAGATACAGTTTTGCCACGAGGCCCCAAGCAGCCTTTAAACTGTTGTAGTCCCACTGCACCAACCTTTAACTCTTAGGCAAATGCAAATGTCTAATTAATATTAATTAGGGGAGTTCACATTCTGGCAAAGGACAAAGCCTTTATCTTTTTTTTTTACCAGTAGTATAACTCAAGAGTCATTAAACATCATGGGTAAGATTTTTAGCTCCCACTCAGAAACATTGTTAATTGTTAGGAAGTAAATTTAAGATCAGAATGAGACATAATAGAATAGGTATAAAATCAATAATAGCAGTCCAGTTCAAACTCTTATCAGGGTTGCACTGTAACTGACACGATAGAGGAGCAGATGCCCCATATGGAGGCTTGTGCACATGATGGCCTGATTTGTACAGTCTCCCCTTCCAGAAGGGGAAGGGTGGAAATTGCAGAGTCGGATCATTATGGGGCTCTGTATGGAGCACTCAGGTCATGTGATATGTCTGTATCAGAAGGTCAGAGCAATTGCTCCTCTACCTTGCAAGGTGGAGCTCTGGCACAGCAAGTACCTGAACCAGGGCAATATTGCATACTGATGGCTGATCGTTACGCTGCAGCCAACTCAGAAGGGACAGGAAGGGGGGAGGCATGAATTTCAGGCACCTCCGCAGCCAGAAGAAACAGAGTTGGGGATTGTTGTGTCTGAGCAGGATCATGCAGGAGGGGGGCAGCCTGCTGTTCAGCCATTTCCCACGAGTAACGCCCTTTCCGAGGAGCCGAGCGCACTGCCCCCAGTTGAGGCAGAGAACTTGTGGGAGGAAGTTTCAGAAGTAGTGCCAGCTCCTCCTTCTCCAAGCAGTTCCCAGGAGGATTTCAATGAGGCACCGCCTCTTGACCTTGAGCCTGTTGTTCGGGAGCAGGTGTCTTTGGATGAGCAAGTGGAGGTGGGGCCCCTGTCTCCTCGTTCTCACCGCCGCGAGAAACGGACAGGGCAAAGACAGGAATTACGGAGGAGTCAGAGATTACGTTCGAAAACATTTCCTTTATAAGCCTGCTGCTCGTGGGGGGGGGGGTCGCTGAGTCAACTTCCTTCACACGCTGCAGAGCATGTCTAGAGTATAGTTAGGGACTTTAGTGAGTTAGCCTAGGGTTTTCTATGAAGTGCAATGGTTTTGATGTATCCATCACTCTAATAAAACAAGATTTACTTGCACACACTCTCCAGCCTCATTCTTTCGGCTCTGGGCGGGACACTGATGTGATAAAGATTGGATTCTTATAACTTGAGAAGAGACTGTCATTCTGGTTTCCCACCAGGTGGACAGCTGCAGTATCTAGATCAAGGCCAGATCCCCTACTTAAGGCCAGTGTAATGCAGGTGATTTTCTATAACAAAACCACACAGATCAGGTAGACCAATCTTATTAGCCCCATGATCACCTTCTGATATTGAACTGTCTGATATCCTGAGAATTTAATTCCAGCCTTTACCAGCTTCTGCTGTGTTTTCAACAGAAGCTTAAGCTGTAAATGTTGACAGATGATAGTGCTCAAATCTGTTCAGTGAAAATTTTATAGGTGCAGGACAGTCCAGTTTCTTTCTGATAAGTTGCCAGCCTTATCTGTCTGTCAGGCAATGGAGTGACTGGTATGCCAACCAATCCTCTGTTTGCTTCTGATCCTCAACTTGAGGTATATTAATTCAATCCAACATTGTTTTGTGCTTCTCCAATCCTGATGGGCATGGCCAATGCAGCTGTCACGGCTATCAACATCACAGCCAGCTGTAACAGCCTACTTGCCACAGCTGATTGCCTAAATGAGGTTTCTTAGCGCTAGCAAGGCAAAGGTTTGCGCACCACAGCTTATCCATACTGTGAATACGTTTGGGGATGCAAATTTGGGCAAATTATTACTGTTTTGGGTGCCATCCTAGAATGAGATTTACATAATGTATATAGCTGTTTTTCTGTGTCTAGCCACCTGGTTGTAAGGTATAGACTTCTTTAAATATGTAACTTCACAAAGATGCTATCTCTCTCCCACCACTCACCGCCACCACCACCTGCTTTTTTATGCTGTGGCAGTGTAATGTTTGTGATGCTTATAAATTGGCAGTAGGTGGTGCTGTTAGTGCTGATTACATAACTATATTAGTTCACATAGTAAATGGGAACCTCCCTTGAAAACACCCTCTCCTTTTTTGCTAGTGAGGAAGCAATAATTCCAGTTCCTAGGAAGGTGATGGCATATACTTTTACATTAGAGTGGTAATGAGTTTTTGAAGGGAAATCTTCAAACAAAATCACCTAACTCCAATTTGCTTCCAGAAAGTCAAGCAAATTCCTTGATTTCCACCCCAAAACTTGCAGTTGCAGATGCTGTTAGAAACAGACATTTTAGAAAAAAACATGGAGTTGGCCCTTAAAACATTATCTTAAAATTTATTATTATTATTTTTAAAAAGTATCCCTCACCACCACAGTCTCAGAATTCTAAAGAATTTAAATTTTGAAATGCATTAACTTCAAATCTTTTATTTTGTTTCAGCTCCGCTTTGCACAAACAAGCAACTACCAAGGGAAGACAGAACAGATTGCTGGCATAAGAGGATCTACAGTTAAGAAAGAACTGTCAACCAAAGTGTGGTAGGCATCATTTTAAGTCTTGTTGGTTATTGTAACACAAATGATCAAATCATCAAAGGGTTACAAATATAGGAAATTGTCCTAATGGCCTCTGTGTTCAAACTTGCTCTAGCTCTGCTTGAAGCCAATGGAATTTTTGCCACTACTTTCAGTAGAAGGGAGATGAGATTCTAAATTCTCTTTAGCCTAACTAAGGGACACTTGGTCAGAAAATCTGGTTTCCATCTGCCAGTCCAGCAATGATGGAGTTTAACAAAACAGCTTCACTCCATCGGATTACTTGGTCTAGGAATCGCAAAGCAGCCACCTATTGTTCTAAGTTACCCAAGTTGGCAGCTGATGCTGAGGCAGGGGCCTTGCCTGAAGTTATCAGAAGGGGCCAGGATCTGCACTCTAAACTTATAGTTTGTAAGGTCTTCATTTTAGCCACTTAGCATGGCTCTTTATTTATTCCTTTTAAAATATAATGATGAGGGCTAAGGTATAATGTACAGCGCCTCTGTACCTTAATGCGCAGGATTTCGTAGCAACTTTCTTGGATTTTAAATGCTGATGTTTTGCTCTGCACTACACAAAAAATGAAGAACTCTCCATACTTTTGGCAGGAGCAGCAAAACGTAATGGGTTGAAAGGGTCATCTTATTGGTTCAAATTTAGATAAAAATGTAATAATTAAATTAAAAGTGAATATGCTCAGTTAACATCAAACCTTCAACATTTGAATTTCAGTTTCATCCTGGTAAAAACACTGTTTAAATACTTGTAACTATTTAAATGCTTTCGCGTGTCATTCCAAATCCAGCACACAGTTGTGGGGTGCTTCAGTCAAATTTATGACTTATTTGAGCGCACTCCTGGATGCAACATGTGCTTAGTTTTCCCCAAAGAATCAGAAATATCCAATTTGGGTTTAGTTTGGCAACTGTTTGTAAAGTTTTCTAGCAATGGTTTGCACAGAGAAACTCATCAAACCACCTCTGTGCTTGTGTGGGTCCTGAGAATACACCTAGTTTCACCTCTAGTTTTTATAAAATTAAAATGCTGAAGCAGGATTCTCACCTGCCCCAATATATATATTTTAATTATTATATATCATTTAATGAATATATATATATTTAATGATTATTAGTCCAAACTTACATATAGCTGACAATGGCCTTACCAATAATATGCAAGAATTATTATTATTAATGTATATTATTATTAATTTATATTGATTTATTTAATGCTAAAAATATGTGAGAGCCAGTGTGGTGTAGTGGTTAAGATGTTGGACTACGACCTGGGAGACCAGGGTTCGAATCCCCACATAGCCATGAAGCTCATTGGGTGACCTTGGGCCAGTCACTGCCTCTTGGCCTCATGAAAACCCTATTCATAGGGTCGCCATAAGTCGGAATTGACTTGAGGGCAGTACATTTACATTTTATAATGCTAAAATAGGCGTCTGAGCAGTTTTCAAGTATAAAAGCCAATTGTTCAAGCATTAAAACATAAACATCCATCATTAAGATACACAATTAAATAATTCAATTAAAACATTAAGATATAAACACCCTTAATTAAGATATGCAACAATACAATACTCGAGTCCATAGGGAATGTTGGAGAAGAGAGGGGTGTCTAGAGAGGGCACTTGGGTAACAAAATAAAGAAAGAAACAAGCCACACCTTGAGGATCTGTTCTGTCTTAGCAGAAGGGATCGGTTCTGTGTACTAATCTGTAATATATGGCCTTTTCTATTTTGAACTCTTGTGATCCCTCTGGAGTGAAATTTTTTAAGGATTAGCTGGGGGCCTGGAGCTTCTGCTGAATATTCATGATGTAAGGCCTTCTCTCACTCTTCCCACCTCCTGCTGTAGCTGAATCTCATCTCTTTATTCAGCTGGGCGAGAGTCTCTGCAATGCATTAGGAAAGCTGGCAAAACATTCTGTATCAGCAAGACAAGCGGGGGGTGAGGCATCAGCATTATCCTTTGGAACTTTGTCCTGTCTCCATTTCTTATTGAGAAGCATATATGCAGAATAAGCTGCTGGGAAAGGCAAAGTCAGAATAAGGAAAGTGTCATAATTTCTACGCCACTTAGAACAAGGGGACCTAGAACAAGGGCAGTTTTCCTAAATAGACATCTCTTCCATGTGGGGAAGATGTGTGTGGACCCCAGAATGACTCTGCTTGTGCTTGGCTTCAAGGACCTGTAGCAGGAAGTCCTGACTGGCGGTGGGAGTATGCCATGTATACGTGTGGTGAAATGGACACATGTGCATTCATCACATGTGCCAGGTTATGTGCTTTTTCTAACTTACTTCAGTCCTCCTACCAATTTTGACATGTTTGCTCTGATCCACTTGTCTGATTGTGAAATATCACTGAAGAATGTCGGTTGTCACATCTAAGAATTGCACGAGAGGAGAGTGAACGCAATGCAAAACAGAGGGCTATCTGCAGTGTTTTTAGATTAGAATGGGACAAGAGCCAAATTAAAGATCTGGAGACTTTATGAGCCAAAGGCTAGATATTGGGTGGGTGTGTTTTGGTCAGAAAAGGCAGGCTGTTGGGGGAAAAAATCTAAGCAGGGGGAGTAGTTTGTTGCTGTTAAGAAAAACAGAGAAGGGAGAGCAAGGATTTAGAATATCTGAAGGGAGCAGGAAAAAAGAAATATGGCATGTGAACTCTCAGAAGCCAGTTTCTTCAAAGGCCAGAAGTAGACATGAAAATGCAGGGTACATCTTCACAGCCTGGGAATGGCAAAAGAGCAGACAGGAGGGGAAGGTGAAAGCAGTGGCTGATGAGGGGGTCTGCTTGTGTGGTGGACGAAGGAGGGAAGAAGAGGAGGGCCTTCCTGCCTGTTTCTTTTGGCACTGAGAGATAGTGCTGGAGATGAGAGTGTCTCAGCCTGCATGTTGCTGAGTAGATAGTCGCCCTGTACAGGAGCTGCCATCAGCAGGAGTGAGTCAACAGCCTCACACTTACACAGAGCTAGCTGCGACACCCCCACTTCCACCGCTGCCTCCTGGCACTGAAAAATAAGGGTGGGAAGACTCCTCCTCACCAAGCAAACTGCCTCATCAGTCACTGCTCCCTTTGAAGGTTGGAGGTGTGTTAATCAAAGACCTGGTTTATACATAGTGCTCAGCCAAACCATGACTGACTGCACTGCACATGAGCAAACATGTAGGTTCCTGGAGTGAAGATCATGGCCACTGCACTCCTTAGGACTAAGCTGTGGTTTGGCTTACTGTGTCATTCAAATCCAGGCTCGTGGTTTATTGGGGGGTAGGGAGGTAGAGACAAACCACACGCCTGGGTTTGAACATAACACCAAGCTAAACTGTGGCTTAACCCTGGGTAGTCTGGCAGCGGAAGGATTGAGGGGAGGAGGAGTGCTGTGGCTCACGATAGTTCATAGTAAGCTATGGTTTAAATAGCATTAAATGTGAACCAGGCCAAAGTGTGTTTATCATAATGGCCTGGGATGCCTCATATGGTGGCTTGATGTTCTTCGGTCCTTTCCACTCTAAAAGTTGTTCATGTTAACATCTTCAGTGATCTTATCAGTTGTAGTGGGTCACATTTTGGTGGGTCATATTTTCAGAGATGGTCCACTTAAGCACACTCATCCACATCTACCTACCTATGACTCCCTTTCAGAACAGACCCCCCAGAATCCATGGGAGGGAGCAGTTGATAGGTAGGTTGGGGCCAGTAAACAGTTTCTGGAGTAAGAGGAAGCTGTTTTCCTAGCACATTCATAAAATATATTCACAGTTTCACACCTACACTCATCCCAAAGAGGCATAATCTGGCGGCTCATCACCAAAACGCCAATCTGCCAGCAGCATTCTGTTTCTGTTGGACTTTGCTTGCCATCCCCAAGTCTGACAAGCCACTGTGCATTTAGGATAGTGGGAAGGACAAGAGCCGTGTCAAGTTCTCCCAGTTTCTCTAGGGCCAATGCCAAGCTAAGGGTCCCCCTCGGTATTTCCCCTGCCAGTGGGCCCCCTTCTTTGCTGCCACTATCTGTTCACTGGCCCAGAGAAGTGGCAGATGAGCGGGCAGCAACTCCTCCTCCTCCTGCTCCTCCTCCTCCCTGTCATCGTCATTGCCAGAGTTGTGGCAGGTGAGCAGTCGACAGCAGCAAAGGAGCCGCCCCTGCTGGTTGCACACCTGCCCTCTCCTTCTGGATAGTGGTGGGCATTTGGTTCAGACTGTGGAAAGTTTCTTTTTTTTAGCCTGTAAGCATCGTGTTTCAGCTTACAGTCTGCTCTGCACAGCCAACAAATTTCTGTAGAGTAGAACAAGCTGCATCTATAGAAAAAAAAACCCTTATGTTGTATAGCTGCCCTTATGCTCAGTCATACCATTAATCCCTCTAACCCAGTACTATCAGCTCTGACTGACTCGGGCAGAGGGGTCTTTCCCAGCCCTGCAGCCTGAGATCCTTTCACTGGAGATGCTGAGGGTTGAACCTGGGACCTTCTGCACCCAGAACGTGTATCCCACCATTGAGATTTGGTCTCTCTGTTAGGGTTAGGATACCGTGAAGGATATGATTTAAATGGTCATTGACACTTGCAGTGTTTTACATGTCATGGCCAGGAGTATGGAAATAACAGTTACGGCAAGTGTGTGGCCACTGATTTATTTTTTGGCCACTTTACCTGCAAAAGATGACACAAATTTACAGATGACACAAAGCGCATGCAAATTTAGTGCAAATCTGTGTCATCTTTTGTGAATTGGTTGGAGGGCTTAATCCACAGTGCACTGGGCTCAGAAAATGCTGTTGGCATCCCTGCATATGCAACCCCGTTATATTCTGGTGGTGATTATCCCATTGCATGGGACGATGCAATAGCTTTCTTCTCTGTAGAGATATATTCAGCTTGGAAGATGGGTTTTCCTTTATGACTGGAGGGTGTAATCCCAGTTGGGACACATTGAGGTAGGGAACTTTACAAGACTTTAACAGTTAAGAGGACAAGTTCTTTCAATGATCCTCATCACCTCCAGGAGTATTTCCCAATTTTTATGCTCTGTGAGCTGATGAATCTTCTTTCAAACTGGCCTAATTTAAAACTGCAGTCCTGTACACGGTTACCTGAGAGTAATTCTCATTGAATACAATGGGACTTACTTTTGAGTTGGCATACTTCTGAGTGGACATAAGTGCGCTGTAAGAGTGTCTCCCTTCCACAACTGCAAGTTCTTGACGCTTGTAGTTTATGTTTTCAGTGGTCTCCGGTGTATATTTTTACCAGGTTTGGGGCAATTTATAACCCTCAAATGATTTGAACAGGTTGTGTAATTGTTCTGTTTCCAGTCGTAGAACATCTTTTACCTGTAGTAGCTGCATGCACTGAGCCAACAGCATTAAAAATAATGTGTATTTTTAAAAAAGAGTAGGGTGTCCAGAAATAAACCCTTTAGCCTAACTTTGGTGAACGACAATGGTAAATGGAGTTTAGACCTATGATGAAACTCACTTTGTAGGGGCTGGATGGAAACAGACTAGTTTCAAACTCTTTTGATTTATTTAGTTAAAATAAGTGTGTTTCTTTTTTCCAGATGGAAGAAACTGAAGCCTATACCATATTTGTGCAAAGACTTGGCCAAATTGATAGAAGTCTCGTTTATCTTCCCAAGTGTTCTGTATGATAAGTGGAAACAATGGTTCTGTAATTTGTATAAGCAGAGGTGTGTCCACCATTTCTGCTAATCCACTGAAAATGAAATAGTGTTCATTTTGCTCTGGAGATTGGACACTCTCTCTCTCTCTCTCTCTCTCTCTCTCTCATGTGTGTGTGTATGTATGTGTGTGTGTGTGTTGTGTTCCTGACAGGGCTGTGTGTGTAACAGATCAGAACAGCCAATGTACCTTATCTTTGAAATCCTGTTTTGGGCCCCTTAAAGAGAAAGCAAGTGAATAAATGCAGTAGATAGCGATGGTTTCATTGGAACTGTTACGATGTGCCATGTGCAATAAATCGGTCTTACTTTGCAGATTATCAGTCCGATAGACTGTAACAGCTCTGTCAGCTCCTTCTGGTATGGCATGTCCAGCTGCAAACTAACGCAGCTTATGTGTGGCTTTGATTTATGCTCAGAATTTTCTGAAGAATTTTCCCATGCAATGTGGCTATACAGCAGCTGATATATAAATCTCACCTGCTTCCTGTTCCACTTTTGAAAACACTTTTGAAGAGATGAGCCTTCCTTGTGGTGACTCAGTAGACTCCAGATATTTAATTTTTAAGGAAGTATGATGGATCCCAAGGTTTTGTGGAAGAAATTGTAAATACTTATTATAGCTATGTCTACTTAATATACTAAAAATGCCTACCACTCCAGATTTCCCCTCCCCTTGTTGCTACTGATTGAGCTCTTCAGAGATAATGGAGTGTTCAAGAACATTTGAACTGGTGACAGAACTGCCTAATGCAATGGTTCCCAAACTTTTCCCCCATGGACCACTTGAAAATTGCTGATAATCTGGGAGGACCACTGAATGATCTTTCTGCCTGCTGTAGCAATTGTAATGTGCTGTGCAAGGTGCTGTGTGATTGCTAATGGCATTTTATTTCTTCTTTTCTTATACTGTATTTTATTGCATCACAATTTGCATTCCTTAGAATTCAAATTGTAATGTAATAAAATACAATATAAGAAAGAAAGAAAAGCAATAAAAATACAATTAAAGTCAATGGGAATATTTAACGTGGACATGCTGCAGACCACCCAAATGAAGCTCATGGACCAAAGTTTGGGAACCTCTGGCCTACTGGCTTGGCTGCCACCTCAAAACTACAACTCTTATTAATACAAGCTGCCTCTATGGCGTCACCTCTCATGCCTAATGTATTCCTCTGCTTTCTTCTCATGCAGACACCTATGCCCTTTTAAGACTTTGACAACTTTTTATTTAAAAAATACTTGTCCTTTAAGGTGGTATAAAAGTGGGCTTGGGGATGGAGTAAGGGCAAACTAGGGTCAAAATGTAACAGATGGGGCAGAGCCTGGCACCCTAGCAGGCCATGAATTAACTGGGATGGAATTTGGTGGGGTAGCCCTGTGGGTCCATTTTTTGTCAGGCTAGCTCTGAAATCTACTGGCTTTTCAGATCCCTTTACAGGTTACGTATATGAACTTGGCCAGACCAGTAATGACCTATGAACTACATTGGGAGTCCTCACATATGAAGCTGCTTTATAAAGAATCAGACCATTGGTCTACATAGCCTACTACTGTTTGCTCCAACTTGAGGTGGCTCTCTGGGGTCTGGAGTCCTTGCAAGTGTCATGATCCACAGGGATGCTCACCACCAAGGTGGGGTGATGGCCTAAGAAAGGGGGGGTCATGACATAGTTCCTGGCTCCTCAAGCAGGCAGGACAGCATAGCAAAGCAAAGCTAGGCAAAGTCAGCACCTTGGAGGAAGGTCAAGGTGTGTGTGGGGGGGTTCAGGACCACAGACAGTGCTCCTTTAGCTGAGGCAAAATATCCAAGTGGCCAGCAAGATCCTGGAGCAACTGGCTAAATTTTACAACAGGGCTGTTGGCAGACATTACCCCCTGAGTGCTGCTTTCCTTCTGCAGCTATTGGCTCCTTTATGGTAATGGGATTTCCAATTGTGGAAATCTCTCCTCAGGGCTCTCTTGATCTGCAGAAGAGTCTGCAGACCAGCCATCAAAGTCTGGCAGTAGTAGTGTCTCCTCTGGGCTCAGGGGATGGGAGGTGGGCTCCAATGTCTGTGAACCCACATGGGATGGACCTAGGTGAGGATCCATCTCCTCAGAGCTGCAGCTGCTGGAGGACTGTGCCTCCAAGGAATCCTGGACCCCAACCATGACAGGTAGACATGCTACTTAATATTTTTTTAACTGGAGGTGCCAGATATTAAATAAGGAACTTTTTGCATGCAAAAGACCTGCTTTACCACTGAGCTATGGCCACTATAGCTCTCCTTTAGAGAACTTCAGACTTTTTCTGGGCTGGTGCAAGCTTTGTTTAGGTCCAAGTGCCATATGGGAGTTAAAGGAGAGACAAACATCTACAGAGTGTTTTTGTTTCCTGTTAGGGCTCTCTTTGTGGTGTGGTGGTTGTGTGGTGTTCTTCGAACTACGGTTGCTAGATATTCTTTATTTAATAGAATTAGAGAATTGAAAGGGATCAAAGTTCATCTGGTTCGCCTTCCCACCATGAGGCAGGGCCATCCATTCATCAATACACTTTCTACCCACAGTGGAATTTTTCTTCTCCTTACTCACTGTATTTCTTTTTCATAACAATAAAGTAAACAGTGAATAGTATAATAGTAAATAGTAATCATCTCCATCTCTTGTTTGTAAGGATCAGACAGCAACTAAAAGGCTGTCTGAGACACCGGAGAATGAGTTGACTATACTAGCTGGACAAAATATTCTACCCTGCTATAAGGCAGCTTTTTATGAAAACAGTTGCCCTGTGAGAGGGAAAGAGAAAAGAGATAGAAAAGGAGGGGGCATGCAAACGAACAGGACTGCTTTTGGAAAGGAAAGGTTTTGTGCATTCCTGGTATATGTTCATGCAGTAGTTTTTGGTTGGGAAAAGCTCTACTGCACTGAGACTTTCTGCATGTATTACTGGGTCAAGATCCAGCTTTCCAAAAAGGGAACCAACTGCATGGTGGTGCTGACAGTTGTGCAGGTGGAATATGATAGTGAGCGCTTCCACTAGAACACAAAAACAGTCTGCTGGATCAGGACAGTGGCCCATCTAGCCCAGCATCTTGACAGTGGTCATCCAGATGCCCACCGGGGAAGCTGGCAAGCAGGACCTGAGCACAAGAGACTCTCCCCACTGGGGTATCCAGCAGCTGGTATTCAGAAGCATACTGAATTCAGAGCATAGCCATTGTGGGTAGTAGCCTTTGATACCATTATCCTCCATGAATTTGTCTAATCCTCTTGTAAAGCTATCCAAGTTGGTGGCCATCACTGGTAGGAGAAGACCGCTCTTTTTTCTGTTAAATCCATTTCCTGTGCCTTTCCCAATTTTTGGGGCTTCTCTTATCCTATAAATATCTTCTTTTTTCCTGTTGCATCTTCCCCATATTTTTTCTTTTATTACATCTTGGCTTTCTACTCAGTCAATACAACAGCAGACATTCTCACTGAATTGATGTGCAGTATATGAGGTATGGTATTGTGCATGCGGACCAAATAGATGAAGAGGAGCTCCAAACTTGCATTGTGTCCAAGCATGAGCAATATCCCCAAGCAAATATAGAAAAGGAATCCCAGCTTTGAATATGCCTCAACATTCAAGATGGCGGAGAAGCAAATGTTGACAAAAATATACATCTTCTGGTGTTTGTAGTATCAGGGCTGCGTGCGTAGGGAAAAAGGGATGGGGAGGAATTCAGCTCTTTTTTCCTGTAATTGGCTGTTCTATAATAGGGTGCATCCTGTCAGAGTCTTCTGCCAAGTCTTCTGAGTCATCAAATTGAAACCTGGATAGACACAGAGTTTGGAGAAAGGATACCTTGAGATTAAACAATCAATCCAAAGACGAACAGAATACAAATGCATACTATGAGTCTAACCAGAGTGGGGCAGTAAGGAAACTTATTCCAGCCACAATGGGGATAGGTGTATAAAATGAGCATATAAAGATTATTTGGTTATCTGCCTTTTGCTGTTGACAGTACAGGAAATTTTGCTGTATATATACCAATTATTTATAATTACGTTGTTATAGCTGATTTGCTGAAAGCGACAATAAATCATGTTGTTTTTAAACGGTTGCAATGTGAATTTTATGTAATTTTTCCTCACCAGTTTTACTTAATTCAACATGTTTTTGAGGCAATAGATAAAAAGCCAGATATCCAGAAGCTTTTGTGAGCAAGCTGGCGGCAGCTGGCCAGGCAATAACCCTCTCCAGGACACTCATCCATGCTAATTTTAATTATCTTTTAAATGTTTTCAATTACTTGTTTTTAACTTTATTGTTTTTTTAAATAAACTGCTTAGAGGTTTTATTGTAATCAAACAGTATGCAAATTGTGTGGAATGAATAAATAAATAAAAATCCAGTCAGGACATGGAGGGGAGCCACAAGTTTGCCTGTCTGGTTTCATGCGTGGAGAACGCTTTCTTACATTTCAGTAGCAAGGCAAGTGGCCTCAGTCCGACTCCTCTCCTTGCATTGCCTGGACGTGTGGCCTACTGTGGCCCCACTGTAGCTTTTCATTGGCTCTGTTGGTCAAGCCAAATGTGATGGAGAGTTCATATATGTGTCTCTCCACATGCATGTAAAGTGGGGTGTGGGACCTATTCTATACATGGAAAGGGAGTATTTGAGGGACGGGAAGGGAAGGGAAGGGAAAGGCATCTCCCTTCCCCACCTTGACTTGCTATGCTCTGTTGTTCTCTCAAACCTCTTCCAGTACTGAAACTGAGCTAGGCTGCGAGAAAACTCCATAAAGCAATAAAGTACAGTGAGGTAAGATATAGGGAGAGTGCACTTCCCTCTTCCATGCACACTTTATCATATAAGAGATAATAGGTCCTTCATCTCTGATTTATATGTGAATGTGACAGACATGGGCATAAAACCCATGTAGCTCCTCTGTTTTGTTTAGTTTGGCCCCAAACCTCCAGACAAGCACAATGCTCATTCACTGAATACAGGCGGCTGTGGAGGAAAGAGTCTGAGACATGTGACCCGGTCTAACCTTTTTGCAGCACAGCTTCGGAGCTGACTTATTTGGCGGTGAGAACTGTTGAAATTGACTCATGTTTATGCTCAGAGACTTATCTGGGTCCCACTGACGTAAATTGTAATGTAACAGTGTTAAAGTGTGTAGGTGTAGGAATGTGGCGTCTCAGCATGTCAGCTGCACCCAAAGGATGTAGGGTGATGTACAGAGAAGCTTATGTTTATCATCTGCACTTTCTACCAAACTGAGTACTGAATTACAGTTGCAACTCAGGTAAGCTAGATCTGAATTGCCAAACTTGTGTGCAAAAGCATCTACAAAGACAACCTTAAGACTACAGTCCTGGGACTAAGTGCCATGTGGAGTTATTTACGAGTAAACGTGCATAGAATTGCCCAGTAAGATTGCTACAGTTCTGCTCTCTAGACACATTCCTGAAGTAGGAGGGAGGAACTACCGCATTATTATTATTTTTTGTATATTGTTTTTAATCATTCATCTCCTGGTGTCAAGGGAGTTTACAAAAATCCCATTAGTAATTTAAGATGCAAGCTACAATTGCTGCAAGGAGAGATAAATGTGGAAGCTACAGACATTTGAAGAAATGTTGATTCTAAATTAAGCTTTCTTCATTTGGGTTTATATAAGATTTTTCTCCATAATGGAACATCCTAGCAATCCAGCCAGAGTCTGCTGTACAGGGTTTCATATCATGTGATGTGAGACACTTCATGTGATGAGGACCTAGGAAGCAGTCATACGATAAAAGCAATATGTAGACTGGCCTTTAGCTAGGCAGCTTTCTAGTCACCTTCATCAGACACCTGCATCTTCCCTCCTTGTCCATCCTTCTGTTATGCACTCACCTCCCCATATGGCCTCTCTTGTCCGCACATCCCACCCATCACTGACATCACTCAGCTCCTTTACTCATCGTCCTCTGAGTTCTCACATCCCTCCAGGCTTAAGATGACAGCAGCTCAACCAATGGGCAAAATACTCTTGGATAGGAAGGTAACTTTTGTTTTACCCCTGTTTTATCCTTTATTGAGGAGCAAATCTACATGTTGTATGCTTTAATGTGGCATCTCATCAATATTTTTTGGCCACAGAAACTGCCTTGACCTGGTATAGAGAAACCCCTCTTGAATTTGGGATTATGATACTGATTTGAAAAAACAACACAAAATACAAAGAAGAATGCAATCACGCAATCTTTTTTTTTTTATCCTAATAAGGGATGGTTTTATGGGAATAATAATAATAATAATAATAAAATTTTATTTGTTAGTCGCCCATCTGTCTGACTTAACAGACACTCTGGGCGACTTACACAATATAAAACACAATTTAAAACATATTCATTCAACAGTCACCATATTAAACAACAATACATCTAAACCACCCGTTAGTAATACAACATAGTAGCCTAACCCACCCCAGAAATCCCGTAGGCCTGCCTGAATAACAAGGTCTTTAAGGCTCGACGAAAAGCCATCAGGGAGGAGGCATGTCGAAGGTCAAAAGGAAGCAAGTTCCAGAGGGTGGGGGCCACGACCAAGAAGGCCCTCTCTCTGGTCCGCACCAGCCTAGCTGTTTTCACCGGTGGGACCGAGAGAAGGTCTTGTGAGGCCGATCTTGTTTGGCGGCATATTTGGTGATACTGGAGGCGTTCCTTCAGATAAACTGGGCCGAAACCGTTTAGGGATTTAAAGGTTAATACCAACACCTTGAATTGGGCCCGGTATACAACTGGCAACCAGTGTAGCTCCATCAACACTGGGGTGATATGGTCCCGGCGACGGCTTTGCTTTATTAAGCATGCCGCCGCATTCTGTACCAGCTGCAATTTCCGGACCGTCTTCAAGGGTAACCCCACATAGAGCGCATTACAGTAGTCTAATCGAGAGGAGACCAGGGCATGTATCACTCGTGGAAGCAGATGTATAGGAAGGTAGGGTCGCAGCCTCTGTACCAGATGAAGTTGGTACCATGCTGCCCGACTTACTGCAGCTACCTGGGGCTCCATGGACAGTTGAGAGTCCAAAATGACCCCCAGGCTGCAGACCTGGTCCTTTAGGGGCAATCTCACCCCATTAAGCACCAGGTCAAAGTTTCCCAACCCTCCCTTATCCCCCACCAGTAACACCTGGAATGTTGCCAACTGGCTAGAAAAAGGATGGTCTGGGTTGCTCCTGGGTCTTTAAACGGAGGTTTGATATGCAGAAATGAGAAGGTAAAGCTTTTCATAGTATGGCACTAAACATTATCACCTACCAACGTCTGGATATCAAGCTGCTGTGAAATGGAAAACTGAAGCTTGCTTCAAAAGTTGGCAACCCTTGAGAGGGAGGCCCTTGTGAATAATAAAAACTGGGAATTGGCCCTCTTGCACATTGCAGATAAGTAGCAAATGTTTCCATGCAAGCATTTTTCCCATCCATGATTGCTGTCATAATTATCATTTTCTTCTGTGTTCCAATCTCCAGGGAAGGATCCATGGATTGATGGCTTTCATGTGGTTTATCATTTAGACTGTGGAGAGCTGCTGTGGACAGTAGAGGAATAGACCATTCACCATTCTGCTGCTTTTCTGGTCAAGCAGAAATCCTAAGGTAGATCGTTACTATGATCATTGATTAACCTTAAATAAAGCACAGGACTAATTTTAGACATGGGGTTAATTGTTGTCTGCCTGGATACAGGAACAGAATTGGGGAGCTTACACTTCACAAGTTAGGACCTGTTTCCACCACTGGTTATTCTGTGATGAAAACTCCTTGTCTTAAAAAAACAAAACCCTTGGTTTGTGTGTGTTTGTACATCCTGTGAGAAAGCAGAGGCTAGGAAATGCTGAAACCGCCAAAGCTTGGAAAAGTTGTCCCCTTTCTTTCAGAAAAAGATCAATGATCATGTAAAGAACAGCAGAAAATGTATCCTAATATGTAGTGATGGGGACACAGATGAGCCCCAAGAAATACGCAATACTCTTCACGTGTGAAGGGGGCATCCACATGTGTTGAGAAGTGGGAATGTGGTCCTGGTCCCACCCCTAGGATTGGGCACACTGTCTAGATGTCCATGTTTATGAGGTTGTCTGCAAAGAAAAAACCCATGCAGATGACTCCACTAATTTGTAGATATTTAAAGAAGTGGTCAGGCAGCATGTCTGATATCAGGGCCAGGAGTGTAGCCCAGTTCCCCAATATACATGTGATGCTCCATTCACACAGTCAATGTGTGAAGGGGGTACATAGGGTCCTATAAGTAGTCCAAGGCAATGAGCAAGGCTATGTGGCTGCAATCTTCTGAAACTTGTCAAACCTGTAGACATTTTAATCTCACAATACCAATCCTAAGAGTCTTTGCATCCTGGATATATTTATGTATTGAAATCCCTTAGAATTCTAGCAATTTCTTTCTTTCTGCAACCCTTGTCTGTATCTAGTTCTTCTTTTGGTAGGAGTTAGTGTTTGAAAACACGTGTCCTGGCACCCAACCAGAGAAACAGTCTCAGGACTTGAAGTCTGGGTTTTTTATTAATTTTATTCCAGAAGTCAGTACAGAAAAGCAGCATCAGGCATTCTAGGCATGATTCAGGATACAGAACACTAACAGACTAGGCATATCTCTGAAACAGGCTAGGCATCTTTCCTGATACAAACTACCCAACAGCAGACCATATCTCAGCATACAAACATTAGTTGACAAAGGCTGCAATCATATACATACATACCTGGGAGTAAATCCTACTGAACTCAGTGGGGCTTACTTCTGAGTAGAGTACACACACATATGAATGAATGATTGCTTTGTAAGGCTGCAGTCCTGTGCTTACGTCAGGTAAATCCCATTGTACTCAGTGGGAATTATGTCTGAGTAAGCACACAAAATCCAGCCTCAAGAATTGCTCCACCTAGCACGGCAATCATCACTTCTAATGCAATTTTGACCGAAATCATGACAAACTCAGTGGGGGGAAATGAGTTGCTAGTCAATCCACATGACTGCAAGGGAAAAACTGAAAAAATTGTCTCTCCCTTACTTTCTACTCCCCAACCTCCAAATTGCTGAAAACAGAGAAGATTTAGAGATTTCTGTAGGAAAGAGACAGAACAAAACATCCAAAATATGACTGGTAATTTTTATGGGACTGACAGATTCCCTAGGTTCCAACTGGAGAATTTTGGCTTTGGGCCTGCAAAAGTTACTGAGCATCAAATTCATAGGCAAATGTTTTTGCCCTTCTGGTTATATGTTTGAATAAAGCGTCACAGTTTGTTTCTGAGGTGTGAATGGAACTCAGGAAGTTTACTAAGGAAATCCCTTCCTCTGGTCTGTTTGTACAATGATGTATTGTGCTTCGCTGGCAAAGTAGAAGGAATTCTCAAAAATTACCTTATGCCAATAGAAATACACATGCTTTTATTATTGTTTTTAATGATGTTTTTATTATGTTTAAATTTTGTATGCCTTTGTATGTTGTAAGCTGCCTTAATGTACTCTATGAAAGTGGCCTATAAATACTTTGATACATTAAATAAGTAAGTAAGTAAGTAAATAAATGGGTGGATTCAGGTAGTAGTGGGTAACTAACGGATTTTCTCTCAGGTTTCAGATGTGCTCCTTGTACTTCCTTTTTCTTTGATTTCCAGCTCACTGTAGGTGTGGCTCAGCATGCTATCATTATGACTCCAAGCCAAGCACACCCTTAGGCAGCGTCCCCTCTGTGTTTCTTTCACCATGATATGTGGGTGTGTTTTAATCCTTCTCTAAATGCAGAGTGTGATGCTGGATCAGCAAGGAGCTGCATGTGCTTTGCCAGTGGAATACAGGGTGTGTGGTTTTTTTTGTCAGCAGTGTTGCTAGGATCTTAAAAGATCCAGGGCACAGGCCCAAAGGACAGAAATTTGTGTAATATTTGTGTATGCTGCATTGTATGTATAGATGCAAATTTAAATAAGTTACATCCCTCTTCAGATTAATTCTCCCAAGTTAATATCCTACCCGGTCACCCTGGTAGCCTCTTGTTGCTCTGGTATGGCAGCATCTCAACACTGGATTCGCTAGCTCACTTGGACTGTCTGAAGATGAGAGGGGAAGGTGTAAGAGAGAGTGAAGGGGGCAATTCTAGTTGAGGCTGTTCCCAAAAGGGCATTGTGGCATCCTATTCTGGCCTGGGATTCATCCCCTACCCATTGTTGCCATTCTCAGGGTGATGATCTGTAGCCCAAAGTTCTCCTTCCTGTTTACCCTCCCCCCCCCCTCCCCTTTTAACTGTTCTTTGCCTTGGACAGATATATATAGATATTGGCAGCTTCCTGCCCAATCCACCTTTGGAGATGACATCTTTGCTGCTGATTTGAAATGTGGACCAGAGGGCTGCAATGAGTGCCTGAGAAGTCTATGATGAAAGAATGATGGGGAGACATGGGAAAAGGAGTGAGCTGATGGAATAGATCTATCCTGTCAGGGACAAGGTGGTTGTTGTTGTTGGGGCTCATCACAAGTTCTGATGTCTCAGCAAGTGACAGGACTTTCCCCGCATCCTGCGCACCGTTGGCTTGGCTACTGCTGCTAGCTGGCTGTATGCATGCCACAATGTGAAAGCTCTACGCCACTGGGAAACTCTTCATTTCTATTTCTGAGGGAATTGAATTTGTACCAAAATATATATATATATTAGCATCCTGTATGGGCCAATAGCAACCTCCACCATTTTTTTCTCTTCAAACACAGCACTGCTGGAAATGGAAATGAGGAGTTTCCTAGGGGCGGAGAATTTTCACACTGGAGGAGTGCAGTGGCCTTGGCCTCCCCGGCTGCCAAATAGCTATTTGGTGGCACTACACTGCTTTCATGCTTGGCTCCTGCAGCCACTGCTGGCAGACCCATGGCACTGCATGGCCTGGTGGGAAAGACCCTGAGCATGACCCCTCAGGCAGTCCCCTAACAATACTGCTGTATCTTGGTGCTGCTTCTTTCTGGACTAGAAGAATGATGGATGTTGCTCTTTGTTTCTCGTGGCACCCTTTCTGGCGCCTGATTCAGGAATGTGGCTAAGCTACCTCCAGTTATGGAATGGCTCTGCGACCTCTAGAAAACAAGGCCACAAGGTTATGCAGACAATTAGTTGTAGAGCATTCACAGGGAATGTCATAGGAATGGCTTTGTGATGCATTTCATGTCTGTCTGTCAGGACATGGAGGGGTAGGGCCAAAAGTGGAATCAAGTTTCGCTATCCACGTGCTTTGCTGGGGGGTTTCTGGCTACTGTGGCACAAAATAATGTAGATCATATAATATATAGAGTGAAGCACTACACGGATTCTCCTTTGGTATATTAAAATGTAAACATCAATCAACTTAGCAGCAGCACATCCAGGACTCATGCATTTTGGATGGATGGCTTGGGAGAATGATTGCAGGGAGGGCTTGGCTGTGTTCTTGTGCTGAGCTTTGGAGACTCTCAGAAGCAGCGAGCCTTGCAAACCCCGTGCAAGGTCAAAGATGGGCCCCGCCTGCCTCTCATTTTGCAACCACCAGATTAAAAGAGATAACTGGCCATCTGGTGAGAGCATTCATTGAACTGTGGCATTGATTACAGGAATTGCTTCAGCCTCTGAGCCACTGTTGTACAACCTGGGGACTGCCTCTTTTTTTTTCTTGAAGGACATCCCTAAGCTTTTGGAAGAACTTGGCCCTGTAATATTTTTTTAATCTAGGAAAGTTTTGATGATCTCCAGTTAATTTCCCCTATTTTCTGCCTAGTTCTCTGATTGAATGTGTTTGCTCCATTTGTAGGAGATACACTAATACAACCATTACTGGAACTGTCCATCAAGCTGGATGGGAAAGAGATCTTAAGCAGCCAGAGGGCTCTCTGTCATTTCAGCTGTGTCTGTACAGGATTTGGCTCTGAAGGCCACTACAGCTGTTAAGCTAAAAACCTGTATCGAGTTAGGAACTGTGGAGAGGGTACTCCTCAAGCCCAAGCTGTGTAGTGTGCATGTACACTAGAAGTTCAGCCTAACCTAGATACAGAAGTGCATCACTGCCTCATTTCTAACCTAATAACTCACTGCCCTCACACACTGGTCAGATGTTATCCATGCATCTAAATTGTGATTTCAGAATTCTTCTGAACATCTTACATGGGATAAGCAAGATTGTATAGTTCAGAACTGTATTTCTAGCACATGTTATACAAAATATATCCCCACCACAAGAGCCTTCTGGGTTCAGTTTTCTTCTCAGGAGACCAGATTTTTGTGCCTGTAAGTGCAGGAAAAGAACACCTCATGATATCTTTCTCATTTGCACAATTGGGCTGGGAGGTGGAAGCTGCAAGGGCTTTGTGTGTGAGGCTTTATGGGTGCTGATCCATGGATACTCCATTATTTCTTCTACGTGAATAAGGTGGCAGTGAAGCCTCTGTGAAAAAGGAGATAACCCCATTGTTGCATGGCATTTTTGGCATCGTTGCTTCCAGGTTTCATGCCTGATAAGTGGACCAAGATACATGCATAGGAAGCTGCCTTATACTGAGTCAGACGATTGGTCCATCCAGCCCAGTATTATCAACCCTGACTGGCAGCTGCTCTCCAGGGTTTCAGGCAGTATTCTCTCCCAGCACTACCTGGAGATGCCAGGGATTGAACCTGGGGCCTTCTGCAAGCAAGGCAGATGCTCTAACCACTGAGTTACAGCCCCTCCCCGTGTTTGCTGGCTGAGTAGGCAAGGCATACTGATTTTTGCATGTGCCAGAGGACTGCAGGAGGTTGTACATTTCATTTCATGCTGGGATTTGGAGCAGGCCTCTTGCGCTACCTCTTCTTGCTTTAAAGCTCATCATGGAACCCTTTCTCATGACTGAGAAGATGGTAGGGAGAGTTTGTCATGTCATGCTGGGATTGGAGCAGTTACAAGCACACACATTCCCTTCACAAATAGGGAGAAGGGAGAAAAGATCTCTCATGTTGAGCTGGACGATAGAGATCAGGGCATAAATAATTCTATTAAAACAATATTGGAATGGAAGAAAGAACTTTTTGTTTAAACCTGTTCCTCTGGTTGTATTAAATTGATTGCATTTCTCTTTGCGTCCCCAGCCATTCCTACCTGTAACTCTAGGACACATGGGGAGGGGCACAGTGAAGTATTAGTAATATTCATCAGTAAGATAGAAGAAAGCTTAAAGCTAAATGCAGGAATTGACCATCAGAATCTGTCATTGTGTCTTGACTGTGAGATCCACTTTTAGAGAGCAGTTCTGGTTGACTCTTCATTTAGAAAAATGGAAAATCCAAGCAAAACTCAACCATCAGTTTGTTTGGGAGTTTTTAATAGTCATTTTTTAAGAATCTGAGCAGAGAGTAGCAGCACCAACAATTGGCATAAACAAGCGATAGGCTGCATGGTGAAAGCATAAAGCTAGCTTGCCAAGTTACCATTATCAGCATGATCACAGAATCTACACAGGTGCCAAACGGCCTCAGAGGTTTGCTCAAATCCTCCCTCTCCCACCTCACAACCTGTTTTATGGCCTCCTGAGTGTCTGCATAGGCAGAAGAAATGGGAGTGGGAGGAGACATACTCTTGTCAGTTGTCCACAGGGCAAATGAAATATTTGGAATGGACATTTTAAATTGCATTATCTCAATAACCATTCTGCCTTTGGACACCAGTTCTCCAAGTGGCTAGAGAGATAACTGAATTTCAGGAGAGTTTCTGCATGACTTGACATTTTAACTCCATAAAATAGACTTAAAATGGGTGTATTTATCAGAAACAAATCTGAGCATCTAGGAGTGGGAACCCTTGCATTAGTATGGTAACATTCACTGGGTCAGAAGGCATGTCACATGCAGCTCTTGCCCAATGTGTTCCTTCTTACAATCCAGCCCATGAAAAGCTCTCTGATTTTCAGAGACCGGCTACTATTGAATAATTGTTGCTGCACACGTGTATGATTGGCTTAATTGCACATCTGGTTCCCCATTCAAAGTACAGACAGGATCTAATACTACTGTTGTCGAACCTACTTTGGGGGTATTTATTTTGCCCATTTTGCTTTTTGCTTCAATAATGGAAACTCCCAAATATTTGTGGCACCCCATCTAGAACCAGAACAATCTACAATATGACCCTTTGAACTATGCATCAAGTTTGTACGTGTTAGTGCTAGAGTGCTATATTACTGTCTTTTGTGTTACACTTCTGCTTGTTTTGCCTACCTAAATGGAATGTATTCCCCCGCCCATTGGTCAAGCCATTGGTCCATCTAGCTCAGTGTTGTCTACGTGAGGGGTGGCTAACTTTTGCCCCCCCAGGATATTGCTGGACTACAACTCCCATCATTATTGGCCACACTGGCTACGGCTTATGGGAGTTGGAGCCCAAGAACATCTGGAGGGCCACCGATTAGCCATCCTTGGACTACATCAACTAGTAGGAGCTCTCAGAGTTTTTGACAGGAGTCTTTCCTAGCCCTATCTGGAGATTCTGGGATTAAGCCCATTTCATGCAAAATGTGTGTTCTTTGACGGAGCTACACCCTTTCACTTTGTGTATCAGATGTAGAGGTAATTTGTCACTTAAATAATAAATGAACAATAATAAATAGTTTAATTCAAGAATGGCCTTAGATATTTTTGCACCAGCCCCCCCCCCCCAATTAGAAATGATATTTTTAATGATATGGAGGTAGAGGCAGGAAAATGTGCCTCTGGAACTAGCTACCTGAAATGGCTGCTTGATATTGCTTCATGATCAGACCAACTCTAGTAAGCTCAATAATATTTTGTTGTCATACCGACACGTACAAATCTTGACAAAATATATGGGAAGAGATCCTTAAGCAACCTGCAGAGGACTGGGGAAGAAGTACCATTCCATCCGAGAAGTATTCAGGTCAAATGGCTTGAGTCAGGGCTTCATTTCTCATGTATTTTTTATATTTAGAAGTTGCATGTGGTTGTATTAACATGCCAGTGTGTTAAGGAGTGACTAACCATGTGGTAAACCATCCACTGAAGCCCTGCAAGGTCTGGATCACCCAAAACAAGTCCAGTCAAAACCTCTTTGTTGTGAGACAACAGGAGTTGTGGGGACAGAGCTGTCTTTACCGTAAAGGGAGGGGGAGGCAGTCTGAGTGAAAATCAACACTGAGTCCATTTGCTTGAGCAGATACTAACTCTTCACTAATTCCTTCTTCCCTTTTTTAAGACATCGGCTTTCAGAGACATCAGTTATATATGAAACCTGCAGGACATGTTGTAATGGCCTTGAAATTGCACTGAAGACGGACCTTGCTCCTTCCACTATTTGTGATTAGTGCTGCTATTATTGTGGTGGTTGGTTTTTCACAGCAAGTGGGCTTGTTGCTTTATCTGGTCTCCTCTTGGTTAAAAAAAAGATGTCCGAACCTGGTTCTCATCAAGACGCTGGCATCAAGCCAGGCCTATTGGGAAAAAGCAATAGCCCAGATGACTCTCAGCCTTCAGTCAATTCAGAAAGAAGGAACAAAAGTGGGATAATAAGTGAACCTTTGAACAAAAGTCTTAAGAAGTCTCGACCACTCTCCCACTACTCCACTTTTGGTAGCACCAGCTTGTTAAGTGAACATTCTGAAAAAGGTGCCCCTGTAGCCAACGGCAATGAAGCAACTATGGATAAAAGCAATTCTACCTCAAAGCACAAAAACATCTCTGACATGCTGAGTAAATCAGATATTTCTTCAGAAGGACAGAACATCTTGCAACAGTTTGCTCAGTCTACAGAGCTGCTCAAAAGAGTAGTCCAGGAGCACATTCCCCTGCCTAGTGACCACGGGACGGGCATCTCAGACATGGAAGCTGTCTCGGCTGCAGAGACAATGAACAGCCCGTCTGATTTCCCTTACCTGGGGGCTTTTCCTATCAACCCTGGCCTTTTCATTATGACCCCTGCTGGCGTATTTCTGGCAGAGAGCGCACTCCATATGGCTGGCTTAGCAGAGTACCCAATGCAGAACGAATTGGCATCTGCCATCAATTCAGGGAAAAAGAAACGGAAACGATGTGGCATGTGTCCTCCTTGCAGAAGACGGATAAATTGCGAGCAGTGCAGCAGTTGTAGGAACCGTAAAACTGGGCATCAGATTTGCAAATTCCGAAAATGTGAGGAACTTAAAAAGAAGCCTTCTGCTGCACTGGAGGTAATTGGGTTTGGTCAGGCAGCTTAATAGTTCCCCCTCAGCTGCTCTGTGTGGAACTACAATGCCAGTTCATGTGGACTGGATGTGGAAATGTCAGGGGTTTGAATCTGTTAGCAGTTCTTACCTTTTATGTTCCACTTGGCCTCAGTCTTGTCACACATACACATACAGGCCATTGTTATTAGTGATTTGGAGAGAAACTGTCTCAGATTGGCCTTCCTGTGATGCTATGATTAGCTCTCTAGGTCCTTCTGTAGACTCCTTACAAACAGATGATGAGGTGGTCGACCTGTTTCTGCACTCCACTATCTCAGATTGCATCTGAGATCTTACATGAGTGGATGCTCCCCCGTGGGAAAATATAATCCCTGACAAAGAAAACTAGCATGTCAGTGTAAGGATTGTTTTAGAACCTTTCCCCCTGACATGCTATTTTATATGTAATAATTATAATAACACTGTACATAATCCCAACCTAAGTCGGGGATGGGGAACTTTTTGGCCCCAGGCCAACTTTGACACGTGGATGGGACAACCCATGTGTCAGTCATACAATGTCATAATGTCACATGATTAACAGGCAGGCTGTCCTGCCCACCTGTCAAAATCCCTTGCATGGCTATTACGAAAGTGATGGGGAGGGAAGAAAGCAAGGTGCATTGTGCAAGCAAAGGCAGTGGACAGGACTTCTCCTGTGCTCTGGGATGCTCATAAAAGACACCTCTCTTTCTCCTTGCCTCGGCTACATGTTCCAGAAGGGAACAGACACACAGAGCCAAGCTGAGCAGGATTCAGCCCCTTGTTCACCAGCTGACAAGCAGGAGGCTAAATCCTGCTTTGGCTGCAAGTGTCTCTTTGCACAGCCAAGGCAGAATTGAACTCCACCCTTCTGTCCATCAGCAGACATCACAAATGATGTCAACTGATGGACAGGTGGGCGTGATTTGTGGAAAATGGCCTTGTGGGCCACATTGGACCCCCTAGAGGGGGTCAAGATTGGCTCACACGCCAGAGGTTCCCCATCCTAGCCTAACTAAACAGAAGCTCTGAGTCTTGTACATTGAAAGGGTTCTTGGTAAAAACATTGAAGTAACATACGAGTAACATGCCATGGAAGACTTCAAACAAAAGAACAGGACTTGAGTAATCAGTTGTATCTGAAATGCAAGCAGTGCAAGGTAAGGACATAAATGCTGCTAGCAAACAAACTTATCTCAGGAATGTTTAGTGTCTAAGATGCAGTATAGATTTTGCTTTGCTAATCTGTCAGTTTCCCAGATGTGGGAAGGTTTGGGGCTGTTCTTCACTTCTCACGCTAGAACAGGGTGGGGGAACTACTTTGAGGGAGCAAGCCAGATTCCAAAGTGGTCTGTTCTCCACAGGCCACTTTGATGAGGTGTGATGTCACATGTGGTTCTGATCTTTGCTGAAAATGGTGTGGCTTACATTCAGTGCCAAATATAAGTAGTGCCAAACGTAAGCATACCAGAAAAGGAGCAATCAGGAGCGCTCCTGATTATGGCTTTATCTGTCCTGCGCTTGATGCCTTATGATGTTAGGTGAATGACAGGTGGGCATAGCCTTGTGAAAAAAGCTTTACAGGCCAAACTGAGAGGTCTAATTCGGCCCACAGGACGTTTCCCCCCCCCACTAGAACTTCCTGTATAAAGAGAGGGTTGGAGGACTCCTGTTGAAAGCAGTTCATCCACTTTCCTTTGCAAGTGCTCAAAATCTGACTGAAAAATGTGTCCCATGTCTCATAGATAAAATTGTTTGTTTCCATGTGTTATTTATTTTTGCAGGGAAGAATGAAAATATTTGCAACATCTCCCAAATAAAAGAAGGACAATGTAAGGTAGTAAAGCAGTAGTCTTTGGGCAGAACTACATGTTACACACAAATGTATGCAACAAACCATGATCCGCACTGCTTCTATGGGAAAAAAAACCAGGTGCAGTTTGGGAGCTTGGTTCTGGTGATTCAGAATAGGGAAATGGTGAGAGGAGGTGCTTAAACCTTCCCACACTTTCAGCTTTCCCCTTGAAATTCTCTCCTCCTCCACCATGGCTGCTTCTCCATTGCCATGAGCAGAGCTTGGAAGTAATTACTTACAAAAAATGAGTTACTTGTAATTTATTACTTTTTTGAGGACCGAGTGGGTAATTCCTTTACATTTTGATTGTAATAGAACAAAGCGTAATTTTCTTACTTTTGAGGAGTAATTGTAATCTTTCCAGCATTACATTTGGGCATTACGCGGGGGGGGGAGCAGGGGAAATCTTCTGCTCTTCCGATTCATGGATGAAAATCATGTGCCTCAAACTAGGCTTCTATGCAGAGTCACTCTTCTCTCGTGCTCTGTGGTTGTGTAATGAGGGAGGAGGTGGAGAGCGAGACGGGGTGCAGTGGAGAAAATAATTGTTAAAAAAAATGGACGGTGGTGGTGAAGAATGGAGTGGAGGGAGAAAGCAGCCGGAGGGCAAGAACATGGATAAAGGAGGAGGAGGCAGCTGCAGAATGAAGATAAAGAACAATGGAGGTGAGAGACAACTATGTGTGTGTGTTAATACTGTGTTTGCACTTGGCACTCCAAGCAGCCTCTGCCACCCTCCCTGGCTACTTTGCGCATCTGTAGTGTTTTAACTTTGCACCCCAGGGGAAAATGTTTGCTTGGGTGGATGTGCCTTAGTTGGTGGCAGGGTGAGAGAGGTGACACTTGCTGGCTGAATGTATGTGTTTTGAGCTTGAGCTTGGCTTGACTTGCAAAGATCTGAGTAGTGGCCTCTGCCTCCCTCCCTGCCTCCCTTACCAGCAGAGAGACCCCCACTGCTGTCTTATGGATAAAAAGAATTATTCTTCTACCTGTGTGTGTGTGTGTGTTTATTTTGAATGTTTTTTTAGGCTACTTAGGTGTTCAGCAGCCAAGGCCAGCACCTTGTAGGCACTCTATTTTTTAAAAAAGTAACTGTAATTGTAGTGATTGCTTTTGAGTAACAGTAAAGTAATCAATTCCTTTCAGAACAATTGTAATTGTAATGGTGATTTAATCCTTTTGGGGCCGTGCAACAGTAATTGTAATTTATTCCTTTTCAAAAGTAATCTTCCAAGCTCTGGCCATGAGGTTCCTGCTGCCTGTTTGCAAGGATAAACACACATTTGGAACCCTGTAGGAGGAAAAAGCAGCGGCAGGGAGGAACTGCAGGATGAAAGTAACATGCAGGGGAAGTGTTAAGCATTTCTCTGTTCTAAATTGGCCACTCCCACAACTGCTTTCTAATAGAAGCTGCAGTCATAATCGCTTACATGTAACATGTAGTTCTGCCATTCTCTTGCATATAAACAATTTAGTCTTGATTAAGATTTGCCGTGCAGATGTGATGGATTAATTTTATTAAATTCCTTTGCTGTTCCCAAGTTGCAAAGTTGTCAGGTCACAAAGGAGGAACCTATAGCTTTAAAAAATCTGTTTTATGGCTGTTGCAGAGCTGATCTCTCCCCACCACTGCCAAGAGGTGATCAAAAGGAAAGGAGGCCCAGTGAGGAGGCAACGAGCTCAGCTTGACTGAGCCCCATATGTGTGCAAGCACAAACAGCAAATATGCACCGCTGACATTTGTGCCAAAGCTAGCTAGCTGTGTTGAATGGGGCAAAGCAAAGTCTTGTGCCTCCTTTGTCAATTGACCTCCCCCCTCAATCAATACCTGGTGATGAAGGGGGAAAGAGAAGACATGTAGCATGCATGTCTGTAACAACTGTCTGAGGCTGGCCTTTTAATAGGCACAGGTCCCTTCTTCTCCAGGTTGTGATCCTTTCTCCAGGTTGGGAATGATTGCTCTGTTGGTCAGGCAGCTGGCTAATTTTTGAAGATCTGCAGTTCCTGAAAAAACGGCCACTTCCATTCCATTTAATCTGTACTTTGTTGTCAGGCAGTGGGGCAATGAAGTGTTGTCTGGTTATGCTTCTTAAGACTATTTCTCTAAAGTTAGTGAAGGTTATAGGCATCACACTCTCACTGAAGACAGCAATACGTGGCACAGGAGACATGGTAACTTACTCTCTATTAGCCACATTCAAAGTTTTTCAATTAGCATCAGACTGGAATGCATACTTAAGGAGGGGGAAGGGATCGGTCTGGGTGGTGGTGATATGGGGGACTGGTATCTTTCAAAAACTGCTGTATTGCTAAATTATATTCTTGTTCTAATTTGCTGAGTCAGTGATCTGGAAAAGGGGAGAGGGAAAAGTCCACCTGTCCTAAAGAGACCTGAAGTGGGAACACTGATTTCACAGGGCATATTAGGCTGAAGTATTTCCTTCATTCTCTTGGCATTATGGGAGTTGGTGGGAGTTAACTGGGAAATTGGAATAACTGAAACTGCTTTCAACTTATGATGAGCTCTGGTCCATTTGGAACAAATCTGTTCTAATTTTGGGAGTTAGGGCTAGAATCTCCCAAGGAGTGGCAGACCTATTCTGAGCTAAGAATTAATTGCTATTGGTTGCTAAGTTTAGATGAAGTAAATAAAAATAATTTAACGAGAAATCTGTTAGGTCTTACAGTATCTCTGACACTGCCATCCTATGCACACTTATCTGGGAGCAAGCCCCAATGAACACAGTGGAACTGACTTCTGAGAGAGCATGCATAGGAGCAGACTCCATAAGTAGATGGCAACCACTTTTTATAAATATAAAATGGATACTGTGAGGAGGAATAAAATGTTTGACTTTTGTTTTAAGTTATTTTTGCCAGAATTTTTTTTGGGGGGGGGCGGAGTCTAGCAATAAAATAAGTTCAGTTGAGGTGATGGAACAAGTTGCCTAGGCAAGTTACAGAGTTGGACACTGGAACTGATGCCATGTGGACAGATGGCAATGAAGATTACATTTAAGGATTTCCTGCAACAATAGTATTGTATTCTCTCGAAGGAATTGTTCATTGTCTTTGTACCTTTAGGGTCACTCGTCACATGAACAAGGGGATGGAGTGACTCCCCTATGAGGAAAGGCTGCTGCATTTGGGGCGTTTTAGGTTACAGAAAAGGCGAGTAACAGATGACATAATAGAAGTGTATCAAAGTATGCATGGCATGGAGAAAGTGGATAGAGAGAGGTTTTTCCTCCCTCTCAGTCTCATAGCAATATTTATTTATTTATTTATTTCATTAAACTTATAGACCGCCCCATAGCCGAAGCTCTCTGGGCGGTTCACAAGAACAAGAACAACATTAGAAATACATAAACATATACAATATAAAACACAATTTAAAGTACAAAATACTAAGAATTAAAACACTTCCAATATATACAACATGTTAAAATAATTAAAATGCCTGGGCGAAGAGGAAAGTTTTAACCTGGCGCTGAAAAGATAGTAACGTTGGCGCCAGGCGTATCTCCTCTGGGAGGGTGTTCCACAACTCATGGACATCCATGAAGGTGAATGCTGGAAGATTCTGGACAAACAAAATAAAGTGCTTCTTCACACAGCACAGACTATGGAATTCCCTCCCACAAGAGGCAGTGACAGCCACCAACTTGGATGGCTTTAAAAGAGGATTAGACAAATTCACGGAGGATATCGTCGCTACTAGCCATATGCTTTATCTGCATGGTCAGAGACGGTATGCTTCTGTATACCCATTGCTGGAAACGGCAGGAGGGGGAAATGCTTTTGCGCTCCGTTCTTGCTTGTGGGTGTCCCACAGGCATCTGGTTGGCCAACGTGAGTATGCTGGACTAGACGGCCATTTGGCTTGATCCAGCAGGCTCTTCTGTTCTTATTTGTTTATTAATCTTGCCCTTCCCTCGAGGAACTAAGGCTGCTGCAGTTGGTGGTTTTATCCTCACAGCAGCCCTGCCGTGCAGTGTTCGTTAAATGATATAAACCGACCTATGGACAGTTGCACCCAGATCTCACTGGCCGAAATCTGCCATTGCAATACACTGGCTTGTATATTTCTGAAGTTAGTTTTCCATACGCACATGTTAAAATATTTGTAAAGATGTGGCTAGAAAATGGCTGAAACGGTGAGTCTAAAATTAGACACTACAGCAGATGCAGGGCAATCCTGTTTCTCCTCTCCCCTGAAATGTTTTTTGGTACAAAGTGTGATGTAAGGGTATCCCACGGTGAGTTCACTCTGCTTCACCGGCTGTCACTTGTGGAGGAAGGAAAACTGGCAACATGATAAACATTACATCGCACATCTTGTATCACTAAAATTTTCCAGGGAGGAGAAGGGAAGAATGAGATGTGAGGATGCTATTTATTTTCAGCCAAGGGCCTGAGCGCGATGCGCAACAGTTTGACCATTGTTACTGGTGGAGGCAAGTGGACTTGAGTTTCCGCTTTCTGCTGGAAGTTACAATGCAAAAGAGTATGTGTGCATTTCCCCACAGGGTGATACATGGATGCATGTAGAGGGAGAAATGCACAAGTTCCCCTTTTCACACTTTGCGGCTTAGAGCAGAAAGTCCAGTTGTGCTTCTGGTTCACTTTGTTAAGTTATAATGGTGAAGGAGGAGGCCATCTGCTTCCTGTGTGGAGGAAATCTTTCTTTCAAAGATTTGGGTCCTTTTGTATTTTTACAGCCATGTTTTGTTGGAATACTCAAAAGCAGTAAATTGGGGGCAATCCTATGGTCTCGCTATGCTGACAGCTACTATGTCAAGGTAATATAGTTTATTTATCTGTTCCATTCATATCCTGCCCTTCCTCCCAAAAGGGGCCAGGGCAGCAGACACATCAATGATAATTTTTTTAAGCATTCTAAAAACAGTTTAAAACATTCTCTCAACCAGTGATTTCAAGGTTGCGAGCAACAGTTATTATAGTTGCAATCCTACATAAACCCAGCAGCAAAGAAGGAAGTGCATCAGTTGAGATAGAAGCAAGAGGTCATGAAGACCTCTGCACAACGTTCCTAGAAACTCTGCTATCACAATGTGGCTTACCAACAATGACCCCACAGTATCTATGCACAGAAGGCACCAACCAACCGGCAGCAATGGTGGCCATTCCAGCATATACAAACCCTTCCCACCCACCAGGCACAAGCATACTCCCAGGAAGAGAGAGCAGTGTGCCTGTCCCCGCACATCAGCAGAGGCCTCCCATGGCCCAGTGGTCAGGAGCCATGCGTACTGAACCCAGAGCCTTCCTGGGAGAAAGTTGAGTGTTGCGGAGGAGACCAAGCTGCACATTTGTATTGGTGTCTGTGAGGGGAACAAGCTTTCTGCAAGAGAGGGAAGGGAGCCATGTGGACAATGAAGAATGAAAGTTACAGAAGTAAGCATCATGTCAGCTGGCAGCGCCGTGGGAAATAATGCCATGGGGAGGGAGAGGTATAGGTTTAAGAACCACTCCAGGCAGATGCAAATAGGGCTTCCCAAAGCAAAGACCTCATTTTGTGGATCTTGATGTCATTCAGGTAGAAAGGGGAGAGGCAGTGGGGCAACTAAACAGCTATGCCAAGTAGCCTGGTGCTACAGGGGTCCTCTGTGGCGCCATGGCTTAATACAGGCATACCGTACCTGAGGCTCAGGCGTTTAATCTCTGGCCTCATAGGGAAAGAGGTTGGGGAAGAGACATGCATACGTACACACTGAAAGCACAGTGAAGTAGCAAAGCAGAGTGACCAGCACATAAACCAACAGCCTCATTCAGGTAACAGTCAGACCTTTCCATGCCCCAGGATGCCTTAGATCACCCTTTCTTAACCTTTGGGTCCCCAGATGTTGCTGGACTACCGTTCTCATAATTTCTGACCATTGGCCATGCTCGCTGGGGTTGATGGGAGTTGTAGTCCAGCAATATCTGGAGATCCAAGGGATGGGAA
Source organism: Rhineura floridana (assembly GCF_030035675.1). Lineage (NCBI taxonomy): Eukaryota > Metazoa > Chordata > Lepidosauria > Squamata > Rhineuridae > Rhineura > Rhineura floridana. Next base: position 175,453,553 of record NC_084480.1, on the reverse strand, counting down.
AGGCTGCCTCTGTCCCCTTAATCCCATTCCATGGTGTTAACATGCACCCATATACCATGTCGCCCATTTCCAGGATCTACTAATTATTTCCCCAGGACACCTTGTTACACACACACCGACTTCTGTTTCTTGCATCCCAACTGTTAGGTTAATAAATAAATGATTTAAATGAGGTGTCCTCCTTCACAGTTTAAATCATTGCTTTGAAATCACTTTGTTTTAAATCTGTCCGTCTCAAGTGGAAAGTCCAAACTGTTCCACTTCCTTCTAATTAATGTGGGGTACAGTCTTAGAGGATTGCACAGACCTGTCTGAACACTTCTAGCCCCCTAAAGACCTGCTTGTTCTGACTCTCAGCTAATTACAGCTGCTGAAAATTGCTTTCTCCCTCACAAGCAAGCCAACAGTTGTAGTTTGGAGTCCTGCTGATATCTGAGGAGCCTGGCCTAGAGTCCTTGGGAAAGATGCTGGAGATTGGGGAGTGAGGGAGAGGAAGTGTGGTACAGAGAAAGGCATTGAGGGGCTGTAGGAAGGCATCTTCTCAGGAGGAAACCCACAATCTGGTGGTACCCAACACCCCATGAGTGAGTATGTGGATATTATCACGAGGAGGGACAAGTGAACTGACCAGATACTGGCTCCTGCTCAAGGTCAGTATAAATATCTGGAAAGGTAGCCAGAGACAAAGCAGAGCATCTGAGTCTTAATAGTGTGTAGAAGAGGGAAATTCATTATTTTTATTATTTATTTATTAGATTTATATCCCGCTGTTCCTCCCAGTAGGAGCCCAGGGCGGCATTTGATACAGCTTTTTATTCATTTGATACCGCTTTTCATGCATGGGTGAGATAGCTTCTAACTCTTCAAAGTTACTTCCCTACATAAGTAGAGGAGCTCCACCATTGTTGCATGGGGGTATCCTGCTCGCAGATGTGGCTGGAAGAAGTAGAAACTCCCTTTTGATAAAGCTGGCTGATGGCTGATGACTTGGAGAGGTGTGTGTATGTCTCCCAACTTCCAAACCAAATAATGTTGTGTTTCTCTCAACATCCGAACTTTGGCCCAGGGTTATCAATGTGGTGCCTGTGGTTGCAATGGTGCCCTTGAGGGCTTCTGGTCCCTCTGAACCCCTCCCCTCCCAGTCACTGCCCCCTTCAGCATGAGCTGGTGAGGTTGGTTACTTTTACCCTCCTTGAAAGTTTACACTGTAGAGTTGGAAGGGGAAGTTGGAAGAGTGACACATTCTCCCATTTCCTCTTTCAGCTCTGCTTTTCAAGGCTCAGATCTGAACTGAGTAGCTGAAGCAAAGTGGAGTAATAGGGTGGGATGGAAAGGAGAGTGATCTGTGAGACTGGGGGCAGAAAAGAAAGGAGAAAGTGAAGCTACAGACATGAGAAGACAGAAGCGAGTGCCAGAGAGAGCGAGAGAGATGTATATTTGAGAAACAGACATGTTGGATCCAGTAAAATGGATCATCCTAAAACTGCATTTTTCCACCCCAGCCACTATTGGCTCTGAATTTCTTTGTCCTTGTTTTTCATCTATATTCCTGTCCATAATCTCTACTGCACCAGCTCTAGCACTCTCTGATGCTTTACAGTTTCTTGCTCCATGCCCCATTCTGTAGTCTACCTGTTTTCCTTTATGGCTTTCTATCCCCATCACTCAGATCTCTGAACATGGTGCTAACTTTGCGTCAGGCAAATGTAAGCCTTTCTGTTCTATAGAGGCTGTTCAGCAGTTTAGCAATCTTGAGGCAGTTTTTAGGAGGTCATTCATATGTTTGAACTCCTGGTGCACACAAGGCATATATGCCTGTTTGCTCTGTTTTGCACTGCAGTGGTTTGATTGCAAATTCTAGAAAATGGGCAACCTTTGGGCCTGGTTGCCGTACTTGCCTGACAAATGGGTCTAGAAGGCCTAAAGCTTGCTAAAAACAGTCAGCTGTTTTGTCTTGCAAGGCAGAAGCGCTTTGTATTTATTCCCCTTTTCAGACCTCCGTCTGCTTTTCTGTTCCTCCTCATCTGTTTCTCTGTCCCTTCAGCATAAAGGTTCTCACTGGAAATGGACCTTGTCTACAATTTTGTCTACAATTTTGAGATGAAACAGATTTGAGAAAAGATTAGAAATTCAAACTCAAATGCAGTTAAACATATCCTGCAAATGGCTGTCTGAAGCCAAAATCCCCTTATGGGAAAAAAAGTTAATTTTTAGAAATGTTATTTTCTGTGAATTCTTAGCCTCTGTAAACATTGCATTTTGCCCCATGAATCCTGGATCACTAGCAAATAACCTTTGTTTTAGCCAGGCTAATTTAACTGAAGTTCTTTTAACACTAGATTGCTGGGCAGAAAATTATTTAAAATGCTTTGCAGTGGGTGTTACAACCCTTTTCTCCTAATATTACATGGTTCTGTGAACAAACATAATGTTGCATGGGGTTCTTGGTGTTACTCCATTCATATCAAGGGGAGGACACGTTTTAAAAAAAGAAATTTTAGCATTTTAAGACATAATAGCATTGTGTCCAGATGCCTCTCAGCGTTAATCATATCATCTGTGCAGGATTATGTAAAGTGCACTCAGTGAAAGATTTCAACACTGTTTACTTAACATGGGTGACAAACACAGATTCTGATGTCTCACCAGCAGCTTTCAGTTGATGTCACCTTCTCAGCAGGCTTCATGGGTCCCACACAGTTCTTGTTTTAGGGGCATCACAATTCTTTCCCTACTCTGGAGCTGTTGAAGTTCCCACTGCTGAATAATTTGCTCTGGAATAATCTTAAGTGATGTTAGTGGAAACTATTCTGGAGTAAAGGCTTTGAAGACTCCGGTTCATTTGTTTCATTTCAAAATGATGAAGAGGAACACAGTTAGACAATTCTCTTCAAATATACACAATGCAAACAAAGAGGAAGAAAGTGTTTTAAACCCAGCATCTGGGGTAGTGAATGTTCATGGGTTTTCTGCTTCCCTGGACTCCTTTGAGTGGAAGGGTGGGATATAAATTAAATAAAATTATGTGATCACTCTCACTCTCTGACTCCTGCTTCCCAGTCCCCAAAACACAAGCCCTGCCATGCCAGGTCAGATTAAGGTCCATGTAATCCAGCATTCTGTTCTGAACATTAGCCAGGCCAATGCCTTTGGGAATCTCACAAGCAGGGCTTCAAGGTACTCTGAGCATCTGCTACTCAGAGTATACTTCATCTGTCCATAGAGGTTTTCATACAGGTCTACTCAGGGCTATTAGCTATCGTCCAAGCAAACATTCCGTTATAAAGCCATCTGAGGGATACTGGATGTTTCATGTGGACAACAGTTGGTGTGGTTAGCACAATACAAACAGATTAGAAATGCACAGCGCTATGACTTAAATTTTGCATTTGCATCTATATTCATGCTGAAGGAACCTAGTGGGTGCCCCACCTTTGGGATTCCCCCCCCCCATCCAGGTGACTTGGGCTCGTGTTTCTTTGGTGATGTTCCAGTTTCCACAGCACTCTAGCCAAGTTTCTTTTTTATGTATTAAAGTGCAAGGGTTGTTTGTGGGCGGCAGGAAGGAAATCAACATTGCTGTGCCAGTAGAACTGGGAAAGGGTGTCTGGCCAATTTTGCTCTGAAGTTAGATGCTGTAATCTTGATCAGGCACAGGGAAAGGAGAGGGAGTCACCTGCATTGTGTCTGGAACAGTGAGAGGACAGAAAACAATGGCAGAGTACCTGCTCCACATAATTTTAAATATCCTTTCTGGAATGACCTTCTCAAATATCCAGTATCCTTATGTCTCATGAACTCACCAACTCTAGAACAAGCCTGTGAAGGTTAAAAGTGATTATTCCCTAGTACAATTACAAAAAAAAAATTCATTGATAGGTCAGGCTAACTCCAGCAGGCACAGGAAACCTGGCTCATTGTCAAAAGAGCAGTGTTCCAACTGCAAACTAAACCAAGAGCTTCCCACAGTAAGAATCCCCTCCTAAAGAACAACTTATCATAGCTGTTCTTAGTGAGACATAAACATCCATTTCTGTCCTTCAGATTCATCAGCAAGTAGACAAATGCAGGAGTCAACAGCTTGGAGATTTGGGTAGCAACTGTTGGATAAAATGCTGTTTATTCATAATCAGAATAATTAACAGATGTTACTTGAGTTGCACTGATGAGAGACTTCTTTAATAAGTGCAACCAAAAGGTGGGCTTTTGGACAATCGGACAATCTGTTGAAATTCAATAAAAATCAGCCATGTTCATGCAGTACAGTAGGGCCACGCTTTTCGGTGTTTCGCTAATATGGTGCCAGCAGCGCGATCAGCTAGAGGGGGAGCTGGAGGCCGGGCCTGGCAACCAAGAGGTCTTCTGTATCTTTAAATGTTGTGCAGGGGGAAGGGAGTATTCCACCTTGTGGTTTTTCTCATTACAGTGTTGCAAGAACACCTGCACTTGGCTGACTTTCTCTTCTCCTAAAGATACAGGATCAGTCTCAGGCCAGGAACCTGGCAACCCTACTCCTATCCCCTCTCTTGCCCCTTCCCTCCCCCTTCCTTTGCCCCTCCCCATCCCCTTCCAATCCCTTCCTTCCCCCTTGTCCCCCTCCCCTTCCTCCTCCCCATGGTCAGTTTTACCTACCTTAAGCATGATTGCACGGGAGTAAATACCATTGAACTCTATAAGCATGCAAATGATCAAACCTGCCCTCCACTCCCCCTTCCTTTACTCCCTCCAGTCTGCTCCTTCCTCTTCCCCCTTTTCCCTCATGGTGAGTTTTACCTACCCTAACCATGACTGCATAGCAGTAAATCCCATTGAACTCAATAAGCATGCAAATTATCAGACCTGCCTTTTCCCTCCTTCCCCTCTCCTCCCTTCCTCCTCCCCTCCCTTCTTCCTCCTCCCCTGTGCACTCCAGCCTTCCCTCCCTCCCCCCCGGTCAGTTTTACCTACCCTAACCATGACTGCATAGGAGTAAATCTCACTGAACTCAATAAACATGCAAATGATCAAACCTGTCCTCCTCCCCTCCCCCTCCTGCCTGCTCCCCTCCCCCTTCTCCCCTCTGCCCTTCCTCCCCTCCCTCTCCCCTCCCTATCCCCCATGGTCAGTTTCACCTGTCCTAAGCATGATTGCAGGGGAGTAAATCCCACTAACTCAATAAGCATGTATATGATCAATCCATTCTCAGCAAACTTGTACGGGCTCCCATTTCCTACCTCCCGGATTAAAAAGCAGAGAAATTCACTAATACGCAAAAACCCTTGCAGTTTAAGAATGTACCTATAGCCAACAGATATTTCTATCAAACTTTAAAAAGCAGGGAAATTGGGCAGCTATAGTGAATCAAAGTCAGGATCGTTCACACCATGGTATTCCCAATTTCTATGTATGGATGTGAAAGTTGGACAGTGAAAAAAGCAGATAAGAGAAAAATCAACTCATTTGAAATGTGGTGTTGGAGGAAAGCTTTGCACATACCAAGGACTGCAAAAAAGACAAATAATTGGTTGTTAGAACAAATTAAACCAGAACTATCATTAGAAGCTAAAATTATGAAACTGAGATTATCATACTTTGGACACATCATGAGAAGACCTGATTCACTAGAAAAGACAATAATGCTGGGAAAAACAGAAGGGAGTAGAAAAAGAGGAAGGCCAAACAAGAGATGGATTGATTCCATAAAGGAAGCCACAGACCTGAACTTACAAGATCTGAACAGGGTGGTTCATGACAGATGCTCTTGGAGGTCACTGATTCATAGGGTTGCCATAAGTCGTAATCGACTTGAAGGCACATAACAACAACGACATAGTCAATGCACCAGGGGAGCAGGAGACCTGACCTCTCTGAGATATTGTGCTGCTCTACAAATTTGTCAAAATGCAAACACAATTTGGGTTGGTCTTTCACAGTCCGATCCACTTGCTGTGTAGCTTGGAAGAATTTGGTAACATGTGCCTCTGAGCATATGGTGAGTGGTGGCAACACCTGCAATCAGCCCAAAGAACAGAAACAAGACATGTGCTGTGCTGATCTTGTTTTAGCAGGGAGAAAGCAACAATATTAAGATACAGTTGATAGAGTTCAGATATTCACTTTAAATATGTTTGATTTACTTTGCAATTTTAGTGAAGTTTCTTATAAGAAATTATTTTCTTACGTTTCTATTTCTGTGAATATGTGAAGTACAGCAACAGTTTGCAAAATTTACACTAAAAAACCTCCAAAAATAATTGTGGAATAATGGCACTGACTATTCTGCAGAATAGTCTCGAGTGGACATCAGGAGTGTCTCAGTTTGCACAAGATAAAACAGTGAGAGGTGAAATATATTCTAGCAAAATTCTAGGTGTGATCTATGTTTTTAATTGACCGTGCCCACCTTGCCTTAAATGAAGGGGTTTCAAGATAGCAGGTTGAAAACGTGCATCCTCTTTTTTTTCAACAGCTAGAGTCATTGCTGAAATAGCAACATATTGTAATAGTCTGATTTTACATCAAACTGCAGTTTCAGATTTAACTGTTAATGCACCCAAAATAGAAACAGAACATTGCCTCCAATTTGAAACACAAAAGGCTGTCTTCACCATCATATGACATTGGCCCATAAAACGGCTTTGAAATTTATAAAAATTAATTGTGACACAGATTTCTAGGATGAATAATGAGGGAAATAAAATTTTCTAGATTAGATTCTCTGTAGAAACATTAGTAACACAGGAAAGAAGCAAAGTAAGAAGAACACCAACAAACATACAAAAATATAATTCTCCATCTTTAGAGATGGCAGGTGTTGCCAACATTCACTATATGCTCAGAGGCACATGTTACCAAATTCTTCCAAGCTACACAGGAAGTGGATTGGACTGTAAGAGACCAGCCCAAATTGTGTTTGCATTTTGACAAATTTGTAGGGCAATCCAATATCTCAGAGAGGAGGTCAGGTCTCCTGCTCCCCTGGTGCATTCACTATAGCTGCCCAATTTCCCTGCTTTTTAAAGTTTGGTAGAAATATCTGTGGGCTATAGGTACGTTCTTAAACCACAAGGTCTTTTGCCTATCAGTGAATTTGATTAAATGGATTAGTGGCTGGTTCCCTGTTGCTTTGGCAGTGTTTCAGGATAAACATAGACATATGTGTGGTACAAGTCTTTTCAATGACACATTGCTACATTTTCAGCATTTGTTTTCAGGGCAGCAGAAGTTTGTTCAGACTATTTCCACCACACCTACACTGCCTATCTGCACTCTTTTTATTTATGAAATGAGACATAAAGACAGTGTCCGCTGCTCCAAGTGGCAATTCTGGCACACTGCGCTAACTGCAGGCCCAAGTGGCATGGTGTACTGTTTCAAGGGCATTCATAAAACACACACTAAAAGTGTTACTAAAACCGGTGATGCTTACAGTCGAAACAGGGTAGTGCTTAAATGTTGACCTTAGACGTCTTCTTAGTAATAGCTGTCTTACATTGACTAAACTACATTTTAATTATAAACTTTAAATAATATATACAGGTGCCTTGCAAAAATAATCAGACCCCCCCTGACAAATGCTCTTGAGCCACTCCAGTGTTGCTTTGGCCTTGTGCTTGGGATCATTGTCCTGCTGAAAAGGGAATTTCCTCCCCAGCTTCACTTTTTTAGTGGAGTGAAGCAGGTTCTCTTGCAGTATTTCCCTGTATTTTGCTCCATCCATGCTTCCTTCGATTTTAATCAGTCCCTGCTGATGAGAAGCATCCCCACAGCATAATGCTGCCACCACCATACTTCACTGTAGGGATGGTGTGTCTTGAGGCATGAGCAGTGTTAGGTTTGTGCCACACATAGCACTTTGAGTGTTGGCCTGAAAGCTCTATCTTGGTCTCATCTGACCACAAAACTTTTTCCCACATTGCAGCTGGGGCACTCTCATGCTTTCTGGGAAACTCCAGACGTGCTTTCAGATGGTACTTTTTGAATAACAGCTTCTTTCTTGCCACCCTCCCATACAGGGCAATGTTATACAGTGCACCATTACTCCTTTCCCAGCCACTGAACTCAGTATCTCCTTCAAAGCGATTCTTGGCCTCTCTGTGGCTTCTCTCAAAAGTCTCCTTCTTGTTCGAGCGCTGAGTTTTGAGGGATGGCCTTTTCTTAGCAGTGCCTGGGTAGTGTGATGCAGCTTCCACTTCCTGATTATTGTTCCAACTGTGCTCACAGGGATATCCAAACACTTGGCTATTATTTTGTACTCTTTTCCTAATCTATACATTTGTATTACATTATCTCTCACTCAGAGCTTTGAAAAGTTACTTTTTTGAACTACAACTCCCATCAGCCCCAGCCAGCATGGCCACTGGATTGGGATGATGGGAGTTGTAGTTCAAACAAAGTAACTTTTCAAAGCTCTGCTCTCACTTCTGTAGAACGCTCTTTGGTCTTCATTTTCCTTCAGGTTCACAGCTTGATCCTTCAACAGTGGGGGGTTTATCCTGACAATGTGACAGCAACGTTAATGGCTCACAAGTGGAGGCCAATGTTGTGTCCTCGTCAGGGCAATTTTTTTCATCTGTGTAAACTGGGAGCTTCCACAGCACAGGGGTTGAATACTTGTGCAAGCAATATGTTTCTTGCAAACATTTCCCAACATAAAACCAATGTCACCTTACAATAATTAATTCTGAGTTTCGGTGTTTGAAAATAAAATACAATGTACCATTTAAAATATAATGTACCATTTGTAATTCAGTAATATGAGAGAGCAGGTCAGGGGTCTGATGACTTTTGCAAGGCACTGTATCAGTTTTAGATGCAGTTTTCAAGTTGTCTTTTATTCATTCCTCTGACTTAATTATTTCAAGAGGTATTAATTTTTATACAGATGGCAATCATAGAAAGGGAAGGGAAAATTTTGGAATCTAGTTGGTATGTGATATGGCATATTTTCTTGAACATTTTAATATAATAAAATATTTTATTGCAATTTGCTCAAGGTTAAGCCATATTCTGAGCTATATTGCCTTGTCTATAAGCCCCTTTTAGTCAGAGAACACTGAAGGACAACCCAATCTTCCCTAGAGCAGTGATGAGAGGACCTGAATGACTGGTGGGGTTTTAATATGTTGTAAGCCACTTGGAGACCTTTGCATAACAAGCGACTGAGTCTAATAAATAACAACATCTGAAACAACAAGATGAAGCTCTAGACAAGGACTACAGGCGGGCCCCGCTTATACGGCGGGTTCTGTTCCGGACCCCCGCCGTAAAGCGGAAATCACTGTAAAGTGGAACCCCATTGGATATAATGGGGCGCGTCGTGCGAAAATGCCGCCAAAATGCTGCAAAAGGGCAAAATCGGCTTAAAAAAAGTAAAATCAAAGCTACCACATTAGCGGATTGCCGGGAAGCGGGGCCCTACTGTACTACATCCTTCCTTTTGTCATCAGCCATGGATGAATCAGAGCTTGGAAAAGTTACTTTTTTGAACTACAGCTCCCATCATCCCAATCCAGTGACCATGCTGGCTGGGGCTGATGGGAGTTGTAGTTCAAAAAAGTAACTTTTCCAAGCTCTGCGATGAATAATAATAATAATAATAATAATAAACTTTATTTCTACCCCGCCCTTTTTCCAATAGGACTCAGAGCGGCTTACAACTAAAAAGAACACCATTAAAACATAGAGTATATTATTAAAAAAGAATTAAACTATGAGAAAAATTAAAACCATAAAATATAGGTTAAAAACAGCTGACAATTTAAAATAATAAAATCATATAATGTAATCACCAAACCTATGACACTTAATCCTAGTCGTTCTCTATCCCAAATGCCCATTGAAATAAAACAGTCTTTACTTGTCGCCGGAAAGACGGCAAGGAGGGAGCTGATCACACCTCACTCGGAAGGGAGTTCCATAGCCTAGGGGCGGCCACCGAAAAGGCCCTATGAAGTAGTGCTATGTTTAAAAAGTCAAGAATGAGTCCCTTTAAAATTCTGGGATACACACAGCTTTCATAGGCGCTCAGGCTTGTAAAGAAAGATTGCACGGCTGGACAGGTTGGTGGCAATTTCATGGGCCCTTCCTACCTCCTTTGTGCCTGCAAAACAAGCCAATAACCAATAAAGAGCTAAACTGTTATGTATGTCAACCTTGCATTGTGAAGGAATGTTTTCCCCCTCATAATGCCATTCCTAACATCAAAGTTTTAGTCTAGTTCTAGCCTCAATACGTTTAAACTCAGAGTCATAAAATGGACACATCAAAATAAAAACCTACAAATGCTTGGAAGATTAAAAAAAAAAGTCTCAGCACCAGCAAAACTTACCTCAGTAAAAGAAAGCCTTATGGTGCTCCTGGAAGATACTCACTCTCCAACCTTAGTCCGTCCTTTACGGAGAAGGAATTATACAATTGTGGAACAGCCATAGATATAATGCTACTTTCCCCCTCTCTTTGTTTTATGAGATGCATCCTGAGCAACCAATGAAAATGAACCCCAGCAACAACAACAAAGTAGATGCCCTGAGGTTTCAGTAATTAAATGAATAAAAGTTTTTCATTCTAGCTTACTCCATTCTCCTATAAGCTTTATCGAGTAATTTTTAATTCTTTCTTTGCTTATTCAGCCTTGTTTGATTATGGTAGCAGGGAAAGTTGCATATTACAGCATGGTGACATCAGTTTTAAAAGATCGATAGCCCTGTCTTCCCACTCTCCTTTCCAGATTGTAAAGTCACAACTTCTTACTGCCCCACCTCTAACCCCCATCCAGCAATGCTACTTGGGGAGAGAAAGGTAGGCATCTCAGAAGCTCTCCATTGCAGGGCTGGAAATATGTGTGCATGCGACTGACACAGTGATCATGCCACCGTAATAAACTAATGCTGTGTAAATATCTCATTAGCATATAATTGCCTCTCACGAATCCCTTCATCATCATGATAGTGTTTGTTGTGCTCCTGAAATGCTCAGGATGGAATCCTAATGTATTCTTAATGGATTAAGCATGACCTGAGTCCAGTACCTTGAATTTTTCCTAGAAGACTGCAGATACTGGAGCACTGAGTGTAATGGTTTTGGGAACTCATCCTTTTCAGGAGAGTCTGCTGTGTTCTGCAGTAGCCTCACCCTCACTCTTTAAGGGCAGATACCCAAGTCTGATCTTGCATTCCAACAACTCTTGATCTGGCCAAACCAAATTCATTTAAACAGGAAGCCATCCCAGTGCAAAATATGAACAAAATATATAGCAGAATTTAGCAAACAAACTTCAGAGATGAAGAATTAGTAGATGAGGAAAGTTCTGCATGAGAACTTTCAGAGAGAAAGTTCTTTTAATAGCTTCAGCTATGTTTTCTAAGGTACTGAGATCAGCCAAAGAGTGAGGACTTATTTCTGTGTTCATATGAAAATATTTCAAACCACTTCCTTATGCCGCCGCCGCCACCACCATTACCATTTAAAAGTATGGAAATAGCACTTTGGGGACTTGTTGAAATGTATGTGGCCAGAAAATTCAGCCAAAGGCCTGAAAGTTTTCACAAGAGGCTGTCTGGTACCATGAGGCATTGCTGATAGAGAAGGTGTCAATAAAGTTTCAAAGAGGTCTTTGGCAGGAGCAGAAAGTTGGAAAAACAAATTTGGGAAGGGAGAACACTGTAGATGGAACTGCAGATATGTTAGATATGTTAGGATGTCAGATCAAACTTTGGAAGATGGGACATTGCAGTTGAAAGATGGGGCATCCTGTGTGGTGTAATGTTCTGGACATTCCTCGTAAGAGGCAAGCTACTGAACTCTGCCCAGGGCTTCTTGTTCTCCTCCCTGCTCATGTGTCCCTGTTCTGTTCTCTTCTGTCTCTACAGAAAGTGATGCTTCCTACAGGCGCTGCATTCCGATGGTTTCAGTAGGAACAAGAATCCCAAAGCTCTGTCATCCAGTGCAATGTCACTGCTTGCTTGTGTTGTCTCAGGCAAGATGTTTTTTTGGCGGAAATGAATGGATGCGCCTTTGTCTCCTTTAGAACCAAAAATATTTTCTCACAGAGTTCATTCCTGTTTTTATATTTTTTTCTCATTTGTTTAACATCTTCAAGTACTACTAAAAAACAAACATTAACTGCTTTTCAAATAATTTTTAAAAAAGAATCCATAAAGTACCAAGACGTAATGGAATATGGACAATCAATTTATTTCCCTGTGTTTTGATGTTGATGTTGTTTATGTGTGGAAGATGCAGTTCTTGTGTAGAGAATGTAAATTTACAGTAACCTTTTAAATCTAGTTACTAATAAGCACTACTGTAATTAGCACAGCTGTTTATTCATTCATATTTTTGTTTGATTAATTTCCATCATTAAAGAAAAATAGTGTGGCTAGTTTCTAGAATGGCTCAACTTCATGTTTATAAATGAGAATATGTTTAAAATAAAGTAGTTTCCCTTTCCCTAACCATACACATAAGATTAAGGTTTAATCAGCAAGATGTTTGGTATGAAAAGTGAAAGTGTACTGCAAAACTGGCAAGTTCTTAAAGCAAAGCAAAATAATAATTAAGTTTAGATCAAGAAGAACTGCACACTAGAATAAACCTGGAATTAACTGCAGCAATTCTCTTTTAGAAACCATTTGAACAATGTTACTGGAATTCAGATATAAGGCTATTGCAGAACCTGTGCTGAACACATATACGAGTCTTTTTCTTCTGTTCAAAGCCCTTGTTTCCTGCTTTCTCACCATCACTAACTGAAAGGCTGTTTGTAATGTTCTAGCGATTCAGGCTGTTTTGTGAATAAAAATGAAAGCATGTTTTGTGTCATGGTTTACATCTCCATTCTGTCCATTTTGGTTGCATTTGGGTTTGTTGTTTTGTTTTTGATTTGGGGTGGAGGATACCAAACCAAAAATGACCTCTTTTAGATATGTTGAAGGTTTTCCCCACAATATTTTCCAATGTTTGCCATTAAGAAAGGGTTCAACACTGTTCAAGGCTGCAATCCTAACCCTACTTACTTGGGAGTTAGCTCCATTGAATTAAATAGGACTTGCTTTTGAGTAGACATGGTTAGGATTGCACTGCTAGGATGATCTCTAAGTCATACTCATAGTAGCCCCACTGATTTTACTGGGTCTATTCTGAATATCACAGACATTAGATGTCCTCCTTAGTTTTTTGTTTGTTCATTTTTTAAAGTAAAAATTATTAATGTTTTTATTAGTGAAATGGAACTATGAGACATTTCCTTTTGTAAGCTGCATTTTGTTGTTGGCTAGCGGAACATGGATGGTGCAAATATATGGTGTATGGAATCTGAGTTACGTACGGTTTCCTTTTAGGCCCAAACAAAAAGCAAACTAGACAGTTGATAAGTAGAATATTTGCTCTAACTGGAAAGGCCATCAATTTTCGAATAACTGGAAATCAACATAGCATTCATGTTGGCAAATTTATAGGAATATTAACTATTCTAGTTCACAGGATCCGTTGTGCCATAACTAAATGAGCTGCAGGTGGCTCTAGAGCAGTAGTGTAGTGGCAAATTCAGAAGTGCAGGATCTTGCTATGTTAATCAAAGTCATGCTCCCTCCCCGCTTTTTTGGCTGTGGGACTGAGAATGAGAACCTTGTTAATGCCTAGGAAGCAATAAGCCCGAAAGAGGAGAGTGTGCCTGACTCCCCACCTTTCACTCTGATTGGCTCCAATCAGCAGGAAAGGGCAAGGAAGCATGTTAGAGGACACTTCTCAGTGGCTAATACACTCCTGTTTGATGCTAATTGGCTTGTAGGATGCTGGAGACACAGGGACCCTGCTACCCAAAAAGTAAAGGGTCTAAGGCCCCCTGAGACCCTGCATGACTACACCCCTGCTCTGGAACAGGTAAACACCCTCCAGGAGTGTTAACTGCAATTCCCAAATGTAAGAATTTTAATGTATCAAAACAGTAAAAACAAACTTTAAATACTTATTCCAAAGGCACATATATCACCAGTTGATGAGACAAATACTTTTTTTAAAAAAAAATGTTCCTTTGGTGTTTTGGCCAGATGCATTTTGACAACTTGTTTTCCTCAGTAGCCAAGTGCATAAAATCCAGGCTTTTGAATAAAAAATCCTTTGAAACTGGAAGCAATATATATCTCAGACTGATGTTGGATGCCACAAATCACATTTACAGTCCAATCCCAGTGAATAATGAATAAATCTTACAAAGAACCCTGGATTTTATGCACTTGGCCACTGAGAAAGACAGGTTGCCAAAACTCACCTGGCCAAAACACCAAAAGAGCATTTTTTTTAAAAAAAATAAGCATTTGTCTCCTCAACTGGTGATACAAGTGTCTTTGGAATAAGTATTTAAAGTTTGCTTTTATTGTTTGACACATCAAAATTCTTACATTTATGTGTTATTTATCCCTAACTCTTTTTTTCTGAACATTTGCATTTTGTCAAGGACAAGTAACTTTTTTCTGTTTGTGGACTACAATTCCCATCACTCCCAGCCACCATGGCCAATGGTCAAGGATGATGGAAGTTGCAGCTCAACAACATCTGGAGGGGACCCTGTTGGCTAGCCGTGCTCCAGAGGGTTGTGTCCCTCCATAGATGGAAGGCTCTTTGATCGATTGGAGGCTTTTGTGGACATAAAGGGGGAGGAGGTGATTTTTACTTATTCCCCCTTTCTCCCACAGCTCCCTATGCCACTTGCCACAATGTTCCAGAGTGTCCCCCACCTCTCTGGAGAAGATTGGAATGTGTGCATGCGGGCGTCTGCAGAAGGAAGGGGAAATCAGCAAAAATGCCCTCCCCCTCCTTTCCACTCAGAGAAGCTTCCACTAGAACAAAGGGGTGGGTGGGGTTTTTTTCAGCAAAGAGATGTGCCTGGATAGATCCCAGAGGGAATGTGATATTGGGTTGATTGGTGCTGTCAGTTACTGCGCTGGAAATGAGGGGTAGGATTAGGAAATTAACTTTCTCTCATAGTTGCTGTCACTAAGTTCCTTGACATCTTGGGGTTATTTCGTTCTGCCAAGGTTGTTATCAGACCCCTTTTGTAATAAGGTTATTTCCATTTCAGTAAATAAAATACAGATACCCTCGGCTAATCATTCTTGAAAAGAATTCTGATCAACGCTGTTATGACATATTAGTTCCATTTTAGTTCAAATGTAGTGTGGTATTCAAAGCTAGTTCTACTCGGAGCAGGCCCACTGAAGTTAACAGAAATGTCTAACTTAGGTTTATTAATTTTTATAGGTCTACCCTGCATAGGACTTCGTTGAATACCTTTCTTGCTTTCTGGAAGTGATCATTGTACTGGACACAATGTTTTGCATATGGCAAGATACTCTCCATTAACGTAAAACAGACAACTGTATTAACACTTTTTTGTCAATAAAAACATTAGGTGAATGCTTAAGAGATGGAATATTTTCTTTTTAAAGTGAATACATTAAGGAAGTAAATGATCAATAAAGGCAAAACTTGTGCTGACATTGTCATTTAGCTGCTACCAATGTGTTATCATGCATTCACACAATTCAAGGCACTCCAACTATGGATGGGTTTGGAAGCTAAGGATGGAAGAAAGCAAATGCTATGTCCCAGGACCACCAAGAATGCTCCCTGCTCTTGAGCTCTTACAGTGCCACTCCTGTTTTCCTCCAGCTCTATGTTATAAGAAGAGATTGTAATTTCCTACTGACAACGCAAACTAAGGAAATAAAAAGAAAGCCAAGTCTCAGGTGAGCATGGACTAGGCTCTGCCCAAACCCACTTGCCACAAAGCCCCGTTTGAGTAAACAGGGATGTAAGTGCCCTACCATCCTGTGGAGGTACAAAAAAACAAACCCAAAAGTAAAATGTGGACCTATAGCTGTGAAGATAGGCTGGAAGGTGTGGGGGCAACCTGTGGCAAAGTTTTAGAAGCCAGAGGTACTTCCTGGGGACTACAGGTGGGGTTTCAGTGCCCTACAGAGTGTGTTGCCCTAACCACGACTAGCATAAGACAGTTTGAATATTCAACAAATGTATAGAGCTTCCACAATTCTCATATTCTTGACACAGAGTGCCTTAGTGCAGAAATTTGCATTCTGTGGTAGAAAAAATAATTTCACACAGAGCTGACTAGTATCACTGGCTTTAAAGGAATATTTCCTCTTCTAGAGCTCTTGCAGCTTCATAAAAAAGGAGCATTATTTCAGATCACAGAATAAACATCCTAGAACTCCACAAAAGAGAGATGATCTGTAATAGGGGAAAACACCACACAACTTTCAAACAAAATGGGCAAGTACACATCTCTGTGATCCTAGAACCACAGCTGCTCCTTTGAGTAGGCAAGACAGCTCTAGGGCTCCTGAAGAACATGATGGAAGTACGTTGTTAGTGGCATTACAAAGAGTTGGCTGACCAAACATCCATCTGCAGATTTCTAATAGAAGATAAGTAAACTAGATGTGTAGGATTTCTTGAGGAGAAATAAAGTGATTTAAGTCTCTGTTCTCCAGCTCATGTCACAGAGGTATCTGTTTCAGATTGTGATGCCTTCATAGAGGTTGCAACTTGAAACACCTTGTTTGGAATGCTTGTGAGGCAATATTTTGGACTGGGTGGTGGCTTTCCAAAGCAGGCTAAAATTCAGTTACCTCTTTTATATCCACACCATCCTGATTATTAATCCTACCCTGAAATATCCCAAATGATGCTGAAGATGCAATTCCAAAGCGTTCTGAGTATTTGTCATAGTTATCACACACCTCCCCAGCAAGCTTCAATGGCATCTCTAATGAAGGGTGGCATATAAATCTTTTAAAATGAATTTGATAGCAATGCTCAGGGTTTTGTCTGGCAAATAAATATGTGAGCAGTGTTTTCCTATTCACCAGGGTGCTGAGAAGCCAGTGTTGTGCTTACACAGTTGCTGGTTTCAGGCTGTTGTATGGAATGGCATCCCAAGATAAATGATTGAAATAAGAGTAAGGAAGTCACTTGAGACTGCGATAAATCATCTAATTTTTCCTAAGTGCTGAACAGAGATTAAAAGATAGTCCCTGCCCACAAGTTCACAATCTAATATTCTACTGCTTCTGCTATTCTGAAAGAGAAGAAAATGATCTCTGTCCACTCTCCCCATCATTCATAATTTCATGAGCTACCATAACTAAATGGCCCCAAATATTCCACCTTTTTCAAAAAAAAGATACTTCAACATTCCACTATTTTTTCCCAGCTCTATAGTTTCCTTGTTGAGATGGGACCTACTAAGATAGTATTTGGGAATGTGGCCACTGGCCACACCATTTGTATAACAGCAAAATGCAGTTTTAGTTTCAGTCATTTTCTTAATTTCTCAAATGTTGAATTTACTCTTTTCATTGCTACAGCACATGATTTCATATTCAGTATGGAGGCTCAGGTCTCAGCTGTGAGCCGGGCGGCGCTGTATCAACTCCATCTGATACGGAGGCTTGCGCCCCTACCTTCCCAGCCATCTGCTCCCATCAGTGGTACATGCCCTCGTCTCCTCTCGCATACACTACTGTAATGCGCTCTACGTGGAGTTACCCTTGAAAATGGTCCAGAAGCTGCAACTGGTACAGAATGTGGCAGCTTGCCTGATCAAAGGCAGCCGCCGGCGAGATCACATCACTCCAGGGCTGAAGGAGTTGCCCTGGTTGCCAGTTATTTTCCAGGCCCAATTCAAGGTGTTGGTTTTGATCTTTAAAACCCTATACGGTCTTGGCCCAGTTTATCTGAAAGAGTGCCTCCAGCTTCATCAAGGATGCCGCACAATAAGATCAGCCTCAATAGGCCTCCTCTCTATCCCACCAGTTAAAACAGCTAGACTGGTGAGGACTAGGGAGATGGCTTTTTCTATTGTGGCTCCCACTCTGTGGAATTCCCTCCCAAACTATCTCCATCATGCCCCCGCTATGATGAGCTGCCGCCGGGCCTTGAAGACCTGGCTCTTCAGACAGGCTTTTGGGGTGGGTTAGGTTTATTACTACTGTTGAGATTTTAATGTTTTAATGTATTTGTATGTTTTTATTCTGTACGTCGCCCAGTGTGCCTGGACAACCAGCCAGATGGGTGACTAACACATCTAATAAATAAATAAATAAATAATTTTGTTACTACTCCGGACCACAAGCCATTTCTCCTAGGTAATTACAGACTTAGACTCCTAACAGCATGTATGTGAAGCTGAGCTTTGTTTTTTGCCCCAGTGGGCAACACTTTATACACTTTAGCCACATTTAGTGTTTCTTCTTTGTAAAAAATGAGATGCCGTTACTCAAACCTTGATAAAAGTGCTGTAGGTGCCAACGCAAAATGGTTGCCATGGAGAGCCCAAAAAAGGTGATGGGACTCTACCAGTGAGTACTGTCACAAAGAACGCACTACTTACATTGAGCATCTCCCATTTTTGTTGACCATTCCACCAGTTTGGAGAAATCTTTTCAGAGCTCTTCACAAATTCTCCTATTTTCTGTCTTAAAATGTGATGGGAGATATTGCCGCAGTACTGGGGAAGGTAACTTTCAAAGAAGGAAATAAAGAAGTGTTCCTCAAAATGGCAGGGGATTTCTTGCAGGGAGGGATAGCCTTACTAGTTGCTGCAGTTGCTGAAAGAGTTGTTTATTAGTGAAGTACTCAGCCTCTAAAGATGTTAATATATATATATATAAAATTTGTCACAAGTTATAGGAAATGTCTGATGTGCTCATGACTATCACACCACCACATTCCACACAGCACTCAAAATGTAATTTAATGCCCACCCATTCTGTCCAGTCAGATCTTTAAGCAGCTCACATTATGAAATGACAAAATAGCCATATAAACCTCAATAAATTCATAATGTATTTAATATGGATATGAAGCTTGCTTAGAGACTTTGCTTGACTCAAGCATTTGTATAAACATGATAGAAAAATAGATGATTTTCCTCATTTGGCCCTTTCCCATGAGCCTCTCTTCTTGAGGAAGTCTTGGCAATGAAGGGTCTCTACATGTAAAGGGAAGCTGTCTCAGGTATGCTGTCAGGCAAGTTCCAATGCATGCTCTGCTGTGCTATACAGAGCAATAAACTCCTGGAAATCAGAGATTCCCCCACTAAGTAAAATGGCTCACTGAAGGGTTCGGACAGACAGGGATAAACTGGGGCCAGCACAAGTGGTGCCATTTGTATGGAAGGTGCAAAATGAATCTATTGTTACATAATCCATGGAGTTCACAGCATCTGCTGGTTTCATTGGCTGAAACTCCTTTTTTTGCAAAATAGTACAAAAGACAAACAGGCCATGTCCCAAGTAGGATATGGCAGCTTGCCATAATGGGAGCGTTGGTCATTTCCCCATATTCCCTGAAAGTGTCATGTACTCTCAGCAACTCAAAGGTAAATGCAGTTTGTGTTCAAGTGTTGACTATTTCAGAGGTGACATTCCAAAGCCATTCTGAGTTTGGTGGGTGCTCTTATCTTTCTCAAACAGTTGGCTAAAACCTGCCTAGCCAAGGAAGTAAAAAGAGTGACATGCAGAGGATTTCCCCTTCTGATCCTCTGCTTTCCCAGTCCAACCAACACCCACACTCAGTGAGCATATAACATTATGCGTGCATTGCTATGAGTTTAATTGCAAAATAAAGTATCTTATTTCAGTCTGTGGTCAAGTAAAACAGAGGGGCAAGATGCATGAAATGAATATGCACAGTAGCTGCAAGTGACAACTTCTGGCACTCCTGGAAATTGAAAGCAAGTAGCTTGCAGGCCTGGCTATGACACTGAGCCTGACAGACATTCTTGCCTTTCTCACAATGCATTGCTGCCTGTTATTTATATTTGCTTTATTTATAAATATATTTGTATACTGCTATTTCATTTAAAAACATCAAAGCAGTTTATAAGAAGTTCAAAACAAAACAAAATCATAAAGTAAAAACATTAAAAATACAATAAAAACAAAGGTCAACTATTGCAAAAGCCTGGCGAACAGAAAGCTTTTCAGCAGGTGTTTAAAAGTTAAAATAGAAGGTGCCTGCTGAATCTCTTGTCGGCAGAGCATTCCAGAGAACTGGGCTGATGACACTTAAAAGCTCGATTGCATGTCAGTGTTAAATGAGCCTTGCCAACTCTTGAGAACAACTAAAGCCACTCCTGCAGATGATCTCAGTGATCGAGCTGGGATATCTGGCTCAGTAGATTAGCCACACCTATTCCCATTTCAACCCAAAGGCAAATACCTGAAAGACCGTCTTACCCCTTATACACCCAGTCGATCACTGCACTCTGCAGGTCAGTTTTACCTATCCTAAGCATGATTGCATGGGAGTAAATCCCACTGAACGCAATAAAACATGCAAATGATCAAACTGGCCCTCCTCTCCCCCTCCTGCCTGCTCCCCTCCTCCCCTCCCCATCCCCTGTGGTCAGTTTCACCTATGTTTGCATGGGAGTAAATCCCACTAACTCAATAAGCATGCAAATGATCAATCCATTCTCAGCAAACTTGCACAGGATCCCATTGCTTACCTCCCAGATTAAAAAGCAGAGAGGAGGTCAGGTCTCCTGCTCCCCTGGTGCATTCACTATAGCTGCCCAATTTCCCTGCTTTTTAAAGTTTGATAGAAATATTTGTTAGCTATAGGTACGTTCTTAAACTGCAAGGTTTTTTGCCTATTAGTGAATTTGTTTATATATTTTAAACATTTCACTTAATGTAGTAAAAATCCCTAAGTGGTTTAGATTTTAAAAAACCAATTAAAAGACAACAACATTCAATAACGTTTCCTAAAAACTAAATAAAAATGAAAAAGAATAGGACTTTATATCACAAATAAAACTAAGCTGTGTCAGAAACAAAACATTGTAAATTAAGAGTCAGACTCCAGTATAAATTGGGTAAACATATACTTTTAAAGTGGCACATAAAAATCATTATTGTCTCTTCACGATTTCCCTGAGGGAGGACATTCTGGAGCCTTGGTACTATCCCCAAGAAGGCCAGCTTCTTCATTGTCACCAGGTGGCCATGCACTGGTCATGGATTAAATATGGGTTTGATCTGTATTGGGGGGTTTTCAGGTCCCAAGTTGTTTAGGGCTTTAAATGTCAACAAAACCTTGAACTTGGCAAATAGTCAGCCAGTGCAGATCTTTCAACAATGAAGTAATATATTTGTAAAGCTGGATGTCCCGCTAAGCACCTGACAGCTGCATTTTACACTAGTGGCAGCTCCCAAACCAGGCACAAGTGTAGAATCACATGCAGTGTGACCAATGTATGGACCACCATGGCAAAGCTATACCTGTATAGGAATGGTGGTAGTTAGCACACCAACCGAAGTTGGTAATGGGCATTCTGAGCTGCCAAGGTTACCTGGGCCTCTAATGATAGCAATGAATCTAGGAGCATCCCAAATTACACACCTGCTCTTTCAGAAGGAGTGCAACGCCATCCAGAGCAAGTACACAATCCAATTTTCAGACCTGGAAACCACTCATCCATAGGATCTCTGTCTTTTCAGAATTTTCATGATTCAGTCACAGTTTATTAGCCCTCATCCAGCCCATAACTGCATCCAGACAGTGGTTTAGGACATGCACAGCCTCTCCTGATTCAGATGTTACAAAGAAATAGAATTGGGTATCATCAGCATAATGGTGATGCCTTGCTCCAAATCTGCCAACGACTGCTCCCAGAAGCTTCATATATGTATTAAATAGCATTTGGGACAAAACTGTGCCCTGTGGCACTCCACAGATCAACTGTCAGAGGCCAAGACACAGTCACCCAGTGCTATTATCTGGAACTGACTATGTAAGTAGGAGTGAGACCACTATAAAATGTTGCTCCCTCCAATCTGCAGCTCATAGAGACCATCCAGGAGGATACCATGGTCAACAATATCAAATGCCACTGAGCAATCCAGGACAACCAACAGGGTCACTGTCCCCCTGTCCTCCTAAAGAAGGTCACCATCAAGGTGAGCAAGGTAATTTGTGACCCAAAACTGGGCCTGAACCCAGACTAGAAAGGTTCAAGATAATCAGTTTCATCCAAGAGTGTCTGCAGCTGAACTGCCACCACCCTCTCAATTGCCTTGTCCAAAAAAGGTGTATTGGTGACCGGGTTGTAGCTGGCATAAACCTCTGGACCCAGCGTGGATTTTTTTTCAGGAGTGGCCACACCACTGTCATTCACCACACTCTGGATCCACCCCATCAACCCTCCACAGATGGCACAAACCAGCCTGGATGAGAGGGGTCAAGAGTGCATGTAGGAGGCCATACAGCGGCAAGCAAGTGGAGGAAGACTCCAGACAAATGCAATCAAACACTAGCGAGTGTTCATTATCAAGTGCTAGTAAGTGCTCATTATCATTATACTCAGTGGCTGTGAA
The DNA here is from genome assembly GCF_030035675.1 of Rhineura floridana. Lineage (NCBI taxonomy): Eukaryota > Metazoa > Chordata > Lepidosauria > Squamata > Rhineuridae > Rhineura > Rhineura floridana. The sequence goes on along the minus strand of NC_084480.1, from coordinate 175,431,171 downwards.
GGCGGCAAAGAAGACACATTTTGCTGCTGCCCTTGCATCCTCACTGTGTCATCCAGTAGAGCTTTTCCAGGTAGTGCAGGGCCTTTTACAGTCTGGCCCAAATGGTGTAATAGAACCTACGGTGGCCCGCTGTGACTTGTTTGCAAAACACTTTGAGAGTAAATCCACTGGAATCTTAACTCTACTGTTCAAGCAGATGAATCTCGAGAGGTGTCCAGAGTAAAGTCTAGTCCTTTTGTGTTGGAAGAGTTTCAGTTGAAACTCTTTCAGTTCAAACTATGGCTCAAGGATGTGGGTAAGGCTCATAGCTCAATTCAGGTGACCACTTGTGCTCTTGACCCTTGCCCTTCATGGCTGATAAAAGCTAGCAAGGAACAGCTGGGCCAGGGAGGTGATTAATGCCTCCTTGCGAGTGGGGGTGGTCACCGCCTGCCTAAAAGAGGCGGTGATAAGACCACTCCTTAAGAAACCCTCTCTGGACCTGGAAGATCGAAATAATTACCAGCCAGTCCCTAATGTTCCATTCTTGGGCAAGGCTCTGGAGCACATGGTCGCAGACCCAATCCAGGCTCCCTTGGATGAAACCAATTTTCTAGATCCATTTCAATTAGGGTTCAGACCCGGTTTTGGCACAGAAGCTTCCTTACTCACCCTGTATGATGACCTATGTTGGAAGAGAGATAGGGGAAGTGTGTCCCCATTAATCCTCCTTGATCTTTCAGTGGCTTTTGATATCATTGACCATGGTATTCTTCTGGCACTGCTCTGTGGTGGTTCAGTCCTACTTGGATGGTCGCTTTCAAAGGGTGATGCTTGGGAGGTATTGTTCAGCTCCATGGAGCTTTGAATCTGGGGTTCTGCAGTGTTCAATTTTATCTCTCATGCTATTTAACATGTACATGAAACTGCTGAGTGGGGTCATCCAGAGATTTGGAGTAAGTTGTCAGCAACATGTTGAAGACACACAACTCTATTTTTCCTTTACAACTGTAGATGTGGCAGTAGTTGTGCTAGACCGATGTCTTACTTCAGTAATGGACTGGATGAGAGCCAGGCCTGTAGCCAGGGGGGAGGCAGATGGGGGTGCTGCCCCCCTGGAGCTGTGCTTCACCCCTCCCCCCAGAGTTTTGGGGGAAATTGTCTTCTTTTGAATTTGTGACATGACAGACAATGAAAACCTCCATTGAAAGAATGACAGCATGTTTTAAGAACAGGAGCAATTTAAGAATAGGGCCCTTTGAAAAATCCACTTTATAAGGCAGGACAAGTGCACAACAAAAGCCTCATCTGAAAGAGCCCCCAAGTCTCCTCACTCAAGATTTTCCAAGGTAGATTTTTCATGATCGCAATCATCCTATAACTACTTAAGTGACCCTTGAAAAGTTAAATATTAGCATTTTGTATTATGAGATACAGTTAGACTCCACCCCCTGGAGATCTGCTTTTCATTTTTACTTGTGTTCAGCAGAAGCATGTTTGTTTGCCTGCACTAAGAAGTAAGGGTTTGTTTATACTGCAGTTATTATGAATAGAGCAGGACTGGGTGCTTTGAAATAAAAAGATAAAGTCACCTTAAAAAATGGCTACCCTAAGTTACCCTTTACTCTTTTAAAGCTCTCACTGTACTCACAGTCATAGTGGCTATTTTTTCTGCTTTTTCTTGAGTACTTGATGGCAAAGGATGAAAACCGTCCTAGATGAATAGAATATTGCTGTGTACACTACAGCTAGCTGGCTGGCTACCTAGGCTGTAACTCAGGCCCAATTTCTGATATTCCTGATATGTGTAGCTCAGGATGGACCTTTTCAGGATTTGTGGACCAAAAAATCAACCCAGCAGCCAGTTAAAAAAAATAATCCAATTGCTTTCCACGATTACTTTTCCTGTTGCTTATTTAGTTCTTTATATAGCAGCCAGTTAAAAACATTCTCCAACAGGAAGGAAAATCTAAAAGTCAGGAAAAAGACTAGAAGGGGGGACTCTCAAGGAGATGTTAACAAACATGCCCTAAAGTATTTATTTTCTCTCTGCCCTTCCCTAACCTTGCAGTACAGACAACTTCGTTTTTTCAGGTGGAATCTAAAACTGAGATACCTAATGCAGCATCAAAACCAAGCTCAGAAGCTCACTGTCTTTACCAAAATAGTTCAGTTCATGAAAATCAGAACACAGGGACAGACCACAAGTGAAACAGGACGGTAGCTATAGCCAAAGTCAAGCTTTTGAGTCTGGTATTCTTGGGAATCTCCCTTTTAAAAAAGGGTAAGACAATTCAAGAGATTAAATTTCACTTGTGTAAATTAACAAATTCTCTGGATGGAGGAGGAGTGAGGGGAAAGGTCATTGCCTTGCCTTTCCCCTGGCCTGGACTTCATGTGCCCTCCGCTTCTTTTACACATGTATGAGAAAGACAAGGTCCCTGATAAATATATTTCCATTTTGCTGCGGTATCTTGAAGGACTCCAGGGCAGTGTACGAGACAAAACTGTGCAGAAAGCAGAAGCTCTCATGAAGGAATATGACAATTCTGAATGAGAAGATTCAAGCCATCTGGAGAAATGTGAGAGAATCTGAAAAGTTCTACAACTGTTGTCATGAAAACATCTCATCCTGTAAAGCCTTCCTAGATCTATATATCTGCATAATACTATAGGAACAGAGTTCTTAGCCCTTAAACAGTCCTGTAAAATTAAAACCCTTTCTCAAAAGTAATATTTCCCCCCATCTTCATTCTCTTGTTTTTAAAGCAAATTTCTTTCATGATTTCAAAGGTGGCAAAAAATAATTCATCAGTGTTAACAAGAAAATCAGCAACAGGACTTGGACTCCTACCTGTATTTTACTGCCCTTCTTTTAGGAACTTTTTTTTAGCTTTTTCCTAATTATTATGAAGGGTTTTTTTTCATGTGCTCTCCACCAGTGGGAGTGGGGGGAATTGGCTGGCACCTTTCTCCCTCTCCCCCAAAAGCCCCATCTTTCTATGTGGTTGCCCCACCTAACAAGGAAGGCTGGCTACAGGGCTGATGAGAGCCAATAAACTGAAGCTGAATCCAGACAAGACTGAGAAACTATTAGTGGGTGATTCCCTAGACTGGATGGAGGGGTTGTGACCTGCTGTTGATAGGGTTACACTCCCTCTGAAGGAGCAGGTATGTAGCTCGGAAGTACTTCTCAATTCATTATTGTCACTTGAGGCTCAAGCAGCCTCAATGGCGAGAAGTGCCTTCTATCAACTTCAGCGGGTGGCCCAGCTACAACCCTATTTGGACAGAGATAGCCTGATTTCTATTGTCTATGCTTAGATTACTGCAATGCGTTATATGTGGGGCTGCCTTTGAAGACAATTCGAAAACTGCCGCTGATGCAGAATTCAGCAGCCAGACTACTCACCATGACAAGACGGTTTGAGCACATAACACCAATTCTGGCACAACTGCACTGGCTACCCAGCATCTCTAGGTAGGGCTGGGAGAGAACCCAGTCTGGAACCCTGGAGAGCTGCTGCCAGTCAGTGTAGACAATACTGACCTAAATGGACCAATGGTCTTACTCAGTAGAAGGCAGCTTCCTATGTTCCTAGTTTCTGGACTCAGCTCAGAGGGCTGGTTTTGACCTATAAAGCCTTATATGGCTCAAGACCCCAATATCTCAAGGATCACCTCTCCCTACATATACAACCTGGACCCTGTGCTCAGCATCGGAGGCCCTTCTTCATGTGCCGCCACTGCAGGAGAGTCAAAGAGTGGCAACCCTAGAACGAAACTTCTCAGTGGTGGCCCCTGTTTGTGGAATGATCTCCCAAGGAGGTACACCTAGCACCATCATTATCCATCTTGAGGTGCCAGGCAAAAACATTTCTTTTCTCCCAGGCATATGATTCTTCAGCTTGGAAAGCTTTTGGAGGGCTTCAGTTATGTAGCCTTCCTAAGAAGGATTGCTCCATCGCCTGTACTGTTTTGTTTTAAACGTGTGTGTGTGTGTGTGTGTGTGTGTGTGTGATTAACCAAACAGAGGTTTTTATTATATTAACAAAACGTTTCAGCTTCCACCTTCATCAGCTGCTAACATACAAATGCTGTTACCAAGGTGGCAGTTATAGAGCTTTGAGGATGGAATGCTCAGAGGGGCTTCATTTGCAGAAGCTAAGTAGTGGTGGTACTGTCCTCCAGGTTCAGGCCATGTGGGGCCAATGTGTCCAGAGAGTAGATCCAAAAGTTCTCCCTTTTGGTTAATGCTGCTGGATCTGCTGGCATCTCTATCGCTGTAATGGAAAAGTCCAACAGGCTGTGACCCTCGATGTTAAAATGCTTTGCAACTGGTTGCTCCACTTTTTTTGTCAAGATTGCCGACTTGTGGTTCCTGAAGCGCGTGGTCTTTCCTACGTATTGGATATGGCATCCTGGTCTTTTGCACTCGATGATGTAAACGATATTGCAGGACCTGCAGGTGATGTTCTGATTGATGTAATGTGTCCTGCCTGTCCTAGTGCTTGTTAAAGTGGCTGTCTCCCGGAGGTACACACAGGTGATACAGCATTTGGAGTGACAAGGATGAGACCCTGGATTGGTGATAGGTGGCTTAAGCACAGCTCTCACCAACAGTCTGCGCAAATTAGGAGGTTGGCGAAATGCTATAACAGGAGGCCTGCTGATGGCTCTGGTAATATATATCTTTTACCTTTTTAATATTTATTAACTATAAGTCACTTTGAGTCTGAATATGTGTGTAGAAAAGCAGCTAACAAATAAAATACAATAAAATAAGCATCATGTCCAGATGTTGCTGTAGCCATGCGATTTCAAGCACTCCTACCTTTGGGTCCCTGAGGCAGCTACATCTGAAAGTGATAGCTTTTGCTAAAATAAATGCAGTGGGGACAGATGAGTGCAGAGCCACAAATCATTGTGAAGACTTCCAAGCCTTGCAATAAATGAAGAGCTGCATCCAGCACTTTGGGCTTTGGAAGCTGCATCGACAGCATCTCTTGAATCAGAAGGTGATTCCTTCCCAAATAGCCCCTTTCACAGCTTGTTTCTGACGAGGAGGAGTACAACACAAACTAAGGCAAATTCACTCCTTGCCTTAGGCCCTTTCCCCCCTTTTCTCCTCTTTCTTCCTTAATTCTTGTCTTTAAAAGGGGAGTAACATGTACAGGGATAGTCAATGTGGAAGCTCTAGGTGTTGTGAAGTACAACTCCCATCATTCCTGACCACTGGCCATGTTGACTGAGGCTGATTAAAGTTGGAGTCCTCAACATCTGGAGGCCACCATGAACTTGGACACCCCTGAACTTGCAGCTCTTAGAATACAATATCCCTTTCTGTCAATGATGATGGTGATGATGTTTTTGGCATAGTAAAGCAATTTGTTCCTATTATTATTATTATTATTATTATTATTATTATTATTATTATTATTATTATTATTATTATTATTATTGTCTTTATTTATACCCCACCATTTTTCCAAAACTAGAACTCACGGCGGCTTCCAGATAAAAAATACATATAATTAAAAACATACAAAATCTACATTAAAATAAGATTAAACTATTTCCAATATTAAAACCATACACACACATAGCTAAAAGAGTTCAAACTAGTTTAAAAATAATATAATAGACATTAGCAATGCAGCACCCTTCACGCCCTATCCTTAGCCTTCAATTCCAAAGGCTTGTTGGAAGAAGAAGGTCTTTGCTTGTCGGCAGAAGGACTGCAAAGAGGGGGTCATTCTTACCTCCCTAGGAAGGGAATTCCAAAGCCTAGGGGCAGCCACCGAGAAGGCCCTCTCACGCGTCCCCACTAGTCATACTTGAGAAGATGTGGGTATTGAGAGAAGGGCCTCTCCTGAGGATCTCAGGGCCTGGGCAGGCTCATACAGGGAGATATGGTCTGATAAATAGCCTGGACCTAAGCCGTATAGGGCTTTATAGGTCATCACCAGCACTTTGAATTGTGTCCGAAAACAGACTGGCAACCAGTGGAGCTTTTTTAACAGGGGGGTAGTATGTAACCAGCCCCAGTTAGCATTCTGGCTGCAGCAAGTTGTACCAACTGATGTTTCCAAACAGTCTTCAGAGGCAGCCCCACGTAGAGCATGTTACAGTAATCTAAACGGGATGTAACTAAGGCATGTGTCACCGTGGCCAGATCAGATGGCTCAAGGAACGGGCGCAGTTCCTTCCTGTATCCTTCATGATTACAGACTGGAAAATATAGGCAGTGAACACTGATACAAGGAAAGGCACACTGGGTACAGTACATTTGAGGTTTTATAGGTAACCAGCAGCAGCACGAACCAACTGAATTGTACCTGGAAGCTAAGAGAAAGCCAGTGCAGAAGTGTAATAGGTTCCCTGCAACTCATATATGAATGGCTGCATTTTGGCCAGTGGAAGCTTCTGTACTGTATTCAGTAGCCCTATATAGTTTTAAATCTCTAAAGCTGCCAATGCTTGAATAAAACTCATCAGGGTCCTGTGAGCTCCTTGCCAGAACCTGGTCTTTCAAAACAAAGGCAATACAAAAGCATCACTAGGCTGGGGACTGTGAACTCATCTGAAATGGAAATGGACTGCCTTCAAGTCGATTCCGACTTATGGTGACCCTACGAATAAGGTTTTCAAAGTAAGCATTGCCTTCCTCGTGAACTCATCTAGTACAACCATAATCCTGCATTTCATATCCTTGAGGAACAACCATGTTAGCCTATTGCAACAAAAACAAGAAGTCTTGTGGCACCTTAATGAATAAGATTTATTGCTACATATGCTTTTGTGGAGTACAGCCTATGTCATAACATTTTATCTAGCAAAGTTGGCTCTAGTCCATTTACAAAAGCTTATGCCACAATAAACTAGTTACTCTTTAGGATGTCACAAGATTCCTTTCATATCACACTTAGCTGGGAACTGTCATTTGAGGTCTTTACACCTGAACTTGAAGGCTGGATGAGAGATACCAGATTGAAATGAAATGCAGACAATATGAAAGTGCTGCAGGTTAGCAACCCTGCTTTATTGTAAAGGTAAGACCACCTGGTCATTCATGGTGTGAATCTCCTTTGAGTAAACCAAGTAATATGGTTTGATGCTGTCATTTTATTATTTTTGTTGCTGATCATTTCATTCGTTGCATTTTTTATAGCTTATTGTGATCTCAAGTTTTATATGATGTGAGACACCTTGTGAACGTTTTTGGTTTAGAGGCAGGGTACAAATCATGTAAATGAAATTATATGTACTAATAAAGGTTGGTCCAGAAGCTCCAGATGGTACAAAATGTGGCAGCGTGACTGCTCATTGGGAAGAGTATCGACAGCATGTTACCCTGCTGCTGAAAGAATTGCACTGGCTGCCCATTAGCTACCGAAACAAGTTCAAGGTTCTGGTTTTAATGTACAAAGCTCTATGCAGCTTGTGACCAGGATACCTGAAAGATCATCCTACCTCTCATATACCCAGTCAATCACTGTGCTCGGCAGGTGGGCCCCTCCTGCAGATACCATCTTATCAGGAGGTCTGTTCCGCACAACATAGGAAGCGGACCTTTAGTGTTGTAGCACTGACACTTGGGAATTCCCTCCCCTTCAATATTAGAGGGCGCCATCTCTGTTATCTTTTCTGCACCGACTGAAGACCTTCCTCTTTCAACAAGGATTTTAAGTAGAGACCTTATCCCAGTCTGTGTCTGGGTTGGAATTGCTTTTTAAGATGTTTTTAAAACGATTTTTTTAAAGATGTTTTTAAGATGTTTTGTTTTAATATTTAAAGTCTTTTGATTTTAGGATGTTTTAGAGTGCTTTTAGATATAAATGTAATAATTAAATAAATAAATAACTGCAGATTTATTAATCTACTCCTACTTTCCAAGATGCGGACAGTAAGAATTTATGAAGAGCCTGGCTGCTGAATCAGATCCAAGGCCCACTTAGCCCAGTACTCTCCTTCCTGCAGCAGCCAGCCACATGGCTATGGGAAGTCCACAAGCAGGACATACCTCTCTCCTACAGTTGTTCCCCACTTATTTGTATTCAGAGGCAGGCTGGCTCTGATCCTGGGATAGCGTTTGTTCATCTTGATGAGTAGCCACTGCTAGCCTTCTCCTACATGAATTTGTCTAATCCTCTTTTAAAACCATCTAAGCTGATGACAGTCACCACATCTTCTGGCAGCACATTCCATAGTGTCACCATTTGCTCTATTGAAGTACCAAGAGCCATGTTTTTCCAGGTCATCCTATTGGTAAAGTTACGAGCTTTTGACAGTGCATCTGTCTACCTGTCTGTCTATAAATCATCATGATTTTGCCTAAAATGTATATGAATCGGCCCTGGAAGCTAGTACCTGGCTGGTGACCATGCTGTACTGCTCATGTGCTGTGGTAGCCGACAAATTTCAATGGGGTGGGGGTCTTATATGGATTCCTTTCTTAGGCAATCCTTCTTGCAATCTTGAGATGTTGAAACAATGGTCCTTCCCATCATAAGAGTTCACTGGAAAGCTGGTGTTATCAAGATGGTTTACACTAAATTAATAAACAGCAGCCTGTCCAAAACAGAAAATGGGCTTTGAAACAGATAGCTGTAAAAACATTATACGTTTGGGAATGGGATTACTTTTTACCTCCCATTTAAAACCACATTATTCACATACTTTCTAATCTTCAAATAACAGCAATATTACCACCATTTAGAGTATATGCACTTTGGTAGCAATTCATTTGCTTTAAGTCCAGGGGTGTCACTACCGGGGTGTGGGGGGTGCGGATTGCATCCGGGTGACACCATGAGGGGGGTGACACCCAGAGCTGCCCCGCCCTGCGCTGTTGCCCGGCAAAGGAGCCGAGAAGCGCTCCAGGTCGGTCGGAGCAGCCAACTCCTCCTCGGAGGCATGCAGGCAAGACCGGGAGCAGCGTCGGCGGGGCAAGGGAGGCGCACCGGCGTTCCCAGGCCTGCTTTTCTGGCTGGGTGCCCCTCCGGCACACGTCCTCCCAGGGGCATGGATGGGGGTGGCTGGCCTCGCGTACACGCACACGCTCAGCACAAGATTTGGGGGCTTGCCAAGGGCCCCCCGGCACCCAGTCTGGTGCATGCCGAAAGCAGGCGCCCGCTTACTGGCGGTGAAGCCTGCATGGGCCTTCCACCGTCAGCCTGGAGCGTGTGGTGAGTGTGTGTGTGCATGTGGCGTCCTTCCCTGGTTCTCCCTGTCAGGTTCCCACCTGCTTGTGGCTACTGCCTTTCACTAGGCACCACCAGGGATACCACCAGTCCAGACCGTCCTTTATATGGTTTCTCACTCCGCTCTAGCACAGATCTCACTAGATCCCCCTGCTAGGCAGCACCACCAGTCACGTCCTATAACCAATACTCCCAGAGACTTTGCCTGAGTCTCTCTCTAGCTGGTTACTTTCGTGACTGCGTGCTTATGCTGTTCGCAACCCCCTTGTATCTTTATAGATAACGCATACAACTCTGGGTTGCTCTGGATACTTGAATTGTTATTATTCCTCCCTTCACCGCTGCCACCATTAGATACTGTTTCTGTTCAGCCTTGGTAATTACCTTGCCCTCCCTTCTGGTCTGTATATCCCCCAGCCAAGGATCAGGCCTTTGGTAAACCAAATAAGTATTTATTACATATCAGAAATAACAAGATTAGTTTTAGAATGTTTCACAAGCGTATGGTTTCATCTATTCCTGTTTTGTACTTGACTTATTATTAATCAGAACTCCAACTCCCTCTTTCTCCACACTCCTGACCTCCACCCTCAAACACCTCTTTCTCCACACTCCCAACATCCACCCAGATTCAACTGTCATCCTTCCATTTATACTCCCAGCCATTCAAACGCTCAGCCAATCATCCAGCATTCTACTGCTCATGCACTCCCCCCTCCTCTTTCACTCCACTTACCATATGTCTTCTATATAAACAGCACTTACCATATTTACACTATAAGCAGGAACATCACATTGCGCGCGCCAGAGGTCCACACACCCCCGCACTCCCGCTAGTGACGCCACTGTTTAAGTCTTCTTGCTTCTAGGTGAGCTTCAACGCAAAAGAACAATTGTCATCCCATCCTCTCTCATGAGAGAGATTGTAAAGGGAAGGGCACAGGACACACCAGTATGGACAATGTCTCTTCAGGTAAACAGAAGTAGTTACCTCCATTGTTACCTCAGTTGTTACCTCATTAGTTGAAACTGGGCAGGGCAAGGAGAGGAGGGAACTTAGCTAACTGCTTTAACTGCATGCCACAGAATATCTTACCACAATACCTTCTAATGCCATAATCTTCCATCTTTTTGGACTCAGAACCCACTGAGAGGAAGCCCAGTGAACTAATGGGAGTTACTTCTGAGTAGACATGTATAGGATTGTGCTGTAAGTTTCCCAAGCATTATAAACCAACTGCTGAAGATCAGCTGTAGCAACACAAAGCTGGTCCAAGTATCAGAACCATCAGAGCCACTTCTGTCCTGAAGAAACAGTTGGGGGGGGCTGGAGCTGTGGTTTGGGTACCAGATGTTGCTATGAATTGGCTACAATTTACTTCTATGGCCCTTAAATATTTGCTAAACTTGTACGGTTGTAAAGAAACCAGCACTGGTGCTCCCACCGCTCAGGGAGGAGAAGTTGAGACACTATCTTAATCCACCAGTAAACAGTGGTTAAGTGGCAAGGGAATGTTCCCACTGAGCTGCAATTCATTCCATGGTTTGCTCACAAAGGGCAGCAAATATGCAACACATTGTGTGTAACATTAAGTTACAGAGTTTTTTGTATATGAAGGACTTCTAACTATATTAATTAAAATTAAGTTTTGTCCTGTCTGTTTAGAGAAAGACAGTCAGGCGCCAGCTTACCCAGTTCAACAGGCAACAAGAAGATTAAAACTAATTAACATAGATTTAATTACCTCCCCTCCTGTGTGTAGATTTCCCTGTTGCATTGGATTTTCCATGCATAGGCTTTTTGCAAATGTTACATCCATCCACCACATGGACATCTGACAGCTTGGGATAGGTACACATAGTGGGCATGGCAAGTGGGTGCACTCTTGCTTCCCCACCATGTTTAAGCTCTATCATATAATTAGACTTTATCCAAACTTGCACACTGATGAATCCCCGACTGGGAATGATACAGATCAATCTGCATCCATAATGTGACTTGGAATGACTAGTCAGAATCAGCCACTTTTCTCACCAGAACATCTGGATATCAGATTTTAAGTGCTTGCATTTCAGTGCCAGTCCTGTGCCTTGCCTATCCTTTTACAGCTTGTAAACTCAACTCAGTTTGCATATGAATGTTTAGATGCCTCTTCCTTTTCGTTTTCTTCTTCATCAATTTCCACTGCATTTTCTAACTGTGTCCTGAATCTTCTAAGCCTTAAAATGCGATGGACCACAGACTGTCAGGTCATTCTACAGCCATTTCAGAGTGGTCTCACTTGGATGAGCTTGCAGCCCAAAGTGCCAAATTCCAGATCCGACTAATCCCTATGCTTTGAATCTGGTTGTCTGCTGTAAAAAGAAGCTGGTGACAACTCGATTCAAGTTTAAAGGCTCTAGATAACTCCTATTTATTGTTTCCAGAGTGCTAAGTGTTTCTGGGTTATTATCGCTGGTGTTTTGTAGGGGGTAGCCCATCAGAGCTAGTGTCTGAATATGAAGGGAAAAGAGAAAAGACTCCTCAAACTTCCTTTCACAGTGGACCCAAGCCTTTCTCAGGAAATTCCCTTTTCCCACACTGCTATTGTCATGCAGGATGAGGGTAGCCATGTCAGCCTTCATCATCTGCTCATTAGGACCATACCAAGTGCTCCAGTATCCTCGGGGCTCCTTCACTGCACCCAGACTCTTCCTTTATGATCATGCAGAGAGAGAGAAAATGTGACTGGCACAAATTCTTGATAAGCTCAATGGCATCTAGGAAGAAACTGTTTTCCCACTCCTCATTAATATTCTGATTACGTGGGATGCACGAAAGCCTTGATTCTTCAACATGCACCCTGCAGTTATCCAAGTCTCATGTGGCCTATACATAAATTGCCAACTCAAGCCTTAAACTCGTTAAAAGAAGCCTTCTGCACAGCCAGTAAAAAAACAGCTCTTTTCAGAAAGGGGCAACAGGTGAAATTACAGATTTCATATTGGTTTGTGATATCCATACCCTTATTTCCCCCATGCCCCACCTCCTGATCTGGGCTGTTCATTCCAACCCTTTCCTTAGATTCCTGATTGGTAATGTTTGTCTCATTCCTTGGGCTTAATATACACTTTGTGGCATTGGCTTTAAAACATGAGTTGCTTTACATTTACTTTGAGAGTAAAGTATTCAGGTCCCCATCTGAAGTTGTCAAAGAATATTTACCAGAATGACATGGCAAACTGATTCACATCACTTTCAATATATTTTAAATGAACAGTTAATTGTTGAATTGTTAGTCTTATGTTGTAAAGATATTATAATTTTATTATGCATTATGGTTATTGCACTATTTTATCTAGAATCATAGAACAGTAGAGTTGGAAGGGTCCTATAAGGCTATCAAGTCCAACCCCTTGCTCCATGCACTATTTATATTCTGTGAACCATTTTGAGCCCGAATGTATTTGTGAAAAATGTAATACATAAAGCTACAATTCTCAGTCTAACAATCAATCCCTCTTCCCAGGGAACTCTGGGAATTGTAGCTCTGAGAGGGGAATATCAGTCTCCTAACAACTCTCAGCACCCTTAACAAACTACAGTTCCCAGGTTTCTTAGTGGGAAGTCATGACTATTGAAGTGATATGGCCTGTGTACTAGCCATTAAGACAGCTCGGTAAGGCATCACAGTGGCAGTTTCCCTGCTACCAGTCAAAAGAATTGGGTGGTTATTTAAATGCAAACAAGGTGGAGCTATCACTTTACATAATAAGGAATTGGATTCTGCAGTGAGACATAATCTGATTTAAAAGAATGGCATCCTGGTGGGGGCCATTGAAATAACAGGACAGGGAGACAGTTGCCTTAGAAGCTTTATGGTTAATCTGCCCCAGTTGACAGCTCATTTGAAAATGTTAATTTATCTAAATATATGCATAACAACAGCTGCCCTTCAACAAGCATTTAGGGCAAACTTTTAAAAAACCCATCTGGTTTGTAAAAATATGCCAGTTTGGATGGTTTAAATCCAGTTAGAATCAATTCTAGCTGAAGGTGCTTCGTTTGGGTTAATGCATTTGGGGCCTCATGAGACGTAACATTGTTCTGGTCAAGTCCTCCAGTGGCCCATTAACTAGGGGAAGGGAAAATGAAATACAGCATAAAACTTCAGATTTAATATCAGCCAGCATCATTATTAAATGACCAAGATAGTTACTAGTTCTCATGTCTGTCTTGCTCCAGAACCTTCTGAGATACTCTCATAGACAGCTCCCTGACTTTTGTCATAATCCCTAAAGACCAAACCAAAGATGTACACCCTCTCTCCTCTTTTCATATGGTTACATGAGAAGGGGATCAGGAGGAGGTAGAATGATCCCCAGAAAACTAGGGTGGTCATGTCTCCCATTTTACAGTCCTCTGTTTGAAAAGCTGTCCACTCCAAGATTGGTTAAAAGATAAAGAGCCCTAAGAAGGGAGAGCAGGAGGGGCCTTGAAGTTGCCCGTCAATAATCTGCACCTGGATGACAAACTGAGCAGGCATGCAGGTCACCTGGCCACAGTGTTCCACAGCACAGTGAAAAGCTGTACTTTATTTCCTATTTAAATTACAGAAATTATTTCAAAATTTCCATCTACGCTTAAAATTAACATGCAATGTTTATGAAAATTTGTTTCTTCTTTTGTCTATTTTTGGTGATGATTAAATGGATCATTTAGGGAAATGAGTCATTCTTACAGGCTTTCCTTAAAGCTGATTGATTTCTGACCCATTTCCCATCGTTCTTTGAGGTTCCCCTCCAGAATTTTAAATTTAAAAAAGGAGAATTGAAAATATATATCCTAATTCTGGGGTCTCTAGGACATGCAGTCAGGGGAAATTCCTGACTGCCTCCGATTATTCTAGTCAATTTTTATTATACAAACTTTGTTTATTTGAACAAACAAATGAAACCTTGCTGGTTCACAAAGGAATTTTACCGTATATATGAAAACAGCCTTTGAAGTAGAACACAAGTTAGTCTAGCATCTCTGATTGCTACATGCAAGAGAAACTGAGATTTGGAATCTTGATTAGCCCAGCCTCTCTCTCTCTCTCTCTGTCTAAATAAGGGCCCTGAAATCTCAGGGGATCTGGGTGAAAGAAGATATCTGCACTGGCCTCCTCCTCACTACATGCTTCTTTCCCTTAGCCATCCTTCAGTGTACCATGCTTTAGGTAGGTACCATGTCACACTGGGGCTCTGTACTGCACTGACAGATTTTGTGAAGGAGAATAGAGGCTAAAAGTATTTGGAGGGATTGATCTCTGTCTTTCTCCAATCCAGGCAATGGAAGCAGGAAATGCTTGTGCCCTGCTTTCTGCCCTCCAGATGTTTCTGACTGAAAAGGCACACCAGGAAGCAGAAGGAGAGAAGATGAGTTGTCCAAGGTCACACAGCAGATTGACAGCTGAGAAGAGAATCCTTATTACGTGAAACTCAATCCGGCATGTTGTTCACATGAACCATCACTTCTGTTGCCGGACTTACCAGGGTTAGGCTAAGTGTTACACAAGAAACTGTCAAGAAAGTAGCAAGTCTGTGCCATTGGCAATGGAGCTGTGCTGGCTATGCACTGAGCAGTCTTTATCCTGTGACTTCATTGATTAGTTCAGAGCTTGGAAAAGTTACTTTTTTGAACTACAAATCCCATCAGCCCAATCCAGTGGCCATGCTGGCTGGGGCTGATGGGAGTTGTAGTTCAAAAAAGTATCTTTGCCAAGCTCTGGATTAGCTTTGTGCAAATCCAGATGGGAGGTTTCCTTTAATTTGCTTGACTTACAGAACTAAAGGCTGCCCTAAAGATTCTTCTTACTGCGCTCAAGGCTGACCTTCTGCTGCCCATTTCCTGCCAGGTTTTGGTTCCCGATTTACCAGGAACAGTCTGCTTCAGCCATCAAATGCCTGCCTGCCGGTCGTAGGGTCCAAGAGAGTCAATACTGGGGAAGATACTCTTTTATGCAGGTTTCTGCCCAGCTCTGTAGTATCCCCCTCCTCCATTTGATCCCAAACTAGGGCTAAACTAGATTTTATGCAGTATAAGACAATGACATCTACAAGTCAGGAAGCCCGGAGGATTGTTGTTAGATCTAGGGCCTTTTCTGTGGTGGCCCCCGAACTCTGGAACAGCTTACCTGTGGAGATACGCCTGGCGCCTACGGTGCTTTCTTTTAGGTGCCAGGTTAAGACCTGGCTATACTCCCAGGCATTTTAATGTTTAATGTTTAATGTTTTCATGTTTAACGTTGTTAGTTAATTTGCTGTTATGTGTTATTGATTTTATTATACTATTGTATTTTAATCCTGTTTGTACACCACCCAGAGAGCTATTAGCTATGGGCGGTCTAAAAATGAAACGAAATAAATAAATAAATAAATAATAAGTGTAACCCCTACCCTGTAGACTATTTTTTTTCTCAAAATCATCAGTGTGTTGGGGGATATTTTGTGGGGAGGGGTAATGGCAGGAGAGGAAAAATGAAAAACAATCCAGTCCCTGCTGTTCCTTCACTCCTGATTATAGTTTCCCATACAGTGGTACATGCCCTGGTCTCCTCTCGCCTAGACTACTATAATGCACTCTACGTGGGGCTACCCTTGAAAATGGTCCAGAAGTTGCAACTGGTACAGAAAGCGGCAGCGCACCTGATTAAAGGCAGCCGCTGGCGAGATCACATAATTCCAGTGCTAAAAGAGTTGCACTGACTACCAGTTGCTTGCCGGGCCCAATTCAAGGTGTTAGTTTTGACCTTTAAATCCCTATACGGTTTCGGCCCAGTCTATCTGAAGGAGCGACTCCAGCATCATCAGCTATGCCGTCCAACAAGATCAGCCTCAAAAGACCTTCTCTCTATCCCATCAGTCAAACAGCCAGACTGGTGAGGACTAGAGAGTGGGCTTTTTCAATTGTGGCCCCCACCCTGTGGAACTCCCTCCCAAATGATCTCTGCCATGCCCCCTCTATGAGTTTCCGCCAGGCCGTGAAGACCTGGCTCTTCAGGCAGGCTTTTGGGGTGGGCTAGATTTTATTATCTTGTGTCCAGATTTTTAATGTTTATTGTACAGGAGGGCCCCACTTTATGGCGTTCCGCTGATGCGGCGGCTTTCAATCAGGGGAAATTCCCCGTTTTAAAGCCGATTTTGCCGTTTTGCGACGTTTTCGCATCATTTTCGCGCGATGCGGCCCATTATAGTCTATGGGCCCCCGCTTTACGGCGATTTCCACTTTACGGTGGGGGCCTGGTCCCTAACCCGCCATATTAGCGGGGCCCTCCTGTATCTGTATGCTTATTTTGTATGTTGCCCAGAGTGGCTGGATAGCCAGCCAGATGGGTGACTAAGAAATTCAATAAATAAATAAATGCTTGGTTTTCATTTTTTAAACATAACCCTTTTGGTGGTACTTTTACAAGCATCTCTAGTGTTATGTGTACTCTGGCCCTGATCTTGTGAATGAATAAGTGCCCCTTAAATATAAGTCTTGGAAGAAAAGAAGTGGATGAATTTTATTATCCTTACAGAGGGACTGTTCTAAATTTCACAAAGCTCTTCACAGGAATGAATTCAATAGCTTATCAGTTCAGAAAGCATCATGATAGCAAGGTTATAGAGAGGGAAGGAGACACTGCATCCAGAACGTTCTGAGGGAAACTTTATCCATGGCAAAACCTAAAGAAGCATTTCAAGGGAACCTGCAAGCTTACTAAGATTGTGCCCATTTTGGTTATTTTCTCTGTGAAGCATCAGAAGATAGCCTGAGTGGCTGGACACTGCATCACAGGCATTAATGAAATGACAACATTCCTGCAAGAGATCCTGGTCCCCATATTTCAAGCTGACTTCCATAACTATCTATGAGGAAATACACACACAAGTAGGTGTGCCGACATGCCATTTTAAGAGGTAAAATAAATTTGGCTTCCCCCCCCATCCCTCATTATTTCTCCATGAAGATAAGCACAGCAGCAATGAGAGCAACAGCAAAAAAGGAAAGAATATGAAAGTCTTACCCCACCCTCAACACATACACCCCTCTAAGGTCACACATGAGTCTTGGTTGGTACATGATGTTGGGCTGTGACCCATAGGCATTACTGTCTCTAGTTGTTTTCCATAAAGCCTGCAAGTTTGGAGAAGTAACTGTTATCTCTTGGCCTGAGAGTGAGCAGACACCCAAGGCCAGCGGTTGTCATGGTAATGTGAGATAGCAACTGGGAAAGTTCTAACAGAGTCTGTAAGTTGTGTCTTCTGAATATTGCCTCTGAACTGTGAGGCTGGTCTTCTGTGTATTGCCTCTGAACTGAGAGGTTCTTTTCTGTGTACCTTTGGAGAGAGATGTACCAGAAGGGGGGTGACTGAAGAAACTCTACATATATTTACTCTTAAGCCTCTGGCCATAATGTCTTAATAAAGACTCTTAACATGCTCTAATGCTCTGAAGAAGTTTCTTGCTCAACTTAACTCCAACGTAATGTATGCTGTTTCACGCAACAACGCTCACACGTCAACACATGATGTATCTCAGAATCCACTACAGTCTTTCCATTGTCTTCAGTAGGTAATTGTCAAAGGTCTGGATGGATTCCTATTTTAGTTCTTGTAAAGAAAGTGTACAAAAGAAAGCGTACTGCAGATCAGCAACACTGGGCTGATATATCCATCAAGAGACCAACAAATAATTTCTTTTAATACAGAAGGGATTGCAGACTGAAAATGTAATTAGCATGGGAGATATATTCAGAGAATCTGGCTTGCAAATATAATTCATGGTTAACGCCAAAATTCAAGAGATAGCTCTCAAAGCTTTGGAAATGTGGATGATATTTGAGAAAGATCATGGCAACATTCTGGAAAGAGAAAAGGGGCCTCTCAGTAACAGGTTCATCTGTTGGTTCAAGCAGCTCAGAGCATTTTGAGGAAGGTAGTTTCATTTCAGTAACAGAGATTGAGCATTGAAGTCAGGCACAAGCCAGGGAATCAAACACCACACCTTGTTCAGAACTTCCCCTGCCACCTTGACAAATGATTGCTGGCTTTGTCAAAGCATCTGGCTGGCTCTTTCAGAGCAAAGTATGTTGCATCTGACTCTGGGGGCCATGGTGTGTATTTGTAAACACGGATGTGGGCAAGCCTTAACAAATCTTATTGTGCTCCTAAAATAATTCAAGAACTACTTACTTTGTCACTATGCACAATACAAAAAAATCAGGACATTTCTCTGTCCCCTGAATTTCTGGACAAAAAAAATCAATGCAGCTAGCAACAGTATCTGGAAATATATCCATCATCAGGCACTGAAGGCAAAAGCAGAGATTAAAAAAGACATGGGCCCACCAAAATGGTATCCAATGTCAAGTTCTCTCCCCTCATATAACATATAGTAGTAACATTTACCCATGTCCCGACACCATGCTTCTACTCCACAACATTGGCTTCCACTGGTGATGTTAGAGAAAAACACAATGTGAGGACATCAGGATATAGGGAAGGCCTACTTCACATAATTAAGTGGATAGGGACAATTCAACATGGGGATGCTATTTATGGTGGCAGCCCCAGGTCTTTCATAATGTCTAGTTCCATTCGAAAGTTTCAATAAATGGATGCAATATACTTCAAGTGACTGCATAGTTCTCTTATCAGTGTACAATATATAAGATGTAGTGCTTGGGGGCACATGGATGCTTTTTTTTTTACATTCCCTTCTCAGGCATGAGCAACCTGTCGCCTGCTCCATATGTGTGTCTTACGTGCTGTCTCTGATCATGGCCTATATCAGGGCTGTTTGGTGAAGCAATTCCATGTAGAAAAAATGCATGTGGATCGCTGTGCATGCACCCACAGTGAAAAAGACATATATGCTCAAACACGATGAACGACATGTGGAATACAGGACAGTCAGAATGGAGTTCTTCTGATTTTTCCTACATAGGCATGCTTTCTGAGTAGGAAACATGAAATATTTGAAGAGATCCTAAGACTCTGGCACAGGTAATTCTCATCTTTGTCCACTTGAACCACCAGATGTGAGTTAATTGAAATCTAGGTTTACATATGAAAACAAGTAATGTTAATGTTTGCACTCACGAGCATTTCTTTAATTTATAAATGTGTATTGCCTTTCAATCACTATTGGTAGCATGAATCACAGATAATAATGATAAACACAGTAATAAAATACTATAAAACAACTGCAATTGGTGGAACAGTAAAAAAAAGCAGTGTTAAGCAATCAGATTTAATAAAAATTTAACAGAAGACTGAGGAAATAAAAAAAGTTATTTGTTTGGTATCAAAAATATATTAGCAGGCTGTAGGTATCAGGAAAGCCTCTCTAGGGGGACAATTCCACAAGCGGGCACCACAAGGGTTTAGGGTTATTTATCTATTTCAAAATGTATAAGCCACTCGACATTCAAGGAATACCTGTGTGGTAAACAGAAATAAAATAGAAAACTGTTTTAAAAAGCAAAAATGCAAAAACCAGCAAGAATTAAAAATTACAGAAATAAAATAGCCTCTGGGAAGGCTTAGGAGAAACATATGGTTTTCAACAAACATTGAAAACACAAGAAAGTTAGGGCTTGCTCACTTCTAAGGGAAGAAAATTCCAGCAAACCGGTGCCACAACACAACACTGAAAGCATGTGGCTGAGTCACATCATGGTTTATTACAGGGGTGTGCGGCGCCATCAATGGATACTCACCCTTTGCCTGTGACTGTAGGTTGTTTTAACTGGTTTTTAATACTAAATTTTAAATTGTTGTAACCTGCCCTGGGACCTGCTGGTGAAGGGCAGGTAAGAAATTTAAGGTCATCCTCATCCACAGATCTAAGTGACCAGGATGGGATGATGTAGGGGGAGAGGTGCCTCCTCAGACATCCTAGCTCAGAATCGTTTAGGGCTTTATACACCAGTAGTGAAACCTTGAATCTAGCTCGGTAACAGATTGGCAGCCAGTGCAATGCTTTCAGCAGAGGTATCACATGCTGCCCCAAAGAGTAACCATGCAGCAGCATTTTGCATTATTGGCAGCTTCCGGACCAAATTCGAGGGCAGCCCCACATAAAATGTGTTACAGTGATCACATTTAGAGTTTGCAAATGTGTGGGTTTCTGCCACCAAGCTATCCCTGTCCAGCAACAGTCGGAACTGTCATACCAGCTGAACCTGGTAAAAGGCACTCCTAGACACTGAAGACATTTAAGTTTCCAGTGACAATGCTAGATCAAGGTTTTGTTTAGGTGTATGTTAGGAGGGCTTTGTGTCAGTGGTGAATTACCTCAGGGCATATTTCTACCTGCAGTTACCTGGAAAGGTAGGTGTAGCTTTAAGACTATCTAATCTTGTTCCAATAGTATGAATGGAGAAACAGTCTCAGAGATGAAAGGTCTGGAGTACAACTGGCTTCATGAAGTGGCATATTAACTGCAAAGACTTGGGATGAGGACAACCCTACAGTGTGTAAACACTGTGCACTTGCAAACTGCTTCAATATCCCTTGTGGGTGGAGGCAATTTCACCGTAACACTCCCCACATGCAGAGGCTGAAGTGCAATAGCTACCTTATACAAGGGTACTTTTGGAGATATAGGCCTTACAAAGATTTGCAGCCTGCAAAGCATTTATTATTATTATTTATTTATTTATTTATACCCTGCCCCAAAGAGTAACCATGCAGCAGCATTTTGCATTATTGGCAGCTTCCGGACCAAATTCGAGGGCAGCCCCACATAAAATGTGTTACAGTGATCACATTTAGAGTTTGCAAATGTGTGGGTTTCTGCCACCAAGCTATCCCTGTCCAGCAACAGTCGGAACTGTCATACCAGCTGAACCTGGTAAAAGGCACTCCTAGACACTGAAAACATTTAAGTTTCCAGTGACAATGCTAGATCAAGTACTCCCAGGCTACATGCCTATTCTTTCAGAGGGAGTGCAGCCTCATCCAGGACAGGTAACTGATCAGTTTCCAAGACCCTGGAACCATTCACCCATAGCACCTCATTATTGTTGGGATTCATTTTCAATTTATTTGCTCTCATCCAGCTCATTATCAAGTCAAGGCACTAGTTCAGACACAGCACCTGATTCAGATGTTACCAAGAAACAGAGTTGTGTATCATTAGTGTACTGATGACACTATACTCCAGATCTCCTGACCAAGCCCAGTGGCCCCATACTGAATAGCATTGGTGACAAAACAGTGCCTGCAGATCCAGACGCCAAAAAAATGGTCATCCAGTGCTACTCCTTGTAGGTAGGAGCAGAACCAATGTGACAGTGTCCCCTACTCCCAATGCACAAAACCAATCCGATAGGATACCATGGTCAATAGAATCAAAGGCCACTGAGAGATCAAGGAGAATCAACAGGGTCACACTCCCCTTGTCTCTCTCCTGATAAAGGTCATCCACCAGGGTGACCAGAACTGATTTGGTCCCAAAACCAGGCCTGAATCCAGATTGAAATGGGTCTACTAAATTGGTCTCATCTAAGAGTGTCTGCAGTTGCACCACCACCACCTTCCCCAAAAAAGACTTATTAGCAATTGGGTGGTAGTTGTCAAGAACCATTAGATTCAGGGCAGGCTTCTTTAGGAGTGGTCACACCACTGCCTCCTTCAAGGTAGTAGGGGCCATCCCATCATGCAGAGATGTGTTAACAATGTCCTGGATCCACTGAGTCAATTTCCCTTGGCTAGCTTTCATAATTCATGAAGGATAGGGGTCAAGAAGGCAGGAGACTGATCCCATTGCTATGAGCACCTTGTCCTCACAACATGTTGTGGCGTCATCAAACCACAACAATTGAAACTAATCCCATATAACAGGGCGAGACAGTACATTGCACACATCATGTTGTTCATCACTTGAATCTGCCGTAGTTACAGCATCCAGACTAATGCAAAGGAAGGAGATACTGAGGAGACTAAGGCCCCATCAACTGGGACAGATGTTAATCTTCAAACTACTCAAAAAGGTTCTGCTGGACAGCTACTAGCAGATGCAATAGAGGCAGCAAAGTAAGCCTTCTTCATTGCCTCCACCATCACATGATAGGCACAATTATATCTGTGTATACCCAGTCTGCTTCTGTGTTAGAATTGCTTTTAAATATGTTTTTAAACCTTTTCTTTTATACAGTATGTTTTTAACCTTTTTAAGATGTCTTCAAAGCTTTTTTAAAAAAATGTTTTTAAAGTTGTTTCGTTTTAATGTATTTTAAAGTCTGTTTTTATGTTTTAAAGTGTTTTTAGTGCTTTTGTTTGCTGCCCTGGGCTCCCGCTGGGAGGAACGGCAGGATATAAATCAAATGATAATAAATACATTATATGCCCTAAAGAGTGTTTCATCAGCCTTACAGTAAGTCTTATGCCATTGATGCTCCTGCTGTTGTCCAGCTTGTCCAGGGCATGTTGCAGCCTCCATAGCATTGGAGACCTTGCCACCCAGTGCCACTTGCCTTAGGTCAGATGGCAGAGGCAGCTGGAGAAAGATTTCCAAAGATTATCTCAGGGCACAAGGAAGTTGATGCAAGAGAAGATATTCTTTCAGGTACCCAGGTTCCAAGCCGGAAAGGGCTTTAAATGTAAACATCAGCACATGGAAAGATGGAGATCTTTAAGCACAGGCAAGATATATTCCTAATTGTTAGCCCAAGTTAGGAACCTAGCAACTGTTTTTTGGACCTACTGTTTTGCAGTTTCCAGGCAATTTTGAAAAGCGACCCCACATATAATGAAGTGCAGTAGTCTAGCCTGGATCACAGCATGGATAACTGTAGCCAGGCTATCTACAGTATATGCCTGGGAGAGGTTACAGGTGGTGCATCAGCCTTAGGTGATGGAAGGTGCTCCATATCACAGATGCCGTGTAGGCCTCCAGTGACAAAACTGAATCTATTAGCACTTAAGCCTACAACCTTCCCTAACCCTGTTGTTCGGGCTACAACTCCCACCATCCCTGACCACTGGGCATGCTGGCTGGGGCTGAAAGTCCAACAACATCTAGGGACCAAAGGCTGAGGAAGACTGCTTTACAGGGAGCACAAATACATTCAGAATAGGCTGAACATCATGAGTGCAGATAAATCACCTATCAATGGTACCTCCATCTTGTCAGGATGAAGATTCAGTTAATTGGTTCTTATGTGGTCCATTACTTATCCCAAACACCAGATCATTACTTGCACTGCCTCACTTGAATCAGAGGTAAACGATAACTAGAAGTGGGTATCATCTGCTTATTGATGACATTTCACTCTAAGTTCCCAAATGACCTCACTCAACAGTTTCTTGTTAAGGGGCACCGGGGACAAGATGTAAATCTGAGAGACCATGCATCATATGTTTTTTATTTATTTATTTGATTTTTACAGTACCATGGAGTCAAGCAACTTATCCAACACCACAATTACATAAATGTCATGGAGTCAAGCAGTCCCCCAGCACCACCTTCTGGAATCAAAACAATGTGCCCCATATCCACAACTCAGGGAACTACCCAGAAGGGTACCATGACTGAGAGGTCCAGAGAATACAAGAGTTGCATCCCCTCCATCCTTCTTTCAGGCCTGAAACCATACTGAAATGGATCCAGATAATCAGTTTCATCCAAGAGTAACTGGAGTTAACATTGCAACCAGCGGCTCAATGACTTGCTCAAGTACAGAATATTTGCAACTAGCTGTTAGTTGATATAATACTCAGGGTCCAAGGAAGCTTTCTTCTAGAGCAGTCTCATAGCTGCTACCTTCTTAAGTACTGTTCCATTTAATAAAAAGGCATTTACTATCTCTTGGATCCAGTTGGTCAATCCCCTCCTGATACATATTATGGGTAAAAATGGGCAAGGGTTGAGCAGATGTGCGGCTACACTCTTCCAAGCACTTGCTCCACATCCTCAGGCTGCAACAATGGACATTTATTCCACTAACTAGAACTAGACAGTGCTCTAGGCATGCCCCTTGACTGAATTCAATATCCATAGCATCTTGGCTGATTTTATCCTCAACTTAGCAAACATGTTGCAGCAGACTTCTGAGGATTCTTTTGCATTACATGATGGGCCAAGTTGCAGCAGGCCCTGTACCGCTCGGAACAGCTCTGCTGGACAGCACCCCAAGGATGCGATGGTGGCAGAGATGCATTGCTTCTTCATTGCCACCATCAGCACAACACAGACTCCATCATGAGTTCTTACCTACATTCAATCACATCCACATGGAATTTTCTAGCCATCTCCCTTTTTGTTTCACTGCCCTTAGCTCCATAGAAATCCAAATGGGCTCTGCATTATGGGAGAGGAAGCTGAGGAGTAATTGTATCCCATATAAAAGTTAGAGATTGTGACGTTAACTTTTTCAGGAGGTAATATCTAGAATGCTAAGATAATTTTTTTTCACCTGTGAAATCTTGCAGCAGATTGGGATGACCGGGATGTTTGATTTATTACCCAATCATAATTCAGCCCCTGATCATCATTTGAGCCTAAAAAGTATGAGATTTGAAAACAAACCTTTGAGAGATTTTCTTCCTATTCTGGTTTGTAATGCATTCGTTTTGGTTCTAAGCATTTAAGGCCAAGGGCCATGCATATATCTCAGCAGTCATGAGGGTTGCAATCCCCTTACAAAGATTGGGGCAGCGGGAAAAAATCCTATGCTTTTAACAATCTGTCCAGGAGCTCCTGAACCCAAGGCCGGTGGGGCCTGGATAGTGCACTACAGCCTATCAAGCCAAGGAGACCTGCCTCCACCAGAGCCCAACAGCAGATCAGATCATGCAGTACTGCTGCACCAGTTGCCAAGGCAACCAGCTCTAGGCAACAAAATGGTAAGGGCAATGGCCGAGAGGAGTGGAGTGGCCGGGTTGTCAAGGTGACAAGGACACTGCCACTTGAGGAAGAGGGCCCAGACATTTTGTGAGAAGTTGGGACTCAGATCTGCCACACTTTTATTTAAAGGCATTGGATGACTGGCCAAGGATGATGAACCTGGCTGCTCAGCCAATGTGGCACAGCACTGAACATTGTGTCACTCCCTCACTTATGGGGATCCCCATTGCACTCACCGGACTTGACACAATTTCTCCAGAGTCCAGGCAGGAAGAGAAAGGATTCTAACCCGTCAGTGCTCTGTTGCAGAGAGCCAGCTCTATTGAGAGCAGCTGGCCCTCAC
Source organism: Rhineura floridana (assembly GCF_030035675.1). NCBI lineage: Eukaryota > Metazoa > Chordata > Lepidosauria > Squamata > Rhineuridae > Rhineura > Rhineura floridana. Next base: position 175,405,784 of record NC_084480.1, on the reverse strand, counting down.
ACCTTCTTATAACATGCAGGGATGGAACTAATCACTGGGGCCAGAAAGGGATGGGCCATTCCTCCCTTATTAACTGCCTGATGCTCAGCTGTAGTCATTCTGCAGGGTTCAGGGAAAGGAAAGAACTGTGGCTTGGAGAGCCAGGCTTAGGAGCCATCGACAAGTGCAGTGGTACCTTCATTCTTCAGCCCCCTGGAAGGGACAGCTGCGTTAAGGGCAGAGGAGAGTGAAAAAGTGCCAGCTCATCTTTTCTTTACTTTTGTCACCTTGGACAAGGCAGAGGTTCTCATCAGAAGGGCAGGTGTGTCTGCCTCTTCCATGAAGTGGGATCCTAGTCCCTCTCTGTCCCATGGGATGAACCTTGAATACCCTCATCACATGTGCCCTGTAACAGACAGTCTCAAGAGTGCTAAAGGCAAGGAGGAACAGGAGGAGGCTACATGAGCTGATTCATAGCCCCCTCCCCATCCAGACCTAAGCCCTGAGAGGGTATCAGGTGATGGGCTGTATTATGAGCACCTCACTTATGGTTGTCCCCAAATCCTCATGCAATCATGTGTAGAAGCACTGAGAGTGACTTGAACAGGGTATAAATGTTTGGTGCCAAGACTGGACAATTTGGACAATTCTTGGTACAAATTCAACACAGATCTCGATTAGGAAATTATGAACCTAACAGGAGGTAAAATTCTCCAAAGATCATAATGAGATTAACATTTCCCAAAGCAAACATCAAGCTATGTATACAGAATGAAGATGGTAACAACACAGACTGCCCCCTGCTAGACTGCTTCCAGTCCAGCTAAAAAGTCCAATTTTCTCTCCCTCTTTCTACTACACATTCAAACTGCTCCATTTTATTTATTTGTTCCTTCCTCTAGCTGAATGGCATCTCCTCCAAATTATTAGAGAGATTCTAGAACATTAAAGAAAATTTCCACTCATGTTGATGAAATATCAACTGCTCATAACAGTCATTCCTTTTAGCATGCAATCAACTTAACAACGGATGGTCACACAACACAGCTACAACAATATGGAGTAATCAAATGCAGAACAAAGGTACAAGGCATTGTTTAAAAAGCAGTGCCATCCTTTCTTTCCACATCACCAGCACCTTTCTCCACACTGATGATTGATAATTTTGATGAAGACTGTGGTGCAACATAAAGCTAGAACAAATGCCTGTCTTGTAGGGAAGAGGCGATTATCCTTTGCGGCTGTTGAGGATGCAGAAGGCACAGATTTGGAAGATGCTACAGCCAAGATCATCACTGATAAGATACTGGCTCCTGCACTGAAGGCCTCCAGAGATGGAAGTTCTGCACTATGAAGCCATGGAAACAGCAGAGCTGAGCACTAAACAGTAATTGGGCCACTTCTTCACACATTGCAGCTGATGAGGAAGGGATGCCTCTTTCTTGTTGTGTGGTTCTAAAATAGAAATCTACAGAGAGAGTTGGTGGCCAGCCTGCAGTAACTATTACACTGTATGCAGACAACAGCATTTCAGAGACTTGGAGGCAGTTGTAGACAATGCACAGGAAGCTGTCTTCTACCAGTTCAGTCTATTACGTCTAACCCATCTAACCCAGTATTATTTGGTCCAGCGGTGGCTCGCCAGTCTTTCATGTTTATTACCTGCTGCTCTATGTTCCCTTTCAAACTGGAGATGCCAGAGATTGAACCTGGGGCATTTGCCTGCAGTAGGCCTTCGTTTTTGTGCTCTGCCGTAGACTCTGATTAAACAGGTTTTGGAGGTTTTCATAGTGCTTCAAGTTATACCCTGGAAAAGCTAAAATTTGCCCTGCAAAGTGGGACTAGTGATGTGCATCTGGGTGACACTGGTGTCAGCAGGTACTGGATAGTGCTGATGACATGGATGGGACGTACTTCCCTCCCTGCACCCACCAATGCTCAGAGACATTTTTAAACAGGGTAAGAAGTCTTTTAATTAAAATGACCCTTTTGTATCTGAAAAAGGAGGTGTGCTTGTTCACATACCTGTGCTCGTGAAATAGCCACCCCCGATTTGCCACCCCATCCACAGATGCTGTCTTGGGGGTGGCTGTTTTAGGTTTATTTCTATTTAAAATGTATGCACATTTAAAAAACTGCAGGCAACGCTTTGCAGTCCCTCCCTTCTTCCTCCCCAGAGTGCCTCCTATCTAGGAAGAAAGAAGTGACTCCCAGTAAAACATTGCTGCTGAGATAAGAAGCACACCACCACCACAAATACATACACTTGTAAGCCTGAATCATCCTGCTTGCATCAATTTCAACATTCTTTTAACATACAGGGGCCTTGGAGAAATGGCTTCAGTTAATAAACAGATTTTTTTCTCAAGAGTCCCCCCACCCGTCCTGTTACTTGGGCTGCTGGTGAACTAGTGTGATGGCAGCCGTAAGTGTGGGAATGGTTCCCAAGGCTCTGGAGAAAAAAGTGCCTATAGTCACCGTGTTAGAGAAGCAAGGCTTTGGAGAAGTAAATACACTTACTAGGGAGTAAGCCCATTGAACACAGTGACACTTTTGAGTAAACATGCACAAGATTGTGTTGCAGGTTGCTTCAACCAATGTGAATGATGCTTACAGTTATTCAAAATCACAATGCTTCCCTTTTTGACCTTTTTGTTACACTAGGCTGTGAGCACACTAGTTGCCTATAGTAAAGTTTCCATTGGCCACACCTGAAGGGCAATGGGTTGATCTGCTGATAGGTAGTGAAATCTCTTTGAAGCTGTTTTTTTTAAAAAAAAATGCACTCAGGCTGCTCCCACCAGGTTTTACAGTAAAAAGGGGTGAGGTTTGACTAACGTCGTGTGCCCCCATTTTCAGAAAAGAGAGGTAGAGATGCACTGAACCGGCAGAACAGGACGGGCTTATCTACATGGCAGTTTACTGTGTGTTTGGTGCTACTTCCATCTCCTTTAAATTTGCATGGTTCACATGGCATTACTTGCAAACAGAAGCTATCACACAGTTTCCTCCCAGTAAATCCATACTAACCTAATCCATTGATAATATGAAAGTAGAAGGAAAAAAAATCTCTATTCTGTTTCTCTAGTGCTTGCAAACACTTTGCTCCTATGGTTTTAGATGGGTGTGTCAATTGTTCCCCTCTCCACTATTTCCTCCCTTCTTTCATGTTGTTTCCTGTAGGGTAACAAGCAGAGCTTGGAAGTAATTCATTACTTTTTTGAGGAACGAGTGGGTAATTCCTTTACAGTTTGATTGTAATAGAACTAGGAGTAATTTTATTACTTTTGTGGAGTAATTGTAGCATTTCCAGCATTACTTTTGGGCATTACTTGGTGGGGGGGAAGCAGGGGAAATCTTCTGCTCCTCTGATTTGTAGATGAAAATCATGTGCCTCAAACTGGGCTTCTGTGCAGTGTCGCTTTTCTAGCATGCTGGGTGGGCAGGAGGTGAAGAGTGAAACGGTGAAGAGTGAGATGGGGAGGAGTGGAGAAAACAATTGTTTAAAAAAATGGGTGTTGGTGGTGAAGAATGGAGTGGAGGGGAAAAGGGGCCGGAGGGCAAGAACATGGATAAAGGAGAAGAAGGAGGCAGCAACAGAATGGAGATAAAGAACTGTGGCGGTGAAAGATGACAGTGTGTGTGTGTGTGAATACTGTATGCACTTGGCACACAAAGTGCCCCCCCCGGCTACTATGCTGCTTTTGCAGTATTTTAACTACTACTTTTTGGGCCATGTAATTGTAACTGTAATTTATTACTTTTTAAAAGTAATCTTCCAAGCTCTGCTAACAAGCAACTTCTGGTTGTTCTCCTCCATTCTGCTGGCCTTTTTTATGTTGCTGCAAATGGTGCCTTTGTTTTCTTTTTCCCATAACTTGTTCGCAAAAGCATAACACTACTTAAAGATTTGTATTTCAGCTGTATCATCCCAGGGAAAACACAGAGATTAGCACTTTTGGGTTTTTTAAAAAGTAACCTATTACAGCTGGTAGAACAGCCTGAGCATGCTCAGTCATCCAGCAACCAGAGGGAGTGGAAATGTATAATTAGAGGGTGAGGCCACAAGGAAAAAGTGAGACTAATCCTCCCCAGAGGAATACCTACTTGTGTAAATGGAAAAAAACAATCGGCAGCTAACATTGAGCAGGAACTGAGACGGTGCAAATCTATTATGAAGGTAAATGCAGTGCATTTCCTACGAAGAAATGCTCCGATAGGAGAGGGAAGGAAGAGGTCCAGCATGAGTGTTTAAGGAACTGTAGAATCTCCCTTCTCCCTCACCTTTCTTATAACAGGGCTTAAACAACCTGTTAATGTTTCCATGAAATGCAAGGCCAGTACAGTGCCAGGATATGCAGAATCAGGCTCCCTTAGCCAGTTTGTCACCATTTTAAACATTTAACACATCTTACGATCCACTGGCTGGGCTCACTCTTTTACTTAAATATCTGATTGGAATTTTTCAAGTTCACATACACTTGAAATATGAACCCAAAACACGAACAACAGTGACACAGTCCAACTCAGGAGTCTCTGAGGAGTCTGAAATCTGTTGAAGAATGGGATTTTGTTCCTATAAATATGTTAGTATTATTAATTTTAAACATTTGGATAAATCATAATAGGAGAGACATCTGCTGTTAAAATGTGCAAACTGCATTTGCGCCTGTCCTTAGTGCATGTGAAAGATAGCTGAGCAACAGCAGTCATGCTTAGGGGAATGTTGCAGGTATTGAGGGGAATCTTTTCAAGGAGAGGAAAGGAATTATATAAAAACAGTCACTCCCCCAAGTTGTGAATTAAGTTCAAGTGTGCCATCTCTTTGCTCACTGTTAATATGCCTCTAAGTGTCACTTTGTGATCTGAAGCTCCGTGATTTCCACCCGAAAGCTCTTTTTCATGTTCCCAAGGAAAACATGGAACAAACCTCCTTCTCTGTATTTTGTTGATATACCCAAGCAGCTTTTTCCAACAGGCAAACAAGCTGCTGTCAGCGTGTGTGCACATCTCATTGCCGAGGGTGCCCCTCAAACGTGCCTCCTTCATTTGTCCCTCCTCAGAATTAATATCTTTCTAAGCCTGATGGCATTTGAAAGCTCCCAAAGCTGAGATTAACTCCTTGGAGCTGGATCCGTTAGTGTGTCTCATTGCCAGTGGCTGGGTTGTGGCTCTGGGTTCCTCTGACTCACAGCACAAGATTAATTGCCAGACGTTCTGAGAGGTTTATCACTGCCACCCTCAGCTTCACCGATTTCACCTTTCCCTGGTGCTCTCCTTGCTAAAAATTCCTACGAGAACTTCTGTGATTGGTGCATAATCACTTACCAGCAAATTCTGCCCTTCTGTGGAAGGCTGTGCATAGCGTGACATTTCTGCAGCCATCTGTGCGGTGTACTGGGGTGTGTGTGTGTGTAGTGTCTGCTTTGGGGATAAACTAAAACAATCTAACTAAAACAACTTGCAGGGAGGGAGCGGGTGGGAATGGGAGAAGGAAAACAAGACCAGTTTGTGATTTGTGGAACCTGTTCAGAAGAGAATGGATGACCAGAAGGGGAGAAAGGAAATCAGCGTTGATGCTTCTTCTGTGTGTTTTTTCTGTGCAGTCACTGACAACACCCTCAAATGCCTCCCCTTTTGGAACAACGAGGAGGAATAATTTGTGTGGTTAAGAAAGCACTTTGGAGAGCAATAATCAGTCTCTCCTAGTCATCACCTGTTATGATTTTTCAGCCTCTTTCAGTCTCAGGACAGGACAGGGAAGAGATCAGAGGAGCAGGCACTGAGGGCCAACTACACGTTACACTAAACAAGCCTTCACATTTGTGTATACAGTTTAAAATGGCTGCCAAAGGCCCCACAAACTGGAGATGAAGGGGGTTTGACTCTCTCTTCCCCACAATGTATTCTTAGTGTAAATCTGTAAATCAGTGTAAAGCCACCCTTTCTTAGCTTCAGATCCTCCATCTATAATATGAGGATAAAAAGACTGGCATACCTTGTGTGGGTGTTGACATGGAATTGCTGAAAGCAACCTTCATTACTATTTCAAGATACTCTGGAATAAAAAAGAATTCTTTGACACAAGTGTTATCTGGAAGTGCAGACTTGCCTCTTAAACTTCAGAATGTTTGACATCTCAACAGACGCTTTCATATTCTGCGTATGGGGAGGAAAATGTGGACGCTCGCCTCCATTAATCAGGGGAGGAAATGTTTAGCTGCATTAAAAATATGTTTACTTATTCTATTTTCAGATTGCCTTTCAGCCATAACAAGTCCCAAGGCGGTTTACAGAAAGAACAAATTACACAATTAAACAATTAGTCTAAAAACAAAACAAGTCTGCAATCCTATACATATAATATTCTGCTTAATTCCTGCTCCCTAAGTAGGGTTTAAGAAGTATCTCTGTGTAGGATTGCAGACTTAGAGTAGAGACACACTTACTGTTCTGCAGGTTCCAGTTCGTCTCCACCTCTCTTTTCTGAAAACGGGGGCACACGATGCTAGTCAAACCTTGTCCTTTTTTACTGTAAAATCTGGTGGGAGCAGCTTGAGTGCATTTTTTAAAATTCATCTTCAAGAGATTTCGCAACTAATCAGCAGATTAACCCATTGCCTCTCCAGATGTGGCCAATGGAAACTCTTTGCTGTAGGTGACTAGTGTGCTTACAATCTTAGGTACCCTTATGAAACCATTAAAGCTTACAGCCTAAAAAAAAAGTCAGGAGGTTTTAACTTAGTCCACTTTCTCATTCACAATCAATATTTTCCAGCTTTATATGGCACAGACCATATGGGTAGTAAATTATTTGTGCCACATAAGTGTGAGGAACTGACAATAAAAGTATTCCAAATTACACTGTACATTAATATAATTTGAGAAACTGGACACATTTACCCCCAGTCCCACAATATGCAGAATGGTAAGGCCTGAATTAGTATATAGACGAACACACATGCATTCACTCACACACAGGAGAGCTAAACGTACAGAGAAGGATTTACTTATTCCAGATGAGATGTTACATGGCAGATGCATGTAACATAGTCTCCAGATAATTTAAAAAAAAATCAAAATCAGCCATAGAAGTTTGCCAGCTGCAGCAAAGGAATGTTAGTGGAGGAGCTGCTTAATTCACTCTCCCTTCCGCCCCAATTGCTTTTTGACCAGTGGGGGGCAGAGGCAGCAAGATACAAGTACAGGTAGTCTGCTGGAGCAACTGTGAGAGGTGAGTGTCAACTGCAGTTGTTCAATTCCTACCGCACCCATAATGCCACAAGACAATGCTGGAGATTACTGCTAAGGTTGTCCTGAACACACACAACTTTAAGAGGGGGATTTTGGTGATTTTCAGGGGACAGAGGTGACAAGGGGAAATAAAGTAAGCCAAAAGGGAGACCTTGCTGATAGCCCAGGGGTACCTACCATTCCCCCCTCCCAGAATACCCCTTAGAATAATGCTATGTAATTATAGAGTGCTATTCTGAGGGACATGGAGGAGGGAGGAGGAATGACAGCATCCAGCCTTTGGGAGGAGAACCACCGCTGCTGTGAAATAAGCACTGGTGGTGAAGAAAGATAAGTTGGAGAGCAATTTTGGGCCCCATTTTACCACCCCCCATGTCCCAAAATTTAAAGTTGAACATTTACTTCAGGTTCAGCCCTAATAAATTCACTGTACTTCTTCATAGGACCCCACAAAGATCTATTCCATCTTCCATGTTTTTCAGCTGCTACATGAAATCACTGGAAGATCTGAGTTGAGGTGCCATCTCTATGTCTGTTTTTCCCCTCTTCATTGGATCAAGGTGGAACAGTGGAGTCCTTCAATGACTTTCTGAAGTCAGTACTGGACTGAATGAGGGTGAACAAACTGAAGTTTAATCCAGAGAAGACAGAGATGCAATGGCCCATTTACTGGGGAGGTTGTGGATATGCATGTCCTGGAGGAGTTACAGTCTTTCTAAAGAAAGAGGTCAAGGGAACTGAGCAGGAAAGAGAAAGAAAGAAAGAAAGAAAGAAAGAAAGAAAGAAAGAAAGAAAGAAAGAAAGAAAGAAAGAAAGAAAGAAAGAAAGAAAGAGAAATTAGAGTGTTTGAACACTTTTGAGGTGCAGCAAAATATGCTGAATACCAGACACATTCACTTTGGCTTGGACCCAAAGAGTTCTGCTCATGCAGCAGCGATTTCCTCAACCTCTCTGAATGGGAGCAATGGGTTTCCGAGGACCTGCAGATTGGGGGGTAGAGCTGAGATTGCTGGAAATCAGCAACCTGACCATGTGCAAGTTAATGTGCCTTCCACTTGCACATGCACATGGGGTTCTTTGCAGCCTTTGAGTTTGAGAATAAGCAAGGAAAACCTTTAGTATACAAATTAGGAATCCATTAATGTTTGTTGTTGTTATGTGCCTCCAAGTCGACTACGACTTATGGCGACCCTATGAATCAGTGATCTCCAAGAGCATCTGCCATGAACCACCCTGTTCAGATCTTGTAAGTTCAGGTCTGTGGCTTCCTTTATGGAATCAATCCAGCTCTTCTTTGGCCTTCCTCTTTTTCTACTCCCTTCTGTTTTCCCCAGAATTATTGTTTTTTCTAATGAATCATGTCTTCTCATTATGTGTCCAAAGTATGATAACCTCAGTTTCATCATTTTAGCTTTGTGTGATAGTTCTGGTTTAATTTGTTCTAACACCCAATTATTTGTCTTTTTCCCAGTTCATAGTATGCGCAAAGCTCTCCTCCAACACCACATTTCAAATGAGTTGATTTTTCTCTTATCCGCTCTTTTCACTGTCCAACTTTCATATCCATACATAGAGATCGGAAATACCATGGTCTGAATGATCCTGACTTTAGTGTTCAGTGATACATCTTGGCATTTGAGGACCTTTTCTAGTTCTCTCACAGCTGCCCTCCCCACTCCTAGCTTTCTTCTGATTTCTTGACTATTGTCTCCATTTTGGTTAATGACTGTGCCAAAATATTGATAATCCTTGACAAGTTCAATGTCCTCATTGTCAACTGTAAAATTACATAAAACTTCTGTTGTCATTACTTTAGTCTTTTTGACGTTCAGCTGTAGTCCTGCTTTTGTGCTTTCCTCTTGAACTTTCATCAGCATTTGTTTCAAATCATTACTGGTTTCTGCTAGTAGTATGGTATCATCTGCATATCTTAAATTATTGATATTTCTTCCTCCAATTTTCACACCTCCTTCATCTTGGTCCAATCCCGCTTTCCATATGATATGTTCTGCGTACAGATTAAACAAATAGGGTGATAAAATACACCCCTGTCTCACACCCTTTCCAATGGGGAACCAATCGGTTTCTCCATATTCTGTCCTTACAGTAGCCTCTTGTCCAGAGTATAGGTTGCGCATCAGGACAATCAGATGCTGTGGCACCCCCATTTCTTTTAAAGCATTCCATAGTTTTTCATGATCTACTCAGTCAAAGACTTTGCTGTAGTCTATAAAGCACAGGGTGATTTTCTTCTGAAATTCCTTGCTCCGTTCCATTATCCAATGTATGTTTGCAATATGATCTCTGGTGCCTCTTCCCTTTCTAAATCCAGCTTGGACGTCTGGCATTTCTCGCTACATATATGGTAAGAGCCTTTGTTGTACAATCTTGAGCATTACTTCGCTTGCATGGGATATTAAGGCAATAGTTTGGTAATTATTGCATTCTCTGGGATCCCCTTTCTTTCGAAGTGGGATATATATTGAACGCTTCCAGTCTGTGTGCCATTGTTTAGTTTTCCATATTTCTTGACAAATTTTTGTCAAAATTTGGACAGATTCAGTCTCAGTAGCTTGTAGCAACTCTATTGGTATGCCATCTATTCCTGGTGATTTGTTTCTTCCAAGAATTTTAAGAGCAGCTTTCACCTCACATTCTAAAATTTCTGGTTCTTCATCATATGGTTTCTCTGTGAATGAATCTGTCATCCTGGCATCTTTTATAGAGTTCTTCAGTGTATTGCTTCCATCTTCCTTTTATTTAATCTCGGTCAGTCAGTGTGTTTCCCTGTTGATTATTCACATCCCTACTTGTCGTTTAAATTTCCCTTTCATTTCTCTAATCTTTTGGAATAGGGCTCTTGTTCTTCCCATTTTGTTGTCCTTTTCTATTTCTATACAATAACTATTGTAATAGTTTTCTTTGTCGCTACGTACTAGTCGCTGTATAGTTGCATTTAGGGTTCTGACCGTGTTTCTATCTCCTTTTGCTTTTTCTTTCCTTCTCTCTTTAACCATTTTAAGAGTTTCATCAGTCATCCCTTGAGGTCTTGCTCTCTTTTTAACTAGAGGTATTGTCTTTTTGCATTCTTCCTTGATTATGTCCCTGACTTCAGTCCATAGTTCTTCTGGTTCTCTGTCAACTAAGTTTAAAGCCTCAAACCTGTTCCTTATTTGATCTTTATATTCTTCTGGGATGTTATTTAAATTGTATTTTGGCATTATGAGTGCTTTGTTGTTCTTCTTTAGCTTCACTCTGATTTTCAATACAATCAGTTCATGATCTGTACCGCAGTCTGCTCCTGGTCTTGTTTTTGCAGAAAGTATGAAACTTCTCCATCTTCTGTTTCCAAATATGTAATCAATTTGATTCCTATATTGACCATCTGGTGATGTCCACGTGTACAGTCGTCTTTTTGGTTGCTCAAAAAATGTGTTGGCAAGAAACAAATCATTGGCTTCACATAATTCAATAAGTCTTTCTCCTGCTTCATTTCTGTCACCTAAGCCCCATTTCCCCACAATTCCTAGTTCTTCTCTGTTCCCTACTTTTGCATTCCAGTCCCCCATGATTATCATCACATCTTGTTTTGGTGTGTGTTCAATTTCCTCTTGCACTTCTGCGTAAAATCTCTCCAATTCTTCTTCTTCTTCTGCGTTTGATGTTGGAGCGTAGACTTGGATGATGGTTATGTTAATAGGTTTCCCATTTAATCTGATTGATATAACTCGCTCAGACCTTGCGTTGTAGCTCTTAATTGCTTTTGCTACATCACTCCTCACTATTAAAGCAACTCCGTTTCTTCTTGATTTCTCATTTCCTGCATAAAATATTTTGTAGTTGCCTGATTGAAAATGTCCCACTCCAGTCCATTTTAATTCACTCACGCCAAATATTGTAATGTTGATACGCTCCATTTCTTGCTTGACAATTTCTAACTTTCCCTGGTTCATGCTTCTCACATTCCATGTTCCTATTGTGTGCGTCACACAACTCCGGACTCTCCTTTCACATCTGTGCACATCAGCATCTGGGCTTTCTTTCGGCTTTGACCCAGCTGTGTCATTAGTCACAGTGCTACTCGTACTTGTCCTTTGTTCTTCCCCAGTAGCTCAGTGAGTGCCTTCTGACCTGGGGGGGTCTCATCTTCCAGCACTATCTCGTGTTGCATTTTGGATACTCTGTTCATAGGGTTTTCGTGGTAAGAGGTATTCAGAGGTGGTTTACCATTGCCTTCCTCTGAGTTTGGATGCATCTTAGTCTAGTGTCCCAGCTTTGACCATTCCACCTTGGGTGCCCCTGCTAGGAGTCTAGCCTCTTGGTCTAGACTCCTGACGGCATTGCTCTCAGCTTCTTCAACACTCTCAAACCCCCTCGCCACGTTAAGGTGTGCATCCTAAAGGGGGCACCCAGCACTACATGTAGCTTGTGGGGCAAGTAGCAAGGCAAATGCTGAGGAATACTATATAATTCTGGAGAAAGCTAATGGTAGTGTTAAACGTACTTCAGCGCTTCAAGCTCAATTCTCAGAAACTCATCACTATATAAAAGAGTCAGCTTCATCATATCTGAACAGACTATATGAGCAAGCTCAAGAAATTTTGAAGTTGGTGGAATAAAGAGTAATGCATTGAACTTTTATGTTCCACAGGAAGAGCACACAGAAATAAACTGGAGAGAGAGATGTCTGCAGGTTGAGCAAGAACTTGCATGGCTAAAGACTACTCAGCAAAGATCTGAGGCAGCATTAAAAGATAAGATACTAACTTCTGCCAGATTTAAGAAGAGTGGTCATACAGAAAAGCTGGCTATAAAAGAATTCCTATGTGTTTTAATTGTGGACAGAGGTCACATGCTATGTAGCTTTGAGAACACTCATACCCCTACATTAATACATCAGCAACTAACCAGCAAATGGTTACAGCAGAAGGGAACTCAAACTAAAAGTGAGCCTCATAGTAAAATGCTAGTTGGTGGATTCCTGAAGCAGATTTGGCCCTGGAGGACACTAAAGAGATGATCCAACACCTTGTATGATTCCCTTGCCATGGATATGCCTACTTGGATGGGGTAAAGGCTTCTTGTCTGATAGACACAGGTTGTGAAGTGACATGTACATGTGAGACTTTTTATAACAAGCACTTACTGCATAGGGAGTTGCAGTCCATAGGTACCATCCTGCAGACTGAAGGAGCTGGAGGACAGGTAGTCCCATACCTATGATTTATATTCTTGGAAAAAAGTTTTCTGAAAACTACATGTGGGATCAACAGTAAGCATGGAATCTTAGTTCTTGTTTGCCCAGATGAGTACATGAATCAAGAAGTGTCTGCCATTAAAGGTACTAATGCATTGAAGCACTTGGTGGAAGATTGTAAGAGAGAATGGGATCCCAACTTTCTGTATGAGATCTCATTAAAAGTGTGAGCAGGTGCTTGTAGTAACCTTTTGTGGAGTCAAAGAGCATGCCAAGAGGTTGAAGTTGAAACTAAGGTGATCCTGCGAGGAAGGAAATCAGTGAAACTTCCCCCAGGCAGAGTATCAGGAATGTTGCAAGCAGCAGCTGTGGAAAAGGGAGGATCCATGATGCTGGAAGTTCCAGGGATTACAGCTGGACCAGGGGGGCTTGCTGTTTCCCCCCAGTTTGTAAAGGTTACTGGTTCTGGTATAAGAACAGGAGCACATATCAAACATTTGACTAAAAGGAATATAGTCTTGAAATCTCACATTGTCATTGCTAAAGGACAAGCAGTTGAGTGGGTGAAACCTGTTCTAGTTCCAACATCTGTGGATAAAGAAGGAAAGAGTGTCTGTAAACTACCCCTTGATTATGAAGGTTTCTTCACTAACTATGGCTGAAAGGGCAGTGATATCTGAGACTATTAACAGAAAAACATGCGCCTTTTCTATGCATAATCTGGATTTTGAAAGAGTCTCAGGAGTGACACACAGAATTGAGCTCACAAGTGATGTCCCTTTTAAATAGCAGACTAGAAGAGTATCACCTTCTGATTTTGAAGATCTGCAGCAACATTTGAGTGGATTAGTAGCAGTGGGTGTGATTGAGGAAACCTGCAGCCCATGGGCTTCACCAGTAGTGTTGGAGCCCTGAGAATGGTGGAAGGTTATAGAAAACTCAACAGCATGACTCAAAAAGATGCTTACCCATTGCCCCAAGCTGAAGAAACATTTGCTTTATTGGCAGGAGCAAAGTTGTTCTCTGTATTGGACCTCAAAAGTGGATACGATCAGATTTCAGCTGAGTCAAATGATTGCCCCAAAACAACCTTCGCCATGCCATTTGGAAATTGGCAGTTCAAGAGGGTTAACCCACAAGGGTAAACAAACGCTCCAGAGGATGATGGAATGTGTCATGCATGGAATGCATCTCACTGAGACAGTTGTGTTTTTTGATGATTTGATTATTTTCTCAGCCACTTGTGAGTAACATGAAGAGCACCTCTTGAAAGTTCTGAAACGACTACAAGAATATAGATTGAAGTTGGCACCTTCAAAGTGTAAACTGTTTCAAACTTCTGTAAAATATTTGGGACATGCTATTTCTCAGGATCGAATTCACCCAGTGAAAGAGAAAACAGATGCTATTACCAGTACCAACTACTATTAAAGAATTGTGCACGTTTTTAGGATTTGCTGGATACTACCGAAGGTTTGTAGCATGATACTCCATTATTGCAAGACTATTGAATTCCCTTCTTGCTAGAGGTGGAAAAAGGAAGAAATGGGATGGAAGACAAACACTTGCTGGTAAATGGGATTAAAATTGTCAAAATGTTTTTTAGACTTTAAAACTGAAAGTCACTACTGCACCAGTTCTTGGATTTGCTGAGTGGAAACTTCCATACATTCTTCATACTGATGCAAGTCTCACTGGATTAGGAGCTACACTGTACCAGTTACAGAATGGAAAACCTTGAGTCATTGCTTATGCTAGTAGAGGACTGTGTTCTAGTGAACGCAATTATCCAGTTCATAAATTAGAATTTCTCACCTTAAAGTGGGCCATTTGTGATAAATTTCATGATATCTTACATGGTGCAGAATTTAGAGTGATGACAGATAACAGTCCCATAACATTAGTGCTAAGGACTGCAAAAGTGGATGCAGCTGGTCACAGGTGGGTGGCAGTTTTGTCACTGTACAATTTTGATATTGTGTATAAATCAGGAACAAGAATTGGGGATGTAGATGCATTGTCTACTAGAAGCTGTACTAGATGATAAGGAAAACTTAAAACAACCAGAGCATGTTATTAGAATGCTTTCTCAAGCTCAGCCTAACCTAACCTTGAAGAGTGGAATACCTGGAACGATGATGTGTATAAAGATATTCTGAAAACTCATGAAGTACAGATAGGCTCTCAAGCAGATAATTCTGATGAAGAAGTAGTAACATCTAGAAGCACAGGGTTAGTAGAGACATTGCCATGTGGTGAAGACAGTATAACAACATCGTTTGAGAATCCAGACCCTTGGCCTGAAAGACCAGATTCCTCTGATTCTCACCCTTTAAATTGGAAGAAGTTACAGAGATGTGACAGATATATTTCCCGTGTGATTCATTTCCTGGAAACTGGGCATAAACCTACATAAACCTACTTTAGAGGAAGAAAAGGGAGAAGCATATCAGACAAGACTGTATCTGCGTGAGTGGCCAAAACTTTTCCTTTCTCATGGAATCCTATACAGGAAAGTATAATGGAGAGGAGAGACCATTGAACAACTGGTCACTCTTTACACTCATCGCATTAGAGCCCTAGAGGGAATTCATGATGAAATGGGTCACATGGGATTTGAAAGGACTATAGAACAGGCTCAGGACCATTTTTATTGGCCTAGGATGACTAGAGCCATAAAGGAATAATTGTTTATGTTTAAGAAATATATTTTATTTGTCTCTGTTACTGCCTTTGTTGCAAGTCCCTTCAGAGACCCTGAATGAAGACTTTGATTATATGTAAGAACATTAAGAAGTATCCTAGTAGAGTTACGCTTGTATCTCATTTCTTCATTCTTGGTGATATTGGTGCTTGGACAAGCTTTAAAATGGCATCTCACCACAATTTACCTCCACGTAATTACTACTAGTTCTTGCTTGAGGGATTAGAGAGCTGAACTCATTGAAGAAAGAAGCAAAGTCTTGGGCAAATGATGAAGATTGAGGAGGCGGGGACAGGTAGAGCATCAAACGTAGAAAATAAATGCCAAGGACGATTAGAATGACCAAGGTTATGTACAAGCATTGCTTGGCCACAAAGATAGCAATGGACAAGACAGAAAGTTTAGTCACATTCAGTGATTAGCATTATGAGAAAGTACCAGACCAAGATAAGAAGTTGCATGCTCGCCCTCCCTGCTTTGCATGTGGGGGGAGAAAATTTTAAGCTTCCTGTCATGGATTGTAACAACCACAGTTTCTCATTTCATCCAAATACAGGAAACTGTGGTTTGCACAAATGACAGTTAGATCAGATAATCAAGCCAGGATCTAGCCAACCTGTTAATTTCTCTGGACAACTTGAGGCCCATCAGTCTCTCTTTGTGCTTTCAGACAGCTTCAAGCAAATCTGTATCCAGTCTGTTCAACCCACAGCCTGCCTGTCTCAGGGGTACCTATCCACTCACAGTCTGGGCAGCATAAAAAAGTCAAAGATGAAGATTGGATCTACTCTCTCACTCTAGGCATCACTGTCAATTTATAATTTGTTTTAAATCCTTAGCAAATCAAGTACAGAGATGGTTGATTGGAATAGCCATAGCACAGTGTCAGGGTGCAAGCTTTTATTCTCCAGCTTCATTTCCAGTTAGGGTGGCAAGAGACTGTTATGAATTGTTAAGAACTTTGAGGCTTTAACATCAGACACTTCTCTGTCTCACTCACTCTGTGTCCGTCCCCCCCATTTTGTTTAACATGCAATTTGAAGAGGAGTTCTGGAGAACTCAAAGCATGCCCATGACTTTGTGACATTTTGGTTGGCCCTCATGACAAAGGCATTCTGCCTCAATTTTCTCCTCACCATCCAGGGATATTTTTCTGGGTGTCAAATGCCAGCCTGTGTATTACAATGGCTTGTCTTGTTAAGCAGTCTCATGCGTCATAATTTCAAAACCCTTATTTGGTGCATGTCATAGAGAAAAAATACAAATATCAGCTACTCTAGAGGAAGCTATATTAAACTCTCCTTGATTCTTGAACCCTAGTTGTGTGTATATGTCAAAACATGTAAATACTGGGACACAGAAAATTTCTCTTCTCTCCCTCTTGTATATGAAATTCCAATTAAAGCATCTCTGACAATGCACAAACTCTCCTGGCAACAGGATTGTTTGGAAAAAAAATGCTACCAAGAGAATGAAAGGATGAGCACAGAGAAAGATGCACCCTCCTGCCATCCCAGTGAAAATTAGCAGCCGAGGCAGGGTTCGGAGGCTGTATAAAATCAATAGTGCTCTCTGGAAATGTTTGCTGCACATCAAGGCGCCTGTCATTCGGGAGCAGGGTCAGTGGCTCTGCACAAGAGAGTAACATCTGCACAACACACAAAAAACCCGAAGAAGTAAGCATCCTCCAGAAGTGAATTAAGCTGGACCAGACAAGAAGTCTAGCCATATATTCTGCCATGGCACCGGGGATCAGGGTGGGGGGTGAGAAGGTGGGAACAAGTTAAGAACAATGACCCCAAATAAACAAAAATTTTAAAACTCTGCAGTACTTTAATGACTATGACATTTATGGTGGCATTACAGCTTTCATGGGTGACTCACCTCATCAGAAGGAAAAAGCAGTCTAGAATGGTGGTCAGTATAAAACATGGACATGTGTGTGGAGCTGTAATACTTTTATGCAATGGGGTCAAATGAAAAAGGCGGCGACCAAAATGATGAAATGGCTGGAGCAACTCCCCTGTGAGGAAAGGTTACAACATTTGGGGCTTATTATCTTAGAAAAAAAAGGCAAGTAAGGCGGGGGACATGATAGAGGTGTATTAAATTATGCGTGTTGGGCTGAAAGTGGATACAGAGAAGTTTTTCTCCCTCATAATACTAGAACAAGGGCTCATCTAATGAAGCTGAATGGTGGGAGATTCAAGGTAGACAAAAGGAACTCCTCCTTTCCAGAGTGCATAGTTAAACTATTGAATTTGCTACCACAAGATGTAGGGCATATCCACATGGGAGCACTGCTTTGTACTAAAGACACTGTTTTTACCTCCATTTTCTATTTGTACCGTCCACAGTAAGGGTTCAATGCCAAATGCATACATGCTATTTTTTATTCACACTGAGGGGAAGGATCAATCATGCAGTTTCCTAATGACCACACCCTCTAATTTAACATTTCCACTCCCTCTGTTTACCTGGCAACCGAGCACGCTCAGTATGTTCTAACAGTTATTTTCATTTAAAGAAAACAAACAAACCCAGAAATGTGATTATTTGTATTTTCACTGGTACAATATAGCTGAAATACAAATCTTTGTTTGAGCAATGTTATGCTTTTGCACACAAGTTAGGAGGGAAAGAAAATAAAGGCACTGTTTGCAGCAATATAAGAATGCTAGCAGAACAGGAAGGAGCAGCCTGAAGTTGCTCTTCAGCCCATAGGAAATGAAGTGAAAGAAGGGGGGAGGAGGGAGTGGATGTGGAGTGGGGAACAATTGACACGCCCACCTAAAAGCATCGGAGCACAGCGTCTGCACGCACTAGAGATACTGAGTGAAGACGTTTTTTCCTTCCCTGTTTGTATTATCAGAAGATTGGGTTAGTATGGATTTACAGGGGGAAAACTATGTGATAGCTTCTGTTTGCCAGTAATGTCATGTGAACCATGTGAAATAAAAAGGGATGTGGGTAGCACCAAATGCACACTAAACCACCATCTTGGGCAGCTTTAAAAGGGATTTCAACAGATTTATGGAGGATAAAGCTACATTACTTCATTACTACATTACCAGCAACAGTTACATTACTTCCAGTAATTGGAGTATCCACTGGTCCATTAGGGTGAACGGGGCACTGCCTCGCCAACCTCAATCTGCCCTCACCCAGTCCTGATCTGCCTGCCTTCTTACCTGAGCTTGGAAAAGTTACTTTTTTTAAACTACAACTCCCATCAGCCCCAGCCAAGCATGGCCACTGGACTGGGCTGATGGGAGTTGTAGTTCAAAAAAGTAACTTTTCCAAGCTCTGCTTCTTACTTATAACCAGCCCAAGAGGGTCCTCCTTAGTCTCAGTTTTGCCCTTGTAGAATTCAGCAGGGAAGAGGATGGGGCAAAACTAGACTTATCATTGGTTCTGGCTCCTTCTACTGCAGTCCTCCCTGCTGTCTGCCCTACTAGTCCAAATGAGCACCAGCTGCCACTGCTAGTATCAAAGCTAGTGTGTCTCTGAATACTAGTTTCTGGAGAACAGCAGGAGAGCTCTATTGGTCACATGTCCAGCTACTGGCCTTTTCGTAGGCAGCAGATATACTACATTTCTTATGGACCACTACAGCAAGAGATGTAGGAGCTAGACTAGCAGCACACCTGCTGACAGAGGTGCCAGAGGTGAACCAGATGCAGCTATTGACAGGCAGGGTAACTATGGGATTTGTGGTAGTTTGTCCAGGCAGAATGTGTAGATCTAACCATTTGTTGCGATGATGTACAGAGATCTCACCCAATGAAGCCCTTCATTTCTAATGGCTTATCAAGTGAGCCACAACCCATTGGTAGAGCATGACTGGAATTCAATGTAGCGCTAAGGCAATCTTTCCCTCAGTGCAAGGATTTCTGCTTACACAATGGAATGTCCTCCCTCTCTCTCCCTCCCATGTGCCCCCTAAATCTGTTCTAGGGTTTCCCTGAAGCCTTTGGACCAGATTCAGAGAGGGGCAGGGCATGTGCAGAGGGAGGAGGGGAAAAGTCCCGTTGTGCAAGTGGAAATCCTTCCATTGATGGGACTTGTTACTAGAATACCACGTGATAGATTTTCTTGACGAAGGTGCTAGGTTCAATTCTCCCCATCATCAGATAAAATTATCTCAGGTAACAAGGATGGGAACCCAACTGTCTGCAGCTTTGGACAGTCAATGCCAGTTGGAACAGACAGTAGTGGACTGGGCCTAATGGATGTATGATCTGGATCAGAATAAAGCAGCGTCACACAGTCCAAATTAAAGCATGATATGAGTGTTTTTATTGGCTCAATGGCTTCATATTTCAAAAAAGAATTATATATTGTTGGGCCAATGCAGGTTTTTGGGGGTATCTTGGTTATTTGCACAAGGGAATTACATACAATCACAAGCAGACTATGCGGCCACCAGGTAACTCATACGGAAAGGCTATATGTTCTTCTTTCCCAGACATGCACTATGTATATACTCTTGTTTATGTTACATCCAGTGTGCTCCCACTGCTGGTTTGGAAAGTGTTATGAACTAAGGATGGGGGAGAATGTTAACTAAATTGGATTTATTACCAGATTTTGACATAATCTGGCAATCCGCATTGTTTTTGGACCAGCACTGATTTTTTGCAATTGGTCACAACTCTCATCGGCAGTTTTTTTTAAAAAAAGTCTGCTCTGAATTTTATGTTATTGCCTTCGTAATCAGCTTTTTTTTTAAAGCTGATGCATTCTTAACTCAGTAGAACAAGTGCTTACAGCATAAGCATTTTCATTAATATTTTCGTTAGCAATTACATTATTTTTTTCTTTGGGGGGAAAAACTGCAAATTGGCAATTATGCAAACAACCGGGAACAAAAAAATGGCAGATTGTTACCAAAAGCCAGACTGTCAGGATTCAAATGGACAGGAACCAGCTACCGAACCCCATCCCTACTGTACACGTTATGTTATTGTTTATTTATTATTTATTTATTATTTGATTTATATCCCACTCTTCCTCCCAGCAGGAGCCCAGGGCAGCAAATAAAAGCACTAAAAACACTTTCAAACATCATAAAAACAGACTTTAAAATACATTAAAACAAAATATCTTTAAAAACATTTTTTTAAAAGCTTTCAAGACATCTTTAAAAAAGGGTTAAAAAGATATTATTATTTTTTAAAGTTTAAAAACATATTAAAAAGCAATTCCAACACAGACGCAGACTGGGATAAGGCCTCTACTGAAAAGGCTTATTGAAAGAAAAAGGTCTTCAATAGGTGCTGAAAAGATAACAGATGGTGCCTGTCTAATATTTAAGGGTAGGGAATTCCACAAGGTAGGTGCTGCCACTCTAAAGGTCCACTTCCTATGTTGTGCGGAACGGACCTCCTCATAAGATGGTATCTGCAGGAGGCCCTCACCTGCAGAGCGCAGTGATCGACTGAGTATATAAGGGATAAGACCAGGGTGTCTGATTCTTGTGGTCTCTGCAAGCTCAACAGCTGCTAACTCAATAGCAAACAAGATGTTTCCAGCACTATAGAATCCTGCTAAATGTATCTAAATTGGAGACATTATTAAAAATCTCTATATGGTTCCAGGATGTAAACAGCTCTTTCTTAAAATCCAGCTTTCACATTTTCCATCATTAATTAGGGGGGAAATGTTATTTGATGATAATCTTGTCGCTCTTCTTAAGCTCACATTTGGAAACATACTACCAATTAGGGATGGGATCCACTGGCCGGTGCCGGTTCAAAAATATTCTGTCAACCTAACAGGCTGGTATCGATTCAAGTTTGTTCTTTGTCCACTAGCTACTGCTTTTACTGATCCATTTTTTCCCCTTTAAAAAATATTGCTATATCGATATTTTGAAAGGAAACATCAATAAATTAAAGAAAATATCAATAAAATGTCAATATTAATATCAATATTTTAGAGGCGGACTTTTTAAAAAACCCATTTTTGAATACAGCTGTGGAGAATCGCTACATAAAAATCCGATCCCCAACAATAGAGATTAAGTGAATTATGGAAAATTCAGTACCAAATCCAAATTGGGCAGATTTCTAGTACATCCCTACTACCAATCTGAATTTATACCACTTCATTTGTGAGCTTGATTCCTTCTAAGAATCTTGGGAACTGTAGTTTACTGAGGTGCTGAGAATTTTATGCTAGGGGCTCACAATTTTAGGCCCCCTCACAAAATTACAGTTCCCAGTGGTTTTTGTTGTTGTTTGGAAGAAGAAATGACCAGTTTAGGTTTGTAGTGTAGATATGCTCTGGGCATCTTTAGGGCTTTCCATTGCAAGAGGCAGGGTAATTGCATTTTAAAAAATAGTTTATTCTAAATTACAGCTAGCTGGAGGTTGTCTTGGGTATAGACTGTTTTTTCACAAAGTAAAAGTTGAGCATTCTAGGGCAATTTTTTTAGTGAAAGGTGGAATGTAAATTTTAAACTAAAGAAAAATAAAATAAAAATTGCAGAATGATGAGTTATTTGTTGTTATTTTTTATCTAGGTATACCCAGATACTTTCACTTGGGAGAGAAATATATTTGTCTCAGATATAACATTGGTCCAACCTCTTGATCCGTTGGGTGCCTGACAAGAGCATCACTTGGAGCATGGATGGAGAGTTCTTAGCTCTGTCTGACTCTTAAGATGCACAAGGCAGCTAATTGTACTAGTGTGCTATTTGCTGCTGCAGCTTAACTTTATGGATCCACAGTCTCAGAGTTCCAAGAAAGAAGGTATCTGCTTGCCATTTATATTTGCAAAGGATACTAAACTGGAAAGCACAGTGCCCTAGAGGGGTCAGAAGCACAGAAATCAAGACTCAGCCTGCAAACGTATTAGCTAATACCCCTGGTGGATGCTAATAAGCAGGAAAGACACCCTGTGAGAAATCATTGGCAAATGCTGCAAGCAGCCAGTGGGTAGCAAGGTCTGAAGAACAACATGAAAGGAGGGGCAGAGGGAGAGGAAGTCTAAAATGGAGTTGGGAGCTACATGCCATGTGAAGATGACTGGATTATATTCTGTCTCTCCATTGACAAAGTTGCTTACAGAAATCTGTATTATTCAGTCTGTATTGTAGAAGTCTGTATTTTTTCTGTTGCTGATCTCATCAGCCCTTCTGTATGCTGGGAGCTTAGCAGACAGACTGGTGGTTTCGGCCGATGGGGACTGTGTGCGTAAATCAGTCTTCCCAGAGATCACCATTTACATTTGTGTGAGGCCAGGCTGTCCCTCCAAGAATCTGTCACAAATGGCCTCCTAATAAGACTGCATGATTGGCTCTGGCTGTGTGGACAACTCAGTACGTTGACAGACAGGAGAAAACACAGGGGATTCATGACAGCTTAGACATGGGGTGCAAAGACTCAAAGACAGACAAGGCTTCATGCCTGCATGTACAGAGGGAAATAAATGAGAGGAAGGTTTGGGAGGAAAGATGAGCAGGTCAGTCTAGGACTTGTTGAATTTGAGATGGCGAAGATACACCCAGAAGTTCTATCAGATAGGCAGAGATGTGGGACTGGAAGGAGAAGGAGAGGCCAGGGATAGAGAAGTAAAGCTGGGTGTCATCAATGTAAAGGTGATCCTGAAAGCCATGGGATTTGATGAGGTCATTTGAGGGAGTCTCTAGAGAGCAAACAGCATGGGCCACAGATGGATACTGAAATCCATTCTTTTCACATTATTAATCTTTTTAAATAGCTAAGACTCTCATTCCAAACTAGAATAGGGAACTAGAGTCTTGCTGGATCTGCTACGTTTTTAATACCGAAATAGGATATGTGCAGAGATAGCCTTGCCAATAAGTTCACAAGAATTATTCATTTTTTTAAAAAGTCATTATACCACCAGTCAACACATAAAAAAAGGTAAAGGTGTCCCCACACTTATAGTGCGAGTCGTTTCTGACTCTTAGGGTGCCGTCTCGCGACATTTACTAAGCAGACCGTATATATGGGGTGGGATGGCCAGTTCCTTCCCCGGCCTTTCTTTACCCCCCAGCATAGGCCGGGTACTCATTTTACCGACCACGGATGGATGGAAGGCTGAGTGGACCTTGACCCCTTTTACCGTTGGAATCGAACTCCGACCGTGAGCAGAGCTTCGGCTGCGTTACCGCCACTTATCACTTAAAAAGGATCCACGGAGGATAACTTTACCAACGACCATTAGCCATGACAGCTAAATGGAACCTGCATGTACATAGGAAGTATATCTCTGAGCATCAGATTCTGGGGACAGACAGCTGAGGAAGGCTTTCACCTTCATGCCATACTTGTGAGCTTCCCAGACTTGCCAGGCTGACTACTGGTAGAAGCCAAATGCCTGAAATAGATGGAACTTTCCCCTGATCCAGCAGCACAACCATTTCTTACAAACTGATTTCACTTATGAAAATCTGAGATTGAGGGGGACATCCCCATTCTTTCAGTATGCTTCTCTTCCAAGTAACCTAAGGGCAATTCTTTGGGACAATCTTAACATCTGTGGAAAGTGGAGCGGTACAATCCCTTCTTGATTGTTATACCAGTATCATGTGTGCTAATTGGCTCCTACTGACCAGAGAGGACCCTACAAGTGGCTGTTTGCAGGCCTGTGCAAATAACTATCTCTAAAGAAATTATTAAAAAGCAGGCCTAGCTGTCTGTAGAAAACATGGTGAAAAGTACCCCCTTTTTATGATTTTTGGTGGCGACATTGGAAAGGACAAAAGTGGTTCCCTATTCAGAGTGAGAGCAATGAAATTAGGAAGCATTGGCCTCAGTCTCAACTGGCTTTATTTCCTTCTCTGACATCATCACACAATCAAATCAAAATACTGTATCTACATAGTGGTCTAATGCATCACATTTCAAACGGATCATTGATTAAAGGAATCATTCCCCTGAATGTCTGAGATCATTCAAGGAAGGAGACAGCAGAGGAAAACATGTTCCTGCAGAAAGGGAAATGGGTGTAAACAGCCACAAAAAGGTACAATTAATAGTGTGGGTTTTCAGAGAACATTTTAGCCCCTCAAAGAACTACAATTGCCATGTAAAATGAAACAAACAAACCTTCAGCAGAGCCCTATTTAAAATCGGATGATAATTATTACTGTGTTGTTGAAGTTGAAGGAGGGCTCGTGCATTAAAGATTCTGTGCAGAGATTTATTTACTGAGGTTTGGAATAGAAGTTGTACTACGAAATATGTTTCTGAGAATATTTTGTCAATGCCCTTTACGTACCAAAGGAGTGGCCTTTTTTTTATTGCTCTGAATAATATATTGGTATGGTGTTCCCTTCCCTTGAAAATAGTTTTATTAAAAAATGCTTTTCTGAAAATCATTTTTAAAAAAAGTAAGATTATAGGATGACCTGTGGCATTCACTCATTATGGAACAGGTGCATTCTCAAGAAAAATGCACTTCAGCATTGCCTTGGATGCCTCTTCCATGTCACTCCAGGTTATGCCAGCCGTAGAAATCTGAACACAGAAATGTGAATATGCTGTAGTATCCTTGGTTGAATTAAAATCTGTGCCAATTTACTATTTTGTATAAAGGGGGACACTGTATATTTCACATCAATATTTTTCCTTCATTCATAAACTTTAGAGAGTTTCTAGTTAATGAATGGTTTTTGTTTCATCATTTGTAAACATTAAATATAGTGTCCAGTTTGTGGAACTGTCTATAGGAAGCTTCCCCAAAATGAGGAGACTGGTAAAAAGGAAATTGAAAGGCAAAGTCAAGAGGGTCAAATCACTCCAAAATGCTTAGGAGTTGTTTAAAAATGCAATATTAGAAGCTCAACTGGACTGTATACCACAGATCAGGAAAGGTACCACCAGGACCTGGAGGATACCAGCATGGTTAACAAGGTGAATCAAAGATGCTATTAACAGTAAAAAAGCTTCCTTTAAAAAATGGAAGTGTTGTCCAAATGAGGAGAACAAAAAGGAATACAAACTTTGGCAAAAGAAATTCAAGCTGATAATAAGAGAAGCTAAAAGAATTTGAGGAGCACATTGCTAAAAACATAAAGACTAACAACAAAAAATATTTAAATACATTAGCAGAAGACTGTCTAGGGAGGCAGCTGGACCCTTAGATGACAAGGGAGTCAAAGGTGTGCTAAAAAAGGACAAGGAGATTACAGAGAAGCTGAATGAATTCTTTGCATCCGTTTCACAGTGGAAGATGTAGGATAGATCCCTGTGCCCAAGCAACTGAGGCAGATAGTGGTAATGAGAGACGTTGTAGGCCTAATAGACAAAAACTGACAAATCACTGCATCCAGATGGCATCCACTTGAGAGTTATTCAAGAATTCAAATGTGAAATTGCTGTTCTTCTAACAAAAATATGTAACTTGCCCTTAAGATCCACCTCCACATCTGAGAACTGGAAAGTGGCCAATTAACACCAATTCTTAAAAAAGGATCAGGGCAGCGGGGGGGGGGGGAGGAGAGATCCTGGAAATTTACAGACTGCTTAGCTTAACGTCTGTTCCAGGAAAACTGCTGGAAAGTATTGTTAAAGATAAAATAACCAAACATATAGAAGAATAAGCCTTGCTGATGCAGAATGAGCATGGCTTCTGCAAGGATAAGCCCCATCTCACTAACCTATTAGCAGGGGTGGCTGGTGCCTACTAAACCTAGTGGGGCCGCTGAGAGGTCAGTGTGCGGCCGGTGAAAGGCATGGCCAAGTAATTCAGGTTTTCTCCCCATCATCCCTTTCCAAAGATATTGTAGACACTTAAGCATTGCTGTTTTACAAATAGTTAGCACCTAACTTAGCTGAAAAATGTCTTTCTTTGGTTCAGAAGGGATCCCTGCTTTCACAGTTGCTTCTCTGCTGCGAAAAAAGTTGTGTGGCCTCCACCTGTTCTGCTTCTCTCCCTACCCTCTTCCTTTGCAAAGAAACAGTGAACAATTAAACATTGCCGCTTTATTCATATTTAGCCCCTGAGCGTCTTACCTTGGTTGAGAAGGGCCCTTGCTGTCACAATTTCTAGAGTGAATTCATGTCACAATAACTGCACATCACTCAGAGGTAAGCCCTCACTGAATTCCATGGGGATTGCTCCCTGGTAAATATGTACTGGGCAAGAGTGTGTGAGTGTGTGCAACGTGTGCTGGAGGAAGGAATGCTTCCCTAGATCAAAAGGACAATTTGCCCATCCCATTCAGGAGAAATCATCACTACACCCTGTAGGTTTGTTGGACAGCAAACAGCAGCTGATTCCACTCAGGTGAACAGGTGAACTCTTCACCCAGCCCTATCTCCATACTGTTGTTCTCCTAGAACTCTCCCTTTCTGCCTGATAACACCAGCCTTTACACCACGGGAGGAGAGAAAACATTTTACTTCAGGCTTGAAGAAATCTGCTCATTTGGCGTTTTTGAAAAACTGACTGCTGCTTATATTTTTGTTGATATCTCACTGTACCTGAAATGTTTTTCATGTCTGCCTCTGGTTCATACGTTCTGATAGTGTATTTTAAATGTTTTAACATTTATGTAATCAAAATGAATTCTACGTTTGGATTGTTTGTGTCTGAATAGTCGTTGGCCTAATAGTCGTTAATATAATGTTATATTGATACGCATTTTTTTCTTTCGTTTTGTGAGCCACTTTGGGCACATTTGTGTGGAAAAGCGGCATACAAATCAAATGAATGAATGCATGCATACAGCCTGAATTAGTTAGTCTGAAAGGTGCCACACAAGACTGTTAACAAGAGACTCCATGCATTTCCAGATCTATGGGAAAATATTTTTTTTAAAAACCCATCAGCTTTCCCTTTTCTACATCTTTCCAGAATGTATAATAAAATGAAATGAAATGAAGCGGACTAGGACCTGGGAGACCAGGATTAAAATCACCACTCAGTTATGAAACTCACTGTGCGACCTAGGGCCAGTCACTGTTTCTCAGCCTAACCTACCTCATAGGGTTGTTGTGAGGGTAGCATGGAGAAAAGGAGACCTATTAATGCAACTCTGAACTCCTTGGAAGAAAAGTGGAGTGGATATAAATGTAATTTAGATTAGACAGATAGATAAACAATAAAATATATTTCCAACCTGCTTGTCCCTGATTTTGAACTGGGGTGGGGGTGCAGGTTTGGAAGAATGAAAAAAGCCAACCTAAAAATCAAGCCCTGGTGCAATTTCCAAAACAGGGCCCCCATCTACTAGAACATAACACATGAAGCAAGGCACTACAAAATAAACCTTGCACTATCTTCAAGGCTACACATTTATTATAGTATAAGCTTCATTGGCTACAAAATTGGATACTTCGAGCATGTGCAGTTTAACCTTTTAAACTTAGTGTTTTTGCTCACTTGCTGCCTTGGGCTAGTTACCAACTCTCAGCCTTATTTTTCTGTACACTGTATATAGGACTGCACTGCAAACTTTACTGATGCAGATAGAGATCTGAAAAGAGTATCACGGTTTTTAGTGGGTCAAGTCACCAGTTTATTGTGTAATCCTAATAGAGCCAGTGTGGTGTAGTGGTTAAGATGCTGGACTATGACCTGGGAGACCAGGGTTTGAATCCCCACACAGCCATGAAGCTCACTGGGTGACCTTGGGCCAGTCATTGCCTCTCGGCCTCAGAGGACGGCAATGGTAAACCACCTCTGAATACCACATACCATAAAAACCCTAATCATAGGGTCGCCATAAGTCAGGATCGACTTGAAGGCAGTCCATTTCCATTTTCAACCATGTATACTCAGAAGTATGTCCAAACGGACCTACCCAGCTTTAGAAAGGGGAACAAAAACTACACTTTTGGATTAGGATGGGCTGAGTGGTGCACAGAACTGATTGTCCAGAGAGCAGTAGATTGACAGAAATGTTTGCAGAGCTTCTCTGAGTTCAAACAGAAATATAAAATGTGCATGGAACAGGAAATCATGTGTGGCTTTGAGGTTCTGGAGGATTTTTTCTTTAAATTGCTTAACATTCTCATTGGGAGGACTATGCCACAGTAGCTCCACTGCCTATTAGAGATCTTTTAGGGTGTCAACAAACAGCTTCCCATAGGCATCTAGTTGGGCACTGTGAGAAGAGGGTCCTGGATTAGATGGGCCATTGGCTGATCCAGCAGACTTGACTTACGTTCTTATGAGCTGCTCTGGGAACCATCAAGAAGTGGCTGGACAGAAGGGGTGGACTTTGGGCTGGGTGGACTAGAGGAAAGAAGTTATCTCTCTGGTCCACCTACCAGGGATTTCAAAGCCTTCCTGGTACAGATCAAGCCATTGTTTTTCTGGCCTGCCCACCCTGCCCAACCTCTTTGTCATTTGATAACCAGGTGCCTCAAGCTGTGGTATGGGTTGCTATGGTGGCTGAGTTAGCTGCTGGTATACAGTGCTGCAAAGGGATGCTACCCAAGTGTGCTTGGCAAGCAGGCCGTTTGCCTTCCTGGAAGCCATCTTGCTTTGATCTATATATATATTTGCTCTGTTGCCCCTGCAGGGCTGTTTACTTCTTTGTCGCAAATAGAGTCCCTTGGGGGATTGGCCACCCCACCTCTAGGGCTGGCACTGTTACTACACTTCTGGTGGGAATGGCATCAGCTGTTGGCAGATGTGAGCCCCTGTCCACTTTCCCTACAGGACCCAGCAGGGTGGGGTGGGTCAGGTCCTTCCGAGATGACTGGGGTTGCCCGAAAGCAGGATCTTCCCCAGAATGCCATGCCTTGCCTCTGGGAAGCAGCTGTGCCCAATAAATAGTCCTGTGTTCTTTGTTTCTTTTCCTCCCCAGTTCCCAGCTGCTGGCACAAGTGGCATTTTGCACACGCATTTGCACACAGTCCCACACAAAATCCAGATTACTCTGAGTGGAGTTATTAACAATTAGTTATAAGTATGTATAGCTGGCAGAATGCCCTTTATTGCAACAGGCAGGGCCTGTGAAGGGAGGCTTGTATACTGGAACAATGCCTGCCATCAGCATAAGCAATGTCAAACGTCAGTGGCAGCCATTCCTCTACATCTGGGGCAGGGACCCTTTTTCAGCCAAGGGGCCACATCCCCTGTTGGGCAACCTAACCAATCTGCCAGTGGTGGGCGAGGTCAGAGGCAAAAATTGGGCAGAGCAACGGATGTGATCCTTACCTTTGTACAGCAGGCTAGATTCCTCCCCTGCAAACATCAGAAGTTTCTGAACTCCATCCTCCATCCTGAAAAGCAAGAGGCATTATCACCGTTCAAGGACACATTCCAGCCAGTCCAAAGCCCTTGAGGAGAGCATAGAGCAGGGCTGGGGAGGGCTGTGGTTTGGGGAGGGGCTGCAGGTTAGGGAGAGCCCCAAGGACAGAGGGCTCCATTTGGCTCCCAGGCATAAGGCTCCCCACCCCTGCTCGGCATGAATGAAGAGGAGGCACAATGGGAGACCATTGCATGCATGCACGCTGCTGTGGAGGCTAAACATGCTCCTGGTAACCCAAGCAACTCCAGCTGTTAATGAACAAACCTGCTCTTATCTGTTGAGTCTCTTCTCAGGTTTGTTTCTTCAGCTGCAAAACAGGAAAAGAAAAAGGTAAAGGCACATTTCCAAAATGTTGGTTCTTTGGTTTTTGCCTTCAGTTGTACGAAGACTTTCATCCTGAGCAGGAAGTGTTTACCTTGCAACCGTCCATCTCAGAGGATATTGGATCCAAACAACCCAGCAATTACTAGGTCACTGTATGGTATTCTCACTAGCTAAAGGAAAGCAGGTAGGGTGAGCGGCTGATGCAATGTGACGGCACTGCAGCCACCATCTCTCTCTCGCTCACATGCACTGAGGAATGCTGGGAAGCATCACTGCATCCATGTAAAATCTGGTCTTATCTTCACAAACCTCTCGTTCTTAGTTGCAGTAAGATCCTGCATCATGCAAAGGCTCAGGTTGATCCAAGCAGAGCACCTTGAGAAGATGATGATTAGAATTAGCATTTATTGCCCACTCTTCACCCAGACGTCCCAGGGCGGGTTACAACAACCTTAAAATACAGTGTTAAAAACAATTAAGAACAATCAGAATCACAAAATAGGGTGGGTTCTAAAATATATGTCTCAGATGTCAAAGGCCAGGGTAAATAAGTGCATCTTCAGCATTTGCCTAAAGCTGCACAGTGAGGTTGCCAGACGCACCTCGGTGGGGAGGGAGTTCCACAGCTTAGGGGCTGCCACAGAGAAGGCCCTCTCCTGGGCCACCATCTGCCATGCTTCTGAGGACGGTGAAACTACTAAAAGGGCCTCCTCTGCTGATCTCAACAGTCAAGAGGGTCTGTAAGGAAGAAAGCAGTCTCTCCGATATTTGGGACCTCAGCCGTTTAGGACTTTAAACACTAGCGTGAGCATCCTTGCATTGGACACGGAAATGGACTGTCGTATGTCTGTGTCAATCAGGGAGGCAACAGGAGCGATGTTTGTAATGCAGAATGGGAAGAGTCGCTGCTTGGAAATACTGTCCTCGATGGGAGGAGTACAAGCTGAACTTTGGGGAATGTGGTTCTCCAGGCTCAGTGGGAGGACTGATACGGTCCCATCACCTAGCAAAATCAAAATGTACTTCCGTCTGGGCAACATGAAATGGAGGGAGTCTGGCTTCAAACAGTTTCCATCAGGGAATGCTGACAAGCTTAAAACAGCTAACATGCCCAGCAAGAGGAGGCCTTTCGAGACAAAACACTCTCTTCAGCTGAGTGCATCCATACGTTGTGTATGTGTCATCTCTAGGGAGTCTTTTAAAGATGCAGGATAAAGCTTTAGCAAGGCCGCAGTGGCTGCAAAATGGCTGAGAGGCAGTGTAAGCTTTTTCCCCCCACTAGAAAGGCAGGCTACTGAGCTAGCTCTTTCTCCCCCCCTCTCCCCCCACTCCTGCAGCAGCTGTTTCTGCAGTGAGTTCACCCAGGTCAAGGTCAGAGTAACACAGAGACGCAACACAAGATTTCTGAGGCAATCACAGAGGGAAAAAGTGAGACATTCACCTCAAGCTGAGATAGTGGATGTGTACAACTCAGGCAATTGTGAATAGTATGTAGCTAATATAGGAACAACATTTAAGTATGTGCAATGAAGAAGAGTCAATTGCATTTTCCACATACTTATAAGCTTCACTGCCAGTAAATTGTTTGCATGCGTTCCTTCTTGTGATTGCATTAGTGCATGAAGCTCTTGTATTTTAATAGATGCATGCACAAATGTGTTAAGCGCACATGAAACTTTTAAGACTTCGCAAGGTTCTTGTATGCGTTGCATGCGTGGCCCCATCTGCACTATACATTCAAAGCAGTATTATGCCATTTTAAACAGGCACGGCTTCCCCTAAGGAATCCTGGGAACGGTAGTTTGTTAACGGTGCTGAGAGTTGTTAGGAGACCCCGTTCCACTCACAGAACCATTTACAGAGTGGTTAAAGAGTCAATCCCTCTTCCCAGGAACCTGAGGACTGTAGCTCTGTGAGGGGTTGCGTCAATGTGAGACAGACAACTTGTGGAATAAACCACCAAGCTCGAATATATAAGTTTTCAAATACAAATGAATTTGAAATGAATTCAAACAGGGACTGAAAGGAAACATACTCGGGCCCCTTCCACCAATCATAGGACAGAGTAAGGGCCACTGGGAGGCAGCACCCCTGCCTTCCCAGAGGTACATCTCAACAAAGGGAAGGCCAGACTGGTCCCAAGCATTGCCCAGAGATGGAACAGCTGAATTTCTCCCCCTTTCCACCACCAGAAAGAACTCACTCTCTGCTTCAACTGTCCTGGCTGGGACTGCAGAGCTGAGGAGATGGCCACTTTGGCCCTACCCATTGGCTAGGGGTCTTAGAGGTGCTGGGTTGTTGCAAGCATATATGCATGAAGTTTGTTTCATATTATTTCAATCTGTTTTAAGTAATTCAATCAAAAGGCAGGACATACATATCATACATAAATAAATGAATGTCTTTTGCTGGGTTTAGAGCCCCTGTGGCTGCATAACATAACATTTTAAAAAACCACAGAGTTGATCCATTATAATAAAAATATTTCAAGATCCTCCATTTGTCCAAGCAGCAATAATTTTCAGGGGGGCAATTTCTTTCTGAGAAGAGAGAGCGGTGGAGATTTTTTTTTTTTAAGTTTGTTTATTTGAAAATCTACAAGTTGAGGACGGGGAACATAATCGGTTTCCCCCAAATCGACAAGTTCCTTCCTTGCCAGCTAGTTGCATATTCATAGCATTCATTCATTCATGCATTCATTGGCGATCATTCGTGGTGGAGTAAGATTGTCTTCCAAGATAAGGTCTTTAACAGTGGGTCCGCAAGTGACTGTGGAGGCCAATTCTGGATCCACACAGCCTCCCACAGTGAGGACATAGGTTTCCAGATGGAAGATGGTCACGATGAGGATTTGCTTGACGTGCCTTTCGCTTAGCTCGTTTGCCCCTTTCACCCTGTACTCGTGCTTCTTCAAAGTCCATAGCACCTTTGATAATGGCCGACCTCCAATTGGGACGCTCATGGGCCAAGGCTTCCCAGTTCTCGATGCTTATGTTACATTTTTTTAGATTAGCTTTGAGAACATCTTTAAACCTCTTTTGCTGTCCACTGATATTCTGTTTTCCATCCTTAAGTTGGGAGTAAAGTAGCTGCTTTGGAAGACGGTGATCAGGCATTCGAATAACATGGCTGGTCCAGCGAAGTTGATGTTGGAGGATCATTGTTTCAACACTGGTGGTCTTTGCTTCTTCCAGTATGCTAACATTAGTCCGCCTATCTTCCCAAGTAATTTGCAGAATTTTCCGGAGGCAGCGTTGGTGGAATCTTTCAAGAAGTTGAGAGTGACGTTTATAGATGGTCCATGTTTCACAGGCGTACAGTAAGGTCGGTAGTACAATGGCTTTGTAAATAAGCATTTTGGTCTCCCTGCGAATATCCCGATCCTTGAACACTCTACGCTTCATTCAGGAGAATGTGGCACTTGCAGAGCTCAGACGATGCTGAATTTCAGCGTCGATGTCAGCTTTTACAGAGAGATGGCTGCCAAGATAGGAAAAGTGATTGACATTCTCCAGTGTCACACCATTAAGCTGGATTGATGGTGCTACAGAGGGATTGGTTCGCACCTCCTGATGAAGCACTTTGGTTTTTTTGATGTTAAGTGAGAGGCCAAGCTTTTCATATGCTTCTGCAAAGACATTTAGGATAGTTTGAAGATCTTCCTCTGAATGTGTGGAGACTACATTATCATCGGCATATTGAAGTTCTATGACAGAGGTTGTAATTACCTTACTTTTTGCTACTGCCTTTAACTCCACACTATCAAGAGGGTCTAGTGGTTAATAGCCACCAACCATCAAAGAATATCAATATTATCCAAGGCTATATCAGAGCCCAGAGTAACAGGAATAGCTTTGCTTAACACACTAGCATTTCCGTAGCAATATTTTCACATGACTCATGGTGCTCATGAGTCATGGCGCGCAGCAAAGTGCCAACTGAGTCTGATCACTCTATTATTTTTTTTGTGCTTTGCGATAATTCAAATAAAGGCAAGCCACATTAGGGAAAGACTAAGACCCATTAATTGCCTGTAGGTCAAGGAAGCATGTCAAAATCTTGCCAGGTGATTCCAGCAGTGAACGACCCATGGTGCCACTTCCTGCAAGACAAAAAACCTCAAACCAAAACCCAGAATTACCAGCCAACCTGACCTCAAGACAAAACTTTTTGCAGTTCTTAATGCTGCCATGAATTAAGGCATAAATGTCCCAGCAAGCCTGCCAATCATGCCCCCTGAGTGAAAATATTATGCAGCAATTCAAAATGGAGAACAATGAACAGAGATAATGATTACACACCAGGCGCAGACAGGCAGGCACAGGAAGCAATGACAGGCAGGCAGAATGTGGGTGAAACATGGTCAAAACTTTACTGATTACAGTACCTTGGGATTTGGCATGACTTGGGCAAGGATCTGTCCATTGTGCAGTCCATCTGCTGGCCCAGTCCTCCACCTGGCCTGTCTGCTGTGCTGGGTAACCTGGATGAGTTGTCAATAGGACATTCCCACCATGGTGCATGGCAGCAAAAACCAGGGTTGCATCAGAACTGCCACCCAGGAAGCAGCCTGACTCCCTGCTTCCCTCTGCACCCGGAGAGCAGCCTACCCTAGAGGAGTGGTGAGCCTGGATTTGCAAAACTGGTCCAGATCAGCAACCCATTCAGAGATAAGGATCCAACAAATGGGGTCCCTGTCCATTTATCCTCTATCACTGACTTCCATCCTCCAGCAAAGGACCAACCTGCACATATTGGCGGTAGAGTTTGTTCACTTGCCTCTTCTGTACATGTGTAAGAAAGGTGTATGCACGTGTATCTGCTCTGAAAAAGGAACGCTCAAGAATTTTGTTCCATCCACATTTTTAAGCAAACTGACCTAAATTACACTTCCTGGACTAATGCACAGACCGGAATGCAGCCAGTCTTCAGTTCTCCAAATTTTCCAGTATAATTCTTGACACAAAAGAAGTATAAAATTTTGTGTCTAATTTGTTTTTTTAAAAAACAACAACACCTGTCTAACCTCAACCACCTCTCCTGATTCAGATGGAACAGGGGGATAGAGCTGGGTGTCATCCACATGTTGACGACGCTTCACTCCAAAACTTCTGATGACTGCTCCCAGTGGCTTCATGTAGATGTTAAATAGCATGGAGGACAAGATGAACTTTACAGGTCACCACAGGAAAGCTCCCATGGCAGTAGCCTTCCATAACTACGTTCTGGAAACATCCATGGAGGCAGGAGCAGAACCTTTGAGGTACAGTGCCCCCAACCACCACCTCCCTGAGCTGCTCCAGAAGGATATTGATGTCAATGGTATCAAAAGCCTCAGAGAGATCAAGGAAAATGAGCAGGGTTGCACTCCCACCATCTCTCTCCTGACAAATGTCATCAACCAGGGCAACCAAGGCAGTTTCAGTGTCATGACCGGGGCTAAAGCCAGAATGAAATGGATCCAGTATGAAAAGATTCCCTCCCCAACCTACACATTTTGGAGCATTTTCTCTAACTGATATGCACTAATGAACTGTGGTGAAGATCAATAGGTTGATTGGAAAGACTGTCAGCCCCACAGCAACAGTGAGCTTATTATCTCTAATCAGTTTTTGAACCTTCGTCTTGAAATTTTTACCTGGACTTTGAGTGGAGAAGGCAGCCAGAACATCTAGCTTGTGATAGCAGGAACTCAGTCTTCAATATGCCTGTGTAGGTTTTTCCCCTGTGAGCCCAACACCGTGCAATATATATTTGACCAGAAGTTCATGAAAAGTGGCAGGTGCCGACTTCCGGGAAGGGTGACTTAGCCTGTGCCTGCTTTTGAGACGGGCTCCTGCCTCAAAAGAAGCTTATTCAGATATATCAGTCAGTTTTTTCTTTTTTTTTTGACTGATTAAACTTCTCCCGGGTAGGGAGAAACGAAGAGATTAACCTCAAAGCCTATTTTTGTTGGGACGACCAGATCTCATTAATTTATGGGACGAGGTCCAGCCGACGAAGGTGGGACGGATTTTCAACAGCAAGCTCTATCTGTTAAAGCGAACGTTCATCTTATCTTCTAAGAGAGAACGCACTAACAGGCAAGCACCCTTCTTTCTATATTTTTCTTTTACTTGACTTAAATTGTTGCTGTTTAAAAGAGATTTGCCAGATTGATCGGTTTTTGACATCTCACTGGGGAGCCGTAACTTCTCTCTGCTACGCACTAATTAATAGCTTATCTCTGTTTTTGTTGCAAAAAGCTGTCCTGGATTTGCATTCTAAAGATACACACAGAAGAGGGATTTCTATTCCAGATTTTTATTTTGAAAAATATTATACTGTTTTGAGACTACTCTCTTTTTGGTCTATTTTATTTTGACGAATCTGTTTCTTGACGATTGCCATTAATTGCTTCGATCCTGGGAACTGCATTTTGTTTACTTAACTATTGGAGAGATAAGGCTGTCTGCTCTGTTTATACTGTGATGTCACCAAGTTTGGAGTATTAACCCAATTGTTGCTGAAATAAGAAGTGGTTTTCCTATATTTTTCTTTTAAAATGGCAATTAAGAAAGTGGCTGAGAATCTGGAAATAACTATGTTTCAGAGAATAATGAATGAGATTGAGATAACGAAAATTGAATTGAGTAAAATGAAGCAGGAGATTAAAGATATAAGGGTCCCTGTGAGAGAGGTGACCCTGGAAGGGGTCCCTGTGAGAGAGGAGACCCCGGAGATTGGAATAGGGGTCCCTGTGAGAGAGGAGACCCTGGAGACTGGAATAGGGGTCCCTGTGAGAGAGGAGATCCCGGAGATTGGAACAAACGTGGAACAGGAACAAGATTTGGAGTCTATGGACTTTAGAAATAAAATCTATTGTTTGGAACTCAATGTTATCTCTGAAGAAATTAATGAAGATTCTAGAGATAAAGTTATCAATGGCATGGATTATCTTCTGGACTGGAATGATGTGATGGAGCCCAATATAGAGAAAATCTATGGAATTAACTGCAGCCATGTGACAATGGAAAAACTTTTAAGAGATGACCCAGTGTATTTTGAAAAAAAGAACAGAGATATGATTTTACAGCAGTATTTCAGCAACTTATTCAGAATGGATGGCAAGAAAATATTTGGGATAGAGGTAATTCCCATCAGACTCTTATTATATGACTATGGCTTTGACAGCAAGATTATTATGGAATACTGATAATGGAAGATTGGATATTGAAATTACTGGACTTAACAAGACTACTGAAGATGGAAGATGGAAAATGGAACTAATAGAGATAATAGAACAATGGCTACTGAAATTACTGAACCTAACAGATTCTGATGTGATGGATTAATTGAAATGTTTATTTTGACTATGGTTATGACAATAAGATTATCATAATTAGTAATGAGATGGATTAATCGATATGCTTATCTGGAAAAAAAAAATTGATAGATATATTTCTTAAAGAATTGAAACCTCTCTTTGACTTTTTGTGGAAAGAATAAAGTAATGTTTATGAGATTTGATGATTAAGTAAGATAACTACTGGAGGAAAGTGATTTTATAATATGACTTAAGAGACAGGATTGCTATATATTATAGACTTATAACTGATTTGATCTTTGACAAATGGGAAGTCAATATTTTACTCTTTATTTTTTATTTTTGTTTTTTGTTTTTTTCTTTTTTTCTTTTTTTCTTTTTGTTTAACTATTTTTGATTTTGTTTTTTGTCTTTGAATGTTTTATGATTTTGTCTTGTATGTTTTATGAAAATCTGAATAAAAATTATTGAAAAAAAAAAAGAAAAGTGGCAGGTGCCAAAGAACATGGCAGTCAGGTGTAGATCAGCATCCGATTTTTGCTTTATATGTTTGGGATTGGACAGCGGGGGGGAGGGGGAGAACTGCTTTACATTTGCCCAAAGGTGTGTGTGCATCCACTGGGATTTTTAGTATTTTTTCTTTGAACAGCTGCCCTACCCTATCACATCATAAACTACTGTTAAAACTCTCTTCAGTTTAGGAATTTGCAATATGGCATGCAGCACAATATTGGAACAAGTTCTAATATTCTTTGGGTTTTCACCCCTAGCTACATTGTTTGTGATGGACATCCTGAGGTATAAGACCATCTTCTGCTCTAGTGGAACCCTGGAGTGGGTTGTAAAAATGTGTTAAAACAACTATTGCCCAGTGGCAAATATCCCCTTTTTGGGCAAGGTGCTTGAGAAGGTGGTGGTGGTCCAGCTTCAGGAAGGCTTGGAGGAGACTGAACATCTGGATCCATTTCAGTCCAGCTTTAGGCCTGGTCATGGCACTAAAGGTGCCTTGGTCATCCTGGTTGATCACATTTTTGGAGAGAGAGATGGAAGGAGTACAACCCTGCTCATTCTTCTTGATTTCTTGATAGCTTTTGATACAATTGACTGCAGTATCCTTCTGGACTGGCTCAGGGAGGTGGTGGTTGGGGGCACGGTACTTCAGAGATTCTGCTCCTACCTCCAGGGACGTTTCCAGAAATTAGTTATGGGAGGCTACTTTTCAACACCATGGGAGTTTTCCTGTGGTGACCTGCTTGGTTCCATCTTGTCCCCCATGCTATTTAACATCTATATGAAGCCACTGGGTGCTGTCATCATGTGTTTTGGAGTAAAGTGTCATCAATACATGGATGACACTCAGTTCTATCTCTCTATTCCATTTGAATCAGTAGAGGAGACAAAGGTACTAGGTAGGTACTTGGAAACAGTAATGGGCTGGATGTGAGAAGGCTGCCTCTCCTGGATGGGATTGCACTTCCCTGGAAGTAGCAGGTACTCCTGGATCTAACACTGTCACTTGAGGCCCAGGTGGCCTTGGTGGCTAGAAGTGCTATTTCCAGCTATGGCTGCTTTACCAGCTACAACCCCATCTGGAGAGAGATGACTTGGCCACAGTATTCTATGCTCTAGTAACTTCCAGACTGCATTATTGCAACATGCTCCATGTGGAGCTGCCCTTGAAGATTACTCAGAAACTTCAATTGCTCCAAAATGCAGTGTCCAGATTACTGGCTGGGGTTTCCTTTAGACCTTATATAACCCCTGTTCTAAAACAGTTGCTTTGGTTCAGGCTCAATTTAAGGTACTCGTGCTAGTGTTTAAAGCCTTAAATGACTTAGGTCCCAAATATATGCGCCTCCTTCCATACAGAAGGTGTTAAGATAAGCTTTCTTGGTAGTTCCACCACCCTCAGAAATTCAGGGAAAGATGGCCTAGGAGAGGGCATTCATTGTGGTAATCCCTAAATTGTAGAATCTTCTCCCCCCAAAGGTGCATCTGGAACCTTCGCTATATAGTTTTTGGCAAATACTAAAGATACATCTCTTTACCCTGGCCTTTGGCATTTAATATGCATTTATTTCAGCCCCCACCCTATTCCCATTTATTGTAATTTGTTTTAATTGTTTTAATACTGAATTTTAAACTGCTGTAGCCTGCCCTGGGACCTGTTGGTGAAAGGCAAACAACAATAACAATATTCCATGGAATTCAGAGCCAAATAGCTTAAGGGTAGAGACACACTAACTGTTCTGCCACTTTCAGTGCATTTCCACCTCCCTTTTCTGAAAACAGGGACACTTAATGCTAGTCATACCCTTCCTCTTTTTACTGTAAAACCTGGTGGGAGCAGCTTGAGTGCATTTTTTTTTAATCAGCTCAAACAGATTTTGCAGCTGATCAGCAGTTCAACTCAATGCCTCTCCAGGTGTGGCCAATGGAAACACTTTGCTGTAGGCAACTAGTGTGCTTACAGCTGCTTCCAAGATGGCAATGCTATAATGTGTATGAGAGTGTTTTCCTGACCAGAAACAGATCTTACATTACTGTATATTCTGAGTTACCCACTATTTTGTAAACTGCGCAGAGAACTTCACTGAATTGGTGGTATATAAATGCCAGTCATCACCATCATCATCGGTTGACAGTACTGACTGATGCTAGAGTTGAGTAATTCAAATGCAAGTGAGAGTGAATGAAAGAAGAATTTGAGAAGCATCACAAATACAAATGCAATTGCATGAATCTGTATCATATTTCTTAACCCATTCATTTACCAATGCAATAACGGCATGGATTTATGGGATCCATTCATATTCACTTTCATTCACCATTTTGTCTGTTTTCATTGTAGTTTTTTGAGGACATAGAAATAACAAGAATAAAATATACTTATACATTTGAATGCTACTTATGTGGGATAAAAAGCTGGATTTAATAAACCCACATAAACGAAGGCATGTCTGGAGCCAGAATCAGTTCCTAGTGTAGCCTGCTATTATTCTCCTGATTTCTTTTCTCTAAACCAAACAGCATCCCTGAGAGTGAGGGGCAGAGGAATACAAGGCTTGTGTGTTCAGCAAGAATGGGTAAGATTACACAAAAATGCATGTTGTACAAGAGGAGAAAGAAGGCAATCAATTTCACATAAAAGCAATCTTACATTTTATTATCTTATGTTTATTTCAGATACAGATTGTAAGTGTAAGTGCTACTGAACTTAACAGGACTTATTTCTCAGTAAACATGTGCAGGATAAGGATTGTACTGTAAGTTATATTTAAAAAACATGCATTTCAGAGAAGTCCAAGATGACAGGATGTACTGAAGAAACTGAAAGTATGGACATCCCCAGGACCACAAGATCACAAAAGTAGCAGCAGGTAGATATCAGGAATATCCTTTTACAGAGGTTGGTGAATGCAGTGTATCATAGTGTTGAGGCCTCTCATCTTCCCCTGGGCCACATTCATACCATACATTTGGCTGAGTAGCTAAACAGCCAGTACCTCTTGCAGTAATTCAGACACCATTTTTGGAGTTAATGCAGCTGAAGGAATACTAGAGAGAACCGAACTTCCAAAGCTATATTGAAATAAATGAATTGGGCTGGCTAAAGATCTATTTTGTGTTCCTTAAGCTGAGATTAATTGGTAGTAAATTGTTTGGTTTATGTCTATTTCCCAATTACCCTCTGTTCCTAGTTAGCTGCATTGATTTTAATTGTCTTCGTCTGAGATTGGGTGAAGCTGGTGTTTGCATCTTCACCATAGTTCTCTGTGTGATTGCTCACTCTTGCATCTGGTGTGAGATGGGAGTTTGAAGTTATTACAACATCCCTGTATGGGCTGTGCAGAGTAGGATATTTCTGTGGAAATGAGGAAACAGAACCCAAAGAATGGAAGCTTCCACAATTCATTACATTTGGTCACCTTCTTTCCCCTTTAAAATGACTTGTTTTTTGTTTGGTCCTCCCTCTCTCTCAAACCTGACCGGCATATTCACAAGTTACAGCCAATTTTGGATGGCATACTTCCCATTTGGACCTGAGATGAACTAAGAAGGAACCTATAGGGGTTGTGATGGGCAGAGAAGGGCATGTCAAAGGGAAGAGAAGAAAGCATAGCAGAAAAGAAGAGGCTGGGTGGTGGTACCTGTGCCTCTAGTTTGAATTTTTTAGACACTGAAGCCAAGGGCTCCATAGAAAAATACTGTTCACTGTGATGAATTTGCTAAGTATTTTGGCATGGCTTTGAGACCACTATTTTGAAAATACCACTTGTAACTGCTTCCCTTGAAGAGGAAGGTTTGTGGGTAAGGTTGTTCAACACTTGGCTGAATAACCTAATGGCTGAGAAACATTATATTATCAGTCTAGTTTGCAAACCAAGTAGGTACTGCTGCATGTGGCTTTAGCTGCTGATGTATGGTGGTGAACAACTGGGAGAACTGAACTCTGGATACTCTAACTTTCAGTGATATTTAGCACTATTGATCACGAGGGATTGCTGTTGGCATGACTGAATGGTCCTGAAGATTCTATGGAGATGTGCAGTTAGATAAATAGTTGAGACTTTCAGAAACATGGTGGAGACTTCCTGCACACTTGTTGGCTGCTTCTCTGCTGTCACAGAGAATGAGGGCCATAAAGGTCATCATTCTGAGAAGAGGAAAAACAATCCTTTAGAAGGGACCTATTCTTTGGGTGGTTAGTTGATAACCTCTCACAATGAGGACATGCCTCCTGGAGTTCAGGATGCAGAGCTGTTTGTCATGGCGACAGTATGTGTGTGCGATACAATTAGGTAAGTAGATGGGTTTGTGATGGGTGTGCTGATGGAATGAAGATTTGCATGGCATGAGGGCTGTGGACATCACATGGCTATTAAATAATGCAGGAGAGGAGTCAGTGGTTATGGTGCACGTTGGCATGAGAAACATCCAGGTATGTGGCCATGAGGACCTGGGAGTAAGATTATGTTGAATTCAGAACCTACAAGATAAAATTATCAGAAATGCTACCAATTCCATGCTCAGAGCCAGCTAGACAGGCAGAGCTGATGGGCCTCAATGCATGGTAGAGACAGTGGTGTCCAGGGGTTTAGATATGTTAGACACATTTTGGAGACTATTTTGGGAGATAGGTTTTGTTCAGGTGGTCTCTATCCTCCTATGCCACTTTCTTCCAGAATTCCAGAGGAAACAGAAGGTCTTTTTATTCAGACAAGCCTTTTGTAGCTAGGGATGGAGAGGGTGATAGTTAGTAGCTAAATGCTTTCTCCACTACATATAAAGAGATGTGATCATGAAAAATAATTCATGGTGGAGATAGCAGACAGGGCAGAAGGAAAGAAAATCTCATTAATATTCCATGACCAACGTCTTATCAACAGAACCTTCTATGAGTTGCCTCCATGGAATGACCTCTTTACCTTGCACCTCTTTACCCTGGCCTTTGACACCCACCCTATTCTTTGTTTTAAGCTGTTTTTAATGTTGTATTTTTACATTGCTGTAACTCCCAACCTCCAAATGGGGTAGATAAGAAATCAAATTATTATTACTACTCCCCACACTGAGTGGTTTTGCTGTGGTGGCATCATCTGGTTTATGTGCAAAGAGAAGGCTGGCGTGAAACTTTGTTTAGACTGGGGGAGAGCAGGTGATTTGTATTTGATTGTCATCTACCCTAAGGTAAGGTTATGGGGCATACATCCAAATCAATAAATATGCCCACAGTTCTCTAGCTGTGCCCTCACAGGCACAGTGGCATTGCTGGAATGTGTAAAAATTGATGGCAGAGCATCCTGTTATGTCTCCATGGGATTGTCAAGTGATCACTGTTGTGAAAGGCAATTCAATTTCCAGAGGGGTAGCCATGCTATCTGTTGCAGCAAAACCAACAAAGAGTTGTGTGTCTCCTTAAAGATTGCGACATTTATTATGGCATAAGCGTTTGTGGATTCATCAGATGCGTGAAGCATTATCTTGCAAATGTAGCAATACAGCAATTTCTCCAAACTCTAAAGAAGAAAGACACGAGATTGGTGTTGATGGAGGTTGCTGAAAGGCAGCATGCACATAATCAGTATTTTTCTTATTAGTATTTTAAAGGAGGAAAAGCTCTATTAGTGGAGTAATAGTGAGACAATGTTTGGGATGAAGGACACATCTGATGAAGAAAACATAAAGACCATAGTGCAGAAATTAATACTTGTTTAATTAGATACCAGTTTCACTGTTAAGACACTCAGAAGCACATGTCCACTTGAACACAGGCTAGAGCCCACTTTGTGACATTGACGGGGATGAAGCCTTCCTACTTTCCCACCACCATTTCATGTAGAGGCACCCAGCAGAGTTTTTCTGGGGAGTGAAGGGCTTTATTCAGTATAGAGTTGGAAAAGGTTCAGAAGAGGGCAACCAGAATGATCAAGGGAATGGAGTGACTCCCTTATGAGGAAAGGTTGCAGCATTTGGGGCTTTTTAGTTTAGAGAAAAGGCGGGTCAGAGGAGACATGATAGAGGTGTATAAAATTATGCATGGCATTGAGAAAGTGGACAGAGAAAAGTTCTTCTCCCTCTCTCATAATACTAGAACTCGTGGACATTCAAAGAAGCTGAATGTTGGAAGATTCAGGACAGACAAAAGGAAGTACTTCTTTACTCAGCGCATAGTTAAACTATGGAATTTGCTCCCACAAGATGCAGTAATGGCCACCAGCTTGGATGGCTTTAAAAGAAGATTAGACAAATTCATGGAGGACAGGGCTATCAAAGGCTACTAGCCATGATGGCTGTGCTGTGCCACCCTAGTCAGAGGCAGCATGCTTCTGAAAATCAGTTGCCGGAAGCCTCAGGAGGAGAGAGTGTTCTTGCACTCGGGTCCTGCTTGCGGGCTTCCCCCAGGCACCTGGTTGGCCACTGTGAGAACAGGATGCTGGACTAGATGGGCCACTGGCCTGATCCAGCAGGCTCTTCTTATGTTCTTATGTGACTGTGTACTCAGTGGCCTATCAAGACGTGTGTGCCAATCTTTGCTGGTAAAATCAGTCAGAGCAGCTTTGAATCCAAAGGTTTTGCAAGAGACATCTATGCTCTCAGTTGTTTAAGATGAGTTTCACTTATTGCAGCCTGAGGACAGAGATTAGATTCATGGAACTGTTTAGCCTACCACCTTTGCTCTAATCAACCGGGCTATGAGAGCTGACTGCATTTGGGTAGGAATGAACGCACAGGTATAGGATGGAGGATACCTTGCTTGGCAGAAGCACATTTACCTTAGGTTGGCAACTGATCACAAGCTGAAAATGAGTCAGCAGGTAATGTTATTTTAGGCTACATTAAGAAACAATTGTTCCACTTTATGCCGTGCCATAAGATCTCTCATCTGGAGTGTTGTGTTCTGTTTTGGGGGCTGCGTTTTAAGAAAGATGTAGATAAATTGGAATGGTTCAGAGGAGGGCAGCAAAATCACTCAGGGGATTGGATACAAGTCCTATGTAGAAAGTTGAAAGAACTGGGTGTGTTAGCCTAGAGAAGAGGTGGAACTTCATAGCTCTCTTCAAATAGATGAAAGGCTGTCATAGAGGGCAAAGACTTGTTTTCTGCTGTGCCAGCAGGAAAGACTAGAGCTAAGTTAAGAGGATAAATTTCAATTGAACATTAGGATAAAACTTCTCATAAAAAGCAGTTTGATAATGGAACTAATTACCTATGGGGTGGAAGGTCTTTGCTTGCTGGAGGTCTTCAAGCAGAGACTGGGCAGCCATCTATTGGGGATGCGCCAAGTCTGGATTTCCTACGTGAAGCAAAGGGTTGGTGTAAACAGTCTACAAGGCTTCTGCCAACTCTGTAGTTTTATGAGAAAGAAAGTGGCCCCTGGTCCACCACAGAATAAGGCCATGGTGAGGCCACTCCTGAAAAATTATGTTCAGATTAACTGGACAAAAAATTTACAGGCCAATCTTAAATTTGGTA
The DNA here is from genome assembly GCF_030035675.1 of Rhineura floridana. Lineage (NCBI taxonomy): Eukaryota > Metazoa > Chordata > Lepidosauria > Squamata > Rhineuridae > Rhineura > Rhineura floridana. Next base: position 175,360,801 of record NC_084480.1, on the reverse strand, counting down.
TTTCTCAAAAAGTAGTAGAGCAGCTGATATCCTTCAGATCCAAGTCGATTTGACTGAAGCTGGATCTGGTTTTGTCCCATTCTCACCAAAACCAAAGGTATGAGTCTCAGATTTTTTTATCTTTATAGGCACCCTTTGAGTCCCCACAATGTCTTATTTTCTGACACTCTGAAGTAACAACACTGTTATATGTGCACTGAGATCAGTCTCTGTGTGTGCACCCCTATTGATCAATCCTGTTAAAAGGGAAAGGCTGCTCCGGTATGAGAAGGAAGCCATCTAATTTTTGTGCCTCCTTCAAGACGCACTGTTTTGCTGCTCTTGTTGCCAGCTACTTGACTCCTGAGTGCTGTTGCTCCTGAGCTGCAGAGTGGCTTCCTCCTCCTGTTTCTTGCCTCAGATTCCAGGGACACTCCAGGGTCACACGGTCAGCCGATTCTTCCAGCCCAAGAGTCTTGCATCTGCCAAGAGAAGCTGAAGTATCTGATGCAGCATGGCCTGCGGACAAAATCGCAGACCTCTGGTTAACCCTTCTCTAGCCATTCCTTTCTGCGCTCATACAGAAACTGAAGGATTTTTCACACACGTACACATACCCAACAAATGCACTATTCAATACCCGAGCAGATTGATGCTGTCTTCTTTGGCAAGGGTGGGAAGGAATCTAAGCAAGGTTGTCCCTAACAGCTGTCCTCCTTGCGCGATTCCTTGAGATCATTTTCATTAGTATTTCTCTGGGATTTAAGCACTCATAGTAATCAAAAGGGCAGAAAGATATGAAGGGGCAGGGTGGTTTAAGGATACAATTTCTGAGAAAAAACTGGTGGGATCGGTAAGGTTGGAGTTTTGTTTTGAAGATACAGCTTGCACCCCTTTCAGCCTGATGCCCAATTTTGATTTGATTCAAAGTGGGCTGCTGCTTAATTTCAAAGCCTCGTATTTGCATGGTGGAAAGAAAGAAAGAAAGACCTGGAAGCCACACCGCAAGCTTTTCTGCTCACTGACTCCGCAGGAGACATAATGGCAGACAGCCTCGCTCTCTGTGTATGAATGTGAAATGGTCTGTAAAGATTCCAGGATGTTGTGTGGTTGGTTGGAGAGTTAGCAGGGGCTCTTTTGGGTGATTTCCCAGCACTGTACAGATAGGAGTGTGTGTTTGGAATGCTGCATTGTGGTTAACCATCTGCAAATTGCGTCTGTCTGTCTATCTATCTGGAACTTATTGCAGAAGCATCAGGCTTTATACAGCACCAACAGAAGTTCCTCAGATTGCAGCAAGTTCCGCTGTTAAAGATGTGTCTGGGGGGGCACATTGTGTAGGTTGAGCAAAGTCCCTAGGGGACCCTCTTTTGCCAAAGGTGCCACTTTCGGTATGGGAAGAAAAACTCGGATCGTCCTGCCCCCTTGTGGTTCTTAAGTATCTTGCAACCTTTTTTTGTCTGTAAAGATTTGCTTTCTGTTTTCTAGCTAAGCAAAATGCAGGTAGTTTCAACAGTAAACAAACACTGCATACTTTGCATGAACATTTTCAAACTAAACTTTCTGGATGTAAAGTGTAGAGGGTTGGGAATGATGGGGTAAAAAAAATCCCTGCAGCTGCAACTTCCTCCTCTGGCAGCGTAATTCTAGAGACTCAAGGCAGGCAGAGACCTAAGTGAGGTGGAAACTCAATGCCTTGCATTCAGTATTATCAACAGATAGTCCAGTGCTTTATTGAGATATGCTGTTCTTTATATTGTTAAAATATGCTGCTCTTTGATACATTCTGTTCTGTATTTCTCAGTCTTACAAGTGTGGAAAGCACAATTGGCTGCTGGCCAAAATTGGGCACTGCTCTATTGATTTATTACTACTATTATTATTACATTTGTATCTCCTGTCAAGGATTATCAATACCTTGGCATAGTCATTAAGCAAAATGGAGACAATAGTCAAGAAATCAGAAGACGGCTAGGACTGGGGAGGGCAGCTATGAGAGAACTAGAAAAGGTCTTCAAATGCAAAGATGTATCACTGAATACTAAAGTCAGGATCATTCAGACCATGGTATTCCCGATCTCTATGTCTGGATGTGAACGTTGGACAGTGAAAAAAGCGGATAAGAGAAATATCAACTCATTTGAAATGTGGTGTTGGAGGAGAGCTTTGAGCATACCATGGACTGCGAAAAAGACAAATAATTGGGTGTTAGAACAAATTAAACCAGAACTTAGAAGCTAAAATGATGAAACTGATGTTATCATACCTTGGACACATCATGAGAATACATGATTCACTAGAAAAAACAATAATGCTGGGAAAAACGGAAGGGAGTAGAAAAAGAGAAAGACCAAACCAGAGATGGATTGATTCCATAAAGGAAACCACAGACCTGAACTTACAAGATCTGAACAGGGTGGTTCACAACAGATGCTATTGGAGGTTGCTGGTTCATAGGGTCACCATACATAGTAATTGACTTGAAGGCATATAACAACAAATATCCCACCTTTCCTCCAAGGAGCTCAAGGTGGCATACTAACATGGTTCTATAGATTTTATCCTTACAACAACCCTGTGAGGTAAGTTAGACTGAGAGACGGTGGTTGGCCCAAGGTCACCCAGTAAGATTCCTGGCCGAACAGGGATTTGATCTCCCAGGTCCCAGTCCAACACTTGAACCACGACACCAGACTGGCTCTATTTACCAATGTAGTTTTTGTACATCTGTTCCTGTACCTGGAATTATTTATGTGTGTTTTTAAAAGTCTTCTGGTCTGTTTACATACAAGCAGGTTGTCCATCCTGTGATGTTTTTGAAAAGGCTGTCCCAGAGCTTTGTGGGCTGGCATGGTTCCCTCCTCCTTGTCCCTGGGTAAATGCGGGTGGCAGTTTTGTGGGGCTTTCACCCATGGGCAACTGCTCCAGGATAAGCAGTATGTACCATGTGATCTAGAGCGCCCCTTTCATAGTTGTGGCAGCTCCAAAAAGCAACCATCATGATCTTAACATTTATCTTAACATTAATATAGCACTTGTAAGTGTTCAGTGTGCTTCACGTACATTATCTCAGTAACCCTTACAACAACCTTGTAAGGTAGGCCAGTATTGTTATTGTCATATTGCAAGTAGGGAGGGTTTGAAGCCAAGAAAGCAGTATCTTGCTTGAAATATCTAGCAAATTCATGGCTGAAGTGAGGGTTAAGAGGTAGGTTCCTGGTTCATTCTTCACACTCATATTAACCACTATACTGCAATAAGTGAAATAATGACAAAATGTGCCTATGCCACTAGTTCCTTTGGCCGTTTCTTCATTCATGTCTGGCACACATTTGTCCAAGGGCAATCACATCAATCAAAGTTGTCTATAAATCCATGTGAACCAGCCTTTGCAATACAATCCTATGCAGGAGCGTCACTACCGGGGTGCGGAGGGTGCGGCCTGCACCCGGGTGTCAACATGAGGGGGTTGACACCCAGAGCTGCCCCGCCCCGCACCGTTGCCCAGCAAGGCTGCTCCAACTCCTCCTCGGAGGCGGGCAGGCGGGTGGGTGGGCGGGCGAGACCGGGAGCAGTGTTGGCGGGGCGAGGGAGGCGCGCCGGCATTCCCAGGCCTTCTCCGGCTGGGTGCCCCTCCGGCGTGTGCCCTCCCAGGGGCATGGACAGGGTGGCTGGCCTTGAGTGCATGCACACATGTGTGCACACGCAAGCCCAGCCACCTCGTCCATGCCCCTGGGAGGGCGCGCACCAGAGGTCCGCATCCCCCCGCACTCCCGCTAGTGACGCCGCTGATCCTATGCATGTTTCCTGGGAAGTAAGTCCTGTTGTGTTCAGTGAGGCTTACTTCCAGGAAAGCGTGCATACAATTGCAGCCTTAGACTGTCCTTTAAAGATATTTAGAGAAGAGAAATGAAGAAATGTTCTATTAATGTTGCTTTCTACTTCCATCTGGAAACACTGCAGTTGCCAAAACCCATGTTGCCAGTTGGTGCAATTGGGCGAAAAACAATATGCTAAACTGAATGAGAATTACATTCACCTAAAAAATGGATCAGCATCCACCTTTTGTATCCTGGGGAGTGGGCAGCAGAAGCTGGAGAGAGAGAAGGAAGACCAGTTTGGCACAGATGTGTCTCGGCTATGATAACAGGGTTACTACTTAGCCACCCTGGGCTCCTACTGGGAGGAAGGGAGGGATGTAAATCTAATGAAGAAGATAAACAAATAAAAATTAATTAATTAAATTTCTATTCTGCCCTTCCTCCCAGAAGGAGCCCAGGGTGGCAAACCAGAGACAAAACACTGAAAACATCTCAAAACATTTAAAAAACAATTGTCAATGGCAGCTGACAAGCCAACATTAAAATTCTGTCTGAAGCATCCCAGGCCCTGCCTGCTCTCATGATGGCCTGTTTGCGTCTTTATCTTGCCATAGCAAAGTCTTTGCACCTGAAGAGCAATTGTTCCCGGCACGGCAGTTCCTTTCTCAGCTTCCATGTTTTCAGTTACTACATAAAATATTGGCCTGGTCTGAAGATCCCATCTTTCTTGTCAGCCTCTTCACAGCTCCTTTGAAGCCACGGTGCACCAGTCAGCATTTGTGGCCAGAGAGATACCATGGTCCATCCCTCCAGGCCAATTTCAAAAGCCCTGATATCTCACCAGTTTGTTCAGTTGAAAACCTTTTTCTCCCCCTTCCTGTCCGTTCTACCTTCAGCTCAGATGACCCCCTCTCCCACTCCCCTTGACTGCGACAGAATTGTTCTGCTCAGTGCCTGCAGCTCATGACTGGCATTCTAACAGGGTCTTAGATCTCGTCTAGTCTTTTAAGCGACATGAGTCCCTATGTGTGCATAAAATGTAAAAAAAAAAACTTTTTTAAAAAAACCTGAAATTAATTGTGATATATCGAATCATAGGGTTGGAAGGAATCTCAAGCCCTGCAGGAGATCCATTGCCACAGCATCCCTGAAAGGTGGCCATCCACCCTCTGCTTAAAAACCTCTTACAAAAAAGTGTCCCATCATCTTCCAAGGCAGCCTGTGCCACATACTGCCAGGAGGTTCTTCTTAATGTTCGGGGGGGGGGGGGATATCCCTTTTCTTGTAATCTGAACCCATCAGTTCAGGTTCTGCCCTCTGGAGAAACAAAAATCAAATAGGGTTTTGTTCTGGTGAGAGATGTTGCTTTTTAAATCAAATGTCAATCAAAGGTCATCAAATAAGCTGTTGATTTCCTCCCTTTTGTCTGCCCCAGCCTGGGCTAATGTCCTTCATAGCCCCTAGATTTATGCTTTCAGCTAGTTTAATTTACAAATTGCCTCTTTCTGAAAACCTGAAGCAGTGGCCTCAGCGTTGGCTTTTTCAATTTCATGCTACAACTGCCACTACTTTTCTTCCAAATGTTTCCACAAAAATTATATTTCCTCCCCTGGTTTGGCAAAGTCCCGAGATATCTGATTAGCTTGCATATGGAACTCCTCTGCTTCCTGAAGTGCCTCAACGTCCCATGAAGTGATCAGCCAAAAAGAGTTCTGTGGTCACTGCACTCCCTGAAGCAGATGTTGCACTTGAACCCCGCCAGCTCTTCCATGTCGGCTGCTTCTTCCATTTTTCTCCTGTTCCCCACATCTCGCAGCTGAGCAAGAATCTTCTTACCAAAGCGGGTATGGAAAACCTGGATTATCCCGCTCCGTTTGGATGAGCCCTTAGTCTCCTCTCTGTTTTCTGCTTAGATAGTGGCTTTCCATCTCTAACTGCCAAACTCGGTTTCATTTTCATGTTTACTTCTGGCTTCTTGCCCTTTGTTGTAGACCAGCCTGCATTTCTGTGGTCCTTCTTCCAACCTGTCGTGCTGTTGCCTCCTTCTGCCTGGCCTGTGCTGCTCCCTTTTCTTGCTGCAAATGAGCAAGGCTATTACAAAAGCTGCAAGGCTTTTCCTTCAGTATCAATGAGTTATTATGGCACCTGATTCCTCCCCTGATCTGAAGCCTTCTTTTGAGTGCTGTTCAATCTGTCTCTGAAAAGCTAGAATTTTAAAATCCTTTTCCAGTTCTGTAGTTACCAAACTCTAAAACCCACTTCTTTCTGGGGGGAAATTGACTTCATTGGAATCAGTCAAGAGCAAATATAACCCTATAGCATTGGGTAGATTTCTTCAAACTTCCATAGGCATTCCTATATATTGTCATGAGACAATGATGCATGTGTAAAAAGGAGCATATAAAAACCAGTAAGCACCTAAACCTGGCTTCTCCCAGAACTGGCCTGTTTAAACCTTTAAAAAATGTGTTAAGCCCTGCTTCCATGCATCCTTTTGAGGTCCCTTCTATGTAGCCAAGTGAGAGAGTTCAGTTAGACAGGAACATGAGGAAAATACTGAGGTTGTGATAAAGGCCATCACAGGGAACTGATATGGCATGAAATCAGATACTCCCTAGGAATGAGTCATGAGCACAAGCCCTCCCTTGGCTGCTACTTGGCAGTGACAGCTCTCTCTGTGCACCAATAGTTGTGTGCCTGCTGTAGCAGGAAGTCCCTGGCAGTGCCCTACTTTCAAGGTGGCATTCGGTATTTGATGAATGATCAGGCACAGAAGGCAGACACATGAGGATGTTGCAGTGTCCAGACCAGCCTTTCTCAACCAGTGTGCCTCCAGATGTTGTTGGGCCACAACTCCCATCTTTCCTGACCATTGGCAATGCTGGCTGAGGCTGATAGGAGTTGTGGTCCAACAACATCTGGAGGCACAGTGGTTGGGAAAGGCTGGTCCAGACAGTATGAAAAAAACCAGGAGAAGAAGGGAGGCTGTGTCGAGTTTAAACAACAAAGAGTCTTGCAGCATTGTCAAAGCCTGGGAAACTTATGATGATGGCATAAGCTTTTGTGGCCCACACTCCAACTTCATTAGATTCCATAATAAATTTGTTAGTCTTTAAGGTCACAAGAATCTTTGTTGTTTTTGCTGCAACACTCTGTGCTCCCCTTTGTCTACCACTGCTCTACAAACCCTGACTGAAGGCAGCGTATTGCTAATCTGAGGGTGTTTCATGGTAGCTCTGAGCCCAGTGGCTCAATGATCACTTGAGGGGGACAAAGGTCTGTTGAACGTGCCTAACCAAACTTTCCCAATGAGACACTTACCCATAGCTTTAGCTGTGCTGACTGGTTTGCAGTGTCAGGCTGTCTACCTCACCTCAACTCATAAGAACGAAGAGTCTCCTGGGTTAGACCAAAGGTTTATGCTGTTAGGCATCCTCACAATAGCCAGCCAGATGCCTCTGGGAAGCCAATGGGACATGAGCACATCAGCCGGTTCTTGCTCATGATCCCCAGCATACTGCCTCTGATCCTGGAGGTATTACACAGCCGTCGTGACTACTACTAGTTGCTGATAGGCCTTACCCTCCACAATTTTGTCTAATCCCCTTTTAAAACTAAGTTGCTGCCCATTAGTGATTCAAATGACATAGCTTAGCTAAGTGCTGTGTGAAGTATCTCCTTTTGACTATCCTGAATCTCCCAACATTCAGCTTCACTGGATTATCCTGGGTTCTAGTATTATGAGGGAGAGAAAAACTCCCTATCCACTTTCTCCACATCATGTATAATTTTATATGCCTCTCATGTCCTGCTTACCTTTTTTCTCCACTAAAAAGTCCCAAATATTGCCGCTTTTCCTCATAGGGGAGATGCTCCAACCCCTTGTGCATTTTGTTTGCCCTTTTCTGAACGTGTTCCAGCTCTACAATATCCATTTCTAGGCGCAGTTTACTACAGCTTTCTCTCTCCCTGGGCTGGCCCTTGGCTAGCACCGGTGCACCGGTAACTTGATGGCAAGGTGCAGCTGCTAACAAAGCATTAGAGAAAGAGATCCATCGAGACCTATCCTATAAAACATATCAGATTCCAGATTATAACAACTGCTACGGGGGGGAGCAGAAAAAGAGGAAGGCCAAACGAGAGATGGATTGATTCCATCAAGGAAGCCACAGACCTGAATTTACGTGATCTGAACAGGGTGGTTCATAACAGATGCTCTTGGTGGTCGCTGATTTATAGGGTCGCCATAAGTCGTGATTGACTTGAAGGCACATAACAACAACATGGGGGGACCTGGGAGGTGGTGGGATGGGGCAGGGCGGGGCTGGGAGGGGGTGAGGGAGACTTCATATTGTAGCTGTGGATATGAGAAACAAAAGCAGCTGCTAAAGTGTTGAAATAAAAGTGTTTGGAAAATACATGGGACACCACTGCCCGTATTAAGGTATCTCATCCCAGTGAATTTTCTAAAGTTTTTCCTCAAATAATCAAATGCTGCCAAAGAGAGGGGCGATGCAGCAGTCAGTTCGCGCAGCAGAACGATGCTTGCTTGAAAGGGCTGCTTGGCTTCCTGGCTCTCACTTGTCCTCAGGGTCTCTCTGGCTTCTTTTCTCTGTAGTGGCACTTGACATGTTTTGCTGTTGCTGCACTTTCCCTTTGGATGGGAGCCTCTCATGTGTTTGAAAGACAGAGGCAAGCTCTTACTGTGATATAAATGCAAAGCAAAAACCTGGAGGGGAAAAAAAGTATCTTACCAAAATTCTTGTGGCTTCCTTCAAATAGCCTGTGAATGTTAAGCAAAATATGGGCATTGGTTTCAGTTGCACTTTGCAAAAATGCAGTGGCAACTCTACACAATTTGTCATGATAAAGCAGGTAACATGCTGGTGGCACAGACGTGGATCAGCCAAATCATGACGATCAGACGTGGCAGCCAAATTGTGTGAAAGAAGCTCACAGTCCAGGCAGTCTCTCATTTGATATGAACCTTCATTGCTTTAACTCCCCATGAAGATGCCTGTTTTCCCACCATCTCTATGTGCGGAATGGTGTTGCTGAGCTGACTTCTGAATCTCCCAGAGTGAAAAAGTTTTGCAGAAGTAGTGAAATGTGTAGGATACTGCAGGTTGGAACTTAGGTAGTTAAATGGTTCACAAATGTCTGAGTAGTGTTCTCTTTCTCTCTCTAACCATCTCTTAAACCTTTTGATAATGTTTTCTTTCTCAGGATGATGCAGTTTCACAGAGGCAGGCCAAACCAAATATGTCTGGTTCAAAATGCATTATTTGGCATGTTCCTTTTACTTGTCATTGTATATCTGTATATCTTATGACATGTATCTGTATCTGTCAGTGTCATTATATATAATATATTATTATATATTATAAACGGAATAAAAAGCAGAAATGTATGTGTCAGTGTCATTATATATTATAAACTGAATAAAAGGCAATCCAAAAGGTGCTAAGTTGGTTTTGGTAATCATGACCATGGAAAACTCTATTCATCCATCCATCCATGAATGAATATACTCCACTTTCAGTTCAATTAAGAATTCTCAGGGCAGTTTATAATTGGGTATAAAGTAATAAAACAATAAATTACTAAAGTCTAAATGCAGCAATAGAGTTTAAAAGGGGGGAGAGACCAGTGGTAATTACATTAGAAAGTTAAAAGACCCAGATAAATAAAGTCTTTGCGTGATGCCAAAATGTTAGAGGACTCAGTGCCAAGTGTACCTCTCTGGAGACTTTCACAAGTGGAGCTCGGCTCCAAGAAGGCCCTCTGACTAGTCACTATCAGCCTCACCCCAGAAGTTGCAGGGTACCTGGAGAAAAGCCCCTGAAGATGACTTCAGTATTTGGGCAGGTTCACGTGAGAGCTGGTGGGTCTTCAAATACATGGAACCTAAGCCATTTAGGTCTTTAAAGCTTAAAACCAGCACTTTAAAAATGTGATCAGAAATGAACTGGTACCTGGGTGAAGCTGTTTAAGACTTGGTGTGATGTATTCCATCTGGCTGAATCCAGTCAAGAGTCCAAAAATATATCTTGGACTGACTGAAGTATCCAAGTAGTCTTCAAAGGCAACCTATTGCAGCAATTTAGTCTAGAGGCTACCAGAGTATGGCTAACAATGACCCAACTATCTCAGTCCAGGAGCTGGTCCCGTAGTTACAGCAGCTAGAGTGAAAGCCAGATCTAACAGCACTCCAAAGTGGAAAAGCAGATCATTTGGTGTGCTGGTATGCAAGCTCAGCCCATTGAGAACTGACTGAACACAATTTCTCAGGTCAGAAGAACCACCTACCTTCAAGTATCTTTGCATTGCCTAGAATGAAGCTTCACTTCATTGCCTCTCATTCTGGTTCTCTTGCAATTAATCTAATGAAAAGATAGCAAGAGCCACCATTTCATATATCCATAACAATGGTGACTGTTTCACGCGAAGAAGTATAGTTTTCCAGTTTAGATTCCCTTGATCTCCTGGTAAAGAGATGGTTTATGTGTGGTAAAAGGGGATCTCTATGGGGCAGAGGGAGGGGGAGGATTAAAAAATCGCATGCAAAACAACTGGAAGTAAAATAGGAAAGGATTTATTGGGAGCCCCAGTTATGCTCCAGCTTTCCCCAGTTCAAGATGTTAAAATAACAATGAAATTCTTATGGATTGCAATGAGCTAGAAATGAGTGGGGCTGAGTAAGCTACAATATTATTGTGGCACGGTGAATTAGTTCATGCCAGTTTATAACCTAACAGAAAGGCAACTACTAAACATAGTGATAAAAACACTGTTGAAGAGTGCATGAGAAGCAGACGCAACAGTTAAACTTGGACATCCATGTATTTACTCAGTGCTTTACTCTCTGGGGCCAGTGGAAAGAATTCTCTTCGTTTTAAGATCGCAAAGGAGATTTATGAGCAAAAATTAAAGGTTCATGGTTGTGAGGAACTGTTTGCAAGGAACTGAGAATCCACTTTCTTCCATGGCTGCCTGCCACTGTGAAACCATAATTCCCCAAGCAGGGTGAGACGGACGCCTAGCTACCATGACCTCCTCAGTAGGTTTCCATGGATACCATGCACTATAAATAAAAAAAAGGGAATTTCAAGCCACTTTTCAGTCCCGCTTAGTGGCAACAAGGAAACCTCTTTGAATTTAGTTTCCTATTTCACCTTTCAGGGGTTGTTTTGAAGACAAATAATTACCTCTTCAGCCAGGAAATTACCACCAGTCATACCTATTTACTTCTGTACTGTGCACTAATTAGCATGTTGAGGGTGGCTGCTTGCCTGAGATGTGAGGTTAAGCTCTATGTTTTGGAAGACAGTGTGGTGAGCAGGGGGAGTGGGCTGCAGACCTCTTCAAAACACTGAAGGTGTGGCATGAATTCAAGGGCAGGAAGTCCAGCTACATAAAAAAAAGAGGAAAATTACATCTGCATCCTTTTGCAATGAATCAGATTCACACTGCAGATTTTGTCTGGCATCCTGGGTCTCTGGAGGATTGAAAATAATTTGGTTGCAGCAGTGGGAGGTGTGCGTGTGTGGAGAGAGGGGACTTGCTTTCCAACAGCCTGCTGGGGCGAGAACATGCCTGACACTTCATTCCTTTCCAGTTAATGCAGCGAGACCAGGGAGAAACTTAACCCTCTGATTGCTAAATTGGGGAACTCTTTTTCAACCAAAATCCGTAAAGAATCATTTCCCCTCCAGCAGAAACTGCAAAGAAAGCTGGTTCTTGTTCATCTGGAGTGTGGATAGAGAGGCCGGGTCATTTAAGACATTGCTCAGTCAGAACAGCAGCTACATAGGAGGGGGCAGTAGAGAGAGGTGTGCATGTGTGTGAGAGAGAGAGACAGACAGACGGATTTAGCCCATTGTCCTAGAGATAATAAGGTGAGACCAGATAAACAGAATCTGTTTCTAATGATCCGTTTTGCCTACACACAGCATGAACATGTACAAAATGCAGCATCTACGCAGGGATCCTGATCCTGTCAGTCATTATCCCTAAGGTACCAACAATCAATTCCCTTTCTTCCAGACTCAGTCATCTCTCAACAGTGGCAGCCAAATAGAGTTTTTAACTACTACTACTCCGCACCCTTAGCCTGAACTGTATAAGCATATTTCTCTCTCACACACACAAACACTGCTTGTAGCAGATTCAAGTTTAGCTTGTACTTGTGAACTTAAGAAGAGTTTGTTTGATCACACCAAAGGCCCATCTACTCTAGCATCCTGCTCTCACAGTGGCAAATCAAATGCTACTTGTAGGAACCCTGAAAGCACTTGTGATACCCAGCAACAGCCATCATGCCCAGTAGCCATTGATAGTCTTATCTATGAATTCCATAGTTTAACCAAACACTGTGCAAAAGCCTTTTGTCTGTCCTGAATCTTCCAATATTTGGCTTTACTGGGTGGCCCCAGGATCAAGTATTATGAGAAAGGGAGAAAATGTTCTCTCTGTCCACTTTCCCCACACCGTACATGATTTTATACACATCTATCACGTCATCCCTTATCGTTTATATATATATATATATACACAAAATAAAAAACTCCAAATGTTGTAGCCTTTCCTTAGAGGGAAGTTGCCCTAACCCTTTAATCATTTTGGTTGCCATTTTCTGCACTTTTTCCAGCTCTTCAGTATTCTCTTTGCTGGTGGCTAGAACTATATACAGTATTCCAAGTGTGGTCTCACCTAGGGTTGCCAGGTTCTTGGCCTGAGACTGATCCTGCATCTTTAGGAGAAGAGAAAGTCAGCCAAGTGCAGGTGTTCTTGCAACTCTGTAATGGAAAAAACCACAAGGTAGAATTCTCCTTCCCCCCTCCACAACTTTTAAAGATACAGAAGACCTCTTGGTTGCCAGGCCCAGCCTCCAAGAGGTCTTCTGTATCTTTAAAAGTTGTGCAGGGGGAAGGGAGAATTCCATCTTGTAGTTTTTCCCATTGCAGAGTTGCAAGAACACCTGCACTTGGCTGACCTTCTCTTCTCCTAAAGATACAGGATCAGTCTCAGGCCATGGACCTGGCAACCCTAGTCTCACCATAGATTAATATAAAAGCATTATGATATTAGCACTTTCATTTTCAATCCCTTTTCTAATGATCTATAACATGGAATTCACCTTTTTCACAGCTGCTACACGTTGGGTTGACATTTTCAGTGAGCTATCCACCACAACCTCAAGATCTCTTTCCTAGTCAATCACTGCCAGTTCCAGCCCCGTTTGAATTACGATTTTTTGCCTCAATGTGCATCACTGCCACTCTTGAGAGATCAAATTTCCAATAACAGCAGGTTATAAAAATGTACTCTTTATGCAAATACTTCTCACCTATGGTTGGGAAAGAGCTAACTGTTTTTTTGGGGGGGGGATTTGGGAATTGTCTGTTAATTCAAAAAGGGAATTACATGCTCACATATCCAAACAAAAGGCTATTTCCAATTATGCATTAGGCCTCAGATATGGAATTTGATGGAGTTGATTAGCTAAATTTTAAAATTCCAGCCAATTCCTCCATTATCCCTAATAACCATAGATAGGCCTATCCTCCATGTAGTTGTTTAATTCATTTTTAAAGCCATCTATGACTGTGGTCACCTCAACATTATGTGCCAATTAATTCCATAAATTAGTTATGCCTAACTTATAGAACACCTTTCCCAACCAGTGTGCCTCCAGATGTTGTTGGACCACAACTCCCATCAGCCTCAGCCAGCATTGCCAATGGTCAGGAAAGATGGGAGTTGTGGTCCAACAACATCTGGAGGCACACTGGTTGGGAAAGGCTGATATAGAAGTACTATATGTTGTCCTGAACAACTGCAAGCTCCGTTGGATAACCCCAAATTCTAGCATTTTGAGAAACATGTTCCCCTTACCTACAGTGAATCTCACCTGTCATTCTGTTGCCTGTTCACCTAGTTTGGAGAGATCCTTTAACAGATCCATTTGGGAGTAGGTGGTGGTGGTGGTAAGGAGGTACACACCACTGTTTACTTCCTTCCACTTGTGGAACTGTGCATGTATTCCTACCCACCTTTTGATCCCTGTTTTTAACTAGCATCAGAATTTGTCAGGGATCCTCTGGGGTTGTATGCTGGTCAGTCCCTCTGGCTGCAGCACCACTCCTGGAGAAGCACACGTTCCTGCCTCTACTTAATGGATGGGGAAGAGGGTAGCCTTGTGGTGTGCAGGTCAGGGAATAACTCTGCTGTTGTTTCTGTTTTTTAACGGCGCTTAATGAGCTGTCCTGCACTGGCAGTTGAATTCATAGTCAGTAAGAAAGAAGGAGGAGGGACAAGTATTTGTGATATTCCTGGGCATACGTGGGAGGTGGGGGTGGGTGGGCAGAGAATCCCAAACCCCTGAAGACATATTTTTTTTAAATCAGGGTAAAAGGATTTAAAATAAACAAAAAATAATTCAACTTTCAAGTGAATTTTCAAATGTCAGAATTTATACATTATGAATTAATTTTTTTAATTCCACCGTTAAAAACTTCCCAGTTTCAATAACATTCAAACACAAGTATCAAACACGTTTCTTAAAATATGTCATAAAAATAGCTGGAGAATTTGACCGTCTCTTTTGAACAAACCAAACCCCAGTTGCAGGTTGGATTCCTGGCTTCAGTGTGATTTGTTATGCAGGCGTTTCACAGAATAAGTTACAGTCTTCAAACTGCTTAACTGGCTTTGTGATCAGAATGAAAGTTAGATACATGGAAAGATGTGTAAGAGTAAGGACATTTTAAGAAGGGCAAATTCTGATTAAAGGCAGAGAAAGTCCCTGTGATGGCTGGGATACAACCAACAAGGGCCAGGATTTCTTGTATTCATGGGCCAGTGAGAAAATGCTTAGCCAGGCAAGGTCAGGAAGGCATATTTCCATCCAGGTGCAAATCTGTGTTTTTACCCTAATCTAACCCACTGTATTATGTTCTTTGAACACATTTCATAGAAGCCATTGCCAGAAGCAGGATGTCAGCCTGCGTTGGACATTACTTTGTTCCACTATGACAATTCCTTTGTTCCTAGCAAAAGAAAAATTCTCTCCTGCTGAGAAAGCCCAGTCAAAGACCAGGCATAGTGTAATCCTACTAAAACCCAGACTGCTGAAAAACAAATTTCACTCTAAGTGAAACAGACAGACAGACAGACAGACAGATAGATAGATAGATAGATAGATAGATAGATAGATAGATAGATAGATAGATAGATAGATAGATAGATAGATAGATAGATAGATAGATAGATAGATAGATAGATATCCTTTGAAAATCAAGCTGTGTACTACAGTTATAAGTTCTCTATGGGAGGGGGTAACAATTAAAATTGAGAAAAGGGAAATGTTTATTCACATGGAAATGTTTATTAACATGTTTATTCCATGCTTATTCACATGGAAGCATAACTTCGTGCTAAACACGCTGTTTTTATGTCTGTTTTCTGTTTGCACCGTCTATAGTAAGGGCTCAATGCCAGCTGCAAGCATGGTGTTTTCTAGTCACACTTGAGGGGAAGCATAGTTTCCTAAAGACCGTGCCCTCTAATTTAACATTTCCACTCCCTCTGTTTACCTGGCAACCAAGCATGCTCAGTTTGTTCTACAAGTAAGTTTCATTTAAAAACAACAACAACCCGGAAGTGCGGTTATTTGTATTTTCACTGGTACAATACCGATGAAATACAAATCTTTGTTTGGGCAGTGTTGTACTTTTGTGCACAAGTTAGGAGGAAAATAAAATAAAGGCACCATTTGCAACAACTTAAAAAAACCTTGCAGAACAGAAGAGAGAAGCAGAAGTTTCTCTTCAGCCCGCAGGAAATGAAATGAAAGAAGGGAGGAGGAGGGAGTGGAGAGGGGAATGATTGACACACCCACCTAAAAGCATCAGAGCAAAGCATCCGCAAGCCCTAGAGATATGAAGTGAATACTTTTTTCCTTCCCTTTTCATATTATCAGAGGATTGGCTTTTCTGCTTAGGTGTGGACCCACAGAGACACCCTTATCCATATTAGCTACCTTATGTCTGACCTTGCAGATGATAAAATAGTAAGGCAGGAAAAAATGGATTTGAGGAAATAGTTTAAGTCAACTCTAGAGTGTGAATTCAAATAAAAGAAACTTCAAACATTAATCCCAATGAGATTGTATAGGCTTTTAAAATTTACTCATACTTTGCATGTAAGCTTACCCAGAAGTTTTTAGTGGGGAACTTTATCAACAGCTTTAGGAGAACCCCACTAATTACTTCCCTTCTACTGTGAAAACTGTTCATTTATTAATATTCCCTACTTCCTCTTCTTTAACAGTTACCAATCCATAAGAAGGCCTATCTTTTTAACCCATAATTTCTAAGTTTACACGAACTTGTTCTCCACTTTTGTTGATACTCTCAAAGAATTATGAAAAGGTTGCTGAAGCAGCCCTTCTCTTTGCAGCAGTCTTAGCAAGGCTTGTTCCTCTTCCTCCTCCTCCTTCTTCCTCCTTTAATTTTTGCTTTAGAAATGTTCTTCTCAAATATACCTGGGAGCCAAGTCAGGATGGATTCCTCCTAAATCCCTTAAATAAAATCGCGAGAAGACTAATCTTAATGATGTTGCATATTGTTGTTGACAGTAGTTTTACATCTAAGAACTGACTGGTGAATGACATCTGGTTAGAGATAGGGAGAACTTCCCCAATCAAACTCAGACTCAGGCTCCGAAAAACCAGACGATTTCCACAAAACATGGGAAATGGCTTGTCTTGTCTTCAGCCCAGTTTGGCCCCTGTTGCCTCTCTGATGATTTCATCAGAAATGTGCTGGTGCAATTCTGCTTCCAGTTCCCTCCCAGTGAGTCTGTTTCCAACAACAGCCAACCAGTTGCCTCTGTGGAGCTTACAAACAGGACATGATGAAGAGACAACAGTTTTCCTTTGCTGTTTGTCACCAACTTCTGGAACTCAAGAAACACACATTGCCTCTGGGTAAGTAATATACCAGCCCAATCGTTGAAAAGCAAAACATTTTGTTCGGTCATATTTTTAAAAAGAATGCCAACAGTAGACCAAAAGTCATAGTGGCCCTGCTTCAGGCAGCTGCCCCACAGGAGGTGGCTGCAGAGGGAGGCTCTGAAGGGGAGCCTCACCACCAGCCCCTGGTTGAAATGGACGAGGAAGAGTGCTGCCTTTGAGGGTGGAGGGAAGAGAGCTACCCACTTTTGCTGCTAGACTGTCCTTCACGTTCTTGAACAGACAGATGGGCTTGTGTTCAAGGTGCAGAGCTGGCCAGGCAGGAATCTCCCCCAAATTGTTTTTTTTAAGTGTTTTTAAATTTGTATATTGTTGTAAACTGCCCAGAGAGCTTCGGCTATGGGGCGGTATACAAATGTAATAAATAACAATAATAATAGGAACTATAGAAGCTGTGGAGGTTTGTCTATCAGGGCAAGTGGGGCACTGCCCCACCAAGATCAGTGACCTCAGCCAGCCCCCATCTGCCTGTTTCCAGTCTAGGAGAGGTAGAACTGGCCATCAGCCTTCTCCTCTGCCTTAGTCTCAGGTTTGCCTTTCTAGAACTCCAGAGAGAGGACAGGGACAAGACTAAAATCAGGGTAGAGATACACGTACTGTTCTGCCAGTTCCAGTGCATCTCCACCTCTCTCTTCTGAAAATAGGATCGCACGACACTGGTGTAACCACACCCCTTTCTATTGTAAAACCTAGTGGGATCAGCTTCAGTGCATTTTTTTCATTTGCTTCAAAGAGATTTCGCAACTGATTGGCAGATCAAGCCATTCCCCCTCCAAATGTGCCCAATGGAAACACTCTGCCTAGGCAACTAATGTGCTCACAGCCTTGGTTGGCTCCATGAGCCATTGGCTCTGGCTCCACCTACTGTTGGCATCCTGCCTTCTGCCCTACAAGTCATAATGAACACCAGCCTCCACTGTATGGAAGATTTATTCAGGAAGCAACTGCCCCAAATCAGAAAGTATATTGTGGTCCACTGGTGGATTGCTGGCCAATTCTTTCCTGAAGGTTACTGTGATTCTTGCAAAATATGTTGGACTAGGTGGATCTGTTCTGATCCAGCAAGGTAGTGGATAAGCAACAATGCATATTTAGGGCCAGTTGGCACAGATTAGTTATGCCTTCATTGATCATGCACTGTTGTTCTGCTATTTTAAAATGCAAGAGCGGAACAATCGGATGCTGGTAAAAAAAAATTAAGGTCAGCTTATAATAATTGGGTGGTCAGCCCCTTTGAAATGTACTCCCACTTGTGTTAGTAAAATAATGTGTTTTAAACATAGGGGTCGTGATAAAAGGCACTTGGTCAGGCATGCAAGCAAAAAATGCTCCAGCTTGCAAGGGGATGCTTTAGCAATTAGAGAGAAAGATGCAACTTAACCCTGTCCCCCTGATATTTGGAATTGTGAAGTCATCCTTCCAGCAGACATACAGAAAGCTAGGCTGCTCAGTGCTTTAGAGCTACTGCACACAAGACCTTTCCCATCCTGAAAGGATCTTTGCTGCACACACATTACGAATGGGGGAGAAAATGCACTGAATTGCATTTATTACCGGATTTTGACAAAATCCGACAATCCACATTGTTTTTGGACAGGCATTGATCTCTTGCAGTGAGTAACGGCAGTCATCGGCATGGTTCTTTTTAAAAAAAATCCGCTCCAAATTTTACATTATTGTCTTCGTAATCAGCTTTCCTCTAAGCTGATGCATTCTTAACTTAACTCAGTGGAACAAGTGCCTACAGCATAAGCATTTTTATTAGCATTTTTGTTAGCAATTACTTTATTTTTTCTCGCTGGGAAAAAACCCAGTGAATCGGCAATTGCGCAAACTATCAGGAACAAAAAAAACAGTGGATCGGTACTGAAAGCCGGACTGTCAGAATTCAAACAGATAGGAACCAGCTACCAAACCCCATCCCTAGTACACACAGTACCTTTAAAGCACATGGCTTCCCTCAAAGGATCCTGGGAACTGTAGTTTTCCCCTCACAGAGCTACAATTCCCAGCACGCTTAACAAATGACAGTTCTCAGGATTCTTTGGGAGAAGTCATGTGCTTAACTTAAGCTCATGGTGTGTACACAGCCTTTCTGTACGAAAAATATGCATACAACATAACTTATTTGGGAATTTGTGTATCTGTTTTGTCAGAAGCACATGCATTCACACAATGTGGCAACGAGCAAGTTCCAAATATTGCATTTGTATGCTTTCCTTTCAGACCATTATCCTTGCTTATTTACCTGTGGAAAAACTCAAAGCCAATGGAACTGGATAACTGGCTGCTGCAGCTAAAAATAGGACTACCGATTTGGAAAACCCAATCTACTCCCTTTATTCAGGCATGAAAGGTACTGATAATAGGCCCAGCAGCAAAAGAAAAGTAGTGGTGTATCAAAGCATGATAACAAAAACATGTTTCATGCAATACAGGCTTCATTTCCAACATTTGGAGATGAGTCAGAAACCTAAATACGCGTGATGCCCCAACAGACAGCAGACACATGCCTCTTTCCTATCTACAAATAATCATCCATAAACCATGCTTATGTTTTTACTTAATTATAAAAATACTTACATATCACAACGTCATCAAAGCAGCGCCCAATAATGCACACACACATGCACGCAAAATAGAAACAACCAGAATCACAGATCACTGTAAAAACAAGACTTTTTTTTTCTTCAAGTGTGTAAGCTGACAGAACAGAAAAGTTTTGAGTAAATGTGTAAAAGTTAATACTGAGGGTGCCTGCTGAATCTCTAGGAGAACAGCATCCCACAAGACTGGGCCAATTATACTGAGGCTTGATTCCATGCTGACATCAGATGACCTCACCAACTTGAGGGACAACCAAAGATGCTCCTGCGGACAATCTCAGTGATCAAACTGGGATGTAAGGGTTCAGGTGGGTAATGTACCCTGGACTCAAGTTGTTCAGGTCTTTGTAAATTAATACAAGGACCTTGAACCTGGCTCAGTAATGGATGTGCAGCCAGTGCAGATGTCTTAATAACGGTGTTACATGTTGGCAGTTTTCTGTCTCCAATAGCAGTCTAACCACCACATTCTGTACTAGCTGCTGCTGAATTAGGCCCAATGGCAGCTCCACACAATGCATGTTGCAGTAATACAGTCTTGCGATTACCAATGCATGAACTACAGTAGTCAGGATGTCCCCATACTGCAACAGCCGTAGCTGGTGAACCAGCCAAAGCTTGTAGAAGCCACTCCTAGTCACAGAGGACACTTGAGCCCCTAGTGACAAAGATTTATCCAGGAGCACTTCTCAGCTGTGTATCTGCTCCTTTAGAGGCAGTGTGACCCCATTCAGAACAAGCAAGTTGCCTATCTCCTGGACACTGAAACCACCTACCCAAAAAGCCTCCATCTTCCCAGAATTCAAGAACAGTTTATTGGCCCTCATCCAGTTCACCACTGTGTTGAGACACCATTCCAGAGCTTGAACAGGTACTCCTGATTCAGATGTTATGGAGAAATAGAGGTAC
The DNA here is from genome assembly GCF_030035675.1 of Rhineura floridana. Classification (NCBI taxonomy): domain Eukaryota; kingdom Metazoa; phylum Chordata; class Lepidosauria; order Squamata; family Rhineuridae; genus Rhineura; species Rhineura floridana. Next base: position 175,340,450 of record NC_084480.1, on the reverse strand, counting down.
GTGTCATCAGCATACTGATGAGACCTTGCTTCAAAAATGCTAATGCTTTCATTTTTGATTTCTGAACTTTATTCAGATCATGGTGCATGTGCGGTTTGCCATAGTTTCCATTTACTTTTTTCCTTACTGATGATGTGTGTCAACACATATGCATGTTAATCCAGTCACAGTGCATAAATTAATTGGGATCTGCCAAGAAGGCAAGTGAAATGGAGCATAGGGCAGAGGAAACCTATGGAACAACAAAGAAATGAGAGGAATTTGCACCCCCCACCCAAATTTCTTAGGAGTTAGGGTTAGTCAGGGCTATTCTTTAAACAGTAGATTCACATACCAGAAACACTACATTTGATTAACCTTCCATAAACTGGTGGAGTCAAACACATCCCGACGAGTGAAAAAGGTTTATAAAACTTTTGTGTCAGTTTTCTACAACTCTGTTCCAAGTAGTCATTAACACCATGGCAAGGTGTTAATTATCATGTGGTGTTTCAGGGGACCCCTCCTTAGTGAAAAAATGGCTTTTGAGGTTGATATCTGCCCTCACTGGAATGACTGAGAAAATGGAAAAACCATGACTACTTTTCTCTTCTTGTGGAAAGATCTTTGCAAGATGTATTGTGAGGGTTGCCCTCAATGCTTCTGGGGCACAATGTCACAGCCTTCTTCAAAAGAATCAATAAAGTCCTTACATTTGATTTTTGGCTTCAGCACCAAACTACCAACAGGAGAGATAAGCTTGTTCTTGTGTCCGACCTGTGGGGTGTTTACCAGCACTCTCTCACAATGCTTTGTGCCAAATGAGACTGCTACAATTGATGAGCAAAATCCCATTCAAAGGAAGATGTCCAATGCCACCCTAACCTGCAAGTGTGGCATCAGCATCTGGCTGTGTACCAATTAGAAATCATCACATATTTATGATGCAGACATACAGGCGAGGAAGGAAGGAAGTGCCCTAGCAGCTCCAGGCAGCAGTTAAGAAACCAACAAGACATTTACAGGCAATGTGCTAGTGGGAAGAGGATGAGCTAAGAAAAACCCTCACTCTTGCTGGCACGTTTTAAAACAGCAAACCTGAAATCCCCCAAGAGTTCTTTGCCCACAAATCCACAAGTGTCAGCAGCAGCATTTTTGCTTCTCAAATTATGTGCCATAAGAAAGAGACGGCAGTGACTCTCACTTCTTCAATGCATAACAAAGCAACAATCTCAGACCAGAACTCCAAGATTGAGATCACTCTTTCTTATAATAAAACTAAAGGTGGCATGGACACCTGTGAACAGATGGTGAACAGATACACTTCCAAACACATGGCTAAAGTAGTGGATTTTTAAAATATGGTGAATATCGTCTGCTTAAATGCCAATATAGTGTGAAAGCTGAACAACCCGCACTGGTGTGAACATCCCAAAGGGCAATGCTTCCTAGCGGACGCTGGTGTGCAGGAAAGATGGGGGAGAAATTCAATTCAGTTAGCATTTAAAGCCAAAACACTGCCGTCCGTCAAGGTTCACACTTCTCCAAATTTTGCAATGCAATTCTCCAACTAAGCAATGTTTGCAAAAATTAGGGGAAAGTATGCATAAAAATGAATAACATACAAAAATGCATCATGTTAGGAGAAATTGCTTGCAAAAATGTGTACAATAGACAAAACGGCATATAAAATGTGTTTAGTAGGATGAATTCTCACTAAAATGCTGCAGAATTTTCATGAGGATTTTTAAAAAATCGCAAATTGCTGCACAAATGTGAAGAACCAAATTTAAGATTGAAAAAATGAGAAACTGAGAGAACTGAAATTAACAGATCCTTCCTTTCCTAGCGTAAAGTTAATCCAACCCTGGCTGAGTCTAAACACAAAGAAAGCCCTCTTGCGCATAGCCACCTGAAAAAGCAATGGCACCTGCAGGAGGCCTGCATCAGCACACCTTAAACCTGACTGGGTTGTACAGCCTTCTATATAGAGGTAATATTCATATTCATTGCTCTGCTCACTGATGCCTCTGGCCCACACATCGCTGGCATGTGGCCCCCAGAAGGGTCTGATTATGTGCCATAAGAAAGGAACGCCAGTGATTCTCATCTCTTCAGTACATAACAAAGCAACGATCTCAGACCAGAACTCCAAGATGGAGTCTGCGTCTGTGTTGGAACTGCTTTTTAATATGCTTTAAAAAAACAAAACTTTTTTTAAAAAACAATATGCTTTTTTAACCCTTTTTAAAAAGATGCCTTTAAAGCTTTTTAAAAAATGTTTTTAAAGTTGTTTTGTTTTAATGCATTTTAAGGTCTGTTTTTATGATGTTTTAAAGTGTTTTTAATGCTTTTGTTTGCCGCCCTGGGCTCCTGCTGGGAGGAAGGGCAGGATATAAATCAAATAATAAATAAATAAAATAAAATAAAAAGGTTCCTCACCCCTGTCTTGAAGGATAGGCTGATTCACATGGGAGGAGACAGTCCTTCTATGTAGATTGGTCCCACACTGTTAAAGGCTTCAATAGTATTAAGCAGCACCTTGAATTACACTCAGAAACCAACTGATGGCCAGTGCAACTGATATGATAAAGGGGTCACATGATCCCAGATCAAGATTTTAGTGGAAGAATTTTGCACCAATTTGAAGTTTCTAGATGGTTTGCAAGGGCAGTCCCACGTAGAGTGTGTTACAATAGTCCAACTGCAATGTAACAAATGCTTGTTGACCAGTTCTGATGGTGCCAGCAACAGGTGCAACTGGCACACCAGCCAAAGCACTCCTGTCCACAGCCAACATCTGAGCATTTAATAGCAAGGGTAAGTCTAAGAGTACAGCTGAGCTATGCACCTGATCTTTTAAGGGACACACAATCCTGTCCAGAACAGGCTGACATCCTATTTCTGGACGAGGAAGCCTCCTGACTAGCAGCACCTCTACCTTATCTTTATTTACTTTTAGTTTGTTGATCGTCATCCAGCCCATCACTGACTCCAAACATTGATTCAGAACTTCCAGTGTCCCCAGAACGTGATAGCAAAGTGATACAGAGTTGGGTATCATCAGCATACTGATGAAAACTATTCCCACCCCCAGATGATCTCTCCCAGTGGTTTCATGTGGATGTTAAAAAACAGGGGAGATAAGCTTGAACCTTATACGCCAAAGGGTCAAACATCAGTCCCCCAATACCACCTTCTTGTAGTCTGTATCAGCTCCCTGGTGAGTAATGACGGATCAGGCAAGTTGATCAGTGAGTTATAAATCAACCTTTACGAGAAATAAAGCAAGGTTACATATAGAGCTCCTTGCAGCAGCATAGCTGCCATCAGCATAAGGCTTGGGATGAAAAAGGTAGGAAGTAGGAAGTAGAGCAGAAAGGTATGGCTAGAGAGCCAAGAAGAAGCAAAGCAACTTTCTCCAGCATCCCCTCCCATCTCGGCAAGGTTCAGGTTTCCATGGCTCACAAATTGAGTCCTCCAACACTTCTGAGACCTACTTATAAGGAAAAAATGGAGCCCCTGTAAAATGCTCCCTTCCAAGTCTCATCCCAGCAAGATGGCCCAGAAAGATACCACTGTCGATGATGCCAAAGGTCATTGAGAAATTCAGCAGAACCAGCAGAAATGCATTCTCCCTTTTTCACTCTTGGAGAAGATAATCTTAAGGTGATCAAGACCATTTCTGTCCCAAAGTCAGGCTTGAAGCCAGACTGAAATGGGTTCAGATAAACAGTTTAATCCAGGAATTCTAGAAGTTGTGCTACTGTATACTCAAGCATGTTACCTAAAAATGGAGTGTTTGACACTGGCTGATAATTATTCTATACGGGAGGGGGTGTCTAAAGATGGCTTATTTAACAAACTACCACCATGTTTTCCATCCTACAAGCACTGGTCTGATTTTGTGCAAACTCTTTTGTTGATCAGTTAGACCAGTTCCTTACTGGGAATGGAAAAGGGTGCCTTCTTGGTGCCATGAAAAAAAAAATGCAGGTATCACAATATTGTGCTGAAACTGGAGACTTTGCCAGCTTATTCTATGTAGAGAGAGAGAACAAATAAAAAGGGAGAAGCCCGCTGCAAAAAAAAGGAAGTTAATCAAACAACTCGAACGCAAACATACATAATAGAACAAAGAGATCAAGAACATCATTAAAGCCTGTGAGTGAACTCATTTATCTTCCAGTGTTTCTGATGGATATTTTGCAGGTGTTAACTGGTTAGCTTTTGAACACTTATCCTAAGCATTTGTGGGTGAAATAAATCACACCAAGAAGTGAGAGAATTTGTTTTAGCTAAAGTCAGAAACGGGAAGCAGGGATTTCTATGCCAGTGTATTACGAATCTGGAATCCCAGCCTTTCAGAAAAGGGCCACTCTAGTTGGGCTTTTGGTAGTCATGCATCGCCAAAAAAGAGGACACCAATTTGCATAATATTTGCATATTATAATTTGTATGTACAGGCACAGATTTCAAAGTAATTATGATCATTTAAACAGAACTCCATGGCGCAGAGTGGTAAGCGGCAGTAACGCAGCCGATTCCAACGGAAGGAGGAAATCGAATCTCCGCTAAAAGGGGTCGAGGTCCACTCAGCCTTCCATCCATCAGTGGTCGGTAAAATGAGTACCTGGAATATGCTGGACACCTCCAAACAGAGGACTGTCTTCTGACAGCCCTTGAAAACAGAGGACTGTCTTCTGTAAAGTTATACATATGGCCACACTAGTCTTGAGGCTGATCCAGTTAAAATAAGAATTACCAGTCCTGCCCCTATATATAAAAAGCTTGGAAAAGTTACTTTTTTGAACTACAACTCCCATCAGCCCCAGCCAGCATGGCCACTGGATTGGGCTGATGGGCGCTGTAGTTCAAAAAAGTAACTTTTCCAAGCTCTGAAAAAAGCAAAAGCAATGTCGTTCAGTTTGAGCATTTATTTCAAACAAAATTTCCAAGATTATCACAAAGTCCTAGTGCCCAAGAAAGCTAGGCCCATAGCCACATAGTCTCCCAGAACAGTAGCTTTCTTATACCAGGACAGGCTATTCATCCATCTAGACTAGCACTGTCAACTCTGATTGTCCCTCTGGCAGAGGGCTTTCACCTCATTTGCTCCCTCATTATTTTAACAGGATTGAAGATGGGACATTTTGCATGCAAAGCATGTGCAGAGTGCAACCATTGAGCTACGACCCTTCCTTTAAAAATGGGGAAAATGTTTTTCAAATGGGGAGTAGTGCCCAGTATGAGGTATATTCACTACACAGGTAATTACTCCACAGGGAACAGATGATGGTTCCCTACTCTAGACATTTCAACATTCAATCTAGCTAGAAATTTCATCCAGGAATCAGGGGTTGGGTGTTCTGTGTGAAACAGGCAGGCAACCCTCAGGATGCGGCTTTTTCCTCTGCATCTACCTGTATCTCTAAAGGCTAGCTTTATGAGGGAGCTGCCAAGTTGCAATCCATATTCTTAATCTCCTGCATTCTCCTGACCTAGAGATTCCCTTTCATGTCAGTCTTACTTAGGGACTACTTACTTGGTTTCTGACTTATTGCCTGTCTCTCATATTCTGCCCTGTACTGTTCTCTAGTGATCACTGACACTGTGAGAAGTAAGGCCCCATGGATCCTCACAATGAAAGGGCAGACATAGGGAAACATGCAGCAGCCATGGATAAATCCATTATTCCTTGTAGCACTCTGATTGTTGCTTGCTATAGTGGTCTGCTGGGATTCTGGCACCCATTTTATATCAGAACAGCCAGTGTGGCATAACAAAGTTGTAGATGGAACCAAATTGTTCTAGATCAAAACATCCAAAGCAGATGCTCTGGTAACCTCGAAACTGGACTACTGCAATGCACTATACGTGGGGCTGCCCCTGAAGACGGTTCGGAAACTGCAGCTTGTGCAGAATGCAGCGGCCAGATTAATAACTGGGACCAAGCGGTCGGAACATGTGACACCGATTCTGGCCCGCTTGCACTGGCTGCCTATATGTTTCCGGGCCCGATTCAAGGTGCTGGTTTTGACCTATAAAGCCTTACACGGCACGGGCCCGCAATACCTGATGGAACGTCTCTCCCGATATGAACCTACCCGTACACTGCGCTCAACATCAAAGACCCTCCTCCGGGTGCCTACTCAGAAAGATGCCCGGAAGGCGACTACAAGAAAGAGGGCCTTCTCGGTAGTGGCCCCCGAACTATGGAACACCCTTCCTGACGAGGTACGCCTGGCGCCTACATTACTATCCTTTCGGCGCCAGGTGAAAACCTTCCTCTTGGCCCAGGCATTTTAGTCATTTTAGTATTTTTAGTATTTTTAGTATTTTAATAGTTAGTATTTCGTATTTAATGCTGTAAAGATAGTTATATGTTGTATCCTTTTCTAATTACTTTTGATTTGTTTAATCAAACAATTAATTATTTTATTTAATTATGTTAATTCTTAGTTTTTGTTGTATGTTTTAAACTGTTGATTTGATAACCAGCTGGTTTTAAATTGAATGTAAAGTGTTTTTATTCGATGTACACTGCCCAGAGAGCCTTGCTATGGGCGGTATAAAAATTGAATTAAATAAATAAATAAATAAATGGTGAAGGATCTCTCCAAATGGAGAAAATGGATAACTGAATGTTAGATGACACTGAATGTAATTTAGGAAATGCCATGCTTTGAGTATAACCTCCTAATTTCACATGCAAGCAAAAGAAGAAGGACAAAGTAATCTGAATGGGCTATAACTACCCTGGGAAGAGAACTCAAGGTCACAGTGGGAAGCTCATTCTCTGCAAAGTTAGCTACTTCAGTTGTTCCTTGGCAACACACCCATGTATGGGGCAGAGATGGCACTGGTGAACTCGCTGAATGCATTTCCGAGAAGATTGTTTTGGGGGAATTCTCAGTGGCTTCTGTCACAGTGGAATTTTGGATGTTTTTTTTTAAAAAAAAATCAATTGTAACATTTAGTTGGCATGAAGGAGCGGGACTTAAAAGTCATAGGGACTAAAAAAAAATCTGGTCCTGCTTGGCCCTAGTTTCCAGAAGCACATTTCTGTAGTGTGTTTGTGTGTGGGGGGGGTGTAGTTTCTCATTTGATGTTCACTATGAAACTTAGAAGACTAGTTGCCATCACAGCAGCTACATCTGAGACCTGGGGGAAGTGACATCTCACATAATTGTCCCCACAGAGCTTTCATTAGTCACTTCTCCCAGAGGGAACAGTTAGGAGCTATTGACCGTCCAGCTCCCAGGGTGAGGCAATTCCTTGTCCCTAGGGACCAAGATACCTGGTAATACTTGGCCCTGATTGCTAGGCGGCACATTTCTTGGGGTGTGAGGAGCAATTTTCATCTATGATCGCTCTGGAACCATGGAATACCTGAACTTAGAACAGCCACACTAGCAGCAGCAGCCTGGTGAGTGCACACAACCACCACCACCATGACCACTGCTTTAAAAAAATCTTATTATGTATTATTTTGTGCTTATTGTCCGATGTCTTGGAGTTCTGTTATCAGGCAGAAAGGTGGGATATAGACCAATGACTGCCTTAAGAGGTGCCAGGTCAGGCCCTTGGCAGTTGGTGTGTGGGATTTCACAGAGGTCTCTTGTATTTCCTGTTCTTTATTACCGTATCAGCTAAAATCCCAAGTCTTCTTAGTCCAAGCAGAGGGTATCTTCCAAACCGATCCACTCTTGGGTAGGCTCTCTCTTTGATTATTCTGAAGGCAATAGTCTATCAGTTGTTATGGGGAAGGGTCTCAGACCACAGTTGGGTGGCTGGAAACCTTATTGGGACTGATTGGGTTGGTGCAGATTTATTTGCCCTTTTACCATAACGCTCTTGTATCTGGCTTGCTGCCTATCAGGCATTGGTGACATCCATGGCCTTTAAATGCCACCTTGGCATAGAAACAAGAGTTGTGGAAAGAACCCCCCCACCAAGAGTGGTGTTCACGGTTCTTTTACTACTGTTAGTATCTGCTCTGCAGCTGGTCTGTTGGCAAATGGGCCACCACCTGCTGCCAGGTTGCTGGCCCTCTGAAAACTAAACTGTGGCATCAAACAATCTAGAGAGGTCCAAGATTTTGCTGGTGGGAACTATGTCCTTCCTATCCCATGCTGGGACTTTGCTCTTCCGTTGGGTTGTTCACCAACACGTGTGTTCACAATATTTCAGGCTATTGAGACACATTACCTGTCAGCAAGTATAACACCCCGTTTTCCTAGGAAAAAAAGCAGCTTCCATACAGATACTCAAGCAGAAAAAGTGCTTCAAGCTTCCCACACCAGCTGTTCCCTAGAAAATATCTTCCCAGAAACCTCTGCTCCCCTCCCCCCTGATGTTCTGGATTCCAGAGACCCATGTTTACCTCAGAAACACAGGTCTGGAACCAGGGGTGGGGAACGGGGAGGAGGAATCAGTGGCTTAGGTGTAGTTTTGGGATAAAAATGACTGTCAGAGGAGAATGAAGGATGGACACACATCCTACCATTTCTTAGCTGCAAATCGCCCCTTCCCAAGAGTAAATGTCAGGGGAGAAAAAGCCACAAGGCTAACATAGCATGCAACCACAATATAACATTTCGTTTGGCCCAAGGTTTAAGAAACAGGAGCATAAACACATTTGCTCAACTCTGACTTAGCTATGTTCTCTTGGTGTTGTAGCTCCATCAATCTGCCTTAGAGTAACATTGCCAATTTGCATTTCCCCCTTCAATTAAAGAGGCTAAAATATGAGTTACATCTAATCTGTCCATGTCTATAAGCCTAGGCAGTAGATGAGGAACATCACCTCCCCCCCCCTTACACCAACAGTGAGAAAACAAGGAAGGACTGGAGGACACACAATGGCAACTTGAATGAAATGAGACAGACATCCAAAAAGGCAACATCACTCAGTCCGCCTTTGTTCAAAGCAAAAGGGGCTCAGAGGGAATGAGACTATTTTGGAGAAGAGCAAAACTGCTGTCATGAAAACAGATTGTGTCTATTTTGAGGGTTTGTTTTTTTCATCCAAGCCATGACCACTCAAAAATCTAAAAAAAACTCTCTTCCTCCCCTTTCCCCCACCTCTCCTCCCTCCCTCCCTCCCTCCCTTTCTTTGTTTCTGTTTCCTATTCAGCTGTGCATCCAGCCTTCCAAGAGTTAAAACTTTCCAGCCTGTGCTGCAGATTCCTTGCCTGCAGCCTGCTGCCCTGAGTCAAATTAATCATGTACTGGGAAACACAGCAGGCATGTACTAGCTGTGGGCATGGTGTATCACGTACTTTCTGGAATCTGTCACATGGGGAGCTTTCTCCTCTAGGCTCAATTGATCCTTTCTCAGTTTGATGCTGTGCTTAATTGTGAGACAGGCCTGCATTTTTGTTCTTCAGCTGAACTTAAAGGGCTACTCTAGCCAGCCTCATCTGAAGGAGTCTACCATAACAGAACTGCCAAACAAAAAGGGCTTTCTGTCCCTGCACATAATATCCTTTATGTGCTGTCGGTAGGACAACATGGAGATAAATTAATGTTTAGGTTCCACTTCTTTCATGTACAAGAGGGGCAAAGCTTCTCTGACCAAAACAAAGCACAATTCCCTGTTCTGGCAAAGCACATGAGAATCACCAGGAGGCATTGCTCGCTGCGGGAGAGGAGGAGACAGGTAGGCAGTGGGCAGGCTCAGCCACCCTTCATTCGTACTGGTAACAACAACTCCCTCTCAGTTACTTCTAGCACAGGCTGGTCATCCATGAGTGATCTGTGTGTATCCACGCATTCAGGGCCCATACAAATCCAGTATATGTCAAAATGCAAAGTTATATCAAGCAGCTTGTTAAAATGAATCACTTAGGGGGAATCTTACATTCCTGAGTTTTATTTTTCCAGTAAGTTTCTAGTACTCATGATGGCAGAAAAAATGACTTTTGGCATTCAACTTGTCTTATCATGGTTTTAAAGAGTCTTTGTTCTAATGTATATATTTGAATGTAGGGAGTTGCTAGCCCCGCTGCTAGCACTCTCGCTGCTTGGTCTTGCTTCCCTTTCCTTATGTCTCTCCCTGGACGGGCATTCCATGAGCCCAAGTTTACTGTCTAGGCAGGCCCCAGACTGCCAGAACTGTCAGTCCCACCACATAAGCTGCCATTAGGACTTGCTCTCCCCCAGTGACAACTTGTGTGATGGGATTGATAGTTTTAGGCGAGTGCCATTACACAACACCTATGGGGAGGAGGTTTCCCATGACGATACTGAGATGCCTCACTTGGTGGCAGTGGAGGCAAGAGACAGCACCATGCAGGCACATGGCTGTTCAATGACCAGAAGCATGTACTATCCCATACTGTTATGGATGTGTGCTGTCGCTGTCACTTATCACAGCAGAGTAGAACCACAATTTCTCAGGTGCAAAATACAGCACACACAGTGCAGGGAAAATGAGATTTATTTTTAACAGCATAGCCTCAAGGGAGGTTGACTGGACTGTATGCAATAAAGGTGCCCAAAAGTGAGTAGATTTTTTAAAAGCTGCACAACTTTACCAAGGCAGTCTAAGGGCTCATCCAAACGGAGCGGGATAATCCACGTTTTCCATATCCGGTTCGTCATCTGACAGTCCTCACTTTGCCTGTTTGTTCGCTCTTTCCCAATTAAAAAACCCGCTTTTTTTGCACCCACACACGCAGCGAGAGGACCCGTACTCGCTTTTCCCCAGCTCCGCCCATAACACTCCCCCCATCAGCCAATTGGTCCGCAAAAATATGACGTATGCTCCTCTTCCTCTTTGCAACAAAGCACAACAAGGCGCATGCACTTGAACGTACGAGTGAGAAAGTTTGAATTTCCTGATGGTTTGGTAGTAGTGGCTGTAATGGAGTTCCTTGTCACTCACCACTCTGGAGCAGCGCCGGCCGGCCGGGGTGTGTGTCTCCAGGTGCCCCTGACCATCCAGGGGGATTGTGGGCAGTGCAAGGGATCAGCACTTGTAATCACCAGGCGAATCCCCCCGTAACCCTTGGGCTCATTCACTGCAGAGTTCAGCCCCAGACCATTATGCAGCTCAGCGGCAAGAATGCTGCCCCTGAGGGAAGCAAACAGCCCCCCCCACGGGTAGCCGCTCTTGGCTCGGGCAGGGAATGCGGGCAAACGCCCCGCGTGATGCTGTGTCAATCTGCGCTGAAGCAACCAGCACAGGCTTTGCGGTGTTCCCTCTGATAAAAGAAACATGCAAACCACTTATGTGCCTATAATTCCTGTATTTTTTTTTGTTTGTATTTGTGATATTTCGCAAAACCGACTGTATGCTTTTCTACCTTTACGCAGATACACATGATTGCAATTCCATTTATTTCTCCAGAACAGCAAGCAACAATGTGTCATGTCTAGGAAGGTAGACCACCAGTCTCTATGGCTGCCGGTGGCTGAGACGCTCTAGCAAACAATTTATATGCCAATAATTCCTGTGGGTTTTTTGCTTGTATTTGCGATATTTCGCGAAAGCAACTGTATGCTTTTCAGCTCAGCTGGGCTGCAGAGAACCTGCAGGCTGTGGTTGAAATTGAGAAGACTGGAAGAGAGTAGCCTTGCAGGCAGGAAAGCGAAATTGACTAAGGGTGCCTGAGTGCCTGTAATCCAAGAGGAAAGCCTCTATTTCTCTTCTCCCCCCCCCCCTCAACTCTGGATGCCTGGAAGCAAAGACCAATACGTTCAAGAAGGGCATGTGATGGGGGGGTGAGGGGGGGAGGTGGAGGTTAGGCAAAGATAAATATTTTCTCCCTTGAAAAAGTTTCCAAACAACCACAATTGCAGATCTCACCCCGAGCGGCTGCCCAGTTTGCAGGCTGGCTAAAAATTAACTGCTGTTGCTGCTTCTGCGCAAATGCACTTTTTTGCATCTGCGCAGTAGAAGTTGCAGGGGGGGGGCCCACACCACACCATTGCTCTGATAGGTTCCTTTTCACCGGGCTTTCCCCGGACATTCGAGCACATGTGCAACAGTGGAAATACGTGATTGGCTGAGAATGAGGGAAGGGATATGGGGAACCGCCCAAGAACCGCCCACAGCTGTAAAGTCCGCGGTATTGCATCCGAGCACCTGAAGGCCCAGCGGATTATTCCTGGTTTAAAAAAGCAAATCGCATGATTTGCGGTATTGCAGGAGCGGATTTAACCGTGCGAAAATGCCCAAAAGTGTGCGGCGTCATATGGACGACCAAAAAATAATGAAAACACAAAACGATCATGTCACACATCTTACAGTTGTCTGGTTGAGCCCTAAAAGGCTCAGCCATTTGAGAGTATTTTTTGGCTTCATTATGACAGAAGCTTTGAAAAATCCTTTAACTCGAGGATCTTGTTTTTGTGTAAACCAGACAATATACATTGATAACAAATTATTTCTTAGCTTTCCTTACATATAAACACAAAGACATTTATTTCTTTTGTTTAGAAAGATATATACACCGCTTAATAAAACAACTCTTCAAGTGGTGTACATAATTGTTGATAAAGCACAGCTAAAATTCACAAAACTGTCAAAAAGCAAGTATACATAAGATCATCACAAATAAAATACAGGAAAAAAAATCAGTAAAACGTTTGAAACAAACATAGGTAACTAAATTATATGTCTGTGTAGCCTTGCTGAAATAAAAGGCTTTATAGTAGATGTCTGAAACAATATAATAGGGTGCCTACATTATGTCAGTAGGCAGGGAGTTCCAAAGCATAGGTGCTGCCACACTAAAAAATCAGCTCTTTGCAAGTGTTCACAAGGAAGACAGAAGTTGCATACTCCAATAATTATGACAGCGTTTACTCCTGGCCTCTACAGCTAGAGTAGAATGAAAGTATGCTATTGCACAGAATACTCTACTTCTTCCATTTTGTCTTGACACAGAACTGGGCATGATATGGCTGGTTTGATTCTTGGCCTTGCATGGCTTTTAGCATGATCTCACCCTTGGCCTGTCTTGGGCATGTTACAGTCCACCAAAAGAAAAAAACCGTCTGTCTGCATTGGGTCACTTGGCATGCTACAAAAACTAATTCAAGAAGCTACTCTTATGATGTTTGCAGCTTTTACTGCCTCCTTGTGTTTATTCTTTGCACTAGATCTCCTCAACGACCTTTTTTGTTACTTCCACAGTAAACTCATATATTTATCGTTTCTAGACTGTCCTGTACATTTTGCAACAATGTGGCTATTGCTGTTTCACAGACTTTGTCACAAAAATGTATTCTCTGCAATAGTGCTTTCTTAAACAAACACATTCTTATGTATATCTTCTGTATTTTGTCTTTTTCTCTGATATTTTGATACAACATTAATCCACATATTCAAAAGAATCACATGGCACTGATTTACTCAGACAATACTGCTTCAGAATACAATTGGGAGATTGCATGATCCTTGCTCTTCAAACGTGTAAAGCTAGCACAATGGAGATAAGGCTATGCCAGAATTTTCCCACTTTTCCCCTATTTTTCCATACCGTTGAGAGATCATATCAGATAGAGAAAAATGTAGCTGGTTTGCCTGTGTGAAGTAGTTCTGTGCCTCCGTTTAATATGAAATGCAGCTAAAATGCTTTTTGATTAAATCTTAATCACAAGGGTTGTGAGGTTATGATACCCTAATATTTGGAAAACAGAACTACTTTTCAGTTCTGTTATGCCGCCCTGGGCTCCTACTGAGAGGAAGGGCGGGATACAAAATAAATAAATAAACAAACAAACAGAGGCTGTGTCCACATTAGGATGTTAATGCGTATGTGGGTCAGTTTTTCCGTGTGTACTTTTCTGCACTTTCATCCGCACTTGAGCACTTTCAATTTTATGTCTCCCAAATCTATCACAATGTTTCTCATCCACACTAGTGGGCAGTGCTTGATCAGATGTGTTGTTGTCACCTCCTCCCAATTATTACTTCCCTGCCCTCTGGAAGTTCAAAAAACCTGAGATATTTGTTTACCTACGAGCAATGAGCATGCACTTTTTTTAAAAAAAGGTTTTGTCTGTGGAATTACATAACAACGAACTTCCACCAAAGCAAATGTTTCAAGCATGTTTTACTATGGGCAAAACTATCATTTTTTTAAAAAATCATTTTGAAATAGATGTCTTTTACAAACAGGAGTTTCAAACATAATAATATGTGTGTGTGTGTTGTGTCCTGCTGAATGGTAACAGACGGGTGTTTCTTGATCTCTTTCCAGGGAGAGAACTAGCAGCCTACTGAGGAATAAGGGCAAAGAAGAGGCAGGCAGGATCAGTGGGTGCCTCTGATCTCCAGAACCCCCCTCCCCAACACAGAAAGCCACGGTGTGGCTTGGACAGAAAAAAACAGATACATTTCACACATAAACACACAAGGCAGGGTGGGGAAAGTGGTTTATGGTGGAAGGATCTGGAGAGTGAACAATTGTTTTTCTTTTCTTTCCCCCTTCCCTTTCCCACCTCCCCTAGTACCAGTAGTGTAGTGGTCAGTTCAGAAGTTCAGGGTCCCTTTGTGGTGGTCACAACCATGCTGCCTCACTGCCATGCCCCCTTCTAAGATTATACAACCTTCTAAGACTGTAGAAGAAACAGGCTAGTCTTGAATACCGTTTGACTGTCCTTTCTCACTGTCAGAGATTGCTTAAATTACTGGATTCAGTGTCTACACATTTATCTCCTGCTCCTACTAAACTGCTTGATGATGTAGATGGGATGCTATCATCAGGATTCATTGTTTCTTCATCTGCAGTTACAGAATTCTCACTCTCCACAACTTGTCTTGGAAGGCTGGCTTGCAGTTGACACTCATTGAGGCCTGTATAACTGACTCAGAAATCCCTACAGCAATAAGGAAAAACACACACTTTTAAAAAACTGTTGGGTGCATAGCCCCCCCCCCCACTCTCTGCCTCGGGAGCTTTTTTGCTGCAGGGTTAAGACGAAGCTTACTTTTCCTAACTGAAGGAGTTCACTGTCTCTAAGCAAGCCAGGCACTCATTTCACATAGGAATTTGTAACCTTTTGAACTTTGCCACCTTCTAGAAGGTAGGAAAGGACTTTCCCATCCTTTCTTCTATCTCCCTGTGTCACACCCATCATAATTATCATCATGCTGTAAGGTAAGGGACTATCTTTGCTGAGTTTCCCTTCTTGGCTGCCATACTGAGAGTAACTGCATTTGGATAGTAATTGCATTTCAGTTACTCAGTGAGACCTCGGATGAGTACCCCCGTCTCCCATAATTGCCGATTTTTCCCGAAGGGCTGTTTTATTTTGAATAGTACAAGCAGTGTCAAATCCCCATTAAACTCCCATGTGGATGAGTCCAGAGTCACTGGAAATAAAAGATTAAGTTTGGTTGCATTTAAGACTGCCCCATCTCTGAAAAAGATCCTACTTTCAAATGCACTGGACTTCATGAAGTACACTTCTGTACATTTAGAGTGTCCCTCCATACTGCTATAGCTCAGCCCTCAAGGAAGAGCAATTCTCCCATAGAAAGGAAATCTATTATTTGGCTGCCCCATGTCATTCCTTCCTTATTACATATGTTATCAGAGCGGTATGTTATCCACCACATTGAGGTGAGTGCCTCATCAAATCCAGTAATGTCTGAATCAGCTCCGAGTGTGAAAAACTCAACCAGACCAGTCCCGAATTCATGTGTGGAACATCAGTAACTTCCTCAGATGATATTTATGAGTGTGCTGGGCAGAACATCAATTTTCACACACCACGGTCATTGGAGAACAAGGTTTTTGTTTTAAAAATGTTAGTAACCTGGTATAGTAGGCATGGTTTCCATTTCATAGTGGGGTTTTTTTTAAGGCAAAACCCAGGACCCCACCCTTTCCTGCCATGCTTAATCATGACATAAGCGGCTTCAAAAGCCCCACAGAAGCCAGGTGAGCAACTCCAATGACAGAATGTTTATAAAGTGAAAAATGTGCAAGCATGAAAAGGATAACCACTCAGCCCTTGTCTGTTTCCTAAAGAAGCTGATGTATTGATTGCCAGGTTTTTTCTGTACAAAGATACACACAGAGAGAGAAAGAGAGAATATCAGAGCATTGTGAGAAAGTCTCACCTCAGCAATTCATTTCCATGCAAGTGGATTCTGGAGGAGCACAGAACAACTGAAGGCAGGGGCAGGCAATAAATGGGTATCCTTTGGGATCTTCATTTATCCACCCCTTTCTCCCCCATCCCCATCCTCAGATTTGGAGGATGAACTCCCAGCTGCACGTAAAAAGTTAAGGAACACAAAATCAGGCAAGGAACCATTTCAAGGAGTGAAGCTAGGAATGGAGGATGAAGCCTACTGCAGGACAGGCCTCCTCTGCCTTCATCAGTCTTCTCTGATGCAGCAACCTCTACCCGATTTTGTTTCATGAGGGAAGAAATACTAGCTGTACTGGGATCTCTCTGAGGTGCTGCTCATCTGGTTGCCTGAACTTGTAAGCTGTGTAATCATTCCTGATCTGGTGTTATCTACTGAGACACTACATGAGCATACCTGATATTCCTGTATCTGCTGTGATTACTACCCCTAATGTGATGTGAACTTCTGAGCTTTCCCTGAGATAAATCCTGGACCATGGCAAAACAGGGTGTGTTTTCACCAGGGTGTGGCACCTCACCTCCAAGAAGGGTGGGGAACCTCTGGCCCAGGGGCCAGATGTAGCCCTCAGGGCCTCTTGGTCTGGCCCCCTGGACTCTCCTTAGACCATTCCCCCTCCCCAGACCATGCTCCTCACAGACCCCGCTCCTTGAGTGTTTTGTCTGGCTGGAATATATCCTGGAAATGTGATAATGTTTCCATTCATTGCCTCAATGGGAATATTTTGTATGCATTCAGAAACCTCTGGTTTTTGCATGGCTAGAATGTAGCCTACTGTACAAAGGTAGGAGTCACATCCCTTACGCTGTCCACTTTTGTCTCCAGCCCAGTGGTGTTGTCCTGCCAGGTTGCACCGGGCTGATGTCCCATTACTTTTTTTGGCAGCCAGGACTCAGCCGGAGCCCTATATCTCCTACGAGCCAATCAGCATGAAAGGGGAGCATATTAACCACTGAGAACAGTTTTCTCACTTGGATCGTTGTCCCTTCGTGCTGATTGGAGCCAATCAGATTGGAAGGAGGTGAGTCAGCCGCTGAGAAGACCACATGCCTTCTTTTTCATGCTCTCGGGCTCAAAAAGGTTCCCCAGCCCCCTGACTTACTTTGATCTGGAAGTTGAAGACAGAGGCAGAGAAGAGCAGGATCTTCTCAGCAACAGCAAGGAGAGTTCAAAATGAGTCCCAGAGTAAGATGTTAGCCCATCTCTGTTAACATTTAGGAAATGCTATTTGGACCGCTTCTTTAAATAGACAAACAATTAGACTAGAATTCTTGCATTCTGAACGTGTTTCCACTCCTCACATATAGTCCTAACACTGTTTTTACCAAATTGTGCTTTAAATATAAAGATGATGCTTGGATCCAGTCACCATCATCCCCTTTGCTACTGTAGGCAGCAACCTTCCTGTTATTTTAATGTAATATTTGTCTTGCACAAATCCACATGGTTACCTAAGCATAAAATACCATTCGTAGTTAACTAAACACTAGATTATCTGGATATTTTAAACTCATCCTAGCAAGTTTATTGCCAGTCACGAAATGGAGTGTGTGGTGAAATCTTACGTATATCTATTCAGAAGCAAGCCTCACTGAGTTCAATAGGACTTACAGTACTCCTAGGTAACAGCATATTCAGTAGTATAGTGTTGCAGCCTAATTTTTTCCCTACTGTCAAATTGCAGTACTTCATAGGGGCACTAGGTGGTACATGAACTTGGAACCTAGAAGATTGAAGTTGGGGTAGATCTAGCAGAACCAAATGCAAGAGAGAATTTTGCAGCAACTGCGCTGTGAAGCATTTGGAGCTAATTTATTGCTATCTGCCTTTATGTGGCCAAACTGCCCAGCTGGAAGCCATGAAAGAACTCAAAATAGCAGAGTCATGACAGGTCTTGGATTAAAATAGTCCTATCAGTAAGAAGATAGAAAGATTAGTTGTTGCCCAGCTGGATATGAGCTATTGAAGAAGGCGTGTTACGCTGCAGCTTTCACAAGCTACGAGAAACACTAACCCAAATATCAGTTAGTGATTTGGGGGATGTGTCAACAGAGGCAAAAGTGTGGGTCATGCTTCCTGCCCTCTCCCTGAATTGGCTCCATAATGTCATCATGCAGATGTGACTGGCTATGTGGTGTAAGAAATCATCGTGCAGTGTATGATCCACAATTGGCTAGGATCACACAGTCAGCTTGAAGAAACCCCAATGAAAAGAAAAAATGGCACTGAAGCAGCAAAAAATAGGGGTTGGGGGACACCACCCCCACCCAATTTTTGTTCAAAAAAAATTGCTTTTGGACATTTGGCACAGTCCAGATCATGACATCATCATCATCTCCTCCTCCAACCCCTCCCCCTTCTTGACCATGTGTCTCCCTTCTCTGCTTTCCTTAAATTCAGCTGGAAAGTTCAGAACAGCACCTGTCTGTTGCACATGGAAGAATTTTACCTGCACCTCCTACTGTGAGTGAAATTACTAGGACCACCTGGCTTTAGCCAATTTCATTCACAGGAGGTGTCCACAATAAAGAGCTTCAGTAGTAGGTTAAAAGCACTACTCTCAATTGTCTGAGATGCTGGTAGTAAATTTGGTGGATGTTGCCTATCAAGGAACAACTTGGGGGAAGAACATGGCTGGCTTGTATACCTCCCCAAGTGGTGCATACCTGGCTTTTACAATGTGTCTCCAAGCTTATTTAAAAAGTTCCACAGCCATCTGGAAGTAAAACATTCCTGACATTTAAGAATAGCTTGCTTGAAATAAATGTTTCTCAGTCATTTGGCTTCAACAACTCTGGAAGACAATCCTCTATGGGTTCAAAACGTTAGGGCTAAGTACAGAGACAGTTTTGCATTCCATGCTTTTTTTGTCTGCCTTTAGATGCTTTATGGACTCAGCATCAGTATTTTAAAAGGAAAAGTGGGACCAGAGACCTCCTATCTATCTATCTATCTATCTATCTATCTATCTATCTATCTATCTATCTATCTATCTATCTATCTATCTATCTATCTATCTATCTATCTATCTATCTATCTATCTATCTATCTATGAAAATTCATCTCACAAAACCTAGCTATCTTTGGCATCATAACAAGTATATGTGCCTAGTAATCACTAAAGCAGGCTCCCCAGCCTGGTGCACTCCAGATGATGTTGGAATATAACTCCCATCATCCCTGACCATTGGCCATGCTGGCTGGGGCTGATGGGAGTTGTAGTCCAAAAGGTCTGGAGGCACCAGGTTAATGGTGTGCACTATAGCTACAGATTAAAGATTAAGGGTGCGTATGCTCACACAACAGGATTAAGGGTGTTCACTGTCCTGGACTGGAACCTATTTGGTCTGGAGTTTTTAACAATAAGAATAAAGATTCATAGATGGTCAGTAATTCAGCATCCCTTTTCAACCTGCTGAGAATACTGCTGGGCCAAAGACTGGACTCCAATTATTTCTTGGTTTTTGTTCAGGCCTTTGCTTTGGCATCCAATTGGTACCAGACTTCATCCTCCTTCTCAACCCAGAATCCTTACTTGAGATTTCCACAATCCAGAAGGAAAACACCTTTGTACAGTGTTCTTCTCTGCCAAACAGAGAATTTTTAAAGACCTTCATAATTGCACAGATTCTAGCTGGCTTCTGTTGACCAACCAGCAACTTCTGTACAAATCTCTAGTCTAGCATGCAACTGCAACCACAAGACCTGTGTGCCATTGCATATGGTGAGATGCAATGATGACCCTACCATTGTGTCTGCTTAAAGAAGATCTCATCTCACACACACATTGCACACTGAACACATTTGTTCAATCTGTACATATGCAACAAATTTGTATCTTCTGTACAAGTAAAGCTTTTCCCCTAAGACTGTTGGGCAAAATCTCTTGTGTGTCTGCACAGAAATGAGTTCTTTTCACATTGTGCAAGTTTTCATCAGTCACATAAAGCAAACACATGCGCAATGTGGAAAAGCATTTCAAGGGCCTCAGTAAACACTGAGATGCTGCTTCACAAAATGAGAACAGAGCATTCATTCAGAGACAGAGAGCTGCCTCCACACAAGCACAGCCGTGGCTCAAGAAAGTGGCATTAACATGCCAGCAATGTCAGCCACACAGTCAAGACATTTATTCCAGTATTGCATCCTGCCAGCCTCTGGTTTGGTCCCATATCACCTTTTTTGCGACAAGCAATGAATATAGGGTATTATGTCTCCCTCTGTAATGATATGTCCACATGAGTGCTTTTGCATGACTCATTTCCACATCAGCGACACACTGATGCACATCTAGCCTGTGCAGTGCCAACAGCCAAGGCCCAGTTGCAGGGTCCAAATGATTTCTGGAATGTTGTTTCTGCTGAAGTGTCCATGCAGCACAGTCCCTGCTTTTCAAGACAAGAAGCCCCTCCTCAGAAGCCTTCCTTCTGTTGTGCTCCACTTTGAAACACTGGCCAAACCTTCCACCAACATGTCATTTCAGGGAAAGCAAGCTGAGAAGAAGAGGAATAGATACGAGAACAATGGCAGGGAAGGACTTGCCAAAATGTTGAAGGAAGGTTCCGAGATGGGGCAGAAGGGGAGCCATGCATGAAAGCTAGAGAAAAAATGTGGATGATTAAAAACAGCAAGAAGTAACAGAAGGTGAAAGGGGAGGGGAGGAAGTAAACAGGATAAATGTTGAAGAAAAAAGAAGGGCTTCTAGAAAGGAAAATACCTTCTGCTACTTGGGCTTCTCCTCGACATTTGTTATTAATTAGGCCAAGGCTCCTGTGGGCTAAGAGGTGGGGAGTCCTTTGGCCACCTGCGGGTCTCTCCCTGCGAAGAGAGACAGATTACTCCTCTGTTTAGAATCTAGATAAATTTGCCCTCCCGCTTCCAACAAACATTGCTCTGACTATGAATGGTTGCCTGGTGGTGGTGACACAGTATTAGTGTTTTCATGGTTAATACTGCATTAGCATTTTGAAAGGCCAAGCGTTTTTCACCAGTCACTTGAAAAGCATTTTCATGGTTGCCGTGAATCATTCGCCCCATGCTTTAATGACAATGCAATCTTGTTGTTTCTCCACCATCATTATGAACATTTCCTACTCTTTGATGCAATGCTGATGGGGAGGAGGAACTCTGGTCTCTTGGTCGTAAGGCTACCTTGCAACGCAGCCCCACAGCAGACTGCTGGTGACAAATTCTCTCCTGGCCCTCTTCGCAGAAAGTATGGCCTTAGGCATTATTCTCTTGAGAATAATTTTGTTCTTACATCCCCTGACTGCAGCTGTCTGTATTCTGCTTCCTTATACCTGTGTATCTATCCTCTCCCCCATGCTATTCAACATCTATGTAAAGCCGCTGGGAGCCATCATCAGGAGATTTGGGCTGCAGTGCCACCAATATGCGGATGACACTCAGCTCTATCTCTCGTTCAAGTCCCAGAGCTTGGAAGATTACTTTTAAAAAGTAATAAATTACAGTTACAATTACTTGGCCCAAAAAAGTAGTAATTACCGTTACAATTACAATTGCTCTGAAAGTAACTGATTACTTTACTTTTTCTCAAAAGTAATCACTACAATTACATTTCAGTTACTTTTTTTAAAAAACTCCTACAAGGTGCTGGCCTTGGCTGCTGCACATCTAAGAAGCCTAAAACAATATTAAAAATAAACACACACACACAGGGGGTAGTAGAATAAAAAAAAATATCTGGAAGATTAACATAATGGCATAACAGAATCTCACATCCCCCCAAGCAATGAAGATACCCCAACACTTGAAGATTAACATAACGGCATAACAGAATCTCACATCCCCCCAAGCAATGATGATACCCCAACTCTTGAAATCAAATTTTACACTTGAAATGCTTTTATAATATGTTTCTGTTATGTCTCAAAAGAACAAGATGCTCAAAGAGCATGTCAGACAAGGAATGTCTTTTTACAGTCATTACGTTGCCACCAGTACTGAACAGGCGTTCTACTGCGGCGCTTGAAGACATGCCTGTGTTGTGCTGCAAAAAACACCGCAGCACATGTGGAAAGCCATGGAGTGATGACACTTCCCTGCTGGGAGACCTCAGGTACCTCACCAGTTCCTCCTCAGCAGTGTCCACTGCTGACTTCTTGCCCTGGGGCAGAAAGTTAAAGAAGTCATCTTCTAAGTCATCTCCTTCCTGGTCTTTATCTGAAGACTGATCACTGTCCTCATTAAGTACACCCATCTTTATTTCAGCTTTCAACAAGGCTTCCATTGTGTATCTAAGAAAGAGAGAGGATATGTTAACACATATATGTTAGGAAATCATCATCTGCTCTTCATTTCCTGATGCTTGTCATGACCCCTGGTTCAGGGTCCAGCCTGAGCCTGTGGATGATGACATGGAAGGTAGAAAGGTGACCAAGTCACCACACTCATGGGGCAGCACAGCAGACCCTTAAGGATTACCTGCAGCAACCCAAGGTTATGATGAGGAGCCCCAGGAAGAAAAGGCCCAGCCCCTGCCTACCACCTTAAGCCCTCTGATGCCTCCCTTGAGACAACATTTCCCTTGGAGTAATCCACCCAAAGGGCTTCCCTAATGTTCTTACTTGTTGGTATGGGTGGTGGCCTGACACGATTCCAACCAATCTAGTTTGAAGCGAGGGTGTAGGCAGGCTGCCAGAAGAAGCCTCTTGTCCTCCCAGATAGCTGCAAACCACTTTCTTAGGGCTTCATGCACACCTCTCAGCAGCTGAAAACAGTATGTGTACCTCTCAGGTTTGTTTTCCAGTCCTTCTAACTTGCGGTCCAGATTGCAGAGCGTTGGTAGCAAATACCCCATGAACATGCCGTTCTCCTGTTGCAGGATATCTAGGGACTGGGCTAGTGGCTCCATAATCTCTGTGTATTCCTGTACCACTTCAATTTCAGCAGCTGTGATCCTGGACAAGGAGCAGCGGTCCATTATGGCGTGCATTTTTAGTGGCACAGTTGACAGGAGCTCATGTAGTTGCTTCAACGCATCAAAGGTGGAATTCCACCTGGTCTTATTCGGTACCTTCAGATACACACCACATTGCGCATGGATATACTCAGCAATCTGGGCTGACTGGTTCTGCTTGGACCACAACTTGCTGCACTTTCCCATCAAGGAATGAAACTGTTTCTTGAAAGGACCAAGAAGACTACTTTTGGAGGAGTCAGAAAGCATGGCCTCTATGTCTTGTGTTGCCACAAGGTTGAGGGTGTGGCTAGCACATCTCTGGTGTGGTGGTAAAACAAAATCCTCTCCTGAGTCTGCAGCTTCTTCCTCTGCCTCAGGTCCTGTGTCCAGGATCTCACAGATAGGCACAAACTCCACCTCAGCCTCCTCTTCCTCCTAGTTATCACCATCATCGTCACTGGTGCCTGCAGCTTCCACTGGTTCTTTGGCCATGAAAACTCTGAACGCTTTCACAAAGTTGGAGCCATTGTCTGTAGTAGTGCACATAACTTTGTTGTGGATCCTGTACTGCACATGTACATCATGCAGTGCTTTTGAAAGGACATTGTATGTATGGCACCCCTTCAGACGCTTACAAGCCAAGGCCCTGACCTCACGTTTCAGGGTAGTTGGGTTGATCCAGTGGGCTGTTACCCCAAAGTAACTCTTCTTGCCATTGGTCCAACAATCTGCAGTGGTTGCTATATATGCCACAGCACCCATTCGGTTTGCAAGAGTTTCTCTCATGTGGCATGCTCTCTTCTCAATTCTGTCTCTCAGAGTCTTGGCACATATGATGGTGAGATCTTTGGGGAGTCCAATGCGAACCAGATTAATGAATGATGGTTTGTCCACAGTCTGAAGTGGTAATGTCTCCTCTACAATGAAATCAATGATTCTCCTGTCGAGATTGCTCTGGGTGACAGGCTCCCTGCCAGATCCCCACCTCTCAAGGGTTGTCTGCTGCTGCTTCAGCATTTTGGGAGGAGGGGTGTCATGCATTGGTTCAGGAAGGCCACGTCTCCTTGCCTTTATTGCTTCTTCAATTGCTCTCAGCTTCTCAGGGTGTGCCCTCTGAGGAAGAAGAACAAAGCATGAATCCAAGAAAAAATGGAAGAGGAACTTCACAATTTAAACATAAATAGACAATGGACAAGGCTTACCTCAAAATGTTTCTTCACATTGGATGAGGAGGAAACAGCTGATCTCAGATTTTTGATCCTTGGAAGGCAGTAATTGCATCGTACAACAACATTTTTCCCACTCTGGCTCACAAATGTACAAGCTTTCTCAAAGCCAAACCATGGTACTTGCTGTTCTGCAGATGTGGCTGTGGGCAACTGGCACTGCTTCATGCCCTCCTCCTCCTCGTGCACAGGGCCTCCTTTCTGAACCTCACTTTCTAGTTTTGCCTCCTCAGGATCAACAAGCTGTGACTCAAGTGGCCGCACTAACTGACTGCTGCTCTCAGCAGCAAAACCTGCAACAGGCGTCTCTGTAATAAACAAGAGATAATGCTCCTATATGGGTGAACTTCAGCTGTGATGTGCCCCCATCTCTTCCCCATGCTGCAAGATCCCCCAGTCAGAGTGGAAGTAAGCAGGTCGATAGCACAATTAAAAGAGATCCTATTTGCATCATTTTTGCTCACTGAATAACCCTGCCTGGGCCAGTCTAACCTACTATCTCACAGGGTTGTTGTGAGAACAAAATGAGACTAGGGTTCAAATCCCCACATAGCCATGAAGCTCACTGGGTGACCTTGGGCCAGTCACTGCCTCTCAGCCTCATGAAAACCCTATTCATAGGGTCACCATAAGTTGGAATCAACTTGAAGGCGGTACATATATTTTTTATTTTGAATATGATGATTATGATAATAAATATGCAGCATTTCAAATTAATTCTGTATGAGAAGCATTCCATGCCAAGCTTGGAAAACCAAGGATGAGGTATAAAATGTAGACAAAAATACTTTTGACAAAATGCCGTTTATCTTTTATATCTATATCTATAATTAGCAATACAGTTGAATGATGTATGTAAAGTATTTTTTCTTTCCCTTTTCTTTTTTATTAATATTTTAGTACTACTGCTAAAGTTCTGATGAAAGAATAAAGCATTCATTAGCCAAATTCAAATGATTAGAACACATCACATAAATTCCACTGAAGTTGGAGTTTTTGCCATAGAAAATGAAAAAAACATATAACCTATGATAGCCCAATAGACAATCAGAACTAATATAAAACCCTATTGCTTCTCATTTGCAAATCTTGCAAGATCTAAGGTAACTCTAGATCATGTGAGTTCAGGTGATGCATGTTATGTACATTTGTATAGATATTAGCAGAGATTGTCAACAGTCTATGATGCTTGTGTGTGCCAATGTGTGTGTTTGTGGCAGGCTTTTACCCTGCACTGAGATCACTGAGACTTAAGACTTAGTAAAATAAGAAAAGCTATTTCATGTATAGAAATACATCGTAGATAGGAAAGGCATACCTAGTTCTAAGTAACTAACTTGGAGGTGCAACACCCTGGTTTGGGAGTTGCCCTCACTGCCCCTTCTTCATTGTACTGGAGAGTGACAGAATAGGGCTAGAAGCAAATAGAAAGCAAAAATGGAAAGTAGGAGTCAGTGGTCGTGGTGCACGTTGGCACCAACGACATGGGGAAATGCAGCCGTGAGGTCCTGGAAGCAAAATTTAGGTTGCTAGGTAGGATGCTGAAAGCCAGGACCTCCAAGGTGGCTTTCTCTGAAATGCTACCGGTTCCACGCGCAGGACCAACCAGACAGGCCCAGCTTTGCAGTCTCAATGCGTGGATGAGACGATGGTGTCGGGTGGAAGGGTTTAGATTTGTTAGGCACTGGGGAACATTTTGGGACAAGCCAGGCCTGTACAAAAGGGACGGGCTCCACTTGATCCAGAATGGAACCAGACTGCTGGCACTTAAAATTAAAAAGGTAGCAGAGCAGCTTTTAAACTGACTGAGGGGGGAAACCCGACAGGAGCTGAGAAAGGTCCGGTTCGGAATAAACCTCCCCCCTGGGATTAAAACCAAAGAAATGATGAAATTTTAAAAGGGGTAGGCCTAGAAGTAGGCATTGTGAGAGCAGGGGCACAGGATATAAATTCAGAAGAGCAAAATTACCACAGGCCAAACCACAAGTGCCAAAGACACTTGAAGAGAGACACTGCTTACAAGTGCCTGTACGCTAATGCTAGGAGCCTCCGAACCAAGATGGGAGAACTGGAGTGCTTGGTCTTAGAGGAGAGCATTGATATAGTGAGCATAACGGAGACCTGGTGGAATGGAGAAAACCAGTGGGATACGGTTATCCCTGGATATAAACTATATCTGAAGGACAGGGAAGGACATATTGGTGGCGGAGTCGCTCTATACGTGAAAGAAGGCATTGAATCCAGCAAGCTCGAAACCCCAAAAGAGGCAGACTCCTCCACAGAATCGTTGTGGGTGGTGATACCATGCCCCAGGAGGGACTTAATACTGGGAACGATCTATCGTCCCCCTGATCAAAATGCTCAGGGAGACCTTGAGATGAGATATGAAATTGAGGAAGCATCCAAACTAGGAAAGGTGGTAGTAATGGGTGACTTCAACTACCCGGACATAGACTGGCCGCATATGTGTTCCAGTCATGACAAAGAAGCAAAGTTTCTAGATATTCTAAATGACTATTCCCTAGACCAGTTGGTCATGGAACCGACCAGAGGGACGGCAACCCTGGACTTAATCCTCAGTGGGGACCGGGACCTGGTGCGAGATGTAAGTGTTGTTGAACCGATTGGGAGCAGTGACCACAGTGCTATTAAATTAAACATACATGTAACTGGCCAATTGCCAAGAAAATCCAACACGGTCACATTTGACTTCAAAAGAGGAAACTTCACAAAAATGAGGGGATTGGTAAAAAGAAAGCTGAAAAACAAAGTCCAGAGGGTCACATCACTCGAAAATGCTTGGAAGTTGTTTAAAAACACTATATTAGAAGCTCAACTGGAGTGCATACCGCAGATCAGAAAAGGTACCACCAGGGCCAAGAAGATGCCAGCATGGTTAACGAGCAAAGTCAAGGAAGCTCTTAGAGGCAAAAAGTCTTCCTTCAGAAAATGGAAGTCTTGTCCGAATGAAGAAAATAAAAAAGAACACAAACTCTGGCAAAAGAAATGCAAGAAGACAATAAGGGATGCTAAAAAAGAATTTGAGGAGCACATTGCTAGGAACATAAAAACCAACAACAAAAAATTCTATAAATACATTCAAAGCAGGAGGCCATCTAGGGAGGCGATTGGACCCTTGGATGATAAGGGAGTCAAAGGTGTACTAAAGAACGATAAGGAGATTGCAGAGAAGCTAAATGAATTCTTTGCATCTGTCTTCACAGTGGAAGATATAGGGCAGATCCCTGAACCTGAACTAACATTTGCAGGAAGGGATTCTGAGGAACTGAGACAAACAGTGGTAACGAGAGAGGAAGTTCTAGGCTTAATGGACAATATAAAAACTGACAAATCACCGGGCCCGGATGGCATCCACCCGAGAGTTCTCAAAGAACTCAAATGTGAAATTGCTGATCTGCTAACTAAAATATGTAACTTGTGCCTCGGGTCCTCCTCTGTGCCTGAGGACTGGAAAGTGGCAAAGGTAACGCCAATATTCAAAAAGGGATCCAGAGGGGATCCTGGAAATTACAGGCCAGTTAGCTTAACTTCTGTCCCTGGAAAACTGGTAGAAAGTATTATTAAAGCTAGATTAACTAAGCACATAGAAGAACAAGCCTTGCTGAAGCAGAGCCAGCATGGCTTCTGCAAGGGAAAGTCCTGTCTCAGTAACCTATTAGAATTCTTTGAGAGTGTCAACAAGCATATAGATAGAGGTGATCCAGTGGACATAGTGTACTTAGACTTTCAAAAAGCGTTTGACAAGGTACCTCACCAAAGACTTCTGAGGAAGCTTAGCAGTCATGGAATAAGAGGAGAGGTCCTCTTGTGGATAAGGAATTGGTTAAGAAGCAGAAAGCAGAGAGTAGGAATAAACGGACAGTTCTCCCAATGGAGGGCTGTAGAAAGTGGAGTCCCTCAAGGATCGGTATTGGGACCTGTACTTTTCAACTTGTTCATTAATGACCTAGAATTAGGAGTGAGCAGTGAAGTGGCCAAGTTTGCTGACGACACTAAATTGTTCAGGGTTGTTAAAACAAAAAGGGATTGTGAAGAGCTCCAAAAAGATCTCTCCAAACTGAGTGAATGGGCGGAAAAATGGCAAATGCAATTCAATATAAACAAGTGTAAAATTATGCATATTGGAGCAAAAAATCTTACTTTCACATATACGCTCATGGGGTCTGAACTGGCGGTGACAGACCAGGAGAGAGACCTCGGGGTTGTAGTGGACAGCACGATGAAAATGTCGACCCAGTGTGCGGCAGCTGTGAAAAAGGCAAATTCCATGCTAGCAATAATTAGGAAAGGTATTCAAAATAAAACAGCCGATATCATAATGCCGTTGTATAAATCTATGGTGCGGCCGCATTTGGAATACTGTGTACAGTTCTGGTCGCCTCATCTCAAAAAGGATATTATAGAGTTGGAAAAGGTTCAGAAGAGGGCAACCAGAATGATCAAGGGAATGGAGCGACTCCCTTACGAGGAAAGGTTGCAGCATTTGGGGCTTTTTAGTTTAGAGAAAAGGCGGGTCAGAGGAGACATGATAGAAGTGTATAAAATTATGCATGGCATTGAGAAAGTAGATAGAGAAAAGTTCTTCTCCCTCTCTCATAATACTAGAACTCGTGGACATTCAAAGAAGCTGAATGTTGGAAGATTCAGGACAGACAAAAGGAAGTACTTCTTTACTCAGCGCATAGTTAAACTATGGAATTTGCTCCCACAAGATGCAGTAATGGCCACCAGCTTGGACGGCTTTAAAAGAAGATTAGACAAATTCATGGAGGACAGGGCTATCAATGGCTACTAGCCGTGATGGCTGTGCTGTGCCACCCTAGTCAGAGGCAGCATGCTTCTGAAAACCAGTTGCCGGAAGCCTCAGGAGGGGAGAGTGTTCTTGCACTCGGGTCCTGCTTGCGGGCTTCCCCCAGGCACCTGGTTGGCCACTGTGAGAACAGGATGCTGGACTAGATGGGCCACTGGCCTGATCCAGCAGGCTCTTCTTATGTTCTTATGTTCTTATCTAAAGAAATACTCGCCTTTACATCTCTCCTTTCTTTCTTTCTGTATATATATATATTTATTTATATTTATATATATCCCGCCCTTCCTCGCAGTAGGAGCCCAGGGCGGCACTGACAGTGGTTGACCTTCACTTCCTAAAAAGCAGTAATGATGAAACCCCTCAACATTGCCTATTGCAGCCTGTGCAGCTTTGGCACTGTTCATCTTATTGAAGCTTACTTGAGCTTCTGCTTTTTGCACCTGCACATTCTTTTCTAGGCAGCAATTGTGTTGCAGTGACTGCTTTGGTCACCACATGGCAATGTCATCAAGAAAGGGCTTGCACATAAATACACAAGCCTGGGCTGTGATGAGAACAGATTAATCTCAACTCTGAAATTCACTGTATGCAAACTGAACGGTACTTGTCTTCCTGGTCAAATGATTTTTTTTTTAAAAAAAAAAACCAACTCTAGGGCTACAAGCTTTAATTTTCAGCAGATTAATTAACTAAAAGGAGAGTTGATTAATCAGTGGGGCCTATTTTTATTGGTAAGAATGAGTTTTAATATGAGACACTTGTTTATTGTTTTTAGAGTAATTTTGTGTGTTACTGTACCGGGGAATGCATGAAACAATAACAAAGATCAGCCTTGATTTTTTTTAACTGTGTGCCCTAGAGCTTCTGTATTGAATTCTTCATTGTCTTGCACTCCTTTTAATTATTATATTCTGGAAATTCTCATAGATTTGAAGTCTTGGTGATAAGCAAATCAATTGAAATGTAATTGATCAGTTTATTGAAAGGGAGAGGATTAATCAGTTAAACATTTTAATTTTACATTGCCCAGATATTCAGCTGCAATAAATTGATTTTTTTCAACAAGAGGTGATCTTCACAGGTACCCCGCCTGGGGATGCTGTTGGAGAGAATGGGGTTTACAGGAGTTGTCTCTCTCTGGGACTGGGAATCTCTCTCTTTCTCACAGAACATGAGTTTGAGAGCTGGGGGACTGAGAGGAGGAGCTGCAAGGACCCTACTTCTCACCTCATCTCTGCCAAGAACAAAAAAATCAGCCTTAAGCCATTTATTATACACCTAATGATTTTTTTATTTTTATTATTATTATTATTATTACTGAGACAGTTTTTGTCCCACATACAATTCAGTCTTGTGATTAAACAGGACAAAAATACAAATAAAACGAAAGATGGAGTTCAAATAAATATACAATAAAAAGCTAGCCGGCATTTTAAAAGGCAGGAGTGTTCTGTCTGGATAAATACAGGTATGCATGGGAACAAGGGGGAGAGTTCAAAAAGGGGGGGAAGGAAGAGAAGTAGGCCGTGGGGGGGGCAGAAGGTGCCACGGAGGCAGCAGTGAGGTAAGGAGAGGCACACACAAACACACACACACACAAATCATCGTCACTCACCTCCACAGCTCTTCGCCATTCTGCTGCTGCCTTCTCCTCCGTTGTCCTTGCCCTGGCTTTTTCCTCCAGCGTCCATTTTTTCCTCTCAGATGCTAGCAGGCCCTGCCTATTCACCTCTTGATCACGAGGGAAGAGAGAGTCTGCGCAGAGGTCCAATCAGTGTGAGGCACATGTCTTGTGTTCACCAATCACAGCCAGGACCTGACTTCCCCTTGTTCCCGCCCCCAAGTAACGTCCAACCTAACGTGGAAACGTTAAAGTCGCAGCTGAAAAGTAGGGAAATTACTAGTCGTTCCGTTACTTGCCAAATGTAATGGAATTACCCACTCGTTATTTAAAATTGTAACGAATTACAAGTAACTCGTTAAAAATAACGAGTTACTTCCAAGCTCTGTCAAGTCCTCACTAGAGTTGGCTGTGGAGACCATTTCCAATTGCCTGAGGTCAGTAAGTGAATGGATGGGAGGAAATAGGCTGAAACTAAACCCTGACAAGACCGAGGTGCTGCTCGTGGGAGACAGGAGAAAGTTTGGAGATATAGACCTGGTGCTCAATGGGGTAAAATTGCCCCTGAAGGACCAGGTCCACAGCCTTGGGGTCATTTTGGACTCCCAGCTGTCCATGGAGGCTCAGGTTTCAGCAATGAGCCGGGCAGCTTGGTATCAATTACATCTGATAAGGAGGCTGCAACCCTACCTTCCTGTCCATCTTCTCCCACGGGTGGTGCATGCCCTGGTCTCCTCTCGCTTGGACTACTGTAATGCGCTCTACATTGGGCTACCCTTGAAAACGGTCTGGAAATTACAGCTGGTACAGAACGCGGCAGCGCATCTGATTAAGAACAGCCGTCGCCGTGATCACATCACTCCGGTGTTAGAAGATCTACACTGGTTACCAGTTGTTTACCGGGCCCAATTCAAGGTGTTGGTATTAACCTTTAAAGCCCTATACGGTCTCTGCCCAGTTTACCTGAAGGAGCACCTCCAGCATCAACAAATATGCCGCCTGATGAGATCAGCCACTCAAGACCTTCTCTCGGTCCCACCAGTTAAAACAGCTAGGCTGGTGCGGACCAGAGAGAGGGCATTCTCAATTGTGGCCCCCACCCTCTGGAACTCTCTCCCTTATGACCTACGCCATGCCCCCTCCTTGCCAAGTTTTCGCCAAGCCTTGAAAACCTGGCTATTCAGGCAGGCCTACAAGACCCCTGGGGTTGCCTAATTTTATTGGTGATAGTTGTGGATGGTTTTAGCTTAATTTTATATCAAAGTTTTGGTTATATGTGTATTTGATATGCTGTATTTATCTGATTTTGTACGCCGCCTAGAGTGGCCGCTGATGCGGCCAGATAGGCGGCCTAGAAATAAAATTTTATTATTTTATTATTATTATTATTTTATTATTATTATTATTATTATTTTATTTTTATTATTATTATTATTTTCAAGTCCATTTGTACCGTTAGTCTGAGCAATTTGTCAGTCCAGGGAGTCCAACAATGTAGGGAAATGAGAGGTACATTATCAGCTTTTGAAGTCCAGTCTCTACATTAGCAAGCTGCTGCTACACAACTGGTAACACTCTATTGTCATGTTTTGGTTGCTACACGGACTTAGCTAATCACAGGAGGAGAGTTTCCTCAAGAAGGAGAGGTGCTTCTGGAGGCTGATATGAAAACTCTCCATGTGATGGGGATTATTCCTGGAGCCAGCTATACAGTCTAAGAGTCCATAACTAGGGTTGCCAGGCTCAGGGCCTGAGACTGATCCTGTATCTTTAGGAGAAGAGAAAGTCAGCCAAGTGCAGGTGTTCATGCAACACTGTAATGGGAAAAACCACAAAGTGGAATTCTCCCTTTCCCTGCACAACTTTTAAAGATACAGAAGACCTCTTGGTTGCCAGGCCCGGCCTCCTAGTGTATTCATAACAGCTTACACCCAGCAAAGTGTACACAGGATCGCAGCCTAAAAAGTGAAAAAAGTGATATACTGTTTGTTTAGGTTTCTTAAAAAAAACCATTTTAGCAGCCCCCCGTTTCAACAAAATCTCTTCTAAGGGCTCCTTCAGGACCTGTTTATTGAGCATTCATCCTGATTTGCTTGCACAAAGCTTATACAGAGGTTAGATGATATTCATTCTTTATTGAGCATTTGTTCTGATTTGTTTGTGGAAATGTTAAATGACAATGAGCATTCATCCTGATTTGCTTACGTGGTGTAAGTCTTCCCATTAATCAGGCATTTATCCCACACTTCTGGGTGCATTTCCCTATCACTTTCCTAACCACAAAAGGTCAATTTTTTTTGAGGATTTTTGGGGCAGAGTACTTTAATCCACTTTAATTTCCAGTATGCAACTGAATGCCTGTCTCAAAATAGTGACAGCATGAAGGCGATCGTATAGCTATAAAACCACAAGACTGAAGGGGACCTCAAAAACCTATCTAGTGAAACCCCATCTCATTTCAGTAGAAAGCTGTTGATTTCGAAAATAATGTACACATTATTGCAAGCAATTATTCCTAATATAATGCATCTTTGTATGTGATTTTCACAAATATATTGTTGCATGCACCCCAATCTCTGAGTGGTGAAAAGCTTCCAAGGGTTCCTGTGCTTACCCAGGGTTTGGTTTACTCTGAATGAAAGTCAGTAGAGACTGTGGTATCTTTAGAATATATAGTTTTAGTTGCACATACACACAACTTGAGCATAAGAATGAGGGGCTCTTAGCATTAACACCCTAACAGATCTTGCTTCCCCATTAGATTTCCAGGTGACTTTCTGGAGCTATGGGTTTGGGTTCAGCACACAGAATAGTCAAGCCTCTCTGTGTCTTTCCAGTTTCCAGCCCCACACCAGACTGACACACACACCAAAAACTACTGGGGGGGGGAGATCAGTCTCTTCCTAGAGTTCCCATAGCAACAGGTCTCCTCTGGACCACATCTTTAGACATACAGAACTCCATCCATGCAGATTCAAAATCAGGCTACAAAGGGGACCTAAAGACATCACCTAGACCACCCCCAATCCTATAATAATATTTATTTTTGTGTACATTTCCTCCTGATCTATGCATTTTTGTAAACATTGTTTGATTGGAGAACTGCATTGCAAATTCATATACGTAAATGTGAATTTTGAAAGATGACTGTGTTATGGTTCTTTCGCTGTTTCAGAAAGTGCAGATTTGATACATTGGGCTTTAAATGTGAACTGAACTGAAATTCTCCCTGAACTCTACACACAATGGAGCTCTCCTTATGTCCTCTCCCAGCACTGATGCTGGCTGCCTCTTTCTCCATTGCTCCACCCTGGTGTTATGGTAAGCTTACAGACATTACTTTCAGTCCCAGTCCCAGTAGGCGGCCAAGCTGGGCACTGGGGGAGGACGCCTATAGCCCAGAACGCCTCCGAGGGGCCACTCCTAAGGCTGGGAGGGTGGAGCTCCCATTCCGCAATGCGTGCCATCATCAGGTCGCAGGGCCCAGCGACCCAACACTGCAGATCACGGAGCAGGAGTTCCACCCTCCCAGGAAACACCCTGCCATGCAGGTGGCAAGGGCTGAAAAAGGCCCACCCACCCCACCTTCCTCTTGTGTTGCTGCTCTAGCACGCTGTGCGCACATTCCTGCCATCACCCAAGATGGTGGCGGGAGTGCCCCTAAGGGTTGATGCCCCCACTGACATCTTGGCGTGTGCACGCAGCACGCAAGCACATTGATGCCACAATGTGGGAGGGAGGTGGGGTGGGTAGGCCTATTAAAGCCTCCGCCACTTGCATCAGGAGGGGGTGTTTGGGAGCAGGATGATGTGGGCCCAGAGCAACCTGGTGCCCAAGGGTCTAGTCATGCTTGCTGCCAGTCCAGATTACTTCCACTTTCAGCAGACACTTGTTTCCAGCCTTTTTTTAAAAAAGTCTGAAGCTTCCTGCTAGTGCTGCTTCGTACATATTCAGCTTTGCTCTAAGAAACCCAAAGTCCCTCCAAGACACCTGCTTCACCTTGGAATTCTGGATCCATCCAAATCCAATGCACACCCCTACTAAAAGCCATAAACTGGTGATACATAATAACCCTTTGGGGGGTGACTAAAGGAGGGGACAAACAGCACTCAAATCACTTACTGTTACTGAATTTCAAACTGAAAACTAGCTGAATTGTCCCAGTTCTAAAACAGGCCTTATAAGTAATGTCCAGAGTAAGGTTATTCCAAAAGAACTTCATCAGGGGATGCAAATCAAAAAGACAGGTCAACGCTGACTCAAGACTTACCCTTATTCTGTGGGAAGAGAGGATCCCATGGCCGCCAGCTATCACATTGACATACGTAACATTATATCATGGCCATCATGATACTGCAAGTAAATGATTCAGGGAAAGGAGGGTGTAGCTCTGACAACATTATAAATGACAGACAGGGGGACAGATGGGTACGAGAATAATTCTCTACCTCCTCTGCACCTCATTAATCACTAAGGCTGCATCCTGGCCTGAGGATAAAGAGGGGCCCAAAGGGCCAGTGGTGATCTGAGCTGGAGCTGGAGGAACAGGTGGCTGGCTCGCCAGTTCTGAGCTGAAGAGGTCCTCCCACATGATCTGGAAACAAACTGAGCTTCCATGGCCTGGCTGCCCTCTCTAGGATATATATTGATTCAGGGGAATCTGACTTATGGGGTTGTAGGAGGTTAGGTCTTGAATTGGTATCAGCTATTTCCCTCGTAGCTCTGCAGCACATACCACCAAACACCAGGGCTTCCTAGGACTTTTGCATACCTCTCTTTCTAAATCAGTGGACTGTTCAAAGCCAGAGCCATAAGGTTGTTACAACTGTAGTAGGTGGGGGCAAGTGGCAGGGTAGTGCATATGGGGAGAGGGTGAACTGGGTGGTTGGATGAGTGAGGTTGGGAAAAGGAATGGAATGCTCCTCACACCCTCATTCCCCTGCCCTTCCAGCTATCCATTGAGGAAAGCTACTTCCCAATATTCCTTCCCGCTCTAGCTGTCAGAGTCAGAACCCAGATCGCTCTATATAGATGTGCAGATTCCTGAATGCCCTGGGGGAGTTCCCAGTAGATAGAGCAGGTGACCCTGTTGAAGCCCTTGTCACGCCATGGAATAGTGAGACGCGTCAGGTTCTCGACACAGTTGCCCCCAAGCGCCCTCTCCGGCATTGTGGAGCCCGGCTTGCACCTTGGCACACCAGTGAGCTAAGGGCAATGAAACAGGCTGGACAGCGGCTAGAGCACAAGTGGCGAAAGATGTGCTGTGAGGCTGATCGGCATTAGTAAAACATCATAACTGTGCCTACTGTGTGGCAGTGAGGGCGGTGAAGAAGGCTCACTTCTCTGCCTTCATCACATCCTCAAGTAGCCATCTAGTGGAGCTTTCCCATATTGTCAAGGGTCTGTTGACATCAACTCCAGGAAATAGAGGTTTAGACCTTTCAGAGGCCCACTGTGAATTGTTTGCAAGCCACTTTGAGGGTAAAGTCGCTAGCCTCCATAGCAGTCTTGATGCCCCATCCACATCTACTGTAGTCTCCAATGAGGTGTCCAGTGCAACACTGCAACTTCTTGGGAACGGTTTCAGTTGATGCAGCCTTCTGACATAGACAAGGTGCTTGCGATGATGTGGCCAGCAATGTGTCCTCTCGACACTTGCCCTTCTTGGCTTATTAAAGCTTGCCGAGGGGGGTTGACCGAGTGGATCCAGGGTGTGGTCAACACATCATTGTGGAAGGGAGTGGTTCCAGCCACCATGAAAGAGGCGGTGATCCGACCACTCCTGAAAAAGCCCACCCTGGACCCATTGGTTTGTGACAACTACCGACCGGTCGCAAATACCCCCTTTTTAGGGAAGGTGATTGAGAGGGTTGTGGCACAGCAATTGCAAGTACTCTTGGATGAAACAGATTATCTTGACCCATCCCAGTCTCGGTTCAGTCCTGGTTATGGGAGTGAATTGGCCTTGGTTGCCCTGATGGATGACCTTTATCAGGAGAAGGACAGGGGGAGTGCGACCCTGTTATTCTTACTTGATATCTCAGCGGCTTTTGATACCATTGACCGTGGTATCCTTCTGGGCCGACTTGGTGAGCTGGGTATTGGAGGCACTGTTTCACAGTGGTTCCAATCCTATCTCCAAGGTCATTCTCAGAGAATAACATTGGGTGACTGTCTTTCGGCCCCCTGGCAGTTGTGCTGTGGGGTGCCGCAGGGTACCATCTTGTCCCCATGCTGCTTAACATCTATATGAAGCCCTTGGAAGCAGTCATCAGGAGATTTGGGGTGAGGTGTCAGCAGTATGTTGACGATACCCAGCTCTATTCCTCTGTGAGATCTGAATCGGGAGAGGCCATGCAAGCCCTTGGCTGCTGCCTGGACTCGGTGGTGGGCTGGATGAGGGCCAATAAACTGAGCCTGAATCTTAGCAAGATGGAGGCACTGTGGGTTGGTGGTTCCCGAGTTCAGATAATTGGATGGGGTCTTACTCCCTCTGAAAGAGCAGTTCCGTAGTCTGGGGGTGCTCCTGGATCCATCTTTGTCGCTAGAGGGCCAGGTGACCTCCATGGCTAGAAGTGCCTTTTACCAGCTTCAGCTGGGTTAGCCTGACCACTGTTGTCCACACACTGGTAATCTCCAGGCTGGATTACTGTAATGCGCTCTATATGGGGCTGTCCTTGAGGTTGGTCTGGAAGCTGCAGCTGGTGCAAAATGTGGTGGCAAAACTGCTTAATGGGGCAGGGTATCACCAACATGTCACCCCTCTGCTGAAAGAATTGTACTGGCTGCCCATTTGCTATCAGGCCAGGTTCAAGGTTCTAGTTTTGGTGTACAAAGCCCAATATAGCTTGGGACCAGGATACCTGAAAGACCGTCTTATCCCTTATATACCCAGTCGATCACTGCGCTTTGCCGGTGAGGGCCTCCTGCAGATACCATCTTATCAGGAGGTCCGTTCTGCACAACATAGGAAACGGACCTTTAGTATGGTGGCACCTACTCTATGGAATTCCCTCCCCTTAAATATTAGGCAGGCACCATCTCTGTTATCTTTTCGGCACCTATTGAAGGCCTTCCTCTTTCAACAAGCCTTTTAAGCTGAGACTTTATCGCATTCTGCGTCTGTGTTGGAATTGCTTTTTAATATGCTTTTAAACCTTTTTTTTTTTTAAAAAAAACAGTATGTTTTTAAACTTTTTTTAAGATGTCTTCAAAGCTTTTTTAAAAAAAGTTTTTAAAGTTGTTTTGTTTTAATGTATTTTAAGGTCTGTTTTTATGATGTTTTAAAGTGTTTTTAGTGCTTCTGTTTGCCACCCTGGGCTCCTGCTGGGAGGAAGGGCAGGATGTAAATCAAATAATAAATAAATAAAATGATAAATAAGTGCACCCCTTGACTTTCTCCCATCTCAGTGAATGGCTGTCATTTGTGCCTGCAGAGAAAAGTAAAGTGCTGCCCTTGGGAACTCTGCTGTGGTGCAGCCATCACAATCTCCCACCTCTGATACTGTGAAGGGTAAACAGTGTTTCCCCTCCCCTTTCGGAAGGCAGTTCTGAGGAGTGGGAAAGGGGCCAATATGTGTCTGTAGTTGTTCCCATCTCAAAATACTCCCCCAGAGCTGGGTTCAGTTGAGGGAAACGGGAACGAGAAAGTGCAGGGCACTGTCTGCTCATCACCTGCTCACCCCGACAACCTCCAGTGCAGCTTCTGACTTCGTGCAAGCCAAGGAGGAAAGTGTTCCTGAACTCCTTCTTACACTCTGAAGGCCATGGTCGTTTCAAAGTGGAGTCCTATCTGTCATGATTATGGTGCTTTGCTAGGATTTATAGGTAGATATCACTCTCTCACACACCCCTACTGTATTGACATAAATTAATTTACAGATTTTCAAAAGAACCCTCAGATCAGGGCCATCCAACAGTTGACACTGTGTCACCTGCATACCTGGAAGAGTGGGGAGCACAGGAACAGGACTATTTGTGCGAAAGTGTGTCCCACAAAGACACATGGCAGACATGCAGAACATTCTGAATTCAGCAGGATGAGCATATTACATGTTACATATCCACACAAGTACAGAAAACACCAGCTTCCCCTCTCATCTGAGCCATTGCGGCAGGATTATTTGGTAAGAATTAGACTTCATCATTCATTTCCTCCAAATTGCCTCTGAATGTATAATTCTAAATGAGCCTTTTGGAATTCTGGTTGCATTAATTTTTGGATGCTTCTCCTTTGTTGACATTAACTTTACCAAGAATCATGCTCTCATTTGAAACCTTGCTTTACTGCTCCAGTCCCCACCAGGCTCTTACCTCTGGGGAGGTCTGGAGAGCTGAGGCAGCAGAGCCTGGCACTGCGGAAAGCTCTGTCCTCTAATGAGATGATGTGTCAGTCTGTGGTTAATGGCTGCCTTTGCTGGTTGTTTGTGCAGAGTGATTGCAGTTGTTTTTTCCTGCAGTCCTGAAAGGAAAGCATTGCAGATAGGCACTCCAGCTGCTGATGCTACTGATAGTGGGGCCTTATACTCCCAGAATCTCAGGGTGACCAGCAACCACCCTAGTTAGCATGAGAAGGGAGCCTTTTTCAGACTCACTTTGAAGGGTATGCTGTGCTGACTGCCTCATGTTCATAGTTGCTTCAGTCAGTAGGGCCTAAATTCTCCAAGAAAGGCTCCTCACGGGGGCACAAACAGTTCCTAGGGGATGGGGAGAGAGACAGAATCAAAACCTCTGACGAAGAGCATAGACTTTTAAATGTGAAAGAACCAACTGGTTCTATGAGCTTGAATTTGTAAGAGAATTACTTTGAGATTTTATATTCAATCAGTTAACAGCCTGACAATCTCCAGATATAAAAATATAATTGCTCATCCTTTTAAGAAAAGGTTCTCTGTTGCTCCTGTGCAAAATCAGAGGTTATGCTTTAGGTGCTGCCCCCATTCATAATTTTCCTAGGATATTTAAAATGCAAAGCTAGATCTCAAGTTATGGGGTGCCTATCACATCACTGACCATTTCTACAATGGAGATTGCTTCCTGTTGTAATTTCACACAAACACCTAGCAATGGGAAGCCCCCAAGCAGGGCAGCAGAACAATAGCCTTCTGCAGCTGTGGTTCACAGCGACTGATAATTAGCCCCATGGAACCTCTGGTGCTGGACATAATCAGTGGAGTCTGCTCCATTAGGGCAAACCAGGGGCATTACACTACCGATTGAAATTTCAAGGAAAACTTTTTAAGGTTTCCCCAGATCTTAAAGCCTGCCTCGCCCCCTGCACTACTATCCTTCCATTTGAACTTAGAGAGACCCCTGAAGATATTTCTAGAGAATCCTGAATTACAGACTGGGAGCTGTGTAAATGGCAGGAAACATAAAAACCTGAACATAGAAGCAGGCAACAGGTACAAACTCAAATGGAAAGAGATGGCCACATGAGAACCTGTATTTGGGATTGATGCCATTTAACTTACTCATAAACAATCTGGAGACAGAGGTAACAAAGAAGACCAGATGAGATCTGGCTTTAATAGGTTAATCTTTACACACAAGATAATAAAGGGAAAATAATTCACAAGCCAGCTACATCTATAGTGACTCAACACTGTTGCTGAAAACTGATACGCAGATCCATCTTAAATAAATTGCTCCTCTTCCACGAAAACAGTGATCTTGCCTCTCTATCATCTACGCCAGTGGTGGGGAACCTCCAGCCAGTGTGCCTAATTAGAACAACCAGTTCCCCCACCTCCAATTTTGGACTGCAAGGACATTTTCTAAAAAGATAATTAATTGGTAAACAAATACAAGTGAACAAAGAACGAGAGATACATACAATAAATAAATCAATGGTAAGGCCAAGTGTGGGTAATTAGAAGGAATGGATAGGGGTACATTCTGCACCTATGTGACAGGTCGGGGAACAACAGTAAGGGGATCTTGAGGAAATAAAGTGGAACAGTTTTGGGATTATGAGACTGAGGAATGACGAATGAGGAATGAAGGAGTAAGGAGAGGGGGAAGAAAAATAAATCACAGATATTCCCAAATGAACTCATATTTGGCAGGAAGGAGGGACTCAAGATGTTGTTTATTTAAATATGTAATAAAAGTCCACCACACAGCTGCAAAGTTCTTCGGTTTAGTGTCTTCCCACAATACTTTCAGATGGTGCATGACATTTTCAGCAGTAGCAATGTACATGGTCTTTTTATACCACCTATCCAAGGTGATGGATATGGCACCCTTCCATCCCTGAATGATGACCAAGTGAGCAGCAACCAAAAGGTAAATAATAAGTGGTTTCAGGGGGAGATTAGAATTGTTCCCAGTAAACATCAAAAGTAAGCACAGTTTGGGGGGCAGGACGTAGGTTGCTGCCAATGCTGGTTCCAA
The DNA here is from genome assembly GCF_030035675.1 of Rhineura floridana. Classification (NCBI taxonomy): domain Eukaryota; kingdom Metazoa; phylum Chordata; class Lepidosauria; order Squamata; family Rhineuridae; genus Rhineura; species Rhineura floridana. The sequence continues at coordinate 175,299,359 of NC_084480.1, read as the reverse complement.
TTTCTGCCAGCATGGCAGTCCAGAAGACTTTGACATGTGGGCAGGATCCACCAAAGGTAAGTACCAATTGCTCCACAATTTAACCAGCAAAACTGGTTACTTGAATTTTGAATATGTGCTATTTCAACAAACGCATAGGCTGTAGTTTAGTTTAGTTTTCAAGGAAGTTTCCCTGATATTTGCTGACACAGAGAAGAATGGTTTGGTAGACCAGACTGAATTCCAAGAAGCCAAATGTTGTTCCTCATCTAAGTCTACCTCCCACATTGCCTGCAAGCCTATAAAAGACAAAAACATAGTGCCCAAAAGCATAGTGTATAACCGAAACACTGTACCCTTGTTATAATCGGATGATCGCTGGTTTTTTAAATTGTTTGTAAGTGTTTTTATCTTATGTACACCGCCCAGAGAGCTTGCTATGGGCGGTATAAAAGTCTAACTAACTAAATAAATAAATACCCTTAAGGCAGGTACTCAGAAGAGAAATGATGGCTTCCATAAGTGACAAGGATCTCATAGCTTGAGTGTATATGGCAGGAATAGTGATGAAATGATTAATTTGATGGATTTTCAACCAGTTAAATGTAGACATCATTTTAGGGAGTAATTGTTGATATGATAGTGGGGAGCCATGATTGTAAAACTCTCAGATGGCAGAAACCAGCCTTTGCCAGTAACAAAGTCAGTGCAGCTTTGTCAATGGGTCAAAAAAGTGGATGATATGGCACAGGCCACAGGGGAACTTTTAGACCGTTTATGCATTTACAGTGCACTTAGTAAAAGAATTTACCAATTTAGTCCAGGCTTCTTTAGTGAAGGAATAAGCAAGGATACACACAGAAGTCTACCATCAATAACACCAGATTTACTATGGCGTATTATGCTCAAAAGTCATCGAATGGAGGATGACAGCTGTCTACTTGGAATAAAGCCTACCTGGTCTGGGTGGATGTATTCTGCATTATTGAGTTGAGCTGCCAAAACGGTGGTGAATATTTTCTGGCCCTGACTGAGAAGGGAGGTGGGGCAACAGGATTCCAAGTCCCTCCCAGGTTTAGGTATCACAACCATCCCCAGCCCCAACTAGGACTCAGGGATTTCCTCACTCTCTATAATTTTGTTGAACAAAATGGACAATTGTGAAATAAAAATGACTTTCAGTAGCTTGGTAATCCATCCAGACCAGGAGATTTGTGGAGCTTAAGCTTGTTGATGATAGCACCAATTTCCTCCTCAGAAATCTTTTGATTAAGTAACTCCTTAATGGAGTCTGAGAAAGGGTGGATGCAAACAGAAACCAGAAAGGAGTCCATGCAAGAAGCATCAGAGTTAGTAGAGGAGTATAGATCAGTATAAATTGCACAAATTCTGCAGCAGGGGCCCAGACCCAAGGACCTAATTTGGATTGCGCTGGAATAATTTTGCATTTGGATTTCTTCTATTTAAGGGATTAGCAAGTAATTTGCAATTTTTGTTGCTGAATTCATAAAATTTATGAAAGTTAAAGTTTTTGCAGTCACATCAATTTCTAAAGCCTGAAGGGCATGATTCTTTACCTCTAAGGTTGTGAGCAGCCTGTGAGAACTGGTATATTTATGTTGTTCTCCCAACTCTGCAATTTCCACTAACAATTGGGATTAAAGTGGAGATGCGATCTTCCTTAGTTTAATGGATTCACTAGTGGCAACTCCTCGAAGGACTGCCTTCATTGCATCCTGTCCAATGCGGTATGCAGAACCACTATCTACATATAAGTGGAAATATTGTACATGGGCTTCCTTATTACTTTGCAGAGGGCTTCACCACTGAGGAGAGCTGAATTAAAGTACCAGATCGGGGAGCATTTAGGGGTGCCAAAAAACCTGAAGGATGGAAAAACAGGTGAATGATCAGAGACTCGGATAGAACCCATGGAGGAGGAGGTTAAAGCAATCAGGAGGTTACTATCACTGAGAATGTAATCAATCATTTACAGGGATCCATGGCAGGAAGAATGAAAAGTGTAACCAGATTCAGAAAAATGTAATTCCCACCATGTATCCCTGAGAGAAAAGGTGAAGAGAAGTTTGAAAACCTGCACTCCTGGAGGCTAGAGATGGTGCATCCAGCACCTTTATGATTTAACCCCTTTACATAACAAATGTGAAGGTCACCCCTAGTAATCACATCTTCTTCCTGAAAATTAGAGAGTAGATGTAAGGTCCGCCTAAGGAAACATTGATGTCCGTGATTGGGGCTAGACAGACGGCAATAGTGAGACTCCAGTCATCCAAAGTTCCCTTGATAAATAAAAATCTACCTTGTAGATCATGTTTGAGTTTATGAAGCTGAAAGTGTTGTCAAGGATGATCACTACCTCCCTTGACTTCTTAGTACCTGGGGCTGTATAATGGTCACCAAAGTACCTATGCTTCACGAGGCGCACCACACAATCAGTGAAGACACCACATTCAGATGATGTTCCCTGATTAAATCAGTTACCCACCTTTTTTTAACAGTATCTCTCAAATCCTGGACGTTCCAGGACATGGCCATCCCATCACCCTATAGAGCCCCCATTCACATGTAAAAGCAGTAAATTAGAGTAGAAACACACTCACTGTTCTGCCGGTTCCAGTGCGCCCACATCTCTCTTCTGAAAACGGGTGCACACAACCCTAGACAAACCCTGCCCCTTTTTTCTGTGGAACCTGGTGGGAGCAGCTTGAGTGCATTTTTTTTTCCAAAAAAAAATCAGCTTCAAAGCGATTTCGCAACTGAAATCTCAATCTGATTTCAACCCGTTCCCCCTCCAGGTGTGGCTAATAGAAACATTTTGATCTGGCGACTAGTGTGTTCACAGCCCTAGAAAAGGATCCCCTGAATCCAAGTAAAGACATGCTAAAAGTGAAATGACCAGGGCAAACCACTGAAAAGGAACAGACAGAACCAGTTAAACAGGTATAACACAAAACAAAAACAGTGAGTTATGCCATATTACCTGGGGACCCTTAAAAAGGAAAAGCCCTCCAAAGAGCTACAAGTGACCTTCGTAGGCTACTGGCTGTACCACTCTTCTGGTCCCCAGATATTCATCTCCAGCCAGTTTAGCCACTGGTCAAGGGATCATGGGAGCTGTAGTCCAATAACACATGGGGACCCAAGGTTGAAGAGCAGTGGGCTATACACTAAGATGGGAGAAGGGATCGTAGGTTCTGTGAGGTCCCTGGGTCCTGGTCTGTGTTTCCTAGGGAGGTTAGGGATTTTGCTGTCCAGCAGTGATAATAGTCTGTCAATATCCCCCCCCCTTCTGCTTCCAATTCCTTCTCAGTCCATGGGATCTTCAATCCAAGGAGAAGTAGAATGTGGGGAGCTTTTTGTTGGTTGGTGGCAGAGTGGGCTATACTTTCTATGGTGACCATTAGGCAAAATGGAAATCCCCACCTATATGGGAGCTTAGCTTCCTGTAAGAGTTCAAATGCTGGACACAAGTAGTGGCAGCAAGATAATGTGCTTCCGCTAAGGCCTTGCAGAACAAGTTTGGTGGAAGTTTTGACCTCATCACTAGTGTCCCCAAGTGCAGCATTTTATTTTCTCCTATAAAAATGAATGGCTTTACTCACTCTTGTGGGAAAAAAAGTGAAAGGGACAATATTTGCTCATAGCCCCAGTGACCTCAATCTTTGAGAATCCAGCTTGTTGCATATTCATCTGCAAAGGTATTCACTCTGTTTTGGGTCACTTGGTGTGATGGAGGTTTGAGAGCTGACAGTACATCATTTTTAATGCTTGCCCAGCATAATAGTTTATCCAATCACAGTACCTCTAAGGATGGAGATTGAGATTACTTTTCTGGCCTTTCTGGTTTATTTGACTTCTTAATATATTTTTTCTTTGCTCAGGCAACCAGTTATTTAAAATGTGACCTTCACTATGGATCATAACCATAAACAAAGTTGTATGCAGAGATTGTGATGCAAAATCCTATGTGTTCAAGGCCCTGCTTGCTCATACCACTCCTGAAATCTTTTGCACGTGATAGAGTTCATGGGAATCAGCCTAGTAATGGGAGCAAAGAACTGTAAGAACCATAATATTTGGGAATCAGCTGCCAGAGTATATAGGCCAGAGACATCCTACAGAAGCTCCTGCTGTCTTCAGCAATTGAGGATCTGGACTCTCCCCCACCAAAGTGAATCTACTTAAACACCTGTTGCTAAGGAATGGATACTAATATCAGATTTCTTTAAGGTATTGGAACAGGTTCAGAGGAGGGCAACAAGGATGATCATGGGACTGGAAAACAGGGCCGGTTCTAAAGGGCAGCCAGGTGGGGCACTGGCTTGATGGCCCCTGGAGCTACAGGGGGCCCCTCAGCTGCCCCTCCACTCCCCTTCCACGATCTGTGCCCCCCCATGCCCCCCACCTACCTGTCTGCTGTCTTTTAGCATTGCCCTTAATGAAGATGGTGGCCGTGGTTTCCCTAAGGTACTGAAGCCCCTGCCGCCATCTTAGTTGATGGCACAGATGCACGCGCGTAGCACTCACGCGTGCCATCAACAAAGATGGCAGCGGAGGCGTCATACCCTTAGGGAAACTGCAGCTGCCATCTTCATTAAGGGCAATGGTAAAAGACAGCAGACAGGTAGGTTGGGGGGTGTGCGTGTGTGCATGTGCGCGCACGTGTGCACACACACACCGGGGCCCAGGGCAAGCTGATGCCCAAGGGCTCCAGCATTCCTGCAGCCGGCCCTGCTGGAAACCAAGCCCTATGGGGAGAGGCTGAAAGAACTGGGCATGTTTAGGCTTGAGAAGAGAAGAGTGAGGGGAGATATGATGGCACTCTTCAAGTACTTGAAAGGTTGTCACATAGAGGGCCAAGATCTCTTCTCCATCATTCCAGAGTGCAGAACATGGAATAACAGGCTCAAGTTATAGGAAGCCAGATTTTGGTTGAACATTAGGAAAAAAACTCCTAACTGTTAGAGTGGTAAGAAAATGGAACCAATTACCTAAGGAGATGATGAGCTCTCCAACACTGGAGGCATTCAAGAGGCAGCTAGACAGCCACCAGCTGGGTATGATTTAATTTGGATTCCTGCATTGAGCAGGGGGTTGGACTTGATGGCCTTATAGGCCCCTTCCTGCTCTACTGTTCTATGATTCTAGGAAATGAAAAGTGCCAGTTGTGTAAGTCACTTCGGGACCTTCGGGTATCAAGCAACTAATACATTTAATTAATAAATAATAAAATAATAATACTCTGCTCATAATGGATTTATTTGCTGCTTTTAATTTGAGGCTTGAGAATTTTATGCCTCATAACTTCAAGGATTGACTACTGTAATGTGCTCTATGTAGGGCTGTCCTTGCAAACTGTTTGGAAGCTTCAGCTGATACAGATTGCTTTTGCACACCTCTTCATGTTGTGCAAGGAGACACAAACATATTCAGCTTGTGCACAGAAGCTAACTGCACAGGCACAATTCATGGTCAGAGCTGAAATGAATCTGAAATTGCTTCCCATAAAACATCCCAAAGTGATTTAACCATAAAAACATATATACAAGCAATTTCAATACAGATACAGACTGGGATAAAAAAAATCCACTTAAAAGGCTTGTTGGGAAAGGAAGGGCTTCAATAGGTACCAAAATCACAATAGAGATGCTGCCTTTTGTAATGGGAGAGAGTTCCAAAGGCCTGATTCCTACATCATATGGAACAGATCTCCTGATGAGAGGATACCTGCAGGATGCACAGTGCTCAGTTGGATATACAATAAGTGAGACAATCTTTTAGGTATCCTGGTCCCAAGCTGTATAGGGCTTTGTACATGAGTACCAGCACTTTGAAGTCACTCTGGTAGCTAACTGGCAGCCAGTGCAATTCTTTCAGCAGCAAGGTAACATGATGGCAATATTCTGCCCCTGTGAGCAATCGAGCTGCTGCATTTTGCACTAACTGCAGCTTCCGGGTTAACCTCAGGGGCAGCGCCACATAAACTGCAGTAATCCAGTCTGGAGTTTACCAGTGCATGGGCAACAGTAATAAATAAAATAAATAAAATAAATAAATCAGGCTATCTCAATCCAGAAATGGTTGTAGCTGTCTTACCAGCTGAAGCTGGTAAAACGCACTCCTAGCTGTTGAGATCACCTGTGCCTCTAGTGACAACTGGATCCAAGAGCACCCTCAGACTTACACACCTGTTTTCAGGGAGAGTGTGGGTGGGGTGGAGCCACCACTCTAGCTTTCTGGCAGGTGGGTCACTGTTGCTTACTGGGAGGGGGATGTTAGCACGGTGCAAAGGTACCAGTGGACCCATTTCATCACTCCTGTTGGTGTGTTTGCACTGTGCTGACCTTCCCTCTGCCTTGCCCCCCCCTCTCAGTCCGTAACAGCAGGCCACCTCTCAAGAAGCTAGCATAGTGGCTCCAACCTGCCCAGTGAGCTGCTTTTGCAATATGACCCCATCCAAAGCAGGCAATTGACCGATTATCCAGACTCAGGAACTGTTCATCCACGGCATCAATGTCTTGCCAGTGTTCAGTTTTATTTTATTGGTCCTCATCCATCCCAGCAGTCAAGGGCTTGCACAGCCTCTCCTGATTCAGATGTGACAGAGAAGTAGAGCTGGGTCATCAACATATTGATGACTCCTTGCCCCGTGTTTCCCATTGATCACTCCCAACTGCTTCATATAGATGAGGGGTGAGGGAACTTTGTCCTCCAGATGTTGTTGAACTACAGCCCCCATGAACCCCAGCAAGCATGGCCAATGGCGAGGGATGTTGGGAGTTTTAGTTCAGCAATATCTGGAGCACCAAAGGTTCTGTACACCTCATATACATATTGAACAGTATTGAGAAAAATCCTCTCAGCCTCAGCTGCCCCCTCCCCCAATCTGCAATGCGCTAAGAATAATGCCAGCTGACTTTACAGGATTGTTGTAAGTTTTACTGAGATTATATTTGAGCATGCCAGTAGGTTAGATAAATGCCAAGTATATAATAGATGGGTGCTGTGGTGATGAATGAGTTTGGTCCAGGGCCTGCTCTATGGCCATACTTGCAATTAGGAAGGAATCTCTCTCCTCCCAAGTCAGATTCGCTAATATCTTGCTCTTTCCAGGTGGAATTTCTAGGCAAGGCCAGGAAACTAGAGGAGAAAATCAAGCAAAGGAGTATCCTATTCAAGGTGCAGTTTGTAAGCATGGCTGGATGAGAACAGCAGGAATTCAGGCAAGGGGACGAGCTTGGAGAGTTCTGACAGGGGACAAGGGAATACAAGCACACACAAACAGAGCAGGCTGGATATTCCTCCAGCAAAGAACTGGAGCTCACTGGAGGTTGGGAAAGTGGCTGCCCCCAGTCTGAGTGGTTAAGCCAGCCCCTCCTGTGGTTTCAAGGGACCCTACATGTTTTTTGTGCATTGACTCTGGTGAGATCGTTGGAGAGATCTCAGCTCTTTTACAAGTTCTGAAATAGTACTCCTACTCCTGCCAACAGCAACAACATTTCTTAGTCACTATTCTGAAAAACAACTCAAAGCAACTTACAGAAATCTAAAATAATAAAATAGAAATACAAAGTTTAAAGTCAAACAATAAACCATACAATATTAAGCACATTACCCTGATAAACAAAATCAGAACCAGGAGAATATGGAAATGGAAATAGATGGCCTTCAAGTTGATCCCGACTTATGGCAACCCTCTGAATAGGGTTTTCATGGTAAGTGGTATTCAGAGGTGGTTTACCATTGCCTTCCTCTGAGGCTGTGAGCTTCATGGCTGTGTGGGGATTCAAACCCTGCTCTCCGAAGTCGTAGTCCAACACTCTAACCACTACACCACACTGGCTCTCAGGAGAATATACAATTAACCAACAACAAATAAAATCATGAACGATAAAAAACAAAAGCAAAAAGTCCATCACATGTCATCAAATGCCTGAGAACAGAGGAAAGTTTTCACCTGGCGCTGAAAACATAGTGATGTTGGCGCCAGGCAGGCCTTGCTGGGGAGAGTGTTCCATAGACAAGGAGCCACAACTGAAAAAGCCCTCTCACTTTTTGCCACTCTCCAAACCTGTCCCAGAGGTGGGACATGGAGAAGGGCCTCTGATGTTGTCAACTTTAATGCACAGGTTGGTTCCTATCAGGTATTGTGGCCCTGAGCTGTATAAGGCTTTATAGGTCAAAACCAGCACTTGAGTCTTCTGTCTCATCTCCAGATCATGGGAAGTCCAGAGTTATGACAGCTAACAGCCATGTGTGGTGGGTGGCAGTGGGGGAGTGAGATTCCCTGTGGGATGTAGCATGGCTTGCTTTGATAGAGCTCTTGCTCTGTGGACACCACTTGCAGGGCACTCTCTCTCTGTCTGTCTCCAGGAATGGGTAGGATAATCTCTGGTCACTGGGAGGCAGGTGGAGCTGGTATAGCTTCTCTTATTGTGGTTGTGATCTGTGAGACAATCAGGGTGGCTAGTAACATATCCACAAGCAATATTCAAAATGTGAATCAACTTTAACCATCTTGCTTGCCAAAGATTTGAGCCCATATCCCCCCTTTAAATGAATGTGAGTGGCTACAGATTGTTTTGACATTCAGAAATGCAAATGGACACTGTTTAAAACTCGTCTCACATTAGGAAGCCTGAAGTGGAGATGTTTTAAAGCTTGACTCTTTCTTGGTGGAGACAATATGTTACTTTCTTGATCAACTACTTAAAATTCAAGGTCAGGTTGCACCGGAGTCAGCAGGCTTCTCAGAGCAGGGTTGGTAGAGTGGGCTTTTTAGAAATAGCAATGCTGTTGTATTTGAGGGAGGGGAGAAAACATCCACCTGCCCTCAGAGGAACACTGCAGGGAATAGATGCTGGAAGCTGTTCCACTTGAGCAGATGGCTGAACAACTTTGGCTGCAGAATAAATTGGCTATGACGGTCCAAGGGCCAATTGCAGATGGCTGAAATTTTAGCAGTGTCCCAAATCTCTGGAAAAGAGATTTTCTGCTTTCCTTCATTTGTGCTAAAACGTGGTTAGTTTTTTACATATTGAAATCTTGTGGAATGAAGAACCACAGCATTTTCTCCTGAGTAGTTTCACTAGGTTTAAAGTTCTTTATGTATTTATTGTGTTTGCATCCTACCTTTCTCACAAGGAGACCAAGGTGGTGTAAAAAGGGATTTATTCCCCTTTTAACATCACAACAATCCTTTGAGGGGAGCTAGGCTCAGCCAGATTCCAAGATCACCCAGGAAAATCCATAGCTGATCAGGATTTGAAACCATGAAGACTTCATGACATCACCAGAGCCACCATAGCTACATGGGTAGATGAATCTGTGGGATGGAGCCAGAGGCCCAGTGCCAAGGCCCACTGAAGGCCAGAATCAGCCAACACCTTCAGTGAAGAGTCATTCAAAGTCAAAGAATGGCTGGAGAAGCAGAATCCTCCCAGGGCTTCCTGACATCTAAGCTGGCTAGTAGAGAAACATTGCATCCTTTACGCCAAATGTAATTCCCAGCCCCTTGGTTCTGTTTTCACAGGACAGTAGGGCCCCACTCATACAGCGGGTTATGTTCTGGACCCCCGCTGTAAAGCGAAAACCGCTGTAAAGCGGAACGCATTGAAGATAATGGCGTGCATCCTGCGAAAGTGGCACGCGATGAGCTAAAACCGCTGTAAAAGCAGAACAAGCGCCGTAGGAGCGGGGCCTTTCTGCAATTGACAACTGCTGTATTAGCGGAACGCTGTAAAGCGAAGCGCTGTAAAGCAGGGCCCTACTGTACCACAGATGAATCCTACCCTTTTACCCTGAATTAAGTAGGTCAGGCAGCAAAGAAAGAGAGGAATGGGAGAGGGATAAAAGGGGACTACAAAGAGTCATATAGGAGATAAGAGGGGCAGAAAAGGAATAAACTGGGCATGGGTTATTGGAGTTCACCTGGCTTAACTGAGTCAAATATCTCCAGATTTTTCCAACAATACAAGGGTACTAAGCATGAGCAGAGAGCCCAATATTTGCTACCAATCTTCACACACCTGTGATTCAGAGGAAAGGCCTCTAGGGCAAGAGGCATGACTTCAGTGGAGCTTTGGCCCTATGACCTCTCTCTGATTCTAGAGTGCAGTGGAAGCGGGGTAAGGATCACAGAAAGGACTTAAATTAGGCACTTCAGACAATCTAATTTCTATATCAGGAAAAGCAGGATTAGACACCCTGTATAAATTACACAAAGTCAAGAAATAAAATTTGCATAATTTCTCTGATTTTGTGAAAAACGTTTTGCAGTGGTTACTAATTTGCATAATTTATTCTGGTTTTGCTAGTTATATGGAGAGACAAAAAAGCTATGTGGGGCATTGAAGCTTCACTCTCCAAACCACTGGAAATCTTATTCAGCTACCCCTCTGGCATCTAAAATTTCAGCGTTGCCCACACACTTCCACACATATTTTCTCAGCCAGGGTTAGACACTTGCTTTTGAAAAAAAAAAAAAAAGCCTGGGTTTCACAGGAAGGTGAATTTTGCACCAACACGGCATTATGTGCTTTTTCTGGGCTCCCACAGAATTGTTATCCATAGTGCTGATCCAAGACGGAGAGACTAAGGGTAAACTCATTATGCCCCCATAATCTCCAATATGGAAGACTATGTCCCCAATTTATATAACAACTCACTGAGAACTGGAATTACCCACTATGGTTTTAGGGGTGACAAACACATTACGTGGAGCTTGGTCTGGCATGCCTTTAGGGATAAAAAATCATCCTGTCTTCAATGTAATTTCTGGTCAAAAAGAAGAGTGTCCTCCCCCCGTTTCAAGAGGAGAAGCTGTTTCCAGAGGGGCGGTCAAAAGCAGAGATGCCGCAGGGAAAGAAGGTGTTTATTATTTATTTATTATTTAATTTATTTGCTTATTTATTTATTTTAACAATTCCCACTGTGTACACACACACCCCACAACCCCATGCGCAGCTGAGTCCTCCCAAGAAATGCCCCCCGACTGCTTATCTCACATTTTGAATCCTATGAAAGATGATTTGGAACAGGGAAACAGTGGGTGGGGAATGGGTTAAGCATCCTCTCTGGGAGAACAGCAAAAGGGCAATCATCCCCTCTAAAGCAGGGTTCTCCTCCTGTTTAAAAGGGGCTGTCAGGCTGCCATTACACACATGCTTCTGTGTAATATGTAGCCTTGTCTTCATACATCTAAAGTGTACATCTAAATCTGTAATTTATGAAGTAGCCTTCATTAAATTGTAGGATGAGCCCAGTTCTGGTCTGTGGCTTTCAGCACAAGTTAGCAACGCCCAGTCCCGACCTCTTTACGACTGTTCTCCTTTAAGATTGTTCTGCCTCCCTTCCTCTTTCACTCTTCCATCATTATTGCCTCAACCATTGCAGTGGCTCAGAGCTTGGAAAAGTTACTTTTTTGAACTACAACTCCCATCAGCCCCAGCCAGCATGGCCACTGGATTGGGCTGATGGGAGTTGTAGTTCAAAAAAGTAACTTTTCCAAGCTCTGCTGTGTCTGGAGTCCTGCTTTCTAATTGCCCCAGTGCTCTGCTGGCTAACCCTTTGGCATTCAGCTGTGAAACCAACATAATGCTGCAGGAAGCAGCTCAGCCAATGCCTTGTACTCAGTTCTCTAGCTAAAATGCTGCCATATTTGCTGCACACCCTGTAACAGTTTTGACTCCCTTCTCTTAGCACTGGAAATGAAGTACAGAAATGCAGCATCCTCCAGATCACAGAGCAGTCTCTTTAATGCGTTCTCCTCCAATGCTTGTCACAGCTGTCTATACATTTCTGACAGCGTATGGGCTAGCATCATCCTCAGATGGGTTCCCTTGGCAAATACTATTTGCAGCACAGTAGAAGAACTGAAATTATTATTTGAACTGCTTTTTGTCAACATAGGGCAGATTCCATTTTTAATGTGACGGTTGCACCATAGGGGTCTTACCATTCCTGTTCTCCAAGAGAGACTGAGTGCTTGCCTTGTTGTGCAGTAAAGCCTACTTTCAAAAACAACAAGCGCTTTTGAATTTGCATGTTTATACAGAACTTTTATAGACAAGATTATGTAAATAAATTGTATTCTGACTGACAAAAATCCAGTGCACTCCACATTCTGGATAGTAGCTGGAGAAGAATTTATTCTTCCTTTCCTCTGTTATCCATCTCCAACTCTGAGCCAGACACCTGGGGTTATCTGCATGGTGGTTTCCTGTGTGTTTGCTGCTACTCGCATCTCCTCTTAATTTGCATTGTTCACACGACATTACTGGCAAAAAAAGCTATCACACAGTTTCCCCCCTGTAAATATGTACTAACCCAATCCGCTGATAATATAAAAAGTGGAGAAAAATATGTCTCCACTCCACTCTACTAGTAGTTGCAGATGCTTTGCTTCAATTTTTTTAGGTGGGTGTGTCAATCGTTACTTTTTCATACACCCCTTTCCATGCCCACTATATCCTCCCTTTGTTCATTTTGTTTCCTGTGGGCTGACAAGCAACTTCCGGTTGCTCTCCTCAGTTCTGTTAGTCTTTTTATGTTGCTGCAAACAGCTACAGGGGGCAGACTACTGACAATGTTCTAAGCCAGCCTTTCCCAACCAGTGTGCCTCCAGATGTTGTTGGACTACAACTCCCATCAGCCTCAGCCAGCATTGCCAATGGTCAGGAAAGATGGGAATTGTGGTCCAACAACATCTGGAGGCACACTGGTTGGGAAAGGCTGTTCTAAGCTATTTACTGCAACAAGCAGCCCCACTTCTTGGCAGATGAATGATGCCTTTATTTTTATTTTATTTCCCCCCTAACTTGTATGCAAAGGTATAATACTACTCAAACAAAATTTTGCATTTTTAGCTGTATCACCTCAAAATAAACTTGTCCAGCTAGTTTCTTTGTAATTGCCATGCTGGATACCTGATTTAACATATCTAAAGGCAGGTGATTATCTAGTGATGCATTAGGAGACTAGCTCTTCAATCTCAGCTTGCTGGGGCACTTAAGCAGCTTTTTTGTAGATGAAAGTTGGGAAAGTATCAATATCTAAGAATTCAAAGCAGAAATAATAGCAACAATGCAAATAAATTAAAAAGTCATAGATCATCTAGCGCAACATTGTAATTGCAAAAACAGGAATAAAATCAATTCATTTGCCCACAAAGACCATTGGCAATTCAGATGAGATATAGCAGGGAACAAAGTTTCAGAACTTCTGATTTAGAGTGTTTACACTAATTTTAGATCCTCCTCCATGGGTTGTAAATAGAGGGAGGTGTGTTCTTTCTCCACCCCCTTTCCCCCACAATTCTCCCCCCCGGGTTTTTTTTAAGGAATCTACTGCAGTCAGTAAAATCAACTGAGCATACTCGGGTCCCTAGCAACCAGAGGGAGAGGAAATGTAAAATTAGAGGGCATGGTCATTAGGAAACTGCGTGATTGATCCTTCACAGAGGAAGGAGTGCTGGTGTGAATTGAACAGACCATGTTTTCAGCTAGTATTGATCACTCACTGGAGACAGCGCAAATAGAAAATGAAGGTAAAACCAGCATCTTTAGTACAAAGTAATGCTCCCATATTACTTTGTGGATAACCCTTAGGCTATCTAACTCAGTATTATCTAAACTGACTGGTAGTGGATCTCCAGGGTTTTAGGGAGGGCTCTCTCTCAGCCCTCTCTGGAGATGTCAAGGATTGAACCTGTGACCTTCTGCATGTAAAGCAAATGGTCCACCACTGAGTGGACCTTCCCTTTTCTGTTGACTGCAATCTCACACATGCCCATGTTCTAGCATTGGGCTAAACCCTGGACACAGCTCTCTAGTTTTCCACATTGACCTGTCTGCTATGGAACTAGGGTTACCATATCTCTGGCTTTTGGCGAGAGACTCGTTTTTGGGGGGTCTTCTCTGGGTGACTCACCTTAATCTCCAGACTTTCAGCTTTCATTTTTTAAAAAAATTAAGTTTCTACATGGTCTGGGTCCCGAGATATACACCAAAACATCGGCTGCCCCCCACAACTTCTGTTAGTTGCTCTAAGTTCTAATCCCTGCCCTTTCAGGTTTTTAGCCAATAAGAAGTCAGGATTGTGATTGACAATAGCAAGAGCTAAACCTCATTTCAGGTTCTGAGAACAGTTTCCTTTTCCTGTTTCCTTTCACATCAGGAATTCAGTAAATATATAGCTTTTAGCAGCATAAAGAGTACTTTGTATAGAATTGGGACTTGCTTCTGAGTAAACTTGCATAGGATTGCACTACAACAGAAGATCACAGAAAGATCTTGGTAGGCAAAAAAGTGTACATGTACTTTTTTTAATTACTTGCGAAAATGGTATATTATATTTTTTATTTTTCAAATAATTTTTGAACGTAAGTTTTAAAAAGTGTACATGCTTCAGTGTTATACTTTTCTAATTAAGGAGTTAAGTTTAAATTTTACAGGACTGTGGAAGAGGGCAGCTTATTTGTTTTATTCATAGCCTGTTTTGAAAACCTTGCCAATATGATTTTTTTCTGGGAGTAAAACTTCAATGCTAATTCCGCATACCTGGGAGCTAACCCCACTGAATTCAGTAGGACTTACTTTTGAGTAGACATGGTTAGTATTGTACTGAAAATCAATGGGACTTTTAAGTGAACATAGAAAAGGATTGTGCTGTAAATCTTTCTCTCCCCCTCCAATCCTTTTTATAAAAAAAAGCAGTAAGGCAGGGCTTACTTAGGTGACACTGCTTTTATTTGGCAGGAAACTAATAGTTTTTTTAAAAAATGTTCTGCAATGGCCAACTGGTTTTGACAATAAACTATTATATTGGGTGTATGTGTATTTTTACATCTCCAGTGTATGTGTATATGGAATATTTCCAACAACCCTATGAGATAGAATTGGAAACCAAGGCAGCTCACAACAAGAAATAAAGCCATTTAAAATCCAATAACTGTAAAACAAATATAAAACAGTTGCAAAACAATTTAAAATGGCATGATTCTGAATTTTGGATTGGGTGAGTGAAGTTCCTTATCATTGAATTGCAGTCCCGTGCATGCTTCCTTGTCTGAGTAAGCCCCATTGAATACACTGGGACTTGCTTCTGAGTAAACATGCATAGGATTGCACTATAAATATCTTTACAATTGTGTAAATAATAAACATCTGACATTTGTGCTTATATAAATATTTCTTCATAATATGTCTTGATATATATCTGATTTCACACTATGGTTGTAAATTATTATTTACAAATGATTATTTCCTCTGTTCTCTTCACCCTGAGGGGTAGGTTAGGCTGAGAGATGCTGCGTAGCCCATGGTCACCAAGTAAACTTTATAGCTTATTTACATTTTAAAATTTAATTAAAATGATTTATACGTATGCAAAGTTTATGAAGTAATGGAAATCCACATAATACATTTAAAGCATATCTAACTCCCATTGAAAGCTTCCCCTAAAGAATCCTGGGAAGTGAAGTTTCCCTCTCACAGTTACAGTTCCCACCACCCTTAACAAACTACAGTTCCCACGATTCTGTAGTGGGATTCATGTGCTTCAAATTTATGTTGAATGTGTTTTACATGCATGGTGTGGATCTGCCCTAGTATGTTGTGCATACTTTAGTGAATTGAAAAGAACAATTTTAAAAGATACATTTTTAAACAGGGCTGTAGCTCAATGGTAGGGCATATGCTTTGCATGCAAAGATCCAAAATTCAATCTCTGGAAGAGACTATTGCCTGGAATCCTGGAGAGCCAATGCTAGTCCATGTCATCAGTAATGAGCTAGATGGTACCAAATGGCTTGACTCAGTACAAAAGAGGAAAGAGATCCACGGGCCACAGTGACTCCAAAATTTATTTATTTATTTTATTTACAACATTTATATACTGCTTTATTGTAAAAAAAACCCTCAAAGTTAGCAGGAATTAAAACAATAAAATTATTGGGGGGGGTAGTTATAAACAGATATTTAAAAACATTCAAAATAATAAAACTAACAATGATTTAAAAATAGATTTAAAATAATAGCTTCTACATGCCTGGGTAGGCTTGTCTGAACAAAAATATTTTTAGAAGGTGCCAAAAAGAGTACAATGAAGGTACCTGCTAATGTCAATAGGCAGGGAGTTCCAAAGGGTAGGTGCTGCCGCACTAAAGGATCTGTTTCTTACAAGAGCAGAACATGTACTATGTAGTACCCGTTACATGGAAAGCACACCTTGAACTTGTCCTGGTAGCAAATCAGCAACCAGTACAGATTTCAGAGCAGAGGTATGATGTGCTGATAGGGTCTCACTCATGTCAGCAATCTTGTCACAGTATTCTGCACTAACTGCAGCCCCTGAGTCAGGTTGTGCTGCATGGGGATTTCTGTGGCCTTGGCAGACTGATTGGCTGGCAGGATTTTTTTAGTTTTGGTTTTTGGTTAGGAATCCTGACTGGTTGTGGGATGCTTAGTTTTCTGCCTTACTCATAGGAATCTTGTTGTGGTTGGTATGGTATTGCATTTAAGAAATCATCACTGTCTATTGTTTTTCTTTTTCTATTTGCATTTCATTTCATTTTATTTATTTATTACTTGATTTATATCCTGCCCTTCCTCCCAGCAGGAGCCCAGGGCGGCAAACAAAAGCACTAAAAACACTTTAAAACCTCATAAAAACAGACCTTAAAATACATTAAAACAAAACATTCTGAGCCGAGAGCAAGCAGGTTTTAGAAAGGGAAAATCCCCCTTGGACCATTGTCTAATATTATTTCACCTAGCACAGAAATATACCTCTTCCCACGGCAATGGGCTTGCAGTTGCCTTTATGGACCTTAAAGCGGCCTTTGCCTCGGTCTCAAGAACTAAGCTATGGTCCAAGCTATCTCGGTCCATGATTGACAAGAGACTACTTTTTCTTATAAAATGCCTATATCAAAGCACTACCCTTCGTGTTCGTTGTGGAGCGAATGGCAGCCTGACCAGTTCCATCCTAGCCTCCAAGGGGGTCCGTCAGGGCTGTGTTCTAGCCCCTACCTTATTTAACCTCTTTCTTAATGACTTGAAACATTGTTGTTCTCCAAATTTCCACTCCCCTAAACTGGCTGGATCTGATTGTCCCCTCCTTCTATATGCGGACGACGCTGTTTTAATGTCCCTATCGAATTTGGGGTTAAAACGCCTTTTAAGCACCTTTATGAACTATTGTTCTGAGAACTCGTTAACTATCAATTTTAACAAGTCTAAGATTCTAGTTTTTTCTCGTCGACGTTCTGTCCATCCATGGAAGATTAAGGGTCAGACAATCGAACAAGTCAAGCAGTTTAGATATCTGGGGGTGTTATTCCAGTCAACCCTTTCTTGGTCCTCTCATATTTGCTCTGCGATCCAGTCTGCTCTCAATTCAGTTAAGGCAATAATCCGTTTTTTCTTTACTAAGGGCGAGCAATACGTACCTGCCGCGATCCAAGTGTTTAAACTCAAAACTCTTTCCCAACTTCTCTATGGGGTCCCGTTATGGGCCCCAAGCTTTAACGCCAAGGTTGAATCTGTTCTTTCTTCTTTCCTCAGAACAATCTTTGGCACGCCTCTCTGTGCATCCGCTGCAGGCCTCCGTTTGGAGGCTGGGCTTTGCTCAATTGAATGCACTGCTTGGCTACTGGCCTTTAGATTCTGGCTTAAAGTGGCCTATGCCAATCCTGACATGGGCTACTTACATCTGCTATGGAAAGACTCATATATTAGCTCATGGTCAAAGAGTTTCCAGGACAAACTAAAGCTGCTTGGCCTTTCAATAGCCTTAGTGTCCTCACTAGATGCCAGTTCAGCAAATTGCATGTTTGAGCAACGTATTAATGATATTGATGCTCAATATTCCAGATCTAGGGCTCGCAATACTTGCTCCCCTATGTTTTTTGATCTCCAATTCTCATTTCCTGCCCGTGCATCCTATTTGATAAATCTATCTATTCCGAAATATCGTATACTCTTTTCAAGAGCGAGATTCAACTGTTTCCCCCCCGCGATTTTAGACGGCCGTTTTAAAGGCATTCCCTATGCAAACCGCATCTGCCCCTGCTCAAACTCTGAAGTCGAATCATTGGTTCACACTTTTCTTTTTTGCAACCTTTATCATGCTGAACGGCTTAGATTTATTTCTCCCATAATTAATCGCTTTCCTGGAAGATCAAATAACTGGTATGTCCAACTCCTCTTATCCGATGCTGATAAACTATGGACAGAAATGGTTGCCAAATTCTTAAACTTAATCCAGTTAAGACGAAAGAATTCTTCCTTTTAAACTGTGTTTTTATAGGATTATACTGTTATATTAATATATTATGTTTTTATTTTTTATGTATTTTGTTGTATTTTTTGTACGACGGGTCTGTGACCGTATAATAAAATTCATTCATTCATTCATTCATTCAAAACAACTTTAAAAACATTTTTAAAAGCTTTAAAGACATCTTTTAAAAAGGGGTTAAAAACATATTGTTTTAGAAAAAGGTTTTTAAAAAACATATTAAAAAGCAATTCCAACACAGATGCAGAATGCGATAAGGTCTCGACATAAAAGGCTTGTTGAAAGAGGAAAGTCTTCAAAAGCTGCCAAAAAGATATCCTCACTTCCTTTCATCCATAGAAACAACAACAGTGGTTCCATGCACTCCACTCAACCCCCTTAAACCCACTGATGATGCACTTTGTTGTTCGTTTCTTGCCCAATAGTGGAAAAAGGGAATCCACATGCTGGGCAGCATGGCTGCAATTGTTGTTCCCAAGCTGCTGCCTATGAAGGTAGACCAAATCATGTGTGCTTTCTCTCTATCAATTACATTCACTGGAATTGGGTTAGATGATGAAATGAGTTTATAGGAGCCCACAGGGGAGACAGAAAAGGGTAGAGAATCTTCTTACTCATTTCTCAGACCTCTTTCTGAAGTGAAGGGTCAAATCTGTAAAGAAATTAGGATGTTAAAAGGTAGGGGCAGGGCATTCCAGGCAGGGAGTTGCCAACCCTACTTGGATATGGATATCTTTGCAGAGGATCCCTACTCAAGTTTTACTGACAATCCAATCCAAACCATATCTCCTGAGAAGTAGATCCTATTGAGTTCTATGGTTAGTAGGTGTGCTTTCTTCATACAGTGAAAATCCTTTCCCAAACCCATGGGATAGTACAACACACTGCAAGATTGATAATTGCAGGCCAGATGTCGTCCAAAGAAGTGTGTGTCTATCATCAACAATGTTTTCATTGAGGAGCCCCTGATAAGAAACCAGGGAACCCCTGGGTGTGTTGTCTGTTGCATTCTGATTACCTATTTAAGCTGCACATAGGTATTGATCATGTAAAACAGGGTTATATACAGTGCCTTGACAGAGCTCTCAAATAGTTTCTCATAGAGGGAGGGAGAGAGATAGGGCAGAGTCTGGACTCTGGGCTGTGCATAATTAATTTGCTGCATATAATCTAGGCCAGGCCAAAGTTCTGAGCAAGTCTCTGTGTTGTGTACATTTTTTCAGAATTTTGGCCTGTCCGAAATTATATGCAGCAAAATGAGGTAGTAATGAGATGACAGAGTCATGAGGCAGTAGAATGGACTATATATTTATTTATTTAAAAATGAATTGGGAATTGGGTAGACACAGGATTGCACGCCCCTTGAAAGAACAGGTGTGTAGTCTGGCAGTACCTCTTGATTCAATGCTGTCACTGCAGGCCCAAGCTCCAAAGCATATTGTGAGGTGCATACCCTCAGCTGATTATTTGTTTCTTCATAGTTTGGCTACTCTTGGCATGCGTCCCATGCTTGACAGTGTCTTGTGCTCAAACGAGTATTGGGTCAGATGTGATTTAATGCCATCTCACAGAGGATACTCTCTGGGAGGTGTGGGTATGATTTGGGGTGACCCAAAACTGATTGTTGGAAGCATACTCCCAGTTTCTTATTCATCTCTACATATATTGACTATTACTGGCATGGGATCAGCATGTTTGACAGTGTCTTGTGCCTGAATGAAGTACTGGATGTTGGGTCAGCTGTGATGGTAAGCCGGCTCATAGAGGACACTACTGGATGACCACACAAAGCACTATGGATCTTGCATTCCACCCCTTCTATTGGTATCTTAAAGCACCTTGCTGTACCTTGCTGCATGGCAGGGCTTGCCCCGGATAAGGTTTATATAAATTGTGATTACATACAAGGCCATGTGATCGCTGCAGGTCTGTCACCTATTTTCCTGCCCTTGGGTTGTAAAACCTATCAAGAATTACATTATTCATCACATATGGTAAGATTTTCCATCCCCATTTGTGGACTATATTGCAGGTAGCAGTCTGAGACAGAAAGTGGCCTCCTACGTGCTAATTTAGGGTTGGTTGTTTTTTATGCTGCAGGAGTTTTATTAGAGGTTTGTACTGGATTTGGAAAAATTCCAAGATAAAGCAGAATGCCTGAAAGGTATTTTGGGCATGTCAGAGGTGACGTAGGATCTTTGAAAGGCAGCACAGGATGAAGCAGGGGGCCTGAAGCACTTTGTAGCACCATGGCAATTGAGGTATTAAAGAGTGCTGGAGACAAGTGTCTGCTGAAAATGGAAGTTACGTTTCTGAGTTTACCATAACACCATACCACCAGGGTAGAGATGAATGATGGGGGAAGGAACAGCAAACACCAGAGTGGGAAGAAGGTGGAGGGGGTGCTCTGTTGCAATTGACAGGCCTAGCTTATAGTCAGAGGCAATTATTTTACCAGTACTCTCCAATCCCAGAGCTTTGAGGAAGCAAGCAGCTTTGCAAGCATGAAATTTATGTCTCTAAGCTTAAGGAAGAAGCCAGGATGGTGAGGGGAGACAGCATGGAAGGAAAACATTATGACTGACAGATCAAGATTGTAATCAGAGGGAATGATTTTACTCCCTCTTTTAATCCATCAATTTTTCCTACCCACACATTGACTCTAAAGTTGCCCAGCACAAAGCACCCTGCACTTATTTGTCTGCAATTTGGCAAGTTTTTCAGATAAAAAGATTAAGAGATTCCTACCCTAAAATGGTAATGGCTGTGTTTGTGATGAAACCACTGCAGCTCTTCTTATGAAAATTTGCACAATTCATGCCCTCAGAACAGGCAAACGTGCCTGCAAATTTCCCTCAAGTTCTGCTTCAAAATAAAAAAGTTATAAATAGGGGGAAATAACATTTTAGAAGTGTACAGCACAAAATCCCTGGAACTATTTGCCTATTCTAGGGTTTATACACTCTGAAAGGGCTACCATGCCAGCAAATTTTATCCATTTCTGTCAAAAGGAAAAAAAGTTATAGATTTTTAAAAAATGTCCCAATAATGATTGGGGGAGGGGGAGAATGAGCCAGACTGTTTTACGAAGCACTGAATTGGGCTTCAAACAGAGTCAGTGCATGCTCCTAGGTTTTACATGAGGAAATATTTTTTTAAAAACCCTGTAACCCAAAGTGGTGCAGTCCACTGTAGCTCCTCAGTATTCTACCACCTCACTTTGTAGACCAGGCTGCAGCACTGGCCTATTTCATGCAGTCAGACCCTGTTATTTTTGAAGTGGAAGAGATCGGGAAGATGTTCCTAGAGTGTCTAAAAGCAGTTGATTTGTTTTATTTATTTAAGAATCTGTATTGCACCTTGCTGCCTGCTTCCCATACCAGCTAACAAACTCTGTTAAGGGGGGGGGAGAGAGAGAGCGGCAGATAAAAACAGGAATAACAATAATAACAGGATTAACAACAACAGTAGCCTATGGATTAAGAACTTTAAATAAGTGTGCAGTGGGAGAGAGTTCCACAACTGGGTGCCACCACTGAGATAACCCTCAATAGTGTCACCTACTGTTTGGCAATTCCCCTCCCCAAATTGCTGGAAGTCACCAGAAACCAGTTGGAGGGTCACAAACTGACCTGCAGGCCACAGGTTACCCACCCTTAATCTAGCAGTAAGGTTGCGTTAAGCAGACCCGAGTCTGGTATAAAGGAGAGGGAGAGAGCTGGTGTCATCAGCATATGGATGGCTCCCAAGTCCAAAATATCTGCTGAGTTCTACCTCAGTCTCATTTAGATATTGAGCAGCAAGACAGGCAATATAGATTTAGATCCTTGTGGAGCACCATAGTATAACTGCCCAGATGTCAAACTACAGTCTCCCAACTCAACCTTATTGTTCCCCCTAAAAGGAATGGATCCACTATGAAAACTCATTATGGGAGTCCAGAAAGAACTCATGGCTGAAGAATCAAATTCTGCAGAAATGTCCGGGAGAAACAACAAGATGTGTGTTCCACTGTCACTCTCCCAGCACAGGCTGTTCTGTGACCAAAGCCATTTCAATCCCAAAAGCAGTCCCAGGAGTCAGACTGAAATGTGTCCAGTAAATCAGCAATGCCTGGAGTTGGACAGCCTGCTCAAACACCTTGCTCTGAAAAAGGAGATTAGCCACCGGCCGGTCATTAGCTAGATCATCAGGGTCCAGGGAGGGATTATGTACTGCCTATAGCACTTACCTTGGCAAGGATTAAAAATGCATGAGATATTCTAGGCAGGAGCAAACATAAATTGTGGTGTGAACGTGCAAGTCCTCAGGTTCTGGAAAATTGTTCATCAGGCAGAAATGGGATCATCATGAAACCATATTGTGTTACTTCAGAGCAAGGAAGTGGGCACTGGAGAGCCTGGCTTGGCTGGTCTCCCAGCGGCGCTTCTGCTTGCTGTGCTCCAGCTGTCAGCTTCAGTTCAGTTTTATTGTCTCCCTCCAGAGATTTTCCTAAAGCTTAATCAGCCTTTGAAGATGCAATGTATGTCTGTAATATTCCCACTTTTTATTGCAACACACTTTCTAAAACATCAAGCTTCTCAGGATGCTTAATATCCAGAAATCATGAGAATAAAATTAAGGACATGATTCAGTCAAAGATAAGCACATTTAAGTCCCATTTATTTCAATGAGAGAGATTTAAGGTGCTATACTACATCCACTTAAGATCCTCTGTGGCGCAAAGTGGTAAGCGGTGGTAACGCAGCCGAAGCTCTGCTCACGGCCGGAGTTCGATTCCAACGGAAGGAGGAAGTTGAACCTCCGGTAAAAGGGGTCAAGGTCCACTCAGCCTTCCATCCATCTGTGGTCGGTAAAATGAGTACCCGGCATAAGCTGGAGGGTAAAGAAAGACCGGGGAAGGAACTGGCAATCCCACCCCATATATACGGTCTGCCTAGTAAACGTCGCAAGACGTCACCCTAAGAGTCGGAAACGACTCCCACTATAAGTGCGGGGACACCTTTACCTTTTACCTACATCCAGAGCTTGGAAAAGTTACTTTTTTGAACTACAACTCCCATCAACCCAATCCAATGGCCATGTTGGCTGGGGCTGATGGGAGTTGTAGTTTTAAAAAGTAACTTTTCCAAGCTCTGCTACATCCACTTACCTTGAGGTAAGCCCAGTGAACTCATTGGGACTTACTTATGAGTAGGCAAGTATAGGATTGCATTGTTAACCACATGCTTACCTCTCCCACTGAAATTGAAGGGACTTAAAATTTGTGTGGCTCATGCCCTAATACTGTAGTTTCACAAATGGGATTTGGCTGCATATGTTCCTGGACACACAACAGTAATATTTTATGTTTTCTTTGTACCTTTTTGATAGCCTTTTATCTTTCCATTGACAGGTGAGGTGATGGGTCAGATCTTCAGAGTTATTCTGAATTATAGTGCTCTTTGAGAAACCTAAATGCTTCATGATCACAGGCATGGATTGGCATGAAAGCTGCAGAACCAAAACGAGCAGCTCAAATTCTGGTCCATATTTACCTCCATTCAGCCCTCACAGAAATTTGAACTCCACATGATACCCCCCTAAAAATAGGGGAGAGGGTCATCAGGATCAGGTAAATGGTGCACAAGGATGGGGTAAGACAGTAGCTTCAGCGGGACGGAGATTTTCATCAGGACTGTGGTGTGCAAAAAAGAATTAAACCTTTGGAGCCCAAGAGGCTGCTATTTAGTTTTAAATTTTTTTTTACTGTAGTAATAATTTTTTAAAGATTCATGCCACTACAGTTGGCATGTTTAATGTCACACATAGTTTGGCCCAGAGAGCAGTAGACGTACACCACTTGTAGAGCATTTGCAGGGCTGCACCATTTCAAATTGCAGGTGGCAGGTGTATCATGATTGAAGGACATTAGTTCAGTAGTAGAGCATCTGCTTTGTGTTCATAAGGTCACAGATTCCATTCCTGCCATCTCCAGTTAAGCCTGAAACCTTGGAGAGTCACTGCCAGGCATTGTAGACAATATTGAGCTAGTTGGACCAGTGGACAGCCTTGGTATAAGGCAGCATGTTCCTAATGCTTCTGCATATAGCCCAAATTGCCAAACAAAATGAAAAATGTCAGGGGAAAGAGGTTCTTCTTTGCAACTTAGCTTTTGCTCTGACACATTAGTTTCATTTATATGAGGAGTCTTTCAGGATATGAACCTCTGCTTTCGGTCTGAAATGGTAGAGCCCATCAAAAGCCGTACCACACAATTGCACTGTCAGGTTTGCCTTGTAAGCAGCATTTCTTTGTGTCTCTCTATGACTTTAGTGTATTCCGGCCTACTAAGTTTTTTGACACTGAATTATTTTGAAAGTTGCATTTCTGTTTGCCTTAAGAATTCTGCTGACTACTTAAAATGGAAAATAATCACAACATCTTTGATGAAAGTAAAACAGCACCTCACTGTTGAAGGCTAGAACTGAACCAAAGGCCCTTGGCTGTTTCCTTGAAGTGGGGCTAAGGAATGAGAGAGAAAAGGCATTGTCTGCCCCGTGAGTGGGGAATTCACATTGGCATCTAGGCCCCATACCCTCTGAGCTAGGGTAGAGACTGCCTACATCCTGTTCCAGGGCTAGCTGTGTGAGGCTGGCTTCTGAGCTAGTCAGTACTAGTCTTGTGTTGCCCAGTGAAGAGTTGCCTTCAGAAAGGGACACTTGCATCTCCAGGCTGGGAGTGTGGGGGAATCAAGTGCAGCTCTCAAAACTGAACTCTGCTGTGCAGATCATTTGTTGCTTCTTCATTTAGGCTGTTTTTCCCCTCTACCAGCACTCATTGCTGCAGGGGGCAATATGACTGGGAATACAGTGAAGGTAGGGTTGCCATATTGCCCGGATAGCCGGGTTTAACCCGGATTCTATGCATGCCACCCGGCGCCCGGCTAGCCCCTTACGTGGCCCAGATTCTCAGCTTTAATTTAAAAAAAAAATAAGTTTCTAGGTGGTCCGGTTCTCGAAATATACATAAAAACGTCAGCCACCCCCTCGACTGTTAAATCTTTCTTTAAACAGTACTGTACTATAGCACTTTGTAGCTTTAACCCCGCCCGTTCAGCATTGCAGCCAATCAGGGATTGTGTTTCAGTTTCATTGACCTCAGGCAGTGTCTAGAAAACAAAATGGTGGTTTCACACACACACACCCCGTTTATCTGAAAATCTCATAAATTGGGTAAGTATATACATTTCAGTTTTTTTTCCTCTTGTGTGCAGGAGTCAGACCTTGGGCAGTGTTTTGAAAACCTTCCCAATACTTGCTTTTTGTAAAAGCAATGCTAATCCCATATGCCCAAAGTAAATCCCATTTAATTCAATAGGACTTACTTTGAGTAGACATGTTATGAATGTGCTGAAAATCAATGGGACTTTGGAGTGAATGTAAAAAAGAATTATGTTTGTGTTCTAACTCTTTCTGTCTCCAGTCCAATTTTAAAGCAAGTAGGCAGGGCTTACTTAGGTATTACAGTTTTTATTCTGTAGGAAACTAATACTGATTTTTTTAAAACTAATACTGATTTTTCTGCAATGACCAACTGGTTTGACAATAAACTATTATATGGGCTGTATGTATTTATACATCTGCTGTGTGTGTGTGTGCATGTATGGAGTCTTTCCAACACGCCTGTGAGGTAGGGTTGGAAACCAATGCAGCTCACAACAAGAAATAAAGCCATTTAAAATCCAATGACCATAAAAACAAGTATAAACAGTTGCAAAACAGCGTAAAGTGGCATGATTCGGAATTTTGGGTTGTGTGAATGAAGTTGCTTATCACTTGAGGTTGCAGTTCTGTCCCTATTTGAGTAAGCCCCACTGAATACGCTGGGACTTGCTTCTGAATAAATAAACTTAGGATTGCACTATAAATATCTTTACAGTTTGTGTAAATAATAAATATATTTGATAGTCATGCTTATATACATATTTCTTCATTTATCATATTTTTGGTTTTTGGTTAGGAATCCTGACTGGTTGTGAGATGCTTAGTTTTTTGCCTTACTCATAGGAATCTTGTTGTGGTTGGTATGGTATTACATTTAGGAAAGTGTTACTGCCTTCTTCTTTTTTCCTATTTGCATTTCACTTATCTTTAACCTCACTCCGTTACAGCCATAGAAGCAACAGCAGCATATGCAAGATAATTAACTCCCATTAGTGATAAGAACAAGAATTTATAATTATTATTTCAATTAAAACAAGAGGCTTATCAATACTTTGAAGAGGACCAGATATTTATTTTCTTTCTGAGCCCAGGACTGGGTCTTTCATGATGCCCGGTGGGGGGGGGGGAGCAGGAGAGTAGTCAATAAGACAGACATCCTGGCATTGGTAATCTAATTAGCAAGGTATGTGTGGGGTTGTTGCACACTTCCAGGCCCAGTTTCATTTTGAGTATGGAGGTGGAACCTGTGTAGATGTGGTTGAGAAATTTTGAGTTAAGCAAAGCTCTGCTTTTATAAAACCTAAGAAACATACAGATACTTTGAATGTCTGAGTGCCTGCATCAGTGGAATACTGGAGGAACTTGTAAAACTTGCTGCAACAGTATTTAGAACTGAGCATGTGGTGTGAAAGACTCATTTTCCTAACATTTTGGCTTGTTTTTCTCCACTCACCACATCTCTGAAATATGTTGTATATGTTATGGTTAACTGTGCTGCTGCCCTGACTTACTTTATGTTTGTTGCTATTTTGTGTTTTTATTATGTTTTTATATTGATTGTGTATTTTTATTGTTTTTATTATATTTGTAAGCTGTGCTGAGCTCTGTTTTTAGCAGCAAAAGGGCAGGATATAAATTCTCTTAATCAATCAATAAATACTCCATAGTGTTGGAAACTAGGCATTTAAGGCTGAAAATGTTGCTTAAAAAAAAAAGATTTCTCACATCTTTCCCCAGTTTTTGGTGGTAATTCCTAGGCACAAAAACAAAACAACTGGACAATCCAAATATTAACATGCAAATATTTGTATAATATGCAAATAATATGCATAATATGCAAATTAACCTGCCCAGATTTGTGGAACTGGAATATGGCAACCCTAAGTGAAGGTGTGTGAAAATATTTAATTCTTTACCTCCACACAATGGTATCAATGAAGATAAACCAGTTCCAACATTTGGGGCTGGGAAAAGTGTTAGAAGCAGAACTGCTATTCCACGGCCAGCTTAAAGCCAAACAACAATTGGCCGCTGCTCAATCTCGCATGTCTAGAGGTTTCCATCAAGGCAGATTTCCTTTAAGATGGCTCAAGGCTGCCACCACCACATGGACAGAAATGGAGCCAAAACAGGCACTGAGAAATAAGAGAGAAGTGTCAGCATGTTTAGGAGAACTCTGAGATTTGCAAGATATTTTTTAAAATGTAAAGGGAAAAACAACATCTGCCTAATGAGGACTGAACCACAGAATGCCGAGCATCGCTTTAAAAAGCAAAATGGGAAAGAGTGTGTGTGTGATGGAATGCCCTGCTTGAGCCTCTAATAGCTTATAGCAGGAGTTCTCATTGGTGCTCCTTGGCCCGTCTATAAAAATACAATTAAAAATCATACAGCATCTAGCACAGCACATGACAATTGCTGCTACAACAAGCAGAAAAAATCATTCAGTGGCCTGCCAAGGCCTTCTGCAAACTTAAAATGGCCCATGGGAAGAACAGTTTGGGAACCACTGATTTATAGTATCCTGTTAGAGGGGGAGGAGGTTACACGGTACCATTTTGTTTCAGGCCTTATTTCGTCTTGTGGTTCTTGTTAATAATAGTCAGTGAGTTCTGAGGTGTGAAATATATTCATATGTATATACCCAAGTGGCCACGGTGTTAAACATCCAACCAACTTACTTGGATCCCAAGAATCCGACATATTCGGGGATTCAACACTAGCCATTCTCTATTTATCAGGAGAGTAAACTTGCAGACAACTGACATTTATTTATATTAATGAAAATATTTATATACTGCCTTATCATAAAACATCTGGTTGGTGTACAATGATAAAACATAGAGCCCCTTTAGAAACAGTACATGTGTGCATATGCTAGGGATGGGCAAGAAATTTGATTTCGCATTTAAAGCCAAATTTATCAAATGTGCACTTTCCGAAATAATATGAGAGCCGAAACACAGCCATTCTTTGAAATTCTCACTTACCTGCATTTTGTGATGCTCAAACAAGCAACATTTACAAAAATGCATAAATTAAGAGAAAGAATATATTGGTGAAAGTAACATACACAATGCATTATAATGTCCTAGTTGCTTGCAAAAAAGTGTATATTCAAAACTGCACACAAAAATGTACTTATTAGGAGACATTTGCACGAGAATGCTGAAGAATGTTCACGGTATTTTTTAAAAAGGATTTTGGAAATTGCTTCTAAAATGCGAAGAACCAAATTTAAGATTAGAAAAATTAGAAATTGAGAGAAGACCATTCTGTCCATAGTATGTGCTATGGGTGGTTTGCTTGTATGAAATCTCAGTGCCATAGGAAAAGGATGGACCTGGCTGTGTTGGTGAGATCGTCAAAGGATACTCTCACACCTTCCTCTCCTATCAGAGGAGGAACTTCTCTCACCTAACACCAGCACATTGCCTATTAGCTATTTTGGAGGTCACAGCGAGAGAGGGCATTAAGAGGGGGGAATAAAGGCAGCCATTTACTATTTCCAGAGAATGCCTTATTTCTACGGCTGCTGAAGGTGAGGCAAAGAGGCATAGAAACTAGTGTGGTTTTGGGGAGGAGGAAGGCAGTGGTTGCTGTTGGGAGCACAGCACACAGAGCAGCTTTCCAAAGAGAGCTTTTTCGGGGAAGGAAGTTTCCCTAAAGCCCCAGGGTGCCCCATTGCTAGCCTGTTGTTTTTCAGAAGCAAGAAAGGGAACTGTTTGATGATGGGAGAACTCAGGGATGGGGGCGGTGATCGTGAGAGAAAACTTCCTGGCAGGGAAGACTGAGCAGGCAGGGGGAGGCTGCTGGCAGACTGCTGACTGTGGGACTTCTGGAGTGTTAGAGCATCAATTAACCTTTGTGGAGCCTGGCCAGTGCCAATCAGCCACAGCAGCTTTCCCAAGGAGGACTGTGATAGGCTGCAAAGTGCCGCAAGGCCCTGCTGCAGAGTTGAGAGAGACGGGAGAGGAAGCCGCCACCTGAGCCAGAGCCGCGGATGTCCCACGCTAAGGGTTTTTATCTCCTTTCCTCATTAAGTTTATGAAGGCGATGTTTCTCCGCTGTGTCACGCTGCTGCTGCTAGAATGCTAATGGGGAGAGATATTAGTTCCAGCCTTCGCCCACTGCTGTTGTCAGGCAATTTCATCAGTACCAGCCTCCTGACCTTACTATTTTTAACTTTCTCAGGTCAGGCCAAGCAGAAGAGCAGTCTGTGTCACAGGCTCCAGTTTTAGCTGAGCTTCAGCAGGAAGCAGAGACTGGAACTATTTCCACAGTCAACAGTTCTATAGTGCAAACACCCTATTAGGTGCCGAGGAGTTTGGTAATGGCTGAAGGGCCGTCCTTGAGATGTGAAGGTGAGGCCTGGACCACAAAAGAAAAGTCAAGGTTATACTGGCCTGTGTAGCAATCAAATTCGTCATCCGT
Organism: Rhineura floridana; assembly: GCF_030035675.1. Classification (NCBI taxonomy): domain Eukaryota; kingdom Metazoa; phylum Chordata; class Lepidosauria; order Squamata; family Rhineuridae; genus Rhineura; species Rhineura floridana. The sequence continues at coordinate 175,269,420 of NC_084480.1, read as the reverse complement.
ATTTGTGACCCAGCAGGGAAGAAACATACAGTACACATTCCCCATTTTTTAAATTCTGGAGTTCCTTGATGAAAACAAATAACTCCCCGCACCCCAAGAAAACCCCAGTAGCCTCATCAGTAAATTAGTTGGCAATATGTTGATCTAAACAGACACTCTTTAGCAATTGTAAAGATGCAAGATGGGTGAGGCATTGCTGGATTTGTGATGCAGTAGTATTAATATAACATAGTATTAATTATGCTAGGCAAAAAATACTCCCAGGGGCTCAGCATAAAAATGCAGATAGATATACACACCACTTTCTTCCATGTACCTGGTGTAACTTATATTTTTTTATTTCTATCCTGCATATTCAGGATGCTCTCAGAGTGGCTCACAGTTTAAAAATAAAAACAATATAATCATAAAACAATAGAAACAGCAACATAACAACAGCAGATAAAACACAACTCAGTGCTGGCTTAAATGTTTTAAACTGCCTGAGAAAACTACAAAAGAAGAAGATTTCATCTGGCCTTGAAATGATGTCAGAGTTGGCACCAAGGGAACCTATCTGGGGAGAACATTCCACAGAGGGGGTGCCACAGCTGAAAAGGCCCTCTCCCCAATAGCTACCCACTTCACCTTAGAAGATAGGGACACCCAGAGGAGCTGGAGAATAGCTGGAACAAAGCAAATCAATGCATTGCATGAAAAAAGGGTTTTTAAAAAATCTGTCATGGACCATGGCTCATTGGAAGAGCACATGCTTTGTACGCAGAAAGTCTTTGGTCCTACACCTACTGTCGCCAATGCTGTGACAGCTCATTAGCACAAAAGAATCAGGTGGCAGGTGACAAGAAAGACCTCTGCAAAAGCCCCTGGACAGCCACTTCCACTCAAGAGTTCACAATAGAGAGGCAAATGGACTTACACCGATGTAAGGCGGTTTCCTGTGTCAGCTATCAGACTTGTCAAAGGACCCTGGGTTCCACATTAAATATTTAATGTCAAATAGTCACACTTTGTTCACTGTTTTTTATGGGGTATCTGCACAACACTGTTATCCAATATGATTCTCCCACATTTCCTCCTTGCCCCTTTTGCATCAGAAAATGGAACAGGAGGCAATCCTGGTAAGGTGTAGGTCTCAATAGCACATCGGTTCAACTTTTTGCAGAAGCAGGTTTGCAGTGATGTTTGCAGTTCTTTCACATCTCTCCCACCACTATTACTTTTCAATGGCATTTTGCTGAGGGAAGTCAAAGCCAGCAATCATTTTGGTTGATGTTGCTTTTCCTTACAATTCTCCTTTATCTAATGAGCAAAAACAATAACAAAAAACTTTTTAAATGATTGAATCGGGCAGATTGAAATTGCTGTCTCCAACTTTCCCAGAAAGAGCCTTTTCCTAACTCTACAATATTTTTTAAAAAATCAATTTCCCTTTGTATTATCTTATGGTTCAATGTCTTCAATAAAAAATAACAAAGAATTTCTCATCTCATGATAGGAAATCATAATCTATTTCCATCTATAACCTTTAGATTGTATAGGAAGGTATATAAAGGGTTGTATCCAACAAAGTTGTCCCATTTGGGCAAGGACTTCTGCTTGTGCAATGGAACGTCCCCTCCCTCACCTGTTCCCACATCGTCTACCCCACAATCTGTTCCAGAGGGTTGAGGGAATGTCCACAACAGATTTGGGGGGGCACATGGGGAAGGGGAAGTTCCATGGTACAAGTGGAAGTCCTCGCCCAAAAGGGATTACTTGGTTGGACACAACCTAAAGGTTATGTATGTATGTATACATCTGTGTGTGATAACCAAGGATGCTACATTAACAGTGACAAGTCCTCCATTGTGACATCTCCCTCTACTGGATGACTTACCTGGGAACTTTGGGAAGTGCAAGTCTTTGTGGGTTGTAAGGCGAAGAAGAGAGAGGTAGGGAGAGAGGAGGAGGAAGAGATATATCATTAGTCAGATGTAGTCCTTTTACTAGTTAGGGAGCTATTTTATTAGATGGGGGGTTATAGTGTTGGCTAGGAGGTTAGAGAGCGTTAGAGAAAGAGACATTTTGTTAGTTAGGGAACCATTTTATTAGTTCGGGGTGCATAGCATTAGCTGTGGGGGGTTAAGAGTTAGGGAGTTACTGCAAAGAAGGAAATTGTATCTTTGAAAAATGTAAGTAGGATTTCTGTATTCCGGTTCTATCACTATAAATCTAGAACCCAGGGGACCATCCCTCTCTATTTATGGTGGGATTATTCTCAAAAGAGTACGCTGAAGATCAGTTGAAATGGTTTAGATAGTGCCTTGCCTTTTTCCTTTGTGGGCATAATTATAGGAAGGCCATCTCCAAGTTATGTAGAGTCTTTTCACAAGATTTTCTCACTGGCTACTCCTTGGACCCATAAGATGCTCATTACAGCAAATTTATGTCTGGCCGGGAGGTGTCAGGTGCCCCAAGTTCACTGCAGACACTACAACCCAGTTTCGCACCACCTTCTCCCCATTATCGCCTAGGTTGAAAAGCCTACATAAGCTCTTTGAAACATGCTGCAGACAATGCAAAATCCACCTCCTGATCTGAAAGAAGGAACCTGAGATCCAAGTAATCTATGTAAGGCCCAATAACCAGGGGGTGGAGACAGCTGGCTCTGAGAGTTCAGGTAAGAAGTATCTTATGCTGAGGGGGAATTATTGTGAGGCCAGTGAGAATGTGACTAATTGGGTAAGAAGGAGGCAGGTCTCCAATTTAAGAAGACTTCAGAGGCATGCCATTGGAAGATGGGAGAAGATAATTATTTTGCTTTACTTGTAACTTTCCCCATTGTATCCTCAACAGAGTTCATCCCTAGAAAACTAATTTACCCTTTGAAGAAATGGGGAAGAGAATGATCCCAGAAAGTCAAGGCCTGCCAAGACGGTACCACCACCACCTTCCTCAATGAGAGTCAGCATGCTGCAGTAGTTAGATCAGGGAGTGCCAAGGTGCCACCTGCAAGCACACATGTGCCCCCAGTGGCCTTCTCTGGTGCCCACAGGGTTAGGGTTGCCATATTGTCCGGTTAGCCGGATTTTACCCAGATTGTTTGCATGCCACCTGGCGCCCATTTAGCCCCTTAGGTGGCCCGGATTCTCAGCTTTAATTTAAAAAAACAATTAAGTTTCTAGGTGGTCCGGTTCTCGAGATATACATAAAAACGTCAGCCGCCCCCCTGACTGTTAAATCTTTCTTTAAACAGTACTGTATAGCACTTCGTAGCTTTAACCTCACCCGTTCAGGATTGCAGCCAATCAGTGAAGCCAGGGTTGCATTTGGTTGACCTGAGGCAGTGTCTAGAAAACCTCATTGCAATGCCAGAAAATGGTGGTTTCCCCCCCTGTTTATCTGAAAATCTCATAAATTGGGTAAGTATATACATTTCAGGTTTTTTTCCTCTTGTGTGCAGGAGTCAGATCCTGGGCAGTGTTTTGAAAACCTTCCCAATACTTGCTTCCCAATACCTTGCTAATTAGATTACCAATGCCAGGATGTCTGTCTTATCGACTACTCTCCTGCTCCCTCCCCCCCCCCACTGGGCATCATGAAAGACCCAGTCCTGGGCTCAGAAAGAAAATAAATATCTGGTCCTCTTCAAAGTACTGATAAACCTCTTGTTTTAATTAAGATAATAATTATAAGTTCTTGCTCTTATCTCTAATGGGAGTTAATTATCTTGCATATGCTGCTTCTATGGCTGTAACGGAGTGAGGTTAAAGATAAGTGAAATGCAAATGGGGGGAAAAACACAGAAGGCAGTAACACTTTCCTAAATGTAATACCATACCAACCACAACAAGATTCCTATGAGTAAGACAGAAAACTAAGCATCTCACAACCAGTCAGGATTCCTAACCAAAAACCAAAAATATGATAAATGAAGAAATATTTATATAAGCATGACTATCAAATATATTTATTATTTACACAAACTGTAAAGATATTTATAGTGCAGTCCTAGGTTTATTTATTCAGAAGCAAGTCCCAGTGTATTCAGTGGGGCTTACTCAAACAGGGACAGAACTGCAACCTCAACTGATAAGCAACTTCATTCACACAACCCAAAATTCCGAATCATGCCACTTTACGCTGTTTTGCAACTGTTTATACTTGTTTTTATGGTTATTAGATTTTAAATGGCTTTATTCCTTGTTGTGAGCTGCCTTGGTTTCCAACCCTACCTCACAGGGTTGTTGGAAAGACTACACACACACATACACACACACTGAAGATGTATGTACAGCCCATATAATAGTTTATTGTCAAACCAGCTGGTCATTGCAGAAAAATCAGTATTAGTTTTTTTAAAAAATCAGTATTAGTTTTCTACAGAATAAAAACTGTAATACCTAAGTAAGCCCTGCCTACTTACTTTAAAATAGGACTGGGGGGGGGGGGACACAGAAAGAGAACACAAACACAATTCTTTTTTACATGCACTCCAAAGTCCCATTGATTTTCAGCACATTCATAACCATGTCTACTCAAAAGTAAATCCTATCGAATTCAATGGGATTTACTCTGAACATATGGGATTAGCAATGCTTTTACCCCCACAAAAGCAAGTATTGGGAAGGTTTTCAAAACACTGCCCAGGATCTGACTCCTACACACAAGAGGGGAAAAACTGAAATGTATATACTTACCCAATTTATGAGATTTTCACATAAACAGAGGGGGAAACCACAATTTTCTGGCCTTGCAATGAGGTTTATTAGACACTGCCTCAGGTCAACCAAACACTTCACTGATTGGCTGCAATCCTGAATGGGCGGGGTTAAAGCTACGAAGTGCTATACAGTAGTGAAAAAAAAGATTTAAGGGGGGGCTGATGTTTTTATGTATATCTCAAGAACCAGACCACCTAGAAACTTAATTATTATTTTTTAATTAAAGCTGAGAATCCGGGCCAGCTAAGGGGATAAACGGGTGACGGGTGGCATGCAAAGAATCCGGGTAAAACCCGGCAAACCGGGCAATATGGCAACCCTAGTAAAGTAAACCCAATTGAATTCCCTGGCGCTTACTTTATTTTATTTATTAGATTTATATCCTGCCCTTCCTGCAGGCAGGCACCCTTCCCAGTAGACACCCAGAGGGTTGAACAGATCAATCTAGCAGTTGTTGCTTTTCAGATAGTCTTGGGTTTTATTTGATAATTTGCATTTTTTAAAAACTGCTTGAGGGCATGTTGTTTCACTCTGGTTATGATCAGTGGTGTGCTGGAGCCGGCTCGTACGGGCTCGCGAGAGCCGATTGTTAAAGTTTCAAGAATTTTGCGAACCATTTGTTAACAAAGGGAGCAGGGGAAGTCTTCTGCTCCTCTGATTGGTGGATGAAAGACATGTGCCAGAAGCATGGGCTTCTGGGCAGAGCTTAGAAAAGTTACTTGTTTGAACTGCAACTCCCATCAGCCCAATCCAGTGGCCATGCTGGCTGGGGCTGATGGGAGTTGTAGTTAGGGTTGCCATATTGCCCGGTTAGCCGGGTTTTACCCAGATTCTTTGCATGCCACCCAGCACCTGTTTAGCCCCTTAGGTGGCCCGGATTCCCAGCTTTAATTTTTTTTTTAAATTAAGTTTCTAGGTGGTCCAGTTCTCGAGATATCCATAAAAACATCAGCCACCCCCCGACTGTTAATTTTTTTAAAAAACAAATCTGTCCTGTATAGCACTTCGTAGCTCAGTCTAACCCTGCCCGTTGAGGACTGCAGCCAATCAGTGTGAAGCCAGTTTGGTTGACCTGGGCAGTGTCTAGAAAACCTCATTGCAATGCCAGAAAATGGTGGTTCCATTCCCCCCCCCCGTTTATCTGAAAATCTCATAAATTGGGTAAGTATATACATTTCAGTTTTTTTTCCTCTTGTGTGTAGGAGTCAGATCCTGGGCATTGTTTTCAAAACCTTCCCAATACTTGCTTTTGTGGGGGTAAAAGCATGCTAATCCCATATGCCCAGAGTAAATCCCATTGAATTCAATAGGACTTACTTTTGAGTAGACATGGTTATGAATGTGCTGTAAATTAATGGGACTTTTGAGTGAATGTAAAAAAGAGTTGTGTTTGTGTTCTAACTATTTTTGTCCCCCCTCCAGTCTTATTTTAAAGCAAGTACGCAGGTATTACAGTTTTTATTCTGTAGGAAACTAATACTGATTTTTTAAAAACTAATACTGATTTTTCTGCAATGACCAGCTGGTTTGACAATAAACTATTATATGGGCTGTATGTATTTATACATCTGCAGTGTGTGTGTATGGAGTCTTTCCAACAACCCTGCGAGGTAGGGTTGGGAAACCAAGGCAACTCATAATAAGAAATAAATCCCTTTAAAATCCAGTAACCATAAAGCAAGAATAAACAGTTGGAAAACAGCCTAAAGAGGCATGATTCAGAATTTTGGGTTAGGTGAATGAAGTTTATTTATTTATTATTTGATTTATATCCTGCCCTTCCTCCCAGTAGGAGCCCAGGGTGGCAAACAAAAGCACTAAAAGCACTTTAAAACATCATAAAAACAGACTTTAAAATATATTAAAACATCTTTCAAAATATTTTTAAAAGCTTTAAAAAAACATCTTTTTTAAAAAAAGAAAAGGCTTAAAAACATATTAAAAAGCAATTCCTACACAGACTGAGACTGGGATAAGGTCTCAACTTAAAAGAACAAGTTGAAAGAACAAGTTCCTTGTCATTTGAGGCTGTAGGTCTCTGCACACGTCCCAGTTTGAGTAAGCCCCATTGAATACATTGGGACTTGCTTTGAGTAAACAAACATCGGATTGTACTATAAATATATTTACATATTGTGTAATTCATAAACATATTTGATAGTCATGTTTATATAAATATTTCTTCATACTGTGTCCCAATAAGTATTTGATTTCGTGCTATGGTTGTAGATGATTTTTTCCTCTACATTTTAAGTGTGCCCTTCTTCCTGGGGGTGGTCATGGTTGTCCGTTGTTTTCATCCTGAGGGGAGGATAGGCTGAGAGATGGTGAGTAGCACATTTAAGGTCTCTTCACCTCGCTCCCCTTTTTTATTTGTATTTATTTTATATTTCTCCAATATCTTTCTCTGGCTGTTTTTATGTATTTTAAATATTTTTAGATTAAATAAATAGGAAATCATAATTGTGAACCTCCCTAAAAGCAATTTACCTATCCTTATGTTTTGGCAGTGATGGTGTGAAGGCATGCTGGTAGAACAAGAGACCATGTTTGAGGCATGTTATAAGGTGTTTGAGGACTTTGTCACACATTACTTTTTGAGACCTGTAGATTCATGTTGGAAAAAACATGTGCACGTATTGAATGGTAGCTTGGGTGCTGTTTTTTCAGTCTACGCTGCATGCGTAGGGAAGGTGATACATCATCTGGCAGCTAGCTTCATAACGTGAGAATGAAAAACATTTGGATCACCATTCACTTGTTTACTTTTCTCACTATTACTTTTTCATACACAGAAAATTAATCTTTGTATAGGAAAAAGTATTTTGTAAAATATGAAGGACAGTGGCTGCCCAGTCAGTATAACCACTGTACAAGATCTACTCAGCCACTGTAATTACCTTTTTGTTTTGAGTGCCCTTTTGTCTAGGTCTTGGTTCAGGTGTGTATCCAACTTTGATGTGCTTATGGAAGGGGTGTGCAAGTAGTGCCCCCCCCAAGTGTGGAGGCTTGGACAAACATTGTGTTATGGAAAGCCAAAGTCTGTGTGAAAGTACATATTTGGGAATGCCATCAGTGTAATCCTAAACACACTTAATAAATAATATCGAACTTGCACGTCACAAAATATTTTAAGGTCATGTCCATAAGCACCAGGAGGGTAGTCACCCAGGGGGTCTTAGTCCCTCTGCTTTTTTGGGAGCAGGGTCCCTATGTCTTCAAGCATCCTACAAGCATCCTACAGTCATCAGCATGAAAAGGGAGTGTGTTAGTCACTGAGAAGAGTCTTCTAATATGCTTCCTTGCCTTTCCTGCTAATTGGAGCCAATCAGAGTGAAAGGAAGTGAGTCAGCCACTGAGGAGACTCTTCTCAGTTGCTAACGCTCTCCACTTACATGCTGATTGGCTCCTAGAGATGTTTGTTGTGAGAGAATGCATTAACAAAGATCTTAATCCAGGAGCAAAAAAGGGTGTATGTGGCTGCAACTATCATGAAGGGACTCTGCACTTCTGAATTTTCTACTAAACAACTGATAAATACCTATGTAACTTTGTGTCTGGAGACTTATTATTAAGAATCACTTTCCATAACTGTAAGAAATACCTCCACACGCAAGCATCCCAGGCACCTAAATGAGGGGTGAGAGCAGCATAGGGACATAAGCAGATGTCTTATACCAGGGGTTCCCAAACTTTTCTTCTACATAGACCACTGGAAAATTGCTGAGGGTCTGAAAGTATCTGAAAATTTACTATGGGCATATGCAAGATAATAAACTCCCATTAGTGATAACAGCAAGAATTTATAATTATTATTTTAATTAAAACAAGAGGCTTATCAGTACTTTGAAGAGGTTGTTGTTGTTATGTGCCTCCAAATCGACTATGACTTATGGCGACCCTATGAATCAGTGACCTCCAAGAGCATCTGTCATGTATCACCCTGTTCAGATCTTGTAAGTTCAGGTCTGTGGCTTCCTTTATGGAATCAATCCATCTCTTGTTTGGCCTTCCTCTTTTTCTACTCCCTTCTGTTTTTCCCAGCATTATTGTCTTTTCTAGTGAATCATGTCTTCTCATTATGTGTCCAAAGTATGATAACCTCAGTTTCATCATTTTAGCTTCTAGTGACAGTTCTGGTTTAATTTGTTCTAACACCCAATTATTTGTCTTTTTTGCAGTCCATGGTATGCACAAAGCACTCCTCGAACACCACATTTCAAATGTTGATTTTTCTCTTATCCGCTTTTTTCACTGTCCAACTTTCACAATCCACACATAGAGATTGGGAATACCATGGTCTGAATGATCCTGACTTTAGTGTTCAGTGATACATCTTTGCATTTGAGGACCTTTTCTAGTTCTCTCATAACTGCCCTCCCCAGTCCTAGCCTTCTTCTGATTTCTTGACTATTGTCTCCATTTTGGTTAATGACTGTGCCAAGGTATTGATAATCCTTGACAAGTTCAATGTCCTCATTGTCAACTTTGAAGTTACATAAATCTTCTGTTATCATTACTTTAGTCTTCTTGACGTTCAGCTGTAGTCCTGCTTTTGTGCTTTCCTCTTTAACTTTCATCAGCATTCATTTCAGATCATTACTGGTTTTTGCTAAGAGTATGGTATCATCTACATATCTTAAATTACTGATATTTCTCTGTCAATTTTCACACCTCATCTTGGGCCAATCTCGCTTTCCATATGATGGGTTCTGCATATAGATTAAACAAATAGGATGATAAAATACACCCCAGTCTCACACCCTTTCCGATGGGGAACCAATTGGTTTTTCCATATTCTGTCCTGACACTAGCCTCTTGTCCAGAGTATATACAGTCAGATACTGTGATACCCCCATTTCTTTTAAAACCGTTCCATAGTTTTTTGTTATCTACACAATCAAAGACTTTGCTGTAATCTGTAAAGCACAGGGTGATTTTCTTCTGAAATACCTTGGTCCATTCCATTATCCAGCATATGCTTCCAATATGATCTCTGGTGCCTCTTCCCTTTCTAAATCCAGCTTGGATTTTTTTCCCCGGAGAGCCGGTTGTTAAATATTTACCAGCACACCACTGGTTATGATCCACCTTGGACATTTCCTAGAGAGGTGGGCCTATCTATGCCACAAATAAAATAAACTTTGAGATTCGGACAAAGCTGCCTTCCATTGAGCCTCGTGGGACCTGTTTTTTATTTTTATTTTTTGCCATATGCCAACATGTTCTCTCTGTTTCCCTCTCTGTGTTCCTTTGTTTCCTCTTCTCTCCCTTGCTGCTGTGCTTCTTCTCTGATTAATGCTTGTGATTATTTAATTAGTTAGGGATAAGGGAGTGCCATCAATATACAACAGCAGCAAAAGAGGCAAGTCCCTGCCCCTAAGGAATTTACAGTCCAAACCTTGACCTTGGAGAAGACAAGAGTTAAAGGGGAGAAGAGGGGTGGCGAGTGATGTGTGCAGGATGGAACAACTGCAGTCAGAGCTGGGCACCTTTGGTTACTTAATGTATCATGCTTAATGACATCACTAGGGCCCGCCCTGTGGTCACTAGGACCCATCCCATGACATTGCTAGGGCCTGCCCTGTGACATCACTAGGGCCCACCCCATGACATCACTAAGGCCCGCCCCATGGTCACTAGGGCCTGCCCCATGACATTGCTAGGGCCCACCTCATGACATCAATAGGGCCTGCCCCTTGACATCAATAGGGCCCGCCCCCGTTTTCTCAGGTTTTTGGATAGTTCCGACCTGGCAACCCTATTCCCCACCCCTGGTGCAGAGGATGGTAACCTTAACCATAATTAATTCCTACAGGGGCCAAATATAATCACAAGCAAGAATGAATTGTTCCAAACACACCTCCCACTTCCTAGGAAGAGAAACCAAGAGGGAAGTGATCTAATCCTACTGGATGAATGAGAATTAGATGGATTTGGATACTTGTTTCCTCTCTCCACCACCTTTCCCCTTCATCTTTCCTTTGGACTCTGAAGGGGGAACACTTCTGCCTTAGCTTTTCTTCAGGCCTTGATAATATGCAGCTCTTAACCATCCCTGAGAAATGTCACTGGCATTCCAGAGAAAGGCCTAGGGTGTCTTAACGTTCTGCAAGTGGGAGAATGTCAGCAAATGAAGCATCTCCCATTCCAAGAATGAGGTAATAGAAGGTGATGCACCTGCCAGCATTATCCTGGCTGCTACTGCAAGCCTTAGGTTTTTCTGAAGTCTCAGCAATTATGCTAGGAAGGACAAAAGGGGAAACCGGCAACATTTTTACCAAGAGTTTAGCCAACCCGTGATAGCATGTGACCTGCAGCAGCAGTCAGCATTAGACAGTACAAATGGGGCTTGCAAGAAATATTGTAGGATGAAGTGCCCCTCCTTAGAGTTCCTCCTTTTTCTCCTCCCTTCCTCACTTCTCTTTCCAGGATAATCCAGTCCATTCTGCCTCCTATTCTGTTTTCCATTTTTTCGCCCCAGCCGTCAGTCAGCATTCCGCAGCCACTGAGCATGCTCAGTCTTCATTGGTCTGTGTCTGGATCTCCCACTTTGTTCCTCTCTCTCCCCCAATTTCTTTTTATACGATGTAAGATCTGATATGTGCAATAGCAGGAGGGACATTTTATATGACCTTCATTCATTCATTTAGTCAGTAGTACACAAATGTGGAACATGGAACAGTTCTACTGGCTGCAAGTACACTCCAATCTTTCTTGAGCAGGGATTGTTCAGGTTTAACAGGTTTGTGTTTTTGCCTCTCTGTTTGTTTGTTTGTTTGAAGGATTTTCGGTTGTTACATTATTTTGTATTCCTATGATTAGACACTGTGCTGGAATCCACTCCATGAAGGGTGGTATAGATTTAAAAAAAAAAAAATAAAGCAGCTCAAGCATTAGCAGAAGCAATGTCCATTGTTGACCAAGGCTGCTACACTAAAAGTGAGAAGTCCTCCATTGTGACATGTCAGTCCCGGTTGGATGACTTGCCAGGGAACTTTTTGTGGGTTGTAAGGTAGAGGAGAGAGAAAGAGAGAGAGAGGAGGAGGAAGAGGAGAGATAGCGTTAGTCAGAGGTAGCCCTTTTACTAGTTAGGGAGCCATGTTATTGGTTGGGGATTATAGTATTAGCTAGGGGGTTATAGTTTTAGCTAGGGGGTTAGAGATTGTTAGTAAGAGAGAGTCATTTTATTAGTTAGGGGTTCATAACATTAGCTAGGGGGGTTAAGAGTTAGGGAGTTACTGCGAAAAAGGAAATTGTATCTTTGAAAATGTAAGTAGGAATTCTGTTTTCTGCTTCTAATGCTACCTATGTAGAACCCTAGGGGACCATCCCTCTCTAGTCATGGCGGGATTATTCTCAAAAGATTATGCTGAAGACCAGTTGAAATGGTTCAGATAAAGTGCCTTGCCTTTTTCCTTTGTAGGCATAATTACAAGAAGGCCATCTCTATGTTTGGAAAGTCTTTTGACATTATTTTCTTATTGGGTCCTCCTCATGGCCACAAGATGATCATGACAGCAAATTCATGTCAGGCCCAGAAGTGTCAGGTGCCCAAGTTTAATGAAGATACTACAACACAGTTTCTCACCACCTTCTCTCCATTCTGTCCTTGGTTGAAAAGGCTATGCATGCTCTTACAAACATGTTGCAGATGGTGCAAAGTCCACCCCCTGGTCAGAAAGAAGGAACCTGAGATCCAAGTCATCTATGTGAGGCCCAATAACCAGGGGGTGGAGACAGCTGGCTCTGAGAGTTCAGGGAGGAAATGTCTTATGCTGCGGGGGAATTATTATGAGGCTAGTGAGAATGTGTCTAACTGGGTAAAAAGAGGCAGGTCTCTGATTCACAAAGACTTTGGAGGCATCTCTTTGGAAGATGGAAGAAAATAATTATTTTGCTTTACTTATGTCTTTTCCCATTATCCCATCAACTAAGTTTGTCCCTAGAAAACAGATTTACCCTCTGAAGAAACCAAGCTGAGAAAGCCAAGGCCTACTGAGTATGGACCACCACCACCACCTTCCTCACTGAGAGTCAGCATGCTGCAATAGTTAGCTCAGGGGTGACAAGGTGCCACCTGTGGGCACACATAGGTCCACAGAGGCCTTCTCTGGTACCCACTGGGTCCCCTCAAAAAATTAGGTTTGAAACAAGCATTTTATTTTAGTCAACAGAATTAGAGCCTATGATAGTTTCCCCAGTTGTTCTAATGTGTGTATGGGTCCAAAAATATTGGTGACTCCTGAATTAGGGACCTTGGACACCAGGGTTCAAATCTGCGCTCACCCTTTAAGCTTAATTGGGTGACCTTGGGCAGTTATTGTCTCTTAGCCTAACCTACCTCATAGGGTTGTCATGAGGATAACATGGGCAGCGGGGAAGCATGTCAACTTGGGCTCCTAAGAGGAAGGGTGCAATATTAAACTATAATAGTCAATGAATACATATCATTCAATATCACTGATCATCTTTTGTCTTCCATCCAGATGATCTCTTCATAGAGGACTTATAAAGAGGATCTGTTGGGTGAAGTTCCTGCGGCAGAAAAGTTCACAAGAAAGAACAGGAAAGGACATAAGTTATGCCTTGGATTTTTATGCAACATGGTCTAGACTGCTGCCATATTCCAACGGGCACCAGTTGGATTCTGACTTATCCCTGGGCTTTCTAAGGCTTTGGAAATGGGACTGATAAGGAATTGACCTCTTACGTGTGTCTGAACTTTGGTGGGAGTGGGCAGGAGCCCCTGAGTGGCCAATAGACGTGATGTTGCAATTGGGCAGGGGCATCACTAGGGCGGTGCAGCAGGTGCGGGCCACACCGGGTGACACAATGAGACGGGGGTGACACCCAGAGCCGCCCCTCCCCCAGGTACTGCCGGGAAGCGAGGCAGGCAGACGGAGAGCTGCCCTGCCCGCGCTAACATGTGGAAGGCGACGGCGGCGGCCGCAGCACACAGGAAAAGAGAGGAAGCCCGTGCAGCCGTGGAAGGCGCAGGGGAAGAGCAGGAAGCTAACAGGCGGAGAGCTGCCCTGCTCCCGCCCTGCGCTAACATGTGGAAGGCATGGCGCGGCAGCAGTGGCTCGCTCACCTCGCTGTTGGCTAGCACGCCTAGTCTGGAGGACAGCGTGCATGCCAGAGCCTGAGGGGATGGCAGGCAGGCGGAGAGATGGTTTTAGCCTGGCCCGGCGGTGCTTTCAGTGCCTGCCACAGCAGTGGGTCCTTCTCCTTCCTCCCCACCCACCTCTGGCCGCTCTCTGCCTTCTCTCTTCCCTGCTGCTGCTACTGCTGCTGCTTTGCCAGGCAATCCAGCCTCCCTCTTGGTCTTCACTACCGGGTCAGGCTTGAAGGAAAGCGAGTGTGTGAGCCAGACAGACATATCCCCACCTTGCTCCCACCTCCTGCTCCAGCATACACAGCCCGCCCTCCCCCTTCTCTCCCTTTCATCCAGTTACTGTACAACTAGTATTCTCTCTCTCTCTCACACACACACACACACGCACAAACGACAGAATCCTGGCTGCTGCTTCATCTGCCATGGCTAGCAGCTGACACCGCGCGCTGCAGCTAAAGAAACGGAGAGGGGGAAAGAGTCGCCCTTCCTTCCTTCCTTCCTCCCCTCCCACCTTCCCCCATTCCTCATCCCCTCTTCATCCTCCCTTCTCTCCCCCAGTTCAGGGAAGAGGAGCAGTAACAGCAGGAGCAGCCCTCACCCGCCCCTCTCAGAGCCTCCCCAACCTCCCCTTTTTCCTTACCACCAGCTAAAAGGAAACTCCAAGGACACCCCAAGGCAAAAGAGACAGTGAGGGGGGGAATAAAAGGGGGGGACAGCCCATCCCTTCCCCTGACCCCCACACATGGCAATGTCCAAGGGCTTGAAGAAGACAAGCCACTGGACTAGCCGAGTCCATGAGTGTATTATAGTGAGGAACCAGGCACGGGCGTCACTAGGGCGGTGCGGCAGGGGCGGGCCGCACCGGGTGACACCAACCATAGTGATGCCACTGCAATTGGGACTGTGTGACCAAGGATACTGGACAACTGAGACTGAGCTCATAGCAGATGCCTTTCTCTGGAAGATTTTCACGTGGAATTAAGTGCTTGGTGGGGAGGTGGATATTTTTGGAGGTTATTACATTATGGGTTTGTTGTATCTTTTTGAAATAACTTTGAAATAAATTCTATGGTATTAAAAAAAATTGTCCAAATATTTCTTCAACTTACAGTTTTCACAAAGTGGTGGGTGGGTGAGCATGAGGAAGCATAGCTGGACAAAGGCAAGATTAAGGGCAGCATCGGAGCATAGCTATAAGGACTGGTCCTTGGAGTGTTTGGTCTGGAGCTGGTTTTGCACTAAAATGGGAGGGCAGAGATTTATTTTGAGGGGGGTTATGGTGTACCCGTTGTCCTAGACGGATATGCTGATGGGAGGATTAGCCTGACAGTAAGGAGATCCCCCTGTGAGGGTGGAGAACTGATTAAGATGGTGCTCTTCTGGGGTAAGGTACTGCAGGCAGCAGTGACAGGATATCTTTAGTGACTCACCCTTGGAGGAAATGGCTTATCTGGACCTATTTCAACATTTATGAAATGTTACGGCAGAGGAGCACAATCATAATCTCAGCTGATGTGACATGACCCCCACCACCTTCCTAGCCTCAGGTTTGGGAGGAAATCTGAGGGATAATTGGTCTCTTAGAAAGAAGTAACACAGAAACTTCGCCGCCAAGTGGCTGGCTCCCTGGACATCTCTCCTGCATGAGAGGACTGAGGTCACTTCCTTAGCCACCAGGAAGAGAGAAAACCCTGCATATCTCCATTTCTTAAGTGTGAGTTACTCAGCTAACAAGCATCCACCCATCCACATCTCAAAGTGGGTTTCGCTAGCAAGGGCAGCCAAATTTTGGAGTGGACTTTTAAAACACATAAGAAATACCTTATGCTTCTGCTAGCTACAAGTGCAGTACAATTTTACCAGGCTACATGCAAGGTGCTGGCTTTGGTGCATAAAGCCCTATACAGCTTGGGATGATATCTGAAAGATCGTCTTACCCTTTATATATGCAGTCGATCACTGTGCTCTGCAGGCAAGAGGCTCCTGCAGATACCATCGTATCAGGAAGTAGGAATGGGAGAAAATTCCTGAAAGTTGGACTTGACACGGGCTTTTCCAATTGTTCACATGTTCTTTCTGTTTGCAAAGCAACCATGTTTGCTGTGATCTTCAGTGGCTTCAGTGCAAGTTCCACAGACCAAAGAACATAGGGCAAGGCAATCTTTCGAACAAGCTGCTCCCAAACTGTTGAGGGCTTTAAAAGTCCGCGACCAGAGACAAGTATTAAATACTAGATAACTTTTGCATTCACAGCTAGCAGCAGCACCAAAAGCGTAGAGAAGGACAGACACTGGGAAACATTGAGACAGCCCAGCCCAGGGCAGGGCCTGGAGAGTGGCCATATTGGTTCCTCTTAGATCTGCCTTTCTGACAGGTAAAATAAAGAGGGCACAGAGCCAAGGATGACTAAAGGGAAAACAGCAGCAAGCCAGAGGAGCTATAAGTGGACAGTTTTCATGGTGTGGTCCTCCAAGGATCTGTTTAACATAAGGATGGAAATTTTGGGTCTCTCAGTTTCTCATTTTTCCAATCTTAAAATCAGTTCTCCACATTTCTGCAGCAATTTGCAATTTTTTAAAAAACAAAATCCTCATGAACATTCTTCAGCAAATTAGTGTGCATTTCCCCTAATAAACACCCTTTTGTAGACAGTTTTGGCTAATGTACACTTTTTTGCAAGCCATTTTTCAGCATGTAATGCATTTTTGCATGTTACTTTTATTCACATATTCATCTGAAAGCACATTTTCCGCTAATATATGCATTTTTGTAAACATTGTTTGGTAGGCTAACTGCATTGCAAAATTTGAATAAGTGTAAATTTCAAAAGATGCCTGTGTTTCGGCTCTCATGTTGTTTAGGAAAGTGCAAAGATGATAGATTCAGCTTGAAATGTGAAATGAATTGAAATTCTCGCCCATCCCTAATTTAACATAAAATGTGTTATTTATTGTAAAGTTATCTGGAGCAGGATGGACAATGGTTCCCGTTCACTTATATTAATTTTTGGAGACGACAGATCTGGCATTCTGAAATCCCAACCAGACTGTTTCAAAAATACAATTTCTTAGCATCTGTCCTTCTCTATGCTTTTGGTATTGCTGCTGCTAATTTCTTCAGGCTGGGTAACCAGGCAACTTTGATGGATTTGGGTTTATTTATGCATTTATTTATTTATTTAAAATATTTCTATCCTGCCCTTCTACCCTATAATAGGGCACTCAGGGTGGCTTACAATAAAATTGAGCCCGTACATAATAAAATTGTACACAATAAAAATCACAAAAACATTAAAATAAATTAAAATACATAAAATGAAATTAAAATACATTATAAGGCTTCTTGGGGTAGAGTATTCCAAAGCTTAGGGGCCACAGCTGAAAAGGCTCTGTCCCGCGTGCCTGTCAGTCTAAAGTCTTTCACTCCAGGCACACAGAGGAGACCTGAGGCAGATGATCTTAAATCCCAGGCAGGTACATATGGGCGTAAGAGGTCCCACAGATGCATTGGTCCAAGGCCATTTAGGGCTTTAAAGGTCAGAACCAGCACTTTAAATTGACCCTGGAAACAAATTGGGAGCCAGTGGAGTCAATAAAGCACAGGAGTGATATGCTCCCTGTGCAGTGCTCCAGTTAACATTCTGGCTGCTGCGTTTTGAACCAACTGCAATTTCCGAATCGTTTTCAAAGGCAGACCCACATAGAGTGTGTTACAGTAATCAAGCCTCTGTGTCACCAATGCATGTGTCACTGTGGCCAAGTCAACTGCTTCCAGGAACGGATGCAGCTGGTAGACCAGTTTGAGTTGGCCCAAAGCACTCCTGGCTACCACAGCCACCTGATATTCAAGCAGCAGGGCGGGATCCAGGAGGACTCCCAAACTGCAGACCTGCTCCTTCAAGGGGAGTGCAACCCCACCCAGAATAGGTTGCAACCCTATCCCTGGTGCAGTTTCCCCCTTGACTAGCAACAGTTCTATCTTGTCTGGATTAAGTTTCAGTTTGTTAGCCCACATCCAGCCCTTCACATCCTCCAAGCACCAGTTTAGGATGAGCACTCCCTCTCTGCAATCAGGTGGTAGGGAGAGATAGAGTTGAGTGTCATCAGCATATTGATGACATTGTACTCCGGATGACCTCTCCCAGTGGTTTCATATAAATGTTAAAGGGCATGGGAGACAGAATTGAACCCTGCGGTACACCATAGGCCAATGGCCAGAGGGACAAGCAGTAGTCTCCCAGCACCACGTTCTGGCTCCTGTCCATCACGTAGGACTGGAGCCTCCATAAAACAGTGCCTCCCAATCCCATCCCAGCTAGACTGTCCAGAAGGATACCATGGTCAATCATATTGAAGGTCCAGCAGCACCAACAGGGATGCACTCCCCCTGTCTGATGCCTGGTGTAGGTCATCAAGCAGGGTGACCAAGGCAGTCTCTGTCCCATGACCAGGCCTGAAGCCCAATTGAAAAGGGTCTAGATAGTCCGATTCATCCAGGAAAACTTGGAGCTGATCAGCTCCCAAAAGGGGAGATTAGAGACTGGGCGGAAGTTGTTAAGATCCGCAGGGTCTAACGAAGGCTTTTTTAACAAAGGTCTTATCACAGCCTCCTTCAACAATGTTGGCATAGAACCTTCCCTTAGGGAGGTGTTAATTAAATATGCCAACCAGTCAAACAGTCCCACTCTGGCAGATTTGATTAACCAGGATGGGCAATGGTCAAGAGAACAAGTAGTGGCCCTCAATTATCCCAGAATCCTGTCCACATCCTCAGGCTTTACAAGCTGAAACATATGACCAGAGGAAGCCTCAGGGACATCTGGCACAACTGTAGTTAATGAGGAGGCCAAGTCTGTCCGAATACGAGCAATTTTGTCTGCAAAGTGCCTCGCAAACATGTCACAGCAAGCAACTGAGGGCTCAGAGTCTAATGTAGGGTCAGAGCCCAAAAGACCCCTGGACCACCCAGAAAAGCATCACCAGATGACACTGAGCAGATGCAATGGTGGCAGAGAAGTGAACTTTCTTCGCTGCCATCAACGCCACATGATAGGCTCAAAAATGAGCTCTAGCCTGTGTTTGGTTGGAAGCAGATTGAGTTTTTCTCCATCGTCGCTCTAGCCGTCGTTCCTGCCACTTCATCAGGCCCAAGGTTTGAGTAGACCAAGGTGTATTATGGGCCTTCCCTGGTGGGAGAGGGCGCTTTGGAGCAATAGTGTCCACCGCCCGGGTCACCTCCGTATTCCAAAGATTGACCAGGGCTTCGGCAGTATCGCCAGCCATGCTGGGAACATTCCCCAGAGCATTCAGGAAACCATCTGGATCCATGAGTCTCCAGGGGCGGACCATCTTAATCGGCCCTTCAACCCTGCGAAGGTTACCAGAGGCACAAAGTCTAAACCTTGTCAGGTGGTGATCTGTCCATGACAATGGAGTCACTAAGAACCCCTCCACCCTCAGATCACCTTCTTCCTGTCCGAATAAAACACAAGATCAAGTGTGTATCCTGCCACATGTGTTCATCCAGATGATATTAGAGACAGACCATTGGTTGTCATGGCAGCCATGAAGTCCTGAGCCGGGCCTGTGAGTCTAACCTCGGCATGTATGTTGAAGTCAGCCAGGACAATCAGCCTGGGGAACCTCAAAACCAATGCCGAGACCAGCTCCACCAGCTCAGGGAAGGAGACTGTTGGGCAGCGAGGTGGATGGTACACCAACAGAATCCCCACTCTGTCTCCTTGACCCAACGCCAGGCATACACACTCAAAGCTGGAGGTGTTAGGGACACATCCTGGGCAATAACCAAAAACTAGATCATGGGGTTCTGGTGGAAAGCTCATGGAACTGATCACTTGAGTGTGATGCAGTAATTAAACAAACAGAAAACCAAATTCAGCGTTAGGAATTTTTAGGAAAGGATTAAAAATAAAACAGCCAATATTCCTTTATTGAAACATGTCATCTTGACAGAATTGGAATATGTTGTACTGTTCTAGCAGCCCCAGCTGGAAAGTATATTGTAGAACTGGAACAACAACAGAAAAGAGCAAGTAAAGGGGTGAACAGAGATCAATGTTTTCCCTGCCCCACATTACTAGAATGGGGACAGCCAATGAAATAGCTCAGTCAGATATTTTACAGTAAGTCCTTCTTCATCCAATGAATTACTTTGTTTCCAACATGCAGGTGGAAGCAGTATCCTATCTACTGTGCCTTGTTACCATCCTGAGAGCTCATCCAAAAACAGCAGCTTTTAGTGAAGGTAGTATGAGAAGATTTTTTGCAAAATTCAGTGGTATTCCACAGAACTGCATTGCCACCTATTAATCAACTGAAACAAAGCATTCCTTTTTATCATTCAAGGTAAAAGCAAGAAATGAAAGGAACTGAGCTTTGTTCCTATAATGTGAGCTGGAGCAGCCACTACATCAGCACAAAATGCCACATGGTGGCAGCATTTGACTCTTCAATATCTAGGTGTAATCAGTGAAATCAATTCTTCTATCATTTTTCCATGCTCAGATTCCCTCAGGTTTGATTGCTGATTCAATAACGATCCCATCAGACAAATCATTCAGCTTTGAAGCCTCACAAGAATATTGTCTATTATGATCAGCCCTTCTGTTAAACTGATGTCAAACGATGCTCCAGGATTTCAGTGCTGAGTTCCTCAACTTCAGACCAAACTAGGGCATATTTTCATAAGGTAATAGGCCTGATCAAGAGATGTGCAGGTTATCTCCCATCCAGATGGCAGATGGGCACGTATATTTCCATCTGTATTACAAGTGGTCAAAATTTTAATTGATAAATTAGATTTGCAAACCCAATCCATCTCTCTTAGAGACAAAGCAGGGCAAAGAAGATACAGCATTGGGTCTATTGAGGTCCACTGAGATGCAACATCGATCCAGTGCTGGGCAGTATCCATACTTTCCCTTTTTTTCAAGGGCACTCTCAGCACTCTCCTCTTTAAGCTGGAAAGGATCAGTCTTGTGCTGGGCTGGGAGCAGTAGCAGCTAATAGCTCCATGTCATGGGGCAGTAGAATCCACGCCCAATTCCCAGAGTGAATCCCACTACCCCACTGACACGGAGCCACTAGGTGACACTTAGAAATGGCAAAGATTTCTCTGTTGCCACTTCTGGCTGCATCCCAATCTGATATGTGGTTAGTGCATGACCTACCCCAGCCCTCTTCACACAAGAGAAGGTACTGGTCAGGGGCATTGCTTAGTACATAAGACCTGGAGCAAAGGACCATGACACATTAAATTTACCGGTGCCATATACAGATGCAGATTTAGGTCTGTGAGCAAATTAGATGATGAGTGGCTGGTGTCTCACTACTACTGCACTTTGCAGTATGCTCAGCAGCCTTGCAATCAAAATAAACCAAAACAAAGGAGAGGGGGGAAGGGCAAGAGATCCGGGGCTCGGTCAAAAGACCTGGAGCTTGGGCCCCCTGGACCAACCCCTAACAACACCCTGCTTTCATATCTCTCTCTCTCTCTCTCTATCTCTCTCTCTCTCTCTCATTCTAGCTGGGCAAGTTTATTTATTTATTGGATTTATATCCCGCCCTTCCTCCCAGTAGGAGCCCAGGGCCGCAAACAAAAACCCTAAAAACACTATAAAACATCATAAAAACAGACTTTAAAATATATTTAAAACATCTTTAAAAATATGTTAAAACAAAACATCTTTAAAAACATCTTTAAAAAAGCTTTAAAAATATCTTAAAAGCAGTTCCAACACAGAGGCAGACTGGGATAAGGTCTCTACTTCAAAGGCTTGTTGAAAGAGGAAGGTCTTCAGTAGGCACCAGGAAGATAACAGAGATGGCACATTTCTAATATTTAAGGGGAAGGAATTCCAAAGGGTAGGTGCCGCCACACTAAAGCTCCACTTTCTATGTTGTGCGGAACGGACCTCCTCATAAGATGATACCTGCAGGAGGCCCTCACCTGCAGAGCGCAGTGATCAACTGGGTATATAAGGGATAAGAACAGTCTTTCAGGTATCCTGGTCCCAAGCTGTATAGGGCTTTGTACAACAAAACTAGAACCTTGAACTTGGCCTGGTAGCAAATGGGCAGCCAGTGCAATTCTTTCAGCAGCAGAGTGACATGTTGGAGATACCAGGCCCCAGTGAGCAGTCTCACCACTGCACTTTGCACCAGCTGCAGCCTGTGGACCAATCTCAAGGGCAACTCCGCATAGGGCACATTACAGTAATCCAGTCTGGAGGTTACCAGTGTGTGGACAACAGTGCTCAGGCTACCCTTGCCAAAAACAGCTGCAGCTGTCTTACTGGCCAAAGCTGGTGAAAGGCACTCCTAGCCACGGAGGTCACCTCAGCATCTAGCGACAAAGATGGATCCAGGAGCACCCCCAGACTATGCACCTGCTCCTTCAGAGGGAGTACGACCCCATCCAAGCAGGCAACTGACCAATTATCTGAACTCGGGAACCACCACAGCGTCTCTGCCTTGCTAGGATTAGATTCAGTTTATTGGTCCTCAACCAGCCCACCACTGAATCCAGGCACCGGTCCAGGACTTGCACAGCCTCTCCTGATTCAGATGTTACAGAGAAGTAGATGGGTATCATCAAAGTACTACTGACACCTCGCCCCAAATCTCCTGATGACCACTGCCAAGAGCTTCATACAAATGTTAAAACAGCATGGGGGACAAGATGGTACCCTGCAGCACCCCACAGCACAGCTGCCAGGGGGCCGAAGGACAATCTCCCAATGCTATTCTCTGAAAATGACCTTGGAGATAGGATCAGAACCATTCTAAAACAGTGTCTCCAATACCCATCTCATCAAGTCGGCCCAGAAGGATACCATGGTCAATGGTATCAAAAGCCGCCAGGATATCAAGTAAGAATAACAGAGTCGCACTCCCTCTGTCCTCCCAATAAAGGACATCCATCAGGATGACCGAAGCCAATTCAGTCCCACAACCACGCCTGAACCCAGACTGGAATGGGTCAAGATAATTGTTTCATCCAAGAGAGTACTTGCAATTGCAATGACTTGCAGTTGAGGTGCAGAGCAGTGGGAGGAAAGGCTGTATAGGGGTGCCAGGCCTTACTGAATGTATACTTTGTCTCTCAGGTCAGGAGTGTTGCCTGCTGATTAACTGGAGTTAACATTTTAATTGACCCCTGCATCTTAATCAATCAGTTAATTAAAGCTGCAACCCTAGTGACTGCTGCCTCACTTTCACGGGATGTGCAAGAACACTCAGCAGAGGAACATGCCAGCAGCAGCTACACACAGCAGGGCTGCTCAGTGCTATAAGAGCTGTTTTGCAGAGGAGGGAACCACCTGAACTGAACAATGTTTTCAGGAGATTCTGAGGGATCAAAGTTCAACAACACCGTGAGTTGATGTAAAAGGCTAAGATATCCTTCTAATTGAAGATGACATCATGCCACTGTCTCCTACAGTCTTTTTCCAAGTTGTATAGCCACAACCTACTCCAGTACCTTGCCTAGGAAAAAGATATTTGTGAGTGGTCCATACTTGTTAAGATCCTCAGAGCCAAGGAGGGATTATTTAGGAGCAGCCTCTCTTCCAGTGATTGGAAGTCCTTGGGTAGTTCCATCTCCAAAGGAAGCCTTAACTACCTCTTGGACCCAGCTGATCATCCCTCTCCTGCTGGAGATTATAAGCCAAGATGGGCAAAGGTCAAACAAAGAAGTGGTAGATTGCCTTCCTCTCAGCATCTTGCTCACATGTCGCAGCAAGACCAAAGAGCAATTACCTCACCTCAAAAAAGGTATTGTAGAGTTGGAAAAGGTTCAGAAAAGGGCAACCACAATGAACAAAGGAATCGAGCAACTCCCCCATGAGGAAAGGTTGCAGCATTTGGGGCTTTTTAGGTTAGAGAAAAGGCGAGTCAGAGGCGACATGACAGAAGTTTAAAAATTATGCATGGCATGGAGAGAGTGGATAGAGAAAGGTTTTTGTTCCTCTCTCATAATACTAGAACTCGTGGACATCCAATGAAGCTGAATGCTGGAAGATTCAGGCCAGATAACAGAAAATGCTTCTTCACACAGTGCATAGTTAAGATATAGATCTCGCTCCCAAAGACAGTAATGGCCACCAATTTGGACGGCTTTAAAAGAGGGTGTTGTCTGGTGTAGTGGTTAAGGTGTGGGATTGCGACCTGGGAGACCAGGGTTCAAATCCCCACACAGCCATGAAGCTCACTGGGTGACCTTGGGCCAGTCACTGCGTCTCAGCCTCAGAGGAAGGCAATGGTAACCCCCCTCTGAATACCGCTTACCATGAGAACCCTGTTCATAGGGTCGCCATAAGTCAGGATCGACTTGAAGGCAGTCCATTTCCGTTTCAAAAGAGGATTAGGCAAATTGATGGAGGATAATGGTATCAAAGGCTACTAGCCTTGATGGCTGTGCTCTGCCTCTGCAGTCAGAGCATTGTGCTTCTGAATACCAGTTGCTGGAAACCATGGAGGGTGAGAGTGGTCTTGTCCTCAGGTCCTCCCTGTGGGCTTCCCATGGGCATCTGGTTGGCCACTATGAGAACAGGATGCTGGACTAGATGGACCACTAGCCTTATCCAGCAGGGTCTCCTTATGTTCTTATTGTGTTATGTAAAAATGAAAAAAAAACACGATGAAAGGAAATTGGTAATAAAAGCCCCCTTCCCCCTTGTGAGAACACACTAAAGGGAACTAAGAGAGGCTGCTCTGGAGACAATTAGCAGGATGTTCATCAAACCAAACTACTATGCCCAATTTGTAAAAAATAAAATCACTTGCCTTCTTCCTGACTTGGATGTCACAGTAATAGCAGAATCAAGAGGTGGATGCTGTTATCGCTCTGTCTGGTCAGGTTGCTATGGTTACCTTTCAGTTTGGTCAGCCAGAGGACATGGACAGATTAGATGGAGAATTTAAACCTAGTTGGGGTTCCAGAATGGTTTTGGAGCTAAATCATCTTTGTGGCTCTAGTAGATTATCTAAGCGAGGACTTGGATGTGGGGGAAGGGCAGAGGGGTAAAACTATTGATTCCCCTGGACCTCTCAGCAGATTTTGATACCATCAATCATGGTATCATTCTGAGTAAACAGCTTGCAGGGATGAGGCTGGTCCTTTCTGGACCTCCCAGAAAGCGATGCTCTACCCCGTGGCCTTTGATAAGCAGTTTGCCTCAAGGAATCATATTACTTCCCGCGCATTTTAATGGGCATGAATCTGCTGGAAGAAGTCATCTGGAAGTTTCAGCTGAAGTAACATCAGTAAGCAGAGGTCACTCTCTACCTCCCATTTCTATGTTCTGGCGACAAGGCAGCAGGTGTGGGCTCAGTTTTGACATACTTGGGCACAGAAACAGAAACTTAATCCTGACACGATGGAAAGAGAGGTTCTGTCAGCCTCTTCTAGATGGGATTGCCCTCTCCCACAGGACCAAGACAGACGCAGTTTGGGGTACCTCTGAAATAGACATTGTTCCTGGATATCCAAGTGATGTTGGTTGCCAGGTATGCTTTTCATCAGCTTCATCTGGATAGCCAATTGCGGCCTTTCCTGGAGAAAGTGGTTCTGTCCTCAGTTACTCATACTGTTATTGCCTCCAGACAAGGGACGGAAAGATCTGTCCATTGGTTCTCTCCGTTTCTCATTTTCTTCTATCTTAAATTCAGTTCTCCATATTTCTGTATCAATCCGCCATTTTAAAAAAATTCTCTCCCGAAAATTCTCTAACATTTTAGTGTGAATTTCTCCTAATAAACACATTTTAGTAGGCAGTTTTGACTAATGTACACATTTTTGCAAGCAATTTCTCATAATAATGCATTTCTGTATGTTATTTTCACTCATATATTCATTTTTATGCACACTTTTCCCTGACATATGAATTCTTGTAAACATTGTTTGGTAGGTGAACTGCACTGGAAAATTCAAATGTGTGAATTTTGAAGGACAGCTATGTTTCGGTTCTCATATTGTTTCAGAAAGTGTGAATTTGATAGATTCAGCTTGAAATGCAAACTGAATCGAATTTCTCTCCCTAATCATCCCTAATCCAGACTGGACTAGTGCAATATGGAGCTGCCTTTCAAGACAATTCAGAAACTACAACTGGTACAAAATGTGGATGTCAAAAAGCTGGTTGTTGTGTGATGATTGGAGAATATGATGCCTATTTTCCAGCAATTGCATTGGTTTTCTGTTTGTTACTGGGCTCAGTTTAAATTGCTTTAAAACCTTAAGGGCTGAGACTAGGTTACCTTAACGACCAACTTTGCCCATATGAACCTGCCTAAGGGGGCTTCTGGGTGGGACTTTACAGTAGAATCAGTGCTATTCAGGCACCATCCACGAAATGTAGTAGTTTATTATTATTTATTAAATTTATATTCTGCCCTTCCTCCCAAAAGGAGCCCAGTAAGGCAAACAGATGATAAAGCACTAAAAATATTGGATTTCGATTCCTGCATTGCGCAGGGGGTTGGACTTGATGGCCTTATAGGCCCCTTCCAACTCTACTATTCTATGATTCTATAAAAAACAGAGCTTGGAAAAGTTACTCTTTTAAACTACAACTCCCATCAGCCCCAGCCAGCATGGCTACTGCACTGGGCTGATGGGAGTTGTAGTTCAAAAAAGTAACTTTTCCAAGCTCTGATAAAACATATTCAAAACAAAACTTATTAAAAACATCTTTGAAAACATGATAGAAAACAGTTCCAATACAGATGCAGACTGGGATAAGGTCTCTAGTTAAAAGGCCTGTTGAAAGAGGAAGGCCTTCAGTAGGTGTCGAAAAGATGGCAGAGACAGTGCCTGTCTAATATTTAAGGGAAGGGAATTCCCAAGTGTCTGTGCTAGAGCACTAAAGCCCCGCTTCCTACGTTGTGCAGAATGGACTTCCTAAAAAGATGATACTTGCAGGAGTCCCTCACCTGCAGAGCACAGTGATCAACTAGATATATAAGGGGTGAGACAATATTTCAGGTATCCTGATCTCAAACTGTACAGGGCGTAATAGACTAAAATCAGCACCTTTAATGTAGCCTGGTAACTAATTGGCAGCCACTTGCCAGTGTAATTCTTTCAGAAGGGGAGCAACATGTTGGCGATACCCTGTGCCAGTAAGCAGTCATACTGCCACATTTTGCACAAGCTACATCTTCTGGACCAACCTCAAGGGCAACCCCACATAGACCACATTACAGTAATCCAGCCTGGAGGTTACTAGTGTATGGGTGACAGTGGCCAGGCTATCCCAGTCCAGAAAAAGCTGTTGTCTTATCAACTGAAACTGGTAAAAGGCCCTCCTAGTCCATACTTCTGTTACATTTAATCCAGATTTTCCTTTACTGTGGAAAATCTGCTAAGTAAAAGGAACCGATTATACATCTGCAGTTAGCATTGGCATTGAAGTTCATTAACACATGTTGGGGGCAGGCAGTTTATCATGTGTGCTGTGGTGATGTTTCTGTGGGTGTTCCCTATCGCCATCGCCCCTACTTCTGCTTGCACCTTACCTTAGCACAGCCAAGGCAGGGGGCATGAAGAAAGCTGGTTTCTTCCTTTTCTCCCCCGAAGTAGACACAACAGAAATGGGGGTGGAGATGGAGCTGTGACAGAACACAATGGCTGAACGAGGGTCAGTTGGGAGTCCGGAGAAAGGGTCTTTCAGCCCCCGCAGAAGATGGCTTATTTCACAAAGTGGGGAGGCTCATGTTTGGGGCCTGGAAGGAAGCAGGTTGCAGGCAACTGCTCCAAAGACCACTGGTCAATTCCCTGCTGCTCTCCTCCTCCTGCCTCTGTGCTCAGAGCAATCGTCACATTCTCCCCACCAATGGAGGCTGGTCCATAAGGGCGAAAGGGACTCTGCCCCATCAACCTCAGTCTGATTTCTTAGTTACAATCAATCAGAAAGTGGGGCTGGCTGTCATTGGTCTGGTTCCACCTATCACTGACTCTGGCTCAACCTACTGTTGGCCTCCCTGCATTCTGCCCTGCTAGCGCCACTGTTCCCTTCGAGCATGAAAGGGCAGGGGTGCTTCCTGCCACCCTACCCACCCCAAGAGGTTCCCTAACTTAGGAGGAGTGTTGGTACTTTAAATTAAGCAGAGCTTGGAAAAGTTACTTTTTTAAACTACAACTCCCATCAGCCCCAGCCAGCATGGCCACTGGATTGGGCTGATGGGAGTTGTAGTTCAAAAAAGTAACTTTTCCAAGCTCTGAAATTAAGGATGCAGGTTCTTTCAGTTTTATGCCTCCACAATCTATCTTGATGCTTCCTGTCCACACTAGTGGGTGATGCTTGGTGGGATATTGCATAGGCTCCACCCATAGCACACCCTCTCTGATGGAAACCTGGGGTCCACTGTGGGCATTTAAAAAAAATGGAGATGCAAGTTTTCCAGTATACCAGAATTGCCCAAAACAACAGGTTAACAACTAATTTAAAAATATGTGTGCCCCCCCGACCAGCCCCTCCAGCAGCTCACTGAGGAACACCTTGCCAACAGAAGTAGGGGATGTGGTGATAGATGGCACCCAGTGACCTGTCACCACATAGGTAAAAAAACCCACACCCACACAATGATCTTCAGTACATCTACAGTTGGGCAACATGGAATTTGATGTTTGATTTGGTTCATGTGTGGACGAACTTCCACAGAAGCGCATACGGAAAAAATCAGAGCTGTGCAACTCATGTGCACATTAATACTCTGCTGTGTACACACTCAAAACCCCCAGCTGTGATCAACAGGAAGCAATAAAAGTTCAGAACCTGCAAGCAATTGCAGCCATGCAATCAGGCAACTATTTGCTATGCTCTGCCAACAGAGATTCAGCAGGCTCCTTCCGTTTTACCTTTCAAACGCCTGCTGCAGGGCCTCATTATTACTTTCGTGGGCCCTAGGCACTTTTGCCTTCGTGGGCCCTTTCCTCCATAATAATATAAATATTAAAAATTATTTTTGATATAACTTTAAATACTTCAACATTCTATTTTATTTTCTGTTTTAGGCAAAATTTAATAGATTTTAGTGGGCCCTAAAATTTCATTTTTTTTTCTGATGTGAGAAAAAAATTAAAAGATTTTCTTCGACCCTAAAAGTTCATTTTTTTTCTTCTGATTTTAAAAGAAATTAAAACATTTTTGTGGGGCCCTAAAAGTAACGTGGGTCCTAGGCACTGTGCCTACTGTGCCTAATGGATAAGTCGGCCCTGGCCTGCTGAAAACCTTTCTGTCCTGGCAGGTTTATGCAGGCAATAAAGAATATATCTTTTCACAATAGTTGACCTTTGTTTTGATTGTCATTGTTGTTTTTCTTGTAAACCACGTTGATGTTTGCAACAAAAGGGAGGTATACAAATATATTTTAAAATAAATAACTATAAATATCCCCCACAGCCAAACAGCCATGTGGGATTGCAGGGAAATTGTGATGTTTGCCTCATTACTGCTGATGTGAGAGATGCATGGCTCTCCACAGTATTGCAGTTGCCCCCATGGTGCAGCTGAGCCACCGTACGAAAAGCCACATTCGGATAGAGGGCACTTTTGCTTTAGCTTCTTCAACATTACCGTAGGCTGTGTGGAGCTGGATTTTCTTTACACACAGTCACTGTTGGCCCTTTTCTTTCAATTAGTAGTGAGGATGGGTCTGCCCCTTGCCCCAGTCCTCCCTCCATTGCCTACAATTCTTATTTCATTCCTCCAAATGTGAGGCTCTTCCGGATCCATGAAGCCAGCACTCCACAACTGATTCTGAAGGGTGGTCTTTGTTTCAAAGATGTCTGTGGTTCACAGTCCAAGCCATTTCCTCTTCTAGCCTGTCAGCCTCTGGCATCCCTGCTTAAAGCTGCTGGGTGGTTTTATCCCCTCCTGCTGACATAATGGGATCAGTACACTGGCACCAGTGGTTCCCAAGGGATGCTGTCGCTTAGCAACTGCTCATACCCAAAAGGAAAAGGCTGAGAATGCATCTTGCCTATCAGATGTTTGTACTGTGTGCAAGCGGATCACACTTGCCAGCTGGGTGAGAGAAATACCATCCGGTGGTGGTGCTATATGCTCAGGCATCTACCCTCTTCATCTCCATCTCTGGAAAGAGGACCTCAAAATAGGCCTTTACTAAGAGGAAAGTGAAGATCTTGTGTTGGGCAGCATCCTCCCATCCCTAAGGATTAGAAAATCAGCACAACAATCTGTCTGCTCTTTAAAATCAATCAAGAAGAAAAAGAGGAAGAGAAAGTAGCATCAGAGAGTGAGAAGCATATTATGAACTACTCAAAGTGTCCCATAATACAATCGGTTGCAGAATAATAATACAGAGTAATAATCTGGTAGTGGGAATTCATGATTATTTTTCATCTACATGTTGAATTGTTCAAGCTATATTACTACACTAGGGGATTCGCCCCATGTGCTTGGTGCGCCAACCCCCCTGGACTCCCAAATACACACACACACACACACACACACAGAGAGAGAGAGAGAGAGAGAGAGAGAGAGAGAGAGAGAGAGAGAGAGAGAGAGAGAGAGAGAACTCCCAAAATGCCCCCCTGGAAACTCCCAAAGCGCTCCCCCCAGGCAACTCACAAAATGCCCCCAGAGGTACTTGCTGCCACCCTGTTTAGGCAGCTTACCAGTGTCCTGCCTGCCAGGTTGCCGTTGCCACCCCCCCACCTCAACTGCTTACTTGCCTCCTACATTCTCACTGCTGCCCACTCGCTCACTCACCAGACCCCTGGCTCGCACACCTCCTGCCTGCCCACTCACCTGCCCAGTCACCCTCCCTGCTCACTCACTTGCCATCCTTGCTTCCATCACTCCCTCACCTCGCTTGCCGGCTGTCCTGCCACCGTGCCCCACCCCCATGCATGATGGCTTACAAAAATACGTAGCTAGATACACACACACACAACCTGCTGCCAGATATTAATCGATCTGCTTTATAATTTTGTATTACTCTTCATGTTATATAAATTTGCAGTGCCCATACTTTTTTTATTAAAGAAAGCAAGACACATTGGGTAATTCACATGCACCAGCCATCACTCTGGGGAGAATTCACTTTCAGGCTAACCTCTCCTGCGGTGTGTATGCATGTGTTTGTGTACATACCCATGTGTGTTTTGATCATCTAGAGCAGGGATGGCTAACACTTTGGGGCTCAAGAGTCATATTCACCGGTGGACAAACCCCCAGGGGCTGCATGCCAGCAGTAATTGTGGCCGAAAGTGATTGTGGGGGGGGTCTCAAAAACTCTCATATATGTACCCACACAGGACACACACAGCTCCTCTCCTCAACCGATCCATTCAGATCAGATGAAGGCGAGATTATTGCCCCCTCCCTGCTCATCAAATGATCAATCTGATGATCAGAGAGGGAGCAGTTTGCATCCCCATCAGGGCACTGTGTTGAGCAGAGAGGTTTAAACCTCTCCGTCCAGCCCAGCACCCATGTCTAATTTAAATATTTTTATTTTTGTCACCACTGCCAAAATTGGCTGGGTCTTGTTGGGTTGGGGGGGGGAGAGTAAAATTTGCTTAGGGGCAACATCAAGCCCTTAAGCAATGGGGCTACCCATCTCTAATCTAGAGGTACCTGGAATGCCTCCCCCAATACACACACCTTTGTCAGATGACTAAGAATATTTTACCCATTCAATTGCCCCTTTGGTGGGCTCTGCGACAGTGCTTGCAGCATTGCTTTCCCTAAGCCATTAGTGCAGTTTCCCAAATACTTCCATCCTTAATCTCTCTTTTCTGTCTTCCTCCTCCCCATTTCCATCTTTAATTTCTGTCTTCCTTTTTTTGTTTCTTTCACAAGAGTAAATTCTTGCATTCTTCTTAAGGGACACAGTTAACAAGGTCTGGCATCCATTTCAATCTCCCCAAGCCCTACCCCTTAGTGGTGCCATCCAAGCAGGCCTCCGGGGGCAAACATCCAAGGCTCCACTTAGCAAAATGAGCAGGAAGGACCCCAAGCACTGCAAAGCTGGCATGCCACATTTAATTGAAGGAATACGTACTGCCATCCAAAAAGCCCACCCCCAAAAATAATTAAGTACAGAGTCTAAAATTACCTCATTGCGCCATTGTAGCTTCTCCCACTCCCCCACCCACCTGCTCTGGGCTCCTGGCTCTTTCTATTTCCTTCCAGCCCCATGACATGCTACTTCCATCCTATCAGCTCCTAGTCCTTTTCTTGACTTTAAGCACAATTAGGGTCAAACTAGATGTGATGCAAGAGATTATCAGGCTCTCCTGTAGCTGGTTCTTCCCTCCCAATTAGCAGCATTGTGGGGTCGCCCCCAGAAGTGCGGTGGAAAGGAAAACACCATCAAGGACGCAAAGCAATACCACACACACTGTACAGACGTTTTCCACACGTGACAACGCAGAGGAGGTGATTAACCACATCAAGCCAGGGTTGCAGTACTCTGCCAATGTGAGGAAGGTGAAGGTGACAGTCACCATCCAGGGCACTCCATGCACCATGGAAGTTGATTCGGGCTCAGGTTATACTATCATCTCATCGGAAACCTACCAGCAAATATTTCCTTGTGGGGACCCACAAGTTGTCCCTTTCCACTCCAAACTTACTGATTACCAGGAAAATCAGGTTTCAGTAAAGGGTGTCTGTGAAGTTGAGGTGCATTATCAAACTTCCCAGGGAAGTTTACAGTTATTGGTTGCTCAAGGGCATCGCACCAGTCTCCTTGGCTTGGACTGGTTTGAGCCATTGGGAATTGCTCTCACGGGGGTCCGCCAGATTGGTGAATCATTATGGGATGGCATCCTAAATGATTTCAAAGCTGTTTTTGATAAAGGTCTTGGGAAATATAAGGGGCCTCCTATTTCGTTGTTCTTGGATCCTACTGTGGCCCCTATCCGTATGAAACCCTGTTGTGTTCCGTTTGCACTGTGAGCAAAGATTGATGCTGAACTTGATCGCCTCATAGAGCAAGGCATCTTGGAGCCAGTCACTCCATTGAAGGCCAATGGTGACATCCGCATTTGTGGTGACTACAAGTGCACTATCAATAAAGCCCTGCGTCAGAATCCATATCCAATCCCAGTGGTGAGTCATCTTTTGGCATCACTTTCACAAGGAAAAGTTTTGTGAAGTTTGACCTGGCCCAGGCCTATCAGCAACTGTCTGTGGATGATGCTACTGCCAATGCTCAGACTATCACCACTCATCGTGGAGCATTCAGAGTAAAACACCTCCAGTTTGGTGTTTCAGAGGCCCCTGGAATCTTTCAGTGCTTAATGGAGGACATTCTCAAAGGAGTACCAGGTGCCATACCATATTTTGATGATGTCTTGGTTGCTGGCAACTCTATTGCTGGACTTGCCTCATGGGTGCAGGTTGTTCTGCACCGTTCTGCTGTTGCTGGTCTCCGGGTCAAGCATGAGAAATGTGTATTTGGTATTTCCCAAATTGAATTCCTTGGCTACAGTATCGGTGCCGCTGGCATTTGACCTACCCCAGAAAAATTTAAAGAAATTCATAAAGCTCCAGTGGCCCATAATAAACAGGAACTCCAAGCCTTCTTGGGACTCTTAAATTTCTATCATGTCTTCTTGAAGCAAGGCTACAGTGGCAGAACCATTGCATTGCCTTCTTGACAAGCATGCTGCATGGCAGTGGACAGCCCAGCATGATAAGGCATTCCGTGATGTAAAACACCTGTTATCCTCTGACAGCGTCGTGGTGCACTATGATGAACGGAAGCCCTTGATTCCCATGTGTGATGCATCTCCATATGGTATTGGAGCTGTGCTGTGCCACCAACTTGAGGACTCTCATGAGGTGCCTATCACTTTCTACTCCAGAACAATGTCTTCAACAGAACGGAATTATGCCCAAATTGATAAGGAGGCCCTGGCTATTGTGGCTAGCTTAAAATAAATTCCATAACTATGTCCATGGTCGACCATTCACTATTGCTACTGACCACAAGCCATTATTGGGATTGTTTGCCCCTAATCAGCAGACGCCTCAAATACTATCTCCACGCATGTTGTGGTGGGCGATTTTCCTGAATGCATATGATTACACATTGCAACATTGACCTGGCAGGAGCATTGCCCCTGCTGATGCTTTGAGCCACCTTTCTCTCTCTTCTGCTGGGGTTGAATTCCACTGAATGTGCTGTTGTTAGAGTCATTACCGGAACCACCCCTCCATGCTGGGAATATTGCCACTGCGTCATCCAAGGACCCAGTTCTTGCCCGTGTTCTCAACTAGGTGTGGAGGGGATGGCCATTAGGGAAGCTTGAGGAGAAATTCAGACCATTTGTATCCAAACAACATGAACTATCAGTGCACAAGGGATGCCTCCTGTGGGGAAATAGAGTTGTCATTCCTACTGTGTTGAGACATCGGGTGTTGGAGGCCCTGTATGTCGGACACCCTAGTATAGTGCGAATGAAGGCTCTGGGGTGCAGCTATGTATGGTGGCCCAAGATGGACAGCGAGATTGAAGAATGTGTCAAGAGATGTGAGAAGTGTCAGGTTTCAAGACCAGCTCCACCACATGCCCCAGTGCACCCATGGGAATCGACAAAAACGCCATGATCACAGCTTCATATTGACTTTGCAGACCCTTTCCAGGGACAAACTTTCTTGATTGTTTTTGATTCATACTCGAAATGGTTAGAAGTGGTTCCAGTATCGTCAATGACATCTGGTATTGTTATCAAGACCTTACGCAGGATTTTCACAACACATGGGTTGCCAAACACCATTGTCTTAGACAATGGGGCCCAGTTCACATCTGCGGAATTCCACACATTCCTGGATAATGGACTGATTCGGCATGTCACTTCAGCCTCTTTTCATTCAGCATACAATGGCCAGGCC
Source organism: Rhineura floridana (assembly GCF_030035675.1). Lineage (NCBI taxonomy): Eukaryota > Metazoa > Chordata > Lepidosauria > Squamata > Rhineuridae > Rhineura > Rhineura floridana. The sequence goes on along the minus strand of NC_084480.1, from coordinate 175,234,706 downwards.
AAGAGGATGGTCAGGACGACAAAGGATGCATTGAAACGGATAGTAGAAGGTGACTGGGATTGACGCCTTGCAAGTTTTCTCCTGACACAACACATCGCACCTTGTGCCACAACTGGAAGGAGTCCAGTTTAGTTATTAATGAACAGACAACTAACGACTCTGCTTGATCAGTTGCATCCTGACTTGACCGAGGACCAACCAAGGGAGTCCGTTACAGTTCAAGAACCTGCACAGGTATTCACCCCAAGTGACCCTGTGTATGTCAGGAACTACGGTGCTGGTGAAACATGGGTTCCTGCCACTGTGACCCAAGCCACAGGCCCATTGTCCTACAGGGCTCAAACACCAGACAGCCATGTGTTACATCAACATGTGGACCAGATGAGAGGACGAAGCCCAGCTCTATCAGTTCTCTCTGAGGGTGCTGGAAATATTCAAGTGGAAAGAGAAAATGATCCAGTGGCTGCTCCTGATGCCAGACAAGAGCAGTTGCGCCTGGACTCTGAAGTGGACCAGCATGAACCAGAGCCAAATGGGGAACTACAGGATGCACCATCAGCTTCAATGCAAAATTGTCATCGATCAACACGCACCAGGGCTCGTCCCAAGTATCTTCAGGACGATGAGAGCTAGGGGGGAGGGGTGTAGTGTATTGGCCCTCCAGGCTTGCCATACCAGGAAATGCTAAGTCAGCCCCAGGCTGTGGCAGTTTCAGTTCCAGGCCTGCCTTACAAGCAGCACCATGCTGTAGGCCTTATTCTCTGAATATAATTAGTTATAGTAAAGTTCTTGTTATTGTAGATCCTCTGTGTGGCCTCTTTTTTATGGAATGTATTTGTATTTTATTGTACGTCGCCCAGAGTGGCAGGATAACCCCTGCCAGATGGGCGTCTAACAAATTTAATAAATAAATAAATGATACTTTTCAGGGGGGAAAGTGTAGGCTTCCACTCAGAGGAGGACAATGTCATGTGGATGACACAAAAAACATGCACATGTGAGACGCATCAAATACACTTTAAACTGTGGTGTGTACACAACCTCTGTGAGAGCTAAGCATGGATTTAGATTAGGGAAATTGGGTTGTATTCAACAATGGGACTTTCCCCTCTTTCTTCCCACCACACCCTGTGCAGTCCCCAAGTCTGCTCGAGAGGGTTAGGGGAAACCCTTGAACACAACTCCTAAGCATTTTTGAGATATTTGACCCTCATGACTTTCCTTTCAACTTTACCAATCCCCTCATTTTTGTGCACTTTCCTCTTTTGAAGTGAAATGTGACTGTGCTGGACTTTCTTGGCAATTTTCCATTTACATATATTTTAGTTCAACACTTACAACTCACACCAGGTCTTGGGTGCCACTTCAGGTTAAGTCCATAGTACTTCCACTGCTGAAGGCAGTATAGCCCTGAATGCCCGTTGCCAGAATTACAAGTGGGGAGAGTGCTGTTGCATTCAGGTCCCGCTTTTGGGCTTCCCATAGGCATCTGGTTGGCCATTGTGAGAACAGGATGCTGGAGTAGATCCAGCAGATTCTTCTTATGTTCTCAAGTCCTCTCTGGTCAGTTTCACGGCCGACTGTTCTCTGGCACAGTCATTTAAGGTAACTAGAAATTTACCAGGATGTCTCCTTGATTTCATTCTCCATCTCAAGATCATCCTACGCACTTTGGTCAGGGGATAACATGTCCAAAATACTAATTGCCCTTGGGACCTAGTATCACCACCCATTATGATTCTGTGGAGGAGTGGAGCCCTTTTGAGATATCTAGCTTATTGGACTCTGGTCGCATCCACACTAAGGGCAGCATTCAACTAAATTCTTGTGCTAACAAAACAACTTCCACTATTGCATAGGAATTCCCCCCTTTCTTCCCCCATGTACACCCCATGCCTTCCCTACATCTGTTCTAGAGGGTTGGGGGGAAACCCGGAACAGATTTGGGGGGGTGCAGGGGGGGAAAACATTCCATTGCACAAGGAAAAATCCTTGTGCTGACAGACATTCAACTTAGGGCTTTGTTGAATACATTCCCTTACATTTTAAGCTCACTGTATATACCACTGTAGCAGTCATGGTTTCCTCCAAAGAAGAATGGGAAGTGTAGTCTACCCCTCACAGAACTACAATTCCCAGCACGCTTAACAAACTAAAGTTCTCAGTATTCCCTATGGGAAGCCATGACTGTTAAAGTGGTGTAAGAGTGCTTTAAGTGTATGGTGTGGATGTGACCTCTATCTCCTCCTTGACATACAGAGCAACAACACCCTTCTCTTAGAGAGCAGTGATGGTAAAGCTTTTCCTATAATTGTGTTTCCATACTAGAAAGTTTGACCTGCTGAATTTCTGCCTGCCACACAGTTGTTAAAGGCACAAGAACCCTGTTTTCTCCAATGTCAGCCATTAACCAAAACCTAGGCTGCCATGCTGTACCCATCTCTTAAAGACAGAGATTTACTTCTGAGTAGATATGTATTGTATTGTAAGTTAAGTATACAGCAAATTGTTAATGGGTCCTTGGTCTGTAGCTCCTGCAAAGCAAAGTTAGATGCTGTTTGCAAAATTTTCACATTTGCTTTTTGTGGAGAGGGGGATTATTGTGTAGTAGTATTTGCGAAAAATAATTTCTAGGTACTGCCTGGTGTCAGGCGAACACAGGACAGGAAAGGTGCATCCTGATTGCTAGGGAAAAGCTAACGGCAAACTATGGAGATTCCTAGAAAAAGAAGACAGAAGCAGGGAAAGTGCACTAAAAGAGAGGGCAAAACAACAGCTCTTTAGGACCCCAGGGATTCCAATTGCCCGATGTCCAAACAACTCACTTGTCAATCACAGCTCTGACTTCACTCATTGGCTAATAACACTGACAGGCAGGAGCAGCCAGGCTGGCTCATTTCACAGAAATCACTTAGAAGAGTACTGGCACATTTTGCTCCATAACTTTCTTTCTAGGAAGGCTAGGGACATTTGGTTTTTTAAAAAAATGAAAACTCGGAGCCTGATCTAACTGCTGGGGTGCCACTGAAGGCCTTTGAAGGTGCCAGGGCACCCATGGGCAACAAGTTGGTGACCCCTGATCTACAGACTATCTAGACAACAGTCAATATCTGCAACCTATTTGCAAATCACCCCAAGGCTCAACTCAGCCTATCCCCTTAACCAGGCTGAGGACAAAAGAATGAACCATCTTCCTACTTTTCTGGCCCATTCACAAGGTCCTATCAGATAACACAGGGACAAATGGGGGAAAGATCTTGCCAAACCAGTTCCTATGCTACTGGGCCTTTTAGAGCCACTGGGTTAGAAAACATCCTGCAAGGTCATTTGGACCCACCCCCAATAGTATAGCAATGCTCAACTGGCAGAGTATTTGTCCCAAGTGCAGAATTTAGAAAGACTTATGATGGAGATCGTTAGTTACCACTGGGTGGACTCCATAGTGATAAGCACTATAAAAACCTGCAAAAGCTGTTTGACCTAATTTCATACTGAGAGCAGGAAAAACCCCACCACAACTAGAGTTGCCAGGTGTCCTGGTTCTGCTCAGAGACTCTGGATTTTTGGGGTGCCCCCTGGGTCTCCAGGTGAGTTACTTTAATCTCTGGACTCTCAGCTTTCATTTTTAAAAAATTAAGTTTCTAGGTGGTCTGGTTTACGAAATATAGACCAAAACATCAGCCGCCCCCTCCCGCTCCCCTGCAACTTCTGTGAAATGGTCTCTTAGCAGGCTGCCCTAACCCTGCCCTTTCAGGATTGTAGCCAATAAGTAAAGTCAGTGTTGTGATTGACAAGGAATTTCTTGGCCTCCAGGCAGTACATAAACCCCATTGCAAAGGTAGAAACCGTTGATTTATTCTTGTTTATCTGAAATTCTCATAAATTGAGTAAATATATAGCTTTCAGCAGTACCAAAAGTCGTTTTTTCTCTTGTGTGCAGGAGTCAAACAAGTTTAAATTTTCCTGGGTTGTTGAAGATGGCAGTGTTTTCAAAACCTTCCCAATATGAAGCTTTAATCCAATACTTGCTTTTCTGGAAGTGAAGCTTCAATACTAATCCCACATACCCGGAGTAAACCCTATTGAATTCAGTAGGACTTACTTTTAACTAGACATGGTTAGGCTTGTGCTGTAAATTAATGGGACTTTTGAGTAAACATAGTAAAGAATTGTGTTTGTGTTGTAAATCTTTCTCTCCCCCTCCAACCCTATTTTTAAAGCAATTAGGCAGAGCTTACATATGTATCACTGCTTTTATTATGTAGGAAACTAATACTGATTTTTTAAAAAATGTTCTGCAATGACTGACTGGTTTGGACAATAATCTATTATATGGGGTCTATGTATTTTTACACCTCCAGTGTGTGAGTGTATATGGAGTCTTCCCAACAACCCTGTGAGGTAGGGTTGGTGATTGGAAACCAAGACAGAAAAGAATAGAGAATCTTCTTACTCTTACTCATTTCTCAGCAGCGGCATCACTAGCAGGAGTGCGAGGGGGTGCAGACCTCCGGTGCGCGCCCTCCCAGGGGCATGGACAAGGTGGCTGGGCTAGCGTGCATGCACACTCGAGGCCAGCCACCCGTCCATGCCCCTGGGAGGGCACGCGCCGGAGGGGCACCCAGCTGGAGAAGGCCTGGGAACGCTGACACGCCTCCCTTGCCCCGCCGACGCTGCTCCCGGTCTCGCCCACCCGCCTGCCTCTGAGGAGGAGTTGGAGCAGCCTTGCCGGGCAACGGTGCGGGGTGGGGCGGCTCTGGGTGTCACCCCCCTCATGGTGACACCCGGGTGCGGGCCGCACCCTCCGCACCCTGGTAGTGATGCCCCTGTTTCTCAGACCTGTTTCTGAAGTGAAGGGTCAAATATGTAAGGAAATTTGGAGCAGCCATGTTGAAAGGTAGTGGCAGGGAATACCATGTTAAAAGGTAGTGGCAGGGGTTTGCTAACCCTGCTTGGATATGCTCAGGAACAGGAGTGGGGCTGAAGCACACTTACTTTCCCATGTATGACCTTACTGTAGATGGGAGCAAACTGAAGAGGGCATGCAGATAGTTTATTGCTTGAAGAAACCAAGCCAAGCCTTGTTTTTCATACTGGCACACAATCAGATTTTCCCCTTTGTTGTAACTGCTACTAGCCTGCCCAACACCCACTACATATCACTTACTCAACCCCAGTATTTTTCTCCCTGTTAGGCCTTGGAAGCAGAAGCTGCCTTGCTATGGGATCAGGATCCTGCAGAAGTGTTTGAATATTCCATCCACCCAGTTGTAGCCTGGGGTTTCCTTCAGAACCAGTGTGTTGTAGTTAAGGTGATGGACTACAACCTGGAAGACCAGGGTTCGAATCCCCACATAGCCATGAAGCTCACTGGATGACCTTTGGCCAGTCACTGCCTCTCAGTCTCAGATGAAGGCAATGGTAAACCACCTCTGAATACTGCTTACCATGAAAACTCTAGTCATAGGATCGCCATAAGTCGGAATCAACTTGAAGGCAGTCCATTTCCATTTTCAAAGCTTCCCTCAGATTTCCACTAAGCCTCTAATACTGTGTGATACAGGGTAGATTGGCTGGCTGCACCAGTTCAGAGTATGGACACTAGATGGGGCCAAAGATCCTTCCAAAGAATTAAAAAGAACACCTGAGAAAAAGTATCTTGCCTCCAATCAGATGGAATGTAATCCACTAAAGTTCATGTCATAATAAATTTGTTAGTCTCTGATTTGCCACAAGACTCTTTGCTGCATAAAAAAGAGGCACCTTTCTGGTTTTTGAGGAAGTTCCATTGTCTAAATTGGAGCATCCTTGTTATGCTAGACAACAGTGACACAGTAAGGTTGCCAGGTCAAAAGCATCCCAAAGTCTGAGATTTCAGGGGCAGGCCCTAGTGATGCCATGGGGGCAGGTCATCATGATGTCATGGGATGGGCCGTAGTGATGTCACAGGGGCAGGCCCAAGTGATGTCACAGGGGTGGGCCCAAGTGATTTCATTAAGCATGATACCACAATTGCTCGGAGCATACCATTTAAACAAAAACATTTCTCTGATTGGAAATTAAGATAGAAATCTTTGTTGAAAGATAGAGCCTAGGTAGGGAACATTTAATCTAGCCTACTTGATTCTGGCAAGAAGGATTTAAGTGCCCTCAGGCCAGCCCAGTCACCTGAAGGCCATTATGGGAAGAAAGGAGCCTAGTGTTGTGGAGATATTAGATAAGAGCACTCAGGAATAAAGATGGATAGCCCTGAAGGCTGCAATTCTAAACACACTTACTAAGCCCCATAGAACTCAACAGGACTTACTTCTGAGTAGATATAGTTTGGATTGTGCTGTTGGTAAAGCTTGACTAGGGATCCTCTGCAAAGATATCCATATCCAAGCAGGGTTGGCAACCCCCTGCCTGCAATGCCCTGCCCATACCTTTCAACATGGCCACTCCAAACTTCTTTACAGATTTGACACTTCACTTCCGAAAGAGGTCTGAGAAATGAATTAAGAGTAGGAAGATTCTCTCCCCTTTTCTGTCTACCTTGTGGGCTGCTATAAACTCTCTTTGACAGCCAGCACAATTCCAGTGAGTAATAATTGACAGAGAAAAAACACATATGCTTTTATCTACCTTCACAGACAGCAGCTTGGGAACAACAATTGGAGCCACACTTCCCAGTATGTGAATTCTCTTTTGCCACTACCGGGCAAGAAACAAACCATCATGCAACCAACAAGGTGCATCATCAGTGTGTTTAAGGGGGTTGACCTGACCACATGGAACCACTGTTGTTGCTTCTATGGGTGTAAGGGAGTGAGGTTAATGGTAAATGAAATGCAAACAGAAAAGTAAAAATAAAATACAGTGATGATTTCCTAAATGCAATACCATGCCAACAACAACAAAATTCCTATGACTAAGGCAAAAAACTCAGCATTCCACAACCAGTCAGGACTCCTAACCAAAAACCAAAACTAAAAAACACCTGGCAGCCAGTCAGCCAAGGTCACAGAAATCCCCATGCAGCACAACCTGGCTGCAGTTAGTGCAGAATGCTGTGGCATGATTGCTGACATGAGTGAGACCCTATCAGCATATAATGACTCTGTTCCAAAATCTGCACTGGTTGCTGATTTGCTACCAGACCAAGTTCAAGGTGTGCTTTCCATGCTACTGGTGTCACATAGTACTTGTTCTGCTCTTGTAAGAGATTGATCCTTTAGTGTGGGAGCACCTACGCTTTGGAACTCCCTGCCTATTGACATTAGGCAGACACCTTCATTGTACTCTTTTCAGCACCTGCTAAACACATTCTTGTAGAATGCTATTGTGTTTTTTATTTTTGATATTTATTTGATTATTTATTTTATTTTTGAATGTTTTTAAATACCTGTCTTTAACTGTTTTTGCCAATAATTTTATTGTTTTTATTCGTTCTGTAAACCGCTTAGAGATTTTTTTACAATAAAGCGGTATATAAATGTTGTAAATAAAACAAATAAATGTCCTTTAAATGAAGAAATATTTGTATAAGCATGGCTGTCAAAGATGTTTATTATTTATACAACCTGTAAAGATATTTGTAGTGCAATCTTATGTTTGTTTATTCAGAAGCAAGTCCCAATGTATTTAATGGGGCTTTCTCAAACAGGGAAGCGTGCAGAGAACTGCAGCCTCAAGTGATAAGGAACACTAACCTAACCCAAAATTCAGAATCATGCCACTTTAAGCTGTTTTGCAAGTGTTTATCCTTGTTTTTATGGTTATTGGATTTTAAAGGGATTTATTTCTTGTTGTGAGCTACCTTGGTTTCCAATCAGCAATCCTACCTCACAGGGTTGTTGGGAAGACTCCACACACACACACACACACACACACACACACAGAGGAGATGTAAAAATACATACACCCCATATAATAGTTTATTGTCCAAATGAGTTGGTCATTGCAGAACATTTTTTTAAAAAATCAGTATTAGTTTCCTACATAATAAAAGCACTGATATCTATGTAAACCCTGCCTAATTGCTTTAAAACTAGGATTGGAGGGAAAGAGAAAGATTTACAACACAAACACAATTCTTTACTATGTTCACTCAAAAGTCCCATTAATTTACAGCACAATCCTAACCATGTCTACTCAAAAGTAAGTCCTATTGAATTCATTGGATTCACTGCCATCTTCAACAGCCCAGGAAAATTTAAACTTGTTTGACTTGTGAACACAAGAGAAAAAAAAGACTTGGTACTTACTCATTTTTTGAGATTTTCAGATAAACAGGAAAAATATTCATTTTCTACCTTTGCAATGGAGTCTAAGGACTGCCTGGAGGCCCAGAAGTCCCTTGTCAATCACAACCCTGACTTCACTTAATGGCTACAAACCAGAAAGGGCAGGGTTAGAGCAGCTAGCAAAGAGACAATTTCACGTAAGTTGCGGGGGGCGGCAGCTGACATTTTGGTGAGAACCAGACTACCTTTTTCTTTTATGAAAGCTGAGAGTCCATAGATTATGCTGACTCACCTGGAGACCTGGAGAGGACCCCCACAAGCCAGAGTATCCAGCCAAAATCTGAACATCTGGTAACCCTATCACACAGGGAATCCCCTGAGGGAATCCTCTGAGCAACTTGAAGAATGCTCTACAAAGGAGGCAGCTGGAATGTCCCCTGCTGCCACCTCCACTCTTCTCCAACCCCAGATAGGTTTGAGGAGCTCTTGAGGGGCAGGGGAAAGGGGAGGCGGCAAAGGCAGTGGTGGGCTCTTGTGGTGCAGATGGAGCAAGTGCAGAAAACCAAGGGGAAGGATGACAGTTCAGTGGCAGAACATCTGCTTTGCATGCAGAAGGTCCCAGGTATAATCCCTGGCAACTCCCTATTGAGCTGGAAATGTCTCCTGCTTGAAACCCTGGAGAGCCACTGCCAGTCAGTGTAGACAGTACTAAGCTGGATGGACCTATGGTCTGACTCAGTATAAGGCCACTGCCTATGCTCCTGTGCAGGTTGAGTCTAATTACTTTCTGAGGCCTGCCTCTTTAAGTACTGTTAACCAGGAATGTCTGGGATGCTCAAGTCTGCATTGTCCTTTGCCACTACATTATATCAATTGGGGGAAAGTTATTATTCTGGCTATAAATGACACAGTGGCTGAAGGCACTGCTTGGAAGTCCCACCTCTGAGGCACTGGATGCAAAAATAAAAAAATAAAAATCAAGTTCCTCTTTATATCCCATCAAGTGACAGAGACTGAAGGCAGGGAAGTGACGCCGTCTCTGGAATCTGGTACACAAAAGAGAATGTTTCATGTTACTTCACATTGCTTAACTGAAAGGTCAATTCTGAAACAGGAATCTGCGTGCATGTGAATCCACACATGAGGGAGATATCAAGGGGTCTATGTATGAACCAGAGAAATGAACCATTTTAATTTTAATTTTTTAGTTGAATTCCAGTTCAGATTCATTTGTATATTTTAACTCCCCAGTAGTGTTATTGAGAGACTAACGTGTTTGGTAATTGGGCCACCAGTTATTAGCTAGTTTTGAGAATTACATTCCACACAGAGGGACTAGTGTAAAACCTTTACAATTGGTGGGTAAGTCCTATAAATGAACCCATGATAAATGTTTAATGTAAGAATCATATCTATAAAGGTGCAATTTGTTTACACTAACGTCACTGCCTCCTTTGACAACTGACTGGACAGAATTAACTTTAGTCCCCCCAAACTTTTCTTTTATCAATTAGCATAGTGGTAACAGAAAATACATATTTTTTCTCAGTTCAGGAATTTCTCTGTTTTTGTCTCTGTAATTAGTGAAATCTAGCACTAGAAAAGGCAGTAATGCTGGGAAAAACAGAAGGGAGTAGAAAAAGAGGAAGGCCAAACAAGAGATGGATTGATTCCATAAAGGAAGCCACAGACCTGAACTTACAAGATCTGAACAGGGTGGTTCATGACAGATGCTCTTGGAGGTCACTGATTCATAGGGTCGCCATGGGTCATAATCGACTTGAAATCACATAACAACAAGCACCTATAAACGCCATGTATAAATTTGATGCAGTCACATCAAGAATACTATATACAGTTACTTCATCTGAAAAAGATACAAAAAGACAAGTTGCTGCTGAATCCTACATGAGTTTACTTCGAACAAAATCCCACTGTATTCAACTAAGTGCACAGGATTGTAGGCTAAAATGAGCAGCTTCCTATGGGGAAAGTCTAAAGTGTTTGAGCTGAGGCTTTATCATTTCAAAGGCAACTGAAGAGCATAATAGCGATATATAAAAATATGAATGGCTACATAGCACAACCGCAGATTTTTTCTCTTTCTCCCATAATACAAGAATACACTCATATTGATTGGCCTTAATTTCAGGACTGATCCCCAAAAGTCCTTCTTCACACAATGCTTTATTCATTCATTCATTCATTCATTCATTCATTGAATTTATATCTCGCCCTTCCTCCCAGTAGATGTGGTAATAGCTTTTTGAAAAGGTTTAGAGAAATTAATGAAGCATAAGTCTATCAAAGGCCATTAGCCATGATGGCTAAATGAAACTTCCATGTTCAGAAGCAGCATACCTGATGATAGAAACAGTCAACAAGGGATGAATATTATGCCATGCTTCACTTACAAGCTTCTACAGGTGGAAACAGAAAGCTGAACTTGACAGAGCATGATCTAAGCCAGCAAGGCTTTGTATTCTTATTTTCACTTTTTCTGAAGTCCATTTCAGATGGTCAAAATACAGAAACACTGAATGGAGGTGGGAGCAGAATTTCACTTGTTCCTGTCCCTCCATCCTCCTAAGTAGATGTTTCCTTTGTAAACACACCCTCCATGCGTACAACTTGCGTCATGAGTGTGTAAATAGGTTCTGTTCATGAAGGACCTGCCAATTTGTGGAGACTGGATCATGCATGGACAGTGGATATGATTGTTTTCCCTTCCAAGCAAACCTGTATTTTGACCACCGAAAAGGGCTTGAATTGAGGCTTATTGATTAGAAAAATCCAGATAGGGGGCCAAAATATGTGTAGCACTTTCATTGATCATATGTGTCTTGTTTCATGGAATTCTGAACAGTGAGAGGAATGGTTCAAGGCCATAATATGGACTAGAAAGGCATTTCTGACTGGAAAAAAACAGACACACTTCATTACAGATGGAGCAAGTCTTTCAAATAGGGGGTGGCAAAAATGGGGTGGCTTAAACTGAGTGACCCCATTTTAAGTTTAGTCCAGCTTTTACTCAAGCTGAACCAAACTCAAAATGGACCTTGTGCTACTGTCTTCCAGACCTACAGTCCCCCCAACTTCCCACTCAAAAAAGCCCATATCTTGGGGAAAGGGGAGAAGGTGGCCGGCAATGAAGAGTAGGAGATGCCTCATCATGGGACCTTTCCTCGGTGGCAAAAGAAACCTCTATGCGTAGTTTCCTGCCAAGGACCCTTGCATCCTTTCTCCTTTTTTGTTTTAAAATGAAATAGTTGAATTTGTATGTCAAAAAAGGAAAAGAAAACCACATAACGCCGCCACCACCATGGGAAATGACGTTGGGTCAATTAAGAGAGGCTTTTTCAATGGGCAAAAAGGGGTAATTCACACTAATGCATCAACTGCTATCAAAAGGAAGCAATCAAATGAGCCCTACCCGCCAACAGGAAACTAAAAAAGCCTCAACAGTTCCTTGGACAGGCTAGCACTCTCCAACCCCCTTTTTGGATTCTCAGAAAGTGAGTGAGCAAGCAAAGGATGGCAATTCTAGAAGAATGGGCTAGTGTGGAAGCAACCTTAGATGCAACTGCACTGTGCTTATTCTTCTTTGCTTCTCCTACAAAGGGGACCTAAGGATAATGAATGCAGCCCATCTCCCTCATTAAATCATTCAGCTTCGCTTCTCAAATTAAACTATTGCATGATCTGTTTGCTCCCTAAAGCCAATTCTGCTTGCACCACCTGAATAATTTTGCCTGTCATTCTCTGCCATGGAACAGTTTCCAATGGGACAGCCACAAATAATACTATAGCAATAGGTTAGTCATCTGTTATTCAGCAACTGTGCATTGATTCATTGCAAAAAGCGCATGCAATTTTTATTTCTAATGAAAAGCACAGCAGGATATGAGTTTTACCTACATTTAGGACCCTTGCTTATGAACTACAGTTCAGCTGGATTGTGTGATACATCTTTTGCTCTGTCTTGCACTGACTCTGAAGTTCATTTTCACCCCTCAGTGTTTTGAGTTCCCTGGATGTTTTTCTACTCATAGGTATCCTTCAATGCCTTGATGCATAGTAAAAAGATATCTGTATAGACACCATATTTTAATGTACTTTTATGTACTTGCCTATGCGAATACGAATCATTTATTATGGTCACAGACCACATATTAAAAAAACATACAGTATGGAGGATTAAAATACCTAAGAGACAAAACCACCAGAATCCCTAAAGCCCATAGATAGGCTGGCAACATTTCCTAATTTGCATTGTAATGAGAAAAAACTTTGCAACATTAGTGGTGACATAAGATGACACATCACTTAAACAGATCGACACCAAATTGGCAGGATTGCCGTTAGGCAAAGCAGTTAACAAAGGGGAGATTAACTTCCTTCTAAAGACTTGCCTATGCTTCTAGGATTTGACTGAACCTCATTAATGATTGCTATGCTATTGGATGGACTTGGGATGATCAAAATCAGTGAGGCACATGTCGACCAGTTATGATTAATTATGGAAACCAGATCCTGTTGTGCACAAACTATCCCTTCTGAAAGTTTTGTGATTGTTGCTCTCCAGGAAGTTTTCCCAGGCCCTTCAGTCCATCATTCTGAGGTTAATTTCTGTCTTGTGTTTCCTTCTTTCTAAGCCATTTAAGCTGTATTTAGGGGCTATGCAGGTAACAACAATAAAATCATTATTGACATTATCCATTATCACCACAACAACGGAATGAAGCTGGATTCCTTAGGCCTGTACAGGCTATCATTGAATATACACATGAATGGTGATAACTAGAACTAGGGCCTTCTCAGTGGTGGCCCCCGAACTCTGGAACAGTCTTCCTGATGAGGTGCGCTTGGTGCCGACATTACTGTCTTTCCGGCGCCAAGTCAAAACCTTCCTCTTTTCTAAGGCATTTTAATCTAACTTAATTTAGTTTTAATATGTGTTGTAATTGCTTTTAGTTTTCTCATTCTTTTACATTGTTGTTGTATTTTACTATGGAATTTTTGTATATTTTTGCACTTTGTTGTACACCGCCCAGAGAGCTATGCTAGTCGGGCGGTATAAAAATCTAATAAATAAATAAATAAATAAATAAATGGTCCCATTTGTAGTCTCTTCACATTTTCGGTCCTGTGTTCATAGGGTGGTATTAAATGCTGTCCTCCTCAGAGTTGATCCACTGAAGTTAATAAACATGGCTAACTTAGGTTCATTAGTAGGAAAATGGAAATAGAAATGGACTGCCTTCAAGTCGATTCCAACTTATGGTGACCCTATGAATAGGGTTTTCATGGTGGGCAGAATTCAGAGGTGGTTTACCATTGCCTCCCTCTGAGGTTGAGAGGCAGTGACTGGTCCAAGGTCACCCAGTGAACATCATGGCTGTGCTGGGATACAAACCATGGATTGCACCTAGTACTGGCCTCACCCCTGACCCCACTCATTCATGATCTCATTCTGTGTAGGTTCCCCATGTGAAATCTGCTCAATGCAAAAAATGGAGGGTATTGATCAAGTGAAATGATACTATGCATATTCAAGTCTATGGGCTGATTTTAGCTAGCTAGCCGCAATCCCAATCCCCCCCTCCATGAGTTTATTTGTATCCGCAGGACTTTTATATGCTTCTAAATACTGAACAGATCTATATCTGACCCACAATGATTAAAAAAAAAGCTGTGGCAGCACTTGCACCACAGAATATTCTTTCCTTGTTTGTTTTTGAGCCCACATAAAGAAAATTGAAGCAGCCAGAGCCGCAGAGAAACTTCTAAGTCACATTGATAATGAAGGTTTGAGAACATGTAAATGGTATATGATAAATGGTAGGGTACCTCTCAATACAGGTCCATGGAGTGATTCATTAATCAAAACCAAATCTCCTGTGTGTTAGTAGGCATCCAGGTCCCATGTCAAATGTTCTAGTGATATACTGCCTGGCAGCCAGATCAGTTAAAAATTAAAAGAACAGTGAATGAAACTGCTAGTTAAGCTGCTGAACCCCCTCCCCCTGGTTTGAAAATGACAGTTATCAAGGAATCTAAACACACTCAAAAATATTTCAAATCAACCAGACCATTGGAGTTAAATTATTACTGATATTTTGAAGAGTTACTTTCTTCATGGAAGTGAACTTCAACCATTCACTGCCCATTTCCCTTTCTACCAAAACCCCTTTTGGTGTCTAGGTTGCCATTTTTCATTCACCATATTCTTTTAGCAGAATGACTTGACCACATCTGTGACTGCTGTTTAAGGTATAACAATGAAGAGTCTTCGGGCACCTTGAAGACTGACACATTTATTATGGCATAAGCTTTTGGACTACAGCACACTTCAGCAGACACATGAAACCTTATCCTCAGTTGGCAATTCAATTAAAGCATAAATGAATGCAAAATAAGCACAGTGACCATTCACAACATTAGGAATTGGTGAAATAATACAACCATCCTATATTTTAAAGTTAATTAATGCTTGCAGCGGAGCAGGTAGCGGTGAGAGTGACACACCAGCTCAGTGCTCTTGCCTCAGCATAAAGGGGCAAGCAATTCTAACTTTTTTACAATGGATGTGTAAAAGCAAGGTCAGAGTATATTCTATTCTCTCTTTTCTATTCTCTAGAGCAGTGTTCTTCAACCTTGGACCCCCAGATGTTTGTCAGACTCAACTCCCATCAACCCCAGCCATTCTAGTCAATGGCCAAGGATGATGGGAGTTGTAGTCCAACAATATCTGGGGACCCAAGGTTGAAGAACAGTGGTCTACAGAACATTCTATTCTTTAAGAGATGAATGAATGAATGAATGAATGAAATGCTAAGAATTTTAATTAAATAAGTAACAGGGTTTCCGAAACCTGATTTTTCAAACTGGGTTCTTGATATTATTTATTAACTTAGTTTTCGTCACTGAACAGGCTTCTGGGTTTGAAACCAAGCCCATTCAGACACAATCTTTGACATGTCAGTACTGTTCCTATATATGCCATTCCCCACTTTTGGCCCATTCCATAGTAATTTCCATGGTGCTTTTCCAATGAGAAAAACAACACATTTTGGGAGGAACCATAGAGGGGGACTGGGAAGCCTCCAACACCTCTGATAACTCAAAGGCTACAGTTTTAGAAGAAGAAGAGGAACCAGAGATCATCTAGATGTCTTCAAAGATTGCACACTGTGCAAATTCACCCCATTCCTTAGGATCCTCACCAGTTGAGCCAAGTAGTTTTGAACTGGGGTAGAGATAAGAGAAAATGGAGCAGATGCTAGGAAGCCATGCATAAAGAAAAACATTGAAGAAGCAACAGTCTCTTCAGAACTGCTTTGTTCTTCTGCTGTGCTCAGGTTCAGGACACTCCTTGCCAACTATTGGATAAAAGGCTTCTCCAGTGTCACTCTCAGGGTGCACATTTCATGTGTATGACAGCCAGCACACAATGCATGCAGTTTGAAATGCATCCTGTGCCCACTTGTCCTCTTCTCTGTTTGCAAGGGAAGGCAATATATAGGTATATACAGCATTTTGTGCAGGAAAACAGAAGAAACTGCATGAGTATGAATGTTCTGCGTTCAGAAACCGATGAAAAGATTCACAGTTCAGTTAAAAAAGACAACCTAACAAGAAAGAGCAACACAAAGGGAAACCAAAGCCTAAAACCTAAATGAAAGCTTCCTTTTGTGCAACACTATGATTAGGGTGGGTAGGTAGGAGGGAGGATAGGCAGGCCATCTAAATACATTCTTGAGAGTTTTACCGAGGTTGTTGGTTTGTATGTATCCCATTTTCTTAAAGACAGCTTTCCTGTTTGGCAGGAATTTCCAAGTTCCAGTTTCAAGGTATCCGATTGGCTCACAGAAGGCAGAGCCATCTCTCAGATCTTTAAGGGAAATGTTAAATATTCTTTGCAATTTGCTCAGGCTTGCTATAGCATCTCCTTCCCATCTAAAGTGTTCGCTGGTCTTTCAACATACGTTCATCTGAAGGCTTGTGTATCAGGTCTCTCTTTCAGTGAACGCAAGCTCCATCATTCTCAACCGTCTATTTCAGACTCCTCTCTCTCTTTCTCTCTCTCTCTCTCCCCCTCCTCTTTTCTCCCCCTCCCATCTTTCCTGCAACCTGCTTCCTAGCAATCCTTTGACACCTGAAGGAAATCTGGGGAGGCGTAACCCACTGCAAGTGAGGGAAAAGACAATAAAGGAAAGTCTGGGAAGGCATGGGGAATAGAATGACTCCTTATGTGTAGCTGCTGATTATTTTGTATGGATTGGTGAGGAAAAAACGAGCTGCATTTGTGGGGGAAATCTAATAGCTCTGGTAAGTGGAATCACAACATTTTCATTTTGAAACTATATCCATACATCTCTGTGTCATCCAATGTAATATTGCTTTTGGTTAGGCATTTTATTAGTATCACAGTCATTAATATTTGATGCATTAGCTTAATGCCGAAATCCCTAGGATTTATCTCTTGAAGTCTCTAATTTGCATCCTCGTGTATTGATTGAGAGAAGCATTTCCTGAATATGTTCCTAGATAGAAAATTTGGGATGTCAATATTATTGTCCTAATCAAGCACAATTGTGTTTTATTCTAATGGACTTCACAATCCTTGAATCATTCAGAGAAGAAATTAATTATTATTTCTATATATGACTTCTGGAAAGGGAGCCTTGAAAATGAAGAGTGAGCTGTTCATATAATTATGTGGATATTTAGCCCACTCTGTCCTCAAAAGCTCTGGGTGGGGAACAATTAGAAACACACAATCAAATCACTTTACCAGCTTTATTTTTTACACACACAATCTTAAATTACCACATGCACAGGACTGCTTTTCTTTACAAGAACTCTCATATAATTCATGCTCTATTTTATAACACAACTATGTTTAAGCATCAGTTCAGCAGTATAGCATCCAAATTACATGGTTGTCATGGAGATGTACAGAGGAGGTAAAGCAGTATGACTGCATTTGGACCATGGAAGATTCTGATGCTGCAGCTGATCAGTGGTAGTGGTGGTGTGTGTGTCTGGGTGCTGTTTCAACCTAGTGCTTTTTTAATTAAAAAAGCTGTAGTAAGTTAGTTTCCCCCTACTTTAGAAAGATTCAGTGCAATTTTACAGGATTTAAAGGGTTAGGAACTTAAATGGATGTGGCTGCTTTGACATCATTATTTTAATTGTTACATTAACATTTGTGTGTGACGGTTATTTTTTGTCAGACTGGAAATGGAGATGACACAGGAAGGGTAGTTCTGCAGCTACATTGTTGGTCTCCAAATACATCTTAAAGAGATGTCTGTACGAGCAGCTATGCAGATTTATTCTTTTGGAACAAACTGATATTTTATTTGTTTTACCCATATTCAATTCCAGGGTTTTTTCTGCTTTGAATTTTAACAATGCAGATTTAATGTGTCACCTTTACAAACCAGACTGTGTCTGACATTTTGCAAGTGGTAAGAGGAA
Source organism: Rhineura floridana (assembly GCF_030035675.1). NCBI lineage: Eukaryota > Metazoa > Chordata > Lepidosauria > Squamata > Rhineuridae > Rhineura > Rhineura floridana. The sequence continues at coordinate 175,216,995 of NC_084480.1, read as the reverse complement.
ACGTGTCAGCTACTGAAGGAAATGAATAATGTATACGGCAGAAATTTTCCTGCCAAAGGCAAACTGCGCTACAAATGCTATTTCCTGAAAATTGTATTTATGTTGTTCATGAAATGCATTCCGTTTCATGTCACAGACACGTTATGTTTCTACAGTAGCTGGAACTCAATCAGGCTCTTTTTTATTTTTGGGTGGCATTCAAATTTTGCACATGATTTAATCTGGTCTCATTATGTGCTCATACAATGGACATGTAATTTGAAGGCATCTCAGAAATGCAATAGAAAGGCATCTTCATTGTCACTATAAAATACAATTTCAACCTTTATTTTTAATTGTTCTATCCTATTAGTAGCATGTCAAATACAATATAATGGCAAAAGGATTCTGTTAGAAAGGAAATTTTGACATATGTAATATTCTGTTAAAAAGGACATTTTGACATATGTTTATTTTTCCTATGCTTACATATGTAATCTAAGCATAGGAAAAATAAATTGCTAGGATATATCCAGAGCTACTGCTGACCAAGCCATGTAATATGGTGTTTCATGTCTGCAGGGTATTCTAGTTCAGACACCCATCTGTACTGGATGTGTCTGTCACTTTTTCTCTCTTGTTTCTATGGATACACTTTAGTTTGTTAAACTTGAGGATGTGGACAGGATTCATATAGAGATTATGCTTATCCCAGGTGTATTTGACCCTTGTTCATCCTAATTAAGACATCCAGATTGGGACTGTCTACCTGGACAGCAATACCTTTGCATGCTCCAATTGTGCTGAAATAGGCAGGTGTACAACCTCTATTGAAAAATATATTTTGGATCTCTCTGACTTATTCATTGCCTTCCACACTCAAATATTCCATTTTTGGGCAAGGTGCTCAAACATGTTGTAATGACCCAGCTCCTGGATGAACTGGATTATCTGATTTCAGTCTGATTTCTGGCCCAATTATGGGACAATAGCCTTGGCTGCCCAAAGGGACAATTTACACAGGAAACAGAGAAGAGGGGTTGTGGCCCTGTTGATTCTCATGGATTTCTGAGTAGCAATTGGTTATTACCATAATATCCTTCTGGGGCCCCTAGCACAGAAGGGGTTGGGGGAAGGAATGATGATATTTAGATGGGTCAGGTCATTCCTAGGGAGATAGGTCTCAGAAAGCAGTGCCACAGGGCTCTATCTTGCTCCCCTCTGAAATTATTCAGATTTGGACTGATCAGTATGCTGATGGTAATCAGCTCTGTCTCTTATTTATTGGATTATAGGGAAGTGGTAGAAACATTGAGCAGTAAAGGACTGGATATTAGTAAACAAACTGAAACTTAATCTAGTTAAGATGGAAGCACTGTAAAGGGACTGGTTGATCCAGTGTTAGGTCTATAGCCTGCATTGGATGGGCCTTCACTCCCCTGAAGATCCTGATTTGCAGCTTGGATACTTTTTGATCTGGCAGTTTTTGGATGCTCAGCTGGCGGAAGTGACCATTAGTGCTTTTTACCAGCTTCATCTAGCTGCATTATGCCCTGGAGAAGACAGACCTATCTACAATCATATATGTTTTAATAACTTCGCGAGTGGAATACTATAACATACTTTCCATAGTGCTGCTCTTGAAAAGTGTCTGGAGACTTCAGCTGGTCCAAAATTCCGCTGACAGATTATCTGGGGTTAGCTAGACAGAGAGTATTACTCATATGCTTTCTTATCTCCATTGGCTACCCATTTGTTTCTGGGTTCAATTGAAAGTGCTAATTTTTACCTTTTAAACTCTAACCAGCTTGGGACCTGGATACCTCAAGGACTGCTTCTCCCCTATGTCCCTCCCCCCCTACTATATGCACTCTGATCAACAAGGGAGATCCTGCTTCAGGTATGGTGTGTGAGTACGAAGAGCAGGGCTTTTTCAGTTATGGCCTCATCGCCAATTCAATTTCCCTGTCAAGTCAAGACATGGCATTTTAGCAAGAGTTTCAAAGGAGACTGACTGGGCTAGATTTTCCATTTTCTGCTGCTATGTGGAAGAGGAGGGCCTTCTGTTTTTCTGCTGGTTGTTTCATGCTGCAAGATGCTTTTTTATTTTGTTGTTCTTGATGCTTTGATTATTGTGATTTTATTGTTAGCATTTTTTTAAAAAAGAAAAGAGGGACACTTTAAAATAAATATATACCTTTGCAGGCAAAACAAAAGACTTAATGCTACCATTATGTCCCATCCTGTGGGCTGTAGACAAGAAACAGAAAGAAAGGTGAGGTGAGGTCTCAGCTGAGCCAGGTCTCTTTCTCTCATATAGGGTTGTACCTAACATAGCGCTATGTGAACATCCCGTCTGTGCAAGCATTTCTGCTTGTGCAACAGAACTCTCCCTTCTCTTTCCACTGTGCACCCCCTAAATCTGTTCTAGGGCTTCCCCCCAAACCTCTGCAGTAGATTTGGGGGGAGAGCAGGGCATGCATGGGGGAGGGGGAAAGTCCCACTGGAACATGTTAGTTGAATACTGCCCCTTGCCAGCATCCTTCAGCACTGGTGACTGACTCTCATATCTCTCAAGGGGTGGAGGGGCCACTGATTTCAGGGGAGAGGGACAAAGCACTCAGGGTCATCAGCTACCATTCAGTTACTCACATTCTGCTGAGAGAGGAGCCTCCCTAAAGAGAATCAGGCTCAACCTGGTCTAGGGTTGGTTTCATCTTCCCCCCCTCATAGAGGATTTGGCTTTCACCGCCCCTCATCGCTGATCTGTAAAAAAAAATCTGTAGAAAGAAAGAATTCATCAGAAGTGTTTTTCCCCGTTATACTGTTGCAGTAGTGTAAGAGGCTTCCCCTGGTGAGTTTCCCCCTCTTATGCATCTCTAAAAGCAGGGGTGGCTTATCTTTTTTGGCCCAAGGGCTATATTCGCTCTTGGCCAACCCCCTGGGAGCCTTTAAGACTTAAAGGTAGAGGTACAGGAACCCTCTCTGGGCCTCCCTTGCCTGTCCACTTCATGCCTGCAGCAGTCTCCTCCTGTTCCCAGGCATGATATGAAGTTTGTTCCCAGATAAACTATTCTTTAACTTCATGACAAGACCCATCCATTTCAGTGGAGAATGACACTTGGAATTCCATTTCAAATTGCATTTAATTTAGGTGATTTTCAAAAGGTTCATCCATTTCCAACCATTTTGTTCCTTCTCTCGGGACTGAGAGCTTCCATTGCTGAGAAGCCTTGACCACAAAATGCAACGTTGTACATTCATCACCTGACAAAATGAAAAGTGTTACTTAGCTTGGCTTTGCAGTTCCATGTAAGAATGAGATTGCCAGGCTCCCCCCCGCCCTGCAAACGATATCTTAAAACTATGTTTGCCTCTGTGGCTAGGAGCACACTAGTCGCCTACAGCAAAATGTTTCCATTGGCTACACCTGGAGGGGCAATGGATTGATCTGCTGATCAGTTGTGAAATTTCCTTGAAGCAAATAAAAAAATGCATTCAAGCTGCTCCCACTAGATTTTACAGTAAAAAGGGGTGGGGTTTAACTAGAGTCATGTCCCTCCATTTTCAGCAAAGAGAGGTGGAGATGCACTGGAACCAGCACCAGAGGAAGTGTGTCTCTACCGTAAGACTCCACAGCACACAACAACTGGAATTTCAGTAAATTGCATCTTCACCATCTTCATCTTCAGATTTATCCTCTAGGCCTCTCCCTATATTAAGTGAAATAACATGTAGAAACTGGTGTTGCATAATCAGAATAGGGCTGAGCTGAAACAATACTTTTGCAAACACTCATTCATGGTGTGTGAGGTGGGGAACACTGCTGTGACAAACCAAGCATGCATGTCTGAAAATATTCAGTGCGGTCCAAGCTGTGATCTGGAAATCCTTGGTCCAAATGCCACATCAGCAGCAGACTCACTGGGTAGCCACAGACAAGCAACTACTTACTGTTCTGTGTAAATCCCCATCCTTGCTTCAAATAATTTCCTTCCTGCTGTTACCCCTGCAATCATGTTCAAGTTCTTCAACTTTCTTTGCCTTTAAAGCTGTGCAGGAAACAGAATGCTTCTGGTACAATGCAGATGCAGAGCTTGGAAAAGTTACTTTTTTGAACTACAACTCCCATCAGCCCCAGCCAGCACGGCCACTGGATTGGGCTGATGGGAGTTGTAGTTCAAAAAAGCAACTTTTCCAAGCTCTGGATGAGGGGTTGTGGTGCCAGGTACTGTGGAAGTGGCAAAGCTGAAGAAAAGGAAAGGATGAAACAGAGAGGCCACAAGGTAGAGGAAGTCCCATTGAAAATGGAACTTAAATTCGTTACAAGGCATTTATCCCATTGATTTCAATGGAACTTGAGTAGTGCTGGATTGGGACCCCCCTTTCTTTCTGTAGACTGTGAGGCAGTTGGCTTTATTTTGTATCCTTTTCTAACATGCTGAGCTGAAACCCTGGAAAGCTGCTGCCAGTCAATGTGGGTAATACTGAGCAAGATGAACCAATGGTCTGACTTAGAATAAATCAATGGAATTTAATATTTATCTGTTTGTAGGGCAAGGGTGGGAAACCTTTGGTCTTGCATATGTTGTTGGACTCCAGCGCCCCGCATCGGTGACCATAGCTATGCTGGGTGGGGCTGATGGGAGAAGAGAGCCGCAAGTCGCCCATCTGTGCTCTACAGAGTATTTTGGAAGGGAATGTTGAGTGGTGTCTCTGCTATAGCAATTCTTGAATGCCACAACTAGGAATACACGCTGCAGTGATATATGTCAATTTGCAATGTAGGTTCTGTGAAAGAATGGAAAACTCTTTTCGTCTTGGAAGTAAAGGTCCCAAGTAGAAATGGAGAGATCAGTCAATTTCAGTTCCCCATTTCTCATTTTTCTAACCTTAAATTCAGATCTCCACATTTCGGTAGCAATTTGCAATTTTTTTGAAAAAAATCCTCATAAGAATTCTCCGGCATTTTAGTGTGAATTTCTCCTAAACACATTTTTGTGGGCAGTTTTGCGTAATGTACACATTTTTGCAAGCCATTTCTCATAATATATTTTGCATTTTACTTCCACTCATATATTCATTTTTATGCACACTTTCCCCTAAAATATGCATTAGGCTCCTGCTGGGAGGAAAGGCAGGAAATAATAAATAAAGTAAATAATAAACAAATTTTTGTCAACATTGTTTGGTTGGCGAACTGCACTAAAAATTTGAATAAGCACGAATTTCAAAGGAACTGAAATGCAAACTGAATCAAAATTCTCACGCATCCTTAGTCCCAACTAGATAAAGTTAATTCTACTTGTAAGGAACTAAGTATCTGTGTAGCTGAATGGAATCTAAGAGGTGACTGGTCAGGAAATAGGGTCTGAAGGATAACTGGTCCCTGGATCCATGAGGTATGCAGCCATGAAACAGGGTGGTGGATAAGTATTTATTTATTTATTTATTATTTCAATTTATATACCGCCCTTAGCGAAATAGCTCTCAGGGCAGTGAACAAACAAAATAAAATACAATATATCATAATAAAAATACAAAAACATATACAAACAAACAACGAAAAGCACAGCAAAAACAAAATAAATACTACAAAAATTAAAATACAGATTACAAGATTTAAAAAGTTAAGAAGATTAAAATGCCTGGGAGCATAAAAAGGTCTTTACCTGGCGCCGAAAAGATGGAAGTGTAGGCGCCAGGCGTACCTCTTCGGGGAGGCTGTTCCACAACTCAGGGGCCACCACAGAAAAGGCCCTAGATCTCGTAACCACCCTCCGGGCTTCCCGATGGGTTGGTACCCGGAGGAGGGCCTTAGATTCTGAACGAAGTGAACGGGTAGGTTCATAGCGAGAGAGGCGTTCCACAAGGTATTGAGGTCCCACGCCGTGTAAGGCTTTATAGGTCAAAACCAGCACCTTGAATCTCACCCGGAAGCAAATAGGAAGCCAGTGCAGACGCGCCAGGACAGGTGTTATATGCGAAGACCGACTAGTCCTCGTCAATAATCTGGCAGCTGCGTTCTGCACCTGCTGAAGCTTCCGAACTGTCTTCAAGGGCAGCCCTACGTAGAGCGCATTACAGTAATCCAATCTTGAAGTTACCAGAGCGTGGACAACGGAGGCGAGGTCGTCCCTGTCCAGATAGGGGCGTAGTTGGGCTACCAGACGAAGATGGTAAAACGCATTCCGTGCCACCGAGGCCACTTGGGCCTCGAGAGACAAGGAAGAGTCGAGAAGAACCCCCAAACTACGTACCTGTTCTTTCAGGGGGAGTGTAACCCCATCCAGAACAGGGTAAGCATCCACCATCTGAGCAGGGAAGGCGTTCACCAACAATGTCTCAGTCTTGTCTGGATTGAGTCTCAGTTTATTAGCTCTCATCCAGTCCATTATCGCGGTCAGGCAACGGTTCAGCACATCAACAGACTCACCTGAGGAAGATGAAAAGGAGAAATAGAGCTGCGTGTCATCAGCGTACTGATGGCAACGCACTCCAAAACTCCTGATGACCACACCCAGCGGCTGCATGTAGATGTTGAAAAGCATGGGGGACAAGACCGATCCCTGGGGGACTCCACAATGGAGAGTCCATGGTGTCGAGTGATGTTCCCCAAGCACTACCTTCTGGTGACGATCCATGAAGTAGGAGCGGAACCACTGCCAAGCAGTGCCCCCGACACCCAACTCCGCGAGTCTCCCCAGAAGGATACCATGGTCGATGGTATCAAACGCCGCTGAGAGATCAAGGAGAAACAACAGAGTCACACTCCCCCTGTCCCTCTCCCGACAAAGGTCATCATACAGGGCGACCAAGGCTGTTTCGGTGCCAAAACCGGGCCTGAAACCGGATTGAAACGGATCTAGATAATCGGTTTCATCTAAGAGCGCCTGGAGTTGGCTGGCAACCACCCGCTCCAAAACCTTGCCCAAAAAAGGGACATTTGCCACCGGTCTATAGTTATTCAGATTATCTGGGTCCAAGGAGGGTTTCTTTAAAAGAGGTCTCACTACTGCCTCCTTGAGGCTACCAGGGACTACTCCCTCCCTCAAGGAGGCGTTAACCACTTCCTTGGCCCAACCGGTGGTCCCAGCCCTGCTAGCTTTCACTAGCCAAGATGGGCAAGGATCCAGAACAGACGTGGTTGCCCGAACCATTCCAAGCACCTTGTCCACTTCCTCGAGCTGCACCAACTGAAACTCATCCAATAAAGAAGGACAAGGCCGTGCTCCGGACACTTCAATGGATTCATCTGTCACAACATCAGAGTCAAGGTCCCTGCGGATACATGCGATCTTATCTTGAAAGTGTCCAGCAATTTCATTGCAGCGGGTCTCAGATGTTTCCATAGTATCGTGGGGGCCAGAGTGTAAGAGCCCTCGCACGACTTTAAAAAGCTCCGCTGGGCGGCATAAAGATGATCTAATAGAGGCAGCAAAATAGAGCTTCTTTGCTGTCCTTACCGCTTTTGTATACAACTTATTGGTGGCACTTACCAAAGCATAGTTGTATCCACTGGGAGTTTTCCTCCATCTGTACTCCAGCCTCCTCCTCTCTTGTTTCATCGCTCTCAGTTCCAGAGTATACCACGGAGCGGTATGAGCTCTACACCGGAGGGGGCGCGCGGGAGCGATCATGTCAATAGCCCGGGTCATTTCTGTATTCCACAGTGCGACCAGGGCCTCGACAGGAGCACCGGTCCTATCAGCCGGAAAATCTCCCAGAGCCCTCTGAAAACCTACGGGATCCTTATTGGTAGATATGAGTATCTTATGAGTGCTTATGAGTAGATAGCAGACGAAGAAAAAGAGGAAAAGATAGGAGAAGCAGACAGGGATTTTAAGCTAAAGAGAAAGTACACATGGGGAGAAACCTCACAGAGCCACACACAAAGACATTTTGGCCATAAGAAAATCCCCAAATCCATCGCAGAGTACTAACCTTATTAGGGCAACCAAAAACGACACAAAATAGCGAGCAAGAGTCCAGGAGCAACAAAAGGTCTGTGTAGAAATGGCTGCTTACATAAGTAGAGAGATAGCCTGTGGCTTCTGTAACCAAACAGCCTGAATAAGAAGCCATGCAAATTGGTGTCCATTTTAGGGTTGATGTAAGGGTTTAGGAGGTTAGTTATAAATGTCTCCATGAGGCGCCTATGAATAATTGCGCTGCTGCAGCTTCTTCTTCTTCCTGAGCCTGCAAGGAAGGACAGAAATAGTTCAATTTATCTTGATAATTACCTCTATGCTCTGATCACTAAAATGCAATAGCTCTCTTAACAAGAACAAACAGATTCTCTTTGTCATAGGCGAAAAGATGAAAGACAGTAAGATGAATGACTTCACCCAAGGTCAGACATAACAATTCAAGACCTGAAACGGATGGCGTCTTTTTTGCTTATAGCCACTGACTGGTTTTTAAAATAAAGATTTTTCCAATAGAGATCTTTGATCATTTTCATGATGAGTGAGTGGTGAGGTGGTGCCTGTGTGTGCTTGTGTGTGTAAGTACTATCACCCTTCACCCGTTTGCTTCCTCCAGGGGCCCATGCTCTTTTAGCTACCTCTATGGACCCAGCAGTTGGAACTGTCTTTACAGTAGGACTACACATCCCAGGTAACCTGGGGCACAGCAGGTCTGTAGTAAAGGAAAGCAAAAGGTTCATATTCATGGAACCTGCAGGTATAAAGACCCAGTAGAATTTACTTTATTTTTTACTAGAACCTTTGATCTACCAACTAGAGCCAGTCAGAAAATGATAGTCAGAAGGTAGAGTTAGTCCCAAAATGGTGGTTTAGGGAATGGAGCTAGTGACAATTACCTGTTGCACCCTCTGAGTACACACTGAAACAACCCCCATATTCTGTTTGGTATTTTAAAAATATATGTGAAATAGGAATAGTTTCATGGTCCTATTTCTTAGCAGAGATATAAATGCAAGCAGCGGGATGAGAATCAACCAGTCCACCCTCTCCCTCAGACACAAATAATTATAGACACAATCTTCTTAAGCAAAAGATAAAGAATGTTTACTCACGACCTTTCATGTGTTCAGGAAACATAGGCTCTAGCTTAGATAGAAAAGTAGAAGTCTCAGTCCATGATAATGGTCATCTTGGAGAGGAGCGTATGCATGCTTCACTGTCCTTAGGCTTAATGGAGAATATGTAAAAACTGCCAGACAAAGGAGGAGGAAGAGAAAGCCAGGTAACCCCACCCTTTAGGAAGTTACATCATTGGTAAACAGGTACATGGGATATTTCTCAAATATCCCTTAAAGGGAACATGCAAGTTTGCTTATTCTATCACTCCTCCTCAAACTGGCATGCAAGACCCCAACAGCCCCATCTTGACACAAAGTCTCTGGAAACAGTCTCTTGGCAATGGCTTTGTCAAGATATCAGCTGTCATTTCTGTAGTTGGACAGTAGTTCATCTTGATGAATCCTTTCTCTGTCAGCTCACACACAATATGGTACTTTATCCCTATATGTTTAGTGTGTGGTGTGATTCTCTCAGTCTGAGAAAGTCTAATACAACTTTGGTTGTCTTCCATCATCTGGATTGGTCTTTGTACTCTTATTCCAAAGTCCTTTAGTAGTCTGTTAAGCCAAATGGCTTCTTTGCATGCTTCTGCAGCAGCTATATACTCGGATTCTGTGGAAGAAAATGCTGTTATGTCTTGCTTGTGACTAGCCCAGAAGATAGGTCCATCTCCATACGTAAACAGGAAGCCACTAGTTGACTTGGAGTCTGAACTGTCTCCAGCCCAGTCTGCGTCAGTGTAACACACATGTTTTGGATCACTATTAGCTTGCAATCTCAGCTCACAAGTCCATAGTCCCTTTCAAGTATCTAGCCACCCTTTTGACAGCAATCCAGTCCTTTTGTGCGGGTGTGCTAATTTTCCTACATAGGATCCCTACTGCACTTGCTATGTCAGGTCTGGTGTTTGTGGTTAATTACAGAAGCTTTCCTATTGTCATTCTATACTTGTTATTTGGTAAAGGTTCACCTACATCATTGTCTTTAAGAAAGTCTGTTGCCATGGGCATAGGCATCTTTGAGTTCTAGAGTCTCTAAAAGTTCAACAATCTTTTGCTTTTGGTTGAGTAGGTAGGAGCCATCTGCTTCCTTTTCAATCTGGATGCCTAGATAGTATGTTGCAGTGCCTAACTCTTTGAATTCAACTTCCTTGTTTAAATGATGTACAATTTCTATATAGTCTTGATCTCGTTGAGTTGCCATGATCACATCATCAACATAAATCCATCTTTGCTTCTGGTGTACAGGCATTGGTCTACCTCACCTTGCTTGAAGCCTTGCTCCTTGAGCATTTTATCCAGTTTCTCATTCCAGGCCCTTGCAACTTGTTTGAGTCCACACAGGCCCTTTTCAAGCTTGCATACAAGATGTGCTTGCTTCTGGTTCACGAAGCCTGGAGGTTGTTGCATGTACAACTCTTCTGTTATTTCTCCATGCAGAAAGGCAGTCTTCACATTGAGATGTCTGACGTGCATCTGTTTGGAGGCTGCCACACTTGGTAGCATTCTTATTGTGCTGTGTCAGACAACAGGAGCAAAAATAGCATCATAGTCATCCCCAAATTTCTGCAGGAAACCTTTGGCAACTAGTCTTGCCTTGTAGCGTTCAATTTCTCCTCCTGCATCTTGCTTCACCTTGAATATCCATTTGCATCCTATGGCTTTCTTGCCTGGTGAAAGCTCTGTCAGGGTCCAAGTCTTATTCTTGTCCAGTGCATCCATCTCCTCCTAGCAGCTTGTCTCCACAGAGTGGCCTCGGATGCTGGTATCTGCTTAATCTCCTCCTAAGTCGATGGGGTAGCGCTGACTTTGCCAGGTAGGACAGATGTAGAGGTGGTACACCCTTGTTGGTTTGCGATGAGCATCTAGGAGCTTGTTCTGGGATCTGGTCTGGCTCTGCAGCATCTTCCAGTCCAGTCATCTCATCATTCTCATCTGCGTCTGTACCTCTCTCCAGTGGCATCACTAGCGGGAGTGTGGGGGGGTTCGGACCTCCGGCGTGCGCCCTCCCAGGGCATGGACGGGGGTGGCTGTTGTTGTGCACGCATGCACGCGTGTGCACAAATGCACTCACCACTCGCTCCAGGCTGGTGGTGGAAGGCCCGTCCTGGCTTCACCGCCAGCGAGCGGGCACCTACTGTAGGTCTCGCCCACCCGCCTCCGAGGAGGAGTTGGCTGTGCCAACCCGGACCACTTCTCGGCTCCTTTGCCGGCCAACAGCACAGGGCGGGGCAGCTCTGGGTGTCACCCCCCTCAGGGTGTCACCCGGGTGCGGTCCGCACCCTCTGCACCCCAGTTGTGACGCCCCTGCCTCTCTCAGCCTCATCATCACTTCCTGCAGTCTCTGCCTCTTCCTCTTGCTTAAGGCTTGGGTCAGGTTGTGCAGATATCTGTGGTGTCACTGGTATTTCATATGTGGGTACTGGCATATCTATGAGAGATTGGACATGGTGCCCTTGCTCTTCTGAGAAATCTAGCATAGTTCCTCTTTTATCAGCTTTGCTTTGTTCATCAAAGTAGGCAACGTGTCTTGTGCTGACTTCACCTGTCTTTAGGTTCATAACTCTATAGCCTTTGCTACCAGGAGCATCGCCTATTAAAATAGTCTGTTCTGTTCTAGCATCTAGCTTCTGCCTCTTTTGTTTTGCTATGTAGGCAAAAGCAATGCTTCCAGACACTCTGATATGTGCCAGGTTTGGAATTCTGCCATGCCACAATTGGAATATTGTGCGTGTGGTGCCCTTGGTTGGCAATCTGTTCTGGATATATATTGCAGCCACGATCGCATCACCCCACAGTCTTTTGGGTAGATTAGCATTAGCCAGCATGCATTTAGTCATTTCCAGAAGAGATCTAAATTTTCTTCCAGAAATCCCATTCTGCTCTGGAGTATGACTGACAGTCCTCCTGTGCAAAATGCCTTGTTCCTCCAGAAAATTTTGTGTTTGGTGCGATATAAACTCACCATCGTTGTCCATCTGTATCACTTTTGGCCTCCTTTCAAATTTTGTGCTCACCATGGAGATGTATTTCTTCAGTATATCATGTGTTTGACTCTTGTTGTTTATTAGGTAAGTCACACAGTACCTTGAAAAATCATCCACAAAAATTAGAACATATCTATTCTTCCCAAGTGAGGGTACATTAAATGGTCCACAGAGGTCACTGTGTATGAGATCTAGCACCTTGGTGCTTCTCTTTTCAGTTCTTGATGGAAATGAGGGCCTAACACCCTTTTCCTCGATGTAATTTACACACCTGCTTGTTTTATCATGGCACTCTTGGTTGACCTTGATACCTGTGGCAAGGTTCTGCTTTTGTAGTTGGAGGATCGCAATGTCCCAGTTGCCTGTGCCAAAGTTCTAGGCTGGTCTCATCCTTGTCTGCCATGGCTGCATTTGCTTGTTCAGCTGAAAGACTTAGTTCATAAACACCTTCATTTTCATAAGCCAGTGGGAACAAAGTATTATCTTTGGTTACTGTACACTTCCTGGAAATGTATTGCATATCCTTTCTTATCTAAAGCAGAAATTGTTAGCATATTGCAACTCAATTCAGGAACAAATAAAACATGATCTGCTACATTTTCTATGGTTTCATTAGGTAGCTTGCACTTTAGAGCAACAGTTCCAGATCCATTAATATTCATATATTGACCACTGGCCGTCTGAATTCTTCCTTTAGTATCACTATTTCTTTCATCAAAGAAGTCTTCATTATAACAACTATGATTTGTACATCCAGAATATAAAATCCAATTGTTTGATTTTGGCTTGTAATTATTTGCCACAAGACCTTTTTGCAGTAAGAGGAAGTTGCTTTCTTTGGATTCCTCTCTCTTAGGTTCCTTGTGCTTTGGTAAAGCATGCTGATGCTTCGTTTGTTCTCTTTGTTTGAAATTTGGAGAGTTACCATTGGCTGAGGAGGAGTCACAGTTCCTAGCCCGGTGACCACGCCTCCCACATGAAAAACAGCATTGTGATTGGTTCTTGAGAGGGGCTTTTCCCTTCCCTTTATCCTTCTTGCTAGCCAGGTAATTTGAGCCACTCTCATTTGAATCTATTTGGATAACACATTCGTCTCTTAATTTTGCAAGAGCTTGTTCAAATTGAAGCTCATGGTTGTGGTTTAAAAGAGAAATAAATGGTTCAAATCTCTCTCCCAGTGTGCGCAAAAGAAAACCCAACTTCTGTTGGTCATTAAATTCAAGTCCAGTTAATTTTAACTTGCTGAATATACTTATCAGGAAAGTTATATGCCTTTCACAGTCTTTCTTTGTTTCTAGTTTTAGCTTCATTATTTCGTGAATCAACATTGTCTGAGATCTAAAACTTGTAAAGCCAAATGCCCTTTGGAGTTTATCCAGCATTTCCTTGGCTGATTTACACTCTGTTACATAGATCAGTTGATCATCCTTAAGAGCATCAATAATTATAGCTTTTGCGATAGCGTCTTTGTCTTGCCAAATGCTTATTTCTTAGGGATCTTCCTCTAGTTTAGGTTCCTTGATACCGGAAAGAGCCTTTTCTGCACCCAGAGTAATTTTAATCCTGTTTTTCCATTGTTCAAAGTTAACAGCACTTAGCTCTGGCGTTCTGACAAAACCTCTATTGTTCGGCTGATACATTCTTTCTTGCTGTTCTGAGAAGAGCTTTGGTTTGCTAATACAACTCAGAAAAGCAGCAGCCAAAATGTCTCTTTAAAACTAGTGCCTGGTAACAGGGCAAAGGGGGAAAACAAAAATATGCCAAAAATACTCAAAATAAAATCCAAAAAAATCTGTTTTAATCCTCAACTTATTTCTGGGCTAACCATAACCTGTTTGGTATTTTAAAAATATATGTGAAATAGGAATAGTTTCGTGGTCCTATTTCTTAGCAGAGATATAAATGCAAGCAGCGGGATGAGAATCAACCAGTCCACCCTTTCCCTCAGACACAAATAATTACAGACACAATCTTCTAAAGAATGTTTACTCACGACCTTTCATATGTTCAGGAAACATAGGCTCTAGCTTAGATAGAAAAGTATCAGCCCATGATAATCAGTCCATGATAATGGTCATCTTGAGAGGAGCATGTGCATGCTTCACTCTCCTTAGGCTTAATGGAGAATATGCAAAAACTACCAGACAAAGGAGGAGGAAGAGAAAGCCAGGTAACCCCACCCTTTAGGAAGTTACATCACTGGTAAACAGGTACATGGGATATTTCCCAAAATATCCCTTAAAGGGAATATGCACGTTTGCTTATTCTAACATATTCAATAACAAATCCACTGAGCTACCAAAGATCAGAGGTTCTAACATCCACCCCTAAATATGCTCCATTTAGAACTGCACAAACTTCTAGTTAAAGGCAGCCAAATAATAGTTCCAATTTACAAGTGAGAAAGAAACACTGAAGTGGAGAGATAAGAGGTTTATTATTTATTTATTTATTTATTGTACTTATATACCACCCCATAGCTGAAGCTCTCTGGGCAGTTTACAGTAACCAAAAACATTAAAACAAATATACAAATTTAAAAACACATCTTTTAAAAAACAATTTAAAAAAATTAAAACAATTTAAAACACATGCTAAAATGCCTGGGAGAAGAGGAAAGGGTTGACCTGGCGCCGAAAAGATAACAGTGTTGGCGCCAGGCACACCTTGTCAAGGAGATCATTCCATAATCTCAGGTTAATCTCAGGCTAGACCCATAATCCATGGGATGGGAATACTTTCGTTATTAATACTTGCAATTTTAAAAACCAACCAACCCTAACTAAATGTAGAGCTGGAATAAGATATTTGCACACCAGACTTAAGGGCTGAGAAAGTGTTTAGTATATAGGCTTCAATCTTCTCTACATCTCCTCAGGAATAGACCTCAGATTGAACACAGTGAGACAACTGAGGAAATATGCATAAGATTGTGCTGTAATAGAGACAATGTCCACATTTGCACATAACACTGTCAAACCATGGTTTAGTGAAAATGTGCTGGCTCCTGAGGAGAAGATCACACGCACTTTGCTCCTTCCCAGTCCTTTGAGTTCATTGCGGTGCAGCAGATAAGCCAAGGTTTAGTTTAGCGGGTCACCTGAACCCAGGTTCGTGGTTAATCTCTCTCCTCCTTGACCATGATCTGTAGCAAAGGTTTGTACAAGCAAATGAGAGAGCTAAATTATGGTATCAGGTTCAGATGACATGCTGAGCCAAACCTTCACTTAGCTGCTATACTGAGCTCAAAGGAATGGGAAGCAGGAGCAAAGCAAGTATGAGCTCCTCACTAGGAGCCAACATGTTCAAGCAGTCCTAATAATCCATAGTTTGGCTTCCTGTGACATATGAACCAGGCCAATGATATGGATCAGCCGCACTGAGTTATTATGAGGATAACATTGGATAACTCCTACTGAGTCCCTTGGAGGAAGGATGAACTAATCATGTTATTGCAGTAAGCAAAGGACGGTTTATTTTTTGAAATCAAATATGAATGGAAATAAAATCAAGATAATCAGGTATTCAGAGATCCAGTGAATATTCCAGCCTTGAATCATAATGGGGTTATCTCATCTTTCTTCCAGTTTTCTTTTGTATTTTGGATGCAAATCAGAACATTTTACAATTTAACCTGATCAGGTATAGTAGCGCAACAGTAGGATAGTCAGTGGAGATTTGAAAAAAGTAGTCAAAGAATGCAACATGGGATTTGTTCACAAGAATTCCTAGAGTAATGTCAAGCTATGTACTTTACCATCAGGTGGAACCTAAAATATGAATATACATTGGAAATATTTACCACAGGGTTTTTCTTTGGATAAAGTCCTGATTTAAAATGTAGCTAGTTTTTTTAAATCTACAATAGGTGTTTCTGTTCTCTGAATAATCCTGATTGATTTATACCTATGGAGTCTACTTGTTTTTTTTCCATCCCCCTTTCGAACAAGAAGCAAATGATATTCCAATACCAGAGGAAGGATTTAACTGCTTGATGCAGAGACTTTTGAAAGACAGGTCTTTACTGTACCTGCAGCATTCCCCATTTCATTGCTAAGAAGATCAGAATAAGTTGCAATGCCAGTTCAGAGTTTTATTCTTTGGTGCAATGTTCAGGTCAGTGATGGGAATCTTTCCAATTCTTAAGCACAGCAATAAAAAACAAGTAAATCCTTTTTGCTGCCTATTCAGTTTTCATAAAACCTGGGTTGGCACCAAATCAAACTTCTAAAACAGCTACAGTCTTGTTTCCAACTGTATGCAGACCAAGGCCAAATTCTTGCTTCTCTGGGGGACATTCTTGCCATGTTCCACCAAGCTCAGTCCTAAGATGCATGGTGTTCTGCTGCAAACACAATAACGAAAAAGTAGAACAGACCTAGTTTGGCACAAGACAATAAAGGGGATCTTGTAGAAATGTTTTGGAATATTTTCTTGTGTGAGTCCTCTTGTTATTAGGTATACAATAATCTTTTACGCAGGATAAAAATGTGATGCGGCAAAGAACATGGCAGCTAATGGATCATATATCTGCAGGATATTTGTTATGGGTGAGGAATATTTTAGACCAAAGTTGCAGGTTGCTATGTTGGGCCATTAGAAAAAAAACCCATAACAGTCATGTAATACCTTTTACTAGGTGTGACAGCAACTCAGATGCTCCTCATGAGTAGAACTAGATATCTCTTCTCCCTCACTAGAGCCACCTGTCTCACCTCACCCGTCCTCTGTTTGCCCACAACCAGGCTGTCTGGACTGTGGTAAGGTAAAATAAATATTAAAGTGTAGCCCACTGTTTTCTTGGGTTTGTGACCAGTACCAGATAGGTCCCAATACTGATTTCCAGCTTTCTTCCCTAGTCAGTCTTGTTCTCCAGAACTTTTATTCAGGAAAGATGTTCAGTTAAAAGCAAAAAGAAGAGGGAGACAGTCTGCAGTTTATAACAGTCACTGAGATAAAAGTGCTGCTCTCCCACACACTTACAAAATGTGGTATCAAATTTGATCTCCCAGCCTCTGAAACAGACGGCATTAGCTATCAGTTTAAGTGACTGACACTTGTCCAACCAACAACTGTTAATATGGGATGCCAGCAGAACACTGACAATTATTCACTTGAACGCTTATCTGAGCATATGAACCTGAACACTACATAATTCGCCATACAACTGAACATCAGATAAAAGGGGGGCATGAAGGCAGAGGGAGGTAGGAGAGTTGGAAGGGGTGGTTGGGAGAGAATAAAGGATTGTACAGTGTTATTGAAATAATGTGAAAACCCTAATAAACTGTACAGAAAAAAAGAATCTATTATTTCATCTAAACCAGAGGTGTAATCATCCAGGGTCTCAGATAGTCTTAGACCCCTTACCTTCTTGGGACCCAGGTCCCAGGAGAGTCCCTATGTCTCCCATGTCCTAAGAACCAATCCACATTAAAGGGGAGTGTGTTAGCCACTGAGAAGTCTTCTAACTTGCTTCTTGTCATTTCCTGCTGATTGGAGGCAATCAGAGTGAAATGAGTTCCTATTAGTTCCTATTTCAAAAAGCCAAGTTATGGAGAGTGAGAATTCTGAAGAAGAAGATACAGTGAATCCTGATGATAGCATCCCATCTACTTCATTGAGTAGTTGGGTAGCAGTAGGAGATAAACATTGAATTCAGTAATTCAAGCAATATCTCTGACAGTAAGAAAGGTGTCAAATGATGACAGTAATAGAGAAGCAGAAAGCAGAATTCAGGCTGGCCAGATTATTCTGTAGTCTTAGAAGACAGTATAATCTTAGAAGGGGGCATGGCTGTGACTATCATGAAGGGACTCTGCCCTTCTGAATTTGCCACCTCACTACTGTTAAAGACAATAGGATTTTTGATATATTTTTATTTTTATTATTTATTTATTTAAATAACTCTTCAGCCACAAAATGCTCTCAGAGCAGCTTACAGATCAATGAAAATAAAACCCTGCCCTCAGAGTTATGATTTAATAAAAAAAATGACACAAAGGGAAAAAATGGACTAGGAGGGAAGTGGAAACAAACTCAGGCAACAATTTGTAGGTATCTGTTTTAGTTAGAAGCTCTTCTAAAGACCAGCTGGGATGGTAATAGTTCAAGAAGAGGAGGAGTCAAAAGTTACTTATCTTCAAACAAGGGTAATGGAGAGGTCCTGGATCCCTTCCCTTCTCCCCTCTGCTACAGTCTGATTTGAAATGATTAAACTTTGGCCAAAAATATTTAGCACCCAAGGCAAAAAGAAATCACAATGTGAATTGATTCCATAGTTTTAGCAGAAAGGAAAGGGTGTGTTTTTGACTACTGGTTGGAATCTGAGGGGTTGATATGGTTGAAATTTTGTGTTTAACCCATCCTTCTCATGGGTCAAGCCAAGAGACAAGCTGAAAATCAAAAGGTGAGGAGAAACTGAAAGGGGAGTAGAGGGATCAATGAGAAAACCAAGATTTAAAGTCTTGGTGACAAAAGGTTTGACAATGTTGTCAGCAGATCTGGAGCATAATCAAGGAGAGGAAGTCTTTGATGAAAGATGAAAAGGTGAGCATTGACCATGTTGAGGTTGAAATGTTGGGTCAAGACTAAGGACAAGCTGAAAGTTAAGACATGAGGAATAACTATGTTCCATGAATTTGGAGGAATAGATATTGCGTAAGAGACTGACTGGGCCCCACTGCAATCTCAAATTCAAAACAGCCAAAACTAACCTTTTCTTCTCCTTGATTACTGTCCATATCCACCCATAACGTTGTCCTCACCTTTGACAACCAGGCATAAAAGTAGAGATGTGTTTATTCATACAGGGGTGCTCACAAAAACCAGGGTCAAGGCAAGTACAGTCTACCACAACAACCACCCCTTCACTACCCCCAAACTCAAGAACTTATGTTTGGGGCAGGGGCAGAAAAAAGGAAATGATGGAATGGTGGCAGGGGTACACAACCCCAGCAGAATATCTTTAGTCCTCCCAGTCCCATCGCTGGTTGGAAAAGACACACTGCCAAGACCCTTGAAATGCCCACAGCCACCTCTGCTACCATCCGACCATTCCCCAAAGTTAAGTTCTTAGATTTGGGGGCTGGTGAATTGGAAGGCGAGATAGGTGTCAGGCAAGGGTGTCCGGGGGTGGGGGACAGGGATGTTTGCCCCCCTAGAATTCTCAATGTAATGGTGGGTGGAGTGGGTTGCCAGTGACCTGTAATATCAATTCATAGACCTTGCCTCCCTCTTCAGAAATATTTCTGCAGACACTGTTGGTGTCAGATGCGTTGCAAGTGGTCAAACTGAGCTCTTTCAGCAGCTAGACTTCTTCTGGAGCAAACTACAAGATGCTTGCCAATCCCTAGCATAAAATTTTGGCTTTACCTTTGATTCCTCTGTCTCTTTGGCACCGCATATTCACTCTGTTGCCATCATACCAGCTTTCCCTCAGAGCAAGTGAATATGTACATTACAAGTATGGTGCTGCCTTTGGTTATATATGTATATAGTTAGTTCCAGTCGATCAAAGCCCCCTTGAATCTGGATGAAATTTCTCATTTTACACAAATAAGTTCACATTTCAATTCACCCTAGCTGGTGTGATACTTTTCAGCAGTATTTATGGGAAGCAAAAGGTGTTACTCCAACACTGAGAAAGATATTTATAACTAACTTGTCAGCAGGAACAAATCTGCAAATTTGCACATTTCTGTTGTAGTTTAAGGTGTTACGGAAATTACAACTATTCTCTCATATGCAAAAACTAAATGCTGCCAGTGACTTATCTGTATTTTAAACAGAAATAGCCATAATCTGTCTTGAGTCTACAGGATAAAATGAGTTGTAAATAAATAATTTTGTTTTCCTGGAAGGGAGAACACCTAACAAACATATAATGAATGTATAATGCTTATTTGTTGATTCTGACCTCCTTAAAGTAATACCTCCAAAGCCAAGGTCCCTAGCACAGCCATGGGACTCTGCCAGATTCTTTCCTTCATTGGCATGGAAGGCCCTCGACTTACTCTGAAGATTTCCCATTCTGATCATTTTGGAGCAAAACTGCTCATCTTGCACAGATACCCTCCCCCCCCGCTTTTAACTCCACAGCCATGCTATTTTCCCAATGTGGACATACCAAAGAACATGATAATAGTCCCCATCATTACAGCCTCATTTTTCTCAGGGTTCAAATGCATTTTGTGGCTTTTTCTCATAGAGCAGGCAGCTTTCCCCCCCAGAGCTCACAAGGCTACTGTTGAATATCTGGTATAGGGATTTAAAGGTCAACAACAGCTTGAATTGGGCTTTGCTTAACTCAAAATTTATTCTCTCTTTGATCAACCACATCTACACAGGTTCCACCTCCCTACTCAAAATGAAACTGGGCCTGGAAGTGTGCAACAACCCTACACATACCTTGCTAATTAGATTACCAATGCCAGGATGTCTGTCTTATCGACTACTCTCCTGCTCCCCCCCCCCGGGCATCATGAAAGACCCAGTCCTGGATGTGAAAGTTGGACAGTGAAAAAAGCAAATAAGAGAAAAATCAACTCATTTGAAATGTGGTGTTGGAGGAGAGCTTTGTGCATACCATGCACTGCAAAAAAAGACAAATAATTGGGTGTTAGAACAAATTAAACCAGAACTATCACTAGAAGCTAAAATGATGAAACTGAGGTTATCATACTTTGGACACATAATGAGAAGACATGATTCACTAGAAAAGACAATAATGCTGGGAAAAACAGAAAGGAGTAGAAAAAGTGGAAGGCCAAACAAGAGATGGATTGATTCCATAAAGGAAGCCACAGACCTGAACTTACAAGATCTGGACAGGGTAGTTCATGACAGATGCTATTGGAGGCTGCTGATTCATAGGGTCGCCATAAGTTGTAATCGACTTGAAGGCACATAAAAACAACAAATTCTGGGACTTATAGTTTACAAGAGACATGGCTATTTGAGAGTTTCCCCCAGGTTCATGGCTATAGATCCTTTTTCTATCCTGCCACTAAGAAACACAATTTCGGACAAGATATAGGTGGGCTAGCTACTTTGATCTCTGTTGACATCAGAGGTTCTATATCAGTATTACCTGGCCCCTATTGTAGAGATGCCTTTCTTCTAGTCCTGATAGAACTTCCCAATAGGGCAACTTAATACATATTTTCCTCCCTCCAATTTACCTAACTCTTTAGATCTGTGGGCTCAGTTTGATAATCTCTTGAGCTTCATTAGCTTCAGTCACCCTACAGTAAGCCTTCTTATCGTGGGTGATCTGAATGCTAGGATTGGGAATGCTTCTGTTACGTTTCCATTACCAGGACAGATGGACTGGGAAGATTTTTTCCCTTTGGGACATCTCTCTAGGGCAGCCTTTTCCAACCTTTGGGTCACCAGATGTTGTTGGACTACAACTCCCATCAGCCCAGCCAGCATGGTCAATGGTCAGGAATGGTGGGAATTGTAGTCCAGCAACATCTGGGGACCCAAAGGTTGGGAAAGGCTGCTCTAGGGATAGGCATCCCAATCATCGAGGGAAGCATCTACTTAAGCTTATTTTCAATCATAATCTTGTTATAATTAATGGCAGTTTTGGGGACAAGTCTAGAGGCAATTTTCCTTATGCCAGTAACTTGCGGCAAGCACTATTGATTATTTTATTGTTAGCCCTTGTCTCTATAAAAGAAATGGATATTCTAGACCGCACAGAAAGTGACCATTATCCCCTTACACTTTTGTTAGATTTTAACATTGCTGGTCCTCAGTCAGCTCCCCATCATAATTGGAATGGAAAGGTTCTGGGGTCTAGAGCAGTGGTTCCCAACCTGGGGGCTGGGACCCCCAGGGGGGCTGCGAAGTAATCCAGAGGGGCCCATGAACAGTAAAGAAATGAATTATTTATTAATTTTTTTTAAAAAAGTCTTCACTCCCTCTACACTGTCTGCTTTCCACTGCCGCTGCAGATGACACCTCCCCCTTGCTCCAAACGAGAGGGGAGGCCTTTTGCTGAAGCGCCAGAGCGTCTTTCAGGAGCACTAAGGGCAGGCATCTGCCTGTAAAATACATGGCAGATGCCAAAGGAGGCTGAGGGTGGAGCCACCAGGAAGAAGAGGGGATTACTATCACTGATTCCCGTCTCCTTGCACTGCTGCTACTGGCAACGCCCTTGCTTAGAATGAGAGGAGAGGGCTTTTTGTGAAGCAAAAAGAAGCAAGCCTGCAAAGAAAGGTTGCTTTCCCCCTTCCTTCCTGGCAGCCAGCCTGCCTCCCTGGGGGGAGGGGATCACAATTTTTTTCAGCTTATAAAGGGGGTCCCGTGCTCATAAAGGTTGGGAACCACTGCACTAGAAGATTGAGATGGTCTCAGTCTCTCTTTCAGTTTTTGACTAATCTTTTGACAGCCAAAGAGCTATTATCATTTCGTTCTTATTGCCTTTTGGGAGAATACACTCCCTTAAGTATATATCAACAGATTGCAGACTACCTAAAACCTTTTTTAACTTCATCTTGTATGCCATACCAGAATTTCAAATCATTCTCCTCATGGTTTGATAAGGACTGTCAGAGTGCTAAGGGGACTTTGGCTAAACTCTCCAGGCATCACCTAAAATTGAAAACAGAAGTAGCTACCCAACAACATTGAATTTAGATCATATTACAAACACCTTATACATTCAAAAAAGATGAACACAACAGAACTCAATGGGAGGCTTTAGGCCAAGATCCTATAGAAAACGACGGTATGCTCTGGGATGTTGTTGCACATGGCCTGGCTGAGGCAAGAGGGATTATTGAGGCTCAGATTCCACTTGATGACTGGACCAATTATTTTACTAAATTATATAACTCTATCAGTTTCTTCCCCTTTTGTAGATCATAGAATTCTACCTGATTGGGACCCAGTAACCCTTTATACAGTTAAATCCCTGATTGATTTGATTAAGCTCAATAAGGTCCCGGGTAAAGATTTTTTGCCACCAGAACTTTTTAAATCATTTCTTAACTGGTGGCCCCCTGTTCTTGCTAAATTGTTTGCTGAGATTAATCTGACTGGTCTAATTCCTCCTGGTTGGAAACTATCTATAGTTTATCCTATTTTCAAAAAGGGTAACCCTTCTCTTCCCCAGAATTACAGACTGATTAGTCTGCTGGATATCTCTTCTAAAATATATGCTTCCTTTTTACTTTACAAGCTACAGGAGTGGGTCTCTTCCAATTCTATTTTTT
Organism: Rhineura floridana; assembly: GCF_030035675.1. Taxonomy (NCBI): domain Eukaryota; kingdom Metazoa; phylum Chordata; class Lepidosauria; order Squamata; family Rhineuridae; genus Rhineura; species Rhineura floridana. Next base: position 175,193,758 of record NC_084480.1, on the reverse strand, counting down.
GTGAGGAGCAAGTTGGTTTTAGGAACTCGTACTCCACCATCCATCATTGTTATATTTTGTTCCATCTTATTGAGAAAACCTTGAAAAAAATTCAACTCTATGCAGTTTTTGTAGAACTCTCATCAGCTTTTGACTCAACTGATAGAAACCGCTTGTGGTCCAAACAGCATGCGCTTAATATAGATCCTAGGCTGTGGATGCTGCTCCAAAGTTTGCATCTAGATACCATAGCTAAAATCAGAGTTGATAGGACTGGTCTTCTATCTGACCCTATCCCAATTAAGAAGGGGGTCAGACAATAATGTGTTCTGGGCCCCCTCTTTTTTAGCCTTTATATAAATGATCTGGTCAAACTGCTTGGGAATATGGATGCATGTCCTCCAGCTGTAGGAAATAGGAAGGTCAGTATTCTCTTATATGCAGATGACATGGTTATATTATCTTTAACAAGGGGTGACCTGAACAAGCAGATGGATTTGTTGGCTAAATGTTGTCAGCAGGAGCTCATTATCAGCTTCTCAAAAACTAAAGTGGTTGTATTTGGTAAGAGATCCCCTTTCAATTGGTCAATTTTGTAATAATCGTATCCAACAGACTAAATCATTTTGCTATTTAGGAGTCCATTTTGCAGTAACCTTCTTTTGGAAGGTTCACACGGATGCTATTGCTGCTAAAGCAAGACATCTTGCTGGCACTATTCTGAGATTCTTTTATGCCAAGGGTGGGAATTTGGTTATTCCAGCCCTAAAAAATTTTTTGGCAAAGGTTGTCCCTTCTATGAGATATGGTGTAGAGCTTAGCCACTCACTAATTCGTGAGTTGGAGAAGGTTCAAAGCTCTTTTTAAAGAAGGTTTGGGGCCTATCTGTTGGTACTCTTGCGGCTCATGTTTATGCAGAAGTGGGTTGGCCTTCAGTCCAGACCAGAATACAGGTCCATCTCCTAAATTTTCACAACAGAATATTAGCTTTGCCACCCTCCCGCCTGGTGTCCATAGCTTATGGCTCACCCTTAAATGCCCAAAAGAGAGTTGCTGCTTTACATACACTTATTAGAGAATTTGATACTGAGCTGACTGAGATTCAGTTACTGTCTAAAGTACAGTTAAAGCTGTTTGTGTACAGGAGAGCTTCTTTAGCTGATATGCTAACTATCCACTCTTCAAGATTCTCTTTTTTTATCATTAATTTTTATTCAAATTTTCAAAGACAAAAAACAAAACAAAACAAAAACAATTAAACAATAAAATAAAATGTCAACTTCCGATTTGTCGCAGATCAGTTATAGGTCTAGAATATATAACAATCCTATCTCTAAAATTATATTATAAAATCACTTTCCTCCAGTAGTTATCTTAATTAATCATCAAATCTCATAAACATTATTTTATTCTTTCCACAAAAAGTCAAAGAGAGGTTTCAATTCCTTGAAAGATATATCTTTCAATTTTTCTCCAAATAAACATATTGCTTAATCCATCTAATTCAAATCTGTTAGGCCCAATAATTTCAATAGCCATTCTTCCATTATCTATATTAACTCCATCTTCCATCTTCAATAATCCTGTTAAGTCCAGTAATTTCAGTAGCCATTCTTCCGTTATCAATATCCCATAATAATCTTGTTGTCATAGCCATAGTCCAAGTAAACATATCAATTAATCCATCTCGTCAAATCTGTTAAATCCAATAATTTCCATAACCATTCTTCCATTATCAATATTAATTCCATCTTCCATCTTCAATAGTCCTGTTAAATCCAGTGGTTTCAGTATCCATTCGTCCATTATCAGTATCCCATGATGATCTTGCTGTCGTAGCCATAGTCATATAACAAGAGTCTGATGGGAATTTCCCCCATCACAAATATGTCTTTGCCATCAATTCTGAATATGTTGTTGAAATATTGTTGTAAAGTCACATCTCTGCTCTGGGTGCATCTCTGCTCTGTCACATATTTGTAGTTAATTCCATAATTTTTTTCCATGTCAAGCCCCATCACATCATTCCAGTCAAGAATTCTGAATATGTTGCTGAAGTATTGCTGCAAAGTCATATCTCTGTTCTTCTTTTTTACAAAATGCACTGGATCATCTCTTAAGAGTTTCTCCACTGTTACATATCTGTAGCCAACTCCATAGATTTTTTATATGTCAAACTCCATCACATCATTCCAGTCCAGAAAATTATCCAAGACATTGATAACTTTACCACCAAAATCTTCATTAATTTCTTCAGAGACAACGTTGAATTCCAAACAGTCAACTTTATTTCTAACATCCATAAAATCCAAATCTTTTTCCAATTTCACATTTGTTCCAATCTCCAGGTCTTGTAGCTTCCCTATCCCATCAAACTCCTCTCTCACAGAATCCACTATTTCTTTAAGCTCCTGCGTCATTTTGTTAAGTTCAATTTTCATCTCCTGTCTACCCTGTCTCAGGGTTTGTTTCGTTATCTCAATCTCACCCATTATTTTCTGAAACATAATTTCTTCCATGGTCTCATTCACTTTCCTGGTTGTCATTCTTAAAACCACAGAGACAAAAATTATTTCAGCCACAATTGGGTTAATATTTCAGGCTTGCTTGTATCAGTGTAGACAGTACAGCCTGCCTTATCTCTATGTGTTCAGGAATACAAAACAAACTTAGTTCCCAACATCAAAACAATTAGTGGTGTCGTGAACAAGCAGATTCGTCAAAATGAAATAGACCAAAAAAAAAAATTCCCCCCCCCTCCTCGAAATAGAAATCCCTCTTCCGTTGATATCTTTAGAATGCACCTCCAGGACAGCTTTTTGCGATAAAAACAAAGATAAGCTTTTTCGATTTCTTTCCTCCTTAATTTCGTTAGTGAAAGAGAAAAGCACTCACCTAGAATTTCTTCACAGCTGATTCATTGACAAATCTCTTTTTGCTGCACCAATTTAAGCCAAGTGGAAAAAGAAGATAGAAAGAAGGATGCTTATCTGCCTGTTAGAGTCCGTTTTTTCTTTAAAGAAAAGATAAACGTGTCGCTGTAATCAGCTAGAGCTTGATGAAAGTCCATCCGGCATTGCAGTTTAAACTTTCTCTCATAAATAAATGAAATCCAGTCCTCCCCACAAAAACAGGCTTTGGGGTTGATCTCTACATTTCTCCCTGCCCGGGAGAAAATCTTTATCAGTCAAAAAGAGCGTTCTGACTAATTTTAAAGCTGAAAAAGCTTCTTCTGAGATGAGAGCTCGCTCAGAGGCAGCACAGGCAAAGCAACCCTTCCCGGAAGTCCCACTCTTCAAGATTCTCCAGGCTGTATCCATGCTTTAAAACAGACCATCAGAAAGCTAATTACTTAGAGGTAATTACTTTAGCTTCACACAGAATCGCTTTTACTGAGTTAAGGTTTAATGCCATGCCCTCTGCCTTTCTCGATGGTCATTATAAAAAATATTCCCTTAGAACACCGGTTTTGTGTGTTTTGTGAAACAGCTGTAGAGGATGTAGTTCATTATGTTACCCAGTGTCCTTTATATAAAGATCCTCATGAGAAATATCTGTCTGAATTTAGCCATAGGAAAAAATTTGTTTCACCGAGTGAGTTTGCGTGTTTTTTGTTATCGGACAAAGAAATATATATCTCATTGCGTGTTTCCTTATTTACCCTGGCAGCTAGGAATTTAAGAGCTAAATTTGTGTCTCAGCATTGAATGATCTATGTTTGTAATGGCATATTGCTAAACAAATAAAATGAATATGGGTATGGGACTTATAGTTCTGGTCCCCAGTGTGAAAATAAACTCCATGTGGACCTAGCAGGATACAGCGAGACAATTTTCATTGAGTGAACAGAGACAAAAATTGGGGAGGGGCAGAAGGATTGGGGCATCGTTCACTACAAAAAAGGTTTCTAGGGAAAAGGTTTTCATAGATAATGACAAAAATAAACCCCAATTTATGCATTTTAATTAGGAATTATGACTTATGAAGTTTACAAAAAAGCAAATCAATTCAAATACAATATTTTCCACATGCAAAATAGCTGTGTAAACTATATAACAGTGATTGGAAAATAAATGTATATTGTACAAGTCCTGCCATAATGATCTAAACTGTTAATAAAATCGAATGCACTGTGATTTCTCTGCAAATTTGCAGAGGAACTGTTCACTTGAAATTCATTCAAATATGTTACTTTCAAAACCCAACATTGATAAATTTGCTTTTCTCTGAGGAAGCATTGGACACCTGTATGGTGTCAGCATATGTGTCAAAGTTGAGAATGAATTTTCACACACAGGTGTAGATGCACCAAAGGTGAGTCCTGCAACATCCAAAGTGTACATGTGTGGAAAGACTTCTGTGTACAGGTACAGTGTTTTAGTAACTGTTGCAACTAAGCCTCTAGCAACATTATACTCTTCAAAACCATTTTGAAATGGAACCAGCTTGAAAGGATTGAAAGGATATATTTTTCAACTTGTTTAACAAATTAGAGAAGAAATGCCCCCCAGACATGCTTGCACACATAATATTGCCTGGGCTAAGTTAGTAAGGTCTCATTAGACTTCCTGGGCTTTGGAGGGCCAGCCCACTCACCTCTCTGCTTCTTCTCAAGTCCTGCCCTAGACTAGGCTAGACTGCTGCATGTCTAGGCCCAAAAGCCTAGGCACACCCAGCAGATGCACTAATAACACCCACCACCTACAGAGGCTGACTGAGCACTACAGGGGAGGGAGAGATGCTCTGCAGTGCATAACAATACTGTCCTTCCCATTGTTCCTTCCTCCAATTGCAAACCCTTAGGTTTGCAAACTCCTTCCCCCATCCATCAAGATTTGTGTTCACTTCATTCATACCTTTAACTCTTATATTTGCTGTGTTCTTATTCCCTTGGTAACTTTGCCTTGCTCCTCTCTTTGGATGCCTAAACTATATATTTCTAAATGCTCGAGTTGAAGTTTGAAGTTACTGCAATGCTAGAAATTTGGGGACTGAAGGAAAATTTCATTTGGAGGAGCAGAATTATTAGGGTTGCCATATTCCAGTTCCACAAATCCGGGCAGGCTAATTTGCATATTATGCAAATTATTTGCATATTAATATTTGGATTGTCCAGTTGTTTTGTTTTTGTGCCTAGGAATTACCACCAAAAACTGGGGAAAGATGTGAGAAATCTTTTTTTAAAAAGCAACATTTTCAGCCTTAAATGCCTAGACTCTAGTTTCCAACACTATGGAGTATTTATTGATTGATTAAGAGGATTTATATCCTGCCCTTCTGCTGTTAAAAACAGAGCTCAGCACAGCTTACAAATATAATAAAAACAATAAAAGTACACAATCAATATAAAAACATAATAAAAACACAAAATAGCAACAAACATAAAGTAAGTCAGGGCAGCAATACAGTTAACTATATACGATATATTTCAAAGATGTGGTGGGTGGAGAAAAACAAGAAGCCAAAATGTTAGGAAAAGGAGTCTTTCACACCACATGCTCAGTTCTAAATACTGTTGCAGCAAGTTTTGCAAGTTCCTCCAGTATTCCACTGGTGCAGGCATTCAGACATTCAAAGTATCTGTATGTTTCTTAGGTTTTATAACAGCAGAGCTTTGCTTAACTCAAAATTTCTTCTCCCTTTGATCAACCACATCTACACAGGTTCCACCTCCATACTCAAAATGAAACCGGGCCTGGAAGTGTGCAACAACCCCACACATACCTTGCTAATTAGATTACCAATGCCAGGATGTCTGTTTTATCGACTACTCTCCTGCTCCCCCCCCCACCGGGCATCATGAAAGACCCAGTCCTGGGCTCAGAAAGAAAATAAATATCTGGTCCTCTTCAAAGTATTGATAAGCCTCTTGTTTTAATTGAAATAATAATTATAAATTCTTGCTCTTATCACTAATGGGAGTTAATTATCTTGCATATGCTGCTGTTGCTTCTATGGCTGTAATGGAGTGAGATTAAAGATAAGTGAAATGCAAATAGGAAAAAAACAACACAAAAGGCAGTAACACTTTCCTAAATGTAATACCATACCAACCACAACAAGATTCCTATGAGTAAGGCAGAAAACGCAGCATCTCACAACCAGTCAGGATTCCTAACCAAAAACCAAAAATATGATAAATGAAGAAATATTTATATAAGCATGACTATCAAGTGTATTTATTATTTACACAAACTGTAAAGATATTTATAGTGCAATCCTAGGCTTATTTATTCAGAAGCAAGTCCCAGTGTATTCAGTGGGGCCTACTCAAACAGGGACAGAAATGCAACCTCAAGTGATAAGCAACATATGAGATTAGCATTGCTTTTACAAAAAGCAAGTATTGGGAAGGTTTTCAAAACACTGCCCAAGATCTGACTCCTGCACACAAGAGGAAAAGAAACTGAAATATATATACTTACCCAATTTATGTGATTTTCAGATAAACGGGGGGGGGCACCATTTTGTTTTCTAGACACTGCCTCAGGTCAATGAAACTGAAACACAATCCTGTCTTCTCTGATTGGCTGCAATGCTGAACGGGCGGGGTTAAAGCTACGAAGTGCTATAGTACTGTATACAGTACTGTTTAAAGAAAGATTTAACAGTCGGGGGGCGGCAGACATTTTTATGTGTATCTCGAGAACTGGACCACCTAGAAACTTAATTTTTTGTTCAAATTAAAGGTGAGAATCCGGGCCACCTAAGGGGCTAGCCGGGCGCCAGGTGGCATGCAAAGAATCCGGGTAAAACCCAGCTAACCGGGCAATATGGCAACCCTAAGAATTATTATTTGGGGGTGCAATGCCCTCATTTGCCCCCCCATCACTACACCCCTGGAGCTCAGGAACATCTATCAATGCCTTTCCCCAACTCAGGCCCTTGCAGAATTGAGACTGACACATTTATTATGGCATAAGCATTTGTGGACTAGAGTCTACTTCTTCAGATGCATAAATTCTTCTCAGCTGACAAGTTAAAGACAAAAAATGTAAACAGAGGGATCAAATGTCATGAAATGAAAAATGTCATACTTTTCATGACCATTGCATTCTACTCTTTACATTTCCCCCTCTGTAGCCATATATATATCCACCTGAGGCATACAGTTTGTGAAGTGGGCTCTATTCCTTGAAAGGTTATGTCATAATAAATTGGCTAGTCAAGATGCTACTAGACTTTCTGTTGAAATTGTTAACAATATTGAAAAATGGTAGGAGTTATAGTCATTATATATTATTTATATAGGATGCTCAATGGACAAGGCACTTTACAAAAAATGTAAGTTTTAGGGAGTTAGGGAGACAACGGAGAGGCAGGAGAGGGGCAGGAATGGAGAGGCAAAGAGAAGAGGGGTGGGCATGTGCAAGTGTAGCTATTTGTGTTTAGGCTTTCTTTTGGCTGGAGAATCCAGCTTTTATTAAACCTTGCTGTCATTTAAAAAACATCCATTTGAAATTCTGATAATTTTCATCCTCTCTCTTTTTGTAGGTAACATTCAAATTAACAAAGAAGGCAGATCAGCACGACAAGCCAAGCCAGAATCAACAGAACATGAATGGAAATATTCCATTTTCACAGCCACCTGCAGCATATAATGAGCCACGTACTCCAAGCATGCAGCTAGCCACAACCTTCTCGAATGAGAGCAAACAACTAACAGAGCCAGCAGAATCTCTTGGCAGCACATCGAGCATCCAGAATGATGCTGAGCCACCCAGAGCAACGTGCAGAAGCTTAGATCAGGATGACTGTGTGGGCAATGTAAGCAGATGCCAGGGGGCAGTTACAGACACATGGAAGGAGCAGCAGGGAAGGGATCTGCAGCAGGGAAGGGATCTGCAGCAGGGAAGGGGACAGCAAGAACAGTCAGGAAGTGCCAGGGACAGCAGCAGCAGCCTGGGGCTGACAAATGGGTTACACACAGAATCTGAGCCTGGCAAACAGAGAGATTTTGATGGCGAGAAGGGAGCAGTGACACGGACTCAAACTACTCTGAGGACTGGAAGTGCTGCTTTGGAAGAGAGGCTCATGACAAACAAGTTGCTATTCAGTGAGACGCTCAGCAGTGCAGGTTTGCAGTCACACCAAGATGTTGCAGAGCTGCTTGATCCTGAGGATGGAGAAGAACAGATAAGGTAACAGAAATGTACCACTTTAATTTAGGGCTCATATTAGTGTGTATGCCTTTTAGTTTCACCTTAAAGCTCCCTTTGGACTTGAATCTGGGACTGCCACCATCAAAGCAACATTTTCAAAGCTGCCATTGGCTCACACCGTGCCTTCCATTGCTGCCCCCTTTGTTGCCCCCTTCCCCCCCCATGTTAGCTTCCAATTTAAAGGGCTGGCACTCTAACATGGCGCCACACCCTTGAGCACCACTGAATTACTTTGAGTTGTGCCCTCTGCCTTCTCCAAACAGGAACTCCTAGGCAAGTGAACATCTTGGGGGGCGGTGATTCAGATTTTTCACTTGAGTTGTTTGAGCCAATCCCAGAGTTCTGGGGCTGTCATACCTCTTCAGCAGACAATCCAGACTCAATGGAATTATCACTGGAGTCAGTGCACAATGTCTTGCATGCAAAACGCTTCTTGTAGCCTTGCCCAAATGTTTCCCATTTTGGAACCAGATTCAGTCTTCTTGGTTCTGTCGATTATCATCCTATTTATAAATGAATTAACCGTTCTTTGAAGTTCCCATTCTACCACTTGCACTACTGAAAAAAAGGAAACTGCTTTTTAAGTTTTAAAATTTACACTAAAAAGCATCTTGCCTCTTCAGCATGTAGTGGAAGATCCTAAGAAAATATCAGGTTCTTCCTCATTTTCTCTGTTTTCACTATGGTCTCAGAGACCATTTGAAAGTGGCCCACAAGCAATTTTGTCCTATGGCATTTGAAACTAGATTATTGCAAAAGTAACTTTCTAGAATCAGGCATGTTTCACTGCAAAAGCTTAAGATGTATTCTGTGCTTTGTATCTTTGTAGTATCTCTACTCTTTTCTCCCAAGTCACAAATTGCTTTTTAAAAATGTGTTTTAAAATTTGTGTATTTGTTTTTAATATTTTTAATTGTTGTAAACCGCCCAGAGAGCTTCGGCTATGGGGCAGTATACAAATGGAATAAATAAATAAATAAATCATACTGTCTCTGCAAATAATGACATTCAATGAGTGTAATTTCTCTATTGTTTAGCTGCATTCTTCCATTTCAGCTTTACTGTTGCAGAACTCAAGCTAAGTTGCAGTGATGATGACAGGGAAGATTTTGCATTTAAAGACATCAGGGACGGATTCAGTTCTACCTTTGAAAAAATTGTGGAATCTGACCTTATGAAGGGCACATACTACAGCAGTCTGGACTCCTTGGATGTGCTCTCACTGACAGATGAGACAGACAGCTGTGTTAGCTTTGAAGCTCCACTCACCCCTCTTATTCAGCAAAGAACTAAGGAAAGTTCTGAACTTTTAGAACAGAAACTCATCACTCATGAGAAGGATGCCCTGGAGCCCACAATAACAGATAAACAGGAAGACGCAATGGCCAAAGCAATAGATGGTGATTTTGGGAGCCCCCTGAAGCATTCTATCACTAGCAGCCGGTCCGAAAATGTGCTGAGCAGGGTATCTCTGAAAAACATCCCAAATGGGTATCACTTGGAGAGACCAGAAGAAGATGCCACAAAGTTTATTAATTCAATCAGGTATGCTCCCCTTATACAATACCTGTCAATGAACTGGATATATATAGTTGATTAACTATGCTGTTTTAACAAACTATCCACTAATGAATCATGCTTAAATCTCAGTACTATTTGATATTCTTGATTATGCTGAAGTAGTATTTACAGCACTCCAAGCTTTAATTGGTTCATTTGGTAGATTAATCTTTGAAAGCTTCAGTTGATTAATTGTTGGAGGCTAAATGCAATAGGTGAGTTTAATCAGCCAAGCTGGGAGTGAAGGTTACAGTTTTCTGAGGCTATCCATGTTTTCTTTCTTCAGTCTACATTAAATATGGCTTTTCCTTCTGACTGGTTATTAAATTGTTATCACAGTTTCATAAGTACCTTTAGAAGGCAGTTATACTGATATTTTGATACATACAAATATATTTGTAATTAATGCATTGATTTATTAAAGGTAGCTTATTAATCAGCTGCAGCTGAAATCCTATACCCACTTACCTGGGAGTAAGCTCCACTGAACTGAATAGGACTTACTTTTGAGTATGGGTTTGCACTCTAAAATGCATTAATTGGTTGAAAGCCCTAATTATTTATATATTGCTGTACAGCTTAAGGCTGCAATCCAATACATGTCTACTCAGAAGAAAGCTCCATTGGGTTCAATGGGACTTATACCCAGGTAAGTGTGTATTGGATTGTAGCCTAAGACAGTAGGATGAAGAGGGAAAGGCAGCCCCTGAATCAAAAGGTGCTTACAGCCTATTTTTGAGTATAGGGGAGAGAAGAGATAAACACTGCCACGGTCCTTCCATGGACTCCACTTCTTGAAGCACTGCCCCTTTCTGTTCATTTAGCTTTGACAAATGTTCTATAACTTCAGGGAAACTGTGAGATGTGATATTAAATGTGTTAACTTGCATTTGATGTATAGGTTGTTTAAGGGTGTTGATAGTTATCTAATATCTAGTAGCAGGTATTTCCTCCATTGCTGCAATCCTTAGGAAAATCCCGCTTCTGAAGATGTTCTTTGCATTGGGAGGAAATCCCACATTAGCATAAAGGCCTTGTTTGGCCCTGGGGCTCCTTAATACTGTACCCTACACAGGGCTCTGCACCTCATCGCAGAGGTCTGCCTTCCTTCTGCCCTCCAGAAACAAGAAAGCCTCAATGGCAGGGAAAACACAGTTACTTTCTCTCCTCATCCCCAAACCTGCTATGTCTTGAAATAGCTGTGTTTCTCCTCTGTGTGGAGTAGGGATGGGCGAGACATTCAATTTAGTTTACATCTGAAGCTGAATCTATCAAATTTGCACTTTCTGAAACTCTATGAGAACCAAAACACAGCCCATCCTTCAACATTTGCACCTACTCGAATGTTGCTCTGGAATTGGCCAACCAAATAATGCTTACAAAAATGCATATGAATATATGAGTGAACATAACCTACAAAAATGCATTATATTATATTATCTGAAGAAATGCCTACAAAAATGTGTTTATTAGGTAAAATCCTCACTAAAATGCTGGAGAATTTTCATGAGGTTTTTTTAAAAAAAAAAAATTGCAAATTGCTGCAGAAATGTGGAGAACTGAATTTAAGACTGGAAAAATAAAAAACTGAGAGACCGAGACCGATGGAACTTTCCATCCCTAATGTGGAAGCAATAGCTCAATCCATTGCTGGTCACTCTCATGTATTTTAAGTGGGGGAGTGTGTTCCATTCACACGTTTTCTACTTGAAAAAAAATTAGATCCTGAAATGTGTATCTCTAGACAGAATGGCAGCGTGGTTTCCACTTGTGGGAATATTACTCTTGTACTTCCTTGAACAGCCTCTCAGTGCAAACTTGGGGCAAAAATATAGGGCTTTGAAAAAACACCACCGTTTAATTGAGGCGTGTTGACAGAACCCAGATCTTTGTTTCCTAGATACCTGATAGTTCCACTGCTCTGTTCAGCTTTTGCTTACTTAGCTGTTTTTTGTCCTTGCAGCGATGCCAGTATAAAAGATGTTCTTTCTGACTCAGACTCCAATATGGGCAGCACAGAACAACTTGACCAGGGAAGCACAGACACTCTCTTCAATGGCTGCAGGGCGGACAATGAGGCTGCCAAGAGATTGGCCAAACGGCTCTATAACCTTGAAGGATTCAAGCACTGTGACGTGGCACGGCAGCTTGGGAAGAAGTAAGTGACGCTGTTCAAGAACCAGGATGAAACAAGTGCTGAGCCCAATGAAGGGATTTAATGAAAGGGCTGCCCCCATGAAATGTCCCCACCCCCCACAGTGACTTGTCATAGCCTTTTGCAACAGAGTATGAAAATGTTTGCAAAGGGCTGGGAGTCAGTGAGAAGATCCACTTTTGATTGCATATCTAAATCAGAGCTTGGACAAGTTACCTTTTTAAACTACAATTCCCATTAACCCCAGCCAGCATAGCCACTAGATTGGGCTGATGGGGGTTGTAGTTCAAAAAAGTAACTTTTCCAAGCTCTGATCTGAATGTGTATCCATAGTCTGTCCCAGCTGCTTTTGTGGCCACTGGACCAATGCTCCCTACAATGGTTAAGAGATCCCTATTCCCCTCAAAGAGCTACAGTTTTCAAAGAGGTATTACAGTCAATCCCTCTTCCCAGAAAACTCTGAGAACTGGAGCTCTGTGTGGGGAACAGGGCTCTCTTTACAACTCTCAGCACCCTTAACAAACTACAGTTCCCAGGATTCTTTGGAGGAAGCCATGACTCTTTAAAGTGGTAGAACACTGCTTTAAATGCATAGTGCAGTTGGGGCCCATGTGGTTTTTGACTGGCTTTAGAAGAACTTAAAAAAAAAAAAACCCAAGCAGCAGATTGAAGAGACAATAGTTGAAAAAAAAGTGTGGAAAAATGTTGAAGAAGATTAGAACGTAAGGCTTTTTCACTAACATTCCTTCTGGTGAAGGGTTGTGGCTCAGTGGTGGAGCATCTCTTCTGCATGTACAAGGTCCCAGGTTCAGTCCCTGGCATCTCCAGGTGGGGCTGGGAGAGACTCCTGGCTGCAATCCTGGACAGTTGCTGCCTTTCAGTGTAGACAATCCTGAGCTAGATGGACCCAATGATCTGACTCAGGATAAGGCACCTTCCTATGCCCCTCTCCCTCTGCAGGACAATTTTCACAGTGATAAATGTATTTAAAAAATCTGTTTCTCCAGGGAAGGTTACATACTTTTATATGTGAACATTGTCCTACAGAGTGAGCAGGATCTGTTGGCTGATAATCAGCATGAAAATGGAGCTTTTGTTGTATGGGCATTTTGTCAATAGCCGTTATGGAGCCTTTTGCTCCCAAAGTTCCAAAGTCCTTCATGGACTCAAGTTTCTTGCAGGACTTAGAAATTCTCCCTCTCCAAATAAAGTTACTGATGAGGTGAGAGTCAAGATGCAGCTGCCTTGATATTTTTGAGGAACAGTTGAAAATGCTTTCTGCTAGGCCTTGATCCAATCCTGGCCCAGCCAAGAAGCTCATTGCGTGATCTTGGCCCAGTCAGTGGCTGTGGGCGCACTAGTCACTTCCAAAGCAGCTAGAATGGTTTTTCTGGATATGTTTTGAAGCACCCTGTCCTCAGCTGGACACACCTCCCTTTCCCATTGCTGCCTACAGACCTTTCAGGACCACCCATAGCAAAGTGTTGGGCCAGTCACTGTCTCTGCCTGAGCCTACAGCAAAACATTTCCATTGGCCACACCTGGAGAGACAATGGGCTGATTTACCAATCTATTGCAAAATCTGTCTGAAACTGATTTTTTTAAAAAATGCACTAGAGCTGATCCAATCAGGTTTTAGAGTTAAAAGGGGCAGAATTTGACTAGTGTCGTGCATCCCTTTTTTCAGAAAAGAGAGGTGGAGATGCACTGGAACCATCACAATAACAAGTGTATCTCTACCCAGTATCTCTTAACCTAAAAGACCTCACAGGATTGTTGTGAAGACAAAATGAGAGGGGTCTGACCTGAGCTTCATAGCAAGAAGGGAGTGATAAAAATGTAATAAATCAGTCAAACAACTGTCATGCATACATTCTCTGCTTGCTTCATAGCAAGAAGGGAGTGATAAAAATGTAATAAATCAGTCAAACAACTGTCATGCATACATTCTCTGACCCCCAAGCTGCTTAGGTAATAGGCTGCGAGGAGCATCACACCCACGTTCCCCCACCGTCACCTACCAATGGTGTCCCACCTCCCTCCAGCATGACTCTCCTTGCAATTTGCAGGGCACATCAGGGTTTAATTGTGTTAGGGTTCACTCAGGCTTTATCGTTAAATCTATTTTCATTTTGAGGTCTTGCACAAACTCCTGTTTTCTGAGCATCTGGAGCACCTTTCCATAAAGAGTAAGCTGCACCAGACTACCTGCTGCAATCAGGCATTAGAGTGTGTGCGTGTGTGTATTTCAGGGCTTTAGGAGTGACTTCAAGGCGTGCTTCAAATCAGCATCTTTTCTCCTCTCTCTTTTTATTATTAGGGGGGAAACAGAGTTCAAGCTCCTTGTAAGGCTTAGTGTCCAGGCAAATAAGAAGAGAGTCAGAGGTTCTAGTCCCCATCCCACAACATTAACATTCACACTTAAATGTATTTTGCACTTAAATGTTTTAAATATACAATGCCTTTGTTGGACAAGGGGAAAAAAACCTTGAAATTAAATGGGACAGTTTTCTATAAGAACACTCATTTTCCTATAAGAGGACATCTACCGATTTAAAGCCCTGGGTCCCTAAACAGCATAAAAATAGCTCTGTTACAAAGTCTCCCCAAGGGCACATTGGCCTCATTTGCTGAAAATGGAATGCAGAGAAGAGGCAACTGTTCTTTTAAGTGACAGCTTTTTTTGACAATGTGTTCCCGCTTTTGTTTTTTGTTTTAATTTACAATTTCCTGAAACATTTTGTTAATATTAGAATACAAAACCAACCTAAAGTGGTCCTACCCACCTTTCTTGGATATCCCACCCACTTCTTGTAACCAAGTCCTACAAATGTAGATGAGAGAGAGAGAGAGGAAGGGTGAGAGAAAGAATGAGGAGGAAGGCCAAGAAAGGAGCCAAGGGGAAATGAAGAGTTGCCCAGAAACGGGAAAGGAAAAAGCGGGGTGAGGGGAACATCCTCAGGATTCATAGAGATTCCTGCTCTTGCTTCAGAGGAACTGGTGCATGCTAGACTTAGCTTTCAGATCTACTAAGACTAGGTCAGGCCTTCAAATCTAAGTTCCTCTAAACTCCACCTTTTGGCATCTAGACAGAAATCACATGCTAAATGCAGATATCATTAATATAAACATTTTTATTTGAGAAGGGTTTTTTTTAAAAAAAAATATTTTTACTCTTCGTCCTGTTGGAGTCCTGGAACTATGCACATAAAACACATATCTTTCACTCGCAATGTTCTCTTTTTTTGTTTACTTAGCATAGCCCGGGAAAGAATGCACTCAAAACCATGGCTTCCTGGGAGCTGCACCTTATTACAATGGGGCCCACCCATGTAGCCGGTCATGCACTCGACCTTGTGTTTGTCTCGGGAGAGGAGGGGAGTGATCTGAAAATTGGGGGTACATCCATCACCCCCTTGTCATAGTCAGACCACTACTTGGTGAGGATGGACTTTTCAGTGCCACAAACCCTCCGTGGGGGTGGAGGACCTATTAAGATGGTCCGCCCCAGGCATCTGATGGATCCTGATGGATTCCTGAATGTGTTTGGGGACTCTCTGGAGCATGCACACAGCCACTCAGCTGAGACCCTGGTGGAGGGGTGGAATGCCGCATTCGCCGGGGTATTAGACTGGGTGGCTCCGAAATGCCCTCTCCCCCTGAATAGAGCTCAGACGGCACCGTGGTTCACCCCACGGTTGCGAATTCTGAGGCGGGAGGTGAGACGGCTAGAGCGCCGGTGGCGGAAATCTTGCTCTGACGACGACCGGACACATGTTAGAGCGGCTGCGGCAGCCTATCATGTGGCACTAAGGGCAGCAAAAAAAGATTTTTATGCTGCCTCTATTGCATCTGCAGAGTGCTGTCCCAGGAGACTGTTCCAAGTGGTCTGGAGCCTGGTTGGTCCAGTTGCTCCGGAACCAATGGAACATGCTAAGGCCTCCTGTGACGAGTTTGCTAAACACTTTGCGGAGAAAATCGATCGTATTAAGAGTGCTATTCCTTGCGCTGTGGACACAGTGAGCGAGCCAGAGGTGACCAGTGGTGCTCTGGTGGTGTGGGATCGGTTCCGGCTTCTTCCATCTGATGAAGTGGACAAGGTGCTTTCAACCTTAAAGCCAACCACTTGCTTACTCGATCCTTGCCCATCGTGGCTCATTATGAGCTGCAAAGATAGACTGGGTGAGGGGATCAAGATGGTGGTAAATACATCTCTCGAAGAGGGAGTAATGCCATCAGCGCTCAAGGAGGCAGTAATAAAACCAATCTTAAAGAAGCCCTCCTTGGATCCCCAAGATCTGAACAACTTTCGCCCAGTCTCAAATTTGCCATTCTTAGGCAAGGCGGTTGAGCAGGTGGTGGCAAAGCAGTTGCAAGCGCACTTGGAGGAAGCGGATTATCTGGATCCATTTCAATCGGGCTTCAGGCCTGGACATGGGACTGAAACAGTCTTGGTCGCCTTGGTAGATGATATGAGGAGGGCGTGGGATAGGGGCGAATGCACCTTCCTTGTCCTCCTTGATCTCTCAGCGGCTTTCGATATCGTTGACCACGTTATCCTCCTGGACCGCCTGAAGAGGTTAGGCGTGGGGGGCACTGTATTGCAGTGGTTCCATTCCTTCCTCTCTGGTAGGTACCAAAGAGTGGCATTGGAGGATGAGGTCTCGGATCCTTGGCCTCTCACTTGTGGGGTGCCACAGGGTTCCATCCTCTCCCCGATGCTGTTCAACATCTATATAAAGCCGCTGGGGGCAATTATCAGGAGATTTGGGCTGCAATGTCATCAGTATGCGGATGACACGCAGCTCTATGTCTCATTTAAATCTTCACCGAGGTTGGCTGTAGAAACCCTGTCCAAGTGCCTGGAGTCGGTGAGTGGCTGGATGGGAAGGAATAAGCTGAAGCTGAACCCTGACAAACCCGAGGTACTGTTTGTGGGAGACAAGGGAAGGCTGGGGGATGTGGGCCTGGTGCTCAATGGGGTCCGCAGCCTGGGGGTCATTCTTGACTCCCAGCTGTCCATGGAGGCTCAAGTCTCGGCTGTGAGCTGGGCGGCACTGTATCAACTCCATCTGATATGGAGGCTGCGCCCCTTCCTTCCTAACCATCTGCTCCCACCGGTAGTACATGCCCTGGTCACCTCTCGCCTAGACTACTGTAATACGCTGTACGTGGGGTTACCCTTGAAAATGGTCTGGAAACTGCAACTGGTATAGAATGCGGCAGCTCGTCTGATTAAAGGCAGCCGCCGGCAAGATCACATCACTCCAGTGCTGAAGGAGTTGCACTGGCTACCGGTTGTTTACCGGACCCAATTCAAGGTGTTGGTTTTGACCTTTAAAACCCTACACGGTTTTAGCCCAGTCTATCTGAAGGAGCACCTCCAGCATCGTCAGGGATGCCGCTCAACAAGATCAGCCTCAGAAGACCTTCTCTCGATCCCACCGGTTAAAACAGCTAGACTGGTGAGGACTAGAGAGAGGGCTTTTTCAATAGTGGCCCCCACCCTGTGGAACTCTCTCCCAAATGATCTCTGCCATGCCCCTTCTATGATGAGCTTCCGCCGGGCCTTGAAGACCTGGCTCTTCAGGCAGGCTTTTGGGGTGGGTTAGGTTTTTACTGTTATGGTTTTAAATTTTAACGTTTTAATGTATTGTTTTTTATCTTGTATGTCGCCCAGAGTGGCTGGACAACCAGCCAGATGGGCGACTAATAAATTTAATAAATAAATAAATACTTTGATTATTCATAGGGATGCAGCATGGCAATGAATGACCCATTTTTACTCTCATTTCCATCACTTACTGGTAAATGCCATGTTCACCAGAAATGCTGGACTGTTATGAAAATCAATTGCTTTGCAAATGTCATTTTTCACATATTTCTCTAAAATAATTGTAGATATGCTAACAAATATATTTATTAAAAACAACAAAGAGTCTTGTGGCACCTTAAGACTAACAAATTTATTATGACATAAGCTTTTGTAGACAACAATCCGCTTCGTCTTTGTTGTTTTTGTTGCAAGAGCTACCCCTCTGGAAATTTATTTATTGCAGCAAATCAATGCCAGTAGACATGTGCAAAGAACAATCTGAACAGGGTAAATTTCAACCTACACCAGTGAATGACACTATAACCGAGAACAAAATCTTGTAATTTACACAAGGTAGCTTGCCTTGAGATTACCAATGTATGACAGAATTGTCTGACATTTCCCACTGCATTCCTGAAAATTGGTAAATTTATTATATTTCTGATATGCAAAGTATGTACTATTAAGAAATCGCCCCTTACTAAAGCCTACCAGAAATAAATAAGGTAGACATTTTTTATGGTCCTCCTAAACTGGATGAGGATGCCTCTCGAAGGTTAACGGCATAAATTCTAGAATGGAGGTTATCATTGTAGCAAATTGTTCTACGTCCTTGTTTACCGTATCTCACACACACACGTGAACATGCCCACACACAACCAACCACAACTCTGTCCTTTGGTCTGTATCAAGCCTTCATTTCTAGCTTTCCTCCTTCTGGCTTGTTCCTGCGTCCTGACAGTTGGCTTAATAACTCCTTTGGGAGAACAGTTGGGATATACATTTCATAATAAATAAATACATAAATACATAAACAAACTGCTATTCCACAGTTGCTGAGAATTTTAGTGCCTATTTTATTCATGTAATCATAGTTCATTATGCAGACATTAAAAGAAGGACCTCTAAGTGACACAATGAGTATGAGCATGAATGTTAAACACTTTTTTCAGTCCAATAGAATGGCTTGGTTCTACTGTTGAAAACCAATGAGACTTAAAAGAGCTCAACTTTGGCTAGGTCACAGCCAATTTGGGCTTGGGGAGGTGTTGGGTCTTGCATCTAACGTATGAGCACAAACCTACGTTCCGGGGTTGTGGAATGGGATTCTATTACGAAGAGTATGCACAAGTGGACTGACTGTGACCTCTTTAATTACAGTAATGAATTTAGCAAACTTGTAGCAGAAGAATATCTCCGTTTCTTTGACTTCACTGGGCTGACCTTGGATAAAGCACTCAGGTGAGCTGTAAGGGCAGCAATCGCAAACTCATGAGTTGTAGGTAAGCCCTCACACTGTCCATTTCTGTTAGCTACCATCAATAAATTCCAGACATTTCTGGAGTGTTACATGGATCAAACACTCTCGGCTTGTTTGACTGGCTCTTTTATGTCTGGATGCCTCTTTGTTCACAGATGCTTCCTTTACATCCTGCCTTTGATTAGTTTATAAGCCATGTTTGGGGTCATCAGATAGAAAAGGGCAGGCAATAGGAGGCGAGCAGAGTGTTTTGTGTAGGGTTGCCAAGCTCAGGGCCTGAGACTGATCCTGTATCTTTAGGAGAAGAGAAAGTCAGCCAAGTGCAGGTGTTCTTACAACACTGTAATGGGAAAAAACCACAAGGTGGAATTCTCCCTTCCCCCTGCACAACTTTTAAAGATACAGAAGACCTCTTAGAGGCTGGACCTGGCAGGGGGAAGGGAAAATTCCACCTTGTGGTTTTTCTCATTACAGTGTAGCAAGAACACCTGCACTTGGCTGACTTTCTCTTCTCCTAAAGATACAGGATCAGTCTCAGGCCCTGAGCCTGGCAACCCTAGTTATGGACTCTTAGACTGTATAGCTGGCTCCAGGAATAATCCCCATCACATGGAGAGTTTTCATATCAGCCTCCAGAAGCACCTCTCCTTCTTGAGGAAACTCTCCTCCTGTGATTAGCTAAGTCCGTGTAGCAACCAAAACAT